>NC_052163.1:47345901-49808401 GCF_902713615.1 Scyliorhinus canicula
CCAGGAAAAGATGAGGATATGCTTTTATTTCACCAGAGGAATGGGTTGTAGTACCATGTTGAAAGAAAAATAAGAAAAAAAAGAAAAACAGGTGGTGGAAGTATTTTAGGAAAACCACCTCAATTTTATTACGTCATTAAAAAAATCATCTGAGCTAAGGCTTTAGTGCAAAATGAATCTCACAGGACAGAAATACTATAAATCCAGCAAGAAGATGCAAGCTGGTTACACTGTCTTGAAGGAACGTTGTGGCTCATTCGGAAAAGATGCCATATTTCAAAACATTCTTTATTTTGAACATTTGCGGAAGGATGTGTGCAACTCCTGACCTCACTGGGCGGGAGAAGTGTTTAAATTTTTGAGATCAAGCTTCACCATAAATTGAAACCCAGCTAACCCTCCAGGTCTGTCACCAAGGTGGCTTCCTCAGCTAGTGTCAGTTGTGGCTCGGGTAGCTGTGCTCACACCTCTGACTCACACGTTTCTGGGTTCAAGTCCCACTCCACAGCTTGAACACACCAATCAAGGCTGACACTCCACTGCAGTATCCTGAGGGAGTGCTGCACTGTTGTAGGTGTTGCCTTTTGGATGAGTTATTACACTGAGACCCCTTCCCCCCTGCTCGGGTGGATGTCAAAGAGCCTATTTTGAAGAGCAGGGGAGTTCACCCAGAATCACGGCTAATATTTACCCCTTAATCAACTTCACAAAGATAAAGGCCGGAATTCTCTGGCCATTGAGGTTCAATTTTCCCACTTACAGGGCAGCCACGCCAGTGGGTTTCCTGGCGGAGTGGAGTTGTTTCAATGGGAAATCCCATTGACAATCGGCGGGAAGTTAGAATCCGCCAGCGAACGGCACACTGCCGAGAAACATGAGGTTGGAGAATCCCGCTCAAACGATCTGGTCATTGTCACATTTCTGTTTGTGAGAATTTATTGTGGGTAAATTGGCTGCTGGGAATCGTACCTGGGACCCTGAAAAATGGACACTTTCTAGTTAGCGAACGCTGCTGGTAGAGTAACTGAGGTAGGAGCGGTTGAACATCGTAAGTAGACAACCCACAGATTATAGCACACTCTGATAGTGCAGCTCCTCGATCCAGTGCATGGCTACTCTTGCACCTTCTGCCATCTGCCAGAGAGGAAATCCAAATCAACCAACACTGCCAAGTTCAGAAAAAATACAATTGATTGTGAATGGCGCAATGTAGATTTTCAGGTTTGGAAATTACAAATAAATGAATTAGGAGCAGGAGTAGGCCACTCGGCCCCTCAAGCCTTCTCCGCCATTCAATAAAGTCATGGCTGATCTAATTTTTACCTCAACTTCACATTCTTGCCTGCCCCCAAAAACCTTTCACACCCTTGCTTATCAAGAATCTATCTTCTGCTGCTTGAAAGATATTCAAAGACCCAGCCTCAACCACCTTTTGAGGAAGAGAATTGCAAAGACTCACAATCCTCTGAACAAAGAAATCCTTGGCTCTTTCTTAAGTGAGTAAGCCCTCATTTTAAACAATGACCCCGAGTTCTAGATTCATAGAATCATAGAATTTACAGTGCAGAAGGAGGCCATTTGACTCATCGAGTCTACTTCAGCCCCTACCTAAGCCCATACCTCCACCCTATCCCCATAACCCAGCAACCCCACCTAACATTTGAACACTACAACTTAGCATGACCAATCCACCTAAACCGAACATCTTTGGATTGTGGGAGGAAACCGGACCGCCCGGTGGAAACCCACACAGACACGGGGTGAACGTGCAGACTCCGCACAGACAGTGACCCAAGCCGGTCCCTGGCACTGTGAAGATTCTCCTACATGAGGCAATGTCCGTTCCATGTCCAGTCCAAAGATATGGATGTTAGATGGATTGGCCATGATAAATTGCCCGTAGTGTCCAAAATTTGCCCTTAGAGTTTGGTGGGGTTACTGGGTTATGGGGATAGGGTGGAGGTGTTAACCTTGGGTAGGGTGCTCTTTCCAGGAGCCGGTACAGACTCGATGGGCCGAATGGCCTCCTTCTGCACTGTAAATTCTATGTAAATTCTATGTCTTCTATGTCTATATCAACCTTGTCAAGTCCCCTCAGGATCTTATATATTTCAATCAAATTATCTCTTACTCTTCTAAACTCCAACGGATACAAGCCTAACCTAGCCTGTCCAACATTTCATCACACGATAAACCGCCCATTCCATGTATTAATCTAGTAAATATTCTCTGTACAGTTTCCAATGCACTTACATCTGTCTTTGAATCAAGAGACATGTACTGGGATTAGAAAGGGTACCTGGGTGTCCTCGGGTTGGCATGGTCAAGATGGGCTGAATGGCCTCCTTCTGCACTGTAACTTTTCTCTGGTTCAATGGTTCTACTGTACACAGCACTCCAGGTGTGGTCTTACCAATGCGCTGTATAGCTGAAGCATAACCTCCCTACTCTTATATTCAATTTTCCTCACAATAAACAATAATATTCTCTTAGCTTTGCTAATTACTTGCTGTACCTGGATACTCACCTTTTGTGATTCATGTACTAGGACACCCACATCCCTCTGCATCTCAGAGCTCTGCAATCTCTCACCAGTTAGATAATAAGCTTCTTTTTTATGCTTCCTGCTCCCAGCCTCCCCGAACAGGCGCTGGGATGTGGCGACTAGGGGCTTTTCACAGTAACTTCATGTGACGCCTACTTGTGACAATAAGCGATTTTCATTTCATTTTCATTTCAAAATAGACAACCTCACATTTTCCCATTTATACTCCATTTGCCAGATCTTTGCCCTCTCACTTAATCTGTCTAAAAAGTTTTGTAACAGAAGGAGGCCATTCAGCCCATCAAGTCCGCACCGACCCACTGAAGCCCTCACTTCCTCCCTATCTCCGTAACCCAATAACTCCTCCTAAACTTTTTGGTCACTAAAGGCAATTTAACATGGCCAATCCAGCTACCCACACATCTTTGGACTGTGGGAGGAAACCAGAGCACCCGGAGGAAACCCACGCAGACACAGGGAGAACGTGCAGACTCCACACAGACAGTGACCCAGTGGGGGATTGAACCTGGGACCCTGACGCTGTGAAACCATAGTGCTAGCCACTGTGCTACCGTGTTGCCCATGTCATGCTTGAAGAATGGATTGACATGCAAACTGTAATATATTTTAAACATCTTACGTCCATGTGCTTCGCCTGTCAAAATATCCCAATAAAAAGTTCCCTGTCAATGTTAGTGGAAACGTCTGTGTAAACTTGTTGCATTTTAGTTGTAGCCTAGATTTGCATCACCTAGTCTGTACTGTAAGAAACGGCTCTACTCTAAGTAACTATATTTCTATGTGGCATCAAGTTTGTGAGATTATGATATAAAAATAAAGACAGGAAATGTGACTTCAAATTGGGGCCTCAGCTATGCCTGCAAATACTGATCCCGTAATCTGCACATTTGAATGGCCTTTCACCTGAATACAGCACATAGACCTGGAATAAACTTGAGGCTGCTCCTGCTCCAGCTCCATAAATTCACAGATAACGGCGGGGATTCGCCCCTACCCGGCGGGGCGGGGGGTGCCGGCATGTTGGAGTAGCATGAACCACTCCGGCGTCGGGCCGCCCCAAAGGTGCGGAAGTCTCTGCACCTTTAGGGGCCAAGCCCTCACATTGAGGGGCTAGGCCGCGCCGGAGTGGTTCCCACTCCACCGGCTGCCGTGAACGGCCTTTGGCGCCACGCAAGCCGGGGCCGAAAGGACTTCGCCGGCCGGCGTAGGTCCGCGAATGAGCTGGGGCGTCAGCGTCTACTGACATCATTCCGGCGCATGCGCAGGGTAGGGAGTCTCTTCCGCCTCCGCCATGGTGAAGATCGTGGCAAAGGCGGAGAAAAAGAGTGCCCCCACGGCACAGGCCCGCCCACTGATCAGTGGGCCCCGATCGCGGGCCAGGCCACTGTTGGGGCACCCCCCGGCCTCGCGCCCCCTCCCCCCCACAGGACCCCGGCGCCCACCCGCGCCGCCAATCCCGCCGGTCAGGTAGGTGGTTTAATCCCGCCGACCGGCACATCGCGATTCCCGCCCCCTCCGAATCTCGGGGGGAGGAGAATTCGGGACACGGGGGGGTGGGGGTGGGGGGGGTGGGGGGGGGGGGGGGGATTGACGCCGGCCCCGGGCGATTCTCCGACCCGGTAGTGTGGAATACACTACTCCACCTTCTGATATTGGACTCCTGACTTGAAATAAGAGGTGAAGTGGAATCTGCTCAAACATGTGTGCATAATTTTTTTAAATCAGTGTTCATTCCACTTGATTAATGACATCGAAAAAGCACGCTGATTAAATTTTCTGTTTGAAGTACTTGCATTTGCTAACCTAGTTGTAGACCACTTGAACCACTGACCGACATTAAGTGCTGAAAATAAATCTTTGTCAAAGCTTGAGTGAGCAACAGATTTGATCCTCACCTTATGCCAGCCCCAAAGAGAAGTCAGCCAGCTATTGGGTGAAACTGGTTTAACAGATTGGTCTCCCCAAATAGAAACTGCCTGGTGTATTTTTCTAATAATATAATACATTGAGCTTATTTCCTGTACAACACACAAGGCATCAATCACTCAGAAGGGACTGCGTAAACATGTTGTGGGTTCAGTTATTAAGATTGGGAACATGAGAAAAGTTCTACAGTGGTATAAAGCTGGAAGACATCAGAGCTGTGTGTGTGTGCACTGCTCAAAGCAAAAGTGACACTAAGACTGGATCACATGACTCATGTTCCTTCTGGTGATTTATGCTGATATCCCTTAAAGGCATATTACAACACTGCCCAACTGTCCATTCTGTCCACCTAACCCACAGCGTAGGTCTTACATTATGTCAATAAGTCAAATGTTACCACCCACTCCTCAACCCACCAAGGTAATATGAAGCCATTACCTTGTTGTTGGTTTGCTATGGGACAAAGTTTTTTATGGCCCTCGCTCAGCCTGCTGGCACAGCCACTGTCCCCCTTGTCTCCTAGCAAACACTAGAGGAAATGCTGATCATTTTAAAGCCATCCCAAAAGGAAAGACCATTCATGGAAGGTGGAGAACATGCTTACAAATGGCAGACATTTTTTATACAATAAATACTCTCCTCTGAAAGCCACAAACATTGAAACTACTGAAAGTTTTGTCTTTATTCAATTAAGACTTGACACAAGCCACCGAGATAAAGTTGCTTCTTTCCAATTAAATAACTTTCTAATGTTTATCCAGGGCAAATAGGAGCCAAATTGCATTTGGATTTTATTTTTCTGAATAAAACGCAATATTATTGTGAAATCCATGTCCCGAGAAAACTGTTAAAACCACAATTAATTCAACATGTTACTGTGATAGCAGCCACAAGGCTCTCTGCTGCCGGTGGAAACCACCATAATCCTAGTCTTACCCATGCAGATGGCTACATTGCCAGAATATTATGCAATGTGAATCTTGTGACTGCCTGGCCACAGCCTCAAAACTGAGTAACATTCAAACCATGACTGACTCCTAAATCTTCCACTAACGTACCCTGTGATATTAACTTTAAAGTCAAAACACTTATTGTGCTAACGATTCCTGCCTGCTCAGCAGGATTGCAATTCAAAACCTGTTAAACAGCAGTGCCAGGATTTCACTAGAAATGAGGCTTTTAAACCAGTTGTTGTAATCGCCAATTTATTAAGGTCACAGGTTTTTTTTACATATGTACAAAGGCCATAACATTTCGCCCAAATCCAAGATGCTAGGCATCATGAAACAGACATGGTTTCAAAAGAAAGTCTTCAGGCAAGATTCTCCGGTCTCGGATGCCAAAATTGCGTTCGGTGATCAACCAGAGAATCCCCGTTGGCACCGATATCGGTGGCAGCGCCGCTTTTGCTATGCTCTGCCCCCTCCAAAACGACTTTACGCTGCATGCCATTAGGACGGCCTCAGGACGTTACCTCAGCCCTTCCCCCGATGCTCCGCCCCCGATGGGCCGAGCTCCCGTGTGGTATTTTTTTCCGGGAACTCGGCGTAGCGGCTGTGGACTGAGTCCAGCACCGCCACAGTCGGGGGGGGGGGAGGCGATCTGTGGGCGGGGGGGGCTTTGGCGGGGGCTGGGGGCACGGGTGGGGGCTGGCGGGCCTGGCCAAAGAGGGTCACTATTTGGCAGGCCGGGTCCGCATGTGGCTGGCGCCATGTTGGACGGAAGCTCGCCAAACTGGGGCTAATAAATTTGCCTTGTAAATACGAATTGTGACCGGTGAAATCGGTAGTCCATGTTGGGACCTTTGGACTGTATGCCGCGTTGCGGTTGTTAATTTGTGTTGGTTTATTAAATACTGTTTAACTTACTTTCTCAGGCCTCCTGAGCTTTTCTACTGAGTTATTCCTGAATCTGAAAGAAACAGGTCAGTCAGTAAAAACCTGAAAGAGAGAGAGAGGGGCAGCAGAAAGATAGAGATAGCCAGTTTGGGAAATTGCACTCAGATTGAAGAGACCAAGTTTGTCAGAGATTAAAAGAGGCTGGAAGATTCACCTAGCTTTTGTTAGAGGGAGGAATCTCCAGGGTAACCGTCTCTATGAAAGTCTGTTCAGAGATTAGAAGTTATCTGGATAAGGAAAAGAAAGGAAACGAGCCCACGATAGCTAAGAATCACCCGGGACTGGTTTCTGGAGAATGAAGTGTCTGCTTAAGAATGTAAAGTATAATCATGGAGGGCAATTTGCAAAGATGTGAGTAGTTAAACAGGTAAGTTATTTCCTTCAAAGTGTAATTTATCTACAAAAATAATATCTCATCAATGTTGTTTTTAATTCATTCATTACAGTAAAAGTCTTAAAAGTTGAAATCATGTTGTACGTTCCTTTCTGAATTTCTTTTTAAATGTGATCGGTCTCTATGGGGATCATAACAATGGTCACCAATTTTCTTTTTAACTTCTGAGCTTTTGAAACCGTATTCAAATGCTCAAATCCTCTGGATTTCTTGTCCAAAAATATAACTATGACCCCAGAGGATATAATTCGCAGCCAGTTCAACCACAATGGCACAGGCCTACCATCAGATCTAAATTTTCTCTTGCAGACAAAATGCCAGAGTTTAATTTTAATATGTAAATGTATACTAATTAGACCCAAATTAAGACAGTGCATGGAGATTTCTCTTGCCTGTAGACTTTGGGCAGGACTTTCCACCCCTTTGCGCCAGCTGGATCTTCCAGTCTCGCCGAAGGTGACCCCGATAGGTTCCCCGGTGGTGGGATGGACGAGACATACAAAACGCTGGAGACATCGGCAGGATCGAAGGATCCCATCGACGGCCAATGGCGAGCCACCTCCATTGCCATAAAACACGTCACACTGGGGCTGGGGGGGGGGGGGGGGGGGGGGGGGGGGGGGGAGGGGGGGCTGGAACATCCATCATTTGGACACCTGTCCTAATGTCTCACAGGTGTCCATTTTTTGCTGGTTTACATTCCTGTGTGTTACCTTGTGACATTTTGCTGCATTAAGGTGCAATTTGATTGTAAGCTTTGTTGTAGTGCACATCAAGAGCACATATCAGGGAATTGGGTAAGCCCCAATTACTTTCTCATCTTTGTTGTTCTTGATTTTCTCATAAAAACTGGCAGTAAGAGAGGACTGAGAAAATCTATCCTTTGTCTCCATGCTTGCTGTAGTAGTCTACAATGAAGCCCCATAGGCCACATAGAATCCCTACAATGCAGAAGGAGGCCATTCAGCCCATCGAGTCTGCACCAGCATTGATCCACACAACAAAATAGTGAGTTCTCATGCACCCAAATGCTAAAGGTTCATGATGCTTATATGGTCCATAACCCACAGGTTGGACACATAGAATTTCATAGAATTTACAGTGCAGAAGGAGGCCATTCAGCCCATCGAGTCTGCACCGGCTCTCGGAAAGAGCACCCTACCCAAGGTCAGCAACACCACCCTATCCCCATAACCCAGTAACCCCACCCAACACTAAGAGCAATTTTGGATTCTAAGGGCAATTTATCATGGCCAATCCACCTAACCTGCACACCTTTGGACTGTGGGAGGAAACCGGAGCACCCGGAGGAAACCCACACACACATGGGGAGGATGTGCAGACTCCGCACAGACAGTGACCCAAGTCTGGAATCGAACCTGGGACCCTGGAGCTGTGAAGCGATTGTGCTATCCACAATGCTACCGTGCTGCCCTAATCAAAACATTTCCATTCTTGGTTGAACAATTGAGAGTAGGATATATTTTGCACAAGTTCCAACCCAGGTATCCTGATAATCTTTCTGTTCTGATACATTATTCTCCCAGCAACAAAGACACTTGGAAGCTAGAATAGAGATATTGCTTTAAACCACTGCTAAATCAGTCAGGGATGTTAGTAGAGAGTTCTTAATCAGAGCTGTCTTTAATATTTAACACAAAGGTGATTTTACAGGAATTTGTTTTCTAACATATTTGACTTGGTCTCACTCATGCTCTATATACATTCTGCTTATTCACCACCAGCAACTTTTCACTGATACACTTTTTGACTGGAAATTAATGGAGTTTTTGGCCAGATTATTTTGAGGTTATTATGAGAGCGTGTTGGCTGGCAGCTCCTCAGCTCAAGAACACAAGGTCAAACTATATGTGTACTAAGTTCCTCACCTAATAGTGAGGAACATACCATTGTAGGTCTTGACATGCTCCAGAAATCACTGATAGAATTCAAAGTGTGCTCCTTCGTCCTGTTGTTCTACAGATTCTCTGATGGGGTAAAACTATTAAAAATGAAATTATTCCCCATAAAGTTTCTCTCTGCCCACCTGTAAATGACAGGAATCAGAATGCTTGGTGATTTGATAACATCAACAGAATTTTCTTCTGAATGCCTGCCCTAAACTAAGGCGCCCAGGAATGGGAAATGGAGGAAATGGGCCTTCCAGTGAATCCAATGAAGTTATCTCATGAGGAGCTATTACCTATGCATTCCGATCTGACCACATGCAGATATTGGTGAAAAGAGGGCAGATTGCAGCCTATTTCCCTAAGGTTAAGTGGATTAGCCATGCTAAATGGCCCCTTAGTGTCCAAAGTTTAGGTGGGGTTATGGGGATAGGGTGGTGTATTGGGCCTAGGTCGGGTGCTCTTTCGGAGGGTCGGTGCAGATTCGATGGGTCGGATGGCCTCCTTCTGCTCTGTAGGCATTCTATGATTCTATGATGCCTATCCCTGCACTGACAATGATGGGGAAATTAAAGGGAAAGAGGCAGTAGGAGGGGTAGGATGTAGGGAGAAGCTGACAAAATAGGAGAACTGTCCCGCTTCCCCACCTCCCAGCACCTCCAATTTTCTGCTCTTTTGTTATCAGTTCAAAACTTAGTTGTGGCATAAGTAGGAGTTTCAGACCATTTTAACCTTTATCCCTCCCGTCGATGGTGCTGCAGTACAATGATGGGCTCCCACTCAAGAGCAGAGATAACACTGGCAGATGGCTTGGCACATTTAACTAAACTCGAACTAGGAAAACGTGGTGGGGTCATTGTGGCGGGCAAATTGGTTCTTGTTCTTCCACCTACTTCTGGTGGCGATGCCATTTTGAGGAAATACACCACTCATTTGATTTCCACTTCAAATAATTGAATAGATTTAAGACATTGTCCATGGCATCCGGGGTGAATAAACCAGCAATCACCTAGCAGTTCTCATGACCTCAGAATGCCCCAAAGCACTTCACAGCCAATGAAATACTTGTTGGGTAGTCACCACTGTAAGGTAGAAAACGCAGCACCGAATTTGCACACAGCAAAAAGCCCTCAAACAGCGATGAGGCAATGATCGAGTCATCCCTTTTAGTGATGCTGTTTGAGTGATACATGGTGGTCAGAGCACCAGGAGATCTCCGCCTTTTCAAATGGCACCATGGGATCATTTACATCTGCTTGAAAGAGGAGGCAGGGCCTTGGCTTAACATTTCAGGTGAAGGGTGGCACCTCCAACATTCCCTCAGCGCTACACTGATCCGTCACCCTGGATTGCAAGCTCAAGCGCCAAGAGTAGGATTTTAACCCATAACCTTCTGATTCAAAGGCAAAGTTGCTAACCACTGAGCTGCTTTTGACACTCAAGGGAAGTTTTAACCTGAAGGAGCACATGAGGTTGAGTTTGAGTGGTTTAGGGAAGGGGGGGGGGGAGATGCTGGCGTAGTGGTAATGTCACTGGACTACTCATTTAATGCTATTTAATCACCATGCGTGTCTTTGACATTGTCATGGTAAAGATGCGCCTCATGTGCTTGGAGAGATCTGGAGTTGCCTTTCAGAACACCGCAGCCAGGGTATCCAGAATGCTTGTGGTGTGGTGCACTCTGCACAAGAGCAGTGAGGTAAGGTTTGTACCTGCATCGGATGACTCCAAAGAAGAGGAGGAATGTGGTGAGGTGGAAGAAGATGTGGGGGATGTCCCACCAGCAGCTGTCTTCATTCCTGTGTGGTTAACTTAGAATCCGCCAGAATGCTCATCTTGTCACCACATGCATAAGCCACTTTTCCCTTGTCGCCTCACGATGCCAGTAACACAAAGCACTCCTGTAAACAATCAGGGATTCCTATCAGGTCCTCGATGCTCAGCATCATCCCATTCATCAGCACACCAGAAAAATCCATCTCCAGTCAGCCAGCAAGAAAGGAAAAGATGGGAAAATGATGAAACAGAATAATATTTATGCATTTCAAATAGACAAAAGAAATTGCCATTCTAACAATGTGTAGCGCACTCTTTACATAACCTTGGACAACTGTAATGCTTTACTCTTTCTTTTTTTTTTAAATTTAGATTACCCAATTATTTTTTCCAATTAAGGGGCAATTTAGCGTGGCCAATCCACCTACCCTGCACATTTTTGTGTTGTGGGGGCGAAACCCACGCAGACACGGGGAGAATGTGCAAACTCCACACAGACAGTGACCCAGAGCCGGGATTCGAACCTGGGACCTCAGCGCCGTGAGGCGGTTGTGCTAACCACTAGGCCACCGTGCTGCCCCCTTTACTCTTTCTTTGCCTACCAGTCCAAGTAGTGCATTCCCTGTAGCTTCAGGAGAGGTAGAGGCAGCTTCTAAAATCCCTGCTCTGACTGCGGAGATGCTCTTGGCCAATAACTCTGGGTTTTGATACCCATGAGCACACCACCAAAGGCAATTCCACCTGCCCAGCGGAACTCAAGGCAGCATGTGGGATATTGGCTGGGATTGGGGTTGAGGCTGGTGATGGGTGGTTGGTGCAAGGTTGCGACAGGTGAAGAGTATAGGAACTTTGAGCCAAGTCCCCATTTGTATATCCCCCTTCACCTTCTCAAGGCCCAGCTGCACTTCCCAGCTCAAACTGGAAATCAGAGATGCATATGATAAAGGAACATCTGTGATTATGGGCAACTTTAATCTGCATATTGATTGATTAAATCAAATTAATCACAGTACAATAAAGGAAGAATTTCTGGAGTGTATATCAGATGGTTTCTGGACCAATACATTGAGGAACCAACAAGGGAACAGGCCATCTTAGATTGTTTATTGTGAAATGAGAAAGGATTAGTTGGCAATCTAGTTGTGAGAGAACCTTTGGGGATGAGTGACCATAATATAGTAGAATTCTCTGTCAAGGTGAAGAGTGAGGTAGTTGATTCTGAGACCAGGGTCCTGAATCTCAGTAATGGTAACTATGATGGTATGAGGCATAAGTTGACTATGTTGGACTGTCTATGAAACATTACTGAAAGGAAGGACAGTAGATAGCCAATGGCAGGCATTCAAGGAACGGAGTAGAAAGGGAACTGTGTGGGCAACACGGTGGCGCAGTGGTTAGCTCTGCTACCTCACAAAACCGAGGCCCCAGGTTCGATCCTGGCTCTGGGTCACTGTCCGTGTGGGGTTTGCACATTCTCCGTGTTGGCGTGGGTTTCGCCCCAGGGTAGGTGGATTAGGCACGCTAAATTGCCCCTTATATGGAAAAATTAAATCATGTACTCGAAATTTTAAAAAAAGAAAGGGAACTGCAGCCAAACCATGGCTCACAAGGGAACTTAGAGACAGTATTAGATTCAAAGAAGAAGCATACAAATTAGCAAAATAAAGCAATAGATCTGAGGATTGGGAACAGTTTACAATTCAGCAAAGGTGGACCAAGGGATTGATTAAGAAGGGGAAAATACAATATGAAAGTAAGTTAGTGGGAAACATAAAAACTGACTGCCAACCTTTCAACAGGGATGTGAAGAGAAAAAAATTGACAAAAACAAAAGTAGGCCCCTTACAATCAGAAGCGGGGGAATTCATAACAGGTAACAAAGAAATGGCTGAGGAACTAAATTCGTACTTTGCTTCTCTCTTCACAAAGGAAAACATGAATAATGTACAGGAAGTTCTGAGAAAGAAAGTTTTAGTGAGGAGCTGAAGGAAGTCATTAGTAGAGAAATGGTTGTGATGAAATGAATGGGATTGAAGGCGGATAAATGTCCAGGGCTTGATAATCTTCATCCTAGATTACTTAAGGAAGTGGCCTAGAAATAGTAGATCCATTGGTGGTCATTTTCCAAAATTCTTTGCACTCTGTAATGGTTCCTACAGATTGGCGGGTAGCTAATCTAAGTCTACTATTCAAGAAGGGATGTAGAGAGAAAACAGGGAACTATGGACCAGTGAGCCTAACAGCATATTATCTCCACATTTGCAGATGATACAAAGCTGGGTGGGAGGATGAGCTGTGAGGATGCAGAGATGCTTCAGCTTGATTTGGACAGGCATATGCATGGCAGATACAGTATAAACAGATATATACAGTACATACAGATAAAATGTGAAGTTATCCATTTCAGAAGCAAAAATAGGAAGGCAGA
Source organism: Scyliorhinus canicula (assembly GCF_902713615.1). Lineage (NCBI taxonomy): Eukaryota > Metazoa > Chordata > Chondrichthyes > Carcharhiniformes > Scyliorhinidae > Scyliorhinus > Scyliorhinus canicula. The sequence goes on from NC_052163.1 coordinate 47,358,797, forward strand.
ATATCATCTGAATGGGTGTAAATTAAGAGAGGTGGATACTCAGCGGGACCTTAGTGTCCTTATGCATCAGTCACTGAAAGTAAACGCACAGGCATAGCAGGCAGTAACAATGGCAAATAGTATGTTAGCCTTCATAGCGAATGGATTTAAATATAGGAATAGAAATGTTTTACTGCAATTGTATAGGGCATTGTGAGGCCACACCTGGAGTACTATGTGTAGTTTTGGTGTCCTTATCTGGGAAGAATGTTCTTGCAATGGAGGGACTGCAGCAGAGGTTTACCAGTCTGATTCCTGGGATGGCGGGAATGTCACATGAAGAGAGACTAATTTGGTTAGGATTATATCCATTGGAGTTTAGTAGAGTGAGAGGGGATCTCATAGAAACTTAGAAAATTCTAACTGGATTAGACAGGGTAAATTCAGAAAGGAGTCCAGAACTAGGCGTCGTATTTAAAGGATCAGGGGTAAACCGTTTAGGACTGAGGTGAGGAGAAATTTCTTCACCCAGAAAATTATGAATCTATGGAATTCACTACCACAGGAAGTAGTTGAGGCCAAAACGTAATGTGATTTCAAGATATAATTAGATAGAGCTCTTGGGGCTAAAGGGATCAAGGAATGGGGGGAAGGCGGAATCAGGCTAGTGAATTTGATGATTAGCCATGATCATAATGAATGGCGGAGCAGGATCAAAGGGCCGAATAGCCTACTCCTGCTTCAATTTTCTATGTATGTTTCTATGTATAATACTAAGCAGAAAGGCTAAAGATACTGTACAATACATCGTAATTGCACACTCATAGTGCACAAGCCATTGTGAAGGTCTCCATGCACCCATATGATTGCTCTGTTTTGTACTCCATGCATTTGGCCACCCTTTCCATGAAAGAAGCCACCATCAAGAAGGCTTGTGACATCATGCCACCCATGCTTGAGATGGTCTTCTGCAATCTTTCTGCAATGGTGCACAGTGCAGCCAAAGCACCTGCCAATATATCACTTATTTCCTACTGCCACTCAAGAAGAATCCTGTTCTTCAATAGCACCCAGGGTACAGCATCTGTGTCCAGTGTACCAGAGCTTGGAGTGTCCTGCACCCACCAACACAACTTTCCACTGCTGTCTCTGTCTCCACCACCTGCTCCTGCTGACTTGTGAAGTGCAAGTCTCCATGTCAAAATCCAACTATCTCTAACTTGTCTTGTTTAAGTGTGAGTATCTGAGCTGGTGCATGGTCAACATGAGTCCTGTGACAGTGCACCCTTCGATGGCGTGAGCTCCTCTGAGGAGTTATTGTTATGGTGAGTGATCTGGACCACCTCCTGTTGGATGTTTGAGGCTCTGTGAGAGATCAAAGACAGGAACGAGTACTATGAAGATAAGAATGCTTCCAGTTATCAGTTGGCACACAATCATATTTCAGTGGCTCTTAGAGCCAATGCAAAATGAGTAAGAGCCATATGACATGTTACATGATATTTAATTCTGTCAACTGATAACTGGGCAGCACGGTAGCATGGTGGTTAGCATAAATGCTTCACAGCTCCAGGGTCCCAGGTTCGATTCCCGGCTGGGTCACTGTCTGTGCGGAGTCTGCACGTCCTCCCCGTGTGTGCGTGGGTTTCCTCCGGGTGCTCCGGTTTCCTCCCACAGTCCAAAGATGTGCGGGTTAGGTGGATTGGCCATGCTAAATTGCCCGTAGGGTCCTAAAAAGTAATGTTAAGGGTTAAGGTAAAGGTTAAGGTTGTTGGGTTATGGGTATAGGGTGGATACGTGGGTTTGAGTAGGGTGATCATGGCTCGGCACAACATTGAGGGCCGAAGGGCCTGTTCTGTGCTGTACTGTTCTATGTTCTATGTTCTATAACTGTGAGGCCCTCACCTTCTCATCATCAACCAAACATGACAATTCTCTCTTGAGCTTCAGCACCTTCTCCCCTGCAGGTATTAGTTTTGAGATGATTGAAAGGTCACCTCCAGTCCTCAGCCTCTCCCTGATATTCTCTTTTCTCTTGTGCAAGGAAGGAAAGACCATACCGTTCATTGAGAGGTATAGGATGGGTTCACACGATTGATGGAGAGCATTTGTTGAGGGTGACTTGAGGGATTAGCGTGACACTGCTTACAGATGAGTGTTGATGTCAGTGGTGGATGGGTGGAACGGTGACACAATGGTTAGCACTGTTGCCTCACAGCGCCAGAGACTCAGGTTCAATTCTGACCTCGGATGACTGTGACCAGTTTGCACATTCTTCCCGTGTCTGTGTGGGTTTTCTCCGAGTGCTCGCTCCGGTTTCCTCTCACAGTCCAAAGATGTGTAGGTTAGGTTTATTGGCTATTTAAATCTGCTCTTCGTGGGGTTATAGGGATAGGGTGGGGGATTGGGTCTAGGTAGGGTGCTCTTTCAGAGGGTCGGTGCAGACCCGATGGGCCGAATGGCTGGGCTGGTATAGCACACTGGGCTAAATCGCTGGCTTCCAAAGCAGACCAAGGCAGGCCAGCAGCATGGTTCAATTCCCGTACCAGCCTCCCCGAACCGGCGCCGGAATGTGGTGACTAGGGGCCTTTCACAGTAACTTCATTGAAGCCTATTCGTGACGATAAGCGATTTCATTTCATTTCTGCACTGTCGGGATTCTAAAATTCTATTCTATGATAAGTCAGATGGGATGTGAGTAAATGCATATGATGTGGAGATGCCGGCGTTGGACTGGGGTGAGCACAGTAAGAAGTCTTACAACACCAGGTTAAAGTCCAACAGGTTTGTTTCAAACACGAGCTTTCGGAGCACGGCTCCTTCTTCAGGTGAATGGAAAGGCTTGTTCCAGAAATGTTTATATAGACACAGTCAGAGATGCCCCGGAATGCGAGCAGCCTGCAGGTGCTCGCATTCCGGGGCATCTCTGACTGTGTCTATATAAACATTTCTGGAACAAGCCTTTCCATTCACCTGAAGAAGGAGCCGTGCTCCGAAAGCTCGTGTTTGAAACAAACCTGTTGGACTTTAACCTGGTGTTGTAAGACTTCTTACTGTGCTCACCCCAGTCCAACGCCGGCATCTCCACATCATGGCTACCATTGACACCGCAAACTGCCGGCTCAAAGTGGAGAGGATCTCCAGGAAGATCGCGCATATAGACACTGACATTCAGTTTCTACAAAGATGCAAAAAAGCAGACAAGATCCCGAAAGGACTACAGATCAAAAACCCACTCAAGTCGACTTACAACACAGACTACGCTGAAAGACTCTGCCACCGCACCTCTGTCACACTCCTCAAACACCTCGTACACCAACTCTACAGCAGTCGACGCAACCTGGAAACCAAGAGAGAGGCCATATTCTCAACTTGCGCTCAGGACACAGCAGACCAGCTGCGGAACACCGCCAAACAGATGAGACAGCAATACTATGCCACCTACATGCACACCAAGAACAGGAAGCTTGAGAAACTTGGCATCACCACCAGCAGCAATCAAGCTTCTCCCGGTACAACAGTCGAAAACAATACAGGGAAATCCATTGTCAACTTGTCAGACTACACCCTTCAACCAGACGAAATCGAAGTCCTCAGCAGAGGGCTCAATTTCTGCACCACCACCAAAATGGACCCCATCAGTCTCGCGGCAGATACGGAGGAATTCATCAGGCGAATGAGGCTCCGGGAATTCTTCCACAGACCCCAAGAGGCCGACAGCGAACCCAGGGACACGACCAATGAACCGGAACAGCAGACCGCGAGATCTGCAGTGCAGCAACCGAAAAGGAAAGAGTCAAATTGGACCCCTCCGGAAGGCCGCTGCCCTAGACTCGACATGTATGCTCAAGCCGTCAGAAGTCGTGTCAATGCCAGATTCATCACTCGCAATCACAAGGCAGCCTCAAACGTCACCCAAGCACAACGCAACGCCATCCGCACTCTCAAGACCAACCGCAACATCGTCATCAAACCAGCAGACAAAGGAGGGGCCACCGTCATACTGAACAGAACAGACTACTGCAAAGAAGTATACCGACAACTCGACAACCAGGAACACTACAGGCAGTTACCCGCAGATCCAACCAAGGAACACATCCGCCAACTCAGCAGACTGATCAAGACCTTAGATCCAGACCTTCAGAACACCCTACGTGCTCTCATCCCACGTAATCCCCGCATTGGAGATCTCTACTGCCTCCCGAAAATACACAAGGCCAACACACCAGGCCGTCCTATCGTTTCAGGCAATGGGACCCTGTGTGAGAACCTCTCTGGCCACATCGAGGGCATCTTGAAACCCATCGTACAAGGTACACCCAGCTTCTGTCGCGACACGACGGACTTCCTACAGAAACTCAGCACCCATGGACCAGTTGAACCAGGAACATTCCTCGTCACAATGGATGTCTCGGCACTCTACACCAGCATCCCCCATGACGACGGCATTGCTGCAACAGCTTCAGTCCTCAACACCGACAACTGCCAATCTCCAGACGCAATTCTGCAACTCATCCGTTTCATTCTAGACCACAACGTCTTCACCTTCGACAACAAATTCTTCATCCAGACGCACGGAACAGCCATGGGGACCAAATTTGCACCTCAATATGCCAACATCTTCATGCACAAGTTTGAACAGGACTTCCTCACCACACAGGACTTTCAACCGATGCTATACACCAGATACATCGATGACATTTTTTTCCTTTGGACCCACGGCGAGACATCACTGAAACGACTACACGATGACATCAATAAGTTCCATCCCACCATCAAACTCACCATGGACTATTCTCCAAATTCAGTTCCATTCTTGGACACACTCGTCTCCATCAAGGACGGTCACCTCAGCACCTCGCTTTACCGCAAGCCCACAGATAATCTCACGATGCTCCACTTCTCCAGCTTTCACCCGAAACACATTAAAGAAGCCATCCCCTATGGACAAGCCCTCCGTATACACAGGATCTGCTCAGACAAGGAGGAGCGCAACAGACACCTACAGATGCTGAAAGATGCCCTCGTACGAACGGGATATGGCGCTCGACTCATTGATCGACAGTTCCACCGCGCCACAGCAAAAAACCGCACCGACCTCCTCGGAAGACAAACACGGGACACCACTGACAGAGTACCCTTCGTCGTCCAGTACTTTCCTGGGGCGGAGAAACTACGACATCTTCTTCGCAGCCTCCAACACATCATCAGCGAGGATGGACATCTTGCCAAGGTCATCCCCACACCCCCACTACTGGCCTTCAAACAACCGCGCAACCTCAAACAAACCATTGTTTGCAGCAAATTACCCAGCCTTCAGAACAGCAACCACAACACCACAAAACCCTGCCAGGGTAATCTCTGCAAGACATGCCAGATCATCGACATGGACACCACCATTACACGTGGAAACACCACCCACCAGGTACGCGGCGCATACTCGTGCGACTCGACCAATGTAGTCTACCTCATACGCTGCAGGAAAGGATGTCCCGAAGCGTGGTACATTGGCGAGACCATGCAGACACTGCGACAACGAATAAACGGGCATCGTGCGACTATCAACAGGCAGGACTGTTCCCTTCCAGTTGGGGAACACTTCAGCAGTCAAGGACATTCAGCCTCTGATCTCCGGGTCAGCATTCTACAAGGAGGCCTTCAGGAGACGCGACAACGCAAAATTGCTGAGCAAAAACTTATAGCTAAGTTCCGCACGCATGAATGCGGACTCAACCGGGATCTGGGATTCATGTCGCATTACATTCGGCCCCCATCAACAAGCCTGGACTTGCAGAGGCCTACCGACTGAACTGGCTTGGGACAATTCACACCTCTTTAACCTGGAGTTACCTCTCTCTCTGCATCTTTGATGATTTGATTGCCTGCAGGTGCTCGCATTCCGGGGCATCTCTGACTGTGTCTATATAAACATTTCTGGAACAAGCCTTTCCATTCACCTGAAGAAGGAGCCGTGCTCCGAAAGCTCGTGTTTGAAACAAACCTGTTGGACTTTAACCTGGTGTTGTAAGACTTCTTACAGTAAATGCATAGACAGAGAGGGATGGGTGAACCTGCAAGTTAAGTTGGTATGCGATGATGTGCTGGCATAGGCTTGAGAAGGCAGCATGAGGGGGATTGGAAAGATTATGCACCCACAGTGGCATGACAGCTCTGCTGCTGACCTTCTCAGCAACCTCCGGGAACACTCTCTTTGACTTGGCTGGAGGCTTCTCCTTCCCATTGCGTAGCCCAGGCAGCAAATTCAGGGGGTATTACCAAAGAAGGATGCAGCCTGTCACCATCTCAACTGGACTGCAAGTCTGTGGCTCCCTGTGGCTACTCCAAATTGGATGTTTGAACTTTCCCTTAAACACTGCAGCTGAAGTATAATCATCACACCCACTGACACTAATTGGATGGGAAATTCAGAAGTGAAGTGATAATGAGGTGGCTGAGTTCACTGACGGGCGTGTTGTGCTCACTTCCCGGTTTCTGACCTGTCTGTTCTACCCACTCAAAAACTTTCTGCACTTTAAAGTCCAATTCCCAATATCTGATAGGATCCCAACAGTTATTTATTTCTACATGGACCATTGGAAAATGTCACCACCTATTCCATAAACCTTGAGGTGGAAGAGGCAGAGAGAATGGTTTCCAAAGAGGCTCACTGGCTCATCAGAATATAAAGCTGAATATTTTGCACCAGCAATGATATTGACCACAGTTTAATCTATTCAGATACTGATTGACTGAGAGCCAACCCTGCCCATTCTTCCAATCTATTAGTTGGTGGAATAAGGACTATACTTTTTTGAATAGGTGGATAATAGGTGGATAGTTCCATAATCAAAGACCTCTCCCACCCTGGTTATTCACTCTTCCAACCTCTTCCATCAGGCAGGAGATACAGAAGTCTGAGAACACGCACTAACAGGTTCAAAAACAGCTTCTTCTCCACTGTTACCAGACTCCTGAATGACCCTCTCATGGACTGAACTGATCTCTTCACACATCTTCTCTACTGAGTATTACTACACTCTGCATGCTTCCCCGATGTCTGTATTTATGTAAATATCTATGTATTTACATTGTGTATTTATGTAAGTCCTATGTTTTTTCATGTATGGAACGATCTGACTGGACTGTACGCAGAACAATACTTTTCACTATATTTCGGTACATGTGTCAATAAATCAAATGCAATCCAATTCATTAACTGGAATAATCTTTGATCAGAAAATAAAGCAACATTGCACAATTTATTTTATGACAGATGATTTTCTTTCTAATTTAGAGTACCCAATTATTTCTTTCTCCAATTAACGGGCAATTTAGCATGGCCAATCCACCAAACCTGAACATCTTTGGGTTGTGGGGGTGAAACCCACACAGACATGGGGAGAATGTGCAAACTCCACACGGACAGTGACCCAGGACTGGGATTCGAACCCGGGTCCTCAGCGCTGCACCCCCAGTGCTAACCACTGCGCCACATACTGCCCCTTCATTACAGAGGTTTAGTTGTTCTGTGTTTGTTTATTTGAGTCCAATAACTGAGCTATGCTCACTGGGATTTATTTTTTAAGCCTGGGTGTGGACTTGGAGTAAAGTAAACTGACACCACAGAAGCTACTAGAAGGTGAGCTGGCAGACATTTTGAGCCTTGCAGAGATGTTTTTAGAAATCCTGCCAATAAGCCTGTTGCAAACTTAGAAACTCGTCTCAACTCTGCATAGCTCCTCGATATACAAAATATACAAACAACAGAGGTGCCTCATCTAGAATATTGGATATGGTTCAAAAAAGCCTGTGGTCTACAGCAAGCAGAGCAATCTGACTGAATCAATTTGCAAGCTATATCTGTCTTTGTCCCTGTTCACACACAGGACGCAATAAATTAATCTGTAATAGAATGATGTTGCTGACCGTGTCTAACTTCACTAATGTATTCATTGTTAATAAATCCAAGATTATTTTTATATTTAGATATTGGAAATGTTCACACTATAATAGAAACAGGTCAGCTGAAGGGTAAACTTGAGCTGACAGCCAACGTCGGGTGCTACAGCAGAGTTTTGCATCAGGATATCCTGGCTGTTCTTGGAATTAAGCCAAGCCAACGTGAAACATTAGCTGGTAGAATATCACAGTTTTAACATGGCTGACGTTTTAAAAAGTAGCTATCAGCACATTTTAACCTAACTCGTAATGATACCACTGAGCTCTTAATAGTGCAGTGTGATATAATTAGCCATTGATGACTAAAGTTGATCTTTAAGGAAGTTTTCACAGGATACCATAAATAAATAGGGAATAAAATAGGTTAATTGTAGATCTTTATACCAGAAACATTAATGTTTGAGAATGCTCACAAAATAATTCAGGATAACTTAATTCCACTTGGAAGGTTCAATGAGAATGCGAAGTGCACCAGCAGTTTGGAGAAGAATTGACAGGAAATTGATGCCCTTCTGGCTTCTGGCACTCCCTCGCCATACCCGGAATCTCCCATAAAAAGCGGTGGATGAATATTGGGCCAAGTGCATCAAGCAAAATCAAAGGGCTGCAAATAGTGGGCATCCTAAATATCTCCTGACATTTCTGTCCTGGCAATGTTTGTCACAAGGAAAATCAGGGAGATGGCTAAAATATTTAACTGACTCTGAACTCAGAAGATTATCCAAGCTTCAGATGAGCGACTGATGTGCACCAAACTTCCGCTGCATTGAAGAGGCGCTGGGAGTCCATAAAATTGAACAACGTTGTCCGATTTCCTCAGTACACATGTATCAGTTCATAAAGGGACAGGTTCATTTCCCAGTCGAAACTACCTAATTCGCCCTCATGGGCTTCCTTTGTACCTTTGTAAGCTGTTGCTGTACCTGTTAAAGAAACAAAATAAGTAATTTTTAACCAGAGAATTTTAAGAAATCATGGGCTGGATTCTCCACCCCCCCCCCCCCCCCCCCCCCCCCCCACCCCCCGGCCCCCGGTACCAAAATTGCGTTTGGCGATGGGGCGGGGAATCCGTTTTGGCTCCTGTTTTAAATTCTCCGCCCCCGCAAATCGGTGTACTCATGTAGTCCACTGCGCCGAGTATCCTCCGCCTCAGGCCATTGCCTGAGGCCCGCCCCATGATTCTCTGTCCCCGACCGGCCAAATTCCCAATGGCATGGGACTCTCATGGTCCCAGCCGTATGGGAACCTCGTGAGGCAGCTGCGGACTCAGTCCGGGGCTTCCACAGTCGGGAGAGGGCCGATCGGCGGGCAGCAAGGGATTAATTCAGGGCTGGGGGCAACTCCAGGGCCCAATAATTATTGTGAACTGTACAGCTAAAAATTATTGTGTTGGCATTCCCACAGGGTGCCATTCCCACAGTGAAAAAAAGATTGAAGATTTTGCCATTTCCCCTAATTGCCACTTCTTCCTGTCCTCTGCTGGGAGCATCACTGCAAATGGAGAAGTCGGACAGGAATCAGATGGAAATTGGAGACATTGGACGCAGTACCGCCACCGCGTTGCGCATTCGGCTCTTTTATATATCCCAACGCCGCATTCATTCGGTGCCGAAGAGTCGACCGCCACCACCATCAACCGGTCGGCGATTAGTGCTGATTTCTACAAACATGAAATAAGCATGATGGCAACTCAGGGGGTCTCGGAGGCACTAGAGTCACATGGTGGTTATGGACAGGGCAGGGTAGTACACTGGCACTCTCGCTAGCACTTAGACAGTGTCATGCAGGCATCCTAGCAGTACCACATCAGCTCGCTGGCAGTTTTAACCTGGCAGTGCCAGGATGCCAGTTGGCACTGCCAGGGGCACTATCAGGGTGCCAGGCTGGCAATACTGAGGTGCCCAGGTGCCAGGTTGCCACTGCCAAGGATAAAGGCCTGTGGGGGGGCATGCCCGTGAAAGGAGGGGTGAGGGGGCATGAAGAGGCCGCAGAAAGATTGGGGGGTTCCTGAAAGGGGGGGAATCGACATTGGGGCCTTTCAAAATGGCACCCCAATCACCAGAAACTGGTGAGTCCAGCTTTCCAGTTCCAGAAAATTTTCAAAGTGTGGTCTCGACTGGGGGAGAAACTTCCCAAGGCCCAAAAAAATGGCAAAGTGCCGTTGAATCGCGGTCTCGTCTCGACATTGCAGCGGGCGTGAACCATCCCGCCAAATGCACCCAAAATCACACTTCGAAATGTTTCCATTTAGTTGTGCCTATTGTCAAACTCTGTTTGGCCTTCTCTACTCCCACAAAGCCAGTGCTTCTGGCTGGTGCCATTGGCTGTTTTGTTTCCATCACGGAAAGTGCTTTTACATCTCTGTCTCTCTGTCCTCCCAGAGGTTTTTCTTTCCCCGGTTTTTGTTTGCTTGTCATCTCCCAGCCTGTTAGCTGTGCCCCTTCCTTTACTCCCTGTGCCTGTGCGTCTTGCCCCTCTTGTATCACTGAGTGTTCAGCTGTTGCAGTAAGACATGGCTGTCCGCTTCTGAGAGCAGCTGAGCATTTTAACAGACAAGTGGGGCTTGAGGAGGACAGCAAAAGGTACAAAACCTGAAGGGGGTCGCAATCAGAATGCATCCGAGTCATTCAAACAACCAGCCTGACACGTCAGTTATCTGTGTTCATTGGTGGAGAAAGCAAGGAAGGCGAATCAAATTGACTCCCCTTTTACAAACGCAGGGGTAAGGTAACCCAGGTGTCATGATTGATGTTAAACACTGGAATCCTTGCACATTTGGGGCGTAGGAGTGTTTACAGGGCCTGTTAATTATCACGCGCATTGGTGGCTTGTTAGCCGAGAAAGATTAATTTTTAAATGTTTCGATTTTTACCAAATTCTCAGAAAGGAGAAACTGCTAATGCATTCCGGCTTTGGATTCAGTTCCAGTTGTGACTTAACAGAGAATGCAGAAGTCCATTTTATTCACCCTGGGAGGAAACCCTCATCTACTTTTCTTTCTTCCCTATTTATGGTGCTTCTACTCTTTAGTTCTCTGCCCAAAGGCAGGTCGCACCCACAGCAGGGTGATCTCCAACCACGGGTAGTGCATGGAGGCAGATACCAAACCTACTCCTGTTGCGACAAGGATCAAACCACATGCTGTTGGCACTAATCTCATTAATATTGGCTGTCCAATCAACTGACACCCCCCCCCTCCCCCCCACCCCCCAGAGAGTCCAAGTTGCCATGGCACAATATGCTTTTAATGCATGTTGTGCTCTGGAGCTATAGATAGTGATTGTAGAGGCTGCACGTTCTTTCCATCACATGGCTGACCAGGAATCTCTCCCACTCTTCCCACCTGCCACTGGGGCGTGTTGGAGGGATTTGTAAGTTAGTGCTCAACCTGTTTGGCCACATTACAAATGCAATGGCAGCACAGTAGCACAGTGGGTAGCACTGTTGCTTCACAGCGCCAGGGTCCCAGGTTCAATTCCCGACTTGGGTCACTGTCTGTGCAGAGTCTGCATGTTCTCCCCATGTCTGCAATGGTTTCCTCTGGGTGCTCCAGTTTCCTCCCACAAGTCCGGAAAGACATGCAGGTTAGGTGGACGGGCCATGCTAAATTGCCTTTAGTGTCCAAAAAAGGTTAGGTGGGATTACTGTGATACGGGAATAGGGTGGAGCTGAGGGCTTGGGTGAGATGTTCTTTCCAAGGGCCAGTGCAGACTCGACAGGCCAAATGGCCTCTTCTGCACTGTAATTCTATGATTATGTATTTTCTTTTCATGCACTGAATGATCTATTTGAGCTGCTCGCAGGAAAATACTTTTCACTGTATCTCGGTACACGTGACAATAAACAAATCCAATCCAATCCATAGGGAGAATTCACAATGTCTGATGGACGGAGTTGAAAGAGTGAATAAGCCAGGTGGGAGGATGTTCATGTAGGCCTACTTGTGACAGGAATAAAATTATTAAATTATTATTATTACGGGCAACACGGTGGCACAGTGGTTAGCATTACTGCCTACGGCGCTGAGGACCTGGGTTCGAATCCCGGCCCTGGGTCACTGTCTGTGTGGAGTTTGCACATTCTCCCCGTGTTTGCGTGGGTTTCACCCCCACAACCCAAAAGATGTGCAGGATAGGTGGATTGGCCATACTAAATTGCCCCTTAATTGGAAAAAATTGGGCACTCTAAATTTATTTAAAAAGAAAAAAATTATTATTATTACCTACTTGGCCATCAAGCCCTGGAGTGGGACTTGAACCCAGAACCTCTGGGGCAGGAACACTGCCCAGTGGTATTTATGGTACATTCATTAATTAACATTAACAGCACAAGTTGTCAAGACCAACTTTAAAAATTAGCCTGGTAATACCTTTCAATCACTGAATGAAGGGCATCAAATTATTTGATCTCCCTTATCATCAAGATAAGCCGCTTAGTTTAAAAGGTTTATGCAGAAACTATTATGATTATTTATAGCATAAATAGGTCCTCTGACTCCTCTGGTACAGATTAGGGCACAGGCAGCAAAAAAAAACCACAGATTAATTGCAGAGATTTCAAAGAGCAACAACGTAGCTGAGGCGGTACCAGTTGAGACGGAACAAAGTTGAGTGAAAGTCAAGCTATTTAACTGAGTTGACTTACCTTACCGAACAAAAAAAAAAACAAGGTGGTGCACAAGTGCCCTGGTAAAAGCACTTTAGAACGATGTGTGTCAGGTCATAGTGAAATATAATGATTAGTGGTTACTTAATGATTAGTGGTTACTACTGAGGTTGAAATATTTCGCTTATCAGCTAGCCTGGGACAAGTTATTTCCTTACTTTTGATGGACTGAGAGCCAAGCAGCTCATAAACTTTTCGCCAGAGCCAAGCAGCTCATAAACTTTTCGCCATCATCATTTTGTTTATCCCCCTCCAACTCCAATCAGGTGTTGCCTCATGTTGGCCCCTTCTAGCACTTTTTCTTTCTTTCCTGATTGAAGAGCCACTCGTCAATGCCAATGATAACATTATATCTTGTTTGAATGGCATTCCTGGCAAATACAAACTTAATTTAGACAACATGAGAAACATATATATTTGCCAATGATGTTCTGCCTATCGCACAATTTAGCAACATTTTGCATGAATTTCAGTGATGGTGCAATGCCAGGTTCAGAGGCTTTACTTCCCAATGATTGGCTGAGAAAATCAAACAGCATGTTCCTTTGTTTCTTCATAATAGGCAGAGTACAAACGGTACTCAACCAGCCTGCACTTGCAAAACACAAAACAAATCGTCTACCGTTAGATGTAATTCTACAATTGGCAGCACCTGCTGAACAACCTTGAGTGTGCTAATAGCTACCACGAATGATCAATTTAAGATAACTAGACAAGGTCATAACGTGCCTCATTTACACTTGCTAGAAGCAACATACATACACAGGAACCCATTCTCTGAAAACAAAAGGAATAAGTTCAAGCCTTGTGCATCTTTTGAATTACCTGGGAGCTTGGGAAGTCTGTTGTTTCCGGTAGCTTTCTCCATGGCAATGCCTTGGTACATCAGACAACTTGCCAATCAATCAGTACCTTTTTACCCAGTTTTATAAATTGACGCTATCATTTGAAATTTGGCAATCTTGCATTTGTCCTGATGAGTGCAAGATGAAAAGCTTCAGCAACATGTCTCTCTTTTCAGCATTATTTGCCAAATAGCAATCAACTTCTAAAATATTTCTGCAGCAGACCACATGACCTCAGAGAGTAGCATAAAACTTTAGTGCTTCTGAAAATGAACAAGATTGTGATATAAGATCATCTGTAATCAATCACAGCAGGCCTCTCTGATCTACAGCGACCTCTCAAACTGTCTTATGGATGTCCAACAGGGCTGTCAGTGCCAAAGTGGGTGGAGTGGGGTAATTTCAGTCTGTTTGTGAGGCTGCAATTTGTGCTCTGTCTCCCTTCCCTCTTTTGAAACCAAATCTTACAAAATGCAGCACTCCAGCAGGAAACTCCTTGCTGCTTTCCACTTGCAAGTGTTTGTTGTAAAGACTCCAAGTGGAGACTGAAGGATTTTGTGCTGTCAAAACGAATGGAAACAGAGAAACTCCAAGAAAAGAGTGCAGTTTGGTCTCCATATATCCATTAGAGGTCCAGTTGGTCCCTGGGGTGAGAAGGTTGTCCAATGACAAGAGGTTGGGTAAATTGTGCCGATACTCTCTGGAGTTTAGAAGAATGAGAGGCGAGCGCATTGAAACATGCATGATTATGCAGGGGTTTGATAGGTTAGACCAGGCATTTTCAAAGTCGGGGGCGCGACCCACATGTGAGTTGTGAGTGGGTCGTGGCGCGCCCGCTGGCGCACATTCGTGCACAACAGCCGCAGCAGCCGGCTTTAACAATGCCGGCTGCGAACGACCTTCAAAAAGGCTGTGACCATATAAAAAACGCAGCCGCACTGCACATGCGTGCCCGCTCATCGGTGCACATGTGCAGAGTTTGGGGTCACGAAAGTCGGCCGGCATGGGTTGCAAAGGTCGGTCAGTGTGGACTGCGAAGGTCGGCCGGATTGGGTCCCAAAGGTTGGCCGGTTAGTAAAAATGGGTCCCCGGAAAAACAAGTGAAAAACACTGGGTTAGACGCTGAGAGATTGTCCCACTGGTCGGGGAGTGTAAAATACAAGGACACAGTTTCTGGGTGAGGTGCCAGTCATTTAGGATTGGGATGAGGAGAGATTGCAACATTATATGAGCTGTGAATCTCTGGAATTCTCTATCCCAGAGGGTTGTGGATTGCCCACCATTGAATACATTTAAGGCTGGGTTAGACAGATCTTTGCTTTCACAGGGAATTAAGAGATATGGGGAGCGGTTGGAAAAGTGGAGTTGAAAGCTAAGATCAGCCATGATTGTATTGAATGGCGGAGCAGTCTCAATAGGCCAAATGGTCTACTCCTGCTCTTCATAGAACCATAGAATCCCTTTAGTGCAGAAGGAGGCCATTCAGCCCATCAAGTCTGCACCAACCCTCCGAAAGAGCACCTACCTAGACCGACACCCCTGCCCCATGCCCGTAACCCCACTTAACCTCTGGGAAGCTAGGGACGAGATTGCTGAGCCTTTGGCTTTGATCTTTATGTCGTCATTGTCTACAGGAATAGTGCCAGAAGACTGGAGGATAACAAATGTTGTCCCCTTGTTCAAGAAGGGGAGTAGAGACAACCCCGGTAACTTTAGGCCAGTGAGCCTTACTTTTGTTGTGGGCAAACTCTTCGAAAGGTTTCTAAGAGATAGGATTTATAATCATCTGGAAAGGAATAATTTCATTAGGGATAGTCAACACGGTTTTGTGAAGGGTAGGTCGTGCCTCACAAACCTTATTGAGTTCTTTGAGAAGGTGACCAAACAGGTGGACGAGGGTAAAGCAGTTGATGTGGTGTATATGGATTTCAGTAAAGCTTTTGAAAAGGTTCCCACGGTAGGCTTTTGCAGAAAATACAGAGGCATGGGATTCAGGGTGATTTAGCGGTTTGGATCAGAAATTGACTCGCTGTAAGAAGACAGAGGGTGGTGGTTGATGGGAAATGGTCAACCTGGAGTTCAGTTACTAGTGGTGTACCACAAGGATCTGTTTTGGGGCCACTGCTGTTTGTCATTTTTATAAATGACCTGGAGGAGGGCGTAGAAGGATGGATGAGTAAATTTGCAGATGACACTAAAGTCGGTGGAGTTGCGGGCACAGCTGAAGGATATTGCAGGTTACAGAGGGACATAGATTAGCTGCAGAGCTGGGCTGAGAGGTGGCAAATGGAGTTTAATGCAGAAAAGTGTGAGGTGATTCATTTTGGAAGGAGTAACAGGAAGACGGAGTACTGGGCTAATGGTAAGATTCTTGGTAGTGTGGATGAGCAGAGAGATCTCGGTGTCCATGTACATAGATCCCTGAAAGTTGCCACCCAGGTTGAGAGGGTTGTTAAGAAGGCGTACGGTGTGTTAGCTTTTATTGCTAGAGGGATTGAGTTTCGGAGCCATGAGGTCATGTTGCAGCTGTACAAAACTCTGGTGCGGCCGCATTTGGAGTATTGCGTGCAGTTCTGGTCGCCGCATTATAGGAAGGATGTGGAAGCATTGGAAAGGGTGCAGAGGAGATTTACCAGAATGTTGCCTGGTATGGAGGCAAGATCTTATGAGGAAAGGCTGACACGGGGAGGAAGTGCAAACTCCACACAAACAGTCACCAGAGGCCGAAATCAGACATAGGTCCTTGGAGCTGTGAGGCAGCAGTGCTAACCACTGTGCCACCATGCCGCCCATTTATTTTGTTCTTGTGCTGTGAGTGAGCTGCTCAAAAATCTTTGCGACATAGAGGGTAAAATAACAATGTTGTTGCATGGTGTATTGTGCAGCCCAAATTTTCATAACTTCCGAATTGTGGGTAGATTATGTATGCAGTTATTTAGTTAACTCATACCTGCGCCAGAGCCGGACAGATACTGAACTGATCTGTAACAGCCATTTGTCCTATTACGGAATGTCTGATGAGGCACAAAGGACCTAGCATGCAGCAATATTTAGCAAAACTATTTTTTGGGAGGTGAGGTGGGTTGCAGCCCCCATCCCCTCAGTTCCCACATCCTCTGCCACCACCACTGATGGTCTTACCTAAGGTTATAGCTCCAGAAAAGATCCCTTCTTCATCACCTACAATTGCCACCACAATTTCCAGCCTCAGTTTGACAGGGCTCTGATCATTGCCTTCAATTTTGGCCAATAAAGGGACGGTCGCCTTGATGGCTGGGTGTGTCCTTAGCGGTCATTGACCTTGGCAGTTGGGCTCTCTGAGTAGAGGGAGTGGCGCCGATCAGTCTGTGTCTGTATCAGTTTCTTGCGTGCAGTCCTATTGTTCTGGGGAAATGGGCCATTAGAATGCAAACGAGCGGGGGTTTCGATCAGGTCTAGCTATCTGGGTTGCAAATTCATACAAGCTCTGTATCTGTCTGAGTCCTGGGTTGGCCACAATTCCCATGGTCCTTTGCAGGTGGCCATCTCAGATGGCTACAATGGGTAGACAAAATTTAATGCAGAGATGTGTGAAGTGATAAATTGATCAGAGGAGCGTGGACAGGTGACAAAAAATAAAGGGTAAATCCTAAAGGAAATGCAGTAACAGAGAGACTAAGGTGGAAATTAATACCGGGCAGTATGGTAGCATTTTGGTCAGCACAATTGCTTCACAGCTCCAGGGTCGCAGGTTCGATTCCCGGCTTGGGCCACTGTCTGTGCGGAGTCTGCATATTCCCCCCGTGTGTGCGTGGGTTTCCTCCGGGAGCTCCGGTTTCCTTCCGCAGTACAAAGATGTGCAGGTTAGGTGGATTGGCCATGCTAAATTGCCCTTAGTGTCCAAAATAGCCCTTAGTGTTAAGTGGGATTACTGGGTTATTGGGATAGGGTGGAGGTGTGGACCTCGGGTCGGGTGCTCTTTCCAAGAGCCGGTGCAGACTCGATGGGCCGAATGGCCTCCTTCTGCACTGTAAATTCTATATACCTGAGGTGGTGGAATCTCCTGTAGTAAAGAAGGAGGTAGTAAAGAAATTAAGTAGGATAAAAATAGATAAAGGAGAGGTCATTAAAGGACAGAAGGTACTGAAAGAAAAGATTCCCGCTCTGGATAGGATGCATCTTAGGTTACTGAGACAAATAAGAATGTAAACATTTTTCATGCTCTTACCTCAATCTTCCAATCCTCCTGAAATTTAGGAATGGTGCCAGAGGACTGAAGGATTTCAAATTATCAATTCCACAAAAAAATGCAGAGAAGGATCAACCCAGCAACTGCTTGCCAGCCAGTGTTGGGGAAACATTCAGAGACAATAATCCAGGGCAAAATTATTTAGCACTTGGAAAAATATGGTTTAACAAATGGAAGCTTGCAAAAAATTATTAAATTATTGAATGATTTATTTGATGAAGTAATGGAAAGGGTTGGTACAAATAGTGAGGTTGATGTTGTGTGTATAGACTTTCAAAAGGCCTTTGCTAATGTACAACGTAATAGAATCATTATCATAATTGAAGACAATGGGATTAAAGGAGCAATCATGGTGTGGGATAGTACAGATAATATGATAGGATCGAAAGCAGTAATTGTTTTTCAGACTGAAGACAACTGTGAAGTGGTGCCACCCTGGGATCAATGTTATGATCACTGCTCTTTTTGATGTATGACCTGGACCTCACTATGCAGGACTAAATGTTAAAGTTGTCGATGACATAAAACTAAAACATCTCGTCAACAGTGAGGAAGATAGCAACAGACTTCAGGAGGACATAGACAGACTGGTAGAAAGGACAGACACATGGCAGGTGAAATTTAATGCAGACATATGACATTAAGTTGGTAGGAAGAATGAGGAGAGGCGATATAAGTCTTCTCCATTTCTCTGCCCAAAGGCAGGTGTAACCCACAGAATCACAATCTCCAGGGCAAAGAAAATGGTCCTGCTGCTGTTATGTGGAGATGCCGGCGTTGGACTGGGGTGAGCACAGTAAGAAGTCTTACAACACCAGGTTAAAGTCCAACAGGTTTGTTTCAAACACGAGCTTTCGGAGCACGGCTCCTTCTTCAGGTGAATGGAAAGGCTTGTTCCAGAAATGTTTATATAGACACAGTCAGAGATGCCCCGGAATGCGAGCACCTGCAGGCAATCAAATCATCAAAGATGCAGAGAGAGAGGTAACTCCAGGTTAAAGAGGTGTGAATTGTCCCAAGCCAGTTCAGTCGGTAGGCCTCTGCAAGTCCAGGCTTGTTGGTGGGGGCCGAATGTAATGCGACATGAATCCCAGATCCCGGTTGAGTCCGCATTCATGCGTGCGGAACTTAGCTATAAGTTTTTGCTCAGCAATTTTGCGTTGTCGCGTCTCCTGAAGGCCTCCTTGTAGAATGCTGACCCGGAGATCAGAGGCTGAACACACAGGGCAATGGGACCCTGTGTGAGAACCTCTCTGGCCACATCGAGGGCATCTTGAAACCCATCGTACAAGGTACACCCAGCTTCTGTCGCGACACGACGGACTTCCTACAGAAACTCAGCACCCATGGACCAGTTGAACCAGGAACATTCCTCGTCACAATGGATGTCTCGGCACTCTACACCAGCATCCCCCATGACGACGGCATTGCTGCAACAGCCTCAGTCCTCAACACCGACAACTGCCAATCTCCAGACGCAATTCTGCAACTCATCCGTTTCATTCTAGACCACAACATCTTCACCTTCGACAACAAATTCTTCATCCAGACGCACGGAACAGCCATGGGGACCAAATTTGCACCTCAATATGCCAACATCTTCATGCACAAGTTTGAACAGGACTTCCTCACCACACAGGACTTTCAACCGATGCTATACACCAGATACATCGATGACATTTTTTTCCTTTGGACCCACGGCGAGACATCACTGAAACGACTACACGATGACATCAATAAGTTCCATCCCACCATCAAACTCACCATGGACTATTCTCCAAATTCAGTTCCATTCTTGGACACACTCGTCTCCATCAAGGACGGTCACCTCAGCACCTCGCTTTACCGCAAGCCCACAGATAATCTCACGATGCTCCACTTCTCCAGCTTTCACCCGAAACACATTAAAGAAGCCATCCCCTATGGACAAGCCCTCCGTATACACAGGATCTGCTCAGACAAGGAGGAGCGCAACAGACACCTACAGATGCTGAAAGATGCCCTCGTACGAACGGGATATGGCGCTCGACTCATTGATCGACAGTTCCACCGCGCCACAGCAAAAAACCGCACCGACCTCCTCAGAAGACAAACATGGGACACCACTGACAGAGTACCCTTCGTCGTCCAGTACTTTCCTGGGGCGGAGAAACTACGACATCTTCTTCGCAGCCTCCAACACATCATCAGCGAGGATGGACATCTTACCAAGGTCATCCCCACACCCCCACTACTGGCCTTCAAACAACCGCGCAACCTCAAACAAACCATTGTTCGCAGCAAATTACCCAGCCTTCAGAACAGCAACCACAACACCACAAAACCCTGCCAGGGTAATCTCTGCAAGACATGCCAGATCATCGACATGGACACCACCATTACACGTGGAAACACCACCCACCAGGTACGCGGCGCATACTCGTGCGACTCGACCAATGTAGTCTACCTCATACGCTGCAGGAAAGGATGTCCCGAAGCGTGGTACATTGGCGAGACCATGCAGACACTGCGACAACGAATAAACGGGCATCGTGCGACTATCAACAGGCAGGACTGTTCCCTTCCAGTTGGGGAACACTTCAGCAGTCAAGGACATTCAGCCTCTGATCTCCGGGTCAGCATTCTACAAGGAGGCCTTCAGGAGACGCGACAACGCAAAATTGCTGAGCAAAAACTTATAGCTAAGTTCCGCACGCATGAATGCGGACTCAACCGGGATCTGGGATTCATGTCGCATTACATTCGGCCCCCACCAACAAGCCTGGACTTGCAGAGGCCTACCGACTGAACTGGCTTGGGACAATTCACACCTCTTTAACCTGGAGTTACCTCTCTCTCTGCATCTTTGATGATTTGATTGCCTGCAGGTGCTCGCATTCCGGGGCATCTCTGACTGTGTCTATATAAACATTTCTGGAACAAGCCTTTCCATTCACCTGAAGAAGGAGCCGTGCTCCGAAAGCTCGTGTTTGAAACAAACCTGTTGGACTTTAACCTGGTGTTGTAAGACTTCTTACTGCTGCTGTTGACATCAATGTGACCCAAATCAGTCATCCAGCCAACTGAGTCGACCCCCCCCAACCAACAAAGCTGTCCGAGTTACTGTGGCAACGTACATTTTTACGTACATGTTGTTGCCTGGAGCGATGGATAGTGATAGTAGAGGCTCCAATTTATTTCTGTCAGATGGCTGATGAGGAACCTCTCCCACTCTTACCATTGCACATGTTGGAAGCATTTACAAGTTGATACACAACCTGTTTGGCCACGTTATGAACACACCTCCCTTGGCCATCACGTCCTGGAGTGGGACGACAACCCAGGATTTTCTGGCTCACAGGCAGGGGTGCTACTCACTGCACCACAAGACCTCCATCAATGTCAATTAAAATAGTACAATTTTATAGGGTTGCAGCAGCTGAGAAATCTGGGGTGTACATGCATAGGCCTTTGATGTTGGTAGGTCAAGTCGCAAAGGCTGTTAAAAAGGCATTTGGGCTGTGGGATTCTCCATCGGCGGGATCCTCCGCTTCACCGGCAGTACACCTACACCCGTGGGTTTCCCAACGGTGTGGGGTGACCACAATGGGAAACCCCTGGCCGGCTGCGGGAATGAAGAATCCCACTGCCGGCAGGAGCGCACCATGCCGGAAAATGGGGCTGGCGGGACCGAGAATCCCACCCAGGATGTTTAGCCTTACGAATGTGTCTTAGGAAAGTCGAAAAGCCTTAGAAATGGTACCAGGCCTGAAAGACTTCACTGATCACGAAAATACAAGAGAGACTGGGATTGTTCTCCTGAAGAATGAAGTTAAAAGGGGAATTTGATGTTGATGGTTAAAATCATCAAGGGTTTTGATACAGTAAATTAGGAGAAACATCACAGTGGCATAAGGCTAAATAACCAGAGAACACAGATTTAAAGTAGTTAGTAGAAGAGCCAGAGGTGATATGAGGAAAGGAGAGTCACGCAAAAAATTGTTATAATATGTGCTGTTTGAAATGGTGGCGAACGCAGATTCAGCAATAACCGTTGAATTCATTCTTGAAAGAGGAATATTAGCAGGGATATTGGGGAAGACGAGGGAACATTGACTAATTGGAATGCTCTTTCAAAGAGATGCAACATGCACAAGACTAGCCTCCTTCAGTGTTGTTAACTTCTATAATCTGGCTTCACTGTTGAGAGGTTAAAAGGGAGACCAACTGTTGAGAACAGCGAGCTAGTCTGAGTCAGAGTTTTTGGAAAACAAGAGGGAAGATATTAGGGGAAAACAATTAAACTAAGATGAGTTAATAAGACATCTGGTGAGTGTGGGTGTTGGAGGGCAGGACAAACCCCCCTCCTTGTACAGACAACATTGTACCGCACATCCCAATATAACTGGAAGGGCAGAATCATTCCAACTTTGAACGTCTGATTTCTCAATGTTGCCAGTCAGGGTGAGCTGAATGATGTCAGTTCTCTCTCTCTAGAACCATAAACTTTTATGTGGAAACATACTGGAATTTTGAAGTACTTTTCATGGTAATACTTTGTGTTGTATTTTCAGAATAATTAATAGCTTTGAAATATTTCAAAGTTTAAATGTAACTTTTAGGTTCAGAACGCATCTTAACTCAGCAAAATGCCTCAAGTGGTTTACAATTGACATCTGGAAACTGAGATTGAATTGCTACCTTGAAATGCCCTTTCAATATTTAGTCATTCTGAAAAGCACATTTGTTTAATTCTATATAGTGGGTTTATTCAGTTCTTGCACTGTTTGTAATCTATAAAAGCTCTCAAAACACTTCATGTCATTAGTCATGTATGAAACACAGACTCCCACCGAGCACCTCCACCAGTTGGGATATCACAATTGAAACTGATTCTTCATTTTCCAAATGTTGACACATACAAGCACTCCTTAGGAATCAGAGAAAGGAATTCGGACTAATAAATCTGTCTTTAGGCCAGAATAATGTGGTTAACTATAACAGCCCTCCAACTATCCGAGCTTAGAGAGACCAACTCACTCAGAACCAAGACTAAAACCTGGAACTTCCCTCATCCATATGGCTCAGTATCGCACTCTTAATAGGAAAGAACTTCCATTTTGATAGCTCTTTTTTATGTTGACAGCCAGTTAAATACTTTTGAAGTGCATTTACTGGTGTTCAAGAATGCTGCTCACCACCACCGCCTCACAGGCAATTAGGGATAGGCAATAAATGCTGGCCTTATCAGTGACACCCACATCCTGTGAATGAATTTTTTAAAAAGCAGCCCATTATAACACCATCTCTGTAATAAGAAAGGAACTTTTTCTCTTCCCCAAATGTTAATGCTAGATTAAACATATTGTTAGGATACACAAGGGAAAGGGCTTTGTTTAATTAAATACTTCACACATGTATAAATAGCTGGGGGAGCTGGGACACTGGGTTGAGGGGGAGGAACGCTGTGAGACTGAACAATTCAATAAACTAATAGGGCGGGATTCTCCGACACTCCGCAGTGGAATCGCGCCCGGCACTGGGGCGGAAAATAGCCATTCATGCCGGAAATCCGGCGTGACGGCATTTCCGCGATTCACCGCCGACCCGGCAGTCGCGCGCAGTTGGTCGACAGAGCGCCGGTCGGGGGCCGTTAGAAGAAGCACCCGCGGCAATTCTCTGTGGTCGACCATCCGAGTTCTGCTGCCGGTGTGATTCACATCTGACACCACCTGGCGGGAGCTCGGAACCACGGCCGCAGTGGCATTCCTTGTGGGGGGCGGAGGGAATCTGACTCTGGGGGTGGCCTCAGCGGTGGCCAGGCCCGTGATCAGGACAGTAGGCCCCGCCGGCAGCCAGAGCTGCGGGGTGGACGTCGGGGCCCTGCTAGCCCCCTGGAAAATGGGGAATCACCCCGGACTTTGGAGGAAAAGGTCCGGAGTGATTCACGCCTGTTTTCTGGCGGGCGTGGAGACTTAGAACCCAAAAGGGAGATTCCCGCCCAAAAACTCTCTTAATAAAGAAATGGTGGGGGGGGGGGGGGATTCTCTGCCACCCACCACTGGTAGCGGAGTTCCCGATGCGGTGGAGAATCCCATGTCGGAAAACAACAGGATCTGCGCCACTGCTTTGGTCCCCTGCTGGGGGCACTTTGATGTTCATGTCCCATGCCAGTAGGTTGGACAGCAGATTCTCAACTCCTCCACGATTCTGTGGCATTCTGGGCTAGCATTCGTACGGCATGGTTTGGTGCAAGTATTTGTCATGATGGCCGCGACGCAAAGGTCCTCACAGTGGGCCGAAGGGATAAGTATTCAATGTAGGTGTCCCCAAAATCCATCGGAGGTCCTCAATCACCCTCCCACAATGCTAATCTGCCCACCCCATCCCCAGTCAACCCCATCAGATATGCCCTCACCAGCCCCCATCAAACCCCCCAGCACACCCCACATTAGAGGCCCCCATATCAGAGAACCCCATAACAGAGACCCCCCCCATATCAGAGAACTCCCCCATATCAGAGACCCCCCAAAATACAGACCCCCATATTAGAGAACCCCCATAACAGAGAACCCCCATAGCAGAGATAGGACCCCCATAACAGAGAACCCCACCCCCATCAATCACACGTCTGGAATCTAAAGAGCAACACGGGCAGAAACAGTGAAAACAATCACTGATTTTTTACTCACCTATGCCTTACACCTGCTGCCTCAGATATCAAGAAAGCACCAGCTGTAACTTCAGGAAAGTCAAACTACATTACAAGGCTTTAAACACCTCATATCCTTTGATCTGCAAGGCTTTGATTCACTTCAAAGATAAATAGCTTTTAGTAGGCTGTAATGACAGCTTCCAGACAGCCAGATGTCTGGACTTTTATTTTCATTTCCCATCATGCCTTAATGCTTCTCAACTATCCTGCTTCGAACCTAACTGCAATGTTTAGAAACATCTAGGAGGGAAGTGGTTTCACTTCCACTTTTTCTCAGCAGAAAGCGCTTAACTTTGGTGTTGTCAGGACGTGTCAATCATAGCTAGATGGCTTCGGGACCTCACTTTCGGGCCACCCATTCAAAATTGCAACCTAATAGCGGGATTTGTGATGGAATCCCTTGCAATCGCCCTCTCACCATGTATAAATTTGCATGGCTGGGGAGAGTGGGGGGGGAATGCTGACTGTGGGACCCGAAGTTCACGCCGGTGTGAAGAGAAGGAAGATTTCGCCCTGCACCTAGAAAAGCCCAGCCATATTTCTAAATCACATATCGGTACAAAATCTATAACACTATGTAATTATCAAATGACAATTGGCACCACTTTGCTTTTTGCAGTAGATGTTCCTGGACGCTAGCAAAATGAAATAAAGCAAGCAAGCCACAGAATTAAGATAACTCACAGGTATAAAATTCCATGCATTTCTTTACTTCTTCGACATGACAAATGTTAAATTGTTACATATGCTAGACCTCTTCGTACCAGCAGCTGAGCTGGTGTGGTATGTATTGCTCAGGACAGCGCTGTGTTGAGCAGACAATACAGGAACATCCTGCACAGCACAAACTTCGATCTTCAAAACCCAGCAAAGTCAGAGGACAAGTTGTGAATTCTAGTGTTCATACTGTTTGATTTTCTGACCATTAAAAACAATTTTTTATGTGTGCTCTTTCCTGGTGGCACAAATTCCGAAAGAACGGTATGTGGGGTCTACTGTTGTCCTATGATGCATGGAACCCACATGGCTATCTTGTCAATGTCCATTTGATGTGATTTGTCAGGAGCCAGTCAGTAGTCAAATGTGCTTGAGTTTGAGAATAAAAAATAGATAAACATTTCTTTGATCTTTATTTCAATTCAAAACTATGACCTCTAACACCTCGAAGGAGAAGGGCAGCAAGGGAACACCACCACCTGCAAGTTCCCCTCCGCACACCATGCTGACTTGGAACTATATTACTGGTCTTTCGCTGTCACTGGGTCAAAATCTTGAAACACCCTTCCTCAGAGCATGTTAGGCGTATCCACACCACATGGATCACAGCGTTAAAGGAAGGTGGCTCACAACCACTTTCTCAAAGGCAATTTTGCATGGGCAAAAAATGCTGGCCGAGCCAGCGATGACCACGACCCGTGGAGAAATTTTTAAAAATCACATGCATAGGTTTCTATAGCGTGACAATGACACAAATACACATGAAAACCAGTTTGAAAGATTTGGGCTCTTTTGGTTTGAAAATACTAAAGTTGTGGTGAAGATGTAGGCATGTATTTCTTGTTTTGTTAACTGCTGATTCATTCTTGCATCAATGTAATCTTATTTCTATAATAAACCATATTCACAGTTTTCAGCCTGATCAGATGTTTCCTGTGAATTCAGGGGGATCTGCAACACATAATGGTTAGGTTGTGCAATCTATAATTGAAAACAAATTCATGACAATACCATTCCAGTTAATTTTACACATGTTTGTCTATGAGAGGTGATTTCTATATCGAGCAAAAGAAAAACAGAATAATAACAATCTTAATTAGCGTCACAAGCCGGCTTACATTAGCACTGCAATGAAGTTACTGTGAAAATCCCCCAGTCGCCACACTCTGACGCCTGTTCGGGTACGCTGAGGGAGAATTCAGAAGGTCCAATTAACCTAACAAGAACTTCTACGGGACTTGTGGGAGGAAACTGGAGTCCCCGGAGGAAACCAACGCAGACACGGGGAGAAAATGCAGACTCTGCACAGACAGTGCCCCACGGGGGATTCAAACCCGGGTCACTGGCGCTGTGAACCAGCAGTGCTAGCCACTGTGCTATCGTGCCGCCCATATTGGGAAGGAATCCGCCCTATGTCAACTTGTATATGAAATCATTATTAAAGAAAACTTACATGATGTCTTTCTTTTCATTGGCCATTTCATTATGGGGAAAGTTTAATTTTGTTGTATTTATCAGTTTAAATGATAGCTGACATTGTTCTGCCGTCCATTTCACTGTGAGAACAGACTATTCAGTTCCTTGTGCTTTTATTTCAGCTAATCCATCTTTGCTGTTCAAGGGAGTGCTTGAAAGTAGTTAAGTTTTAAGTGTTGCACAATGCGTCCCAATCACAAAATCAGAAAAAAGTTTCACATATAAAAAGGAGTGCATTTGGTTTTTTAAAAGTAGCTGTCAGAAGCAATAACGGAATAGGCAGAAGAGCTTGAAGTAAAACCTATTTATTGGCAACTGAACAATGATCCTGACCTCGATCAAAATGCTTTTATTTTTTATGATTCTTTCAAAGCTACTCTTGAGTCTGATGTTGGACTATGTTTATTCTGTGCTTCAGCTTGAGTGGAGGTTGAAATATTTTTACATATAGTTTTGTTTGGCAGATTGTTAATGCTGCAATCACAGTTTTGGCAATGGTGCCTTTAAGACGAGACCCAACACCAGGAAAAATCAGACTGAAAGTAAATGATTGAGGTGTTTACTGCAGCACACACAAGCTCTTTTGTGAAGAACTGACCTCCTATTTTTGCCAGTGACCACTCAGATTCAGTTCTGTGACTTACAATGAGTTGTTTTCCCCTACGGAGTGATAGACTGTTTATTAACGTGAAGAAAGTGACTGTTGTATATACACTTCTTTTTTTTCCCATTTTCCAGTTGCTAATGAAAACATTCTTCAATGTAGATATTTTTCATAGATCACACTGGGGCAGTGTGAACTCATGGTCTCCAGTGACAGCATTATAAGTAACACCCCAAATACATTTGTGCTATATTTACTTTGAGTTTAAGGGGCTGGTTAGCTCACTGGGCTAAATCGCTGGCTTTTAAAGCAGACCAAGCAGGCCAGCAGCACGGTTCGATTCCCATACCAGCCTCCCCGGACAGGCGCCAGAATGTGGTGACTAGGGGCTTTTCACAGTAACTTCATTGAAGCCTACTCGTGACAATAAGCGATTTTCATTTCATTTCATTTCAGTTAAACTTAAATTTTGTACTAGATTTTTGAATAAAATAAAATGTGGCAGCACGGTAGCATGGGGGGGCAGCACGGTAGCATGGTGGTTAGCATCAATGCTTCACAGCTCCAGGGTCCCAGGTTCGGTTCCCGGCTGGGTCACTGTCTGTGCGGAGTCTGCACGTCCTCCCCGTGTGTGCGTGGGTTTCCTCCGGGTGCTCCGGTTTCCTCCCACAGTCCAAAGATGTGCGGGTTAGGTGGATTGGCCATGCTAAATTGCCCGTAGTGTCCTAAAAAGTAAGGTTGGGGGGGGGGGCATTGTTGGGTTACGGGTATAGGGTGGATGCGTGGGTTTGAGTAGGGTGATCATTGCT
This sequence comes from Scyliorhinus canicula, assembly GCF_902713615.1. Taxonomy (NCBI): domain Eukaryota; kingdom Metazoa; phylum Chordata; class Chondrichthyes; order Carcharhiniformes; family Scyliorhinidae; genus Scyliorhinus; species Scyliorhinus canicula. Next base: position 47,386,773 of record NC_052163.1, read on the forward strand.
CGGCACAACATCGAGGGCCGAAGGGCCTGTTCTGTGCTGTACTGTTCTATGTACTGTTCTAGGTTCTATGTAAAAACAAAAAAGAAAACATTGAATACAAAGAACAAAGAGCAGTACAGCACAGGAACAGGCCCTTCGGCCCTCCAAGCCTGTACCGGTTCCGGTACCACCCTTGGCCAAAACCCTGTAATTGAAAATATGGAAAGATGTGTCATTTGAAACATGGAAGTCTGGCAATATCTGGTCTGAGAGAAACATGAGAGGATACAGAGAAGGATCCCACAAAGGGTTAATAGCAGCTGCAAAGAGCAGGATTATAAAATGCAGATTCCTTCTCCCAAGCAAACACACAGGATTTTTGTATGAAGCTAAAAACAATGGTTTACACCTTCATTGAAATTAACTACCTTAGTAAGCATCTGGAAAAGCATGGATGAGGGTTTCAGTTGAGTTTGTGATAAATGTAAACCTTTCAAGTTATAACCAAGTGGATTTTTAGCATACAGCTAAAAGCAATGGTTCACACCTTCATTGAAATTAACTCTCTTTGTAAGCAGCTGGAAAAGAAAGGATGAGGTTCAGCTGAATTTGGTGACAATTCTAGGTGTGAAGTTCTGCGAACACCAGGTAAATCAAAGAAAATTGGAGACTCTCAGTCTACGACAAACATAATTTAAAGTCAAAATCAAAGTCAAAATTATGAGCTGGGGACACAATTGGAAAATAAAACTATAGAAATGACAGGAATTAAAAGTAACACCTCTTGAAACCAAAGCATTTTTGAATATCACAAAGGAACTTTGAACATCACAAAGGACAATGTAATCAGATCTGAGGCCTGAGGCCATGCCCAAAATGAATACTTAATCGTGTTAGAAAAATTCAGATTAAAGGTACCTTTTACAATCCAAGGGAAATAAAGTTACTTTACAATAAAGTCATAAAAACTTAATAACTGTTAGAAAGAGAATATAAACCGGAAGAAAGGGGGCAGTCAGCAGAGCCAGCTCTCACAGCTCGGTACATGGGAAAGATAGGACACAGCAACCGAGCTCACCAGCGAATATATCTAAAGAAGACCAGATTTTAAAAAGAAGATTGATTGTCAAGTTGGGCCTGAAGGTCCCTTCAACCAACCAAAAGGATCCAGAAGCAAGATCTTTTTACTTTTCTGTAAAGACAGTGATTGCATCTTTTTAAAATAAAAATATATATAATAAAATAACTTAAAAGTTTTAACCTGAAACAGTGGTTATTAGCCTACTTTACTTACTTAGCAATGCAGGACCCAGGATACCAATGCTACTAAGGGGTAAGGGGGAAATTCTTCGGTGAAGGTATGGGTTATACCGGGGGATAACTTGAAAATATAGTTTGACCTGAATAGCACCCACCAAAGCCTGCATCGGAGTCAGGGAGTGAGAATCCCTGTTCACCATTTAGAATATCGACCCTTTTTGGTGTAGGGGGAATTCTAAGAATAATGGTGAGTTTTTAACTTCAACCCTCAGCACTTCCTTGTGCCATATCCATCTATACCCACCCTATCCATGTATTTGTTGAGATGCCTTTTAAATGCCATTAATGGATTTGCTTCCAAAACCTCCCCTGGCAACGCGTTCCAGGCACTCACCACCCTCTATGTCAAAAGAGGCAACTTTCTTTAAAATGTGCAAATATAACAAAACTGAAATAAAAAAAGAAAATGATGGGAATACAACATCTGCAAAAACAAGAAGCATTGGTATTTTGGGTGTGAATAATTCAACAGTGAGAGTGAGTTTTGACAAAAAGTGCCCATTAATAAATGTCAACCATTTTTTTTATCTTTTCGGGCATTAGTGAACCTGGGGCACGATTCACCCCCAAAAAACTTTATGTCCAGTTTTGGGCGCGTTTAGCAGGGTCTTTCTCAGCAGCTGCAGTGCCGAGAAACATTCTGTTATTTGACAGCACTTTGCCATTTCGTTTTGGGGCGTTCTCTCAGCCGAGGCCGTACTTTGAGCTTCAGTTCACCAGCAGGAAAGGCTCCACGCAGATCAAGGCATCATTTAGTCTGACTGCCCCGATCCACCCCCCCCCCCCCCCCCCCCCCCTCCCCTCCTCTCTTTCAGGCTCCCCAGTTTGCAAACCTTCCACCCTCCACAACCTTGGGGAGGCGCCCAGAACACCTCCTCATCACCCCTATACCTGTTAAGGCCTCCCTGGGCCTGATCCCATTGCCAACCAGGCACCCGGACACCTTGGCACTGCCAAACTGGCACCATGGCAGTGCGCCTTCCAGCCTGGCAGTGCCACCGGGCAAAGCCAATGTAGTTAATACAATAACCTTGTGCTGTATGCTTATTTGCATGATTGCTGTCTGCGGTTGGTTCTGGACGTCACAGCTGAATGGTTGTGTGCGGGGCTCCAAGTTCAGAGAAGGTTAGCACTATTAAAGCTAGCCTGCTTGTTACAACCAATCGGTACTGCTTACAAAGTGTGTTCTGCCTGGAGCAGGTGCTAGAACTGTTTATGAAGGAGAGCCTGAGCGGGAAGAAGAATGAATTATTGGCTGTGGGGGGGAATGGTGGTCAAGAGAATCTCCCACTTTACTTCCAATGTGTGGTGTTCTTTGTGTTGCTTATTTCAGGATGGTTGGCGTAGTGTTCAAAAAGACCACAAAATAGCTTTAACTTAAACAAAGCTATGATTTAATTTACACTGCTAAATTGGGATTCGACATGTAGTCCTTAAGAATACACTATTGATCGATAACATCTAACTACACTCATTTACTGCTAATCTCACTGCTGGTATAAACTATAATCTAACCTTGGTTGCACTATCTGCTCTTCTGTCCTTCACTAGCTAACTCCTACATACACTCCTCCCCTGAGGTCTAGCATCACTGCCTTATATAATTGTAACTGTAGCTCCCTCTAGAGGCTACTCTTGACACTACATTAACCCTAGCAATGCTGATAGTTATGATAATACCACACAATGGTATCATGAGGTTTTACATTCACAAGATTAAATATTCGGATTCTTAGTTTAATGCTTCCCCCTAATGATGGCATTTCTAACAATGATGTACTCCCTCAGCAATGCATTGAGATGTCAGCCTCGACCATGTGGTCAAGTTTGCAATGGAACTTGAACTCACAGCCTTTTGGCAGAGAGGTGACCAACGGAATTGTTGCTGAGAAATAAAACAAAGCTAGAAAATATTACTATTTGGATCAAGTTTCTAACTAGGGAAGCAGTCAAGCATATAGCTTCTCGATATCTTCCTCAATAGATTTGGTAGCTTAAAAAGAAAAATGCGGAGGGCTTGTGGCGCAGTGGACATGTCCCACCCTCTGATCCAGGAACTCTGGGTAAAAGTCCCCCTCCAGGACCTGATAACCAAGGAAGGTGCATTCATAATGCTGTCAACAGGTTTAGTAACAACTTGTAAATCCTTCCAACACACCAATGGCAAGTGGCACGAGTGCGTCCTGGGCAGTATTGTCATGGAACAAATTTGGAGCCTCTGCCATCACAGGTCAACTGCAACATGCATGGAAAAGTGCACATTGCCACTGCAATTCAGACTCCATGAGTTGGAAAGCCAGTGGGCTGAGCAGCCAGTTTAGATCAGGTTGATCAGGTTTCAATCCCTGTTCTAGCTGGGGTGAATTCAGGACATGCCTCCCTGTTCTACCTGTATTGGGGCTTGTGGCGCTGAAGGTCAGACTGGCCTTTGGGCAGGAAGCTGAAGAAGGAAAACAAAAATGACAAAATAATAAATGAGCTGAAAAGTAGGGAAACACAAATACTCGACGTCTGGCAGAGAAAGGCTGGTCAAATCTCCTGGCTCAACAGACTTTGTCTTTCATATGCGCACTGACATGCAATATATAAGCAGCATGTCCTGCTATTTTTTTTATTACAGTCACTCCTGCTCGTTTCCTCTGCTTTCCCAAGATTGGCTCTGTTTATAATGATGAGATTCAGATGGTCTCCTTAGATCCTTAAACTTAAGATCACTGGACATTGTTGTTGAACTCTTCACAAATACCTGCACACACAGCAATTGTGAAACACTTTCACAAACCACACCCTATGGGTTATATTTACGAGATGATGGTTCCTTTGCTGTAATATAATCTCTACAATTTTAGTCAGAAAGATTGCAGGGTTTTTATTTATATTTTGTTTTCTTCTCTCTTGAATATCTATAAATGGAGAGCGTGCTTGGTTTGGAAAGGAGTCAGAAAGGTTGATGTGGTGAGGGAGGTATTTGACTGGGTATCGATGTGACGGATTCATAAGCTTTCCTTTTGTTTTTAACAATGATGTTCCCACAATGCTAACATCTCCATCAAAACAACCTTAAGCTGAGTGGGGACGCGGGTAAAGGAAGTAATGAGAACAAGTTGGTGATGAGATGGAGTAGAGTTGGGGAGGAGTGGCCAGAATTTTACCGCAGTATCTGAACACTGCCACTGAGAGAGGGAAAAGACTCAGCTTCGGGCCAGTGGGACCTGGGCCAGCATGTTCTGTGAGATGTGGGAGATGTGTGACGTTTCCAGTGTTCCGGCAGGCTACGTCTGCAGGAAGTGTAACCAATGGCAGTTCCTCACAGACTGCGTGGTTCGGTTGGAGCAGCAGTTGGATACACTTAGGAGCATGCAGGTGGCAGAAAGTGTAATTGATAGGAGTTATAGAGACGTGGTCACACCCAAGATGCAGGCAGACAGATGGGTCACCGCTAGAAAGGTCAGGCAGTCAGTGCAGGAATCCGCTGTGGCTAACCCCCTCTCTAACAGGTATACCATTTTGGATACTGTTGGGGGATAGCCTATCAGGGGAAAACAATGCAGCCAGAACAGTGGCACCACAACTGGCTCTGTTGCTCAGAAGGGGAGGGCAAAGTGCAGGAGAGTGATAGTTATAAGGGACTTCATAGTAAGGAGCAGAGATAGGCACTTCTGTGGACATGAAAGAGACTTCAGGATGGTATGTTGCCTCCCTGGTGCCAGGGTCAAGGATGTCTCTGAACGAACACAGGACATCCTGAGGGGGAGGGTGAACAGCCAGAAGTACTAATGACATAGGCAGGAAGAGTGATGAGGTCCTGCAGAAGGTGTTCAGGGAGTTAGGCAGTAAACTAAAAAAGCAGAACCTCTAGGGTTGTAATCTCAGGATTACTCCCTGTGCCAAGTGCTAGTGAGGCTAGAAATAGGAGGATAGTGCAGCTAGGCGGGGTCAATAAAAGTCCTTGACAAGTAGGATTGATGAATCCCAAAGCTTTCTATTCATATGTAAAAAAAACAAGAGGATGGCCAGTGAAAGGACTGAACCACTTAAGGACTGTGGGGGGAATCTATGTGTTGAGCCAGAGGAAATGGGCGAGGTACTACGAAATGAAATGAAAAAAAAATGAAAATCGCTTATTGTCACGAGTAGGCTTCAAATGAAGGTACTGTGAAAAGCCCCTAGTCGCTACATTCCAGCGCTTGTTCGGGGAGGCTGTTACGGGAATCGAACATGCACAGAGGGATTCGCCTCCGCACCGGGAATGGCGGAGGACCATGGCCTCCGGTGGGGAATAGAGTGCCCTTACGGCACAGGCCCGCCCGCGGATCGGTGGGCCCCGTTTGCGGGCCAGGCCATCGTGGGGGCACCTCCTGGGGCCAGATCACCCCGGGCCTCCCCAAGAACCCCGGAGCCCGCCTGCGCCGCCAGGTCCGGCCGGTAAGGGACCTACTCCAATTTACGCCGGCGGGACCGGCAACAGACGGGCGGGACTTTGGTCCATCGCAGGCCGGAGATTTCTGGCAGCCCCGGTGGCCATTGAGTCGCACCAGACCCCGCCGTTCTCCGAGGCGGGCGGCGCGACTCACGCCAGGCGGTTTTTGGGGTCGGGAGAATTAGGAGGACTTTGTGGAACATGATTCTTGGGTAGGGTGTGTGGACAGTCTGGATCATGTTGACATCGAAAAGGAGGAGGTATGGGGTCTTTTAAAAGATATTATGGTAGATAAATCTCTTGGGCTGGATGTGATTTACCCCAGAATACTGAGGGAAGCAAGGGAGGAAATTGCTGGGACCTTGACTGACATCTTTGTATCCTCATTGGCTACAGGTGAGATGCCAGATGACTGGAGAATAGCTAATGTGGTACCGCTGTTTAAGAAAGGTACCAGGTAATACAGTAAATAAACACGGCCAACAATGTACATACCGTTTATAAATTTTGAAAATGCCGATAAAAAGCTTTTTTAAAAAAAGGAAAGGTATCAGGGATAATCTTGGAAACTATAGGCAAGTGAGCCTCCGTCGGTAGTAGGTAAATTATTGGAGAGAATTCTCAGGGACAGGATTTATACCCATTTGGAAACAAATGGACTCATTAGTGATAGCATGGTTTTGTGAAGGGGAGGTCGTGCCTCACTAACTTGATCGAGTTTTTGAGGAGGTGACAATGATGATTGATGAGAGGAGGGTGGTGGATGTTGTTTACATGGACTTCATTAAAGCCTTTGACGAGGTTCCTTATAGCACTGGTACAAAAGGTGAAGTCATACTGGATCAGAGGTGAGGTGGTAAGATGGATACAGAACTGGCTCGATCACAGAAGGCAAAGGGTAGCAGTAGAAGGGTACCTTTCTGAATGGAAGGTTGTGATGAGTGTGTTCCACAGGATCTGTGCTGGGGCTCCATTGTTTGTAGTATACATAAATGATTTGGAGGAAAATGTAGGTGGCCTGATTAGTAAGTTTACAGATGACACCAAGGTTGGTGGAGTGGTAGATAGTGTTGAGCATTTTCAGAGGATACAGCAGGACATAGATAGGTTGGAGACCTGGGCAAAGAAATGGCAAATGAAGTTTAATCCAGACAATTGTGAGTTAATGCATTTTGATAGGTCTAATGTCAGAGGAGAAACATACCGTAAATGGCAAAACTCTGAGGAATATAGAAAGTCAGAGAGATCTGGGCGTGCAGGTCCACAGATCTACTTGTGACAATAAGCGATTTTCATTTCATTTTCATTCATCTTTGAAAGTAGCAACACAGTGGACAATTTTGTCAAATGGGCATACAGAATGCTCGCCTTCATTGGACAGGGCATCGAATATAAAAACTGGCAAGCCATGCTGCAGTTGTATAGAACCTTGGTAAGACCACACTTGCAATATTGCACACAATTCTAGTCACCACACTACCAGAAGGATGTGGAGGCTTTGGTGAGGGTGCAGAGGAGGTTTACCAGAATGTTGCCTGGTCTGGAGTGTGTTAGCTATGCAGAGAGGCTGAATAGGCTCAGGCTGTTTTCATTAGAACTACGGAGGTTGAGGGGTGACCTGATAGAGGTCTACAAGATTATGAGGGGCATGGATGGAGTGGATGAGCTGGCAGTCTTTCCCAGGGTGGAGGGGTCAATCACCAGGGGGCATAGGTTTAAGGTCCATGGGGCAAAGTTTTTAGGAGATGCGCGAGGCAGGTTTTTTTTTTACACAGAGGGTGGGGAGTGCCTGGAACGCGTTGCCAGGGGAGGTTGTGGAAGCAGATATATTAACGGCATTCAAAAATCATCTTGACAAATACATGGATAAGATGGGTATAGAGGTAAGTGCTGAGGGTTTTGGCCAAGGTTGGTATCATGGCTAGTACAGGTTTGGAGGGCCGAAGGGCCTGTTCCTGTTCTGTATTGCCTGTGTTCTTTGTTCCTGGCGATGGCCAATTAACTATTATGGATGGAGATCCTCCTCAGAAAGCTGCCAGCTCAATGAGAAGGCCCTGCAGCTCAGCAGTGTCATTGCTTGCAACAGCTAATTTAGAGGCTGTAGCATTGAGGAGAGCGTGCCCCAATGGCTGAGCTGCTTCAAAGAAGGCTAAGTGCAGGCCAAACAGGCCCCAGTTGTTGGAGGGGTGGCAGTGGGAGTTGTGGGTCACAGGCAATGCCATGGCCAAGCAAGTACCACTGCCAGTGTAGGGCCCCTCCATAAGCTATCGAGTGTCCCCAAAAACATGGTAAAATTTCAATCACGGCATGGGAGCAGAGGGACTGGACATTCTTAACCCTTAACCTGCTTATAGCATTGGCTAAGCCCTGCTATCCATCATTCCCAAGACGTTCCCTCTCTGCATTTGTTACCAGTGAACCAAAAATGCCTTTGCCACTGGCTGCTGCCCCCCTCCCCCCATCATTGAGGATCCAATCGCCTGTGATTCACTGACCTGTGCCTCCCACCATGTGCCCTCCCACCCCTTCACATAAATACTGCTGGTGGCACTCTCTGTTCACTACCCTGCCTGCTGAATGGCAGTCCATGCCCACCACCAGGAATTTCCACCTGCCAACTTGAGGAACTCTACTTTTCTCACCATGTATCCCAATAATTTTCCACCTGAAAGGCAAAAGGGAGAAAAGCAGGAGAGAGAGAGAGAAAATACAAAAACAGCAGGTAAGAGATGGTGTGAATGCTGAAAGATAAAGGTACCACTCACTCAGACAGTCGTGTGACTTAATTTTCCCAAATTCACTAACTATAGACGTCTGATGGCATGGTGAGATTATCCATTTCACTTAATCGACTAAAATTAATGGACACCAACTGAAAATGAATGGCATGCGTTAATTACCACAAGCAGCATTTTGGTCACAGGATCAGGAAATCAGTTGGACTTCATCATAAGCACATGTTTCTCCCCTCCCCCCCCCCCCCCCCCCCACTCTTTGCTATTCCACATGATCTATTACATTCAGTGCAAGAAGCGAGTCTACCTCATGTGCAATGTCTGTTTCTTAAACCTTGCTGAAGTTACACTGAACAAAAGTGGAGCTACTGACTGTGCTGTTAATCAGAGGCATCTTTATACCCTGCTGTATAATATATTACGGTAGGGTTCTCAGATTGTGGTGCTCACCTCTCATTGTCTTCCACAATGCCTGATGAGTGGCTACAGCAATGGTGGAGGGCGGAAATTCAAGCTTGTGCAGCTGAGTGGATGTCAGAGGCCCACTGCTGATCAGGGAGAATGAATGTTCACAACCCCCTACGTCATCTTATGCTCAGACAGCTCACCCAGCATCTCACCACAGGAGCTCTGCATAACACGGCTATCCCATACCCTCAGCAACAAAATTGTCCATATGAATCTCTTAGGCTGCACATTTGGCAGGTAGGTGCTATTTAATGTTTAAATATCCCCACCCACCTCTCCTATCCACTTCTGTTATGCATATCCATGGAATATTGACCTCTTGGCTGATGACCTCCCTCAGAAGATCCCAATCTGAGGCCTGACATATGGCTAGAGGCCTAACAGGCTTTGCTACCCTGACTGCTGGTATTAAGCTCTGCCATGTGGTCAGATGTACAGCCTGGGACCTCCATGGATAATATTTATGGCCCTCATTCTTCCTGAAGACAGATCCTTGGCTCATTGCCTGGTGATGTTTCATTTCCTTGACAATTTGGTGCTTTGCCATTGCCTTCCACTCTCAAGGGCAGAGCAAGGAGGCAAGTCCGAAGACTACCTCAGCCAGAATGAGAATCCAGCCCGTTCGGTTGTCCTTATTCTGAACCACATGCTTGCCACCTTGCCAACTGAGCCATCCAACCTCCAATGTTTACGATCCAGGATATGAAATTGTTTGCCCCTCCAAGCAAACTGGAGCATCATCCATCAGGTACACGGCTTTTGTATGCTGCTGGGACAGGAGTGGGCTTAGGAGAATCTACCCTCCATGCTTTAGTAAAGAACAATGCAAGTATCAACAACTCAAACCCAAATGCATTTTGCTCATCTGGTTTGTTTTTTTCCCCACTTGATTTACTCAGTATGTGACTTCCATGTTGTCTGCATTATTGTTATCAGCATGTTTTATTTACATGGTTCTTTGTATGTGGTCACAATCAACCAATCACTCCAATGTTACTGCGCTAACAACTTGGGTCCTTTTAAACTCTAAACTAATGGTTCATCAATCGTTCATACACTCAGTTCCACTAATTATTAATAGAAGCAGAGAGAGCTAGTTCTGAACTAAGCATTCCTGCTGAAGTGCTTCTCTCAGGAAGCCAGATTAGAGCATCCATCACCAAGACAGACATGTGAAATACTCCATGATCTATTAGCCGAGGTCAGCCCCAGGGCAGCAAGACCGTTTTGCCCCAACGGCTAAGCAAGCTTGAGCTAGCAGCCAAGTCGTGAACTCAAAAATGTATTTATGGAAGGAAGGGGAGATTGAATGTCAATCGAGACCCAAATTCAAACTGGAGACCCTTTTGGATCAGGTGGATGACTACAGTTACCAGAGTAATTTATTCTGCTCAGACATTAAGCACCGGACACATTTTTATTGCACTTTGTACCTTATCTAGTTTCAAATGTCAGCACAAGCATAAACCATTGATTGACAACTAGAGTCTGTGTGCATTTGATCCAGGGATAGATATTTCTCTGGAATGATTTTATTACCAATTAAAGGGGCTGACAATAGCTCAGACTGTACATTCACCCAGAAACATTCTGTCTTCATAATTTTCTATGGTAAGAAATACTTGCACTGTACATCAGCTTCATTACAAAGCATCAACTTCAGGTCATCACAATGAACATCTGTACAACATATACAAGTTTATGCTACATTCACGTTCTTTAAGACATTGAAATTCATTAGTATTGATATTTTCATGGCGGCAATCTTGAATAGCAACAATCATTCTCAAGAGAAACCAGTTAAGTTTCGTCCTTTTTAGTTTAGCTGAAAATCTGCACTGTTGCCTAGCAACACTGAGCTCTAATAAAGTGGCATAATGCTTAGTTCCATCAGTACCACATTTCAAATGCAGTGCACTCTGGCTAGTGTTCTGTTCGCTCAATTTTCTTTATCTAGATCCTGGCAACCAATCACGAAAGAAGGGTCTCAATCGGTGGACAATTCACAAGGATTTTCTCCTTTCTCTCTTGCTTCTTTGTAGATCCGTCTGAAGTCCTTATAACGGGGCGCACAGCCTAGTTGCACCTCACCAAAGTGCATGCTGCCTGTGAAGAGGAAGTCCCCTTCTCCTTCCTTGACTCCGCAATGCAGCAGAGTCTTTATTTGTCCCAACCATTTCCCACTCTTCCCAATCGGCTGGAACGTTTTTCTCTTTTGTCTGTAAATCTTGTCAGCAAATATATCTATTGTCGATTCTTCCTGCTGCAGATCATGTGACACCGAACGAATGCTTCCTCTGACCACTAGGGATCAACAAAAAATATATTTTTAATAAAAAGGCTGCATTAATAAAACATTAAGCATAAAAGGGATGAGGAAAAGCCAGTTGGTTCATTGAAACGCAATCCTCCTTCTCCCATTTTAGAATCTAGTAGCATTTTGGACATGCTTATTGTTTTTGTTTCTAGTTTCCTGTCTGAAATATTTCCAAGTGTTCATTGCTCTTTAATAAAGTGCTTCCTAATAGCGGCTTCAAGTGTCTTTTCACAAATTTAAAAATGATATCCTCAGGTCCTATATTTCCAACTTCATTTCAAGTGTTATTCATATCACTTATGCCATTTAATAACTTTACATTTATTCTTGAAGATTGCATTAACCTACTTTAATCAACACTGCAAAACTACAGTTCCTCTAATCAGTTCTCCAAGCTCGATCCCTTTACATTTAGGATCAGTCTTGTTCCCAGTTCCATGCTTTCTCCAAAAAGTCTAAGAGAGTAATCTAATCAAACTAAAATAGAGTCCGTTCTGGGCGGGTACAAGCGCCGGGAAAGACCCACTATCTAACAGCACTCTGCCTTGTTTTCGTGTCCCAGCAGGGAATGCCCCGCCCACCCAGAGGCCATACTTTAGAGTAATTTCTGCTTGTTGGAGCTCCTCAGTGTAGGAAGAGTTTGGGGTGCCATTTTTAAATGACACCCTAATCTATCGACCTCCCCGACGCAGCCCCAGAACCCCTCCAATTCCCCAACTCACCTTCCGCACCCCATCTCATACAGGCAGGACACCCCCGCTCTCAATCCCCAGCGGGACACAATGCAAGCTTGGAATCTTAGTACTGCCAGTCTGGCACCTTGATAGCACCCCGTCAGCCAGTTTGCACCTGGGTAGCACTGTCCGGGTACCCAAGTAGCAGTGCCAAGGTGCCCGCATGGCACCAGCAGATTATGGGGACAAGTGGAAAGAGGAGTTAAGGATTATCAAATCAGATCATTCCTGATCTCATTGAATGGCGGAGCAGACTTGATGGGCTGAATGACCTACTTCTGAAGTCATGATTGGTTTTGGTCAGGGGAAGGGGTTAAATACCCCTCTACGTTGCATTGTCAATGAACACAGCATAACCCTATAAGTTCAAACCAATGAAGGAAACAGTTCAAGTGGTCCAAGTACATTATTAACTTTGGGTTTTTTTAATGTATAAATGAGTTTAATCATTTTCATCCACTGCAGCTACAGAATGACAAACTTACAGAGCTGGCATTGTACAATCACCCAGCCTGAACGTTACGCCTAAGCAGCAGATATTTATACTAAATTACAGAGCACAGCAAGTGTAAAAAAGAGTTATAATGCCTGAATTATAAACTGGTATGAGATCCACAGCCCATGAGCCAAAATCAACCTCAAGCAAGATTTCATCAAACTGTTACACTACATGTTGGACATTAGCTTGCATTTGATTTTGGTCAGAGTCCAAATTCCAAAATTTAAATTGTTGATTTATCTGGCTGTCTGCTCTTAATTAGCAATTTAAACGGTCAGTGAAATGAGCCTACAGATGCATTAAAGTACCCATTAGACTGACCCAAAGACGCTTCTCTGGTTTTCCAAAAACAAAAATCCCCAGCTAATTCCAAGAACTTTCTAATTTTACTCTTGAGCTGGGTTCAAAGGTCATAGGGTGACAAGACAATGCATTCCAAAGCTCCGAAGGCTGTTTGTATCTTGGCACTGTGTTCCTTACAAAGAATTAAAGCAGGACACATGTTTCACTGTGCTATGATGTAGCATAATGTGCACCCGTAGCCAACAGTTTAAACAGAGCAGGTAGAGTCCAAAAATCTTCACTTCTTCCTCTGCAAGATGTTAAAGGAAATATCTCGAGTTCACCCTAGGGAATGTTTGAACACACAATCCACAGCCCCTTTAAACTCTATGGCTTCTTTGTTCAACGTACAAAAGGTACAGACAATTACAAGTCATCAGTCAAAACAAATTGTTATCAACATGCTTGACTGTCGTCTTTTAAACCTGTCAATGACTTTGATGCCTTCCACTCATCCTATTTTCTGCTTGGCACTATTTTGATGTGCAATTTTTGGCATGTTCTGAATTAGTGAATGTCCATTTTGAATGTACAACGGCAAAGAAAGAAGATTGATCACAGTCACCCTTACCCAAATCACTAGTACAGGCAGCGAACAGGACCTCTGTATCATTGCATGGGCGGCAAGAAGCTAGAAAGATAAAAAGAGGAAATATATTTAACCTCAAGCCTTGTAAACTTCCCCTCTGCAATAAGTACAATGATGTATCTGCTAGTAGCAGGCAGCATCTTAATATTTCAAAGGGTTCCATCCAGATTAAAGTTTCTCATTGCATTGTAATTAATAGTTGATCTTGGGTTTTCATGTTATCATATTTTGCCTCAACAATGCATTTGTTCAGAAAACTACAACTACAACTACAACTAGCATTACCACTGACCCATTATCATGTGTTGGAAAACCCCAAAACAACTTGATTAAATGTGTAATATTTCACGAAATTCGAATCACATTACTGAAATAGTGCATAGAAATGTTGTGTTGATTTACCCTAATATGGGTTCTAAATGTCGTCCCAAAGGCACAAGCAATTCTTCAACTGGATGACGAATTGTAAAAGGCACAAAACGAATTTCGAGCAGCTCCGTACAAGAGAAATTCAAAATGATTTACAGAAGTGTTTGTCTTCTGCTAAACCGATAAGCTTTTTAGTTTCCTCTTTTTCTTCTTCTCAGGTAGTCCCTCAGGACCGAAGGTTACTTTCTCCCATTCTGGGGTTGTGACTCCTGAGGTGACTAAAAAATCCAACGCTGGCCACCCCCGAAACATTTTCTCTACCCTCTTGGTAGCTGCTTGTCACGACTAAGCTCAGAGGGGCGAGCCTGTTTTAGGAGTCTTGAGCAAGCTGTGCAGACAATTTGGCCCGCCCAATGTAACCAGTGCCTCGATGCTGGAGATGTACAGGGTTTTGTGGAGGCATTGCTGATGATGTACTTCTCCAGGGATCCAAGGTGTCTGCCCTACATTGTCAGGGCCTCTGACACATACAGATGGTTTAGTTTCCTAAAGGGGTCGCGTCACGATGCTGTCAGATTTTCAATCGTACTGTGGTGCTGCACCCTTTGCAATGTGAATGTTTATTAAAATAAAATTAGTAGCACAGAGGTTAGCACTGTTGCTTCACAGCACCAGGGACCCGGGTTCGATTTTCAGTTTGGATCACTGTGCGGAGTCTGCACGTTCTCCCAGTGTCTGTGTGAATTTCCTCCAGGTGCTCCGGTTTCCTCCCACAAGTGTCAAAAGACATGCTTGTTAGATGAATTGAATATTCCGAATTCTCCCTCTGTGGACCCGAACAGGCGCCATAGTGTGGCGACTAGGGGAGTTTCAAAGTAACTTTATTGTAGTGTTAATATAAGCCGACCTGTGACACTAACAAAGATTATTATTATTCATTAAAATTATTTGTAGCCACAGACATGATTGCTGATACGACAAAATCATTGCCCTACCCGCCTTCCCCATCTCACATGCACAATAAAGCAGCTCATAGCACACATTACGATATCATAGAATCCCTCCAATGCAGAAGGAGGCCATTCAACTCACTGATTCACACCAATCCTCTGAAAAAACACCCAAGCCCAATCCCCCCATTTTATCCCAATAAACCCATATCCAAACCTGCACATCCCTGGACACTAAGGGGCAATTTAGCATGACCAATCTGCCTAACCTGCAGATCTTTGGACCGTGGGAGGAAACCGGAGCACCCAGAGAAATCCCATGCAGACATGGGGAGAAACTGCAAACTCCGCACAGTCACTCAAGACCAGAATTGAACCCAGGTTCCTGGCACTGTGAGGCAGCATTGCCAACCACTGTGCCGTCCCTTGACAAGGACTTCTTAAATTGTACTTAAAAATTGAAAGATTGATTCCTAATCTTCAGAATATGAGAAGGTAATGAAGTTTCAATGAGGGCAGCTATTATTACCAGGATGCCGGATTAATAATTCAAAATATGAGGATTATCTACTCAACAAGACATCAGATTTAATCCGCTACTTTTATCATTTTGAAAGCTTTGCATTGATCAAATAGGCCAGGGAGAAAAATAATTCAAAAAATACAAGAAGTCTGTTTTCGGTCAGAAACGTCAGCTAAGCATTACACACTAATAAATAAGGATGTTGCGGTCTTTAACAATGCAAAGAACACTTATATTTCTTTATTTGTTCTCCTGAAAAGAATTAAAGGTTTTTGTGGTCAGCATTTTGTTCTGTCACTTGACCCAAAAAACCAAACTTTTTTCCATTTCCTCCAGGTCTGCCTTCTTTACGGTCTTGGAATCATATCACTTGAAGGCAACCAAAGGCTTCTTTGCACACAATAGATAAAGAAGCACATTATGGATCTCCAAAGCATTGACATTTACAATTCAGAGCTATTTCGGGTATAATACGGGCATTGTCTGCAGTCCGCACTGGATTCTGCTGGGGATTACTTTACGGATACTGACAGCATCCTGCAGAAACCTGACTCAGGCCCTTACCACTGCTCATGAGCCACTGCATTCACTGCTTGACAGAAGGATGTAATTACATCATTCCACACAAGCCAGCAGTCATGTTGCAGCTGCTTTGAATGACTTGGCCTCTGAACCTGATGTTACTGAACGTACATGATGCTGCTAACAATAGGCAGCACTTGTTGGCCAACATACTTTGTGAATAGGACGTCCCAAGGGGCAGCAACTACTTGTCACCAGAATGGTATAACTGCCAAGACCTTAGCAGGTGAGCACTTTCCCCTGCAAATTCCTCAACAGTAATTAATTAAATAGATAGTAGAGAAGGAACCATCCAGGGAGGATGTGTGCATTTACATTTGAAATAACAATTTTGTTTTTAAACCATGGAATATTTTCATTAACGTGCTAGAATATTCAATAAAGCTGCTCAGTACTTTGAACAGCAAATACAACGCACATCCCCCGCCTTTTTAGTTAGTTCCCCTTTTACCATTGAGCTGCATTAACTGTGGACCCGTCCCAGGTCTGTAGGATTAGAAAAGTTGGTTCTTCCAAAATGCTGCAGACATAGCTTTAAGAACAGTAACACTATGCCAGAAGCTACTAAAAACATAGGCCGGGATGCTCCAAAATCCCGGCCAAAGTGTTGACGCTGGGTTAAACATCGGAGTGTTTCATGCCAGCGTCAATGGGCCTCTTGGCCCAGTGATTCAGTGGGTCACAGGAGGCCAGCATGGCGCCGGAGTGCTGCGCACTGCTCTGGTGCCAATACGCGGCCCTGCACTGCTGGGTCCGGGCATGCGCACAGCGGCCATTTCCGCGCTGGTGCCGTGCAATATGGCGTAGCGACACAGCGGCCCACACGGAAGGAGGCAGGTCCCCTCCAGGTCGCGCGGCACGCCAATCAGTAGCCCCCAATCGTGGGTCTGGCCGTCGTGCAGGGCCCCCCAGGAGCCTGATCCCCCCCCCCTGCCCCGCCACCAGGACAGCCACCGTGGCCGCGGGCCCGAGCTCCCACTGGGTGGTACCAGGTTGGAACCATGCCGGCGGAACACAGTGGGAACTCAGCCGATCGACCGCGGAGAATCGGCAGAGCGGCGTGGCAGGAATTTCCGGCGTCACCGTCGAGTCTCCGACCCGACTCAGAGAATCCCGGCCATAAAGTTTAAAATCTGGTCAGGATAGCACGGTGGCGCAGTGGTTGGCACTGCTGCCTCATGGCATCAAGGACCCAGGTTTGATCCAATCCCCAGGTTGTATTTTAACTGAAATCTAAAAATGAAATATTCCCACAAATCAAAACGGAGTGCTGATTCATCGAGTTCTGATGAAGCATTTGCTCACTGAAATGAAAAATGAAATGAAATGAAAATCGCTTATTGTCACGAGTAGGCTTCAAATGAAGTTACTGTGAAAAGCCCCTAGTCGCCACATTCCGGCACCTGTTCGGGGAGGCTGTTACGGGAATCGAACCGTGCTGCTGGCCTGCTTTGTCTGCTTTCAAAGCCAGCGATTTAGCCCTGTGCTAAACAGCCAGTTTTAATAATTCAGACAAAAGGAGGCATTTTTCTAAGATAAGAATGGTGTTATGTGAGAAAACGTGAAGTCTATGGAATATATTGATGTTTGATGGTTTCCATTTTCTGTTATTATTTCTTCATACTTCTGGTGCTCAAACCCAAACCTCAGAGTCCTTAGATATTTCTCAACAACAGATTATGGAAGAGCAGTCCTTCAAAGAAAACAAGGACGTCAACTTTACAGATTGGTCTTGAATAACTGGCCTTCTTAACCAGTCACAACACCAAACCATGGCAATATAATTCAGATCATGCCTGGTTCAAGTCCTTGGTGAATTTTGTTTGCTGCCCAGCACATGTTTTGGTTACCTCATGGTTATCTTAAAAGGGGGAGTGAGGTACTCCAGCATCACTGGCAGTCAAATCTGGTAGTAACTGGTGATTCTGCAAGTAAATGAAATGTCTAAATATTCCATCTCACATATTACACTTACATGTTCTTATCTCAAGAAAATGCTTCTGTTTGTGTTGGTTGAATCAGCATTACAGAAATAGTAATCTTTATTTTAAAAATTGAAGTATTTTGACCCATCAGTTCTTGAGATTACTTTTTTTTTAAAAGCAATTGTCATTTGCAATTCTGATCTCATTATTCTCACCTCCCTCCAGATCAACTAAGAAAAGAAAACTGATAATGGCACATGTTACACCATGTAGAATGTGCCACACTGTAAAATAGAGGACGGCAGCAGTCAAGCCAGGCTCACCCTCAGTATTGTACACGGAAAGCTCTACCTTGGCAGGTCAATAAGAACACAAATCAAATTGGATTACAGATGCTGAAAATGCAACATTAATGATTGTACCTTACACGACAATTAGTCACTACGGTTCCTTTAAGTAAAATAATTGTCAATAGGTGCTTACTAAATGTTCAATAGCTGCTTACTAAATGTTCGCAAGGAACCTAATGCGCAATGGATTTTTGTTCAAAGTTAGGGGGAGGGGTGAGAGGTGTGATTTGCGGATTTGTCTGTCAACAAATTCGTACATATTTCTGTATTTGTCAAAGTGCTGGCACTCTATTTGTTTCTGTATTCTAATGAGGAACTTTCTGTGATCATATCACTTACCCAAGAGAAAGCAGCATTATCTTTTCGCTGTTAGAACAAGGGCCCCTCAGGGAATGTGTTACTATTTACAGTAGTTGTAGGGGGGTCACAGTGTGTCAATATTTACAGAAGGTCACCCAAACAGAAATGTTTGAATGCCTCTGCCATAATAGGATATTTGTAAAAAGAAAGATCAAACATCAAGATGCTTTTCACTCTGTTTCCTGCTTGTGGAACTTTATTTTAATAACCTTTAAAGTGCAAACTGCAGACTCAACAAGCTTTAGTAACTTGGCAACACATTAATATTGGGTTTGATGAATGTCTCTGATTGAACTTAAGCTACCTTATGTACAAACAGCAGAATGTCTACAACCAGTGTAGCATAGTTGCACACACACTAACATATATGTTAGTGTGTGTGCAACTATGCTACACTGGTGATACATTCAGGTACCTTAGACACACTCATACAGACACTAACACACACATGCAGTACATACACAAGACATCCACAATGAACACACATAAAAAATATGCATGGATTTGGATCTGCACAATAAAAAGACACAGACACACACACACAAAAGGTACAGACATACCTATACATATGCATCAACACACACAATAAAAGCTTTTAAGATCATACCATGGCTGAATTTTCTCCCTATGTTCATGAGTCTAAGAATGTCATTACACTTAAATGTAGTAGAGTACTCAAATCTGCAGCCTTGAACTTGCTGAAAAACTAAAATAAAGGTTTAGTTGATCAAAGTAAAATCTCAACATTCTTCAAGTTATATCTTTCTGTTCTGATTTTCTTCCATCAAGAAAATTGCTGAAAAAAATAGACATTTGCTGTTGAAGCTATTCATCTTATTCATCTTCAGGGAAGATTCGCAAGAATACCAAATCTCAAAGGAAACAAGAAATGGACTCTGATTGGTAGATTCTGGTTTGCAAAAGACAGAAATAACACAACCATATATTGTGCCTTTTTTCAATAAACCAAAGCCGGAGGGACAGCCGTTCCCTGATTCATTTCCCATGGCAATGTCTTGACCAACATCAAACTGCCTGGTTTGAATCTCTACCAGAGTCCACTTGCCATCCAATCAGCACCCTCTTCTCTTGCAATATAAACTGGTGTTCCTTTTGCGATTTGGTATTCTTGCAAATCTCTCCTAATGAGTGCAAGATGAAAAGTTTTGACAACATGTATCCATTTTCAGCAATACTCTTTGTACTATGAAGCAAATAAATGAATTGCAGTCGTCCAATCATTTTTCACCTCCAATTAAAGATATCAACTGTCGTATTGCATTTTCAATATCATACCTTCATTATATTCCTATCCAGGCATTATAACACAAGAACTAGATTTTTTTGTTTGTTTTTTTTTCAAATTTTGAGTACCCAATTAATTTTTTCCAATCAAGGGGCAATTTAGCATGCCCAATCCACCTACTCTGCACATCTTTGGGTTGTGGGGGTGAAACCCACGCAAACACGGGGAGAATGTGCAAACTCCACACGGGCAGTGACCCAGAGCTGGGATCGAACCTGGGACCTCAGCGCCGTGCGGCAGCCTACAAAAACTAGTTTTTAAACGAATGAAAAGAAAAAAGGGTACATGTTGTACAGAGCAAAAACCAGGGTTTTGAGTCTAGACCTTGGCAAGTCTAACTAGAAAGCCTGCTGGTCATGTAGATGGAGTTGAATTAGGCTTAGAAATGGTGAATCTAATTAGATAATGCAAATATTTAAAAGTGTCAATCATTCAAACATAAACCCATAAATTGTCAAGATTAAATATGGCTGAGCACCAACTGATGGTGTTATGTATGATGTAACATCAACGCAAACCAAATAGTACCATACGAGACCGAGTTTCAACTTCACAATGCATAGGAAGCCATCATGAAGATTACAAAGAATGTTTCATATAATTCTGCCCAGTAGTATTAATCCTATATGACAAAACAATAAATAGTCCAGACAAAATCTCAGTTTATGAGAAATGATTAGCTTAATAAAGTGCAGTTACTATGGAAGTGGTCACCTGTTTGATTACATTATTCAGAATAAGTTTGTGGTTAAGTGCTGCTGTACGAGATTGAGAAATCATAACATGCTTGCAATCACTGAATGTTGACAATACTGACTGTGTTATGTTCCAGGAAGAAGTATTTGGATAAGTAAATACTTATGTTAATCCTGAATGTGAAATGACTCCCATCCCCAGGTTAGTTGACTTCACAGGGTTTATAAAATACCTCAGATGGTATCAGGATCTCTTAACAGCTACTCAATTATGGTCTGTGCTGTGTTAACTGATTTCAGCCAGAACAACATTGGAGCACTAGCGGGTATCCTCATGCCCCCGTGATGAGGGAGCAGGTTGGAGGGCTCAAGAGTGGGAATGGAGGTTCCCTCTCCTTGTCAGCATCAAGTGTTCCCTACTGGAAAATGACATACGTGGACATCTTGTGAGACCAGGATCAGGTTCAGGCTGACAACCTCCGCTATTAAATAGCCGAAAAACACCCACTTTGCAGGCACACTCACAATAGATGTCCACTTGGACAAAATAATGCAGGATTGTCAATGCTCTCACAATTAGCCCTGCCCAGTCTCACCCATTAACTTCAGCAGAGGAGGGAAGGAACGAAACAAAAAAGGGGGGGATTTCAAAAATGGGTTAAATCAATATCCAAATAGCTTGTCTAAAAAATATTTCCTGTATCTGTGTCAGCCGCAGCTCAGGTGGCAGCACTCTCGCCTCTGAGCCACAAGGTTCTGGGATCAAGTCCCACCCCAGAACTGGAGCACAAAGATCAAGGGTGGCATTCCAGTGCAGTACTGAAGCCGTGTCACACTGTCAGAGTTGCTGTCTTTCAGGTGGAGACGTTAGACAAAGGCCTGATCAGGTAAATGTAAAAGATCCCATTGTGCCACTTCAAAGGCGAACAGGGGAGTTATCCCCAGTGCTGGGTCAATAATTAATCACTCAATCAACTTCACAAAGAACAGATTATGTGGTCAGTAGCATATTGCTGTTTGTGTGAGTTTGATATACGCATATTGACCTGCTGTGTGTCCTACATTACAACAGTGACTACACCTCCAAAAAGTACTTCTCTACCAGGAAAGCACTTTGAGACATCCGGTGATCATAAAAAGCACTTACTAAATGAAAGTCTTCCTTTTCTTTTACCTCAATTTAAGGCATTCCTTGTACTTGAATAAAAACTTCCCTTTTTCCTAATCTATTGCCCGCCTTCTTCTCCAACTCTGTGGATTATTTAGCATCTAAAAGGCCATGCTGCTGGTTCAAATTGCTATTAAGGAAGCACTATCTTGATATTCCTCATCTGTAACAAAATGTGAAAAACTGAGAACAGAATGCATTTTGTGGTTCTAGTTGAATCTAGAGAGTGTAAAAACAAACCTTCACCTTGTTTTATAGCTCCCACTAAGTTAATTAGAAGTAGCTCAGTTTGATCCAGGCAACAAAATATGTTTGCACAAATCCAGCTCTGCATGACCAGACGATGACAGGATTCTTTGATATTACCCCCATAAATTGGTCAAAAAAAAGTGAAGCCACCGGCACAAACTTGTAAAGTTGTCCTTGGTGGATCCACAGGCAATCGGAACCAAACACATCATTGGATAGTGGTGTCCAATCAGGGCATCACAAACCTGTCCAAGTAACGGATGCAATTTAACGAAAATTTTCTAAGTGTAATTTTGGGCATGATTGGCGGGGTGTTTCTTGATGGCCACGTTGGCGAGATCGTGGCTCGTAGATAATGGCACTTAGTGCCGCAAATAAGCCCCCACGTGCTTCTGGCCATTATTAGCTGCCTCGCCATCTGATTTGCCATCAGCATCCCGCCACCAAGGGGCAGCTACTTTTCAATGCTCCCTCACCAGTCATTCCAGTCAACACACAAGCATGGCAGCACACAGATCTGCTCCTCTCTTTGGGGTGCAGACCTGGCCAGGCTTCTCGACACTGAACATGCGAAACAGGACACCCTGTTCCTCAGAGGGGGGTCGGAGGATGAGCAGCAGGGTCACTACTACTGCCTGGGAGGCAGTAGCAGCAGCTGTCAGTGCGGGCAGCATAACCAGGAGGACCAGCATCTAATATCAGAAGACCAACGACATCCACCAAGCTGCATGGGTAAGTTACAACCTCTCTCCTGGCATCAGTTCCACCTGACACCTCTCAAATTCCAATTCCACCCCCACCACAACTCATTGTCTGACACCTTATACCCTCCCCACATCCGATCTTCGTATTTGTTCCTCAGCAGCCCCCGGCACTCACCAGCACAACCCCTTCCAGTTGCGGTGTCCACACATACCACCTGCCATAGACCCGCCTGACGCATCAAGCGCGCAGCTCACACTGCCCTCTCTTTGTCACCGCAGGAGAAGATATCCCAGCCCATAATAAACGGGAAACAGCCACGGTGAGGTGGCAAAATAGCAGAGATCAAAGTTGTCAGCCCTTCTGAGGAATGGGCCCTGGGGATCACAAGGTTGCCCGATGAGAGAGCAGTGACGGACAGAGAGGTTGGCCTGCACTTCAAAGGTGATATGTTACCCCTTCACCCAGATGACCGGTCTCAAATGAGTTGTTTGTGTCATACAAAATGGTCCTTCCCTCTCACTGACCACATGACCATTCTCTCGCAGGATCTCCATCTGAAGGGGCCGGACCACCAAGAGTTGCTCCCCGCACCACCCACGAGACCGCCTCAGAGGCGAGCTCCAAGGAGACCACAATCGAGATGTCACAGCTATCACCCCCACCTCTTCCACCAGCACAGAGACACACAGCTCGGTGGACGAAATTAGAGGACAGGCTTCTGGGACACGAGCTGGTGTGCACCACAGTTGCTGATGCACATCAGGAAGTGGAAGGAACATCCAATGGAGTCAGCAGTCGGAGGTCTGCTGGATCCCAAGATTCTGCTGTGTCCCAGTCGGAGGCCGAGCCTCTGGACAAGGTTATTCCAAAGCTGACAGATGTGACAGGCCAGAGCCGTGAAATTCAGGAGGGAGTCTCAGCTACATTCCGGCGAGTTCATAGCTGATTAGAGGAGTCCCAAAGGCTTTGGGTGCAGTAGATGATGCCAACAATGCATGGCACCAAGGCCAACACTGCTAGGGTGGTGACCGCAGTGGTAACCTGGGGCACGAGGTCAGCATTTTGAGTGGTGGTTTCCAAGGCATGGCTCAGTCTGTGACAACCATGACGGAGGGCCACGACATCATGTGCCAATCACTGGCGAATATGTCCCATACGCAGGTGGTCTTTGCTCAGGCATTGCCGATATCCCAGTCACTGAGGGACCTGTGCCAGACACAGATGGACATTGCCGGGGCACTGTAGACTGTGGCCCAGTCACTGAGAAGCATCACTGAGGGCATCAACATCATGGTGCAGACAACAGGGAGGCGCCAGGACTGGCAGAGCCAGATGACACAGAGGCCTCTGGAGCATCCTGCAACTTCTCTCCATCCCATTGAGACTCCCCAGAGGCCGACAGCACCAGCAGGCAGGAGGAAGCGATTGATGCCAGCCCAGAGCTTGCCACCAAAGAGATGGTGATTCCCCCCCCCGCCCCTCCTAATACCGACACATCAAAGGCAGTGCGCAAACAGGGTGGCATGGTGACCCGTGACACCGTTGAGTCATCTGAGGTCCTCCAGCTCCAGGCCTCCAGAGGACATCCACGAAGGGCAAAGTCCACAGGGTGCAAAAAGCAGCAGGCTGCCTCCACCTCCGATGTACATCCTGGGGGAACACCGAGACGTAGCATTAGACCACGAAAGAGCAAGAGAGAGGATCACTGAGTCGACACTGCGGGGGGGGTTCACCATCTGTAGCTAGGGAAATAGAAATGTCCAATGATCGCTATTAAAACATGTTATACCTGATACTTGTGAAGCCTCTGTCACCTTAACCTTTACAGCAGGCCTATCTGCACCCCCACCCCCTGTTACCCGCCGCTGCCCCACCCCCTATCCCCCGGGCGCAGTGGTCCACGAGCAAACATCTCCGATCCAGATCTCGTTCGGAGGATGGGTGTGAGCATGCTGTCAGCAGAAAGACAGGAGTCAGAATTTGACAGAGGCTGAGGAACACCAGAGTTTACCTCACAGCGAGTTATCATTGCTCTCCTACCTTGTAAATTGGCCCGCTGACAGTGCCAACACAGGCCCATCACCCTGGGGTGATGGAACAGGGTAGTCGGGGAGGGGGTGGTAGTGGTGGGAAAGAGGAGGTGAACTGATGAACAAAGGCGGCACGCACCCGTCATCTTAAATGTTCAGACCAATGTCTTGCCACACATTAAAAGTCAAAAGACTTGCATTTATACAAGTTCTGCCTTGACCAAAGCGAAGCCCAAAGCACTTAAAAGTACATTTTGCGGGCAGCACAGTGGCACAGTGTGATGAACGGTATTAATAACTGCCTTAAACGGTACCTGACCTTTAATACCTTGCCCCTTTAAGAGGCTTGGAACCCTGGGGAACTCCGCCTCTGGCTACACCACCAGGAAACGGTATATAGGATAAGGCTCCATGTGGTGAGCACACTTCTCTCGGATGCTGTTCAGTTCTCTGCAGATTAAAGCCTTTTGATTACCAACCTCGCTCTCGCGTCGTAATTGAGGGTGCCTCACACAGTGGTTAGCATTGCTGTCTATGGCGCTGAGGACCCGGGTTCGAATCACGACCCTGGGTCACTGTCCGTGTGGAGTTTGCACATTCTCCCAGTGTCTGCGTGGGTTTCACCCCCACAATCCAAAGATGTGCAGGGTAGGTCGATTGGCCACTCTAAAATTGCCCAATAATTGGAAAAAAAATAAATTGGGTACTCGGAATTTTTTTTAAAAAGCACATTTTGAAATGTAGTCACTTTGTAATATAGGAATCTTGGCAATGGATTTGCGCACAGCAGGCTTCGAGAAACAGCAATGTGATAATGACCAGATAATCTATTTTTGTGATGTTGATTCAGGGA
Organism: Scyliorhinus canicula; assembly: GCF_902713615.1. Taxonomy (NCBI): domain Eukaryota; kingdom Metazoa; phylum Chordata; class Chondrichthyes; order Carcharhiniformes; family Scyliorhinidae; genus Scyliorhinus; species Scyliorhinus canicula. The sequence goes on from NC_052163.1 coordinate 47,412,241, forward strand.
TAAATATTGGCTAGGACACTGGGGAGAGCCTTTTTTTTGCTTCTTCTTCGAAATACTGCAATGGGATGTTTTACATAAAGCTGAGAGGGAAGCCAGTGCCTCGGTTTACCATCTTATTATACGTCAGACAGTGGGAGGATGTTCTATTGAATGAGAATACATGAAAACCTTAAACTTACTGAAATTCTTTCTTGCTCAAACAGAGGCTGCTAGGCAGCAAATCAAGCTTCAAGTAATGCTCTGGATTTATTGCATTTAATTTGCTCTCAAGATGAAAAATCAGATAAATTATAATTGAAGAGCAGCCTAGCATAAAAGTTATTTTTCGGATTGCAGTCCCCTTTGTTGCACTGTATGGTTAATAACTGATCTTCTGATTACATCTTAAATTTGCAGTTGAGAAAAAAAAACAATCGACAACTAAATCCTTTCATTTGACCAGAAGAAACTCCACCAACCTGTTTAATTTGTAAGAACATGTTTTAACATTAATAATAAATGCTTCGGAAAGAGCAATTAGCTCACAAAGCATATTCTACAAATGCACAAATTTGTCTGCGTTTGGCTATTTCAAGCTGATTTCGTCAGAATGGCCACTGGAAACAAAAATGATCCTATGCCACTAGCAATGATCAGGTATTTCCAACCACCCAGATATTGCATTACTACTCCAGTGTTGCCAAGGACCTACTTACTTTAATATTTACACGCATTCTGTGTCAATGGATATTCAGCACCTGCAAGGTCAAAATAAACCTCGGGCATTCTCAAACAACCCAAGTTTAAAGATGTTATCAGAGCCTCCAAAAGTTAGAATGCTGATTGCTATTAAGATATCAACATCCATCTACAGAGGTTTATGGTTCAGCAAATGGGAGATGTGAATAACTAACTGAGAAATGTTCTAGGAATAATTTAGTGCATCCATGTGTGGTGACTTGCAACTATATAGGAAGCCCAGAATGTCATTGAATAGCGTTCATAGAACCGCATGCTTTTTACAGCACAGTGAGTGGTTATTCAGCCCATCATTTCTGTGCCAGCCCTCGAGCGAGCCACTGACTCCCAATTTTGAGTCCTTTCCTTACAGTCTTTTCTAAGTTTTTCTTTTTCAAAAATGGATGTATTTCCAGTTGAATGTGACTATGGATTCTGCTTCCACTTGTGTTTCTGGTGTGACATTTTACATGCTGACAAATCTCCACAATTAGCTAAAAAGAACCTGCATCATATTGGAAACTTAAACTTGATCTTTAATGCTTTGTTAAGTGAGCCGAGATTCCCTGAAATTACGGCTAAGTGTTGACGCCAGCATAAGCCCAGTGGTTCCGTGGAGGCACCCGATCGTGGGCCTGGCCGCCGTGGAGGCCCAACTGGAGTCTGATCCTCTCACGCGCCCCCCCCCCCCACCAGGATGGCCACCGTGGCGGCGGGCCCGAGCTCCCGCCGGGTGGAACCATACTGGAACCATGCCGGCAGGAACTCGGCCGGTCGACCACAGAGAATCGCCGCGGGGGCCTCTTTCAAAGACCTCCCACTGGCGCAACGTCAATCGCGCGCAGGCAACTGGTGCGGGCTCAGAGAATCCCGGCCAAGGGGTCTCAGGGTGGTACGGTGGCCCAGTGGTTAGCACTGCTGCCTGACCTAAGTTCAATCCAAGCCCTGGGTCACTATCCGTGTGGATTTTGCTCATTTGCCCCGTGTTTCCATGGGTCTCACCCCCACAACTCAAAGAGGGGTAGGTGAATTGGCCACGCTAAATTACCCCTTAATTGGAAATAAAAAAGAATTGGGTACTTTAAATTTATTAAAATGAGAAAAGGAGTCTCAGTTTTGCAGCTTATCCCAATAACTTATCCGAATGTGCAAGGAGAAAACAAAGTCTAAGGAATACTGCCGAACCTGGAGCCAGTAGGTTCAAACTAAATTTAAAAATCAGATTTCTTTTAGGGATATCTTAAAATCACTTTTATTAAAATTGGAATTCTAATAATGTTGATAATGATAATTGCTTATTGTCACAAGTAGACTTCAAATGAAGTTACTGTGAAAAGCCCCTAGTCGCCACATTCCGCCGCCTGTTCGGGGAGACTGGTACGGGAATTGAACCGTGCTGCTGGCCTGCCTTCGTCTGCTTTCAAAGCCAGCGATTTAGCCCTGTGCTAAACCAGCCTCTCTGTTATAATAGAATTAGGGTTAAAAGTTATTCAACAGAGGATATGGCCACAAAATGATTAAACTCTCACCTCGTAGAGACCAGTCACTGTGCCCAATTTCATGCCAGTCGCCCTCTTTGTTTTAATAACTGCAAACGCACATATTACCCAATAAAAGTCACTAATTTACAAACCACCAAAATGAATGAGACAAAAGAACCTATTATTCAAAGGCAGCAATCAAAAATGGAATGGTGTTCAAAACATCTGTGTGACTGTATTTTAAGATTGTTTGGTGTGCTGAAAGATTTGGGATATCAGAGTGCTCGTTCAGCTGGGAGTTCTCATTACCAAACTCATCCTTATGCTAAATTATATCCTTGCTCCCAGAGGAACCTGCTGAAGCTTCTTTAACTTTCCTTTTGATGGACATACTTTCAAAAAAGCAATAGAGCATTGGTGCTTTTTGAAGGCACTTCATTTCTGTTTTTTGATTAAATTCTGGTCGCATATTACTTCTTCTCCACTTGCTACAAAGGATTCCCGCCAGCAGCAAAACTGCCATCTGACACAACCCTGTGTGAAGTGAACAAAGCAAGTACTTGCTGAATGCCCTGAAACCTCTCTAGGGAGAGCAGAATGAGACTTGGAAGGTATCTACAAAGCTGACTGATAGGTATAGATATAACAATAGCAGCTGGCAGAAATTGAAGGGAGAGTTAAAGGGTAAAAAAAAAATAGAAAAAGAAAGAAGCATACATTTATATTGCACTTTTCCATGTCCTCATGACTTCCCAACATGTTTCACAGTCAGTACGTGCTTTTGAAGATTACTCAACTTTACTAGGGTTAAGAGGCAGTCCACCCCACGCATGGCAAGTTCCCACAAAAGGCAATGAGATAAATGACCAGATAATCCTTTTAGGTGATGTTGGTTGGGGGATAAATACTGGTCGGGATATGAGAAGAACGTCACTACTCCTGGCTGCATAGTGCATCTGTTAAGATCAATTTGGTTTCTGCATTTATATGGGGACTGTCCTTTCCGACCTGCAATGTGATTAATGTCTACATATGCCACCCCAAGCACCAAAGATGAGGCATGGGTGGACATCTTGGCTAGAATGGTCGAGTCACAAGCGACATTATTATTGCGCAAGCACAAATCTTGCGTGCACAAAAATATCTGTTGTCAAATCCACCCCACAGATGGACCTGATATATATTTTTTGCAATTGGCTTCTGGAATAGAAATGTGGCTTTGAGATTGAGATGACAAGACAAATAGGTAGCCCAATGTGTCGAAGCACCACAAGATTAACTACTTTCTCCCAGTAAGGGCATGGAATTAAAAAATAAGTGATTTTATAGCACGGACTTAAGACTTTGTGATAAATATTTTGCTTTAGGCCCTTTTGAGCATATTTCCATAGAACCATAGAATCTCTACAGTGCAGAAAGAGGCCATTTGGCCCATCGAGTCTGCACCGACCCTCTAAAAGTGCACCCTACTTAGGTCCAGTACCCCACCCAATCCCCGTAACCACATCCTTGGACACTAACGGGCAATTTAGAATGACCATTTACCTAACCTGCACATCAGCACGGTAGCACAATGGTTAGCATTGTTGCTTCACAGTTCCAGGGTCCCAGGTTCCGATTCCCGGCTTGGGTCACTGTCTGTGTGGAGTCTGCATGTTCTCCCTGTGTCTGCGTGGCTTTCCCCTGGGTGCTCCAGTTTCCTCCCATAAGCTCCAAAAAGACGTGCTGTTAGGTAATTTAGACATTCTGAATTCTCCCTCTATCTACCAAGCAGACGCTGCAATGTGGCTACGAGGGGATTTTCACAGTAACTTCATTGCCGTGACAATAAGCCTACTTAGAACATAGAACATAGAACAGTACAGCACAGAACAGGCCCTTCGGCCCTCGATGTTGTGCCGTGCAATGATCACCCTACTCAAACCCACGTATCCACCCTATACCCGTAACCCAACAATCCCCCCATTAACCTTACACTACGGGCAATTTAGCATGGCCAATCCACCTAACCCGCACATCTTTGGACTGTGGGAGGAAACCAGAGCACCCGGAGGAAACCCACGCACACACGGGGAGGACGTGCAGACTCCACACAGACAGTGACCCAGCCGGGAATCGAACCTGGGACCCTGGAGCTGTGAAGCATTTATACTTGTAACAATAAAGATTATTATCTTTGAACTGTGGGAGGAAACTGATGCACCTGGAGTAAACCCACACAGACACAGGGAGAAAGTGCAAATTCCACACAGTCATCCAAGGCCGGAATTGAACCCGGGTCCCTGGTGCTGTGAGGCAGCAGTGCTAACCACTGTGCCACCATGCCGCCCATATGCATTCACATTTAGCTCAACAAAAAGGGGGTCATTACCCAAAAGTTACTCTGCAGATCTGCTCTTCATCCAATTTAAGATTACTTTTATATCATGAAAGCACCAATGATCTGTGCATAAACTCTGCAAAACTTTGCTGGACTATATACAATAGCTCACTCATTATTACAGTGCTGCAGACAAGGATGATTCAGCAATATGGCCTGGGTGGTATGCAATTTTATTTTTGCTTGTTTATTCTAGAAATGAGAAGCACCCTGCTGCACATATTTTAGAGCAGGATTGGAAACTATAAGGAATGTAGTTGATGCATTATGAAAGGCAGATGTCTACATTTTGAGTATTAAAAGGTTGGATCTTAAAAGGGCTGGCTATGGTCTGAGAGCAGGCTCCCCACTTTAAATCTGGTTATACTGGAGGTAAACAGATGTTGAGAGCTGCATTAGGGGGAATAAAAACAATCATTCCAATATAAAACCACTTCAAGCTGTTTGGCAATCTTACAAAATTGTTTTCATTTCCTGACTTGGCTCAAAATAGAGCCCTCTCCCTACCTCTGACTTGTACTGCACCTCAATGCACACTAAACACGTACCACTCCATACTGGAATGAATTGGTAATGCATGACTCAATAGAAAAGCACAACCTGCCCTCTCTGTCTCTCTATTCTGACACCATAAAGAATGCGCGCAAAGCTTGCCATTGCTGCATGCAAATGAAAAGTACGAGTTCCTGGCATGGAGAACAGTAAATGGGGAAAACACAAGTTTCCACTGATACGCTACCAAGATATTTGATGCCGATTTCACCAAGGTCTCAGTCACATCCTCAGACTAGTTGGGCAATGAGTCCTTTTAAAAATTAAAAATAAAAATTGACCGAATTTTGACTTAGATTGAAGTTTATGAAGAAAGGCTTAAATCTTGCTTAAATGTTCTAAACACAACAGGATAGACCAGTAATGGCTTAACAAAGTTTTGCTTCATTGCACCGTTTTGATGTGAAAGCGCCATCTATTGGTGACTAAAACTCCACAACTGTATTCAGCATCATTACAGACAAGCACTGCATCACGTTCCGGAGGGTTTGATACAGCTCAAGGAGTTAAGTTTCGATTGCATTTAATATAACTAAAGTTAAACAGTGAATCCATTTTAAACCCACTTGATAATATTGTAATGGGCATACCATTTGCTGTTTATTTATGGATGTACTGTATTTATAAATACGTGTTGCAGTTAAACTTTTATGTATACTGCCTTTCCATCTGGCACTCTTTAATTAAAATAAACCAGACTCATTCAGTGTTATATTCTAATTCCTGCTCGAGTCGCACTATTATTTCATGTTTATAAATGAATATTAATACTGTGCTGCGACCGCTGGGTCAGGCGATTGAGTCCCAGCCATTTTGTCCCTCCTTGACTGCATGGCTTACAAGAGTGTAGTGCACCCCTGTAGCACATTAAAACTGGGGGCAACAGTGAGAAACGGTATGACTCATAGGAGTCATCTCCAGCAACCAATCTCAGAACACTATTGATGGCCGCCTTACATGACCCCACAGCCCAGTCCATCTAAATACCCAGCTGAATGCGACAGCAAGGGCTTAAAACATAAGAGGAAAATCCTTTGAAAAGTTTGAATTATTGAAGCGAAGAGGGACTTGAAGGTCTGGAAATTAAAACAGGTGGCCATCCAACCATCGCATGTCTGTTTCCATTTCTGTATCAAGTATAACTGGACATTTCACAAGTTATTTTCACCCCATATGGTGTGTGTATGCACGCACTACAGTAACTACTTTGGAGGACAGTTTTGTCAGCCCTCACCAAACCATTCCCCCCCCAAACAACCCCCCCCCCCCCCCCAACCACCCCCCCCCCCCCCCCCCCCCCCCAAAGTAGGAACTGTGATTTCAAGTCAAAAATGTTTCTGCTGTTGATTATTGACTGGTCTTTGGTGACCAATAAGTAATTTGCAACAGGGCAGAGAATAGAATGACGTTGAAACTGTGACAGTAGCCCCCTAGATATATTGCTTACCTGGTGCGTTGTGTAAATTTGCAACAGTCCTGTCTTTAAATAATTCATACTGGAAGCCGGTGATTTTTCTGCTTATGTCCATCTGAGGGGTTGCCTGGACAAAGAGTGCCCCCTGGTCCATGCCAAAGCAATACAGTTTGTTTGCGATATGGTCCTCTTCACTCACAAGAAGTTTCAGATCACCAACTTTTTCCAAATAAATATTAGCTCCCTTGGAGTCTTTGAAAGGCTTTATGCAGACAGTCAAGTCTTTGTAGGAGGATGTTGCTATATTGGTTCTTAAGTTAACCCTTAAGGCGCCAGTAGGATACAACCATTCCAGTGAACCTTCGGAACAGCGCAAATAGACCTGTTCAACATCTCTCGAGTGGTCATTGTGCGTTAATCCACTAGAAGGAAAAAAGGGAAGAGCAATTCAAATCTTTGCATGTTGTAAATAAGTCCAACTGTATCCGGGGAGGGAGGGTTAAGAGATTGAATAGATGAAGGAATCTGGTGATTGTGTTAAGCATTACATAAATGCAAGCCCTTCATTCTTTCTTCTACTTCTTTCAGTCTGACTTCCTCTAGCCCTCAACATTCACTTCAAATACTTAAGATAAAAGTGAAAATTGCGAACAAACAGGAATAAATCTGTGCCTCAATCAAATAATTTTGTCTCAAATGCTGCGTTGTTTTGAATTTAACCAGTTGCTGAGTTTTGAGTAGAAATTTTGTCTGCTAACATGAACCTCCAAATACAAAAAACTATATTTTAAAAATGTATTTCTATTTAACACACATAATAACCTTACCCACTTCAAAGTTTGCATCTGATAGCAAAGTCACTTTGTGTGGGTTTGTAATCCAAAGAATAATCTGCGGTATTTCCAAGATGCTCCTATTGCTGTGGATCTTTAGCTCTTCTGAAATATCACTGCACATTTGTTCACAATGTTCAGGTCAGCTTACATTGTTTGCACGATCAGAATAAGTGAACTTTAAAGCAAAAACAGACCAAGCAGGAACAGCTTATCTTTCCATTGAAATTCACTGGGCGATGCAGTTATATTGCAGTAAGCCATATTTAATTTAAGTGGTCACTATTTTGAGTCAACTTATCTTCCACTTGTAAACGTACTGACAGATAACAGTTCACTTTTCATTAGCTTTGGCAAACTTTTCTTGGGTAAAGTAAACTTTCTTTGTCTGGAGGACGTCTCAGACCTCCCAGGGTATTATAACCACATGTCAAACAGTAACTACAAGTATGCACAAAGGTTTTTTTTTAAAAAGGTGGGCAAACAAAGAGCTTTGGTATTTGACTAATCAATATGAAAATAATTAGTTGAACCTCGTTTTTGAATTGGTTGGATGAGAAAGCAAATCGCAACCTCATATGTTGGTAAGGATTCTACTCTACATATTATGGGAAGCTATCTGGGTTCCATTAGATTAGAGAGCACAGTCAAGTGGTTCTTGTAAAGAGGAACTCCTGGCACACAGTTTAGTTCGATGCCACATTTTGAGTAACATGTCAAAAATATACAAACAGGGGCAACGCGGTGGCGCAGTGGGTTATCCCTGCTGCCTCACAGCGCAGAGATTCCAGGTTTGATCCCGGCTCTGGGTCACAGTCGGTGTGGAGTTTGCACATTCTCCCCGTGTTTGCGTGGGTTTCGGCCCCAACAACCCAAGGATGTGCAGGGTAGGTGTATTGGCCACGCTAAATTGCCCCTTAATTGGAAAAAATTAATTGGGTACTCTAAATATATTTTTAAAAATATACAAACAAAGGTTATGTGAATTGGTCAAATGGGACTTAATACTTATCCTTAAAGCAGCTTCATTTTATTCTCCTCTCCCCACTGCCCCCTCCCCCCCCCCCCCCCCCTCCTTTCTGGGGCACAGTGCTACATCCCTGTACCTTGCCCAAGTGGCACTCCTTATATGTGAGTCTGTATTAAGCTAACACCCCTCTCTTTCCTGCCACACAAGCTCATGCACTCCTTACTACCCACTGGCACTATGTAGCCTGCAGGTCTCCCTCCCAACTGATCACCAGTCCAGGCAACAGCACTTAAAACACAGACAGCTATTCTCCAAACCTACAAAAGATCGTTGGCCTTGTTTTTGTTTTTTGGGCCAGCACTGTTTCAAAATCCCAATTGCTCAATGGGGCATCTTAACCCCAGTGAATCATGTGGGTGAATCACTCACTGGGAGTACAGAAGGAGGGAGGTGGCAGCAACAGGTGATTAATATTTCAATGAGTTTTTTTTTACAATAAAAAAAGAGACGAGAATGTTTGAACACTGAAGGTATTGTTTTAAACAAACATGAAAACAACTATCGGTACATAATCATGTCACCTTGCGACACCTCTGTATCAAAGTGGTTCGATTTAAAAGGTTTTCCTGAGTAAACATGTGTGATGTTTCGCAGGTGTCTCTCTCGGTTTAAAACTTTCACAGAGAATCTGAACTGCTCGTTACTTTGGGATTAAATTACAGGGCAGAAGCGGCTCATTAAACTCGCGGGTCTAAAGTCTTTTCATTAATACAAAGCACCAACTGGAAACACTAAAATATCCCACAATAATGAAGGTGGCTTTTTTTTTAAATAAAGATTTTGAGTAATTTTTGAAAGAAAATGAGGTACACACGTTTTTTTCCTAAGCATTAGAAAAGCATTATAAAACAAGTCACGTTTCTCAATTACAGAAAGAAAACATTTAACAGGGGGACATGTAAAACACAACATATATGCATATATGTATTTATATATATATTTAAAAGTGGCACAAGTTCAGCTCTGCAACGGGGCTGCACAGCTAAGTGCTGTTGGCCACATCCAACATCAATGGTCTGAGGTGAGTCAAATATGTTCCCCATTCGAATCCGCAAGAGGACAGTCAGTGCTATACTGCGGGGTGCGGGCGAACCACATTAAGATGTGTTTCCTCTCCCCGGTTAGTAGTATCATTCCGACACAGGTCCTCTCTCAGCCTGCTCTGTGCTCTCTGTCAGGGTTACATGTTATACTGCTCACCTTCCTTTCCAGTTGCACTGGTTACTGGAATACTGCGATGTCACCGCTTTACACACCAGCAGCACTACGAGCACCGACTCCAAGATTGTACTTAACATTTTCCTTTATTCTCCCCGGGCTCCCCTCCCGCCGCCGCCGCCGCCCCCCCTCCAGTTCCCCTCCGATCGTCCAACAAACAAAATAAAATCCTGCAAATCTCGATTGTTTCTCTCTACATTATTGTTCGCCTTTGAGCGGGGTTTGAAGCGCCTGCTGTTGATCAGAGCCGCCGCACACGTCCAAACGCCGCGTTCCTCCTCTCTCAAGCTCAAGGCATGACAGACAGAGCATCACATTCCCCCAGTGCAGCACTTTCTGTTGTAGTAAGACTTTCAGCTCCACGTCACACGGTTACATTACAGCTGATACTCAGCCCGGCCAAACACTGCTCCACCTCCCCAACAACAACCAAAAAAAAATCCCCAAATCTCACAGCACAGCTGCTGCCAAAACCTGGCGTGGATCTCAGCTCCTTAACCTCCAAGCAATTCACTCACTGTGAGCGTGGCTGGCGCAGCTCCTTCTTTACTCTCGTTATTCCAGCCACACTTGGGGAATGTCTTCCTTCTCCGTCGTTTTGGAAGCCCTTTATTTCCCTGAGCTGCATGGGTGTGCAGGGTTGACCTCTTAGTCAGGAGGGTGGGGATGTGGGTCAAATCAGAGTCCCGGCTGGCACCTCACAATTCACCTCCCCCTCCCCGCATATTGCGGCGCCTGTGCCCCAGGACACCCACCAGCACAACCCCTCCAAGCCCAGGAGCGGTGTCCACACATGGTGTCCACACATGCCACCTGCCATAGAGCCCCCGCTGCATCAAGCGTGTGGCTCACAATGCCCTTTCATTGTCCCCTCAAGAGAAGTTAGCCCATAATAGCCGGGAAAGGGCCCACACGGGCAGCGGGGTTCTGGACACCAGAGTCCTCACCCCCCTATGAGGAACTGGCCCTGGAGATCGCGGGGTTGGCTGAGGATAGAGCAGTCCCCCACAGCAAGGTTGGCATGCGCTGCAGAGGTGAGGCCCCTTCACCCAGATATTGCAGGGGCTGCCGCTGCGGGGTTAACAACACCACCCATATTGTTATATCTGTAAGGAATTGGAGAAGGTGAGAGACTGGCAGTCAATTAGGGCTTCAACCCCGAGACCCTCAAACCTCCCACACTTATGTGTCCCGCCTTCTCTCAGAGTGCCATCCACTGAGCCAGTGAGTGACCCCCGGGGCCACATCAGGAGTCCCTAGACCCCTGCTCGGAACACCCGGGGAACCGTACTCAGGTAGCATCCCACCACCCCCCCCCCCCCCCCCAAATCCACACATGGACCCTCTTGTTGCAGGGATATCCCCAGTACTGAAGCCCAGCTCTTAGGTGTTTGATTGTTGGATGTTGCCTCTGTGATGTTGATGTCCCCAGGGTTCAGGCAAGGTGGCCATACCTTACAGTTGATTGGAATGCCAGGCAATAAAACTTATCTGGGACATAGAATGTGTACCCATGATAATGCACGAGTAATATTTTATTGTCAAAAACGGTCAACATTAAGATTTGAAAATCAATTACGTAATGTTCCACATGCCACACTAACCATTAATTAATAAGGAAGCGTAACCATTCCAGATTGGTCCCAATACAAAGCAATGTCAGTTCATTTTCACAAAAAAGACCAAACATAGGACATCACCCCTCGCAGGTTTCTCAACAGAAATAGAAGATAAGCCTGAGAATGTGTTATCATGTCCAGAGCTTTGTCGTAGAAAAGATCTGTTCATCAATGTGTTGCTTGTTCCATGCATCAGTGTCATTCTCCATCAAGGAGCCACAGCTGTGCAGACCTTCCCACACGGCCCAATCTCACCGGAACCAAACCTGGCATCCACATATTCCACTGGTGCCCAAGATGCAGTTGAACATCCTTGCCTTCCAGGGGTGTTTAACCCCACAGTGATGTGTCAGTTACATGCAACACTCACCACACCAGCAACAAAGGCATCAGCAATCTGCAGAAGCATTTCTTCAACACCTTGATAAGGTTGCTCATTTGGATCAATGTCGCGCATCAGGTCCTGAAGCATCTTCTTGCTTCAAGCCTTCCGGACTCATACATCTCCCTGAGCCCGGTGCTCCAGGTTCCAGATATCTTCGAAAAAATTGTACTTCTTTCAAGCTACAGATAAAGAAGAAAACAGCAGCTGCAGCCTCCAGGCATTGGCAGGAAGCAGCAGGAGCAAGCAGCAAACACAACATGCAGCACCACTTGAAAATATTTTCTTTATTAAATGGTTATTAGTAACAAAGATTTGAAAATTAACTATGTAACATTCCAGATATCACACTAACCAGGAAACAACAAGAAAATGCCACTGTTCCGTATTGGTACCAATACAAAGCTATAGCAGCTCATTTTCACAACAAAAGTAAACTCACAGGGTGGGATTCTGCGGCCGCGTCTGCCCGGCGACTGGAGAATCCCATCTGAAGTCAATGGATTTCTCCACTGTCGGCATCTCACCCGTGGCATTCATGCAGTGGGCGGGGCAGAAGAATCCAGCCCATGTTATCACCCCTCGTTGGGTCGTCAACAGAAATGGAGGATAAGCCTGAGAATGTGTTATCATGTCCAGAACTTTATTGTAGAAATGATATGTCCATCAATGTATTACTTGTTCCATGTATCAGCACCATTCTCTGTCCAGGAGCCACATCTGTACAGACCCTCACAAATGACTCAACACCCAGGAACCAAACCCTGGCATCCACATATTCCACTGGCGCTCAAGGTGCAGCTGAACATCCTTGACTTCCAGGGTGTTTAACCCACGGTGACATGCCATTTACATGCAGCACCCACCACACCAACAACAACAGCATCAACAATCTACACAAGCATTTCTTCAACAGTGTCACCAGGTGGCATATTTGGATTAATGTCGCGCACTGGGTCCCCCAGCACCTTCTTGCTTCAAACCGGAATGCCTTTTGGACTCATACGTCCCCTGAGTCTGATGTTCCAGGACCCAGGTACCTTAGAAAAAAATTGTCCTTCTTTCTAGCTTCAGAAAAGGAAGGAAACAGCAACAGCAGCCTCCAGGCATTTGCAGCCACCAGAAGGAGCAAGCAGAAAACACAACCTGTAGCTATGAAGTGCTCTCACAATTAACAAGGCTAATTCATGAGTAGCAATAGCCTTCAGCTGTGCAGCCAGAGGCTTCTCACAGTCAGAGGGAGTTACAGTGACCACAAACAGAGCTCTGACCTGGAAGTGTTTGGTGGGACAGACAGACAGCAGCTGTAGTTATCCCTATTATGGGTATACACAATTTAGGGGATGACCTGTAGAACCCACAGGCACTGAGACACTCACCGCCCCCCAGCCCATGGGTGAACCCCGACCAATGGTGCCCAGCCTCCCGACCAGGCTCACCCTCTCCTCCTGAGAACTCCCCACCCCTCTCCTCTGAGCACTGGGTCAGCAGCTCCAGTGCCCTGGGCTGCATGCTTGAAAATCAAAATGGCTATTCACCTCCTCTAATCCCCTCAGCAGCCATTGTGCTAGATTACGCTTTTAAATAGGAGTGCGAAATGGCACCCAAGTGACCTCCCGCTGAGGAGCCAGTTAGTTCCCAGGAGGTCATTAGATTGGGCTTCCACCTCATTAATGAGATGGAGATTGGTCTTAATTTATATCAATTGATGTCTCGCCATGCCTAGGCAGGGTCCAGAGCCCACCAACGGGAGCGAGCCGGTCAGATGTCGAACCGATTGTCACCTGGTTCGGATCCAGATTTCATCTCACCCGCAATTTAACTGCAGCACTGATCCACACCGGGCACAACACAGCCGTTAAATCATGCCCTTGAGCACGCAATCTAATATGTCATTCCAGTATGATACTGAGGGAGTCCTGCACTGTTGGTTATGCCATACTTTAAAGAAACTGAAGCCCTGTCAACTCCTCTCAGATAAATGTTGGAGAGCTCATTATTTTAAAACTTGGATGTCTCCCTCCTGTCGTGGCCAATAGTTATCCCTCAATCGACATCACTAAAGAATAGACAATCAGGTCATTTATGACATTGCTGTTTGCACAAACTTGCTGTGTGCCAATTGGCTGTTGCGTTTGTTACATTCGAACAATAACTACACTTCCAAATTGGCTTAGCTGTTAAAGACACTATATGAGCTTTCCTCACGAAATAAAAAGTTATTTCTGTTCCACCGATGCTTTCCCAACCACTTATTAATGCCAAACTATGCCAGGTTAGCCTCAGCTAGTAATACCAGCACAGCCTCAGTTCGTGATGCCAGGTTAGCCTCAGCTAGTAATGTCAGGTTAGGCTCAGTTCGTGATGCCAGGTTAACCTTAGCCTGGTGAAACCTCGTGGTTTCACCAGCTGCCAGGGAGTAGTCCAGCCAGTTTGCTTTCTGGATTTTTCCATATTGTTCTGGGAGTGGGGTCACTTGACATTTGCCATGACATATTTTTGGCACTTGTAGACAGCAAAGTTAATCGCTGTATTTCTTGAAGACGCAACCGTTTAAATAGAGGAGTATTGTGATGTTGTTGAAAAGTGCACTTTCTGTTCGTCGCTTAAAAGTTAATGTTTATGTTGAAAAATTGCACAAAATACTAATCTAAAAGCTCAAAATCATCCAGAAATACTTTTTGTCACTTTAGATGAAGTATTCAATGAAGTGAAAAATACATAAAGACAAAATAGTAGGCAAAGCAGAATATAATAGGAAGCAAGTTAATTGATAAATCCTACCCAAAAGCGTTCCAAACAGATTTGTGAAAGTCTACCTTAAAATGATTCTGAACTAAAATGCTCCAAACTACCACCCTAGGAAGGTGCAGCCACATGGTGCTATGAGTAGATTTTAACTAAACTCAAAGGCTGCTGTAAATTAATTATTATTTAGTGACAGGAACATGCTTGAGGGAGAGCATATAATTTGTTTTCACTGCTGAGTAATTATATTTTTTATTCGCGAGTGAGGTTCCACCAATCTCTCTTCTTTGTAAGGGTATAACAGTAAGTCTGGATCTTTGAGCATTGAAAGCCCGAGCCAATTTCTCCTCATCATTGAGTGCAATGCAATTTATACTGTTTGAATAATATCGGAATTCATGAGAGGATTCAGTATTAAGAAAATCAATGAAGCAAATCAATACCTATACTCTTCAAGAAAAACACAATGGGTCCAAAGTTGCAAGCAAATTATAGTATGTTGCAGTTACATGATTTGATTTATGAAGTGAAAATATTGTGGTGTTTGAATTAGATGCAATAGAACACATGAATGAAGGTCTTGTTCATTTGATTGTTGTGATGATTGCCTGTAGGTGATCTCCAAATAGTTCCGACTGGCTAAGGCCATATATACAATCCAGAGCATAAAATGACCAATAATTCACCACTATTTTAAAATTCTTTCATGGATATGGACTTTGCTGGCAAGGGCAGTATTTAATTGGTAATTTAATCTTTAATTGTTAAGCTATTTCAGAGAGCAGTGAAGTGTCAACTACATTTCTGTGGGTCTGGTGTCACATGCAGGCCAGACTAAAGGCCGCCAGCGGAATTTTCTGTCGGCAGGATCCTCTGGTCCGCCGGCAGCCACGTCTGCAGGTTTCTCGCCGCATGAGCCGGCCACAATGGGAAACCCCATTTACTGGTTGTGGGAATGGAGAATCCCACTGCCAGCTGGGATATGACTCCCGGAAAACATGGCTAAAGGACTGGAGAATCCCGCCCCACAGATTTCCTTCTCTAAAGGACATTAGTGAACCAAATAGATTTTTATAACCATCAATGATAGTTTCACGGTCACTGTTACTATGATTAGCTTTATATTCCAGATTTATTAACTGAATATAAACTCTACCAGCTGCCATGGTGAGATTTACACTTGTTTCCCCAGAGCCTGGGCCCCCTGGATTACTAGTCTTTTGGCCACATCACTACACCACCATCTCCCCAATCGGCTTGCTTAGAGAAGTCATAAGGATGCAATGTCACTTTTTGACATTGCGTCTGGTCTGGGACCTTTGCCCACTTGTTCCAGATAATTGACATATATTTTTGTAATTCCCCCTCGGATTTTGTTAGAAAACGTACTGTCATTGATCTAAGTTACAAAATCATCTGACAGTTTTTAAACTCTCCCTCTCTTTCTAAGCTTTTTTTTGCTAATCTGTAAAAAGCTCGAAAGAAGAGGAAAGCAAGAGAGCGCCTGACGGCGGTAGATGGAAATCGTTACAAACATATCAGTATTGGAAATAGGAAAATTATAGCAGACTTCCCCAAGCTATTTAGTAGTCATTGAAACATGTTTGCCTGATTCCTTCATGAGCCTTTCAAATGGCAATCCCTCATATAAATACAATGGCAAAGGACAAGTTAATCACTTACAGCACAAGAAGGAGTGTTAACTTTACATTGATGTATTTTCTCTTCATGCTGACGTGCTGTTAGGTAATTTGGACATTCTGAATTCTCTCTCCGTGTACCCGGAATGTGACGAATGGGGCTTTTCACAGTAACTTCATTGCAGTGCTAGTGTAAGTCTGCTTGTGACAATAAAGATTATTGTTGTTATTATTTTCTTTTAATGCCCCACCAGTGTTCAAGGAAAGACAAGAAAAAATCCAATTAGGTATTAATGGGAAGTTGCATTATTACAATTCTTTGCAAAAGTGTATAATCAAAAACAGTCATTTTCAGACCTAAGGTCACGACCTGCAAGTGGGTCGCAGCTGGGTGGTGGCAGGGTTGCAGACCCATGCGCCAGGGCATTCCTGATCACAGGCTATGCACCATAGCATCCCCGATTGTGGAAAGGAGTGCACAACGGCATGACCGGCTTTTAAAAATGCGACCGGCTTTCAGAATGCCGGCTGTTCTGCGCATGCGTGCTCCGGCACAGTGCGCAGGCGCACAGCGCAGCAGGGCGGAACACCTCCACCTGATGTCAATACACTGACCCAGGAGCAGATTTTTAAAAATCACTGTTGTCTTCCTGCCTGGAGAGGCGGCAGGGAGTAGGTCACCCTGATGTCATGTGTTCTGGACGCGAGAGATATTACAACATGGATTGCTCTGGTGAACAATCCATGAAAAGGGAGCTGAAAACAGGACAAAGCCGCATAAAGATTATTACTTGAAGTGTGGGTTTATTAATTGTGTCACTGCAAATCAGGATTCAAAGTTCATGTGTGTTATATGCAGGGAAGCATTGGCAAATGAAAGATTAAAGCTCTCAAAACTTCAAAGGCATTATAAGATTAAGCATGGCGAGTTGGAGGACAAACCTCTTGATTTTTTTGAAGGAATGCAGTGAGATCTTAGCTCATCAGCTGAAGTCCTTAGCAGAAACATAACATTGAATGACTAAGCAAGTGAGATCATGAGGAGCAAGCAGGCTCACCGGTCACATGAAAGGTAAGTGAAAATGGTGGGTCGCGATGTTCGGGCCACGGGGGCCGCGAAGGTTCGTCGGCTTGAGGGTCGAAGGTCGGCCAGCGCGAGTCGTAAAGGTCAGCCAGTGTGTGTCCCGAAGGAAGGCCGGTTGGTAAAAATGGGTTCCAGGCAAAAAAGTTTGAAAGACACTGATCTAAAATCTGGTGACTTTCGAATGAAACTTGGATATTTACTGAAAAAGGAAAATAAAATTTGCAGGGTTATGGGAGAGGATGGCTAACTGGATAGCTCTTTCAAAGAGCTGACACAGACATGATAGGCCAAAGGGCCTCCTGTGTTGTTGGATTGTATGATTCTAAGAATGAGTTAATCTGGATTAAAAACTATCTCAGTCCTGAAAATTTCAATTGACGCACAGCCCACAGGATTTCTGAGGGTGGGTGGGGCTGATCTTTTATATTTATTGAATCCGAAACTCTTGGTTGTGACATTCGTTGGAGTCATGAGATGGTTATTTGGGGAGATGAGCTCTGAGGCAGCAATTGTACCTGTTGAGTGGAATCTCTCTTGTCACAGCCCTGGAATTGGTCACAGACTCCATTACATACACTCGCTCCAACTTCTGTCAGAGGCTTCAAAATAGTTTTGGACAAAATGACTAATGCCCACTCAACAACTCTCACCCCCCCCCCCCCCCCACCTCCATTCCCCAACTCCCCCCCCCCCCCCCCCCCCCCCCCCCCTCCCCTCATTCAACAATAACCCCTCCACATACAACAACTTTCCTCCAAGTCCCACTGCTCTGTTTGGAACTTGTGTGGTTTTAAATGCTTTTAAATATACATTTATAATTTACTGAGGAACTGACTACTATACACCAATGTAGGCAGAAATTGGTTCTGTTCAGTTTTTATAATCATTTACAATTATTGCAAATGGAATTACTCACAGGTGATGTACGAGACACTGATTAAAAATGGTTATTGTTTTGTGCTAAACCCATCTTGGGCTGTATTAATCAAACTGTTTCAAGTTACCAACCGTAAATATAATCAAGGAATTTATTTTAAGCAATTTGAAAACTTTGATTGTAAAATACAGTCCATTTGCATTGCTTTGCGGCAGAATTTGCATTTGGCAATATGCACAGTTGAGAAAAGAAGCTCTTCTCAAACTGCACAATCTTGGACATAAATTATGCCTAGATCATTGATTGAGTCCAAAGTGTAAACTTCAGGTTTATCATTTCTTTGAATTAAACTTTAATATCTGACACTTTGATAGTGCAAATATATTTATATGGAATCCACCACAGGTCTCACTCAGACATTGGTTGTTTATAAGCCCAACGTGCCTCTGAAGTGGTTAGTTTTATTGCACTTTAGCTTGATACTGCATGAAGTATAAATTGCGCCTGGTTTAAAGTTTTTGTACACCCCTGCAATTTTTTACTTTAACTGATGATAATTACCATTACAACAGTGACTACACTTCAGAAGGACTTCATTGGTTGCAAAGTGCTTAGGCATGTCCTGAGGTTGAGGCTGTATTTCTTTAAATGGTTTTTCGATTTGGAGAATGGGGTACTCTCCTCTGCATGCCCAAAGTATTTAGATTTTAACCAAGTTTAAATTGTAACCATTAAGTGGGATTCTCCGTGTCTGCATGGGTTTCCTCCGGGTGCTTCAGTTTCCTCTCACAAGTCCCGAAAAAAGTGCTTGTTAGGTGAATTGGACATCCTGAATTCTCCCTTTGTGTACCCAAGCAGGTGCCGTAGTTTGGCGACTAGGGGCTTTTGACAGTAACTTCATTGCAGCGTTAATGTAGGCCTACTTGTGGCACTAATAAAGATTATTATTATATTATTATTTCCATGTGTAATGATACACTCCGTCAAGGTTTAGCTTTCATGTTTTATACCCCACCCTTCAGATTTCCTTTCCATAAAGGCTTTTGCACAAACTCCAAGGTCCAGCCACTGATTTCCACAATTATTGCAAATAACGTCACCCAAACTGTAGTAATTTCTGAACTACTGCAGATAACTTTCTGGCCTCACAGGATTCAATGCCTTTTCAAATCTCTATGACTTTACCGAGCAGTAATCTGTTCTGGTTCCCAGTTTCCTCTGTTCCGTTAATTCCAGCCTTCTTGGAAACTTCTCAATTTTTATAGGTTCCTTAACTAGCTAGACTTTAGTTTGAGCATCTTTTTTCTTAACTATTACTCCATAGTATGGATTTTCTCCCAGCGAGGCTGAGGCAGATGTCCCCTCTTGAGCCTTCTAAAACCAACTGCTTCTAGCAGAGCTGTGACAGCTGCATTCTCTCTCACTATCTATATCCAACTGCAATCAAATGAGCTAAACTGAAACCTAAAAGCTTTTCTACCTTACAAGGCCCAAGTTGTTTAGCAACCAGTGCTGGTTTATTTACCTTTCATGCGATAGCTTTCTTTAAGCACAATAGAATCACAGTTGGAATTGAATCCAAACCCTACACATACAAAAACACCTTTGTCTAGTTTGAATCTACATATAAATTTTACCCCTCCAGGCACAGAAACATTAAATTAAATATATTTAAAACTATACTTCATTTGTCATGTTTACCATTACAAATATAAATCCCTTTCAACTATCTTTGTTTTCCCAACACCTACCCTTTTGAAATAAATAAATCCGTATAATCATTTTGATTTCTTTACACTGGTATTACATCCACTTTATACACATCTAACATGATGAATATCTAACCACATAACTTATTACATCATACTTGTAAATATTTCTTAGTTCACAATCATGCGTGTCATATTACAATGATTACCGAAAACAAAGTCAATAATTTCAACAGCATCATCAGAATCTACACATGACAGCATTATCATAACTCAAGTCTTGTGTTTCTTTTTCTTCTGATTTCCAGTTTTCAACTCAGAAAATAATGTTTCATTTAAGTCTACAGTGCAATTGGCCTTTTCATCACTTGTGGGCATAGTTCCATTCTCATGGCCACTTTCAAAATTCACATATGTAAAATCACATTTTGAGTTAACATAGTAAAAATGTAATTTCTGTGCATTAACATCTCTTTTCATCTCTTGTCAAAATCTGTTTCAAAAATGTTGTTCAGATGCATCTTATCTTCACCCAGAATAGTATTGTACTCTTGCTTTGTTTGTTCTTTGAACCTTCTGATATCATGTTGTTTCTCCCAGTCCCATTTCAAACAAGTTCTTTTCAATTCTGCTTGAGCCATGTCAATCACTTCCTCACTGAAGTTTCATAGTTTGTTCTAACCTTTCAACTCTTTTTGAACGGGGCGGCATGCGGCGCAGTGGATAGCACTGGGACTGCAGCACGAAGGACCCGTGTTCAAATCCCGGCCCTGGGTCACTACTGTCAGTGTGGCGTTTGCACATTCTCCCCATGTCTGCGTGGGTTTCACCCCCGCAATCCAAATATGTGCAGGTTAGGTAGATTGGCCATGCCCCTTAATTGGAAAAAAATAATTGGGTACTCTAAATTTTTAAAAGAACTCTTTTTGAACAATTTCTGAACCATCTCAGTCCAGTTCCCAGTAGAGTTTGAATAGTCTTTGCAAAACAGTTCGCTTGCTTATTTTCCAACCACTACATCTTGTGTAGCATCACCAACAAGCATTTGCAAATCGGTGCATCTGGTCATTGACTCAGAAAGATCATTTTGCACTTCTGATTGATGATTTGCACTGCAGAATTTTGCAGGTACTTCCGTTGTTTTCTTAGTGTCCGTTACTGACTTTAATACATCAGTAATATTACTTGGATCAGTTATTTGCTCAACTCAGTCACTATTCAACAATGACTTTTTATTCACAGAAAATCTTTTGATTTGCAACATTCCATACCATCCATCTTCTTCTTCATTTCGTCCATTTTGCTTTGAAGTTCAAAAGTCTCACTTCTTTTCACAGCCAGGTTCTAACAGTTAGCTGGTTTTGCTTTTTAATTCTGTATTCAACCAATTATTCTGATTTAGCAGAGCCTCCTTTTCTTTTTCAATGCATTTTCTACAATACTTCATAAATACTTCTGGTGCTTGAAGTTTTAACTGAAGATCAACCTTTGCCAAGTTTGGTTTTAAGTTCATCCTTTCGACAGTTCAAGTTCTCAGTCAAATGTTCCACTTTTCCTTCCAGATTCTCATTTGCTCTTATCAGTCCCCTTTTTTCATTCACAAACTCCTCTTTCATACGTGAAAGTTGATTTTCTGTATTAATCAGGCTTTAGTTCAATTGTGTGATATCTGCAATAAGTGTTTTGTTTTTTCCACGGTAGTTTTCAAAAGTTTGTTAAGATCACCATGATCACCTGTCTGTTACAATACAGCTGTCATCACATTACTGTCTCCCCAAACCAAATCATTACCTAGTATGAAAACTATTCCTCCAATACGTCATTTAGGCATAATTCCCACCATAATAATTCAATTTATAAGATTACTTCTTGAATTAACTTTTTTTTAAATAAATTTAGTGTACCCAATTCAGTTTTTCCAATTAAGGGGCAATTTAGCATGGCCAATCCACCTAACCTGCACATCTTTGGGTTGTGGGGGCAACACCCACGCAAACAAGGGGAGAATGTGCAAACTCCACACAGACAGTGACCTAGAGCCGGGATCGAACCTGGGACCTCGGCACCGTGAGGATACAGGGCTAACCCACTGCGCCACCGTGTTGCCCCTTCTTGAATTAACTTTACACAAAGTAGCAGAGTAAGAAGTCTTACAACACCAGGTTAAAGTCCAACATGTTTGTTTCAAACACTAGCTTTCGGAGCACTGCTCCTTCCTCAGGCGAATGAGGTTAACGAACCTCGGGTTAACGAACCTTTCTTTGAACCTCTTTGTTTCAAACAAAGAAAGGTTTGTTAACCCGAGGTTTGTTAACCTCATTCACCTGAGGAAGGAGCAGTGCTCCGAAAGCTAGTGTTTGAAACAAACATGTTGGACTTTAACCTGGTGTTGTAAGACTCCTTACTGTGCTCACCCCAATCCAGGTTAACCCTTTCATTAATTTCTCTTACTATTATGTTTTCCTTCATAATACCTCCTGAAGTACAATTTGTATCATCAGCTTCCATCAATGATTTATCTGCTCCTGTATCTCTTGAAGTTGTAATTTGTTTACTTATTTTTTAGACAAGTAAGGGAAAATGTCTCCTTTTGAAAAAGAACACCCAGAACCTCAAGTAAGCTGACTTACATCATGAGTACTTAAACAATTCTCTGAACTATCTTGAGACCTGTCCACCCCCCTTTTTCATTGATACTGAAAGAGCACAATTCACCTCTCACACTCACTCTCATACTCACTCTCTCACACACTCACTCACCCACACATACTCTCTCACATTCTCTCATACTCACTCACACACATTCACTCCGACATTCACACACTCTCACCCACACACACACTCTCACACACTCTCACACTCACACACTCACTTTCTCTCATATTCACACTCACTCAGTTTCTCACACAGAAAATCATTCACTCTCTCACTCGCTCCTTCTCACACCCACTCTCACACTCTTTCACACATACACTCACTTAATCTCTCAAACACACACACACTCAATCTCACGTTCATTCTCTCATGCCCACTCTCAAACTCACACTCACATACACACACTTACTCTCATACAGACTCTCACACTCACTTACACACAAACACTCTCACCCACTCACACAGGCACTCAGACACTCATTCACATTCACCCACACATTCGGAGAATCCTGCTTGGCTGGCGATCAGCAGCACCACCCACTGCAGACTGGCTGGCAGATCTGTCGTAGTTTCTCAACCTGGAGAGGATCAAGTTCATCATCTGAGGGTCAGAGAATGGAGGCCATTCACCAACTTGTTCCAGGGTCTGCTTGAAGCCAACAGCCAATAGAACAGGTGGAAGGGAGCCAACAGGACCACAGGGAGTAGACAGGGAGGAGCAGACAGGGAATGGAGAGGGGGGAAAGGTGGGCGGGAGGCAGGGAAACTACCGGGAAAAGGAGGGGGAGGCCAGAAAATAACTGGCACAGAGGCCAGAGAGAGCCTAGAACAAGAGCACGGGGAAGGGTACTACCAGGGGAAGGCTGAAAACAGGGAAGGGGGGGGGGGGAGGGGGGGAGAGCCCAATAACAAAAGGGGAGGAGGAAAGGGAGGGCACTGCCCACTTGTAAATAATGCACGACTACACCCTGTACAGTGAAGGGCCTAGGAAAGGGCCCTGAAACAGCGGGGGGGGGTGGGGGGGGGGGGGGGGGAAATGAGACCAACAAAATTACTGTATAATGTAACAGGCGCAGTCACCCTTACTGCTTGTACAGTACAATGTGTAAAAACTTCATAAAAAATATTTCAAAATAACCAAAAGGGGGGGTCAGGGGGGTTAGGGAGTTGGCGGTTTGGGGGGTTATTTCCAATGTTGGGTTTTTGCAAAAGTGTATCCGGTCTGCACAGATTTGTTTATTCTGTATTATGCAAAATGAAAACTTTAATTAAAATATTTTCCAAAACAAATGTATTCAAATTTAAGAAGTCACAAGTCAGTCTGGTTTAAATACCAGAATTCCTTCACTCTATGAACTCAACTGTAGTATGTTGTGATCTAAATGTCACCTTCATGCCCCAGGCTGGGGCAAAGGGTATAATTTAAGTATTGGTGAGTGGAATCTATTCAGTTTAATGCAATCCATACTGAATTTGATCCCATGTCAAATTGGAATGAAATACCTCAACTACTGTGGTAAATCGTGACAGGAATTCCTGAAGTACTGCCAACAGCGAATGGGAAATACCATTAACAATAGCATGATTATACGCACAACCACTATTTTACTACTGTTACGCATGTGTTACTACTAAGAAGAACTCAGTACCAGGAGCTCTTTGTAAATTAATCCAACAGGCAAAACAAATTCTGATTAACTAAATATCCTTTTGACTTTGTTCTGTATTTCTTAGCAAGCCCACAGTTGGACTGCTATGTGCCATTTTGGGCTCTGTGCTCTAAGAGGAATGTTGAAACAATACGAAATGGTGCAACATGCAATCTGGTATGAGGAAATACAAAGGAATAGAGAGACTTGAAACCTTGAGCCTGTTTTGATTAGAACATGGATTAAGGTGTGTTTTGATAGAGGTGTTTCAGATTATGGGTAAAAGTAGACAGAAACACTGGGCAGAATTCCATCACCATAGTCCCTACAAAGAGGACAGGACCATTCCTGGTTTGGAAACCAACTCTTTGCAAATCAGGTCCGGTCAAGTGCCACGTTCTCACATGCTGAACTGTCCCGTATTCACCTGTAGCTCGCCTCAGGTCAACACACTGCAAGCTCTGTAAATTCCTCTCTCTGCAAACACCTCACATGCCCATCTGAACAGCCAACACTCACATTCACCCTCAGCCTACTTTACTCTCCTACACATGCCTCGCAGTCACCTTCCACAAAAGCCAAACTCACACCTCTCTGCCGTCTCTCCTTGCAAGCGAATAGAGCACAGGGTTTGGCCAGAGTTGAGTGTGACCTTCCAGTGACAGGCAGCTGGTCATCCACTGACAATGAATATCCATCTGCTCCTCTGGGAAGGAAATCTTATTCAAGGAGGTTGCAGATGTCAGTGGTAAATCCAGGTCTCCTGAAACACTGGTGCTCAGACATGTTGAGAGAGAGCTGATCCTCCATCAGTAGATTTGTGTTGTTGTCTCATTGCCTTCCCAGTCAATATTGGTGTCCAGTTTCTCTGCCCTGTTGAGGGACTATGTCTGATGAGAGGGCAGCTGCTGTAGCTGGTGCGGTTGGTGATGGTACGGCCTCTGCTCTTGTCCTTCAGTAGAGGTGGCAGGTCATGTTGAAGCTTGGAAGCAGGAAAATGCCATTGAAGGTAGTGAAGTATTGGACAGGTGAGTGCCTTAATTCCAAGAAAATTGTAATTATTCCTAAAGCAGTAATGGCTTTCTCCAAAATATCAAGAAGTGCTTTGGATAGCGGTCCCTCACCTGGCCAGAACTCTTCAGTGTAACTGATCAAAGTCTTCCCAGCTTGTTAGATTCACTGAGGAAGTTCTTCCCATTGTGCACTTGCCTCGGTGACCCTGGCACGTTGCTGATAGGTTGAAAAAAAACTTTTTTTTTTAACAATCTCAACTATTCATAGTCATCTGTCCGACTCATCCAAGGGTATCCTGCTCTCCTCCAATGCCAGCCAGAGGAAAGCTGGAAGAAGGTGGAATAAAGTCAGGTCCAGACGCAATATTCATTTCCAGGACTTCCCCAACCTGGATGCTCCCAAACTCACCTCCAGCGAGCTGGGGAATTTCTGCCCCTTTCCGGTGGTTGAGGGTCTAGAGTAAAGTTACATAGATGCAAGATTAATAGTGAGAGATTTAGGACGTTGAGCAGGAGAATATCTTTTACATAGAGGGTTCTGAGTCTGTGCAGAGAATCACTGATTGAAGCAGGAGGCATGGAAATAAACAGGAACTGTTGATTCACTCAAGATCCATTGTCCTCTGGAACATTCTTCTAGGTTCTAGGTTCAACTGTCAATACCATACCTACATCTATGAGAAATACGTCGTTTGATTCTGACCATCTTGTCTGACCAGCCAGCAGCCGATTATATATAATCATAGAATCTCTACAGTGCCGAAGGAAGCCATTTGACCCATTGAGTCTGTACCAGCCCTCTGAAAGAGCATCCTACCCAGGCCGAATCCCACACCCTATCGCCATAACCCTGCCCAATCTTTGGACACAAAGAGGCAATTTAGCATGGCCAATTCACCTAGTCTGCACATTGTTGGACTATGGGAGGAAACCGGTGCACCCAGAGGAAACCCACTCAGACACGGAGAGGATGTGCAAACTCCACACAGCCAGTGACTGGGGTCGGAATTGAACCCGGGTCTCTGGCACATTGAAGCAGCATTGCCACTGTGCCACACCCTGAGTATGATGGCCTCTTTTATCTATAAATGGAGGTTAGTTACAAGTTCATAGCATGGCCCTGTTCATTTGTGTAAACAAGAGTGGGCAATCAAAACTCCAGATAGCAATGATCTGTTCAAGTCTGGACACAGCTGGACAGACCCATCTTCGGGGGGCTGGGTGGTGCTCAGAGAGTTAAAAGAATCCCGTTCAAACAGGAGAGGGGTAGAATGATCGGGAGAGACCATGAAAAGACTGCCACAGAGACAGGCTTTTGGACAGGTCTGAAGAGCCTCACTACCAGGAGGAATATTAGTTCAATGCAAGTATAATTTTTGCCCCTCTGTGTAAGTGGAGCATGGAGCTGTATGTTCATTTTACGTGCTGTTTAATGGGAAATCGTGTTGTAGGGTTACGAGATACAGGTCAGCTGTTCTTGCTAAACTTGAATTTTAAAAGATTAAATATTGTTTTTCTTTTGTTACAATAATGTTTTCTTTGTAAAAATAGCCAAGCCCTATTTCTCATATAATCACTCCTGGAGCGAATCGGTCTTTCCGCACAGTCTTAAAAATAAAACAAAACTTATGGTTCAGGTCCAGTATCTTAGCCACAGTTGGGATCTGGTCTGACGTCTGTAACAATGGACATGTGGTCAGTGAGAGGGTAGGATAACTTTGTCTGACATGAACAACTCACTTGAGACAGGTCATCTGGGTGCAGGGGCAGTGGATCCTCACCTCTATGGTGCAGGCAGGCCAACCTTGCTGTCATTGACTGCACACTCCTTGGACAACCCTGTGATTTCCAGGGCCCGTTCCTCATATGGGCTATCTTCTTTGGCTGGGGCAACGAGACAGCATTGTGAGCTGCACACTTGATGAGTCGGGGCGGGGGGTCTATAGCAGATAGTATGTCTGAACACTGCACCTGGATATGAAGGGGTTATGCTGGTGGGTGCCAGTGGGTTCTGAGGAGCAAGTATGAAGATTGGATTTGGGGAGGGTGTGAGTTGTCAGTCAGTAATATGTGGGAATGGGGGGGGGGGGACGATTGGAATTTTGAGGGATGGCAGGCAGAACTGATGCCAGGAGCGAGGTGGTAACTTATCCTTGAAGTTTGGTGGTGGTCATTGGTCTTCTTCCAACATTGGACACTGGTCCTCCTGGTCATGTTGGCGCACTGACAGCCGGTGGTGCCACTGCCTCCCAGGCAGTATTGGTGACCATGTTGGTGATCCTCTGATCCCCCTGGGGGAACAGGATGTCCCATCTCACATCAACAGCATTGGGAAGCCTTGCCAGGTCAGCAGCCCCAAAGCGAAGAGCAGGTCTGCATGTTGCCATGCTTGTGTGTTGACTGGGTGTAATTGGTGAAGGAGCATTTAAATGCAGCTCTGTCTTGTTAGCGGCGAGACACTGAGGCCCAAGTCTGGTGAATCAGATGGCGAAGCAGCCAGTAATGGCGAGAAACTCGAGGGCGCACATTTCCGGCACTAAGTGCTATTGAATAAGGGCCGTGAGAAACACCCTAAGAAACACCCAGATCCAAGCTGGGTGCAACGCAGTGTTTAAATCGTGCTCAAAATTCCGATTGTGAGCAGACCAGAACTAGAGGCCATAAGGGCAGCACGGTGGTGCAGTGGCTAGCACCGCTGCCTCACAGCGCTGAGGTCCCAGGTTCGATCCCGCCTCTGGGTCACTGTCCATCTGGAGTTTGCACATTCTCCCCGTGTTTGCGTGGGTTTCACCCCCACAACGCAAAAGATTTGCAGGGTAGGTGGATTGGCCATGCTAAATTGCCCTTTAATTGAAAACAAATTAATATGCCACTCTAAATTTATAAAAAAGAAAATCGTACTAAATAAATTCAGTACGGAGGGAGTGGTTAGAATGTGGAACTTGATACCACAAGGATTAGCCTGGATACATTGAATGGAAAGCTAAGCAGAAAAGAAAGAAAGGAATTGAAGGATCCGTCGATTAGGTTAGACGATGAAGTTTGGAATGAAGCCCGTTTACAGAATCGGCACGACATGGATCTATTGGGCTGAATGGCCTGTTAGTGTGCTGAAAATACTGTGTAATAATTGTAATTGCAATATCCTTGAATACAATTGTTTGTTTTCAGGAGAAGTACAGGCATGTTCATACTTACGTTGAGGAGATTGATTGCAAGTGGGGCAGTACATAAGCATATAATTGCTTTAATAAACATAAATGAACAACTTCCTGCCTATCATTATTTACATGTTAACTCAGAAACTGTTCTAAACCTCATTGTTGTCAGGGGCAGAGGCTGGAAAGGGAATCAGTTAAATGCAGGTTTTTGCAAGCTTTTCCACATGTGCAAAAACAAACGGCACATCTTGGCACACCTTATTGCTTCTGGAGCCAAGATGATGAGGGAGGGGGCTTGTTCTGATTGATGTGGACAGCAGCCAAGCAAGAGTCATCAAGGCATTTGCATACAAAAAATGATTGGCAAAGCGAAACCTAATAATCGATGTTCCAGCCAAAGTGCATCACACATTGATCCCTGTGAGAAGGGAGTAGGCCCCTTTAGGAAAGCATTTTCTCAGGGATTTAACAACACTATGTTCTACGAGTAGTAATAAGCATTTTACATAGAGCTAATGGTTTCATGAGTTAGAACTCTTATTTTTACCTGCAAATTTGTACTTTGGAAATTTGAGAATGGGACCTCCAAATTAACTTCAGAATATTTTGAAGCCATTCTTGCTGCTCATTGTCGATCGTGGTTCTCACACATGCCCGGCACTTCCTCAACAACTGGTCTCTAATCATTTGTTTAGGTTCATGTACACTCCCACCTGTTGATCTCTGATTTATAACTCTTCCAGGAATATGGAATACAAGCGAATAAATGCGATCTCAAAGTGTGACACCTGAAATGTAACAAAGTAAATGTGATATGACAGACAGGAAATGCAGAGAGCAGACTTCATGTTTTAACTGTGTCTGGAGCCCAAAGCCATCTGTCTTGCTTTTCTGCTGACTTTTTTCCAGGAAGCCATGGAAAAACAATTCACCATTTTCTATTTGTGCTGAGTGGTCTGATCAAAAAAATAGTTCACTGTTGTCCACACAGCTGTCAGCTGTGGCTCCTTTAGGAGCATTCTCACTTCAGGTTATGTGCACAAGTTCCTCTACAGGACTTCACCACTGGAATCTAGGCTGACACTCCAATTCTGTACTGTCTTTTGGATAAGACCCTATTAGTCTCTAAGGTGGATGTAAAATACTTTGTGGCATCATTTTGAAGAAGAGAAGGGCAAATGCGAGTTGATACAGTTTGGAGGATCAAATCTAGGTATGAATATACTGTAAATGGCAGAACTCTTAGGAACATTAACATACAGAGTCATCTGGGCGTGCAGGTCTACAGTTCCCTAAAAGTGGCAACATAGGGGGCCAAGGTGATTCAGAAGGCATATGGCATGCTTCCATACATCAGCCATTGCATTGAGTACAGGAGTTGGGAAATCGTGTTGCAGCTATATAAAACCTTGGTTTGACTGCATTTGGAGAATTGTATGCAGTTCAGGTCACCACATTATCAGAAGGATGTAGAAGCTTTGGAGAGAGTGCAAAGAAGGTTCACCAGGATGATGCCTTGTCTTGAGGGTGTTGGCTATGAGGAGAGCCAGTGAACAAACTGATGAGACCATCAATTCACGCGACACGTGGTTAGAAGCGAACAGTGGTTTTAATCGTCTTACAACAGAGCCTGCCTGTGACGAGATGAACTCTAGATGAACTAGCAGGCAGGCTCACAACAGCAACCTTTATACTTCCGGTTAGGGTGAGGAGCCATGCGCGGAGCCATGGGCGGAGCCAAGGGTGGAGCCCAGTACAAGCTCCTCATCTCCCCCTATGGGTAGAGCCGCGCAACTACACATGGTCTAGTACAAGGAACAGGCTCAACACATGTTGTACAATACAGTGTGGATTATTAGTGTTTATAATTCACCACATTCACCCCCTGTGAAAAAATCAAGTCCGGCGAGGGTGATGGCTTACAAATTGAGTCTGTCCGGTGTCGAGTTGTCCGTTGTGATCGGCGGAGCACCAGGGTTGCAGCCTCTTCTGGTGGCTGGACGATCCCGGTTGGTTGGGGGACGATGGCGGACTCTGGGGGTGATTCTGTCCGAGCTTCGTACCCGTCTGGTTCGACTGGGGCTGGTGGCGCTGGAAGCTTGTGGGCGTGGGTGCGCGGAACATGTGTAGCGACCCGGTAGGTACGGGGGCGTGGGGTGCGACGAGTTGGGTGGGGTGTAGTGTGAGGGGTACCTCGGCGGTGGTAGTGGTGGGATTCGATCCTGCCGGCGCTAGGTCCCGGAGGGATACATTGTCCTGACGGCCATCAGGATACTCTATGAAGGCATATTGGGGGTTTGAGTGTAGTAGAAGCATTTTCTCTATGAGTGGGTCAGTTTTGTGTGCCCTGACGTGCTTCCGGAGGAGTACTGGACCCGGTGTCTTCAACCATGCCGGGAGCGAAGTCCCCGTGGTAGTGCCCCTGGAAAAAACAAAGAGCCGCTCGTGGGGGGTCTGGTTGGTGGCGGTACATAGGAGGGACCTAATAGCGTGGAGCGCGTCGGGGAGGACTTCCTGCCAATGGGAAACCGGGAGATTCCTGGACCGGAGGGTCAGTAGGACGGTCTTCCAGACCGTCGCATTCTCCCTCTCCACCTGCCCGTTCCCCCTGGGTTTATAGCTTGTAGTCCTGCTCGAGGCGATGCCCTTGTCGAGCAGGTACTGACGCAGCTCGTCACTCATGAAGGACGAACCCCGGTCGTTGTGTACGTAGCTGGGGAAACCAAACAGGGTGAAGGTACTATGCAGGGCCCTAATGACTGTGTGGGAGGTCATATCGGGGCACGGGATAGCAAAAGGGAAGCGGGAGAACTAGTCGATGACATTCAGGAAGTACACATTCCGATTATTCGAGGGAAGTGGTCCTTTGAAATCGATGGCGAGGCGTTCAAAGGGCCGAGTAGCCTTGACCAGGTGGGCCCTGTCTGGTCTATAGAACTGCGGTTTGCACTCCGCACAGTTCGGGCAATCCCTGGTGATGGCTTTTACCTCCTCAGTGGAGAAACGTAGATTTTGGGCTTTGACGTAGTGGGCGAGACGGGTGACCCCCGGGTGGCAGAGGTCATTGTGGATAGCTTTCAGGCGGTCGCTCTGCGTGCTGGCGAACGTGCCGCTAGACAGGGCATCTGGGGGCTCGTTGAGCTTCCCCGGTCGATACATGATATCGTATTTGTAGGTGGAGAGTTCGATCCTCCACCTCAGGATTTTATCATTTTTCATTTTGCCCCTTTGCGAGTTGCCAAACGTGAAGGCAACCAATCTTTGGTCGGTGATGAGGGTGAACCTTCTACCTGCGAGGTAGTGCCTCCAGTGACGTACAGCCTCCACAATGGCTTGTGCTTCCTTTTCGACCGAGGAGTGTCGAAGTTCCGAAGCGGAGAGGGTTCGGGAGAAAAATGTGACTGGTCTCCCTGCCTGATTCAATGTGGCCGCAAGAGCGACCTCTGAGGCATCGCTCTCAACCTGAAAAGGGACGGATTCATCCACCGCCCGCATGGCCGCTTTGGCGATGTCCTCCTTGATGCAGTTGAAGGCCTGGCGAGCCTCAGCCGACAGGGGGAAATGTGTGGCCTTAAATAGTGGGTGGGCTTTGTCCGCATATTGAGGGACCCACTGGGCATAGTATGAAAAGAATCCCAGGCACCGTTTGAGGGCCCAGGGACAATGAGGGAGAGGGAGTTCTAAGAGGGGGCACATACGGTCCGGGTTGGGGCCCAGGACTCCGTTTTCCACGACATAGCCGAGGATGGCTAGCCTGGTCGTGCGGAAAACGCATTTCTCCATGTTGTAAGTGAGGTTGAGTTTCTGGGCCGTCTGGAGAAATCGATGGAGTTTGGCATCGTGGTCCTGCTGGTCATAGCCGCAGATGGTGAAGTGATCCAGGTACGGAAACGTGGCCCGCAGCCCGTACTGGTCCACCATTCAGTCCATTGCTCGTTGGAACACCGAGACCCCGTTCGTGACGCCAAAGAGAACCCGGATGAAATGGAAGAGGCAGCCATCGGCCTCGAACGCCATGTAGTGGCGGTCCTCCAGGCGGATTGGGAGCTGGTGGTATGCAGACTTCAGATCCACCGTGGAGAAAATACGATACTGGGCGATCTGATTCACCATGTCTGCAATCCTGGGGAGAGGGTACGCATCGAGGAGCGTAAACCCATTAATGGTCTGACTATAGTCCATGGTCTTGACGACCACCACCTGAGCTCTCCAGGGGCTGTTACTGGCCTCTATGATCCCCTCACGTAGGAGCCTCCGGACCTCGGTTCTGATAAACACCCTGTCCTGCAGGCTGTACCGCCTGCTGCGAGTGGCTACGGGTTTACAGTCCGGAGTGAGATTGGCAAAGAGTAGAGGGGGGGAGATTCGCAGCGTGGCTAGGCTGCAGATGATGAGTGGGGGTAAGGGTCCGCCGAAGCTGAGGGTGAGACTTTTGAGGTTACACTGGAAGTCGAGTCCCAGCAAGAGTGGGGCACAGAGTTCGGGCAGGACGTATAGTTGAAAATTAGAGTAGCTAGCGCCTTAGATCGTTAGGGTCGCGACGGTGCACCCTTGGAGGTGAACAGAGTGGGAGCCCGAAGCGAGGGAGATAGTTTGCCGTGCAGGAAAAACAGGGAGCGAACAGCGTCTTACCAGATCTGGGTGTATGAAGCTCTCGGTGCTCCCAGAGTCGAAGAGGCATGGTGTACTGTATCCGTTGATTTTAACGGTCATCACGGAGGTGGTCCAACGTGACCGCGCTGAGTTGTGGGTAGTCGGCGGCTCGATCAGCTGTGCTGGTGTGGCCCCGTGATGAATGCCCGCTGAGGTCGCAGTCTTCGATCTGGGTTGCTGAGTTTGGAGAGGATGGAGCCCAAGATGGTCGCCCCCTTGGATCGCACGTGGTGTGCGGCGAGGAAGATGGCGTCCAAGATGGCGGCCCCAAGAGTCGCACGTGGCCTGCCGTGTGGTGGGTATTGGCCAAATGGGTCGCACGTGGTGGGTGGAGGCGGAGTCAGAGTACAGGCCGTGCGTTACAGGGCCTGCGGGCCTGCGAATTCAGGGAGCAAGTGCTCTGGGCTGCGGGAGGGTTTGAGGCTGGAGCTTTCTTCGCCAGACATACTCTGGCATAGCGTCCTTTGCGACCGCAGCTGCTGCAGGTCGCGTTGCAGTCCGGGCAGTGCTGCCGCGGGTGCTGTGGCTGGCCACAAACTTGGCAGGCTGGAGTAGCATAGTGGCTGGGTGTGGGGTAGTCGCTGGTCGGGGGCCCATGACGGGGTCCCAGAGATGGGAATGTGGTGCGGCAAGGGGCAGAGGTCAATGAGGTCTTTAGGGACTTCTATAGGGAACTGTACCGATCGGAGCCGCCAGCAGTGGGAGGGGGAATGGAGAGTTTTTTGGACAGGCTCTGATTTCCAAGGGTGCAGGAGGAGCAGGTGGAGGGACTGGGGGCGCCGATCGAGTTGGAGGAGCTGGTCAGTGGGATTGGCTACATGCAGTCGGGGAAGGCGCCGGGACCGGATGGGTTCCCGGTTGAATTTTATAAGAAATACGCGGACCTGCTTGGCCCCCTGTTGGTTAGGACCTTCAACGAGGCATGGGAGGGGGGTGTTCTGCCCCCTACAAAGTCTCGGGCGCTAATCTCCCTGATCCTGAAACGTGATAAGGACCCCTTGCAGTGCGGATCATACAGGCCGATTTCACTGCTGAATGTGGACGCCAAGTTGCTGGCGAAGATCTTGGCCACTAGAATAGAGGACTGGGTGCCGGGGGTGGTACATGAAGATCAGACGGATTTTGTGAAGGGGAGGCAGCTGAACACTAACGTGCGAAGGCTGCTAAATGTGATAATGATGCCGGCAGCAGAAGGAGAGGCGGAGATTGTGGTTGCATTGGATGCGGAGAAGGCCTTTGACAGCGTTGAATGGGGGTACTTGTGGGAGGTGTTGGAGAGGTTCGGGTTTGGGGTGGGGTTTATTAAATGGGTGAGGTTGCTGTATGAGGCCCCGATGGCGAGTGTAGCGACAAATAGGAGGAGGTCCGAGTACTTCAGGCTCCACTGTGGGACGAGGCAGGGGTGCCCCCTGTCCCCCTTGCTGTTTGCGTTGGCAATTGAGCCTCTTGCCATGGCTCTCAGGGAGTCGAGGAGGTGGAGGGGTTTGGTGCGAGGTGGGGAGGAGCACCGAGTGTCGCTGTATGCGGACGACTTGCTGTTGTATGTAGCAGACCCGGTGGGGGGAATGCGGGAGGTGATGGAGATTCTCGCTTAGTTCAGGAGTTTCTCGGGCTATAAATTGAACCTGGGCAAGAGTGAGCTGTTTGTCGTACACCTGGGAGATCAGGAGGAGGGGATTGGTAGGCTCCCGCTAAAGAGGGCAGTGAGGAGTTTTAGGTACCTGGGGGTTCAGGTGGCTAGGAGCTGGGGGAGTCTGCACAAGCTCAATTTTACTAGGTTGGTGGAGCAGATGGAGGAGGAATTTAAAAGGTGGGACATGCTGCCGTTGTCGTTGGCGGGTAGAGTACAGTCCGTTAAAATGACGGTGCTCCCGAGATTTTTGTTTTTGCTTCAGTGCCTCCCAATTTTCGTTCCGAGGGCCTTTTTTAGGAGGGTGACCAGCAGCATTCTGGGATTTGTTTGGGCGCACGGGACTCCGAGGGTAAGGAGGGTCTTTTTGGAGCGGGGCAGGGAGAGAGGGGGGCTGGCGCTGCCCAACCTCGCTGGGTACTATTGGGCGGCAAACGTTTCGATGGTGCGTAAGTGGGTAATGGATGGGGAGGGGGCAGCATGGAAACGGATGGAGATGGCGTCCTGTGGAGGCACGAGCCTGAAGGCACTGGTAGCGGCGCCGCTGACGCTCCCTCCAACGATGTACATTACGAGCCCGGTGGTGGCGGCTACCCTTAAAATGTGGGGGCAGTGGAGGTGACACAGGGGGGAAGTGGGGGGCTCGGTGGAGGCCCCGCTGCCGGTGAACCACCGGTCTGTCCCAGGGAACATGGATGGTGGGTTCCTGGGATGGCACAGGGCAGGCATTAGGAAGTTGGGAGACCTGTTTATTGACGGGAGGTTCGCGAGCCTTGGTGAACTGGAGGAGAAGTTTGAGCTCCCCCCGGGGAATATGTTCAGGTACCTTCAGGTCAAGGCGTTTGCTAGGCGACAGGTGGAGGGGTTCCATTTGCTGCCCCCGTGGGGGGTAAGGGATAGGGTGCTTTCGGGGGTGTGGTTCGGGGATGGGAAGGTGTCTGACATCTACCAGGTAATGCAGGAGGTGGGGGAGGCATCGGTAGAGGAGCTGAAGGCTAAGTGGGAGGTGGAGCTGGGGGAGCAGATTGAGGAGGGGACATGGGCGGACGCCCTGGAGAGGGTGAACTCCTCCTCTTCATGTGCGAGGCTTAGTCTTATCCAGTTTAAGGTGCTGCACCGGGCCCACATGTCCGGATCTAGGATGAGTAGGTTCTTTGGGGGTGAAGACAGGTGCGTCAGGTGTTCAGGGAGTCCAGTGAACCATGCCCATATGTTCTGGGCATGCCTGGCACTGGAGGAGTTCTGGAAGGGGGTGGCGAGGACGGTGTCGAGGGTGGTGAGATCCAGGGTCAAGCCAGGCTGGGGACTCGCGATATTTGGGGTTGGGGTGGAACCGGAAGTGCAGGAGGCGAAAGAGGCCGATGTTATGGCCTTTGCGTCCCTCGGAGCCCGGCGGAGGATCTTGCTGCAGTGGAAAGATGCGAGACCTCCGAGCGTGGAGACCTGGATTAATGACATGGCGGGATTCATTCAGCTGGAGAGGGTCAAATTCGCCCTGAGGGGGTCGGTACAAGGGTTCTTTCGGAGGTGGCAGCCTTTCCTCGACTTTCTGGCTCAACGATAAGGAACTAGGTCAGCAGCAGCAGCAACCCGGGGGGGGGGGGGGGGGGGGGTTGGAGGTGGGGGGAAGGGGGGGGGGTTTAGGGGGATAGTGTTTAAGTTAATTTGCTTATTGTTAATTTATTTTGTTGTTTATTGGGTTTGGAGGGGGGGTGGGGGGGTTTGTTATATACGTTGTTACGGGTGCCAGGGGGTGTTTACTATTATTATTGTTATTGTTATTATTGTTCTGTTGATATATATTTTTCAAAAAATTCCAATAAAAATTATTTTTTTTAAAAAAGCTATACCATGATAGGACTATAATTTGGGGATCAAATTATTCTTGTTCTTCTGCAAGAGTGAAAGAAAAATCCAGCAATGTTGTCGGTAGGAATTTATCATCATCACATGAAGTGAGTAATATTTCCCAATGTGGTAGGGGGCCACGGTAGGACAGTGGTTAGCACTGCTGCTTCAGAGTGCCATGGACCCGGGTTCGATTCCCGGCTTGGGCCACTGTCTGTGCGGAGTCTGCACGTTCTCCCCGTGTCTGCGTGGTTTTTACTTCGGGTGCTCCCGTTTCCTCCCACAAGTCCCAAAGGATGTGCTCGTTAGGTAAATTGGACATCCTGAATTCTCCCTCAGTGTATCCGAACAGGCGCCGGAGTGTGGCGACTGGGGGCTTTTCACCTTATTTCATTGTAACTTCATTGCAGTGTTAATGTAAGCCTACTTGTGACACTAATAAAGATTATTATTATAATAAAGATTGTTATTATAATAAAGATTATTATTAGTCGACAAAAAGTAAAGGGAAGAATTTTTGTAAACCAGATCTTCAGGTCGGTGAACATGACATGAGTCAAGCGTTTAGAATGACTTTGCTATGATCTAATTATAGAGATGATCTTTTTACCTGTAAATAGTAAGCAAGAAAACACTAATTATAAACATGGCATAACAAACCTTGTCAGTGTATGTTTACACATGAAAGAATCAAGGAAGCATTTTTTCCACGCTTTGTGTAAAAATATTTCAGTTACTTAAGATGGATTCCTGAAGTTGTGAAGCAACTATCGGAGGCAGTCTTATCATTCCAAGAATAGCATTGTGTCGGAAGAAAAAAAATAAAGCAAGACACATTAATCATTAAACAATGTTGAAATAGGGAGGAAGATGGAAGGCATCTGAGAATCTTAGTAGACTCAAAGCCCAACATGTCCAACCAATGCAGAGCAGCAATCAACAAAAGCCAATAGAATGTTGGACTGCTCTGCAGAATAAAGAGAATATGAATTAGAATAAATTTTGACCAAAGTGAATCATCCTCTGGTCAAACCACACCTTGAGCACTGTGTCCAGTTCTGGTCACCGAGACACAGGGAGTTCTTGATTGCTGATGGAATGGAAAGGTAAATTGGTAATATTACCTGAAGTATATTGTGGGAGTAGGAGTATGTCACAGGTTCGAATTAGTAACTTAGAGAATGGACATCGGGAAGTTTTCCTTCCCAAAGAGGGACCAATACGTGGAATTGACTTGCAGGAAGATTAATGGAGACAAAAGCCATGGAATCATTGAAATAGTCAATTGGGTAGCAAATGAGAAATGGGATTTTTGAATCTGTTTTGATAAGTAAACAAAAGTGGGCCGAATGACCTGGTTAAGCCACAATGTTATTGTAACCCTATAACAATGGGTCCAGCAGACTTCCGGTGTAGGCGATGATCGAGTGAGCCGCACAATCGGCGGGCTCTCACTCCGGCGGGGCTTTAGAGGCTGATTCCCCGTGATAGCGGGACTGCGGAGCGGCAAGAAGGCGGCCGGGGATGTGCGGGGGAGCGGGCTGCAGTGCATGGAACCGCGGGAATCCAGGAAGCAGAGGAAGAGAGAGAGAAAGGGACAGAGGCAAGGAGCAGGGGAAGCTGACCTGGAACCTAAGATGGCGGACACACGGACCTCAGGCTCAGCAATCCAGCAGGTGCTGGATAACATGCTACAAGTGATGAAAAGCAGTTTTGTGTCGCTGACGCGGGACAACTTGGACCCACTTCAGAAGGCAGTGGATCAGCTGAATCAGAGGCTGGACGCTCGAGATGTAAAAGTTAAGGAGCTGGGAGAGGCTGTGGAGCTGGGACCGCCAGAGCTGGAGGGGCATACAGAGTGCAGGCGAGGCAGGGGCGCCAGTGGACTCCCCCCCCCCCCCCCCCCCTGTCCGATGGTGATCAGGTTCCACAGGTTCGTGGACAAGGAGCGGGTGCTGCGGTGGGCGAAGAGCGCCAGGAGCAGCATGTGGAACATGTGTTCTCCGTATATACCAGGACCTAAGCCAGGAGGTGGCTTGGCGGTGAGCAGCCTTTAAACAAGTCAAGGAGGTGCTGTTCAAGAAGCACGTGAAGTTTGGTCTGCTGTTCCCGGCCCGTCTTTGGGTCACGCATCAGGGTCAACACCACTACTTGTCTGAGCCCAAAGAAGGATGGACTTTGCGAGGGATCAGGGGCTGGTCCCGAAAAGAGGTCCCACGGGCGCAAATTAGGACCCGAGAACTATCGTATGAAGGGACGCCAAATGTGCCTGTCCCGCTGTTCAACGGTTTCCTGGGTTAAAGGTGCCATGCGGGACATTTGGGACTCTTCCCTTTGTTTTTGGTTACTGGGTTTTTTTCTTCCTCTTTTTTCTGTTTTTTCCTTTTCGTGTGGATTTTTACTTTTGTGGGGCTCGCTGAGTGCACTGGCGCCGGTACTGTAACTAAGGATGGCCGGTCAGCGAGGGGGGTTAAGGACGTGGGTTGGGGGTTTTTGTTTTATTGATGTTCATGCGTTCCTGTGCCAGTGAGTTTGCTCCAGCAGGTTGGAGAGGGGGATGGGGCGCCGGGGAGTGGGGATGAGGACGGGGAAACAATGGCAATGAGACAGGGGGACGCCGGAGTGATGAATCACCGGGCTAGCAGATTGGTTAGTCAAGGGAGTCAATTGGAGGGGGGGAGAATACAGCCAATGGGTGGTGGGGGTGGGGTTACATGGGGATGTTGCTGGGGGAGGGGGTGGGGGGTTGTTCTGCTGATGTGGGAGGGATTTGAAGTAGGCAGTGGGAAGGAGGTCGAGGGTGGAGGCAGCCAAGAGGCAGGCCAAGAATGGCGTGACACACGGGCCGGGGGCCGGCCCGAGAAAGGCTATGGCTGACCGGCGTGTGTGTGTGGAGGGGGGGGGGGGGGGGGGGGGGGGTTGGGTTGTGCCCCCCAACCAGGCTGATCACCTGGAACGTCAGGGGACTGAATGGGCCGGTTAAGAGGGCACGGGTGTTCGCACACTTGCGGGCTCTGAGGGCGGACGTAATTATGTTGCAGGAGACACATCTGAAAGTGTCTGACCAGACTCGGCTGAGGAAGGGCTGGATTAGCCAGGTCTTCCACTCGGACTTGGACTCGAAGTCCAGGGGGGTGGCAATCATGATCAACAAGCGGGTGCAATTTGAGGCGGAGGGTATAGCCGCAGACAGGGGGGGCAGATACCTGATGGTACAGGGCAGACTGGAGGGGAGAAGAGTGGTGCTGGTGAATATATATGCTCCGAACTGGGATAATGTGGACTTTACTAAAAGAGTGCTGGGGGGCAGCATGGTGGTGCAGTGGGTTAGCCCTGCAACCTCAAGGCGCCGAGGTCCCAGGTTCGATCCCGGCTCTGGGTCACTGTATGTGTGGAGTTTGCACATTCTCCCCGTGTCTGCGTGGGTTTCACCCCCACAACACAAAAGATGTGCAGGTTAGGTGGATTGGCCATGCTAAAATGGCCCTGTAATTGGAAAATGAATTGGATACTCTTGGGGGGGGGGACGACTTTAACATGGTCCTTGACCCAGGGCTGGATTGGTCGTGTCCCAGAACGGGTAGACTCCCAGCAATGGCAAGGGAGCTGAAAGGGTTTATGGAGCAAATGGGGGCAGTAGACCCCTGGAGAGCCAGACAGCCGACTGGAAAGGGCTACTCATTTTACTCGCATGTCCATAAAGTATATTCTATATACCTAGTATATTCTTTGTCCTAAGCAGGGACTGTATAGGGGAGGTAAAGAACACGGAATATTCGGCAATCACTATCTCGGACCATGCCCTGCACTGGGTAGAGCTGCAGGTCGGAGGGGCGAATCTCCAACGCCCACAATGGAGTGTTAAGTAATGGGTTAAGAGTCATTGTAATTAGTTGTCTCATTTATGTTAAGTGTTCAATGATTGTCTCATTTATGTTAAGTGTTCAATGATTGACACTGATATGTAAAGGGGCTTCAGGTGGCCTCTGGACCTGGTGATGTGATGATAGAGTTTAGTGCAGAGTCTGTTAAAGTGAAATAAAGGTGTTTGTGAAAAGGAGCTGGACTTTTGTCTCTTCATACCACAGCATCGATTACGTCTAACATGGAGGCTAGACGTGGGACTGTTGTCGGAGGAGGGGATCTGTGAGAGGCTTCGGAGGTGTATGCAAAACTACTTGCAGGTGAATGATACGGGGGAGGTCTCAGCGGCGACCCTGTGGGAGGCGCTGAAGGCAGTAGTGCAGGGAGAGTTGATCTCAATTGGGGCCCACAGGGCCAAGGCGGACAGGGCAGAGATGGACAGATTAGTTAGGGAAATGTGTCGGATAGACGAGGAACACGCGGAGTCCCCGGGGGAGGATCTACTTGGGGAGAGGCAGAGACTACAGGCGGAACTGGGGGCGCTATCCACGAGTAGGGCCGTGGAACAACTTAGGAAGGCGAGGGTGTGGTGTACAAGCATGGGGAAAAGGCCAGCAGATTGTTAGCGCAGCAACTCAGGAAGAGGGAGGCGGCCAGGGAAATAAGTAGAGTGATGGATGGGGAGGGGTGCAGAGTGGAGGACCCCGCCGGATTGAATATGGTATTCCAAGACTTCTACAGCAAGCTGTATACTTCGGAGCCCCTAGAAGAACCGGAGGAGATGAAAAGGTTTCTGGACGGGTTAACATTCCCAACAGTAGGTGGGGGGCGAGTGGAGGGACTGGGGGGGGCCCCGATTAGAGTGGAGGAGGTATTGGGGGGCTTAATGGCCATGCAGTCGGGGAAAGCCCCGGGGCTGGATGGGTACCCAGTAGAGTTTTATAAGAAGTTCTCTGAGTTAGTGGGTCCGGTCTTGGCGAGGGTTTTTAATGAGGCAAGGGACAGAGGGACCCTGCCGCTGACAATGTCGCAAGCCACCATATCACTGATATTGAAGCGGGGTAAAGACCCGGAAACGTACGGGTCATACAGGCCAATCTCCCTGATCAATGTAGATGCCAAGCTCCTGGCAAAGGTCCTGCCGATTAGAATTGAGGACTGCGTACCGGAGGTGATTGGGGATGACCAAACTGAGTTTGTGAAAGGCAGGCAGCTGTCGGCCAACTTGAAATGAAATTAAATGAAAATCGCTTATTGTCACGAGTAGGCTTCAATGAAGTTACTGTGAAAAGCCCCTAGTCGCCACATTCCGGCGCCTGTTCGGGGAGGCTGGTACGGGAATTGAACCGTGCTGCTGGCCTGCCTTGGTCTGCTTTAAAAGCCAGCGATTTAGCCCAGTGTGCTAAACCAGCCCCGACTTGAGAAGATTACTCAATGTGATAATGATGCCCCCGAGGGGCAAGGAGGTGGAAGTAGTGGTGGCGATGGATGCCGAGAAGGCCTTCGACCGGGTGGAGTGGGGCTATCTATGGGAGGTGCTCGGACGGTTTGGGTTCGGGGAGGGACTGGTGAATTGGATCAAGCTATTGTATCAGGCCCCAAAGGCCAGCGTCAGGACAAACAGAGAAGTGTCAGAGTATTTTAGATTATACTGTGAGACCAGACAGGGCTGCCCGCTCTCCCCGCTGCTGTTTGCGCTGGCCATAGAGCCGCTGGCGATTAGGCTGAGAGCCGCAAAGGGATGGAAGGGGATGGTTAGGGGCGGGGTGGAACATAGGGTCTCTCTCTATGCGGATGACCTGCTCCTGTACGTGTCGGACCCATTGGCCGGGATGGAAAGTATTCTGGAAACATTGAGGAAGTTCGGCCAGTTATCAGGGTACAAATTAAATATGGCCAAGAGGGAAATGTTTGTGGTACAGGCAAGGGACCAGGAGAACAGATTGAGAGGGCTACCATTTAGGCTGGTTGAGGAAAATTTCCGGTACTTGGGGATCCAGGTGGCGGGAGAACTGGGGCAGGCTGCACAAGTTAAATTTGGCCAGGGTGGTGGAACAAATGAAGGGAGAGTTTCGGAGATGGGATGCACTCCCGCTGTCGCTGGCAGGGAGGGTGCAGACTGTAAAGATGACAATCCTCCCTAGATTCCTGTTCATTTTTCAGTGCCTCCCGATCTTTATCCCACAGTCCTTCTTCAAAAGGGTTAACAAGATGATCATGAGCTTTGTCTGGGCGGGAAAATCCCTGCGGGTGAAGAAGGCGATGCCTGAGAGGAGCCGCAGCGAGGGAGGGCTGGCATTGCCGAGTCTGATTAACTATTACTAGGCGGCTAATGTTAACATGTACTAGATGCTGTGGTATGAAGAGGCAAGAGTTCAGCTCCTTTTTCACCAACAGACCTTTAATGGTTCAAACTCACTCTGCACAGAACTCTACAGATCATCACAAGCCCCAGAGTCCACCTGAAGCCCCTTTACATATCAGTGTCAATCAATGAGACAATCATTGAACACTTAACATAAATGAGACCACTAATTTCAATGTATCTTAACCCATTACTTAACAGTCTCCCCTTCCTTGGAGAAAAAAAACAATTAGGTAAAAACAAAATTTCAAGAAACTAAAATTTCAAGAAACTAAAACACACACCTGATTCCCCCCTTTTTTAAATGTTTTTTATTTTTTAAGTAGAAAAAAAAAACATTCACAGAAACAGGCGCCCTTCATTCATGATATCTAAAAGTTTCTGTGAACTAGCCCCTCTTTTCGTGAAACAGTCTGACAGTTGATCGCTACTATCAACTCATTTAATTTTTGTTATTTCCCCTCTGCCCAACATCTGCTTTAAACTTGCGATGTCTATCCGTAACCTCTTTTCATTGACACTTTTTGTAGAGTGCACATTTTCCCACAGAGATTTATTGTCAATGTGACAGTCAATAGGTATATTACCTAACTCCTCTAATCCCAAAATTTCTGTCAATATCTGACTTATATAAAAGGTCATATCCACCTCTTCCACTAAGCTTAATGTCTCAGCAGCCAAAGTGCTTTTGACCACTCTCCTTATTTTCTTTGTTTCCCATACAAGAGGGCAACATTTACCATTGTTCCCCAAAAGAAAAATTATAAAACCTCCTGCGCTTGAAACTCCATCACATAAATTTGCATAGGACGCATCACTATAAACTATGAGTTTCAAATGCCTAGGATCACCTAAAACCAGGAACTTCAAAATACACTCCTGCATTTTTAGTTTGGCCAACACTTTATTTGCTCTTATTATGTCTTCCACTTTGGGATTATTCATCTTTGTACTCAACTCTAAAACATCAAAACTCACGTCTGGTCTAGTTTGTCTTGCTAACCAGTTCAGTTGCCCAATTAAACTTCGCAGTTGCTCTTTTTCTGTCTTCGAAACCATTGCGTCTTTTTGTGAAACCAGGCCACGACTAATTGCTATTGGACTGATGCTTTCCAAGTAAGATTGCTGACGTAAAGTTGCCCCTAACTGAGTCTGTCCGATTTCCAAACCAATATATTTAAATGCACCGGAAGCCTGACTTCCAACCCTGAATTTTTCCTCAAACCAGAGATTACAATAGCTTCAAAATCACTAGTCCCACCCCACAAAAAATCATCGACATGCATCATGAAGATGCCAGCAAGATTTCCTTTATAGTACCAGTAAAACATTGCAGGATCTGCTTTCAACTGGCAACAGCCTAACTTTAACAAGACTGACCTCACCAAAAAGTACCACACTCTAGATGCATCATTTAATCCATATACACATTTGTTCAACTTCCAGAGTACCCCTTCTGCGTTAGCTGCTTCTTTAGGAGGACGGAGAAAAATGTCTCTCTGGAGCTGATGCCCCTGCAAAAAGGCAGCTTTTATATCTATAGATTTGCATTCCCATGCCTTTGTGGCCAATAGAGCCAAGAAGATCTTTAAAATAACCTTTCCTGCCAGAGGTGAATCTACCCTTAAGTCCTGATCGTCTAACTTTTCTTCAAATTCCCTTGCCACAAGCCTGGCCTTTGCCTTATAAGTTCCATCTGGAAGAACCTTTTCTGTACAAATCCATCTGTGGGATAGAGCTTTTTGTCCCCTCTCCGGTACTTCCGCGTATACCCCAAATTCACTCGAACTATGCAATTCTTACTGTTTAGCATCT
Source organism: Scyliorhinus canicula (assembly GCF_902713615.1). Taxonomy (NCBI): domain Eukaryota; kingdom Metazoa; phylum Chordata; class Chondrichthyes; order Carcharhiniformes; family Scyliorhinidae; genus Scyliorhinus; species Scyliorhinus canicula. Next base: position 47,456,578 of record NC_052163.1, read on the forward strand.
TTGATAACTTTTTCATCTAATTTATTTGAAGCCACCAAAATCTCACGTGCATGTGGGCTTCTACTTCTATTAGTATTCGTAGTCTTACTCCTGTTCCGAGATCTTGATAAACTATGTCCCCTTTCCTGCTTGGTATCTCCTTCTGTACTGCTAGATCTTTCTCTTCTGTAGCGGGATGTCCTTTCAATAGTTCTCGACCTTTTCCTGCGAACCTGTTCACTATCCGATGTACTAGGGGCTGGTTTAGCTCACAGGGCTAATCGCTGGGTTTTAAAGCAGACCAAGCAGGCCAGCAGCACGGTTCGATTCCTGTACCAGCCTCCCCGGACAGGCGCCGGAATGTGGCGACTAGGGGCTTTTCACAGTAACTTCATTGAAGCCTACTCGTGACAATAAGCGATTTTCATTTCATTTTTCATTACTATCTGAACTGGCACAGCGATTAGCCCTCCATTTTTGAACTTCGTTTTCCCAATCCATTGTCTTAACTTCCTCCCCTGAATGCTGTACATTCAACCAATGTTTATACTTTCCAGTGGCCTTCCCTGTTCTACTAATAACAGTTGCATCTTTCCATTGACTAGACCCTTCAGGCAAGTATGTCACTTTTGTACCAACCTTAGGCAGTTGCCCTTTCGGAAAAATGGTCTGATCTAATTTATCAGAAGTGTCGTGTTCCTCTACAGAAACCCTGTCTATATCAGTTAACTGGTCCTCATAGTTCTGTAACACATGCGTACCAGATAACTCTGGTTCCTCGTCTCGTCTGTCTCTCTGTCTAAATTTGAAAATTTGTAATCGGTACCCATTATCCTTGAGGTTTGTACCCTAACAGTTTGATTACCATGTTGCAAAATAAATGTTTTGCCATCTATGCCTATGATCTTCCCTGGGCCTTTCCATTCATTAGAATTGTCTCTCTTATAGTATACCATTTCTCCTTGTTCAAAAACGGCATCTGATGGCCGTACATTATGTCTTAAAGCTCTGTGAATTCTTTCAGAGACTTCTGCTTCCAAAAAAGCTTTTCTACTGCTATGTAACACGTTTAAATGTTCAGCAAAACCTGAGCTAATTGTAGTCCCTTCCCAAGCTGGAGGCTGGTCATCCAAAATGGAGGGAATTTTAGGATTTCTACCAAACACTAATTGATAAGGACTATAGCACCCAACCATCTGCAATGAATTCTTTGCATGTACCGCCCATGCTAAAGCTGAATTTAGCGTGCAGTTTTCCAACATTTTCCAAAGCATGTCATCGATAACAGCATGATTTCTTTCGCAGACACCATTACTAAACGGGCTTTCGGCAGCCGTGTTCATAACTCTGATATTCATGTTTTCACACATATCCCTAAACTCATCATTAGCAAATTCTCCCCCATTGTCCGTAAAGAATTTTGCTGGTGGACCCATTCCTGTCCCGATCCATTTTTCCACAACTTTGTCCAAAATTACTCTTTTCTTTACTTCGTACAATCGTTGATTGACTAAATCTGGTAGCTAAATCTACAAAATGCAAAATAAATATATTATTTGCTTTATCCCAGATGTTAAGGTCCATGGCCACAATGTCATTAAAATCCCTGGCCAAAGGTAGGGTTACTATCGGTCGTGCTGGTGTCCTTCTGTACTTCTTGCAAACTTCACAGCGATCACTAACCTGTTCTATCAGCTTAGAATAGTCGTCATCCCTTACCCCTGCATCCTTTAATAAATGTTTCCGCCTCTGAGGAGACGGATGTGCAAATTGCCTATGCAGTTTTACTACAATAAGCTTTTTACCAGCTAAAGTCGCATTATCAACTGTCATTAATACATCCTTAACCACTCTACTTGAAACATTATTTGTCAATAATGGAATACAATAATGTCCCGACTGTGTAAATTGTAAGTCCACCGTCTTACCAAAAACTGTTGCCTTATCCTGTTCCATATCCAGCTTCATGTGTGCTTTCTTCATCGACGGTCTGCTCAGAAGCAAAGGTATCTCACTTGATACAACATCCGTGCTAATAAAATGATTCACTCCAGCAATATTGCAAGGGATCACCACTCTTCTCAGCGACTTCAGAGTATTAACATCCCTAAACCTGAAACTTGTGGAACTTTTAAATTCCTTAACCTTGTTACGATTTTCAGCATCCAATGAGTCCAGATAACATTTTAACCAGTCAATCCCACACACAGTAGATGTGCAGCCACTGTCCAATACAGCACAGTTAAAAGATTCTGCAACCAACACCCTCATTACCGGTGTAAAACAGCTTGTTAATAGGACAATGCCTTCTTTCTGGTCACTATCGTTTTCCTCTTCTGACTCTTCCGTGTCATGTGTCGCTTCAAATACTCTATAATAACGAGTTGGACAGTTGAAATCATAATGGTATTGAGAGTCACATCGAAAACATCGATTTATCATGCCCCATGCATTTCTGGGGTTCATCCTCCTATTGTAGGTTCTAACTGGGTTTCTGTCTTCATAATTTCCTTGTCTCGGTCTTCTTTTATAGTCTTGAGGCCTGTCCGTAGCCATACGATTTCGCCATCCTGTTAGTAGTGTATCTTCCATATTCTGCCTTATAGCAGGCTGACCTATTTGGGTCATCAGAGCCATTGGAATCCAATGTTTCCCCAAAAATATTTTTTAAAGCTGTTGTCGAATAAGGTATCGTTATCCGTAAACTGAACTCCTGTCAAAACCAGGAGCCTATCCATGTTGCTCACTCTAGCACAGTCAAGTAATTTAAAGGCCAATACAGACTGTGGAAATTCCAGCCTGTGTTTCTGCAGCCTTTTATATAGTCTGCCAAATTCCATTATATAGTCTTCCATAGATAAATCCTCCATTTTCCGGAACTTATCAAAATCCGACCATGCTTCATATGCACTTAACAAGTCATCTTTCTTATAAATCTTGTCCATATAAAGTAATAAAGTTGCCAGACCTTCTTCTGAGTCTAACTCTTCCAACTCCAGCTCAGAAAGCACTTTGTTTCGGATTTTACTGCCATATGGTAAAGAAAGAGCCAATGCCATACCTTGTTTTCTCTTTCCTAAAGCAGTCACCTTAGTCCATATAACTACTGCACTTCTCCATTGGTCGTATGATTCCCTTTCAGAAAATAGGGGAGGATAATCATAACCAGCCATCTTTGTCCTAGGTTCAGCCGTGTTTCCCTTTTTTTCACTCCTTGGTTTGATCTGGAAAAATTGTATCTTTCAAGCCTTCACATTTACACAGCAACCATCCTCTGCTACCATTGTTAACATGTACTAGATGCTGTGGTATGAAGAGGCAAGAGTTCAGCTCCTTTTTCACCAACACACCTTTAATGGTTCAAACTCACTCTGCAAAGTACTCAACAGATCATCACAAGCCCCAGAGTCCACCTGAAGCCCCTTTACATATCAGTGTCAATTATTGAACACTTAACATAAATGAGACATGTGGTGAATGTGATTCACACTATATATAGTTGCCAATATCACTCCATGTATATATGTTCGTTATCTACCCGTTGTAAGATCAATGCTGTATATAGTTGCCAATATAACTCCGTGTATATATGTTCACTATCCAACATTTTAAGTTGCACTATCCGACCACCAGGGGGAGTCACTCTGGGAGTACGCGAGAGTTTGTACTGTGCTCCTCCCTTGGCTCTGCCCAGGACTCCTCCCCCTGGGACTGATGTATAAAGATCAGTGCCTTAGAGCCAGCCTGCAGTGCATCTGAAGTTCAACGATGAATAGGCTGGCTCTGTTGTAAGTGTACAGATCCAACTACACGTGTTCGCTGAATTGATGGTTCCATCAAGACAATCATTGAACACTTAACATAAATGAGACAACTAATTGCAATGTCTCTTAACCCATTACTTAACAGCTAACATCGCTATGATAAGGAAGTGAATGGTGGGTACGGGGTCTATCTGGGAGCGGGTGAAGGCGGCTTCATGCAGGGGCACCAGCTTGGCAGCCCTGGTCACGGCTCCTCTACCGCTGCCGCCAGCCAGGTACTCCACCAGTCCGGTAGTGGTGGCGACCCTGCGGATATGGGGCCAGTGGAGGAGGCAGGTTGGGGAGGTGGGGGCGTCTGTCTGGGCGCTAATCTGCGACAACCATCGGTTTGCCCCCGGGAGTATGGATGGGGGGTTTCGAGCATGGTGGCGGGCGGGGGTGGGAAGGGTGGGCGATATGTTCCTGGAAGGGAGCTTTGCGAGTTTGAGGAGCTTGGAAGAGAAATTTGGTCTGTTAAGGGGAAGCGATTTTAGGTACCTACAATTGCGGGACTTTGTCCGTAGACAGGTCCCATCCTTCCCACGCCTCCCTCCAATGGGGATCCAAGACAGAATAGTCTCTAGGGGGGAAGGAGGGGAGGGTAGAGTCTCTGATATTTATATGGTGCTCACGAAGGGGGAAGGGCCCCAGACGGAGGAACTGAAACTCAAATGGGAGGAGGAGCTAGGCGGGGAAATGGAGGACGGGTTGTGGGCAGAAGCCCTGAGTAGGATGAATTTAACCGCAACTTGTGCCAGGCTCGGCCTGATTCAATTTAAGGTCGTTCACCGGGCCCACATGACGGTGGCTCGGATGAGCAAATTCTTTGGGGTAGAGGACAAATGCGCTAGGTGCGCAGGAGGACCAGCGAACCACGTACACATGTTTTGGACATGTCCGGTGCTTAGGGGGTAGTGGGAGGGATTTGCGGGGATCATGTCCCGGGTACTAAAAACAAGGGTGGCGATGGGTCCAGGGGTGGCAATTTTTGGGGTTTCTGAGGACCCGGGAGTCCAGGGTGAGAAAGAGGCCGATGTTTTGGCCTTTGCTTCCCTGATAGCCGGGCGACGAATTTTTAAAATTAAGCACTCCTTAAAAGGAGGTCCAGAGCTCCCCCTTGCCTGTCTTTTTAATTCTCTGCTATGTCTCCACTCTGATATCTCTGTGCTTGGCTTACTGCACTGTTCTAATAAAGCTCAATGTAAGCTTGATGAACAGCACCTCAACTTTCCGTGAAGCACTTTGCAACTTTGCAGACTCAACATTGAATGCAACAGTTTCAGATCATAACTTCTGGCCCTATTGTCCTCTTTTTGTGTCTTATTTTGTTTTTGGATGGTGGTTATTGGGATGAATCAACTTTCCACATTAATGCCTCCTCAAAACTCATCTTTTGCTTGTTCACCTATCTCGTTATCACCCCTTTTGCCTTGCACCATCATCCCTTCTGTCATTTAATCTTGCCTGCCTTCCAGCACATTACAAACCTTCCCACCTAGCCACCTGCCCGACTTTTTTTAAAGTTTAGACGGGCAGCATGGTTGGCGCAGGCTTGGAGGGCCGAAGGGCCTGTTCCTGTGCTGTACTTTTCTTTGTTCTTCATTCCATTACTTACTTTTCTCTCTGTACTTGCTTCAAACATATTGCATCTTTAAAACTTTCCCGTTCTGATGGTCATCAAACTGAAACGTTAAAAAGTGGGAATGGGTAATTAATGCTGGCCTTGTTAATGACACCCATATCCAAAGCAAGAGTTAAAAGAAAATATGTGAATCAGTCTCCATCGACAGCACGTTCCCCTCCAAGCCACACCATCCTGCATTGGAACTATATTGCCATTGCTTCACTGTCGCTGGGTCAAAATCCTGGAAACCCCTCCCTAACAGCACTATGGGTGCACCTACACCACATGGACTGCAGCGGTTCAGAAAGGCAGCTCACCACCACCTTCTCAAGGAACATGATGACCTAGCCAGCGACTCCCACATCCCATAATAAAGTGTTGGTGTTTGAGAATCCACTTTGTGCTGCTGTTTACTCGAGTCAAAACATATCAAATTAAGATTCAGCTGATGTTTACGATTACATAAATGAAAACAGAAAATGCTGGAAATACTAAGCAGATCAGGCAGCATCAGTAGAAAGGGAAGCGAATTCACCTTTCAGGTCAATGACCTGCCGACAGAATTACATGATGCATCCCTGCAGCTTTCTTAAACTGAAGTATAAATGAAAGCACATTTCTGGCCGCAATACCTAACTTGACAAGCAATTCTTATGATATTTTTTATGTCCAAATAAAAGAATCTTCATCTTCTAAACTGCAAAGAGGACAGTGTAGAACTTCAAAGGGACATAGACAAGTTGGTGGAGTGGGCAGATAGGTGGCAGATCAAGTTCAATGTGGAGCAGTGTGAGATGATGCATTTTGGTAAGAAGAACAGGGACAGACAATATTAAATAAGAGGTAAGATTCTTAAGGAAGTGCAGAAGGAGAGAGACCTGGTATGCGTGCACAAGTCATTCAAGTTGTCAGGATCGGTGGAGAGAACGGTTAATAAAGTATACAGTATTCTAGACTTTATTAATAGATCCAAAGAATACAAGAGCAAAGAGGTTATGTTGAACTTGTGTAAGGCTCTAGTACTCAGCTGGAGAATTGTGCCTGGTTCTAGGTGCTACACTTTAGGAAGAATATGAATGCATTGGAGAGAGTGCAGAAGAGGTTTACAAGAATGGTTCCAGGGCTGAGGATAAAGTGGTGAGGTTGGTACTGTTCTTCTTGGAGGGGAGAAGGCAAAGAGGAGATTTGATTGAGATGTTCAAAATCAAGATGGGGCCGGACAGAGTAGATAGGGAGGCCATTGCTTGTTAAAGGATCAAGAACAAGGCAGCATAGATTTAAAGTGATTTGCAAAAGAAGCAAATGTAATATGAGAAAAAAACTTTCTCACACAATGAGTGGTTCGGGTCTGGAATGGGTCCCAAGTTCGATTCCTAGCTTGGGTCACTATCTGTGCAGAGTCTGCACGTTCTCCCTGTGTCTGCGTGGGTTTCCTCTGGGTGCTCCGGTTTCCTCTAACAAGTCCTGAAAGACTAGGTAATTTGGACATTCTGAATTCTCTCTCCATGGACCCAAATAAGCGGCGAAATGTGGCAACTAGAGGATTTTTACAGTAACTTCATTGCAGTGTTAATGTAAGCCTACTTGTGACAATTGAGATTATTATATTATAAGAATGCATTTCCCGGAATTGTGGTGGAGGCAGGTTTATTGGAAGCATTAAAGAGTACAGTAGATGATTATTTGAATAGAAGCAATGTGCAGGGATATGGGGAAAAGGCAGGGGAATGCGCTAAGTCATTATGCTTGTTTGGAGAGCTGGTGCAGATACGATGGGCCAAATGGCCTCCTCTGAGCTGTAATTATTCTGATTTTTTTTTAAATTAATTTTTATGGGATGTGGGCTTCACTGGATAGGCCATCATTTGTTGCTTGTCCATAAGAAGGTGGTGGTGAGTTTCCTTCTTGAACCACTGCAGTCCATGTGGTGTAGGTGCATCCATGGTGTTGTTAGGGAGCGAGTTCCAGGATTTTGACCCAGCGACAGAGAAGGAACAGAGTTATATTTCCAAGTCAAGATGGTGAGTGACTTGGGAGGGGGGGGGGGGGGGGGGGAACTACCAGGTAGTGATGTTCCCATGTATCTTCTGCTCTTGTCCTTCTACTGGTAGGGGTCATGGGTTTGGAAGGTGCTGTGTGAGGAGTCTTGGTAAATTACGGGACTGCATCCTGTAGATGGTACACACTGCTGCTACTGTTTGTCAGCGGTGGAGGGAATGAATGTTTGTGGAAGAGGTGCCAACCAAGTGTGCTGCTTTGTCCTGGTTGGTATTGAGCTTCTTGGGTGTTGTTGGAGCTGCACTCATCCAGGCAAGTGGGGAGTATTCCATCACACTCCAAACTTGTGCCTTGTAGATGGTGGACAGGCCTTGAGGAGTCAGAAGCTAAGTAACTCGCCACAGGATTCCTAGCCCCTGACCTGCTCTTGGAACCACTGTATTTGTTTGACTAGTTCAGTTTCTGGTCAATGGAAAGCCCCAGGATTCTGTGACCTTTAAGTCACTGTATCATGGTGGTTGTGTATTAGATTTCGCACTACAAACCGGGAAATCAGAGATTTAAGAACACAAAAATGCTGGAAATTGTGACGAGTGTTCCCACAGGTACGACCAGACATACTGAGTATTTTGCAGCAATTCTCCGGTTTCATCTCACAAACTGCCTCAGTATTTACCTCCAGAAGTCAATTACTTTCAGGGACGTTGACAGAGCAAACATGTTAAATGAAATAACCAGGTGAAACGTTTCAATGTTACTGGTCCTATTTTCAAAATCTCCCATACTTTTTGAGCTGCTGGACAATCAGCTTGGCTGCAAATTGAGCGAGCGGAGCAAATTGAATGGTCAGAGTGATTGGCAACTTAACCCACCAATCAGCTACCACCGATTACAAACGTTAAAAATCCGGGGGTCTCCACCAATCAGGGTGGAGAGGAGGCGGGGCTTCTCGCTGTAACTAACTCGGGCAGAGCTTCCGGGTTCTCCGTGATCCATCAGGTTAATTTCACCTGGTCAGGATGGAGCGGAGCACTTTTGCGAGCAGCTATTTTTCTTTTTAATCTCTCCATTGTTAGATGCAAGGTGGGGACTGGGGAACAGTTCGCTGCTGGGTGTAGGTCCAAGTCAGTGGTGGGTTGGGGGGCTGATGTTAGTATCGGAAGGCCTTGTTCCTGCACAGCTCTCTTAAATGTCAGCAATTTGTGTGTCAGGCCGTGGCAAGCGCACTGAAAGCGGAGGCGAAGACTTTGTTGTTTGCAACCCGACAAAGCAGAGCTGCGTTTCGCCGTCAGGAAGCAGTGACCAGCGCAGATTAGATTATGAGAGGGAAGATTACTTAAACGATGTGGTACGTTTAGCAGGAGAGTTCTGAAATGAATTGCACATCTTCATCTTGTTGAAATTATTTGGTGGCAACACGTGTCATTGTGATGAATGCAAGTAGCTCCACAACTGCATTGTCCCCACTACCTTCCACGGGTGGTCAATGGAATATCTATTCAGTACTCTTTGCCCATGTCCCTATTTATGTCTGCTGCCAAGTGCTGGTTTGTCATGTGTATCTTTGGGCCAGAACGTTCAGTTTAATTGGTTAAGGAGCTGTAAGGTAGGTTTCATTGGCATCAGTGATTTGCCTGGAGCAAGTGTACTGTATTCTGATGCAGAATGAAGAGAAAGGACTCGGGCACACTTTCACTCCTGTGAATCCTGAATCCCACTCACATTTATGTGAGTCTTTTGTGATATCCTAAATTGGTTTACAGCCAATCAACAGTTGTGGCCATTGCTGCAATGTAAGAAATGTGGTTGCCGATTTGCACACAGCAAGACCTCACAAACAGCAATGATCCCATTAATCTGTCTGAATGGTGCTTAAATATTGGTCTGGGTGCTGGGGAGAGCTCTCTCCTGTCATTCCTCAAAATAACGCTGTGGCATATTTCATGTCATTTGCAAAGGCATGTGATTTTAATGTCTCCTTTGAAACTTGGTGCCTCCAACAGTAGCACTCCTGTACTAGAGTGGCAGTCTAGATTTTGCACTGACCTTCTGACTCTGATATGAAGATATTATCCATTGAACCAAGGCTAATTGAGCTGTATTGATGGTTGGATGCTGAGAATCCTTGTAGGGAATAAGAAATGGAGGATGTTGAGCGATTCAGCAGGTTGGTCCAGCAGACCTCTGAATTCCATGTTTTGTTTAATGTAAGAAAATATTTTTGGAGAGTTGGCATTGGGGGAGGGCTGAAAGCAGTTGGTTTGCCTGGCGTTTCCTGTTAATTATACCTGATTGAATCTTACAGTACAGAAGAAGGCCATTTGACCTATTATATCTGCACTGTCAGAACTTGGAGATAATATGTATGTTAGGTAAAATTCTCTAGAAAACAGTAAGACTGAGGGATAACCCAAGATCTTTAAGATTATGAAAGTGTTTGGTAGTGTAGATGTAGAGAAACTATTTCCACTTTATGATGGTAGAAATAAAATCAAACCAAACTGAAGTCAGTGATTGTTGCCCAAATCTGTTTGCAAGTTGGGTGCAGAATATTGCCTGATTTTATTTATGGTTTAAAAGTATCTTTGTTGTTAAAAGGACTAGTTTTCAAGCTATCAGTGTTTGATTATTACAATTTGTTGGCAGAAGAGGCCTCCGATATAAGATTCCCATTGGTCATTGTTGCACCACAACAATTTAAGCTGTTTAACTTGACCATGCAAGGTAGTACTATTAAATGGAAGGTAGTTCAATAATGTTCAAGATTTCAACATCCTCTTACTGAGCAATTGGTGTGCTCATGAAGTGCCTTACCATGAGCTTAACTGTCCACTCGCTAATAAACATTACGAGCTACTAGAAATTGGCAAACAAATGGGATGAAATGTTAATCTTAAAGATTGTGTGCAATCTTTTCAATGAAACCGTCTACTTTCATCTTGATGTATATGAGGACCTTTTCCTGCTTCTGGTCAATGAAGAACAGGCAAGCGAAAAGATCACCGGAGCTCAAGGAAACTCTCCTCTTCATACTTTAGCTTGGATTAGCAATCTAGATCATCTGTTTCCACGTTTCCTCCAATCCAAAATTGGCTACTAGAAAATACGAGACTTGCCAAAAGCATTTTCTTCTCTTCTTACCCTCTCCTTCCTTCGGTATGGTGAAACTATTTGACTTTCACTCATTGCTTCCTTTGTGGCCCCCATTCTGGCCCCCAACGATCCCCCCCACTGTCCACCAGCCTGGCAGAGATCATCAGCCAAAGCTTCTCACTGCTATAAAGATTAGTGCCCATGCCATGTTTACTAGTACTAGTAGTGTTTTGCATGTTACAGAATGCAATTTTCAGATTGCACTGCGTTTAAGCTCTACCTCAAAATGTTTTTGGAAAAGGATTCACAACCAAGGGTCAAAATAGGGTTGAACCTCAGGGTTTTGTGGATTAAACCAAAATGTTATTTGCTGAATAGATGGTTAAACTATTAATAGATAAATGAACGTCACTCAGCAGCTTTACAGTTACACACTGGGATCAGAAATTAATTTATATATGTAATTTTTTCTGCAACTTTGATTTTTCCACAAATAATCTTGACCTTTTTGGTTCCTGGAAATTTGGAGTTGATTGAGTGTTGAGAGCAAAGCCATGTCTGTTTCTGCTCCCCTCTTTTGATTCTGGTTTTATCAACTTGCAAACAAATGGCTTGAAAACCCATCAAATTCTTGAGGTACATTTATCACCCTTTGGGAGTTAAACTGATGCCTTTGACCCAGTCATCATAGAAGGCTAAAGTTTCCTTCACAAGTGAATATTGAAAAGAAGTTAACAAATGGAAAGTTATGCTTGGTGGGGAGTTCAGTAGTTGAGGTCTGGCTCAACACTGAAATGCAAGATAGCAATTAAGTGGCTTATCCCTCAGTGACTCTTGTGCATAAACTGAGACTGATCACAGCTGTAATATCTAACCTACAGAGATGACGGTGTCAAAGAAGTGTGAAATAGTACAAAAATAACTTTGCTATGAATTGAGTCAATTCCAGTATCATGAACTTGAACATATTTTAGCAATTACTGTGCTGAAATCATTGAAACTTTTGCAACATAAAACTTGGATTAGCACTCCATTTAAAACCCATCTATCCTTGGACGATTATATGGGTTTTGTATAAAAGTTTCAGGTGTAAAATAGAATGGATAATCTGGGTAGTTAAGGTCCCACCGGGAGTACCAAGGCTCAAAGCCCTTCAATTGCCATTTTAACATGACTTACAAACACATGTTTGCAAATTAGATCATAGCATTTACAGTGCAGAAGGAGGCGAATTGGCCCATTGGATCTGCACCAGGCCATGAAAAGAGCCCCCTACCTAAGCCCATGCCTCCACCTCCACCCTATCTCCATAACCCAACCTAACCTTTTTGGACACGGCCAATTTTGCACGGCCAATCCGCCTAACCTGCACATCTTTGGACTGTGGGAGGAAACCGGAGCACCCGGAGAAAACCCACGCAGACATGTGGCGAATGTGCAGACTCCACACAGACAATGACTCAAGCTGGGAATCGAACATGGGACTCGGGCTGTGAAGCAACTGTGCTAACCACTGTGCTACCGTGCTGCCCATTTCTGCTGCCAATATTCCTAGGATGCATTAAAAGAAAAGATGTTGATATTAATTTACTACTGGTAGAAGCATTTGAAGGAGAAGGGAGTAGTGTGTCCTGAGGTAGATTTAAATGAGATAAGGTGGGAGGGCACTGGGGTGAAGATAAAGGTCAGTATGAACTGGTTGGGCTGAACGGCCTCTTTCTGTGCCATATATCTTGTGTAATCATATGCTCACCCTATTTTGTGGCCTTTATGCCTTCCTGTGATAAGTGATTCCATGAGTGCGGGATTGTCTAGTACCTTGCCAACTTGTCATTTTTCATGTAAGTCTTGAGGGGTCTGTATTCATGACTTACCTGACCACAGTAAAGCATCAAGTTGAGTCTGGTCCTGTTCTCTCTCTCCAATATCCACAGATGCACTTTCTACATTGAATCATCTTCTTTCAAATAGCAACTTAAAATGTACCAAATGTCAATATCCATGTTTTTCTATCCACTCTATGGTCACTGGCCTACCGTGTTACAAAGGAATTTGAAGATCTCCAGCTAGAGATGGATATTATCAATTGACCCCTTTCATATTCAAGGGCAGTGAGCTCAATTGTGGTACACCCACTGTAGCTTCTGCCTACAATAATTAGCTCAAGACTGACCAGACATTGAATTTGGGACCTTCCTGGTTTGTGGATGTATGAGCACATGAGTAAGCCACATATGAACCCTATAATATGGCATCAACTGAACATTGCCTTTCAAGGGATTTAAAAGTATTTTTTTGCAAATCTAAACCAGATGCTAATGAAAATGGGGCTTTTAAAGAAAATAATTCCAATTCCCAGTCCTAAATGTTATTTTCTCTTTCAATGTTTATGTTCCAGCTATTCAGTGCCACCAACAAAAGTAAGAAGTCTTACAACACCAGGTTAAAGTCCAACAGGTTTGTTTCAAATCACTAGCTTTCAGAGCACTGCTCCTTCCAAAGCTAGTGATTTGAAACAAACCTGTTGGACTTTAACCTGGTGTTGTAAGACTTCTTACTGTGCTCACCCCAGTCCAGTGCCGGCATCTCCACATCATGGCAACCAAAAAAAGTGTGCAATTAGCTCATTTGCTGTGCCCACCCCACCAAGGACATTACAGATTAATCTCATTTCAATATTCTACTACTGGCTTTGCTGAGGTATAAGGGAAGGCGGTGGTGTAGTGGTATTGTCACTGGACTAATAACCCCAGGGACCCCGGTCCAAATCCCATCTGAGCAGATGGTGAAATTTTAATTGGACTAATGATTGTTGATTGTTGAAATTAGCAATCCTTACCTGATCTGACCTACACATGACTCCAGATCCACAGCAATGCCCAGTCAGTGACCACGTCCCATGAAATAATTAAAAAGTTATGTAAACATTATCCAGTGATTAGTTCCTATTTCCCAGTGAAGTCAAGCAACATGCTTCTGAGCATTCGGTTTCTACTATAAGTCACACACGAAAGAAAGACTATGTGATAGAAAATTATTTTAGGGGCTCTTTCTTGATCGAGATTGATTGTACTGCCGTTCAATGTTATCGCTAACCCAATCAGTACCTATGCTTACGGGTGGGTGGCGCAGTGGTTAGCACTGCTACCTACGGCGGTGAGGACCTGAGTTCCATCACGGCCCTGGGTCAGTGTGTGTGGAGTTTGCACATTCTCCTAGTGTCTGCATGGGTTTCACCCCCACAACTCAAAAGGTGTGCAGGGTAGGTGGATTGGCCACACTAAATTGCTCCTTAATTGAAAAAAAAATAGTTGGGTACTCTAAATTTATTATTTTTTTTTAAAAACCTCTACTTACGGACTTTGCATACAAGCTGGAGTTTGGTAATAAGAACAAAATGGCATTTGAGGTGAATTTCCTGGACGTTTAAAGTGGGTGCTACCTAATAAGAACACATTGCTAGGTTAATCATTGCTTGACCAAAACACATGTTGTACTAACTGAATATTGTGGCCTGAAAGCTGAAGGGTCGTCCATTCACTTTGGGTGACACACCTTGTACTAAAGGAGCATTGTTTGGAATATATCTTTTACAGATTTTGATATTCTTTTTTGGTACAAAACTACAACGATCATTTGGGAGATAATTCTACATTGCCGTAGTTGGTTATAAACAATTCATCCTACAATTCTACAGCTGTGATGTTTTTGGAACTTCTTGGTGTCCATATTTTACAAAGCTTGATAGATAGCTGGATATGTAACTGAAATACATGCAGATTCAGGCTACAAGCCAGTGGATGCATGTACTGAACTTTAATATCGGCCAAAGTAGAGAGTTCTGGGCCATAGCATTTATGAGTAAGCATTTGCAACCGATAGAACAAGAAGGTTACAGTTAATCTAGGTTGCTTATAAACACCATTGTACAGGACCTCCGGCAAAGGACTTGTCAACCCAGACGGGAAAACTGGTGAATCTTGGAAATGAAGGGTGACAGTTTGGGCCAGTAAAACCTGTCCGATCTGCTCTTGTATACCTTACAATGGAACTCCCATAGATTTTTACTGAGATTTGAATATTTTGAATTATTTTTTCCCTTCTGGGAAAACTGGTCTGTTTCTCACCGGTTCTATCAAGAAGATCAAGGTATTGAGTTCAAGAAACAATTTGATTTATTTTTGAAACAGTGGAAGTCTGTAAATATTGTAAAATGGTGAACCGAGATTAGTCAAAAAAGGAGGGCAGGTTTGTTGGGTTAAATGGTGTTTATTTGTTTCCTGTATCATATTCCAATTATTAAGTAGATACAACATATATTGATTATGTTCTTTCCTCTGACCTCCAGTCTATTATTCTGCCAGTTTACAATGCAGCGAGATGGTTAGATGAATGCCTGCAGTCGGTTCTGGAGCAGGATTTCCAGGGATCCATGGAGCTATTGGTTTTCAATGATGCCAGCAAGGTTTGTATAATGTATTCAATTTGATTTGAACTTTCTCTGTAATGATGTGTTACAAGGGCACTTGCCTTTGAGTTTAATGTATCGAACAAGTAAGAAACCAGAGCCGTTGCTTTGTGGCTCAGTTGATGTGGCTGGGTTATAAGCAGACGATTGCAGGCTCAGTCTTTGGTTGGTCAAGGCATGTGAATCTGTACCTCAGCAAGAGTTGCCATATACAAAAAAGGAGGTTCAAAAAATAATGAAAGGAGCCAAATAACTCCAATGTTACAGTCATGAGTGATATAGCTCAGCATTAGAACATCATTTTCAGCATGGTTGTACATGGGTTTTATAAACATGGAAGGCATCTTAATACATATACCCTGTTATGTGAAGCTTGATCTGTCGATTGAGAATTTTTCTAAGCTCTTGTCAGTAAAAGTTCAGTTTTTTATTTAATATTGTACAGTTAGTTTAAATTTCTAGCACTCTAATCAAACATCAGAAGACAATAAATTACAGTAAGCAGTGCTATATGGAGCTTTACCCCCTCGATACCAGCAAGAGAGACACGTCCTTACTTTTGGATCTTTTCTTTAAGCCTGTTTGACTTGAAGCAATATATTTGTGTGCCAATGAGTCATAGTGACAAAAATTGAAGCTCCTCTTCTGGAATTTCAGTGAGTTAGCTGCAAGGATTATGGAGGGGCGGGCGGGGGAGGGGGGGGGGTTGATGATGGGGAGATAGCAGGAACGTAATCCGACAAATTAAACTATTAATGAACTGCTTAATGGTGAAATGTCCCCGTTGGTTTGCATCCCAATACTTGTGGAATACAAACTGAAATTGAACTTATTTTATGTGTAGACTTGTATTCAACCACAATACTCTCAATCAGCGCATTGTAGTTGAAAATACAGTCAATTCAAATGAATGAGTGATTGATAAGCAAACTAGCTGCCCCATTAACCCCATTTGCACCCTGTCCAGACATGTTGCAACCATGTGATCTGTCTGTACTTCACATTATTAACTGGAGGCTAGATAGTCACCTGTCTACTGTCATGTACTGCCTCTCTACATCATACTGAAATGAAAAGAAAATCGCTTATTGTCACGAGTAGGCTTCAATTAAGTTACTGTGAAAAGCCCCTAGTCACCACATTCCGGCGCCTCTGGGTGGCACAGTTTGCCAATCGCACATACTATACCCCCCCCCCCCCCCCCCCCCCCCCCCCCACCCACACACACACACACACACACACACACACACACACACACACTTTATAAATTCAGATGGTCTGGAGGCCTGACAATTTTTCAGATCCTATTACAGTCACATTTGGAAGAGCGATAGGCTCAAGAACAAATATTCTCATACGGTATAAAATGTATAGAAATTGGGGGCATAGCCTCAAAATAAGAGGAAGTACATGTAGGACTGAGTTTAGGAGGAACTTCTTCACCCAAAGGGTTGTGAAGCAGTTGAGGCTCCTTCATTAAATGTTTTTAAGGTAAAGATAGATAGTTTTTTGAAGAAAAAAGGGATTAAGGGTTATGGTGTTCGGGCAGGAAAGTGGAGCTGAGTCCACAAAAGATCAGCCATGATCTCATTGAATGGCGGAGCAGGCTCGAGGGGCCAGATGGCCTACTCCTGCTCCTAGTCCTTATGTTCTTATTTATGTTCTTATGTTTGACCGGAAGATGCACTTGTCCTGTGGAAAAGATATCCTTTGGTCATGTTTTATTTATTTATTTATTTGTTGCAGGATGACTCGATGAATATTATTAGAAAATGGCGAACTAAGCTTGAAGATAGAAGCATTCATGTTGTGATTGATGGTCATGAATCTTCACACCCAAAAGGAGGTATGTTATAGTTAATTTGATTGTTTAAAATTGATAGTTTCACAGAAAATAAATGCAAGCATATACATAATAACAGCAACATATTTTTTGAAGTAATGACAACTGGAGCTAGATAAGGAAGGTGGGGGTTGCATCGGGCTGGGAAAGATTAGAAAGGTGATCAAAATATTTATTGAATAGATGGGTTTGTAGAGGAGAATTTGATCTTCCCCTGCTGCTGCCACCCCCCACCTAGATTTAAGTCTGTTGGGGGATAGGCTTGCAGATGGCCTTCCCACCCTGTCACCAATCGAAACCCTTACATTAGCAATTAACATCCACTTAAGGACCTCACGTTGCCTCTGGCATTCAACCAATGCTGTGCATGGGACTTTCCACAGAGGGAGAACAATAGGTTGTTTGTGAGGTCCCCGGGTTGGGAGCCTCTCATTTAAAGGCACTTATTGCCTGATCGATGGACCCGGCATTGGGAAGGTGAGGGGCAGCCAAGGGCCACCATACTGTTGACATCCACCACCCTTCCCACCTCTCTCACCACCACCCTGTCATCATCACGAGCCTGTGCCTGGGTCGATGGCAATCCCAGGCCTCTTGTAAGTCGTGTGGCCCTGCCAAACAATGAAGAGCTGCTGGCTCCTCCAGCCAACATCAGAGCTCTTATTCACCTACATTAAGCAGTGCCCGTAGAAGATTTTTAAAAAGAGCAGAGTAAAGTGATGAGGTAAACGGGGTTAGCCGTCATTTAAATAAAAACGGTCTGACAATCTAAATGGTGGAGTAAAGTGACGGGGAGATGCATGAAAGGTCAGAACGAAAAGGGCTGCGGAAGGTAATTTGAGGCTGGAGGAGGTTGAAGTGATAGCATGGATCAAGAGCAAGGCAGGGTTTACATTGGCTCCCAGTCCCCAAATTAATTCATTATAAGTCACTGAGGCTAAGTGTGATCAGGACTTGGTACAAGATCAAATCCAGGCGACTGCATTTTGGACAAGCACAATTTGTAGAAGAATGGGGGAAGTCATTTGAGCATTAAATGCAGAGATGGCAAAATCATAGATGAGTGTATCGAAGGTGGAGGAGTTAATACTGAGGTGCAGGTGAAAAGTGCTGCAGGAGAAATATGCAGAGCTTGTGATTGACAAGATACCCTGTGTGAAGTTCTGCTCTCCATTTGAATAGCATGTCATGGTTTTGTAGTCTGGTTCAGCATGAGTGGTGGAAAGTGAGATGGAGTCAATGGTCGAAGAAAGAATGGAGGATCCGACTGGCTGCCTTAGTAATGCATGTTCCTCGCTGCTTGATCATTCTTGGATTCCAGGTGATCCAACAGGTTTAGGTGCAGGATCCTGATTCATAAGGGGTATGGACTTGTTATATGTAACACAGCACAGAAGTCCAGATACTCTTAAGTCCAAGGGATGACCTGATCTTCAGTGTTCTGGAAAGTGTTTGATGGGTTAGATGTAGAGGTGATGTACCCTCTTGTTCATAGATCATAGAATTTACAGTGCAGAAGGAGGCCATTCGGCCCATCGAGTCTGCACCGGCTCCTGGAAAGAGCACCCTACCCAAGGTTAACACCTCTACCCTATCCCCATAACCCAGTAACCCCACCCGACACTAAGGGTAATTTTGGACACTAAGGGCAATTTATCATGTCCAATCCACCTAACTTGCACATCTTTGGACTGTGGGAGGAAACCGGAGCACCCGGAGGAAACCCACGCACACACGGGGAGGATGTACAGACTCCGCACAGACAGTGACCCAAGCCGGAATCGAACCCGGGACCATGTGCTATCCACAATGCTACCGTGTTGGGAGACAAGAACTCGGGAATATAAATATAAGATGGCCACTAATAAATCCAACATTGAATTCAGGAGGAACTCTTTCGGCAGAATTCTCCAGCTGCGCCTGCCCATGGCGATCTTTTTAAAAATAAATTATTTTTATTTTCCCAATTAAGGGGCAATTTTAGTCTGGCCAATCTATCTAACCTGCACATCTTTGGGTTGTGGGGGTGAAACCCACGCAGATATGGGGAGAAGGTACAAACTCCACACGGACAGTGACCCAGGGCCAGGATTCGAGTCCGGGTCCTCAGCGCTGTAGTCCCAGTGCTAACCACTGCATCACCGTGCTGCCTACGCCCATGGCGATCCTGCGGCAGGTGGGGAAAAAGTATGCAGCCCATTACCACAAGAAGATGATGGGATGAATAGCATTGGGTGTGTTTAAGGGAAAGTGCGATAAATGCATGGGGGAGAAAGCTGTATGAGTTAGATTGATTTATGACGGGTGGGAGGAGGTGCATGTGGAGTATTAGAACATAGAACACACAGTACAGAAGGAGGCCATTCGGCCCATTGAGTCTGCACCGACCCACTTAAGCCCTCACTTCCACCCTATCCCCGTAACCCAATAACCACTCCTAACCTTTTGGAACACTAGGGGCAATTTAGCATGGCCAGTCCACCTAACCTGCACATCTTTGGACTGTGGGAGGAAACCGGAGCACCCGGAGGAAACCCACGCAGACACGGGGAGAATGTGCAGACTCCGCACAGACAGTGACCGAGCGGGGAATCGAACCTGGGACCCTGGCGCTGTGAAGCCACAATGCTATCCACTGTGCTACCGTGCCGCCCTATTAACACTAGTATAGACCAGTTGGAAAGAATGGCTTGCTTCTGTGCTGTGTACATTCTATGTAATGTAGGGATCAATCTCAAGGAGAAAAAAAATCATTCACTTGGTATTATTTGCACACATGCCTAATCAACATGGCAGGTTAGATATACACCAGAAATAACAGGAGTCTCATGCAATTAAGTGAGGGCACTTTAACATTCTGTGCAATTAAAATGTTCCATGGTCTGTGCAGTTCCAAAATAACAGTTTGTTTTAAATTTCCAGGAAATCATTTTTCAGATCTGAAAAGGTTTCTTATTTATAGGAAAAAAAACCCTCCAGTGTTGAAGTCTTAAGGTGACATATATGTGGCAGATTTTATCTGCAAATTATTGTATACTCAGGTTCTGTGTATGGTGGGAACTGGGTAAAGGTTCCTCAAACTGTTGGGCACAAAATTGTCATTTTGGTGAGAATACTGGTCACAGCTTGGTGTTTATCATTTCGCAACTCACACTTTTTATATCGGAGGAGTCAGAAAGCAATAAAACTATTTCTAGGGTTTTATGACAAATGCTGTTCTGCACTTGTTACTTTATTTTTTGCAGACGAGCCCTTTGAGCTTGAATGACTTGCTCAAGCAATTAAAGAGTGTTTTGTAATGCATGCCATGGTAAATTGTGGCATGATCTGCTGAAATGTCAGAACAAGAATGCTATTTATTATTTGTTTTCCCAATGTAGTGCAGTGAATTTCTTTTTTTTATTAATTCAGAGTGCCCAATTCATTTTTTCCAAATAAGGGGCAATTTAGCGTTGCTAAACCACCTAACCTGCACATCTTTGGATTGTGGGGGCGAAACCCACGCAAACACGGGGAGACTGTGCAAACTCCACATGATCAGTGACCCAGAGCCGCGATTGAACCTGGGACCTCAGCACTGTGAGACAGCAGTGCTAACCGCTGTACCACAGTGCTGTGGTGATTTC
This sequence comes from Scyliorhinus canicula, assembly GCF_902713615.1. Classification (NCBI taxonomy): domain Eukaryota; kingdom Metazoa; phylum Chordata; class Chondrichthyes; order Carcharhiniformes; family Scyliorhinidae; genus Scyliorhinus; species Scyliorhinus canicula. Next base: position 47,477,012 of record NC_052163.1, read on the forward strand.
TGATCATTAACCAATAATTCAGTCCTCCTGCCTAAGGCTCAATGGGAACAGGACGTTACTGACAAGGCACAGCATTATGCAAATCCTTACTTCGGGATAAATTCCCAGTGTTGCCTACCAGTACAGCACAAGTTTGAAACAAATCTTGCAGAAATCATATTGGAATATGCAATATACAAGTGGCACCTGTGTCAGCTGTTCGTTCTTAAAAGTTTCTGTCAGGAAAGTTCAAGTGTATTGACCTGTTCATGGATGACAGGGACATGTTTGGGATTGGAAATCTGAATGCGCAGTGAACAGTTGGCAGTATTCCCTCCAATTGGGGGCATGGTACATTCTGCATCAAAGATGGAAGTTCACCAAATTTAGAGTAAATTGGATAGGAAATTGTTTAGGCAACAGAATAAAATGATCAATCCTGGACAGCCATGTTTCAAACTTAGCGACTGTGTGAGAAGAGTCCTATATAAGTTCTCCACTGTTTATGTATGTTTGTTAATTACCTTGACAACAAAGTTGGCGTTTGCTGATGATACAAAATTATGGAGGGAAAGTAAAGTGTCCCATGGATTGAGACATAAATCACTGGGATTAATTAGAGAACAAGCACTTGAGAAATTGAGTGTGGGTTAGTATTCATTCTAAAGTTTAGAATCTAAACAGTTATGTTTCTTTACTAATAAGTAACAATGGATTCCGAGGTCATTGATGTGAGCAGGTGGGTGAAAGCAATGGCCATTGTCCAATCATTAGAAATGTCTAATGCCAGGGAACAGTTGACATGACATGCTGCTGGGCTGTAGAGTTGGATGTGTAAAATGTAAATTCAAAGAACTAGCACTGATTCCCATCATTTAAAAAGAAAATTACAATTTGAGTTTATCTAATTCTGCACATCTAATTTTCTTCAAGGGCAGTTTTTTAAAAAAGTGCTGAAAGTTTGGATTTTAAACTGCGCGTGAGAAAACCTACTCCCTGACCGTATCTCAGAAAAGACATTGGGTGGGACTTTCCAACTATTCTTGCCGGCAGGATTGGTGAGCCTGCCGATGGGAGACCCCTGCCGCGGGTTCCCTGGCGGCAGAGGGTGCGAGCAACAGGAAACCCTAAAGTCTTGTGAAACCATGTTGACAGTGGCAGGAATGATCCTGCTGCCTCTGCCGTCACAAAACATGTTGCGGGGGTGGGAGGGGGGACGGGGGTTGGAAGATCCCGGGAAATATCTCTTTCCTTAAAGGTGAGGTCGGGTGTCATGGTAACAGTGACATCATTGGCCCCTGCAGGTGAATCATATGATTTGAGCTGAAGTCGTTTGCGATGATTCCAGGTGAAAACACAATATCCTAGTTTTGGATAACACTTACAACACATACAACACTTAGGATGGTTTCATATGTATCCTTTCCTATGTAGGAGCTGCTACGTTTTTGACATCCACCGAGAATTAAAGAGACAAACTGAATCCTAAAGAAATGCCATTTAATGTTGTTTGTGAAATAAATCTGGCTCCAGTCTTTGATTTGGTGTTGAAAAGGTTAATATGGGAACTCTGGTGTTTACTTAATTTGACACCTCCCTGCTTCAACTGGACAGCAAAGACAATGATTAATGCTGGCATCATTGTAGAAAATTTGGACTGGTAGCCATGGGGAATGGACTTCTTGAATAGACTGAGGGGAAATGGGTCTGTTGGCATAAACATTGATTGACTGCTCAGCATAGTTAGTCCAAAATCTCTGGTTACACCAACACACGATGCATTGTGGGAACCTCTTACTTTTTAAAACAGTTTCCATGGGAACTGAACTCTATTTGATCTCAAACACAAGTATTGAAATCGCAAGACTTTATGGGACCTTATGTGCAATATCCTTTTTCCACTTAATGGAGGGAAAGAGAGAGAGTGAATTTGAAATAGGTCTGAGACAATATTTGGCTTTTTTTCACATAAAGTACTTATCCAGCAAACTCTGTTTGATGAGAAGTCTCTTTAGGCAGTGGAACTGTTTCTAGTGATTAAATAGGCTCCGTTTTTATGCACGTATGGTAAAGAACAGGCTCGGATTCTTTTATCAAATGCTAATGGCGCGTGTTCAGGGCTGGGTCAGTAATGAGCAATCAGACCAGGAACCACCCCAGAATTAATGGCTTGGTCCGTGCTCATTTCATTCACTTGAGCTAAGGTGATGGGGGGTGGGGGGCAGTGTTAACATCAATCTTGGGTAGGAAAGGAGGAAAGAAATTAACCAGGACTGCTGCTCAAACATCCCTTTAAGCGATCCTTGTTGGAAAATTGGTAGCATTCTTATCGTTAATGGAGGCAAGAGTGGGCAAGAACATGAAAAGTGGAATATATAATGTTGAGAAATGTGAGGCTATCCACATTGGTAGAAGGAACAAATGTGAGTATTTATTAAATGATGGGAGATTAGAAAGTGGAGCTGTACAAGGGAACCTGGGTGTCCTGACCAATAAGTCACTGAAAGCTAACCTGCAGGTGCAGCAAGCAATTAGGAAGGCTAATGGAATGTTAGCCTTTATCGCAAGAGGATTTGATTAAAGGAGGAGCAAAGTGTTGATTCAATTGTACAGAACCTTGATTAGATCGCAACTGGAGTACTGTGTGCAGTCTTGATTCCTGACCTAAGGAAGGATATTATTGCCATAGAGGGAGTGCAATGAGTTTTCACCAGACATGTTCACTGGATGTTGGGGCTATCCTATGGAAAGAGATTGGAAAACTTAGCCTGTATTCTGTATAGTTTCAAAGTATGAGAGATGATCTCATTAAAACCCAGAAATACTTGAAGGGTTAGATGGGGTAGATGCAGGCAAGATGTTTCCTCTGTTTGGGGAGTCAAAAACAGGCATCACAATTTCAACAGGGATTGGAAGCGACTTGGGACCGAGATGAGGAAATATATTTTTACTCCGATGGTTGTGAATCTTTGGAATTCTCTGCCCCAGATAGCTGAGCAAGTACGTCAGGTTAGGTTGGGATAGGAGGGTGGGGTTCGACAATGTGGGGGGGTTGTGGGGGAAGGCAGTGGCCAGGTCTGGTTGGGGAGGGGTGGTCAGATGTGAGTGAGGGTGAAGGTGTGGGGAGGGGCAGACATGGAGGCGATCTAGCCGGTTCAGATTTGGGGTGCGGGGGTTTTGGGTTGGGTTGGGATGTGGGTTTAGAGTGGCAGAGGAGTTGGGTCAGATCAGTGGTTGGGTTTGGGTGCTTGGAGTAGGGGGGTGAGGTTGAGGATGTGGATTGGGATCGGGGTGGGGGTCGGTGGGGGCGAGGATGGGGGGAGGTCAGGTTGGGTAGGGAATATGGAGAGGGTGGTGGGGTTGATTGAAAGTGTGATGGAGAGACCCGTGCGAGGATCGATCTGCGTATTTAAAGTATTACACTGAAGTACAAAGTGGTTTTATTTCATCTAACCTTTTCAGAATAACTAGTAAAGTAATACTGGCAGAGCCATCCGAAGTTGGCAATTTAAATCGCTTTGTCAGGTGGTTCTGAGCACAGCCAATTGTCTGGACGATAGCTGGGTAAACCCTTGCCTGAGAACTTCCAAGAGGGATTCCCCAGGACATCTTTGGTGCCCAGAAGTTATGGGCCATTGGGTATGTTTACAACAGCAATGAACAGATTTCTAAATCCCAATGACAAAGGGATATAAGTATATTTGTGGGGGGGGGGGGGGGGGAGATGGGGGGGAGATGGGGGGGAGATGGGGGGGGATGGGGAAAGCATTGAAGTGAATGATCAGCCATGATCATATTGAATGGCAGAGCAGGCTCGATAGGCTGAATGGCTTACTCCTGTTCCTATTCATGCCCCCAGAATCAATTATCCTGCTAATATACACTGTCTGGGTTCCCACTGCCCATTTGGTTGAGCTATGTTACCAAGTCTAGTGCCCTTTAAATTATATCCTAACTAGCTTCAAGGGAGAAAAAAGGATGTGAATAAAAAGGGTAATAATGGTCTTATTCACAATTCTGATGAAAGGTCATCTCTATCTGAAACATTAACTCTGTTCCTCTCCATAGACTGTCTGATGTGCTGTGTATTTTGTTTTTATTCAGATTTTCAAAATCTGCAATATTTTCCTTTTGCATTGTTGGTCCTCCGATCTGTTTCTGATCTGCCTCCCACACCTCATGCTCCTATGTCATATATTGTCTGCGGTAGTGTCAACCATCCCTGGGCATTGTGTTGCAAAAGGCTGGGGAGCTGACAGAATACATACGACAGTTGACATGGGTACAGGATTGGAGACGTTACAGATAATTTATTTTGTTACGTTGCTGCAATATCAGTTGTACAGTGCACATGGACACTAATGTTTGTTATATGATGTGCATAGACATTGTATGCTGTTATCGTGTTTAGATATATCCATAGAGGCACAGTTGGTAGCCTGCTACCTCATGGCGCTGAGATCTCAGGTTCGATCCCAGCTCTGGGTCACTGTCCGTGTGGAGTTTGCACATTCTCCCCTGTTTGCATGGGTTTCGCCCCCACAACCCAAAGATGTGCAGGATAGGTGGATTGGACATGCTAAATTGCTCCTTAATTGAAAAACAAAATGAATTGGGCACACTAAATTTATAAAAAAAAAAAAAATAATAATATATCTATAGAGTCCTCACAGTGCAGTGTTATGGGCCAGGGTTTAGAGAACACCAAGTATATCATGGAGTTCACCTAACCCACAACTGTTTATAGATTTTGGTTATGAGGAGCATAAGGTGTTATTCAACAAGTTATTCAACCTTTAGGTGTTATTCAACAAGGCCCTCAGTACTTTAAATCAAAAACAAAGTTTATTCAAGGAATTCAGTTAACCTTTCCATAAACACACATAGTAAACATTGATATATATACATATAGATATATATAACCCTTAATAACTTCCCTTTCAACTGTTTCAGTTTGATAACAACATCCAATACCAGACACATCCCTTTTACCAAAACAATAGGTTTGAATTATTTACAGAAAACAGTTATCACTTTTAAACTATCAAGTGATCTGGACACCTTTTAGCATATAGAGAGAGAGACAAAATAAACCTTCTTTGTCTGAATCCAGCTTCCAACTGTGTAAACTGAAAGTAAAACTCAGAGCCACAGCCAGCTCGCAGCTCAAAGTGAAAGTAAAAGCCAGAGCCACAGCCCAGCTCCACCCACACAATGGCATCACTGAAAACATTTGATAAACACTAATTTCTTAAAGGGACACTCCTTTAATCGCAGCAGGAGGCCATTCGGCCCATAGAGTCTGCACCGACCCTCTGAAAGAGCACCCTACCTCGGCCCACTGGCCTATCCTATCCCTGAAACCGTATAACCTCAACTAACCGTTGGACACTAAGGGGCAATTTAGCATGGCCAATCTAGCTAACCTGCACATCTTAGGACTTTGGGAGGAACCCGGACGGCTAGAGGGAACCCACGCAGACAAGGGGAGAGCGTGCAAACTCCACACAGTCACCCGAAGTCGGAATCAAACCAGGTTCCCTGGCGCTGTGAGACAGCAGCGCTAACCACTGTGCTGCCCTATATTTTTTTAATGTTTTTAGCTATATTGCCGCTCTTTCTCTGTTGCGGTCACCATCCTGGAACTCCCTTCTTAACAGCATCGTGGGTGTTGCTTACACCACATGGACCACAGTGGTTCAAGAAGCTGGCCCACCAACATTGACGCAAGAGCAATGAGGGATGGAAAATAAATGCCACGATAACCAACGATGCACACATACATAGAATCCCCGCAGTGCAGAAGAAGGCATTTAGCCCGATATAATGCTTAAGAGGTCAATTCGCTGACTGGATTCTATTATAATGCGTTGTCAGCCTAAAATAATATTAAAACAATGGAATTTAGGAGTTGTGCTGACATGGTATCATAAGGTTTGAAGTTATGATGAATTTGTGTTTTCACTGTGGTTCATGAGAATCACACGTTCTGTATATAATATGTATTGAATGCTTGAGGTTTGTCCTTAAAAAGGAAAAATATGTTTCTGTATTTCTTCAGTGGGTTTTGCCAAAAATCGGGCGGTTGAGCAGAGTTCTGGGAGGTTCCTTTGTTTCCTGGATGCGGTGAGTGTGTAAACTGCTATTGATTTCACAGAAAACTTTGCTCTGTTCAGGAAAATGCTTTAATTATTAGTTGTTTTGAAGTATTATGAGACTGGCCATTAATGCTTTGTCTCCTTCACGACAAAGCGGACAAAATGAGCCAATTGATTTTCCATTTGGCAAGGTGAATTGACGACTAATGTCGTCTCCTGGGTAATAATTGTGCAGTATGAACTGAAAGATTGTGCACCTGAGCATCATGGCAAAAATGAAACTCTTTGTGTGTGTGTCTCCATCTTTCAGACATAATGTTAAGCTGATGTCCTATCCACCCTCCGAGCTGGGCATAATGGGTCCAATGGCACTATTTGAAGAAGTCAGGAGAGTTTCCTGTTGTCCAGGCCAACAGTTGTGTTCTTCAATGTTCATCTCACTTGCTGTTTGTGGGACCCTGCCGGGTACTGACTGACTGCTGGGTTAATTTACATTACAACGGTGGTTACATTTCTAATATAATCATTGGGCTCAGCGGTACTTTAGAACATGCCACCCTCCCCCACCTCAAAGTGGGAGACCAAAGTAAATAATTAGTACGGTGCTGCCTGGGATTGAGGTTTAGCCATTTTCTTTAGCCACCCACAGACTTGGTTCTTGTAGCATGTAGCAACTTGTTTTTTATGTGGCTGGCCTCTAGGCACCTTCCTGCAACACTGACAAAGATCTACAAATGCAATGTCATGGCCAATATGCATCTGCTGTTGTTCCCAGTGCTGGGCAGCAATCTTCAAGTTGCTTTACGCTGTAGCCATCGCAAATTTAGAGCTTGTGAGCCAGATTGTGTCGTGCAGCTGCTTCCACTGGACAGCAACCTGCAATATGAGGGTAACCTGGTTTTGAGTGAAATGAGGCTCACGAGGCTACCACGGAACTGCTTAGTAGCATCACCATCCTGGACCTCATTTGGAAGGTGATAACGAGCAGAGGATTCCTGCTGGGACAGTCATCTGGATGTGTTTAAAGAACACTGTTGACGTTTAATTCTGCATAAAGGATTATTTCCTTTCTTTTGCGGCACATCTTTCAGTACACTGTTGCATCAAAGTTTACAGAGGAAGCACTTGCTTGTGTTTTCTTTCACCCTAGATCTTCCGTCGAGTTGGTGAGACCCAAGCTTTTAAACAACAGATATTTGCAATTTTTCACAAGCTCTTTTGTTGCAAGGATGCTGAATTTTGAACCTTTTCGGGAAAAGTAAATAATGTCAAGTAGCTGTTAATCCGTTTTGGTAATTCCATCCTGCCCGTTTATTGACATGGAAGTTGCTTCTGAACTGATGGGGTTTGCTTCTAATCAGAGGGTGATATCAGTGACTAGAAGCATTGATAGCACAGATGGGAGCCATTTGTCCCACAAAGTCTGGCTAAGTTGACTGAACAGTAACCGCCTTCAAAAAGTCATTAACTTCTGCAGAAATAAATTTTGTGTCTGACTTGAGCTTGTTACAGTTGACGGGGAGGCCACCGCCTTTGGAATTTCAGTCCATTCTGGCTCTAGGGAATTGGATATATACTTGAAAAGGAAACATTTTCAGGATTATGTGGAAAGGGCAAGGGAATGTGACCAATTGGATAGCCCTTTCACAGATCTGGCACAATTGACCAAATGGCTTCCTTCTGTGTGGTATGATCCTATGATTTGGTCTAAAATACCCATGTGCCAACCCAAGATTCATTGGTTACCGCATACTTTAATCTCCCTCATCATGGTGGCTCATAGTGTGGCTAGGAGCAGAATCAATTAGTGCTATCTGTTAATTTTGAACCATTGAAAAGAGAGAGGAGGGGGAGGGTTATGTTGAGAAACCTCTCTCTCATTTTATTTCAGTTGTGCTTAAAATAACATGAGCAGAAGGCTTGGGTGTGAAGAGAATAATTTCCTACAAGACGCATTTAGCTCTTTAAAATCTCTTGCCCAAAGAGTACAACCTCCCATTATAGAGTTTCTTGGGCTGGATAAACTCACTGAGATCTATCATTACCTTCTTGCTGTTCTGTTCTGTATGTGGATCTCAACAAGATCACGCGTTCCATGAAATTCCTTCACCCAGGGTATGGCTGAGTGAATGTTCAGTTTTCTACTTCAGCTAAAGATTATTTGCTCATGCCTTGGAGAGAGTCAACTCTTCCTCTTCATGTGCGAGGCTTAGTCTCATCCAATTTAAGGTGCTGCACCGGGCCCACATGTCCGGGACTAGGATGAGTAGGTTCTTTGGGGGTGAAGACAGGTGCACCAGATGTTCGGGGAGTCCAGCGAACCACGCCCATATGTTCTGGGCATGCCCGGCACTGGAAGAATTCTGGAAGGGGGGTGGCGGGGACGGTGTCGAGGGTGGTTGGATCCAGGGTCAAACCAGGGTGGGGACTCGCGATTTTCGGCAGGGGGAGGGGGGCGGGGGGGGCGGGGGGGGAGGGGGTGCGGGGCGAGGGGGAGGGGGGCGGGGCAAGGGGGAGGGGGGGGCGGGGCAAGGGGCAAGGGGGAGGGGGGGGCAAGGGGGGGGCGAGGCAAGGGGGGGCAAGGGGGAGGGGGGCAAGGGGGTGGGGGGGAGGGGGGGCAAGGGGGGGCAAGGGGGGGCGGGGCAAGGGGGGAGGGGGGCAAGGGGGTGGGGGGGGAGGGGGGGCAAGGGGGGGCGGGGCGATGGGGAGGGGGGCAAGGGGGGGCGAGGCAAGGGGGGGCAAGGGGGAGGGGGGGGGCAAGGGGGGGCGGGGCAAGGGGGGCAAGGGGGGGAGGGGGGCAAGGGGGGGTTCCTTATTATAGTTTCTATATATTTTCGCTACGGTTATGTAACTTAACATTGTGTTAACTTAAGTTGTTTATATGTTGGGTTGTTCATTGAGGAGGGGCGAAGGTTCATGATTGTTGTCATTACTGTTATCGTTGGTATTTTAGTATGGTTTGATGTTGTTGTATAAATTCAAAATTTTTCAATAAAAATTATTTTAAAAAAAAAGATTATTTGCTCACGAAGGATGATAAAAGTTAAGAACATTAAATGCAAAACGACCAGCATTTTTCTTTTGAAACCATTGGCACCACCAGTTGGAGTCTACTTTTAAGCAAAACCAATAAATCCACACACTCTCCTGTCAAACTCAACAATTAAAAGGTTACAGTTAACAACACATCGATCTCATTTGTTAAATCTATTATCATCTACTTGTTCTTTTTTGCGGATGAGCTGCATTGTCATGGTGAAGTATCTTATCACAAGGAAGATATTAGTGGAGAAGATCACTTGGCCTATCTTAGTACATCAATCCAGGAAGATACTACAGACCCTCTGTGAATACAGGAGAGGATTGAACAATATACTGGCAGCCAGTTCTACCTTGCCATCAACCATTCCAATGTCTCTGATTTGCATGCTGCTCTCCTGACATCCAATCCTCTGTGTACCGAGATTTCCTAAAACCAAATATTGGGAAGACCAATGCCCTTAGTCCCTGCCACAAACTCCATTCTCCAGTTACTGACTCTATCCACTGCACTGCTCACTCACCGAATCAGTCTGTTCACATGCTTGGCATCCTACTTCACTCGGGTGAGCTTCTGATCACATGGGGTGACCGGTACGGGGAGACCGTGGTCCAGGTGGTAATGTCGCTGGACTAGTAATCCTGAGGCTCAGGCTAACGCTCTTGGGACAAGGTATCAAATCCCAACATGGGAATTAAATTCAATTAATTAAAAATCTGGAATTAAAATCTAATCTCCTTAATAGAAACACAGAAAATAAGAGCAAGATTCAGCCCTTCTAGCCTGCTTGGCCATTTGAAATGATCATGACTGATTCTCTAACTCAAAATCACACTTCTGCCCTCTCCCTATATTCCTTGATGCCTAGAATCTAGAAATGTATCTAGTCCCTTCTTCAATATATTCAGTATCTTGGCTCCACAGCCTTCTGTGGAAGAGAATTCCACAAGTTTACCAAGCTCTGAGTGAAGACATTTAGAACATAGAACATACAGTGCAGAAGGAGGCCACTCGGCCCATCGAGTCTGCACCGATCCACTTAAGCCCTCACTTCCACACTATCCATCGTCCAGGAAGGGTGACACACAGTCATTCACAGCTCATGCAATATCCCAGCAAGCATCGTGACATTGGGATCAATATTCAACAAGCTGTTGATGATTCCATATCCACGACTGGATTTCTAAGCTGTCACGCTATCTGTGGAGGTGTTCATGCCAAACATTCCCGAGGGAATATGATTGGATATTGCTGCAAGCACCATGCCATCAGTGAAGTGCAAGATCTTTTCCACATTGTTGTCCATGTCCTGAAACAAATGCTCCACACTACGCAGGGAAAGGAGGGAGCGGGTTTAAGCATTGTTCGTGGGGGTGTCGGGGAAGTTAGCACTGTCACTGGGGTGAGGCTGTGCAGTTTGAGGTTGACGGGTCTATTTAAAAAGTGTAAATAAAATGAGACCTTAAGGGGCATCTAGTTCGTGACACAAAAGAAGGCCCTCTCTGATGCTGACTGCAAGATCTGGGCCAACATTTGACCAGAAGTTAGAGCCACGCATGTGAGAAAGTATATTTTTGAAAAGCCGAGAAGTCCAGGATTGCAAAAGGCTACTGAAGCTTATTGCTCAAGTACCATCTTTCTCTGATGCTAACTAGGCCGCCTTTTTTCATGCTTCCCATGGATTCCTTTAGATTTAGGTGAAGCCTGTAAAAATGAGTTTCGAAAAAATAGCAGCACTTCCAACGAGAGTCCATTGCTCTTATTGGAAATGTAGACCAGTTTGAATCCATAGAATCCCTACAGTGCAGAAGGAGGCCATTTGACCCATCGAGTCTACACTGAGTCGGCAAGGTTTGATCAGGAATAGTTTTGTCAAAAGGCATATGGTACACGTGTCTTTATCAATCGTGGCATAGATTACAAAAGCAAGGAAGTCATGTTGGAGTTATATAGAGCACTGGTGAGGCCACAGCTGGAGTACCGTGTGCATTTCTGGTCTCCATATTATAGAAAGGATGTGATTGCACTGGAGCGAGTGCAGAAGCAATTCACCAGGATGTTGACTGTGATGGAACATTTTAATTGTGAAGAGAGATTGGATCGGCTGGAGTTGTTTTCGCTGAAGTAGAGAAGACAGACCTGATCGAGGTGGACAAGATTGTGAGGGGGTGGATCGGGAACAGCTGTTCCCCTTATTTGAAGGGTCGGTTAGGAGGGCACACGAGTTCAAGGTGAGGCACAGAAGGTTCAGCGGGGATTTGAGGAAAAACCTTTTTACCCAGAGGGTGGTGACGGTCTGGAACGCACTGCCTGGGAGGGTGGTGGAGGCGGGTTGCCTCACATGCTTTAAAACATACCTGGATGAACACTTGGCACGTCTTAACATTCGAGGCCATGGGCCAAGTGCTGGCAACTGGGATCAGGATTGGCAGATCAGGTGCCTTTCATGCGGTGGTGCAGATGCGATGGGCTGAAGGGCCTTTTCTGCACTGTATTTTTCTGTTATTCTGTGGCCCTCCGAAGGAGCACTCAAGCTAGGTCCACTCCCTCGCCATATCCACATAACCCTGCGTATTGATCATGGCCAACCCACCGAACCTGCACATCTTTGAGTGCAATTCTGCCACTTTGGACTCAACCTGACTTTTCTCTTTTCAGGTGTCACATTTAGAATTGCGGTTGGCAGCTCTATCACAATTATTACCAGAACCACAAGTTCCAACCTGCAATTAACTGCAAAACTTTGATATGTGAGTCAAGTGCAGAAATCCTAATATCTGAAAAGTGTTAAGTGATATTGTTGCGTGTTTGATGCAACAGACTTTTGTGACATGGGAGTGTGAAGTTTACAGTTATACAGTTCATCTCAAAGTCCAGAAATAGCATGATATTATCACATGAGCATTAAATGTAAGACTTTTTTTTTGTCTGGCATTTGAAAAAAAAATGATTTTTATTGATTTTCATATTTCATGGTACCTAGTTCCATCGTTACTGACAAAGTCAGTTACATTTACATAGCTCCTTTTTGGAGGGGTTTGAGACCCCCCCTCCCCCAAACAGAATGAGACAGGTGTACATGTATGAGTTCCGACCTGGAACTTTCGGACCGTCTACCTGTTTCTTACTCCCCTCCACTGTGGGCCTTATCTGGCTGATCCGCCCTGTTTGGGTACTCTGTGTTGGCCCTGGCGTGTGTCGCCCAGCCTGCTGTTCTTGACTTTGCTCCCTCCCTTTTGTTTTCATCTGTGGCTCTGCCGCCAGTGTTCTGTGGTGTGCCCCGCAGGTTTTTTGAGCCCTACTCTCCTCTCCTCTCCATCTCCTCTTTTACCCCCCTTTCCTTTACGTTTTGGTGGCATGCCTGCACGACCCCCCTCCCCCCTGATCTCTTGGCTGCTGACTACGAACAGTTCTTGGAACAAGTTTGTGAACGGCCTCCACATCTTGTGGAAGCCTTCTTCCAACGCACGGATGGTAAATTTTATTTTCTCCAGTTGGAGGAATACTGACCGGTCGGACTGCCAGTCTGCAGCTTTGGGTGGTGCTTTAGATCGTTAGCCGAGCAGGATTCTTCAGTGGACGATTAGGGAGGCCAAGTTAGAGTGTCAGCCCCGCACCCCATAAAGAGTTCTGGCTGTTCTGAGACCCCAAAGAACGCCACTTTTGGGCATGGCTCGAACCTCATCCCCACAACCTTAGACATTGCCTCAAAAAACATTGTCCAGAACCCGACAACTCGGGCAGGCGCAGAACATGTGGGTGTGGTTGGCCGGGCTGCCCTGGCACCGCTTGCATATTTGTCCTCCACCTCCAGGAAGAACCTGTTCATTCGGGTTCTGGTTAGGTGCACTCCGTGCCCACCACCATTAGCTCCTTTAGGCTTAGCCCTGCGCATGTGGAGGTGGCGTTTGTCCTTTTCAGTGCTTTGATCCAGAGTCGTTCGTTTACCCCCCCCCCCCCCCCCCCCCCCACTACTTCTGTGCCCAGTTCCTCCTCCCACTTTTCTCTCATCTCGTCTTGTCCAGGGGGAGTGTGCCTCCTCCAACAGTTGTGCCCATGCAGCTACCCGCAGTACCCTTTCCCTAGGTTCCCCTCATCCAACAGTTCCTCTACCAGTGACTGTCTCAGCATCAGTGGATACGTAGTCGTTTCTCTACAGAGGAGGTTTTTAAATTGTATATGCCTTAATTCATTTCATTTGGGCAGTTGAAACCTGTCCGTAAGTTCTTCCAGCATCGCTAATCTCTCATTTGTGTGTAAGTTGCTAACTATCAACGTCCCCCATCCTATCACCATCTTTTAAAGGTGTTGTCCATTGTTGATGGCGTGAACCTGTGGTCATTGCAGATGGGGGATATTTCGGTCAGGCCGAAGTGTTGCCTCAATTGGTACCATGTCCTCAATGTGGCTACCACCACTGGGCTTTTGGAGTGTTTGGTTGGCACGGTGCTGTCATAACCAGGGCTCAGAGGGATGTACCCATGTAGGAACTCTCCTCCATCTTTTCCCACTCTGCTTTGGGCTCCTTCACCCATCTCCTCACTCTCACTGCTGTGGCCGCCCAGTGGTAGAATAGTAGGTTTGGGAGGGCTAGGCCTCCCATGCTTCTTTTCCTTTGGAGGACCCTTTTAAAGATCCTTGGTTCTTTCTCCCCCCCCCCCCCCCCCCCCCCCACACCCCTTACACACACTCCCAAACGCCATGATCAGTTTGTGTACTGTGTTGAAGAAGGCCTTGAGGATGTAGATCGGTAGGGAATCTGAACAGTAAGAGAAACCTGCCCAGTTTATCTTGATCGTCTGCACCCTCCCCGCCAGTGAGAGTGTGTCGGACCTCTGCAGAACCTTTTTTACTTCTTCCGCCAGACTCGACCGGTTTGATTTGTGGATCTGTGTCCAGTCGTGGGCAATTTGAAACCCCAGATAGCAGACTTTTTCTGGACTTGATTGAATGGCATTCCCTCCAGCTGTGCTCTCCCTCGCGGGTTCACCGGGAAAGTTTCACTCTTGCTCAGGTTGAGTTTGTAGCCAGAGAAGGCGCCAAACTATGTCAGGAGCTTCATGATTCCTTCCATGCTGGCTTGGGGATCCGAGACATAGAGGAGCAGGTCATCCGCATTGAGTGAGACTCTATGCTATCTATCGCCTCTCTGGATACCCCTCCAACTTCTCACCGTTCTGAGGACAATCGCCAATGTCTCAATTGCTAGAGCGGACGCAGCGGGCACCCCTACCTGTGCCCCTGTGCAGCTGGAAGTACTTAGAACTAATGGTGTTAGTCTGCATGCTTGCCATGGGAGCGTTGTACAAACGTTTCCCCCAGGCGGTGAACCCTGAATGAAGCACAAACTGCTCCAGTACCTCTACGACTCGACTCTGTCGAAGGCCTTTTCTGCATCCAGGGAGATGACCACTTCTGGTGTTCTCTCCACTGGTAGGGTCATTATCACAGTCAGCAGGCGCTCGATGTTAGCTGCCTACCCTTGGCAAAGCCCGTCTGGTCTTCTGCTACCACCTCTGGTACGCAGTTCTCCAGTCGTCTAGCCAGGAATTTGGTGTCTACCTTCAGTAGCGAGATGGGTCTGTAGGACTCGCACTCAGTCGGGTCTTTGTCTTTCTTGGGTATCAGCGAAATTAAGGCTTGTGCTAGTGCTGGTGGCAGAGTATCTCTTGCTAGCGATTCTGCGAACAACCTCTGCAAGCGCGGGGCCAATGCTGCTGCGTCATTTTTGTAGAAGTCCGCCGGGAATCCATCTGGATCCGGCGCCTTCCCCGGCATCATGGAGTAAATGCTCTCCGTGACTTCCCCCAGTTCTAGAGGTGCTTCCAACCCCATTTTCCTATCCTCCCCCACGACTGGCATGTCCAGTCCATTGAAGAACTATTTCATCCCCAAGTCCCCTCCGGGGGACTCTGCGGTGTACAGTGCCCGGTATAAGGTCTTGAAACTTTTGTTGACCTTTTCTGCCCCCAATCTGTGCTATTTCCTTCTGGCTGCCTGCTTTCTGAGCTGGTGAGCCAGCAGGCGACTGGCTTTGCCTCCGTTTTCATAGAAGGCCCCCTGTGTTAGTGCGGACCTGGTGCACTGCTTTGCTAGTGGAGAGCAGGTCAAAGTTCATTTGTAGCTTTTCCCTCTCCGCCAATAGCTCGACAGTCGTGGCCTCGGAGTACCACCGGTTCACCTCCAATATAGAGTCGACCAGCTGTTGTCTAGCTGCCCTCTCCTTCCTATCTCTTTGTCTGGCATTTTAATGTTGTCATTAACCTGTTTATTCAAATTGTTTAAAGTTTTGCCTAAACGCAAAGGCGTAGCATAAGATGTTAAGTGTTTGTCTGCAAATGCTAGCAATTTCTGAGCTAATTGTTTATATAGATGTGGGCTGTTCTAGTGAACACGCTTGAAGAGTAATCAGAGTATTTAAAAACCATTCTGAGCTGTAATTTACAATGTCATTAAGTCTGTACAACTTTTGCCTTTCTGGTCAGACAGCAGCAATGGAATGTAACCAAAAATCTGGTGAGAGAACAGCTCCAGTAATAGCATCCAGCTCAACTCTGAATACCCCTAATTGTCTTTGTCCCAATAATGTCTCCACCTTGGAAAATTATTTCAAACATTTCACACTCTTTTGACTGAACAGATTTTCCATGGTGTCCACTGTGGCGTGGTTGGTAGCACATTCACCTGTGAAACAGGTTTAGGATTTTGAGGACAAACAATATGCTGAGATTCCAGTACAGCAAAAAGCGGATTGTGTGTTGATGCTGGAGGTGCTGTTCTTTGGATGAGAACTGAGACCGTGTCTGCTTTTACGTGTTTTTTTTAAATTTGGAGTATCCAGTTATTTTTTTCCAATTAAGGGGCAATTTAGCCTGGCCAATCCACCTAATCTTTGGATTGTGGAGATGAAACCCATGCAGTCACAGGGAGAATGTGTAAACTCCACACGGAAGTGACCCAGGGCCGGGTTCAAACCTGGGTCCTCAGCGCCTTAGGCAGCAGTGCTAACCACTGCTCCACCTGGCTGCCCTGCTTTTACATGTTCTTAATTTTAAAAAATCCCATGGCACTATTTGTATAAGAACAGGGGTGGGATTCTCCGAAATGGAGGCAGAATATCCGCGCCGTCGTGAACGCCGTCGCGTTTCACGATAGCGTGAAACGGGCGTGGGCACTACCGATTCTGGCCCCTACAGGGGGCCAGCACGACGCTGGAGTGGTTCACGCCGCTCCAGCCTCCTTTCTGAGCGCCGTGCCAACCCGCGTATGCGCAGTGGTGCCCGCCAACCCGCGCATGCGCAGTGGACTTCCTTAACGCGCTGGTCCCGACGCAACATGGCGTGGGGGTTCAGGGGCTGGTCGCGTAACAAATTAGGGCCAGGGCCGGAGAGGTCTGATTGTCGCCAGGCAGGAATGTTCCGTGTGACAATCGCCAGGCAGGAATGTTCCTTCCAGTCGGGGAACACTTCAGCAGTCAAGGGCATTCAGCCTCTGATCTCCGGGTAAGCGTTCTCCAAGGCGGTCTTCAGGACCCGCGACAACGCAAAATCGCCGAGCAGAAACTTATAGCCAAGTTCCGCACACATGAGTGCGGCCTCAACAGGGTCCTGGGATTCATGTCGCATTACATTCATCCCCCACCATCTGGCCTGGGCTTGCGAAATCCTGCCAACTGTCCATGCTTGAGACAATTCACACCTCTTTAACCTGGGATTACCCCTCTCTCTGGATCTGTAAAGACTTAATTACCTGCAATGCTCGCATTCAAAGCATTGTCTTGCATCTTTGACTTTATCTATATATATATATATATGTATATATATATATGTGTTTCTGGAACCTACCTCTTCATTCACCTGAGGAAGGAGCAGTTCTTCGAAAGCTAGTGATTTGAAATAAATCTGTCATACTTTAACCTGGTGTTGTAAGACGTCTTACTGTGCTCACCCCAGTCCAACGCTGGCATCTCCACATCATGGCTACCATTAACATATACAGTCCCCCTCCCCGCAACCCTCCCAAATCCTGCCAACTGTCCATGCTTGAGACAATTCACACCTCTTTAACCTGGGATTACCCCTCTCTCTGGATCTGTAAAGACTTAATTACCTGCAAATGCTCGCATTCAAAGCATTGTCTTGCATCTTTGACTTTATCTATATATATATATGTATATATATATATGTGTTTCTGGAACCTACCTCTTCATTCACCTGAGGAAGGAGCAGTTCTTCGAAAGCTAGTGATTTGAAATAAATCTGTCATACTTTAACCTGGTGTTGTAAGACGTCTTACTGTGCTCACCCCAGTCCAACGCTGGCATCTCCACATCATGGCTACCATTAACATATACAGTCCCCCTCCCCGCAACCCTCCCAACCCTCCCCCCCCAATGTTCGATGTAATCCAATTCTTGAAAGTTCATAATGAATAACGCCCATGAATTGTAGAACCCTTCCGTCCTTCCCCTCAATTCAAACTTAACCTTCTCAAGAGTTAAGAGTTCCAGCAGGTCTCCCCGCCACGCCAGGGCACAGGGTGGAGAGTTTGATCTCCATCCCAACAGGATCCGCCTTCAGCCGATTAACAAGGCAAAGGCTATAACATCTGCCTCCACATCCGTTTCCAATCCTGGCTGGTCTGATACCCCGAATATGGCCTCCCAGGGGCCTGGGTCCAGTTTAAAGTGCACAACTTTAGAAGCTACACTTTAAAAACCTCCTTCCAGTAATCCTCCAGCTTTGGACGGGACCAAAACATATGAACGTGGTTTGCGCGCCCCCCCCCCCCCCACACACACACACAACGTTTACATACATCTTCGACCCCCTCAAAGAGCCGGCTCATCCTCTTCTTTGTGAAGTGCGCTCTATATACCACCTTCAGCTGTATCAGCCCCAAACTCACGCACGAGGTGGAGGCATTCACTCTCCAGAGCACTCCACACCAGAACCCCTCCTCCGTACCCTCTCCCAACTCTTCCTCCCACTTTGCTTTGATCCCTTCCAGCGGTATTTTCTCCTCTCCAAAAATAGCCCCGTAAACCGCCGACACTATCCCTTTCTCCAGTCCCTCTGTTGTCAGCACCTCCTCCAGCAATGTGGAGGCCGGCTCCACTGGGAAGCTCTATGTCTCCTTCCTAGCAAAGTCTCGAACCTGCATGTATCTAAACATTTCCCCCCTGCTCCAGCCCATATTTCGTTCCCAGCTCCTTCAATCCTACAAACCGACCCCCAAAAAACAAATCCTTTAGTGTCCTAATTCCCTTCTTCTCCTATCTCCGAAAATTTCCATCCCACTTCCCTGGCTCAAATCTGTGGTTCCCCCGAATCGGCATTTCCCTTGACCCTGCCCCCAGCCCGAACTGCTGGCAAAACTGCCTCCAAATTCTCAACGAAGCTATCACTCCCGGACACCCTGTCTTTCTACTTGTTAAGATCATAGAATTTTCAGTGCAGAAGGAGGCCATTTGGCCCATCGAGTCTGCATCGGCCCTTGGAAAGCGCACCCTACCTAAGCCCACCCTATCCCCACACCCCCACCGTATCCCAGTAACCACACCTAACATTGTTTGGACGCTAAGGGCAATTTATCATGGCCAATCCACCTAACCTGCACATCTTTGGATTGTGGGAGGAAACCAGAGCACCCTGAAGAAACCCACACAGACATGGGGAGAACTTGCAGACTTTGCACAGCTAGTGACCCAAGCCGGGAATTGAATCTAGGACCCTGGAGCTGTGAAGCAACAGTGTTAACCACTGTGCTACCGTGCTGCCCAAATTATTTCATATTGTGGCTTCCATCAGACATAAAATCAACTTCCTTAATTTCAAAATCCTGGACTACCGTGGAACATTATAAACATCGTGGGCACGGAATTCCCTCCCATGCTGTTGGTAAAAGTCCAGTTCCATTGACCTTTTTTCTCTTTTTCTTTTTTTAAAATAAATTTAGAGTACCCAATTCTCTATTTTTCCAACGAAGGGGCAATTTAATGTGGCCAGTTCACCTACTCTGCACATTTTTGAGTTGTGGGGGTGAGAACCATGTAGACACGGAGAATGTGCAAACTCCACACGGATAGTGACCCAGAGCCGGGATCGAACCTGGGACCTCGGCGCCGTGAGGCTGTAGACTAACCCACTGCGCCACCGTGCTCCCTCACAGCGCCATTGTTTATTGGATTGAACCAGGTGCCAGGGTGAGCCGTTCTGGCTGAAAAACAATGAGGACTGAGGAGCTGGGCAGACAGGGAAAGGGTTTGCTGCTGAGGCTTTGTAGGGAGGGGGATGAGGGGGCTGAGGAATGGAGCAGAGAGGAGGGTGGATGGAGCAGGGAGAAGTGGGGGTAGGGGAGATGGCATAGGGCTGGGAAGGAGGGTTGGCGAATGAGGATGTGGGGTGAGGCTGGAGAGATGGGGGAATTGATGCTGCCAAGACCACAGGAGCAAGATGGCCTAGGGTAGGGGTGGTGCTGACAAGACCACAAGAACTGCATGCCGAGGCCCCCCTTCCCCGAGGCCTGCCGGAACACCCTAGACCCACCAGCACCCCAGGGTGCAGGCCTCAAGAGTGCCACCCCTGCCAGACCCAATTTTTCACAATTGGACCATTGGATGAGCTTCTTCCAGGCATTGAAGTCAGTATCAAAATTCTTAAGTAACGCCTTCAGAATGTCCTTGGTAAGCAAGTGTCAAGCATTCTAGTTATATTTTCAGCCCAACTCAGTTGTGACCGTCTCAGTATTGTGTGGATGCTTGGCATGTCTGCGCGGGTGAATGTCTCAATGTTTGGTATTTTGTCCTGCCTTCTGATCTTCAAAAGCTTCCAAAGGCAGCTCAAGTGAAAGTGGTTGAGCTTCTTGGCACTACCCTGGCACAGAGAGCACATCTCACATGTGTAGAGCAGAGTGGACAAGACTATTGCTCAATGGACTTTTTGGCAGGCTGCTCCTCATTCCCAGATTGATATTCAAAGTTTGCTGAATACTGCACATTTTGGCAATTCTTGTATGTATCTTTATTATCAGTATAGGCAGCTTGAGTGTACTGCTGAGATAAGTGAATTTATATTCCTGACAGCTCCTGGTCATGAACTGAAAATTTAGGATTGAGATGGGGCTTTCCTGGAGCAGACTGGTACGATCCTTCTTTGTTCCTTGAGATGACCGTAAGGTCGGAGGTTTTGCATGCATTGGAGAAAAGGTCCATGCTGCATTGCATGTCCAGCTCTGAACCATCTCTGAAACCATAAGTTGGCTGTTATTCCTTAGGCGAGGTGGTGGGAATGGAAAAAAGAGGAAGATAAATATTTAGGGTGTGGGTTGCATAAGGACACAAAAATGCACAGTCAACAGCAAACAGGAAATCAAGATGCATGTCCTGGGGTGACTTTGTAGCCTGTGACTGGGGTTGGTTCAGATTGAGCAGTTTCCCAATGATGCGACAGCTAATCCCAGGATCAACATCATGGAAGGACAGTGGGGAAAAAACCTGCCAAAGAAGGTTGGCTCTTGTACGTAGCCCTGTTTAACTCCGTTAGTGACTGGAATGGGTCAAAAGACCCCGCATCACCCAGAACACGCGTGAGTATGCCATTATGGAACTGTCAAACCAGAGTGCTAAGTTTCTTAGACACGCCAAATTTCTCTGTTACTTTCCAAAGACCCTCACAGTAGGCAGTATCAAAGGCCTTGCTCAGGCCAACAGATATGGTGTAGAGGTCTAGGTTCTATTTTTGACATTTCTCTTGGAGCTGTCTAGCTATAAATACCATAGCATTGTCCCCTTGACCTTTTCTGAAACTGCACTGACTCTCTGGAAGCAGATCTTCGTTGACGTGCTTCCAGAAGCGGTTCAGGAGAATTCTGGAGAAATTTTTGCAGGCGATGGAAGAGGAGTGAGATTCCTCTATGATCTTCATAAGATTATCATGGTCCTTTCTGTTTATACAGATGGACAATGGAGACACCTTTGTCTTCCAACAGGATGGGTAATTGTGTCCACTGTGGACAGAAGGTTCAGTGAGCCTCTTGACCAGGCATTGAGCTCTAGACTTGTAGAACTCAATCCGGAAGAGTGTCAGCTTCTCAGAGCTTTGCAGCAGTCAGAAGTTTGATTGCCTTTGGTCGTTTGTAGAGAGGAACCTCTGCATGAATGGGTCACACCTGAGCCAAAACGTTGCATGAGTTGGCACTTTTTTTAGGGGATGTGATGGAAATAAAGAAGAAAGAGGAAGAGAAAGATTTAGGGCGTGGGCTGTATGGAGATGCAAAAATGCAAATGTAGTGATGTGTGGCAGATCACATCTTGTGTTGCTAAAAATGAAACCTAAGCTAAAAATAGGTAGCTCGCAAATATAGCGTGCGCCATGGCGCAAACTCACTAAGCCATCTGACCTGGGGATATTGCATCAGGGTTCACAGAAAGATGTACTTGGTTGAGCCAGGAGGTAAATGAGAAATTATTGACAAACTGATTCTGTCCCTTTGACAAAGTTAACGTGTATGAGTCATTGAATTTTTTATGTTGATTTAAAACCTTTGAACCAGTCAGGTTTTTCTTTTTCTTTCATATGATCTGGGTGTCGCTGGCTAGACCAGCAATTTTATCGCCCATCCCTAATTGCCCTTGGGGAGGTGATGGTGAGCTGCCTTCTTCAACCGCAGTCCATGTGGTGTAGGCACACCCACGGTGCTTTTAGGGAGGGAACTCCAGGATTTTGAACAACTGTGAACAAACACTGGTATAGGGAACAAATTAATGTGCAAAAAACAGAATCCCGTTTTGGGCGCATATAGCCTGCAGTGCACAAAATAACCCCACTATCAGACGCGACTCTTGTTTTTTTCTGGCCTCAGTTGGGAACGCCCCAACGAGGCCGCACTTACCTCGGTTCCTGCACTGGCTTAGCTCAGCTCAGCGGTGCAGGACGAGATCGGGGCGCCATTGAGAAACCTTTTTACTCTCCTCAGAAACCCTACTCCGGACACTCCCACTACCCCAACATTACCTCTTGGAGGCCCTCGAGATGCCCCTCACCACACCTCTTTTTCTTTTTTCTTTTTTTTCTATAAATTTAAAGTACCCAATTCCTTTTTTTAAAAATTAAGGGCCAATTCAGTGTGGCCAAACCACCTACTCTGCACATGTTTGAGTTTGGGGGCGAAACTCGCGCAAACATGGGGAGAATGTGCAAACTCCACACGGCCAGTGACCCAGAGGCGCGATCGAATCTGGGACCTCAGCGCTATGGGGCAGCAGTGCTACCCACTATGCCACCGTGCTGCCTCTCACCATACCTCTTTAAGGGCCAAGAACCCCTGGTTGGAATCCCTGGCTCGGGCAACCTGGCACCCAGGTCCCTTGGCACAGCCAGCCTGGCACCCTAGCAGTGCCCCTGTCAGCCTGGCAGTGCCCCTGTCAGCCTGGCAGTGCCTGGCTGGTGGTGCTGGGGTGCCTGGCTGGCAGTGCCAAGATGCCTGGGCACCACCCTGCCCAGAGCCCAGCCACCATGGAGCCTCCGATGGCCTGGGAGCCCCCCCCCCCCCCAACCACGATTGGGTGAACCAGTGCTAAACAGCAACATGGCGAGGTCTCCCAGGTACGGGTATTAATTCCCGGGCCTCAGGAGAATAGGGTGCCGACATATTTAAATGCACTTTAATGGTTTACTTGTAAATCTGGATTTCGCCCTGCACTCTGAGTGTCGCAAATCGCCTCCTGCACTCCCGGCTCTACCGCAATTCCAAAAATTGCGAGTCCCCACCCTGGTTTGACCCTTGATCCAACCACCCTCGACACCGTCCCCGCCACCCCCTTCCAGAATTCTTCCAGTGCTGGGCATGCCCAGAACATATGGGCGTGGTTTGCTGGACTCCCCGAACATCTGGTGCACCTGTCCTCACCCCCAAAGAACCTACTCATCCTAGTCCCGGACATGTGGGCCCGGTGCAGCACCTTAAATTGGATGAGACTAAGCCTCGCACATGAAGAGGAAGAGTTGACTCTCTCCAAGGCATCCGCCCAGTCCTGTCCTCTATCTTCTCCCCGAGTTCCTCCTCCCATTTGGCCTTCAGCTCCTCCACTGACAACTCCTCCACCTCCTGCATTACCTTATAAATGTCAGACACCTTCCCCTCTCCGACCCACACCCCCGAAAGCACTCTGTCCATCGTCTCCCGCGAGGGCAGCAAAGGGAATCCCTCTACCTGTCGCCTAGCAAACGCTTTTACCTGCAAGTATCTGAACATGTTCCCTTGGGGAAGTCCAAATTTATCTTCCAGTTCCCCCAGGCCTGCAAACCTCCCGCCAATAAACAGGTCCCTCAATTTACTGATGCCCATCCTTTGCCACCCCCTAAATACCCCCATCCCTGTTCCCTGGGATGAACCGATGATTGCCACCTAATGGAGCCTCCATCGAGCCCCCTGTTTCCCCCCTATGCCGTCTCCACTGTCCCCAGATTCTTAGGGTCGCCGCCACCACTGGGCTTGTGGTAAACCTCTTAGGGGAGAGCGGCAACGGCGCCGTTACCATGGCACCCAGGCTCGTACCTCTACATGACGCCATCTCCATTCTTTTCCACGCCGCCCCTCCCCCCTCCATCACCCATTTACGCACCATTGACACATTGGCTGCCCAATAGTACCCCAGAAGGTTGGGCAGCGCCAGCCCGCCTCTATCCCTCCCTCGCTCCAGGAACACCCTCTTCACTCTCGGAGTCCCATGTGCCCACTATCAAAATACTGATAGTCACTCTCCTAAAGAAGGCCCTGGGGATAAAGATGGGCAGGCACTGAAAGAGGAACAAGAACCTCGGAAGCACCGTCATTTTGACGGACTGTACCCTCCCCGCCAACGACAATGGCAGCATGTCCCACCTCTTGAACTCCTCCTCCATCTGATCTACAAGCCTGGTGAAATTATGCTTGTGAAGAGTCCCCCAGTCCCTGGCCACCTGCACCCCCAGGTACCTAAAGCTCTCCCCTGCCCGCCTAAGCGGGAGCCTACCAATTCCTTCCTCCTGGTCTCCAGGGTGCACCACAAACACCTCACTCTTGCCTAAATTTAGTTTATAACCTGAAAAGATCCCAAACTCAGCTAGCAGCTCCATCACCCCTGGCATCCCTCCCACCGGGCCCGCCACATACAGTAACAGGTCATTGGCATACAACGACACCCTATGTTCCTCCCCACCTCGCACCAAACCTCTCCACCTCTCTGAATCCCTCAACGCCATCGCCAGCGGCTCGATTGCCAGTGCAAACAACAAGGGGGACAGGGGGCAACCCTGCCTGGTCCCTCGGTAAAGCCGGAAGTACTCCGACCTCCTCCCATTCGTGGCCACGCACGCCATCGGGGCCTCATATAGCAGCCTTACCCATCTAATGAACCCTTCACCAAATCCAAACCTCCCCAACACCTCCCATAAGTACCCCCACTCCACTCTATCGAAGGCCTTCTCCACATCCAGCGCCACCACTATCTCTGCCTCCCCCTCAATCGCCGGCATCATGATGACATTCAACAATCTCCGCACATTCGTGTTTAGCTGCCTTCCCTTCATAAAACCTGTCTGGTCCTCGTGCACCTCGTGCACAACCCCTGGCACACAGTCCTCTATCCTGGTGGCCAGGATTTTTTCCAGCACCTTGGCATCTACGTTGAGGAGAGATATGGGCCTGTATGAACCACACTGCTGGGGGTCCTTGTCCCTCTTTAAAATTAACGGGATCAGCGCCCGCGACATCGTCGGGGGCAAAGTCCCCCCTTCCCACGCTTCGTTGAGTGTCCGTACCAGCAAGGGGCCCACTAGGTCCACAAACGTTTTATAAAATTCCACTGGGAAACCATCTGGCCCCGGTGCCTTCCCTGACTGCATCTGCCCGATCCCCTTAACTAGCTCCTCCAGCTCAATCGGCACACCCAACCCCTCCAACTGCTCCTCCTGCACCTTCGGGAAAGAAAGCCCGTCGAGGAACCTCTCCATTCCCCTCCTCTCCCCCGTTGGCTCCGACCGGTACAGTTCCCCATAAAAGTCCTTGAAGACCTCATTCACCTCTACCCCCTTCCGCACCACATTCCCACTCTTGTCTCTCACTCCAGCAATTTCCTTAGCCGCATCCCGCTTGCGGAGCTGATGAGCCAGCATCCTACTCGCCTTTTCACCATGTTCGTACACTGCCCCTTGTGCCTTCCTCCACTGTGCCTCCACCTTTCTAGTGGTCAGCAAATCAAATTTAGCCTGCAGGCTGCGCCTCTCCCCCAACAGTCCCTCCTCTGGTGCCTCTGCATACCTCCTGTCTACCTCCAGCATCTTTCCCACCAGTCTATCCCTCTCACTCCTCTCGCTCCTCTCCCTGTGTGCCCGGATGGATATCAGCTCCCCACGAATCACTGCCTTCAGGGCTTCCCAGACCACCCCCACCTGAACCTCCCCCGTATCATTCACCTCAAGTACCCCTCAATACTTGCCCGGACCCTCCTACACACCACCTCCTCCGCCAACAACCCCACATCCAACCGCCACAACGGGCGCTGGTCCCACATCTCCCCCATCTCCAGCTCTATCCAATGCGGAGCGTGGTCGGAGATTGCAATGGCCAAATACTCGGCCTCCTCCACTCTCGGAATCAGTCCCCTACTCACCACGAAGAAGTCTATCCGAGAATAGACCCTCTGTACGTGGGAGAAGAAAGAGTACTCGCGTGCCCTCGGCCTCACAAACCTCCATGGATCCACCCCACCCATCTGGTCCATAAACCCTCTCAGTACCTTGGCCGCCGCAGGCCTCCTACCCGTCCTAGAGCTGGACCGATCCAGTGAAGGATCCAACACCGTATTGAAGTCTCTCCCCCCCCCCCCCCCCCCCCCCCCCCCCCCCCCCCCCCCCCCCCCCGTCCCCTGTCCCCCCATGATCAGACCTCCCGCATCAAAATCCGGGACCCGTCCCAACATACGCCTCATAAAGCCCGCATCGTCCCAATTTGGGGCATACACACTAGCAAGTCCCACCTTCTCTCCTTGTAGCCTGCCCCTAACCATAACATACCTACCCCCCTTATCAACCACCACCTCCGATGCCTCAAACGACACATCGTCCCGTCACACCCGCCCCGTCATCGTCTCCGCCCCCCAGCCCCGCAGCGCGGGAAACCAGAGGAAAGCCGGTGCTTTCGCATTGCCCCACCACACCCTTCTGACACAGCTCCCAAATACCAGCCCCACTCCATACCCCCAACCCGACATAGAATACAACAAACCCCCCCAACCCTCCCCGCAAGATACAAAACTCAAATAATGCCCCACAGCAAAAATAAAATAACAGAACAACACCCCCATAAATAACCATATCAAAATTTCAAAAGTACAAAAATAAAGAGAACACAGCAACAGCAGAATCCAGCAATAAAATATTACAACCGACCCCGCAACCCCCAACCCCTAGTTCAAGTCCAGTTTCTCCGTCCGCACGAAGGCCCACGCCTCCTCCGGGGAACCGAAATAATAATGTCGGTCCGAATAAGTTACCCACAGGCGCGCGGGCGGCAACATTCCGAACTTTATCTTTTTCCTGTAAACCACCTCTTTCGTCCGATTAAATCCGGACCGCCGCTTACCCACCTCCGCACTCCAACCCTGGTAGATCCGTATTACCCCATTCTCCCAATTGCTGCTCTTCACCTTCTTGGCCCAGCGCAGCACACACTCCCGATCACTGAACCGGTGGAACCTCACCAGCACTGCACGCGGGGGTTCATTCTCCTTAGGCCTTCTGGCCAGTACTCTGTGTGCTCCCTCCAGCTCCAAGGGCAGATGGAAAGACCCGACCCCCACTAGCGAATTCAGCATTGTAGCCACGTAGGTTGTCAGGTACGACCCCTCCAGCCCCTCCGCAAGGCCCAAGATCAGCAGATTTTTCCGTCTCATGCGGTGATCAACCTCCTCGAAGCGTTCCTGCCACTTCTTGTGGAGTGCCTCGTGTCCCTCCACCTTACTCACGATGATCCCGGCCTCCTCCTCTCGTTCAGTGGCCTGCGTCTGCAGCTCCTTGTTGGCAGCACCCTGGGTCGCCTGAATCTCCGAGAGCCTTCTGTTTGTTTCCTGCAGAGAGCTCAGTACCTCAGCCTTGAAGTCTGCAAAACAGCGCAGGAAAGCAGCTTGTTGCTCCAGGGCCCACTGCTTCCACTCCTCTGGAGCTCTGCCGGCCGCCATCTTGGATTCCTTCCCCTGTTTTTTCTGGGGAGCTGCTGCCGTTTTTTCCCCCTTTCCACTCCGAGTTCGAGTCATGGACTGCGGGGAAAGTCGATCAGCACACCTTCTCCCACCGGGAGACGTCGAAAAATTTCGGTTTTGGGCTCTAAAAAGAGCCGAAAAGTCCGTTTAAAACGGGAGCTCCCAAATGTGCGGCTTCCTACGTCATCGCCGCCACCGGAAGTCGCTGCCCTTGTTTTTCTAGGTGGTAGAGGTTGCAGGTTTGGATGGTGCTGGCAGATGGCAGAATATTTGTTTTATACTTTACATTCCATCCTCAGTGGGGAGTGCAGGTATCAGGAGAGGTCTTGCTATCCCCGGTCACTAATTAAATGTTGCCCCGTTTTGGATGTCAGGACACAACTCAGAACAGTTTACCTGCTGAACTTTTTCTGATCACCAATTGCATTGCCATTTTGAGTTGATGCAAATGCTTTATTGGAAATGATCACTAGTTTTGCCAAGTTGGCCAGACCTGGACTTTGGACTTCCTTCTTCCTGCTCTGACTATGGTTTACTTGTCTGTAAGGGGAAGGGAGTTACTTCGATCTATAGAGCGTCTTTCATGGCCTCAAGTCAAACCAAAGCACCTCGTAGCCAGTGAAATACTTTTCAAATGTATCGACTGTTGTAATGTAAGGAAACAAACTCATTAAAGTTTCCTGGTCTGCGTGCAGTGAGGATGAAACCCCTGGTGCTGAATAAATGTGTGTTTTATGTCACAGGATGATGCAATGATGCCGCAAAGAGTGAGGCTGCAGTATGAAGCTGCCCTTGTTCACACCAATTGTGTAAGTATTAAAACTGGTCAGATCTTTTGACAAGTCATGTAGCTATCATGATGAGAAATGGATGGTAAAATCCATAGACCCTGCACTCAAAAGGAGCGCAGACTAGACAATTAGTGCTTGCTGCCCTTTCTTAAATCCTCTTCGAGTAGCTTTGCACTGGGAGTACAACGTTGGTTAACTTGCCCTTCATTTTTCCACTGGTTGTGGTTTTGTTACAAATATCATGCAAACTAGAAGACCTGAAGTTTAACCTTGGTGTGGCCTGGATGTGATAGCTTTGGGTGCTTCTCAGCAGTCCCCAGTCCTCTCAGAGACACAGAAATAATCGGAATCGAAATTGGTTCAATAGCAATATCTCCTGGCTTCAGTTTGACATTTATTTTTAATTGCTCATTAATACTTCTGTACTGCGGCTCTGAGGACCCGGGTTCGAATCCCGGCCCTGGGTCACTGTCCGTGTCCAGTTTGCACATTCTCCCCATGTCTGCGTGGGTTTCATCCCCACAACCCAAAGATGTGCACATTAGGTGGATTGGCCATGCTAAATTGCCCCTTAATTGTTGACTTTGTTGTGCCCACTGTCGGTTAAGGTCAGAGATCGGGAAGGTCAATTTTGTTTCCTTCCTCACAGATGTTGCCTGACCTGTTAAGTATTTCTAGCATTTCTGGTTTGGTTTTATTTCTTCTTCTTTGCCTCAGCGTTCAAGTCTTTCACTCTTCCCCACCATTCCAATCAGTTATAATTGGATTTGTTCACCATTGAAATGCACAAAATGTTTCTGCACAGTTTCAATTTTCTGCCCCGTAACATTCTGGCAGAAGACACATCCTGAGAGATGCACTGCATGTCGACGTAACAGTTCCCCAACCATCGCAATGTAAAACCTCAAAGTATAACATCGTCTCAAAAATATTACAACAGGCCACAAACTTTATGGTCATATCGCTTCTCTTTTTTCACTCCCCCCACCCTTCACAGCCCATCTTGTGAAGCTTTCCGAGAGGGAAATGGACCTATTCTGCTTCCACTGTGGGTGGAAACAAGATGCCCAGTGTTGGCCCAGATCCACAAATATTCATTAAGAGTTTTGTAAAAGTGGCTCATTGACAAATAAAGAACATGAATTTAGACCCGCATTTTCCCAGTACAGGCAGATTTACAGAGGTATTTATACTCGAACAACTTTTATTTATGTAGTGTTCTCACTGCAACAAAATATCTACTACATTTTGAAAGTGTGAATGAATCATCACTTGGAACTATCAAAGCTCCAAGTAAGTTCTGAACTCTTGGCCTTTTAAAGTAGGTCAGGCGTATCCTAGTTTCTTGTAAATTTCTCATTATCTCTGCCTTTTATCGGTGCAGCGAGGAAGTAGAGAAGTGGTGCGCTCATCTCTGTTCAAAGAGTGCTTCCTTCCTGCAGTTATGGTTACTGTGGCAGGTTCTGTGCCAAGGGCTAAACCTTAACTTAATGCAGTGAGGTGAGATCTTCCTTTACCCTGCAGCAAGATTAAAACTATTTCCTACAATAGGAAGAATGTTGACCGCGGAAGAAATCTGTGGATGGGTGCTGAGGTACTTGCAAGGATTCACTTTGACCCAGCATTTCTCACAGTAGACATTTCCAGAAGACGAGCAAATCTCTAAATAGGTAATGATGATCAGCAAAGGTGCCAGATTTTTAAAAAATCTTAAAATAGGGGGCAGCATTCTCCAACACTCCGCGCTGGAATCGCGCCCGGGGCGGAGGCGGAGAATAGCCGTTCATGCCGGAAATCCGGCGCTTCCGTGATTCTCCGTGGACTCCTCGCCAGTCCCGCACATGCGGTCAATGTGGCGCTAGTTGGGGGCCATTGGAACTGGTCCCCACAGCAATTCTCCGCGGTCGATCGGCCGAACTCCCGCCGACATGGTTTACATGTGGTACCACCTGGCGGGAGCTGGGACCCGTGGCCGCGGTGGCGGAGCTGGGACCCGTGGCCGCGGTGGCGGTCCTGGTGGGGGGCGGGACGTATCTGACTCCAGGCGGCCCTCAGTGGTGGCCAGGCCTGCGATCGGGAGCCACCAATCGGCGGGCCATCGCGATCTGGGAGGGACCTACCTTCCTCCCCCCGGGCCCGCTGTGTGGCTCTGCCATGTTGGCGATGCCCACGCTGAGGTGGGCATCCGCGCGCATGCGCTAACTCGCTTGCGACCGCTGTGCGCATTCGCGGCCATGCGGTCTGGCTGGCAGGGCCCCGCCAGAGCTGCGCGACGCATGCCGAGGCTCTGCTAGCCCCCTGGAAAACGGGGAATCACCCTGGACTTTCGAGGAAAAAGTCCGGAGTAATTCTCCCCCGTTTTCCAGCGGGCGTGGGGACTTAGTCCCCAGAAGGGAGAATCCCGCCCAGGATCGCGACAGTGGAGGAGGAGGCCATTCATTCCATTGAGTCTGCAGTGGCCCTTTTTTTTTACATAAATTTAGAGTGCACAGTTCTTTTTTTCCCCAATTAAGGGGCAATTTAGCATGGCCAATTCACCTACCCGGCACATGTTTTTGGGTCGTAGGGGTGAGACCAACGCAGACATGGGGAGAATGTGCAACCTCAATACGGATAGTGACCCGGGGCCAGGATCGAGCCTAGGTGCTCGGCGCCGTGAGGCAGCAGTGCTAACCACTGTGCGGATCTTGGCAAGTTGTCATATTCATCCCAGTTCTGCCATCTTGTCTGTGAATCAAACTGTGTCACAGACCTGAAACACTGACTGGTTCTCTCTCCACAGATGCTGCCAGACCTGCTGAATATGTTCAGCCTATTCTGTTTATGCAAACGTACAAACCTGCGAATTAGGAACAGGGGTTGGCCACTTGACCATTCGAGCCTGCTCCGCTATTCAGTAAGATCATGGCTGATCTGATTGCAACTTCAAGACTGCATTCCTATCCACCCCTGATGTCCTTCCATCCCCTTACGTGTCAAGAATCTATCCAACTTTCAAAGGCTCGGCTTCCTTTTGAGGAAGAATGTTCCCAAGACTCGCCTCCCTCGGAGGGAAAAAAGCACTGTCATCTCTGTTTTAAACAGTGACCCCTAGTTCTACATTCTCCCACAAAGAGGAAACATTCTCCCCACATCCACATTGTCAAGACATCTCAGGATCTTTAAAGGTGACCCAGGGGTCACCTCTTAGTCTTCTAAATTCCAGTGAGTTCAAGCCTAGCCTTTCTTACCTCCCCCTCCCCCCCCCCCCCCCCCCCCCCCCCCCATCCCCCCGTAAGACAACCTGTCCATTCCAGATATTCGTCTATTAAACCTTCTCTGAATTTCTAACACATTTACATCTTTCCTGAAACAAGGAGAA
The DNA here is from genome assembly GCF_902713615.1 of Scyliorhinus canicula. Taxonomy (NCBI): domain Eukaryota; kingdom Metazoa; phylum Chordata; class Chondrichthyes; order Carcharhiniformes; family Scyliorhinidae; genus Scyliorhinus; species Scyliorhinus canicula. The sequence continues at coordinate 47,508,519 of NC_052163.1, forward strand.
CCATGTTGTACACAATGCTCAGCACAGGCTTGGAGGGCCGAAGGGCCTGTTCTTCTGCTGTACTTTTCTTCACTCTAATACTCCTGATGTGGTCTCACCAATGCCCTGCACAACTGAAGCATGGTCTCCCTACGTCTGTAATCAGTTACCCTCACAATAAACAATAACATTCCATTAGCTTTCCTAATTACTTGCTGTATCTGCATAGTAGCCTTTTGTGATTCATGCACTAGGGCACCCAGATCCCTCTGCATCGCCGAGCTCTGCAACCATTCACTATGTCGATGTTTTCTTTTCATTCTCCTTGCCAAAATGACCATTTCACACTTTGTCACGTTATACGTCATTCGCCAGATCTTTGCCCATTCACTTAATCTATCTATGTCTCTTCGTAGCCTCCTTGTGTTCTCTCCACAGTTTCCTCCCTGCTTTTGTGTCGTCAGCACATTTCGCAATCGTACCTCCCGCCCCTTCATCCATACTATCTCTCATTTTTATGATTAATCAACCTTGTTATAGAGTGGCCAATTGGTTTGGGTTTGAGTGACACTGTTTGAATTCTAATTTTGTTTCCTATAGTCTAATACAAAGTACTTGTAAAATATTTTCCCTTGCTGTGAACATCAGAAAATCCTTCATCCAACACTCTAGTGAAAATACATCATTGAGAACATTTTAATTGGGTAATATATTATTTTTAGATTTTATGGGCCAGTATTGCTCCAATTTGATTTGAAAGGTTACACAATCTCTGAATGAATGCCCTGTATATTGCTTGGCTTTATCGGCCTTGAAGATGGCCAAATCAGTTTGGTAGTCGAAAAATTGCAGCTGTTCAGGAAGACATCCCATCACTGCCATTTTAGGATGAGCAATAAACGTGGCCCTTCCCACGGGACCCAAGAATAACTGTTTTTTTAAATGCATATAAAAATGTATGTTTACTGGTGGTTGTTCACATTAGTCCAGCTCTGTACTAACTAGAGAGCTTGAATCCCACTGCAGGATTCATTGACACAAAATGAACACAATTGTTTTCTGCTGTGATTTTGGGTGATCTACAATATGCTCCCTGAAACTCTGACGGGAGCAGATTCAATAAATACTCGAAAAGAAAGATTGTTTGCAAGACTCAGAGAAGACAGCAGAGGAGTGGGGTCAATTGGATAGCTCTTCTCAAAGAGCTAGTATGGGCACAATGGGCCAAAAGGCTGCCTTCTATGCTTTATAATTGTTGGGCCACAAGTATTTATTTCCCCATTCCAGCTGCTGCTTTGACAATTCAATGACTTCAAGCCATTTTGGCTGCATTTTGGTTTTGTTTGGCCCACTGGTAACACAGACCCAGCAGAGATAGCAGAACCCTGCTATCCACCGAAAGGGAGTGCCCTGGGGCGTCCTTAACATCAACTCCTGATTCCCCCTTGGATTCTTGTAGCATGAGTTCAAACAGGTGAGGAAATCCCCTGCTGCTTACAACTTACTGCGCTCCCTCAGCTGACGAATCAGTGCTCATAAACGTTGACTATGACTTGGAAAAAGTAGTGAGGGTAGCAAGGGTACCGAATAGTAAGGGTAGAAAGGGTACAAAATGTACTCTGGGTGGGGGGCTTCATCAGTAGTGGCACAATAGCATGGCGACGAACTGAGCTGACCGAGACATAAAGTACATATCTGTCGGACTTGGCCTGTGGCAGCAGTGAGAAAATAAACAATAAAGAAAAACCTCCTTGATCTCGATCTCCCCAATCAAGCTTTTTCAGATGCATCTGTCCATGACTGTTACGATCCCATATGATTATACTGGACAAGGCCAATCCCAGAGTGAAACCTGGCTTGATAGATCCTAACTTTGTATTTCTTTTATAAACCATAGAGTAAAGAAACTGAACAAATTCACAGGAGTCTACTAATGAACTTTTAACACGCAGAATAAAACATTTATTAAACAAGAAAAATGAATTACATTACACCAGACAAAAAGGCTGGAAAGATCCCCATACCAACACAAGTAAATGATTCAAATCGCACACTTCTTTTACGCCAGCAATATCTTTACAGACACAGACAAAATTCTGACAGATGAACAATTTACAATAACTGTCTTATACTCTAACATTCAGCGTATACGAGGTATACTTGAATAAACAGGAAATCAGACACATTCGAAAATAAGTGGCAGATGCAACCAAAGTCGATTGCATGGATTTCTTAACAACCCACCCAGACTTTTGTCACATGTGAGCCAGCCAGTCTTCTGGAAACATTGTCTTTCTCTCAAGGGTTTGTAATCTCTACATTTGAAGAACTTTCCTGGCAATTCTCTTCAATTGTTGCTTCAAATAGGATTCATCTCGCCTTCCTCATCTTCAGTCTCACCTTCCAAGATTCCTTTCCTTTGGATCTCCATGTACACTCAAGCCTCCGCTTTCAGCACAACCTCAGACCTTTAGTCGTGCCAAGCAGAACACCACTACTCCAACAAGCTGGCAGTAAGGAGTCATCTGCTTTGATTACTTCTTTGGATCTTCAGGGCATCTCTCAGTATGCTTTGCTTCAAGTCTACTCCTCGTAGCTCTCTCTTGAACTCTGAGCCTATTGTTCTGCTTGTTTATTTTAATTTGATTTCTGAGTCTTGTCTTGATTCTTGCAAGGGGCTTTCTTCTAGGATCTCTCCTTGTTCCCTTTCCCATGTCCACAAGTATTTACTTCCCTTTTCCCTAAGCCACCTTCTCCTGAATGGCACGCTGTTCAAGTCACCTGATCTGCCATTTTGTGCCATTTAATTTATTTGATGCTTTTCCTCTGCGCAGGCATGCAGGGGTGGACCCGGCCTGTAGGATGTAAAAGACACAAACTGCGCATGTGCGGCCATTTCCTGGCCGGCGTAGTGCCAAGGGCAAGACTTGGAACTGAGTTCCGACCTGCCAGTTCAAAATTAAGGCAATTATCCAAGTTTTCCAACAGTTGTGTTATTAGAGGAGCGGCCACTGCACCTCCCTTCTCGAGACAACATCCCATTTTCACACTAAAACACTTGCTCATCGTGTCGTGTGGCACTACCACTTTGCCAAATGAGATAGATTGAGAACAGATTTAGCAGCTCAAAACTGGGCATCCACGAGGCGCTGTGGGCCATCAGCATCAGCAGAACTGTCACAATCTGTAATCACTTGCCCCGGAATATCTCCCACTCTACCATTACTATTAAAGCAGATCAATGCTGGTTGAATGAATTAGGGCCGGGGCAGCACCAGACATACCTTAAATGAGGTGCTAGCGTGGTGATGCTACAACACAGGACTACTTGTTAAACAATAGAGGCTGCATGTGATAAACAGAGCAAAGCAATCCCACAACAACAGATCAGTTCAAAGCTCTGTGGTCCTGCCACATCCAGTCATGCATGGTGGTGGTGGATAATTAAACCACTAATGGGAAGAACAGGCTCTTCACTGATGGGTGAGCCCAGCACATCAGTGCAGAAGACAAGGATGACTCAGTTGCATCAGTGGGTCAGGAGGGTCAAGCGGATGATCCATTCCATCCTCTGCCCGAACTCTCCGGCATCCCATATGCCAGTCTTCGGCCAATTCAATTAGCTGATATCAAGAAATGTCGGAAGGTACTGGATCCTGCAACGGTTAAAGGCTCTGACAACAATCTGGCAGTAGTACTGCAGATTTCTGCTCCAGAAACATAGAAAATAGGTGCAGGAGTAGGCCATTTGGCCCTTCGAGCCTGCACCGCCATTCAATATGATCACGGCTGATCATGCAAATTCAGTATCCCACTCCGCTTTTTCTCCATACCACTCGATCTAGCTGTGCCCCCTAGTCAACGCTGTTCCAGTACAGCTATAACACTTGCATCTATCTCACAATGTGGGTAATTGCCCAGGTGTCTTATCAACAAAAAAGAAAAATCAGTCTATTCTCTATCATCAGCAATGTGATGTGATATTGACAATGCTATGAAGTAGCATTTACAAAGCGATTACCTGTTCGTTGATGCTCTGTTTGGCACCACCTAGGGCATTTGGCTCCTGAATTCATTACAGCCTCTGTCCGATCCTCAGCAAAAGAACTGAACTCCAAAGGTGAGATGAGAGTGCCTTGAAATCAAGGCAGTATTTGACCAGGTGTGGCATCAAGGGGCCCTAATGAGACCAGAGTCAATGGGGATTGGGGGGGGGCTCTCCACAAGTTGTAGTCAGACCTGGCACAAGGGAAGATGGTAGTAGTTGTTAGTCAATCAGCTCCGCTCCAGGACTTCGCTGCAGTAGTTCATAAAGGTAGGTCCAACCATCTTCAGCTGTTTCATTCATGATCTTCACAAGGTCTGATGTATGGGTGTTCACTGCTGTTTGCACAATGCTCTTCCCAAAGAAAGGAAATATAATTAAGAAAAACTCTGAAAAATAATCTGTTTAAGAGTACGCTTCACAAAACCGTTCTCTAAAATGTGGTGAAGATGATCCGAAGAGACCTTTCTTTTAACTCGCGTTACTGTTGTCTGTGTTGTGTAGAGAATGGAACAGTTATTTAAGAACGTAACATAAATAAACCACACATCCCCTCGAGTCTGCTCCGCCATTCATTGAGATCATGGGAGATCTTGAGTTTCAACTCTTTTTTCCTGCTCCCATTTCTCTTGATTCCCTGAGAGATCAAAAACCCGTCAATCTCCATCTTAAATATATTCATTGATGGAGCATCCATAACCCTCCTAGTTTGGAAAATTCCAAAGGTTCACGACTCCCTTTGAGTGAAGACATTTATTTTCCTAAGTGATCAGCCTCTTAACTCCACAGGCCGACCACTCTCTAGATTCTCTTGCCAGCGGAAACAACCTCCGTGTCTGCCCTGTTGAGCCTGATTCTGTGCTTTTAATAGAAAATAATTTTCCAAGCACCTGGAATATATTTGGCATACAGCTAATTTTTGCATCTCAATAAGGTGGCAATGGAACGATTTTTCGTAGCTCAAGGGTACTGATAGGTTAGTTTGAGTCTTGGGACGTTAGGCTATGTTATTAGACCATCAGGCCATAAGACATAGGAACAGAATTACGCCACTGGCCCATCGCGTCTGCTCTGCCATTCAATCATGGCTGATATTTTTCTCATCCCCATTTTCCTGCCTTCTCCCCACAACCGCTGATCCCCGTATTGTTACCCTGCAGGTTTTTGTTTAACACGGGAAATATTTTCCGTCAGTTTAGAAACAGCAAGAAACAAAAGAAGGAGCACTGGTTGAGCGATGTCAGTCACTGTGCTAAACATCGCTGACTGTACTTTTTGCTCTGGCCATGGTGTGGATTATCACCAAGAATAAGAAGGTAGCTGATAACTATTTGAGAAGTGGTAGTTTGGAGATTTTCTAGATTGGGTTCGTAGCCTGAAAATTGCCAAGTAACTGAGGGCCGTAGGCAGCAGAGGAGCTGACCAGTTCTGAAAGCTGGAAAGGGATTGGTTTGAGTAGCAGGGGAGGTGGGTGGAGGGTACCCTGCTGTGCTAATGGCTAAGCTGACTGACAGTTTGAAGTCTTAGGGCAGAGGAAAAAGAGTTGAGGGACAAGGTAGGGGGTGTGGATTCTGGGAGCTCTTGTTGGCAACAGGATGGAGTTTTATTTGTGGAACCAAAAGAAGCCCCCACCAAATGAAATCAACCACTGTCTTGACTGTTTAATTACCTTGAATGGTTCTTTTAAGGAGAATTGGTTCAGTCACTTGATGCCTGGTAGAATTCTATAGCGTGTGCACTGAGCATTGCACCTGCATTTGCACATCATAAATGTCTGAAAACGTGGACTAAAAGTGGTGTCAGGCCACTTAGTGACCTCTTTATAGAAACTTGGAAAATAAGAGCAGAAGGAGACCATTCAGCCCTTCAAGCTTGCTCCGCCATTCATAATGATCATGGCTGATCATCCACTCAATAACTTGATCATGCCTGCCTCCCCCCCCCCCCCCCCCCAGATCCTTTGATCCCCTTCACCCCAAGTGCTGTATCTAACTGCAACTTGAAAACATACTGGGCGGGAGTCTCTGTTGGTGTGATGACTCAGCTTCGCCGTCAGCGTACCCACGTCAGCGGATTTCCTGATGGTGCAGGAGTGGCCACAATGGGAAACCCCATTGGCCAGCTGCCAGGGCGGAGGATGGCGCTGGCTGGGGGGTGCGCCACACCAGAAAATGGGTCTGGCGGGGCGGAGAATCCCACCCACTATGTAGTACTCTCTGTGGTAGCAAATTTCACAGGCCGACTACTCTCTGGGTGAAGAGATTTATCTTCATCCCAGCCCTGAATGGTCTCCCCACATCCTCAGACTGTGACCCCTGGTTCCGGATACCCCCACCATCGGGAACATCCTTCTTGCATCTACCTTGCCTAGTCCTGTTAGAATCTTACAGGTTTCTATGAGATCCCACCTTATTCTTCTGAACTCCAAAGAATAGAATCCGACTCGACTCAATCTCTCCTCCTAGGTCAGTCCTGCCACCCTGGGAATCAGTCTGATAAACTTTCTATTCACTCCTATATGTGGACCTACCGCTCACCATCGTGGTACTGAAAGCAGGCTGAGAAGGTGCTCATCGGCTAAGAACAGAAACTGCCACATGATACTGGCTGTCTTTAAGCGCACTCAAGTCAACACATAAATTCATTATTGCTATATGGACTGTGTGATTACCCACTCACCGTTACACAAAAAGAAGTGGTCAATGCCATGAGTGTGCAACAAATTTCCAGACACAGGTGATCAACTTTGGAGCAGGACGAAGGACCGACTCCATAATGGGCTAATACCTGGTCAGACAAGGATGTTTCAAAGGATGATGGGTCTTGATTGAGTCACCTTTGATTGATTAAACAGGAGTATACTGTTTTCCCCCTTAACGAGTTGGCATCTGGATGGGACAATGGAACTTCGGTTAATTGTGGGCATATACCTATGACTCAAGCTCGCAGACAAGTATAATGGCAGGAACAGCAGAACAGGTCTTGAGTGATAACCTGAGGGTCCCCCAGGCACAACCATCGCAAGAAGAAGGGATCCTGGTTTTGATGCCCCCAGAAGACATCCAAATTGAGTGATTGTAACCTGGCCAGCCTCCTTCACTAAATGCAGGTAATACCGAGAGCTCAGCTGTGAGAGCATTGAGTCATACCTATGTGCCCACAACTAGCCGGAGATCTATTGCCCCATCCAGACCCCAACACGCTACTGGGAAAAATAGGATAATCCTGTTTGATGATAATAATCGTTATTGGTGTCACAAGTAAACTTGCATTAACACTGCAATGAAGTTACTGTGAAAATCCCTTAGTTGGCACACTGCAGCGCCTGTTCGGGTACACTGAGGGAAAATTTGGAATGTCCAATTCACCTAACAGCACGTCTTGCGGGACTTGTGGGAAGAAACTGGAGCACCCGGAGGAAACCCACGGAGACATGGGGAGATTGTGCAGACTTTGCACAGACAGTGACCCAAGCTGGGAATCGAACCCGGATCCCTGGTGCTGTGAAGCCACAGTGCTAGCCGCTATGCTGCCGTGCTGCCCTATAGGTGACTCGCCTCCTTATCTTTAAACCCCTGCGCCCCCTCCCCCCCCCCCCCCCCCCCCCCCCCCGCCCCACTTCCCCCACTGTTTTGTTGGGAAGTGTCAAATCCCAACTCTCGATAGCACTTAATATTAGAAAAACAATGTCAAGGGAATTAAAATCATGAGCAACCTTTTGGCTCTTACCCAGTTTTTAGTCTTGCTAAAATCGAGCTACCGAGAAATGATGTGAATGAAAATAGTTGATTGGTGGGTCGTATGAGGGCGGGAGAGATTATGTACTTCAGCATTGCATGATAAAGCGATTGGTGTCTGATACATTTATACGGTATACTGTAGAATACGATTGTAAGCATTATGCAATGCACTCATAACCTTAGCATTAACGTCATGTTTATACTGAACAAACATTCCTTGCTGATGATTCTGTTGATGGCTCACCATTGTATGGAGATAAGGCAATTACTTGATTTTTTTTTGCCAAGCCAGTACTTAATATTCAGTCAAATTCATGTTGTAAATATGACAAATTACACAATAGCTCTAATGCATTACGGTAACTAATATAAGGATCCACCAGTCTCTTAAAAACATGTTACGACATGGACTTATAGTATTTTGTAATAAACGGGTTTGACCCTTCTCGTGATTAACATGATGTTATTGAACTTGGGGAGAGGATACACCATGGCAATTGTGTCAACAATTGACGTCAATCAAGTGCATTTGCATTTTTTATTAAAAAGCAAAATATTGCAAAATGCTGGAGATCTGAAATAAGAACAGAAAGTGCAAGATAACCTCAGCAGGTCAGACAGCATCTGTGGAGAGAGAAACAGAGTTAACGTTTCGAGTCCGTGTGACTCTCTTAAAAGTTCGTTTTTGGGATATGCCCTCAGTACTGGGCAATCTGTGGCCCGGGGGCCTCATGCTGCCCATCAGGGTTCTGAGTTTGCCCCAGGGGACATTTTGTTGACCGTTGCCATGCGCAGGCTTACCTCATTCTGCTGGTTTCAGCCCGCATTGTTATTTTCATACCAGTATGACTAAAAGTGACATGCACTTGAAGCAAGGACACGTGAAGTGAGGTGTGTGCAAATTGCACATAACATTGACTGTGATAGCTCCCTCTGCGTTCAATCAAAGCCTAAATATTTATTTTGTTTTTACCATTTGAAGTTGATAGTTCTCGTAATATATGATAAATTAAGCATTTTCTAAAACTCATTCTGAAATATTCACGTGTATTAAATGATTCCAATTTTTTTCATGTCTTCATCAGTCAGTGAATGTGCCCAATTTCAATTTTGCAGCCCACTGAGATGAAGGTGGGCCCTCATGCGATTCACTCACCAGCCTAGGTTGCCTGTCACTGTCAGGACCATATTTACTGTGCAACCCTCTTCGTCCTCAGAAAACAGTGCAGCTAGACTTTCCAACTCTAGTCAGATGTATTTTTCAAGGTTTCACTGGTGTGCCTTTCAGTCTCTACCCCACTCAGTCTAATAACCTTTTCTCTTAATCTGCAATTTTCTTTTACAATTAAAAGTGTTCAAAGAAAGTGGAGTATAATTATTTTAAATGTTCCTATGATTTTTCTCCTGAATTGTTTTCAACAGTGGCCAGGAGATGAATTTTTACTTGTTGGAGACTCAGGCTAATGAGGGAGATTTGGTCATCCCAAATAGAATAGTGATTGTTTGAGTGTAAGACATATATTAATGGCATTACCATCGCTGAAGCCCCGCCATCAATTTCCTGGGGCTAACTGAGCCAGCTGTAGAAGTATTGTGGCTGCGAATGCAGGTCAGAGGCTACGAATCCTGTGGCTAGTAACTCATGGCCTGATTTCCCAAAGCCTGTCCACCATCTACAAGGCACATGTCAGGTTTGTGGTTGAATATTTTCCACTTGCCTGGATTAGTGCAACTCCAACAGCGCGCAAGAAGCTCTATACCATCCAGCACAAAGCAGCTCGCTTGTTTGGCACCCCATCACTCACGTTCACTCCCTCCTCCATTGGCGTACCTCTACAGGATGCTGCAGCAATTCTCCAAGGCTTCTTCAACAGTCCCTTTCACACCGGTGAGCCGCTCTACCTAGAAGGACAAGGGCGGCAGATGCATGCACCCACGAGTTCCCCTCCAAGTTACACACCATCCTGTCTCGGAACTATATCGCCGTTCCTTCACTGTCACTGGGTCAAAATCCTATAAACTCTCCCTAACTGCACTCTGGTTTATTTTGCACCAAGTGGTGGGTCAAGGATGTGTCGCCACCACTTTCTCGAGGGGAAATTGGGGATGGCCAGTAAATGCTGGCCTTGTAAGAAATGCGCATATCCTTTGAATGAACAATTTTAAAAAATTCATCCATGTATATAGACTATATATGGAGAGCAAATTGGGTAGGAGTTAGGTACCCTTTCCTGATGTGCGTGAGTGAACTGTTTGGGGTTTTAATGATGATGTGCACATGTCTTATTGATTTTTCTGGTACCAGAGGGTTACAGCTTCACATCGTTGATACTTCTCCCCACCCATTGTCACCTGCAGTTCTGGAGTAGGAATGAAGAGAAATCGGGGCGGGGGGAGGGAAGGAAAGGAGAGCGAGAGAGAGAGAAAAAGAGAGTGAGACGATGATCCACTTTGAGGATACATTATGCCCAATAGTTTATGGAGGGAAAAGTGCATCCTAAAAGGGAGAGAAGAGAAAAAAGACCCTTTAAAAAAAACACACAAATTCAACCTGAGAAATACATTTTTGTTTTTTTTTTAAAGTGAATGCCACTTTTGCATCTATTTCAGTAAAGTTTATTGATCATTTTCACTTGCAGGACTATTAGTCTCTTATCGTATTAATATTTTGTAATATGACCCATTCTTATTTTGCAACATTTGCCTCACTTATGTTGCACACAATTATCTTGCCTGTAATTCAAAAAAATAATATATTATTATTAATGTTGAGGGGGCTTCATTCAAAGCTTTAGGCCAGACAGCAGATTTTAAATTCTGTATCATTCTTTTAAATTTAATTTATTTTTTCAAATTAAGGGGCAATTTAGCGTGGCCAATCAAGCTAACTGAACATCTTTGGGTTATGGGGGTGAGACTCAGGCAGGGGAGAATGTGAAAACTCCACACGGACACCGAGTCTTCAGCGCCATGAGGCAGCAGTGCTAAACGCTGCGCCTCCGTGCCGCCCCCTTAATTCTGTATTATGACCAATGTTGATCAAGCCTTGGTGTAGTGCTCTACCTTATGGTCCCAAGTAAAGCCTTTAGAACAGCAGTTATTATGAGTTACTGTTTGTTCAACAAATTGAAGATCAACATAGCCAGCCTCTAAGGCAAGAATGTTCTGTGTCAACACAAAAGATAAGCTATTTGAGGATATTAACAGTCAAAGCCATTGAACCTTGAAACAAACAGTAATGGTCTGTTATTATCTGCAGTCTGACTATATAGTCAGTGATCTCTAATAAACTTTAGCCCATAAACCTCTGCACTCTCCCCAATTTTGGCCTATTGTGCATCAACCATGAATGGCCATGCCTTCACCTTCCCAGGCCCTAAGCTAAACCTCCATCTTTCCTCCTGTAAGATTCTGTACGATACCTAACCCTTTGACCAAGCTTTTGGTGATATGTCTTAACATCCCCTGATTATGTCTTGGTGTCACGCTTCATAACTCTTCCGTGAAGCAAGTTGGGACACCTTTGATGCTATATAAATCCAAGTTGTTGCTGTGGCAGAGGGAATACTGTATAATCCTGATACTGATGGCCAATTACTGCACCCTTTAGTGTCTAAGTGGTGACGTCCATTTATTCAGAGCTTTCCAAACTTAGGCGTTGGAGGTGTTCAGGAGACTAGAATTAGAGGAGTGCAGATATAAGAACATAAGAACTAGGAGCAGGAGTAGGCCATCTGGCCCCTCGAGCCTGCTCCGCCATTCAATGAGATCATGGCTGATCTTTTGTGGACTCAGCTCCACTTTCCGGCCCGAACACCATAACCCTTAATCCCTTTATTCTTCAAAAAATGATCTATCTTTACCTTAAAAACATGTAATGAAGGAGCCTCAACTGCTTCACTGGGCAAGGAATTCCATAGATTAGTGAGTTGAAGGGATAGAGGAGATTAGAGATAATTGGGTGTGAGGCTATCGAGGGATTGGGAACGAGGACAGGAATGTTCTCATCTTGCTTAAGCAAGAGCCAATATGCTTAACTCTTGCTTAACCAAGAGCTACCTTCCCCAGGACAATTGCGATGGGCTGGGGACCATCCAACAAAGCGATTTAAATCACTAACTTTGGCTGGTTCTGTCTTTTTCTTATAGTCACCCTAAAAGGGTTAGAAGGAGAAAAAACTCTTCCAACTGCAGAGTAGCTACTTTATACCCAAAGACCAAGCCCCGCACGGGTCTCCCCGGGTCTCCAACTACATTCCCCTCCCTACCCAAATGTTCAAACTCCCCCCTCCCCAAAACGAACCCTGACCCAATGCTCTCCCTTTCCATGGGACTGTTAAACTCACATGCTTTATGGCAGCTAGCGCCATAAAAGGGGGCGTGTCCTCCTTTGCTCCACCCCTTTTTCACTTCACCATTGGGGCTGGGGCATGCTTTGCTTCTTCAGTCTCACCCAGCCTGAGTCAGGAAGATGGTGACTCCGAGCATAACAATACAGGAGCAGAAAGTGAAGGCATTGCAGCTGCTTGCTGTCTGAGCCGTACTCAGCCCTACTCCCAAGGACCTGGCCACCATGCTGTCCGCCGTGTGCTGACATGCTCAGGCCAGCAAGGCACATTTCTCAGCTACAAGGAGTGTGTTTCTGTTGTGTCATGAAATGTCAGCACAGTAGCAAGCTATCTTTGTCGAACCCTTGACTTTTCTCTAGTCTTTAAATGAGCACCAACGCTTCAGACAGAGGCACCAATGTACAAAGCTGTCACAGAGACCGCTATCTGTTTACTCTGGCACATGTGGTTTGAGGTTCTTTCTTTTGCAGAGAAAATAATGTATAAATATGCATGTCTGTGTTCTGCGCAGGCTGACCTCTGATGATCTGAAATGTGTTTCAAATTAGGTTTAGCTTTTGTTCTGCATGAAGCCTGCTGCCCACACAAGGCTTTGTGTGCAAGTTAAGACCAAAAAATTACTGGGTAAATTAGCAGGGGAATATGAGTAAGAGATCTGTGAGCATGGAACATATTTATTTCATTAATCATTATTGAAAAGGCAAAAGAACTGGTGAAGGCGACTGTGAAAGCAGTCGGCCCACGTCCCGTCGGCATCCTCGGATCGCTGGGATGTACAGATAATAAATAGCCTGCAGAGAATGTGTTGGTGGTCGTCTTCAAGTGGCACTGTTAGCCTGCATTCAGATCCAATGAACCTTTCACCTTTGAGCTAGTTTGCATTTAGACTTGACAGGGGGTCTACAGATCTCCCTTTCCTGATGGTGGCGATTGAAGTGAGTTTTGATCCGCCCAGTTCCCGATGGATATTTTATGCCCAGAATAAATTCCCAAGAGGGAAGCTTCCAGCTGTCAGTTTTCCCTTGACTTTGACCTCCGTTACAAATCCAGGGGATGGAGTCAGTCCTGGTGTTCCCTGGAGGTCCACCGTTGCAGGGATGGCCTGGAATCTTGGAATTGAACCGTTCCTTTCCGGTGTGGTGCAGACACACACTACAGGAGGAACCAGAAAAGGAACGTTACTGGTGAATGGCTTCAAGCTGCGAGCCAAGGATGGGTTAGAAAGAGTGCATTGGCAGGCAATCCATTCCTGCTCCCACAGGGACTTCTGAGCTTTTTCAGAAGTGGAGGAGGGACGATTTGAGCGAACCTAAGCTTCTCCCCAAACACTCTCCTTGAACCACCCCAGAGCACTTCCAACATCCCAGTAGTGCTGGGACCATTGTCTTTTTATTTGGATTTCTCCAGGCATTTGGGAATAGGGATGCAGCAACATTCTTGCTAGTTCACCAACAATCTCTCAGATCACCAGCATGAGAAAGCTATTCATCAGTGTAGTTCATTCTTCCACAGTAATTAGCATTTCCCCAGCACAGCACCCAGATGCCTCCTAAATGATACCAAAGACCTGGCCTCTAATGTCCGATGAGCATCCAGCTTCAATCAATCACTGTGTACTTCCTGATAGCAGTCTTGATCTTGCTTTGGAGAAATCTGAACTTGTGTCTTTGGCTTGAAGTGTGATTAACCTCAGTGCTTCGTACCTCATACCTTTACAAGGTCCTGTTCGTTTAACTTCCCTCGCCATCCAGGCATCTGGGTTTGGTTCACCTGCCTCGAATACTCGGACCAATTGTCCTTTTTGACACCACCTCCAGACCTTGTATGTTTAACCTCTTTACAGGCGCCGTGGACTTCATGGCAGTATGGTCCTCTAGACATGGTCTGTCCAGAGTACTATGTAACTTCAGTATGACAGACTCAGAAACCTCCCTTGATATGGTAATGAGGCTTGGCATTCCTATTGCTTTGTAGTTTGCTTCTCCACAAAGACTGGGTGTGCTGCAATAGTAAATACAGTAGTGAGTAACTTAATTGTAAAAAGACAATTCTTACTGTAGCAAACACAAAAGTAGATGTCAAACTCCAATGATTTAGTGAGAACAGGCAGCACCATACATTATTTACCTCATGCAGTGACTAATGCATTTCAGTCTGACTGATGTCATCAGGGCCACAATTGTAATCACGGCACCATATAGGGGCAGATAAAACTGGAAGGATAACGAAACGCACGCAGCTGTGGAAGTTGGCAGAGGTGAGGGCAGGATGGCAAGATTTGCTTGGTCTTTGACCAGCAGGATTGTACCCAATCTGGCGTTTACCAAAGATTTTGAACATTAGTCTGTGGGTTTACAACCCCAGAACTGTGTAAATGAATGGACTTGTAACCGAGAAATATCCAATTGATCTCGCCGCGCACACAATGATATCATTTTGATTTAGTTTACGATGTCTTTTTCTAAGAATTGTCTAGAGAGCTTGCCATAAGTAATGGTTTGATGTGTCAGCCCAAAGTGCATATCAAAGAGAATGTCCTGTATTTGTAGAAATACTGCCTGTAAGTGTAGTGAAATTCTCCATAATTAGATATTTTGCTTAAGGAGGGAAAAAGTTCTATTTGTTATTAAAAAGCAATAGGCAAGGAGCAACTAATAAACGACAAATTCATAGGGTATTTTTTACTGTGTCTGAATTTCCTTCTTGGACTTGGCAAGGTTTTCTGACAGGAAATTAATTAATTTTTGTACAATCGTACCCAGACAGTGGAAAACAGCACTGGGATGTAATCAGTAAATCCTGATTACTCCACAAAGACAGTGACCCAGGTCCGGGATTCGAACCCAGGTCCTGAATGCCGTAGTCCCAGTGCTAACCGCTGCACCACCATGCTGCCCTGTAAATTCTGATTTATTACCACATGGAGGATGGTTAAATATAGGACTTCAGCTATGCACCGATCAACAATCATCAGAAGAGAATTAATATTATACATATATCTCCAGTGCATTTGTCTGTTTTGAGCATTTTATTCTTTAAGAGTTTGGTAAGATCATCCTTTAAGACTAACAATTATTCTGGAAAATGTATAAAGTTGTTGTTGTTGTTTCCCCTGATATTGGTATTCGTGTGAGTTCAAGATGAAAAGCTTCGACAAAATGTTTTTTTTTCCAGCAACAGTCCAGTTCTGTATTACCAAATAAGTAATTATTCTGGAACTATATGCTCCCCTCAAGACTCTAATGCTACAAAATGACTTGATTAACTACCAAGGTCACATTACTGAATTTAACAAGTTAATATTATTAGAATGTTGTAGGATTTATTTATGATGGTTAAGAACTTGAAGCTGCATGGTTCCACTTTTGCTTTATTGCTTTCCCACTAAAATAATAATAAACAAGATCACAGGGGAAGAGGGAAAAAAAAATTATTTTATAATTTGATTTTGTTTATAAAAACAGAAGGTTAAATGACTTCACTGGAAAATGACTTAAGCGAGTGGTAACTGTTTGAAGCACTGTCAAGGGCATGTGATCTTCAGCTGAGCACTGATTGAGTCAGTTAGAATGCAAGTGTAGCCTTGATGTTGAGTCTCCTAAGATCTTAAGAAACAGGAGTAGAAGTAGGTTATTCAGCCCATCGAGCCTGCTCTGCCATTCAGTAAGCTCATGGCTAATCTAATTATGGTTTTAAAACTGCTTTTGTGCCTGACCCCACCCCCTCCCTGTCCATAGCATCTACTCCATTGTACATCAAAAATCTGTCTACCTCAGCCTTGAATATATTCAGACACAAAGCCTCTCTTAATGGTATGTTAATTACTGGAAATGGTTAAGATACATTGGTGAAGAGTATTGTTTAATTAAACACTTATAAAGAGTGACTGCTGGGACACTGGGTTGGTAACTAGGGGATGGCAAGGACACTGGGTAATGTTGCATTTTATAAATAAAGCAACCACCAAGTAAAGGATTCATGTCTAGTTTCATACCTCTCCATCTGATTGGAATCCATTTATCAGCCTCCCCTGCTCCTTGTGAAAAAGAATTCCAAAGATTAATGCCCCCCTGCGACAAGAGACATGTTAGTTATCCAGCAAGGCTCTAAACCTTTAAGATATGCACTTTCCGGAGCAAGACTAGGTCATTCGGGCCTTAGTGTGTTCTGTCTTTCAGTTAGATCATGGCTGATCTGGAACTCAAGCCTATTGACCCTCCTTTTGACCTGCAGCTTTTGATCATTTACACTAATGAAAATCTATCAATCTCAGTCTTGCAAACTTTGACCAGCATCCAAAGCCTTTTGGGCAGAGTTCCAGATTTCTACTAACTTTTGTGCGGAAAAGGTACAACCAGATTTGACTCCTGAATGGCTGTGCGTCGGTTTTAGGATGAAACTCTGGTTCTGCATTCCCACACCCGAAGAAATTGACCCTCTTTACCTCCTTTACGTGGTCGTTAAGGAAAATTGATCCAGAGACAATGGAGGATGATGATGCACTTGTAAGTAGAAAGGGGGAACAACGCAGCTGAAGACCATGCAACCGATTAATAAGAGGATATTTCAGGCGAGAGAGGAGATAGCAGCGGGGGTTCATTGCAATGTCACACAGCCCTTTTTGGATCAAGTCCAGTCTCCCTCTAGCCATGTTCCCTCCAAGCTGCATTGGTGCATGGTCACATAGATGTGTGCATGTACATCCATTAATCAATCTTAAAAAAACTGCTCAGTGCAGCTGAACACAGAAAGCAGAAGTTAGAGAGAAGTCTGTCCCTCTACCACTTCCCCCACATTATTGGCAGGAGAGGATGGGGTGAAAAATATAGGCCTTCTACTATTTTTACAGTGATGGGTTGTGTAGTGTATCTGTGTCTCACCTTTGAGAGGAGAGTACCTCATTATGATACTTTAATCAGTCCCCACAGAAAAATTGGGAGCCTGATTTTAAACTTAATGAATGCAGGCCAGGTTTTGCAGAACTCTGGAAAGCCAGCAGTGAAATAGAGGCAACAGCAGCTGCCTGCAGGCGTGTAAGTGCTTTTTATAGCACTGCATGCGGACCAGGAGGTACAGGGGTGATCCCCACCGATCCCTCGAGCAAACCTTCAGCTCATCACAGTCTCTCCTCACTGCCGTGATCTGCCAACACTCCGCTCGAAACCATTCCGCTTGAGCCTCCCTCCCTCACAGTCCAAACGCCATCTTCTTCTCTGTGATCATTCCTGATTTCCTGGCAGCCTGCCTATTGACATGTGCCCAGAGAAGGAACTTGGGTATTATTGCAGGTTAAACAGACCTGAGAGAGATTGTGAAAGTAAATACCTGCCCAGAGGTTGCTGCCATTCCCCTTACCGGACCCTCCAATCTGAAAGAACCTGGTGGCAATTCCCCGCAAGGCCCACTTGCGATGGCTAATTGGGTTTTTTTGTGTGTTCCTGCCAGCTTTTTCAACATCTCGCTGTACTTTCTTCTCATGACATCCAGATGCTTCAGTCAGTCTCTAGGCAGAAGCAGTCCAGCAACATCCAGGAGTATCCATAGAATGGTCCACAAGTGCAAAAAGAGCACAGCCATGCGTATTGTGTCTGCACTCTTTGTACTCCAAATATTGGCGCACACATGCCAACAAGTCTAGAAAAATGGAAGCAGTAGGAATCTACAAAGGTTGGTTCACAAAACCTAATAGATTATCCAATGAAAAATGAGGATCAGCTTCAAGGGGAGAACCTCCTCAGAGTGTACTATCCAAAAGTAATGCTTTGCTCTTGTTTGTACCTTTGCCAATCCCTCTATCCTTTCACCCTATGTATGTTGGTGCTTCTTATCAACTACTTGTAAGCACCTTAGAATGATTAAAGATTCCAAGTTGCTCTGGGGGAAAATTATTTGAGCCAAGCCAAGTAAGGAAATTTTGGACAGATGGTCAAAGGCTCACTCAAAGACGAGGGGTTTTAAGGAACACTTTCAATAAGGAGAGGAGAGGCCTGGACCCAAACAACTGAAAGCATGATTTGCCAGTGGAGGAGTGACTAAAATCAGGGATGCACAAGAGATCAGATTTGGAGGAGCACTGAGGTACTGGGCGTATGGAGGAGGACCCAAAGGGGGGGGGGGGGGGGGGGGGGGGCAAGCTAATGGTGACATTTGAAAACCAGGATGAGAATATGTCCTTGTATTTTGTTACCATAGATAATTGGTTGCCAAGTTATGAGAGAACCAGAGGGCTCGACTGAGCGTTATACGCGTTGGATTAACGGTCTGACACAGGAGCAACTAGTTACACAGGTGGGAAAGATTTCCATTTTCTTACTTTGATAAAGTATGTTGCTCCAGATCCTTGTTGATATGCAAGTGGCCTTTAAATGATTGGTACAAGATCGCGCCAGCTGGAACTAGCTTGATATACTTGTGAAAACCAAGAGGTGGTTGAAATCAGCTTTTTCAGGCTGTTGATTTCCTCGAATTGGTCATCCAATTTGAGGATTAATCCAAGTAAGTGTTTAAACCATCATTCACGTGTAAATAATACATATTGAGGGGCAGCACGGATTGAGTTCTGGTTTGTGAGTTGGCATCCTTCTTTCTGACATGCTGGTGTTAGGAAACCTTAGTAAATACATTTATTCATCAAAACATGTTCAGTGTTTAGTCCTCGACCAGTTTATTTTTCCATATGTGAAACTCCCAGATTGAGCTATTAGGACAGAGGAAAACCTGATGCAGCATTTGATGATCCAAGATGTCATTTGATTAGCTCCAGCAATTTGGAAATATTATTGCAGTTGAGAAGGAACCCAAAGAGGAATCC
Source organism: Scyliorhinus canicula (assembly GCF_902713615.1). Lineage (NCBI taxonomy): Eukaryota > Metazoa > Chordata > Chondrichthyes > Carcharhiniformes > Scyliorhinidae > Scyliorhinus > Scyliorhinus canicula. The sequence continues at coordinate 47,527,442 of NC_052163.1, forward strand.
AATCAATCAGTAATAATGAATTTTGCTCATCATCTTTTAATGAAGAGGTGAGAGGTATTTCTGTTCTGTTCTCTACATCATTCCATGAACTCATTTACATGTCTGCTCAGCTTAATGTGAATCGGATTCCAGGCAAGCTATCGACAACACTGTCGCACCAATGTGCTGCCATTGTGAATTTATTAATAAATTGTTATTAGGCCAGATGTTTAATCCCACAGTGCAAGTTGGATTTCCCCACTGAATTCAACTTTTATAATTCCAGTGTAAAATAAAGTCGCCATTGTCCCAGGTGACCAGAGGCTGCTTTCCCCTTTGAGGGGGAAGGTGGCGATTTGACCTGAGGATCACCACATCTCAGGTGAGGGGCAAGGTTGAGAAGGCGTGGCCTTCATGAATAATCTCAGCCAATGCAGGAATTGAACCCACACTGTTGACCTCAGTCTGCATCACAAACCATTGTCCAGCCAACTGAGCTAAACTGACCCCCAACAATGGTACCCAATGTGGGGCTTGAACCCACAACCTTGAGATTAAGAGTTTCATGCTCTGCCGACTGAGCTACATCAGACTGGAATAATGAGAAACCTCTGCTCCACGCATCTTAAAGATCTGTCTGCTGATTTTGTTTTTATTTAGTATATTCTTTGTAGAACGTGAGAGTCACTAACAAGGCCTGCCCATCCCTAAAACACACTTGTATACACTGAGACTAAAGTGGGCTTTCCCGAGTTCCATCATGTGTGCGATTCCATGCATGTATCTAGAGCAGCAGCATGTAGTTGGAAAGACTTGAGAGGTGAAACACTCTCTGGGAGTGGGACAAATGGATAGAAATAATTGCAGCAAAGTGTGCCCTGCTGTAACATGGGTGTGCATGATAAGTGTACATTGAGCTTAGTGCGAAGGGAGGAGGAAATACTTTTTTAAAAACGCATTTTATTCAAACTTGTATCAAAGTAGGTTACAGCAAATAAACACCCCGGGAAACATTCTTCCCAACAATCAACTATGCAGTTTGTACAGATTTTCCTCCTTTTTCACCCCCCCTCCCCATCACCCCCTCCCCCTGCGACAAACAGATCCTCAAACACGGTCACAAACATCCCCCATCTTTTCTCGAACTCCCCTGCTGAGCCCCTCAACTCATACTTTATCTTCTCTAACCTCAGGGAGTTGTACAGGCCACCCAACTATGCTGCTACCCCCGGTGGCGATGCCGACCGCCACTCCAGCAAAGTGTCCCGCCGTGCGATCAGAGAGGCGAAGGCCATGACATCAGCCTTCTTCCTCTCCATGAGCTCCAGCTTCTCTGAAACCCCAAATATCGCCACAAAAGGGTCCGGGTCCACTCCCTCCTCCACGATCCTGGCTAAGACCGCAAACACTCCCGCCCAGAATCTTCCCAATTTTTCACAACCCCAGAACATGTGCGCATGATTGGTTGGCCCCCGCCCACACCTCTCACACTCATCTGCTACCCCCTGAAAGAACCCACTCATTCTCGCCCGAGTCATTGCACCCTGTGCACCACCTTAAACTGTATCAGGCTCATCCTTGCACAAGAGGAGGTCCCGTTTACCATTCGCAGTGCCTCACTCCATACTCCCCAATTGATCTCCATTCTCACCTCTGTTTCCCTTATCTCCTTGATCTTCACCACCCGCTCGCCTCCCTGCTCCCTCAGCCACTTGTACATATCCCCAATTCTTCCCGCCCCTTCCACATCCGAAAGCAGCAGTCACTCCAGCAGGGCGTATCCCAACAATCTAGGGAACCCCTTCCAGACCTTTGTCAAAGTCCCTGACCTGTAGATACCTGAACTCACTACCCCTCGGCAGCTCTACCCTCTCCCTTAGCTCCTCCAGACTGGCGAACCCTTCCTCCAAATACAAATCACTCACCTTGACCAGCCCCACTTCCCTTCACCTCCTGTATACACTATCCATCCCCCCTGGCTTACACCCATGATTCTCGCCCAGCGGCGTTAGCACCAACATCCCTTCCACCCTAAAAGGCCTCCTCAGCTGATTCCATATTTTCACCGTGGACTGCACCACTGGGCTCCCTGAATACCTACTCGAAGCCATTGGCAATGCTGCCGTCACCATAGCCCTCAAACTGACCCCTTGCAAGATTCCTCCTCCATGCTAACCCACTCTACCCCTTCTTCCCACCACCGCCGCACCTTGTCCACATTCGCCGCCCAGAGGAGGAAATACTTAATGGCATGCAGACCTTGCCACAAGTTACTTGACGTGAGATGACTGTATTTTTTTACTTTATCTTTTACATTGCATCAACATATGTCAGGTGGTTGAGTTAGCATTGAACTGATTTGCAGCAGGCCACATTCTCCCACGCACTCTGTACAGCTAGCCTCTGTGGGTAATGTCCTAGAAATAGCCCTGGCCTGGGAAGGATCGACTCAGTCGGGTTTCCTCCATTCTAGCAGGTGTGAAGCTCCCACCATTCCATTCTTACCGACCAATAAGCAAAGCAGATAGTTTACCTGAGTTTGCACAGACTCCGTATTGTGCTTTAACTGGCTATTTACTTATGACTGTCTAAATGTCACTTAAAGTGAGGACCAAATGATTCTGACCTGAGTGACCTATTTCTATATTTCATAGTGAAAGGCTGCTCTTATTCAGTAACGCTGAGCTGGGGACTGAAATTGCGACTTTTTGTTTGTCTTTTTGTTTGTAACATGTACTAACAGTAACAGGTTTCAGAAATTCTATTAATATTGCCGAGAGAGAATCTGTCCTCGTCTTTTGGCGAGTCCCTCTATATATAAATAGACGTGTCTGGAGAAGATATAATCTGACAGGGAACCAGTCGCCCTGTGAGTATATCATTAGGAAGTGAAGAGTGTTCTCATGAGAGGAAGATGCTCCAATATATGCCTGAAGCTGCTCATCTTCTGCCAAAAACAAGAAGGATTATGTGAGGCAAGGGAGGCCGTCAGAATTAGCTATTGTGCAAGCACACATATTGTCCACAGCAGGGAGATGATCTGCTTCAGTTACTGTTGACCAGGTCACTTGGCAGGGTTGTTATATGTTCTCAGTGTGACGGCAATTGCATCTCGGGATTGAGTCTGGAAGGAAAGGCTGTCTGGTTTGTGTATGTGTTTGTGTGTGTGTGTTTTTTTGCTCTCACTGGCAGAAGGGAACAGATGACGAAGCAGAACCAAACCGACTTGTTTTCGGAAGGGGGAGTACATTTTTCTCCTCTTCAGGCCGGTTGCTGCAGGCGACCTCTTGGCAAAGGCGGGCTGCTGCTCAGGTTCTGAGTGAGGAGCCTCATTCTTTCAATGCAGTGAACTGTGTTCTCGTCGAAAAATCTATTGCTTGGCACAGAATGGACCATTTGAAAGATGTGCCAGACAATCCAGTTTGAGGGCTTGAGTATAAAACAGGCCTTTGAGATCATGATCTGTGAAAGTATCTGGGAGACCAGTTAGATTGTTAGTAAAAGAAGGAGTTGTTGTCATCTGAGAGGATTTCATGGCATCCATAGAATTATAGAATCCTTACACAGCAGAAGAAGCCATTAGGCCCATCGAGTCTGCACCAACCCTCTGAAAGAGCGGCCCAACTCCCCGCCCTATCCCCGAAACCCCACCTAACTTTTGGACACTAAGGGACAGTTTAGCGTGGCCAGTCCACCTAACCTTCACATCTTTGGACTGTGGGAGGAAACCGGAGCACCCGGGGGAAAGCCTCGCAGACCCGGTGAGAGTGGCAAACTCCACAAAGTCACCTAAAGCCGGAATCAAACTCTCCCTGGTGCGATGAGGCAGCAGTGCTAATCACTGTGTCACTGTGCTGCCCAATTTGTTGAATGCATTCCAATAAACTGCATTTTCTGAGCTATACCTGTATACGCAGGAAGCTATGGATGCTTGTTACAAACAGCCTCCAATACACTATCAAAAAAAGAATAAATTGCGTCCAGCTTCGAAATTCTACGGGCAGATTTAGTGGACTGGATTCTTCTGCCCGCCCGCCGTAAGATTGGCACAGCGGGATGTGGACCATGTCAATGTCCATTGACCTCAGGCAGGAATTTCCGGTCACTGTGCGGGCGCGGCCGGAGAATCCTGCCCAATTTTTCTCTCCAGTGCCTTGAAATTAGCTTCCTGACTACTTGATAAGGTAAATCTTTACAATTTTACACACCCAGGGCAGAACTGCGACTGACATGAATGCATGATCGGAATCTGGGCTTGTTGACCTTTGCATGTAGATTGTCCAGGTGTGCTCCTAGAATCATCGAATGGCTTCGAATGGAGCACTGTGGCCCATTAAGTGTCTGTACTGGGTGTCTGAAGGAGCAATTCACTCACTGCAGCAACCTGGCCTTTTCCTCGTAACCCTGCAAAGCTTTCCCTTTTCAGATAATTCAATTGCCTTTCGAATGCCTCAATTTAATCTGCCTCCACTACGCTCTCAGGGTTTTTCTTCATGTTGCCATTGTTTCTTTTGGCAACTACTTTAAAACTGCCATCTCGTTCTTGATTCTTTCACCAGTGGGAACAGTTTCTCCCGATCTACTCTGTCCAGAACTCTCATGATTTTGAGAACCTCTATCAAATCCCCTCTCAACCTTCTCTTTCCAAGGACAAGAGTCCCAACTTCTCCAATCTATCCACGTAACCAAAGTCGATGTTGTGCCAAATGGGGCAGCACGGTAGCATTGTGAATAGCACAATCGCTTCACAGCTCCAGGGTCCCAGGTTCAATTCCGGCTTGGGTCACTGGCTGTGCGGAGTCTGCACATCCTCCCCGTGTGTGCGTGGGTTTCCTCCGGGTACTCCGGTTTCCTCCCACAGTCCAAAGATGTGCAGGTTGGGTGGATTGGCGATGCTAAAGTTGACCTTAGTGTCCAAAATTGCCCTTAGTGTTGGATGGGGTTACTGGGTTATGGGGATGGGGTGGAGGTGTTGACCTTGAGTGGGGTGCTCTTTCCGGGAGCCGGTGCAGACTCGATGGGCTGAGTGGCCTCCTTCTGTACTGTAAGTTCTATGAATCTCTCCGCTGGAGGCAGGGACTCATGCTATGTGCCTGTGTATCTGCTACAAGCTCTGCATTCCCTACTACTCCACTGTTTATCTTGTTTTCTCTTCTGTTTTAAACGTTGATGATTGCCTGTTATCAGCGAGGACCCGTCAGGAGGATTCTCACAGTTTCGTCACAGGCCGAATTAAGGTGAAACATTTGGGGCAGGGGCATTAAAAAAAAAAAGCGTTGTGCTCCGTGAATATTGAAAAAAAATTTTTAAAGTTTTTTTCCTCGTCCAAACAAATAAACTTCATACATTTCACAATTCCTCAGTGGAGAGCTAAAGGCCAAAAACAGTCCCAGTCGAACATCACAGTTGGCTCGTGACAGCAAGTCCTGTACTTATAATGTGAGTAATGTTTAAAGCAGAAATGATTTGGCAATTTTGCTGCTGATGCGCGGTTTCCGTAAGCAGCTACCGGAGTTCTGAAATCTTAAAACAATGCAACCATTGTCTCAAATCTCACCATGTTTCTACTATATAAATGCTTCCCTTGTTTTTGCATATTACATTATGAAACACAGATTGCAACGCAAAAGAATAAGTTGGTTTAATTTGAAGCAACTCTTTAAATATAAAGACTTGCATTGAAATAGTGCTTTTCACAATCATTGGACATCTCTCGATGCTTTACAGCCAACGTTGTAATGTCGGAAATGCAGCAACCAATTTGCACACCGCAACCTCCTGCAAACAGCCATGAAATAATGTCCAGATAACCAGTTTTTGTGGCGTTGGTTGAACAATATAGTATTGAACAATGTGGAGAACAGTCCCTTCTGCTCTTCAAAATAATGCAATGAGATCTTTTAAAATCAATCGGGCAGGAAGGTGGAAGCTCCAGTTAATGCCTTATCCAAAAGACGACACCTCCAACATGCAGCACTCCCTCCGTACTGGATGTTTGCGCTCAAGCACTGGAGTGGGAATTGAAGCTAAAACTATGTGACTCAGGTGGGAGTGCCACCAACTCAGCCACCGCTAACACTAAATGTTGGTGTTTTAAATGGGCCAGGTTTTGCTGTGAAAATGCCTGTGAGGCTAACGGCACACGCAAATGTAAACGATGGATAAGTAGACGAGGAGCTATTATGCAGTTCAACTTCAGTATCCAAAAGTTGCTGTTCTGTCATTAATTTTGTGGAAATGGAATCTGACTGCTTGCCTCACCATCAAAATGCTTTAAATGATGTGATGTTCCTGGGCGGTATTTTCTCTCTTTTCCCCCCCCCCCCCCCCAACGCCGGGTGGGAGAACCGCCGGGGTGCCGCGCGAATCGTGCCACACCGCCCTGACCCCCGCACGCGATTCTCCCACCCCCCGAAACCAGCGCCGCGATAATCGCGCCGGGTCGCTCGGAGAATCGCCACAAATGCCAAGCAGCGATTCTCCAGCCCGGATGGGCCGAGCGTTCGGCGAAAAAAATGACAGCCCCGCCGGCGCCGACCACACCTGGTCGCTGCCGGCAGGTACTCGTCGCGAACAGGGCCCAGGCACGACCTATTCTGGCCCCCACAGGGGGCCAACATGGCGCTGGAACGGTTCACACCGATCCAGTTTCCTTACGCTGCGCCAAATGCGCACGCAGGACCCGACCCAACATGGGGTCGGTGTTCAGGGGCCGGCCGCGGCGGAAAGTAGGTCCGGGAAGGTGGAGGGGTGAGAAGGGGGGGGGGGGGAGGGGGGGGGTGGAAGGGGGGCTCCTTCACCGGGTGGGGGCCTCCGAAGGGGTCTGGTCCGCGATTGGGGCCCACCGATCGGCAGGCTGGCCTCTTTCCCCCCCCACCCCCCCTTCTCCCCCCCCCCCCCCCTTCTCCCCCCCCCCCCCCCCCCCCCTTCTCCCCCCCCCCACCTTCCCGGACCTACATTCCGCCGCGGCCGTCCCCTGAACACCGACCCCATGTTGGCTCGGGGCCTGCGTGCGCATTTGGCGCCGCGTAAGGAAGTTGGATCGGTGTGAACCGTTCCAGCGCCGTGTTGGCCCCCTGTGGGGGCCAGAATAGGTCGTGCCCGTTGTTCACGACGCCGCGCACACTTGGCCTCAATATTGGAGGATCGCCCCCCCCCCCTGTGTTTGCACAGTAAATAAGATGCAAAATAAACTCACCATTGAAAGTTAAGTTTTGTCTCATTCTAGTCCAAGTACCCTTTTAACCATGTGGTAAGTGTTAATTACTGCCAGACAGCCCCTCTGGCACCAAAAATGAATTATTGTGAAAATTAACTCTCATTCCTTCAGATTTGAAAAATGGCAAATTTGAATTTTTTTAAAGTTACCTTTCTCTCCCTTATCCAAACATTATTTCCATTACTTTATTTCTCAGTTTCTCTTTCATACCTGATTTGACATTGAATTCACTAATTTTCATCTACATTTTATTCTCGGTTATGGTGCTGTTAATGTCATAACTGTTCAATCCGATTGATTGATTAAGGAGAGACACAGATAATTCTTCATCTCCTTTACCTTGTTTACTCTGGTCCCTGATGCCCTGTCCCCCCCCCCCCCCCCCCCTCCCCCTCATGCAAGCGGATAATGTTGCCCTTTGCCCTTTCAGCAAATCAACTGCCAAAATTGTCTTGGGCTGAAGGGTGCAAGGGCAAGTCTAACAACGAAAGACAGATGCCATTAAAAGCCCTGATAGTGGAAAATATAGCTCAATTACTTTTTCCTTTTTTTCTCCCTCTTTCTGTCCACGAGGCTCTGCAGCCTTTAGGGTATTAGCCACTGAGGCAATTTACCTCTGGCATCTTATTCAAGGGTCATTCGTAAACAGCGAATACCAGAGGCTATTGGACTTGGACCACTGGCATATTGTAAATGTACATTTCCAGCAGAAGTTTCTGGATAGTGAACAGGAACTTGGCCAAATTCACCCTCCTGGAGTATTGTGTGCAGTTTTGGTCTAAGAAAGGATATACTTGCCATAGAGGGAGTGCAGCGAAGGTTCACCAGATTCCTGGGATGGCAGGATAGTTGCATGAAAAGTGTTTGGGTCAACTACAGGTCTGTATTCATTGGAATTTAGAAGAATGAGAGGGGGACTAATTGAAACATAAAACCTCTGACATGGCTGGACAGACTGGATGCAGGAATATTGCCTCCTCTGGCTGGGGGAGGGGGGTGCATCTAGAACAAGGAGTTACCGTCTCAAGATACTGTATAGGTCATTTAATTATTTTTAAATTTAGATTACCCAATTATTTTTTCCAATTAAGGGGCAATTTAGTGTGGCCAATCCACCTACCCTGTACATCTTTGGGTTGTGGGGGCGAAACCCACGCAGACACAGGGAGAATGTGCAAACTCCACATGGACAGTGACTGTTGCCAATTGGCACCGGAGTCGCCAATTAATGTTGCCAATTAATAATGATGCTCTTTAGAGTCGCCAGGCATCAAATGATACCACCACAAGGCTTTACCGGATATCGATCAAAGGACCACACAACCAGTTAGTCAGTTCAGGTTCAAAGATGGTTTATTGACACACAAGGATTACTTCGACATGCAACACAAAACGCAACAAGTTAAACTACACATAACAACTACAATAACCTATACTTAACTTCAGGGCAACTGGCTCTGTCTGGATCTTGCGTGGCTGGATGGAATAAGTGACTCTAATTCTGCTGGGCTCATCCGTCTGATAGCGATTGTTGGTCTTGAGCTTGTCTGTCTGGTCGTTATGCTGCATTTGGGTTGGCCATAGGCCGGAACCAAGAGAGACCGAGCACATGGCTGTGTCTCTTCTTATCCTTCTGGGATTTTGCGCTCTTTGGGGCGGTCCTTAACTTGGACCCAATAATTTGACAGGCTTCGATCACTGCCTTTGATTTTGGCCAATAAAGGGGCAGGTGCCTTGATGGCTGGGCGTGTCCTTGTCAGTCATTGAACTTGGCTGTTTTGGGCTCCCTGAGTAAAGGGAGTGGCGCCGATTAGTCTGTATCTGTATCAGTTACCTGAGTACAGTCCTTTTGTTCTGGGGAAATGGGCCATTAGAATACAAAGGAACGGGGGTTTCGATCGCGTCTAGCTATCTGGGTTGCAAATACACACACAAGCTCTGAATCTGTCTGAGTCCTGGGTTGGCCATAATTCCCATGGTCCCTTGCAGGTGGCCATCTGAGATGGCTAAATGACCCAGAGCCGGGGTCCAACCTGTGACCTCGGCCTGTGAGGCAGAAATGCGAGCCACTGGGCCACCGTGCTGCCTGTATGGGCCATTTAAGACTGAGATAAGAAGAAACCTCTTCACAAAGGGCAGTGATCCTATGAAATCTTCTATCACAGAAGGCTGTGGAAGCCAAGACACTGAATTTATTGAAGAAGAAAATGGGTTTCTAGACTCTGAAGGTGTTAAAGGGGTTGAGGAAAGCTAGGGAATATGCTGTTCAGATAGAGCATCAGGGCAACACGGTGGCGCAGTGGGTTAGCCCTGCTGTCTCGCAGCGCCGAGGTCCCAGGTTCGATTCTGCCTCTGGGTCACTGTCCGTGTGGGATTTGCACATTCTCCCCATGACTGCATGGGTTTTGCCCCCGCAATCCAAAGATGTGCAGGTTAGGTGGATTGGCCACGCTAAATTGCCCCTTAATTGGAAAAAAATAATTGGGTTCTCTAAATTTATTTTAAAGAAAGGAGATAGAGCATCAACCATGATCACATTGAGTGGCAGAGCAGGTTCAAAGGGCCGAATGATACTATTTTTCATGATTATTCCTCCCAAATCAGAGACTCTGATGCAAGTTGTGAAATGAAATTTCACAAGTTGGGGCAGCACGGTAGCATTTGGGGCAGCACGGTAGCATGGTGGTTAGCATAAATGCTTCACAGCTCCAGGGTCCCAGGTTCGGTTCCCGGCTGGGTCACTGTCTGTGTGGAGTCTGCACGTCCTCCCCGTGTGTGCGTGGGTTTCCTCCGGGTGCTCCGGTTTCCTCCCACAGTCCAAAGATGTGCGGGTTAGGTGGATTGGCCATGCTAAATTGCCCGTAGTGTCCTAAAAAAGTAAGGTTAAGGGGGGGGTTGTTGGGTTACGGGTATAGGGTGAATACGTGGGTTTGAGTAGGGTGATCATTGCTCGGCACGACATCGAGGGCCGAAGGGCCTGTTCTGTGCTGTACTGTTCTGTGTTCTGTGAAAGTTGCCGAAGTCCCATATAGCCATAGGCTATTTTTGAGAGAGAGAGCTGACTGGTGATGATTTAACCTGAGGGTCACTACTCCTCAGGCAAGGGGCAACGTTGAGAAGGTGGGACCTTCATGAATAAGCTCAGCCGGTACAGGAATTGAGCCCAAGCTGTTGGTGTCCCTCCGTATCACAAACCAGCTGTCCAGCCAATTAAGCTAAACCGGCTGACAGTAGAACTCTAATAGTGTAAAATGCCCTTGCGGTAGCACAGTGGTTAGCTCTGTTGCTTCACAGCGCCTGGGTGCCAGGTTTGCTTCCCAGCTTCGGCCACTCTCTGTGTGGAGTCTGCACATTCTCCCTGTCTACATGGTTTTTCTCCGGGTGCTCTGGTTTCCTCCCACAAGTCCATAAAGATGTGCCGTTAGTTATTCTCCCTCGGTGTACCTGAATACTCACTGGAGTGTGGCGACTAGGGGATTTTCACAATAACTTCATTGCAGTGTTAATGTAAGCCTACTTGTGATACTAATAAAGATTATTATTATTTTGTCTTAGGTTAGACTTGAAAATGAAATGAAAATCGCTTATTGTCACGAGTAGGCTTCAATGAAGTTACTGTGTAAAGCCTAGTCGCCACATTCCGGCGCCTGTTCGGGGAGGCTGGTACGGGAATTGAACCGTGCTGCTGGCCTGCTTGGTCTGCTTTAAAAGCCAGCGATTTAGCCCAGTGTGCTAAACCAGCCCCTAAACCAGCACTTTGTTAGTCGTGCAAAAGCCACAGCACTCAATCAGCAGCATAAGGCTCTGCATCATTGACTAACAATGGGACCTTCCGCTTCTTGCACAGTTTTCTTTGACTGACAAGCTTTAGTAAATCACTTGTTCATATATGTTGTTATAGTCTTTGCCAAAGTGCATGTCCCCTCTCCAAAGTTGAACGGTGCTGGTGGCGGATTTCAAGGAAGTTGCTCATTATCCATTTCTTTATTGGCCCCCTTATACCTACGCACCAGAATTCTTTCATGAAATGACTGGTGTCAAAAGTTTTGATCTTTGCTGTAAAGGGCGTTAGACAGGATTCCAGGTATGAACTCCTGTTTGGGGAAACTTCCACACCTTTCCCTTCCAAACCCCCTCTATCCTGGTTTGCTTTGCAGTTCATGTTTACTTAGGCACGTGACAAATGAGCTCAGGAAGAAGGTTGTTTTCCTGGCAAAAATATTCTATCAAATAGATTTCTAAACATATATATTTGGGTACTTTGAAAATCCAGTGAACGTCAAGAACGTAACTGATAGGAGCAGGAGTAACCATTCAGCCCATCAAGCCTGCTCAGCCAGTCAATACGATCATGGTTAACCTTGGGCTTCAAATCTACTTTCCCAACCGCTCCCCATATCCCTTGATTCTCTGAGACACTAGAAAATCTGTCCCAGTCTTAAATATATTCAGTGATGGGGCATCCACAGGCCTGTGGGGCAGAGAATTCCCAACCTTCACAACCCTTTTTGAGTGAAGAAATCTTTTCTCATTTCAGTCCTAAATGATCAGCCCCTTTTCTCTTTCCCCTATCCGACCACTGCAGTATTGTGTATGTTTCAATGAAACATTCTTTTGAACTCCAGAAAATGTAGTTCCAGTTTACTCTTGTCAAACGACAACCCCTTCATCCACAGGGCCAATTTATTGCACCTTTGCTGTACTGCCTCCAATGCAAGTGTGTCCCTCCTCAAATATGGGGATCAAAATTGCACACAGTATTCCAGATATGGTCTCATCAAAGCCCTGTACAATTGTAGCAATACTTCTTTATTCCCGAACTCCAATCTAATCCAAAATCTGAATTATGTATCCTTCATAATTCACTCAGTTGGGATACTGATTGACTGAGATAGACAGACATATAAATTAGGAAACTAGGAAATAGCTAAAACATGATGCATTCAAACAGAGGTAATATGAACTATACAATGCTATAAGATAGTGTGTCGTTTACGAGCCAAATACAAACTGCTCTGAAATATTAGCCAATGTTGTTCTATGTTTAAGTCTACAGCAGATCTCCCATATAACACTTGGATGCAGCACATTCTGCAATGAACACAAATGCTTTGTAGCGTCCTTACTGGTGGAGCACCCACAGGCTTTCTTTCTCAGAGGCTGTTCCCTAAAACTCTTTCTGGAGCCATCAAAGGCCAAAGGTGCCCTTGAAAAAATGACTCCAGGAGAGCATTTATTCTGGCAAGGATGAAGGAAATTGGAGATCTTTTACATCCCATTCATATGGAAGAATTGCTTCTTGGGAGCTGTGTCTCTGTGGATTCTGTCTCATTGACACTTCAGGTCGGCGAGACCTCACCGTCTCTTCCTTTTTTTGTTTTTTTTTTCAATTGGGGTACCCAATTATTTTCTTTTCCAATTAAGGGTCAATTCAGCGTGGCCAATCCACCTACCCTGCACATCTTTGGGTTGTGGGTGTGAAACCCATGCAGACACAGGGAGAATGTGCAAACTCCACACAGACAGTGACCCGGGCTGGGATCGACCCCAGCTCCTCATCACCGTGAGACATCAGTGCAAACCACTCAGCCACAGTGCTGCCCCCAACCAACTGTCACTTCCAAGTAATGATTCTGACTTTTGTTTTCCTTTGCCATGGATACCCTCTTAAGGACAGGGAGAGGATCGGTACAGAATTGCCAAGTTCAGCTCGCCGGCACTACCCAAAAATTGCGTCTCAATCTCCATGGCCCCCGAAGGAATCCCCGGCCTTCCCCCGCCCCCTGCTCGAGCACAATATGGGAGGTTCCCTGCCCCCCCCCCCCGAGCACCTACGCCGGCCAACCCCGGTCCAATTGCAAGTGCAGAAACAATGCCAATTTGGCACCCTGGCAGTGCCCATGCCAGCTGGCAGTGGTACCTTGGCACACTGCTGGCGAAACGGAGGATTTGTCCGACGGAGAATCCAGCCCAAAGTCTTTTCAATAAAGGGCCATTCTAATCTTTTTTTATAGTCGAGGGCATACACAGAGAATTGAGTGCTGATGTTCGGGCAGCACGGTGTCACACGATTAGCACTGTGGCTTCACAGCGCCAGGGTCCCAGGTTCGATTCTCTGCTGGGCCACTGTTTGTGCGGAGTCTGCACGTTCTCCCCATTTCTGCATGGGTTACCTTCGGGTGCTCCGGTTTCCTCCCACAGTCCAAAGATGTGCAGGTTAGGTGGATTGGCCATGATAAATTGCCCTTAGTGACCAAAAAGGTTAGGATGGGTTATTCGGTTACGGGGATAGGGTGGAAGTGAGGGCTTAGGTGGGTTGATGCAGACTCGATGGGCCGAGTGGCCTCCTTCTGCACTGTATGTTTTGTGTTTTTGTAGGATGTTTAGGAAATTAAACACCTGTCTAAACTATGATTGTTAAGGCAGTGGGGTCAATGACCTGAGGCATCCAGCATAATTTGAGTAATGTTTCTCAAGTGTCTTGTATTGATCTCGCAGCACACACTGGGTATAAAAGCAATAATTGCTGTATGGGACCAATCTGGGTCAAGACTCCATGGCTATCGGCGATGTGCACATGGCTAGCGGGGTCTACTGAGTTGCGATTTGAGCAGAGCGGACTGCGGAGGCTGCGCGCCCAATCAGAGGAGCGGCAGCCTTGGAAGGATGGCAGATCCGCAGGAATTGACTGGGAGAGCGCCTCTATCTTCAGGATCCCTTGTGAAGAGGTTTGGATTTTAAAAATAAATGAATGGCGCCCATCGCTTTCAGGCCAGCACTATGGAGGGGGTCATGGCTCCACAGAATGGCCAGCAGCCATCGTTCCTGTGCCCTGCTGATCACTGCTTCCTAGTTGGAGGGGAGGAAGTGGTAAGAATCGTAGGCCTGGCAACTCTCCAGACTAGCCCCCAGAAAGCCACCTCCAGCCACTTGCCAGGGTTGGCCCTCAGTGAGGAGCCTGTGCGCCCGCCCACTATAACATTCCCAGCAACCCATCAGCTCATGGGTGGGCACTTAATTATGCTCATTCCGACATGCCCCTGCTGGTGATGACCCACTTTTGGAGAGTGGTATTGTCTGGCTTCTGACTGGACCTCCAGAATGTTCTCCCCATCCCATCTTTAAGTCCATTTCGCTGTGACTTGGAAGATCCACCACTATGTATGAAAATGTAACTGTTCTTTCCTTGAAGACCAATCTTTCAAGATATTGGAAATACCACTGGAATGTGGAAGGGCTCGTTTATTCCAAACACGGTGGTCCCGGCTACCACTCTTGGATGTTTGTGCCTCTCTCCTGCAAGTGGTTCTGAACTGTGGAAGTGTCACACTGGGATGAGAGAGAGAGTGGGTCACTGTTTATGCCTGACCAGTGAACCCACTTGAGTGAACGTTTTCGAGGCGCCCGGATCCTTACGGTTCTAGTCTTCGGAATTATGTTCTGGTTCTGTGATTCACCAGAAAGAAAAGAGAGGCGAGTGGGTGACACACAAAAGCCAGATTTGATTCATTTTATTTAGGAAGGGAAGAAGTCAACCAGGCTGGTCAGTATACTCTGGGGCTCGTTTAACACAGTGGGCTAAGACAGCTGGCTTGTAATGCAGAACAAGAACAGCCACGCTGGTTCAATTCCCGTAACAGCCTCCCTGAACAGGCGCCGGAATGTGGCGACGAGGGGCTTTTCACAGTAACTTCATTGAAGCCTACTTGTGACAATAAGTGATTATTATTATTATTATTACTACTACTCAGACACAACCAGCTACTATAATGTCGAAGAAAAAAGGACTATAGCAGCACAACGAGTATCTTTAAATTTACACAGTTTTAGACAATTCCCTCTGCCTCAACACCAAGCTAATTGGGGCTTTCTGGGGACCAAAGGATATACTTACCAATCCTGGGGTTGAGTTCATTTTAAAGTCTTTTCAGTTGTTTAGAGCAGTTGAAGTGGGTTGATTTCTGGTGTGTTCTGTCAGTCCCCATGTCGCCTTCGCTTCTTGCTTGCCCACCAACTAAATGACCTCTCTCTTCTTTCTGCTCTGTGCTTCTGCTCTGTGTCCAATATTTTAAAAGAAGCAACCTTTATAATTTTGGCTGGCTCCTCCCACCGGTCAGTTGAATTTGATGAGGGGTGGCACGGTGGTGCAGCGGTTAGCACTGCTGCCTCATGGCGCTGAGGACCCGGGTTCGATCCTGTTAGTCTCATGAGGTGCGGCGAGCTGGGTAAATCATGGAAGTGGCCTCTCTGGAATCTACCGGCCACGCTGTGCTACCATTTGGGTGGGACACGGCCAGTAGATCACACCCAGAATTACCTGGGAGGAGCCTCTCGTTGTTGCTTTCTCCATGACAACGCCTCAGCCAATCAGAATCAGTCCGAACACATTGCAGTGGCATATTAATGGACCTAGTCACTGTTCTTCATCAGGTCTTATTAAGAAGTCTTACAACACCAGGTTAAAGTCCAACAGGTTTGTTTCAAACACGAGCTTTCGGAGCACGGCTCCTTCTTCAGGTGAATGGAAAGGCTTGTTCCAGAAATGTTTATGTAGACACAGTCAGAGATGCCCCGGAATGCGAGCACCTGCAGGCAATCAAATCATCAAAGATGCAGAGAGAGAGGTAACTCCAGGTTAAAGAGGTGTGAATTGTCCCAAGCCAGTTCAGTCGGTAGGCCTCTGCAAGTCCAGGCTTGTTGGTGGGGGCCGAATGTAATGAGACATGAATCCCAGATCCCGGTTGAGTCCGCATTCATGCGTGCGGAACTTAGCTATAAGTTTTTGCTCAGCAATTTTGCGTTGTCGCGTCTCCTGAAGGCCTCCTTGTAGAATGCTGACCCGGAGATCAGAGGCTGAATGTCCTTGACTGCTGAAGTGTTCCCCAACTGGAAGGGAACAGTCCTGCCTGTTGATAGTCGCACGATGCCCGTTTATTCGTTGTCGCAGTGTCTGCATGGTCTCGCCAATGTACCACGCTTCGGGACATCCTTTCCTGCAGCGTATGAGGTAGACTACATTGGTCGAGTCGCACGAGTATGCGCCGCGTACCTGGTGGGTGGTGTTTCCACGTGTAATGGTGGTGTCCATGTCGATGATCTGGCATGTCTTGCAGAGATTACCCTGGCAGGGTTTTGTGGTGTTGTGGTTGCTGTTCTGAAGGCTGGGTAATTTGCTGCAAACAATGGTTTGTTTGAGGTTGCGCGGTTGTTTGAAGGCCAGTAGTGGGGGTGTGGGGATGACCTTGGCAAGATGTCCATCCTCGCTGATGATGTGTTGGAGGCTGCGAAGAAGATGTCGTAGTTTCTCCGCCCCAGGAAAGTACTGGACGACGAAGGGTACTCTGTCAGTGGTGTCCCGTGTTTGTCTTCTGAGGAGGTCGGTGCGGTTTTTTGCTGTGGCGCAGTGGAACTGTCGATCAATGAGTCGAGCGCCATATCCCGTTCGTACGAGGGCATCTTTCAGCATCTGTAGGTGTCTGTTGCGCTCCTCCTTGTCTGAGCAGATCCTGTGTATACGGAGGGCTTGTCCATAGGGGATGGCTTCTTTAATGTGTTTCGGGTGAAAGCTGGAGAAGTGGAGCATCGTGAGATTATCTGTGGGCTTGCGGTAAAGCGAGGTGCTGAGGTGACCGTCCTTGATGGAGACGAGTGTGTCCAAGAATGGAACTGAATTTGGAGAATAGTCCATGGTGAGTTTGATGGTGGGATGGAACTTATTGATGTCATCGTGTAGTCGTTTCAGTGATGTCTCGCCGTGGGTCCAAAGGAACAAAATGTCATCGATGTATCTGGTGTATAGCATCGGTTGAAAGTCCTGTGTGGTGAGGAAGTCCTGTTCAAACTTGTGCATGAAGATGTTGGCATATTGAGGTGCAAATTTGGTCCCCATGGCTGTTCCGTGCGTCTGGATGAAGAATTTGTTGTCGAAGGTGAAGACGTTGTGGTCTAGAATGAAACGGATGAGTTGCAGAATTGCGTCTGGAGATTGGCAGTTGTCGGTGTTGAGGACTGAGGCTGTTGCAGCAATGCCGTCGTCATGGGGGATGCTGGTGTAGAGTGCCGAGACATCCATTGTGACGAGGAATGTTCCTGGTTCAACTGGTCCATGGGTGCTGAGTTTCTGTAGGAAGTCCGTCGTGTCGCGACAGAAGCTGGGTGTACCTTGTACGATGGGTTTCAAGATGCCCTCGATGTGGCCAGAGAGGTTCTCACACAGGGTCCCATTGCCTGAAACGATAGGACGGCCTGGTGTGTTGGCCTTGTTGGCCTGGAGTTACCTCTCTCTCTGCATCTTTGATGATTTGATTGCCTGCAGGTGCTCGCATTCCGGGGCATCTCTGACTGTGTCTACATAAACATTTCTGGAACAAGCCTTTCCATTCACCTGAAGAAGGAGCCGTGCTCCGAAAGCTCGTGTTTGAAACAAACCTGTTGGACTTTAACCTGGTGTTGTAAGACTTCTTACTGTGCTCACCCCAGTCCAACGCCGGCATCTCCACATCATGGCTACCATTGACACCGCAAACTGCCGGCTCAAAGTGGAGAGGATCTCCAGGAAGATCGCGCATATAGACACTGACATTCAGTTTCTACAAAGATGCAAAAAAGCAGACAAGATCCCGAAAGGACTACAGATCAAAAACCCACTCAAGTCGACTTACAACACAGACTACGCTGAAAGACTCTGCCACCGCACCTCTGTCACACTCCTCAAACACCTCGTACACCAACTCTACAGCAGTCGACGCAACCTGGAAACCAAGAAAGAGGCCATATTCTCAACTTGCGCTCAGGACACAGCAGACCAGCTGCGGAACACCGCCAAACAGATGAGACAGCAATACTATGCCACCTACATGCACACCAAGAACAGGAAGCTTGAGAAACTTGGCATCACCACCAGCAGCAATCAAGCTTCTCCCGGTACAACAGTCGAAAACAATACAGGGAAATCCATTGTCAACTTGTCAGACTACACCCTTCAACCAGACGAAATCGAAGTCCTCAGCAGAGGGCTCAATTTCTGCACCACCACCAAAATGGACCCCATCAGTCTCGCGGCAGATACGGAGGAATTCATCAGGCGAATGAGGCTCCGGGAATTCTTCCACAGACCCCAAGAGGCCGACAGCGAACCCAGGGACACGACCAATGAACCGGAACAGCAGACCGCGAGATCTGCAGTGCAGCAACCGAAAAGGAAAGAGTCAAATTGGACCCCTCCGGAAGGCCGCTGCCCTAGACTCGACATGTATGCTCAAGCCGTCAGAAGTCGTGTCAATGCCAGATTCATCACTCGCAATCACAAGGCAGCCTCAAACGTCACCCAAGCACAACGCAACGCCATCCGCACTCTCAAGACCAACCGCAACATCGTCATCAAACCAGCAGACAAAGGAGGGGCCACCGTCATACTGAACAGAACAGACTACTGCAAAGAAGTATACCGACAACTCGACAACCAGGAACACTACAGGCAGTTACCCGCAGATCCAACCAAGGAACACATCCGCCAACTCAGCAGACTGATCAAGACCTTAGATCCAGACCTTCAGAACACCCTACGTGCTCTCATCCCACGTAATCCCCGCATTGGAGATCTCTACTGCCTCCCGAAAATACACAAGGCCAACACACCAGGCCGTCCTATCGTTTCAGGCAATGGGACCCTGTGTGAGAACCTCTCTGGCCACATCGAGGGCATCTTGAAACCCATCGTACAAGGTACACCCAGCTTCTGTCGCGACACGACGGACTTCCTACAGAAACTCAGCACCCATGGACCAGTTGAACCAGGAACATTCCTCGTCACAATGGATGTCTCGGCACTCTACACCAGCATCCCCCATGACGACGGCATTGCTGCAACAGCCTCAGTCCTCAACACCGACAACTGCCAATCTCCAGACGCAATTCTGCAACTCATCCGTTTCATTCTAGACCACAACGTCTTCACCTTCGACAACAAATTCTTCATCCAGACGCACGGAACAGCCATGGGGACCAAATTTGCACCTCAATATGCCAACATCTTCATGCACAAGTTTGAACAGGACTTCCTCACCACACAGGACTTTCAACCGATGCTATACACCAGATACATCGATGACATTTTTTTCCTTTGGACCCACGGCGAGACATCACTGAAACGACTACACGATGACATCAATAAGTTCCATCCCACCATCAAACTCACCATGGACTATTCTCCAAATTCAGTTCCATTCTTGGACACACTCGTCTCCATCAAGGACGGTCACCTCAGCACCTCGCTTTACCGCAAGCCCACAGATAATCTCACGATGCTCCACTTCTCCAGCTTTCACCCGAAACACATTAAAGAAGCCATCCCCTATGGACAAGCCCTCCGTATACACAGGATCTGCTCAGACAAGGAGGAGCGCAACAGACACCTACAGATGCTGAAAGATGCCCTCGTACGAACGGGATATGGCGCTCGACTCATTGATCGACAGTTCCACCGCGCCACAGCAAAAAACCGCACCGACCTCCTCAGAAGACAAACACGGGACACCACTGACAGAGTACCCTTCGTCGTCCAGTACTTTCCTGGGGCGGAGAAACTACGACATCTTCTTCGCAGCCTCCAACACATCATCAGCGAGGATGGACATCTTGCCAAGGTCATCCCCACACCCCCACTACTGGCCTTCAAACAACCGCGCAACCTCAAACAAACCATTGTTTGCAGCAAATTACCCAGCCTTCAGAACAGCAACCACAACACCACAAAACCCTGCCAGGGTAATCTCTGCAAGACATGCCAGATCATCGACATGGACACCACCATTACACGTGGAAACACCACCCACCAGGTACGCGGCGCATACTCGTGCGACTCGACCAATGTAGTCTACCTCATACGCTGCAGGAAAGGATGTCCCGAAGCGTGGTACATTGGCGAGACCATGCAGACACTGCGACAACGAATAAACGGGCATCGTGCGACTATCAACAGGCAGGACTGTTCCCTTCCAGTTGGGGAACACTTCAGCAGTCAAGGACATTCAGCCTCTGATCTCCGGGTCAGCATTCTACAAGGAGGCCTTCAGGAGACGCGACAACGCAAAATTGCTGAGCAAAAACTTATAGCTAAGTTCCGCACGCATGAATGCGGACTCAACCGGGATCTGGGATTCATGTCTCATTACATTCGGCCCCCACCAACAAGCCTGGACTTGCAGAGGCCTACCGACTGAACTGGCTTGGGACAATTCACACCTCTTTAACCTGGAGTTACCTCTCTCTCTGCATCTTTGATGATTTGATTGCCTGCAGGTGCTCGCATTCCGGGGCATCTCTGACTGTGTCTACATAAACATTTCTGGAACAAGCCTTTCCATTCACCTGAAGAAGGAGCCGTGCTCCGAAAGCTCGTGTTTGAAACAAACCTGTTGGACTTTAACCTGGTGTTGTAAGACTTCTTACTGTGCTCACCCCAGTCCAACGCCGGCATCTCCACATCAGGTCTTATTAACACCTCTTTATTCATCAACGACTGGAAACAAGACAGCATATCTATTGTACATGTTGATGTTGATCTTTAATCTTTTGGTGGCTGCACTGCCTTGTGCCACCAGGAAATTCCTAGATTTCATGCTTCAGTGATGATTGGATTGAAACCTTTAGCATTTCATAATACAGTACATCAGAAAAGCCTTTGTATCTGAGAAAAAAACTCGTAATTAAAATCAAGGTTTCTTAAGGTTATATTATTTGATGTCTCAGCGTAAGAGAGATTTAAAATAAAATAAGAGCATTTTTGGAAGGAAATTATTTTCTAAGTCAAGTACTTATTGACCCAACCCACCCTTCAAATTCTACAGCCTCTCAAGCTGCTTATTATGACAAACAATCCTTCACTGAACACATACTCCAGTATCTCCAACAGCCTGAGATTTCCCCACAAGTTGCTTTTGCCTCAGTTTTCGCAACTTTTCCGCCCTAACTTCCGGGAGGTGCTAACTCACCATGGGGCGCAGTTCGACACAGGCATGGCAGCCACCTCACACCAGTTTCTATTGTTAAGTGTGCATTTAGATGATGAAACCCTGGGTGGCACAATGGCTCAGTGGTTAGCACTGCTGCCTCACGACGCCGAGGACCCAGGTTCGATCCCGGCCCCGGGTCACTGTCCGTGTGGAATTTGCATGTTCTCCCCCATTCTGAGTAGGTCTCATCCAGTGTAGGTGGATTGGCCAGGCTAAATTGCCTCTTAATTAGAAAAAAATGAATTGGGTACTTTCAATTTTAGAAAAAAAAGATGATGAAACCCATGTTTTGTGATTGGTGTTCGTCCATTTATAACAAACTAGTTTGAAACCAGTGTTAAATAAATAACTCGATCAAAAGAAAATCTAAGCTCGAGTGTATCGTCTCCTCAGCAGATGACCAATTGAAGCTATTGGATAACACTGTGAAGGAGAAACCTTGGCTCAAACCCTTTCTTCCCACTCTTACTCCCAGGGTTACTGATCCTATCATAGTGAATTCACCATAGAACAATGCCCTGTACAGTTGTAGCCAATGCTCCCTACTTCTTTACTCCTTCTTCCATGCAATAAAGGTCAACAATCTATTTGCCTTGTATTATGATCCTGGACCAGGCCCTGAAGTTCTTCGTACAACCGGTTAAGGATCAATAACATTTTGTTTAAAGTGGACAAAGTTTGAGATTGAAGACACTTGCTAAGAGAATAAAGCCACAAGAATCCATGGGTTTTGAACAATCTAAAATAAACTTTACAAGGTCAGAAAGATAAAACAATTTACAATACCTATCTTATCCTCTGACATATAAGTACATATGACTTAAAGCCATATGGGTGGCGCGGTAACACAGTGGTTAGCACTGTTGCTTCACAGTGCCAGGTTCCCAGTTTCGATTCCCAGCTCAGGTCTGTGCGAAGTCTGCACGATCTCCCCGCGTCCTACGGGTGCTCCAGTTTCCTCCCACAAGCCCCAAAAGACATGCTTGTTAGGTGAATTGGACATTCTGAATTCTCCCTCAGTGTACTCGAACAGGCACTGGAGTGTGGCACATAGGGGACCTTCACAGTAATTTCATTGCAATGTTAATGTAAGCCTACTTGTGAATAATAAAGATTATTTTATTATTAAATTGTCCTTTAGTTGCTCCCAGTTGACAGCCTCAATGACTGCCACCTCACAGGTTTCAATCTCGTCTCCTGACACTCTGTTCCCTTGGATTCCTGAGTCTGCACTGCAGTGCCCATTCACAAGCATAACTTAAATTATTTGGCTGCATTGAGCAGAACACCACAACGGTCCACAGTGCAGTCACCAAACTTCGACTGCTACCTTAGATCTTCAGGACTCTCTTTCTTCTTAACTGGGCCCTCTCCCTGTTCTCTGTCTGGGACGCATCTCAACTATGCTGCTCTGCTCCCACTCGCATAATCCTTGTTTTTGTGCCATTTCCTTTTTTATGTGGGAACAGTGGGGCTAAACCTGGCCCGAAGAACTACAAAAAGCACATTGCGAATTCACCGCATGCTGCTGGTCCGCATACACATAAAACACCCAAGGCCTGTTGAGCGTGGAAGTTCCCAACCCCCACTTGCTGATGAGGTAAATCTGGATCTTCCTAATTACTTGCTGCACCTGCACACTAACACTTTGTGTTCCGTGTACAAGGACACCCAGATTCCCATCTGCTGTTGTATTCTGCAGTCTCTCTTCATTTAAATAACTTTTTGCTTTTCTATTCTTCCGACCGACAGTGGACAAGCTCACATCTTCCCGCATTTTACTCCCAACTGCCCAATTCTTGCCCACTCGCTTAACATAGCTAAATTCCTTTGGGAAATCTCTGTGTTCTCCTCACAACTTGTTTTACTGTCTCTTCTTGTCAACAAATTTAGCAACTGCCCAATTTGAGATTAGCAAATTTAGCACAGTGCAAGGATCAAACCCAAGGCCTCCCTGATCCGTATAATTCAGTGACAGGTTATTTGTACTTTTGCTGCTAAACTGTGGAATTAATCAGTTAATAAACATCTTTGGAAGTATCAACGGAATTCAGCATTTTGTCAGATTAGAATATGGTGAATTGGAAGAGGGATTAACGTATAACCATCTAATGTTCTCAAACTGTGGACACAGCGATGATGACATTGGTTGTCAGCGACAGCGCAAAGCAATGAATGAACAGCACATTCACCACACAACTTATTTTTTCATGGACTTGAATTGGAAAGTGTCATTGAGCAGCCTGTAGAACAAGTGACAGATTTTCTATCGCCGAGGACCAATTTCACCTCCAGCGACACGCATCTGCTGCAGCCTATAATGCTGACTGGGCGTAGTATCAACACACAAAAAAACCAAGCAGTAACTGTTATATTTCACTGTTGTCGTGGGGCGATTCAGTGCATCTGGTCTGAAAAGTGACTACATTTGAAGGATAAAATTGTGAAACAAATGCAACACACAACAAAGAGAATCTATTTGTTCTCCAACAAGTACATGCACTGCCCCGCTGAGTACCATAACGGGACATCTCATCTTAGACCTGAAACATAATCTCAATAAAAATATTTTCAAAGCCTTTTGTCTGACGTTCAACACAGATTAAATAGTCATAGATGGGTCCTTCACCCTGACAAACCGAAAATAGGAATAATTTAAGGGGAAATTAAATGCTCTTTCGCTCAAAGGGAAACTGCCCTTAGAACATAGAACATAGCACAGTACAGCACAGAACAGGCCCTTCGGCCCTCGATGTTGTGCCGAACAATGATCACCCTACTCAAACCCACATATCCACCCTGTGTGGGGTCGTAACCCAACAACCCCCCCCCCTTAACCTTACTTTTCAGGACACTACGGGCAATTTAGTATGGCCAATCCACCTAACCCGTACATCTTTGGACTGTGGGAGGAAACCGGAGCACCCGGAGGAAACCCACGCACACACGGGGAGGACGTGCAGACTCCGCACAGACAGTGACCCAGCCGGGAATCGAACCTGGGACCATGGAGCTGTGAAGCATTTATGCTAACCACCATGCTACCGTGCTGCCCCCTTGAAGGGGATCTAAGTCAAAAGGTAGGGCGGCAGTACCATGGTATGGATTTTCTGAGTGCAAGACCAGGGAAATTATCCTTTATACCTACATTCCCATTCATATGCAGTCATCGATAATTAAAAATGAATGAAACTAAAATGACTTAGAATTATAATTTTGGATTAAAAAAGTAAATGGTGCACAGCTAGACATACTGGGCGGGATTTACCGACCACCCAGCCGTCTGTTTTCCAGCAGCGGAGGATGCCCGCCAACGAGATCTATCGACCCTGCCGTTGTCAACGGAATTTCCCAGTGACTGCACCCCTCATCGGCGGAAAACCCATGCGCTGGCGTGGGACCAGAATTTCCCTCTGGTCTGACAGCCGGTCAATCCCGCCCATCAGGGTTTTTTTTTGCATTTTCTGTATTTAATTCTTTTTTCCCTTAGGTTGTTGCTATATTTCTTGGTTGCCGCAAAGAGGAAAGGTATGGAGGTGCCCACACTCTGGATTTTTGTAAAACACAGGTTTATTAAGGGTGTTGCTCATACAATCAGGATGGTGTTCTGCCCAAAGCCTGTGCAAACATTCTGCTAACATCACGACACATGATGCCGAGCCAGCAGGAATGTATTCCCAGATGCATAACACCCCTCCCCTTTTGCTTTATTAGTGCAACAATAACAATTAACATTTGTACAACAAATCATCATATGTATTAGTTCTATACATATGTATGATTCAATAAGATGGTCTCTGTGGTGGATGTCTATTCCTTTTTGGTTGAATTCAGTGTTCTTGAACTCAGCTACCTGCGACCTCATTCCTTTCTGTAGATAGTACCTCTTGAGTAGCTTCTTCAGAATCTGTCACTTTAGGCTATGAAAAGTCCTCAGAAACAGAATCGGTCTCTGGTTTCTATTCCAAAGTATTGCTCTCTCGATTTTCCAAGGGAAGAACCTCTTGAGAAGTTTCTGTGAACTCACTTCATGCAGCTGATCATCATCCATCTGTATGGTGTATGGTATTGGACTGTCTTTCCTAGGATCATAGCTGGTGTTCGTTTCTTGTCTATGGAACGGTGATCAGGGGGAAATAATACCTCAATGTCCCCCTTGGGGACAAGAGAGAAAGGGCAGCGGCTGATTGACTCCATACTGGAGGTGGTTCAGTGGTACTCCTCGGCCTCAACCTTGGAATTGCTGGCGTAAAGGAAAATGCCGCAGATGAAATTTGATCTGCTCTCCACGTGGAAAGCAGTCCACCAGTCAGGGTTCCCGGTAGGCATTTAACAAAAATTTGAAACAGCATTGGCCCCGCACTTGGGGGGGAATGTTCAATGATTCACTGTCGAAGGGGGCTGTTGGTGGTAAGAAATGCTCAGAGTCCGTTTGCGACCGCGTGGTGTTGGTAAAACTTCCGTTTATTGGAAAAATGGCTGTGTGCACAACAGGAGAAACAAGCTGCTGCTGCCTTCAGCTGGCACGACTCTGTTCTGATTTCTACAGGGATTTGATGCACATATATTTAAAGTTCGCTCACAGTTCCAAGTAAGTATTGACGTCATCGATCAATTTCATACAATACAATACAATCTGATCAGGAGGTAAATCTGATCAGGAGGTAAATTCGGCCCTGTCTGCCTGTGTTAGCCCTTTGAAATCCCATTTCCCTTCTCTATCCCCACAGATATGCAAATGTTCCTCCTTCATATATTTCGCCAATCCACTTTTGAAACAATGACAGCATCTACTCCAACATCTTTTCAGGCAATGCATTCCACATCTGAAAAGCTCACCGCTTAACTATTTTTCATGAGATTTCTGGTTCTTTTCTCAATTACCTTAAATTTGTGTCCCCCTCCTGCCATTGTCAACAGTTATTCATTAACTACTCTATCAAAACTCTTCAAGGTTTTGAACACCTCCATCAAATCTTCCCTTGAGGTTCTCTGCACTAAGAAGGATAACATCAATTGCTTTAGTCGTTCCACTCTGGAGTATAGCTGCACACAAGAAATAGGAACAGGAGTAGAGCATTTGGCCCATCGAACATGCTCTGCATTCAATACGATTATCATTGTTGATCATCACCGCTCCACCTTCCTGCCTGATAATTCCCTGAGTTCACACCTCCTGGTTACAGTGGACTCCGAAGTGTGATTGAAACTGGCTTCCTAGATATCCCGTAATTTCTCATTAAGTGTCACAAACTACTTCAAAGTCAAATTGTCTGCCCATTTATCACATTGCTGCTCGTAAAAGCTGCAAAATGACTGCTGCATTTCCTACATTAGAACATAGAACAGTACAGCACAGAACAGGCCCTTCGGCCCTCAATGTTGTACCGAGCCATGATCACCCTACTCAAACCCACGTATCCACCCTATACCCGTAACCCAACAACCCCCCCTTAACCTTACTTTTATTAGGACACTACGGGCAATTTAGCATGGCCAATCCACCTAACCCGCACATCTTTGGACTGTGGGTGGAAACCGGAGCACCCGGAGGAAACCCACGCACACAGGGGGAGGACGTGCAGACTCCACACAGACAGTGACCCAGCCGGGAATCAAACCTGGGACCCTGGAGCTGTGAAGCATTTATGCTAACCACCATGCTTCCCTGCTGCCCCGTGCTACCCTGCTGCCCCTAAAGATTGCAAAGATGACTACGCTTCAAAAGTAGTCCATTGGCCAGCAAGCATTTTGGGATATCTTGTAGTCATGGTTTGTGCAATATAAATGTCAGTCTTTTTTCTCCCTCCCTTTTTACCAAGAAAAATGGGATAATACAATGGCTGTCTTAGATATTTTTTCTTTAGATTTCTTCACTCAGTCAGCCTGTGTTTTGTTTTTAAATCATTCATGTGATTTTGTTGGTATTGCCGTTTTCTTGCACCATCACTGTCCACGTGGGGAAGATACAGTGCTGTTAGGTAGGGAGCCCCAGGAATTTGATGCAGCAACTATGAAGGAATGGTGATATATTTCCAAGTCATGAATTATGAATGACTTCAGAATCAAAGAACTGGAGGAGAACTTTTTCTGGTTCACCTGCTGTCCTTGTCCTACGGAAGAACAGAGGTTGGATATTAGGAAGGTGGCATTGAGGAAGTCTTGGCAAGTTGCGCCATACATCCTATAGACGGTATGCACTGCAGCCATACTTCCTCGTGGAGAGAGTAAATGTTTAAGGTGATGGGTGTGGTGTTGATAAGTGGGTTGCTTTGTCCTGGATGGCGTTGAGCTCCTTGAGCGTTGTTGAAGTCTGGTGGTTCAAATATAGACAGCACCGGTTTAAGATTACAAAGCTTCATCATAAATTAGGTTGTTCCGATCTCTGATCATTCTTGATAGTATGCAACGTCAAGAGGGGTGAAATCTTTAATTGTTATGGAATCTAAAGTGATGCTCGAGGAATTGCGATTCCACCACACTCAATGACCAGTGAGTTTGGTTTCCACCCTCCAGTACTTCTCTCCCAGGGTGACTGCTTTGTCGATACATCATGAAACATCTATATGTGCAGTCTGAAACCTTGTAGTTACCGTTTCCATTGGCTTACAGTTATATTTGGATATTTTTGATGTCTCAAACTTTTGGGAAGGTTTGGAAAATGTAGAAATTCAACTTCCACATTTATTTGAAAAATAATGCTCCCAATGTTCCATCATTACCCCAGGAAGCAACAAATGATGGCTTCTTCCATTATCCTTCAAGTAACAACCACTTCTGATAATTAATTGGATTATGTTGCAATTCATTCCTCTCATTTTCAGCATTTAGCACGGTGGGCTCAACAGCTGGCTTGTAATGTAATGGTGAGTCCACTACTGTTGCAGGCAGGGCATTCCACGCCCTTACTACTCTCTGAGTAAAGATCCTACCTCTGACATCTGTCCTATATCTATCTCCCCTCAATTTAAAGCTATGTCCCCCCCGTGCTAGACATCACCATCCGAGGAAAAAGGCTCTCATTGTCCACCCTATCTAATCCTCTGATCATCTTGTAGGCAACAGTGCTAACCACTGCGCCGCCGTGCTGCCCTACAATCTGTGCAGTTCCCTTCATAGTCTTGTCAGTCCTACCCCATCTTTCTCCCTCTAATATAAAAGTAATTTTCAAAATAGCATGATTGTGGTTTGATCTGTACCATACACCAAAGTCAGTCCTTTCAATATTCATACATAATGCAATGCGGGTCAACTTGATCCATGTCATCAGCTTGGAACAGTTGAAGTCATGAGAAAAGTAAATAGAGCTCAGTGGTAACGCCAGTTTATTGTCTAGGTCAGGGTGGAATCATTTGATCTGGAGTCTAAGGGGTTTTCCCTTCCCGTTCGCATTGGGCAGGTTCAGCAACAGGAGCGTAAAATATCGCAAGGAGTACCAAATTGCATTTTACATTGGTGTTAATGAATTACATGAGTATCCCCCCCCCCCCCCACCCGCTCTCCAAGGGCATGTTTTTGAATTTGATTGTATTAAAGTGTCATTATTCGGCCCATACACCGGAATCATCCTTCACCCCCCCAGTCAAATAATCCATCCAGATGTGAAGCCTGACTGGTCTACCAAGGTGTGCACCTGGCAACAGACCTCCCGGAGGAGTTCAGATGAATGTGGAGTGGGGGGGGGGGGGTCTCCTGCCTGGGCACAATCCCGGCATTGCCCAAGAAGTACCCCTGGCATTCCTCCAGTACTATCTGAGCACAGCCGGGGCAGTGTCAGGGTAGTGCCCACAGTGTTAGGGCAGTGCCCAGTGCCAGGGCATTGCCCAGGTAGTGCTGGGGGGTTCCAGGGTTAACTAATTTGGCCGCTGGGCTCTGATGCGGCCTGTAAAAATTGCACACTGGATCCTTCAGTTTCTAATTTTCTGGCGAGGCAGGCGAATCAGAGGCCGCCCTGCCAGTGGCACATCATGGGACCAGTCTCTGTAAGCTGTTTTTCGAAGTCCCGGACTATATGGCGAAAAAATCTGCCAAAATCCCGCTTTACCTGCCCGCCAATGGCTTTTGCCGCTATCCCAGAAAATCCCAATCTATGATCCCATTTTATGGATAGCAATTTCACTCCCATTAACTCCATATATATATTAATAGGGAAACAAATGTAACACATTTCTTCAATGGTGTGGGTTTCTCTTTTATCTGTGTGGTTAATGAACTGCTTATGAAATAATGTTCTCGCCAATCAAACATTTGCAAGCCAGCCTTTCTGTTGAAATAGAAGAGGCATTCTGCCATTTCAAAGTGAAATGTCAGCCAGTAGTTATAGATGCAGTTTTGTCGAGAGGTCAAACATTCTGTTTTCATTTAGACATTTGGCCTTCAGGGACTTTTAATCACAATTTTGCAACGGTTATGATTGATTCCCTTGTGAATTTAATCTCTCCCTGCCTGTAATCTCACACCATTGAGCAAAGTTGCTCTTTCTGCTCAATAGTGCCATTGTTTTCCCCATCTTACTATATTCACTGTAGGAGTAGTTCTCAACTGAAACAAGTGGTGTGGGTAGGGACCGTTAGAATTCATCGCAAAGCCTTGTAAATGGTAAATGGAAGACCAGTTAAGCCTGAAATGCATAAAAGAGGGAGCATCAAGTTGCAAAATTAATACTCAAGACTTACTGCAATTAACAAAAGTGAATAGTGAGGAAAATAATTTTCTTAGCAACCAGTTCTGTTGTAAACTGAAAATGGTAACTTGGAACAAAAGAGAGCATTTTTTTGCATCTAGTCACATCTCTCGGCTATTAAGATTCCACTTGGTGCAAAAAGATGGGACACACAAGCTTTTAGTTCATCCAAAAAGGGCATATTTCATGTGGCAAGTATCAAATGTCCTAATGGACCAAGGGATTGGAAGTACAAACAAAGTGCTTCAAAAAAAACTGGGATTTGCCTGTTGGCTATCTTCTCCTGGTAAATATTTATCATGTTCTCAAGTGTTACTTGTTGTGTTATGCTGCTTCAGATAACACAGGCTGCTACTTGATGCAGTCTTAACTAAAGGATGCTCCAGACTCTGAAATGAGTTCAACGTGTTTATTGAACTATTAACACAGTTCTCAAATGAGTTTGACTCTCTGCTAATCTAACTGTAGTAACTCAGACTAACTGTACCAGCTTACTCAAAGCTACATGCTGGGGTGTGACGCTGCTGATAAACCCCGTCTAACTGTAGATGTCTGTCTGTGGAAAGAGGCAGGGTGTGAGTGCCTCATCCCTTTTATAGTGTTTATGTCATGCCCCCTTGTGGTGATGCCACCTCTTGAGTGTCCTGACTGCCCATTGGTTGTGTCCCATTCTGAGTGTTCATTGGTTGCATGTTTGCATATCATGACATTCCTAAAGACACATGAATTGATTATTATTGCATTGCTGTTAGTGGGATCTTGTGCACAAATCGATTTCCTACCTTTCAACAGTGGATGCACTTCAAAAGTAATTTCTTCTTTGTAGCACTTTGGGATGTCCTGAGGCACTATATAAATGAAAGTTCTATCCTCTTATTTTGTGATGATAGGGATAATAAATGAATACTTACATGCAAATTTTTGATTTTGCTATAGTCGACACAAATAAATCCCACCCCACCCCATTTTGCACATCGTGATCATGTCAAACAAGTAATAAGGAAGAGGCAGAAAGCGAAGAGGCACAGAACAATCTAAAGACGATAATCCGCGGTGCTTCATTTATTTTCTTTGCCTTTACCATGTTTAGGATCAGTAGCTTTGTCGCCACTAACCCAGCAACACAATTTAGAGCGTGTCGTTGGATAATAGTTGGTTGACCCGCAGTCACTTTCAGCAATACAGAAACTCGAAACTGCAGTCCCTGCCATATCAGTGTTTACTGGGGTAGTGAAGCTGACAGTCAAGTGATACACTGAGCCACCAAGGTTCAATTGTGATAAGATGCGACCGTTTATTCAGTTCAGTGCACTGGACAGATGGAGACAAGAAAAAGTCAAAGCCAGAGTCACTGCGGTCCGCGTGATGGGTGGAGTCTTACAAGAATTTGGCAAAATGTCAGGCTTGGACTGAAAACTGGCGTGTGACTCTCCAGCTATGTAGATCCTTTTTCTCTCCAAATATCGAGACTCTTAGAAAAAAAATGAGTGGGCATGGTTTACTCCATCACTCTGGCAGGGCTTCCTAAAGCCGGGAACCATACTCCACAGAGATTGGGGTGCCATCTTTAAAGGGCCACCCTGATCAGCCTGCTGCAGCCAAATAGCCCCCCAGCCCCCACCACGGAGGTATCAAGGACTCTATCTTCCTCCCCCGCCCGCCGCTCATGACAATCCTCACTGACCTACAACTCCCCCAACATTCATCGCATAACCCCCCTCCCCGCAACTACCCATGGGCTCCCACTGAGGTGGGACCCTGGCACAGTTCACTGGCACATGTTGGCGTTGTCAGGTTGGCATGTCTCTCCGGGGGCTATACTTAACTCTGCACCCTCAGAGGGATCCCCTTGACTGCTTTACATCTAGCCAAGCCAGTTGTAAAGGTCATGTCGACGAGGTATCAATATTTAGTGAGGGGGGAATTATGTGATTGGGGGGGGCTGATATTTAAAATTTTTTTTTTTCCTTTTAAATAATTTGTATTGAAAAATTTTGATTTTATACAACATTGACGCACCTTAGTAAAATACCGAAAATAACAATAATATTAACAATCATATACATTCGCCCCATCCCCATGAACAACCCAGCATTTTAACAACAACACAAATTAACACACTATAAAGTTACAGAATAAACACTACAATAATGCACCCCCCCCTCCTTGCGTCCTTCCATTGTAACAGAATCCTTCGACGGGCTACGAGGGACGCAAAGGCCAGGACACCGGCCTCTTTCGCCTCCTGCACTCCCGGCTCTACCGCAATTCCAAAAATCGCAAGTCCCCACCCTGGTTTGACCCTGGATCCAACCACCCTCGACACCGTCCCCGCCACCCCCTTCCAGAATTCTTCCAGTGCTGGGCAAGCCCAGAACATATGGGCGTGGTTCACTGGGCTCCCCGAACATCTGGTGCACCTGTCCTCACCCCCAAAGAACCTACTCATCCTAGTCCCGGACATGTGGGCCCGGTGCAGCACCTTAAATTGGATGAGTCTAAGCCTCGCACATGAGGAAGAGTTGACTCTCTCCAAGGCCTCCGCCCAAGTCCCATCCTCTATCTGCTCCCCGAGTTCCTCCTCCCATTTAGCCTTCAGCTCCTCCACTGACGACTCCTCCACCTCCTGCATTACCTTATAGATGTCAGACACCTTCCCCTCTCCTACCCACACCCCCGAAAGCACTCTGTCCATCGTCCCCTGCGAGGGCAGCAAAGGGAATCCCTCTACCTGTCGCCTAGCAAACGCCTTTACCTGCAAGTATCTGAACATGTTCCCTTGGGGAAGGCCAAATTTATCTTCCAGCTCCCCCAGGCCCGCAAACCTCCCGCCAATAAACAGGTCCCTTAATTTGCTGATGCCCGCCCTTTGCCACCCCCTGAATCCCCCATCTGTGTTCCCCGGGATGAATCGATGGTTGCCACCCAGTGGAGCCTCCATTGAGCCCCCTGTTTCCCCCCTATGCCGTCTCCACTGTCCCCAGATTCTTAGGGTCGCCACCACCACCGGGCTCGTGGTAAACCTCTTAGGGGAGAGCGGCAACGGTGCCGTTACCATGGCACCCAGGCTCGTACCTCTACATGACGCCATCTCCATTCTTTTCCACGCCGCTCCTCCCCCTCCATCACCCATTTACGCACTATTGACACATTGGCTGCCCAATAGTACCCCAGAAGGTTGGGCAGCGCCAGCCCGCCTCTATCCCTCCCTCGCTCCAGGAACACCCTCCTCACTCTCGGAGTCCCATGTGCCCACACAAAGCTCAGAATACCGCTGGTCACTCTCCTAAAGAACGCCCTGGGGATAAAGATGGGCAGGCACTGAAAAAGGAACAAGAACCTCGGAAGCACCGTCATTTTGACGGACTGCACCCTCCCCGCCAACGACAATGGCAGCATGTCCCACCTCCTGAACTCCTCCTCCATCTGATCTACCAGTCTGGTGAAGTTATGCTTGTGAAGAGTCCCCCAGTCCCTGGCCACCTGCACCCCCAGGTACCTAAAGCTCTCCCCTGCCCGCCAAAGCGGGAGCCTACCAGTTCCTTCCTCCTGGTCTCCAGGATGCACCACAAACACCTCGCTCTTGCCTAAGTTTAATTTATAACCTGAAAAGGTCCCAAACACGGCTAACAACTCTATCACTCCCGGCATCCCTCCCACCGGGTCCGCTACATACAGTAACAGGTTGTCGGCATACAACGGCACTCTATGTTCCTCTCCACCTCGCACCAAGCCTCTCCACCTCTCTGAATCTCTCAACGCCATCGCCAGCGGCTCGATTGCCAGTGCAAACAACAAGGGGGACAGGGGGCAACCCTGCCTGGTCCCTCGGTAAAGCCGGAAGTACTCCGCCCTCCTCCTATTCGTGGCCACGCACGCCATCGGGGCCTCATATAGCAGCCTTACCCATCTAATGAACCCTTCACCAAATCCAAACCTCCCCAACACCTCCCATAGGTACCCCCACTCCACTCTATCGAAGGCCTTCTCCGCATCCAGCGCCACCACTATCTCTGCCTCCCCCTCAATCGCCGGCATCATGATGACATTCAGCAATCTCCGCACATTCGTGTTCAGCTGCCTTCCCTTCACAAAACCTGTCTGGTCCTCGTGCACAACCCCTGGCACACAGTCCTCTATCCTGGTGGCCAGGATTTTTACCAGCACCTTAGCATCCACGTTGAGGAGAGATATGGGCCTGTATGAACCACACTGCTGGGGGTCCTTGTCCTTCTTTAAAATTAACGAGATCAGCGCCCGCGACATCGTCGGGGGCAAAGTCCCCCCTTCCCACGCTTCGTTGAGTGTCCGCACCAGCAAGGGGCCCACTAGGTCCACAAACCTTTTATAAAATTCCACCGGGAACCCATCCGGCCCCGGTGCCTTCCCTGACTGCATCTGCCCGATCCCCTTAACTAGCTCCTCCAGCTCAATCGGCGCACCCAGCCCCTCCACCTTCTCCTCCTGCACCTTCGGGAAAAAAAGCCTGTCAAGGAACCTCTCCATTCCCCTCCTCTCCCCCGTTGGCTCCGACCGGTACAGTTCCCCGTAAAAGTCCCTGAAGACCTCATTCACCTCTACCCCCTTCCGCACCACATTCCCACTCTTGTCTCTCACTCCAGCAATCTCCTTAGCCGCATCCCGCTTACGGAGCTGATGAGCCAGCATCCTACTCGCCTTTTCACCATGTTCGTACACTGCCCCTTGTGCCTTCCTCCACTGTGCCTCCGCCTTTCTAGTGGTCAGCAAATCAAATTTAGCCTGCAGGCTGCCCTTCTCCCCCAACAGTCCCTCCTCTGGTGCCTCTGCATGCCTCCTGTCTACCTCCAGCATCTTTCCCATAAGTCTATCCCTCTCGCTCCTCTCCCTGTGTGCCCGGATGGATATCAGCTCCCCACGAATTACTGCCTTCAGGGCTTCCCAGACCATCCCCACCTGAACCTCCCCCGTATCATTCACCTCCGGCTGATATTTAAATTGATGGAAATGGATTCAAATAGGATTCATGCCACAAAGGGCATGGCGTCACCAACGAGGGGGCGGGGAAATCGGGAAACGCGATCTTTCTGTCGAGATTAGCATTTCCCGATTCCGCCCATGCCGCCGATCCCGCACACGGGTGGCGCGGGCTCGAAACCACTCACTATACCTGCCCAAAATATTTAAGAGACTGCTTGCATTGGGATGAAGTGGCCAAATTAGAAGGGATTAAATAAGGAGGGAGACCTGCTCTCATTCAAGAAAAAGTCCTGAAAATGGATCAATGGTTCTCTCCATTCCAGGTTTTCCTGTTCACTCAGACTGTGTAATTTTACTACAAGAGTTTATTTCTTACAATTCCCAGCTTTGAGCATGTTCAGGCAGGACAGTGCTGGCCCTAGCATTGACATTTTCAGATCCCTTATTCACCGGGCTGTCAGTTAAATCAGTTAGCTGCTCTGGTGACAGCAGCCCTTGAACACATGGGCTGAGAGAGGTGGTTGATTTGAGCGTGATATGTGCCCTGGCACTTTATGAAAAATAGACGAGGTCAGTAAAATTAGTTGTACATAATTCGCTGCCAATGTGAATGCAAGATTGCCAAGCCATAAACAAAATGCCAGAAGCATTTAGAGTTTTATAATTAAAGTAGAGTAGAAGGCTAAAGAAATAATTACAAAATGCTAAAATACTACTTATTATTGACATAGACATAGAACATACAGTGCAGAAGGAGGCCATTCGGCTCCGAGTCTGCACTGACCCACCTAATCCCCTCACCCTATCCCCGTAACCCAAGAACACCTAACCTTTTTGGCCTCAAAGGGCAAGTTGGCATGGCCAGTCCACCTAACCTGAACATCTTTGGACTGTGGAAGGAAACCAGAGCACCCGCACACGGAGCAAATCCAAGCAGACACGGGGAGAACGTGCAGACTCCGCACAGTCAGTGACCCAAACCGGGAATCAAATCTGGGACCCTGGCGCTGTGAAGCCACAGTGCTAACCACTTGTGTTAGCGTGCTGCCAATGCCTTTAAAAGGCGAGAGAGGGATCAGGAGGGGTTAAAAATTAAAAACTGCAAAATACAAAACCAACCCACCACATACACATTTGCTACAGTTTTTATGGTGCATCTGGGCCCCTTTTTGGAAAATTGGGACATGTTAATTTAATATTTAAATATGCCCCCATGGGGCAGTTGGGAGCCTGATTTCAACGGGTTGCTAGATTTCCCAGGGATCGATAAGCCAGGTAATGGAATGGAGCCAGAAACAATTTATGGCACAAGGCAAGTGTGTTTTAGAGTAATGCTTGTGAGGCAAGAAGAGCAGGACTGGTGGCACGGTAGCATAATGGTTAGCACAATTACTTCACAGCTGCAGGGTCCCAGGTTCGATTCCCGGCTTGGGTCACTGTCTGTGCAGAGTCTGCACGTTCTCCACGTGTGTGTGTGGGTTTTCTCCGGTTTCCTCCCACAGTCCAAAGATGTGCAGGTTTGGTGGATTGGCCATGCTAAATTGCCCTTAGTGTCCAAATTTATCCTTAGTGTTGGGTGCGATACTAAGTTATGGGGATAGGGTGGAGGTGTGGACTTGGGTAGGGTGTTCTAGGATGGTCGAATGGCCTCCTTCTGCACTGTAAGTTCTATGACTGTTCCTTCCAGCCCTGGAAGCAAACCTTCTGTCGCTCACAGCCTCCCATCACTGCCGCACTCAATTAACCTCCACCTCACCTCGCCATCCCCCAAAGCACACCCCAATCGAATCCCAATCCTTACTCTCCCTCACAGTTGCCAGGTTCTGACTCCGATCTTTCCAGATTGATTAATGTGGATTAATGCCAGTGTTTCAAGTCATCTATCATGAGCATTCACAGTGTTGAATCAGTTACATTTCTCAAGCTGGTACCTGCCTGAAGGAAACACGGCTTTCCCAACCCACGCCCAGATAACCTATCGATCTGGCCAGCTGCCAGCTGGGAAACAAAGTGGGAAAAACGGTAATAATGCTGTGTTCAATATGGCTGGATCTCTAACTCCCTCTGCCATTCCCTTCAACAACCATGCTCCCCAATCCCTCACCTAAACGTAGCAGGGTCCATTTAGGCACATGATTGCATTACAGAAAATGGACATCAAAGCCAAACAGAACAAACAGCATGGGTTCATGGGAAAGTTGACAGGAATGGAAATATATAGTTATAATGAGAGAATTGAAATACTGGGACTATCTCCACTGCAGCACTGAGATTAGGAGGAGAGTTAATTGTGCTGTTTTGAACCTATGAAACCATAAAATGATACAGCAGAGAAGGAGACTGATTGGCCTAACATGGCAGTGCCAGTTGTTTGAAAATCCTATCGCCCTGCTCTTTGTCCAATTACCTTAAATCTGTGTCTATCGGTTACCAATCCTACTGTCATGGGAAGTGTTGCTTGTTGTTTACTCTATCAATATCCTCGATGATTTTGAGTGGCTCAAGCGAATCTCCCTTAAATATTCTCTACCTCATTTTAGTAACTGTAATCTACACATTCCAGCATTGAAAGTGTGGTTCCCAGAATTAGACACAACACAACAGCTGGGGCCTAATCAAGGCTTTACGTTTAGCATGACCTCCTTGCCTTTGTACTCTGTGTTTGGCCCTGTTTATTGCTGAGGTGTGGTCTCGCAGTGGTGAGGGTGGAGTTCTGTCCAAGAAACCAGCAAGGGCAGGTTTCTCCCTTTGCGTTGGCGATTGAGCCCCTGGCCATAGCATTGAGGGAGTCAGGGAACTGGAGGAGCCTGGTGCGGGGTGGGGAGGAGCATTGAGTGTCGCTGTATGCGGACGACCTGTTGCTGTATGTGGTGGACCCGGTGGGGGGGGATGCCGGAGGTGATGAGGATTCTTAGTGAATTCGGGGGTTTCTCTGGGTATAAGTTGAACCTGGGCAAGAGTGAGTTGTTTGTGGTGCATCCGGGGGATCAAGAGGAGGGGATTGGTAGGCTCCCACTGAAGCAGGCAGGGAAGAGCTTCAGGTACCTAGGGGTCCAGGTGGCTGGGAGTTGGGGGGCCCTGCACAAGCTCAACC
Organism: Scyliorhinus canicula; assembly: GCF_902713615.1. Classification (NCBI taxonomy): domain Eukaryota; kingdom Metazoa; phylum Chordata; class Chondrichthyes; order Carcharhiniformes; family Scyliorhinidae; genus Scyliorhinus; species Scyliorhinus canicula. The sequence goes on from NC_052163.1 coordinate 47,565,388, forward strand.
TCACAAGGTTGGTGGAACAGATGGAGGAGGAGTTTAAAAGGTGGGATATGTTACTGCTGTCACTGGCGGGGAGGGTGCAGTCCGTTAAGATGACGGTGCTCCCGAGGTTTTTGTTCCTGTTCCAGTGCCTCCCCATCCTTATCCCGAAGGCCTTTTTTAGGAGGGTCAACAGGAGTATTACGGGATTTGTGTGGGCGCATGGGACTCCGAGGGTGAGACGGGTGTTCCTGGAACGGGGCAGGGATAGGGGTGGGCTGGCGTTGCCCAACCTCTGTGGGTACTATTGGGCTGCCAACGCAGCGATGGTGCGTAATTGGGTAATGGATGGGGAAGGGGCAGCATGGAAGAGGATGGAGGTGGCGTCCTGTGTGGGTACGAGCCTGGAGGCGCTGGTAACGGCGCCGCTGCCGCTCCCTCCAACGAGGTATACCATGAGCCCGGTGGTGATGGCTACCCTCAAAATTTGGGGGCAATGGAGATGACATAGGGGAGATGGAGGCCCCGATACGGGGGAACCATCGGTTTGTCCCAGGGAGCATTGATGGCGGATTTCTGGGCTGGCACAGGGCAGGGGTTAGGAGGTTGAGGGACCTGTTTGTGGAGGGGAGGTTCGTGAGCTTGGGGGAGTTAGAGGGAAAGTTTGGGCTCCCCCCGGGGAACATGTTTAGGTACATGCAGGTGAGGGCATTCGCCAGGCAGCAGGTGGAGGGGTTCACCTTGCTGCCCCCACAAGGGGTGCGGGATCGGTTGCTCTCGGGGGTGTGGGTTGGAGGAGGGAGGATTTCGGACTTATACCGGGTAATGCAGGAGGTAGACGAGGCCTCGGTGGAGGAACTGAAGGGTAAATGGGAAGAGGAGCTGGGTGAAGAGATTGAGGAGGGGACGTGGGCGGATGCCCTGGAGAGAGTGAATTCCTCCTCTTCCTGTGCGAGGCTTAGCCTCATACAGTTCAAGGTGCTGCATAGGGCCCACATGACTGGGACGAGGATGAGTAGGTTTTTCGGGGGCGAGGACAGGTGCGCTAGGTGCTCGGGGAGCCCAGCGAACCACGCCCATATGTTTTGGGCGTGCCCAGCGCTGGGGGAGTTTTGGAAGGGGGTAGCAAGGACGGTGTCGAGGGTGGTGGGATCCAGGGTCAAGCCAGGCTGGGGACTCGCAATTTTTGGGTTTGCAGTGGAGCCAGGAGTGCAGGAGGCTAAAGAGGGCGGGGTTCTGGCCTTTGCGTCCCTAGTAGCCGGCGGAGGATCTTGTTCCAATGGAAGGATGCGGGGCCCCCAAGCGTGGAGGCCTGGATCAATGATATGGCGGGGTTCATTAAATTGGAGAAGGTGAAATTTGCCCTGAGGGGATCAGTACAAGGGTTCTTTAGGCGGTGGCAGCCTTTCCTGGACTTCCTGGCGGAACGGTAGGGAAATAGGCAGGCAGCAGCAGCAACCCGGGGTGGGGGGGGGGGAGGAGAGAGGGGAGGGAGGTGGAGGGAGGGAGGGAGGGGGGAGGGAAGGGGGGGGGTTTGGATCGGGGGGAGGGAGAACTATGTACATGGGTTGGTGGGATGTGGCGGGTGTTATCTCTTTCCCTTTTGTTTGGGTGTTCTTTTGTTTTTTTTTTCTTTTGTTTGTAGTTGCTTTTGAAGTTGGGTGGGTATTGTTCTTGGGGTGTTACCGCGGTTGTTTTGTTAATAGAGTTGAGATGTTTATATTTTGTAAAAATTTCAATTAAAATTATTTTTTAAAAAAGGGCAGGTTTCTCCAAATTGTGTGACCTTTTATCTCCAGGGCGCGTTCAGAATTGCCCTTCCAGCTTCCCTGCCTGAAACCGAGCCTAATTAGCAAGCTTGGCTGTGTGTTGGACAGTGTGGTACAAGGCCGTAGCCCAGGAACAGTTGGATTTGCTGCTTCTGGTGGGTGGGAGGAGTGCTGACCTTGAGGGGTGGGTCCAGAGGGGTTGTGGAGTTGTTTGCCAATTGAAGGGGTGGGTAGACTGCGCATACATAGTTTCAGGCGGAAGGTTGGGTGGGGATGAAGTTCTGCGATCACAGGAGGGTTTGGCAGAGTGTGGATAGAAGGGAATCCGTAATTACAGGAGGTGGATAGAGTGTCATTAGGGTCAGTGATTGTGGGGTGGGTGGATAGAGAGGGCTTGGGATCACAGTTGATGATTTGGGGGCAATGAGAAGGAAGGATTTGAACCGTTAGTGATCCTGGGGATAAACTGATATGACAGGGCTGATGCAGGGTCATGAGGAGGGTGAAGGGAAATTACATATTGAGGGGTTGGGGGGAAAGAATGGGGGGAGATCAGGAGCAACTGGTAGGAGTGATCACCTTGGAGGGAGGAGATTTTGGAGATTGGTCGAGAGAATGGGATTTTCTTGAACCTGTTGGAAACATACTTGCTCCTCTTGGCCCACAAGCTGTGCTGGAAAGGCTCTTACTTAATGGACCTGCCTTTTTCTCCTTTTTCTTGCCTGGCTTTCCAAGACGAAGGAGACCCAGCCAACAGTAGTTGAAAATAGAACCTTTGTTTAACAGGGACTCAGATATTCCTTGATAATTTCAGAAACTAATCTGACTCGAGAGAGTGGGTTAGCTGCACACTCCTCTTCCCACCTCTTTTGAAACTGGAAGTGGTTTGAGGTGTGCCTTCTCACAAATTTTATTTCCTGCTTGACCCAAACCCACCTCATTTGCAGGGTTGAAATTACCACCAGGCCGCTTCATGAAACAAAAAGTCCCGTTTGCTTTATAATAACTTTTTGATTGCCTTTACCCTGTTCGCTCGACGTCCTTAGGTTGATGTGTCAGTATGGGAGGAGTGGTCAATCTAAATTCTGTACCAAAAATAAGGAGAATATTTTGATATACAGAGCTGTGGCAGACTATTACTTTTATTCAGGGGAAACTTTATAATTCTTTAAAGCCTCTGTTTGTGGAGAGAGCTGAGCAGTGAGATTAGCTTTGGGGATTGCTAAATGAAAGTACGGCAAATACCGGATGGGCTGAATGGCCTATTCTGTGCTGTGAATGTCCGTGGTTTTGTAAGTTAGCATTTTTCTAAAGGGGTCATGATGGAAAGCAGACTCATCTAGATGTTCTCCAACAAAATGAGGTGGGATATATTCTCTGTTTTAGTTCAGGTTGCTGCCTTTCATTGTGACTTTGGGATTGTTATGTTGGTATGGGAGGAATGGCGGCACACTCCCCTCTTCTTGGACAATTATTTGGTTTCTTTGCTAACTTTTCAGCTTCATCCAGCACAAAAATAAGCTGTAGGGTTCATTGAGGGTCAGAGGGGATCAGACAGCAGGAAACGTCACTGCGCTCCCATTTACACTCATTTGTTAAGGCCAAATCTCACAAAGGCAGAGTTGACTTGACTAGCAGGGGGTGGAGCCTAAATTCCTTTTATTTTACTGACTTGGTTTGAACAACAATTTACCCATTCAACATGGTCAGCTTGGAGGGGGAACAGCTGGCTTTATTTTACATGTAACAAAGAGGCAGTGGCCTAAGGGTTGATCATGCTATTTATTGCAGGGGATGTAGAAACCTATCTTTAACAGGCCCAGCAGAGCAGGGATTCTTTCAACTGGGAGGAAGTATACAACTTGGCTCAATTCCAGTGCCATTTATTTCGATGATCAGTTTATTTTTTCCAGTGGTGCAAATCATTACTAATTCATTGTTTTGCTATCATGATACTTAACCTACTTCTGACCATAGAGATATGCAGCATCCTGCTTCGATACTGAGACCAAGTGGATTCGCCGCCGACTGTGCATCAGGTGAAGTAACATACAATGCGGGACAGCATCCAAGTCTGTCTTGCTTTCAAAACCGACCTACTGCTTTCTGGAGTCACACACAGTTAAGGAGAACAGGACTTTCTCATTTAAGAACAGTTGTTTCTGGTAGAGCAATTCCAAATGTCAGCTGTGATCCCTCTCAAGGATTCAGGTGGTCTTCAGAAAGTGGCACAGTGGCTAGCACTGCCTCACAATGTCAGGGACCCGGATTCAATTCCAACTTCGGGTGACTATCTATACGGAACTTGTACATTCTCCCAATATCTGGGGGGGTTTCCTCCCACAGTCCAAAGATTGACCATTCTAAAATTGCCCCTAAGTGTCCAAAGGTTGGGTGTAGCTATGGGGATAGGGCGGGAGATTGTGCCTCGGTAGGGTGCCCTTTCAGAGGGTTAATGCAGACTTGTTGGGCCGAATGGCTTCCTCTTGCATTGTAGGGATTTTATCTTGATTCAGTGATAATTCTATGAAGTTAAGGAGTTGCATAAAAGTCATATGAATTGACTATCCCTTCAAGTGGATGTTCCTTGGTATTGCTGAGAACTGATCCCAGATATTGGTCAGTCGGTTCAGTTGATGAACCAACCATTAGGAGGTTATGGCCAGTCATCAATGTTGGCTTGCGCTCTGATTTTCTCTCCTTCCTTGTGATGCCTTCAGTTGCTCCCTTTCGAAATAGCTGCAGTGAGATTGGGAGAGCACTATGTCAGGAAGAATCTCGGGTACAAGCCTGATTTCTGTTCAATATTTATCCCTCAATTAATAATACTAAAACCATATTGCTTGGCCCTCATCACATTGTTGCCTGTGTACAAAATGGCTGCCGTGTTTCCTGCATTACGACAGTGACTCCACTTCAAAAATACCTCATTGGCTGTAAAGTGCTTTGGCATGTCCTGAAGTTGTGAAAGGCAAGCGTCTCCGTCTATAGAGCCCGCCTGTTAGCACACAACTGCTCCACATCACTGGGACTCCTGGCAGCTCCAGCTTTTGAGGACCAAGTGGCATTCTTGAGTTCTCCACCTAATGTTCTCAAATGAAAGCTAGTTGAAGTCCGTGTTAAGTAAATCATGGTACAAATTGCTTGACACTGATATTCAATATAAAACATTCTGCACTGTTCCAATTATAATCCATTTCACCTTACTGAAGCGTGAAGTGATTTTTAAAAATTTGTTCGGGCAAGCATTTGCAGTTCAATTTGGCATCTCTCCACTGTAGAATGAGTGTGTCAGATTAAGCAGGAAAAATTATTGGAACAAAAGGAAACCATAAGTTCAGCAGGAACCTAAACAAACTGAGGTGAGCCAAAATTGGAAGGTTTTTCGAATGCATTTCTCAACATGCCAGATGATGAATTATTTGAGAGAATCAGCCTGCAATTTTTCAGAATGACTTGTAGGTCTGTACATTTACAACGGGATACACACAATCCATCTTCTCTTTAACCCATTGATCCATTGTGTTTCCCTTCTTAGAACTGTTTTAGTCGAGCACACTCCTTTGCCGGAGTGTTCTCATAATTTGGAACTTTGCATGGTGGCTCCAGATACATCAGTGACCCTGATGTTTAGCATTGGGGTTGAGGGGCGGAGTGGGCCAGTCAAGCCAAAAATGGCTGAAGAACACGGCAAAGCTGAGAACATGGAGCTCTTGTCAGTCTTAATGGCAAGGCCTCATTGACATTTTGTTTGTCTGTCTCTCACCCAAACGTTAGTCAGACAGCCTGACTAGCAAGCGAGAAAGGGACACAGGCAGGAAGAGGCCACTGGCAAGGGCCTTCGGGGACCATCCTCTTAATAAGAAGTGTGTGAGGGGATGGAGGGGAAGAGGCCTAGGGTCAGCAGGACCTGTAGGTGGGCAGTAATTGACACTATAAGTGTTTGCATTATCAGGAGCATCTGCAATGAGTTTCTTTGAATATTACACTTTTTAAATTCACGTGTTTGAGTGTTTTCCTCCGATTCAGCCTGCTGTAAGTGAGATCGAAACAAAGTTTTCCCCACTCCATTTGCAATATTTTTAATCTCGATCATGAGTATGCCACAGCTCCTGTTATCTCTCTGACCGTCTGAAAACAACCACCTCAGAAAACCCTTTCCAATATTGACATTTTTGGTTTCTCCTTTTGCATTCTAGATTCCCAAGGAATAGTGTTCTGTGCAGGGATTGTTGTTTTTCTTTCAGCCCCTCACTGAGAGGTTGGAGGATGGGGTGGACGGGGAGGGTGGTGTTGGCGGTGTCGAGCTGCTCAGCTGGCCGAGGCCGAAGGCTTAATTTGAGAGACCCGTGGAAGTACACTCCCGCTCTTCCTGGACTAAAGGGAGTGCTATAAAAGGCACTTGTGGAGCCAGGAACTCCTACCTCCCTTTCACCGCCAAACGTCCCACTCTCTGGGGAACCTAATCGGCAACAGCAAGTTTTAATTACACTGTGCGGCAGCCCAATTTAAGGCATGTTAATTTAAGTGTCCCAGTTTGCACGGCAACACACTCAATTGCCCTTATATTCCATGCTGTAGAAAGAAACCTGTGCGCAGAAGGTTGGGGTGAATTGTGCGTATTTCACATTTAAACACTGCCCTGAGCTTTCAAGTGAGTTACTGGAAGACGATCAATAATTGCTGCGTGGACCATTATTCCTTGGGAATCTAGACTGCGATAGGAAAGAAAACAAAATGTCAACAATGGGAAGGCTTTTCTGGAGAGGTGATTTTCAGGCAATAGGGAGAGACCGCAAGTAATGTGGACCACTGATGATCGAGAAGAGTAAATGGGTTGCAAATGGAGTGGGAAACGTGGTATCAACCCGACTGACCGAAGGCAGCATTGGTGAGAAACGCACAACACAAGCATATTATTTAAAAAGTGCAATATGACATGATTCCAGTGGCTCCTGATAATGCAGAGCCTCCCTCCCATTGATAGTAGCGTAACCTCCTGACACACCCTATCAATGGGATTTGGGGAGTTCACAGGTGGGATTCTCCCAGGCCGCGCCTTGGCTGGAGATCCCCGCAACTGCGCCCCGACGCCGGCACACGACTCTCCACAGAGCAGAGAATTGGCACCGGCGTGTTTGGCGCGGCGCCGGTCACGGGCCGCTCTACGCAGCCGGGCCGCCAATTCTCCGGCCTGGATGGGCCAAGCGGCCGCTCTAAAAAGGCAGAGTCCTGCTGGCGCCGTCCACACCTGGTTGCAGCCAGCGGAAACTCTGAGAACAGGGTCGGGTGGCTGTCTGTGGGAGGGGGGCCGGGGGTGCTCTGACCCCGGGGGGGCCTCCGATGGGGCCTGGCCTACGATCAGGGCCCACCGATCGGCGGGCCGGGCTCTCACTCACCGGGCCTATTTTCTGAAGCAGCGGCCCCTGAACTCCCGCGCCATGTTGCGTCGGGGCTGGCGCGTTGAGGGAGGCTACCGCGCATGCGCGGGTTGGCGCCGGCGCCACTGCGCATGTCATCGTTGACAACGGTGCCACTGCGCATGCACGGATCCCGCGCCGCACAGTTCGCGCCGGGATAGGAGGCTGGAGCGGCGTGAACAGCTCCAGCGCTGTGCTGGCTCCCTGTCGGGGCCAGAATCAGTACTCCCAGCAGCCCATTCACGCCATCGTGAAACGCTACGGCGTTTCCGACGGCGTGAACACTCCGCCGCCGAATGGGAGAATCCCAACCAGGTGTAACATTAGCTTGCAAGGTGCCATTCACTTCAACAACATAAATGAAAGGGCAAAAACAAGAAGAAATCATTTAGGTGTAGTATAGTGTAATTAAGGGGGGGGGGAATAAGATAATAATTTGCATGTAGGTATAGCATTGTTCACAATCTATGGACACTCCAAGGTGCCTCATTGGCAATTAAAATTGATCAATTCCCGAAAGCGGGTCTGTTTTACACATGACTGCTCTTTTACAAAAACTAGCTCAGGTCAGATGGGCCGAGCAGCCACCACCTGTGCTGTTTGCTTCTCTGATTGAATAGTTTTGAAGTGCAGTCACTGTCGTAACATAGGGAATCGTAGCAGCCAAATTGCACACCGCAAGATCCCATAAATACCACTGAGGTAGGTGACCAGTTTTAATTGGATAGCTATTGCCAAGGTCTGACAAAGTGACATGTAGCCCGCCAGTTGTTCTGTCAGCTTCTCCCCAACCAAGTCCAAAACAATCCTGGAGGCAGCTCTCACAGCATCACGCTGGCACCCTGCCCGACAGGCAACCTCGGCCCCTGACAGACTGAGGCATCTTTTTTAAAGGGTGCCCCGATCTGAAAACAAAATAATTGTTTTTAAAAAAGGATCTCTTCCCATGGACACAGGACCCCATTCCCTCCAATCCCAGGAAGGGGAAGACAAGCTTTAATACGGTGGGGGGAGGTGGGAGGATTTTCTAGTGGGGAGGCCCACCTGTTATTTGTAGATGAATTTAAACGGTGTTCACGTTATTGACCGTTGTTACGCTATGGTGGAAGGAAGGGGACGGGGACAATCCTACCAGCATTAAAGCCACTTTGGGACTCGCCCTCGATTTCTCCGCCCTCATCACCATTCCTGCCGGCCGTGAGCGGGGTCAGAAAATCCACCCCCCACGGTGCTGAGAGACTTCCCCTGCTCCTTTTTGAATGGTACCATGAAATCTTCTACTTCTACCAAGATGGCAGAAAGGTCTTTGATTTAAACACCTCATCCAAAAGACGGCGCTTTGACAGTGCAGCACTGCAGTGCCTGTCTGGATAATGAGTTGAAGTCTCTGGATTGGGGTGAGACGGTCAGCACTGAGCCTAAACTGGCACCCAAAGAAATGAACTTTAAAACAGCTTGCTGCATTTACCTTTTAAAAGCCTTTGCATCTGATGGGCAAGAGCAGATTTTCAGGAGATCATTTTACTGAGAGGACTGAATTGAATTGACTGAAATTGTAGTATTAGTGCGAAGAGGGTACAAATATGTGATTTTACAAATTTTGCTGACACTGAGGCAATCCCGACTGAACACCCCAGGCCAGTGTAAAATCAGCAGTGTAGGTTGCTACTGTCTCTGTATTTTGCAGTTTGTAGAATATGAAGCTCAGAAAAGTAAATAGATATTTCCTCGCCCTCTCCATTGGCAGGGGTTCCCATATTAAGACTGGGCTTTGAGGATTTGTTTTGAAGTGATCTTGCGTGCACTGAGTCTGTATAATTGGTCATATCAGAAACAGAAAGGACAGCTCTGCTATGATCATCTCAAATAGGCACTTAAATCACACTTCACCAAGTCCCCAGGCCATTGCTTTCCTGTCCAAGTGTGAAAATTGATTTAAAATGGAACAAGTTGAAGAAATTACCTTGTTTTCAGCAAAGTGGTGAAAACGCTTCAGGAAATTGTGAAGTGGCTTAAGTCATGGCGGGTGAGGGGTTGACCAACTCCACGTAGCCATTGCACCTCATGGCAAACTGAGCACAGCTGCCAATCAGGTATTCTTCGATCTGCATTGCCTTTCCAGCTCACACACTGACGACTTTCTTGAGCGCTTGAGAAATCCTCCCATTTGCTGGAACACGGATTCTGCAGAGAGAAGTTTCCAAACACCCAACAATCTAGAAATGAACTCAGTGATGCTCCTTCCTGAATATCGGTTTCAGCCAGAAAAACTCCACCCTGTCATTAGCTAAGGTGACTGTCAGACTAGTTGCCGCGGCGAGTGACAGCTTGATGGGAGATCCTGCCCATGTCTGTGATTCTCCCCAAGTTGGATTCTTTCATCTCAGTCATGCCACTGCAGGGGGCAAGCACTTCCCCGCAGGAAGGGAATATATTAATATGGAAAAGAATTGTTCTAATTCAATACAGCTTGTGTAAAAGTACTTCCATTATCCTGACAATTAATAGCATTCCTCCTCTGCCTTTGGTTCCAATGACCTTGGAATATATTATGCAAGTGTCACTGATCGAGACAAGACTTCCAACATCCTTGGAAACAGGAGGCATCTTTTGAATCCTCCCCTAGAACATAGAACAGTACAGCACAGAACAGGCCCTTCGGCCCTCAATGTTGTGCCGAGCATTGTCCGAAACCAAGATCAAGCTATCCCACTCCCTGTCATTCTGGTGTGCTCCATGTGCCTATCCAATAACCGCTTAAAAGTTCCTAAAGTGTCCGACTCCGCTATCACAGCAGGCAGTCTATTCCACACCCTAACCACTCTGAGTAAAGAACCTATCTCGGATATCCCTCCTATATCTCCCACCCTGAATCTTATAGTTATGCCACTCTTTTGAAAAAGGAAATGGAAGACAAAATGAACAAGGGGAAAAAATGCAGGACATTGCGGAAAGAGTAGAGGAGTGGGATTTATTGGATAGCTCTGCAAAGGATCCATGTGGTCTACTGGAATTGTAGCTGGTGATTTCTAATTGAAATGAAAATCGCTTATTGTCACAAGTAGGATTCAAATGAAGTTACTGTGAAAAGCCCCTAGTCGCCACATTCCGGCGCCTTTTCGGGGAGGCTGGTACGGGAATTGAACCGTGCTGCTGGCCTGCCTTGGTCAGTTTTCAAAGCCAGCGATTTAGTCATGTGGTAAACCAGGCCCTAGATTGCAGCTTAGGTGAGGTAAACTAACCTCAGCGAGTGTCTCTGAGCTGTCAGTGGCAGCTAAGGTCCTGGACTACAAAAATACTGCAGCAGTGGTCTGCTCTTAACAAAGACTCATCTTCAACTATCCGGCAAAATTTGGAAAGCAAGTCTGGTCCGATGGCCAGGAGGAAGATGCAGCCAGCATTCCGCAAATTCTGAATTGGCTGACATATACTAGAAGTAAACCGTGGAACATTGGACCATAAGGGAGTAATAGTCAATCTGTGAAGCATATTTTCTCCAGTCAGTTAGTGGCATTGTAAAACATTTGGAGAGCATTTTGCACAAACATTAATTCTAGAGAGATCATAAAACATTCTAAAATGCATTGGCTTAGCAATTTTCATGTCACAGTAACAGGGAGAATTGCTCCTGGTGCATTTGCAATGCCAGGCCAAAATCTGCCTCATAGGAACACAGGAATAGGAGTAGGCCATTCAGTTCAGCCCCTCGAACCTGTCCCACCTAACTCCATATACCTGCCTTTGGCCCATATCCCTTAATGTCTTTCCTGAACAAAATTCTATCTATCTTGGAGTTATTCTTAACAACTGTTCTGGCTGCCCCCTTGGAAGGCAGCGAATCCTCCCCCTTGGAAGCATTATTTCATGTACCACGAAACGTTTCAAAAATGCCAATGCTTTCTTTTTGACGTTTTCTTTTCGTCATAATACAACTTGTATATCTTGTGGGAGGTGTTGCGGGCTAGTGCAAGGCCTGAGGAGAATGTGACTTGGCCAGTATCGAACAGGAAGCAACGATTGCAAACGACTTTCAAGACTTTGGTCTGAAAATGGAGTTGAAAATGGAGCTGAAACGGAAGTGTGTGAATGTGGCTTTGCTACTGCGGGTGCATCTCGGGGAAGGAAGTGGCTTGCGTATGGCTGTTCTGTTACTTGGTTTTCTGCCACAGTGCTGCAAACCGCTACATGTTAATACTTTAAAAAATATATACTCTTATGGGGCAGCACGGTCGCATTGTGGATAGCACAATTGCTTCACAGCTCCAGGGTCCCAGGTTCGATTCCGGCTTGGGTCACTGTCTGTGCGGAGTCTGCACATCCTCCCCGTGTGTGCGTGGGTTTCCTCCGGGTGCTCTGGTTTCCTCCCACAGTCCAAAGATGTGCAGGTTAGGTGGATTGGCCATGATAAATTGCCCTTAGTGTCCAAAATTGCCCTTAGTGTTGGGTGGGGTTACTGGGTTATGGGGTTATGGAGATGGGGTGGAGGTGTTGACCTTGGGTAGGGTGCTCTTTCCAAGAGCCGGTGCAGACTTGATGGGCTGAATGGCCTCCTTCTGCACTGTAAAAATCTCTGGAAAAAAAAATCTATGAAATCTATGGGATGTGAGTGTCGCCGGCAAGGGCTAGCATTAGTTGGCCATTCCTAATTTCCCTTGAACTGAATGTTGCCAGGCCATCGTAGGGGCCTGGGTGTTTGGAGTCACATGTATGCCAGACCTGGTTAGGATGACAGATTTCCTACCCTAAAGGGCATCAGTGAACCAGATGGGATTTAATGATAGTTGCCATTGTCACCCTTTGGGAAACTAGTTTTTTTTATCCCAGCTTCAACAACTAAATTTAAATTCCACCAGCTGCTGTGGTGGGATTTCAACCAATGTGCCCAGAGCATTTGCCCGGGCCTCTGGATTACTACCCCTGTAATCGTACCACCATTAACATGATTAATAACTATTCCAGCATGATCCCCCAAAGTATTTACAGCACAGAAACGGGCCCATTGGCCTAATAAGTCCTTTCCAGTGTTCATGATCCACATAAGCTTCCTCCCCCCATTTTTTATCTAAGACCATCAGCATATCCTTCACTTCTATTCTCACTTACTGCTTATCTAGCTTACCCTCGGGCCGTCACATTGATAAGATGTGTACACATAGAAGATTGGGCACGATGTTGACGCATAAACCCTTAAGCTCATGTCAGCTTAAATGTCAGCCACTCTAATGGAAATAGCAACACGTTTGAAAAACTGTCTCCATTTAAAATAGCAGGAATATTGCAGAAGTGGGACTAAATTTTGCAAACCAATTTGCATGTTTATTCTGCAATTTTACAAAGTAAAATCTCTGAATGCCCCAGTGTGGATTTGTAAAGGATGGGCTTACAGATCACTAAGGTACAAACAAACCAGAGCTTTATTGGAAAGGTGTTTACTCTACAGGCTGTTAGGATAGACTGTCCGTTTGCCCGTGCAAATAACCGATGATATCATCAATGCGTCACGCGATCGGGCTCTTGAAGTCACCTTGATCCAGCTAGCAACAAACATGAACACCCTGAACCTCCGTGAGGATATATTGTCGTAGAGGGAGTGCAACAAAGGTTCTGGGGATGGCGGGACTGTCTCATGAAGAGAGGTTGGGAAAACTGGGCCTGCATTCTCTAGAGTTTCGAAGAATGAGAGGTGATCTCATTGAAACCCACAAAATACTTGAAGGAATAGAGAGGGTAGATGCAGGTAAGATGTTTCCTTTGGTTGGGGAGCCTAGCACCAGGGGCACAATTTCAAAATAAGGGTAGGGAGGGGGTGTGCCACTTAGGACCTAGATGAGGCGAAACATCGTTAAACAGTGGCCTGTGAATCTTTGGAAGTCTCTACCCCAGAGGGCTGTGGAAGCTCAGTCATTATGTATGTTTAAGATAGGAATGAATAGATCTCTGATCAACAACGTAAAGAGTTTTGGGGATAGTAGGTGTAAAAGGTATTAAGGTGCCCGAACACCATGATTACATTCAATAGCGGAGCAGGCTCGACGAGCTGAATGGCGTACCCCTTTCCTATGGTCCTAACTGATAAACTGGACTCTTCTTACAATGTTCCTCGTATAAGATTTTAAAACAGCAATAGCCTAGAGTTTATTAGAAAATGCCATCAAAATAATTTAAAATCAACACTCCCAAACGAACATCACCAGTCACATTGTTGTGATGCTGAAGTGAATTCCTCCCACTTCTCCACTAAAATACAAAATAAAAAAAAACCTGTCAGCCATTTTGGAAAACCATTGCAGGTACATTGAAGTTACGGCTCAGCTGGTACAAGATTATATTTTGGGTTAGTGAGACGAAGGACAAAGGGGACAATGTTGTGTGTGAAGAATCTGAGCAATTTGTAGGGGAGGGGGGGGGGTGTGGTGTTTATTCTGCATAAAAGGCATCCTGGAGGGGGAAATAGCTATGCATAGGGCAGCACGGTAGCATGGTGGTTAGCATAAATGCTTCACAGCTCCAGGGTCCCAGGTTCGGTTCCCGGCTGGGTCACTGTCTGTGCGGAGTCTGCACGTCCTCCCCGTGTGTGCGTGGGTTTCCCCCGGGTGCTCCGGTTTCCTCCCACAGTCCAAAGATGTGCGGTTAGGTGGATTGGCCATGCTAAATTGCCCGTAGTGTCTTTAAAAGTAAAAGGTTAAGGGTGGGGGGGTTGTTGGGTTACGGGTATAGGGTGGATACGTCGGTTTGAGTAGGGTGATCATTGCTCGGCACAACATCGAGGGCCGAAGGGCCTGTTCTGTGCTGTACTGTTCTATGTTCTATGTTCTATGTGGAAAATAGATGTATTCAAAACCTTGAGGGAAATATGTATTTAAAACCTTGAGGGAAATTTCTGATGACTCACCAGCCAGTGTGATAGTGTGGCGTACTGGGCAAATATACCATAATACTGCTGTTGCTCAGGAATTTCCCGAGATAGAATAAAGGTTGCCATTAATGGGTTATTGCGTGTTTAAAAGGGAGAGAGGAGGAGGTTTAGTACAAATGTGTTAACCGGTGTGAGAGAAGGAGATTTTGTACAAATGTGATAACCAGTGTGATAAAAACAGAGTGCATTAATTTACCCAGCTGTGCTTACTTAGTTCAAACCAGGCAAACCATTTGTAAGAATCCAGCATGTCAACATCTGTGGGGCAAAGGATTATGGTGTTTGAGGCAACTGGTATCTTCAAAAGCAACAGGGGTGCTATGGTAGTTCTGCCTGATTAACTGATATCAGAGCGCTGTGTCCCTCACTGTTAGATAATATGGTTTAATGAGCACTCAATTTTGAGCTTATCTTGTATTTACGCACTTCAAAAGACTATTTTCTGAAATTGAAGCCGGTAAACCTCACTGCCGTTGTCATGCCTTGATCTGTCAGTTTCAGCGAGAAGAAGAGTTTCCTTAATACCCTTTCAACCTTTTCACCGCTGTCAATCACTCGCACCTCTAAGAGCCAGTGGCTGTGCAGCAACTTCAGTCACAAGCCTTGCATTCTTAATATGAGCAACAGTGATGCATTCAGCCACATACTGAGAGTTGTAGAATTGCATGTTTAAATACAGTACACTGCCCTGGACCTTCCAGTCAGCTGTGCAGTTGTGGCAGATGCTGCTGATTGCATTTTCAACCAAGGTTTTACTTTTCTCACTGGCTGCAATGGGAATTTCCTGGCCTGGTTACAGACTGGAGTAATCATCAGGGAGAATGTGAGGGTTAGTGGAGAGGTATAGTTGAATCAAAACTCTGCCCCCTACCAGCCCACATTTGCTGTGCTGAATTGAAGGCATGCCCCTTGAGAGCCTGTCTTCACTTCAATATTTCCAACGTGATTTTCTATTAATTCTCCATTCTTTTTTTAAAACATTTCCAATTAAGGGGCAATTTAGCGTGGCCAATCCACCTACTCTGCGTATCTTTTGGGTTGTAGCGCCAAGACCCACACAGACACGGGGAGAATGTGCAAACTCCACATGGGACAGTGACCGGGATCGGGAGTTATGGGGAGAAGGCAGGAGAATGGGGATGCGAAAAATATCAGCCGTGATTGAACGGTGGAGCAGACTCGATGGGCCGAGTGGCCTAATACTGCTCCTATGTCTTATGGTCTTATAAAATCCGGTTCCTTGGTGCTGTGAGACAGCAGTACTAACCACTGCGCCACCATGCCACCCTTATTCTCTATCCTTGGGCCTCACATTTCATTCCCCTGCCCCCTAATGCCACTCACCACCCCCAACCCACACACATCACTCCATCCATGATGTCACTCGCCAATCCTCCCCTCCCCCATCCCTGGCGCTGCTCACCCATGTCCCATCATTCTGTCTCACCGCTCGCCCCAACTCTCCCTCCCTGGGAGACCTGGGACAATAATACTTTACAGAATGAATGATCTTTGTCACAGGTTTACCGTTGATGATTTTAACAGCTAGAAAATTTATTTTAACAAATCACGGAGCATTCTATGTAAACATTATTGAATGAACATTTATTTAAAATTGCTTCTTCTGCAATATTTGGCCTCTAGATCAGTCATTTTCGAATTCAGGGCCGCGACTGCGGGTGGGTCGCTAGCGGGTGTCGGGAGGGCCATTGGTGGTAGCATTCCCGATTGCGGGAAGAAATGCCCAATGACTGCCACCAGCTTTACAAAATACCAATCGTAACGGACTTTCAAAATGCCGGCGTCCCGCGCATGTGTGCCCTCTCAATGCAAGAGAGATTCCTCCATTTTGTAGATGCCAGCAGTGCTGGTGTGAGCTTCAGGGCCTCTAGTGAATAATCCATTAAGAAGAAGCTGAAATCAGGAGCAAATAAGTATAAAAAGGTTTTCTTGAGGTTTGGGTTTATTAATTGTGCCAATGCAAATCAGGATGTAAAGCCCCATGTGTGTTATATGCAGGGAAGTACTGGCAAATGAAAGATTAAAAGCCTCAAAACGTTAAAGGCGTTTGAAGAGTAAGCAAGGCGAGTTTGAGGTTAAACCTCTTGATTTTTTTCAACGGATGCAGTGAGAACTTATGTCATCAGCTGAAGTCCTTAGCAGAAAGGTAACATTGAATAACAAAGCAATTGAGATTGTGAGGGCCGGCTCAGCTGTCACATTAAAGATAAGCGATAATGGTGGGTCGGATGTTCGGGCAGCGTGGGTCGCAAAGGTGGGCCGGCGTGGGTCCAGACGTCGGCTGGCTTGAATCGCGAAGGTCAGCTGGAGTAGGTCGAGAAGGTGCGGCTGGCGTGAATCGCGAAGGTCAGCTGGAGTAGGTCAAAAAGGTGCGGCTGGTGTGGGTCGCGAAGGTCAGCTGGAGTAGGTCAAGAAGGTGCGGCTGGTGTGGGTCGCGAAGGTCAGCTGGATTGGATAAGAAGGTGGGCTGGAGTGGGTCGAGAAGGTCAGCTGGATTGGATAAGAAAGTGGACTGGAGTGGGTCGAGAAGATCAGCTGGATTGGATAAGAAGGTGGACTGGAGTGGGTCGAGAAGGTCAGCTGGATTGGATAAGAAGGTGGACTGGAGTTGGTAAAAATGGGTCCCAGGCAAAAAGTTTGCAAAACACGGCTCTAGATTCATTTTATTCACAGCAACACCACCGCGTGCACCCACCCCCCTACCCCCCTCCCAACCGTCCCCCAGCCATCCCACCCCAAACCTGGCCTTTATCAATGCAATTCAACCTCTAAACCAAATCCTTTTGGAGGAGGCGATGGTGTAGTTGTAACGCAGCTCGTTGTCATCCAGAAGCCCAGGCTAATGCTCTGCGTTCATGTGTTCAAATCCCACCATGGTAGCTAATGGAATTTAAATTCAATTGCTGAAGAAAACTGGAATATTAAGCGGCACGGTGGCACAGTAGTTGGCACTGCCGCCTCACAACGCCAGGGACCCGGATTTGATTCCAACCTCGGGTAACTGTGTGGAGTGTGTCCATTCTCCCTGTGTCTGTGTAGGTTTCCTCTGGGTGCTCCGGCTTCCTCCCTCGGTCCAAACATGTGCAGGTTAGGTAGATTGGCCATACTAAATTCCCCCTTTGTGTCCAAAGGTTGGTATGGGATTACAGGAATAGGGTGGGGGTTTGGCCCCAGATAGGGGTCTTTCGAAGGATCGGTATAGACCCGATGGACCGAGTGGCTCCCTTCTGCACTGTAGGGTTTCTATGATAATGGTGACCATGGCAACTATCATTCATTGTTGTAAAAGCACATCTGGTTCACTAATCTCCTTCAGTGAAGTAAATCAGCCGCCCTTACCCGGTCTGGCCTACATATGACACCAGACCCACAGCAATGTGGTTGACTCTTAACTGCACTCTGAAATAACCTCGCGAGCCACTAAATCCAAGGGCAATAGGGGTGGGCAACAAATGCTAGCTTTGCCACCGATGCCCACATCCCATGGCAGAACAAAGGAAAAGACTTAGGTTGCACAAGATCCTTTTGAAAAATGCAAATCCTGTAATAAATAGATTTCAGATTGTAAGTGCCTCTTTGTCTTAGGCCATTTATTGTGGGAACAACAAACCGAACACTGAAATGTGATTGGTTGTTGTAAGATTCTGTAGGGTCATTTTCTTAGATATTTGCTGGACATAAAAAACTGAGCTACTGTAGTTTCAGATACGCAACAGTAATTACACTTCAAAAAGTACTTTGGCTGCAAAGTACCTTGGGGGAGTCCAGCAGTCATGTAAAATGCTATATAAATGCAAGTCTCCCTTTTATAAAGCTCAGTTCTGCACATAATCCAATTAAGGGAAATATTGAGCAAATACCTGTACAAAAACGACAGCATGTCTCAATGTTCTGGCCTGTCTGCAAAAAAAATGTGCTCGAAAGGACATGATTTATTATTTGAAATGTGAATCCTCCATTATAATTCCTTTGCTGAGGATTGTCCAACATCCCAGGGCTCAGCAACAGTAATGAGATCTAATGCAGCAAAATGGCAATTAATGTCAGAGCTGAAATTCATTGAGGCTATCTACGTTTGGAGCGAGCTGTGTTATCCTGCAGCCCCTTCAGTAATATGAATTGCCGGTGGGAAGTCCTCAATCATGGATCTCTCACATCAGCGTCAGTGTCCGTTGGCGTGGTGGATTACAATTATAATAATCTTTATTGTCACTAATAGGCTACATTAACACTGCAATGAAGTTACTGTGAAAATCCCCTAGTCGCCTCACTCCGTCGTCTGTTCGGGTACACTGGGGGAGAATTCAGAATGTCCAATTCACCGAACAAATACGTCTTTCGGGACTTGTGGGAGGAAACCGTAGCACCCGGCGGAAACCCACGCAGACACGGGGAGAACGTGCAGGCTCCACACAGACAGTGCCCCAAGCCGGGAATCGAACTTGGGACCCAGGTGTTGTGAAGCAACAGTGCTAACCACTGTGCTGCCGGATGAGATTTATGACCAGTTGTAGGATTCACAATTCGCAGCATTTGGCTTTTCATTGTTGACCAGTTAAAAGAGGTGAGCTTTTATTGAAAATTTGAGCAGAACTTGCAGCTGACACACCCATCCTCTTTGTGGTGGTGCTGTGAAATTTAGAGCCCTAGAGTGCACCCATCTGAAAGTTTCCTCAGGTAGGATGACCTTTTGTAGGCGTTCTTTTAAATGTCATGTCTCATAATCTTCATCTACTCCCGGCGGGCTGGTTGCTATTTAAACTCCCACTGTCAAGGAGTTACTTAACCCCTCTGATCCCACTACTTTTCCACTCTGCCCCAAACCTGTTTTTGAACAGGTGAGCAGGACACCAGTGGGAGGTACGCAGGCCCCTAGAAAGCTGAGCTGAGGAACAGTGACAGCTTCCCCATCAGGCCATACCTATTGGAGGTTGGGGAGAATTCTCAGGCCAGAAGCCTTCTGGGCAGGTAACCAATTACATTTAATTTTAGTTTTCTTTATGGGGCCATGAGCGGTGAAAATGCTCATCTGGGTCTTACAACAAAAACTTAGGCCTCCTTTGCCCTGGGTTCCCTTCCATACTTTTCCCTAATCGCGTCCAAAAGTCACCTCACCGTGCCTCTCCCCCCTCCCAACCTAACGGACTTATGGCCCCAGCTGTAGCACCCTCCTTGTTTAATTCACTGACCAGCTTATGGATCTGTCCGTGTTCGGAAGGGCCAGTGAGAACATTTCTGGTGACGATAGTCCATTCTCCAGGTCCCCTTGCTCATGCGGGCTGTAGCCGCCCCGGCCTCACCCCCTTTAAAAAAAACATGACCAGTGTCCCAACTGCAAAAGCCGATCAGTTTTTGCTGTAGGTTTCTCTGTGCGGGCAGGGATGGGCATTTGGTGATTTATTGATGGATAGTGGCCATTTGTTGGAACATTTAGTTTTGTTAGTTTTATTTCTTGACAATGGTGTGCCGGTCCGGCTCTGTATCAGACTAATCACAAGTATGGAGTTCAACATGGAATTAATACAGGCTTTGGAAAAATGAGGTAATATGGGATCTGGAGTGCTGTGTACTGTTATGGTCTCCATACTTAAGGAAGGGGTACATTACATAGAACGTAGAACATGCAGTGCAGAAGGAGGCCATTCGGCCCATCGAGTCTGCACCGTCCAAAATTGCCTTTAGTGTTGGGTGGGGTTACTGGGTTATGGGGATAAGGTGGAGGTGTTGACCTTGGGTAGGGTGCTCTTTCCAAGAGCCGGTGCAGACTCGATGGGCTGAATGGCCTCCTTCTGCACTGTAAATTCTATGATTCTATGACCCACTTAAACCCTCACTTCCATCCTATCCCCGTAACCCAATAACCCCTCCTAACCTTTTTTTTTGGTCACCAACGGCAATTTATCATGGCCAATCCACCTAACCTGCACGTCTTTGGACTGTGGGAGGAAACCGGAGCACCCGGAGGAAACCCACGCAGACACAGGGAGAACGTGCAGACTTTGCACAGACAGTGACCTATCAGGGAATCGAACCTGCGACCCTGGCGCTGTGAAGCCACAGTGCTAATCACTTGTGCTTCCGTGCTGCCATTGGAGGTGATGTAGTAGAGTTTCGGTGGGGGGGGGGGGGGGGGAGAGAGTAAACCTGAGCTGAGGGGTTGCCCTATGATGAGAGGTTGATTTAATTGGCCTTTATTCTCTGGAGTTTAGAATAATTATAGGCAATCTAATGGAAATGTTCAAAATTCTGAAGGTCAGTAGGGCAGACGTGGAGAGATAGTTTCCGCTAAAACGTGGTTGGGGGGGGGGGGGGGGGGGACAGGGCACAGTCTCGGATAAGGAGGCCCGCTCATTTAGGACCGAGATGAGGTAAAACTACTTCATTCAAAGAGTCTTAAATCTTTGGAATTCTCTATAGAGGGTTGTGGAAGCTCCATTGTCGAATCCACTAAACACTGGAATAGCTGGAGTTTTGGCATCGCGGAGAATTAAGGGATACAAAAGTGGAATTGAATCCCAAGATCAGCCATGATCGTATTGAATGGCGAAGCAGGCTCGACGACACTCATGCTCTACTCCTGCTCCTATTTCTTGTGTTATTATTTTATGGTACGACTGCTGAAGACGGACACTTCTTGTGGTTATGTGCTGTAAGTTTTGTTTCTATTTATGCTCCCTGAACTCTAATTGACATCGCTGTTTCAGTTTGGTTGCAGTTCTGCCCAGTTTAACAATGGACTGTCAAAGCTGCACAGTCATTCCAGCTCAATACCCTAATAGTGAAACAGAATAAATGGTGGTTAGACCCCCTCCAATATATCCCTTTTCCATTGCTGCACAATGTCTCAGC
This sequence comes from Scyliorhinus canicula, assembly GCF_902713615.1. NCBI lineage: Eukaryota > Metazoa > Chordata > Chondrichthyes > Carcharhiniformes > Scyliorhinidae > Scyliorhinus > Scyliorhinus canicula. Next base: position 47,586,339 of record NC_052163.1, read on the forward strand.
TGGATTGGTACCAGCTGTTGTGGATCAAAGTGCCTCTCGATGACCGGATAGATTTGTTTAATGTATTTGCGTGTGCTCTGTAGCAAAATCAATTTAACTCTTATATGCCAGCCTGGTTTGACCCTTCTGTGGTTTTGTCACTCTTCTTACAATTTGATTCGTCCAACAGAGCTGCTGATCAGTGAACAGTCCTGTGTTAATTAAGGACGGTAAATTGCGATTTAAATCAAGTTTGAGCCAGGTCTGTATGAAAGTTAGGAACCCCACAGACTTCATCTGGTCTCCCCCCCCCCCCCCCCTACGACTTTGGAAACTCCCTCTGCAAAAGCACATAATTTCGGTCAAGTGCCTCCCAATCGCCCTATGTGGCCTTTGTTTTTAGTTTAGCATCTGGTGCTGGGAGATGGGGGCGGGCAGGTGTGGGGTAAAAATGTAAGGACTTAACCAGGAAACATGCTGAACAGTCTTGAACACTGTGCAGCATTGCACGTTGAGGAAGGTCTCTGTGGAAGGGTTAGATTACCCTCTCTGCAGCTGGATATCAAAGAGCCTGTTGCTGGCCACACCGCACAGATGTAAACGATTAAGACAGTGAAACTCGAGACGATCCACAGGTCAGGCATACACGCTGACACACGTGGACAGCCTGACGCTCGAGGTAGCAGCAATTTCCTGCCAGTAACAGCTCCACCAAGACGGGGGAGATATGTGCTTGACAGCGGACAGGAGATTGCCAGGCGACAAAAAAGAAAACTGTAGGCGGCACAGACAAAGACTTGTTTTCACTTTTCTGAGGCACACTTGGCTCCTTTTCTTTCATTTTCCTTCCTCTGGGTCCTTTCATGATCTATGCCTGCCATGCTCTCCTCCTCCCCCCTTTCCCCCCCACCCCCCACACTGCCCTCCCCGTTCCGTCCCGCCCCCCTCCCGCTTCACCACCCTTACCCCCCTCCCTTCCACCCCTCCCTTCCCTCCCCCCATCCCCCCGCCTTACCCCTGCTCCTGCCTTCACCCCCCTCCTTCCCCACTACCCCTCCTTCCCCCTCCCCTTCCTCCCCTCCCACACTTCCCTCCCCCCACCTCTCCCTACTTCCCTACTTCATCCCCCCTCCACCCCTCCCTTTCCTACCCCCTTCTCCCCATCCCCACGCCTTCCCCCCTCCTCACTCCTTCCCCCTTCCTCCCTCCTTCCTCCCTCCTTCCCCCTCCCTTCCACCTTCCCCCTTTCCCGCTCCCCCTTTCCCCCCTTCACCTCCCCCTTCCTCTCATCCCCCTTCCTAACCTGCCCCCTCCCCTTCCCCCCCCTCCCTCTTCCCCCTCACCCCCTCTCCCTGCTCACCCCCCTCCCCTCTCCCCCTCTCCCCCCTAATTGATTTAACGAAGGAAACTTGATGGGCGGGATGTTCCGACCCTCCGCCAGGTCAGAGATTCGGCGGGGGGGGGAATCGCTCCGTGCCGGTCGGCGGCACCCCCCCCCCCCCCCCCAGGCGATTCTCCGGCCCGCAATGGGCCGACGTCCCACGATGGGCCGACGTCCCGCCGCTGTCAAGCATCTCCTGCCGGCGTGGATCAAACCACCACCTTACCAGTGGGACCGGCGCGAGTGGTCTCCGGGGTCCGGGGGGCGGGGGGGGGGGGGGGGGGGGGGGTGATCAGGGTCGGGGGCTGCCCCCACGGTGGCCTGGCCCACAATCAGGGCCCACCAATCGGCGGGCGGGCCTGTGCCGTGGGGCCACTCTTTTCCTTCCACCTTCGCCATGGTCTTCACCATAGTGGAGGCGGAAGTGACCCCCTCCCCTGCGCATGCGCGGGGATGACGTCAGCAGCCGCTAACACTCTGGCGCATGCGCGGACTTACGCCGGCCGGCAAAGTCCCTTCGGCCCCAACTGGTGTGGTGCCAAAGGCCGTCCATGCCAGCCGGCAGAGCGCCAACCACTCCAGCGCGGGCCTGGCCCCTCAAGGTGAGGGCTTGGCCCCTAAAGGTGCGGAAGTCTTCCGCACCTTTGGGGCGGCCCGACGCCGGAGTGGTTCATGCCATTCCAACACGCCAGGACTCCCCCGCCCCACCGGATAGGGGAGAATCCTGGCCGGTCTTTATTCAGCACAGACACAAGGGCCCGAGTGGCATCCTTTTTGTTACTATTGCATCCAGTTTGGCTGAAGTGGCCTAGCAAACTACTTGATTGTACCAGTCTGTGCCATCACTTCTCAAGGCATCTAGGAATGGGTAATCCATGCCAGGCTTACCAATCCCAACCACATTCTGAGAAATACTTAAATTTTAAAAATCCTGATAGCTTTTACTTTGTGGGCTAAACCAGGTCACTGAGTCCAATGGTACTGCCACAATTGCGACATCCAAATGAGATGAGATAATTCAAGAATCCACATTCGGACCAATTGCACAGTCGCGCACAATATTTTCCAGTTTTTCACTAAAAGCTATTGCGAAGTCCTGAGGAAAAGTCTGTTGCTCTGCAGTTGAATCAGACATGCTGTCCAATCCAAGGAGAGCTGGTGGCACAGTGGTATTGTTACTGTGCTTGTAATCCAGGGCAATGCTCTGGGGACCTCAGTTCAAATCCCACTGCAGCAGATGGTGCAATTTGAATTAAATTTTTATAAATTCTAGAAATAAAAGACCACTGTCATACCTCGATCAGTAATGTCCTGGAGGGAAGGGAAGTCTGCCCTCCTTGCCTGATCTTTCTTTTTTAATTTAGAGTGCCCAATTCAATTTTTTCCAATGAAGGGTCAATTTAGTGCAGCCATTCCACCTACCCTGCACATTTTTGGGTTGTGGGGGCGAAACCCACACAGACACGGGGAGGATATGCAAACTCCACACGGACAGTGACCCAGAGCCAGGATCGAACCTGGGACATCGGCGCCGTGAGGCAACAATGCTACCCACTGCGCCACCATGCTGCCCGCTCCTTGCCTGACCTGGCCGACATGTGGCTCCAGACCCAGAACAGTATGGTTGACTGTTAAATGCCCTTAGAAATGGTCTAGCAAGGGAAATTAGGGAAGGGCAATAAATGCTAGCCAACAACTCCCATGAATTAATATTTTTAAAAGTTGCTGCTTAATTATAGTCCAGGCAGCAGCAGCGTGAACATGTGAATGAACTGAAGGTATGTGTTACACTTTAAACTTACGAACACTATAATTTTACAAAGCTATGCCTACAGCTGTCCTCTAGCACAAATTTGATTCACGAGCAAAATTATATACTTTCAACATCAATAATCAACCTGAGTGTGCAATTAACACAAACTGTTATTCATCTGCTTTAATTCTGTTGTACATAAAACAGCAGTCTTCACATTTAACAGGAGAAAGATTAAAGTTAGCACAGGTTCAGTAACGGAATCAGATGAGCATTTAGGCCTCTCGTCACCATTCACCTACAGATGTGGTTGTGTCTGTGGGGAACCCTGCCCATGAGCTGTGCTTGCTGCACAGCTTTCAGCCACGCACTCGCACACGTTTCTGATTAAGGATTGTTTTGATTCTCATTTTTCTATCCATTTGTTCCAGTTCCTTTCTATTTTCTTTGCTCTCCCCTTGAGCGTTTGCATCTGGTTACACACCTACTTAATTTCTATAAAATAAGCATGTGAACCTTCCTCCGGCATCAGGAAGGATCGCTGACCAGGGCCGCCAACTCATAATAGTAGAGGGATTGTTAGTACTGAAATTTTACTCTGCTGTTGGCTCTAGTGTTTCATTTCTGTAGTGTAAAGGCCCTCGGAGATGACCTTTTCCAGTTTTGCCCCTCAGCCAGACCGTGGTTTTGCTCTCAGTATAAATAAGCAGGGCTTACATCAGAGGCGAAGGCTGCAAGGAACCAAGATCTTACCTGCCTGAGGACTTGAAGCCCCTGCTGGTCTTCACTGTCCCAATGGCTTCCCACTTCCTCCATTATCTCCTCCCAAGCTTCAAACCTCAGATCTCTGCACTCCTCCAATTCTAGAGTCCCCAATTTTCTTCATCCCACGATTGTCCACTTCCAGACATTAAGCTCTGGAATTCCCTTTCCAAACCTCCCCGGCTCTCTCCCTCACCCTCCTCCTTTGAGATGCATCTTTAAAGCCTATAAGTTAAGTTTAGGGATTTCCCTTCGACCAACCTTTTGGTCACCTGTCTGCACATCACTTCAGGTGGCTCAGTGCCCGGGTATTGTCTGATGACACTCCTGCGAAGCAGCTTGGGATATTGTAACCAACTCCAAGTTAATGTTGTATAAGTAGTGGTGAGGTGGAGCCTTGCTCCTGGGGCGATCCCCATTCAAAGGGAGGGAGAATGTGTGTTGGAGAATCAGGGCTATTTCCCCCTTTTGAGGAGTTTCTTGCAGGAGGCACGAATTTCCTTCATTCCCGTTAGGGCCAGTTTTAACACCTGCCCAGTGCCAGCCATGGTGGCATGGTAAGCAGGGTGGCAGTGGGCCGAATGTGCTGACTGTAGAGGATGCAATGTCATTTGCACTCTCCAACAGCTGACTTAAAAGGAAGAACTTGCATTTATACAGCATCTCTCACAACCTCAGGGTGTTCCAAAGTGCTTTTACAGTCGGTGCAGTACTTACTGAGGTGTAGACACTGGTGTAATAACTTCCTGATATGAAGGTGTAAAGAAAGTGTACAGCAGCATTTGGTATTTGAATGCAAACCAGTTTGAGTGAAACCGATGCAACCACAATGGGCCTGGATCACTCACAGCAGGAGTAGCACCGCGGAGTAGCCTGGATCCCACTATCTAAACTCAACCCATAGCAGCAGAATAACGCAGTTACCCCCATATTTGGGCAGCACAGTAGCCTTGTGGATAGCACAATTGCCTCACAGCTCCAGGGTCCCAGGTTCGATTCCCGGCTGGGTCACTGTCTGTGTGGAATCTGCACATCCTCCCCGTGTGTGCATGGGTTTCCTCCGGGTGCTCCAGTTTCCTTCCACAGTCCAAAGATGTGCAGGTTAGGTGGATTGGCCATGATAAATTGCCCTTAGTGTCCAAAATTGCCCTTCGTGTTGGGTGGGGTTACTGGGTTATGGGGATAAGGTGGAGGTGTTGACCTTGGGTAGGGTGCTCTTTCCAAGAGCCGGTGCAGACTCGATGGGCCGAATGGCCTCCTTCTGCACTGTAAATTCTATGATATCAAATGCCATTTAAAAATAAAAGTGATTGTTGTGTAATTCATTCTTGCAATTGAGGAGTTTTTTAAAAAATGTATTTGTCATCTGAATCTCTTGAATGATGCAAAGCCTGGAGGAAGGGTTTTAACCCAACCTGCTCAGCAGAAACTGGTCAGAATTTAAAAATTCTTTCGCGGGGTGTAAGCATCGCTGTGTAGGCCGGAAATTTAACGCCCATCCCTAATTGCTCCTGAGAAGGTGATGGAGAGCTGCTACAGTCCGTGGCCAGGACCATTTACTTTGGTGTTCGATGGGACTGTAATATCCCGCCAAGCAGGAGGGGTGTAACATCCTGGCTCATGTGATTTAGGTACACCCACAAGGCTGCAGGGGAGGGAGCTCAGGAATTTTGACCCAGCGACAGTAAAGGAACGGTGAAATATTCCCAAGTCACGGTAGTGAGTGACTTGGAGGGGAACGTTTAGTTGATGGTGTTCCCATGTATCTGCTGCCCTTGTCCTTCCCAGCAGTAAAGGTCGCAGGTTAAGAAGGTGCCATCGAAGGGGTTTTGTTGAGTTACTGCAGTGCACCTTGTAGGTGGTGCACACTGCAGCCACTGTGCGTTCGTGGTGGAGTGAGTGGGTTTTGAAGGTGGTGGATGAAGGTACTTTGTCCTGGATGGTGTTGAGCTTTTTGAGTGCTACACTCTTCCAAGCAAGTGGAGAGTATTCCATCACACTCCTGACTAATCCCTGATAGAAGGCTGGTTGACATTGCCAGATTATTTGCCAGTTGGAAAGCCATCGGGATTCCACTGACTGTGACTTTAACCTGCTGTCTTGAGCAGGAAACATTCTTATTCATCCCGGGGTGCCAGGCTCCTCCTTCACATTTGTATTGTCTGTTCCAATTACATAGTCGGGACTCAACTGTGATTTTAATTTGGGGCCAGAAAGGTGGCGCCACTGCGGCTTTCCTACCAGGCTGTTGGGTTCAGAGCTGGATAAACCCCAGAAGAATCCCCCTGAAAGTTAAGAGGTAAGTTCTTTTATTTCTGAGACCAGGAGGAACTCTTTGGACCTCAACACTAAACCTCTTGCTCCTTCATCCTGGACTAACCTCCCCCCTCCTCTGTATAGGTACCCATGCCAGATGCCTTCCGATCCTGATCTCACCATCTTCCATGCGTTAGTGGGCGACCTCTGGCCAATCTCACAGTGGGCCTGTATCTTGGGTGAAAATAGCCTTGGGTCACAGTAGCAGGAGGTCGGTTTCCAACCCCCACCACCCACTGACCCCAGTTAAAATCGAGGCCATCATATCATCTTGGTTTTATTGGAAATTAAAATTGAAGTAGATTGAAAGTGAGCTGCTGATTTCTTCAAGCACACTTTCCAGTTTCACGTACAGTGAAAATGACGCGTGCTTCTGTGCATACAGCTTTGTCGCGTGCATGACCTGCTGTAAATATAGTGGCTTTTTTATTTGTGTTGGTGTACTTGGCCTCGAGGTCCTTGAGGTTTCCTGTGATGGTTTTTTGAGTGTTTCAAATGGAAACAAGAATGCTGCAGGGATGGATTATTGTCGTCATTGCAATATTGATCGCGTGATCTTTCTCATTCGGGCTCCACTGTATTTCCCAATTAAAATGCCAGACAAGCAGTCTCCTTTCAGGAATTCCACAATCCTATTTTTCCAGGAGAAATTGCCTGGGGGGAGTGGGGGGAAGCACAGTGGCGCAGTGGATAACACTGTTGCCTCATGTTGCCGGGGTCACAGGTTCGATCCCGGCTCTCGGTCACTGTCCATGTGGAGTTTGCACGTTCTCCCCGTGTTTGCGTGGGTTTCGCCCCCACAACCCAAAGATGTGCAGAGTAGGTGGATTAGCCAATCCATATTGCCACTTAATTGGAAAAAATGAATTGGGTACTTTAAAATTAAAAAGAAAAGAAATTGTCCGACGGTATTGGGGAGTGACCCTCCCATCTAACTCTCATTCTCCGCAGTGAAGTCCCATTTTCTTCAGTGTTACTCCTCCTTCGCAGCACAGCTGAGGCTTGGGAATCTTCACGTCAGAATAGCATAAATTCATTTCCAGCTACAGACATCAAAGTATCAACCTGCTGAAATTATTTGTCATGTTAGACTCTCTCAAGCAGGCACATTTTTCATAGAATTGCAGCACAGACCTGAGGATCCACGTGAGACTCACTGGGGAATCTCCAGGACCCATCTCGCTCCGAGTTCCTGCTCGCTTTGGTTTGAGAGGTTTGAGAGTCGTACATGATGAGTTTGAACTGCAGTGCGACACACTGGCGTGCTAGGTTGACTCCAAGACAGTGAGGGGCGGGGGGGGGGGGGGGGGGGGGAGGAATGCGGTGATACCTACAACAGACTGCATGGTCCACCAACCTTCCCATTCTGTACTCACGAAGAAGGGCAATTGGGTTAACTTAGCAGAGAGGGAGCCAACATTGGCAAACCTGTATCCAGCCTCAGCATCTTGCTGATCGTAATTTGAAGGAAAAAGTGTAAATAAGATAAAACCTTCCCTTCTAGGTTAGCCATCGCTCTGTAATAATTTGTAAGCATTTACATCTGGGTTTCCTTCCTTTTCTGATAGAATCTGTTTTCATGCTGTTGTATTTCTGTTTCTATTTGAGTTGAGTGCTGGCACCAATTCAGATCAAATTTCAGCAACGGGTTTCTGCATCCATAGTTAATACTGAGGCAAATTGCAGTTGGCTTTAAATGTCGGTAGAACTGCCTTCAGCAAGATTGATGCCTCACTCCAGTCAGAAATTAGTGTTTGAAGGGCTGCATGGTGGCGCAATGGTTAGCATTGCTGCCTACAGCGCTGAGGACCCAAGTTCGAATCTCGGCCCTGGGTCACTGTCCGTGTGGAGTTTGCACATTCTCCCTGTGTCTGCGTGGGTTTCACCCCCACAACCCAAAGATGTGCAGGGTAGGTGGATTGGCCACGCTAAATTGCCCCTTAATTAGAAAAAAATTATTGGGGACTCTAAACTTATTTTAAAAAGAGAAATTAGTGTTTGAAAATCTTCCAAACTGCAAAAGGAAAGTTTTCCAAAAGTGTCTGTGGCCACCTTCCCGCATAATTTTAAATTTCATTTTTCTTTTGTTGGCTGTCCCAATTGTTATTTTTAAACCTCCATGTTTAATTGATTCAGCGTCAGGGTTGGAATGGGTAGTGCAGCAATTATTAAAGGAGCAAAGTAAGGCTTTTCCAATCAGTTTAATGTTACCAGATACATTGTAGAAGAGCTTGCAGTACCTTGATGTGGCAGACACCACAGATGCATTTAATTAACGTGTGCCTCAGTGTGCGGGTCACGAAGCAGCAAAGGGCGAGGGCAGTTCAGATGCTTTCCATTTTATTTTTCGAATAACAGAAAAGTGTGATTAAAGAAATAAATACCACATTCCCTTGTCTCATTAATTCAAATCCATTATGCCTGTGGCGGAAGTCTGGCAGACGTTAAGCTGTTGGCATTTTTATGTTGCTTTTCTCCCTGCCTCCCAATTTTCTTCCTTCCTTCCCCAAACATTGTGAGTCACTCTGGGGTACAGCTCCACCAGCACAGGCTGCTCTCGGTTACCTTCATAATCAATACCGGTTCCACTCGAGCAGCCATCATTGCTGAGCAATGATAGACAACACCAAGAGAGAGGAAAGGACCTTGTGGTCAATACCCAATGCTAAAATGTACCAGTGTCTGGCACTTGTGTTTTGCTCAGTGTCTCCACAAGTGCCCGAGACACTTTAGCTCAGTTGGTAACACGTTCACCCTGAGTCACTGGTTGGCTTAGGCCGCACTCCAAAGACTTGAACACATCAGAATAGTGCATTGAAATGTCAGCCTCAAGAGGCCTGCACTGTTATCTTTTGAGGTGGGACATTAACCCAGGATCCATCTACCTGTTTGGATATTTACAAAGATCCCAAACCTGTATTTAAAGAAGACTTGTGTTGTATCTGTCCAATTGAGATCACTTACTCAAAGTTCACTTACTCAAAGGTTTTATCTAGGTGTCTTAATAGCTAGAGAACAAAGGACAAACACAAATACAAGATCAACAATCTTTATTAAAGAAAGTTAACCTGTAAATTTAGCCAAGTATATATACAAGCAACACCCAAGATTTGGTTATGCTACCCGCAAAGAAGGTCTGGTTGAAGGATAGGTCCGATTCCTGAGTCCCTCTGATCTGTCATCACAAAGGTGGGTCGCGCTTCTTCCTATCTTCCTTCTCTGGTCAGTATTCGGATGGTCAAGGTCACCTCCCACATCGAGTCTTCGATATGAATGTGCCCCAAGTGTCAATTTTTATCCCATTTCCCTTCATGCTCTTTTGCCACTTCCCTTGGGCTCCTGCCAATGAGGCCTCGGGAGGAGGCCTTTGCACCCAATGGTCCGGTTGATGCCCTATTGACAGGACACCTGGGTCCACCCCATATGTCCATTTTCAATAGTGTGGCCTGCACGCACCACTTGCCAAATAAGGTAAAGACGGGATCGCGGGGCGCCCAGGAGTCTGGCTCAATCGAGGCTCTGGACAATAGATCAGTGTATATCAATAGGGTGCGGTGATCTCTTGATGGGCGATTGAGAGGGCAGGTCTAGACATGCCCAGGCAGCCTGTCTGAGTTCTGTATATCAAACCTGGCCAAATCCGAATTCCCAACAGGTCTGGAGCTGAGTGTAGTTTAATTTAATGCGTCCAATTCTTTAATTTCGGGTTTCCAATGTTATTTAGGCTTAAAACTAGGCCTGCTAGGTCACCAGACTTGGCAATTGTCCCGGTGTCTGCACAACAGTCATTCTTTGACCACACCACCAAAATTGAATTGTTGGTGAATTTTCTCACTGCTGTTTTGACAGTTTTACACTGGTACAGTTCTGGAAGTGTTCTTGTTATGAGTGCTAAGTTTTGCAGCTTCCCTTACAGCGCTGTCAAATGAGGAAAAGGAAGGTTGTATGAACTGAGAGCTCACCAATGCCTGAACATCAGAGAAATTTTCAAGGTCACTGAAGCATTTTGCTGTCATTTCTTTTTTTTTCTTTAAAAATTTTGAGTACCCAATTCTTTTTTATTCCAATTAAGGGGTAATTTAGCGTGGCCAATCCACCTACCCTCCACATCTTTGGGTTTGTACGGGTGAGACCCATGCAGACACGGCGGGGGCGGGTTGGGGGGGTGTTTGGAGAAAAAATATGCAAACACCCAATGGACAGTGACCTGGGGCTGGGTTTGAACCAGGGTCCTCATCACCATGCAGCAGCAGTGCTGACCACTGTGCCACTGTGCCGCCCCTTGCTGTCATTTCTCAACTAACACTGACAACATTAGGGTTTATACTAGCTTCCCACATGAAGCAACCCATTCCTTTTAATGAACATACACAACAGCCTCTGCTTGCATAGCCCCCTTAATGTAATAAACTGCTCCAAACCGCTTTGCAGAGGTGAAAAGAACCAAACCCTGAGCAGCGGCGATGGACCAGTTCAGCCTGATGGCTGGAAGCAAAATCCAAGAGATCGGTTTTGAGGCGGTTTTTGAAGGAGTGGTGAGAGGAGGCAGGCAGAACAGATTACTCTAAAGTAAGAGACCAGTTAAAGGTTCTTCCTGCTGACATTTTGGTGAAGGAAGAGTGGGTAAAGGAGGCCAGAGTCTGAAGAGCAGAGGGATTTATTGAAAAGAAGAGGTGTAGTTTTGTCTATTTAAGTCTTTCGGTCTCATAAAAGTTGATAGAATATTGGATATTGTTGCAGTTTAAGCCATGGCAATGACATGTCCCACTGCACTCCCACTGTAACTTTATTTTTATGTCACGTTTTTCAATTTTAATAGGCAAAATATTTAAGTTGCAGATTCCAAAACACTAATAAAAAAAAAAATCTAAAATCTAATGTAATAAAAAAATGGTTTCTAATTTATGGAGTTGCCTTGAAGCAGTGGCTTTGGTCATGGGGCTTTATTGAGTACACCTTTCAATTGCATGTTGTGTTTTGAACTTTTGTAAGGGGAGCTACATCAGCTTGGGTTGGGATTGACAGTCCCACTTGACTAACATAGGGGTGACCAACATATCTCTGTATTTTGCAAACTTGCCCAACTTAAAATCTGTGATGTTAGATAACGCTGAAAGGACTAGATGTTGGTCATGGGTGTCCTTGATTTCTGAGCCATGGTGGTCTTGTAAGAAAATGAAAATTTGCTAAATTCAGCAGACTCCATGAACCTAATTGATAGTTTAAATATGCGTGCCTGGATCATGGCCAGCGAGGGTGAGACCCAGAACGCGACGTGCCACAGGATTCCTCGCGAGACGTTTTGAGCCACGCGAATCTCGATGAAGGCCTCTCGCGAGATTCACCAGCCTCGTCCCAACACCAAGTCAAGCGCGACAATGCCGCTGAATTGCGATGGAATATTGAAAACAGCTTTTCAAAACGCCAGCTAATTCTCCCTGCACTTTGCCAATTCACATCAAGAATACAAGCCTGGTGGTGGAGACCAGTGGAGTTGGAACAGCCAGTGACATCGTCGTGGAGAGGTGTGAGGGTTGGAGCTGGTGCTGGCATCCACAGAATAAAATACTTCCCAAAAATCCAGCAGAAGTTTAATTTCCAAACTCAATTATTAACTTCCTGAACCGTAGAGTCACACGGGGTCACGCTCATAATGTTTGGGCCCAGATTCAATGCAAACAATGTGTGACCTGAACATCAGCACTTACTAGTCTAGTGAAGCAAGCAACCAAAAAATGTTTCAAATTATAAGTGAATCCATTCCTTTAGAAAAATTCCATGTTAAACCTCTGATTCTCTGTCGTTATTTATGAACTAAAGGAATACTTTCAGCGGGGGAACAGTGATTTATCTTGAAATTGCAAGATCTTTTCTGCTCCCAAGGAGCCAAACATTTTGTTCTGAGTACTTGAAAATTGCAGTCGGATGGATCATTGCGTGACATATGCCAGCAGAGAGAGATTCTGATGTATTTATCTCAGATCATCCATGGAGCAGCATTGACCCTTCAGTGAGGCACCGTGCATACCATGAACCTGCTTCTGTAATGTCTGTGTCATGCGTGTATGCGATTTATACAAGCCCCGGTCATGCGTTTTTTTTTTCTTTTGCTCGCGTTTATCATCATGGACAAAGGAGCAGTTTTCAAATGTTAGCTCCGACATCAGTATCACGTGGCCCCGACTGTCCACAAAGTCCATTTTCATTCACGCAGCATTGCGGAATCACAGAGCCCCGAAAGAGGCCATTCAGCCCATAAATGCCTGGTGCCAGCTCTTTCTAAGTGTTTTTTGCCTGAGATGCAATGCCCCTGCTGTGTGTCTGTACAAAGCACACCTGGAAAGAACAAGCGCATTTGGATCTGACCTTCCAGGCCACACAAACTGGTTTTGCAAGTGACAGTAAAAAAGACTTGCGTTTTTGCAGAAAAACGGACGCTGGAAATCTGAAACGAAAACAGAAGCTGCTAGAAAAACATCCGCATCTCTGAAGAAGAGTCGCACGCACCTGAAAAGTTCAATCTCTCCACTGACCTGCTGAATTTTTCCAGCACTCTTGTGTTATTAGTATTTTACATTTTGGATTTGGTACAATTATATTTTGACATTTTGTGTCGCTGTTATTCATCTATCTGATCGTTGAAGGGAAGTTCTACACTGTACTCCTGCATCGTCTCCGCCACCAAGCGAGATATTCCTCTGTGGGAATCCCTCTTGCCCAAAGGGACCTTGAGGATGAGCACGTAATTGGAGATGAATATTCGGAAGGAGAGCTGGCTGCAGGGCAGCATGGTGGCGCAGTAGATAGCACTGCTGCCTCATGGCGCCGAGGTCCCAGATTCGATCCTGGCTCTGGGTCACTGTCCATGTGGAGTTTGCACATTCCACCTGTGTTTGCGTGGGTTTTTTCCCCACAACCCAAAGATGTGGAGGGTAGGCAGATTGGCCACGCTAAATTATCCCGTAATTGGAAAAGATTAATTGGGTACTCTAAAATTTATGGGGGAAAAAAAGAGCAGCTGCCCGCGACTGAGATTGCTTTACAGTCTACGAGGAAGTGCCCCTTCTCTCCCGGTGGCAAAGCTTCAATACAAAGGTTATAGGGAAGTTACAGGAGGGGAGAAATAGTTGGACGTCAAGTGGTCCTTCTTTTTGAAGGTAATAATGGCCCTATGAGGAAGGTTGGGTGACAGTGCGGTGAATGCTGATTTGCCATATTACTTCAAAAAAGCTTGCATCAGCAAAGTCACAAGGGGCCAAATAGCCTCGGGCTGTGCTGTCATTTTTATGATTCTCTGCGCCACCCTTCAATTTAATCATGGTGTTTGGAATTCAAGAAGCAGCACGTGGTTGTGGGGGTGAGACCCACGCAGACACAGGGGAACGAAGCAGCCATTAACAGAAGTTTTCTGACCAACGTTTCAAATGATGATTAAAATCATGTGGCACCTGTTACCAAGAAGAATGAACATGCATCAAAATGAGTTTCATAAACAAGATAAAAATTGGCATATGAGAAATCAAGGATTTGCTGTCAAAACATCAAATACACTTGTTCTGTCCGATTCTCAGAATTTCCACTTGCCTCTCCCAGTTGCAGTCTCACACAGGCCCTTGCTCTCTCTCACTCACTCTCATAAATACGCACATCTGCAGCAAAGAGCACAGAGACGGAGATCAGAGACAGAGAAGCACAGATGCACTCTGGATCAGAGAGAGAGAGGGAGAGAGAGAACAACAGATACACACTGGATCAGAGAGAGAGAGAGAACCACAGATACACACTGGATCAGAGAGAGAGAGAACCACAGATACACACTGGATCAGAGAGAGAGAGAACCAGCGATACACACTGGATCAGAGAGAGAACCACAGATACACACTGGATCAGACAGAGAGAGCGAGAGAACCACAGATACACACTGGATCAGAGAGAGAGAGAGAGAGAGAATCACAGATACACACCGGATCAGAGAGAGAGAGAGAACCAGCGATACACACTGGATCAGAGAGAGAGAGACTACCACAGATACACACTGGATCAGAGAGGGTGGGAACCACAGATACACATTGGATCAGAGAGAGAGAACCACAGATACACACTGGATCAGACAGAGAGAGCGAACCGCAGATACACACTGGATCAGAGAGGGAGAGAACGACAGATACACACTGGATCAGACAGAGAGAGAGAACGACAGATACACACTGGATCAGACAGAGAGAGAGAACCACAGATACACACTGGATCAGAGGGAGAGAACCACAGATACACACTGGATCAGAGAGAGAGAGAGAGAACCACAGGTACACACTGGATCAGAGAGGGAGAGAGAGAGAACCACAGATACACACTGGATAAGAGAGGAAGAGAACCACAGATACACACTGGATCAGACAGAGAGAGTGAACCACAGATACACACTGGATCAGAGAGAGAGAGAACCACAGATACACACTGGAACAGAGAGCGAGAGAGAGAGAACCACAGGTACACACTGGATCAGAGAGGGAGAGAAAGAGAACTACAAGTACACACTGGATTAGAGAGAGAGAGATAGAACCACAGATACACACTGGATCAGAGAGAGAGAGAGAGACAGCCACAGATACACACTGGATCAGAGAGAGAGAGAAAGAGAACTACAGGTACACACTGGATTAGAGAGAGAGAGATAGACCCACAGACACACACTGGATCAGAGAGAGAGAGAGAGAGAGAGAACCACAGATACACACTGGATCAGAGAGAGAGAACCACAGATGCACACTGGATCAGAGAGAGATAGAACCACAGATACACACTGGATCAGAGAGAGAGAGAGAACCACAGATACATACTGGATCAGAGAGGGAGAGAACCACAGATACACACTGGATCAGAGAGGGAGAGAGAGAGAACCACAGATACACACTGGATCAGAGAGAGAGAGAGAACCACAGATACACACTGGATCAGAGAGAGAGAGAACCACAGATACACACTGGATCAGAGAGAGAGAGAACCACAGATACACACTGGATCAGACAGAGAGAGCGAACCACAGATACACACTGGATCAGAGAGAGAGAGAACCACAAATACACACTGGATCAGAGAGAGAGAGAACCACAGATACACACTGGATCAGAGAGAGAGAGAGAGAATCACAGATACACACTGGATCAGAGAGAGAGAGAGAATCACAGATACACACTGGAACAGAGAGAGAGAACCACAGATACACACTGAATCAGAGAGAGAGAGAACCACAGATACACACTGGATCAGAGAGAGAGAGAGAGAACCAGTGATACACACTGGATCAGAGAGAGAGAGAGAGAGAGAGAGAACCACAGATACACACTGCATCAGACAGAGAGAGCGAACCACAGATACACACTGGATCAGACAGAGAGAGAGAACCACAGATACACACTGGATTAGTGAGAGAGAGAGAGAATCACAGATACACACTGGATCATAGAGAGAGAGAGAATCACAGATACACACTGGATCAGAGAGAGAGAACCACAGATACACACTGGATCAGAGTGAGAGAGACCACAGATACACACTGGATCAGAGAGAGAGAGAGAACCAGTGATACATACTGGATCAGAGAGAGAGAGACATAACCACAGGTACACACTGAATCAGACAGAAAGAGAGAGAGAGAACCACAGATACACACTGGATCAGAGAGAGAGAGAACCACAGATACACACTGGATCTGACAGAGAGAGCGAACCACAGATACACACTGGATCAGAGAGAGAGAGGGAACCACAGATACACACTGGATCAGAGAGAGAGAGAACCACAGATACACACTGGATCGGAGAGAGAGAGAGAGAATCACAGATACACACTGGATCAGAGAGAGAGAGCGAGAGAGAACCACAGATACACACTGGATTAGAGAGAGAGAGAGAACCACAGATACACACTGGATCGGAGAGAGAGAGAGAGAGAATCACAGATACACACTGGATCAGAGAGAGAGAGAATCACAGATACACACTGGATCAGAGAGAGAGAACCACAGATACACACTGGATCAGACAGAGAGAGAGAACCACAGATACACACTGGATCAGAGAGAGAGAGAGAGAACCACAGATACACACTGGATCAGTGAGCGAGAGAGGGAGAACCACAGGTACACACTGGATCAGAGAGGGAGAGAAAGAGAACTACAGGTACACACTGGATTAGAGAGAGAGAGATAGAACCACAGATACACACTGGATCAGAGAGAGAGAGAGAGAGCCACAGATACACACTGGATCAGAGAGAGAGAGAAAGAGAACTACAGGTACACACTGGATTAGAGAGAGAGAGATAGACCCACAGACACACACTGGATCAGAGAGAGAGAGAGCCACAGATAAACACTGGATCAGAGAGAGAGAACCACAGATGCACACTGGATCAGAGAGAGATAGAACCACAGATACACACTGGATCAGAGAGAGAGAGAAAACCACAGATACACACTGGATCAGAGAGAGAGAGAACCACAGATACACACTGGATCAGAGAGGGAGAGAGAGAGAACCACAGATACACACTGGATCAGAGCGAGAGAGAGAACCACAGATACACACTGGATCAGAGAGAGAGAGAACCACAGATACACACTGGATCAGACAGAGAGAGCGAACCACAGATACACACTGGATCAGAGAGAGAGAGAACCACAAATACACACTGGATCAGAGAGAGAGAGAACCACAGATACACACTGGATCAGAGAGAGAGAGAATCACAGATACACACTGGATCAGAGAGAGAGAGAGAATCACAGATACACACTGGAACAGAGAGAGAGAACCACAGATACACACTGGATCAGAGAGAAAGAGAACCACAGATACACACTGGATCAGAGAGAGAGAACCACAGATACACACTGGGTCAGAGAGAGAGAGAGAGAGAACCACAGGTACACACTGGATCAGAGAGGGAGAGAGAGAGAATCACAGATACACACTGGATCAGAGAGAGAGAGAATCACAGATACACACTGGATCAGAGAGAGAGAACCACAGATACACACTGGATCAGACAGAGAGAGAGAACCACAGATACACACTGGATCAGAGAGAGAGAGAGAGAACCACAGATACACACTGGATCAGTGAGCGAGAGAGGGAGAACCACAGGTACACACTGGATCAGAGAGGGAGAGAAAGAGAACTACAGGTACACACTGGATTAGAGAGAGAGAGATAGAACCACAGATACACACTGGATCAGAGAGAGAGAGAGCCACAGATACACACTGGATCAGAGAGAGAGAGAAAGAGAACTACAGGTACACACTGGATTAGAGAGAGAGAGATAGACCCACAGACACACACTGGATCAGAGAGAGAGAGAGAGCCACAGATAAACACTGGATCAGAGAGAGAGAACCACAGATGCACACTGGATCAGAGAGAGATAGAACCACAGATACACACTGGATCAGAGAGAGAGAGAGAACCACAGATACACACTGGATCAGAGAGAGAGAGAACCACAGATACACACTGGATCAGAGAGAGAGAGAGAGAGAGAATCACAGATACACACTGGATCAGAGAGAGAGAGAGAATCACAGATACACACTGGAACAGAGAGAGAGAATCACAGATACACACTGGATCAGAGAGAGAGAGAACCACAGATACACACTGGATCAGAGAGAGAGAACCACAGATACACACTGGGTCAGAGAGAGAGAGAGAGAGAACCACAGGTACACACTGGATCAGAGAGGGAGAGAGAGAGAATCACAGATACACACTGGATCAGAGAGAGAGAGAATCACAGATACACACTGGATCAGAGAGAGAGAACCACAGATACACACTGGATCAGACAGAGAGAGAGAACCACAGATACACACTGGATCAGAGAGAGAGAGAGAGAACCACAGATACACACTGGATCAGTGAGCGAGAGAGGGAGAACCACAGGTACACACTGGATCAGAGAGGGAGAGAAAGAGAACTACAGGTACACACTGGATTAGAGAGAGAGAGATAGAACCACAGATACACACTGGATCAGAGAGAGAGAGAGAGAGAGCCACAGATACACACTGGATCAGAGAGAGAGAGAAAGAGAACTACAGGTACACACTGGATTAGAGAGAGAGAGATAGACCCACAGACACACACTGGATCAGAGAGAGAGAGAGCCACAGATAAACACTGGATCAGAGAGAGAGAACCACAGATGCACACTGGATCAGAGAGAGATAGAACCACAGATACACACTGGATCAGAGAGAGAGAGAGAACCACAGATACACACTGGATCAGAGAGAGAGAGAACCACAGATACACACTGGATCAGAGAGGGAGAGAGAGAGAACCACAGATACACACTGGATCAGAGCGAGAGAGAGAACCACAGATACACACTGGATCAGAGAGAGAGAGAACCACAGATACACACTGGATCAGAGAGAGAGAGAGAACCACAGATACACACTGGATCAGACAGAGAGAGCGAACCACAGATACACACTGGATCAGAGAGAGAGAGAACCACAAATACACACTGGATCAGAGAGAGAGAGAACCACAGATACACACTGGATCAGAGAGAGAGAGAGAGAGAGAATCACAGATACACACTGGATCAGAGAGAGAGAGAGAATCACAGATACACACTGGAACAGAGAGAGAGAACCACAGATACACACTGGATCAGAGAGAAAGAGAACCACAGATACACACTGGATCAGAGAGAGAGAGAGAGAACCAGTGATACACACTGGATCAGAGAGAGAGAGAGAGAGAGAGAACCACAGGTACACACTGGATTAGAGAGAGAGAGAGAGAACCACAGATACACACTGGATCAGACAGAGAGAGAGAACCACAGATACACACTGGATTAGTGAGAGAGAGAGAGAGAGAATCACAGACACACACTGGATCAGAGAGAGAGAGAGATAACCACAGGTACACACTGAATCAGACAGAAAGAGAGAGAGAGAACCACAGATACACACTGGATCAGAGAGAGAGAGAGAGAGAGAGAACCACAGATACACACTGGATCAGAGAATGAGATAACCACAGATACACACTGGATCAGAGAATGAGATAACCACAGATACACACTGGATCAGAGAATGAGATAACCACAGATACACACTGGATTAGAGAGAGAGAACCACAGATACACACTGGATCAGAGAATGAGATAACCACAGATACACACTGGATCAGAGAGAGGGAACCACAGATACACACTGGATCAGAGAGAGAGAGCGAGAGAGAACCACAGATACACACTGGATTAGAGAGAGAGAGAGAACCACAGATACACACTGGATCGGAGAGTGAGAGAGAGAGAATCACAGATACACACTGGATCAGAGAGAGAGAGAATCACAGATACACACTGGATCAGAGAGAGAGAGAACAACAGATACACACTGGATCAGAGAGAGAGAGAACCACAGATACACACTGGATCAGAGAGAGAGAACCACAGATACACACTGGGTCAGAGAGAGAGAGAGAACCAGCGATACACACTGGATCAGAGAGTGAGAGAGAGAGAGAGAGAGAGAACCACAGGTACACGCTGGATTAGAGAGAGAGGGAGAGAGCCACAGATACACACTGGATCAGACAGAGAGAGAGAACCACAGATACACACTGGATTAGAGAGAGAGAGAGAGAGAGAGAGAATCACAGATACACACTGGATTAGAGAGAGAGAGAGAGAACCACAGATACACACTGGATCAGAGAGAGAGATAACCACAGATACACACTGGATCAGAGAGAGGGAACCACAGATACACACTGGGTCAGAGAGAGAGAGAGAGAGAGAGAGAGAGAACCACAGGTACACACTGGATTAGAGAGAGAGAACCACAGATACACACTGGATCAGAGAGAGAGAGAGAGAGAGAGAGAACCACAGATACACACTGGATTAGAGAGAGAGAGAACCACAGATACACACTGGATCAGAGAGAGAGAGAGAGAGAGAACCACAGATACACACTGGATTAGAGAGAGAGAGAACCACAGATACACACTGGATCAGTGAGGGAGAGAACCACAGATACACACTGGATCAGAGAGAGAGAGAGAACCGTAGATACACACTGGATCAGAGAGAGAGAAAACACAGATACACACTGGATCGGAGAGAGAGAGAGAACCACAGATACACACTGGATCAGAGAGAGAGAGAACCACAGATACACACTGGATCAGAGAGAGAGAGAACCAGCGATACACACTGGATCAGAGAGAGAACCACAGATACACGCTGGATCAGACAGAGAGAGCGAGAGAACCACAGATACACACTGGATCAGAGAGAGAGAGAGAGAGAGAATCACAGATACACACCGGATCAGAGAGAGAGAGAGAACCAGCGATACACACTGGATCAGAGAGAGAGAGACTACCACAGATACACACTGGATCAGAGAGGGTGGGAACCACAGATACACATTGGATCAGAGAGAGAGAACCACAGATACACACTGGATCAGACAGAGAGAGCGAACCGCAGATACACACTGCATCAGAGAGGGAGAGAACGACAGATACACACTGGATCAGACAGAGAGAGAGAACGACAGATACACACTGGATCAGACAGAGAGAGAGAACCACAGATACACACTGGATCAGAGGGAGAGAACCACAGATACACACTGGATCAGAGAGAGAGAGAACCACAGATACACACTGGATCAGAGAGGCAGAGAGAGAGAACCACAGATGCACACTGGATCAGAGAGGGAGAGAGAGAGAACCACAGATACACACTGGACTAGAGAGAGAGAGAGAGAACCACAGATACACACTGGATCAGAGAGAGAGAGAGAGAACCACAGATACACACTGGATCAGAGAGAGAACCACAGATACACGCTGGATCAGAGAGAGAGAGAACCAGCGATACACACTGGATCAGAGAGAGAGAGAACCACAGGTACACACTGGATCAGAGAGAGAGAGAGAGAACCAGCGATACACGCTGGATCAGAGAGAGAACCACAGATACACACTGGATCAGACAGAGAGAGAGAACCACAGATACACACTGGATCAGAGAGAGAGAGAGAGCCACAGATACACACCGGATCAGAGAGAGAGAGAGAGAGAACCAGCGATACACAGTGGACAAGAGAGAGAGAACCACAGATACACACTGGATCAGAGAGAGAGAGAGAACCACAGATACACACTGGATCAGAGAGAGAGAGAGAGAACCACAGATACACACTGGATCAGAGAGAGAGAGAGAATCACAGATACACACTGGATCAGAGAGAGAGAGAGAGAACCACAGATACACACTGGATCAGAGAGAGAGAGAGCCACAGATACACACTGGATCAGAGAGAGAGAGAGAACCAGCGATACACACTGGATCAGAGAGAGAGAGAGAACCAATGATACACACTGGATCAGAGAGAGAGAGAGAACCAGCGATACACACTGGATCAGAGAGGGAGAGAACCACAGATACACACTGGATCAGAGAGAGAGAGAGAGAGAACCGTAGATACACACTGGATCAGAGAGAGAGAGAACCACAGATACACACTGGATCTGACAGAGAGAGAGAGAACTACAGATACACACTGGATCAGAGAGAGAGAGAGAACCACAGATACACACTGGATCAGAGAGAGAGAGAATCACAGATACACACTGGATAAGAGAGAGCGAACCACAGATACACACTGGATCAGAGAGAGAGAGAACCACAGATACACACTGGATCCGACAGAGATTGAGAGAACTACAGATACACACTGGATCAGAGAGAGAGAGAGAACCACAGATACACACTGGATCAGAGAGAGAGAGAATCACAGATACACACTGGATAAGAGAGAGCGAACCACAGATACACACTGGATCAGAGAGAGAGAACCACAGATACACACTGGATCAGAGAGAGAGAGAACCATAGATACACACTGGATCAGAGAGAGAGAGAGAGAGAACCACAGATACACACTGGATAAGATGGGGCCTCACGGTAGCATGGTGGTTAGCATCAATGCTTCACAGCTCTAGGGTCCCAGGTTCGATTCCCGGCTGGGTCACTGTCTGTGTGGAGTCTGCACGCCCTCCCCGTGTGTGCGTGGGTTTCCTCCGGGTGCTCCGGTTTCCTCCCACAGTCCAAAGATGTGAGGGTTAGGTGGATTGGCCATGCTAAATTGCCCGTAGTGTAAGGTTAATGGGGGGATTGTTGGGTTACGGGTATACGGGTTACGTGGGTTTAAGTAGGGTGATCATTGCTCGGCACAACATCGAGGGCCGAAGGGCCTGTTCTGTGCTGTACTGTTCTATATCTATAAGAGAGAGCGAACCACAGATACACACTGGATCAGAGAGAGAGAACCACAGATACACACTGGATCAGAGAGAGAGAGAACCATAGATACACACTGGATCAGAGAGAGAGAGAACCAGCGATACACAGAGGATAGAGAGAACCGCAGATACACACTGGGTCAGAGACACTGGGAAGTCCGAAACACTTTGATGAAAGTGATGATTTTGGCCGTGTATCATTGTGATGTTTAAATGTGCCCTTCGAAAGTATCATTTGTGTGGTAATTTTGCTTCACAGCATCTTCCTTGGTGTGACACCCATGTGTCAATGTAAATCACTAATAAGCTGATGTTTTGATCAAAATGCTGTACTGGCACATTATCAAATCTCAGAATGCAGGAAGGAAGCTCTTGTAGCAAAACTCTTCATTCTGTGTTCCAGCATAATTTCCATAGCAAACGTGAATAATCTGCTGAGCGATGGACTTGAAGTGCCAACTCGGAATCATTTTTCCAACCAAATAAGGTGGAGCAAGAACCAAGATCATGTTGAATACTTTATATCCTGTGATAAAATAGAAAAAGTGCACTGTTTTCACATAATTTTCAAGATGTGCTGTATTACGGAGGAACATCCTTCTCTAACACCACCCGCAATGTTAAGCAAGAGGAACTATGGTGTTTATTAAACAGTCTGAACAGCCTGATGCAGAGTCAGATTTTTCTGGTTAATGCTCCAGTGCTTCTTGATCCGATTACTGCTATAGGGCATTTTGCTTTGGTAGAAAATCAATTATGATGCACGTTGAGTGCATAATTGAAGCTCCTCCAAGGATATAGTGAGTCAGTGGCTAAGCCAAACAAACCTCAAGTCCCCAGGCTTGATCCCCAGTCTCTACTGAGTCAGCCACCCGCAAACAATGCAATCTGGCAGCAGTTTGCCTTTGCACCTGTTGCCTAATGAAAATTGAAGCCTCACTCTTGCTGACTGTGTGGTCAGCCTGAATCTGCTATTGGTGTGGCCGCCATGCAGCAGTTCTATTAAGGTGCACGGCTAAGCCTGGTTCCATTATTCCAATGACTGGATTATGCGCCTTTTGCAGCGACGCTAGCAACTTTACAAGATGCTTATGTTTTTAAGTGTCCCATTTTAACTGAAGTTAGAACAGAAAATTCCGGGAACACCTCAACCCGCAGGCATGCCCATGTAATCTTGCTGCCATGGGGAGAGAAATTCAAACGGCAACCCATTGAAATATGGTGACATGTTTGACACCTTTACTCAGAATCTCACAAAAAAGGGGCAGATGCGGAGAGACAAAGACAACATTGCTGTGCTGAAGCAGGATGTTGGTGAGAGTTTATGTTCCATTCAAACTAAAGGTAAGGAACAGAACAGTTGAGAGTTGAGTTGAGACTTCTGGTGGCGTTATGTGGTTCTCTGGAAGACGAGGCGACTGTAACTAGAGAGCTACACTTTTATCCCCTTTCTTATAGTTCCAGGGGTTATTTTCTTTTTAAAACCCACATATTTAGTGGGATAAGGATCCTGTATAGGGGAAAAAAGGCAGAAAGTTGGAGTTCGTCAACGGAGTCGGAGGCATGTCAGGACCCGTTGGTGGAAAAGATGGCAGAGGCCGCCTCTGGAGCTCCAGTCACTCCACTAACGGCCAAGATGCTTCCGAGCACCTTGGCGACAGAATTTGACAAACACTGCTGAGTTATGTCGGGGGACCTCCGCAAATCAATGGAAGAGGCCTTGGCTCCCATCCAAATGGCTTTGGGGAGAACCAATGAAACAGTGAAGGCCCATGGAGCCGCGGTAAGTGTTATAGAGGTGGCCATTTTGCGGCATCATGACCATATTGCCTCACTGGGAGCAGAGATCTACCTGGTGGCCGAAGGGAATAAATTCCCGGGAGATCGTACAGGTACGTGATTCGAGCGGCAGGGTTCGGTCATCACTGATTTTCTTTGGATCGAGTATCCATCCCAGCTGTGCAGGGCGAGAGAAGTGAGGAGTTGGGATCCCCGTTGGGCCCAGAGAAAATTACAAAATGCATTGGGTTGATGCAGACTGGAAGAGCCCTGATGGCTTTCCCATTGAATCTTACCAGATGTTTGTGGAGCAATTGGTACCTCTAATTCCACATATGTTTAATGATTCATTATCCTCGAGTTCACTGCAGTCTATCCTGCAAAGGCCTCTATCTCCTTGACCCTCAAGAAAGACAAAGACCCAACAGAGTGTGGGTCGTATCGGCCTATTTCACTTTTAAATGCAGATGTTAAGCTACTTGTCAAAGTGCTGGCGCTGCAGCTGAAGCCTTGCCTCCCAGAGGTAATCTTAGAAGACAAGACAGGTTTCGTTAAGGGTCGGCAATTGTCGGCCAATATACGTTGTCAGCTAAACAGTCCTTTTCCCATCTTCGATGGCCGAACCGGATATGATTGTTTCCCTGGATGCAGAAAAGGCGATTGATAGAGTGGAGTGGGAATATCTTTTTTAGATTCTTGGGAGGTTTTGATTTGGACAAAAGTTTATATTCTTGATTTGTTTACTGCAGTGTTATTCACACTTTTTGTCCCGGAACCCACTTTAACCGGCCAACCTTTGAGACCCATGCCTGCCGACTTTTGCGACCTTCACAGGCCGACCTTTGCAACCCATGACGGCCAATCAGCCGCTACTTCTGGAAGGAAGATTGCATCATTCTATTTTAAAGCAGGTCGCGGCCAGCGTTCTCAATATTATAGCCAGCCATAGCCGGCATTCTCAATATAATAGCCAGTTGCGGTCATTGGATGCTTCTCCTGCGATCGGGAATGCCACAACCGATTGCTCCACGACCCTCCCCACACCAGGTTGCGACTCAAATTTGAAAAACCCTAGTTTGCTGTTTATGCGAGTGTTCACACGCATGCTTTGAATTCGGCTACTTCCCGCTGACGAGGGGCACTCGGCAGGGATGTCCATTGTCTCCTCTCCTGTTTGCTTTGGCAATAGAACTATCTGCCATAGAGCTTAGATCCTCTGTGAAGTGGAAGGGGACAAATTGGAGATGGGTGGAGCATAGAGTGTCCCTACACACAGAAGACCTGCTTCTTTACAGAATGGACCCAGTATCCACTATGGACGAGATAATGAAGCTGCTCGGGAGTTTTGGCTGCTTCTCAGGATACAAGTTGAACTTGGATGAGAGCGAACGCTTCGCGGTTAACCACCCGGGGAGGAGAGCCCATCTGGGGAAGTTACCTTTTCGCCTCACCAGAACGAGCTTTCATTATCTGGGTATCCGGGTGGCCCATGATTGGTCCTTGCTTCATAAATTAAATGATACTAGTCTGGTTAATGTTGTCAAACCTGACTTAGAGTGGGACAGCCAGCCCCTGTCCTTGGCAGGCAGGGTCCAGCTTATTAAAATGAATGTGCTCCCAAGAATTTTATTTCTTTTTCAATGTCTCCCACTTTTTGCCCCAAATCCTTCTTTGCCAAGTTAATAAATTAGTGTTCTCATTTATTTGGGAGGATAAGACTCCAAGGATCCATGGGGCATTGCTCCAGAGAGACAAGCAGTCAGGAGTCTTGGCTCTACTCAATTTATTAGCTCACAATTGGGCAGCTAATATTCAGAAGATATTGTTTTTTCCTTTTCTTTTCCTGTATTTAAAGTACCCAATTATTTTTCTTTCCCAGTTAAGGGGCAATTTAGTGTGGCCAATCCACCTCCCCTGCACATCTTTGGGGTTGTGGAGGTGAGCTGCACGCAGGCACGGGGAGAATGTGCAAACTCCACACTGACAGTGACCGGGGGCCGGGGTCGATCCCGGGTCCACAGCGCTGTGAGGTAGCAGTGCTAACTACTGCACCACCTTGCCGCCCATTCAAAAGATATTGTTGTGGTTCAATGATCCTGATTCCAAATGGGGACAAATGGAGGTGAGCTCTTGCACAGTGTCTAGCCGTGGTGCAATAGTACCCACATCATTACCTTTCACTCTAGTAGAATTTTCCCTGAATCGGTGGCTGAGGGCGAGAGGGAGGAGAGAGGGGTCAAGGTGGGACGGGAGTTGTTTGCTGATGGTGACTGCAAAGTTTTCTTTGTTTCGTCTTGTGAGTACGTTTGCCGGTGACATTTGGAAGCAGTTCAGGCAGCATTTGAGCTCTGTTCCAAGTGTTTGCTAGCCCTCATCTGCAAAAACCACCTTTTTCTGCCAGCGGGTTTGGACTGAACGCATAAGTCGTGGGAGAGGAAGATCTTGGAGAGGTTTGGGCACCTGTTTGTGAAGGGATGGTTTGCCAGCTTTAAGGAACGGTCAGAGAAATTTCAACTGTCTGGTTCCAGTCTTTTCAGGTACTTTCAGATTTGTGCTTTTCCATGCAAGGCTTTTCCTCTTTCCCTGTGGCATCACCCTTCTCCCTGTTAAAGAGGATTTGTCTTTGGCCTGCTCTGGTGGGCGGACTATTTTGTGCATATGCGGCCGGATCCTGACAGTGGGGTCAGCTCCGTTGAATGATGTGAAGGTGAAATGAGAGGGTGAGTTGGGTCTCCTTCTGGATGATGAGTTATGGAGCGAGGCCCTTCACAAGGTCAGCTCCACCTCCTCATGTGCACAGCTTAGTCTGATCGAATTCAAGGTGGTGAGCAGGCATATCTGACTAAAGCGAGAATGAGCAGATTCTTCTCTGGGGAGGAGGAGAAATGTCAGCATTGTTCTCGTAGGCCGGTTAACCATACTCATATGTTCTGGTCTTGTCCCAAGTTAGTAAGCTTTTGGGTCCATTTCTTCAGCACCATGTCAATGCTGATTTGGAGCCTTGTTTGCTGGTGTCCATTTTTGGGGTGTCAGACCTGCCAGTGATCCAGACAGATGTGAATGGCCCGGCGATGTGTTCTGCTTGGGTGGAGGTCTCCTACTCTGCCCAGTGCCTCGGTTTGGTGAGGTGACCTCATGTCATTATTGCATTTGGGGAAGGTCAAGTACACCATTAAAGGGGTCGGTAGAAGGGTTCTACCTAAGATGGCAGCCATTCATTCCCTTTTTTAAAGTGCTAGTTACCGTCAGTTGTTAAGGGGTTTAGTTTTGTTTTTTGGCATTAAGTGAATCGATAGTTTTTCATGTTAATCATGTTTTATGTTCAACGTGGAACTCTGGTTGGTTCTTTTACATGATTTGTTTTCTAATGAAAATTTTGAATAAACATATTTGGAAAAAAACCGAACAGACAGGGCTGTTGAAGATTTAAGGAACAGGGCTGAGGTGGGCCTTGATGATGATAAATTGAACCCAGAAAACTTGGGCTGAGTGGATTTTCGAAAGAAACTGGGAAGGTTTGACCCAACGTTTTGGATAGAAGTGATCTTTCTGCTGAGCTGTGAGATGCTTTGGAACTGTTCCTACATGGTTATAAAAATCAGAGGCGTGGCACACAGCCAAGAAGTTGTATGAGACATATCTCGATTGAGCTGTTGTTGCGAATGTACCATTTTTAGTTAGGTGTATAATTTGCCTGCTAAGTAACGTTTTGTCTCTGTTGATATTAGGTTGTTACAGCAAAAGTCTTAAAACATGAAATTTTGTCCTTTCCATTGGTCGCTGGGAAATTAATCTCTTTTGAAAAAGTTAGTGGCATCTACGGAGATCATAATACCATCAAAATCTTTCATCTGCTGACTGAAACTTTTTGCTTATTGTGTTTTAATGGGAGCAGTGGCTATTTTGAGGAACTAATCAGTTTTAAAATAAGATCAATTGGAAATGTAATGCAACTGCCATACCAACTCACCCATTCGGGAGCCCCATTCCCATCCCCTGCTTAACCGCTTCCTTCTTGTAAACCACTCCAGCACCAATCTCCTCATCCCCTCCGAGGTCCTTTACCATGCCATTACTCCAAAATCCCCATCATTATACAATTTCCAATTTAAATCCCTCCAATCAGGTTTTGAAAAAGGTCTCGTTCATCGGGTCATGGAGCTGAGTATAAGGTCTGTGTGTGCGCATCAAAATATCCTCCCCATTTTCCAATAGACACCAGGACTGGAGGGCTTCAAGTAGAAGTCCCAAAAGCATCTTCACGGGACAACTAACGAGAGGCGGTAAATGTTTTTTGTAAGAAATGTAAGTGTCTTGTGGCGTGTGGTTAGCATTCCTGCCCCTGAGCCAGAGGTTCTGGGCGCAAGTCCTGCTCAAGAACTAGATGGCCAAGGAAGTTGCGTTCATAATGCTGTCAAACAGGTTGATTATCAACCTGCAAATCCCTCCAACACACACCAATGTCAAGCGGTAAGAACAGGAGAGATTCCTGGTCAGCCATGTGATGGAAAGAACGTGCAGCCTCTACCATCACTATCTATAGCTCCAGAGCACAACATGCATGTAAAAGTGCACATTGTCATGGCAACCCAGACTCCTTGGACTTACAATGTGGATCAGATCAGTGCCAACAGTATGGTGTTTGATCCTCATTCCGGCTGGATTGGATTGGGGACCTGCCTTCCTTGGTGGAGGTCATGGCCCCGAGGGTTGGACCTGATTTCAGATAGAGAACTGGAGAAGAAGTAAGAAATGTCACTGAATGCTAAATTCTGAAACCGGCTTGGCGGTGGCAGAAGTCAAAATGGAACCGAGGTCAGCAACATTTAATAATAATCTTTATTAATGTCACAAGTAGGCTTGCATTAACACGGCAATGAAGTTACTAGTCGCCACACTATGGCGCCTGTTCGGGTACACTGAGGGAGAATTCAGAATGTCTTATTCACCTAACAAGCTCGTCTTTCGGGACTTGTATGGGAGGAAACCGGAGCGCCCGGAGGAAACCCACGCAGACACGGGGAGAACGGGTAGACTCCGCACAGACAGTGACTCAAGTGGGAATCGACTCTGGGACCCTGGCGCTGTGAAACAACAGTTACCCTGTGCTACCCTGCTACCATGCGCTACTATGCCGCCCCTCTGCTCCTTCAGAGATTTGCCAGCAACTTCTGAGGACGAAGCAGAACCATTGCCCTGACTATGCCCTTGTGTCTCTACAGCAGTTCAGCAGCAAATCTCGTGGCTTTCTGGACTAAGCAGAAATCCTGTCAGATATCCTGACCTTAGCTCCAGCAATACCTACATCTGGCATCAGTGTCATTCTGGGCTTCAGGTGGGACCCACCAGAAGCATTTTTTAAAACATCAGCTGATCCATTGCAGTCAGGACCAAGGAAGATTGAAAAGCAGTAGATGAAGAATGTAGACATACCAGTGAAGGATACTTGTTGAGAGACTATTTAACAGCTCTTTCCATCTTTCGCCTGACTGACCTATGGTTCGCTCTCTCAGATTGGGGAGGCCTGGTAGTTGCTGGACTAGTAATCCAGAAACCCAGGGTCATACTCAAGGGACCTGAATTCGAATCTCACCACAGCAGATGGTGAACTTTGAATTAAATAAAAATCTGAAATTAAAGTCTAACGATGGCCAAGAAAGCATTGTCGATTGTCATAAAAGTCCATCTGGTTCACTTGAATCACAGAATTTACAGTGCAGAAGGTGGCCATTTGGCCCATCCAGTCTGCACCGGCCCTTGGAAAGAACACCGACTTAACCCCACGCCTCCACCCCATCCCCGTAACCCAGTAACTCCACCTAACCTTTTGGACACTAAGGAGCAATTTTAACATGGCCAATCTACCCAACTGCACTTCTTTGTTCTGTGGGAGGAAACCGGAGCACCCGGAGGAAACCCACGCAGACATTGGGAAAAAGTACAAACTCCACACAGGCAGTCACCCGAGGCCGGACTGAAGCACCTGGGACCCTGAAGCAGCAGTGCTAACTACTCTGTCACCGTGCCGCCCCTTCAGTGTCCTTTAGTGAAGGAAATCTACCATCCTTACCTGGTCTGGCCTGCATGTGATTCCAAATCAATAGCAATGTGGTTTACTCTTAAAAAATGCCCCCCTAAATGGCCGAACAAGTCACTCAGTTCAAGGGCAATTAGGAATGGGCAAGAAATGTAGCCCACCCACATCACAAGAAAGAGTTAAAAAAATTGTCAACCAGCTGATTGGCTCACAAACATGATCAATGCTTCCGAAAAGGTTCGAACATCAATTGAATGGATAAAGGTAATGTCAGAAGTCTAATTAAGCAGAGGGGCTGAAAGTCGAACGGTCAGTTTTACTGAGTAAAACTGTCTCTCTAGACCAGGGAGCCTAACTTCCTAATATAAACAGCTAACAAAGAGAACCAGGACCAAAACACAGGAGCATCTCCATTCTCTTCTGTTCAATGCCAATAATGAACCCCTCGGATACTAATGGAGAATGTAACCTGAGAATGTAAATGGATTTACAACAATAGATAGCAAAGAGCCTGTTGCAAGGCATAAACGTATTGAAAAGTTCAATCAGGTTGTTAACCTTGAGGACAAAAGATCAAGCAGTTTAACACCAGGCCGAGACCTTGATGTGCTATTTCCTTGATACTGATGCCTACGGAGGTGTTTTTTTCAAAGTACGGGACGATGAAATCCAGAAGTAACAGGGCTAATCGGCGACTAAAGATGATGACTTAAATAGTAAGTTCTTGCCTGATACCAGGAAATGCTGTGCCTTGAAATTATTGTGACATGATTGCAATCTTCTCATTTTCTTTTAGAAAAGAACCTAAAAGTCAATGTTCCTTCAGTGGTGGGTAAATTTCTCCAGTTTTGCTCAGTGATATTTAACATTTTCAGCTTACTGAGACATATTTTTGTGAATTAAATCGAGACAAAGTGCTCACAGAGTTAATCGGGGATGGTGGTATGAACATATGCAGTGTGAATGAGATGATGATGCTGGAGAAGGATGGGAGACTATAGAGACGGCAAGAGATTGTGGATAGAATGACCACAGACATAGGGCTGAATTAGTCACACACATGTACATAGAAAACAGAAAGGCCAATGTGACCCCACTGCACAGAGACACACACATTACACACCTGGCCTAAAGACTGGGCCCACAGTATCCCATGAGAGACCCTGAGCGAAGAGGCTTCCTCGCAGCAGAAAGCCGGTTTCTTGAAAGAAGTTTCTAAATATTTCATGCGGCCGTTGTTCAGTTTCATTCCATGCATTGAGACAAAAGTAAAATGCTGCTGGTGCTGGAAATCGGGAATAAAAGCAGAAAATTCTGGAAATACTCGGCAGGTCAGGCAGGATCCTTAGAGATGGTCATTTAACCTCACATCTCTTCCACCCTTATCATGGACCTCCCCTTTTGTTCTTTTTCCACACTCTTCCTTTTCATTTGCTTAAACCCACATTTTTTACACTTTGAAATTTTCCCAGTTCTGATGAAAGCTCATCGACCTGAAGCTTTAACTCCGTTTTCTCTCTCCAGAGATGCTGGGTAAATTCCAGCATTTATTGTCCTTCCAAACATTTGTTGGTTTTGCTGGGTCTTTCCCACCAATTGTTTGTTTCATTATCCTTGGGTTTTGTTATTTTTGACCTTGCATCTCGCAAAGATCTGACAATGAGAATTCTGAACAAATTGTATAATTGTGGTGTTTGTGAGGTAAAGTGACCTCTTGAGGGGTTTGGGCCACCTAGGAAACCGATCTGCATTGACCCTTTCTCACAAGATAGAATTCCTACATCAGAGTCAGGGACAGGTCCACCTGTTGAGGCTAAGGATTCCACATTACCATGTAATCTGCGATGTACCCTATGTATAGCAATAACCTGCATTTATATCACACCTTTAACATAACAGGCAGGTTGGAAGGAGCACCTTAAAGGTGGAATGTCAAGGGGTGCTCAGGGAAAGGCTTTCAGGACCAGGGAGCAGTAGACACAGCTACCACTGATGGATCTATTCCACTCAGGGATACACGAGAGAATAGTATTGGAGAAATGCGGAGATCTCAGTGTGCAGGGCTGGGGGAGATCAAAAAGATAGAGGGAGCTGAGGCCAGCTGAGGAACTTGAAAATCAAGGTGAGAATTTTAAGATCAAGGCACCTTAAGCACTGTGACACACTTGAGTAAGAAACGTGGTGTTAGTGCGGGCGGCCATTTTAAGCGGCCGACCTGATCCGCCAATTTATGCCAGCGATGTGGCAATCGACATGGGCCATGCCAATGTCCAGCATTTGGGAAGGTGTGTTCCGAATAAGGTGTTTAAATCACTCTGCGAAGCAATGCTTTTCACGCCCAACGCTGGTCAGTTAATGTAATTGATGAGATATCCCTTGAAGATGTATTTTTCGGTAATCTGATTCAGACTATGAGTCTCAATCAGACTCATCAAACGATGAGTCCGAATATGAAAAGTGAAGAAGTCTTACTGACCAGTTGTGGCAATAATGCTGGTGAAGCTGATACCATCGAAGACAGTGATGCCAAGTACCACATTGATAAAATGTAAGCTCAACACGGGAGCGAGGGCCACCATCCTCAGCTTGTCCAATTTGAACGTGCTGCAAGTTAAACCGGAAGTCATCAATCAAATGAGACTGCTGAAAGACTGCAATGGGAATGACACTGGGTGTGTGTGAACTCGAAGCATGGATACACAACAGAAGTCACATCATACTATTTCCCATTGTGGACACGGGACGCGTGTCCATCTTAGGAGCAGATGCTGCGAAGCCCTGAACCTAGTTGAGCGGCTGTACATTCCAGACAGCACTGCAACAGAGGATCATTGTGACTGGCAACGAGATATAATGGCGCAGTTATTCAATGAGATACAGGCAAAAAGTTTAAGTGGCGGAAGGTAAACCAGATGAAGAGATGGAGGAGCCAAAGGGAACTCCAGAATTCTGGTTAACAGTCTTCAAAAATGTGGATCTGCTCGGTGACATGATACAGGAGCATGATGAGCCCATCCTAAAGCATTTTCAAGAATTAGAGGTGAAAGTTTCAGGTGCAGGGCAGCCAATGAGTTTCATGCTGAAGTTTAAGTTTGACCCAAATGCGTCTTTCACAAATGAAGCATTGATTAAGACATACACAATGAAGGCCCCACCTGATTAGTCAGATTCTTTTTATTTTTTGATGGACCGCAAATGACAGGATGCCCAGGATGCCAAATCGACTGGAAGGAAGAAAAAACTTTCCCATGAAGACCATTAAAACGAAGCAGAGGCATAAGGGTCGGTGCACTGGTAGAACAGTTACGAAAACTGTGCCAAATTACTCTTTGTTCAATCTCTTTCGTCGTCCTGACATTCCAGAGAACGGGAAACTAGATGAATGTTCCACGGTGCGACTTGCTGCTGACTTTGCAATTAGTTATTGTTTCCATGAACTCATTATTCCAACAGGAATATCATACTTCGCAGGAAAAGCGGCAGCGATGATGCTGATTACGATGACGAGGTTGAAAAGCAGATAATGAGCCAGAAGAAGAAGACCCTGAAAATTTATTTAGCTTATTTGGCATTGGTGACGAGGGTAGTTTATTTACTTTATTTGGCGGGAGTGACGAGATGATCGCGAGGGACGCTCAACGATAAGTGTGAAAGCTCTAAGATGGCGTTCGCAGAGGCTAAAAGTGAGCTTGGATGAGCAGACACATCAGGTGAGAGCAACTCACCTGCCAACAGACTGGCAACTGAAAAAAGAATCCTCATTCTGGAAAAACTGGCTCCAGAGGCATACGATGAATCATCTCATGCCAACGGAATGGTTCCTGCAGCAAACTCCCCAATACTCAAGGCCACTCCACCAAACAAATGTGCCAGAAGAGCAGATGAATGCATCTGCGTACAGTTCTACAGCGAAAGACGAAGCACATATCATCAAATCGGATGAGGATGAGTCACTAATCGGCTCTCCAGCTAAAGATGAATCATGTAACATCATATCAAGTGAGGATGAGCAACCAATTGGGGGAAAACACGAAATGAAGAAGGAATGCCTAATGTTGGGGATATTGATCTAGCCAACTCACCAGAGTACGAGGGTTTGCAGATTGTTCCTGAAGTTGCAGACTTGACTGCAACCGCGCAATCATCCAAAAGTATACCGGCACTGGACGTGTCTCTAAGTGGATGCAACTCAGAATGCGGACGCAACCATGGGTCAACCAAAATTCCTCGATCCAGCTAAAGTTCTGAAATCAGCTATGGTGGCAGAAAAGACAGAGTCAACCTGCAAGGCAGACGATCCAAAAACAGTTGTTGTGACAAAATCGCCAGAAGCAACTAGTCCCACGGCAGAGTCCAGCAACGTGACGGATGCCACTAGTGCAAAAAGGAAAAAGTGATACAGTCAGAGCATCCCTCCCATGAGAAGGAAGGGGAAGAAAAGAATAGTTGAAGATACAGTGGGTCGACCGGGTAGCATCTGCGACTCTGAAGAAGAAGGCATCGTCAAAGTGGCAAGAAAGCACACGAAGACGGAGTAGGAAGGATCGTGTTAGAAAATTGAAAAAGTTGGGAACGCAGAGAAGACCAGTAAGAAAACCGGTCTTCAGAAAGTCAAAGCAACATCGAGTAGCTGATCAAAGTTCAAAAGACCAACGGGACGATGTCATTGTGAATGTCCAATAAGCTGTGCACAAGGGACACGTTTAAAATTATCAGGCATATCATGTTGTGTGAAGCACAGTTGCATCTGTACTCATGACATGTGTAAAATGATAATGCAGATCATGTTTTGTAAGACACAGATATATATGAATGTAAACATTAACAGTTCCAGAGGAAGGGGATGTGGTGATATGCCTGTGCACAGTTCTGTATATAGTTAGCAATGCGACCTCCAACCAGCTGGTGGCGATAGAGATCTATCACGTGACTCGAGACACGCTCCAGTTGGTAGTAAAATGTACAGGAGGATAGTGGCACTTAGAATAGCTCCAGGAGAATTCACTAAATTCAATTAGTAGTGATTGTCTGTATTATAGTTTGTTCGTTATCTTCCCCCGTGTTTGTTAAATCATCTTTCTAGTTAAACAACTGGATGTTCTGTGTACATCGTTACAATGGTCATCACACCGAACGCAACAAGGCCATATCAGAAAAATCTTTGTTATGCTTTCGAGGATAACACTCTCGTCACCTTTTCTTTGGCGTCACAGCTTTCACCAAGTGTAAAGAGTCACATCTGGAACCCATGTTGTCATGAAGGCTCTTCATACCACCCCCACTGCCTTTGTGAGCATAAAGGAGATCTGTGCTACAAAAGATATGGAGCGCACTTCAACATATTCTAGATACCAGCACACTATTACTTCAGAGCACCGCTGTAAACAGTCTGTGCACTCTACTGCCACCTCTCAACTTTCCTGTTCATGGTTAGCTGCAATCCTTTAGAAGTCGTTGCTCCAATGGATTTGATGCTCTCCTGCCGAGTGAATTACAGGCCGCTCTCTGGACTGCCCTTCCTGCACCTGCAGTCTACCCATGGTCAGGGGGTGGGCATTGCATTACAAATCTGGGTGTGCCCAGAAACTAATGAAAGTCAAGAAGAACTGAGGTAACAATGGGACTGGAAAAAGTCGGGGGAGTTTTGAGCAAGTTGACTTGTTGTTAATGAAGCTTGTAAAGGTGCTACAGGGAAACGGGGTGGTCAGAGGTTTCTGTGCAGAGTGAAATTAAGTGAAAGCAGGTGGACAGAGAAAAGAAAAAGAGAATCTCGATGGAGATTGAGGTTATCAAAGTTGTGGAGTTGTTCAGTGCAAAGGCCAAGAGCTGGAAGAAATGACTGAAAATTTGAAAGGTAGGAAACCACTAGGACTTTGAAGCAGGGATGAAAGAGCTGGAACTTGAGAATGAAAACTACACTCGATATAAGGGGTTGGATTGAACTGTGATGCAACACTCAGCCAAATGAAGAGGCATTCGTGAAGTTAAAGGGTTTACTGTCTGAGCCACCTTTCTGACAGAGGCTGCTAATAAACTCACTGGTGGATGCAAATGTTCATGCTCTCAAGTCAGTAAGTACTCGAGTGGATGCGAGGGACAGGGCCAGTTGTTGGAGGGGAGAGCACGCTGAGAAATGGGGATGTGAAGGGAGGGGGACTCCACAGCAAATTCCTGAGGAAGACCAGGGAGCCTATGACCGGGTAAGAAGGAGCAAGAATTCCTAGACTGGAACAGACGGATGCTAAGAGCATGCCTACGAGGAACACAACCCCACAGTGGCAGCAGGAGGAAAGATCAGCAGGGAAATAATCAAAAGTAATGCGGGGAGCTGAAACAGGGTTGATGGGGAGATGGGGACAGAGGTTAAAGGGAACAGAAAGAAGAGGAACAGACCAGGTCAGGTGGCATAAAGTGGAAGGATAGAGGAGCTCCAATACAGGGAAAAGATGATTAATAGACCAGATTTGAAAGAGAAAAGCGTATCGTTCCTTTGTAGTTCTTCAGGTATTTTCTTCCACATAGATCTCTCAGGAGATTTGTACCAATTCTGTTGCTCGGGTGGCTAAATATGATATCCTCTTATGGTGATTTTTTCTGCAGCTGTCATAATAAAAAGGAATTTTTAGTTGGTCATGACTTCCATTAAATTGAATACTATACAGATGTGTTTGTAGGTGGGGGTCGAGAGAATGTTTCCTTTTGAAGACTGTTTATGTCTCTGAGCTTTGGAAAATAAGTATCCATTCTTATCCAGCAAGTCAAATCAGTCTAAAGATTTTGTTTTTGGTAGTGAGCAATTCCATCAGTTTGCAGTCAGGATGAGCAGTCTGTGAGACAAGACTAATGATGGGATCAGGATGTTGTAATATCTTTTTTGTGAGTTATGTTAATACAATTTGCCATTTATTTTATAAATACAGTTCAATTTCTTGTTGTTACCTTCGCTGGGCTGCTCCACTTCCACCATTCAGAGCATTGATTTTAAAATGCAAAAAAATAATCAATCCAGGCCCCAATATCATGAAACAGTTGTAGTGCATTTATTTAAACCTATCTTCATTGCACCTTTATCGGGATAAAACACTAACTGCAGCCTTTTAAGTACATTTCCAGTTGGCCAGTTATGAACCGAATTTGTTACTTGTGGCACGGTGTTAACATGGAGGTAGAAATAGCTTTTTTTTTCAAATCAGCGATAATCAGCCCGCTGATGCTCTTTGCATTCCTGCAGACCTCATTACAGTTTTGGTCCAAACATGCACAAAAGTGCTGAATTCCAGAGGTGAAGTGAGAGTGAATGCCCTTGATGTTAAGGCAGCATTGTAGCATCAAGAACGTTGAGTAAAATTGAAGTCAGTGGGGATCAGGGGCTAAACGTCACACTGGTTAGGATCATTCCGAGCACAGAAAAAGATGGTTGAGGTTATTGGAGGCCAATCATCTCAGACCCAGTATATTGCTGAAGACATTCCTCAGGGCAATGGGCTAAATGCAACCATCTTCAGCTGCTTCATCAATGATCTCCCTTCCATCAGTAGTGGAGATGTTTGCAGTTGATTGCATAGTGCATTTGCAATTTCTCAGATACTGAAGCAATTCTTCCCCGCATGCAGAAAGACATGGACATCATTCAGGCTTGGGTTGATAAGTGGTAACACTCAGACCATACAAGTATCAGTCAATGACCATCTCCAACAAGAGAGATTCCAGCCATCAACATTACCATTGTTGAATCCGCCTTAATCAACATCCTGGAAGTCATATTGATTAAGAGCTTAACTGGACCAAATCAATGGGTAGCCTAACAGCAATACCTGAGATGGAAGAGTATGACTTCTAAAAGCCAACATGATATTTGTTATTCTTCACTGCTCCGTTGTGTCACTCCATGAGTGGCAGTGGTATTGACACAGGATTAGTAATCTGGAAACTCAAGGTAATGCATGGGGACCTGGGTTCAAATCCCACCACAGCAGGTGGTGAAACTTGAATTCAATATTTTTAAATATTGTGCGGCATGGTGGCACAGTGGTTAGCAATGCTGCCTCACAGCACCAGGAACACAAGCTCAATTCTGACCTTAGGTGACTGTGTGGAGTTTGCACGCCCCCCCCCCCCTTTCCCGGTGCCTGCATGCGTTTCCTCCAGGTGCTCCGGTTTCCTCCCACGGTCCAAAGATATGCAGGTTAGGTGAATTGTCCATGATCAATGAGAGGGGTTACAGGGATAGGATGGGTGAGTGGGCCTAGTTGGAGGGCTCTTTGGGAGGGTTGGTGCAGACCCGATGGGCTGAATGGCCTCCTTCCGCACTCTAGGGATTCTATGAATTCCATCCTCTCTCAGCTTGTTACAACAAACACAGTGAAATCACTGGGTGTGATTTGTTGCTTTCAGATAGAGTAGCGGTGGGTCAGAAATTCTGTTCACTCCTTCAATCCCACTGTAATCCGGCCCATGGGGTTACGACTTGCAGGACGACTCCCACTGGGATCTCCACCACCAAAAGGGAGTTTACCATTGCAACAAACAAAGTCAGGTTGTGTTGCAGATAGTTGTATAACTGCGCAAGAAGAAGACATCTGCCAGTAGATCTCATTGGAATGAAAAACATTCGAGATGCAAATCGCTGCGCACCCTCAGTCCATTCAGTGGAAGGCTGTTCAATATCCATTGGACCATAAGACACAGGAGAAGAATTAGGCCACTCGGTCCATCGAGTCTGCTCCGCCATTTGATCATGGCTGATATTTTCTCATCCTCATTCTCCTGCCCTCTCCCCATAACCCTGATCCCCGTCGTCCTGTCGTTCAAAATGCCCTCAGGATGAGCAGCACTATTTTTTTGTGTATTATAGCTCACCTATTTAAATATCTGTCAAATGCAATATCACCTGTAGGTAAGGTGGGGTAGGGATGGTTTTATAAACATGCATTGTTACCATAACTCTTCAAGCATCACTGCAGAGCTGTTTGACAAAGGAAAATGCAAATCTTGTTGTCTGAATCAGTGGGTATGGAAACCAACAGCTGTCTGTTGCTGCTCAGAACATTGAACTAGAAATCTAACTTTGTAACTTGGGTTGTGGTCTGGCATGTCGAAGAGTTTTGACAGAGGGAAGCTGTTTGCACAGGGTTGGTAGTCACACGGCACATGTTCGACAAAAGAGCTAGAAGAGAAATGTGGAAAATTTGAGTTACAGTGACATGGGAAGTGCTACCTGAAATAGAGGTGGGAGTAGATGCAATAGTAACTTTAACAATTGGATAAAGACTTGAAGGAAAGGTAAATCCCAGACTCTGGGTTAAAGAAGGGGTGTGGGATTATTGGACAGTTGTTTCAAAGAGAGGCGTAGACACAATGGGCAAAATGGCCGCCTCCTGTGCTATTGGATTCTAGGAACTGGAACTTCCTGTCACACAAATATCGATTCTTTGCGAATTGTTGGTGAGATTCTGTATATTATTTCCTGCCTGTTAATCTTGCTATTTCCCCTTCCCTCCTTTGGTTATGCAGCAGCTCTGCCAAATATGGCAAAGTGACAACCCGCTTTTTGGCCTTCCCAAGAGCACACTTGGCCAAACATTACAATCACAGAAAAGCGGCCATTGGTGATGCCCATCCTATTTTTCTTTTCCCTTGCAGCCAAGTATGTGACTTCCACTCAGCACAGTTGAAATAATTCAATCACTCCTATACTCCCCAGTCTGCAGTGTTTCTTTATACCTGGGAGGACATTCTCACTTCATTTCAAATTAAATACTTTCTTAGTTAGATTCTGCACAGTGATGTTGGTCATCGCAGCACTTACCAATTTCACTGGTTTAAATTCCTGGGCTGGAGGCCACAAACCTTCCAAAGCCAATAAATCTGTCAAGGTGACGGCCAGTGGGATCCAACAAAACTGACTCCCCGTCAGTTGAGAGCAATTCCCGGCCCAGTGGGTGTTAAGTGCTGGGGCTGGAGTTAGTGCTCAAGGGCCTGGCAGCTGGAGCTGTTTTTAAGTTCTCCACTCACCCCGCACTCACTGCAGCCACAGAGATGGCTCACAGAAGATCTGCCTACCCCCCTCCCTCAAGGTCAGGAGTCAGAGGTGGACCCACTATTCTATACCAGTGATGAGAAGAGGGACAGCCTCTTCCCCAGGGTGGGCCCAGGCCCAAGCCTGCCCTCCGGAACACTGTTTGGGAGGTGGTGGCAGAGGCATTCAGCGCTGCCAGCCTCACCAGGAGGAGAGATCTGATAATCCGGAGGGGTGGGGGTCACTGGTGAGGCCTCTGTCCTGAGAGGGGCAGAGAACCAGGGAGGGCTCCAAAGGTGATGGTGCAGGTGTTCTCTGGTTGGGGTGAACTCTGCTGATTTCCTGCTTCCTCTTTAGTGGGGCAACGCTCTGGGGAGTGCCAACACCCGGTGGGTCCCTGATTGAGCTTGACCAGGCCCATCCCCTTGACGAAACAACTGGGATATGAGGGTGTCCAGAGGGGCGGCCTGGGTCAGTTTCCAGTTGATCAAAGGCCTTCTGAGCATCCAAAGAACACAGGCAGCACTCGGCAGAGTGAACAGCCAGTGGCACCAAAGGGATGCGTTTAAAAGACAGACTGCAGCAATGGCAGTCTGAGCCAAGCCACCCCAATCCTGAGGGGGACATCCCAAGTTCACAGACCTGGCAATTGCCTCCGGCCTGAGCAGCTACCTCACAGTGAGTCTGACAATTATTTAGGCTTTTTCAGAGTTTTTTTTTAGCCGCTGCTCCCCCTTTGCAGCTAAAGTGCCCAGGCCCAAAGTGCACTAATATGTGAGGCTTCCACCTAGGA
Source organism: Scyliorhinus canicula (assembly GCF_902713615.1). Lineage (NCBI taxonomy): Eukaryota > Metazoa > Chordata > Chondrichthyes > Carcharhiniformes > Scyliorhinidae > Scyliorhinus > Scyliorhinus canicula. The sequence goes on from NC_052163.1 coordinate 47,627,500, forward strand.
GTGTTGTAGCATCGCGGAGGGGTGGAGCATGAAGTGTCAAAGCTGCTAATGCTATTTAACTCCATGCAAATGTCGGTTTGGCATGGGCCCGGCAGCGTGGGGCACAAACATCGATATCACCACCAGCGAGGGACTGGAGCATGGCGTCGGAATCGGCGCTGAGCACAAACCTCGATTTTTGATTACCCACAATTCTCTGCCCAATCGCGCTTCCGGCAGTGCGAAGAGGAGAATCTAGGCCACAATCTTCACGTTTCTTGCAACTGAAGCAACATCTCAGTGTTGTGCTCAAAAGCCCCAATGACTGGGTTGTGGCCCGAATAATGCAGCCGAAGGGTTTTCCCCTCCTCTGTGAGAGCCTATCGACTTTGCCCCTTTGTGATTTGTTACTTGCAAGTCGCCTCTGAAGGTATTAAGGCATTCCTGTTGTCCCTGATGGGCTACAGGGCCCACCTCTCCAGAGAGGGCTGTTGAGGCTCCAGAGCTGTTCGTCCTCTGATTGGGCTGGTGACATCAAGAGCTGGCCAACCACCCTTGATTGGTTAGTAAAACACAGAGGTGACCAATTATGGTGCCACTTCCCGAAAGATTGCTGTGCCAGGACCCCCATTTGATTTTTGTTTTACTGTTTCACGGGATGTGGGTATCATTGGCTGGGCCACCATTCATTGCCCATCCCTACTTGCCCTTGAAAAGGTGGTGGTGAGCTGCTGTTCTGAGCCACTGCAGTCCATGTGTTGTAGGTACACCCACAGTGCTGTTAGGAAGGGAGTTCCAATATTTTGACCCAGTGACAGCAAATGAACGGCGATATATTTCCAAATCAGGATGGTGAGTGGCTTGGAGGAGAACCTCCAGGTGGTGGTGACATTGGAACCCCTAAGGTTGTGGCAAAATGCAATACATAGAAACATTATTTAAAAAAAAAAAAAATTTAGAGTACTCAATTGTTTTTTTTTTCAATTAAGGAGAAATTTAGTGTGGCCAATCTACCTAACCTGCATCTTTGAGTTGTGGGGGTGAAACCTGGGTTCGAACCTGGGTCCTCAGTGCTGTGATGCAGCAGTGCTAACCACTGTGCCACCATGCCGCCCTCCATCGAAACATTACTCACCTAATGGATAAAAATACATATTTGGAACAATAATCACATTCCTGAAACAATTACTAATAGCACTAAAAACATAAGTCATGCCAACCCTCTGATAGTTTCTTTAACTATATATGCTTTGTGTTCAAAACCTTCTAAACTGTTTAAGATCATAGATTATAATCTCATTACGCTACCCCAGATAGTCATCTGATGAAAGATAGAACATAATCTTTACACACTTTATAATCTTTATTTACAGAGTTACACATTACAATCACATTATGTTGCACTTTCCAAACCTGGGACCACTGCCACCTAGGACAAGGGCAGCGTATTCATGGAAATAAATCACATTCTAGTTCCCCTCCAAGCCACACGCCATCCTGACTCGGAATTATATCGCTGTTTCTTCACTTTCGATGGGTCAAAATCCTGGAACTGGCTTCCCAATAGCATTGTGTGTGTGCCTACACCACATGGACTGCAGATGTTCAAGAACCACCATTGTCTCAGGAATGTGATCTTTGCAACATTATGTCCTTTTATCCTTTGTTAATAATAATCGCATATTGAACAAGTAGGCTTGGGTAAATCGCTGGCTTTTAAAGCAGACCAAGGCAGGCCAGCAGCACGGTTCAATTCCCGTACCAGCCTCCCCGAACAGGCGCCGGAATGTGGCAACTAGGGGCTTTTCACAGTGACTTCATTGAAGCCTACTCTTGACAATAAGCGATTTTTATTTTCATTTCATTTCATTCATGAAGTTAGTGAAAAGCCCCTAGTCGCCACATTCCAGCGCCTGTTCGGGGAGGCCGGTACAGGAATTGAACCCACTACTGGCCTTGTTCTGCATTACAAGCCAGCTGTTTAGCCCACTGTGCTAAACCAGCACCATTCCTTCACTGTTGCTGGGTCAAAATCCTGGAATTCCCTTCCTAACAACACGGTGGGTGTACCTACACCACATGGACTGCAGCAGTTCAAGAAGGCAGTTCACCACCACTTTCTCAAGGACAATGAGTGTTGAGCAATAAAAATGCTGGTCGAGCCAGTGACACCCACATCCCATGAAAAGAACAATGAAGAAAGTGCACTTCCAAAACCAATAACCGCAGTTTCAGTCTAGTCCTCTATCTAGGAGTACAAGTAAATGCCCAGCAGCGAAATATAATTAAACACTCAATCAATATATACAATTAACATGATCAGGAATGGATTGAGACTGATTAAATAAAACTGATTCTACCCACAGCCACTAATAATGCCAGTGAGAAAGGGAACTTGCCACATGTCATTGCATAGGATTTGATCTTTGGTCATAAGATAGGAAGAAACAGCACGGTGGGCAGCACGGTAGCATGGTGGTTAGCATAAATGCTTCACAGCTCCAGAGTCCCAGGTTCGATTCCCGGCTGGGTCACTGTCTGTGCGGAGTCTGCACGTCCTCCCCGTGTGTGCGTGGGTTTCCTCCGGGTGCTCCGGTTTCCTCCCACAGTCCAAAGATGTGCTGGTTAGGTGGATTGGCCATGCTAAATTGCCCGTAGTGTCCTAAAAAGTAAGGTTAAGGGGGGGGGTTGTTGGGTTACGGGTATAGGGTGGATACGTGGGTTTGAGTAGGGTGATCATTGCTCGGCACAACATCGAGGGCCGAAGGGCCTGTTCTGTGCTGTACTGTTCTATGTTCTATGTTCTAATAGCACATGTATCATATGTTCAAAACCGTTCCCTTGAGCCAGAGCTTCTAACATGACGTGTTAAATATTTTCAGCTACTTGTAGTTTTTCACTCGATCACACTCGACTATATAAACTAAATATGATAACACCTGTAAACCTGCACAGGGATTGTGATGCATCTCACAGTCTCACATCCCACATTCCCTTGCCACACACTCTCCTCTGATCTACAAGCTGCTGACCAGTGTAAGCATGCACATCCTACATGTCGGCTACCCCTCCTTGTACCCTGCACATTACACTGACTTCCTTCTCCTTTCTTTCCAGTACCAAGATGTCCCGCACCAACTTTGCAGGGAGCTTGGAAGAGTTGGCTGATTCTGTTAACACACTTGTGGACCCAACTAATGCCCGATATCTCACTTTCCACTGCAAGAGAAGCAGAAGCTACCCAACATCAGCACGCTGCAAAGGAAGCTCAGATTGTTGTCACACACGGACAGAGCGTTCCCATCATGCCTGTGGAATGCAATGTGCAAATGGACTTGCAAGAGTAGCATAACAAGGCAGTACTCAATAAATGGCAGCACACTAGGAATTTCAGAGGAACATCTTGGGGTGCTTGACCACAGATCTCTGAAGGTTTTAGGACAGGTTAATAGAGTAGTTAAGAAAGCATACCAGAAGGCGCCGGGACCAGATGGATTCCCGGCGGACTTCTACAAAAAATTTGCAACAGCGCTGGCCCCGCACCTGCGGGAGATGTTCACAGACTCGCTAGCTAGGGGCACACTGCCACCCACGCTAGCACAGGCCTCAATCTCGCTGATACCTAAGAAAGACAAAGACCCAACGGAATGTGGGTCATACAGACCCATATCTCTGCTGAACGCAGATGCCAAAATACTGGCCAAAATCCTAGTCAAAAGGTTAGAAGACTGTGTACCTGAGGTGGTCACAGAGGACCAGACGGGCTTCGTCAAAGGTAGACAGCTCACCTCAAACATCAGGCGCCTGCTGAACGTGATAATGACCCCCTCCGGGGAGAGAACACAAGAGGTGATCGTCTCCCTGGACGCAGAAAAGGCCTTCGACAGAGTCGAATGGAAATACCTCATAGAGGTACTGGAGCGGTTCGGGCTTGGAACAGGGTTCACCGCTTGGGTAAAGCTCCTATACAACGCTCCCATGGCGAGTGTACGGACCAACAATACCAACTCCCAATACTTCCAGCTGCACAGGGGCACCAGACAAGGATGCCCACTGTCCCCCCTGCTGTTCGCACTAGCAATCGAACCGCTAGCAATCGCGCTCAGGGCAGCAAAAAATTGGAGGGGGATCCGAAGGTGAGGCAGAGAGCACAGAGTCTCACTCTATGCAGATGATCTACTCCTCTACATCTCGGACCCACAAAGCAGCATGGACGGAATCATCGCGCTCCCGAAAGAGTTTGGAGCCTTCTCGGGCTACAAACTCAACATGAGCAAAAGCGAGATCTTCCCAGTACACCCGCAAGGTGGGGGGGCAGCACTAAAGGGGCTGTCGTTCAAACAGGCCCGACACAAATTCCGCTACCTGGGGATCCAAATAGCCCATGACTGGAAAGGGATCCACAAATGGAACCTCACCAGCCTGACGGAGGAAGTAAAAAAGGACCTGCAAAGATGGAACACACTCCCACTCTCCCTCGCGGGGAGAGTCCAGACGATCAAAATGAACGTACTGCCCAGGTTCCTCTTCCTGTTTAGATCCATTCCGATCTACATCCCCAAGGCCTTTTTCAAAGTGCTGGACAAACTTGTCATGGCGTTCGTATGGGGGGGGGGGGGGGGGGGGGGGGGGGGGTAAAAATGCTAGGATCCCAAAGAAGGTCAGGATGCTGCAGTCTGCAACCAAGCCTTCGAGGCCCCGAGCTGTTCCTGGGCATCCTGCGAGGCCGTCTGCAGTCTCCTTCACTGAAAGTCAGCAGCCTCCCAACAGCCATGCTGCAACCACTGAGATGGCATTGAATCAGGAGCACTTGGGACAGGCTAAGGCACGTGGAAGACAGACAGCAAAGGAGTGCACAAGGCTGATCCATTGACTTTTGTCTGCAAAACGACATGGTTTCATTTATAAATTTCCAACAGTCCACAAGCACTTGGGATTAAGGCATGCAGCACCAGATGTGAGTGCCAGATTTCACCATGTTAATGTACAACAGTTAGTAGAGATGAGATTTACTTTGTGCTGTTCTTTGAGAAATTAAATAACCATTGCCAAATTGTGAACTGTTTAGGTAGACGTTGGCTGATACCCATCACTCTGCCATCTGTAATTCCTTAACAATGAGGCTCTGTCCATGGAATGTACTCACAGCAATGTGGCTTTTTAACTTCCATAGATAACATCAAGGTTCTAGATCTGTCCATGATATATCTTTATTCTTTCATGGGATGTGGGCGTCGCAGGCGAGGCCAGCATTTGTTGCTCGTCCCTAATTGCCCTCGGACTGAGTGGCATTTTTTTTTAAGAGTCACCAGAGCATTACCCTGGGTGTCTGCAATGCTAATCCAGTGACATTACCACTAGGCCATCACCTCCCCCTATTATATACAGATATATCCGTAATCTCGCAACTGGTTTTAGTATTTCACTACAAAGCACAATAGTGAAAACTAAGAATCTTTATGGTGCTCGTGAAAGCATTGCTGTGTAACTTGCAAGTTACAAAGTTTATCCACATAGAATCATACAATTTACAGCGCAGAAGGAGGCCATTTGGCCCATCGAGTCTGCATTGGCCCTTGGAAAGAGCACTCCACGTATGCCCATGCCCCCACCCTAACCCAGTAACCCCTCTTAACCTTTTGGACACTAATGGACAATTTAGCATGGCCAATCCTCCTAACCCGCACATCTTTGATCTGTGGAAGGAAACCCGAGCACCCGGAAGAAACCAATGCAGACACGGGGAGAAAGTGAAGGTCACCCAAGGCTGGAACAGACCTGGGACCGTGGAGCTGTGAGGCAGAAGTGCTAACCACTATGCCACCATGCATGTTGGAAGGTAGCAGGTGCTACCTTTGCCAGCCAAAACTCCTTTGTTGAATTGCTGGTAGAGTTGAGAACAGATTTCCTGTTCCTCTGTTCAGAATATGAAATCAACTGAGCACAATGACCAAGAGAAACCCAGGCAAGGAAGGGTGCATAGCCACAGCCTGGCTGATTTTCGGTAACTGAATCGATGGAAGGTGACAGTGGCTTTGCTCCTGGTCAGCTTTGCTCTCTCATCTATCAGCCTAGATACTGGGCAGTATTTTCCAGCTCTTCCTGCTGGCAGAATCTTCCGATCCCGCCGATGGCTTTCCCCAGCGGCAGAGGGTGTGATCAAAGGGAAACCCCGTTGACAACGGCGTGACTGGAAGATCCCGATGGCCAACTAATGGCCGGCCCCGTTTGCTCCCGGATGGGGGAGGGGGTCAGAAAATCCCATCCTCTGTTATCATGTGCACTGTTCTCACTGTGTGCTTCAGCTCCGAGTCCTCTGTGAGTACCAGGTGCTCCTCCCAGCTGGTATTCCGATATTTGTTGTTGCCCAAGTGCAGGAACTGGGGAGGCTGTCCCATATTCTACTTCTAACAAACTGCAGTTTTTTAAGAATAAAAAATATGTGCCCAATGCACCAGCAGGATTGAAGTATGTGATTTGATCCCTTTGAACTATTGAGAGTTGTTCACACCAGTTGCACTGCAACCAGTCCTTACTAACATTCACGACACTTCTGAAGGCTGCTATGGAAAACCTACTGATAGTCCTTAAAATTTTGCCCCTTTGTTATTGACCCTTCTATCCACCCTGTCCATGCCCCTCCTAATATTATACAGCTCAATCAGATTCCCTCTAAGCCTTCTGGGGGCACAGTAGCACATTGGTGAGCACTGTTGCTTCACAGCGTCATGGACCAGGTTTGATTCCCGGCTTCAGTCACTGTCTGTGCAGAGTCTGCACGTTCCCTCCGTGCCTGAGTGGGTTTCCTCCGCATGCTCTGGTTTCCTCCCACAAGTTCCGAAAGACGTGCTTGTTAGGTGAATTGGACATTCTGAATTCTCCCTCAGTGTACCCGAACAGGTGGCGAAGTATGGCGACTAGGGGATTTTCACAGTAACTTCATTGCAGTATTAATGTAAGCCTACCTGTGACACTAATAAAGATTATTATAATGGAGTCTGAACACCATTTTGACCATGGGCATGACAAATTTAAATGGACTGTCTGCCAAGTTCCTGATGAGACAGTGCTAACTCATAGGACAAGGCTCACGCTCTTAGTTCCCTACATAGTGAGGCTCTGTCTGGCTGCGATGGGTGTAGGGCGAAGCAATCAGCAAGTCAGTCTATGCCCCTCCCTGGAGATGAGTAGTCCCGGTTTGCAGCATGACCTCTTGTTGTACTCTTGATGCAGAACCCAACTCAGGACAATCTGCAGTCACCCAGCCCTCAGCTGCTCCCAACGGCGTTACTCTCTCAGATACTCCCCATAATTAAATGGATTCAAGTACCGAGGTTGAGCTCGCTTTTAGGATCTCTAAGGCAGCAAGAAAAGTGAGATTTTGAAAGCGACATCAAAGCATTTCTGATGAGAGTTTCATTTTCTTCTACAAAAGAGGGAGCAATTTCAACCAAAATAAAATTCCTCCCAGTGTTTCCTTCCCCTATTAAAATGGTCTTTAATAAAGCTATTTTCCCTGAAAATTAACAGGAGGAAAGTGGCCATTAAACATCTATGTAAATGATAGGGGGAACACTTAAGTAGAGGCAGCTGTAGCAGCACGGCTCAGTTTCTAGTCTAGTACAAACTTCCAAATAACTTTCATCGCATCCACATTTCCATGTGGATTTAGCTCATTTTGGTTTTAAAAGGGTATTTAAAAGGGTCCACACATTCCTTTGAGGCTGCATGAAGCAAATTAGATTTTGGTGACAGACCTTTTTTTTCATAATGAAGAGATTTTAATTCTGGGATGGAGAGCTTAATTTGGTCCAGGGGACATAATTTGTTGAAAGGAAATGTCAAGCATGAAGTATGGATAAAATTACACATTCAGTTCGCTGCAATCCAATCAAATAGTTCAGATTACACCGGTGTTCCATTACGGAATATGCAAAGATATGGTAATTTGGCAGGAATTTTCTTCCATCCAGATTGCTGTGCATTTGATTAAGTTTCGTCCATCCATCTGCAACGCTGTTTCTAAGAAGTGACCTACTTTGCCAAACTTGTCAAGGTGCCATTCATTTCTCACATCCCTTTCATCATTGCAGTGAACTCGGACCCCTTCTTTCCGTATGACCTTTCTCCTCTCGATTATCAAACAATCTCACACAGGCATTGGTTTTGATTCAGGAACTTCAGCTCTGCATTAACATCCTGTGGCTGCTTGTTGCCAGAGGGGAATTCTCCAGTTTATAATCACTTACTCCTCACACTTACACAACTCCAAAGCAGTCAGGATGGCATGCAAGGCAATGCAGTGTATGTTGGTTTGGGGTGGGAAGTGGTTTTGAACTTGGAGATGAATAAGATGTCTTCAGTTTTCCGAGCGATCGGCAGAAGTTATCCCTCGTATGACTCAATGTCAGAGAATCCGACAACACTATGGTTGTTGCAGAGTCGAGGATGATGGTAAAGCTGGGTTTCATCAGCTCACATATGGAAACTGGGCCTCTGACCGTTGAAGACTTCTCCAAGGGGCAGAATGTAAACATAGAGGGGGAAGGGAGCCAACTCTTTCATCAGCGAAGCAGCCGTACCTGTCAAAAATCAAATTACTGCTTCGGTTGACATTACATCACAACAAGAAAATATCAGCAGATGAGAAAATCCGACGCAAACTATCATAATCGTTTCTCTAATACTCCAACTTACCTAAGATTCAAGAATGCTCTTCACCCCCTAAAATTTATGAGGCTATATCAGCTTTTAAGTAAAGAATTTTTATGATGCTTGTTTAAAATTTGCCTTCTACCAATTTAATATTCCTCTTGCCCTACTTCAGTGACTGTTAACTAATCTGCGAGCTAACTTATCTGTTTCATTAAGACTTTATACACCCCACTTGTATATCTTCACACTCTGTTATTTTGTCTTTGGGGGAATCGTGGGAAAGTGGTGGAAAGATTAGCGGGCTGATTATCAGCCTGTTGAACCGTGTTACAAACACTCCTTCTGTGACCAATACGTCCTGGAGTTGGAACACAGACCTTGGGACGCAGAGGCAGGGACGTTACCTACTGAGCCTCAAGCCTTCCATGATGTTCTTCACTGAGATTGTGCTTTAACTTTTCACGCTGTCAATTTTTCTTTTTAATATTGTCCCCATAGCTCATTTCCTCTGTTGCTGCTTCCTTTCCAGTGTATATATATATGTCCTTTAAGTGCGGCAACTAGAACTTCACACAATCTGTTCTGGCCACTACGCTAATAATAATCTTTATTATTGTCACAAGTCGACTTACATTAACACTGCAGTGAAGTTACTGTGAAAATCCCCTAGTCGCCACATTCCAGTGCTTGTTCGGGTACACTCAGGGAGAATTCAGAATGTCCAAGTCACCTAACAGCACATCTTTCGGGACTTGTGTGAGGAAACTGAAGCACGCGGAAGAAACCCACGCAGACATGGGGAGAACATGCAGACTCCGCACAGACAGTGAGCCAAGCCCGAAATCGAACCTGGGACCCTGGCGCTGTGAAGCAACAATGCTAACCATTGTGCTGCCATGCCACCTACTATGAAGGCTCAGTGCAAGCCTCTGCAGACTTAGACTTCGCTGCTACACTCTTGTACCTCAGCATTTTATTTGTGGGAATCATACCCAGTTTATGCCTCTTCTCCATGTTGAATTCAAGTCAAATCAATAACTTTAATAAATATACTTTCCCTCTATCTGTTGGACATTGAAATGAGGTGCAATCGCAGCTTCTCATGACTGCAACGGAAGCATTAAAGACTGTCCAAGTCAGTCATCCTGCTGATGCAGTCTTGTTCCAATTATATGAAAAAGGAACAGTTCAGTAGGCGGAGTCATTACAGCACAGAAGGAGACCACTTGGCCCATCAAGTTCATGCTGGCTCTCTGTGGAGCTATCCCTTGAGTCCCATTTACCCGCTGTATCCCTTTACTGCAGCAATAATCATTTTCATGATTTTTAATTAAAGCCAGTAATTTGTTGCACTTTATTCTAACTGAAAAATGTCCAAAGTCCTGCCCAAGCTGACGCCGATACGACTGATATCAACAATTTAAGTTGTAATGCTGTACAAGGAGATTGGACACCACAGCAATTTACAATACAGAGTAAATTACATATTTCAATTTTCTTATTGTAAATATTCAAATATGAGTGCCCCCCATACAAATGGAACAATATTACAGTATTTGGAACAGGCTGAATGTTGGGGCATCTTGATTTATTCAATTCAACACTGAAAACTGAAATCCATTTCAGTTCCCTTCTAAATCTCCACATCTTAGTATCTGACTCTCTCCCTAACTCTTATAGTTCCCCCAGGTTAAGCCCAATGAACCCCGGACCTCAACCATGCTGCCACTAAAAGAAACACTTGCTCATGTATGTGTTACTACCAGACCTGATTATTCCAACACTGTCCTTGGTGCTTCCTGAACTTTGACCCTTTTCAAATTCCAGTTTTGCCCAAATATCAATCTCCTGCACCCTCGCCTGCACCATGTCTTGCTCTCTTGTTCTCATGTTCTTGGCTATCTTCACTGGTTCCCTATCCAGTTACGCATCATTTTCAGAATCTTTGTCTTCATCTGTAAATCCCTCCATAGACTCACTCCTCCCTTTCTCTGCAACTTCACTCATCTCCATATTCCAGTTCTGGCTTTCTTCACATCCACCCTCTCCCCACTTCAATTTTGACTTAGAAGCCATCAGTTTCCTCACTGGGACATTTTACTTCAACATCTTCACCTTGTGACTTCTCACCCCTTCTTCAGAAGCCTTCCCCAAAACCTAAATCTTCACTTTAACCTTTGGCCACCAGCCTTAAGCCTTCCTCCATATGTTGGTCTTCAGTTATCTTGCACCAGTATGAGGCAAATTGGGATATGTTATTACATTAAAGATGCTCATTAGTGTAAGCTATTTTTGTTCATTAAGAAAATAGCATGCTTCCACAAGATTTTTTTTAACATGTATGCCCAGCCACCCGTAGTTCTCATTTGGACCTTCAAGAATGGCAAAGCTTGGACAAGTGCCTGGATATCGATTACTGTCGTTGCCGGATTGACAACATTTTAATTCTGTGTTTATCTCGCGGCCGTGGACTTGTACATTGGTACCTGATTAAGCAGCCAGTGATTCAGGCTTTCAACATGCCAGTCTTGGCTAGATAGTATTTTGGCATTGGTTATGCTGCAATGTTCAGTTGCTGTACTGCCACCAATATCTGCATTTCTTTCGATGTGTAAATGAACCAAAATGACAGACGAGAGAATGCGCTGCCTTATAATAAAAGGGAAAATTTAACCAAAAATATTCATGTCACAAAAGGTGACCTTTTCACACACACAAAAATAAACCTTCAGGCAGCACTGTGTGGCAGTTAAAGCTGCCTTGTGGGAAAAGTGAGAACTTTAACCGCATTTGTTGCCTAAGTGACGGATGATTTACTGCATCCTCACTTACAGTCAGCAGTTAACTCATCCAATAAAGTACATAACCATGAAAATTAAACAGCTTAGCTGGAAGGAAAAAGAGATGTGATTTACTAATGTGACAATTCTTTTGGTGGTGATGGAAGCAAATGCTGTACGGATTATCACTGGTAGTTTTTGGGAAATATGCTTGAGAGATTTGTAAATAAAAAACCATGCACTGTACCTTTTATAAATTTAGAGTATCCGATTCTTTTTTTCCAATTCAGCGACAATTTAGTGTGGCCAATTCACCTAGCCTACACATCTTTTTGGGTTGTGGGGGGTGGGACCCACGCAGAGACGGGGGGGGGGGGGGGGGGGGGGGATGCGCAAATTCCACATGGACAGTGACCCAGGGCCGGAATCGAACTCGGGTCCTCAGTGCCGTGAGGTAGCAGTGCTAACCACTGCGCCACCGTGCCGCCATGAGTTCCAAGGGGCAATGAGTTGAAATGTCTACTTCAAAAGTAGATGAGTTCACATATACCAGCATAACTGCAGAGGCCTGTCGGACGTTTTTCTTTTGTTCTAAATATAAATTTAGAGTATACAATTCTTTTTTCCAATTAAAGGACAATTTAGCTGTGAGGCAGCAGTGCTAATCTATAGGACATTTCTTCGCAATCCGAAACAGATAGCAAAGGGAAAACCAAAAATTAATTGATAGGCAAAAGCCAAGATGGAGCTGAGGTGTGTGCTGACTCTAAGACCACTCCCAGTGAGAGACCTCCTCCACCCCGCTCGATTTTCAGTCAGATGTTCTGAATCACATCCGATTCTCTTCAGAGCTGTATTGTCAGAGCAGCAATATGTTCCACTTGGCCCTGATATCCCACTCCTGCAGCAGATTCCTGTGGCAGGAATCCTCCTAAAGTTATTATATTAACTAGTCTACGTTTTCTGCAGATAAATGATAAATAAATTAGAATTGCCCACAACCTTGAATTTCCTTAAATCTGTAACCTGAAGACACAAAAATCTTTGAAGGTGGCAAGACAAGTTGAAAAGACTGTTAAGAAAGCATGTATGGGGTTCTTGGCTTTATAAACGGAGGCACAGGCTACAAAAAGCAAGGAATTTATGCTAAATGTTTACAAAACACCGGTAAGCCCCAACATGAGTATTGTGCTCAGTTTTGGCCACTATACTTTAGGAAGGATGTCAAGGCCTTGTCAAGGGAGGGTGCAGAGGAGAGTCACTGGAAAAGTACCAGGCAAGAAAGATTTCAGTCACACAGAGAGTTCGGAGAAGCTGGGGTCGTTTTCTATAAAACAGAGAGCAGATTAGGGCAGCACGGTAGCATAAATGGATAGAACTGTGGCTTCGAGCGCCAGGTTCCCAGGTTCGATTCCCTGCTGGGTCACTGTCTGTGCGGAGTCTGCACGTTCTCCCCATGTCTGCGTGGGTTTCCTCCGGGTGCTCCGGTTTCCTCCCACAGTCCAAAGACATGCAGGTTAGATGGATTGGCCATGATAAATTGCCCTTAGTGACCAAAAAAGGTTAGGAGGGGTTATTGGATTACGGGAATAGGGTGGAAGTGAGGATTTAAGTGGGTTGGTGCAGTCTCGATTGGCCGAATGGCCTCCTTCTGCACTGTATGTTCTATGTTCTATTGGAGGGTAAATTAAATAGAGGTGATAAAATGACGAAGGTTTTGACAGACTAAATAAAGAAAAACTATTCCCTTTGGAAATGGCTACAGACTTGAAAGGAAAACCTTTCAGCATTGGGGAAAAGGCAGGGGAATGGGCTGATTGGATGGTTCTCCCACAGAGCCGACGTAGGCACACAGGGCCCAGTGGCATTCAACTGTGCTGTGTCATTCTATGATTCTATCTACACTAGTGCTACTGGCCCTCCAAGATCTCTATCCCTCTGTCTCCGACCTTTTGAGTTTTACCTTCCAAGCCCCACTCTCAGTGGCTGTATCTTCAGGGCCGGCACTATAGCACAGTTGTTAGCACTGTTGCCTCACAGCATCAAGGTCCCAGGTTCGATTCCCGATTTGGGTCACTGTCTGTGCAAGTCTGCATGTTCTCCCTGTGTCTGCGTTGTGTCATAATATGCATCTATGTATATAATGGAGTGCAGACAGGCAGTGATTGACACACAGGATGACCAGTAAGCACAAAGAACAGAGCAGCCAATCACCAGACAGGACATGACCACTATAAAGCCAGAGGGCACCAGTTTTCCCGCTCTCTCGGGACCCAGCCTCTGAGACAGTCAGAGCTCGTGAGCATTAGCCAGTGCAAACACCATGTGGTAGCTAGTAAGTCTGGCCAGGCTAGTGTCAGGTCAGCATAGTGTCAACCCACAGTTGAACATGTATAATAGTTTAGATGTTAAATAAAATCGTCTTGCATCTCATCAAGTGTTGGAAGTCTGTCTCTCGCTACACTGCATCAAGTGCAGTCCACATCGACCCAGCCAGCCCAACACATCATGTGGGTTTCCTCCGGGTGCTCCAGTTTCCTCCCACAAGTCCTGAAAGACGTGCTTGTTAGGTGACTTGGACATTCTGAAATTCTCCCTCAGTGTACCCGAATAGGCGCCGTGGTGTCACGACTAGGGAATTTTCACAGTAACTTCATTGCAGTGTTAATGTGAGCCTTCTTGTGACACTAATAAAGACTATTATTATTATTCAGCCCCGCTGATTGGAACTCCTTTCCAATTTCTCTCTGCTTTTCTGTCCCCCTTGAAGACCATCTTTAAACTGAGGTCTTTGGGTTTTGCTCGCCCCAGTCTGCTCCCCCTCCCCCCACTCTCCCCAATCTCTTCTTCTAAGGTTTGGTTTCTGCTTCATGCTGCAGGCTCTGTGAGGCACCTTGAGACATTTTTCGACATAAAAGCCACCAATTAAATACGAATGTCTGAAAAGTAATGAACAGAAAATTCCCAACTGGTCCATGTAGTCTGTACCATGGACACCCCAGACCCCATTCAACCCAATCCAGAGCACGTGAAATATCCTGACAGTGGCATATAAAGAGATAAAAACCCCAGATACAAAGATCTAGAAAATCACTCTCTGACCCCCTCCCTCGCCGAGCACCCCCACACAATGGCAATGGAAACTAGTCCAGTAGATCATCCTGGCCCTGATTAATGTTAGCTGGTATCTGCTTCTCTGACGAGATGATCTCCCACCCAGTCAGGAATAGACTCCACTCTCGCCTGTAGGCATTCAACAAGCCAGTATTCACCACACAAGCTGGCTTCTTCCTGCTGCTGCTGATGCACTAGCTACTCCAACCAGGAGATTTGCTGTCATGGGACGTTACACTCGTCTATAGTACACCATCTCCACAGATCTGCACCCTATCTGCAATCACTCTGTGATGTCCGTCTTCCAATGACGCCGAGGTCAATCCCACTTTCTGCTGTCATCCACTTTGCCCTCTGTAAGAGATCTCTGGAGCTCTTTAGCTCTGATCAAATGACCAAAATACTAACTATCTCTTTTCTGGATGTTACTTTTTAATGGTCTTTTTGTTCTTGCCATTCCAAACACCTCTACATTTATCTCTGATTGGTATTATGGAATTGTGAGCGTACATCTAAGCATGCACATTTCAAATACCTCTATTTTCTTCAAGAATAAGTCTTACAACGCCAGGTTAAAGTCCAACAGGTTTGTTTCGAATCACTAGCTTTCGGAGCACTGCTCCTGCCTCAGATGAATGAAGAGGTAGGTTCCAGAAACATATATATAGACAAAGTCACAAATGCAAGACAATACTTTGAATGCAAGTCTTTCCAGGTAATTAAGTCTTTACAGATCCAGAGAGAGGGGTAATCCCAGGTTAAAGAGGTGTGAATTGTCTCAAACCAGGACAGTTGGTAGGATTTTGCAAGCCCAGGCCAGATGGTGGGGGGTGAATGTAATACGACATGAATCCAAGGTCCCGGTTGAGGCCGTACCCATGTGTGCGGAATTTTCTTCCAGAGCTATTTTCTTCCACAGCTCCTTATTGATTGTCCAGGTTTTTGAGGCAGACAGGAAAGTGGATAGAATGTAGCATCTTATGAGTTTTCCTCCTGTTACAGACTTGAGTTTTCTTGTTGTGCACAGATCTTTCATCTTCGCAAAATTACTCCTGGCTATCTCTACCCTTCTACTCTTGGCATTGTATTGATCATCTTCGGTTATTATTTGTCCTAAATAGACAAACCTCTCTATTTGTTGCGTTGTGACGCCATTCACTTCAATATTCACTCTAGTTTCTTCTTATGAACGACAAGGCTGTGTAATATTGCCAAAATTATTCAATCTGTGCAC
Organism: Scyliorhinus canicula; assembly: GCF_902713615.1. Classification (NCBI taxonomy): domain Eukaryota; kingdom Metazoa; phylum Chordata; class Chondrichthyes; order Carcharhiniformes; family Scyliorhinidae; genus Scyliorhinus; species Scyliorhinus canicula. Next base: position 47,643,262 of record NC_052163.1, read on the forward strand.
TGAACAGATATTCAGAAAATTAGATGCACATACTGTGGTAAACATTGGAGGCAAGAACATAACAAACTTGCGAGACACTGATGACCTCGCAGCTCTTGCAGAATCAGACATTGTAATCAGATATTCTAACATTAAAGCCAGTTATTTTCTTATTTAACTTGTATAACAGTGATCCTGGTCCTCTAGCCTATTCAATTCAATGGGGGCAGTACGGTAGCACAGTGGTTAGCACTGTTGTTTCACAGCATCAGAGACCCGGGTTCAATTCCCAGCTTGGGTCACTGTCTGTGCAGAATCTGCACGTTCTCACCATGTCTGTGTGGGTTTCCTCCTGGTGCTCCGGTTTATCCCACAAAGTCCGGAAAGACATGCTTGTTAGGTGAATTGGACATTCTGAATTCTCCCTCAGTGTATCCGAACAGGCGCCGGAATGTTCCAACCAGGGGATTTTTACAGTAACTTCACTGCAGTGTTAATACAAGCCTACTTGTGGCACTAATAAAGATTATATATTACAAAACAATCAATCTGCACAAACAGAATTTAGTTCCTTCAGCATCATGTAACCCTTGATCAAATTTCACCTAAGTCTCCTCTTTCTGTTAGACGTTCCTTGGTGACCATGGCCTTCCATTGGAAGGGCCCATGATGATCCCTGGCAAAGTGCTACAGTGGTTTGCCATTGCCTTCTGCCGCATGACTGGCCAGGAAGTTCTCTGCTCGTTACCACCTGCCATCAGTTTTACTGGAAGGATTTACTGGCTGATAATCGACCTTTTTATGAATGCGCATTCATAGAACATAGAACAGTACAGCACAGAACAGGCCCTTCGGCCCTCGATGTTGTGCCGAGCAATGATCACCCTACTCAAACCCACGTATCCACCCTATACCCGTAACCCAAACCCCCCCCCCCCCCCAAACCTTACTTTTTAGGACACTACGGGCAATTTAGCCTGGCCAATCCACCTAACCCGCACATCTTTGGACTGTGGGAGGAAACCGGAGCACCCGGAGGAAACCCACGCACACACGGGGAGGACGTGCAGACTCCGCACAGACAGTGACCCAGCCGGGAATCGAACCTGGGACCCTGGAGCTGTGAAGCATTCATGCTAACCACCATGCTACCGTGCTGCCCACCTACCGTGCTTCCCACGGCCATTCCATGGCCATCAAGTCTTTGCTGGGAATTGAGCATGGAACGTCTGGCTTAGAAGTTGGGTGCCATCCTCTGTACCACAAGGCACCTAATACCAAAGTCTATTTTTCTTTGAAGTACAGAGACCCAGTTCTTTGAGCCAATCTGGACAATTAAAATGCTTTGGTTTTTTAAAAAGAAAGGTTTTTTTTATTCCTGAATTCCAATAATTCTATAAATCATGGCACTTTAGGTAGTAAATCATATGTGCCCAGTCATCCACTTAGGGAAAAGTAAGCCTCACTTAATGTGGATCTTGATTGCATACATATTTAATATTGAAATAAGTAATTCAATGATTACAAAGCTGAGCTTACTCAATTCCATCTCTTAATTATTGATTTAATTGCTAATTTTCTAATTAGGCATCAACACTTACCACCCACATGTACTTATTGGTGTAATTTGTGACTTGCAGTAATGACTATTGTACCATCCCCAATGAAGTCTTCAAGTGAACATAAATTAAGCACAAGCCCAATACAATTTTCCGTGAGCAATTCTAAATCTGATTTATTATTCCTGCTCCGAGATCAAACTCTTAGGTCAGCTGCACCACACATTTTGGGCAGGATTCCCCGGCGGGGCGGCGTGAATCCCGTTCCGACACCGGCTGCCGTATTCTCCGGCGCCAGTTTTCGGGTGGGGGCGGGGATTACACCGTGCCGTTCGGGGGTCGTTGGCAGCGCCCCCCCCCCCCCCCCCCCCCCCCCCAACATTTCTGTGGGCCCCGATGGGCTGAGCGGCCGTCGGTTACTGGCCAGTCCCGCCGGCGTTAATTGGACACGGTCCCACATGGCAGGACCTTGCTGGTCGGCCGGCTGGTGCGGTCCTCAGGGGGCGCAGGGGGATCCTGCCCTGGGGGAGCCCCCACGGTGGCCTGGCCTGCGATCGGGGCCCACCGATCTGCAGGCGGACCTGTGCCGTGGGGGCACTCCTTACTTCCGCACCAGCCCCTGTAGGGCTTCGCCATGGCCAGCACGGAGAAGACACCCCCCTGCGGATGCGCTCAAATACGCCGGCTGGTCTGTGCATGCGCGGAGCCATGCCGGCGGTTCTGCGCATGCACTAACTCACGCCGGCCCTTCGCCGCCATTTGACACGTCGCCAACCCCTCCAGCGTCGGCCTAGCCCCTGGAAGTGCGGAGGATTCCATAACTTCTGGTCGGTCCGACGCCGGAGTGGTTCGCGCCGGCGACGGGCCATCGCGAGGATTCGGGAGAATCCCGCTTTTTGTATTTGCAGTTCACTGGTTGTCTCTGGCTCAATTTTGATTTCACACCAAGCACTGAGCTCAAGCCTATATCTCAGTGTAATGACACCCCTAGAATTTCCTGTCTTTAGACAGGACAAACACAATCAATTGATATTCATTTTTTTAAAATTTAGAGTACCCAAATATTTTTTTCCAAGTAAGGGGCAAGTTAGTGTGGCCAATCCACCTATCCTGCTCATCTTTGGGTTGTGGGGGTGAAACCCACGCAGACACGGGGATAATGTGCAAACTCCACACGGACAGTGATCCAGGGCTGGGATTCGAACCCGGGTCCTCAGCGTCGTAGTCCCAGTGCTAACCACTGCGCCTCGTGCCGCCCCATCAATTCATATTAATTGATGTGTGGATCCAGCTGTATTATGTCGCAGCAAAGCCAGAGAATGCTGGAAGAACTCAGCAGTGACCAAAAAAGGTTAGGAGGGGTTATTGGGTTACGGGGATAGGGTGGCAGTGAGGGCTTAAATGGGTCGGTGCAGACTCGATGGGCCGAATGGCCTCGTGTTCCATGTAGATCTGGCAGCCTCTAAAGGGAGAGAAAACAGACAGCACATTTTTAATCCGTTTGACTCTTAGCAGTTTGGTGACTGAAAAGTCAGTCGCACCAGTGAGTCTGAGGGTCTACCAGTGAGCTTAGAACTGCACCATTGAACCTGGAATTACACCTATCAATGCTGTACAGAAGTAAATTCACCAGAATATCTCAAGTCAGATTCGATTGTAAGGGAAGTAGACCGGGGTTTCTGCGGACCTAAATGAGACTCCAGGAAGGTATGTTGCCTCCCGGGTGCAAGGGTCCTGGATGTCTCAGAGCGGCTGCAGGACATTCTAAAAGGGGAGGGTGAACAGCCAGCTCTCGTGGTGCAAAAAGGCAACAGCGATATAGGTAAAAAACAGAATGAGGTCCTACATGCTGAATTCAGGGAGTTCTGGCCACCCTATTATAGGAAGGATATTGTTAAACTATAAAGAGTGCAGAAGAGATTTACGAGGATGCTACAAGGACTTGATGTAAGGAGACGCTGGATAGGCTGGGACTTTTTTCCCCTGGAGAGTACGATGCATAGGGGTGATCTTATAGAGGTTTATAAAATAATGAGGAGTATAGGTAAGGTAGATAGTCAACATCTTTTCCCAAGGTAGAGGAGTCTAGAACTAGAGGGTATAGGTTTAAGGTGAGAGGAGAGCGATACAAAAGGGACCAGAGGGGAAATTTCTTCACACAGAGGGTGGTGAGAATCTGGAACCGGCTGCCAGAGGCAGTGGTAGAGGTGGGTTCAATTTTGTCCTTTTAAAAAGTAGTTAGACCACTACATGGGTAGGCTGGGTATAGAGGGATATGGGCCAAATGCGGGCAAGTGGGACTAGCTTAGTGATAGAAACTGGGCGGCATAGACCAGCTGGGCCGATGGGCCTGTTTCCATGCTGTAAATATCTATGACTCAGTTATATCCTTACCGACAGATCTCTGTTGCATTTCCTCTGTAAATGGGAACAAACAAAGAACAAAGAAAAGTACAGCACAGGAACAGGCCCTTTGGCCCTCCAAGCCTGTGCCAACCATGCTGCCTGTCTAATCTAAAATCTTCTACACTTCCGGGGTCCGTATCCCTCTATTCCCATCCTATTCATGGATTTGTCAAGACGCCCTTTAAACGTCACTATCGTTCCTGCTTTCACCACCTCCTCCGGCAGCGAGTTCCAGGCACCCACTACCCTTTGTCTAAAAAACTTGCCTCGTCCATCTCCTCTAAACCTTGCCCCTCACACCTTAAACCTATGCCCCCTAGTAATTGACCCCTCTACCCTGGGAAAAAGCCTCTGACTATCCACTTTGTCTGTGCCCCTCATAATTTTCACAGTAAGTTGAATTCTAGGGTGAATATCCATTAAAACGCAGACTGTGAAATGGCAGTTCTGTTTGAAGATTGTAGCAGTGGGCAAGGGGAGCAGTAGGTCACGAAGAAACTTTTGGATCAGTGTACTGACTCTCAGCCCAATGGCTTTTCCAAACTGCCTTCTGCTGGAAGAAACCTGGCACAAAAGCAGCTGGTTGATGGACAAGGCATTGCAAGTCCAAACAAAGGACGACCTCAGAAGTTCAATGTATCAACAAATTGAGTTTAACACCTTTGAGTTAAGACACCTTAGCACTTCACAGCGGAGGGAGTTGACCACATGTCAGCCTTGGTAAATGGCTGCGAGAAATTTTGGTTACCCTCTCTTCTCAACCCAAGTTTACAGTCTGCATAAACCAAAAAGGCCGGTAAAATGAAGACTGGGGACTTTTTACAGTAACTTTATTTGAAGCCTACTTGTGACAATAAGCGATTTTCATTTTCATTCAAATTACGACAAACCAAAGGCAGCACGGTGGCCTAGTGGTTAGCACAACCGCCTCACGGCGCTGAGGTCCCAGGTTCGATCCCTGCTCTGGGTCACTGTCCGTGTGGAGTTTGCACATTCTCCCCGTGTCTGCGTGGGTTTCGCCCCCACAACCCAAAAATGTGCAGAGTAGGTGGATTGGCCACGCTAAATTGCCCCTTAATTGGAAAAAATAATTGGGTAATCTAAATTTTTTTTTAAAATTACGACAAACCATTTAGTTTTTCAGACCCTGCAGAACAAAAAATATCTGGTACAGTTTGTTTATGAGTGGTAATGTAACTTTTCAGCTCACCCAAACTCTGCTACCTGTGTCTTAACTCACAGGAAGTCCTGCTCCCCGAGTACCCTTGTGATCGCTGACCACTGTGGCTCACGGTCAAAAACAACAAATTCTCACCCTGTCTTCGCATTCCTTCACGGCTTTGCCCCTCTGTAATCTCCCCAATCCTCTGAGAAAACTCCACTCCTCCAATTCTGGTCTCATGAGTATTCCTGATTTGAATTGTTTTACCATTGGTGGCCAAGCCTTCAGCTGCCTAGCCCCGAAGGTCTGGAGCTCCGTCCATGCACTTTTCTATCTCACCTTCCTCCTTGAGAGTGGGAACAGAGTGTGGAGACCATGAGGGCAGAGTGCGACGAGGAATGAGTGCTAACTTGGGAATTTGGTGCAAATGATGGGACATCTCTGATAAGTTTTTCAAAACTGTTATTTAGATGAAGTCAGACTCTGACTTAGAAGCAGTCCACATCCAAATGCAGCAATCCCAGAATAACATTCAGGCTTGGGCTGACAAGTGGCAAGTAAGTGCTACATAAGTGACAGACAATGACCATCTCCAACAAGAGAGAATGTAACCATTGCCCCTTGACATTCAATGGGATTACCATAAATGAACCCCCCACAATCAACATCCTGGGAGTTACCATTGACCAGAAACCAGACCGGAGTAGCCATATTTATACTGTGGCTAACAGAGCAGGTCAGAGATTCGGAATCCTGACTCCCCAAAGCTTGTCCAGTGTGATGGAATATTCCCACTTGCCTGGATGAGTGCAGTCTAACAGCACTCAAGAAGGTTGGCGCCATCCAGGACAAAGTATCCCACTTGATTGGTATTCAACAAACATTTGCTCCTCCCACCACTGACGCTCAGTGGTACCAATGTGTACCATCCACAGGATGCGCTGCACAAACTCACCAAGGCTCCTTAGACAGCACCTTCCAACTAGAAGAACAAGGGCAGCATGGGAACGCAACCACTTGGAAGTTCCCCTACACTATCCTGTCTTGGAATTATATCGCCATTCCTTCCCTGTGCTGAGCCAAAATCATGGAACTCGCTCCCTATGGGTGTAACCTACACCACATGGTGCAAGAAGGCGGTTCACCACCACTTTCTCAAGGATAATTAGAGGTGGGTGATAAATGCTGTCCTAGCCAGTGACGCCCACACCCCATGAATGAATATAACTGCAAGCTAGTTAAAAGGGTAGGTTAACAGAAAACGCCTTGACAGTCAATCAGTTGAAAGGCGTTGCCTGTTTAAGTGTTCATCACTGTAGCTGAAAGTTGATTTAGCAGTTGCTGCTTTTTATACGTATTGCAGCACGGTAGCATTGTGGAGGGCAGCACGGTAGCATTGTGGATAGCACAACCGCTTCACAGCTCCAGGGTCCCAGGTTCGATTCCAGCTTGGGTCACTGCCTGTGCGGAGTCTGCACATCCTCCCCGTGTGTGCGTGGGTTTCCTCCTGGTGCTCCGGTTTCCTCCCACAGTCCAAAGATGTGCAGGTTAGGTGGATTGGCCCTGGATAAATTGCCCTTAGTGTCCAAAATTGCCCTTAGTGTTGGGTGGGGTTACTGGGTTATGGGGATAGGGTGGCGGTGTTGACTTTGGGTAGGGTGCTCTTTCCAAGAGCCGGTGCAGACTCGATGGGCCGAATGGCCTCCTTCTGCACTGTAAATTCTATGAGAATACCTGCAGTAGCTGGTGAGTGTTTAAGGCAATAATTAGGAGAGCAAGTAGGTAATAGGTTGGTGAGTTCTAAATCTTTTTAATTGTGTCAATCACTACTGCTGAGATACAAGTACAATAATAATAATCTTTATTAGTGTCACAAGTAGGCTTACATTGAAACTGCAATGAAGTTACTGTGAAAATCCCCCAGTCGCCACACTCCGCGCATGTTGGGTTACACTGAGGGAGAATTCAGAATGTCTAATTCACCTCACAAGCACGTCTTTCAGGAATTGTGGGAGGAAACCGGAGCACCCAGAGGAAACCCACATAGACACAGGGAGAACGTGCAGACTCCGCACAGAGAGTGACCCAAGCGGGAATCGAACCTGGGTCCCTGACGCTGTGAAGTAACAGCGCTAACCACTGTGCTACTGTGCCGCATTACATGACAACATCGTCACGGCACAGAAGGCCTATCATGTCTGCATCGGCTCCAAAAGATCATCTCACCTCGTTCTCTGCTCTCTCACTGTACACCTGCTCGTTCCTCCATTCCAAAAAGCAGTCTCATTCCCTTTTGAATATGCTTCAACAGGGGCTTTTCACAGTAACTTCATTGAAGCCTACTCGTGACAATAAGCGATTTTCATTTCATTTCATTTCATTTCAATTGAACATAGAATTTACAGTGCAGAAGGAGACCATTCGGCCCATTGAGTCTGCACCAGCCCTTGTAAAGAGCACCCCACTTAAGCCCCACACCTCCACCCTATCCCCGTAACCCAGTAACCCCACCTAACCTTTTTGGACACTAAGGGCAATTTAGCATGGCCAATCCACCGAACCTGCACATCTTTGGACTGTGGGAGGAAACCGGAGCACCCAGAGGAAACCCATGCAGACACGGGGAGAACGTGCAAACTCCACACAGACAGTGACCCAAGCCGACAATCGAACTTAGGGCCCTGGTGCTGTGCAGCAACCGTGTTAACTACTGTGCTACTGAGCTGCCCTAATTAAACCTGCCTCCTCCACACTCGGGCAGTTCATTCCAGACCCTTACCACTCGCTGCGTTAAAACATTTCTCCTCGTATCACCTTTGCTTCTTTTACTCATTACTTTAAATTTGTACAGTAAGACATCTTACAACAGGTTAAAGTCCAACAGCTTTATTTTGAATAACTAGCTTTCGGAGTGTAGCTCCTCCCTCAGGTGAGGTTTAAATTTGTACCCTCTCATTCTTTATTTAAAAATTTTGAGTACCCAATTCATTTTTCCCAATTAAGCAATTTAGCGTGAGAAATCCACCTATCCTGCACAAATTTTGGGCTGTGGGGGCGAAATCCACACAAACATGGGGAGAATGTGCAAACTCCACACAGACTGTGACGCATAGCCAAGATCAAACCTGGGACCTCGGCGTCGTGAGGCAGCAGAGCTAACCACTGTGCAACCATGCTGCCCTGTACCCTCTCGTTCTTGATCCTTTCATGAGTGAGGACAGTTTCTTCCTGTCTACTCTATCCAGAATCCCCCCGCCATGATTTTGAATATCTCTATCAAATCTCCTCTCACCCTCCTCTTCTCCAAGAAAAACAGTCCTAACCTCTCCAATCTATCTTCATAACTGACGTTCTTCACCCCTGAAATTATTCTTGTGCATCTTTTCTACACTCTCTCCAATGCCTTCACATCCTTCCTAAAAGGTGGTGCCTTTGGGTTTCCTCCGGGTGCTCTGGTTTCCTCCCACAGTCCAAAGATGTGCAGGTTAGGTGGATTGGCCATGCTAAAATGCCCTTGGTGTCCAAAAAGGTCAGGAGAGGTTATTGGGTTACGGGGCTAGGGTGGAAGTTAGGGCTTAATGTGGGTCGGTGCAGACTCGATGGGCCGAATGGCCTCCTTCTGCACTGTATGTTCTATGTTCTGTGTTCAAAACTGTACACAATCCTCCAGCTGAAGCTAAACTAGTTACTTATACAAATTCAATATAACTTCCCTGCTCTTGTACTCTCTGCTGTCCTAATAAAGCTTAGGATTCTTATGCCTTATTAATGTCTCTCACAACTTATCCAGCCACCTTCAATGATTTATGCACATATACACCGCGATCACCCTGCTCCTCTATTCAATTTATAGCTTAACTAGTTAAACCACTTTGACTTCCTGTGGCGGCATGTAAGAGGAGATTACATGTTAGATGGCTCTTTCTCGAGACTTGATTTTTTAGAATTTAATGCCGATCACAAGGGCAATTTTCGTTAAATAAGTGCAAGAAGACAGAAGGAAGAAAAATGTCCAAAACCCAAAGGAAAGCTGTCATGAAGAAGTGGGTGAATGAAGGTTCGCCATTGAGTGGAAGGGTTGGCTCGGCAACTGGATAGATGGTGGAGGCTGGGTCACTGGGTGTGACCGCACTGTTCACAGCAGAAAAGATGACCGAGGTGATGGTTGTGGAACTTCAAACACAGTTCGCAAAGCACATGGAGGTGATGAGGAAGGAGATGATGGCAACATTGAAGGTGCTGGTGGAGGAGGTGATTGCCCCGGTGAAGGCAACAATGTCGAGGACATCGGCCGAGGAGCAGGGTGGGAAACGGAAGAGAGTGGAAAAGGCCTTGTCGCAACACAGTGATCACCTCGCCTCGATGGGTGAGGAGCTGCAGAAGGTGGGTGGAGGCCAACAAGGGTCTGCGAGCCAAAGTGGAGGACCTGGAAAATATATCTAGGCGGCAAAATCTGAGGATCGTGGGCCTGCCCAAAGGAATGGAGAGCTCGAGATCATCGAGGTAATTTGTCAGGATGTTGACGGAGCTGTTGGGGGAGGAGGAAGATCCCTCTCGGTAAAAACTGGCTCAAAAGGCGTGGAGGCCTAAACCAAAGACGGATGAGCCACCAAGAGCAGTGATTATTTGTTTCTGTAGGTACCGCGTGAAGGAGAAGGTCCTGAGTTGGGCAAAGCAGAAGCGGGAAGTGCAGTGGGCTGGAGTTGGTATACATATATACCAGGACTTTACTGTTGAGTTAGCCTTTGGCCGGGTGAAAACAGCACTGTGTAACAGCAGTGTGCGGTTCGGCGTAGTATACCCAGATAAGTTCAGGTTGACCTGCAACTCCAAAGACTTTTATTTTGAGATGGTGGAAGCGGCGGATGCGTTTGTGAAGGCAGAAGGACTGGGGCAGACGTGAGAAATGGGACTGAGGATTGGTCTTGGACTGAGGGTTTGATTTGATTTTGATTTGATTCGATTTATTGCCACATGTACCGAAGTACAGTGAAAAGTATTTTTCTGCGGCTGAGGGAACGTACACAATACGTACATAGTAGACAAAAGAATAATCAACAGAGAACATTGACAAATGGTACATCGACAAACAGTGATTGGTTACAGTGCAGAGCAGTGGTTACAGGAGGGTTGGAGGCGTGTATGTAGCTCTATTTTTCACTGCATGTTGTTAAATGTGCTAAGTGAGTGGAAGTTGCCTATTTGGACAAGGTAAGAGTTGGGATTTTCTTTTGCAATGATGGTTCTTTGAGGTTTGTGTGTTTACACACTGGGGTTGTGTATTGAAGGGGATTTCTATGTTTTCCTGAGACCGGGCAGGGGGGAAGCGGAGTGAGGCCTGGACAGGAGCCACCACACTGACTAGCTCAAGCTGGCCAGTGAACGGGAGTGTGGTGGGGGGAGGGGCTGCGGTCATCGGAACCTGGTAGAACAGGTTTCAATGGGCCTAGGAGATGTCCAAAGTTGGGGGAGCGGACCGATACTGGGTGAGGTATTTTCAAGATGTGGAGATGCCGGCGTTGGACTGGGGTGAGCACAGTAAGAAGTCTTACAACACCAGGTTAAAGTCCAACAGGTTTGTTTCAAACACGAGCTTTCGGAGCACGGCTCCTTCTTCAGGTGAATGGAAAGGCTTGTTCCAGAAATGTTTATATAGACACAGTCAGAGATGCCCGGAATGCGAGCACCTGCAGGCAATCAAATCATCAAAGATGCAGAGAGAGAGGTAACTCCAGGTTAAAGAGGTGTGAATTGTCCCAAGCCAGTTCAGTCGGTAGGCCTCTGCAAGTCCAGGCTTGTTGGTGGGGGCCGAATGTAATGCGACATGAATCCCAGATCCCGGTTGAGTCCGCATTCATGCGTGCGGAACTTAGCTATAAGTTTTTGCTCAGCAATTTTGCGTTGTCGCGTCTCCTGAAGGCCTCCTTGTAGAATGCTGACCCGGAGATCAGAGGCTGAATGTCCTTGACTGCTGAAGTGTTCCCCAACTGGAAGGGAACAGTCCTGCCTGTTGATAGTCGCACGATGCCCGTTTATTCGTTGTATTTTCAAGAGGAAGTGGATGGGAGGATTCTAAGGTGGGGGGGAGGGGGCTCGATGGTAACAATGAGGCGGGATGGGCGAAGCCCAGTGGACAGCGCCTGAAGTTATGATGATGGTGGATAGGAGGGGAGGGGCTAGGGGGGAGGGGACGGTGAGAGACACACACACACACCCCCCCTCCCGGGTTAGGATCGTTTTATGGAATGTGAGGGGTTTGTTTGAGAGAGGCTTTCAGTGTCATCTCGGGGATAGTGCTCGTAAACTTGGAACCAGGGTACCCCAGAAGCCTTTTTCGGGGGGTCGGACCGGCTCGGGTGGCAGGCAGGTGCAAGGGCAGATGTTAGCCTTTACCTCGCTGATTGCCCAGAGGCGGGTCCTGTTGGGGTAGAGGTTAGCTTTTCCACCCTGGCACACGGCTTGGCGGGGGGCAGGGGGGTGGGGGGGGGGGGGGGGGGGGGGGGAAACCTATATGAATTTCTTTGACTCACGGGAAGGTGAAGTCTCTGCTGATGGGGATGAAGGAAGGTTTCACAATTCATGGGGGCTGTTTATTATGCACTTGCGAAAATTGGTTGCCATTGAACATTAGGAGGGAGAAGGGGCTGTCGTTGGTGATGCGACCATCAACTCACACGAGACAGAGAGTTTTTTTTTTTAAAGTTTTTTTTCTAAATTTAGATTACCCAATTATTTTTTCCAATTAAGGGGCAATTTAGTGTGGCCAATCCACCTACTCTGCACATTTTTGGGTTGTGGGTGCGAAACCCACGCAGACACGGGGAGAATGTGCAAACTCCACACAGACAGTGACCCAGAGCCGGGATCGAACCTGGGACCTCAGCGTCGTGAGGCGGTTGTGCTAACCACTTGAGGCGGTTGTGCTAACCACTTCGAGACAGAGAGTTGAAGTGAACAGTGGCTTTAATCAACTAGAACAGTGCCTGCCTGTGACTGCTCTGCACTGAGAGCTGCCTACAGGGCAGTTGCTCCATATACCTCCCCTAAACGGGGCGGAGACAAGGGCGGAGCCCACAAGGGCAACAACATAGTACAATGCAATACAGTGGTGAATGGTTGCCATAATACGTTCACCACAGGCGGTATCATTGTATTTGGTTACACTGTTTACGGATTGATTGTCAATTTGTGTTTTTTACCTGGAATGTACGAGTGGATGTTTTGATCTGTATATTGAGCGCGGTGCAGTTTGTGTGCGGGGATTGTTATTGTATTTGTTTTTGTTTGTTTTTTCTTTGGTTGTTTATTGATGAAAATATTGAAAATGAGGAAAATAAAAAGAGTTTTTTAAATAACTAATTAAACCACTTAACACAGCAGATATCAATTGAATGGTATTTCTAAACTTGAAACCTAATTAATTAAATAAACCACATAAAGATGTTAAGATGTGATTTGTTGCAGTTACAGCGTATGGGAGCTGGTGGACATCAGTGTGATCCACAGCAGCAGCATCTGCATTAGGTGATTGAATATCATAGAACATACATACAGTGCAGAAGTAGGCCATTCGGCACATCATGTCTGTACTGACCCACTTAAGCCCTCACTTCCACCCTATCCCTTTAACCCAATAACCCCTCCTAACCTTTTTTTAGACACTAAGGGCAATTAAGCATGGCCAATCCACCTAACCTGTACGTCTTTGGACTGTGGGAGGAAACCAGAGCACCCGGAGGAAACCCATGCAGACACGGGGAGAACGTGTAGACTCCACACAGACAGTGACCCAAGCCGGGAATCGAACCTGGGACCATGGCGCTGTGAAGCCACAGTGCTATCCACTTGTGCTGCCCGTTAACAAGGAGCTTCAGCTCAGCGTTGATGAGCTGGAATCTTGAGCTTCAGACTGTCACACTAATGAAGTACAAACATTGAATTACATCCTGAAATCTGAACTTTAAACAAAACCTGTGACTTTAAAAAAAAACATGCTAGCCAAAGATTGCTGAGGATGTGAAGTCATTCACTGGCTGAATTGCTGGGGGATGGAGGGTGGGTGATACTCTGGGAGACAATAGAACCCCACCCTGTTTCCCGACAGAGAAACATCTAAAGCATATAGAAACAAATTGCCTAATGGAGACGATGGGACATAATGGGAGATGAGTATCATCTCGTAAGGAAATATCCTGTGAGTAATGTCCAGACGGATATGTGAATTTCGCCTTCCAGGAATATAGAAAGACTGGGATACAAGCCAGCTGAAAAGCTGCCTCAAGTGTGTGTGCTAACCTGTACTACGGTGTCAGAACGTGTGTGACACAGAGACAAAAAGCCAGCTGGCACCCCTGCCGGTATATCTCCGTCTTTCTCTCTCTCCCACTGTTAGAGTAATTCAAGTTAGCAAAGGCCACAGCTGAAAAGAAAACATGGAAGCTTCTCCCCCAGACTGAAGAACACTGGAATCTCAAAACTGACTATTCGCCCGCTGAAGTCAGTGCTGGAATCACGAAACCAACTATTTGCCTACTGTAGTCAGCGCTACTGGAATTTCAAACCAGACACTCATCTACTTCTCACAAATCAAAGGCTGTTTTGAATACATTTGTTTTTTTTGCTTACTTACTTTGGACTCATTTCTCACTCCTAATCAGTATCAATGTATCTGCACATGTCTTCCCATTTTCTTGCCTTTAGTAGTTAATAAAAATCACTCTATCTTTAACTCAAGGAAGCCTGGGTAAACAGGCTCCTTTTAAACCATAAATTGGGATTGGAAAAAGGTATCCACGCAAAGTGTGGCCAACAGTTCTCCCTCCTCACCTGGGGTATAAAAATTTGTTGTGGGGGGGGGGAGTCTCAGCCGGATTTACAGGTTTTGGGAATTCACTCGGGGACCGGTTGTAACAAGACACCGATGCATCAGGGAGGGGGAAAGTTACCTGGACTCTTTATTCCAGGAGGCAGTCACACCCCATCGGCTAGTACTTTTGATTGGTCCATGGTCAGGCACAGGAGGGTGTGACTATGAGTGAGGCGGGTGTGGGCACTCAGAGGAGCCTCGGCCTTTATAATTTGCCAACAGGTTCCAGGTCTTGCAGATTGCGTGGATGAGAGCAGAGTCTGTAGGCAGAAAGAGCAAACTGACCACAACACCATGCTGCAGGAAACTATTCAAATAGGAGAAGTAAAATAGGAATGTGTTTGTAGTAGGGGACAGTATAGTTAGGGGGATAGTGTTGAGTGTATGAGTTCCAAAGGCTGTGTTGTCTGCCTGCTGCCAGGGTTAAGGACATCACTTCAGGGTTGTCAAGGAACCGGGAGAGGTTGGGAAGTAACCAGTTGCCATGGTGAACATGGTTGCCAACGATATAGGTAGGATTAAGAACGAGGTTCTGCTCAGGGAGTATGAGCTAAATTTAAAAGCAGAACCACAAAGATAATAACGGCTGGATTATTACCTGAGCCACAAGCAAATTGATTTGTGGTAAATAAGATCAGAGAGTTAAACGTGTAGCTGAAATATTTGTGTGGGAGAAATGGGCTTTGATTTGAGGATACTGGCACCAGTGTTGAGGAAAGAGGGAGCTGCACTGTTGGAATAGCCTTCACCTGAACCCCTGCAGGGGCAGGTGTCCTGGCGAATCAGTTAAGTAGGGAGGGCTTTAAACCTGATGCTGGAGTAGGCCGCATGTGAGGGGAGATTTGGATTGTTACAGAGAAAGGACAAGGTAATAGGCAAGGTAGTGTTACCAGAGTGTGAAAGGAAGTTGGGCATACAAATGTTCAGATTGCACGAGCAAACATGGTCAGAGTTGGGAAAAATGGATGCCAACTAACTGAGGGGTCGGAAGGTTCGGGTGAAATGAGATCTAGAAATCCAAAAATTAGGTTGAGGCAATAGGAAAGTTTCCATGTTGGTAAAGACAAGCTGAGTGGCATAAGGAGGGACAGAGAGTTTAACGGTAATAGTGCATCAAGGCCCATACAGGAAATAGTAGCTTAAAAATAATATTGAAATCGCTTTATCCAAATGCATAAAGCATCTGCAAAAAGGTAGATGAACTAGCAGCAAAACATTGAGATAAATGATTAGATATAATCACCGTTTCAGAGTTATGGTGATGAAGGTTGGGAAATAAATATTCCAGGGGACACAATATTTTGAAAAGACAGGCAGAATATAGACAGGCAGAGTAGAAAAGGAGGAGAGGTGACCCTGATAATAAAGGAAGACATAAGGAAATTAGTGAGAAAGTATCCTGGCTAGGATTCTCCGACCCCCCCACCGGGTCAAGGAATCCCCAGGGGGGGAGGTGCGAATCCCGCCCCGACGCCGGCTGCCGTATTCTCTGGCGCCATTTTCCAGGTGGCGGCAGGATTCCCACACGATGGTCCGAGCGGCCGTACATTTTTGGCCAGTCCTGCCAGCGTGAATTACTCACCTCACGCATGGTGGGACCTGGCAGGTAAGTATGCGGGGGCGGTCCTCGGTGGGGGGGAGGCAGGATGATCCGACCCCGGGGGGGGCACCACGGTGGCCTGCCCCGCAATCAGGGCCCACCGATCTATGGGTGGGCTTGTTCTTTGGGGGCACTTCTTTCTTCTGCTCCGGGCCCCTGTAGGGCTCTGCCATATTGCCCGGGGGCCGGTGCGGAGAATAGAACCCCCCCCTCACCGCGCGCATGCGTGAAGATATGCCGGCCCGTCTGCGCATGCGCGCAATCTCACCAGCAGTTCTGCGCATGCGCGAAATCCCGTCGGCCCTTGGCCGCCAGCTGGAGCGGCGCCAACCCCTCCAGCATCCACCTAACCGCCTAGAAAGTTAAGAATACCTCACCTTGGGGGGGGGCCGTTGTCGCCGGAGTTGTTGCCGCCGGTTTTCCCGCCGGCGTGGGGACTTAGTCCCCAGAAGGGAAAATGCCAGCCCTTGACTCAGTAAATCTCAAAGTAGGATCAGTGGGGATAGAGATTAGACATGGCAACGGTAAGAAAATGCTGGTGTAAGTTCTTTGTCGGCCTCCTCACGACAGTTCTACCATTGGACAAAGCATTAAGCAGGAACTTATTGCTGATTATTACAGAGGCAATAAAATAGTTGCGGGAGACCATATAGACTGAGTTAATCAAATTGACAAACGTGATCTGGAAGGTGATTTTGAGGAATGCTTTCCTGACAGTTTCCCGAGTAATATATTGTGGAACCAACAAGTGATAAAGCTATTTTAGATCCAATAGGCCGGGGACAGCATGGCGGTGCAGTGGTTAGCACTGCAGCTTCACCACACCGAGGTCCCTGGTTCGTTCCCAGCCCTGGGTCACTGGCCATGTGGAGTTTGCACATTTTCCCTTTGTTTGCATGGGTTTTGCCCCCACAACCCAAAGATGTCCAGGGTAAGTGAATTGGCAACGCTAAGTTGCCCCTTAATTGGAAAAAATGAATTTGGTACTCTAAAGTTTATTTTTTTTTAAAATTTAGATCCAATTGTATGCAATAAGACAGGGTTAATTCATAATGTCATGGTAAAAGGACCACTGGGAAATATAATACAATTGAATTCCACATTATGTTTGAAAATGACAAACTCCAATCACAAACAAGAATCTTAAACTTAAATACAGCCAATTTATGGTTGAATGGGTAAACAGCCCGAAAGTTATGGAGGTCAATAAATTGTGGGAAACATTTAAAGAAGCAATTCAAAAAATGTTGAACAAAAACACATCCTTTTGAAAAACAAAAACTCAACAAGAAAAACCCATCCATAGCTTATTATAGAGGTTAAGGATGGTGGTAGATTAAAAGAAACGAAAGAGAAAATGCTGGAAAATCTTAGCAAGTCTGGCAGCATCTGTAGGGAGAGAAAAGAGCTAACATTTCAAGTCCGATGACTCTTTGTCAAAGCTAAGAGACAGAGAAAGTGGGAAATATTTATACTGTGGAGTGAGAATGAAAGATGAGTCATAGCCATAGAAACCCAGGGAAACCGGTGCTAGTGGCCACAGAAACCAAGGGGAAAGAGTGCAGTCCCCAGAGAGGACAAAAGATGTGAAAAGTCAAACAGCAGGGAAACTAACATCAGAGGATGAACTGTAGATGTGGGGGGAGGGGAAGGGGGAAGCAAAGAGGAGAAAGGTGAAGGAAAGGTGGATAAGATTGGGGGCGGGGGAATTAAATATATATTAAGAAAGAAATAAATGGTAAAAGACAGTTAAAATGAAATGAAAACAAATGGGTCGAGGTGGAGTAGAGCTGATCATCTGAAGTTGTTGAATTCGATGTTCAGGCCGGAAGGCTGTAGCGTGCCTAACCGGAGGGAATGAGGAAATGGCAGAGACATTGATAAATTATTTAGTGTCTGTGGACATAAATTACATGCCTGAAATAAAGGGTAACCTTGGGACTAATAAATCTGAGCAAATTAAAGTCATTAACATCAGCAGAGAAAAAAAAGGCTGGAGAAACTCAAGCGAAAATCTGACAAATTCTTGGACCATAAGACATAGGAGTAGAATTAGGCCACTTGGCCCATCGAGTCTGCTCCGCCATTCAATCATGGCTGATATTTTCTCATCCCCATTCTCCTGCCTACTCCCCATAACCCCTGGTCCCCTTATTAATCAAGAACCTATCTATCTCTGTCTTAAAGACACTCAGTGAATTGGCCTCCACAGCCTTCTGCAGAAAAGAGTTCCACAGATTCACCACTCTCTGGCTGAAAAAATTCCTCCTCATCTCTGTTTTAAGGATCATCCCTTTAATCTGAGATGGTGTCCTCTGGTTCTAGTTTTTCCTATAAGTGGAAACATCCTCTCCACGTCCACTCTATCCAGGCCTCGCAGTATGTGCGGGTTAGGTGGATTGGCCATGCTAAATTGCCCGTAGTGTCCTAAAAAGTAAGGTTAAGGGGGGGGGTTGTTGGGTTACGGGTATAGGGTGGATACGTGGGTTTGAGTAGGGTGATCATGGCTCGGCACAACATCGAGGGCCGAAGGGCCTGTTCTGTGCTGTACTGTTCTATGTTCTATGTTCTAGTATCTTGTACGTTTCAATAAGATCCCCTCTCACCCTTCTAAACTCCCAACGAGTACAGATCCAGAGTCCTCAAATGTTGCTCATACGACAAGTTCTTCATTCCAGGGATCATTCTTGTGAACCTCCTCTGGACCCTTTCCAGGGCCAGCACATCCTTCCTTAGATATGGGGCCCAAAACAGCTCACAATACTCCAAATGGTGTCTGACCAGAGCCTTATACAGCCTCAGAAGTACATCCCTGGTCTTGTATTCTGGCCCTCTTGACATGAATGAACATAGAACATAGAACAGTACAGCACAGAACAGGCCCTTCGGCCCTCAATGTTGTGCCGAGCCATGATCACCCTACTCAAACCCACGTATCCACCCTATACCCATAACCCAAAACCCCCCCCCTTAACTTTACTTTTGTTAGGACACTACGGGCAATTTATCATGGCCAATCCACCTAACCCGCACATCTTTGGACTGTGGGAGGAAACCGGAGCACCCGGAGGAAACCCACGCACACAGGGGGAGGACGTGCAGACTCCACACAGACAGTGACCCAGCCGGGAATCGAACATGGGACCCTGGAGCTGTGAAGCATTTATGCTAACCACCATGCTACCCTTCTGCCCTTAATGCTAACATTGCATTTGCCTTCTTAACTGCCGACTGAACCTGCACATTAATCTTAAGAGAATCGGGAACAAGGACTCCCAAGTCCCTTTGTGCTTCTGCTTTCGGAAGCATTTCCCCATTTAGAAAATAGTCTGTGCCTAGATTCCTCCTTCCAAAGTGCATAACCTCACACTTTTCCACATTGTATTTCATTTGCCACTTCATTGCCCACTCTCCTAGCTTGTCCAAGTCCTTCTGCAGCCCCCTTGCTTCCTCAATACTACATGGCCTACATCCTGAGATTCTAAAAGAGATAATTGCCAAGATAGTGAATGTGCTGGTTACTATTTTCCAAAATTCTGTTATTATAGAAAGGACCCACAGATTGGAAGTTAGCAAATGTAACACTGCTATTCAAGAAAGGAGGGAGAGAGAAAACAGGAAACTACAGGCCAGTTAACTTGACGTTAGTCATCAGGAAAGTGCTGTTATCGATTATTTAGGAAATCTTAGAAAAGTCAGATTAGAACAAGTTAGTATGGTTCTGCAAAGGGAAACCTATTTGGCAAATTTGTTCGAGTTTTTTGAGGATGCAACGATTAAGGTAGATAGTGGGGGTGCAGGGAATGGGCCTAGGTAGGGTGCTCTTTTAGAAGATAGGTGCAGACTCAATGGACCAAATAGCTTCCTTCTGCACTGTCAGGATTCTATGATAAAGGAGAACCAGTGGAAGTAATAAAGCTGTTATATGACCCTTGGTGGCAATATGCCGTGTTCTTTGTCTTTTGATCCAGAATGGTCCATTGAGTTGATGACAAAGAATCACCAGTCATTAGATTGAAACAAAACTAATTTATTGGATAACGATTAATTAAATGAAGTTCACACACTACTGAGCTATAGTTAATAATAAAGTAATATTGAATCTGTCCAACAGTAATCAATAATCTAGTCGTCACTAATAATATCCTCGTGTTAACTCTAATCTATTCCTCGTGCTGTTCTCAGGCTTTCTCCTTTGCTAACTCTTCACTAACTACCCAGCATTCCCTGAGGTATGATTTATATACAGAGAAATGGTGGTGCCCTCTAGTGTTGAGTTACACAGAGATGTAATAATTAACCCTTCACTAGCTTGCCTCTATACATATCATTACAAAAGCTGTATTTCCAAAAGGCATTGGAAAAGATGCCACACAAAGGGCTAATGTACAAGATAAAGGCTGATGGATGTGGTGGTGATTTAGCAGCATGACTAGAGAATTAGTTAACAAACAAGATACAGAATAAGCATAAATGGGGCATTTTCAAGTGGAGTTACTAGTAGAGTGCCAAAAGTATCAGTTCTGGGTCTCATCTATTTCCAACTGTAATATTGACCTAAACAAAGAGACGAAGAGTTATGCAGCTAAGTTTGGTGTCGGTACAAACCCCATGGGAATGCAAGCTGTCAGGAGGACACAAAGAAGGTGCAACAAGATGTAGACAGGTGAAGCAATTGAGCAACAAGTTGGCAGATGGAGTATAATGTGGAGAAGTGTGAGGTTATTCACTTTGGTTGTAATAATGCAGAAAGTATATTAAAGGAATGGCACTTGTAAATGTTGATGTTCAGAAAAATTTGGATGTACTGGTACAAGGAACGTAAAAGGTTAGCAAGCAGACAATAAATTAGGAAGGCAAAAAGCATGTTGAACTTTATTACAAGATGATTGGAGCACAGGAGTAAAGATATCTTGCTATAATTGTGCGGGATTTAAGTGAGACCATGCCTGGAATACTATCTGCAAGTTTGCTCTCCGTATTTAGGAAGGGTACACTTGTACTGGAGACAGTGAAGATTCAGTAGATTGGTCCTTGGGAAAAGAGGGTTGCCCTGTGATAAGAGGTTGAATAAATTGGGTCTATATTCTCTGGAGTTTAGAAGAATTAAAGATGATCTCATTGAAACATTCAAGATTATGAAGGGGCTTGCCATCACTGTGATGCTGTTTCGCGGGCTCGGTTTCAGGACATGTAGCCTGTTCATTTAGGACTGAGATGAGGATAATTTTTTTCACTCAAATGGTTGTGACTTTATGGAATTCTCTGCACCAAAGGCTTGCAGATGGCCCATCATTGAATACATTTAAGGCTGGGACAGGCAGATTTTTAGTTTCTCAGGAAACCAAGGGACATGGGGAGTAGGCATGAAAATGCAATTGAAGTCGACCAGCCATGATCACATTGAATGGTGGAGCAGACACAAATGGCCATATGGTCTACCCCGCTCCTATTTCTTATTTTCTTATTTATCACACTGATTAAAACCGACCACTTTGACCAAGCTTTTGGTCATTCAACCTGGTATCTTCTTATGTGGCTTGGCGTCACGTTTTATAATGCTCCTGTGAAATGTCTTGGGCAAAAGGGATTTGGGATGACATTACATGAGAGGTGGGAATGGTGGCACAGTGGTTAGCACTGTTGCTTCACAGCACCAGGGACCTAGGTTTGATTCCCGGCTTGGGTCACTGGCTGTGTGGAGTCTGCACATTTTCCCCGTATCTGCGTGTGTTTCCTCCGGGTGCTCCAGTTTCCTCCCACAAGTCCCAAAAGACGTGCTGTTGGGTGAATTGGACATTCTGAATTCTCCCTCAGTGTACCCAACCAGGCGCTGGAGAGCAGAGACGAGGGGATTTTCACAGTAACTTCATTGCAGTGTTAATGTAAGCCTACTTGTGACACTAAGAAAGATTGCTTTTAGTATTATATAGATATAAGTCATAGTTCTAAATGGCACACCTTGGCCAATCTGAGCTGATTTGCCAATCTAATAGCACCCTTTTCCCCTGTCGAATAAATGCTTATGATTGTCGAAAATTTGGCAATATTGCATTTGTCCTGATAGTGCAAGGCAAAAAACTTTGGCAACGTTGTCTCGCTTTTCAGCAATATTCCAGTTTGGTACCACCAAACAATTTGAGAAAAAGTTTGTTCACCAAGAGGGTGGTGGGAATCTGGAACTCACTGCCTGAAAGGGTGGTGGAGACGGGAATCCTCACAACATTTCAGAAGCATTTAGGCGAGCACTTGAAATGCCGCAGCATACAAGGCTACGGGCCAAGTGCAGGAAAATGGGATTAGTATAGGTAGGTGTTTGATGGCCGGTACGGACATGTAGGGCCGAAGGGCCTCGTTCTGTGCCTCATGGCCGGGGGGGGGGGGGGGGGGGGGGGGGCATTTCCACGTGACCCCCATGTGAGTTTCCTGGTAGCAGGAGGCGGGCTGCCATTGGACAGCGGCATTCCGAGTCTGTCCTGGTGTCCAATCTGATGCCAGATTTTCACTGTAAACACAGCATCACCGGAGACTGGGTTCCAAAAATAGAACATTCAGTACTGCTGTTCCTGATGCTATACAAAGGTCTCTTAAATACGTGTTGAAGGGATAACCTTCATTAACAAGTTTGCAGCAGGATTAAGAGGAGAATTAGTCGGGGCTTTTGAGTGTTTTACCTGCATGCCATCATGCACATGCTGAAGTCCAAGAAATCCTGAAGAAATAATGCAATTCGAAAACAAAACAGATTGAACATAATTTCCAACGATGCATGCTTGCTATGTTGGCAAATAAAAGAAATAAGCTGCTGTTTAATTGTGGTGACTAAAGGGCCAGTTCCACTCCATTGCGTTGTGGTGTGTGTTAACACATGCAAATCACTTCAGCCCGGTCGGTAACTTAAGAAGATATATTGCTCCTGCAATTTGTTCAATGTCTTACTAAACCAGAATTATTATTTTTCTTAAAGGCAGATACCAGAGGCATGACTTTGATAATTCATCAGTGGCTACACATGACTAACTAGATGCAACATGCGCTTTGCAGAGGAAGCAATTTAATAGTTTTGTAGAAAGACACTGATATCATCATATTCCAGTTGATCATTGTAATAAAAAACTGTCATCTGTCTTTCATGCAAGGCCCCGAATAAAGTTAAATGTTCATCTTCACTCACTGGGCTGGATTCTCCGGTCCCCCAGCTCTGTGTTTCTTGGCCGCACGCCATTCGCTGGCGGCAGAATTCTCTGCTCCCGCCGCTTGTCAATGGGATTTCCCATTGAAGCCACCCACACCGCCGGGAAAACCATGGGTGGGGGTGCACTGCTGGCGGGAACAAAGAATCCCAATGGCCGGAGAACTCCGGCTACTTTCTGGGTGCAGGCTAAAAGCAGGGGTAGGCCACAGCCGCTTAAGCTCATTCTGCAATTCAATTAGATCATGCCCGGCTGATATCTTAACTCCACTTACTACCTTACTTGTTTCAATATTGTTTAGTACCCTTGCCTGACAACAATCACAATCTCAAATTTGAAATTCTCAAATGTCACCCTCAACAGATTTTTGGGGAGAGAGATCCAGACTTCCACTGCCCTTTGAGTGTTCCCTGACATTAACTTCAGCAGCCTGGCTCAAAGGTTCAGGTTATGACAGAAAATGCTGGATAAACCCAGCAGGTCTGGCAGCATCTGTGGAGAGAGAAACAGAGCTATAATTTCCCATCCAAATGATCCTTATTCAGAAAACTTCATATCCAAAATTATATCTCTCTTTCTCTCTACATACGCTGCCAGACCCGCTGAACTTATCCAGCGCTTTCTGTTTTTATTTCCGATTTCCAGCATCCGCAGAATTTTGCTTTAAGGTTCTGCAACTTACCAAAGTTTGTGGCACAGATTTCAATAAATCTAGAATGGGGGTGGGTTGAGAAACAGGGGTGCTAGAGCCACTTCACTGGGTCGCCGTCAATGTCCCCATATGTCCCACAGGATGATTCAAACTCAGAAATGTCTCCCAACACCAGCCTATCAATTGGAACTGTGTGTGTATAGAATAGGATCTCCAAGATGTGATTTTGTAATTCCTTGTGCTGGCACCTACCTACCAGGGGACATGTGAGACTGGCGATTTTCACTGGCACACCAAATACCCATTCAGAGACTAAACGCAAACTAGGTGACCGCTTTGCAGAGCACATTTGATCTGTCCGCAAGCAGGACCCAGACCTCCCTGTCGCTTGCCGTTGCAACTCACCGTCCTGCTCTCATGTCCACATGTCTGTCCTTGGCCTGCTGCAATGTTCCAGTAAAGCCCACTGCAAACTGCAAGAACTGCATTGGATCTTCCGATTACGCATGTTACAGCCTTCCAGACTTAATGGGTGGGATTCTCTTGGCTCAGGGCCGGGCCGGAGAATCCCCGTGAGGGGCGCGAATCGCGCCCTGATGCCGGCACGAGATTCTCTGCTCTGCGGAGAATTGGCACCAGCGTGGTTGGCACGGCGCCGGTCGGGGGCCACTCTACGCGGCCGGCCCGCCGATTCTCGGCCCGGGATTGGCCGAGCGGCCGTCGTAAAAATGACGAGTCCTGCTGGCGCAGTCCACACCTGCTCTCAGCTGGCGGGACCTCGGCGTGGAAGGGTCGGGGGGGGGCAGACTGTGGGAGAGAGGGGGTGTCCTCTCCCCCACAGGCCGTGATCAGGGCCCGCTGATCGGTGGGCTGGCCTCTCTGGCTAGGGACCTCGTTTCTTCCGCGTCGGCCCCTGTAGTCCTGCGCTCTGTTGCGTTGGGGCCAGCGCGTTTAGGAATCCACTGCGCATGCGCGCATTGGCGCCGGTGCCACTGCGCATATGCAGATCCCGTGGCGCCCAGTTTGCGCCGGGATCTGCAGCTGGAGCGGCGTGAACCGCTCCAGTGTCGTGCTGGCCCCTTTTGCGGGCCAGAATTAGTCGTCGGGTCAGCCCGTTCATGCCGTCATAAAACGCGACGGCGTTTACGATGGCGTGGACGCTCTGCCGCGGGATTAGAGAATCCCGCCAATATTGAGTTCAACAACTTCAGACTGTGAACTCTCCCCTCCACCTTCACTCCACTTTTATTTCCATCAATTTAGTTTCACTTCTCCCATCGATCCATTTTTTCATCACCACTGTTTCCCCCTCCCCCACCCACCCCTCCTCTAGGGCCATCTGTTCCATGGAGTCCTTCGACAGTCCGTGTCCAAATGCAGTAAGACCTGGACATTATCCAGACTTGGGCTGACAAGTGGCAAATTACATTCACGCCACATGAGTGCCAGGCAATAACCATCTCCCACAAGAAAGGATCTAACCAGCGTCCCTTGACAGTCAATGGCAATACCATCGCTGAATCCCCCACAATCAACATCCTGGGGTTACCATTGATCAGAAACCTAACTGGACTAGTCACATTAATACTGTGGCTACCAGGGCAGGTCAAAGACGAGGAATCCAACTGAGAATAGCTCAGCTCCTGACTTCCCCGCAAAGCCTGTCCACCATCTACAAGTTACAAGTCAGGAGTGTAATGGAATACTCACCACTTGCCTGGATGAGTGCAGCTCCAACAACACGCAAGAAGCTCGACACCATCCAGGACAAAGCAGCCCGCTTGAATGCTCCCCCTTCCACAAACATCCAAACCCTCCACCACCGACAAACAGTCGCAGCAGTGTGTACCATCTACAAAACGCACTGAAGTAACTCACCCAGGTTCCTCAGACAGCACCTTCCAAACCCACGACCAATACCATCTAGAAGGACAAGAGCAGCAGATACATGGGAACCCCACCACCTGGAGGCTCCCCTCCAAGTCACTCACCATCCTGTATTGGAAATATATCCCGTTCCTTCACTGTCACTGGGGCAAAATCTGGAACTCCCTCCCTAACAGCACTACGGGTGCACCTACACCTCAAAGACTGCAACAATTCAAGAAGGCAACTCACCACCTTCTGAAGGGCAACTAAGGATGGGCAATAAATGCTGGCCTAACCAGCGACACCCACATCCTGTAAATTAATTTAAAAGAACACTACCTCTGTTCTGCCTTCAACACATTCTGATCTCTTAATAGTAAATAAGTCCCAGATGGCCATAAGCTGTTTTTTCCTTTGAGGGGGAGAGCTGACTGGTGGGGATTTAACCTGAGGATCACCACACCTCAGGCGAGGGGCAAGGTTGAGAAGGTGGGGCCTTCATGAATAACCTCAGCCAGTAGGGGAATTGAACCCGTGCTGCTGGCCTTGCTCTGCATCGCAAACCAGCTGTCCAGCCAACTGAGCTAAACTGTGGCAGGAGAGCCCAGTGGCCCAGATTAACCTTGTGGAGTCCTGCCTTTCACTATAATTTAAAGTTCACCTTTTACGGGCCGTCTTTGACTTTACCGCCAGAAGTCTGTTTGGAGAGTGCAGAGTCTAGCTTAAACTGCGTCTGCCCTGAAGTGGCAGTCATGCTCCTATGTATGTGATAGGATACCAATATTCATGTGGAAAGGGGCCTGTGTCTGAAACAGCTAAGTGCTTTGGCTACCTAATGCTGGGCCCCGTTAAAACTGGCAACAGTCAGAACCTAACAATGGCCAACTGTGTCTATCAATGTCCATTTTAAGCTCCTTAATTCTATTTTGGCTAGTTTCAATCAGCCCCATTGACAGACCCGCACTATGACGGCACTATCCAATATAATTTCTACACAAGCATCAGCTAAATCGTAGAGGATGTACCGCAAAATATTTATTTTCCAACTTTTAATATCAGGTAAACTCTACTCTTAACTGGTCTACCCTTTTATACCACTTGCAGCCTTGTGAAAATATTTCATAGGTACATAGGTAGATGGGTTCATAGGTATTACAAAGAACAAAGAACAAAGAAAATTACAGCACAGGAACAGGCCCTTCGGCCCTCCCAGCCTGCGCCGATCCAGATCCTTTATCTAAACCTGTCTTCTATTTTCCAAGGTCTACTTCCCTCTGTTCCCGCCCATTCATATACCTGTCTAGATGCTTCTTAAATGTTGCTATCGTGCCCGCCTCTACCACCTCCGCTGGTAAAGCGTTCCAGGCACCCACCACCCTCTGCGTAAAAAACTTTCCATGCACATCTCCCTTAAACTTTCCCCCTCTCACCTTGAAATCGTGACCCCTTGTAACTAACACCCCCACTCTTGGGAAAAGCTTGTTGCTATCCACCCTGTCCATACCTCTCATAATTTTGTAGACCTCAATCAGGTCCCCCCATAACCTCCGTCTTTCCAACGAAAACAATCCTAATCTACTCAACCTTTCATCATAGCTAGCACCCTCCATACCAGGCAACATCCTGGTGAACCTCCTCTGCACCCTCTCCAAGGCATCCACATCCTTCTGGTAATGTGGCGACCAGAACTGCACGCAGTATTCCAAATGTGGCCAAACCAAAGTCCTATACAACTGTAACATGACCTGCCAACTCTTGTACTCAATACCCCGTCCGATGAAGGCAAGCATGCTGTATGCCTTCTTGACCACTCTATCAACCTGCATTGCCACCTTCAGGGTACAATGGACCTGAACTCCCAGATCTCTCTGCACATCAATTTTCCCCAAGACCCTTCCATTGACCATATAGTCCGCTCTTGAATTTGATCTTCCAAAATGCATCACCTCGCATTTGCCTGGATTGAACTCCATCTGCCATTTCTCTGCCCAACTCTCCAATCTATCTATATTTTGTTGTATTCTCTGACAGTCCTCCTCGCTATCTGCAACTCCACCAATCTTAGTATCATCTGCAAACTTGCTAATCAGACCACCTATACCTTCCTCCAGGTCATTTATGTAGATCACAAACAACAGTGGTCCGAGCACGGATCCCTGTGGAACACCACTAGTCACCCTTCTCCATTTTGAGACACTCCCTTCCACCACTACTCTCTGTCTCCTGTTGCCCAGCCAGTTCTTTATCCATCTAGCTGGTACACCCTGAACCCCATACGACTTCACTTTTTCCATCAACCTGCCATGGGAAACCTTATCAAACGCCTTACTAAAGTCCATGTGTACGACATCTACAGCCCTTCCCTCATCAATTAGGCGCAGAAGTAGGCAATTCAGCCCTTCGGACCTGCTCCGCCATTCAATCAGATCCTGGCTGATCCCTTCCTGGTCTCAAGTTCACCTCCCTGCCTGTTTTCTGTTTTGAATGTCAAAATTCCTAAACAATCAGGATATAAGAACATAAGAACATAAGAACTAGGAGCAGGAGTAGGCCATCTGGCCCCTCGAGCCTGCTCCACCATTCAATTAGATCATGGCTGATCTTTTGTGGACTCAGCTCCACTTTCCGGCCCGAACACCATAACCCTTAATCCCTTTATTCTTCAAAAAACTATCTATCTTTACCTTAAAAACATGTAATGAAGGAGCCTCAACTGCTTCACTGGGCAAGGAATTCCATAGATTCACAACCCTTTGGGTGAAGAAGTTCCTCCTAAACTCAGTCCTAAATCTACTTCCCCTTATTTTGAGGCTATGTCCCCTAGTTCTGCTGTCACCCGCCAGTGGAAACAACCTGCCCGCATCTATCCTATCTATTCCCTTCATAATTTTAAATGTTTCTATAAGATCCCCCCTCATCCTTCTAAATTCCAACGAGTACAGTCCCAGTCTACACAACCTCTCCTCATAATCCAACCCCTTCAGCTCTGGGATTAACCTAGTGAATCTCCTCTGCACACCCTCCAGCGCCAGTACGTCCTTTCTCAAGTAAGGAGACCAAAACTGAACACAATACTCCAGGTGTTGCTGCACTAACACCTTATACAATTGCAACATAACCTCCCTAGTCTTAAACTCCATCCCTCTAGCAATGAAGGACAAAATTCCATTTGCCTTCTTAATCACCTGTTGCACTTGTAAACCAACATTCTGTGACTCATGCACTAGCACACCCAAGTCTCTCTGAACAGCGGCATGCTTTAATATTTTATCGTTTAAATAATAATCCCGTTTGCTGTTATTCCTACCAAAATGGATAACCTCACATTTGTCAACATTGCATTCCATCTGCCAGACCCTAGCCAATTCACTTAACCTATCCAAATCCCTCTGCAGACTTCCAGTATCCTCTGCACTTTTCGCTTTACCACTCATCTTAGTGTCATCTGCAAACTTGGACACATTGCCCTTGGTCCCCAACTCCAAATCATCTCTGTAAATTATGAACAATTGTGGGCCCAACACGGATCCCTGAGGGACACCACTAGCTACTGATTGCCAACCAGAGAAACACCCATTAATCCCCACTCTTTGCTTTCTCTTAATTAACCAATCCTCTATCCATGCTACTACTTTATCCTTAATGCCATGCATCTTTATCTTATGCAGCAACCTTTTGTGTGGCACTATGGTCACATTACACAGACAAACGAACATTATTCACTTCAATCAGTTCTTTTTCAAAGAGTGGGGATCTCTATATTGTCTGCACTGTGCAATTTGTGGGCAGTATTCTCTTTCTGGCCGATATTTTGGTATCCCAGTTTATTTATTTCTCTAAAGATTCAGCGCATGTTTTTTTGCCTGAGGAACAACAGTAATATTCTTAGCCTTCTGTGGGAAGTGTCTGTCAGAAATGTCTGTCTTCCAGTGCCAGCGATGCTTCCTGCTTGTGAGAAGCACCATCTGTGGCTGCAGGAACTGAAAAAAATATATTTTACAAAGCATAGGGTGAGATGATCCTGACAGTTATAGTGCTGTGCACATCAGGGCCAGATGCAGACCTAGAACACTTTCCTCCACATTCCAGTTGACTGACTTGGCATCAGCTCACTGAATGATCACAGGGAAAGGGCAAGCGGCAATAAATAAAACCTGAACTTTGTGGCTTCAGCCCGAGTGACGGTAGTAGATAACGGGAAGATTGGGTCTGTGTGCAAGCCGGGATTAAAAAGATTCATCAAAATGGGAGGCCAGCATTGTAAGGTTGTTTAACATTCAGCTATTTGCAGCGAATTTAGAAGTGCAATAATTCACCCATTTCCCCTGGGGCGAACTTGGTTTTTGGTCAAAATACCTTAAATTCTAATTAAGCAAAAAAGGATTGTGTCATGAAGATGCGATATGTAAAACATTAATTTATAATGTAATGGATTGGACATATATGACTTCCTTCTATCATCAACTGGATATATGTATGTATTGAACTTTTTGAAAAGAACGCTTTTGCTAAGCAACAGACACTAGCTACAGCAGCTGTTACGTTGCACTTGCGAAAGATACAAGCTGCTTTGATGGAGACACAGAGTTTATGGAATCTTCAAAGGGAGGTCACGATATCTCGCTTACCATAGAATCCCTGCAGTGCAGCAGGAGGCACTTGGCCCATCAAGTCTGCACCGGCCCTCCGAAAGAGCAGTCTACCTCGGCCCACTTCCCTGCCCTTTCCACGTAACCCCGCAGATTGATCATGGCCAATCCACCTAACCAGCATATCTTTGGACTGTGGGAGGAAATAGGAGCTCCTGGAGGAAACCTCCACAGACCTGGGGAGAACATGCAAACTCCACACAGTCATCGACTCAAGACCAGAATAGCGGTCCCTGGCATTATGAGGCAGCAGTACTAACCACTGTGCCAGCATTCTCCCTGAGAAAAATACCAGATTTTGGATAATCCAAGAGAGTGCCAAGAGCCTTACCTCATCTCTCTTTATTCTGAAACCTCTCTCATCAAAGCTTAACTGTTTGTGATTTGGTAAACCCACCAGAAGACCTACTTGCTGCAAATCAAGGGTTCTTAAAGGAGAATTACAGATCAACACCACTGTCTGCAATAAGAAACCCCCAAGTGCCAGCAGCTACTGTGGAAAATGACTCTTCGGATGTAAACAAGCACCTGGATAATCCCTGATTTTTTTTCTGCTTTTAGTAACATGGTCAAGTTTTTAAGCCACTTGCCAACCAGTCAACACTCGCTTCTCATGAAATATAAATAGGTGTTCCTTTGACATTTGGTGTTCTTGTGAATTTTTCTGATGAGTGCAAGATGAAAAGCTTCAACAAGTGTCTTTTTTCAGCAACACTCCTTTGTGCTATTTATGTTTGTCAGGTTTATTTACACTTGTGGGATTTATGTGAGTTTTGTGCATGTGTTTTATGTGTCTGTGCTGCGAAATGATGGTATGAGTACGTATATCCGTATGAATGCATATGTATGTGTGATGTGTGTGTCTTTTCATTTTATAAACCTCTTTGATTTATTTACCCATGCTCACTTCTACAGCATATATGCTGCAGGAACTCAAGAATATTTAATTTGGCTCCTACACAAGACTGCCACAGAAATACGTGAGGCAATCTCACATTTCCCATTATTAAAATATTTCCCATTGCTTTGCCTGTAGCCAACTGAAGAGTATATCTTTCTTTTGGGAGAAACTTTCCTTAGCAGGTGGTACCTAATGGCCAGAGGCTGCAACTATCAGACGAGAGATGACAGAGCAAAGCTGAATGGGATATGTTGACACAGTGATTTACAGTGGGCAATTTTGACAGAAAAGCTATGAAAACTAGAGATAAGGTTTGTGGTCAAAAAGTGTGCAAACTACTCGAGCTTTATATCAACACATAGATGTCATGCTCTAAATTACAACAGAGACTTATTGGGAGTGACTTCTATTACAAATTAAGTTGGGGTGCAAGACAGGCTTCTGATTTGCTACCGACTGTTTTGCAATACTGCAGAAGACCTGTTTCAAGCCCATTGCACTTCATGCCATTCAAAAAGATTGAAACCTCCAAAAAAAAGAGATACATTTTTTTAAAACTTTGTGCATCCTGCTAGCTGGCCCTATCTTTGTTGCTAAGGCACCAACTTTTAGCTAAATTGAGCAGCAGCTGGTTTGTTTCCAAGTTTCTGCCAACCAGCACAATGCTGACCTAGTTCTAGTGGAAAAGCCAAGTGGGACACTTCACCCTTCCTGTTACCATCCCTTCCTGTCAGAAGTCTGTCTGGAAGGGTTGTGATTGTGACATATTGTGCCACCCTACCTACTTTTACTTGCGTTTTTAAGATTAGAATTTCTAATTCAAGATTATTTCCAAGTAAACCATTGAGTTTAAGGAACTGAGTATTCAATGAGAAATTATAAAATGTAAAGTGGTTCCAATTTACAAGTTACCCAATAGGCTGGGCTTTCTTAAATTTACCGTTCGCTAGCAATGAACACAAGAGCTGGAAGATACGAGTTAGAAATTACTATTGGCGATATTATTGGATGAGTGTTTAACACATCTTTCTGATAGACTTTTCTCCACTTTATCAATGAAGGCATTATTCCAATTAATTAAATGGACAAAGATGGGCGTAAAATAACAGAGGATTGTCGTACAAATGGGCTAAGCATTTACCCTAAAGTTGACTTACAAATTTTGAAATTTGCATTGTCAAACTTAGTGGGTTTACCTCATGCAGGGTTTTCTATCATTATATTTTATTCCAATTTAGTGAAGTGTCGTGAACTTCTTCTGGATCTGGATGAACAATTGAAAATAGTCTTGGGTGCAGCAAATGTTGCTGCCTGTGGGCAATTTCATTCAGATTTGTTAAGGTTTTGGTTGTAGGCTCTGACCACTTGTTGCAGCTGGCTGGGTTTTCTGAGCATTTGGTTTTCTATATTCTGTCATGTTGCACATGAAACCTCCCTACCCAAAATATTGAGGTCATGAATTTTGCTGTGGTATTGATGATGAAACTGTCAGCGGCGGTGTCGTTACCCCACTGAAATGGAAAGCAACTTTGGGAGTTTGGAGAAGTGTAGGAAAATGTTGAAATCCACAGGTTGCTGTGAGTGAGACTATATTCCTCCATGGGGTGTACTGTAGAGGCTCTCACAGACTGCTATTTTCCTTGCAATCATGAATTCATGAGAACTTCGACTCTTAACACCGTCAGTCTCACGAAAGAAGCCCTGGGGAGACTTGCACCTTGTTCAGTGAGGTGTGGCTGGATTTTAAACAGCATACTAACTTAATAATTACTGCTTAATAACCTTAACTGGCTCTGAAATTTTATATTTGAGAGATGTCAAATTTCTCCACGATAATTAAACATTTCATTTAAAAAAAAAACATATTTTCATAAATCTATCTCTTTGTCTGAAGCTGACATGTAAAATAGGCGTTATATTTTGATATAGAATGTTTTTTTCTATACATTTAGAGTACCCAATTTATTTTTTCCCATTAAGGGGCAATTTAGCGTGGCCAATCCACCTACCCTGCGCATCTTTGGGTTGGGGCGAAACCCACACAACACGGGGAGAATGTGCAAACTCCACACGGACAGTGACAGATCGAACCTGGGACGTCAGTGCCGTAAGGTAGCAGTGCTATCCACTGCACCACCGTGCTGTCCTTAGATAGAATGTTTTAATAGTGTTCTAATAAGCATCTTCCTATTTGAGTATGTGTATTTATGTCTTTAACAAAAGTGTGCATGCACGTGTGATGTCATCGGGAGTGCAGGCTTGCGTGGGGTTTCAGTGTAGCCACAAGGAGCTTGTGTATAGTTGCATTTAGCTGCTGCTGGTGTCTCAATGGTTTCTGAAGTAAAGAAGATTTAACTTTTGCAATGCGTTCAACTACCTTTCTTGTGGTCAGGTTACCACACATTTCTTTTACTGTCTGAAAATTTAAGGTAAAAGTGAGGGATGCTTTTCACTCCCTGGTTTGCTGCGTGTGAATCCTTCAATTTAATTGGTTGCCTACTTGTTTGCTGGCATCACCACTGCTGCACACCTCGACATCCCCTTGACCTGGCACCAGCTTTAAGTGGGAATGGGGAAATTCCCACCACAGATCTCCATATCTTTGAGGGTAACTTTGTTCAGTCTGTGGGGAGTGATATTGTTTCACTGCTGACCACAAGATCCTCGCCGTTAATACAACAACTAACGGGACAGTTTAGATTTCATTATTCTCATGCTCAGGATTCGATTGAATTCGAAGGGCTGCCTTTGCATTCTTCCTGTGGAAAATCAGTAAAAAGCAATCAAATTTACCACAGATCATTTGTGTTATATGTACCTGAAAATGTCCCTGTGTTCGTCATCATTCATTAGCTTCATTGTGTCTTCAGTTATAAATGAGTGCAGTAGTAATTTTGTAGCCCTACTCTTGTTGAAAAAATGAAATGAAATGAAAATCGCTTATTGTCACGAGTAGGCTTCAAATGAAGTTACTGTGAAAAGCCCCTTGTCGCCACATTCCGGCACCTGTTTGGGGAGGCTGTTACGGGAATGCTGCTGGCTTGCCTTGATCTGCTTTCAAAGCCAGCGATTTAGCCCAGTGAGCTAAACAGCCCCTAGAAAACTCTGCCCATTACAGTTGGAGACGCCTGTGTAAACTCTAGTACATACTGCAATTAAAGTAATTCTTAGTCTAACCATATTATGCAAGTCAAGGTTGTGATAGAGTGCAGCTTCTGGAGCGTATTAATAGCAAGAGTAGGCCATTCGGCCCACCGAAGCTGCTCTGCCATTCAATAAGATCAGCGTTGATCTGACTGTAGCCTCAACTCCACTTTCCGGTCTGCTCCTCAAAACCCATGAATCCCATGTCAATCAAAAATCCATCGAGCTCAGCTTTGAATACATTCAATGACCCTGCCTCCATTGCTCTTTGGGGAAGAGAATTCCACAGACTAACAATCCTCTGAGAGAAAATACGTCTCCTCATCTCAGTCTTCAATGGGAAACTCCTGGTCTCACCCCCGTAACCTAAAGATTGGTCACGCTAAATTGCCCCTTAATTGGAAAAAGAAATTGGAGAGTTCTAAACCACAATGTTACCCCCCCCCCCCGCAATCGGGTCCGAAGGTGGCCGGGGGGGGGGGGGTGGGGGGGGGGGGGGGGGGTGGTGTGGGGAGGTTTAATTGCATGGACAGGTTCCTGCCGGGGTCACACCAGCCCCAACCCAGATGCAAATTCACAATAGGCCGAACAGGACCTTGGATGGGAAGCCCACCCACGCCCCTATTAAGGCTCTTTAGTGGGCACTCAATCTGAAAGGCCCTTCAGATATGGGGTGCCCTCTCCTCGGGGACCTGGAAGCTCCGCCGAGCACTTGCCAACCTTAAAATTCAGGTCCTAATATTTACACTCTGGCCGCTAGTCCTCCCAACTTGGGAAATTCTCAGCCTCCACCCTGTCAAGAGGGCAGCACATTGAAACCGCTGTGAAACTGTCAAAAGGATAAACAATGGTTTGCAGAGGTCGGATCATAATGCCCGGTTTTTCACGCTGCTTTCCTGGGTATCACAAATCACCCATTTCTGAGCAAACTACCGCAAAAGGTTTTGCCTCTAAATTCTGACTGCGGTCAATGAACTGTTAAAGTAAACCAAGTAGATGGAATGGCTTTTGCTTTGGTTTATCCAGGAAGGACAGGTCAGGACAGCGTGCGTAAATGAACATGAGTCATCGGGTGAACACATGAATTTACAGAGACGTAAAGCCGAGGAATAACAGAAAACAGATTATGCTGTGAAGGAGCAGAGCTGGAAAGATAAAGAAATAGACAATGTCAAAGACTGAGTTGTATAAATCATGAAACATCTGAAACAATTTGCATTAAAATTCTTAGAGGAGGAAAATCTGCAGTGCCAGCTAAATTAGAGTCTGTTAATGCTCTCTCTTGTTTCGGAACAGTGTTTAATCAGCGGACCATGAAACATACCATGGGTGCATTTATAGATGTTTTTTGATAATTATCATATCACATTTTCTTCAGCACAAGACTAAATTATTGAGTGTATTACAGTATCGTATTTATGCAGTTTATGGCCTGACCACGAGGAGATTCGTCTGACATAAGTGCCATTCTACTATTTTTAAATGGGGCCGGTTTAGCTCAGTTGGATGGACAGCTGGTTCGTGATGCAGAGCAACGCTGTGGGTTCAATTCCCGTACTGGCTGAGGCCATTTTCAACTTTGCCCCTCACCTGAGATGTGGTGACCCTCAGAATCATAGAACCATAAAATGCAGAAGGAGGCCATTTGGCCCTTTGAGTCTGCACCAACCCTTGGAAAGAGTAACCTACCCAAGCCCAATCCTACCCCAGCAACCACACCTTTTTAAAAATAAACTTAGAGAGTACCCACATTTTTTTTTCCAATTAAGGGGCAATTTAGTGTGGCCAATCCACTTAACCTGCACATCTTTGTGTTGTGGGGGTGAAACCCACGCAGACACGAGGAGAATGTGCAAACTCCACGTGAACAGTGATCCGGGGCCGGGATCGAACCCGGATCCTCAGCGCCGTAGGCATCAGTGCTAACCACTGCGCCACCATGCTGCCCCAGTAACCACACCTAACCCTTTGGGCACTAACGGGCAATTTAACATGACCAATCCACCTATCCTGCACATCTTTGGAATGTGGGAGGAAACCAGAGCACCCGGAGGAAACCCACGCAGACACGGGGAGAACATGCAAACTTCACCCAGACAGTTACCTGAGGCCAGAATTAAATCCAAGTCTCTCGCGCTGTGAGACAGCAGTCCTAACCACTGTGCCACCATGCCGCCTCCAGGTTAACACGCTGGCGCAGTGGGTTAGCACTACGGCCTCACGGCGCCGAGGTCCCAGGTTCGATCCTGGCTCTGGGTCACTGTCCATGTGGAGTTTGCACATTCTCCCCGTGTTTGCGTGGGTTTCGCCCCCACACCCAAAATATGTGCAGGGCAGGTGGATTGGCCACGCTAAATAGTCCCTTAATTGGAAAAAAAATTCTCTAAATTTAAAAAAAAAGGAATGTGCAGAGGTGGTGAAAGGCATCGGGGGGGAAACGTGCAAACCTCCAAACAACCCATCTACCCAAACCTTCAAATACCACCTGTCCCACGCGCTGTCATCTCCGATCTCATTGAACCAGAATGAAAGTAAGTCACCCTCAATCCTGAGGGACTGCCTAAGAAGGAGGAGAAGATAGATTTGGAGAGCATAACTCTTAAGTGGTGGCAACTGGCTATGTGAGCCAGTTTTGCGTATTATACTTAATTATTTTTGGCAAAGTTAGAAAATAGAAGGTGCAGACCGGTTTGCTTGTCAACCATTTGTCTTAGACTGAAAGGGTGCTCTCTTTTATTTCTGCATTCATCTGAATAACTCCATTGAAGCCTCCATTTCCTCCTGTCACTGAAAAGGAGTGTTGGAAAGCTGGCTTTGCTTTCATTTTTATAGTTTATGTTGCCAGAACTTTTCCATGCAAGTAGGTGAGGAGTAACACCCGTGTTTTCTGTAATATTTGTAACGTATTTGATGATGTTTGGCTGCTTCGCGTTGACAGCTGCTTTCAGTACTACAAACGTTCCCCTCAGACATAGTTTACCTTCCAGCTTCAATGTTCTTCTCGTTGGCTCGAGTAAGGCAATTTAGTTTAAGATTTCTGTCAATATTCTGTAGTACAAGCACCCTTATTTTCCCTATGGACAGTGCTATTTTTGAATTATTATGATGCAACTTCTTTGAATCAAACTTTTTTCTTCCAAAACATTAAGCATGCAAGACAGTTAAAAAAAAAAATTTAGACTACCCAATAATTTTTTCCAATTAAGCAGCAATTTAGTGTGGCCAATTACCTTCCCTACACATCTTTGGGTTGTAGGGGTGAAACCCACACAGACACTGGGAGAATATGCAAACTCCACACAGACAGTGACCCAGGGCCTGGACTGAACCCGGGTCCTGAGCTCCTTAATCCTGCAGGACAGTTTCATGTTAGCGCTGAATTCATGTAATTTGTACCAAGTGTTTAGAAGTGTTAGGACTTTGCCATCTATTATATGGGGCAGCACAGTAGCATGGTGGTTAGCATAAATGCTTCACAGCTCCAGCGTCCCAGGTTCGATTCCCGGCTGGGTCACTGTCTGTGTGGAGTCTACACGTCCTCCCCGTGTGTGCGTGGGTTTCCTCCGGGTGCTCCGGTTTCCTCCCACAGTCCAAAGATGTGCGGGTTAGGTGGATTGGCCATGCTAAATTGCCCGTAGTGTCCTAAAAAGTAAGGTTGGGG
Source organism: Scyliorhinus canicula (assembly GCF_902713615.1). Lineage (NCBI taxonomy): Eukaryota > Metazoa > Chordata > Chondrichthyes > Carcharhiniformes > Scyliorhinidae > Scyliorhinus > Scyliorhinus canicula. The sequence goes on from NC_052163.1 coordinate 47,680,903, forward strand.
GGGGGGGTGTTGGGTTACGGGAATAGGGTGGATACGTGGGTTTGAGTAGGGTGATCATTGCTCGGCACAACATCGAGGGCCGAAGGGCCTGTTCTGTGCTGTACAGTTAGAACAGTACAGCACAGAACAGGCCCTTCGGCCCTCGATGTTGTGCCGAGCAATGATCACCCTACTCAAACCCACGTATCCACCCTATACCCGTAACCCAACAACCCCCCCCCCCCCCCCCCCCAACCTTACCTTTTAGGACACTACGGGCAATTTAGCATGGCCAATCCACCTAACCCGCACATCTTTGGACTGTGGGAGGAAACCGGAGCACCCGGAGGAAACCCACGCACACACGGGTAGGACGTGCAGACTCCGCGCAGACAGTGAACCAACCGGGAATCGAACCTGGGACGCTGGAGCTGTGAAGCATTTATGCTAACCACCATGCTACCGTGCTGCACCATGCTACCGTGCTGCTATATGCTGGAGCCCTGAATAAGCCTTTGAAAATAATGGCAAGTCAAATTTGGATTGATTTAAGAGAAGCTCCATCTGTCACTTCCAGGAAAATGTCAATGTATTTCAGTAGGTTCTGTGTGTTTGTATTATTTCAGTTATTATTATTTACTTTTTAAAAAAATAATTTTTATTCAAATTTTCAACAACAAATTTTATCACAACAAAGAAAAACAGTAACCCCCCCCTCTCCAAATACAAAAACAATAAATTAACAAGAAAAAGAAATAGGCAAAGAACCATGAAAACGAAACCCCGTAACAAACCCGTAACCCCCCCTCCCCCTCCCCCCCAGGTTGCTGCTGAAGTTAACCACCCTCTAACGCTCCGCCAGGAAATCAAGAAAAGGCTGCCACCGCCGGAAGAACCCCTGCACTGACCCCCTCAGGGCAAACTTGACCCTCTCCAGTTTAATGAACCCAGCCATGTCGCTGATCCAGGATTCCGGGCTCGGGGGCTTCGCGTCCCTCCACTGTAAAAGAATCCTGCGCCGGGCTACCAGGGATGCAAAGGCCAGAATGCCGGCCTCTTTCGCCTCCTGCACTCCCAGCTCCGATGCTACCCCAAACATTGCGAGCCCCCAGCCCGGTTCCACCCTGTAGCCAACCACCCATGACAAGGTCCCAGCCACCCCCTTCCAGAAGCCCTCTAACGCTGGACACGCCCAAAGCACGTGGGTGTGATTCGCTGGGCTCCCCGAACATCTGCCACACCTGTCCTTCCCCCCCCCCCCCCCCCCAAAAGAACCGGCTCAGCCTGGTCCCAGTCATATGCGCCCTATGCAACACCTTTAGTTGGATTAGACTAAGCCGTGCGCAAGAGGAGGAGGAATTCACCCTGCCCAGGGCGTCCGCCAACCACCCCTCATCTATCTCTTCTCCCAGCTCCTCCTCCCACTTCGCTTTCAGCTCTTCCACCGAGGCCTCCTCCTCCTCCATCACCTGATAAATTGCCGAGATCCTGCCCTCGCCGACCCACGTCCCCGAGAGCACCCTATCCTGAACCCCCCTTGGCGGCAATAGCGGAAACTCCACCACCTGCCGCCTAACAAACGCCCTAATCTGCATATACCTGAAGGTATTCCCTGGGGGGAGACCCTACTTTCCCTGCAACTCCCATAAGGTCGCAAACTTCCCGTCAAGGAAGAGGTCCCCCATCCGCCTGATACCTGCCCTGTGCCAGCTCAAAAACCCTCCATCTATTCTCCCTGGTACAAACTGGTGGTTCTCCCGTATCGGGGACCAAACTGAGGCCTTCACTTCCCCCTATGCCGCCTCCACTGCCCCCAGATTTTGAGGGTAGCCACCACTACCGGACACGTACAGTACATTGCAGGGAGGAGTGGCAACGGCGCCGTCACCAGCGCCTCTAAGCTCATGCCCACACAGGACGCCACCTCCATCCTCTTCCATGCGGCTCCCTCCCCCTCCATCACCCACCTCCGAATCATTGCCACGTTCGCAGCCCAGTAATACCCACACAGGTTGGGCAGCGCCAATCCACCCACTTCCCTGCCTCGCTCCAGAAATACCCTCCTCACCCTCGGGGTCTTCTGCGCCCACACAAACCCTGTAATACTCCTGCTGACCCTCCTAAAGAAAGCCTTCGGGATCATGATGGGTAAACACTGGAAGAGGAACAGAAACCTCGGGAGCACCGTCATCTTAACCGACTGGACCCTGCCCGCTAGGGAGAGTAGCAACACATCCCACCTCCTGAACTCCTCCTCCATCTACTCCACCAGCCTCATAAAGTTTAACCTATGCAGGGCCCCCCAGCTCCTGGCTATCTGGACCCCCAGGTCTCTGAAGCTCCTCTCTGCCCTCTCAGTGGGAGCCCCCCTATCTCTTTCTCCTGGTCCCCCATATGCACCACAAACAGCTCACTCTTCCCCACATTGAGCTTATAGCCAGAGAAGTCTCCAAACTCCCCGAGAATCCTCATCACCTCCGGCATTCCTCCCGCCGGATCTGCAATCTACAACAATAAATCGTCCGCGTACAACGACAGCCGGTGCTCCTTCCCCCCGCACAATCCCCCTCGTTATTATTATTTACTGACAGATGTCACAATGGCTTTTTCCACTGGGGCAAGGACTTGGAAAAGAGTTTCGGAGAAGCCCAGGATATGGGGCTGGATTCTCCGATTCTCAGGCTATGTCCTTACGCCAGCGTGGGAACGGTGGCCTTTTGCGACCGACAATTCGGCGCGATCCTCCTTTTGGCTGGGGGCTAGCGGGAAGGCATCATAGAGCATCCAGCTCTAGCTGCCGGGTCCATGGCTGCGCATGCGCACAGCGGTAGCCTACAGCGGCCTTGCCGTGCAACACAGTGCCGGCCGTGCGTGGTCGTAACCTGCAAAATTGTGTCCCCCTTTTGGCTGGCTCGCAAGCTGCAGACTGCCCCCCAACAGTGCCCCCAGCCCCCGCCAAAGTCCCCCCAGTCCGCAGATCGACTCTCCCCCGACTGTGGTGACGCTGGACTGAGTCTGCAGCCGTCACGCCGAGTTCCCGGCAGGTAAGACGATGAGAGACCAATGCCGTTGGGGCGGAGCATTGGAGGGTGGGCCTTCGGCAACGTCCTGAGGCCGTCGATACGGTGCACGGCGCACTCCTAGAGTATGCCGCTTGGGATGGGGCAGAGCATCCTGAAAGCGACCACCCCCGATTGAGCCAGAAACGGGGATTCTCCGGCCGATCACCGAACGCGATTTTGCCGTCAGCGACCGGAGAATCCCGCCGTAGGCGTCTGGCACAGAAATGTCTGAATGCGAAACAGAAACATACCTATTTGCTGACTGCAGATTGCTCCAAGTTCACAAACTTCTGCAGCATTGCTGATAGCTTTTGATGTGAGAAGTTGAACTGTAGGTTAGAAAGTCAGTAACTTGTTGCAGCGGAAAGTCAAAGAAGATGCTGACTTCAGCAGCAGACGTTAAGACAGATTTCGTGTGAGCTGGAATGTTTTGGAAGATGATGCCACCTCATCTCACTGGTCTCACCTTTTTATTTCCGTAACTTAACTTTAGGCTGCTGTTGAGCCTGTGAAGAATTACAGTAAAACTAAATCTAATGGATCATGATAAGGAACCGGTTACTCGAACAAAGGGACCGAAATCTTGTGTTGTCTGATACTTGAACTTCGACTTCAGAGTTGAATTTAGTCTGAAGAAACTGTAGTTATTCTTAACTAGACTTTGAGCAGAAAGGAAGGAAGGGGCATGTTCTATTTATTCCCAACATGGAGAGACCTTTGTACTGATAACTCCAAAAGTAGAGGGTGGCAATTTATAATTGAAACCTCAAAATGGAACAGAGTAAACTGCTGTACATTCTGCACAGTGGATACAGCCAAAGTATTTTCAAACCAAAATAAGGCCACTCAATTGCATTGCTTTATCATGAAGATCCTGAACTTTCACAAAGCCGGAAAGGTCCATGCCCATAGCCAACTTAAATCTGGCCTCAAACCCAACTTCCGTCATTTTTGCCGAGGGGAGGGGGGAGGCGGTCTTTTGTAGTTTGCAAATCCGTGGTTCACGAAGGCACCTGCACATGTAAGAGTATAGCTGCATTCAGACAGATGCAACTTTTGTTACTGGGATGTCCACAACATAACGTCTGGGCCGTAGACATTTGAGAAAAAGATCTACAGGTGACAGACTTATTTAAAAAGGGAAGATACCCATTTGTGGGGCAGTGATGAGTCCTTTGGGATTGTTAAGAATAGATATGAATGTGTGCAAAACATGTATCAGCTCACTAAAACTGTCAATATGTCAAGTCATTTAAATATCCGGGCCCTTTATTTTTGGGGGGGAAAACACAGCTGGCTGTGACTCTGTTTGCAATTTCACTAGCTCTTTGTTGACATAAGCCTGAAGACGATCATTGCAGGATTAGTGCTGCTTGACTGCTTCCATATTGCTATCATTATTACCCTGTGTGTGTATGGGGGTGAGGGGGGCTGTAAATGTCATTTTATTGTCAACTCTAAATGCTTATAAAGAGATTAGCTGTCCTGGGCTATGAATACAATTTATTTCATGAGGGATTAAGCACTTGAAGGAAATGTTTTTACACAGGATTAGATATTTAAAACATTTAATATAGTGAATGTTTTTATGATTGAGAGTTTTTTTTCAATAGTGCAGTCTTTAGTGCAGAAACGTATTTAATTTAATTTCACCATGGCTCCAGAGGTGTCTCAATGATGCATACTGAGTGGTTGGAAGGTATAAGGGAAAAACATGATTAGTGGGAGGCATATGTTGGCATGAGTTGGCAATGGGGCTATAAATTACCATGGGGATGAGAGGAGAGTCACAGGTTGGCTTGAGTTGGCATAAAGAGTCATGGGGGTGAGTGGGAGACATGGGGGTGAGTGGGAGACATGGGGGGACATGAATTGTCATGGATATCTCAAGAGGGTGGTGGAGTTGGAAGAGATTACAAAAAATAGGGAGTGGCGAGGTTGTGGAGAATTTTAAAATTAAGATGTTGCTTGAGCAGGAACCAGCATAGGTCAATGAACACAGGGGTGATAGGGAACAGGACTCACTGTGATTTAACACATGGGCAGTAGAGTTTTGGATTACCTCTATTTTATGGAGGATAGAATGTGGGAGACCAGCTAGGAATGTGCTGGAAGAGTCGAGACTGGAAAGAAAACGTGCAGTAGGGTCGAGGAAAGAAGAGGCTAAGAGCAGATTCTGATACAGTATGCAGGCAGCCCAATAACTTGTGCAGAATTAATTTCTAATGCTGCCACCCGTTTTGAAGCCAGCACTAATATGTACCTTAAAGCTGCGCTGCGTCTGCATGCTGAAGATGCCATTTGTAGCTTCATACCAAAAGTTCATGTAAAGTCCTCTTGCTGCCTGACATTCAAACAGGAAACTATCTGAACATAAATATGATAAACGACCATTAGTCGGATATCTTTAAAGATTAGCACATTGATAAAAAGATATTGTTGCAGGTGCCTCAGAAAGGTCAAAATTACTCTTTAATTAGAATCAACCAACACCCCCCTCAGTTATTTTCTGAATCTGGAACATGTATTAAATGGCGTACAGTACCACAGAACCTGATTTAGGGTAACTGGTAGTCTTACCAATTAACATGTGAAGTGACTGCAGCCCGATATTAGGGCAGCACGGTAGCATGGTGGTTAGCATAAATGCTTCACAGCTCCAGGGTCCCAGGTTCGGTTCCCGGCTGGGTCACTGTCTGTGCGGAGTCTGCACGTCCTCCCCGTGTGTGCGTGGGTTTCCTCCGGGTGCTCCGGTTTCCTCCCACAGTCCAAAGATGTGCGGGTTAGGTGGATTGGCCATGCTAAATTGCCCGTAGTGTCCTAAAAAGTAAGGTTAAGGGGGGGGGGGGGTTGTTGGGTTACGGGTATAGGGTGGATACGTGGGTTTGAGTAGGGTGATCATTGCTCAGCACAACATCGAGGGCCGAAGGGCCTGTTCTGTGCTGTACTGTTCTATGTTCTATTTTTGCATTGAATTCTGAAATCTTTCCCGAAATCTACCACTGATTACCTCACCATTAAAAAAATTTTTTTTTCAAGTATTGATTGAAGCCAGTTTCTGTTCTTGTGTTTTAGAGGAGTGCACCATGTCAAAAATAAAGCAATTAATAGACCGAGATGCTCTGCTTATGCCAGTATTCACAAAGCTAGTGATTTAACTGGAGATGAGTCATTGAGTCCTTAGAAAGAATCCCTGGGATTAAACAGTATTTAACCACGGTTTGAAGATGAAAGTGTTCACTTTGGCCTGCTATCAATTCACACAGTCAGACTTCAGCTGGTTACCTGCAAAGTTCCCAAAAACATTCCACCAATGAGGAAAGATTCTGAAGTGCCTATAGCACTTCAGATAGACTTGGTGATGCAAAGACACTGGGCCAGATCATGCTGAAAAATAACAGCATCTGAACAATACACACCATCCCTAAAGTGTAAATCAATCAGTAGCCTTTTTGCAAATTGCAAATTGCTTCTCAAGTTGTTGGCCAATTTGCAGAAGTTTGCTAAACTGGCATCTCACTGTGACTTTCCTGAAGTATATTTAATTGTCCATTGAGGGACTTCCGGTGACGGTGATGTGCTGAGTAGACACACATCAGGTGGCTCTCCTCCCAACGAGAACCAAAAAAGTTATTTTCACAAGAATTTGGCCTGAAAAACCAACGGGAAATAAGCCTAATAGAGGAGACGGTACAACGGGGAAGAAGATGCCGGCGAATGGAAAGTCAGGGGCCGACGGAAGGGCAGAAGTGACGGAAAGGGCCACTACTAGTGGGCGGACGTGCCGGTGGACCCACGAGGTGAGGTGGAAGGCCCGGCCGACCAAGAGGCGGGAGATCGGCGACCCGAGCACCGGCGCCGACACCAGCACCAGCCTCCCCCTCGCCACCACGGGACGGTAAAAAAGGAGCTGGCCACCATGAAGATGGCAATAAAAACTGAGATCCGGGTGGCGGTGAACGTGGTGGTGATGGAGGCGATGATCTCCCTCCAATGCAAGATCGATGGTCTGGGGAAGAAAGACAATCCAGAATCTCGAGAGAGCCTTCACGGACCAGAGCGACAAGATTGTTGCTCTGAAGGCAGAAGTGACTATGTTGGTGGAAGCCCAGGAGAGTTTGAAGGGAAGGTCGAGGACCAGGACAACAGGTCCCGGCGGCAGAACATAAGAATTGTGTGCCTGCCGGAAGGCATTGAGGGCAGAGACCCGACAGATTATATCGCCCAAGTGCTGGGCAACCTAGTCGGGAGAGACAGTTTCCCCAAGCCCCCCAGAACTCGATAGGGCACACAGGTCGCTCAGATGAAGCAGCTGAGAGCGATCATAGCAAAGCTGCACCGGTACCAGGACCGGGAAAGGATCCTGAGGTGGGCCAGGCAAACAAAAGCAAAATCATAGGAAGGACACAGAATCTGGATCTACCAGGACATTGGGGCAGACCTGGCAAAGAAAAGGGTTGAATTCGGGCAGCACGGTGGTGCAGTGGTTAGCACTGCTGTCTCACGGTTTCGAGGTCCCAGGTTCCATCCCGGCTCTGTGTCACTGTCCTGGATTGTGTGGAGTTTGCACATTCTCCCCGTTTTTGCATGGGTTTCGCCCCCACAACCCAAAGATGTGCAGGATAAGTGGATTGGCCACACTAAATTGCCGCTTAATTGGAAAAAATGAATTGGACACTCTAAATTTATAAAAAAAAGGAAAAAGCCGAATTCAACATGGCAAAGTCAGCGCTCTACAAAAGAGGGGTGCGATTTGGCATGTTATTCCTGGCCAGACTCTGGGTTACGTACCAGAGCAAAGAACATTATTTCAATACCCCGACAGAAGCAAATGGTCTTGTGTGGACTAATGGTTTGGACAGTGAACAAACACGGCAGCAATGAAGGCGTGTCGGGCAGGATCGCTGAAAAGAGACAGAACCAGAGATTGATAGTCTTCACTATGTGTTTGTGTGGGACTGTACTGCCTCGCTCTGAACAGAAAGACCGGGTACAGGATAGAGGGAGGGCAAGGAAAGCAGGTGAGGAGGTGGAGAGGGGAATACAGGCAGGCAGAGAACACAGGCAAAGGGCTAGATCAGCCCTGGGAGGAGGGCCACCTTACTAGCAGGGAGGGTTAGCACGGGTAGACAGGCCGTAAGGGGGGCCGCGGCGCAACTCTCGGTGGAGAGGGATAACCTGACCTGGGGGAACACTGTGGCAGGGAGGTGGAATACAGATGGGGGCCGGGGGGGGGGGGGGGGGGGGGGGGTGGGGGCGGAGAGGGGAGGGGGGAGCACAGAACAGACAGGGAACAGAATGGGGTAATACAGTTGGCAACTGGATTGGCTTGTGCAGGCAGGGAGCAGGCCGAGGAAACACGATGGCGCCGCAAACAGCCACTTTGGAGTGTCCCTAAACAGAGGGAGACCCCAGAGAGCAGGAGTGCGTCCACCAGGTAAGTATGGTTGAGCCCACAGGAACGGGGGACAGAAGACCCCCCATCAGGATAGTCATCTTGAATGTAAGGGGACTTAACGGTCCGGTGAAAAGATCCAGAGTGTTCGCCCATTTAAGAAGCCTGAAGGCCGACATAATCTTCCTGCAGGAGACACACCTGAGGGAAAAGGACAGACTGCTGGTAAGAAAGGGCTGGGTGGAAATTCATGCTGCGTGACGAGGTTCAGAGGAGTAGCCATACTGATTCGTAAGAGAACGAGGTTTATGGAGACCAGGACGGTTATGGACCAAGAGGGATGATACATGGTCAGCAGTGTCCTGGATGGGGCACTGGTGGTACTGGTAAATGTGTACGTGCCTGACTGGGATGGCATAGACTTTATAAGGAAGGCCATGGTGGAAATCCCCGTGATTGACACGCGCCGACTGATTATGTGGGGCGGCTTTAACTGCGTACAGGACCCGCTGACTGATCGATCAAACCCCAGAACGGGGAAAAGGACAGGCAAGGCAAGGGAACGGGAACATTCATGGAGCAGATGGGGCAGTGGACCCATGGAGGTTCCTGCACCCCGGCAAGAGGGAATTCTCATTCTTCTCACCGTCCACAAGATATACATCAGGATCGACTTCTTTGCAGTGGGGAAATCGGTGCTTCCAGGAAAAGTAGGATCGGAATACTCTGCGATCGCCATCTCCGACCATGCTCCACACTACATGGATGTGAGTGGAGACGGGTCGCGCCCAACGCCCCACATAGAGGTTAGACATGGACCTCTTGGCCGACAAGGCCTTCTGACAGAAAACACAAGCCGCAGACAACAATGTGACTAACAACTGGAACGGAAAAGTTTCACCTTCCATGTTCTGGGAGGCACCAAAGGCAGTGATCAGAGGAGTAATTATAGCCTACAAGGCGCGCAGAGACAGGGAAGAGAGGGCGGCCAGTTAACAGCTGATTGACTCCATCCTGGAGGTTGACAGAAAGGACTCCGAGGCCCCTACCGCAGAGCTTCTGGTGGAGAAGAAAAAGCTATAAATGGGCTTTAACCTGCTAGAAAAGGAGTACTCCGCCAGACATGGTGGACCTTCTACGAACACAGAGAAAAGGCTGGCCGCTTACTGGCTCACCAGCTGAGAAAGGAGGCAGCAACGAGGGAAAGAGCGCAGGTAAAAGACAGCAGAGGCAGACTGGGAACAGAACCAAAAGAGGTCAACCGGGCATTTTAGACCTTCTACTGAGGGCTGTACACCCCTGAACCCCCCAACGGGGATGTGGGGATTAAACAATTCCTGGACATGCCTGTTGTGGGGGAGGACAGGTGGGGGGAACTGGAAGCACTAATAGATCTGGGAGAAATCATGGAGAGCATCAACTCCATGGAGGCAGGGAATGCTCCGGGACCTGATGGGTTTCCGGTGGACTTATAAAAAGTTTACGCCGGCCGTGGCTCCACATTTAAGGAATATGTTCGCAGACTTGCTAGCGAGGGGCACACTGCCTCCTACGCTAACACAGGCCTTGATATCGCTGATACCCAAAGAAGACAAAGACCCAACGGAATGTGGCTCATACAGACCCATTTCATTGCTGAATGTAGACGGAAAGATACTTGCGAAATTTCTACGTACCAGAGGTGATCACAGAGGACCATTAGGGCTTCATCAAGGGTAGGCAACTTACTGCGAATATCAGACGGCTGATGAATGTAATAATGACCCCCACCCGGGAGAGAACACCGGAGGTGAGCGTCTCCCTGGACGCAGAAAAAGCCTTCAACAAAGAAGAATGGAAGTGCCTCCTCGAGGTACTGGAGTGGTTTGGGCTGGGGGCAGGATTCACCTTCAGGTGAAAATCCTGTACAATGCCCCCAACGCGAGCATTCGAACCAACACCTCCAGCTCTGAATGTTTCCAGCTGCACAGACGCACTCGGCAAGGATGCCCACTGTCCCCACTCCTGTTTGCCCTCGTAATTGAACCCCTGGCGATAGCTCTGCAAGACGCGAAAAGCTGGAAGGGCATCCAAAGGGGAGGCAGAGAGCACAGAGTCTCACTTTATGTGGATGACCTGCTCCTCTATGTCTCGGAACTGCCGGAAGGCCTGAGAGCAATCATGCAGCTCCTGAAGGAATCCGGAACCTTCGTGGGTTATAGACGTAACCTGGGCAAGAGCAATGCATTCCCGGTGAATCCAAACGGGGGAGGGAAAGAGCTGGAGGGATCCCATTCAAACTAGCCCAAAACAAATTCCACTACCTGGAGATCCAAATAGCCTGGGATTGGACACAGATCCGTAAGTGGAATCTGACCAGACTGGAGGAGGAAGTCAAAAATGACCTGGTGGGGAAGGTGCAAATGATCAAAGTGAAGGTACTGCCGAGGTTCCTCTTCCTGTTCACATCAAGACCGATCTTCATCCCCAAGGCCTTTCTCCACAATATAGACAAAATAATCACGGCATTTGTGTGGTTGGGTAAGAACCCACGAGTCCCCAAAACACTGCAGAGGAGAAAAAACAGGGGTGGCCTGACACTACCAAACTTAAAATACCACTGGGCAACTACGGCAGAGAGAGTGAGGGGATGGATATGTGACCCCACCACGAATGGGTGCGGATGGAGGAGTCTTCCTGCAAGGGAGCGACGCTCAGGGGGTTTGCCATGGTTGCGCTCCCGCCCCCACCCCCGATGAAACACACATGCTGCCCAGTGGTGGTAGCGACACTAAGGACATGGAACCAGATGAGGCAACATTTGGATCTGACCGAGATGTCCCCCATGGCGCCCATGTGCGTAAACCACAAGTTCCCACCAGCCATGCTAGACACTGCCTTCAAGAAATGGAGACAGGACTGGGGGACGCTGACAGTCAAGGACTTTTACATGGGGGACAGGGTAGTGACACAAAGCGAACTGACAGAGGAGCTGGAACTACCGACAGGACAGGAACTCAGACACCTACAGGTAAAGCACTTCCTCCGAAAGGAGACAGTTGCACCCCCCCAGGGCCCCGGGAATCACATTACTGGAGGACCCGATAAACACGGACAGCAAGGAAGAGGAAAACTGTGGGAAAATCTACGGACAGCTACTGGATAAGGTGAGACTGCCACTGGAAGAAGCCAGACGAAACTGGGGAGATGATCTGGGGACAGAAGTGGGCTGGGGACTCTGGAGCGAAGCACCGAGCAGGGCCAACTTCACCTTCTCCTGCGCAAGGCTCAGCCTCATGCAGTTCAAGGTAGCGCACAGAGCGCATCTAACCAGAAACCGAATGAGCAGGTTCTTCCCGGAGGTGGAGGACAAATGTGAACTGTGCCAGAGAGGCCCAGCCAACAACACCCATATGCTTTGGGCCTGTCCCAAAATTGTAAGGTTCTGGACAGCCTACTTCCAGGCAATGTCCAAGGTTGTGGGGGTGAGGGTGGAGCCGTGCCCGAGAGTGGCAATCTTCGAGGTATCAGAACAGCCAGAGCTACACATGGGGAAGAGGGCCGACGCCCTTGCTTTCGCTTCCCTAATCACACGCCGGAGAATCCTGCTCGGCTGGCGATCAGCAGCACCACCCACAGCTGCAGACTGGCTGGCAGACCTAGTGGAATTTCTCCATTTGGAGAAGATCAAATTCGGCGTCCGAGGGTCGGGGAGTTGTGAGGGGGGGGGGGGGGGGGGGGGGGGGGGGGGGGGGGGGGGGGGGGGGGGGGGGGGGGGGGGGGGGGGGGGGGGGGGGGGGGGCCAAAACTGATAATGTGTATAAATTGAAAATACCAATAAAAATATATATTTTTTCAAAATTGTCCATTAAACTTGCTATGGAAATTTAAGTCTTGTATACCCTTTTAGTGAAGCAATTTTATATGGCTACAAATCAGGTTCTTTTCCCCAGAAAATGAACAATTCTAAGTGTGAATTCTCATACCCTCATTTTATGAATCATTGTCAGAGATTTTAAAAAGTCAATATATATATATTTTTTTTTCTAACTCGCCTCATCCAATTCTTCTTTCCCTCTTTCTTTACCTGATTTGACCTGGAATTCACCCATTCTAATTCAAACTCCTTCTCACTCTTTCCTCTGTTTAATTTCTCAATACTTCAGACTCATTGGTTAAGGATATTCACCTTTGGCCCTATTGCTTATCACGATTCGATGCCCTGTCACACGTGGTGAAATTATCAGGCCACCCAAGTCCCGAAAGTCGTGCTGGTTAGGTGAATTGGGCATTCTGAATTCTCCCCCAGTGTACTCCAGGCGCCAGAGTGTGACGACTAGGGGATTTTCACGGTAACTTTATTGCAGTGTTAATGTAAGCCTACTTGTGACACTAATAAAGATTATTTTAATTTTGTCATCTTTTTCCAGTTCAAGTGTGCAGGGCAGGAACAAGTTGAAGAGGGCACACGATGCCACTCTCCAGCAAATATTTGGCCAACATTGGAGTGAACATTAGTTTCTTTAATGAACCAGATGGGGTTTTATAACTATCAACAATGGTTTCACGGTCACCATTAGACTTTTAGTTCCAGACTTTTATTGAACTCAAATTTCATCATCTGCTGTGGTGGGATTCGAACCAGGCATTACCCTGTGTCTCTGTATTATTAGTCCAGTGACGACACCACTACGCCATCATCTCCTCAATAGTTGTCAACCATATAGGAGATGTCAATTATCAAAAGTTATCTTTGGGAGTGACAAGCACGTCTTTCCGGACTTGTGAGAGGACACGGGGCGAACGTGCAGACTCCGCACAGACAAACAGGTGCCTACTTATTTGTTAAAAATAATATTGCTAACTGTACAGAGTTCTGTTGTTAAGCGCGTTTACAATATCATACCAGTTTTGAGTTTTTTTCTCTTCTCTGCTATATATATTTATTTTATTCTGTGTACATAACTGTAAATACACTTTGTTTGAAAACCCAATAAAAAACATTTGTTAAAAAATTCTATTTAAGCCAAATGAACGCAGATTTTAAAAAGTAACAGTAAACCAAGCCAGGAATCTAACCTGGGGCCCTAGAGCTGTGAAGCAACAATGCTAACCACTGTGCTACCACGATAGCCACGTGATGGGAAATATTGCTCCCTTTAGGAGTCATCCAAAACCTGGATCAGGTGCTTATGTAAGTACCTATACAAGGTTCTATGTTAATGGAATGGTAATTGTATTAAGATACACGGGTGTCAGGAATTGACTAATTAAGTATTTTGAGCATTTATGAAGAGAGACCGCCGGGACATTAGGAGTTTAGCAGGTAGGAGGCAGACGTGTATAATGCTGCATTCTGAAAATAAACAAACTTACCAAGCAAAGGATTTATACCTAGTTTCATCTTCTAGCCTGGGATCCATTTAACACCTTGATCTGTATCCCTGAATGTGAAAAGAGCTGGTGCAGGAGAGACCATTTTGTTTTTAAAATCCGTTAGTTGGTACAAATGAGTGGAACTTAAATGGTAACAAGGAGCAGGGAATATTAAAAATAGGCAACCTGAATGAATGTCAACATGAAAAGGAGCATTGCTCAGAGATACAAAATAAACTAAAACCAAATATGCAGTCTTGTGACTTGAAGAAGCTTGTGAGGTTAAACCCTTCTTCAAGCTGCTAATGTGTAGGTGCCGTATCAACTTCTCCATCACTGAAAATATGTTGCCAACAAGAATTACAAATCCATGAGGGTTTGATTCCCACAAGGTAAAACAGTAATGTTCAGTTCTGAAGAGTACTTCATGATATTTCCCTGTTACTTTTTAAAATCTGCGTTCATTTGGCTTAAATAGTATTTTTTAACAAATGTTTTTTATTGGGTTTTTGAACAAAGTGTATTTACAGTTATGTACACAGAATAAAATAAATATATATAGCAGAGAAGAGAAAAAAACAAAACTGGTATGATATTGCACACGCGCTTAACAACAGCAACTCTGTCCAGTTAGCAATATTATTTTTAACAAATAAGTAGGCACCTGTTTGTTGGGGGAGGGAAACTGGGCAGGTACATATACATTTGGGTGCCGGAGAAACAATTACATTAGTTATGTCCAATACAGAGAGGGCAATAGGAGAATGGATCTGGTGTTGGTGCTGTTACTTGCTTCTCCCGGACGGTTTTCACTGCCGTTGTTGTCGCATGTTCACCTCCACTTCAGCCGTTCGTCTCGTCTTTCGCCAGTAGTTTCCTTGCTCTCTGTTACTGTATTTGCTAAGTTTGTTTCCCGTGCTCTCCTTCCAGCTGTCATTCCCTTTTCTCCCCCCTCCTCTCTGGTTCCCCTCTATTGTTCCCTGCCTCCTCCCTCTTCCCTCTTCTCCTCCCCCCACTTCTGCCCCCTTGCCCCCTCCTCCCTCCCCTTCTCCCGTGGTTTGCCTTTCTTTTCTCTTCGGTTTAGCTGTTCCCCCCACCCTGGTCTATCCCTCCCTCTCATGCCTTGGCTACTTTCCCCTGATTTTTGGCTACCTGGCTATTCTTCTGCTTGTTCGTTGGCCACAAACAGGTCCCGGTACAATTGGGTGAATGGCTCCCACGTTCTGTGGAAGCCGTCGTCTGACCCTCAGCTGGCGAGTTTGATTTTCTCCATTTGGAGAGATTCTGAGAGGTCGGACAGCCAGTCTGCAGCTTTGGGTGGTGCTGCTGACTGCCAGCTGAACAGGATTCTACGGTAGGCAATCAGGGAGGCAAAGACAAGGGCGTCCGCCCTCCTCCCCAGGAATAGATCTGGCTTGTCTGATACCATGAAGACCGCCATTTTCGGGCATGGCTCCACCCTTATCCCCACCACTTTGGACATTTCCTCAGAGAAGGCTGTCCAGTACCCCACAAGTCTGGGACAAGACCAGAACATGTGGGTGTGGTTGGCCGGGCCTCCTTGGCACCGTTCACATCTATCCTCCAGGTCCGGGAAGAACCTACTCATTTGAGTTCTTGTTAAGTGGGCTCTAATGTACCACTTTTAGCTGCGGCAGGTTGAGCCTTGCTAACATGGATGTGGAGTTGACCCTATGCAGTGCTTCGCTCCAGAGTCCCCACCCTATTTCAGTCCCCAGGGGCGCAATTCTCCCCTACCAGGCGCCTTTGGTGCCAAGCCGGCCGGCGTCGAGGCTGGCCGAAAGGCCTTCGCCTGCCGGCGTGAGTCCGCGCATGCGCCGGAGTGTGACATCACCACAGGCGCATGCGCTGTAGGGGGGTTCTCTTCCACCTCCGCCATGGTGGAGGCCGTGGCGGCGGCGGAAGAAAAAGTGTGCCCCCACGGCACAGGCCCGTCCGCCGATTGGTGGGCCCCGATCGCGGGCCAGGCCACCGTGGGGGCACCCCCCGGGGTCCGATCGCCCCCCCCCCCAGGACCCCGGGGGCCTGCTCGCGTCGCCAATCCCGCCGGCACAGAGGTGGTTTAAACCACGTCGGCGGGATTGGCCTGTCAGCGGCGGGACTTCGGCCCATCGCGGGCCAAAGAATCGCCGCGGGGGGCACACGGATCGGCGCGGGGGGCACGCATATCGGCGGGGCGTGATTCCCACTCCCGCCGATTCCCGGGTGGCGGAGAATTACGGCCACGGTGGGGGCAGGATTTACGCCGGCCCCGGGCGATTCCCCGACGCTGCGGGGGGTCGGAGTATTCCGCCCCAGGTCTTCCTCCCATTTCTCTCTTGTTGCGTCCAGTACAGTGTCGGCCCTTTCTACCAGCCGATCATACATGTCGCTACAGTTCCCTTTATCTAGAATGCTTACGCCCATTAACTCTTCCAGTAATGTCTGTCATGGCGGTTGTGCGTACATCCTTGTCTCGTTTCGTGGGAAGTCTTTGAGTTGCAGGTACCTTAGCTCGTTCCCCCGGCTAGCTGGAATTTCTCCATCAGTTCATCCCGTGTTGCGATCCTGCCATCCGTATGTTTGGCCCTAACTGTCAGTGTCCCTCTGTCCTGTCCCCACTTTATAAAGGTGCCATCAGTCAGCGCTGGTGTGAACCTATGGTTGTTGCAGATGGGAGCCCTGTTCGACATTTTGGTCAGGCCAAATTGCTGCCGCAGTTGGTTCCAGGACTGGAGGGTGGCTATCACCACCAGGCAGCTGGAGTGTTTTCCGGGTGGGGATGGGAGGGCCGCCGTGGCGAGGGCCCGAAGGGAGGTCCCCTTGCAGGAAGCCTCCTCCGCGTGCACCCACTCGGCTTCTGGCTCCTTGATCCATCCCCAGTGGTAGAATTCTAGGTTTGGGAGGGCTAGCCCCCACCTGGATTTTGTTTTTTGTAGAACCTTCTTTAGGATCCCAGCATTTTTCCCCCACCAAACTGGCTTGAATAGCATAACGATGAAAGGAAGCTGTCCACCACACTAGCATCGACCTTTGACATTTACCACCATTGACAGCCAGCAGAGCTGACTCATTTAAGAAGCGACAGTGTGGAAAAACATATTATTTTTGCTGGGAGCATACTACTGAAATGCTGTTCAGTTTTCCTGTCAAACCGAAACTAGTTAAAAACTGTAATCGTAAAATTAATACAAGCAGTTGCCAACATTGAAATAAAAGGCATACAGATTTGCCCTTGTTAGTTTCGCGACGGTGCCAATACCAAGAAAGTAGACCTAGAAGTGAAAAGTTGTGCAATGGAACTGCAAGGCTGACCTGAGTGTGGGTGGAGCTTTCTCAAGCTTCTCTAGATGTCGGCAATGGGCACACATTTTGCATAGCAAAGTCTGTCAGGCAGGCCTCACATTATGGTCTGGCACTAACTCAGCTTTAGGGACAAAGAAAGTACTTCTGTTAATTGTTTTGGAGCCAATTTTGTTTAGTTAAAAAGTTTGTGCTGTGTGAATTTGGCATCATTTGGGGGAAAAGGGTTACAGGGCGTTTGAGGGATCTGTTTGGTTCAGTGGAGAATGCTGCAACAAATCATTTAAATTTGATGGCGTCCAAACACAAATCGTCAGGAGAGCGTTCAGATGGTACTTTGGGTAAAGATGTTGCAATGGGCGAAGGTTACCAAATTGAAAACTTTGGCTTTGTTTAAGCGCATCAGGAGGCCCCTGGTGTACTCGGGAGTGCTGTCTTGTGCACACAATCACTAGCTTCAGAAGGTTTTCATGAGATCAACTTCCAGGTTTCACCATAAAGTAATTTATGGGCTATCTGTGTGATCTTTCAATTCTGTCCTTTATCCTCTCGCAAAGTCTTAACTTATTGGCACAAATTATAGTATACATATATACAAAATACATACATATTATATACAATTATAGTATACATATCACAAATACCAACCAAGATTGAGTTATTTGATAACCAGTAAATGCTGAAAAAACCATAGAACATAGAACATAGAACAGTACAGCACAGAACAGGCCCTTCGGCCCTCAATGTTGTGCCGAGCCATGATCACCCTACTCAAACCCACGTATCCACCCTATACCGTAACCCAACAACCCCCCCCTCCCTCCCCCCTCCCTCCCACCCCTCCCTCCCCCCCTCCCTCCCACCCCTCCCCCCCTCCTCCATCCCCCCCTCCCCCCCTCCCTCCCCCCTCCCCCCCTCCCTCCCCCCTCCCCCCCTCCCTCCCCCCTCCCCCTCCCTCCCCCCTCCCCCCCCTCCCTCCCCCTCCCCCCCTTCCCCCTCCCCCCCTCCCTCCCCCCTTCCCCCTCCCTCCCCCCCCTCCCCTCCCCCCCCCTCCATAGTTAATGGTGACTATGGGTGATTCCTGATTCCTTTTTGTCATTTGTTTATGTTAACATGCAGGCCAATGTCTGGGGTTTAGTGGGAGGATGGAATTGTTGTTATTGATATGGGGATTGACATTAAATTCATTACTGATTATTGTTTATTGTTGGGTGTAAATTTGGGAGAAAATGTGAAAAAGGAGAATTAAAAAAATTTTTTTTAAAAAGGGGCAATTTAGCGTGGCCAATCCACCTAACCTGCACATCTTTGGGTTGTGGGGGTGAGACCCACGCAGACACTGGGAGAATGTGCAAACTCCACAGAGACAGTGACCTGGGATCGGGATTAAACCTGGGTCCTCAACGCCATGAGGCAGCAGTGCTAACCACTGTGCCCACGTACAACCCTTGGTTGTTGTGTTATAAGAGTTGGGATTGGGCAGCAGTCCTATGTTTGTGTGAGAGTATGGTGTAAGGGCCAATCTATCTGGATACATTTTGGTGTATTTAGATTTTTTAAAAACTTAGCCAGTGGGGTTAATGGGGCCGAGTTCAAGTTCCTTTGTAATATCTGAGAAAAAGTGCTGGAAATACCAAGGCATGTAACTGCTCACCAAAGGCATAGCTGACATGGAAGCTTGAATTTATTTTTTTATTGTTGAGAAGCAGTCTTGCTCGATTACCAAGAGATCGCCAATGTAATGTGTTCAAAATAAATGTGCAGCTTTCAGAGCCAGGCGTTGATTTTGATTTTTTTTAATTTTCTGATTTTGATTTTATTGTCACATGTATCGAAGTGCAGTGAAAAATATTTTTCTGCGGCCAAGGGAATGTACACAGTCCGTACATAGTAGACAAAAAAAGAATAATCAACAGAGAACATTGGCAAATGATACATCGACAAACAGTGATTGGTTACAGTGCGGAACAAGGGGCCAAACAAAGCAAGTACATGAGCAAGAGCAGCATAGGGCGTCGTGAATAGTGTTCTTACAGGTAACAGATCAGTCCGAGGGGGAGTCGTTGAGGAGTCTTGTAGCTGTGGGGAAGAAGCCGTTCCTATATCTGGATGTGTGGGACTTCTGTACCTTCTGCCTGATGGAAGGGTCTGGAAGAAGGCAATGCCTGGGTGAGAGGGATCTTTGATAATACTATCTGCCTTCCTGAGACAGCGGGAGGTGTATACAGAATCAATGTGAGGGTGGCAAGCTTGTTTGATGCATTGGACTGAGATCACCACACTCTGCAGTTTCTTGCGATCTTGGACCGAGCAGTTGCCATACCAGGCTGTGATGCAGCCGGATAGGATTCTCTCTATGGCACATCAGTAGAAGTTTATGAGAGTCGAAGCAGACATGCCGAATTTCTTCAGATTCCGTAGGAAGTAGAGACGTTGTTGGCTTTCTTGAATGTTGCGTCAACGTGGGTGGACCAGAACAGACTGATGGTGACCCCCAGGAACTTAAAGCTATCGACCATCTCCACTTCGGAGCCATTGATGCAGACGGGAGTGTGAGACGGGCGTGCAACATCTGCGACTGGAAGTTGATGTATTTATCCTTCCTTCTTCCCATTATGTATTTACACTGTCCTCTTACAGAACAAGTCTTACAACACCAGGTTAAAGTCCAACAGGTTTGTTTTGAATCGCTAGCTTTCGGAGCACAGCTCCTTGCTCAGCCTGGCATTGCCAGCTGGCATGGACAATGCCAGGTTAACACTGCCAAGGTGCCAGGCTGGTATTTCTCGCACACGCTCGGGCTGGGGGCGCCCGGCATGGGTGTTGGGGGGGTGCATGGGATCCTGGGAGCCTCCCATTGTGCGCTCAGGCTCGGGGGGAGGTCAGGGATCATTTTGGGCGTCTCGGGAGGCCATTTAAAAATAGCATCCCGATTTCTCGCTACACTGGGGGGTTCCAGCAAGCAGAGCTCCCACAAAACTGGGCCACGCGTTCCCCGTTCAGGCTCCTTGGAGAACGCGAGTCACATTGAATAGCCACGTGTTTCTCAGCACTGCAAGCGCCAGGAAATAAGCGGCTGAATGCGCTCATAGGGCACTTTGTTCCCCTTTGGGAGAATCGCACCCTCAATAGGCATTGAACTATATTTCTGAAATGGAGTACTTTGGTAGGCATTGTAAAGCTGTCAATCACAATCTGATTTAAGGCATGACTTATTTAACCTGTTGATTAAGCATGCATAGCGAGTTGCAGATCATTCTGGCCCGGGGGCATCAAACCTCATTAGTTTTACTGTTCTTTTTGGCATTGACTGCTATCAGGAAGATATTTCAGAGTTTATTTGCATGAAACATGTTTAGTTTTTAACCCCTGAGATGCAAACAGTTTTCAAGTTGCATGTGGTATTTCTCTCACACTCAGTATCGTGAAACGCTTCTATCAGTGACACCCTGATCCTTATAAACTTGGACGCAAACTTTCACACAAAATGGTTGATTCAGGGTCACACAAAACATTTGACTTTGCAATTTGCTCACCGAAATTGGCACAATTCCTTTCCTGCTTTACTTTGGACATCAGAAGGAGAACCGAATAGGAAAGCAAAATACCGCAGGTGCTTAAAATCTAAAATAAAACAAAAAGTGCTGGAAACCTCAGCAGGCCTGGCGGTGTCTGTGAAGAGAGGAACATAGTTATCATATTGAGTCCAGTCAATGAATCAACTATCCGGATTACATGCTGAGGGAAAGCTTCCCACTCCCCAGCATAGGTTTTGGAGGTAAGCCCACCTCCTCTTGGTCAGCCTGCCCCACTTTAATTTTTTGGGTGATGGCTCTTTAATTAGTATAAGGCAGGACTTTTGTCTGTCTCCAGGATAAAATCCCGCCTCATAGAGTTGCTGGCCAATCGGAGGCTCTGCATCACAGCAGGATCAATGGCCACTTGTGGTATTGCAGGCGTCGTAGGAGGAAGAGAAGCTGTGGATGCCCCTTCCCAGAGGAATCGGAGATCACACCGGGGCCAGGTTGTCCAGCCCCAATGAAGAGTGGGGGGAGGGGGTGGAAGCAGGGAGGCAAAACTGTGGGGTGTAGGGTACCTCCGATTGGCACAGGAGTCCCAGGAAGGAGGCAATTCCCCCTTTCCCTGACCAGCCGCCAACAGAACTGGGTTAAACATGGTGGCACTGTAGCACAGTGGTTAGCACTGTTGCTTCACAGGTCCAGGATCCCAGGTTCGATTCCCGGCTTGGTTCACTGTCTGTGCGGAGTCTAGCACGTTCTCCCCGTGTCTGCGTGGTTTTCCTCCGGGTGTTCCGGTTTCCTCCCAAAAGTCCTGGTTGACGTGTTTGTTAGGTGAATTGGACATTCTGAATTCTCCCTCTCTGTACCCAAACAGGCGACAGAGTGAGTCGACTAACGGCTTTTCACAGTAACTTCATTGCATTTTTAATGTAAGCCTACTTGTGACAATAATAAAGATTAATATTACCTGCCAAGCTACATGACGACATGATGGGCACAGGCCTCTCATGCCATCCGTTAATCAAAATGGTGATGGGATGATGCCCTCATTGGGAATTTAGTGCCTTCTTAATTGCCTCAATTGGGAAATGGGCAGATGGCCAGCCAACACCAAACCCGCCAGCAGACAAATTGCAGCGGGGTGAGTGGATGGCATGGCATCCTCAGCCATGGATGGTCCATAACATTCAGCCTTGGGACAATAAACTCACGTCTGTTAAAAGTAGAGATTAAATACTCTCCAGGAGCAGCGCAGTTAGTCTTACTTGATCACAAAGCATTTAACTTTCACCACCTTAGATACCTAACCTGGTCCGGCTCCATTTCACATACCTATTGGCTGGAGTGTGTGAACACAAAATGGTATGAGATGGTGTCCTGGAGGGAGGAGCACTACTGGGCTTTAGTTTAGTCAGTTATTTATTGAGTTATGCTGCCATTTCTATGTTGATGTGCACTGAATACCACATTGTAGAACAACAAATCTGCGCCCATGGTTGGATGATCCATGGCTGACCACTAGTTCATTATGAGCACCTTGGACTAATCTGTGGCAGCATTCTCTACAAATAATGCCAATAGCAGTTTTCCACAAAACCTGCAAGACTGAACACAGCCATACTCCAGTTGTGAAGACCACATTTCCACAAGAAGTTGTTCAAATGTTTCAATCTTACAGAGTTTACTAAAGAACCTAGCCGTGCGCCCTGTCAACATTTCTCTAACTGTGCTTCTGCGTTAAAGACACTGTTTAAATGCAAGTTGTTATTGTTAATACAGAGGCAGGAAACCCAATTGGATACTGCGCTGGTTATGGCCACTTCATTGCATGGAGCAGTATTCCACAAAAGCAGTGAGTGCTTGGGAAGTACCATTGTTTGAAAGTTGCTAGTAACTTTTGTTTTTTCTTTATTTGTTCATGGGATGTGGGTGTCGCTGGCTGGACCAGCATTTTTTGCCCATCCCTAATTGTCCTTCAACTGAGTGGCCATTTCAGAGTCAACCATATGTTGAGTTACATGTCGGCCAGACCAGGTAAGGATGGCAGATTTTCTTCACTACATTAGTGAGCCAGATGGTTTTTTACGACAATGGGTTTTAATTACAGATTTTTATTGAATTTGAATTTCACCATGTGTCATGGTGGGATTCAAACCCGGGACCCAGAGCATTGCCCTGGGTCTCTGAATTCCACTATGCCACTGCTTGCACGATATGTTCCAATAATAATAATAATAATCATCGCTTATTGTCACAAGTAGGCTTCAATCAAGTTACTGTGAAAAGCCCCTAGTCGCCACATTCTGGCACCTGTTCGGGGAGGCCGGTATGGGAATTGAACCCACGCTGCTGGCCTTGTTCTGCATTACAAGCCAGCTGTTTAGCCCACTGTGCTAAACCAGCCCCAATATTTAATACACAACTTTCTGATAGGTTAATGGAGCATTCAATCTTTTCTTTCAGATGCTGGTGGTCTTGCAGTGTATCCCCCAATACATTGTTTTCTAAGTTCACACTTTTTAGCATTCATGCTTAATTTTCATCTTAATATTAAGCACGGGCGGGGATGAAATAGATTAACACTAGTACCACAAATCAGTCGTGAATCGGCAACCTGTTTTACACCATCCTCATTGATTTTGCACTGCTAATATTGATCAGATTTCGCCCCCCAAACGTCTTCTCGGGAATCAGAATTTAAAGGGTCAACAATTTCCCGCTGATACAGTGAATTGGATTTCCAAGACACTGTGCTGTTACATGCATACACCAACACTCTCCCACAACGTTCATTCTCAGCCTCAATCTAATTGCCATGGCGACCAGTCAAGCAGAGGGGAATTCAAAAGAGCAAGTTTCTCATCCTTTTATTTAGAGAATGTAGACGGTGTGAGAAAACTGCCAATTACAGTCAGAGCTGTTCCCCTACATTTGTTAACACATTCACGTCAGTTTGGTGTAGGAATAATCCTCTTTTAAATGCCATGGCGAAATGAACATGTATAGCAAGCCTTCATTCGAGAACAGCGCTAGACATCATCTACGGAGGTAGAAATTAAGTAAAGAGAAAAACATGAATGAGCTTCCAACCAAGTACCAAGTAATAACGTATCTAAGAGCATTCTGATTTTGAATTGTTCTCTGCATTCTTTCCTCTGCCACTTTTTTGCACCGTGCACCATCTTATTTAAGAAATCAAACACAACTTCCTTTTTTATTCATTTTCAAAAACTCAACAAATGTAGCCCCCATACACATCCTTCCATAGGGCTGATCTCCCCTTGCCCCGCTTGCACCCCACACTTCAGCAAGCAACCACGCTATGAAAACGTGTATCCTAGTCAACTGAGCCATATAAGTTAGACTGGCCAACAATCATGTAACTAAGGCATACACATTCTGTCTGAGGGAACCAGACTTCCCAAACATAAAGGTCATTCTGACGGATTTCCTCACATTGATCTGACTAATTTCCTGATATTACTAATGTTGTTGCAATGGTCTGTATCCTATTAAGAAACATTTAAGAAATGCATCATATTTGATGCAATCATACAGTAATGCTTAGACTGCAATATATTTAGAAAAATATATGATCAGAACGAATTGTGGCTCGTGTTTGCTCTCTTCCTCCTTTCCTTTGCTTTCCCCTATCTCTTTGTTACTCCTCCCATCCTCTCTGTTAATATGTCCTGTCTTCTCTGTCTCTGTTATTTTCCTCTTGTATCTCTGGTGCTTTCCCATTTTATTTGTGTTACTGTCCCCTTCCTCTTTCTGTTCTGTCTGTTATTACATCCACATATTTGTTACTTTCTCTTCCTCTCTATCACTTGCTTGTGTGTCACTGTTAAGCTGGGGGCAGCATTCATCCAACCCGCCTGTCAGAAACCCCATGGCATTGGTCATAAATAATTGGGCAGTATTTATTCTCTGTCAAATTCAATGCAGACTAACACTTGACAGGGTGTGACAACCACTGATCCATCCATTCACATGGGGTTCTAAGCCACCGAGTTGGGTCAAAATTATTCCATTATCCTTTTAATCCACATTGTGTAAAAAGTGTAAAGTCACCATAGTGCCAGATGATCATCGGTTGCTTTCCCCATTGAGGAATGGAGCTGACTAGTGGTGATTTAACCTGAAGATCACCACACCTCAGGTGAGGGACAAGGTTGAGAAGGTGGGGCCCTTTATGAGCCAGTACAGGAATTGAACCAACCCTGCTGGTCTCGCTTTGCATCACGAACCAGCTATCTAGTCATCTGAGCTAATCCATCCCCCAATCCATATTGTGACCTGAAGACAAGTGATCAGAAGGAAGAGGCAACTGGACAAACAGCAGTTTTAGTCTGATTTACCCTTTAACTTTCATTATAAAATCTAGCCGACTGTTTCTTAAGGCAGCCTATCGTAGGCCATGAAATGGTGTAGTTATACTGAAATCAAAATGGAAAAATCCTGGATAATAACAACAGCATCTGTAAAGAGAAAAGATAGATTGGGACATTCCAGATGTACATCTTGCATTAGAAGCTACTGTAGCCTCATTGATGAATATCTTTGGGTGTGTGTCAATGCAAGAGTGGCAATGGGACTCAGGGGACGAGTGATTTGTACGAGAGAACTTCTCACAGCAGTTTGAGTTGGAAGAGACAGCCAGCCATATAACTCCAGCCACGATCACAGATATGGAATATGAAATGAAATGAAAATCGCTTATTGTCACGAGTAGGCTTCAATGAAGTTACTGTGAAAAGCCCCTAGTCGCCACATTCCAACGCCTGTCCGGGGAGGCTGGTACGGGAATCGAAACGTGCTGCTGGCCTGCTTGGTCTGCTTTAAAAGCCAGCGATTTAGCCGAGTGAGCTAAACCATGATTATGAGATTAATGCCAAAGGTTACCTGTGTTGGCAACACATAAAAACAACGATGTAAGATTTCCTCTGTGTGCTATGTGAAGCAAAACCGCCAACAAATTTAGGAATTTTATAGATGTAACAGCAAACTGGAAATCTTCCCTCCGCATATCAGTTTGAAGTTGTGAGCATTATTTACCAGAATAGCCTTAGTGTTCTGTTTATCCATTTGTCATTCCGTCGGTGGCACTAGGTAAAACCACACGTTGCGCCTTAGGATCTTTTGATCCAGTCTGTCTGCCGGGAGACAAAAGAATACAATAGACTGCATGCAGTTTTGTAACTCATCCTGTGATCAGTGCAGTCCAGCCATGGTTAGACTTGGACAATTATTCTAATCCCTGTTTTATCACTAGATGAGATCTAAATCATGTGGCGCAGTTTATAATCCTTTTATGATCCAGACAAATAATTACTCTGCCAACTGCTTCACGTCCTCGGGTTTCTGAAGCACTTGAAGCTTAAAGGACAGATTAAAGGGTAGATTTACCAATACTAGTGTTAAGGTACCTCACATGCTGTGAACTAGCTGGGAGAGCCACCATTTCTGTTTGTTCATTGTATGATGAGTCACATTTCTGATGCACACTACATTGTGCAAGGTAGCCTGGACAAAGACAAGGACTTGGAAAATCCAGGGTTTCCATTTATATTCCAGGCTAGATGATAAAGACAAAATAAACAGGATGTACTGGTAAATGTTGCAATTCCTTTTTTTTAATTGAGAGTATCCAATTATTTTTCTTCCAATTAAGGGGCAATTTAGTGTGGCCAATCCACCTAACCTGCACACCTTTGGGTTGTGGGAGTGAAACCCACGCAGATACAGGGAGAATGTGCAAACTCCACATGGAGAGTGACCCAGGGCTGGGATTCGAACCTCGGTCCTCAGCGCTGTAGTCCAAGTGCTATCCACAGCGCCACATGCCACCCTCAAACGTTACAATTCCCCCCCCCCCCCCCCCAATATCCCACTGGTGTAAATTTTGAAAATAAATACTCACAATATCGAAGGGTGGTGGATGGTAATTGTAACTCTTTTTGTTGGGTTAAAATTGCGTGAAAGTGAATCAGCCTGTTTTTAGATTTTAAAATTGAAATTAAGATTTTGAAGAACCCAAATGTGCTGCTGACTCACTATCAAGCAGTGATGCTTACCCCCAGTGAGTGTACATCAGGTCCACGATGGGTATCAATGTGTCACAATCAGAATAAACATTAGTGATATTGCAAACCCTTCCTCACTAACAATAGTTCTGAGAAGTGATTAGAATTTACCGGATGTCCCAAAAACTATTTGAGTGACATTTAAATGAGTGACACCCTTTATATAGTCCAATTTATACATACCACATGATATTTATACCATAGATAATGTTGGACCCATGAGTAACTTTGTTGGTTTATCACAGTCAGTTCATTTGCTTCACCGCACTGCCACCTCTGGTGGCTGCACAGGTCATCAAACGGTTGCTAGGTTGTGTTGGATGCAAGAGGTAAGTTGCTAAAATTGCTTTCAATGCTCCTTTCTATGGTTGTGGAATGATTCCATGATGGGCAAGGGTTCCTAATCAATACCCTTGTGACTTATTCGTTGGAAAAATTATAATTATTGGTTGAAATCAGATGGCTCGTGAAATCAGCAACCTGATTCAGACCTAGTTGCAAGTGGCATTGATGCCAGAGGCAATTCTTTTGCAATCCTTGGCAAAAGCACAACAAAGTTACAACCACTGCATAATTCAGGCTAGAAAGAAGGATTTGTGTTTCCTTTTGGTGCAGCGTCACCCCAATGGGGAACTGTTGCAGTCACCCAGCCCTTGAACCACTGGAATGTTGGCAGAGGGAAGAGGGAAATGCTGACTATTGTCTGGAGATGTCCATTTAAGACAGAGATGAGGAGGATTTTTTTTCTCTCAGAAAATCTGTGGCATTCTTTACTGCAGATGGCTCGAGATGCTGAGTCATTGAGTATGCTCAAGGCTTCGATGGACAGACTTTAATTTGGAAGGGAATCAAGGGTTGTGTGGATAAGGCGGGAAAGTGGTGTTGAGAATTATGAGATCAGATCAGTCATGATCTCATTGAATGGCGAAGCAGACCCGATGGGTCGAATGACCTACTTCTGTTCCTATGTCCTGCGGTCTTATGGAATAATACGAGAACAGTTTTAGGCAGCTGTCAAAACTACCAAGGTTGAATGTAATTACACTGTGAGATTTTCAGCTGGGAGCTGTCTGCCTGACTGAGCTGTTTGCTTGCAGCAAAATAATACCTGATGGCCAAGGAAAGTGCATTCACAAAACGGCCAAATAGGTTGAGTATCGATTTGTAAATACGTCCAATGTACGTCAATTGAAGGCTGGAGGAGTGGGAGAGATTTCTTGCCAGTGACGTGATGGACACCATCACTCTCCATAGCTCCAGGCTGCAACATGCATGTAAAGATTTATTTTGATACAAAAAACTCCAATTCCTAAGGGAATTAGTGGGTTGGATGACCGGTGTGGGTCAGATTGGTGCCAACAGCATGGGGCTCAATCTCCATTCTGGCTGGAGTAGATTCAGGACCTTGCCCTACCTTTTGATGGAAGCTGTGGCTTTGTGGGTTGGACCTGCCTTCAGGCCGAGAACTCCAGAAGAAGAATATATACTATCTGAAGGTTATTCCCCCTCCTGAGATGTACAAACAGGAATATTATATCCCTGCCAAATATTTTCTGTTCACCAAGGCCAGACCTGTTAGCAGGGAAAGTGTGAGAGCAGGTGAGGTAAAACTTGAAATGTGCTTTACTTCGTACAGTAACAGGTAAAGTAAAGTGAAGGATATTTTTGGCTTTTGATCACATTCAGATAGAAAATGAAAGGGAAACGAAACTCACCCTATTTTTATTGAAAAAAAAGCCCCTAGACTAATAAAACCCAGATGTTCTCTGTCAAACTACATTTAAAAGTGTTACTCTGATCAAAGTTTATTTGGAAAGAATTTTTTTTCCACTACCAGTTGATACTAGAGTAAAGAAAAAGCAAAAACAAAGACATGATTGTTGGCTTTTCAGAGAAGGTTAGGAAAACACCTTCCAGATGCTGATGGTGCTGGTTTAGTACCTAGCTGCAACTTTTAAAATGAAACTTTTGCATCAATTTTCACTTTGTACAGCTAGATTGGGAAAGGGTGGGGGGTGGGGGAGCATGTTTTGGATCAGAATGTGGTGATCTGTTTGCAATGCTGGCACCCAGTTCCCTAGATGCACCATCCCTCATGAATGAAGGAGTGGCTGGAAGCAAGTGGATTTGAACAGGCCACCTGTCCGTCTAGGCAGCAACCCCAGAGAAAAGACATTTCTTCTCCTAAGTATCCCAATCATTAACATTACTGTCAGCATTAGCTCTCAACTCACTCTATCATGGATCAGATGCCCAAATCAACAGGTTCAGAGTTCAAGTTGCAAACAAGCAGAACACACCAGTCTGTTTTCTTCTTTATTCTGCCTTTGATCTTCCCAAGAAGTGCATATCCAAAACCCGAGGGTGTTTTTCTTTTGCTTACACGCGGTGCAGGCAGCTAGTGACTGATTGCTTTCAGGTATAGATTTCAGTGTAGTCCCAGCAAAGGACTTAAAAACTTAAGGAGTCCCAATTCCAAGAGCAATTTTATCTCTAACCTTTTTCCAGGATATAGTACTCCTGTTTTTAAACTTGCCTAATATTGTCAGGTAAGTTGGATGTCTTTCACCAACATTGCCTACATAAGATGTTGGACGTCCCATAGAGAGACAACATCACCAATGAGGATGTGCTGCAGAGAGTTAGTCAGAAGTGCCTCGGGGCAATGTGACAGAGAGACTGGCAGGAGAGGTATTTCACCTCCCGGATATCCGCATGGGATGGGAGGAACTAAGTAATTTTGTTTCATGGATAAGTTCCTCTGCGGGATTCTCGCCCAGTTCAATGCTTTGAATCTTAGAATCATAGAATTTACAGTGCAGAAGGAGGCCATTCGGCCTATCAAGTCTACACCAGCCGTTGGACAGAGCACTCAACCTAGCTCACACCCCAACCTATCCCCACACCTCCACCCTATCCCTATAACCCCACCTATCCTGTTTTGGAGACTAAGGGCAATTTATCATGGCCAATCCACCTAACCAGCACATCTTTGGACTGTGGAAGGAAACTGGAGGAAACCCACGCAGACACTGGGCGAACATGGAGACAGTGACCTAAGCCGGAAATCCAACCTGGGACCCTGGAGCTGTGAAGCAACTGTGCTAACCACTGTGCTGCCCTTTGGATGGAGGATTGTTGTGTTTTAGTTTTAACCAATTCAAATCTTCCACTTCTCCCTCAGGGTTCACCAGATGAATCTCTCTGGTTACAGTCGCGCTGCGTCTGCTCGTCACTTCAGCATTTTCTGGCAGTACCCCATCTACTGCTCAAGTCCACCGCCCCCATCCCCCAGCCTCCAGACTATCTATTCTTTGCCCTCTTACCCTACGAATGTTTCATCTTCACCTACTCTTGGAAGCTAATATCTTCCTTCTTTGCACCATAAACTTCCTCGTGCACAGCCATTCCCACCTGCCCCCCCCCCCCCCCCCCCCCCCATCCCACACTGCATTTTTAAATTTGTTAGTCATTTCACAAATTGGCTGAGATCGAATGATTTTTAATCTAATTGACTAGAGTGACAAGTTCGCAAACAATATCATCATTGTTGAGTTTTTCTTCATCACGCAGAATGGCTGTTTGTCGCATGTGTAGATTTATCTACTGTGCATTCTAACGTGGATGTGACACCCAGTTGCAGATCTGCGCGGCTTTCCACAGTGCGGCACAGGGTTTTCTTTGGGACTGCCCAGTTGTCCCAGTGTTCCTTTTGTCGTTTGCTGCCTGTACTCTTTGCTCTTTGAAAGAAACAAAACCACTCCTCGAGATCACTCCCCAGGTTTTTTTTTTGCTTTGCTGTGTATTTTTCTTCCAGTCCTTGGTAGACTTGCCACGTTTCCTGAGGTTCATCTTCAAGAAGTCCTTGAACCTTAATCTCGCAGACAGTGTCCAAGTTTAAGTTGAGAATATGTGACTTTCTTTTATTTTATTGGCAGTCATCCATACTATCTGCCCCTCCACCTGAGCTGGGCTGCAGAAGTGCTTAAATCGCACCACTTCTGCTCTTTGAAGTACCTCAGCGTTGGGTACTTTGTCTTCCCAAAAAATCAACTAGTGAAACTCAAGCGGTGGGGGAAATGCACGGTGATGACAATGGGCTGCATCACTTTGGCCTGCTTATCTTTCAAGCCTTCCAATGTATTGGAAAATATTAGCTCAGTGTTGCCTCAAGTTGGTGAAGACATAAACCAAAGTTTTTGGCAGAGGAGTCTTTCTTTTAATAGTCATTCTTGGCATGTGGTCATCAGTGACAGGCTAACATTTATTGACCAGCCTCATGACCCTTGTGAAGGTGGTTGTGGGCCGCTATTTTGAAACACCTATCCATTCAATATGGCTGCCGTCTGGCGAAGCCTTCCAGGATATTGACCGAGTAATAATAAAAGAATGGGGAATTTTCACATGAGTATGAATGGAGGGAGCCGATCGGTTTTAACACCCTGGCACCAGTGTTATTTTATTCCCACATTGTTGCACATTGCTTGTTACTTATCCTAAGCCAGATGTCTCTATTTTACCATTTTCACCTTCAGTAGCGTCGTAAATGTGTTTTGACCTTGCTGATTCCGTATTAAAAATTTACCAGATTATGATTTATTTCTATTGCAAAAGTATACCTGAAATAGAGGCTTTTGTCACAATGCTGCTCCTTCAGGTTCAATATAGCAGAAAGGATGATACCCACTATCAGGTGTAATGTTGCTCTTTTCATAGTCAAACGAGGGTGGATTGTGGCAAAGGTTGGAGAAATTGTTTCAAACCAATAAAGTCACAGCAAAAAATGAATCTTAGACTTGGAGGTTTTTCCACATCTAGTGGCACTTGAGGCAGACAAAATACAAGTCTGTTTCCATTGTCTTTTTCCTGGAACAGGTAGGCTCCACGTCAAACATGACTGACCAGGAGACTTCCACTCTTATCAGCTGTCATTGGAATATAGGTTCACTGATTGATTTCAGGGATGAAGGACTTGTCTTATGAAGAACGATTGAGCAATTTGGGCCTGTACTCGTTGGAGTTTAGAAGAATGAGAGGAGATCTAACTGAGTTATATCAGACATTAAAGCGGATTGACAGATTGATAGAGCAGATGTTTCTGAACCACTTGGACAGTCTAGAATGGGACACCATAGTTTTTGGCTAAGGAATGGCAGGTCTAAAATAGAAATGAGGAGGAATTACTTCACTCAAAGAGCCACGGATCTGTGGAATTCCCCAACACAGATTGAAGTGGACGCTGGAACACTAAACAGATTTGAGGAGGAGATAGATAAGTTTCTAATTAGTCGCGGGATGAAGGGTTGTGGGGATGAGGCTAAAATGAGATTAGCCATGATCGTATTGAATGGTGGAGGAGGCTCAAGGGGCTGAATTGCCTACTCCTGCTCGGAGTTCAAATGTTCTTATGGAAGACTTTCCAATTTGATAATCAACCTGTTTGGCCACATGTGAATATAACTTCCATGGCCAACCTTGGGCTGGACTCAAACCCAGAATTCCTGCATCGGAGGTACGATTATGATTATGAATTAATGGAAAGGAAAATTACGGAAGTCACTCTTTCAGACGATGCATGCTGGCACTTACTAACAGCTTCAACCAAGGCTCAGTGTGTAACCTTCATCATTTTATCCTTGGGTTCAAGTCCCAATCCAGAGACTTCAGTACAAAATCTAGGCGAGCAGCCCAGGGCAAAGCACTTTTCTTTCACATTTCCCCAAATATTATAGACCTTCAGGTCAACTTACAATTGGCAGGAGAATGGCACCATCTTTGAGATGGGTTCTCATTGAAATATAATCTGTCAGTTTTCAGCAATGAAGGCACTCCCCATGGGTAATTGACCAATTACCAGCTGAGCAGGAAATCCAGCTCAGCAGTCAATAGTTAAACCCAGGCTGAAGCTCCTGAAAGAGGTGGCACACTTTTCAAGGTTGACACCTAGTCAGTCGTTCTCTGAAGCAGTATGCAAGGCAATTTCATCCGGCGTCCTCAAATTCTCTGAGGCCGCGCTGGGGCATCCAGGACGGAGTTCCTATTCCACCTCTTGTGATTACGGAATATTCAGAACCATCCCTGCGAAGAAAAATGTTCCGTCTTGGGTTTGGGGCCTACATACAGGTTCTTTTAGACTTTGCCTGGTGGCCTAAGAATGCTACCATTGAGTGTTATTCGTAAAATGAAACTGTTCTTGTTTATTTATAGATATATATATATCTCAATATTCTCCACGAGGTTGTACTTCTGTTTATCACCAGATCTGTCTCTTAGACATGTGACGTTACATCAAATTTATACCAGGATCAGGTGCTCCTGATGTTAACTCTTTGCAAAAAAAATAAATGGTTTGCTAGAATCCCCTTAAGAAATCAGAATATTGTAAAGCCACTAAAATAATTTTCAACTGACCTGAGCTGTCAAAGGCTATAGTGTAAGAAAGCCAAAATGTCAGCTGGAATATTCCAGCATCTTAGATGAGGATCCCACCACTAGACATGACTGATTCCTGACTTACCACCCACGAATTGTGGGAGGAATGAGAATCTG
This sequence comes from Scyliorhinus canicula, assembly GCF_902713615.1. NCBI lineage: Eukaryota > Metazoa > Chordata > Chondrichthyes > Carcharhiniformes > Scyliorhinidae > Scyliorhinus > Scyliorhinus canicula. The sequence continues at coordinate 47,714,153 of NC_052163.1, forward strand.
CCTGTAGCAACACGTGCAGGGATGAAAATGGAGTCAGCTCCTGATAGTATACTTTCACAGCAATTCTCTGCCTTTCTCTAGCATCTCTGCCTGTTCCTAACTGGGACCTCCAGCTACCGGAATCAAGTTCCTCCTGAAACGGTGCTAAATTGCCAGTCAGCTTTTTTTTAGTCTTAACTGAGGTGGGTGTTGGATGAAAATAACGGCCATCGCATTTTCCAAGAATTGACAGCGGATTGTTCTTCCACCAAGTTTAAATAATGACCTCAGTTCGAGTGAACGTCTGCAGGCATGAACAGCTGGGAGTGTGCTGACAATCGGAAATAATAAAACTCCCCCACAAATTCCAAAGTATATGCCATTTTTAAAAAATGGATAGAGAAAGTGATTAAATTCTATCCCTGGGATTTAGATAATAATAAACTGCTCCAACCTTGTTCGTTTTTCTCATTTCGGTCAGTCACCATCAGTTGGTGGAGAAGTATGGCCACTTCAATGATGTTTGAGGACACCCGTAAAGCCTTTCAGTGGATGTTAATTTGAGTGACTTGCAATCTCGATGCTGATCCTCACTGGTTTCAAAATGGTTCCTCTGCCTCAGCTGCATACTTCAACGAGGGAAGCCTCCTAAAGGATTTTTTCTTAAAATAAACATTTTTTTTCGCCCAAACAAACTCTGACAAAGAAAGTAATTTCTATTGTGCCTGTTGTCATGAATCATGCTGATGTTAGCTGTGAGTGTATCCAACTTGGAACACCAGTTTAGTTGTGTTTTGGTATGAGGAGAAAAGTGAAACCCCAGCAAGAATAACCAGCCCTGTTGTAACAATAATTAATGACTATTTATTAAATTAAAGAAAGGACAAATGCACACAAACAGGACTACTCTACTCTCAAGTAACTACGATGTATGAATTACTAAACACACACACCGTTTATATGGCACGTACACTTTGTTCCAAAATATATCTACGATATCTGAACTCCAGAGTTCCCTGTTTCCCCAAAAGTCATTCAAATTAAATAGCCAGCTTATAGTTACTGCATAATACAAGGATGATACTCAAGTCTGAGAAGTGTCTTTTCCTGGTCCAGAAAAGATATTTAAAACTGTCTTTATGAACTTTTCTGCACTGCCTTGGCCCTTAGACTGAAGAGGCTTACTTCATGTAAACTTGACCTCTTGGCTGCTAGCTGGAAAAACTAGCTTTCACCCTTGATGGCTGAAAACTGGACAGTCTGCTTTCTGAGACTGCTAGGTGTTAACAGCCTCCCTGGCTTCATCTGGACAATTATACCTTTGTTCCTCTTTGATTATGTCTTCTGTGTATTTGCCTGTCTGCCGCTATCAACGTCCTTGATTACGTATTAACCTACGTATACCTCTGTGATCTTCTCAATCGTCAATAAGCTGTTTCTCCTCATAAGCTATTCACACCTGATTCTTATCTAAACAGTTTTGTTATTGGGAGAGACGCATAGCAAAGGAGCCTTTTGAATACTGCCTGCTGCTGTCTCTAGGTAGATTTCTACCTGTTTCTGGACATATTGCATCCTATTATATTTTGTTAAATTCATTTACTGCTGTTGTTAGGCAGATTCATGACTCCTGCGTACAACAGCCAAGTACTGTGCCTAGCTCTCTCTCTCTCACGCACATCAATAGCTTCTGTGCCTCACCCACAGCAGACACTCCTGAAGCTCAAAATTTAAATCAGCTTGAGTCAAGGGATGTGCCTTTTCAGGCTTCAACATTTTTCTTACTTTGTATATATATTCTTACTTCAGAACTAACATATGCCGTCCTACCATTGCTAAAAAAGCTGAAAAGCAAATTATTGAAGACTTGCACAGAATGACCTTGTTGATGTCAAAAGCAACTTGCTGGGGGCAGCAGGGTAGCATGGGGGGCAGCAGGGTAGCATGGGGGGCAGCAGGGTAGCATGGTGGTTAGCATAAATGCTTCACAGCTCCAGGGTCCCAGGTTTGATTCCCGGCTGGGTCACTGTCTGTGTGGAGTCTGCACGTCCTCCCCCTGTGTGCGTGGGTTTCCTCCGGGTGCTCCGGTTTCCTCCCACAGTCCAAAGATGTGCGGGTTAGGTGGATTGGCCATGCTAAATTGCCCGTAGTGTCCTAATAAAAGTAAGGTTAAGGGGGGGGGGTTGTTGGGTTATGGGTATAGGGTGGATACGTGGGTTTGAGTAGGGTGATCATGGCTCGGCACAATATTGAGGGCCGAAGGGCCTGTTCTGTGCTGTACTGTTCTATGTTCTATGTAAAACAGACCATGTTGTAAATACTCATCAGCAGGTCTGGAAGCATCTGTGGAGAGAAAACCATGTTAACATTTTGTGTCTAATATGACTCTTCCTTGTTGATGGTTTGTTACTGCGTTGGAAAGCCTGGTTGCATTGAAGTGGAGTGCAGCAGGGTAAGATTTCTAGGGGCAGGAACACAAAGGTGTTGATTATTTTTCAAACCAGCAACCACGCTCACTAATTAACAACATTCTGTCGATAGCTGTAGAAGTGATCATCGTGTTATCATTTCACACCTGACTCTGCTGTCAGAACCGACTCCACTCGTAACTCTCAGGCATGGGGCCTGTGGTCAGACCTAAGCCTCTACCCTGAGACCCTGCTTCGAGACCCCACTTGCCCGGCTCCAACTCTCTCTGATCCAACCCGGCTCAATCTGACTGCTGTGGGATATAAAGTAATCACAATGCTGTATTGATTTTATATGTAGTCCAAAATATCCATCTCCGTTATGCATTCTACAAACTTGCAGCAAGGAGTGCACAAACATAGTTGGTGAGACAAAAAAAATCATTACCTACCTCAAATCTATTTTATTCACATACAATTGTTCATTTCAATCTCCAAAGCACCAGGAAAAACCAAGTGAGGAAGGATATTAGCTTCAACAATGTGGAATCTGTATGGGTAGAGCTGAGAAACACGAAGGGGCAAAAACTGTTTGTGGCGGTTGTATATAGACCCCCAAACTCGAGTGGTGATGTTGGGAATGTCATTGAACAGGAAATTAGAGGTGCGTGCAATAAAGCAACATCTGTAATTATAGGTGTCTTTAATCTGCATATAGATTGGGCAAATCAAATTGGTCACAATATCATAGAGGAGGAATTGCTGTAGTGTATGCAAGATGGTTTTCTGGAGAAATTCATTGAGGAACCAGCAAGAGAACAGGTCATTCTAGACTTGGTATTGTGTAATGAGAAAAGAATCACTGGTAATCTAAAGCTGTGCAAGGCCCCTTGGGTATGAGCAATCATAATATGATGGAATTCTTCATCAAGATGTTGAATGACGTAGTTTATTCTGAGACTAGGATACTGCATCCAAATAAAGGAAACTACAATGGTATGAGGCAGCAGTTGGCAATGATAGATTGGGAACGTTACTTCAAGGGATGACGGTGAATAGGCAATAGCAAACATTCAAAGAGCGCATGGATGAACTGCAACAATTGTTCATTCCTGCCTGGTGCAAAAATAAAACGGAAAGGTGGCCAAACCATTGTTTACAGGGGAAATTAGAGATAATATTAGATCCAAGAAAGAGGCCTACAAATTGTCTCGAAAAATCAACAGGCCTGAGGATTGGGAGTAATTTAGAATTCAACGAAGGAGGACTAAGGGATTGATTGAGAAGTGGAAAATAAAGTACGTTAGTAAGCTTGCGGTGAACATAAAAACTAACTGTAAAGGCTTCTATAGGAATACGAAGAGAAAAAGATTGATGAAGACAAATGTAGGTCTCTTACAGTCAGGAACAGGGGAATTTATAAGAGGGAACAAAGAAATGGCTGAGCAACTAAATACATACTTTGGTTCTGTCTTCACAAACAAGGACACAAATAACAGGGTTTAGTGAAATGGAAGAACTGAAGGAAATCAGTATTAGTAGGGAAATGGTGTTGGGTATTTGATGGGATTGAAGGCTGATAAATACAAGGCCTGCCAACCTACATCCCAGGGCAGTACGTTAGCACGGTGCTTAGCACTGTTGTGCCAGTGTCCCAGATTCAATTCCCACTTGGGCCACTGTCTGTGCAGAGTCTGCATTTTCTCCCAATGTCTGCATGGGTTTCCCCCGGGTGCTCCAATTTCCTCCCACATGTCCCAAAGGCATACTTGTTAGGTGAATTGAACATTCTGAATTCTTCTTCTATGTACCCTAACAGGCACCGGAGTGTGTCAACTAGGGGTTTGTCAGAATAATTTTGTTACAGTGTAAGCCTACTTGTGATAATAATAAAGATTATTATTAAGGAGGTGGCTCCCGTGAATCATGTCCACATGTTTTGGGCATGTCCAAAGCTTAGGGGATTCTGGCAAGGATTTATCGATGTCATGTCCACGGTATTAAAGGTACGGGTGGTTCCAAGTCCAGAGGTGCCGATTTTTGGTGTATCGGAAGACCCGGGAGTCCAGGGGGCGCGAAAGGCTGACATTTTGGCCTTTGCCTCCCTGGTAGCCCGGAGACAGATCTTATTGGCATGGAGGGACTCAGAGCCCCCAAAATCGGGGGTATGGGTTAGTGACATGGCCAGTTTCTCAGGCTTGAGAAGATCAAGTTTGCCCTGAGAGGATCGACGTGAGGATTCGCCCGGAGGTGGCAGCTGTTTATCGACTTCTTTGTGGAAAATTAAGCTGTCAGCAGATGCAAAGGGAGGTGGGTTAGGGAGGGAGGGAGGTGGGGGAGAGGGGTTGGTTGAGACAGGATTAGTTAGTGGGAAAGGGGACTGGGGAACTGTGTATGTAAGCCATGTTGGCTGGGTGTGGTCGTTGGATGGGTGGGTGTTACTTACTTTGTTGTTTTTCCTCTTGCAATTGTTGTTAAAAATGTATAAATGCCATAATAAAATGTTTTTTTTTAATTAAGGAGGTGGCTCTAGAAAAAGTGAATGCATTGGTTGTCACCTTCCAAGTTTCTCTGGAGTCTGGAACAGTTCCTACAGATTAGAGGGTAGCTAATGTAACCCCACTATTTAAAAAGGGTGGCAGAGAGAAAATAGCGAATTATAGACCAGTCAGCCTAACATTGGAGGTGGGGAAAATTCTAGAATCTATTCTAAAAGATTTAATAGCTGAGTACTTGGAAAATAGTGGCAGAATCAGACAGAGTCAGCATGGATTTGCGAAAGGGAATCCATTCTTGACTAATCTACTGGAATTCTTTGAGGTTGCAACTAGTAGAGTTGATATGGGGGAGCCATTGGATATGGTTTATTTGGACTTTTAGAAGGCTTTCGGCAAAGTGCCACATAAGAGATTAGCGTGTAAAATTAAAGCACAGTGAATTGTGGTGGTCTATTGAGATGGATAGAAAACTGGTTGGTAGACTGGAAACAAAGAATAGAAATAAACAGGTCTGTTTACTGAATGGCAAGCAGGGACTACTGGGGTATCACCGGGATCAGAGCTGGGATACCAGCTATTCACAACATGAATTAATGATTTAGTTGTGGGAACTAAATGTAATATCTCCAAATTTGCAGATGACCCAAAGCTGGTTGGGAGGGTGAGCTATAAGGAGGATGCAGAGATCCTTCAGTGTTATTTGAACAAGCTAAGTTAGTGGGCAAATGAACGGCAGATGCAGCATAACATGGATAAATGTGAGGTTATCCACTTTGGTAGCAAAAACTGTAAGGCAGATTATTATATGAATGGCTGTAAATTGAGAGAGGAATGTGCAATGAGACCTTGGTAGCCTCATACACCAGTTACTGAAGGTAAGCATGCAGGTGAAGCAGGCGGTAAATAAGACAAATGATATGTTCACCTTTATAGCAAGAAGATTTGAATACAGGAGTAGGGATGTCTTGTTGAGATCACACCTGGCCTCCTTATCTGGGAAAGGGTGTTCTTGATATAGGGGGAGTGAAGAGAAGGTTTGCCAGACTGATTCCTGGGATGGTCCGACTGACAGATGAGGAGAGATTGAGTCAGTTATGATTATGTTTGCTGGAATTTGGAAGAATGAGAGAGGAACTCATAGAAATCTATAAAATTCAAACAGGACTAGTGACAGTAGATGTTCCCGATGTGGGGAACTTCAGAACCAGGGGTCTGAGGATACAGGGTAGACATTTAAACTGAGAGGATGGGACACTTCTTCACCCAGAGAGTGGTCGGCCTGTGGAAATCGCTACCACAGAAAGCAGTTGAGGCCAAAACATGTGTTTTCAAGAAGGAGATAGATATAGCTCTTGCAGCTAAAGGAACGGAAAAGACATGGAGGGGAAGGTACGATCAAACCATTGAGTTGGTTGATTAGCTATGATCATAATGAATGGCCACCTCCTGCACCTATTTTCTACGTTTCGTACCCCATGAATACAATATAATTTATTAAATTTCCTAATGGGTTATATAAAATGCTTAATCATTTTTATATTAATGTAACTATTGTACATCAAATGGTTAAAACAAAATAATCATTTATCGTTTGGATGCAGAGGGAGTGCACGGCTCGCACAGTCAATGTTTTGAGCAATCAGCATGTACCTCATTTCCCTTGCCCTTTACCTGCGTTTCACTTCAGTCGCACTGGCTGGAAAAGAAACTACGCAGATGGAAAACAGCGGAATGTGGCAACCCTGCTTGTGGCAACTAAATGTCCCATGGACTGTACTCAGATGGGCCCTTTGTGGCCCCTGGGCTGCAGGTTGCCCACTACTGCTATAGTGTATCATCTTCTTTGAATGTAGAATCAACCCTGATCTATTCTTAATTCAACTAGACGTTTTCCAAGATGTTGTCTTTCAAACCCAATGAATATTCATTTTGGCACTGGGAATAGCTTTTTGATAATAATTCAGACCAAATAATTGTCCTTGCCAATTTGCCACAGTTAACTAATTCCATCAACTCATCCACATTATAGGAAGGATGTGATAGCATTGGAAGGGCACAGAAGAGATTTGCCCGGACTGGAGAGTTTTAGTTCTAAACTGAGATTGGATAGATTGGGGTTGTTTTTCTTGGAACAGAGTAAACTGAAGGGGGACATGATTGAGATGTATAAAAATATGAGGGATATAGATAGAGTAGAAAGGAAGAAACCTTTCCGCTTGGTGGAGGGATCAATGACTAGGGGGCATAGACTTCGGGTCGGGGCAGGCGGCTTAGAGGGGATGCGAGGAACATCTTTTCATCCAGAGGATGGTTGGAGTCTGGAACTCACTGCCTGAAAGGGTGGTGGAGGCAGAGACCCTCATAACGTTTAAGAAGCATTTAGATGTGCACTTGTGATGCCAAGGCATACAAGGCTATGGGCCAAGTACTGGAAAATGGGATTAGAAAACCTAGTTAGTTGTTTTGACCAGTGCAGATGTGATGGGCTGAAGGGCCTTTGCTGTGCTGTAGTCTTCTATGACTCTATGACCCCTCTCTTGCCATCTCCACTCTTTCCATCCCTCATGGAATCACTCTCTCCAGCCATGGTAATTTGGGCTCCCCTTACTACTGCTCTTTCTGTTCTCAACCAACACCACGGCCAACCACCACCACCACCAACCACTGACAGCTGCACACTCTCTGGTCCTCTGTGTGGCCCACGTGCCTCCCTGTGTGTCAGACACCACCCACCAAATAAACTCACCAACAGGCACACACTTAAACTGGCCAATCAATAAAAGTCCAGACAGACAAAAAACGGAGTCTTAGATTAGAAATGATTCCTGCTGAATCTTTTCAGGGTAATTGCACTGAGAGTCTCTCTGTGAGTTGATAAGGATTAAGAAGGAGCCTAAACCAATGCTGATAAATGAGAACTGGAGAGTTGAGATCTGACTAAAGAAGTCATTTGTTCTGTGTATGTCAGAGATTACACAGAATTCTCTGTTCTGTTTGCAGTGTTCATTTTAGGTGGAATAACAAGATTCCTGTGAGGGACTGGTAATTGCATTAGAACATGATATAAACAACGTTTTACAAAATGGTTTTGTGCCTTAAGATCTTTATTGGCATCAAAATTCTGGCTACGGGATAACTTTTGTGGCAGTTTAAATCATATTTGTTGTGGCTGTACCTTTGAACCAGTTAAAAAGATGCATTATGTGAGTCTATAAAATAGTTAGTGGGAACAATATCTCCAGGCAGGTCTAATGTCAGCCTGATTACATCACCAAAAACATAAATTCTTATCCAAAGAAATATATCATTGCAACCTAGGTGGTCTAAATAATGGGGTGGAGTGATCTAATCAGGACCTTTAAGAATAGGCCTGAGACCCATTTAGAGCAATTAAACAAATGTAAATAATTGTGATGCCGTTAAATTGCAAGGGTTTATTTTCCTTTCACGGTGCTTCGATTGAAGCTGCTGAAAATAATCCTTTGTTTCATTTAACATTTTATTGCCTCTCATTTCACAAGTGCCTGCCTGTGTATCTGTTTTCTTTCGCTGGCTAACTCTGCTTGTGACAGGATTTCAATCGCTTTGATTTCCAAGAATCTTTTTCTCTAGCATTTCCCTCTATTTTTTTAAATTTAGAGTACCCAATTCATTTTTTTTTCCCAATTAAGGGGCAATTTAGCGTGGCCAATCCACCTAGCCTGCACATCTTTGGGTTGTGGGGGCGAAACCCACGCAAACAAGTGGAGAAAGCATTTCCCTCTAAATGACCCCAGACCGTGAAGCTGCCGGAAGATAGTCAGCCAAAAGTGGTGAAGGCACAATTCCAGCGTTCCCGAGCTGGTAACTCGTGCTTCTGTGCAGACTGGTGAATGGCCCTGAAAGGTCACATGGCTCCCCACCCACCCTCACCATAATACACAGGAGAAAGTCTACCCCATTGGGTCAGTAAATTAGCTGGAGACCTGTAATGCTGGGGTGGGCAGGTAATAATAATAATCTTTATCATTGTCACAAGTAGGCTTACATTAACACTGCAATGAAGTTACTGTCAAAATCCCCTAGTTGCCACACTCCGGCACTTGTTCGGGTACACACAGGGAGAATTCAAAATGCTCAGTTCACCTAACAAGCATGTCTTTCGGGACTTGTGGGAGGAAACCGGAGCACCCGCAAGAAACCCACGCAGGCACGGGGAGAATGTGCAGACTCCACACAGACAGTGGCCGTGTTTTCAGAAGTCTAGGTCTTGAACTTAAGAAATCCCTCCCTCAAACTCTCTACCTCTCTCTGATCCCATAAGACATTCATTAAAACTTACCTCTTCTTTCGAGCTCTTGGTTATCTGTCCTAGTTTCTCCTTATGGGGCTCGGTATTAATGCTTGGATGATAATGCTCATGTGTTGCAATGTAAATGCAAATTGTTGGTATTGAATATTGGAAATTAAGGTGTGGCATGAAGTTATTTCCTGACATTGACATGCACAGGACACTGACTGCTCTTCATTTCCAATTTCCATGCAATCTTACACAGACATCTCATAATCATAATTTATCATAATTAGTCATGGCTTCCATTGCATCTGGATGAAAATCCTAATATCAGTTTCTCAAAATATGGGAGGATTCACACTCCTATACTAACCTCCTTTTTTATCCTTATTTGGACTGTTTCCATACCAGCAATGTTTTTGCTACATTTCCTTCCTTCCTGCATTACCAAGGCTGGTACAAAGTGACTATAGGTCAGTCAGTTTAACCTTGGTGATGGGAAAAGCTTTAAACAACAATAATCTGGGACAAAATTAACAATCACTTGGACATTCATTATCGAAAAACAGCATGGATTTCCAAAGGCAGATTGTATTTAACTAATTTGTTAAGTCTGTCGATGATGCACAAGAGGGTCAATGAGGGTAATGAGGTTGATGTGGTGTACATAGACTTCCAAAAGGCATTTGATAATGTGCCACATAATAGGATTGGCAGCAAATTTGAATATGAAGTTGACTGAGTGACAGGAAACAGACAGTAGTGGTGATTGGGTTGGTTTTTTTTGGTTGCAAGAAGATATATAGTCGGGTTCCCTGGGGGTTGATATTAGGACCACTGCTTTTTTTGATATATATTAATGATATAGATTTGGGTGTGCATGGCATAGACAGGCTGGTGGAATGACGAACACAATGCAGATGAAATTTAATGCAGAGAAGTGTGAAGTGATACATTTTGGTCAGAGGAACAAAGAAAGATAATATAAAATAAAGGATACAATTCTAAAGTGGGTGCAGGAGCAGTGGGACCTGAGTGTATACTCTGTTGAGTAACAATTTAAAATATCGACCAATTAACTAAGGAACAAGTTGACATCCCTTTAAGGGGAACTGTATTTAAACGAAAAAAGACAAGACTTTAAAGGAAACCTATCAAATGAAATAAAAATATGTTCCTGGGGCTGATGATGCACAACAGCCCATGTGACAGCCCACGGCATGGAAGGCCTCAAGAGTACTCCACTCCAGGGAGACCCAGGCATGAACTTGGGCATAAAGAAGGGCAGACAGTTGGTTCTAATGACCTCCTCAACCGCCCGCTGCTTGGACCTATTAGTGGCCACCATGGCCAGGCCCAGGAGCAGGCTTATGAGCAAGTCATCTGCCCTGCAGCACCCCAGCCCTACCCCCAACTCCACACCAATTAGTCAAAGTTCCGGAGCATGAGGCTGAAGTGCAGCCAGAATTTGAAGAGCCAACCAGTTCAAATGATCAAAAAGGGGCTGCAAGCTTGTACAAATTGTATACAAATGGAACACAAAATCCTCCAGGCAGTAGAAAAAGCAGGCAGCCTGGGAGGATCTGAGTGTATATGTGCACAAACCATTCAAGGTGGCAGGGCAGAGTCAGATAACGATGATAAAGCAAATGGGATCCGGGGCTTTCTTATAAAGGCAGAGAGTACAAAAGCAAGGAACCTCTGGTGAACCTTGGTGAAACTGGTTGGGACTCAACTGGAGTATTATGTTTAATTCTGGGCACCACACTTCAGAGAGGAAGTAATGGCATTGGGGAATTTGCAGAACAGATATACAAGAATTATTACAGGGATGAGAGACTTCAGTTATGTGAATAGATGGGGGATGGGGCTGCTCTCCTTGGGGAAGGGTGAGAGGAGGTTTGATGGAGGTACGCAAAATGACAGAGAGCTGCCACAGAGACAATGGGCCGAATGGCCTCCTCTGTACTGTTACCATTCTGTGATTCTACAGGCAGTTTAATAATTACACCCTGCACTGATTTTCCTGCCCTAATGGATGGAAAACTTCCCACTGAAATATGCAGGAACATTTAAAGAAAATTTACATGACGCGGAGTGCGGCGTTTCCTGCACGCCTTGAAGAATGCCCATGGAAACTCAGCATGAGGGGCTTTGTGATTGTGGATTCCAATTGATGGATCTATAAAGGGTCACCAGCTTTCATTGAGCTTGGATAATCCCATTGTACGATTTGCTTAGTAATTGCGGGTGCAGTTCCGCTGCAGTCTGAAGCAGCCGGAGTCAGATTCCTCCACCTGTATGGAGCCAATATGTACCATTGACGTTGGTAGTCCCGCCCAGTATTCACCCACCACCTCACAGTTAGCTGGCTCCAGATAAGCAATGGGCTGGATTGTCTGTTCACCTGCTGTTGATTTTGAAGGTGGCGGGTATGTAAAATCCTACCGCTGCCTACCCACTCGCCAAATTCATGGCCTCGGCCCACTGCCACCAGTATTACGCTGGTGGCAGAAGAAGCCTGGAATTTTTAGCTGCAAGGGCTGATGCCCCCCTCCTCTCAAAAGTCACTTTCCCCTTTCAGCCTCCCCCGTGGCCACTTGAAATTAACCCCCTCACCCTCCCCCCCTCCCTCCCCTCCTCCCCCCTCCTCCCCCCCCCCCCTCCTCCTCCCCCCCCCCCCACCCCCCCCAACTCCCTTCTCCGAAATCCCGGATCCAGTGCCGTAGCTCCTTGGCATGGTGGGACTGCCTACAGTCCCAGCAGTGGCCACCATTCCTGCTGTCGCCACTGGGACTACAGAGCACCTGACCACCCAATTGGCCAGCAACTCTCTAAGGAGGTACACCCTCTTGAGAATGGGGCAGAAGTCTTGCCTTGAGGCAATGAATGCGGCAAGGCAGCTGTCAGGGTCATGGATGTGCTCGACCCACCCCACCCCACCAACGCTTTAGCTGACAGACAGCAAACAACACGTGCAAGATCCCAGAAAAACATCAATGAGATGATTGGATTATGTATTTGTTTTGTGGTGCTGGTCGTGGAACGAACATTTGCCAGAAAGCGTTGCCGCAAATGGGGAGGTTCCTCTCAAAGTGATTTGGCATCACATCTGGTAAGGGAGGCATTGATGGATTTCCTTTAGTATTTTATCGTGGCAGTACAGTATCCATGCACCACTTTTGCTGTCTGCTCCAGTCACATGCCGTGCACTTCCTAAATGCCTGACACTCCTGAACTTTTCTCTTTTATCTATTCTTTGCGGGGATATCGGCACTGCTGGCTGGGCCAGCATTTGTTGCCCTCCCTGACTGTCCTTGAACTGACTGGCTTGCTAGGCCATTTCAGACAGCAGTCTATCCCGAAATTACAGCATGTTTCAAAACTCCTCCATTGGCTTTGAGGTGATAGATATCCTCATAGTGTAAGTGCAAGTACTATACAAATGTAAGCTGTTCTATTTCAATTACAATGCTACCATGGGGGTGAAATCGGACTGGTCTGGGGATACAAGTAGTATTGTATCGATTGCCCATTGTGACCAGTGTAACAAACGAGCAGTATAATGTGATCTGTTATTTTCCAGGATACTTTGTCAGAGCCAGTCATTTAAAAAAAACCATTTATGCTGAGTACTTCCATTGTCTTCGGTGACTGGTGCAGCTCTACTTAGCGATACCTGTTGGACACGCTTCCAGTAAATCATCTAGGTTATGTCATTTGGTGACATTTTGCCAACTTCTGCCAGACAAAGTAAATTAATTTAAGAGATTCAAGCTAAGTGGCAGAAGGATTGGAGGGGACATGAGGAAAAATGTCTCTACGCAAAGGATGGTGGCTGTCTAGAATTCGCTGCCTGAGCTGGTGGTGGAGGTAGCAACCTTACACTCTGTTAAAAAGCACCTGGATCTTCACCTTAAGTGCTGTAAGCTGCAGGGCTAAAGGCCGTGTGCAGGAAGATGTGATTAGAAAGGATACCTGGGTACCTTTGAGGTTGACATGGACAAGATGGGCCCACCTATATCATTTCTATGGTTCCCTGCTATATCATTTCTATGGTTCTATAGATGCATAACACATCCAAATGGACCAGGCCATTCATAAATGCTTACTCCAAACTTAAATTTCCCTTTAAAAACAGTGGGTGCATTCCAGTGGACACGTTGCACCAGAAAAGGAGCTTGCAGCGACGCAGCTTGGCCAATGAAAGCTGGCAGACCCCACTCCCGGGTTCTACCCGGCTCGCAAGATCCAACGCAATCTCGCGAGACATTGTGATTGTGGGATCATTTTTTGGCAAATCTGCATATTAGAGTGAGGCCTTGGGATTCATCCCCTTCACCTCGAATACCTTGGGCGAGCGCCATTCAAACCGGGAGCAGACGGAATGGCATTCATGGGCGTTTCCCAGGGGATCAGAGGCCCCCAGCTGCATTCCCTTCGGGCAGGGTGGTGCCCTGGCACCTTGGCAATGCCAGCCTGGCACCCTGGCAGTGCCCACGTGGCTTAGTCAGTTGACATGGGCACTGCTAGGTTGGCACTGCCAAGGTGCCAAGCTGGCATTTTTTCATGCAGGTGATTGGGCTGGGGATGCCCTGTGTGGATGTTGGGGGGGATGCTGGGAACCCTCCCACAGTGTGTTTGGGCTGGGGGGGTCGGGGATTGCTTCGGACTGCAAGCGAAGCTCCCACTGTACAAAACAGGGCTATTTCCTTCCCCATTCAGGTCCCTTATACAACACGAGTCGCATTGAATAGCCGTGTGTTTCTCAGCACTGCAAGCGCTGGGAAACACGCGGCTAAACGACGTGCTGGAGGGCTTTGTTCCCTTTTTGGAGAATCGTGCCCACGTGCAAACACCATTGTAAATATTGCTTGCCATAGCTGGAAGCCTGTTTGATGGCTGAAACTCAGGCTTTGGTAGAAATATTAAATCAACTGAGATCTCCCCAAATGATGTGATAAGGGAACTGCTTACCTGCTTATGGCATCACAGTTTAAGCCTTGCAACTTTGTTTTGTCCCATTCTCAATCGAGGGAGTCTTATTCTGTAGTCAAGACATCATAATAGCCATTTACTGTCTTTAACTTGGATAGTTTCGGAAGCCACCTTTCACTCTCTTTAGCAGTGCTCTAACTTGGTTGAAACAACATAATACCATTATCATAATAGAATGAGTAAAACATTTATTATGTTATAATTGGAGTTCAGTTAACACTTCGTAAACAAGTTATGTCTCATCTTAATGTTTTCCCACATGGAGTGCCTTCGTTCCATTTTATAGCCTGCTCATTCCCAGAAACCACAAGTGTAAGACACTTCCAGACATTTATTTTGATTTTCTTCACCAAAAGCTAAAAAGGTAGATGGCTTTGGGGCCCTCGGCCCATTCACCCTTTGTTATTTCAAACCAGAGCAGTTTAAACAAGGATTAGCTGTTTCTAACACCCCACTGATTGATGGTAAACATTTTTGACTTTGATTTGAGATTAAGCACACGGACAAACAGGAATTGAGAAGCAGGAACAAACAACAGTGGAGATAAGGTGGCACAGGGCTTAGTTTATTAGAGCAGATTTTATCAAGCTGGCTGTGTGTGTTTAAATTGCGACGGCGCTCAGTAATCGTCTGAATAAACATATGGTGTGAAAGCTCCATGGCAGCCTCACGCAGGAAAGGGGGAGGTTGCTCTTGCACTGCTGCATGTTCACATTTGTTCAAAACAAACTGCCACTACAAATTAAAATGGACCAACTTTAGACCAATGGATTCTGGATCTGAGAATCTTGGCACTGAAGAGTGCAGTATGTTCCTTCTAACTATTCCTCAAGTTTAGGCAAGAATGAATGCTCGGGTCTCTCTCCAAACGGTTCTACAATCATTTTATTTAAGTCATATTGTGTTGAGTCAAGGGTGATCTCACATCATTTGACTCTTTCTTAATGAGCCGCCCCCCCCCCCCCCCCCCCCCCCCCCCCCCCCCCCCCGTCCCCTGTCGCCGAAGACACTAGTAATGAATGAGTCATTCTCATCCGTTATTTTTCATTGCAAGTTTAGTTTAGTTCATGGGCTTACTGTTCCACAACGTCGTGAGAATCAAGTTTACAGAATAGAAGAAGAGGACAGGACGGTGCCGCAGTGGTTAGCACTGCTGCCCCATGGCGCCGAGGCCCCAGGTGCAATCCCGGCTGTGGGTCACTGTCCGTGTGGAGTTTGCACATTCTCCCCGTGTCTGCATGGGTTTCGCTCCCACAACCCAGAGATGTGCAGGGTAGATGGATTGGCCATGCTAAATTGCCCCTTAATTGGAAAAAATGAATTGGGTACTCTCAATTTATTTTTAAAACAGAAATTCAGAGAGAGAAATATCACATGTAAATCTAGGTTGTAAAAAGGTCCCTCCCTTTCTTCACTGAGGCAGTGGAACCCTCACCATACATAGAACATAGAACAGTACAGCACAGAACAGGCCCTTCGGCCCTCGATGTTGTGCCGAGCAATGATCACCCTACTTAAACCCACGTAACCCGTATACCCGTAACCCAACAATCCCCCCATTAACCTTACACTACGGGCAATTTAGCATGGCCAATCCACCTAACCTGCACATCTTTGGACTGTGGGAGGAAACCGGAGCACCCGGAGGAAACCCACGCACACACGGGGAGGACGTGCAGACTCCACACAGACAGTGACCCAGCCGGGAATCGAACCTGGGACCCTGGAGCTGTGAAGCATTGATGCTAACCACCATGCTACCATGAGGCCCCAATACTGTCTCTGATGGATAAAATTCTCAAAATTCATATGAAATTAAAATTTCCAGCTATTGCCGCTGCTTTGTATGAAATTTTCATGTTTTTTTGAGCTGGATATAATAGTTCACATTTGAAAAATAGTCAATTTTAAAAGAACACAATACCCACAAGACCGCAGAAGAGCTAGGTTTAGTCAACTCAGTGTTGCCAATCCTTCAGGATTGGCCTGGAGTCTCCAGGCATTGAAGATCAATCTCTGGAACACTGCTGTGTGTAGCCCTGGAGAAAAATTAACAGACAGCCAGGAAACCTCTTGGGTGAGAAAGAGGGGGTGGTGGGAGGAGGGGGGGTTCAGATTTTGAGAAGGATTGCCCGAGTTAGAAATAGGGCCAGTAATGGGGCTGCCACCCCCTCATTCCCACACGAGGCTTGCGCATGGGTGATTGGCTGGACTTCACTCCCCAATCCCTGAATTCCTCCCACTATCCTCAAAATTGAAGCTGGGCCTGGAAGCTGCCCTCAGGCAGCCATTAATTGGTCACTTATGGGCCTTAGTTGGAGCAAGGGTGGGCCGCCAACCCTACGCCTCACTTACCTCCTGTAAAGTTTCAGATGGAAGGCCACTTGGGGAATTTACGACAATTCCAACCTGCAGGGGAGGGGGTGCGTACAATTGTGTCCCCGGATACACAAGTAGTGGGATGAACCTTCTGGAAGATATCCAATCAGGAACTCATAAAAGTTTTCCATCCGGTTAGGGATGGTGGGCAAGCTGGTTTGTCGGGATCACAATTGAGCATGCAATTGAAAGGACCCCTGGCAGTTTCCACAGTGGCTGTGTCGAGATTTGTGACACAGTAACGTCTGAAGAAAA
Source organism: Scyliorhinus canicula (assembly GCF_902713615.1). Lineage (NCBI taxonomy): Eukaryota > Metazoa > Chordata > Chondrichthyes > Carcharhiniformes > Scyliorhinidae > Scyliorhinus > Scyliorhinus canicula. The sequence continues at coordinate 47,730,943 of NC_052163.1, forward strand.
TTTAAAGGAGGCAGGGACAGCCTGTAGCCCCTTTGAATTGTGAAAGTCTCCTGCTGGAACTGCTAGAAATGTCCTTGCCAAGACCACAGCAGCCTCAAGAAGTAGGATTAGGAGTAGGCCATTCGGCCCTTCACGCCTGCTCTGCCGTTCGATAAGGTCATGGTTGATCTGATTGTTGCTTCAACTCCACTTTAGTGATTGCCCCCCATCCCATAACCATAGACGCGACGATCAAAATTTATCGAACTAAGCCTTTGATATATTCAGTGACCCAGCCTTGACCGCTCTCTCGGCAGAAGAATTTCACAGATGATCCTCTGAGTGAAAACACTTCGCCATTTTTCTGTTTCAAATGAGAGACCCCTAATTTTTAAACTATGTCCCCTAGATCTAGCCTCCTCTACAAGGGGGAAACACTCTTTCAGTATTCACCCTGCCAAGTCCCCTTAGGTTATTGTATGGTTCAATAAGATCACCTCTCATTCGTCTAACCTCCAATGGCTGTAGCTCCAACCTGGTCTACTTTTCCTCAAAAGATAACCCCTTCATCCCAGAAATCAGCCTGGTGAACTTTCTCTGAACTGTTTCTAATGCAAGAATATCCCTTTTTAAGTGAGGAGAACAAAGCTGTACACAGTACTCCAGATGCGATCTCACTATGTCCCCTTTGCAAATGCAGCAACACTTCCCTATTTTTAGAATCAAATCCCCTTGCAATAAACGCCCATTGACCTGTTCCTGTTATCACAAGCTTTTGATATGATTGGCCTCTGACATTTTACAATGAATAATTATTAGAACGAATGCATTAAAGTTGCAGGTCTCAATGACTTCCTGCTGTTAACCCACCTCCTCCAAGCTACTGTGTTCCAGATCTGTCCACTGTTTATGAACAGACATTTCAGGTGTACAATCTCCCTCAATTGCATCCTTCAATAGCCTTTCTACCACTGCCATGTGCTTTGGCAAGATTATTCCCAAACCCTCCCCCAGCCAGAAAGACGGAAAGAGGCAGGAAGAAGCTTGCCTGACAATTGTTTTGCTGGTTTTGCTTTCTCCTCCGTCTCCAAGCCCACCCTCAGTAGCCTGGGAAAAGTCACTGCCCCCCCCCCCCCCCCTCACTCCGCCGCCACACCCCATTGGCATCTGGACCTTGACAGCAGGGAAGAAACGTGGGTCCTGATCCTGCATTTGCCACAGTGGAACCAACACAGTCAGTTACGGTGGATTGGCGATGTTAAATTGGCTAAAGTGTTCAGGGATGTGCAGGTTAGGTTACGTGATTGAGATGAGGTGGATGGGGGAGGGGTGCGGGCATTGGACCTGGGCAGGGTACTCTTTCGGAGGGTCGATACAGACTTGATGGGCCGAATAGCCTCCTTCTGCACTGTAGGGATTCTACGATTTTATCTGAGGCAACTACCTATTTTTTTAAATTCTTGCGTGAGATGCTGACATTGCTGGCAAGGTCAGCATTTATTACCCATTCCTAATTGACATTGAGAAGCTGGTGGTGCCCCTCCGCCTTGAACCGCTGCAGTCCACCCACAGTGACCATCTGCAGGCCCACTGTCTGATGAAGGATGCTGGCCTAGCCACGGGGCTGGCAGCTCTGAAACCTCAGCAGTGCCAATAGGAGAGGAGGTATCCAAGAGACCTTGAGTCTCCTCACAGGCAAGTGAAAAAGAAATGAGATATTCAGGGGGCAAGGCATCATTGGGTCAAACCTCTGGAGAGATGGTCAGGGCCACAGGGGTTACGTTCTCTGTCTGTGGCCCTCTCTATTTCTCTGTGGCATGGAGCCTCCAGCTCGGTCAGCCCACTGGACCCCGCCATGTGGCAGAGGGAATTACTTTGCCTGGCAGCTCTGTGAAATGGCCCTTAACCGGAGTTTGAGGTGAAGGTCTTGTCTCACAGTTCGTAGTCTCCCTGCCTCAGAGCCAAAAGCTCTGGGTTTACCTCCCACCCCAGGGCTGGATAGTGAAGGAAGGTGTGTTCAATACTCAGCCAGAAAGGTTCAGTATCAAATTGCAAATCATTCCAACACACACCAATGGTGGGTGGTAAGAACACAAGAGATTCCTTGTCAGCCATGTGATAGAAGGAATGTTGGAGACTCGACCAAGACTCTCTACAGATCCAAATTACAATATGCATGTAAGGTTTCCCATGAGCTATATCTCCAGTCCTGATCTCGCGATACACAATGGTGTGCATCTTGATATGTTATCCTATCATGTTTATTTGGCCTTATCCTCTTTCCCCCGGCCCCATTTTCTGATTGATCCATTCTATAAATAGAGGCAATAGTTTTTAAGGGCGGTTGTTCCGAATTTAGCCTGACTTTCTCTGTTCTTAATCTGCAAAAACGTTTATTCTGTACTGTATCAGTTGTGCTTTGAAAGATTTTTCGCATTTTGGGTAAAAAAAAAATTTTTTTTATAAAACTCTAATGAAAATATGTATTTAAAAAAGTTTGAAACGCAGCTACGCTGGAGTGGACAGCCACTCCACCTTCGATCCTGCTGCTAGAGAAGATGGCCCAGTGGTGAGACTGCGTCGGGGAGATGTCCTCGCGCAGCTCCCGGCTATTTCTCCCGCCGCCTCCCAGTCCACCACCCATGTACCAATAAAATTCTGCCCTGTGACTCAGGTCTTGCTTTATTTCATATCATTTTAAAATTTAAATGTAAATTTTAGATTAAGAAGGACATGAATTTATATAGCTCCCTTCACAGTCTCATGGTGGCCCAGATTGTTTTGATGCCATCAGTACCTTTGATGTTTAATTACTGTTGAATTGTATCCATTTTTGCACAGCAAGGTCCAACCAAGAGAAATTTGATAATGATCAGAACATCTGTTTTGTTGATGTTTGTTGAGACATAGGTATTGACCAACACACTAAGCCAACTTACCCGCTTGTTAAAGAGCGCGTGGTGCGGAATTTACTGGCTGTTCACGCCGGTGGGATATTCCGGTCCCACCGACGGTGCATGGATTTCCTGGCGACAAGGGGTGCAATCAATGGGAAGTCACACTGACAACTACAGGAACGGAAAGTGTCGCAAGCGGTCCGCCTCCACCACTGAAAAACACCCGGTGGATTGCATGGTAAATACCGCCAGTCTTTGGGAGAGGAGATGGGGATTTGACTTAACATGTCACTCAAACTCTGACAGTGCAGCGCCTCCTGGATTCTGCGCTGCAATGTGAGCCTAGATTTTGTGCCCAAGTTTCTGGATTTGGATTTGAACCTTCAGCCCCAGAGGCGAGTGCACTACCCTTGTGTTTGCTATCTAATGTTTATGATTTCTGATTTCCCAAGAAAATTCCCAAACTCTCCCTGTTTCAAACTGTAGTTAAAAGAAAGGAAAGGCTTCTATTTATATAGCACTTTTCATAAACACAGTACATCTCAAAGAACCCTATAGCGTATGAAATACTTTTTGAAGTGTATTCACTATTGTAATATCAGAAACGGTAATATCCATGCGTTGATGAAATTGCCTTTATGGCTGAATAAAAGTAATGGTTTAAACAACACCTAGCTAATTCCCATGCCGAACTGTGAGAGAGAAATATACATTGATGCACCTAAACATCAGCTGGAGAAATACATTAGCGGGCACCCGGATAGTGAAATTTGCATTAAGAAGTCAAATTACCATCTTCCTTAAGATACTTTCACAAATGTTTTCATTTTCAAAGTGCATATATTTACTGATCTACGGTGGATAATATATTCCATTATATATTCCAGAAGTAACTTAACTCACTGCTGCCAAGGACCTTACTCAGCAACTTCTTTCCAAATTTCTTTAATGGTACCGCATCAGTAAGCCTGGCCTGCGACTCACTTCAACACCAGGGAGATCTGTTGGAAGATCTGTTAGAAGATATTACAACAGTATGGGGGGGCAATTCTCCCAAATGGAGCCTAAGTGTTCGCGCCGTCGTGAACGCCGTCGCGTTTAACGATGGCGCGAACCGGGCCCAAGTAGGACCGATTCTGTCCCACACAGAGGGCCAGCACGGCGCTGGAGTGGTTCACGCCGCTCCAACCTCCCTTCCCGGCGTCAAATGGGTGCCGCGCCAACCCGGGCATACGCAGTTGGGCCGCGCCAACCTGCGCATGCGCGGGGGACGTCTTCCGCGCGCGGCCCGACTCAACATGGCGCTGGTGTTCAGGGGCTGGCCGTGCAGGAATGTAAGCCCGGGAGGGGAGAAGCCGTCCTGTCGATCGGTGGGCCCCGATATCGGGCCACACCACATCGGAGGGACGAAGCCCCCCCCCCCCCCCCCCCCCCCCCACAGGCCGTGCCCCCGACCATTCACGCAGAGTTCCCGCCGGCAGCGACCAAGGGTGAAAGGCTGCGGCAGGACTCTGTTATATCCACACGGCCGATCGGCCCCTTCTGGGCCAGAGAATCGGCGGCCTCACCGAATCCAGCGGCCAGCGCCGCGCCAACTGCGCCGGCGCAAATGGTGCTGATTCTCCGCACCTTGGAGAATCGCGTGCCGGCACAGAGGCGTTGTGGCGTGGTGGCTGCGATTCTCCGGCCCGGCGCGGGGCTCGGCGAATAGCTCCCTATATTTCTGTAAAACACTAAGTGAAAATGCAAACAGGCAAGTAACCAGGATGTGGAGCAGCATGTGATCAGTGTGGTGTACGGGATTGGAAACCACTACTGTCTGGAGAGATTCACCAGTGCAACTGCTGTGTATTGTTTTATTCTCCTCCCTCTTGTGTTGCGGCTGCAGTTAATTTTTTTCTCTCTATTTTGCACTCTTTTGTCTTCTGCACAACAATGGCATCCGTGGACCCTGAAGCTTTTCCTGCCCAATTCAGAACTGATTGCCGAGCAAGACTCTAATCGATTTGCTGCTCCCATTAACCACCGATCTGGCCTAGTCCACAAGTCGGGTACTTACTGTTCTGAAAGCGCTGTCTCTAAGGGGAATGTGCCTCCCGGGGTTTCAATGTACACACAGCCTCTGTATCATACCAAATCCTGTCTGTGGCAATGTCACGTGCTCTTCAAATTCGCATCACTGCCACCATGTTGTGTTTCCATGTCTGCTTTACACAAACTCACCAAACCCACACCGGGACTGGCAAACTATATGTCGGTTCAATATATTTGAATATACAGTACAGAATGGTTCAGCATATAGACCTACTTTTTGGATTCAGCAACCATTACTAACTAGGACAACACAGCTCCAATTCATAAACCATGCTACTAGCTACTCTACACCCTGGTTTGTTGCTCATTTGCATATTCTCTTCGAGCGACATCACTACATTTACCATGTATTCACCATTCCTGCAGAAACTCCATCGCACAAAAAAAAAACATTTTTAGCTCTCAATTTCCAGGAAAACATTCACTTCAGTAGCTTTGAACATATGGGGCGGGATTCTCCGCCGGCGTGACTCCCCGTTTTGCCGGCGCCCGGGGGTTTCCCGACGGCGTGGAGCTGCCCCACAATGGGAAACCCCATTGACCAGCCGGCTTAACGGAGAATCCCGCCGGCGGGTCGGGGCAGAAAAGTGGCGCGGCGGGGAGAGAATCCAGCCCATGGTTTCTTTTCCTTTCAGCGGTCAAATGCACAACTCGCCCTATCCTGTATGCAGAACCCAAGCTCATTACAGTTAACCTGCAGTTCACCATGAGTAAATTTGTGGGAGATCTACTGCATTAAATAAAATTGAGGCAACAAGGAGGGAAAATTCAATCCAAATTTCAAGGAAAATTTCAAAACTGCTCAAATGTTGCTTTAGTCTCTGTCTTCAAGACTTTGGTTCACCGCCATGTGACTTGCTCCTTGAGGTAGGCATGGTGGCGCAGTGGTTAGCACTGCTGCCTCACCGGTGGGACGTTGCACATTCTCCCTGTATTTGTGTGGGTCTCGCCGCCACAACCCAAAGATGTGTAGGTGAATTAAATTGCCCCTTAATTGGAAAAAAATAATTGGGTACCTTAAATTTTTTTTAAAAACTCACTCCTTGGGAGCAAAATTGTGCTTGTAAGATCCAGATAATATATATTTTGGTGCTGACATTATCAGTATGTTGCAAACCACATTTGTTGCTTTGTACAAACACAATAATTAGGATCTTGTGCTTCTGGTGCCAAGTATTGCCGTTGCCTCACTTGAATATTCCAACAATTTTAGACCTTGTCCATCGACAAAGAAGTAGTTGTGTGTTGATTGTTTGGAAAGGTTTCAGCATCTTTCTTGTGACTGAAACAACAGGGTCTTTGTACCACTGCCGCCTGGAGCACAGGCATTGCTTCTCTATCCTACTTACCGCAGAGGGTTTAGATTTAATTAATCAGACTGAGATTGCAGACTGAATTGTCTGCTTTGTTAGTGTGCGTGCTGACGTATTGCTGAGAACAATTCCAACTTGGTGGTTCCAGCGATGTCTTGGAAGGGGTTAAGCTGTGCAATGGGATGGCATGCTGTGGCAAGAATGGACATGCTTTAAAACTCACTAATACTTTTCATGTGACAGAATACATTTAACTTCCAACAAAGTCAGATGCCTAGCTACCATTTTTCAAACTGTTTTTCTTCCGTTTGGGAACAGAAACTTAACTGTTTTGCATCAAGATTGTTCATGTGTATTTTCTGTGCCTGACCCTAGAGATGGATGATGTAATGTCAAGGATTGGAGCACCTTTTAGATTGCAATCTCGATCATATATTCCCGGGGGGGGTGGGGAATACAACTTCATCCTATTTTCTTTTTTAGTCTAAGTACAGCAACCTGACATTTTTATTTTACTCTGTTTAAAATGACAGATTTGAGGTTCCCCAGTTAGTCTAACATTTGAAGAAGGTTTTAAAAAATTATTTCACACACTGTGGGCATTGCTGACATTTGTTACCCATCCTTAATTGCCCTCCAACTGAGTTAAATAGCTTGCTAGGCCATTTAAAATGGCAGTGAACAGCCAGCTACATTAATGTGGATCTGGAGTCACAAGTAAGTCAGATAAGGATGGCAGATGATTTCCTTTAAAAGGGCGTTAGTGAACCAGATGAGTTTTTACGGCAATCAATGACGGTTCATTGCTCACCATCACTAAGATTAGTTTTCAATACCAGATTTTATTAATTGAATTAAATTCCACCAGCTGCCGTGGTGGGATTTGAACCTGCATCCCCAGAGCCTTAGCATAGCCCTCTGGATTACTGTTCTAAATTGGCCTTTGACACACTGCTTACCTCTGTTCAGCAATGAACATATTCTGATCTCTCAAGGTGCAACTATCAGAACCCTTCTTGGTAAGAGGTCTTACAACACCAGGTTAAGGTCCAACAGGTCTGTTTAAAATCACTAGCTTTTGGCGCGCAGCTCCTTCCTCATTCACCCGATGGTAGCATAGTGGTTAGCACAATTGCTTCACAGCTCCAGGGTCCCAGGTTCGATTCCCCGCTGGGTCACTGTCTGTGCGGAGTTTGCACGTTCTCCCCGTGTCTGCGTGGGTTTCCTCCGGGTGCTCCGGTTTCCTCCCACAGTCCAAAGATGTGCGGGTTAGGTGGATTGGCCATGATAAATTGCCCTTCGTGTCCTAAAAGGTTAAGTGGGGGTTGCAGGGTTACGGGGATAGGGTGGATACGTGGACTTCAGTAGGGTGATCTTTGTAAGTGCTGGTGCAGACTCGATGGGCCGAATGGCGTCCTCCTGCACTGTAAATTCTATGATCATTTTTTTAAAAGTTCCACAGCGACTGCATGGCTGGTAGGACTCAGCTGGTCAGACAGCATCTGTGGAGAGAAAGAGTTAATGGCCCGTAATTTCCTTGGAGTGGCAATCTCCTGTGGGAGGGGGGTGTCAGTCGGGGAAGCCGGGGGGAGGGGTGGGGGATGTCGAGGGTGGGGGTGGGGGGGGTGGGGGGTGGACTGCTAGGGGGTATTGCAAAGGGAGGGAAGGGCCACACTGGGAGTGGAGGTTGAACTGGGTCACATCGAGAAGGGGGGGGGGAGGGCTGGGTCAGGCCAGGGCTGGGGGTGGGGGTGAGGGGTGTGGATGGCAGTGTGGTGGGTTCTCTGGTGGGTCTTGTGTGCAGGTGGTGTCCCGTGCGAGACCAGATCTGGTTTTTAAATAGTTACTCTGGAACTAGAAGTGATTTTTTTCCCCCCTATCTCTTTCAGAGTAACTATCAGGGTAAAACTGGCAGAACCATCCAAAGTTAGCAATTTAAATCCCTTGTGTCAGATTGCTGCCAGCCCAGTGCAATGGTCCAGAGGAAGTTAGCGCTTCTGGGCAATTGCCAGTGGACACTTACATGGGAATATCCTCAAGGGATTCCCCAGTGCATCACTGTGTACCCCTTAAATGTGATGCTGGGGAGCCAATGTTTCAGAACAATTACCTTTCATCAGATTGATGCCTGACCTGCTGAGTTTTCCAGCATTTTCTATTTTTGTTTCAGATTTCCAACATCAGCATTATTCTCTAATAGCTGGAGTTAAGTTAACAGCAAATATGGCAAATAATCTGAACTCGCTAAACCTAACAGCATTGAGTTAAATAAGCAGTCAATTGTTTTAATCTACAAAATATTTTATGCACATTTAGCCGAATCTTGGAAATGTATCATATGAAATCTGCATTCTCCACTTATCGAGAAATGTAACATTTCTTAAATGCAAAAAAAGTGTAATGTAGCAAGCATGAGAGAAAATTTTCCCACAACAATGTGATAATGACCAGATAATCTGTTCGGTAATGTTGTTTGGTGGATATATATTGGCTGGGTAGAAGCTGCCTGCTCTTCTTCAAACCAATGCCATGGGATCTATTACATCCAGCTGAGAGGGCAGAAGGGCCTTAGTTTAACATCTATTCCAAGCCGGGGCCTGTTTAGCTCACTTGGCTAAACAGCTGGTTCATGATGCAGAGTAAGGCCCAGAGCAGGTTCAATTCCCATACTGGCTGAGGTTATTCATGAAGGCCCTGTCTTCTCAACCTTGCCCCTCGCCTGAGGTGTGGTAATCTTCAGGTTAAGTCCCCCTCAAAGGGGAAAGTAGCCAATGGTCATCTGGGACTGTGGTAACTAGTGGCAACCTTTATTCCAAGACAAATTTTTGAGATCTCACTCCCAAGTCTTACAACACCAGGTTAAAGTCCAGCAGGTTATTTAGAATCACCAGCTTTCGGAGCGCAGCTCCTTCATCAGGTGAGACTCTGAAAGCTAATGATTCCAAATAAGCCTGTTGGACTTTAACCTGGTGTTGTAAGACTTCTTACTGTGCCCACCTCAGTCCAACGCCGGAATCTCCACATCAATTTTATAAGAGTATGGGAATATAAGAAATAGGAACAGGAGATACACAAGCCTACTGAACCAATCAGTAAGATCATGGTCATTCTTCTATCTTAGTTCTGTTTTTCTGCTCAACCCCTATATGCCTTCATACCCTTACAGGCATAAGCCTCTCATAAGGACCTTGAACTCAACCCAATTAAAAGTGAGTGTTACCAGCTGGGCCACAATTGATACCATGAATGCAGTCCACACTTATGAAGAAGAAGTCAACCTCATTCATCCACTATTACATGCTGTAAAACTGTGGACGTAACCCCATTGTTTCATTGTACTGTCCAGTAGCAAATTAATGTCACACTGTCTGAAGTACCATGAGCACTGACATAATGTGTATAGTTGTCACTGCAATAGGATAACCACACAAAGCCCATTCACAATGTCCTTATTTTGTCTAGTTCACAAGCACAGCTTCATTATAGGAAAGCTGTGTGGTATTCCAACTTGTCAGAGCATTGTTTATTTATGACACATGCAGTCAGAATCTGAAGCTGCCCTAATGAGGTCACCTAGAGTGTAAGCTGTGTGTCCACAATTTTTGGGATAGTTATATCACTTGTGATTAAAATATGCCCCATCTGGTTCAAGCAGCTTGAAATTAGATGATGTTTATGTGGTCATCAGGCTGCAAAGAGATTGGAAATACAATCTCTAGCTGAACATACCAAAGAATTCTGTCAGACAGGGTTCCAAATTGGTATGAATTGCAATATGGATGTTCTGTCTTATAGACGGATGCTTTATGAAAAGCTGGACACATTACAGGTGGCACGGGAGCACATTGGTAGCACTGTTGCTTCACAGCGTCAGGGACCCGGGTTTGATTCCTGGCTAGAGTCACTGTCTGTGCAGAGTCTGCACATTCTCCCTGTGCCTGCATGGGTTTCCTCCGGGTGCTCCCACAAGTCCCAAAATACGTGATTGTTAGGTGAATTGGACATTCTAAATTCTCCCTCAATGTACCCGAATAGGCACCGAGTGTGGCGACTAGGGGATTTTGACAATACTTCATTGCCGTGTTAATGTAAGCCTACTTGGGACACTAATAAAGATTATTATAAAGAATTGGGTATCAGGAATGCCAATTAATGCAGCTTTAAAGGACTAGAACTTTGATATTTTTCCCTGTCGTTCTGCTTTTCAGAAATATTTCTCTTTATAAATTGAATGCTGATGTTATCATTGAAAAGTATTGTTTGGGAAAGATATAAACTCACAGTACAAAGGACTGGTGGAGGCAGTTTGGCACAATGCAACATCCCATAAGAAATATTTTAATATTTTACACATCAGAGGCCCCCGCCCCGGGGTTGGACCCCCACCACCCCTCACACGCCAAGGTCCCGCCAGCCAAGAGCAGGTTAGAACGGCGCCAGCAGGACTCGGCTCTTTACCTACGGCCGCTCGGCCCAGCTGGGCCGGAGAAGCGGCGGGCAGGCTGCAGAGAATCGCATGCCAGTGTGGGGGCAGTGTGGCCCGTTCGCGGGGATTCTCCGCCTGGCGCGGGGCTGGGAGAATCCCGCCCAATTCTTTATTAACTGCTCTCTTCACCTGTCCTGCCACCTTCAATGATATAAGCACATACACACTCAGGTCCCGCTGCTCCTGCACCACCTGATTTAATATTGACTGTCCATGTTCTTCCTGCCAAAATGCATCACCTCACACGCCTCTGCATTTAACTCCATCTGCCACTTCTCTGCCTATTCCACCAACAGGATTTTTGCTTTAGAAATCCATGCTGTCTCTTCCTAATCGACCAATATTTTTCCATGTGACTACTAATTTTATCCTGATTAATTGTTTCGAGAAGCTTCTCCACAACTGAAGTTAAACTGACTGGTCTGTAATTGTTGGGCTTACCCTTACAACCGTTTTTGAACAATTCTCCCCCTTTGGCACCTCCCTGAGTCTAGGGAAGACTGGAAAGTTATTGCCAGCGCTCCAGCATTTTCCACTCGCTTCCTTCAATATCCTTGGATGCACCTCAGCATGGTGGCATAGTGATGCTGCCTCACAGCGCCAGGAACCAGGTATCAATTCCAGCCTTGGGTGACTATCTGTGTGGATTCTATGGAGTTCACCCAGTCCCGGTGCCTTGTCAACTTTAAGTACCAAAGGTCTATTCAACTCTTCCTTCTTATCAAATTTGAACCCTTGTAGTGGCAGAGCTTCCTCCACTGTCACCATCACTTGGTTAGCATCTACCACGCACGGGCAGCCGGTAGCACAGTAGCACAAATGGATAGCACTGTGGCTTCACAGAGCCAGAGGTCCCAGGTTCGATTCCCCGCTGGGTCACTGTCTGTGCAGAATCTGTACGTTCTCCCCGTGCCTGTGTGGGTTTCCTCCGGGTGCTCCGGTTTCCTCCCACAGTCCAAAGACGTGGGAAAGATGTGGCCATGATAAATTGCCCTTCATGACCAAAAAGGTTTGGAGGGGTTATTGGGTTACGGGGATAAGGTGGAAGTGAGGGCTTAAGTGGGTCAGTGCAGACTCGATAGGCCGAATTACCTCCTTCTGCACTGTATGTTCTATGTTCTATGTACCACTTTGATAAAGCCGGATGCAAAGTGTGCATTTCATACCTCACCCGTGCTACCATGTGTAAATTTCCTTTTAGGTTACTAACCGACCCAACTCCTCCTTTTAACACCATTTCACAATTTTATATTCCTGTGGAAGATTTTGGGATTCACCTTTATGTTGGCTGCCAGTCCCTCTTTGTTTCCCAATGTGCTTCTTCATCTCCCTTTTGAACCTTCTGTATTCTTCTTCATTGTCAATTCTTTTTTCCATCTGATACCTGTCAAAAGCACATTACTGTTCTTAATCACAATTTCTATTTCATTTTTCATCCAGGAAACTCTGGATTTGTTTGCCCTACATCTGCCTTTTGTGGTAACATACCATTATTTTTTGAACGTAGCCCATTGTTCAGCGACAGTTTTACCCACCAACCTTTGGATCCAGTCTAACCCGCCCAGCTCCAATCTGGCCCCATTGAAGTCAGCTCTCTCCCATTATCCTAAACCTTAAAATGCAATGATCACTGTCTCCTAAATTTCCCCCCACTGACACTTGATCTTGGCCCACCTCATTGTCAAGACCAGGCCCAAAAGTGTGCCTTTTCTTGTTGGACTGGACAAGAAAACTTTTCCTGAGCACAATCTAGGAGCATTTTCCCTCGCCACCCTTTTCACTGCTACTGTCCCAGTCTATATTAGGATAGTTCAAGTATTTCATTATAGCTACTCTATAATGCTTGCATCGCTCTGTAATTTCTGTACTGGTACTATCTGTCTCTTGTTGCATTTTGTGCACCCTGTTATTCCTCTCTAATCTTCTCCCTTGGTTCCCACGCCCCTGCCAAGATAGTTTAATGCCCTCCCTGCAGCACTGGCAAGGAACTCAGTCCAGCTATGTTCAGGAGCAACCTGCCCGGCTTGTACCTGTGCCATCTCCCCCAAAGACAGTCCCAGTATCCCATAAATCCCTCCTGCATCATCTTTCCAGCCGCACATTAATTTGCCTTATCCTCCTGTTTGTGTACTCACTTGCAGATGGCATTTGTGAAAATTGTAGAAATGCACCTTTTTCTGTAATTGTCTTGATGTTTAACATGGTGGTTCTGATGGGTTATTATTGTATTGGCAGTCAATGGCACAGGTTAGGGTCAATCTAAGACTGATAGCCAATCTTCTCAATTTACCACCCAAGTAGAGAAGAGAAGAGATCCATGAAGAAATATCAAGATGGGGGTCACACCTAGGTAGCAGTTGGCATCTCCTGAAATTAGTAGCAGCATGGAAACAGGCCACACACCTACATCCTCAGCAGCAATGAACAGATGGATAAAGGAATAGGAGACTGTGATACAAAGAGAAGCCACAGATCGAGTTACATTTTAAAAGTAAAGTGGCTCGGCTGCTCGTCGGTAGAAAACTTCTGGTGCATGGTGGGGCAGTTAATCCGCAGGTTGTTTAACAAAACTCATTCTCCTCTTGCCAGGTGTTCACTTCCCATGGTCCCACTGTCATCATGCCAACTTGGTTCTGTTCTCGGGAATGGCTTGACCACATTGGGACGTTTGACGAAGGTGGAAAGGTGAGTACTGCTGTCCACGCAGAATAAATTGAACGGAAAGGATCGCAGGCCTTCATCTGGGTTACCTCACAGTTTGCACAGAAACAAATAAAACAGACACACAGTTCCTTACTGAACTGAGCAAATCATTGGCAACTCTGCAGTTTTAAAGGTATTCAGTTAATTTGATTGTAATTAACTCTTGAGGACATACAGCAAAATAAAGTCATGTCGCTCATTTTAAAATTTTGACCCCTCAATTTAACTACGCTACATTTCCACAGGAATTTGACTTGTGCATTAAGTACGCACAATAGCATCTGGACCAGTGGGACCTTTGCTCTTTCCCTGTGGGAAAGTACCCGGGCTCCTTTGGGCATATTGTGGCATCATTGAAAGCATAGGCCGGGAATCAGAGGCCAAGGTCAGGTCTCAGAGACTGAGCTGAATAGGAGACCAAGTGTGTATCACCCGTCTTGTGTTGCCCAGAATTCAGTATGTTGTGAGATACTTTCTCTGGAGCTCCCTTCTCCCCACCAGTCCACTTCACATCAATGGTGCATTCCCTTGTTTCTCTGCCATCTGGGGAGAGAGCATTAGGTTAGATTTCCACACCACACCCTTCTTAGGCACAACTTTAATTTGTTTTTATAGTATTGGCATCACTGGCTGGGTCAGCATTTTTATTGCTCATCCCGAACTGCCCTTGAGACTGTGGTGGTGAGCTGCTTTCTTGAACAGTCGTAGTCCATTTGGTGTAGGTACAACCACAGTGCTGTTAGCGAGTTCCAAGATTTTGACTCAACGGCATTGTAGTAATGGCAATATATTTCCAAGGCAGGATGATGTGTGGCTTGGCAGGGAACTGGTAGGTGTTAGTGTTCCAGTACATCTGCTGCCCTTGTACTTCTAGGTGGTAGAGATCATGAGCTTAGAAGGTGTTGTCAAAGGAACTTTGGTTAGTTGTTGCAAGGCATCTTGTAGATGGCGCACACTGCTGCTACTGTGTGCCAGTGGTGGAGTGAGTAGATGTTGAAGGTGGTGGATCGGGTGCCAATCAAACGGGCTGCTTTGTCCTGGATGGTGTTGAGCTTCTTGAGTGCTGTTGGAGCTGCACCTATCCAGGCAAGTGGAGAGGATTTCATCAGACTCCTGACTTGTGCCTTGGAGATGATGGACAGGCTTGGGGAGTCAGGAGGTGGGTTACTCACTGCAAAATTCCCAGCCTCTGACCTGCTCTTGTAGCCACAGTATTTATATGGCTGGTCCAGTTCAGGGTCTGCAGAGTGACTTTAATGGTGACCTTGAAGAAGACTGTCAACATTTCATCAGGAGCAACAATGCCCTGCATTTATCTTCAATGTAGGAAAACATCCCGAAGTATTTCACAGGAGCATAATCAGAGAAAAATTAATACTGAGCCAATGCAGGAGATTTTAGAGTGGATGGCCAAACAATCCCTTAGTCAAAGAAGTTAGTTTAAGGAGTGTCTTAAAGGAGGAGTGCGAGTTGGAGAAAAATAATGAGGCTTGGGGAGAGAATTATAAAGCGAAGGACCTAGATTACAAGAAGCCAGAGTTCAGGAACATAGTAGAGTCCTCAGAGGGCTGTAGGAGCTTGCAGAGAAAGGGAGGGATTTGAACAGGAGGATAAGAATTTTAAAATCAAGGCATTGGTGCATGGCCCAGTCTGAAAGTTAAAAAGAGAAGGGGAAAATTCTAAAGCTACGTGACCCTTGGATCATAAAATCCCCCCATTGAAAAAAACTCTCACTCAAATTTGAAAGAAACCATCGTGTGCCTTATCCACAGCACCTATTTTCTGAATGTTTGTGTTCAGTTAATGGTTCCATCGTATCACTGAGATTCATTAGTGTCTACTTCAAAAGGATTCAAATGCCAAGTACTAAAATAAATTGTGCTGCAAAGGAATTTTATTTTAATTGGGATTGATCCTGGTTGATGGGGAGTTGCTGGTTCTTTGATGTAAACAGAAAAGTGCAGTAATTGATGCACACAGGGACAGCATGCCAAGGTCGAAAGTGAAGAATTGCAGATCCAGCTCAAAGTGTCAGAACGGCTGAGATACAACACATGCTCTGTAGGAAGAGTGGGAGGGAAAGCTGGCTGTGATGCAGTTCCCTGATCGTTACGATCCATTCCTGCTACAATCAAGGTCAGTTTGTCCAAGGAACATACCGGGAATTGTTTTCAGAAGAGTTCATCCTTTTCGTCCGGTGCTACCTATTGATGCACAAAGGTAAATTAGTTCTAAGCCTGCACTTTTGATTGAAGCAATTCCCAGAAAAGCCACGCCCAGCAGGCACCACCAAGGGGCTGGACTGTTACCTGTACGACACCTCAATCGCTGAACGTTGGAAAAGAGGAAACAAACCTGCTTATTCATTCTCGTCTTTCAGCTGCTTGGTGAGACTGTAGGGAATGGGAGAAGTGTTCAATGATCTAAAATGTTCTTATCAGACATGGATCTGGGCCAAAGTGCAGATGCTCAGCATGTTCATTCAATCAGTGACATGGTAAACATCTACTGGTACCCAATGAAGAAACCAGAAACACATCATAAATAAATTTAATGTTTGAATTAAGCCCTTGATTCCCTGTATTGCGAGTTTAAAGCCTTCAAAAGAGCAATTAAATTGCAAGCCAGTTCTGAGATTGAAAGCTGGAAACAGGCTCGAACTAGATTAGTCCGAGCAAGTTCCTGGTGTATAATTACATTGTGGGTTTGGCAAGAGGCCCAAAGAAGCGTTATCAGTCTGTATTCTCAACAGAGTGATGCGTTAGACACAAGACTCCATTTCCTCCCCGATGTCCTTGAACATGTTGTGCCTCGAAGATTCCTGCCCTTCCACCATTCCTTATTTGCATCATTTTGCTTAAGGTTCTGTCCTCCCCAAATCACAACAATGGACCTAACCACAATTGAACAATATTCCCCAACGTTGGTTATTTCTCCCTCCTCATTCTTCTCAAACTTACTGCAAACTCAGAGATGGCAAATCACACTACCCTCCTCCAGGCACCTCTCCTCCATTGGCCAGTTCAGCGTGGAATGGCCACACTGGAGACCAGACTTACCCATGTCTTTCTAGCCAGAGCATCACCAGCAATAGCTTTCTTTCCAACCTCACCTAAATCTCTCAAGGATCTATTCTTGACTCCTCTCCTCTTCCTCCTCTATGTGTTGCCTGGGGTCAGCTCCTACATATAGCCCAATGATAACCACCTTCATGACCTCTCCACCGGCTCTACCAGTCCTCCTACTGCCCTGATGCTATTCGACTTTTTGTCCCACGTCTAGTCTTAAATGAGCTGTAATTTCCTCCAGCTAAACAATGGACAGACAAAGGCCAATGTTTTTTGGCACCCAATACAAGTTTCATACCCTTGCCACTGCTTCATGCACCGCTGTGATATTCAAATAAACTGCACCAGAGCCACTGGGCACTGATTGAAGGGACGGTCGCAAGGGACGGCCGCATGGATTTCTCAACAGAAACTGGCTGTTTTCAAATGTGCAGAGGTTCAACACTCAAAACAGCCCCCCGGCATGGATATTCTTGACTTGGGAATGGTAGTGTGATTGGCCGACTCTGCGTTTGCAGAGGTTTGAGGAGCATGAGAAGGGAGAATGAATCACTGTGAGAGGATGTTGTTTAATTGTGGTTAGGTCCATTTCTATGCTGTGGGGAGGACAGAATCTTAAGCAAAAGGATGCAAACAAGGAATTGTGAAAAGGGAAGGATCTTGCAGGCAGAGGCGGATTTACAGTTAGTGAGGCCCTATGTTCAGCTTCATTATTAGGGCCCCCACCACCACCCCATGCCGGGACCTGAAGGCCAAAGTCCATGCATCTCTCCCCCAACACTCTCCCCCTCACTACCCCGTATCCACACTCCCTCTTCACCCCAACCCTCACACACACTCTCTCTTCACCCCACCCCTCAGAAACATGCTCTCTTCCCTCCCAGCCCTCGCACACACTCCCTCTTCACCATCACTCTTGCAATCTATGTCTTCCATCTTCTCTTCCATCACCCCATACCAAAGCCTGAAGACCAGAGCCCATCCCCTCACATTCTCTCTTCCTCCCCTACCCCTTACACACACTCTCTTCCCCCCCCCCCACCCCTCACAAACATGTTCTCTTCCCCCGCCCCACTCCACATGCACACTCCCTCTTCGCCCCACCCCTCGCAGGCGCTCTCTCTTCCCTACATAGCACTGTTTCTCCCCACCCAAACCCGAGAGAGCGTGGGGGCACTCTCTCTCTCCCTGCCTACCCTCACAATCACTGTCTCCGACCTTACCCCACCTCATCTCCAGTGGCATGGTGGGAAATTATACGTTGCAAAAGCTCAAAGAAAACAATATCGCCATATAATTTCACAATCTTCTTTTTACATTGTTTCCAACATTTGAGTTCCTAAATGTCAGTGGAACTATGTGTTTTCAGTGAAAATTATTAGTGTTGGTTGGCACCGTATTTCAAGCCATGAATCATTTAAGCATTAGTCTTTAGCATAGCCAGGATTTGAGTATGCAACAGTTTAATTATGCAATTCAAACCTATTAAAAACATAAATTACAGAGCTTTGCTTACAAAATATTTGGGGGAAAACTGGGTAAGTAGAGTTAAGATACAGCTCAGCCATAATTGCAGAGCAAGATCAGGGGGTTGAATGGCCTACTGTTGATCCTATGTACCTGAGCAGATATCAATGAATGGGATTTGGCACATTTATGCAAACATTCATGCATCAAGCTCTTTCTCCAGTCAATTCAAACTAGTCTAGGGCCGGGATTCTCCGAGCCCATGCCAGGTCGGAGAATCGGCGTTGACGCCGCAAATTCCTGCCCCGCCGCTCAGACGCCGGGACGCGATTCTCTGGCGAGTGGAAATCGGCACTGAATCAACACTGAGCCTGGATTTTGGAGAATCCCTGCCCTGGTCTCAAAGAACTATTAGTCAGCTAAATTAATGGCCTGCATAGTACCTGACTAAGGGCGCGACTCTTCCAGCCTCATGCCGGGCCGGTGAATCGCCGCAACATTGCCATGCCGCCCCGACGCCAGCCCGCGATTCTCTGAGGTGTGGAGAATCGGCGCCATTTGCGGCGGCGTATTTGGCGCAGCGCGGTCGCGGGCCACTGTCCGCGGCCAGGCCGCCAACCCTCCGGCATGGATGGGCCGAGCGGCCGCTCGGAAATGGCAGAGTCCTTTATTATAAGAGATAACTTTATTATAGCGATGCCACCTGTTAGTTGTTTTTTTTCCACTGCATTTTTGGCATTCAATTGTGGCTTTAGTTAGCTTCAACTGTATCTGATACCTATATATACAATGTTGCCAATGTTTTATATTTCGTAAGAAGTCTCACAGCACCATGTTAAAGTCCAACAGGTTTATTTGAAATCACAAGCTTTCGGAGCGCTGCTCCTTCAGGTGAAGCGGAGGCAGATTCACAATCACAGCATACATAGGAGAGACACTATTGCAAGATAATTACAGCTTGGAATGTGCAGAATGGTTGGAATGTGAGTCTTTACAAGTAAACAAATCTTTGCAGGAACAGACAGTGTGAGTGGTGTGAGTGATAATCACAGGTAATCGAGGTGTGAATTGTCTCAAGCCAGGAGAGTTAGTAGGATTCTGCATAACCTCAAACAGACCATTGGTCTTAGCAAACTATCTAGCCTTCTGGAGAACGGCGACCCCGACACCACACAATCCTGCCACGGCAACCTCTGCAAGACATGCTGGATCATTTACATGGATATTACCATCACACCTGAGAACACCACCCACCAGGTACACAGGGCGCAATTCTCCGCACTCACGACGGTGCGGAGAATAGCGTGGCTCGTAAAATTTTACGGCCACGCTGGCCCGACGCCCTCCCGCTATTCTCCCCCCCCCGCCCCCCCCCCCACGCCCGACTCACGATACGAATCGCTGCCGCCGTTTTTTTACGGCCAGCAGCGATTCTCAGCTGTTCGATGGGCCGAGTTCCCAGCCCTTTACGGCTGTTTTTACGAACGGCAAACACACCTGGTTTGGCCGTTCGTAAAAACGGCCGTAAAGTCCCGATTTTTAAAACCATGGCACCGATTGGCACGGCAGTACCACGGCCGTGCCAAGGGTGCCATGGGCCCGCGATCGGTGGGCACCGATCGCGGGCAGCGGGTCCGATGCCCGCGCACTCTTTGTCCCTCCGCCGCCCCGCTGTATCCATTCGCGGGGCGGCTGAGGGGCATCCCGGCCCGCGTATGCGCGGGTTTCGCGCAAATGCGCGATGACGTCATCTGCGCATTTGCGTGGGTTGGAGTCTTCCAATCCGCGCATGCGCGGCTAACGTCATATGACGCGTCAGCCGGCGCTAACTCTGGCAAGCGGGCTTAACGAAATTCGTTAAGCCCGCGATGCCGGAGTTTACGGCGGCGGCATGCTATCCCCGACCGGGGACCAGAATCGGTTCCCGGTCGGGGAGGGGGGGGCTGGCGTCAAACCCGCCCGGATTTGACGCCAGCCTTACGATTTCTCCCCCTCTGGGAGAATCGCGCCCACAGTACATACACATGCGACTCGGCCAACGTTGTCTACCTCGTATGCTGCAGGGAAGGATGTCCCGGGGCATGGTACATCGGGGAGACCATGCTGACGCTACGGCAACGGATGAACGGACACCATGCAACAATCACCAGGCAGGCATGTTCCCTTCCAGTCGGGGAACACTTCAGCAGTCAAGGGCATTCAGCCGCTGATCTTTGGGGAAACATTCTCCAAGATGGCTTTCAAGATACACGACAAAGCAGAATCGCCGAGCAGAAACTGGTGGCCAAGTTCCGCACGCATGAGGACGACCTCAACCGGGACCTCAGGTTCATGTCACATTGCATGTAACCCCCATCATACTGTCCAGGTCTGTAGAATCCTACTAACTGTAATTATCTTGCAGTTGTGTCTCTCCTATATATGTCGCGATTGTGAATCTGCCGCCACTTCACCTGATGAAGGAGCAATTTAGCATTATGAGACCAAGCCAGGGTGCCATTTAGTACTGGTCGGCACAAATGTGGATCAGTCATAACAGCGCCTGGGGGAGGGGTGTCTTTCTGGCCATTGGAGACCCCGGGGTGGTCGGGGAAAGGGCATGGTGGCACCCTGGCATCTGAGCACATTGGCACTGCCAGTCAGGCACCCTGGCAGTGCCACCCTGGCGTGCATGGCTGGCACTTTCAGTGTGCTAGGGTGCCCGGGTGTCAATGCCTTCTGAAAGTTTGTGATTTCAAACAAACCTGTTGGACTTTAACCTGGTGTTGTGAGACTTCTTACTGTGCCCACTTCAGTCCAATGCTGGCATCTCCACATTATATGTTGTGAAATAGTTATTTTTTAGGTTACTTTCCCTATGTACTTTCATTAAGATAATTAGATTTCAGCTTAGCATATACTCTCCTATTTATGAAAAGGACATAACAATATTTTCTGACTATAGATGTAAATAAATGTAAGAAAAAAAATAAAGAGCACATTTTAGTTAAAGTCCACTCAATGGCGTGTTTAGTGGGGTGTTTCAGCGCCAAGAAACATCCCGCTATCCAAAGATACTTTGCTTTTTTTTACATCAGGAAGTTACTCTCCGGCGAGGTCGAACTTGGAGGGATTTCCTGCTGGCGAGCTTCAAAGGCTCCTCGCAGATGAGGGTGCCATTTTGTCCAACAGCCCCGATTTCCCTCCCACTCACCTCCCCGAGAACCGACCAACCCTCCCAACCATCACTCCCCCTCCCAACCCTCACTCAACTTGGCAAGGACCTGCGGCCCTGACACTTGGCAGTGCTAACCGACACTTGGGCATCCTGGCATTGACACCTGGGCAGTGCCAAGGTGTTCAGATGCCAGGGTGCTACCATGCCCTTTCCCCGCCCGACCACCCCAGGGCCTGCAAAGACACCACTCCCCAGGTGCGGTCATGACTGGTCCACGCCTGTTTCGACCAGTACTAAATGGCCCCCTGGCTTGTTCTTCCACGCACGGCCGGTGAGTCCCAGGTGCTGGGTGAATCCGCCGTCCTGGTCCTTAAATGAGCCATAAGGCTAATTTTAATATTCAGATCTGGATCTATCACAGCGAGGGCGAGATGTAGATCTTGCAGGGCGATTGACAATCAGCCCTGCACTGAGTCCGATTTGTGGCTCATACGTGATTCACCCGTTGCGCTCGGATCTGTGTCAGGCGCAATGGGGTCGCTAATTTGCACCCAAAGTTATTTCCATCAGCCAGCACACGCCAGTCTCTACTTTTGAAACCTTTCTATATATAAAAATTGAACTAATTCTCACTGTAAGTATCAAGTTGTCTGCAGCAATAATTTTCTCAACCAATGAAATTTGATGGTACGATGGGTGGGATCCCCCCCCCCCCCCCCCCCCCCCCCCCAATGAGTGCATCTTTGTAGTGGTAGAGGCCACCTGCCATTGGCTGACAAAGGGATCCTTCTGGTCCTGCTACTGTCAATGGGGTTTCCCGTTGTTTACACCCTCCACCGCCAGAGGGAATGGCCGGAAAATCCCATGCAGTGACTATTGATATGAGTTGAGGGGTTGGTAGGACATGGAATGTTGCCACCAGAAACAGTGGCTGGTTCAGAATCCATCATATGGTTCAGATCTGAAATAACAAAAGAGAAGAATGGAAAATTGGACGATGTAGATAGTTGTGTCTGAGAGCTGTGCAGTTGCAATGATCGGCCAAGTCGCTTCCTTCTGTGCTTTGAAATTCTATGGTTCCCACATGGAACATGTTCTCAGATGTACTGCCACTGATTAAATCCATTACTTCCCAACATGTTGCGTAAGGAAAGAATCCTTGCCTGTACCCTCAACTAGTTTTTCCCTGCCACACTATCTATTCAATATGATAATACACCCTAGCGCCTGACAAATTATCATTGTTTCATAATATACATAGCGAATTTTAAGTATTGTTGTGCTTCAAATGAAGTGGTTGACAATAATTCTGATGTCCAAAAAAACAACTATATTCTTTGCGAATTTGGCATTACATGACCCAAGTCTTGATCCTTATAAAATATTTATTAGGTGGGATGTCTAAAGAGGTCGCAGCACTGGTGTTGCGATTCTATAATAGAGGGCATTGCCTGATTAGCTTTTGCTCACGATATCACAAAGGCCATTAATCAAAAAACAGAATGCACTGTTCTTTCTGCAGGAATGCAGGCTTCAAGTGGACTGACTTGGTCTTGCCTCAGTGTTACGTTAAGGGATTTACCTGCAGAATATGCTTCTCTCTTCGAGAGAGAGATGGCGGTGGACTTCTGTATGCCACATCCAACTACAATGGCAGCTGCCCCTTAAACACTTCCAGTAGCCAACTGCTTCACAATGTCAGGTGGCATCTGTAATATGGGCTCACACCTGAAAGAACGGAGCCAATTTCTGGAGACAAACGAGTCTCCCACAGACACACACACAGGTACTGACTGTGTCAGTCCTACTCCCACTGTTACTCCCACATACACAAAAAATGACAATTGGCCTTTTCCTACTGGGGGACGCGGTAGGGTGAAGGAGCGGGGGAAATGGGGGTGAAGGAGGGTGGAAATGGGGGTGAAGGAGTGTGGAAATGGAGGGTGAAGGAGGGTGGAAATGGGGGGGTGAAGAGGAGAGGATGAGTAGTGAAGGAGGGGAGAATGGGGGCGTGAAGGAGGGTGAAGGATGAATGATGAGGACTGAAGGGGATGGGGGAGTGAAGGAGGGGGGAATAAGGTTGTGAAGGAGAGGAGGATGGGGGTTGCTGAAGGAGTGGCGATAGGGCAGAGGCGATTAAATGCCTGCGGTACTGGTTCCTGTTGCTGAGGCTGGGAATTACAGGTGTGCACCTCCAACTCCAGACAGGCCTTTGTGACAACCCTTCTCGCTCACACTTTCTCAGATTTAAATTCCTGAACACTGGCTCCAACACCCACTGCATTCCATCAGGCACCACAGGATGGGTCTCCCCCTGATTTTGTATTGACGCTCCCCGCTGTGTGGATGGCTGGCCACAGGCAGTATGGGTAATCTGGTCATGAAGGGGTGAATGTCTCCGCCGCACCTGAGCAGTATTGTAAGCTGTAGCGAATCAGATAAAACCCACCCTCTCATCTATGCTTGGCTGAGAATACTGACTGACTTTTGAATTGTGGGCAGGTTTGCAATGTATGTCTCTACCTGAATGGCTATGAAAGACATCAAAGAGTCTCAATTTTGGGGCCCACCTGCCTTTGGGGACACCGTGCCAGGGCGCGCAGTGTGTTTCATTGTAAATCGAGCCCAGCTTGTAGGCACAACATGTTCAAGGACATTGTGGAGGAAATGAGGTCTTGGGTCAAAAACACCACTCTATTAGGAATATAGACTAATAGCAATTCTTTAGGCCTCTTGCCAAAGCCATTCTGTAATTTGTCAACAGGAGATTGTCAGGAACAATCATGTTTGGAAAACAGTGAGAGTAATGGCACCTACCTTCATTGAAGTACAAATCAGACAACAACTTCCAGTGGCCGCACATGTTCAGTTGAACATATAAATCAGGAATTCCCAGACTGAGGTACCTTGCATCTCCAGAAGCTGTATGAGTTATTGAAATACCAGAACCAGTATGGCTTTCCTTTATTTACATCCAATATATGTGAAGTAAGCTGGCCAGAAAATGTCAGGGCTAGTCAGTTCCAGTATAAATGCCATTTTAACAGCATGCTAATCTTAATTACTGCCAAACAATCGCTCCAGCACTGAAAATTCAACTTTCCAAGTGTGGACTCTCATTCCTTGCCATTGCAAATGTAACAAATGGCTAGTTGACATTCATTTATTGCCAACGACAAGGTCCAGCCTATTAGTTTTTCCTTCAGAACTGCTGCATCAGCATGATGCAACCAGTGGTGCGCTTGAGTTGCCAGTTAGCAGCATGCCATGATAATTGGGTTACAGTTCTGGTTTCTACACTTCCAACTCAAACCATTCCAAGTCAAGAATATGCATACAGGGCAGCTTTGAGGCTTGAACCGCTGAATACCTGAAGATAGTCTCTCTCCAGTAAGAAATTGTTTGAATAACAGACGATGAATGAAACAGCTGTTTGAGCATTACTGATACATTTCTAAGGCCTTGCATGACTTCCATGCCGAAGGTTCTCATGTTGGAAATGCTGATTTCTCACTCATCTATTTCTGCAGGGTGTCCCTGAAGATTTGCTGTTCTTCTATGAAAATCTTCGGAAAGGAGGGGGCATGTTTCGAGTGGATCACTGTCTGCTCCTCTATCGCTACCACTCAGAGGCTGCAACACATGCTGTGTTAGAGTAAGGCTTTGCAGTCGAATTTTTGACTTTTTCTGAATTATTTCATGTACTAAACGCCTTGTTTATGCGCACACAGTGCATTGAGCTTTACCAATACAAAAATCTTGAACAGCATTAAAAAAACATTTACTGGTGCGATCTACCCAAATGGGAACAGAACCCCATACCACGTGTGATTAGCTGGGTGTTTAGCGGGGAATGCGGAGCCGAGGCCGCACTTGGTCCCGTTTTCTGCACTAAGGGACTCCGCTCGCCAAGACTCCTCAGTGCAGGAAGAGATCGGGATGTCATTTTAAAATGGCATCCCAATCGCTCGACCCCCTGACAAGACACCCCAACCCCCAAGATAGAGCAAGGAGAGTAATGAAAAATTTAAATCTGAAGGCAACAAATGGATTGATTTATGGACAGATGATGTTTCTAAGGTGAAATTTCATGTTATGTGAAGGGTTGAGACGGATACCGATATTGGCCATCTAGACAGACAGCACGGCAACTGTCAGGACGTCAAGGGTAGTAGCAAGAAAATAAAGTAGGTCAGTGCCGGTTTGAAAACTGGTCCCTGATCAAGCACAGGTAAGGTCACTGAAGGGCTGCACATAGATGAGGAATAGAGATGCCCTCGCAGTCTCCCATCTTCATTGGGAGCACCCACATAACCCTGTGCAGCTACCAGCCGCCCACAGCCTTGGGCACTCCAATTGGCTCTGCTGTCTATCAGGCCCGCCTGCCATCCCTAATTGGAGGAGGCATGCAGGGGCAGCCTGTTAATTGGCTAGCTCCAAGAAGTTTGCGCAAATGGTCAGGACCTGGGCACCTCCGGGGTCTGGATCCGTAGATGTTCCCAACATCCGAGAACCCTGTAAATCAGTACAATTCTGCCCTTATTTCCCCCATATAATAATTACTGACATTTAATTCATTTCAGAGGTTCAAAAGGAACATAAAAAACCAACCTGGTTTTATTTCCTTTGTAGTTCAGTAACAAACTGGGATGTATTTATTAAATCTCATTGTTTTCATTCACAAGAGAATCTGGATTGGTTTACTTTTTTTTAAAAAAAACTTCTGACCAATCGGATTTATTTTCTGCCTGAGGTGACAGAACAAGGATCGCAAAAGTTCTGACACTCCCAATCTAGCTATGGTTTAATTGCTAACATCAGCCTCCCAGACAGCAGCCCAGGGGAAAACAAACCAATTAAAAATAAGCCGAGAGTCTTTGAAGTGTTTCGTGTTTGAGCATCAGATCTTGAATAAATCAATTTCTTACATTGTTTTTGGGATTCGTTTCAGCGCAGTTTGTTGACTCACCGGGCCAATGTTTTACTAACTTTGCTTAAAGAAACATAGTCACGTCGAAAATAGGAGCTGGAATAGGCCATTCGGCCCTTCGAGCCTGCTCCGCCATTTATTTTGACCCTGGCTGATCCTTGACCTCAACGCCATACTCCCATGCTCTCCTCATGCCCCTTGACATCTTTAGTGTCTTGAAATCTATTTCCTTCTTCGACATATTCCATGACGTGGCCGCCATAGCCTTCTGTGCTAAAGAATTTCACAGCTTCACCACCCTCTGAGTGAAGAAGTTTCTCCTCATCTCAGTCCTAAATGGTCTACCCATATCCTGAGACTGTGACCCCTGTTCTAGACACCCCTCCTCCCCGCTCCCCCCCCCCCTCCCCTCAGCCATGGAAAGAACATCCCTGCAGTCTGTCACACCCTGTCAAAATGTTATACATTTCAATGAGATACCCTCATTATTCTGCATTCCAATTAATACAGTCGCAGTCAACCCAATCTCTCCTTGTACAACAATCATGCCATCCCAGGGATCAGTTTGGTGAATCTTCGCAGTACTCCCACTATGGCAAGTATATCCTTTCTTAGATAAGGAGACCAAAACCGCACACAATAGCCCAGATGTGGTCTCACCAAGGCCCTGTGCAGCTGCAGTTAGACATCCTTGCTCCTGCACTCAAATCCTCTTGCAATGAGGGCCAACATACCATTTGCCTTCCTAAATGCTTGCTGCACCTGCATGCTTGCTGTCAGTGACTGGTGTGCGAGGACACTCAGGTCTCTTTAAACGTCAATATTTCCAAACTATTCACCATTTAAATAAAGCTCTGCCATTCAATTTCTCCATCCAAAATGGAAAACGTCACATTTATCCACGTTACACTGCATCTGCCATGTATTTGTCCATTCGTTCAACTTGTCTTAGTCACCTTGAAGCCACTTAAAATCCTCCTCACCACTCACTTTCCCACCAAGTTTCATGTCGTCAGCAAACTTGGAAATTCTACTGTGGAACTAGTTTATTTAAGATTCATTAATTGTAACCAATCATTCATAAACGCCATGGGCGGAATTCTCCGTTGCCCAATGCCAATGTCGTAATTGGCGATCGGGCGAAGGATCCGCTCTGACACCCAAATTGGGGCCGGTTCCGGTTTGACGCTGGACAACCATGCTCCGTCCCCTCGGAAGTGCCGTAATTGTGCCGCACACCATTGCAATGGTGTTGGCGCATCATCGGCAGGCCCACCCGCCATGCTCCGCACCTGATGGGCCAAGTTCCCAACCATACGGTTGACATGTGGTCTCAGCGGCCGGGACCCCGACGTGGCGGCTGCGGACTGTGTCCAGCACCGCCACACTCAGCCGGAACCCGTGCTGCCCGCCGGGGAGGGCTAGGGGAATGGTGGGGGGGGGGGGGGGGACCAGGGGTAGCCTGTGGGGTCGCGGGTGGTGGGTCGGGTCCACGCACGGCTGGTGCCATATTGTAGGCGCGACCGCTGCAGGTAGTCGCCGTGCGCATGCGCGGCCAGGGACCTGGCCATTTTCAGAGCAGGAGCCAGGAGTTTCACCCGGCACCGCTTTTGGCCCCCCACATGTCCTGGAATCAGTGAAGGTTCAGTGCTGATTTTGACGTCGTAAAACGTCCACGAATTCTCCATTTGAGTCGCCACTTAGCCGCTGAAACGGAATGCTGAGTTCAGGCAGCAATTCTGTTCCTGTAATGAAACCTTACTGAATGTGAGATGAGGCTGCAACAAGCCCCTGTTCTTTGATCTGTGCCCACCACAGAATTATTCTTCTGAGGCAGTCACTCACAATTGAGGATGACTTGCTCCCAGTCCAGATCGTTGGGCTCTGAAATGGCTGACAAGGTCTATGCGCGATCTGCAGTCACTGCCATATGTGCAGCAGGTGGAGATTGGTGGGTGGACTGGTTGTTTGGAGGGTTCTGCACCCCCTCCACTGACTTGACTTGAGTCTGTGTGCTTCTGACACAGTTTCTCCATGTGTTCGGTGCCATCCCAATTACCCTCTCTCCATTTTGGTCGGTCACGGGCCAAGGTCTCCCACAAGTCAGTGGGGCTGTTTGACTGCTTCGGGCATGCTTTGAGGACAACCTTAAAATATTGCCTCTGTCCTCATGGGTAGAGTGATTGCTTCAGGAGTCTGGTGTCAGGCATACAAACGGCATGTCACAGGCTAGTGTTATGGGCCAGAGTTTAGAGAACCCCAAAGTGTATCATGGAGTTCACCTGACCCACAACTTTTAATAGATTGTAGTATGGAGAGCACACGGCCCAATCTACAGGTGTGGTACAGCAGAAATGGAAAAGTATTTTTTAAAGCAAAACAATGTTTATTCTATGAACTCAAGTTAACCCTTTTAAAACAAACAGCGAACATCTTAGCAACCATTAATTCGAATACAACCCTCAAACACTTCAACACTAAGTATTCCTTTAAGATTTCCTTTTAACATCCATACGACTTAAAACACCTTTTACCAGAAGCACATCAGGTTAAAGTCACTACTGAAAACATTTTTAATTCTGAATACACCAAATGATCAAGAGATAGTCTTTTGATGGCAGAGAGAACAGTAGTACACCTGCTTGGTCTGGCTTTAGCTCCAACACTGAAAACGGAACTAAAACACACCCTGTAGCAAACAGCCTAAAATGAAAGTAAAAAGCTGACAGACAGCCCAGCTCCACCCACTCTCTGACATCACTGCAGTAGTAAACACCCATTTCTTAAAGGTACTCTCACTACTGATATTTATATACACACCCATTTATAAACACCCATTTCTTAAAGGTACTTTCACATGACACTAGGTAATGTATTGCCAGCAGAACTTGCAGTTTTAAGCCTTAAAAATTTCTGATTCGGTGACTGTCAGGAAAAACTCTCACTTCAGACATCTGGGGGAGGGAGCGGGGGTAGTTGGCGGGGTAGGGGAGTGGTTCAGTTTTATTATATGAACAGAAAGGTGAGGCAGGATTCTCCACCTAAGCCTGCCCAGTGACCAGAGAATTCAGCCCGAGGTCAATGGACTTTTTGTTGTCTGCGTCTCGCCCGTGGCAATCTTGCAGCGGGCAGGGCAGAAGAATCCAGCCCGTAATGTATAAAACAACAACATGTGAGATACTGAATACTGTGAACTGTGATACAAACAGAAAACGCTGGAAAACCTCAGCAGGTCTGGCAGCATCAATGGAGACACAAACAGAGTTAATGTTAATATGACTCTTCTTTCTGTTTTTATTTCAACACATTTCCTGATGCCCACCACAGCCACATCCCCACACTGCCCTACCGCAGCGGCACTGCCCTGTACTAAATGTGCTAAATCTGCATTCTCACTCAGAGAGCTTGCTCAGAGATGATTGATGTAGGAGATTGAAATATCTCATTGGTTCAGTCCGAAACCCTATCCGGCAGTCAGTATTAAGCCACGTTATCTACATGCCATCCTCCTTGTCCTCTTCTCCTTTATCCTCACCTGTTAGAATACCCTCACATGTGTGTCATTTGTTTTCTTTTAACAAACAATTTTATTGAGGTATTTTAGGCATATAGAAAAAGTGACATTGTACAGTACAAAAAAAAAGTCAAGATACAAATTAAACATAGTGCAAACCACGGCTCTGTTCACGCACGGACCTGCCTCAATATCCCCCTACTCTACTCTACTCTACCCTAGACCCCCCCGACTGATGCTTATTCTTCTGTGAAGAAGTCAATAAATGGCTGCCACCTCCGGGCGAACCCTAATAGCGAACCTCTCAAGGCAAACTTGACTTTCTCCAGGCCAAGAAAGCTTGCCATGTTCGATAGCCATACCTCAGCCCTCGGGGGCTTTGAGTCCCTCCATGCAAACAATATTCGTCGCCGGGCTACCAGGGAAGCAAAGGACAGAACGTCGGCCTCTCTCTCTTCCTGGACTCCCGGGTTCTTCGAAACCCCAAAGATTGCCACCTCAGGGCTCATTACCACCCCAGTTTTCAATACCTGGGACATGACATCTGCGAATCCCTGCCAATACCCCCTGAGTTTAGGGCATGAACAGAACATGTGTACATGGTTAGCCAGCCCTCTGGCACATCTAGCACACATGCCCTCCAGCCCGAAGAATCTGCTCATCCGGGCCCCCGTCATGTAGGTGCTTGACCTTAAACTGGATCAGGCTGAGCCTGGCGCATGTTGCAGTCATGTTCACTCTGCTCAGGGCTTCTGCCCAGATACCGTTCTCCATCTCCAGCACACCTCCCCCACCCCCCCACCCCCTGAGCTCCTCTTCCCACTTAAACTTCAGGTCCTCGGTCTACATATCCTCAGCTCCCATTAGTTCCTCATAGACATCTGAGACTGTACCATTTCGGGAACAGTGACCATAATTCAGTAAGTTTTAAAGTGCTGGTGGACAACGTTAAGAGTGGACCCAGGGTGAATGTGTTAAATTGGGGGAAGGCTAAGTATAACAATACTAGGTGGGAACTGCAGAACCTAGATTGCGGGGGGGAAGTTTGAGGGTAAATCAACATCTGAGATGTGGGAGGCTTTCAAGTGTCAGTTGAAGGGAATTCAGGACTGGCATGTTCCTGTGAGGAAGAAGGATAAATACGGCAAATTTCAGGAACCTTGGATAACGAGAGATATTGTAGGCCTCGTCAAAAAGAAAAAGGAGGCATTTGTCAGGGCTAGAAGGCTGGGAACAGACGAAGCCTGTGTGGAATATAAGGGAAGTAGGAAGGAACTTAAGCAAGGAGTCAGGAGGGCTAGAAGAGGTTACAAAAAGTCATTGGCAAATAGGGTTAAGGAAAATCCTAAGGCTTTTTACACGTACATAAAAAGCAAGAGGGTAGCCAGGGCAAGGGTTGGCCCACTGAAGGATAGGCAAGGAAAAGGGTGAGGTACTAAATGACTACTTTGCATCAATATTCACCAAAGAGAAGGAATTGGTGGATGTTGAGTCTGGAGAAGGGTGTGTAGATAGCCTGGGTCACATTGAGATCCAAAAAGATGAGGTGTTAGGCGTCTTGAAAAATATCAAGGTAGATAAGTCCCCAGGGGCTGATGGGATCTACCGCAGAATACTGAAGGAGGCGAGAGAGGAAATTGCTGAGGCCTTGAGCAAAAACTTTGGATCCTCATTGTTTTCATGTGATGTCCCGGAGGACTGGAAAATGCCCAATGTTGTTCCTTTGTTTAAGAAGGGTAGCAAGGATAATCCAGGGAACTACAGGCTGGTGAGCCTAACGTCAGTGGTAGGGAAATTACTGGAGAGAATTCTTTGAGACAGGATCTACTCCCATTTGGAAGCAAACAGACGTATTAGTGAGAGGCAGCATGGTTTTCTGAAGGGGAGGTTGTGTCTCACTAACTTGATAGAGTTTTTCGAAGAGGTCACAAAGATGCTTGATGCAGGCAGGGCAGTGGATGTTGTCTATATGGACTTCAGTAAGGCCTTTGACAAGGTCCCTCATGTTAGACTGGTACAAAAGGTGAAGTCACACGGGATCAGGGGTGAGCTGGCAAGGTGGATACAGAACTGGCTAGGTCATAGAAGGCAGAGAGTAGCAATGGAAGGGTGCTTTTCTAATTGGAGGGCTGTGACTAGTGGTGTTCCGCAGGGTTCAGTGCTGGGAGGAAAATGTAACTGGTCTGATTAGTAAGTTTGCAGACGACACAAAGGTTGGTGGAATTGCGGATAACGATGAGGACTGTCAGAGGATACAGCAGGATTTAGATCGTTTGGAGACGTGGGCGGAGAGATGGCAGATGGAGTTTAATCCGGACAAATGTGACGTAATGCATTTTGGAAGGTCTAATGCAGGTAGGGAATATACAGTGAATGGTAGACCCCTCAAGAGTATTGACGGTCAGAGAGATCTAGGTGTACAAGTCCACAGGTCACTGAAAGGGGCAACACAGGTGGAGAAGGTAGTCAAGAAGGCATACGGCATGCTTGCCTTCAATGGCCGGGGCATTGAGTATAAGAATTGGCAAGTCATGTCGCAGCTGTACAGAACCTTAGTTAGGCCACACTTGGGCAGCACGGTGGCCTTGTGGTTAGCATAACCGCCTCACGGCGCTGAGGTCCCAGGTTCGATCCCGGCTCTGGGTCACTGTCCGTGTAGAGTTTGCACATTCTCCCCGTGTCTGCGTGGGTTTCGCCCCCACAACCCAAAAATGTGCAGATTAGGTGGATTGGCCAAGCTAAAATTGCCCCTTAATAAAAAAAAAAAAAAAAAATAATTGGGTAATCTAAATTTATAAAAAAAAAAAAAAAGTTAGGCCACACTTGGAGTATAGTGTTTAATTCTGGTCGCCACACTACCAGAAGGATGTGGAGGCTTTACAGAGGGTGCAGAAGAGATTTACCAGGATGTTGCCTGGTATGGAGGGCATTAGCTATGAGGAGCGGTTGAATAAACTCGGTTTGTTCTCACTGGAACGACGGAGGTTGAGGGGCAACCTGATAGAGGTCTACAAAATTATCAGGGGCATAAACAGAGTGGATAGTCAAAGGCTTTTCCCCAGAATAGAGGGGTCAATTACTAGGGGGCATAGGTTTAAGGTGCGAGGGGCAAGGTTTAGAGTAGATGTACGAGGCAAGTTTTTTGCACAGAGGGTAGTGGATGCCTGGAACTCGCTGCCGGAGGAGGTGGTGGAAGCAGGGACGATAGTGACATTTAAGGGGCATCTTGACAAATACATGAATTGGATAGGAAGAGAGGAATACGGACCCAGGAAGTGTAGAAGATTTTAGTTTAGTCGGGCAGCATGGTCGGCACGGGCTTGGAGGGCCGAAGGGCCTGTTCCTGTGCTGTACTTTTCTTTCATCTTTGCTTTCTTTGTACCCTCTCCCACCTCTCACCTAGAAACTACCCTCTCCTGCCTCCCCTTCGGCGGGAGACGTGGGGAGGACTGCACCAGTCTGCGTACAAAATCCCGCACCTGGAAGTATCTAAAATCGTTTCCTCTCGCCAGCTCAAACTTCTCCTCCAGCACCCTCATGCTCGGAAAGCTCCCTTCCAGGAACAGATCCCCCATCCTCACAATCCCCGCCCTCCTCCACAGCCGATACCCCCGTCCATGTTCCCTGGGGCAAAACGATGGTTGCCGCAGATTGGGGTCCACACCGATGCTCTTACCTCCCCTACATGCCTTCTCCACTGGCCCCAGATCCGAAGAGCCGCCACCACTATCGGGCTGGTGGAGTACCGTGCCGGCGGAAGCAGCAGAGGCGCCGTGACCAGGGCTGCTAAGCTAGTGCCCCTGCACGAAGCAGCCTCTATCCGCTCCCAAACCGACCGCGCACCCACCATCCATTTCCTTATCATCGCTATGTTGACCGCCCAGTAATAGTTGCTGAAGTTCGGCAATGCCAGCCCCCCTTCTCTGTTCCTTTCAAGCATCACCCTCTTCACCCGCGGGGACTTCCCTGCTCATACAAATCCCAGAATAATTTTATTCAGCCTCTTAAAGAAGGACCGTGGGATAAAGATGGGGAGACACTGAAAAACAAACAAGAACCACAGGAGAATCGTCACCTTAACAGTCTGCACCCTCCCCGCCAATGACAGCGAGAGTTATCCCACCTCCGGACCTCCTCCCTCACTCGTTCCACCAGTCAGGACAGGTTGAGCTTATGCAACTTGCCTCAGTCCCGTGCCACCTGAATCCCCAAATATCAGAAACTCTCCCCCACTAGCCTGAACGGCAACCCCTTCAGTCTACTCTCCTGCCCCCTCGCCTGAATTACGAACAGCTCGCTCTTAGCCATGTTTAATTTATATCCTGAGAATTGGCCAAATTCCCTCAGGATTTCCATAATGCCGTCCATCCCCACCATTGGGTCCGATATATTTAACAGCAGATCGTCTGCGTATAACGAGACTCTATGTTCCATTCCCCCCGGACCAGCCCTTTCCAGCCCCTAGAAGCTCTCAATGCAATTGCCAGCGGCTCTATGGCCAGCGCAAACAGCAGAGGGGAGAGAGGGCAGCGCTGTCTTGTCCCACTGTGCAGTCTAAAGTAGTCCGATGTCGTCCTGTTTGTCCTTACACTCGCCTCCGGGTCCTGATATAATAGCCTAACCCAGTCAATGAACTCCGCCCCGAACCAAACCGTCCTCGTACCTCCCACAGATAATCCCACTTGATCTGGTCAAAAGCCTTTTCAGCATCCATGGCTACCACTATCTCTACCTCCCTACTCTCCGGGGGCGTCATAATCACGTTGAGCAGCCTTCTCAGGTTGGCCACCAGCTGCCTCCCCTTTACAAACCCGATTTGATCCTCCACAATTACATCCGGTACACAGTCCTCAATTCTGGTCGCCAAGATCTTGGCCAGTAACTTGGCGTCTACGTTGATCAAAGAGATCGGCCTGTATGACCCACAAGCCTCTGGGTCCTTATCCCGTTTCAGAATAAGCGAGATGGTGGCCTGCGACATCGTCGGGTGTAAACTCCCTCTGTCTCTTGCATCGTTAAAGATCCTGACCAGCACCGGCTCCACTATCCCGGCAAATTGTTTGTAAAACTCCACCGGATACCCATCCGGCCCCGGGGCTTTACTCGACTGCATGACCTTCAGGCCCCCCAATACCTCTTCGATCCTGACCAGGGCCCCCAGTCCGTCCACCAGCCCCCTCCCCACTCTTTGGAAGGTCAGTCCGTCCAGGAATCGCCTCATCCCCCTGGTCCCACGGGGCGGTTCCGAAGTGTACAGCTTCCTATAAAAGTCCCTAAAGACCTTGTTCAGCCCTGCCGGGTCATCCACCAGATTACCCTCCCCATCCACTACCCTCCCTATTTCCCTAGCCGCTTCCCTCTTCCTTATTTGTTGCACAAGCATTCTACTGGCCTTCTCCCCATGCTCATAAATCGCGCCTTTTACCTATACAAGCTGCTCTACAGCCTTGCCTGTAGTCAGCACCCCAAACTCGGCCTGCAGCCTCTGTCGTTTCCTGAGTAACTCTGGCCTCGGAGATTCCGCGTAACTCGTGTCCATCCATAGAATTTCCTTAATCAGTCGGTCCGTCTCTGCCCTATCTGTCTTGTCCCTATGAGCCCAGATTGAGATCGGCTCCCCTCTCACCACTGCCTTCAGTGCCTCCCAGAGCACCGCTGCCGAGACTTCTCCAGTATCGTTCACCTGCAGGTAATTCTTCATGCATTTCCTCAGCCTCTCGTACACCACCTTGTCCGTGAGTAATCCAACTTCCAGCCTCCATGGTGGGCGCTGAAAGCTGTCCTTACAAAACTGCAGGTCTACCCAGTGCGGAGCATGGCCCGATATGGCAATTTCCGAGTATTCTACCTCCACCATTCTGGGAAGCAGGTCCCCACTCACAACAAAGTAGTCAATTCGGGAATACACCTTATGGACATGAAAGTAGTATGAGAACTCCCTCGCCCGGCTAAATCCCCACGGATCTGCTCCCCCAATTTGTTCCATGGACCCTCTCAGTTCCTTCGCGATTGCTGGCAACCTGCCCGTTGTTGAACAAGACCGGTCCGGGCTCAGGTCCAGGACTGTATTAAAGTCCCCGCCCACGATCAGCTTACGCGAGTCCAAGTCAGGGATCTTCCCTAGCATCCTCGTAATAAACTCCACATCGTCCCAATTAGGGGCATACACACTGACCAGGACTACTCTCACCCCTTCAAGCTTACCCCTCACCATAACGAACCTGTCACCCCCATCCACGACTGTGCCCTCCGCCTCAAATTGTACCCTTTTATTAATCAGGATCACAACCCCCCTCGTCTTAGAATCAAGCCCCGAATGAAAGACCTGACTGACCCAGCCCTTCCTGAACCTAACCTGGTCTGCCACTTTCAGGTGCATCTCCTGCAGCATGACTATGACCGCCTTCAGAACCCGCAGATGCGCAAACACACGCGCCCTGTTCACTGGCCCGTTTAACCCTCTAACATTCCAGGTGATCAGCCTGGTTGGGGGGCACTTCACCCCCCCCCCTCATTTGCCGATCAGCCATCCCCTTTCCTTGGCCAGCCCCCCAGCCATGTGTCGCGCTTCATCTGGCCCGCCTCCTGACCGGCTCCACCCATGACCTCCTCACTGTTGCCACGCCCAGTTTCCATCCCCATCAGCAGAACGACCACCCCTCCCCCCTCACCCCCCCAGCAACACCATTCTATCGCCTTACCCCTGCTCTAATCTAACTATATGCACACCCCCACCTCGGCATCCATTGACTAGCCCCATTCAGCTAGCCTGGGGCTCCCAGCCTCGGCGCCAGCGCGTCTCCCACCCATTGTTCCCAGTCACCCCTCCCCCGACCCATCCATACCACTTCCCCAGATCAGCCCTACTTAAGCAAACACTCTATACAAGTAATTAACAACCCCCACAATAGCACAATTCAACTTAAACAAGACAAAAAAAAGAAAGAGATAAGGAATAACAGGCACTCTCAGTCCTTCCCATACAGACACAGAAAAGATTGCACAAGGTTCCCCTGAAGCATCCCTCTTAACCCAACCCTTTTAACTGTTTTCTTTATTATTTTCCCCCCAGCTAAGCTCAAATAATCAAAGAGCCCAAAAAGGAAACATTCAGGTAAACCACACAAAAAGCACGCAAAGAAACGACAAAAACGGACCCAAACATGCAGCCAATTTTCAAAACGGGAGAGTCACCACATATACTTAAAAGTTCTAACATGAGTCCAAACCCCCTCAGCTCAGGGACAGCCATTGTTTCTTAACGAAGTCCATCGCCTCTTCGGTTTCCTCGAAATAGTGGTGCTGACCCTCATACGTAACTCCCAGTCGCGCCGGAAAAAGCAGCCCGAATTTCACCTTGTTTTTATACAGTATCTCCTTCCCCTGCCTCCCCTCCTCCTGGCCACCTCCGCGCTCAAATCTTGGTACACACGCAGGGTGGTATTGTCCCAAGTACAGCTTTGTGTGCTCTTTGCCCATTGCAGCACCCGTTCCTTGTCCAGGTACCTGTGAAAGTGTACCACCATCGCTCGTGGGGGACCTCCTCATCGCGGCTTCCCCACCTGCACTCTGTGTGTTCTGTGTGTCCACCACCAGGGGACACGGGAACACCACGTTCCCCAGCAACCTCTGAAACATACTCTCCACAAACGCGGCAGCGTCCAGCCCCTCTGCCCCCTCCGGAAAGCCCACGATTCTCACGTTCTGCCGACGAGATCTGTTGGCCAGGTCCTCCAGCCTTTCCAGAAGCACTTTCTGCTGGCCCCTCAACCTCCGAATCGCCACATCCGCCACCGTTTGAAAGTTAGCCTGCTCCTCCACTGACTTCTCCAACTGCTGGAGCCTTTTTCCCATCTGGTCAATTGACTTCTGTAGCGGCTCCAAGTTGTGGGCTGGGCTGTCGGCACCTTGCTCTGAACACCAGCCATGCTGGTCCCTCTCACAGCCTCCACTGTGCCCTTATTCGACCACTTCTTCTGCTGTTTACGGTCCCTCCGGCTTCTTAGGTCCATACAATTCTGTATGGGTCCTGTGCCTGAGTACTATTGCTTTCTAGTTCCGCGCTCAAAAGCGCAACAATGTCGGGGGAAAAGGTCCAAAAGTCCGACCGAGACGGGAGCCACCAAATGTGCGACCTACTCCCTCATAGCTGCCACCGGAAGTCCGTTTGTCATTTGTTTCTGCACGTTTAAAGGTGCCCTCAAAGCCCATTTGCTCAGTCTACTGCTTTTAGTCAGCTCCCCTGAGGCAGCACAGTGGTTAGCACTGTTGCTTCACAGCACCAGGGTTCCAGCTTCGATTCCTGGCTTTGGTCACTGCCTGTGTGGAGTCTGCATGTTCTCCCCGTGTCTGCGTGGGTTTCCTCCGGGTGCTCCGGTATCCTTTTACAAGTCCTGAAAGACCAGCTGATAGTTAATTTGGACATATTCTCCCTCCGTATACCCGAACAGGCGCCGGGATTTGGCAACTAGGAGATTTTCACAGTAACTTTATTGCAGTGTTAATGTAAGCCTACTTGTGACAATAAAGATTATTATTAATTAATTGACCCTCAGATAATGGGATGTTGTTCAATCCTTTATTCCCTTCAGTATTCTTTTTCGTCCCCTATGTAAAGTACCTCGTAATGGATTCTGCAGTAAACACACATTGCAAATGCAAGTTATTACTGTTGCCATGATGATTTACTTTCTGCCTGACTGCTGTTGGCAGTCCCCAACATTTGACAAGAAAACGCATTAAAAACTATTTATCGTGTTGTAACCTCGTAGTACGATTCAGCCCACGTAAAAGATCTATTGTTCCTTTCTAAGTTTTAATGCTACAATTTTCCCATCTTCAGATTAGACATCAATGTACCTAATTTACATCTGTGGCCAAAGTGTAAGCTACCATCATTAGGTCACGAGAATGCAGTGGTTTGTGAACATTTTGTCGGAGTTTATGAGTTGATCTGAATCATTCCTTGTCGCTCTTTTTGGGGAAAATAATTGTGTGGTGTGGGCATCGCTTTAAGACCAGTATTTATTGGTCATCCCTGTTTGCCGTGGGTGTAGCTGAGAGATTTCCTGGGTTGCGTACTCATAGAAATCAGTTATCAACGATTGGATTGGATTTGTTTATTGTCACGTGTACCGAGGTACAGTGAAAAGTATTTTTCTGCAAGCAGCTCAACAGATCATTCAGTACATTGGAAGAAAGGGAATTGAACAGAATTCAAGAAAGTACATGAGAATACATAATAGGGCTACACAATATATACAATGTACTACATAAGCATTGGCATCGGATGAAGCAGACAGGGTGTAGTATTAATGAGGACAGTCCATAAAAGGGTCGTTTAGGAGTCTGGTGACAGTGGGGAAGAAGCTGTTTTTGAGTCTGTTCGTCCGTGTTCTCAGACTTCTGAATCTCCTGCCCGATGGAAGAAGTTGGAAAAGTGAGTAAGCCGGGTGGGAGGGATCCTTGATTATGCTGCCTGCTTTCCCCCGGCAGCGGGAGGTGTAGATGGAATCGATGGATGGGAGGCAGGTTCGTGTGATGGACTGGGCGGTATTCACGACTCTCTGAAGTTCCTTGCGGTCCTGGGCCGAGCAGTTGCCATACCAGGCTGTGATGCAGCCCGAGAGGATGCTCTCTATAGTGCATCTGTAAAAGTTGGTAAGGGTTAATGTGGACATGCCAAATTTCCTTAGTTTCCTGAGGAAGTAAAGGCGCTGTTGTGCTTTCTTGGTGATAGCGTCGACATGAGTGGACCAGGATAGATTTTTGGTGATGTGCACCCCTAGGAATTTGAAGCTGCTCACCATCTCTACCTCAGCTCCGTTGATGCTGACAGGGGTGTGTACAGTACTATGCTTCCTGAAGTCGATGACCAGCTCTTTAGTTTTGCTGGCATTAAGGGAGAGATTGTTGTCATTGCACCACTCCACTAGGTTCTCTATCTCCCTCCTGTATTCAGACTCGTCGTTGTTCGAGATCCGGCCCACTATGGTCGTATCGTCAGCAAACTTGTAGATGGAGTTGGAACCAAGTTTTGCCATGCAGTCGTGTGTGTACAGGGAGTAGAGTAGGGGGCTAAGTACGCAGCCTTGCGGGGCACCGGTGTTGAGGACTATTGTGGAGGAGGTGTTGGTGTTCATTCTTACTGACTGTGGTCTGTTGGTCAGAAAGTCAAGGATCCAGTTGCAGAGTGGAGAGCCATGTCCTAAGTTTTGGAGCTTTGATATGAGCTTGGCTGGGATTATGGTGTTGAAGGCGGAGCTGTAGTCAATAAATAGCAGTCTGATGTAGGAGTTCTTGTTTTCGAGATGCTCTAGGGATGAGTGTAAGGCCAGGGAAATGGCATCTGATGTGGACCGGTTGCGACGGTATGCGAATTGAAGTGGGTCAAGGCATTCCGGGAGTATGGAGGTGATGCGCTTCATGATCAGCCTCTCAAAGCACTTCATTACAACTGACGTCAGGGCCACCGGGCGGTAGTCATTGAGGCACGTTGCCTGGTTCTTCTTTGGTACCGGTATGATGGTGGTCTTCTTGAAGCAGGTGGGGACTTCGGAGTGGAGTAGGGATAGGTTAAAGATGTCTGTGAAAACCTCTGCCAGCTGGTCCGCGCAGGTTCTGAGTGCACGACCAGGGATCCCGTCCGGGCCCATCGCCTTCCGTGGGTTCACTTTCAGGAAGGCCGATCTGACTTCGGAAACTGTGATGGTGGGTATGGGTGAATTATGGGTTGCTGGGGCACTCGATAGCGGGTTGTTGGTTACCTGCTCAAACCGAGCATAGAATGCGTTAAGTTCATCGGGGAGGGGTGCACTGCTGCCAGAGATACTGCTTGGCTTCGCTTTGTAGCCCGTTATGTTGCTTAGTCCTTGCCACAACCGCCGAGAGTCTGTCTGTGACTCTAGAGTGCATTCTTCAATGGAAACTGGAACTAGTCTAGTTGAGCTACTCACGGTTGACCAGCTCCCAGTTGGCCATTTGTGATGCTCCCATTTGAGCAGAGAAGGTAGACAACGTTGCTGGAGAAAACCATCTCAAGCCGAGAAGGAAAAAGAACCAAAACGAAAGCCTGAACTTCAGAAAGACATTGACTGGAAGTCATTCTTGTGCATCAAGGATCATTATTCTTTTATTTTTAATATTTTATTTCCTTTTCCACCACCCTTTTTCCTCTGTGTTGTTTGTCTGTGTGTGTGTGTGTGGTGTGTATAGTGGGAGTGGGGAGTATTAGGAAGGCGGTAGGATAGGGATAGTAAATGGTCAGTTACATTTTCTATCCATTTAATTGTAATACTGTACATAATAAAAGATTACTTGTGTTTTAAAGTTACAAACTTGGTGACTGGAGTTTATTGGATGCAACCAAGGACCTTGGGTATTTTAGATAAACTCGAATTTCACCAGTGTTGCGACTCCGGGTCAAGTGGGGCTGAAATTGACCAGCACTAGCCCCAGGATGTCGTGACAAAGTTTCCCAAAGGGACAAATGCAAGCACGTGGCCATTTAGCTTCATAAGGCTGTTTTTTTACTTTGGGGTGGGGGGATCAGGAGTCCGGACTGTTTCCAAAAACAACACTCCCCAGGGGGCAGCAGCCACTGATTGGCACAGTCCCAGATTGATATGGAGACAATGCCAATCTCAAAGACTTAAAAAAAAAATTAAGCCAATAAGATAAATTCATCAGCCTGGCGACCAGTGTAGGAGGGAGAAAATGCCTCTACAGGGCGGCTCGTAGCAACACTGGCCTGGCTGGAATACAGGCCTCTCGGACTGCCTACCGACTTAAACCGGCCTCCACCAGTGCAGAAAACTGGTGGCCAACTAGAAACCTCCAGTCAGCCTCTTCTAATTGACTTCATTAGGCCGGCTGTCTCCAAGCCTGCCTCTGAATAAGTGGCCAGTTCTGGAAATGGGGAGAAAGTGCAAACTCCACACAGACAGTCACCAGACATCAGAATTGAACCTGGGACCCTGGAGCTGCGAGGCAGCAGTGCTAACCACTGTGCAACCGTGCCGCCCATATGACCCAGAGTTTTCAATAAATGTATTCCTGGCGGATTCATCACATGACATGCCCCACACTCCGGCCATTAGAACATAGAACAGTACAGTACAGCACAGAACAGGCCCTTCGGCCCTCGATGTTGTGCCGAGCAATGGTTGCCCTACTCAAGTCAACGTATCCACCCTATACCAGTAACCCAACAACCCCCCCCCCCCCCCCCCCCCCAATTAACCTTATTTTTTAGGACACTAAGGGCAATTTAGCATAGCCAATCCACCTAACCCGCACATCTTTGGATTGTGGGAGGAAACCGGAGCACCCGGAGGAAACCCACGCACACACGGGGAGGACGTGCAGACTCCGCACAGACAGTGACTCAGCCGGGAATCGAACCTGGGACCCTGGAGCTGTGAAGCTTTTATGCTAACCACCATGCTACCGTGCTGCCCGTCAGCCA
This sequence comes from Scyliorhinus canicula, assembly GCF_902713615.1. Taxonomy (NCBI): domain Eukaryota; kingdom Metazoa; phylum Chordata; class Chondrichthyes; order Carcharhiniformes; family Scyliorhinidae; genus Scyliorhinus; species Scyliorhinus canicula. The sequence continues at coordinate 47,773,017 of NC_052163.1, forward strand.
ATAATCCATCCTATATTGACATATTACTTTCTGGCGCCAATTGGAAATGAAAAAAGACTCATTACGAAATTGAATAATGCGCGAACATCATCATCAGCCAAACACACTTTCCCCCCATTTTTGATATTTTTATATCTGGGTAAGAGAAACGTTCAAAGAAAATGAGAGGGAAAAAAAGCAATCTTTTTTCATGTCCCATGATTTTTCGCCAGGGTTTCACACAGCAGTGTCCATGGAGATTGAGCTCAATTCCTGGGGACTCTAGGCCAATCTAGATTAGCAACCCTGGGTTATGACCTCGGCTGTATGTCTCTTTCGAAGGCATTAGGTCATGGTGTGAAGTCACTTAAGCAGTGTTTTCTAGTGGCCATTACTCGTGCATTAATGAGGACAATGATATTCCAGTTGGACATTCAGTCGTGGGGGGCATGGTGGCACGGTGGTTGGCACTGCTGCCTCACAGCATCAGGGACCTGGGTTAAATTCTGGCCTTGGGTGACTTTGTGGAGTTTGCAGTCTCCCCCCCCCCCCCCCCCCCCCCCCCCCCCCCCCGAGTCTGCATGTGTTTCCTCCGGGTGCTCCAGTTTCCTTCCATAGTCCAAGGACGTGCAGGTTAGTTGGCCATGATAAATTTTGCCCCTTAGATTCTTGGGATGTGCAGGTTAGGTGGGGTAATGGTGTTACAGGGATAGGGCATGGGAGTGGGGTAGGGTTCTCTTTCGGAGGATCGCTGCAGATTTGATGGGTCAAATGGCCTCCTTCTGCACTGTAGGGATTTTATGGGGACATCATAGATAAAGAGGCTAATCCTGCCATGGCCTGAGATCTACAAACGCATTCTTTCCAGCAGAACTTACTCAGTAAATGGACATCCTGACTGGACCTCCTTAGTCTCTGGTCCCTGACTTAATTTGTAAATCTCCTACTGGTGACCTTCGAGAGGTCAGTATATAGATGAAGGTAGGATTTTCCTTGCAGACTTTGAGACCCCGCTTACAGGGTGAAATAAGGTCAGAAACCCACTTAGTGCGGGGAATAGTCAGCTGACAGTGATTTTCCCCAAACTAGCCAATTAATGGGCAGAGGCCGAGCTTGCCATCCAATTAAGTATGACAGATGGGCTGCATGAGGTGGAGGACCAATAGAAGGCCTTCCAGCTCTGAAGAGGCAGTAGGCACACACTTTCAGGGATGTGAGAGGGGGTGCCAAAAATGGAGGCATCCTTTCACCAAATTTAACTTTTGAATTAAAAAATACCCTCAGCAGCCGACCCATATTGTGGAGGGGAAGCCCCTCTGCATGGCATTCGGAGCTCTGCCCCTCCTTACTCCCAAGCACACAGCAGCCCCCCTCCCTCCCCCACCTGAAACCCTCCACTCTGGCCTTGGTTAAGTAGCCCAGCATGCCAGCCAGTGGCGTGAATTTGTGCCCATGTCCACGTCTGTACTTGGGAATTTCACTGGACTCAATGATTTAACTCCGCACACTTCTCGCCAACAGATTGATCTTGGAGCAACGCAGTGCTAATTAAATTATAGTGCAGGTTGACAGCAGAGAGATTTACACCGGTACGGTGCATTGGAATAACAAAAATATCAATCACTTTGCAGGGGGTCCAAGTTCTCTCAGGGGGAGTCCGAACTGTTTATTTTTAATAAAATGTGACACAAAGTTATGGCTGGTTAGCTATTCCCTCACTGCACTGATCCACAGTATAAATAAACTCAACCCTGCTCTCAGTTTTTAAAATTAAATTTTTATGTGTGGCAATTGAAACAAAATACTTTCTATAACGTCAGTGCAATAGCACACAAGAGATATTCCAGTGTTGGAGGGTGGTGCAGATAAATTAAGTATTGTACAAAAAGAATTCAGATTCAAGGATCCTGTTGTTAATTTGACCACACATATAATTTTGTGGGTAGACATCTTTACCTGGAAGTTTTCTGGACTTGAAGTTCTTGATGGACAATATATTCTAGAACAATATTAGTATCAGAAAGCCCCAGTAAGCTCTTGTTCCGAGCCTGTATGTGACCTCCAAGGACCAACTCAGAGTACAGAAGCCATCCACTTAACAATATCGCCTTTGTAAATAGAAAATAATAGAGGGCTATTTCACTGGTGATTAGTCCAATGAGATTTACAGCCTATCTCCATAACCATTGCTCTATTTCTGGTCTGCATTGTGTTACAACACCCTGGGCTAATGTGCGGTCAATTCCAGTCCCACATGACCTGCAGTCGCTACACAGGTGAAATTGTGGGCGGTGGTTAGCACTGCGGCTTCACAGTGTCGGGGACAAGGGTTCGATTCCCGGCTTGGGTCACTGTCTGTGTGGAGTCTGCACGTTCTCCCCGCGTCTGCGTGGGTTTCCTCCAGGTGCTCCGGTTTCCTCCCACAAGTCCTGAAAGACGTGCTTGTGAGGTGAATTGGACATTCTGAATTCTCCCTCTGTGTACCCGAACAGGCGCCGTAGTGTGGCGACTAGGGGATTTTCACAATAACTTAATTGCAGTGTTAATGTAAGCCTACTTGTGACACTAATAAAGATTATTATTATATAAAAATGTTTATTTTATATTCAAAGCCGTGGTTTAGGTTGAGTTAAATTGACCACAGTCACCAGGTTGGTAAAGTTTGAACACATTATTATTAACAGTAATTATAATTAAATAGGCAAAAACACAACTAGCTATCTACGATCTGATTTCCAACCTCCGCCCCTCCCCCATTTTCTATACACCCACACACACAAAAAACAACACAGAGAGAAAAGGTTGGTTGAGAGGTAAAGAAAATATAATGAAATAAAAGGATAAAGGAGCTTTGATTCAGATGAATGTCTTCCAGCTAATTTCTTTCTCAAGGTTATTTTTCCCCCTGCCCATTGGTCCCCTGATGCTCCGTCCTTTCCCACACCATTTGCAAAGCAAACAGGCTCTTAATCACCCGATTGGGTGATTTGTGACTCTTGGTGAAACAGCCTATTATTATCACATACCTAAACATTTTTATAACAAACAAAAACATTTAAGCATTTGAAGAAACTAGAAAAAATACACCCACAATTGTTTTAACTCATTTATGGCAGAATCCGCTCCTAGTTTTTATGTTCTAATGATCTTTCATCACGTCGAGGAGATTAAGCTTTAACTTTTAGAGATCAGAGGACAATCTTGGAGAGTTGGCAACTCTATTGAAGAGCTGCACTTGGTAAGAGATAGAGGACAACATTGGGGCACCAACTCTCCATCTCACCCTCCCATCAAGCATGGCTCCCTGAGGCTTTGATTTTTTACTGGCGGTAAATGTTGTGTCAATTGTGGTGAATTATTTTAGTTCTAAACGTCTTGCTCTTTTCTATGCTTGCTACATGACACCAGCCTCAAATGCTGCCCAGTTTAGGTGCCTGTCCCACTTTCAGGTGTTAAGCCCTAAGGGAAAGCAAGGCATCTAGGGATGTGGCTGGGTTGAGGAATTGACCCAGCCCATCAAAACCAGATCTACTGAAACCTGGACAGGCACAGCACACCTCAGGCACATGGTGCCCAACCTATGATTGGCTGAATCAGGGGAGGTGGTGGAAGATGATGCTGGAGCCAAAGATCGGAAAATCAATATATCAACCTGAGCGTGATGGGGCTGAATTTCCATAGGTCGTTTCCAATCTCCCACCATGACATAAGCTGTGGATCAGTAGAACCACTGGGAAATTAGCCTGGACAGTTGTTTCTCCTGGTATGAATCTTCGAGAAAAATATTATGAGGAATATATCATTCTTGATGAAAGCTCTTGAAATGGCAGCAACAGAGATAGTGTATGCTTGATAAACGACTTGAATTGATTCATCATTAAATATCGAAGACAAGATTTTCCACTTGGCTGAAGCGAGCACTTTTCCAGGAGACACATCCGGAGTGAGACTCATACAGAGTGGGAGATTTAAACTTGGTAATTTGGTGCAGTGAGGTAAATCGGTGCAGAGTGTGAGGAGGTGCTTTTTAACCCTGGTAAGTGACTGGTAAGTAGTCTCTCTTTTTCTTTTCATTGTCTAATTTATTTATTTTTATTTTGAAATTCTAGTTGTTTAAGTTTACCAAGGGTTTAAGACATGGCAGGAGATCCCAGACCCGTGTCATGCTCCTCGTGTGCGATGTGGGAGCTCAGGGACACGTCCACTGTCCCTGGCTCCTTCACGTGCAAGAAGTGTGTTCAGTTGCAGCTCTTGTTAGACCGCTTGACGGCTCTGGAGCTGCGGATGGACTCACTTTGGAGCATCCGCGATGGTGAGGAGGTCGTGGATAGCACGTTTAGCGAGTTGGTCACACCGCAGGTGAAGGTTACTGAGGGAGATAGAAAATGGGTGACCAAAAGAAAGAGCAAGAGTAGGAAGGCAGTGCAGGTGTCCCCTGCGGTCATCTCCCTGCAAAACAGATATACTGCTTTGGATACTGTTGAGGGAGATGGCTCACCAGGGGAAGGCAGCAGCAGCCAGGTTCATGGCACCGTGGCTGGCTCTGCTGCACAGCAGGGCAGGAAGAAAAATGGCAGGGCCATAGTGATAGGGGACTCGATCGTAAGGGGAATAGACAGGCGGTTCTGTGGACGCAATCGAGACTCCAGGATGGTATGTTGCCTCCCTGGTGCAAGGGTCAAGGATGTCTCGGAGCGGCTGCAGGACATTTTGGGGGGGGGAGGGTGAACAGCCAGCTGTCGTGGTGCACATAGGCACCAACGATATAGGTAAAAAACGGGATGAGGTCCTACAAGCGGAATTCAGGGAGTTAGGAGTTAAACTAAAAAGTAGGACCTCAAAGGTAGTAATCTCAGGATTGCTACCAGTGCCACGAGCTAGTCAGAGTAGGAATGTCAGGATAGATAGGATGAATGCGTGGCTCGAGAGATGGTGCAAGAGGGAGGGATTCAAATTCCTGGGGCATTGGGACCGGTTCTGGGGGAGGTGGGACCAGTACAAACCGGACGGTCTGCACTTGGGCAGGACTGGAACCGATGTCCTAGGGGGGGTGTTTTCTAGAGCTGTTGGGGAGGGTTTAAACTAATGTGGCAGGGGGATGGGAACCTATGCTGGAAGTTGGAAGGTAGTAAAACAGGGACAGAAACAAAAGGAAGTAAGGGGAAAAGTGCAAGGCAGAGAAGACATAGTCAGAAATCCATAAGGGCGACAGTACAAGGTACAGTGACTGAGGGGAGCACAGTGAATAGGCCCAGTAATAACAAAAGGAATAAAACTGGAGATGTTAAGATTCAAAACAGAGGTAAAAAAACCAACATAAGTGTACTTTACCTGAATGCTCGTAGTATTCGGAATAAAGTAAATGAGTTGGTGGCACAAATCATCGTAAATGACTATGATTTAGTGGCCATTACTGAAACATGGTTAAAGGATGGTCACGACTGGGAGTTAAATATCCGAGGGTATCAAACTATTCGGAAGGACAGAGTGGATGGTAAGGGAGGTGGTGTTGCTCTGTTATTTAAGGATGACATCCGGGCAATAGTAAGGGATGACATCGGTGCTATGGAGGATAAGGTTGAATCCATTTGGGTGGAAATCAGGAATAGTAAGGCGAAAAAGTCACTGATAGGAGTAGTCTATCGGCCACCAAATAGTAACGAGATGGTGGGGCAGGCAATAAACAAAGAAATAACTGATGCATGTAGAAATGGTACAGCAGTTATCATGGGGGATTTTAATCTACATGTCGATTGGTTTAACCAGGTCGGTCAAGGCAACCGTGAGGAGGAGTGTATAGAATGGATCCGCGATAGTTTCCTAGAGCAGTATGTAATGGAACCTACGAGGGAACAAGCGGTCCTAGATCTTGTCCTGTGAAATGAGACAGGATTGATTCATGATCTCATAGTTAGGGATCCTCTCGGAAGGAGCGATCACAATATGGTGGAATTTAAAATACAGATGGAGGGTGAGAAAGTAAAATCAAATACTAGTGTTTTGTGTTTAAACAAAGGAGATTACAAGGGGATGAGAGAAGAACTAGCTAAGGTAGACTGGGAGCTAAGACTTTATGGTGGAACAGTTGAGGAACAGTGGAGAACCTTCCAAGCGATTTTTCACAGTGCTCAGCAAAGGTTTATACCAACAAAAAGGAAGGACGGAAGAAAGAGGGAAAATCGACCGTGGATATCTAAGGAAATAAGGGAGAGTATCAAATTGAAGGAAAAAGCATATAAAGTGGCCAAGATTGCTGGGAGATTAGAGGACTGGGAAATCTTTAGGGGGCAACAGAAAGCTACTAAAAAAGCTATAAAGAAGAGTAAGATAGAGTATGGGAGTAAACTTGCTCAGAATATAAAAACAGACAGTAAAAGTTTTTACAAATATATAAGACAAAAAAGAGTGGCTAAGGTAAATATTGGTCCTTTAGAGGATGAGAAGGGAGTTTTAATAATGGGAAATGAGGAAACGGCTGAGGAACTGAATAGGTTTTTTGGGTCGGTCTTCACAGTGGAAGACACAAATAACATGCCAGCGACTGATAGAAATGAGGCTATGACAGGTGAGGACCTTGAGAGGATTGTTATCACTAAGGAGGGAGTGATGGGCAAGCTAATGGGGCTAAAGGTAGACAAGTCTCCTGGCCCTGATGGAATGCATCCCAGAGTGCTAAAAGAGATGGCTAGGGAAATTGCAGATGCACTAGTGATAATTTACCGAAATTCACTAGACTCTGGGGTGGTCCCGGTGGATTGGAAATTAGCAAACGTGACGCCACTGTTTAAAAAAGGAGGTAGGCAGAAAGCAGGAAATTATAGGCCAGTGAGTTTAACTTCGGTAATAGAGAAGATGCTGGAATCTATCATCAAGGAAGAAATTGCGAGGCATCTGGATAGAAATTGTCCCATTGGGCAGACGCAGCATGGGTTCGTTAAAGGCAGGTCATGCCTAACTAATTTAGTGGAATTTTTTGAGGACATTACCAGTGCAGTAGATAACGGGGAGCCGATGGATGTGGTATATCTGGATTTCCAGAAAGCCTTTGACAAGGTGCCACACAAAAGGTTGCTGCATAATATAAAGATGCATGGCATTAAGGGTAAAGTAGTAGCATGGATAGAGGATTGGTTAATTAATAGAAAGCAAAGAGTTGGGATAAATGGGTGTTTCTCTGGTTGGCACTCAGTAGCTAGTGGTGTCCCTCAGGGATCCGTGTTGGGCCCACAATTGTTCACAATTTACATTGATGATTTGGAGTTGGGGACCAAGGGCAATGTGTCCAAGTTTGCAGATGACACTAAGATGAGTGGTAAAGCGAAAAGTGCAGAGGATACTGGAAGTCTGCAGAGGGATTTGGATAGGTTAAGTGAATGGGCTCGGGTCTGGCAGATGGAACACAATGTTGACAAATGTGAGGTTATCCATTTTGGTAGGAATAACAGCAAACGGGATTATTATTTAAACGATAAAATATTAAAGCATGCCGCTGTTCAGAGAGACTTGGGTGTGCTAGTGCATGAGTCACAGAAGGTTGGTTTACAAGTGCAACAGGTGATTAAGAAGGCAAATGGAATTTTGTCCTTCATTGCTAGAGGGATGGAGTTTAAGACTAGGGAGGTTATGTTGCAATTGTATAAGGTGTTAGTGCGGCCACACCTGGAGTATTGTGTTCAGTTTTGGTCTCCTTACTTGAGAAAGGACGTACTGGCGCTGGAGGGTGTGCAGAGGAGATTCACTAGGTTAATCCCAGAGCTGAAGGGGTTGGATTATGAGGAGAGGTTGAGTAGACTGGGACTGTACTCGTTGGAATTTAGAAGGATGAGGGGGGATCTTATAGAAACATTTAAAATTATGAAGGGAATAGATAGGATCGATGCGGGCAGGTTGTTTCCACTGGCGGGTGACAGCAGAACTAGGGGGCATAGCCTCAAAATAATGGGAAGTAGATTTAGGACTGAGTTTAGGAGGAACTTCTTCACCCAAAGGGTTGTGAATCTATGGAATTCCTTGCCCAGTGAAGCAGTTGAGGCTCCTTCATTACATGTTTTTAAGGTAAAGATAGATAGTTTTTTGAAGAATAAAGGGATTAAGGGTTGTGGTGTTCGGGCCGGAAAGTGGAGCTGAGTCCACAAAAGATCAGCCATGATCTAATTGAATGGCGGAGCAGGCTCGAGGGGCCAGATGGCCTACTCCTGCTCCTAGTTCTTATGTTCATATGTTCTTATGAGTGGACCTTCCATCCAACCTTGGAAATAGGTCTCATTTACAACATCCCATTGGGCTCCAGGATTCCCACTGTTATCTAGGAAAAGAAGATAAATCACTGATACAGGCCTGGAAAAGTACAGGGGAGCATGTCAATCTCCCCCCACCCCCACTCCACTCAGAGAAAAAAGTCTGCAATGATAGATCTGTCCCATCATAAATGTGTAATTTGAATATAACCATCTGTATTTGGATGGGTATTTATAACACTCATTGTGGCTGGTGGATAATCCTAGAACATAAAACAGTACAGCACAGAACAGGCCCTTCAGCCCTGAATGTTGTGCCGAGCCATGATCACCCTACTCAAACCCACGGATCCACCCTATACCCATAACCCAACAACCCCCCCCCCCGGACACTACGGGCAATTTAGCATGGCCAATCCACCTAACCATGCTGCTGCAGGGCAGGTCAAAGGCTAGGAATCCTACGGCGAGTAACTCACCTCCTGACCACCCAAAGCCTGTCCACAAGGCACAGGTCAGGAGTGTAACTCCCCACTTGACTAGATGAGCGCAGCTCCAACACTCAAGAATCTCAACACCATCCAGGTCAAAGCAGCCCGCTTGAATGCTCCTCTTACACAAATACTTAAACCCTCCACCATTGACAAACAGTGTCAGCTGTGTGTACCATCTAAAGGTGCACTGCAGTAACTCGCTAAGGATCCTTTGACAGCACTTTCCAAACCCACGAACTACCATCTAGAAGGACAAGAGCAGCAGATACCTGGGAACCTCAGCACGTGGAGGTTCCCCTCCCAGTCATTCACCACCCTGACTTGGAAATATATCGCCACGCTTTCAATATCGCTGGGGCAACAGGGGAGGCAGTGGCGAGTGGTGTTGTCCCTGGAATAGTAACCCAGAAACCCAGGGTAATGCTCTGGGGACCTGGGTTCGAATCCCTCCACTGCAGATGGTGAAATTTGAATTCAATAAAAATCTGGAATTAAAACTCTAATGATGCTCATGAAAGCATTATCGATTGTCATAAAAACCCATCTAGTTCACTAATGTCCTTTAGGGAAGGAATCTGCCATCCTTACCTGGTCTGACCTACATGTGACTCCAGACCCACAGACTCTTAACTAACCCCTTCAGGGAAATTATATATATAAGATATATTTTATACATTTAGAGTACCCAATTATTTTTTTTTCCAATTGGGCAATTTAGCATGGCCAATCCACCTAACCTGCACATCTTTGGGTTGTGGGGATGAAACCTATGCAGACAGGGGAGAATGCGCAAACTCAACACCGGCAGTGACGCAGGATTCGAACCCGGGCCCTCAGCGCCGTAGTTCCAGTGCTAACCACTGCGCCATGTGCCGATGGGGAAAAGTCCTCCCTTACAGCAGAGTGGCTGTGCCCACACATCAGGGACAACAGCAGTTCAAGAAGGCAACTCACCACCACCTTCTGAAGGGCAAATAGGGATGGGCAATAAATGCTGGCCTAACCAGCAACGCCCACATCCCGTGTATTAATTTTTTAAAAAGGAGCCATCAGAATCGCTCCCTTTGATGTGACAGCCCTACCCATCAGAAAATTATGCAAGTCCATAAAGGCAGCCCTCATGTTTTGTTTTGGTGCCAGACAGCAGGTTTAATTATTAGATGACACACTGCAACATGATGACATCCCTATTTTGCCACTAGCATTATTCAGCTGCAATAGAAGCCAAATTATCAGCAGGCAGTGACATGTTGCACGTACAACCTGGGTATGTAATGATTCCACAGCATCACGGGCGAGGCATGGGGGTTGGGGTGTAAGTTTGCAAAGCGTTCTTCTTTTCCCAGTATTTTACCTGTCCCAGACTCCAAACCCTAAGAGGCAGGACAGCTTCCCAGCTCCCTTGCTTCTGCAGTTGGATACCTGGCAACTAGTCATCCTGTTTCGGTGAACAGTAGGCTGGTTTCGCTCCGTTGGCCATGATGCAGAGTGAGGCCAACGGCGCGGGTTCAATTCCCATACCAGCTGAGGTTATTCATGAAGTTCTGAGGTGCAGCGATCCTGAGGTTAAATCGCCACTGATCAGCTCTCCCCCTCAAAGGGGAAAATAGCCTATGGTCACCTGGGTCGATGGTGACTTCTTTCGGTGACCCAGCAATCTGTCATGTGTGGACTCCTGGCAAAAGGTTTGTCAGCTCCAGTTTGTCCGACTTCCGCACTGGTGGGAAATTGCTGTAAGACGGGGCACTTTATTCTTCCTAAATCTGCTTTTAAGTGCATTCAAGAAATCATCTGTCATCTCCTTCATCCAATTATGCTCCCAGCTACTGAGCAGAAATTGGATCTTGTAACGAAAGGGAAGATAGCCTGAGGCCAGATCACCCTGAGCATGTCATCGGCGGTGATTGCAACATGGCCTTGGCAAACCCCACCATCTCCGTTCTGGCATAGCAAGAACAGAAGGTGGATACTTAAAGGCATATGAAAAAAATAGTTAATATCTTTGACCCATTTATAACTGCCCTGTAGCAGCAAGATTCAGTCCGAGGTCATTCATGTATTCCCACAGGAGTGCCAGATAATTCTGTGTGAAAGGTGATGTATTTTCTGATGAAAACTTAGCAAAGTTAAATATTTACTCACAGGGTATCATTAATTGTTTGTGTAAAATACCAATGTTGTCAGCGGGAGGTGGAAACTCATTATGATTTCTCAATTATTTGGTGCAATTGAGTGCTTTGCATTGTACCTTCTGAAGCACCCACTGTTCCAGTAAAAATGCAAGATATTCTAACTATAACACTTTCACTAGAAACAGTGATTTCCCGAAAGACGATGACAACAGTGCCAGTTTGCTAACAGTTGAAATTATTCTGCTTGAAAATCCATACTGTTTCCATGGTAACAGGAACAGTAAACGTAACTCATTTAGCTTGGAGCTTTTCCAGTGGAACTTCAGGACAGTAGTCGCGAGCAACAAATTAGAACCACCAGATGGACCTTAATGTTCAGGCGAGATACGGAAAGTGCTACTCACTGTCAGCTCAGGCCACTTAAAAAACCATTGACGACCCTTTCTTATAAACCCAGGAGAACATAATTGCCAAAGCCAAAATATCCTGGGTGACAGTACAGTGTTATTATTTTAAACTTTATTTGAAGAAAACAATTTAGGAGTTGAGAACAAATTTAATTTGTAGCAAATTAAGTTTACTTCACAGACTTCATGGAGGAGGCCATTATCTGTCCAAATAATGGTCCAGCCTATAAACAAAGGGGTGGATTTTCACTAAGTCGGGATGACTCGGGAGTCCTTTAAAAATGGCGGCTGCAGTCCAATTCTAGGATTCCCGACACCATTCCTTTGCCTTTTAAGGATGCGAGCTGGTTCGAGTCGCATTCCCAAACTGGTCAGCTCCATTGAGGAGATGGGCATGTCCTAGTCCACCGCTATTTTCATGGAGCCGGGCCAGCTTTTCAGAGAGTCGTGGTTGACGGCACCGCAGAGATGCTGTGGACCACAGAGCGGAAATTTTCCATCTGGGAGTAAGTCCTATGGTGCGGACAACAGTGGGGTGCGCTTCCCGCTGTGAAGGCCAGCAGGAAACCGCGCCATATCTTCCGGCCCCTCGTGTCCTCCTCCCCCACCAAGGGAAGGCACCGATGAACCCCCATGCTTCCCCTGCCAAGTTATGACACTTCCATACACATTCACCCACTATACATGTATGGAAGCAATTAACCCTATACAGTAGTGACATTGGTATGTGCAAACAAAAAGCTTTTAAAAAGAAGTAATTTGTTGATAAATTATCACTTCCTTTGAACATTTCCCTTTGACCACAGGACAATAAAAGTATCAATCATCCAGACACCCTTTAAAGCTGCAATAGCTGATACTGCAGGAACTTGAATCCTTTTACTGTATCTTTTTGTAAATAAACATTGTGAGACCAGAAAGCCAGAGCTGTCGATCAAGCACTATTTAACCTGGGTCTCAGGTGTTCTAGTACTCAATTGGATGCCTGGGCTGTCAACCAAGAATACAGAGGGCGGCATGGTGGTGCAGTGGTTAGCACTGATGCCTCACGGCACCGAAGTCCCAGGTTCAATCCCGGCCCTGGGTCACTGTCCGTGTGGAGTTTGCACATTCTCCCCATGTCCCCACAACACAAAGATGTGCAGGGTAGGTGGATCAGCCTTGCTAAATTGCCCCTTAATTGGAAAATAAAATAATTGGATACTCTAAATTTATTTTTAAAAAACAAGAATGCAGAATGAGACTTGGCCAATAGCTCATTGATGAGGGGACAGGGAGGGTGGGAGAGGGCTAGAGAGATTTTCTGTTTTTATTTTAAGTGGGACTGGGCCTTTTAAACAGCCCACTTCCTCACCCAACAGCCTCTGTGGCAACCTCCAAACTTTTTCCGGGCCGTCTGGCCCAACTGCAGCTGACACCCACCCCCCACACAATGAAAATCCCACCCTTGTGAGCAGGCCAAGCTGGGAAGTTTCCCAAATCTGGATACCTATCTGGAGGATGAAAATCCGGGCAAAGTCTCAAGATTAAGGCATAGTGGTGTTAAAGGTCACGCTGACAGCCACGTTGATTCAATATTGACGATACTTGATCGAAAGTACAAACAATCAGAGATGTCTCTCCAGGGGCAGCACGGCGGTGCAGTGGTTAGCACTGCTGCCTCACGACGCCGAGTTTCAGGTTCAATCCCAGCTCTGGGTCACTGTCCGTGTGGAGTTTGCACATTCTCCTCGTATTTGCATGGGTTTTATCCCCACAACCCAAAGATGTGCAAGGTAGGTGGATTGGCCACGCTAAATTGCCCCTTAATTGGAAAAAAATGAATTGGGTACTCTAAATTTTTTTTTTTATAAGAGATTTCTTTTCCGGGACTCTTTCATGAGTATTGCAGACTGAGAATGGAGCTGCAGAATGTAAAAGGGGAAGGCAATGGCAATGGGTTCAGTGCTGCTTCCTGTCACGTTTAGGTTCGGAAAGTGATTCTGTGGAAAGGGTGTTCAGAGGTCTGAATTTTGTGGCTGACTTCATAGGCTGACTGCTGACATTTCTGTTGATGTCACAATATTAGCTTAGCTTGTAGGTGGTCTGTAGTACTGATTCCTAGTTACCCATTCACCAAGTTTCGTGTCTCAATGTGATTCCGGAGAGAATGCCACTTTACTCGTGCATTCTGGTTTAACATCCCTGAGGGAATAATATCATGGGATGGGGAAATAAAGTGTATTCTTACGATGAAGACTATGGCAGGAGATGAAAACATTCTCCAGTAGTATGTGTGCTTTACCAGGGCTAAACTCTGATTGTTTCAAATCTCAAAAACCCCATAGGGCTGACATATAAAGGCCATGCTTTTATGAGAATCTCTTCTGCCGATTTTAATTATGAAGATATCAGTAATAAAAGGCAACAATTTCCATATACAAGAATTCCAAAATGGGTGAACTTAACAAAAAATGTAACTTTCTTCTGTGCAAGACTGCCTCGAGGGCACAAAGTAATCCTTAGCTTTTATTTAATATTGTTAGAACTGTGTTTAACCTTTCAGTTCAGTAATTAAATAAGGATAATATTGCACTCCGAGGTTTTGCACTGCTTGTGAAGAAGCATTTCAAAATAAGCTATGGCTTTATTGTCTAGAGAAATTCTATTGAAACTGCACTATTGGAGAGGAAGTACCTTTTTTAGGGCTGTAATTCAAATGTTCTCCTTGATATATTCATCTCAGTGTTATCTTTGTTCACCATCAAATTGAATGACATTGGATGACGAGATTCATTCGACCCCATTCGTCTGGATGCAAACTTTCCAAAGGCACACCCACCTAAACAACAACAGCGATGATTTTCACTTCTCAGGGTTGTTGCTTGACCCTCAATTCGAGAATAATGTTTACTCGGGTCCACGAATTTCTGACACGTGACTGAACAGGTCAATTCTCAACCCACAGATCTTTGAGCACATAGGGCATGATGTCTCGGGAGGTAGTGGGATCCAGAGTGCGTCCTTTTCTTTCCTTCTCTCCCGACATTGTGACTCAATGTGTGGTGCAGCTTGATGGACAAGCACCCCTCCGATATGTCAGTGCTGCTGCCCTTCAGGTAGAGCTCCAGAGCGTCTTTGAAGCATTTTCTTTGCTCGAGCTGAAACGTTGGCCATTTGAGAGTTGGGAAATCCATGGCCTGGCGGAAGAGATGCTTCTCAACCATCCGGATGTGGCGTCCAGTCCATTGAAGTTGATTTTGCATGAATTGTGCCTGAACCCTTCTAGAACTGGCTTCAAGAAGGGCATTATAGCTTGTTCAACAGAATTCCCATTGTATCTGGAGAAAGCAACAGAGGCACTGCTGATAAAGATTCAAGCACTCCTACGTGTCGCTGGCACGCAGTCCAGGTCTCACTGCAGTACAGGAGTGTGGTTATGACAACCACTCTGTACACTAGGACTTTTGTTGACTTGCAGATTGTTGATTTCACTGTAATAGTCTTCTACAGAAGATTGATTTGGTGATGGATCACCTCGTCAATGGTGGCCGTTTGGGAAAGGTGGCTGCACAGGTTTTGTACGTTCTCAACATATTCCAGTCTCTCCTTCAGCATATATGGGAGGTGGAATATTTGGTTGACCAGGTGTGGGTTGACATATGAGTTTTATTTTGGCAACATTCAAGGACAGGCTATGTTTCTTGCATCCAAAATTGAAGCACATCCGTGCAAAAGACAAGCATTCTGAAGAATAATCTTCAGCGAGAAGTGCCGAATGGGTAATCGATCTCAGTCTCCTCTGGAGGTCCCCAGAATTACAGATGTCAGTCTTCAGCCACTTTGATTAACTTCACTTGATATTAAGAAACAGCTGAAGGCATTGGGTACTGCAAAGGCTAATGGCCCTGACAATATTTCCAGCAATAGTACAAACAACTTGTGCTCCAGGATTTGCCATGCCCCTAGCCAAACTGTTCCAGTACTACTACAACACTGGCATCTAGCCGGAAATGTGGAAAATTGCACATGTATGCCTTGTACACAAAAAGCAGGACAATTCCAACCCAGCCAATTGCCGTCCCATCAGTCTACTCTCCGATCATCTATAAATTGTTGGAAGGGGTCATTAATAGCACTATGAAGTGGCACTTATTTAGCAATAATCTGCTCACTGATGCTCAGTTTGGGTTCTGCCAGGGTGACTCAGCCCCTAACCGCACACAGGGACAAAAGAGTTGAATTCCAGAGGTGAGGTGAGATTGACTGCCCTTAACATCAAGGCAGCATTTGACCAAGTATGGCGCCGAGGAATCCTAGCAAAGCTGGAGTCAATGGGAATTGTGGGTGAAAGCCCTCTGTTGGTTGGTGTCATACTATTTTTAATATAAATTTAGAGTACTCAATTATTTTTTTTCCAATTAAGGGGCAATGTAGCGTGGCCAATCCACCCACCCTGCACATCTTTTGGTTTTGTGGGTGAGACCCCCACAGACAAGGGGAGTTGATGTCAAACCTAAATGCAGTTATTCACAAACTGCAGGTCATGTATGTCTCTCGGTGTCAGTTCACTTTTGGCACAGAGGCGACTGAGGTTAAAGAATTTTCCTTCGAGGTTGTATTTAATACTGACACTAAAGGACAGCTGATCTTTGATCAGATAAATAGCCACTGTCAAATAGGTTGTAAATGGTAGGGGGTGCAATCACACAACCAAACCGGAGGCTTATCAGAGTCAACTTGCCAACCAATCAGCACCCTTTCCTCCTGCGGAATAAATGATAGCGATCATTTGAAATTTGGCATTCTTGCGTTTGTCCTGATGAGTGCAAGACAAAAAACTTTGGCAACATGTCTCTCTTTCAGCAATATTCAAATAAGGATATTGCTAAAACAGTGAAATGATTGAACCAAACACTTTTCCTTTCCCTATCTGACTATCCCTTAGTATGTTGCCGAAGGCCAATCAGGAGGTCTCATCCAATCTGAACACTTACATCTGTTTTACACAATGTTTACACCAATGACAGCACCCAGCAGAAATAAAAATGAGCAGACCCAGGAAACCCGCGTGTTCCTCCTCCTGTTGAGGAAAGAATAGAAGCCATGGAACTCGCTGAGGTCAGGGGACCCAAAGACACCGTACTTAGGTGATCCTTCATGATTTCTCATGAGGATCACAAGGAGGGAGTGTAGCCACCGAAGTTGGCCATTTCCCTAAATACAAAATGGAGGAACGCAAAGCATATAGGATAAAATGGACAATGTTTGCAGCACCAGCAGGCTGCACCAAGCAGGTGTGGATTCTGTCTGCTAAGAAAGCAGACAGCACCGAAACGAACATTCCGCATACTAATGAGGCAATCACCGGGATAATTAGCATGTTAATGGAACGATTCCAGAGACAATGGACACAAATGGGGAAGTAACTGCAACATTGTAAAGGATACCAGACATTCAGGCACCAGCAGGGTTCGAAAACTAAGAGCCTGAAAGCCCGCCCAGTAGCTAAGGAACAGCCTCAGTATTGGTGGGATTCAAACATATCGATTGGGAAGAGACCCAATCGATTCCGAGCAGGTAAAGGTGTCCGCCCAAAGGGGCGCGGATCCCTGGGACCTATAAAAGACAGGTCCCACACATGGTACATTCTTCTTGTCCAGCCCTCCTCTCTCCTTGACCAGCCCTCCCTTGTGGACCAGCACCTCGACCAGCTTTTGCCAAGAAGACCTTGAAGGAGAGAGAGAGAGAGGTTTGGGGAAGCAGCCGCCAGCAAGTAAGTGCCTCACAACGATCGCTACCAGAGATAGACACTCCTGACCCCTTTTAACTTATACCAACCTGAAGTCTGCAGACCAGAGCAGAGCAAGAGGCCTTGTTCCCTGACCCGGCAGTTCCTTCGAGATAAGTATTAGTTTATTTAGCGGTAGGAATAGTTTAATCCTTTTAGCGTGTGCATGGGTAGTTATTATAATTGTATTATAATAAACTCAGTTGTTTGAACTTACTAATTGTGTATGGTTTTATTGCTTTGAACTTCACCTTGAACTTGTGGCGGTATCTTAACGATACCTGGCGACTCCAGAGCTAAGTAACGAAACAGAGCCAAATTGAGTGTTAAGCACACTCACCCAAAACGAGCAACAAGGCCAATCAGGAGGTCCCATACAATCTGAACACTTACATCTGTTTTACACAATGTTTACACCAATGACAGCACCCAGCAGAAATAAAAATGAGCAGACCCAGGAAACCCGCATGTTCCTCCTCCTGCTGGACACAGGCAGACACAAAACTATTCCTCAAGGTGCAACAGCCACACAACTCATTTTGAGAAAATTAAAGACCCTTTTGACTGCAATATAACAATTGCAGCTAACTCAGTGTTCCAGAAGCCATTACTCAGATTGCCAAACAGGTTTTTCTACCAACTCATACAAATTCAGTTTTGCACAAAATAATATGTTAACGCTGGCATGTTGATTTAAGCACATGGATTAATGTGAATCAAGCCGCCCACTTTCCAGTTTCCTGTGAAACTCAGAGTGCGCCCATATATTTGCAGTGGTGCACCACATTTCTAAGCAAATAAGGGTGCCAGTGACAAGGATTGTTGCAAGTGTGAGGTCCCAGATGAGGCAAGCAAGAAAGGAGATCACCTTTTCACTCAACTCAATTTGGTTTCAAAGCAGATTGCCCATCTCCATGTTGTGTTAAAAGGGAAGTGGCCACTTTCCACAAATCACTTTGTGTTTGAAGTGCTTCACTCACCAGCCTTAAATATTACGTAATCCCTTTTATTTATTTTACTCCACATTTTTTTTCACTTATCTTCTAAGTGTTCTTACGGAGTCAGGTGAACATATTGGCAAGAGTAGAGTCAAGAACATGACAAACCTGAGGGGTACACAGACTACTTGTTAATCAGAAGAGGCCCTACAAAATCTCATAGATCAAGTAAAATTTAGAAGCTTAAGAGTATTGATTGAGTTGGAACACCAAAAGGACAAAGGCCGTGATTCTCCATTGCGAGTCCGCCCCACTACCACGCGCCGTTTGCTGGCAGTGGGAGTCTCTACTCCCACCGCATGTCAATGGGATTTTCCATTAAAACCACCCCATTGGGAAGTCCATGAGCGAGGTTGCACTGCTTGCGGGACTAGAGAATCACTTCTCCAATGAATGGCCAGAGAATCCTCATCAAAAACAATGGTGGTTCGAAGGAATACATTAGAATAAAGCAGAGTGAAGACTGAAGTGAATGGTGTCACACTGGGACCAGTAGATAGGTTTGTCCACGTGGGATAAATGATAGCAGAAGATGGCCGATGTGCGGCTGAAATCAGAAGAAGTATAGAAAAATAGACATAGAAACATAGAAAATAGGTGCAGGAGTAGGGCATTCGGCCCCTTCGAGCCTGCCCACCATCCAATATGATCATGGCTGATCATGCAAATTCAGTATCCCACTCCAGTTTTCTCTCCATACCCCTTAATCCTTTGGGCAGCACGGTAGCATGGTGGTTAGCATAAATGCTTCACAGCTCCAGGGTCCCAGGTTCGATTCCCGGCTGGGTCACTGTCTGTGCGGAGTCTGCACGTCCTCCCCGTGTGTGCGTGGGTTTCCTCCGGGTGCTCCGGTTTCCTCCCACAGTCCAAAGATGTGCGGGTTAGGTGGATTGGCCATGCTAAATTGCCCGTAGTGTCCTAATAGTAAGGTTAAGGGGGGGAGTTGTTGGGTTGCGGGTATAGGGTGGATACGTGGGTTTGAGTAGGGTGATCATTGCTCGGCACAACATGGAGGGCCGAAGGGCCTGTTCTGTGCTGTACTGTTCTATGTTCTATGTTCTATCCCTTTAGCCACAAGGGCAACGTTCAGCTCCCTCTTGAATATATCCAACGAACTGGCCCCAACAGCTTTTTGTGGTCGAGAATTCCACAAGTTCACATCTCTCTGAAAGAAGATGTTCTTCCTCATCTCCGTCCTGAATGGCCTACCCTTTGTTCTTGGGCTGTGACCCTAGTTCTGAACGTCCCCAACATCAGGAACATTCTTTCTGCATCTAGCTTGCCAAGTCCCATCAGGAGTTTATATGTTTCCATGAGTTAGAGATAGCCAGAAGTAATTTCAGGAAGGTGAAGGATGTGTGAATGACAAGGAAACTCAAGCTTGTAACAAGGAAAAAGCTAAAAAAAAAAAACGAATCAAACGCGACATTCTATTCGACTTTCCTGTGTGCCTCAGAAACCTGAAATAGTCTATGGAAGAAAATTAAGGCCTTTGAAATGTGGGTGCTAAGATATCTGCTAAAATTCCACATACCGGCCATGAGGTAAATGAAGAAGTGTTTGAAATTGCAACGGCAGAAAGAACTCTAAAAAGTGACATCCAGAAAAGAGACCATCAGTATTTCAGCCATTTGATCAGAACAGAACAGCCACAGAGATCTCGGGCGCGATTCTCCCAAAGGGAGACTGAGTGCCGACGCCAGAGTGAAACCCGGAGTGTTTCACTCCGGCGTTGGAGGCCGCTCCTCACTCCCTATTCTCTCTCTCTCTCCCCCCCCCCCCCCCCCCCCCCCCCCCCACCACCTGGGGGGGCTAGGAGCGTCGTTGCGAGAAACTTGGCCGCCGGGCCTTGAATCTTGCGTCAAAACGGCACGCCGAGAATGACGCGGCCGGCGGCGCCTAAATTTTTTTTTTTAAATAAATTTTGATTACCCAATTATTTTTTCTATTAAGGGACAATTTAGCGTGGCCAATCCACCTACTCTGCACATTTTTTTTTGGGTTGTGGAGGCGAAACCCACGCAGACACGGGGAGAATGTGCAAACTCCACACGGACAGTGACCCAGAGCCGGGATCAAACCTGGGGCCTCAGTTCCGTGAGGCGGTTGTGCTAACCACTAGGCCACCGTGCTGCCCCGGTGGCGCCTAAATGACGTCAGCTGCGCATGCGCAAGTTGGCCGTCTTCCCCTCTGCTGCCCCGCAAGACATGGCGGCTTGATCTTGCGGGGCGACGGAGGGGAAAGAGTGCGTCTCTTAGAGATGCCGGCCCAACGACCGGTGGGCCCCGATCGCGGGCCAGTCACCTCCTGAGCACACCCGTGGTGCTCAATCCTCCCTCCGCACCCCACAGGCCCCACACAACAAAAAGAAAAACACACTAACCCCCAAAACCAAACCCCACCAGTAACTATAAAAAGGAGAAATAGATAAACACCTGGCATATTCAATAAACACATATACACATTTCTCCCTTCCCCCAAAACAACCACCCCCCCCCCCCCCCCCCCCCCCCAGGTTGCTGCTGCTGCCGACATGTTTTCCTACCGTTCTGCGAGGAAGTCCAGGAAAGGCTGCCACCGCCTAAAGAACCCTTGTACCGATCCCCTCGGATCAAATTTCACCTTCTCCAATTCACCCCACCACATCATTGATCCAGGGCTCCACGCTTGGGGGCCTCGCATCCTTCCATTGAAGCAAGATTCTCCGCCGGGCTAGTAGGGACGCAAAGGCCAGAACACCAGCCTCTTTCGCCTCCTGCACTCCCGGCTCCACTGCAACCCCAAAGATTGCGCGTCCCCAGCCTGGCTTGACCCTGGATCCTACCACCCTCGACACTGTCCTTGCTACCCCCTTCTAAATCTCCCCCAGCGCTGCGCATGCCCAGAACATATGGGCGTGGTTCGCTGGGCTCCCCGAGCACCTAGCACACCTGTCTTCGCCCCCGAAAAACCTCCTCATCCTCGTCCCAGTCATGTGGGCCCTGTGCAGCACCTTGAACTGTATAAGGATAAGCCTCGCACAGGAAGAGGAGGAATTCACTCTTTCCAGGGCATCTGCCCATGTCCCCTCCTCAATCTCCTCACCCAGCTCCTCCTCCCATTTACCCTTCAGCTCCTCCACCGAGGCCTCATCCACCTCCTGCATGACGTGGTACACGTCCGAAATCCTCCCCCCTCCAACCCACACCCCCGAGAGCACCTTGTCCCGTACCCCACGGAACCCCTCCACCTGCCGCCTGGCAAACGCCCTAACCTGCATGTACCTAAACATGTTCCCCGGGGGAGCCGAAACCTCCCCTCTAACTCACCCAGGCTCGCGAACCTCCCATCCACAAACAGGTCCCTCAACCTCCTAATACCTACCCTGTGCCAGCCAAGAAACCCGCCATCGATGTTTCCTGGAACAAACCGGTGGTTCCCCCGTATCGGGGACTCCATTGAGCCCCCCACCTCCCCCCTATGCCATCTCCATTGCCCCCACATTTTTAGGGTAGCCGTCACCACCGGGCTCGTGGTATACCTCGTTGGAGGGAGCGGCAACGGCAGCGTTACCAGCGCCTCCAGGCGCGTGTCCACGCAGGACGCCTCTCCATCCTCTTCCATGCTGCCCCCGCCCCGTCCATTACCCACTTACGCACCATCGCTGCGTTAGCAGCCCAGTAGTACCCACAGAGGTTGGGCAATGCCAGCCACCCCTTATCCCTGCCCCGCTCCAGAAACACCCTTCTCACCCTCGGAGTCCCATGCGCCCATACAAATCCCGTAATACTCCTATTGACCCTCCTGAAAAAGGCCTTCGGGATAAGGATGGGGAGGCACTGGAACAGGAACAAAAACCTTGGGAGCACCGTCATCTTGACGGACTGCACCCTGCCCGCCAGCGACAGCAGCAACATGTCCCATCTTTTGAACTCCTCCTCCATTTGCCTCACCAGCCTAGTGAGGTTAAGCTTGTGAAGGGCCCCCCAGCTCCTAGCCACCTGGACTCCCAGGTATCGAAAGCTCCTCCCCGCCCTTTTCAGCGGGAGCCTACCAATCCCCTCCTCCTGATCCCCCGGGTGCACGACGAACAGCTCACTCTTACCCAGGTTGAGCTTGTACCCAGAAAAGCCCCCAAATTCCCTAAGGATCTGCATCACCTCCGGCATTCCCCCCACTGGGTCCACCACATAAAGCAACAAGTCATCTGCTTGTATAATGACACTTGGTGCTCCTTCCCACCCCGCACCAGACCCCTCCAATTCCTCGACTCCCTCAACGCCATGGCCAGGGGCTCAATTGCCAACGCAGAGAGCAAAGGGGACAGGGGACACCCCTGCCTTGTCCCCCGGTACAACCAAAAGTACTCCGATCTCCTCCTATTCGTGGAAGAAAAGTGAGATTCTTAGCAGTTACAAACAGAGCAATTCAGCGGAGGCCTTAGTGGAGTATAGAAAGTACAAGGGGCAACTTAGGAAAGCAATTAGGAGAGCAAAGAAGGGACACGAAAAAGCACTGGCAGGATTAGGGAAAATCCAAAGATATTCTACAAGTACATTAAGTGGGAGAGGATAACCAGGAAAAGAGTATGGTCCATTAGGGATTAAGGGGCAATCTGTTTGTACATTGGTAAAG
Organism: Scyliorhinus canicula; assembly: GCF_902713615.1. Classification (NCBI taxonomy): domain Eukaryota; kingdom Metazoa; phylum Chordata; class Chondrichthyes; order Carcharhiniformes; family Scyliorhinidae; genus Scyliorhinus; species Scyliorhinus canicula. Next base: position 47,795,649 of record NC_052163.1, read on the forward strand.
TGTTCAATGAATACTTCACATCTGTCTTCATTCAGGAGAAGGAAAATATAGGTACAATTCAAGGAGAGGGACTGTGAGGTTTTTGAACAGCTTGACATCGGGAATGAGGCGGTTTTGGAGGTTTTGGCTGGTTCAAAAGTGGACAAAACGGCAGTTCTGGATGAACTGTATCCCAGGCTGCTGGGGGAGGTGAAGGAAGAAACTGCAAGGGCTCTGACCCAAATTTTTAATCCCTCTCTGGGCACAGGGGAGGTACCAGAAGATTGGAGAACAGGTAATATAGTGCCACTTTTCAAGAAGGGTAGTAGAGATAAACCAGGGAATTACAGACCAGTGAGCCTCACATCAGTAGCCGGGAAACTATTGGAGAAAATTCTGAAAGATGAAATTAATCTCCACCTGGAGAGGTAGATTTGCTCAGGGCTAGACATCATGGCTGTCAGAGGGAGGTCATGCCAAACAAATTTCATTGAATTTTTCAAGGAGACAATCAAGTGTACAAATGAGGATAGTGCAGTTATAGTTTATATGGATTTCAGCAAAGCCTTTGACAAGATCCCACGCGGGAGACTGAGCAAGAAGGTAAAAGCGTATAGGATCCAGGATAACTTGGGAAGTTGGCTCCAAAACTAGCTTGGTGGTTAGGAGACAGAGGGTGCTGATAGAAGGCAGGTTGTGTTACTAGAGGCCGGTGTCCAGTGGCGTACCACAGGGATCAGTGTTAGTTTCCTCATTCTCCGTGATATATATATATATATAAACGATATAGATGAGAATGTGGGAAATGATAAGTAACATTGCAGGGTGGTTAATAACAAGGAAGAATTTAACCCTGAAAAGTGTGAGGTGATGCACTTTGGAAGGAGTAACAAGGCAAGGGAGTGCTCAATGAATGGCAGGACACTAGGAAGCTCAGAAGGATCTTGGGGTGCTTGTCCATAGATCGCTGAAGGTTTCAGGACAGGTTAATAGGACAGTTAAGAAGGCAGACGAGACACTTGTTTTTATCGAATATTGGCATAGATTTTAAGAGCAGAGAGATTATATTGGAGCTGTACAAAATTTTGGTTAGAGGATTTGAAGGAAATTATTTTTCAACTAGAGGTTGGTGTGAGTCTGGAATGCACTGCCTGGGAGGGTAGTAGAGGAGGAAACCTCACAACCTTTAAAAAGTATGTGGATGGGTACTTGAAATGTCATAACAATCAAGGCTATGGGCCAAGTGCTGGGAGGTGGGATTAGTGTAGATTTAGTGTAGTTTTGTCGGTGCAGGTTCAATGGGCTGAAGGGCCTCTTCTGTACTCTGTGACTCTACGACACATTCCTTTTAAGACAAAATGGAGAACGGACAATCTGCTTTGAAACAAAATTGAGTCTTGTCTGCCTCTAACAAAACAACCAAGACTTTGAGACGAGGATATGCTGAGTGGACGCACGAAAGGTGGCTCTCCTCCTGGAAACGCGAAATTGGGCACTTTTAACCCAAAATATCCCGCTAAACTTGGGGAGGAAACCTCTCCACCCTCCGCCAACACCACCACAACGAACAAAACATTCCAGGCATCAGCAATCTGAGGAGCCAAAGAGACAGCAAAGGCAGTAAAAGTCGAGAGAGAAAGACTGAGGTGATGGCAAACACGTGGGGCGACGAGGTTCCGGCCACACCTGAACGGGATGGACCACCAGAACATATGCCAGGCCACCTCCCGATGAACGAATGGAGGGAATTCCTAACACAGGAACTCCGAGAACTCAAGGACACCATCAAACTTGAAATGATGACCACGGTGAAATTGGCGGTAGCAGAGACGCTTGTCATCCTGCTGGAAAAGATGGAACATTGTCCAGAGACGCAGGAGGCGACGATCAGAGAGCTGGAGAAGGGGGCGACCAACCAGAATGATCGAATTGCCTCACTGGAGACATAGATGGCAAGGTTGGTGGCGATGCAAGGGACGCTAAGGAGGAAAGTCAAGGACCAACATAATGGATCTAACATCCGCATTGTGGACCTACTGGAGGGCACGGAGGGCAGGAACCCTATGGAGTACGTGGCCCAGAGACTGGACAAACTGGTTGGAGGGGAAAGCTTCCCCAAACCCCCAGAACTGGACAGAGCCCACAGGCCACTCCGGCCACAGCACAAGGTCGGGGAGCAACCGTGGGCCATCATTGCAAAACTGAACCAGTACCAAGACCAGGAAAAGATCCTAAACTTGGCAAGTCATACAAGGTCCTGAAAATGGGAGGGACACTTGATCCGGGTGTACCAGGACATTGGGGCAGACCTGGCCAAGCGCTGGGCCGAATTTAAGAAAGCCAAGGCGGCCCTTTTCAGAACAGTGTGCGGTTTGGGACGCTGTACTCCGCCCAGTTGTGGGTGACTCTCCAGGGAAGGGAGTGCTTTTTCACCTCACCGGCCAAAGCAGTTGAATTCATGCACAAGCATGGGCTGGGAAGGCAACAAAACCAGCAGTGAACCAGACACTTCATTATATCAGTCAATAAAAAATGTCGGAACTGTTCGTGTGGGACTGAACCACCTCGTCTTCAAATCTGACATTGAGTATGAGCACCACACTAGTGGGTGAGTTAGCACAAGAAAGTGCGAGCGGCGGAGTGGTCGCGACACATCTCCCAGGGTGCCTGGAAACAGGGGGAGAGAATACTCTGGTGGGGGGGGGGGGGGGGCGATAGAGTGGGTAAACAGAGGTGGAAAAGCTGAGGAGGGGATCCCGTCGGGGCGGAGAGGGGAGGAGGCAGACTCAGGGAGAAAGCTGAGGAACGGGGGGAGGGCACGAGGCCAACTACGGCAGATCCCATATGGTGACAAGGAAAACAGCCACTTGGATGGCCCTCAAACAAAGGGAAACATAGAGTGCAGGGGCAGATCCACATGGCATACACATAGATGGCGGACATCTTGGATTGCCCTCTAACAAAGGGAAACCCCAGAGTGCAGTGGCTCAGTCACACTGTGAGGACGGTGACCACGGCCTCTTAGATGTCCCCCTAACAAAGGGAAACCCCAAGTGCAGGGACGCATCCACAGGTAAGTATGGTTGATTTAGCAAGGGGGGGGGGGTGGACAGAAATCCCCCATCAGAATAGTCACCTGGAACATCAGGGGTCTTAATGGCCCAGTGAAAATGTAGAGCCTTCACCCACCTGTAAAGTATGAAAGCCGATATATTCTTCCTCCAGTAGACCGATCTGAGGGAGAAGGATCGACTGCGGATAAGAAAGAGCTGGGTGGGGCAGACCTACCATTCCCCCCCCCAAGGGGGGCTTGAGGATGAAGCAGTTCCTCGAATAACTGGACATGCCAGTTGTGGAAGAAGAGAAGAGATAAGGCCTGGAAGCACCATTAGAACTGGGAGGTTTTGGAGAGCATCAACTCCGTGCAGGCGGCGAAGGCGCTGGGGCCAGATGGACTTCTGGCGGACTTCTACAAAATATTTGCGCCAGCATTGGCCATACACCTGCGGGAGACTTTCGCAGACTCGCTAGTTCAGGGCACCCTGCCACCGACACTGGCACAAACCTCATCAATATCGTTGATACCCAAAAAGGACAAAAACCTGTCTGAGTGCGTGTCCTCCGGCCCATCTCACAGACGCAAAGATCCTGGCAAAAGCCCTGACAAAGTGGCTGGAGAGCTGCATGTCAGAGGTCGTCGCGGAAGACTAGACGGGCTTTGTCAAGGACAAGCAGCTGACATCGAACATCAGGCGCCTGTTGAACATGATAATGACCCCATTCGGGGAGAGAACACCAGTAGTGATCAGAACCCTGGATGCAGAAAATGCCTTCCACAGAGTCGAGTGGAAGTACCTCAGAGAGGTAATGGAACAGTTTGGGTTCCGGCTGGGTTCACCTCCTGGGTGAAAATACTTTACAATGCTTCCATGGTGAGTGTACGGACAAACACCACCAGCTGTGAATACTTCCAGCTGCACAGAGGCACAAGGCAGGGATGCTCCTCTATCCCCACTGCTGTTTGCTCTGGCAATCGAGCCATTGGCCATTACCCTCAGAACGGCGAAATGGTGGAGAGGTATCCAGAGAGAGTGACAGAGAGCATAGAGTTTCACTCTACGCGGATGATTTGCTCCTCTACATCTCGAACCCCTGGGCCAGCATGGAAGGGATAATGAAACTCCTAAAGGAGTTCAGCGCCTCATTGGGTTACCAACTTAACCTGAGCAAAATTGAGATCTTCCCAGTGCACCCACAGGGGAGAGGGACAGGGCTGAAGGTGCTGCCATTCAAACAATCCCAAACCAAATTCCGCTACCTGGGGATCGAAATAGTCCACGACTGGACACGGATCCACAAATGGAACCTGACGAGTCTGATGGAGGAAGTCAAAAGTGACCTGCAGTGTTGGGGCCCACTCCCACTGTCACTGGCAGGGAGAGTACAAATGATCAAAATGAACGTTTGTGTGTGTTGGGAGTGATCCAAAAGAAGGTCTTGCAAAGGAAAAGAAAGATGGGAGGCTTGGCCCTCCCAAACCTACAGGTCTACCACTGGGCGGACATGGCAGAAAAAGTGAGTAAATGGGTGAAGGAATGGGGAGTATAATGGGTGTATATGGGGAAGAGTTTCTGCATAGGGACGTCTATCCAAGACCTCTTCAAAACCGCACTCCCTGATGAAGCACTCGAGCTTAATAGTAGCCACGCTCCAGGCATGGTACCAGATGAGACAACACTTCAGCCTGACTAAAATATCCACCATGGCCCCCATCTACAACAACCACACATTTACTCCCGCAATAATGGACACCACCTTCAAAAGGGGGAGACAGGACGACGGCACACTGAAGATTAGGGCTATATGTGCAGAGATGACAAAGTAGCGATCCTGAGAGAACTCACGGAGAGGTTCCAAATGCGAGATGAAAATGAGCTAAGACACATACAGGTCAAAAACTTCCTTTGTAAGGAAATAACGACGTTGATGCATGATCAATCACTACTGAAGCGAGATTGTAGTCCAATTGAAGGCTTTAATGAACAAGTAGTTACCCCAGCAGGTCCGGTACAGAATGACTGCTGTGGGTGAAACACAGGCTCTTATGCTCCGCCTGCTGGGCGGAACCAGCAGGCAGGTTCTACCACTCATACTGAGGAATAAGGTACATCCCACCTAGGTACTGCAATACCCCTAATATAGTCTACCATATTCACCCCCTGTCTAAAAAAGAGTCCGTCGGGAGTGGTAGCCTTGCTTTTCCATTGGTAGAGGTTATAGCGGTACTCTTTGGTGCCTTTACATGCAATACACATATTTATAGACAATTATTTACAAGTTAATTTTACAATGAGACTATCAGCCGGTCGGGGGCCCTGGTCGTCCTCTGCGATCGTTGCAGTCCCGGCGGTGATGCTGGCGTCGGCTCGGGCATCTGTGGCTCTGGGAGCATGTCGTCTTCAGCTTCATCACATCCGGATGGGGCCAGTGGGAGGACAGATCCTCCTGGGAAGGGGGCAGCGGTGGTCTACGGCGGTGAAAAAATGGTTGGGGTTGGTGTGGGGGGTGAGGGTGGGGATCCAGCGGGGGCCAGAACCCGGAGGGAGAGTGTCTTGTCGGCCGTCGGGGTGCGCCACATAGATGTACTGGGGGTTAGCATGGAGGAGATTTACCCTCTCGACCAGTGGGTCCGACTTGTGGGCCCGTACGTGTTTGCGGAGTAGGACGGGTCCAGGGGCTGCCAGCCATGTTAGGAGCGAGGTCCCCAAGGAGGACTTCCTAGGGAAGGCAAGGAGATGTTCATGAGGTGTCTCGTTGGTAGTAGTGAACAGTAGTGATCGGATGGAGTGAAGTGCATCGGGGTGGACCTCCTGCCATCGGGACACTGGGAGATTCTTCGACCCTAAGGCCAGTAGGACGGCTTTCCAGACCGTCCTGTTCGCCCTCTCTACCTGCCCATTTCCCCGGGGGTTGTAACTGGTCGTCCTGCTGGTGGCAATGCCCTTGCTGAGCAGGAATTGACGCAGCTCATCACTCATAAAGGAGGATCCCCGATCGCTATGGATGTAGACGGGGAAACCGAACAGGGTAAAGATGCGGTGGAGGGCTTTAATAACGGTGGCAGCCGTCATGTCGGGACAGGGGATGGCGAAAGGGAACCAGGAGTACTCATCAATCACGTTTAAGAAATACGTGTTGCGGTCGGTGGAGGGAAGGGGCCCTTTGAAATCCACGCTGAGGCGTTCAAGGGACGGGAAGCCTTCACCAGGTGTGCTTTCTATGACCTGTAGAAGTGCGGCTTGCACTCCACACAGATTTGGCAGTTTCTGGTTACGGCCCTGACCTCCTCGATGGAATAGGGCAGATTGCGGGATTTAACAAAGTGGAAGAACCGGGTGACCCCCGGGTGACAGAGGTTGTCGTGGAGGCTCCAAAGTCAGTCTACATGTACACTGGCACAAGTGCCGTGGGACAGGGCATCAGGAGGCTCATTGAGCTTCCCGGGACGATACAAGATCTCATAATTATAGGTGGAGAGCTCGATCCTCCACCGTACAATCTTATGATTCTTAATTTTGCTCCACTGTGCATTGTCAAACATGAAGGCTACCGACCGTTGGTCAGTGAGGAGAGTGAATCTCCGACCTGACAGGTAATGCCTCCAATGCCACACAGCTTCAACGATGGCTTGGGCTTCCTTCTCGACGGAGGAATGGCAGATTTCTGAGGCGTGGAGGGTGCGTCAAAAGAAGGCCACGGGTCTGCCCGCCTGATTGAGGGTGGCAGCCAGAGCTACGTCTGAAGCATCGCTCTCGACCTGGAAGGGGAGAGACTCATCGATTGCGTGCATCGTCGCCCTGGCGATGTCTGCTTTGATGCGACTGAAAGCCTGGCGGGCCTCTGCCGATAGAGGAAAAACCGTGGACTGGATTAGTGGGCAGGCCTTGTCCGCATAATTGGGGACCCAGTGGGCGTAATAAGAAAAGAAGCCCAGGCAACATTTAAGGGCCTTGGGGCAGTGGGGGAGGGGAAACTCCATGAGGGGGCGTATAACTCCATCATGCACTACGTAGCCGAGGATGGCTAGGCGATCGGTGCTAAACACACATTTGTCCTTGTTATAGGTTAAGTTAAGGATTTTTGCGGTATGGAGGAATATGCGGAGGTTGGTATCGTGGTCCTGCTGGTCGTGGCCACAGATGATGACATTGTCAAGGTACGGGAACGTGACCCGCAAACCGTACCGGTCAACCATTTGGTCCATCCCCCGTTGGAAGACCGAGACCCCATTTGTGACACCAAAGGGAACTCTTAGAAAGTGGTAGAGCCACCCATCTGCTTCGAATGCAGTGTATTTGTGGTTGTCCAGGCGAATGGGGAGCTGGTGGTAGGCTGATTTAAGGTCTACTGTGGAGAAAACCTTGTATTGAGCTATCTGGTTGACCATATCAGATATGCGGGGGAGAGGGTACGCGTCGAGCTGCGTATACCTGTTGATGGTCTGACTGTAGTCTATGACCATTCTATGTTTCTCCCTGGTCTTTACAACCACCACTTGAGCTCTCCAGGGGCTGTTGCTGGCCTCGATAATGCCTTCCTTTAGTAACCGTTGGACTTCCGACCTGATGAAGGTCCGGTCCTGGGCACTATACCGTCTGCTCCTGGTGGCGACGGGTTCGCAATCGGGGGTAAGGTTTGCAAACAGGAAAGGCGGGTCGACCTTGAGGTCGCGAGGCTGCAGACAGTGAGGAGGGTATGGGGCCGCCGAATTTGAACGTTAAACGTTGCAGGTTATACTGGAAGTCCAGTCCCAGGAGTGTGGCAGCGCAGAGATGGGGGAGGACGTAGAGTCGGAAGTTATTGAACTCCACGCCCTGGACTGTGAGGTTGGCTATGCAGTACCCCCGGATCTCCACAGAGTGGGACCCAGAGGCCAGGGAGATCTTTTGTTTAATCAGGTGTACAGCGAGGGAGTAGTGGCTTACCGTATTGAAAATGAAATGAAATGAAATGAAAATCGCTTATTGTCACAAGTAGGCTTCAGTGAAGTTACTGTGAAAAGCCCCTCGTCGCCACGTTCCGGCGCCTGTTCGAGGAGGCTGGTATGGGAATTGAACCGTGCTGCTGGCCTGCCTTGGTCTGCTTTAAAAGCCAGCGATTTAGCCCATTGTGCTAAACCAGCCCCTACTGGGATGGATGAAGCTCCCTGTGCTGCCAGAGTTGATCAAGCAAGATCTCTTGTGCCCGTTGATGAGTACCGACATTGTAGCGGTTGAAAGCGTTCAGGCCCGAGACTGGTCCAGTGTCACTGAGGCAAGTTGTGGAAGAAGCTGAGAGATCTCGTCGGGCGATACGCGGCCACCCGAGTTGGGGTCCTGAGACGTCATCCAAGATGGCTGCTCCCATGAATCGCTATGGCCGGCAGGGAGATCTCATTAGGCAATACATGGCCAGCCAAGTCGGGGTCCTGAGACGTCATCCAAGATGACTGCCCCCATGAATCGCACATGGCCTGTGAGGAGAGGAATGGCAGTGGGCCTGGTTCACCTGTGGAGACAGCGACGGCCGACCGGGCCTGGCATACTGCCACGAGGTGCCCCTTCTTCCCGCAGCCCTTGCAGATTGTGGATCGGGCCGGGCAGGGTTTCCGGGGGTGTTTGTTTTGCCCGCAAAAATAGCATCGCCCCCCCCCCCCCCCCCCCCCCCCGAGGTTTCCTGGCAGCCGCACTGATCAAGCTTGTGGGGAATTTAGGGGTGCTTTGGAATCGGCCGCGGGTGGGGTCCACCCTGTCCATGCGGGTACCGCGCGTTCGGGAACGTAGGCCTGGGCGTTGCGGGAGGCTACATCTAGGGAGTGCACACGTTTCCGTGCCTCTTTAAGCCCTAGTGTGTCGTTTTCCAGCAGTCGTTGGCGGATTTTAGAGGACAGCATGCCCGCAACAAAAGCATCCCGTATTAAGAGTTCGGTGTGGTCATTGGCTGAACATAGAACATAGAACAGTACAGCACAGAACTGGCCCTTCGGCCCTCAATGTTGCGCCGTGCCATGATCACCCTACTCAAACCCACATATCCACCCTATACCCGTAACCCAACAACCCCCCCCCCTTAACCTTACTTTTATTAGGACACTACGGGCAATTTAGCATGGCCAATCCACCTAACCCGCACATATTTGGACTGTGGGAGGAAACCGGAGCACCCGGAGGAAACCCACGCACACAGGGGGAGAACGTGCAGACTCCACACAGACAGTGACCCAGCCGGGAATCGAACTTGGGACCCTGGAGCTGTGAAGCATTTATGCTAACCACCATGCTACCCTGCTGCCCCTCAAGACTTGTGGACAGTTACAGTTTCTAGATAACACTACCAATGCGCGGTTAAAATCGTCCAGTGATTCCCCTGGGATCTGCCGACTGGTAGCTAAAAGATGCCGAGCATATACCTGATTCACAGTGCGGACGTACTGCTCTTTTAACAAAGTCATTGCGTCCTCGAAACCATCCGCGTCTTCGATAAGCGTGTAGATTTCTGGGCTCACCCTTGAATGGAGGACTTGTTCTTCCGTGGGGGTAGTCGGGGCCGTCCTGATGTACCCGTTAAAACATGCCAGCCAATGTTTAAAAGTTGCTGCTGCATTTGACGCATGGGGGTTGACTTGATGCGGAGAGCAGCCATTCTTTAATTTTGTTCATTAAATTGATGTACGATCAATCACTACTGAAGCGAGATTGTAGTCCAATTGAAGGCTTTAATGAACAAGTAGTTACCCCAGCCGCTCCGGTACAGAATGACTGCTGTGGGTGAAACACAGACTCTTATGCTCCGTCTCCTGGGCGGAACCAGCAGGCAGGTTCTACTACTCATACTACAGTATAAGGTACATCCCACCTAGATACTGCGATACCCCTAATATAGCCTACCACAGACGTACCCCCAGCTACCAGGACATTCGCTAATCGAAGAACTGCTGAATGTGGGCAACCTAGGGAGGGGGAACTGTGGGTACCTGTACGGAGGTACATGCCCCCTGGACAAGACGAGGGAAAAATGGGAAAGAGGAACTAGGCATAGAAATAGGGGGAGGACTCTGTACTGAAGCACTGCACAGGGCGAATGCCACCTCTACCTGCGCAGGGCTTAGCTGAATGCAAATAAAGGTGATGCACAGAGAACACCTAACCAAAACCCAAATGAGTAGGTTTTTGAACAGCTTGACATAGGAAGTGAGGCAGTATTGGAGGTTGTGGCTGGTTCAAAAGTGGACAAAATGCCAGTTCTGGATGAATTGTAATTGTAATCGGATGGAAATTGCAAGGTCTCTGACCCAAATTTTTAATTCCTCTCTGGACACAGGGGAGGTACCAGAAGAGTGCATCTCAGCACAACCCGAATGAGTAAGTTTTTTTTGGAGGTGGAGAACAAATGTGAACCGTGCCAAGGCAGCCCCGGCCATCCACACCCACATGTTCTGGGCCAGCCCCAGGCTTGCCGGGTACTGGACAGTCTTTTTTGAGGCCATGTCCAGGGTTGTGGCGTTCCCCCTCCCTAGGTTGCCCACATTCAGCAGTTCTTCGATTAGCGAATGTCCTGGTAGCTGGGGGTACGTCTGTGGTAGGCTATATTAGGGGTATCGCAGTATCTAGGTGGGATGTACCTTATACTGTAGTATGAGTGGTAGAACCTGCCTGCTGGTTCCGCCCAGGAGGCGGAGCATAAGAGTCTGTGTTTCACCCACAGCAGTCATTCTGTACCGGAGCGGCTGGGGTAACTACTTGTTCATGGAGGATGGAGCCATGCCCAAAAGTGGGGGTCTTTAGTGTCTCTAACCAGACGGAACTCTTCATGAGGAGGAGGGCCGATACCCTAGCCTTTGACTCCTTGATTGCCCGCTGGAGAATTCTGCTCAGGTGGAGATCGGCAGCACCACCCAAAGCTGCAGTCTGGCTCTCTGATCTGGCAGAATTTCTCAAATTGGAGAAAATCAAATTTGCTATCCAAAGGAAACCGTTCACCAACTTGTTCCAAGATCTGTTCATAGCTGGCAACCAATAGAGTAAGGGTGGGGAGGGGGGGGGGTGGAGACATAAGTGAGACACAGGATAAAGATGGAAAGGAAAGAGAGGGGGGAGGGGGAGAGGGAAGCGGGGGGACAGGAGCGCGGGGGGAGAGGACTCACAAGAAAATCCAGAGAGACAAAGGATTAAAACTGTAGATAAACATCTGTAAATATATTCCCAGACCAAACTGGGAACGGAAACAAAGGTACGCCGTTCGAAGTGGGGACTCAGCCACAGCAGGAGGGAAAGCAATTGTATGTAAAGATCTGTACTGACATCTGCCTGTCTTCCTACTTCTTTTTATTTTTTCGTAATATGGTTTTGTATTTTTTCCTCTGGTCGGCACGTTTATGCAAAGTGTAATATATAACATATGAGTTGCGAAATACAAAATGTGAAAACCCAATAAAAACACTTTGGAAAAAAATGCAAACAGCCTTTTGGGAAATTCCATTGAGAATACATTAAAATGCAATAGATCTTTCCTATGGATTTAATGGTTACCATTTCTGAATAATTGCAGGAGGTAATTTGCAATGGATTTACAAAGTTCTTGGCTCTGGAATAAAGTTCCACAGACAGGGTGTGAAAAGAAATCTGGGGCGGGATTCTCCGACCTCCCGCCGGGTCGGAGAATCGGCGGGGGCCGGCGTCAATCCCGCCCCCGCGTGTCCCGAAGCCACTGGCACTGGAGATTCGGCGGGGGCAGGAATCGCGCCGCGCCAGTCAGCGCCCCCCCGGCGATTCTCCAGCCCGCGATGGGCCGAAGTTCCGCCGCTGTCATGCTGTTCCCGCCGGCGTGGATCAAACCACCTACCTTACCGGCGGGACCAGGCAGCGTGGGAAGGCTCCGGGGTCAAGAGGGGGAGGGCGGGGGGGGGGGGGGGCGATCTGACCCCGGGAGGTTCCTCCACAGTTGACTGGCCCGCGATCGGGGCCCACCGATCGGCGGGCGGGCCTGTGCCATGGGGCACTCTTTTCCTTCCGCCTTCGCCATGGTCTTCACGATGGTTGAGGCGGAAGTGACCCCCTCCCCTGCGCATGAGCGGGGATGACGTCAGCAGCCACTGACGCTCCGGCGCACGCGCGGACTTCCGCCGGCCGGCCAAGTCCCTTCGGCCCCGGCTGGCGTGGCGCCAAAGGCCATTACCGCCAGCCGGCAGAGCGCCAACCACTCCGGCGCGGGCCTAGCCCCTCAATGTTAGGGCTTGGCCCCTAAAGGTGCGGAGACATCCGCACCTTTGGGGCGGCCCGACGCCGGAGTGGTTCACGCCACTCCATCACGCCGGGACCCCCTGCTCCGCCGGGTAGGGGAGAATCCCGGCCCTGTTCTGCCACAAGATGATGTAAATAGGTGAAGCTCAGACATTGTTGTGTGTCAATCTTTGGATTTTGAAGACCTAAGTGCTCGTCTGTAATCACATTTTGCACTGTGTGTGTGTAGAACATAGAACATACAGTGCAGAAGGAGGCCATTCGGCCCACCAAGTCTGCACCGACTCACTTAAGCCCTCACTTCCACCCTATCCCCATAACCCAATAACGCCTCCTACCCTTTTTGGACACTAAGGGAAATTTAGCATTTAGCTTGGGCTAAACAAGCCCAAGTGTGTGAGTATATATATATATATATATGTGTGTGTGTGTTTTCTTTCACCTTGCTGTGATATTATACCTGGAAATATGTTACTTTGCCCTGGAATTTGGGACAGGAAGTTTAACTTTGGGCTTTACCATTGAATTCTTGGATGTGTGTAAATTTGGAATTTAGGACTCACCAAATTCCATCGTAAAGAGAAGTCACCGTTCCTCCTTCACTTTGTCAGGCAGGGCACTACCTTCAGATTCTGACCACATTTACTTCACAACTTTGACACTGGTGTAAAATGAGATCACTTTGCACTAAACCTGTAGTAGAGTAAATTTTGAAAATTAAATGTTGTAGGTTTAAAAAGACAGCATTTTATTAAATGGAAACAAATTTGGTTCGAATTGGGATGCATCAGAATGCTTGGCCTGGAGAAGTTCATTGACAAGAGAACAAGGACGTAGACAGCAACACAACTCTTAACACAAAAAGCCTCCTGTCATCCTGAAGCAATTTCAAACAAAAGTAAACAAACATTGGATTGCAGCATTGAAGAGATTAACACAGAACCAATGGCATGACACTTGGAAGTAATTTATCAACTCTAGCGCATTACAGCTGCTTTTCCCCATTGAAACCTTATTTGGTATGAAAGCACTTACAGTTTCCAATTGTCTCAGCTTCCTATTTTTCTAAATTTAAGCTCTTGCCAAATATGATGATCTGCAATATCTTGCAAAAATCAGTTATTGTTGCAAAACTGAAATTAAACTTAAACAAAGCCACCTATTGAAACATTTCTACTTAGAATTTTCCAAAACTCTGGCAGTCCTTTTTTGAGGGCAATACTTCCTGTATGAAAGGAAAAAAAATCCATTCAGCTGCAAAGGACAAAGTGGTGAGCACTGCTGCCTCATGGCGCAGAGGACCCAGGTTCGATTCCGGCCCCAGGACGTTGTCAGTGTGGAGCTCGCACATTCTCCACATGTCTGCATGGGTCTCACCCCCACAATCCAAAAATACGTGCAGGGTAGGTGGATTGGCCATGCTAAATTGACTCTTAATTGGGAAAAAAAGAATTGAGCATTCAAAATTTTTCTAAAGAAAAAACTACAAAGGACTTGTGCTATTCTTCACCAGGTTAAAAATATGCCTTTTACAATGTGATTGGGAATTATGACAATTGGGGTCTACTTTTAACCTTGATATGATATTATACAACATCAACTTGTTGTACCATGGCTTTCAAACTGTCTGTAAAGTTACAAACGACATCAACAGTCTCCTTGCACCTTCACACGAATGTCTTGGTTTCTGGATTCTGTCTCCCTTTGTCTGTATTGATTACTGTCCAAATACTTTGGAACTGATAAAATTGCAGCCTTTCCCCAATCATTCTAATCATTTCTGCAACAGAATCTTAGTAAAGCAAAATTAGATTCCACTTTCTGTCATTGGAATTTCGAGATGTGAGACCTATTCCTTTGGATCGCTGGATCAACCGTACAACAAACTGTGGTCCTGGCCACCTCATTCATTCAGTAGTCATGGTGACGTGCATACCATTGACTGATTGCTCTGAAGGCAAATAAACTGTGGTACCTCAGAAACTAAAGGAATTGTAATCGGCTATTTGCCAAATTTTCTTTGGAAAATTAATTTAAAGTTAGCGAACTCATGGCTTAATCTAATTACACACCATGTTTAGCAATTGGCTTCCACTTTAATCGTGTTACCTTAATAGACGTTTGGCCGAATGTCCCAGTGTTGTTAATCATCAATAGTATCACCCAGTTTAATTTCAGTTTCTGTGGACAAGTTGACAAGAGTTCATGTAAACGTGACTGTACGATGGATGTATAATTTAGTAATTCACTACTTAAACTGTTGTGTCCTCTTGCAAAGAAGTCACTGTACTCACTGGAGTCAGACTGAAATTGTCAGGATTTGAACAGATTTGATTAATCCACTTAAACTGGAGATTGGACCTTGTAGGATCATCAGCGCAATTTTGTTTGGATGATTAAAACCATGTGAGGAAGCTTAATTTAACACATTGAGTTGTTGTCATTGATTCATCTGCAAAACCTCTAATTTTTTCAGTTGTATCTCAAGCTGACCACCTGAAGATCCTCAACATTATTCCCATGGCATATTCTCAGTACACACTATTCAAATTAAATAGTCCAAAGGATTCAATGCATGTAGACCAAAAACAGGATGATGTTAAAGTTACTGATAAATTTGGGCAATTTGGTTTATAATAGATCTTCAAATGTAAGTGTGGCTCTTGATAGCTCAGCTAGGTTATATATAGAAGGCATTACAATAGGGAACATGATCATACTTCAAACGTAATGCATTGGCTTTGAAGCACTGTCTCATGTATCGGTACATGTCCTTTCTTTACAGCTGTAGCATTGTCGTACCACACCAGGCCAAAGTTCAAATGGTATTGCTGATGCTTAAATGCACTCAAATGCTACATGTAGCCTTCAATTCTGAAGTCACAGTATGTCATGATATTCATGATAGGTTTCTCAAGTCCACCCAGGGTTGCCAACTCTAGATGAACATATACATAGAGGTTTTGACCATACTGATCCATTATCTCTGACTGACACTTTTCCCCAGGCAATCACCCAAAGTTGAAAATTGACCCCACTGTCTCACAATCGAATTTCTATATAGCTGAGGGCAGATTCGGCCTCCACCCCTCAGTCTGCACAAAGGACCTTGTTTATAGTGCACACCTGTCTCCTAAATGAGTTGGAATGCTGGCTTACCAAAGATCAGACTCCAGGCTTTTAATCGTTCTGCAAGAATCCAGGAGCTGACCTTAACCAAAGAAAACATTATTTCTCAATGCTTTATCTCAGCTGTACAGCACAGACCATAACGTTAAGTGCTGTTGGCCAGCCTTCTTCCTGGATTTTGGTGGCAGTGTCTTCTGTGATCTTTTGCAAATCTGTCAGTTTAACGTGATTTATTAAAGATTATTTTAAAGAATGGAATTCGTAATCATGGAACTACTGACGATCAATATTTTTAAAGTGTATTCTTTCTTGATATGTGAACATCACTGGCTATACTAGCATGTGTTGTCCATTCCTAATTGCCCTTGAGAGGGTATATTTGAGTTGCCTTCTTGAACTGCTCCAAACCATGTGTTATCGGTACACCCACAATGCTGTTAGGAAGGGAATTTCATGATTTTGACCCAGCACCAGTAAAAGAATGGTTCCAAATCAGAATGGTGTGTGGCTTGAAGGGATTCTCGAGATGATGTTGTTCCCTTGCATCTGCTGCCCTTGTCCTTCTAAGTGGTAATGGTTGTGTCTTTGGACGTTTCTGCGAAAGGAGACTTGGTGAATTGCTGCAGTGCATCTTGTAGGTCAGGGTTTTTTAAATTGGGAGTCATGACCCGTGGTCGGGAGCTAGAAAGGTCGCGGCGCGATCAGTCAGGTGTTCCTAATTGCGGGAGAAGTGCCCAATGGCTGCGTCTGGCTTTTAAGAATGCCGGCTGCAACTGGCAGGCACGGGTCGCTAAAGTTGGTTGGTGTGGGTCCGAAGGTCAGCCGGTTGGTAAAAGTATGTCCCGGGAAAAAAATCTTGAAAAACATTGTTGTAGATGGTTCACACTGCTGCCACTGTTCGTTGGTAGTGGAAAGCGTGAATGTTTAAGTTGGTGTACATGGGGTGCCAATCAACTGGGCTGCGTTGTCCTAGATAGGTTCGAGCTTCTTGAGTGGTGTCAGAGTTGCACTCATCCAGATAAGTGGAGAGTATTCCATCACATGGAATATAGGTTCTGATGAAAGATCATCAACCTGAAACGTTAACTCTGCTTCTCACCACAGGTGCAGTATTTACAGCATTTTCTGTATTCCATCTCACAACTAATGTGTGCCTGATAGATGGTGGACAGGCTTTGGGGAGTCAGGAGGTGAGTTACTCGCTGCAGTATTCTCATCCTCTGACCTGCTCTTGTCGCCACAGTATTTATTGGATTGGTCCAGTTCAGTTTCTAGTCAATGGTAACCCTGAGTGGGAAGATTGAGGTCAGGACTGAATTGAACAGGGGCGACACGATGGCGCATTGGTTAGCACTGTTGCCTACGGCGCTGAGGACCTGAATTCGATCACGCCCCCGGGTCATTGTCCGTGTGAGGTTTGCACATTCTCCCCGTGTATGTGTGGGTCTCACCCGCAAAACACAAAGACGTGCAGGGTAAGTGGATTGGCCATGTGAAATTGCCCCTTAATTGGATATTCTAAATAAAAATAATTGGGTATTCTCAATTAATAAAAAAAAGGATGGATTGGAACAAAAATACAAACTTCCTCGTTCTACAAGGAAGCAAAATCCAATTGAAAGAGAGGCTTAAAAAAATTGGATCTGAGACAAGTTTCAGTTGGATTATTGATTCTTGACACAGCCTAAGTGGTTCAGATCGTTCTAAGTCAAGCATGTTGGAAAATCTGAAGAATTTCAATTGAAGATCTCTTGCACTGTGTTGATCTAATAGCCAGCTATCCACCGGAACAGTTTATGCAGAGGAGGTGAAGCGGATCGCAATCCTACTAAAATGTAGATGGAACCATTTTAATTTTGATCAAGGAATGATTATACAGCAGACCTCAGCCCATACGACAGGCATCAATCATTTCTGCAGAAGTGTTCCAAATGCCTTGTTGCTCATTCTGGGTGAGTGTGCTTAACACTCAATTTGGCTCTGTTTCGTTCCTTAGCTTTGGAGTCGTCAGGTATTGTTAAGATACCGCCACAAGTTTCAAGTTTAAGTTTAAAGCAATAAATCCATACACCAGTTAGTAAGTTCAAACAATCCATGTTTATTATATTACAGTAATCTACTAATCATGCATATAAACTATAAGACTAGGCTAATCCTTCCACTAATAGGCCAAATACCTATCTGGATAAGGGGACTGCCGGATCAGGGAACAACGGCCTCTAGCTTGTCCTCGGTCCGCAGGCTTCCAGTAGCTATGGACTAAAGGGGGTCAGGAGTGTCTACTCTCGTAGCGTGCGTTGTGTCACTTACTTGTTGGCGGCTTCTGTCCAGACCTATCCTCCTCAAGGTTCTTCTGCTGCAATGGTGTTCTGCTGGGAGGGCTGGCTGGTCAAGGAGAGGCTGGCAGAGAGAGAGGGCTGGGGTCGTGGTCTCTGTCTTATACTCCTCTCAGGGTCTTGCGCCCACCTGGGCGGACCCTCTATACTCTCGCAATCGATTGGGTCTCTTCCCAATCGATTGATTTGAATTCCCCAATAATGGGGCAGTACCTCGATCACTGGGACGGTTCTTGGGACTTATTGTTTTGGACTTCTTTCGCGCCGAGAAGTCTGGGGCGCGATTCTCCGCAAATGCGGAGAGTCGTGAAGGCTGCCGTGAAACCGGCCGTGTATCCCGGCAGCCTCCGCGCCCCCTCCCGGGACCCGATTCTGCTCCACGGTCGGGGCTAGCAGCGGGGCCCCGTGAACCTCGGCATCGCAGGCTTAGCGAAATTCGCTAAGCCCGCGCGCCAAAGTTAACGGCGGCTGACGCACACGATGACGTCAGCCGCGCATGCGCGGATTGGACGGCTCCAACCCGCGCATGCGCGGATGACGTCATCACGCATATGCGTGAAACCCGCGCATGCGCGGGCCGGTATGCCCCTCAGCCGCCCCGCAGACTGATCCAGCGGGGCGGCGGAGGAACAAAGAATGCGCAGGGTTCGGACCCGCTGCCCGCGATCGGTGCCCACCAATCGCGGGCCCATGGCACCCTTGGCATGGCCGTGGTGCAGCCGTGCCAATCGGTGCCATGGTTACCCAGAACGGCACTTTGCGGCCGTTTTCACGAACGGTGAGAGCAAGTGTGTTGCCGTTCGTGAAAACGGCGAGCAGCGATTCGTGTCGGGGGGCGGGCGTGGGGGGGGAGAATAGCGGGAGGTCGGGAAAAATGTCGGGAAGGCCCTCCCACTATTCTCCGACCCGTCGTGGGGGGCGGAGAATCGCGCCCCTGGCCTTCCATTCAATGTATCGATTTGTGTTTAACTTGTTTCCATTGTACCTGGGGATCGCCCGGTATCGCCTCATTAGTATGCTAACTTGTTTTCTTTCACAGTGCTGTCTGGTTTCTGCAGCATTCAGAACTGGTTTCTACAGTAGCCAGAATACACAAGCGCTTTGCAAGCTGCTTGCTTTTGCAACATGTCCATTTTCCCTGCATTCCTTGCAATCTTCCATTTTGTGTTGGGCAGTGGTCACCCCAGGTGGCTACAGCCTGCCCAGGACGGAGCAGGAAATTGGCTCCCGAACTGTGAGATTTTGAAAATGAAAAAAATGAAAATCGCTTATTGTCACGAGTAGGCTTCAATGGAGTTACTGTGAAAAGCCCCTAGTCGCCACATTCCAGCCCCTGTCCGGGGAGGCTGGTGCAGGAATCGAACCGTGCTGCTGGCCTGCTTGGTCTGCTTTAAAAGCCAGCGATTTAGCTGAGTGAACTAAACCAGCCCCTTTGGCATTATGTCACTTTCCTTTCAACTTCCACCCTCTGTGCAGAAGAGCAATCATTCATTATGCTGAAAATGGGCCACAACGTCCCTGTTTTTTTGGGCCTAATGCCCTATTTTAACCCTTAAAGTTACAAATAGAATCATAGAGCCACAGAATTCCTAAGTGTGGGAAGAGGCCATTCGGCCCATCGAGTCTGCACCAACCGGCGGAAAGCGCATCATACCTAACCCCATAACCCACTCAACCACCATATCTTTGAAAGGGACAATTTAGCATGGCCAATCTACCTGCACTTCGTTCGGCTGAGAGAGGAAACCGGAGCACCCTGAGGAAACCCATACAGACACGGGGAGAATGTGCAAAATCCACACAGTCACCCAAGGCCGGAATCGAACTCAGGTCTCTGGCGCGGTGAGGCAGCAGTGCTAACCACTGTGCCGCTGTGCTGCCCAATGCTAGCTCCTTTCTTAAAATAATAACTCTTTATTAATGTCACGGTGGCCTTCCTGGTCTACCAATTTGATAGATTCTCAAGTTAATCCTTTTGTTTGCACTATCTTCTGTTTGAAAACATGACTTCTTTGTTTTTTTTGTTGACAAAAGGTTCGAAAAGTGAGCAAGCAGGAAGGCAAATTTAAATCAGGAATTAGCAATTAGGTGTCGGGAAGCCACAGTGAAGATTGTGGAAACAAAGAGAATCCTGAGGGAGCTACGCAATGTCACAGCTTTAGTACTCTGCAAAATAATGAGTATGTGTAGGAGGCAGTGTGAAATATCTCAATTAAATACAGGGCAAATGTAAGTGAAGGTTAAAGTTGTCAAGCTTCGCTTCCTCTTAAGTTAGTGCACCACTTAGAGCTAATAGTTGTCACTTCATTCTCATTGAAATCATTTTGGCATCACTCTGACCTAGTTATAATAGTTCTGATGAATTTATCATCGGATAGTTTTTCGCAGTGACAGTTGACTCCAATACAGGATATCCAATCGCCCTTTTAGATTTCCCTACCTGCTGAGAGTATTGATCAAGTTTCATCCATATAATTTTCCTGTCAGGTTTTGGACTAAGCTGCAGTCTCCTTCCCTTCCTCCCTATCTTCTCACTGCCAGTACTGCCAGCGTTGCACCAGAATTTATTTGTGAGGACAGAGAGTGAGTTTAGGTGTGCTGCTAAACCCTGGGGTGTATAGACAACTCATGTGGATGGGCATTAGTAACATAATAATAATAATCTTTATTCTCACAAGTAGGCTCAATTAACCCTGCAATGAAGTTACTGTGAAAAGCCCCCAGTCGCCACATTCCGGTGCCTGTTCGGGCACACAGAGGGAGAATTCAGAATGTCCAAATTACCAAACAGCATGTTTTTCAGAACTAGTGGGAGGAAACCGGAGCACCCGGAGGAAACCAACACAGACACAGGAGAACATGCAGACTCCACACAGACAGTGGCCGAAGCCGGGAAGCAAATCTGGGACCCTGGAGCTGTGAAGCAACAGCGCTAACCACTGTGCTACCATGCCTCCCATAGAAGCATTTGATGTTTCTGCCCAGTTTATAGTGCTTATGTTAGCTGGCTAGTTATCCTGAGGCCAGGACTAATAATGTGGAGATGGGAATTAAAATCCCACCACGGGGAACACAACTAATTAATTATATTTGAAATCAATAAGAAAAATAGCCAGTGATAATGACCATGAAACTATTGCTTTATTGTAAAAACCTAACTGGTTCACTCATGCCCTTTTGTCATGTGAGAGCACCTTTAAGAAATGGGGGTTTATAAAATAGCTGTAGTGGATGTACCTTTAAGAAATAAGTATTTATCAGTGATGTCAGAGTGTAGGTGGAGCTGGGCTTGCTGTCTGCTTTTACTTTCGCTTTGGACTCGCAGCTACAGGGTGTGTTTTAGTTTTGTTTTAAATTTGGAGAAGCTGCAGTCACAGCAAGATGTGTGTGAATCTCTGCAAGCTTATGAATGTTCATTTGATGATTTCAAAGTGGTAACTTTTCCCAGTAGAGAAGTTAAACCTGATGTCTGAAGTGTTGGCTAGTGTAGACTTGAGAGATGAACAGACACTTCCAACACTGATGAAGGTTCAACTCAATTTTATTAACTACTTCTAACTAACTAACACACGATGACTGTGGGTCTAAATTATAACTTAAACTAGAGACCTAAGCCTTGCCCGAACCAGTTGATTCTCTCAACACGTGTTGTGAGTCTGTGCTGGGCTGGATGAGTTCTTGTTACACTCAGAGGCAGCATCCAGAATGAACGGGAACCGTGGTGCCCTCTGCCTTTATAGTGTGTGTTCTAACTGGTGATTGGCTGCGGTGTTTGTATATGTTGATTGGTCCCTGTGTGTGTCCATCAGTGTGTGTCTGCATCATGATATACTGGTGTATATTACGACATTCCCCTTTTATAACAATATGTTGATATAGACATGTGATAATAAATAGTGTGGGTGTGTGGAGAATGTACCTAGCTAAGTGTGAGGTGCGAAGACATATGTACAAAGCTATATACAGGGAACAAGACTATTTACAGAGGAAGGTGCCTGGTGCCGATGACTACCATAAACTGGAACAACCAACGAATCTATTTACAAATCACTGGATAACGAATGCAACAATAAAGGATATAGGAAAAAGAACATTTGAGAGAGTCCGCATGTGTACAGAGTTCATAAGTTCAGTCTCTGAGGTGGGCGACGAACTCTGGTTGACCAGATAATAATGTCGTCGACATATACCCGCACGCCGTCGATCCCCTCCATCATCTGCTCCATGATCCGGTGGAAAACTTCGGATGCAGAAATGATGCCGAATGGCATCCGGTTGTAGCAGAACCTGCCGAAGGGTGTGTTGAACGTACACAGCCTCCTGCTTGACACATCTAGTTGGATCTGCCAGAAACCCTTCGAGGCATCCAGTTTTGAGAATAGTTTGGTGTGGGCCATCTCGGACGTGAGCTCCTCACGTTTCGGAATCGGGTAGTGCTCCCGCATGATATTCTGATTCAGGTCTTTAGGATCAATAAAGATCCGCAGCTCCCCGGACGGCTTCTTGACGCAGACCATGGAGCTTACCCAGTCTGTGGGTTCTGTGACCCTAGAGATGACTCCTTGGTCCTGGAGGTCCTGGAGCTGTTGCTTGAGGCGGTCCTTGAGGGGCGCTGGGACTCTGCGAGGTGCGTGAACGACAGGCGTGGCGTTGGGCTTGAGTAAGATTTTATACGTGTACGGGAGGGTGCCCATGCCTTCAAAAACATCATGGTATTGCTGGATGATGGAGTCAAGTTGCGCCCTGAAGTCTGTGTCAGAGGATGCAGACACATCGCTTGAAGAGAGAGAGTGTACTCTCTGCACTAAGTGGAGCAGCTTGCATGCCTGCGCAACAAGCAAGGAGGCTTTTGAGGCAGCAACAATCTCGAACGGGAGGATGACTGTGTGAGCACGATATGTCACCTCAAGGCGACAGGAGCCGCTGGCAGCGATGGCATTGCCATTGTAGTCCACCAATTTACACACAGATGGCAGGACAGCAGGCTGTCCGCAGAGCTTGCGAAAATCAGGCGATGTGATGAGATTGGCAGAAGCTCCAGTGTCCAGGTGGAACCTGACAGGGGACCGGTTGACCGTAAGGGTGGCACACCACTCATCATCCTGGCTGGCGCTGTGGACGTGGACGGGTTCAGTGCCACGCTTGGGGAACATCCTGTTCGTAGCAACGATGCCGATTTGGAACAGGACCTGTGGGTCATTGCAGGCACAGTCGGAATCAAGGTCTAGAGTAGGTTCATTGATGGCAGGCTGGATAACCCTGACATCTCTGTGGGGCTGGATGGACCTTCGAAAAACAGCAGGCATGGAAGATCTGCACATTGCAGCGTGGTGGCCTCGTTTGCCACACTGCAGGCAGCGTCAGGACTTTGCAGGACATTGCTGCTTTAAGTGGGTGGAGCCGCACTTGCCGCACGCCGGAGCATCGGGACGTTTGTCGCGCCACCACGCATGTGCGCGAAGCGGTCGGTGACATCAGCACGCTCGCTGCGTGTAAGCGCGGGACTCTGCGAAAAGCGCGCAAAATGGCCACCATCGTTCAGATCCAGAGCCTGAAAAGATTTAATCATTTGGACTCGTTCTGCCTCGTAAGGGGCTTGCCGTGCCGTTTCAGCAGCCTGGATGCAGGAGTAGCACGTGGGGGCATGTTCATGAAGTACACAGGTCTCAATGGCCGTAGAGAGAGTGAGCTGCTTTACTTTTAGTAGCTGCTGGCGCAGGGGCTCAGATTGAACACCAAAAACAATCTGGTCACGGAGCATGGAGTCAGAGGTGGACCCGTAGTTGCAGGACTGCGCAAGGATGCAGAGGTGGGTAATAAAGGACTGGAAAGGATCGTCCTTACCTTGAATTCGCTGCTGAAACATGTATCTCTCGAAGCTCTCGTTGACCTCGACCGTGCAGTGGCTGTCGAACTTCAGAATTATGGTCTTGAACTTCGATTTGTCCTCCCCCTCATCGAAGGTGAGCGAGTTGTAAATGCGCAGAGCGTGGTCACCGGCTGTGAAGAGGAAGAGAGCAATCTTCCGTGCGTCCGAGACAGCTTCCAGGTCCCTGGCTTCGAGGTACAGCTGGAAGCGCTGTTTGAAAAGTTTCCAGTTCGAGCACAGATTCCCTGCAATGCGGAGAGGCGGCGGCGGGCGAACGGAGTCCATTCTGTAGGATGGCGCGAGACTGTTGGAAGGCAGATCACTGAAAGGTAGGTCTCAGAAGTGCAAGCATCCCTCAACTTCTGGTACCATGAAGTGTTGGCTAGTGTAGACTTGAGAGATGAACAGACACTTCCAACACTGATGAAGGTTCAACTCAATTTTATCAACTACTTCTAACTAACTAACACACGATGACTGTGGGTCTGAATTATGCTAACTTAAACTAGAGACCTAAGCCGTGTCCGAACCAGTTGATTCTCTCAGCACGTGTTGTGAGTCTGAGCTGGGCTCGATGAGAGTTCCTGTTACACTGAGAGGCAGCACCCAGAATGAGCAGGAACCATGTTGCACTCTGCCTTTATAGTGTGTGTATTCTAACTGGTGATTGGCTGCGGTGTTTGTACATGTTGATTGGTCCCTGTGTGTGTCCATCAGTGTGTGTCTGCACCATGATACACTGATGTATATTATGACAATGTCTTTCTGTAAAAAGGGTTCTTTTTTGGCTTATTGATGTTGCAAGGAAAGATTAAGAGTTACTTATAGGGTACTGTATTCTTTGGGGAATTTATTGGTGTTGATAGTTGTTAAGATGTTTACCGTGGGTTTATAAAGTGTTAACTGGTTTCATAAATAAACATTGTTTTAATTTAAAAGTACTTTAACTGTCTCTTCATTACACCTGTAAGTAAGCCCGTGTGCTCCTCATAACCATAATCTATTAAAAGTTGTGGGTCAGGTGAACTCCATGATTCACTTTGGGGTTGTCTCAACTCTGGCCCATAACAATTTACAGAAGGAGAACTGCTGTCCGCACTCAGACATATATGCCAAACCCATACAAATATGATTAGCTCTTAGTTGCCCTGTGAAATGGTGGCATGGATTTCCCAGCAAGTAAAGGCAGCTCAGTAAGTGTCCAGAAAATGAAGAGACCATTTAGGGTACTTCCTCCATGCCCCAAAAGAAAAATTGCAAACTCTCTTGCCCAGGACCCCGCTTCCCATTCCATCATCTCACATTCCCTGCCTTGATGGCCCCTCGAAATTCTCCCTCTATGACTTATCTGCTCGGCGCAAGCAGTTCTTTAGCACCCGCCATTGGCCTGAAACCACTTGAACTTTCGCTCCCACATGCCATGCCAGCTGTTTTTTTTTCTCTCCTTACAGGAGGGCAGCTGGCCGGCAACATAATAATAATCTTTATTATTGTCACAAGTAGGCTTACATTAACCCTGCAATGAAGTTACTGTGAAAAGCCCCTAGTCACCACACTCCGGCTCCTGTTCGGGTATACAGAGGGAGAATTCAGAATGTCCAATTCACCTAATAAGCACGTCTTTAGGGACTTGTGGGAGGAAACCGGAGCATCCGGAGAAAACCCACGCAGACACTGGGTCAGGGAGAACATGCAGACTCCGCACAGACAGTGACCCAAGCTGCGAATCGAACCTGGGACCCTGGCGCTGTGAAGCAACCATGCTCGCCACTGTGTTACTGTGCAGCCCATGGAATGAATGTCGAGTAATATTGTGGGCCCTAAGCCTCGGCCTGTGACTGTGTCTTACATTCAACTTTGCTGCCAGTCAGCCACTGGGAGTTTAATTTGGCTCCATCTTTCCAATTCTTTGTTCCCAGTCATTGCTATTTTAAAATATGTCAGCCCAAAAGGACATTGGATTCTGATTAATAAGACAGTTTGAGCATTTTATTCACAGCGCTGAATGAAATGAAACAGAAAGAAATGTTGGTACTTCAAGTTACAGGTTACAAGTTACAGATTGCCCTTAACTGTAAACTTTAGCAATTGCAGAAATGCTCAGGTTAATTTCCGGTCTTCAAATCTCCAGCATTCATCATTCAGACTCAAGTCTCACTTCTTTTGACTGAAGTCCACTGTTTTTTGTGAAAAATATGTAACTTTGGAATATGCATCCACTATAAGATTTGCCCCATTATTATTGCAATTATTGCTTCTGTTTTTCTACCGACATTATCAATATTTGCAATAGTCGATCTTTGCGATATTAATGCCAGAATTCTCACTGTTTGTGTGGCCTGTTAATGGGCAATGTGCTTACCTATAACAAATAATGTGGCAATAAACAAGGCCTTTTTTAAATGAGCTATCAGGTGATAAATTATTTCATATTTTACTGTGGAAAAAAATGGTTATTCATTAGTGAAAAGAAAGGTATCAAATTTACTGCAACAAGGTGGATATGACTTTACTAATTTGGCAGACATGTCTGGCTGGTTCGAATCAAAATGAGATTTTATAAAACTGACCAGAAGTTGACCAGTTCAACATCTGGAACTAGTTAACTTCACCTGCCCAAAGACATCCGCTGTCAGGAAACCTCTGTCTGCAGTCAATTTCTTTGTCATAGATAGACAAGAGCAATAAGCTGATTAGCAATGGAGAGGTTGTATGTTCTATTCTTTTAACAAAAAAGCATCATTGCAATTCATGAATGCTAACTTGTTAACCTGGTCTGCTAACTAAACAGTGAGATCATGTAATTATACTACAATAAAGTATACTATAATTACACTGTAATCATTAGGGCAGCATGGTGGCACAGTGGTTAGCACTGCTGCCTCACAGCTCCAGGATCCTGGGTTCAATTCCGGCCTCGGGTGACTGTGTGGAGTTTACACTTTCTTCCCGTGTCTGCGTGGGTATCCTTTGGATGTTCCAGTTTCCTCCCACAGTCCAAAGATGTGCAAGTTAGGTGGATTGGCCATGCTAAATTGCCCCCTCAGTGTTTCGGGATGGGCAGGTTAGGTTATGGGGCTAGAGGGGTTGGACATGGGTAGTGTGCACATCGAAGGGTCGGTGCAGACTTGATGGGCTTCAGCACTGTAAATTCTATGATTCATCTCATATAGGATTGGTACATTTGTGCTGTTTTGTAGTTAATATTAAAGTGAATTATTTCACATTATGTGCAACCTGTATCCTCGCTGTATTGCAGCATGCGCGGTTTATTGCACAGATTCTGACCTTTTTGGCCTTTGCGATGTCCAGCCCTGTGGGCTTTAGCTCTTTATCCACCTTCTCCTAGAATTTTTGTGAACTTTGTGATTTCTCTTTCCAGAGCTGATCTTGTTGCTTTTAATCGGGTTTTGGAAGTTTTTGTAGTTACACAGACACTTGCTGGAAAGCGGGGTGGGGAGGTCTCAAACCTCTTGTCGGAGGTTCAAGCCTTTGGATGAGCAATTACACCAAGACCCCATCTGCCTGCTCAAATGGTGCTAAAAGCACCCACAGCACACGAGCACGAATCTCTCCCTGATCAACATTCTTCACTCAGCCAACACCATGAACAGCAGATTAAATGTCCACAATGCCTTTACCTGCATAACTGATTGTGTGTGTGGTGCCCTCAGACGCACAATGAGTTGATAGGTATTGGAAGTGTTCTTTTAAGTCCATGAAATTTATTTCCCATCCAACACCAACAATGCCTTGATGGTGGAGGATACTTGGAGTAAACGGCAGATTTTCAGAGACTGCCTGTAAATCAACCTGGTACGGTTCATTTTACAAGCTGGCGTGAGATCACCGTGCAGAGCTCAGGAATGTTTACCTTCCTAAATTCACACCATTGACTGATGATCCCTGCTTCATTCTAGCAAGAACCTTTTGTCAAAATATTTTGGAGTTCCATTATTGCTGTCTTACCCTAGTCATAGGAATTACCCTGGCTGCACATGCAGTTTCACTGCCCATGCAGAGACAACAACAGCCGTAAAAGCTGGTTTGACCGGAATCATTTCACCAGTGACGGGTCGTTGAAAAAGCCTGAAATTGGGACTTCCGGCTGCGGCTATGACCAGCTAAGTCGCACATTTGGCAGCTCCTGCGACAAAGGTGTTTAAGGGCCGATTGGAGGGCCCCGACGGTACTGTAAAGACGAATCCCGGTGGGGGAAGGCTCCCTGAGGAGAGTGAGACCAACTTTATGGTCGGTACTTGGAGAGGGGCGACAAAAAAAGCGGCAGCAGCTCCCCAAAAAAAGCGGGGGAAGAGGACCAAAATGGCGGCCGGTGGTGCACTAGAAGATTGGAGAAAATGGGCGGAGGAGCAGCAGGCCGCTCTCCTCCGGTGTTTTACGGAGCTGAAAGTGGAACTCTTAGAGTCCATGAACGCGACGACCACAAGGCTGATGGGGGCCCAGGCGACCCAAGAGGCGTCGATAAGAGAGCTGCAGCAGGAGATGGCGGTGAGGGAGGAGGAAGCCACGGTCCTCGTGGGAAAGGTGGAGGTGCACGAGGCACTCCACCTGAAATGGCAGAGCCGCTTTGAGGAGCTGGACACGCGAATGAGGCGGAAGAACTTGAGGATCCTGGGCCTAGCAGAAGGCCTGGAGGGGCCTGATCTCCCGAAATATGTAGCGGAGATGTTGAGCTCCCTGATGGGAGAGGGGGCCGGTCCATCGCCCCTGGAGCTGGAAGAAGCATATCGGGTCATGGCTAGGCGGCCTAGGGCAAGCGATCCCCCGAGGGCGGTGCTGGTGCGGTTCCAGCGTCTCTGCGATCGGGAGAAAGTGCTGAGGTGGGCCAAGAGGGAGAAAAGCAGCAAATGGGAGAATTCGATGGTGCGGATATATCAGGACTGGAGTGCGGAGGTGGCAAAGCGGCGGGCCCGGTTTAACCGAACGAAGGCGGTGCTGCACGCAAAAAGGATCAAGTTTGGAATGCTGCAGCCAGCGCGCTTGTGGGTCACCTACAAGGACCAGCACCATTACTTTGAGACCCCAGAGGAGGCATGGACTTTTGTTCGGGAGGAAAAGCTGGACCTGAACTAGAACTTGGGAACGCCGGCGGTCGAGGCCGCCCGAGTACCCTTGACTGATCAAGTGGCCCATGTCTTTCTTAGGCCAGGTCGGAACTTGGTTAAAGTTGATGGATCGTTTGGTTTCTTTGAAACTTGTGTTATGGGGGGTTTCTTTGTTCCTTTTTGTGTGTCTCTTCCCGTTGCCAACTTCCCTTAATTATTGTTGTTGTAGGGGGGGCTTTTTTACTGTTTTTTGATCTGTTCTTTAAGGGTTATGGTTACTGTTGGTTAAGTACGTTATTATTGGGTAGTTATTTAGTTATTTAGTTATGCAGGCATAGTTATGTATTTATGTATTTATTTGCGATTTGTTATTTATATTGTTATATTGTTAAGTTGGGGAGGTGGGACGGGGGGGGAGCAAGTGGGTTATGCGTGTTTTCTTTTTCTCTTTTTTCTTCCTCTCGTTTTAAGGGGGCTTTGTTATCGGTGTGGATGGGGACGGGGGTGGAATTGAAGATGGCGGGGTAGGGTGTGGCCGGGCGAAAGCGCGGGCTCTCCCCTGTTTCCCGCGCGCGGGACGGAGGAAGGGGGAGGAGAGAAGAGTGGGGTGTGGCCAGCAATGGCGGCTGTTCCCGCGCTGAAGCGGAGTCAGAGAGGGATGGCAAGGGTGGGGGAGGCCCCTCCCCCCCCACATCGGGAGGAGTCGGAGTGTGGCAGGGGCAGCCGGGTCAGCGAAAACCAGCTGACTCTCGGGAGTACGATGGTGGATACACTGCGGCTAGGAGGGGTCCTAGCCAGGGGGGGGGGGGGGGGGGGGGGGGGGGGGGGAAAGGGGGTTAGGGGGGGATACCGGGTTGCTGCTGGAAAGGCTGAGGACGGGAAGGGAAGAACGGGAGGAGAGAGGGGGGGGGGCCATCGCCATGGGGAACGGGTCAGAAGGGGAGGGTCGACCCGGGGCGAACAGGGGACAGAACATGGCTAATAGACAGGGGAAAGGGACGGGTCGCTCCGCGACCCGGTTGATTACTTGGAATGTGAGGGGGCTGAACGGACCGGTCAAGAGATCAAGGGTTTTTTCACACCTAAAGGGACTGCAGGCGGATGTGGCAATGTTGCAGGAGACTCACTTGAGAGTAGTAGACCAGGTGCGCCTGAGAAGGGGGTGGGTGGGACAGGTGTTCCACTCAGGCTTGGACGCAAAGAACCGGGGGGTGGTGATTTTGGTGGGAAAGAGGGTGTCGTTCGTGGCGGCGCAGGTGGTAGCAGATAAGGAGGGTAGGTACGTGATGGTGAAGGGTAGGCTGCAGGGAGAGAATGTGGTGCTGGTAAATGTATATGCCCCGAATTGGGATGACGCGGGTTTTATGAGGCGCCTGTTGGGCCTCATTCCGGGTCTGGAGGCAGGAGGCCTGATCATGGGGGGGGACTTCAACACAGTGCTCGACCCTGGGCTGGACAGATCGAGTTCCAGGACGAATAGGAGGCCGGCAGCGGCGGAGGTGCTAAGGGGGTTCATGGAGCAGATGGGGGGGGGTAGACCCTTGGAGATTTGGCAGGCCAAGGGCGAGGGAGTATTCTTTTTTCTCCCACGTCCACAGGGTGTACTCCAGAATAGACTTTTTTGTACTGAGCAGGGGGCTGATTTCGAGAGTGCAGGACACGGAGTACTCGGCCATTGCGATTTCGGACCATGCACCACACTGGGTAGAGGTAGAACTGGGGGAAGCACGGGACCAGCGCCCGCTGTGGCGCCTGGATGTGGGGCTGCTGGCGGACGATGAGGTGTGCGGAAGGGTCCGGAAGGGCATTGAGAGATATCTGGGCACGAACGACACGGGCGAGGTGAAGGTGGGGGTAGTATGGGAGGCCCTGAAAGCAGTGATCAGAGGAGAGCTGATCTCCATAAGGGCACACAGAGAAAGGAAGGAGAGGCAGGAGAGGGAGAGACTGGTGGGGGAACTTATAGAAGTGGACAGGAGATATGCGGAGACACCAGAGGAGGGGCTGTTGAGGGAGCGGCGCAGTTTACAGGCCCAGTTTGACCTACTGACCACTAGGAAGGCGGAGACGCAATGGAGAAGGGCACAGGGTGCGGTCTATGAGTACGGGGAAAAGGCGAGCAGGATGCTAGCACACCAGCTGCGCAAGCGAGATGCAGCCAGAGAGATTGGGGGAGTGAGAGAGAAGGGAGGGAACGTAGTGCAGAAGGGGCAAGAGGTGAATGGGGTCTTCAGGGATTTCTACAGGGAATTGTACCGGTCTGAGCCGCCCAGGAGGAGGGGGGGAATGGAGAACTTCCTCGATAGATTGAGGTTCCCAAAGGTCCAGGAGGAACGGGTGGAGGGGCTGGGGGCGCCGATAGAGCTGCAGGAACTAGTTAAAGGGATAGGCCAGATGCAGGCGGGGAAGGCGCCGGGGCCGGATGGGTTCCCGGTGGAATTTTATAAGAAGTATGTGGACTTGGTGGGTCCAGTGCTGGTGCGAGCCTTCAATGAGGCGCGAGAGGGGGGGGCTCTGCCCCCGACAATGTCACAGGCCCTGATCTCCTTGATCCTGAAGCGGGACAAAGACCCTGTACAGTGCGGGTCCTATAGGCCTATCTCCCTCTTGAATGTAGATGCCAAACTGTTGGCAAAGGTCCTGGCAACCAGAATAGAGGATTGTGTGCCAGGGGTAATCCATGAGGACCAGACGGGTTTCGTAAAGGGACGACAACTTAATACAAATGTCCGGAGGCTGTTGAATGTAATTATGATGCCAGCAGTGGAGGGGGAGGCTGAGATAGTGGTAGCACTGGATGCGGAGAAGGCATTCGATAGGGTGGAGTGGGAATACCTGTGGGAGACGCTGGAATGGTTTGGGTTTGGGGAGGGATTTATCAAGTGGGTGAAGCTGCTGTATTCGGCCCCGATGGCGAGTGTGGTTACAAACGGGAGGAGGTCGGAGTATTTTGGGCTCCATCGAGGTACCAGGCAGGGATGCCCCCTATCCCCCTTACTATTTGCATTAGCGATTGAACCGTTGGCGATGGCACTGA
Source organism: Scyliorhinus canicula (assembly GCF_902713615.1). NCBI lineage: Eukaryota > Metazoa > Chordata > Chondrichthyes > Carcharhiniformes > Scyliorhinidae > Scyliorhinus > Scyliorhinus canicula. The sequence goes on from NC_052163.1 coordinate 47,827,343, forward strand.
GGGGTTCAGGGGGTTGGAGAGGACTGACAAGGGGAGGGGAGGAGCATCGGGTATCACTCTATGCGGATGATTTGTTGTTGTATGTGGCGGATCCGGAAGGGGGAATGCCGGAGGTAATGGAAATACTAGCGGAGTTTGGGGACTTTTCGGGATATAAATTAAATGTGGGTAAAAGTGAGGTCTTTGTGATACACCCGGGAGATCAGGGGGAGGGAATTGGGCGGCTCCCCTTTAGGAGAGCAGTAAAGAGCTTCAGGTACTTGGGGGTGCAGGTGGCAAGGAACTGGGGGACCCTCCACAAGCTGAACTTTTCAAGGCTGGTGGAGCAGATGGAGGAGGAGTTCAAGAGGTGGGACATGGTACCGCTGTCGCTAGCAGGGAGGGTGCAGTCAGTCAAAATGACTGTCCTCCCGAGGTTCTTGTTTCTGTTCCAGTGCTTGCCCATCTTCCTCCCCAGGGCCTTCTTCAAGAAGGTAACTAGCAGCATTATGGGCTATGTGTGGGCGCATGGCACCCCTAGAGTGAGAAGGATTTTCTTGGAACGGAGTAGGGACAGTGGAGGATTAGCGCTACCCAATCTTTCCGGATACTACTGGGCGGCGAACGCATCGATGGTGCGCAAGTGGGTGATGGAGGGGGAGGGGGCAGCTTGGAAACGTATGGAGAGGGCGTCCTGCGGCAATACAAGCCTGGGGGCGCTAGTAACGGCACCATGGCCGCTCCCCCCCACAAGGTATACCACGAGTCCGGTAGTGGCGGCCACCCTTAAAATCTGGGGGCAGTGGAGGCGACACAGGGGGGAAGTGGGGGGTCTGATGGCGGCGCCACTGAGAGGGAACCACAGATTTGTCCCGGGGAACACTGGCGGGGGATTCCAGAGCTGGCACAGGGCGGGCATCAGGCAACTGAGGGACATGTTCATAGAGGGGAGGTTTGCGAGCCTGGGAGAGCTGGAGGAGAAATTTGAGCTCCCCCCGGGGAACACGTTTAGATACCTGCAGGTGAAGGCATTTGCCAGACGACAGGTGGAAGGATTCCCCTTGCTTCCCGATGGAGGGGCGAGTGATAGGGTGCTGTCAGGGGCCTGGGTCGGAGAAGGGAAGGTCTCGGACATCTACAAAATAATGCAGGAGGTGGAGGAGGGTACCGATAGAGGAGCTGAAAGACAAGTGGGAAGCGGAGCTGGGAGAGCAGATAGAAGATGGGACATGGGCGGATGCCCTAGAGAGGGTCAATTCGTCGTCGTCGTGCGCAAGGTTGGGCCTCATCCAATTTAAGGTGCTGCACAGAGCCCATATGACGGGGACTAGGATGAGTCGGTTCTTCGGGGGGGAGGACAGGTGTGTTAGGTGTTCGGGAAGCCCTGCGAACCATGTACATATGTTCTGGATGTGTCCGGCACTGGAAGAGTTCTGGGAGGGGGTGGCGGGGACGGTATCGAGAGTGGTGGGAACCAGGGTCAAACCAGGGTGGGGGCTAGCGATTTTTGGGGTTGGGGTGGAGCCAGGAGTACAGGAGGCAAGGGAGGCCGGAATATTGGCCTTTGCGTCCTTGGTAGCTCGGAGAAGGATCTTGATTCAGTGGAGGGACACAAGGCCACCAAGCGTTAACACCTGGTTAAACGACATGGCAAGCTTCATCCAATTGGAAAGAATCAAATTCGCCCTGAGAGGGTCGGTACAGGGGTTCTTCCGGCGGGTGGCAGCCCTTCCTTGACTTTTTGGATCAGAGATAGGAACCGGAGGCCGAAACAGCAGCAACCCGGGGAGAAAAGGGGGGGGGGGAAGGGAGGGGGGGGGGGGGGGGATAGCAACGAAGGGAGCACGTCAGCGGGGGGTCGCGGGCAAGGACTGCCCGAGGCCATCGGCAGAAAGGGAAAACGGTTTGGTTGCTAGACTGATAGCGCGGAGGGGGGGGGGGGGGGGGGAGGGAGGGTGGGGGGCGTGCGCGCGGGGGAGGGCGTGGGGAGGTTTTTCCAGGGGGGACTTGTGGTGTTATAATTTAAAATGTAATAGGGGTAAATGTTTGTATCGAAAAATTTCAATAAAAATTATTTAAAAAAAAAAAAGAAAAAGCCTGAAATTTAAATGTAGTTCACAACTTTAAATCTGGGTCGTACAGAGCAGGTCCTCTCGGATGCATTGCAATCCATCCGGTCTCTACTATGCACTGCCATGAATAACACGCCCCATGAACGTGTTTTTACCTTCTCTAGGAAGTCTCCCGACTTGGCTCGCAGCTCCAGGGCCGGTCCTACTGCATAGGCATGTCAGACTCCACAAGGCGGACCCTTTGGTGGACAGGGTACGCAAATTGTGTGTGTGCCTGTATTAGGGGATGTACAGCAGTACCTGTATTACAGGTTCGTCGGTAGCCCCTGCTGGCTAGCCCCGCCCACAGGGAGCCGGATAAATATGTATGAGTTCTCCTGAGCTGCCATTCTACCAACTGCAGTCGGAGGATAAACATCGCACTGTAATAAAGCCTCTCTTGTACCGATTCGAGTCTTTAAGTGCAATTGATAGCGCATCAATTTATTATAGTGATATTTTCCGCATCATGGATATCATAATAAAACCAGATCGTTTGCAGCTGGATCCGCAATCGCCAAACGCCAGAAAAGACTTTAACCACTGGCTGGCTTGCTTCGAGGCCTATATCACCTCAGCGGATCCCGCACCGACGGAAGCTCAGAAAATTCAACTTCTCTACTCAAGGTTGAGCTCCTGCGTGTTCCCGCTGACACAGGACGCACCGAATTACGCACGCGCCATGGAACTTCTCAAAGAAAATTACGTCCAGAAGACGAACACTCTGTTTGCGAGGCATGTACTCGCCACTCGTGTACAACTACCTTGTGAGTCGATTGAAGACTTCTGGCGGGCCCTTATCCCTCTAGTACGGGACTGTGACTGTCAGGCCGTCACGGCCATGGAACATTCCAATCTCCTCATGCGTGATGCATTTGTGACGGGGATTGCCACGGACCCCATCCGGCATCGACTGGTGGAAGGGGCTGCGCTCAACCTAACGGCGACAAAAACTTTAGCGCTCTCCGTGACGGTTGCTTCCCGTAATGTACAGTCCTACCCTGCCCGCCGCGCAGCCCACCCATCCTACACCTCGTGGACCCCGCAACCGACCCTCCCGACTGGGGCCGCTCCCGCACAGTATGCCTGCGCTGCTCGCCACACCGCACACTCTGGGGGTCCCCGCTGCTACTTCTACGGCCAACAGAAGCACCCCTGCCAATGCTGCCCGGCCTGTGCCGCCACCTGTAAATCCTGTGGCAAGAAGGGCCACTTTGCGGCAGTGTGTCAGGCCCGCGCAGTTGCCGCTATCGCGCCCCACTTCTCTTCCTTTCCTCAGCCGCCATCCTCTGCTCCCGGGGCCACGTGCGGCACATGGGCGCCGTCATCTTGCACCGCCCCCACAACATGCGCACCATGGGTGCCGCCATCCTCCCCCCCCCCTCCCAGGTCCACGTGTGGCCAGTGGGCGCTGCCATCTTGCCCCGCGCCTGTAATGTGCGCTGCATGGGCGCCGCCATCTTCTCCTCCACAGGTACTTCGGATGCAGCCATTTTGTCGTCCCCTCGGGGACGCGGGTCGCTGCCGCTCCTCGTCGGAATCCTCGGACGACCGCCTGCTGCTCGCCTCCATGACGCTGGACCAGTCCCGTCCTCACAACCTGGCCACCGCTTCGACGACGGTGCTCATCAACGGCCACGCGACCTCCTGCCTACTAGACTCTGGGAGCACCGATAGCTTCATCCACCCGGACACGGTAAGGCACTGCTCCCTCGCGGTCCATCCTGCCAACCAGTGGACCTCCCTGGCTGCCGGATCCCACTCTGTCCCAATCCGGGGTTTCTGTATGGTCAACCTCACCGTACAAGGCGTTGAATTCAGCGGTTTCCACCTGTACGTTCTCCCCAACCTCTGTGCTACACTGTTACTGGGCCTGGATTTCCAATGTAACCCCCAGAGTCTCACCCTCAAATTCGGCGGACCCCTACCCCCACTCACCGCTTGCGGCCTCAGGACCCTCAAGGTTGACCCTCTCTCCCTCTTTGCCAATCTGACTGCAGATTGCAAGCCCGTCGCCACCAGGAGCAGACAGTACAGCACCCAGGACAAGACCTTCATCAAGTCCGAAGTCCAGCGGCTGCTTCGGGAGGGTATCATCGAGGCCAGCAACAGTCCCTGGAGAGCCCAAGTGGTGGTAGTTAAAACTGGGGAGAAACACAGGATCGTCGTGGACTACGGCCAGACCATCAATCGGTACACGTAACTCGACGCGTACCCCCTCCCACGCATATTTGATATGATCAATCAGATTGCACAGTACCGGGTCTTCTCAACGATTGACCTTAAATTCGCATACCACCAGCTCCCCATCCGCAAATCGGACCGTCCCTACACTGCCTTCGAGGCAGACGGTCGCCTCTATCAATTTGTTAGGGTTCCCTTCGGCGTCACTAATGGGGTCTCGGTATTCCAAAGAGAAATGGACCGAATGGTTGACCGGTACGGACTGCGGGCCACGTTTCCGTACCTGGACAATGTCACCATCTGCGGCCATGACTGGCAGGACCACGACGCCAACCTTGCCAAATTTCTCCACTCCGCATCTCTCCTCAACCTCACTTATAACAAGGAGAAGTGCGTGTTCAGCACTGACCGCTTAGCCATCCTCGGTTACGTAGTCCAAAACGGACTCCTGGGGCCCGATCCCGACCGCATGTGCCCCTTCATGGAGCTCCCCCTTCCCCACTGCCCCAAGGCCCTCAAACGCTGCCTGGGTTTCTTCTCATACTACGCCCAGTGGGTCCCACAATACGCGGACAAGGCCCGCCCACTGCTACAGGCTACTCAATTTCCCCTCACGGCCGAGGCACAACATGCCTTCGCCCGTATTCGCACAGACATAGCCAAGGCCCTTTCAAGTGCCGCCACTCTAAACCAGGCAGGCAGACCCGTGGCATTCTTTTCCCGCACACTCCATGCCTCCGAAATTCAACATTCGTCCGTTGAAAAAAAAGGCCCAGGCAATCGTTGAAGCGGTGCGGCACTGGAGGCATTATCTGGCCGACAGGAGATTCACTCTCCTCACTGACCAGCGGTCGGTAGCCTTCATGTTTAACAACACGCAGCGCGGCAAGATCAAAAACGATAAAATCTTGAGGTGGAGAATCGAGCTCTCCACCTATAATTACGAGATCTTGTATCGCCCCGGCAAGCTCAACGAGCCCCCAGACGCCCTCTCCTGAGGTACATGTGCCAGCGCACAAGTGGACCAGCTCCGTGCCCTGCACGACAGCCTTTGCCATCCGGGGGTCACTCGGTTGTACCACCTAGTCAAAGCCCGCAATCTGCCCTACTCCGTCGAGGAAGTACGTACAGTCACCAGAGACTGCCAGGTCTGTGCTGAGAGCAAGCCGCACTTCTACCGGCCAGACAGCGCGCGCCTGGTGAAAGCATCCCGCCCCTTTGAACGCCTCAGTGTGGATTTCAAAGGGCTCCTCCCCTCCACCAACCGCAACACCTACATCCTTAGTGTGGTCGATGAATTCTCTAGGTTCCCATTCGCCATCCCATGCCCGGGTATGACGTCTGCCACCGTCATCAAGGCCCTCGATTCCATTTTCGCTCTGTTCTCTTTCCCCGACTATATCCACAGTGACAGGGGATCCTCCTTCATGAACGATGAGCTGCGTCAGTTCCTGCTCAGCAGGGGTATTGCCTCCAGCAGGACGACCAGCTACAACCCCCAGGGAAACGGGCAGGTAGAGAGGGAGAACGGGACGGTTTGGAGGGCCGTCCAGCTGGCCCTACGGTCCAGAAACCTCCAAGCCACTCGCTGGCAGCAGGTCCTCCCGGATGCACTGCACTCCATCCGGTCTCTACTGTGCACTGCCACGAATAACACGCCCCATGAACATGTTTTTACCTTCTCTAGGAAATCTACATCCGGGGTGTCGCTCCCCACTTGGCTCGCAGCTCCAGGGCCGGTCCTACTGCGTAGGCATGTCCAACTCCACAAGGCGGACCCTTTGGTGGATAGGGTACGCCTGCTCCACGCAAACCCCCAGTATGCCTACGTGGAGTTCCCCAACGGCCGCCAGGATACGGTCTCTCTCAGGGACCTGGCTCCCTTGGGTGTCGATCCCACTCCCACACACCTCCCCACCCACACGCCACCCTCCCCTCCCCCGGAGCTCCCAGTATCAGCCCCACCAGATCCATCCCTCCTTCCCCTGCCCACGCTAGAAGACATGGAAGATTTCGGCACGCTCCCGCAGTCATCCAGCCACTGGCCAGCACCAACACCGCCAGCACCAACACCGCCAGCACCAATGCCGTCGACGACAACACCGCTTGTACAGACGTCGCCACCACTGTTGCGTCGCTCCCAACGAACCGTCAGACCACCGGACAGACTTAACATCTGATGGGCACCGGGTTGCAAGATGGACACTTAATTTTTTTTCCCCCTCCCCTCTGTAAATAGTTCACGGATTCTGTGTATAGTTCCACGTCACCCCCGCCGGACTTATTTTTAACAGGGGGTGAATGTGGTGATCCACCACTGTGTAATTGTGTGTGTGCCTGTATTAGGGGATGTACAGCAGTTCCTGTATTACAGGTTCGTCGGTAGCCCCAGCCGGCTAGCTCCGCCCAGGGAGCCGTATAAATATGTATGAGTTCTCCTGAGCTGCCATTCTACCAGCTGCAGTCGGAGAATAAACATCTCACTATAATAAAGCCTCTCTTGTACCGATTTGAGTCTTTAAGTGCAATTGAATGCGCATCAACACCATTGACTGATGATCCCTGCTTCATTCTACCACGAACCTTTTGTCGAAATATTTTGGAGTTCCATTATTGCTGTCTTACCGTAGTCATAGGAATTACCCTGGCTGCGCATGCAGTTTCACTGCCCATGCAGAGACAAACAACAGCCGTAAAAGCCGGTTTGACCATAATCATTTCACCAGAGTGACGGGTCGTTGAAAAAGCCTGAAATTTAAATGTAGTTCACAACTTTAAATCTGGGTCGTCCAGAATTATGCAAATCCAACACATTGAATAAAGTTAAACCTCATCTGAATAGAACTCTTTGGGTTGTCCTAATCCTAATATTTTCAATTGAAGGCAGACCCTGGATCTTTCAATGCAATTTCAAAAAGTTCAGGAATGGAATTTTACATTAAAAATAAGAGCCACAGGAATCTACAGAAGCACAGATCAAGGTTATTTTTCATGGTACTGTTTCCAGGTAGCAATCCCTAGAAACTGATTTATAAATCAGAACATTCCTGGTTTATGATGTGAGCACAAAGAGACCCATTGAGAAAGGCTACAGAATCAGTCTGTTTTTTTGGCCCATAGCGCGGTGTTAAGGAGAACACATAAACCAGTATTCACAGCCCTGGCTGTTGCTCGGCACCAACAACAACATTTCAGAAAGTAGAGTTGAATAAATGACCCTGTGTATGTTAGGAAATATTTATCTCCTTGTGTGTTTGGAACCAAGAGGATTTAGTTCAGTCCCAGTGATTGAGTAAGGTCTAAGGTGCATCTGGTCTGTCACTCAGATTTCTGCTTTTTTTTTGGAAGTTAATTGCACGATTTATCATCTAAGAAATAAAAAGTGGGCAATTTTGGTTAATTGCGGCGAAGTTTATGTCAGAATGTGAATCTCTACCAGAGTTTAAAAAGTACTCTGAAACGTATACTCCTATGTTATACCCAAATCTAAATGACCTCCTTACTCCTCTGTCTGATTACATGCAAACACAGTCTGCAAGGCAACATGAGACATGCTGGTTAGGTTACTGTATCAGAGGCCTTCACACTGTCAAGACATTGAAGTTTATCATGGTGATAATGCACATACAGAAATGTGATTCATTCCTGCTTTATCTCATTAGGGAGACCATTTGGAAGAATCGTGTGAGGTTCCTGGAAGAAAGGGTTCTAAGTCTTTGGCCCTCATTTACAATCTGGAATGCTGGGAAACAGGGTAGGAAGTTGTACAGAAGTCTGTCATCAAAAAATCAGAAAAAGGTAGGTTTAACAAAAATGTAATTATTAAATGTCGCCAATAGTTAAATAATTATAAAACATTTTACCCAGACTCGCTGTATTTCTTTCAGGTATTAGGGTCTCAGACAAGACACCAACAGTGGCTAGGATGTAGGACTGAAACCCCAATATTTTAGTTTATTTTATAAGTCTGTGCAGAAAGAATCATCTGCTCCAGAGGTGATTGCATGAAGAAATAGGGATTTGGTATTTTACAACAAAACTTTATTATTAATACAGTATCAAACTCTTTAACTTCATACCGGAGAAGTACAGCTTACAATTTCCCTTAAACATTAGTACTCAATTCCCCATTAAACAACAAGAAAAGAAACGTACAGCTCTCAATCCATCTTAAAATCAGTAATAGTTGCTCTACACAGCAGATTTGACTCCTGTTAGAACCCCTTCAGATTCTGCCTGAATGTCTTCAAAACGTTGGTTCACCTGGTAGCAATGGCATCACCTCCCCAAGCTAAAAAATAAATAAACTCTCCAGGGACATCCCCAGTGAAACCACAGTGCATTAGCCCAGCCTGAAAAAAAACATCTCTCTGGTCAATTTCACCTTCTGGCTTCTTAAGGCTCGCAGGCCCTGCAAAACAGGATTTTAAAAAAAACATGACCACTGCAATCAAACATGCTATAAACCCAGACTTTTAACCCTTAAATTTCCCAAAACTTAGAATCCAATACTCCTAAAATGCTCCATTTGTCACACAGGTTTATGGACAATTGTTGGAACAAAGTATATATTTTTAAAATACACTTTTTTCCTGCTATTAAGTGATTAAGAATATCGTAAATTAGCATTTATTGTTCCAATTTGATTTATTTTGTTACTTTTTGTCAAAACAGTTGTTTTATTTTGTTGTGAAGAGCCAATACTGTATCTACAAGTTAGGCCTTACACCTTCCCAAACCAATTTTCACTGCTGAGAAGGTCCAATAATATCAAAATCTGACAGGTTCAATTTTAACTCTCTCCGTTAAGTGAAAAACTAGTGACAGTGAATCAGGTCACTACATTAGAGCTTTCCACACCAACTATTTCTTCCTGTAAGATGCCATTTAAAACCTCCCTCTATGGCGAAACCTTTGATTACCTGCCCTAACAGCTTCAATATGAATTCTTTTTGTCGGATTAGATTTCTGTGACTTTTCATTGTTACTTTTTTGCTGCATTCAAGGTATTCTATAAATGTGCTGGCTAGGCCAACATTTGTTGCCCATTCCTAACTGCCCTTCAGAAAGTGGTGGTGAGCTGCCTTCTTGAACCGCTGCAGACTTTGACCCAGGGAGAGTGAATGGACAGCGATATATTTCCAAGTCAGGCTGATGAGTGACTTGGAGGGGAACCAAGGTGATGGTCCTTTGCCCTTCTAAATGGTAGAGGTTGTGGGTTTGGAAGGTGCTGCCTAAGGAGCCTTGGTGAGTTGTTGCAGTGGGTCTTGTGAATGAAATGAAAATGAAATGAAATGAAAATTGCTTATTGTCACGAGTAGGCTTCAAATGAAGTTACTGTGAAAAGCCCCTAGTCGCCACATTCCGGCGCCTGTTCGGGGAGGCTGTTACGGGAATCGAATCGTGCTGCTGGCTTGCCTTGGTCTGCTTTAGCGATTAGCCCTGTGAGCTAAACAGCCCCTTGTAGATGGTAGACACTGCTGCTCCTGTGTAAGATGGAGTGAAAACTTGTGGAAGGGGTACCAATCAAGCGGGCTACTGTGTCCTGGATGGTGTCAAGCACCTTGAGTATTGTTGGAGCTGCACTCATCCAGACATGTGGGAAGTATTTCAGCATACCGCTGACTTGTGCCTTGTAGGTGCTGGACAATCTCTAACGCTCAAGTGAGTCACTTCTGAACTGCACTCGCCTTTGTTCTGTGGATAAATGTGGTGTTCAAAGTTTGGTTGTGCTGATTGGAGGATGATTGTGGATCAGGACACCAGGAGTGTCCTTCAGTAGGGTCTTCCATATCCACCTGGAAATGGCTTTGATTTGCCACCTTATTAACAGGATGCCAACTCTATCAATGTAATGTTTCCTCAGTACTGCACTGAAACGTCGCCGTAGGTTACGTGCTGAAGTCCATTGTGGGGCTTAAATCTGACTCAAGAGCGAGAGAACAACCAACCAGATTATTTCAATGGCAAAATACCTTGCCTTGCTTTGGTTCCTTCTTCCTAACCTATGGCCGGGATTTTCTGGTCCCACCTGTGGCGGGAATCGTCGCAGGCGAGAGGGAAAATGTGACGGATCAGTTAGAGGCCCATTCACCTCATCAGAAATTTCTAGTCCTGCAGTGGGCGGGACTGGGAAATCCCATCCTGTGTTCCCACCTCTTTGGTGTCCCTTTGAGATTGGTAATTCCTTGACTAAATTGATGATCAGCTGTCTGTATCTGTGATATTATTCAGCTAACCAACAGGGTTCCAATTATTAAACCATGCTCCGTTTTCCTTTCCTTTGGGAAACCATCCAACATTCACTCATTAAATCTAGATCAGCACATGAGGAACTGCACCCACCAACTGCCCTACTGTTAATAAACATAAACCCTAACCCTAATATTGCATTGAAGCATCTATGTATTGCCTCACCCCATCACCAATTTGTAACCTTGGGCAGCCATTGGCACAGTCAGATCCATGGTCCTACGTTTGCTGGGAATCTGTCATGTAGAACTTCCTCAGGACCAGAGATCTCTCCTGAACAGTGGGCCTATATTGATCAGTGAACCAATAATGAACAAGATATTGCTACCCCCACTACCTGAACCTCTTGAGAAAATGCATTATCAAAATTATGCACTCTATGGAACTGGATGGATATCTAGTCAAGATTAAGGTTGAGAACCATAGTGATTGATAGAAATAGTAAAATATTCAAAGGGGGCATAATTGTTTCAGTTTGGTTGGGCCGTGCACATGTTCTTTATAGAATAATGAAAATAAATACGAAATTCAGTAGGTCCGGAATTTGTCGTCAAAATATTACCATTGGGATAGGGCCCATATTGGAACATACTCAGCATAGTGTTTGGAAAGCAGACAGAATGGTTTTGTCTTGATCTGGGATTTCTTTCATATTTGTATCATATATAAAGAACAAGGGTTCTTTTTTTCTGATGCCTGAGGGAGTCCCTCCCAATGGCCAGTGGGTTTTTATGCTTCAAATTTGGATCATTCAATTGAAACATTCATTCCTGCTGCCAACTCGACCAGAAATAGTGTGTATGCAGAAAATGGGTCATGTTTGACTAATTTGCACTAATGCCTTGACTTTTTAACCTGGTTGTTTACCGTTTTTTATCCTGAAAATGCTTTGGTTACTTCCCGAATAGCTTTGATTATATGAAGCATGATACTGTCTAAATTTTCAGTGTTAAAGCCATTTCATGGTTTGGTACATTAATCGCCCAAATATGCAGAAGTGAATCTAAGCTCCTGTACTTGGCGGAGGTATACAAACTCTATCCTACCTGACGTCAAGGCGGACAAATAGATCCCCGTTCAGATGTCGTGCGTGACAATTCTCGAGGACATTACGTCAGCATCTTTCTACACGGTCTAACATGTGTGATATGAAATGACATTTGAATATATATGCTGCACATTCCAAAGTTAATGAAAACCTCTTACTTACAGCCCGTTCGTTATGACATTCCTGGCCGAGGCTAGTTTAAGTGAACCTGCACACTGGCCTGTGACTGAATTCCAGGACCTGGCTGCACTTTCACCACCTGACAATCTACATTCATCACAGTTCATAATTCACAAAGGAACAGTCTCTTGTTTTGCTGTACCCAGGAGTCGTTAGATTGCTCAGGGAACATTGACACACAAGGAGGTGTGCGCGACAGTATATGTCTTCTAAAGGCACGGCTGTGCCTTTGTGTCCGAAGAATTTTGAAGCAATTGTGGCATGGTAGCACTGTGGTTAGCACTGTTGCTCCACAGCTCCAGGGTCCCAGGTTCAATTCCCCACTTGGGTCACTGTGTGTGCGGAGTCTGCACGCCCTCCCCGTGTCTGCGTGGGTTTCCTCCGGGTGCTCCGGTTTCCTCCCGAAAGACCCAAAAGATGTGCTGTAATGGAATTGGCATTCTGAATTCTCCCTCAGTGCTAGCCCCGAGCAGGTGCCGCAGTGTGCTAACTCGGGGCTTTTCACAGTAACTTAATTGCAGCGTTAATGTAAGCCTACTTGTGACAATAATAAAAATGATTATTATTGTATAAATATTCTTCCCTTTTAAAATGTAGTTGTTTGTGTTTCCCCTACCTTCTGGATTTACCTCCCACCACGAGACTCCCTCCTTCAGCCGCGAAGGTTTGATGAGCTGCATCACAGATCCCTTCCTTGCCACGGTCAAAATTTTGTGCTGATCTCCAAGAGGTGGACTGGTCTATGTCTGCTCAGCTTAATCTCCCTCTCCTTCCCCTGGTGAAGTGATCGACCACTCTGTATTGTAGAAGCAGCCTCAGCCATGGGGGGTGGGCTGTGGGGTCACGGATGGCGGGTTGGGCCCGTGCACGGCCGGCGCCACGTTCTCTGGCTGGAATGGCGGGAGGTTGGAGTTTCAGTCGGCTCCGGTGCTGGCCCCACCCGGTACCAGAATTGGTGAGGGGTTCCCGCCGATATTTTTCACGTAAATGTCCTGTGGATTCTCCGTGCAAGCAGGCACTTAGCCGCAGATATGGAGAATTCAGCCCTCTGTCCGTCCCAGCCTTAAATCTATTCAGTGATGAAGCATACACAACCCTCTGGGGTAGAGATTGCCAAAGCTTGACAATCCTTTGAGTGAAGTAATTTTACCTCATCTCAGTCCTAAATGATTGGCCCTCCTTCTCCTGAGAATGTGCAGCCACCCCCACCCCCATGTATTAGGTTCACCGACCAGCGGAAAAAAATCTCTCAGCGTCTGCCCTACCAAATCCCTTCAGTATCTTGTCGGGGTTCAGTGAGACCCCCTCTCATTCTCCTAAACCCCAGAGAATATAGAGCCAAGATGGGAAGTTATTTCTTGATACGGGAAGTTGTTTTGAACCCAATTGTGCGGCCTGAAAGGATGGTGGAAGCCAACCCAATCACAAATTCCAAAGACAAATTGGAATGCATGCTTGAAAAGGGAAAAAAAATGTAGACCTTTGAAAAACAGAGTGGGAATAATTATAGAATTTCATGGAATTTACAGTGCAGGAGGAAGTCATTCGGCCCATCGAGTCTGCAACGGCCCTCAGAAAGAGCACCTTACCCAAGCCCACACCTCCACCCTATCCCCACACCTCCACCCTATCCCCACACCTCCACCCTATCCCCACACCTCCACCCTATCCCCACACCTCCACCCTATTCCCGTAACCTCACCCTTCCTTTTTTGGACACTAAGGGCAATTTAGCATAGCCAATCCACCTAACCTGCACATCTTTGACTGTGGGAAGTAACCGGAGCACCCGGAGGAAACCCACGCAAACATGAAGGAGAACGTGCAGACTCCGCACAGACAGTGACCTAAACCGGGAATCGAACCAGCAACTGTGCTAACCATTGTGCTACCGTGAGCTCTTTTAAAGGCGTGGTGGACTGAAAGTTCCCATTCTGTGCTGGTTTATCCTTTACAATCCTAAATTTACATGGGTTAAATTCTGTACTTGGGTCTCCTGAATAAGGGTTAGTTGTTTTACCTCTACATTCTCTTTCGAGGTTGAACATTTAAGGGTGTTTGCGGGTTTTTGTGCGCCGCTGGAGGCAGTGAAAATAAATAGAAGATAATAAATTAAGGAAGCATCATATAAATCTGTGTAATTGATACAAGTTTAAAACAGGAGACATTTTATTCCTTTAATTAATCCTTCATCTTAAATTTGAAGAAATGATCCAAATCCGAGGCGGTGTCCCATGATTTAGCAATTCTAACCATCTTTCAACAAGTATTTCCCAGCTTGCTTCAAATATTGATAGTGGTTGGTATTTTATTGCCAGAAACCACACAGATTATTGACCGCATTTCTTCCAAGCCATTGGAACTGGGTCTTACAACAGCAACTTCCATTTGTATAGTGCCTTTAGCGTTGAAAAACAATATTGCCGGCGAAGCTTATCGCCTTGCACTCATCCGGACACATTTGCACGAATACCAAATCAGTGACCAGCTGACAGTGCAGACACAGTTGCAGCACCCTGGAGTGATGTTACATGGACCCAGGGAGGGTGAGAAATGGGGGGTTGAGGGTTGTGGAAGATGGTGATTACGGACTAGGTTATGTCCTAAGTGAATTGGGCAAGTATGAGGGCCTCCCTGGCCCTCTGGGCTGGCCGGGCCTTCGCCAGTGCCGCCTGTCCTGCAGCCTCTGGCTAATCCTCCAGCCGCTGCTTGCCTGTCGTCTCCTCATCATCCTCGTCCTCCTCGGAGGTGAGCACTTGTTCCTCATCCCCAGTCACCAGCACTGCTGGGGTTGCCGCACTACCTTCTTGTTGGGGTGGAGCCTCCTGCAGCACATACTGTCCGTCATTTGTTCAAAGGACCAGCGATGCCTGTACACCCTGGGCCATCACGTGCCTCCCCATCTGGGTCCCTCCCTGGCCTGATGTGCAACCAGGTCCTCAGGGTGTGGGGCGGGTCCCTGCACATGGACAGCCGCCTCTGTCGACGCTGCTGCATCTGCCATTCAATATTTGAAAGGAATTGGGACAAGGCGTTAGACTGACAAATAGCGGTGGCTCCCACCCCAGGACCCTCCATTCCTCCATTGATTCCCCCCCCCCCCATCCCCCACTCCCAGAATGCCTTGGCCACGCACTCCAACCGGAGCAGGCCCCCTCAACGGATCCAAGACCCTGTACCCCAGGCACCCACACATATCTTCACCCGGATCAAGGGCAGCACGGTGGTGCAGTGGTTAGCACTGCTGCCTCACGGTACCAGGACCTGGTTTCGAACGCGGTCCTGGGTCACTGTTCGTGTAGAGTTTTCATATTCGCCATGTGTCTGGGTGGGTCTCACCCCCACAACCCAAAATGATGTTCAGGGGAGTTAGATTGGCCAAACTAAATTGTCCTTTAATTGGAAAAAAATAATTGGGTACTCTCAATTTATTTTCTTAAAACTGCACCTGGCCCAGGCGCTGGTCTCCTCCCGATTTCACTCACCCACTGTCCAGCCGTGGAGATGTCCCTGGAGCTGTGTATCATCCCCTGGATGTTTCATATTGGCTGCTGCGTCCGTGGTGTTGCACCCCCCCCCCCCCCCCCCCCCCCCCGCCTCACATCTTTCCACTGCCACAGGATATTCCAAAAAGTGGGAATGGCAGCAGATGGCCACTTACATGCCTGCCGACGTCTTTCTGATGTAAAGGGTGTCCAAGTATGTGAAGCAGCTCTCTGGGGCAGGGGCCTTCCTTCCTGGGCGCCCCATGTTCCACAGACGGCACTCTCCTCCTCCAGCACCACCGCCCCCAGCTCTGACGTTGCCCCTGGAGATTCACCTCTCCAATTGCTGGGGACAGCCTGCCGTACTCTGGCACAGTAAAATAAATTATTGCCCGCCCTTCAAGGACACCTCAACATGGAGGTATCTTCTCTTACTCCTTGCAATCTCAACATTATCCACCTCCATTGCTAATACTGCGGAGCTGCGAGGCGTCTAAATTATCCGCCAATAAAATAGGTGTTGTGAATCTGCTGCAAGCCTCCAGGGCATGGATCACGCTTTCTGAGACAATGGCGGAGCTTTAGACTTGCCAGTAAAGTTCCAGCCACACTGTTCTTCAATAGTTGAGGTCTTGACAGGTAGAATCGGCACAGAAATCAGTGTTAAGGTGTGTAATTGAACTAGTTGCCCACTATTATAGCACTGAACATCAATGATAAACTTAAGCCTTGGTCAAACAGGAGTAACTGATTGTCTGTCATAATTATCGCTGGATAACATCTCTGGCCCCGAACAATTAACGCTACAAGAATGGATCTGCATTCCAAAGGAAAATCAATATTGCAGACTTGTTAAAAAATGTACTTTTTAAAAAAAGGTTTTTTGAGCAGGATTTTGTAATCTCACATTCGGTGGGATCTTACAGTCAATGGACTTTTGGTTTCCTTGCCACATCCGCCACGACATAACCTGCTGTACCAGTACAGAAAATCCAGGACTCTGTGTTTTTCAGTTTATGTTTCTCTCTTAACCCTAATCTTACATTTACGTATACGTGCCAAGCTGTATTTCATTTTCCGTACAATGATTTCAATGTGCTTTTATAATTTAATTTCCTGGTTTGACATCTGTGAGGATTCGTCAGTCTGATTGGTTGACCTGCCACCTCACTGCTGTCAGCCCCTTTCACAAATGCTGCATCTCCCCTGTAGGAGGCACTGAACTGATATCAAAATAGAGAAAATCCATGCTCTGGAGATGCCAAACATTCTTGCTGTGTGCAAATTGGCTGCTGCATTTCCTCCAATATAACATTCTCTCCGATAAAAAAATACTTCATTGGTTGAAAAGGAATACCCTGAGGTCATGAAGGAAGCTGTTCAAGTCCACGTTATTTTCTTACTTGAGATAGAATCACTGTAAGTATGACTAGTAAGGTTAAGGTATTGACAGGAAGGTCAAAGAGGCAGTCAGGTCACAAATCATACAAGTCTATTTTGTATATGCCAATAACATTTCTCTCTGTGCACAAGCATCGTCTTATAATTGTTCAACAGCAGGTTCCAGGAATGCATGGGCCAGAGAAGCAGCAATAGTGTCTGCTGTTCAATGCTGCACCAGCTAGGTTTCCCACTTGTATTACAATGTTCGCCTTCACATATATTCATTCAAAAGCAAGCCTTTTGGATGAATTTTGCTTGCTTGTTGGCTGCAGTAATCATAAATATTCACAGTGAAAAGTCTTACAACACCAGGTTAAAGTCCAACAGGTTTGTTTCAAACACGAGCTTTCGGAGCGCAGCTCCTTCCTCAGGTGAAGGAGCAGTGCTCCGAAAGCTCGTGTTTGAATCAAACCTGTTGGACTTTAACCTGGTGTTGTAAGACTTCTTACTGTGCTCACCCCAGTCCAACGCCGGCATCTCCACATCATAAATATTCAAAGAACTCAGGAAGTTACGTCCTTAAAATCTAGAAATGGAAAAGGGTTGAATAATTCAAAAATTGCCATTGAAGGTTGCCTGCGCACCACCTCAATGCCCCCCCCCCCCCCTAGACCACCCACCGCCATCCCGCCATATTTGAAGTTTCTGGATAAAATTGCTAATGCTAATTAGCTAATGCTAACTATGGTTTCTGCTTTCTACAGGTTGTGTCTTTTTGTGATGTGGATCGAAGTAAGATAACAAAGGGTTTCTACACTTATCAAGAGTCAAAGGTTGGAATCTCTCTTCACACGTTCTATTTATTACTCTCCATAGTTTGATCCCGACACCTGTGCAATAACTCAGAACCCCGTTGCCATATCCCTCTAGTTCAACTGTTCCTAAGACTGCAATTCTTAACTGGGAATATTGCAATGTCCAATATATGCAAGTTTACTGTAATTCTGTTTGGATTTTAAAGAGGTAGGTTTCCCAGGACCCACAGGATGATAGGGTGTAGGTTTATCCCATGATTTCCCCATAAAATGGGTTCCTAATCCCAGTTTGGGGAGGGCTGAACGGGTGGGGTAATCAATTAAAACCCTCACTTGCAGCACTTCACCTCTTGCTCACCAATGCCCCCTATAATTTGCTGATACACATGGCTCACATACTGCAGAAAGAAGCTTGGCATATATGATAGAGCACCACATTATGGTACTTTCAGTGAACCATGTGTATGACGTTGCCCTCTAACCTACAGCAAGTTATTTTCCAATGGGGCCGTGGTTGTGAGATCACTAAGGCCTCCTGTCATCTTCTGAAAGTCACTTTTGGCGCTGGATTGAGATCGTGAAATGGTCACACCTGGAATTTGCTTTTTTAAAATCTGTTTTAACCTAATTTTTAAAAAATGTTTTCTTGGCATGTACGCATCATTGACAAGGCCATAATGTATTCCGCTCATTAATTACCCTTGAGTAGGTGGTGGTAGGCCACTGAGAGGCTTTCTAGGCCACTTCAGAGAGCAGTAAAGAGTCAACCACTTTGGTATTGGTCCAGCGTGGCGAGTAGGCCCGAGCTCCTGAGGACAGCAGATTGTCTCCTCTGGAGGACATTCGTGAACCAGGTGGGCTTTTACGACAATCCAGTATCTCATGGTCATTATCCATGAGACTGGTATTTAATTCAAGATTTATTAATTAATTAAATTTCCACACCTGCTGTGGTGGGTTTTGAACTGATGTCTCCAGAGCATTAACCTGGGCCTCTGAATTACCCATCCAGTAACACTACCACTGCTTTCTCTCACATTGTCAACACTGTTTATTCTGAACCTCTCAGTTATGTTAAAGCTTAGTAATTAATACCACAGTGTCTTTTTTTGCTATTGTGCAAGTACACTGATAGCTGAGTGCTGGGTAACTGGATAGGGAGGATCTTGCGATAGACGCTTCACTTAGTACTGAGTCAAGAAAGGTTATAAAAACAATAAAGATTAATGATAAACACATAATGATGTATTTGACACTTCATTAAGCTGACAGTTCACAGCGTAAATTGCTGAGAATTAGAGGCTCCTATAAATTTAACCCTTTGAGTACATGAATTCCCTTATGTTTGAGGATTTATTTGCAAGTTTAATGCCGGTGCAATGGAGCTTTAGCTTTGCATCAATGCTAAATTCCAACCTTAGTAGGTACAACTACCACTTAACCTCACTCCAGTGTCTTCCTCTCCAGATTCAAACTGTATTCACCTGATAACTGCAGTTTCATTGACAAGTATAACTATTTTGTCCCAACCCTACAGTTATACCAATAGTGCATGCTCACATGCTTCGCACCAGTACCTTGAGAGCTGGCAATGAGAGCCCAGGTTAAAATTCCTGCCTCGACTGATATTCAATTGGACCCCCTGGATGGCTGAGTTTCTCTAGGTCACCGACAGACCACATGATAAAATATTTCCTGATGACTACTCCTTGTAAAGGAAGTGAAAAGACGGCACGGTGGCACAGTGGTTAGCACTGCTGCATCACGTTGCCGAGGACCCGGATTCGAATCCAGTCCCGGTCAATGTCTGTGCGGAGTTTGCACATTCTCCCGATGTCTGTGTGGGTCTCACCCCCACAACCCAAAGATGTGCAGGGTATTTGATTTGATTTGATTTGATTTATTATTGTCACATGTATAGTATACAGTGAAAAGAATTATTTCTTGCATGCTATACAGACAAGGCATACCATACATATGGAAGGAAGGAGAGACTACAGAATGTAATGTTATTGTCATAACTAGGGTGTAGAGAAAAGATCAACTTAATGCAAGGAAGGTCCATTTAGAAGTTTGATGGCAGCAGGGAGGAAGCTGTTCTTGAGTCGGTTGGTACCTCAAACCTTTTGTACCTTTTTCCTGACGGAAGAAGGTGGAAGAGAGTATGTCCGGGGTGTGAGGTCCTTAATTATGCTGGATGCCTTTCCGAGGCAGCGGGAATTAAAGACAGATTCAATGGATGGGAGGCTGGTTTGCGTGATGGACTGGGCTACATTCACGACTTTTTGTCGTTTCCTGCCGTCTTGGGCAGAGCAGGAATCATACCAAGCCGTGATCCAATCAGAAAGAACGCTTTCAATGGTGCATCTGTAAAAGTTGGTGAGAGTCGTAACTGACATGCCAAATTTGGTAGGTGGATTGGCCATGCTAAATTGCCTCTATGGCAGATATCTGTAAGGGACAACACTAGTATCTGGCACAAACTTGCATGCAGAATTGCCTTGTACAATGGTTGCGCATATTTTATTTAACTACATTACGATAATCTTTGGTTTTATCTACAGGCAACATATTGGAATGATCCAATTAGTCTTACTTCATACATCCTCTAGTTTTGGCCAGTGAGCTTATCAACAGTTTCCATGTGCACTTTATTCTATACTGTCACTTTGTATTCATACAGAATGCATCTTCACATCAGTGAGCTTTCTGTGTAAATACAATTCTACGTCTTTGTTTTTAAATCATGAGACACCCACCTAGTAACCAACATGTAAAATGGGAGCTACCCCAAGGGCTTAAACCTCCTGATCAAAGGGGTAGGACATTTTACAGAATGTTATAATAACAGGTCGCCACATAGAGGCAGAAAAACTGTCACAGTCCTCTGAAAACATAGAAACATAGAAAATAGCAGTTGGAGGAGGCCATTTGGCCCTTCAAGCCCAAGGTCATTCATTATGATCATGGCTGATCAGCCAACTCAATAACCTTTCCCCCCCCCCACCCCCATACGCTTTGATCCATAGAACCATAGAATACCTACAGTGCCATAGGAGGCCATTTGGCCTATCGAGTCTATACCAACCGTCTGAAAGAACACTTCACCCAGACCCATTCCACACCCCATCCCCGTAACCCCACTGAATCTGCACATCAAGGGACAATTTAGCTTGGTCAATCCACCTAACCTGCACATTTTTGGACTATGGGAAAAACCGGAGCACCCGGAGGAAACCCGCGCAGATACAGGGAGAAAGTGTAAACTCCACACAGACAGTCACTAAGGCTGAAATTGATCCCGGATCCCTGGCGCTGTGAGGCAGCAGTGCTAACCACTGTGCCACCATACCGTGAAATCTCTCTGGTCTCAAGTGCTATATCTTTTTTTTAGAAAATATTTTATTGAAGTATTTGTAATTTTCAGTTTAACAAATTAACATTTCTTAAACAACCACATGGGCCGACACATGCAAAAAACCTGAAAAACAATGTCCCCTACTACCCCCGCCCTATTCCCTAATTACCCGTGTACTGAGTTCCCTGTCCTTATCGAACACTGCCATGCCTCCTATTTTCTCCTCCCCCCCCCACCCCCCCCCCCCCCCCCCCCCCCCCCATCTTGTGCTGTATCTAACTCCTTCTTGAAAACACAAAATGTTTAGGTCTCAACTGCCTCCTATGGTAGTGAATTCCACAGGCTCACCACACTCGGGGTAGTCCTGTTAGAATTTTATAGGTTTTTTAAAATTTAGAGTACCCAATTCATTTTTTCCAATTAAGGGGCAATTTAGCATGGCCAATCCACCTAGCCTGCACATCTTTGGGTTGTGGGGGCGAAACCCACGCAAACACGGGGAGAATGTGCAGACTCCACACGGACAGTGACCCAGAGCCGGGATTGAACCTGGGACCTCGGCGCCATGAGGCAGCAATGCTAACCACTGCGCCACCGTGCTGCCCTAGAATTTTATAGGTTTCTATGAGATTCCCCCTCATCCTTCCAAACTCCAGCAAATATACTCTTAACCGACTCAATCTCTTGTCATACATCAGTCCCGCCATCCCAGGAACAAGTCTGGTAAACTTTCACTGTATTCCCTCTATAGCAGGGGTGGGCAAACTTTTCCGTGCAAGGGCCACATTCAGAAATTCACAATTCACAAAGGGCCGCATAGTATATTAAGTAAAATAATTACTTCACCCGGTTATGATTCTGGGCGCCTCATATAGAACATAGAACAGTACAGCACAGAACAGGCCCTTCGGCCCTCGATGTTGTGCCGAGCAATGATCACCCTACTCAAGTCAACGTATCCACCCTATACCAGTAGGTAACCCAACAGCCCCCCCCCATTAACCTTAAAAAAAAATTAAAAAAAAAAAAAAAAAAATTTATAAAAAAAATTTTTTTTTTTTTTTTTTAATGACTTGGTGGGCCGCAGAAATACCTTTGGCGGGCCGCATGCGGCCCGCGGGCCGTAGTTTTCCCACCCCTGCTCTATAGCAAGAACATTCTTCCTCAAATAATACTCACTTTATCCCAGATGTGGCCTCACCAAGGCCTTGTATAATTGCAGCAAGACATCCCTGCTCCTGTACTCAAATCCTCTCGCTATGAAGGCCAACTAACCATTTGTCTTCTTTACTGCCTGCTGCGCCTGCATGCTTGCCTTCAATGATTGGTCTACCAGCCAGGTATCATTGCACATTCCCTTCTCTCAATCTATAGCCATTTTTGTTTATGCTGTGAAGGGGATAACGTCACATGTATCCACATTAGACTGCAGATGCCATGCATTTGCCCACTCACTCAACTTGTCCCAATCTCACTGAAGGATCTCTGCATCCTCCTCACAGCTCACCCTACCACCTAGCTTTGTGTCATCTGCAAATTTGGAGATATTACATTTAGTTCCATCATCTAAATCATTAATATATGTTGTGAATAGCACTGATCCCTGCAGTGCCGCAATAGACACTGCCTGCCATTTGAAAAAAGACCAAAAGACCTGTTTGTTCCTATTTTTTTATTTCCTGTCTGCCAACCAAGTTTCTATCCATCTCAATACAGTATCCCCAATCCCATGCACTTTAATTTTACATGCTAGCCTCTTATGTGGCACTTTGTCAAACAGCATCAGAAAGTCCAGAGAAACCACGTCCACTGGCTCCCCTCATCAGCTCTACTAGTTACATCCTCAAATACTTCTAGTGGATTTGTCAAGCAGGATTTTCCTTTTGTAAACTCATGCTGACTCTGTCCAATGCTGCCACTATTTTCCAAATGCTCTGCTATTAAAACTTTAATAATGGATTTTAGAGTTTTCCCCACTACCGATGTCAGGCTGACTGGTCTATAATTTCTTGTTTTCTGTCGACCTCATTTTTTCAATTGTGGGCTGACATTAGCTACCCTCCATCTGAAGGAACTGTTCCAGAGTCAATAGACTCTTGGAAGATGACCACCAATACATCCACTATTTCCAGAGCCACTTCCTTAAATACTGTGAAATGAAGATTATCAGGCCCTGGAGATTTATTGGCCTTTAATCCCATCAATTTTCTAAACTCCATTTCCCTCCCAATAGTGATTTCCTTCAGTTCTTCCCCCTCACTAAACCCTGTGCTCCCCAACATTTCTGGTACATTATTTGTGTCCTCCTTTGTGAAGACATCCAAAGTATGTATTTATTTGGTCAGCCACTTTTTTGTTCCCCATTAAACACTCCCCTCTTTCTGACTGTAAGGGACCTACGTTTGTCTTCACCAATCTTTTTCTCTTCACATACTGATGGAAGGTTTTACAGCCAGTTTCTATGTTCCCTGCAGCTCACTCTCGTACTCTATTTTTCCCTTCTTAATCAATCCCTTTGTCCTCCTTTTCTGAATTCTAAACTGCTCCTAATCCTCAGGTCTGCTATTTTTGCTGGTCAATTTGTATGCCTCTTCCTTGGATCTAATACTGTCTCTAATTTCCCTTATAAACCATGATTTGGCCAACTTTCCCATTTTATTTTTGCACCAGACAGGAATAAACAATTGTTGCAATTCATCTATGCACTCTTTGAATGTTTGCCATTGCCCATCCACCGTCATACCTTTAAGTAACATTCTCCAATCCATCCAAACCAGCTCACGCCTCATACCATTGTAGTTTCCTTTCTTTAGATTCAGGACCCTAGTCATGGAATCAACTAATTCACTCACCATCTTGATGAGGAATTCTAGCATATTATGCTTCTCATCTCCAAGGGGCCTCGCACAACTAGATTGTCAATTATTCCTTTCTCATTACACAATGCCCAGTCTAGGGTGGCCTGTTCTCTAGTTGCTTCCTCAACGTATTGGCCCAGACAACTATCCTATATTCACTTCAGGAATTCCTCCTCTACTGTATTGTTATTAATTTGATTTGCCCAATCTATTTGCAAATTAAAGGGACCCGTGATTACAGATGGTCCTTTATTGCATGTGTCTCTAATTTCCTGTTTAATGCCATTCCCAATATCACCAGTCCCAATATCCCAACAGTTTGGGGGTTTACTTACAACCCACAATAACTTTCTTTTCCCCTCTAGCTCTACCCCTCTAGCTCTATCCCTCTCAGCTCCACCCATATAGATTCCACATTGTAGGAGCTAATATCCTTCTTCACTATTTTGTCTTTAACCAATGCATTATTATAGAATCATAGAATTTACAGTGCAGAAGGAGGCCATTCGGCCCATCGAGTCTGCACTGGCTCTTGGAAAGAGCACCCTACCCAAGGTCAACACCTCCACCCTATCCCCATAACCCAGTAACCCCACCCAACACTAAGGGCAATTTTGGACACTAAGGGCAATTTATCATGGCCAATCTACCTAACCTGCACATCTTTGGACTGTGGGAGGAAACCGGAGCACCCGGAGGAAACCCACGCACACACGGGGAGGATGTGCAGACTCCGCACAGACAGTGACCCAAGCCGGAATCGAACCTGGGACCCTGGAGCTGTGAAGCAATTATGCTATCCACAATGCTACCGTGCTTATTATTATGATTTTTTTTTTACTGAGGTCCTGTTTGATTCTAGCCCTTGATTTCTCAGCCTATCACTTTTCTTATTCCCCTTTCTGTCTTTTGTTATTGTCCATGTTTCCCCCTCCTTTTACTCCTTGCATAGGTTCCCATCCCCTTGCCATTTCAGTTTAAACCCTCCCCAACTACCCTAGCAAATACTGCTCCGAGGACATCAGCCCTGGTCCTGCCCAGGTGTAACCAGTCCAGTTTGTACTGGTCCCACCTCCTCCAGAACCAGTCCCAGTCCCAGGAACCTGAAACCTTTCCCCTTAAACTATCTCTTCAGCCATGTATTCATCTGATATATCCTGCTATTTCAGCTTTGACTAGCAAGTGGCACTGGTAATACTCCTGAGATCACTACCTTTGAGGTCCTACCTTTCAACTTACTTCCTAACTCCCTACATTCTGCTTTGAGGATCTCATCCTTTTTTATGTTGTTTCCACCAATACATAACACATGCTGTTCACCGTCCCCCTCCAGATTGTCCTGTAGCCATTCTGAGACATCCTTGACCCTTGCACCAGGGAGGCAACATACCATCCTGTCGTCTCGAAATACCTACTTAGTCCACTTACAATTGAATCCCCTATAACTATTGCATCCCACACATTTTACTCCTCCCCTGTGCAACAGAGCCAATAGAGTTGCAATTAATTTGGCTGCTGTTGCTTTCCCCATCGAGGCCATTCCCCATAGCAGTATATCTGTTTTGCATGGGAATGGCCACAGGAGATTCCTGCACTACCTGCCTAGACCTTTTGCTCTGCCTGGTGATCACCCTTTCCCTTCCTACCTGTGGAGTCTTAACCTGTGGTGTGACCACCTCACTATACATGCTATCCATTATACTCTCCACCTCGCAGATGTTCCACAGTGTCCTGAGCCACCACTGCATCTCTGAAATCTGGGCTTCCAGGAACTGCCGCTGGAGACACTTCCTGCATACATGATGCCTTGGGCATGGAAAACATTCCTGGTTCCCCACATAGAGCAGGAGGAGCACCACACGGTTCTGAGATCTCCTGCCATAACCTACCCCTTTAAATTAAACCTTTTGGAAGATAAGTAAAATACAATAATATCAATTACTCTCAGGCCCTTCTTCCCTGGTTCTCATTGTAACAGAATATAGCCCTTACAAACTATAAGCGATAGAAGTAGTAAATACTTACCTGATTGTACTCACCCAAACAGCCGCTTCCACTTGACGCACGTCACTTTTGAAAAACCTGATTGGACCTCAGGAGCTCCAGACTCCCAAGTTAGCACTCCGCTCTCAGTCTTGCTATTTCTCTTTTATCCATCCGGCTTTGCTCTCAGTCTCGCTCTTTCTCACCCTCTTTTATCCTAAATTGCACCTAGAACATACGGTAGCTCCTCGAGACATCTTATACAAGAAATATTTCATGTTTCTTTGTCGAATTGATGGTCCACCAGTCTAAACATGGCAGGTTCTTGAGCAGCTCAACATTTGTTAGCATAATCCCCAGTTGACCAGGGAGAACCGGTGGATATTGTTTTTCCAAGCTTTCAGACGGTTTTTGACAAAGTCTCACATAGCAGATTAATATGTAAAGTTAAAGTGGTTGGGATTACGGGTAGTGTCTTGAAATGGATAGAAATCTGGTTAGCAGACAGGAAACAAAACGTTGGAATAAATGGGTCTTTTTCTGATTGACAGGCAGTGACTAGTGGGGTACCGAAGGGATCTGTGCTAGGAGACCAACTGTTCACATTATGGGGCGGGATTCTCCCCCGCCATGCCGGGTGGGAGAATCACCGGGGTGCCGCGTGAATTGTGCCAAGACCCCCGCACGCGATTCTCCCACCCCTCCAAAACCAGCGGCGCGCAATTCACGCCGGGCCACTCGGAGAAACGCCGCAAGTGGAGAGCGGCGATTCTCTGGCTCGGATGGGCCGAGCGGCCGCTACGACACAACAGGTTCCCACCGCCGCCGTCCACCCCTGGTCGCTGCCTGCGGGAACTCTGCGGGAACGCTGGGGGGGGGGGGCCTGTGGGGGGTGGGAGGGGGGGCTCCTTCACCGGGGGAGGGGTGCCTCCGATGGGGTCTGGCCCGCGATCGGGGCCCACCAATCGGAGGGCCGGCCTCTTCCCCCCCTCCCCCGGGCCTCCCTCCTTCCGCGCGCGGCCCCAGAACACCGGCACCATGTTGGTGAGGGGCCGACGCGCGTAAGAAGTTCACCGCGCATGTGCAGGATGGCGCGGTGCCCATTTGGCGCCGCGTAAGGACACTGGAGCGGCATGAACCGCTGTGGGGACCAGAATAGGTCATGCCCGGGCCCTGTTCGTGCCGTCGTGGAAAGCAACGGCGTTCACGATAGCGCGGGCACTTGGTCCGCGCTGCGGAGAATCGCCCCCTATATTAATGATTTGGACAAGAGAACTAAATGTATTATCTTCAAATTCGCAGAGTTGGGTGGGCAGGTGAGTTGTGAGATAGATGCAGAGGTGCTTCAGCAGGATTTGGGCAGGCTGAGTGAATGGGCACATGCGTGGCAGATGCAGAATAATGTGGATAAATGTGAAGTTATCCACTTAGTTTGCCAAAATAGGAAGTCAGATTATTATTTGAAAGGGTTTAAATTGAGAGAGGTCGATACTCAGCCGCTGAAAGTAAACACACAGATACAGCAGGCAGGAAAGAAGGTAAATGGTATGTTGGCCTTCATAGCGAGAGGATTTGAGTATAGGAATCAAGATGTTTTAATGCAATTGTATCGGGCATTGGTGATCCCACAACTGGAGTATTGTGCGCAGTTTTGGTGTCCTTATCTGAGGAAGGATGGTCTTGCTATGGAAACAGGCTGATTCCTGGGATGGCAGTACTGTCATATGACAGGGGCTGGTTTAGCACAGTGGCCTAAACAGCTGCTTGTAATGCAGAACAAGGCCAGCAGCGCGGGTTCAATTCCCGTACCGGACTCCCCGAACAGGCGCCGGAATGTGGCGACTAGGTGCTTTTCACAGTAACTTCATTGAAGCCTACTTGTGACAATAAGCGATTATTATTATCTCTTTAGCCCTAAGAAATGAAATGAAAATTGCTTATTGTCCACTGTGCTAAACCAGCCCCTCAAAGGATATGAGAGGAAGGCGGGATCAGGGTATTGAACTTGATGATCAGCCATGATCATAATGAATGGCAGAGCAGTATCAAAGGGCTGAATGGCCTCCCCCTGCTTCTAATTTCTATGTTTCTATATCTCTATAATATTCTGACAAGTGCTATTGTTTCTTCTAGGATAAGCCAAAGCCAAAAATTCCCATTTACCACTTTACAGAAGCGAAGCCTCCTTTCATCATCTGTGTAAAATTGGTGAGTGACAGCCGCTTGTTTCATAATTAGAAAATACACAACGGGCAGCCATAAAATCAACTATGCCGCAGGTGAGTAAAATCCAAGATGGTGTACAGTGGTTTTTGAAGATGGTTCTTTCATTTCTCATAATAGAGTTAAAATTCACTGTCAACTGAGAGGACAAACCTTCCTTTTTCCTCTGAGTGTTCTAGTAACTTTCAACTGGGGTCATAATGGGTCCAAAACACGAACACTGGATTGAAAGTCTGATTCAGCTAGTCCCTTCATTTACTGCTGAAGAGGATCTAGCCCAGCATGCATCTTTCTTGGTGATATTCAGTATGTAATGAACTCCAATTGGCTTTATTGGTTGGCCAATTGGAGTATGAGCTCCCTCAATGATAGCTCATTGAGGGGGCTGATATAAGCACCTGTGTAGGCTTTGTGAGCCAGTCTTGAGTTGACTGGACTGCTAGCAGCACTGTTTGTAGCTGCTCCTGTAATATCGTTATTGTAAATAAATATTGGTGTGGTGACGGAACTCCTGCCTCCCGTGGATTACTACAGTGGCGACGAGGTAAACTACGAATTTTGCGGAGACCAGCTGCCGCACTCGGAGGGTAAGCCTTGCCATTTTAAAAATGCCGTTTTTTGGGAGGTTAGAGGCATTTGACCCGGCTATTGAGGACTGGTCCCAGTATGTGGAGAGAATGTGTTACTTCTTCCGGGCAAATGATATACTGACGGACGAAAGGAGACGGCTTATCCTGCTGTCGGCGTGCGGACCCTCCGCTTTCGCCATTACACGTAGTCTGACTTATCCCGATGCGCCGGACACGAAAACTTTCCAAGAAGTAACGGAATTGGTGAAAGAGCACTACGACCCAAAACCACCCCTCATTTTGCGTAGGTACAGATTCTACACAGCGAAGCGGGAAGACAGGGAGTCATTCACGAATTTCTTGACCCGCCTGAGAAGGCTGGCGGAAAAATGTGAGTTCGGCCCGACGCTAAATGAAATGCTTCGGGACCGGTTAGTGTGTGGTATAAACGACTTCACAATACAGAAACGCCTGTTGGCGGAAACGGAGCTAGACTGCAGGCAGGCGTTACAGCTCGCACTGTCCCTAGAAAAGGCAGCAAGTGGGGCGCAGGCACTACAGGGCACACCAATGGAGGTAGATACCTGTGAGAGGGACTACCACAACGGATCCTGCTACCAGATAGCCGCTCTCAGGAAAAACCTGAGGAATAGAGGGAAAAAGGAAAACCCCAGAACTGCCCCCAAGTCTGCCAGGACTAACTGGAGACAGAGGGAAGTACCGGCTGAGGCTCCCCCAACAGAGAAGGACCGTTTCTGGCACCAGACAGAGTGGGGTAACAACGACAGAAACCCTAGAAGGAGGTGGTAAAAGAGGAACAGCAGGTGGGGACGCAGGGAAGTACATAACCTAGACGCCCCATCCTCCTCCGAAGGGGAACAATTATATAATATTACAACGAAGAAAGCAGAACCCATTAGGATTACCCCACGGGTGAACGGGCGGCCGACAATAATGAAAATAGACATGGGTGCGGCCGTATCAGTAATGGGAGTGGCAGCATTTAGAAAAATCAAAGATGGACTCCAGCCACTAACCCTAACAAAAACATCAACAAAACTTAAAACCTACACGGGGGAACCCCTGGAAGTTCTAGGCACGACTCATGTACCTGTGGAATATGAGAAACAATTGCTCAACATCAACCGTTGATGATAGTAGAGTGCGCCCGACCGAGCTTAATTGGACGGAACTGGCTGAAAGATCTAAAATTAGATTGGATGAAAATTTTCCAGAGTGGAAGCGGGCAGTTGAGTGGAGTACTCCAAAAATACCCGGAGGTCTTCCAGGAAGGTTTGGGGGAAATCATAGGCGCCAAAGCAACTTTGCACGTAGACCCAGAAGCCCTTCCGAAATTTTGTAAGGCCAGGCCGGTACCTTTTACAATAAGAAAGAAAGTAGATGACGAAATAGAAAGGTTACGGCACGACGGCATTATCAGACCAGTACAATTCTCGGAATGGGCAGCGCCAGTGGTACCAATTTTGAAGCCAGACGGCTCGATACGTCTCTGTGGAGATTTCAAACAGACAGTAAACAAATACGCACTGCTGGACAAATACCCAATCCCGAAAATAGATGACCTATATGCCAAATTGGCAGGTGGGCTTTTGTTCACGAAACTAGACATGAGCCACGCCTACCTGCAGTTAAAACTGGACAAGAAGTTCGCTATGATCAACACCCTGAAGGGCCTTTTTCGTTATACTAGGCTACCTTTTGGAGTGTCATCAGCCTGCGCTATATTCCAGCGTACGATGGAAAATATTCTGCAGGGACTACCGCAGGTGGCGATTTATTTGGACGATGTCTTAATCACGGGTAGGACAAACAGGGAACACTTAAGGAACCTGGAGGAAGTGCTCAGGTGTTTCGCAAAGGCAGGCGTACGGCTAAAAAGGGAAAAATGTGTTTTTCTGGCCCCACAAGTGACGTACCTGGGATATAAAGTAGACGAGTCAGGCTTACATCCATTAGAAGACAGAGTAAGGGCAATAAAAGAAGCCCCAGCTCCCACCACGGTCCAGGAGTTACGATCATTTCTAGGGTTGGTAACCTATTATGGAAAATCTTTTGAAAATAGGGCGTCCATCCTGGAACCCCTCCACCAGCTACTAAAAAAGGGGCAAGAATGGAAATGGTCCACCCGCCAAAACCGAGCATTTAGGGACATTAAGGAACAGCTGTCATCTGAAAATGTCCTAGAGCATTATGACCCAAGGAAGGAGTTGGTGGTCACTTGTGATGCACCCCATACTGGGTAGGAGCCGTCTTAGCCCATAGAGGAAGGAATGGGGAAGAACGGCCAATAGCCTATGCTTCGAGGACCTTGGTGATGGCTGAGAGGAAGTACACCCAAATCGAGAAGGAAGGACTGGCGGTGATATTCGCAGTAAAAAAATTTCACCAGTATCTGTACGGGCGGAAAATCACCATAGTGACGGACCATAAGCCGTTATTGGGGTTATTAAAAGAAGACAAGTCAATACCCCCGATTGCATCAGCTAGAATCCAACGCTGGGCGTTGCTCCTGGCAGCATATAGATACGTTCTGGAGCACAGACCGGGAACGCGAGTAGCACATGCAAATGCTTTCAGCAGACTTCCCCTCCCGGACACTCCGCCGCAAATACCAAAAGTAGAGGAGACAGTAATGACTCTAAATGTTTTGGACACCCTACCAGTAGACTCACAACATATTCGGTTGTGGACACAAAAAGACCCAGTTTTAGCCAAGATGAAGCATTTACTGCTAACAGGGGAACTGGAAAGACCAGTGGAGCCCCAGATGCACCCATACTGGAGCAGAAGGGACTAAATAACCGTAGAAGACGGTATCCTATTATGGGGAGCCCGGGTAATCGTCCCAGCTCAGGGCCGTCAGGCAATCTTAACTGAGTTACATCACGGACACCCAGGGGTGTCTAAAATGAAGATGCTAGCTCGAAGCTACGTTTGGTGGCCAGGTTTGGACACAGACATATCAGCCTTGGTACGTCGGTGCCAGGAGTGCCAACAGGGGCAAAGAGTGCCACCAGCGGCGCAATTGCACCCGTGGGAATGGCCAGGCAGATCGTGGACCCGCCTGCATATTGACCACGCCGGCCCTTTCATGGGCTCAATGTTTTTGGTGATAGTGGACGCCCACTCCAAATGGTTGGACGTCCACCGGGTAAACACGGCAAGCACAGCATCGACAATTGAAAAGCTCAGGGCCTCGTTTGCAACACATGGACTTCCGGAGGTATTGGTGTTGAATAACGGAACGGCATTCACAAG
This sequence comes from Scyliorhinus canicula, assembly GCF_902713615.1. Taxonomy (NCBI): domain Eukaryota; kingdom Metazoa; phylum Chordata; class Chondrichthyes; order Carcharhiniformes; family Scyliorhinidae; genus Scyliorhinus; species Scyliorhinus canicula. Next base: position 47,859,050 of record NC_052163.1, read on the forward strand.
TGGGGAATTTGGAAAATTCCTGAAGGAAAACGGAGTCCGTCACATCAAAACGGCCCCTTACCATCCAGCGACCAACGGCCTGGCAGAGAGAGCGGTCCAGACACTTAAAGCGGGACTCGAGAAGCAGCCGGCAGCGTCAATGGACACAAAGCTCTCCCGCTGGCTGTTTATATACAGGACCACACCGCATTCCACAACGGGCATACCACCAGCTGAACTCTTAATGGGAAGGCGGCTGCGAACGAGTCTGAGTCTCCTTTTCCCAAATTTAACGGGGAAAGTGGAGAAACATCAGGAGGCCCAACGCAGGAGGCATGATAATAGTCCGGGGCACCGGTTTGGGTCAAGAATTATGGGAATGGACCAACGTGGGTCAAAGGCACGGTAGAGTCCCAAACAGGGCCCATATCCTATGAGGTTTCAATAGGAGGTAAGGTGCTGAAGAAACACCTAGACCAAATAAGGGCAGCGGAACCACACCTGGAGGCAGGCGAAGCAGGACCGCCTCAAGATGGGATAGCCCAGACGGAAAGGATACCCACACCCCAGCCCCGAGCAATTTCTCCAGACCCCGTCATCCAGTCATCAGAGTCGGAGATGGACACACTCGACGAGGCCGCCGCGACACCTCTCCCCGAGGAGGAGGAAGAACAACTTCCAAGGAGGTCGTCAAGGAAAAGACAGGCACCTATAAGGTACATCCCGCCCACTTCAGAGAACGACCCGGCGGACGACACAGAGGTGACAGACCCAGACATGAGGAGCAGGAAGAAGCTCAGAGGAATGCCAGCTGGCAGGAATTCCTCGGACCTTGGGGGGGAGGGGTGTAATGAACTCCAATTGGCTTTATTGGTTGGCCAATTGGAGTATGAGCTCCCTCAATGATAGCTCATTGAGGGGGCCCATATAATCACCTGTGTAGGCTTTGTGAGCCAGTCTTGAGTTGACTGGACTGCTAGCAGCACTGTTTGTAGCTGCTCCTGTAATATCGTTATTGTAAATAAATATTGGTGTGGTGACGGAACTCCTGCCTCCTGTGGATTACTACACAGTACTTGGCATTTGGAGAAGGCATACGCCTGCAAATTTGTATCTCTGTTTCACACCACACACCATACCAGTGGGACATCTTCAATAAGCACGGCCAGCATGGAAAACAACACAGTTGTCAGTATTGCAGTTATTAACTGGCACTATCATCTCCTGTTCTTGCCAAAGAGGCAGCTTGATCTCGACATGTAATTAGGGTGGTGTGTGAATAAGATGAAATCATTGAATAAAATAAATACTACCAGTGACTATAAAGGATAAAATTAAGTTTGATGAAATGTTCCCGAAAGACATTAATTTACCAATAATTTTTTAAAATAAATTTTGTGTACCCAATTTTTTTTCCCAATTAAGGGGCAATTTAGTGTGGCCAATCCACCTAGCCTGCACATTTTTGGGTTGTGGGGGCGAAACCCACGCAAACACGGGGAGAATGTGCAAACTCCACATGGACAGCGACCCAGAGCTGGGATCGAACCTGGGACCTCGGTGCCGTGAGGCTGCAGGGCTAACGCACTGCGCCACTGTGCTGCCCTAATTTCACCAAAAATGAGCTGCCTGATTGCAATTATTAATTCTTGGACTTTGGCGAATCTGTCTCTCACTGATACCCAAGTGCCCCCTTCAAACCCAGAAGAGAGCAACTTGAAGCCAAGTTGTGCCCCTTCTCTAAAAATCACATTTTCTTTCAGCCCCCATCCACCCACTCCTAACCCGCCCAGACTTGGTGGTCCCTTATTGTTAAGATTGCACGTGTAAAATGGCAGCTTTGGTATAACACTGCAAGGTCCCTGCAGTATTGCCCGCTAGGAGTCTGCCTCTGCTGCTGGAGAATGAATAGATTGCCAACTTTGCACAGTGCTAAAACCTCCAGTTTTGCCCCCTGTGCAATTATCCCCCTCCAATCTAATTGAAAATTGTGAAGCAAGATTTTCATTGAGCGCTCATGCTAACATGGAATGTAGCTGAAATTTAGTTTAATTAATCTTTCGCAAGAGTCTGCGTGGGGTGAATTTGAAGCTAATTTGCAGTTTGAACCACAGCCTTTTAAATGACTAAACCATTTAGACTCACATGCGTACCCTCTTTTAGTTATAGTCTTAAAATCAATGCATTTTTCAATTTAGCTCCCAGCTACTTTCTGATTTAAAATCGAGCACTGAAAGAGTGCATGCTGCTTTTCTCAGCTCACTTCATAAGGGATGCATTTGACATTTTGATACTTGTGCCAATGAAGAGGGAAAATAAAAATCTCCTGAGTGTAGAATTTCCTAAAGTATTGGGTGGGAATTTTGGCGTAAGCCGCCGCGTGTTTCACGGCATCGGAGGTGGTCCTCCAATGGCCAGCAGTGAGATCTCATGCTCTCGCTGTTGTCAACAGGCTCCCCATTCAATGCACTCCTTGCCACCAGGAAACCCGTGGCGGGGGTGACCCGTCAGTGGGACCGGAAGAACAACGGGAAATTCCAGCCATGGTGTTCAGCATCGCATTAAACAAGACTTTTTGGGGGAAAACGTGAGACCTTGGGCGCGATTCTCCGCACCCCACGCCAGGTGGGAGAATCGCGGGAGGGCCGGGCGAATCACGCCACGCCGCCCTGGCACCCCCCGCGATTCTCCCACCCCCCCCCCCCCAAAATGGCGTGTTGCATTTTGCGACAGGCCGCTCGGAGAATCGCCGCTCGCCGTTTCTCATGGCGACCGGCGATTCTCCGGCCCGGATGGAACGAGCGGCCTGCTGAACCCGACCGGTTAACGCCGGCGCCAGCCACACCTTGTCGCTGCCGGCGTGAACAGCGCGCGACCGGTGAGTGTGGGGCCTGTGGGGGGTGGAGGGAGAATCGAGCACCACGAGCGTGCTCAGCAGATGTCTGGACTGCGATCGGTGCCCACTGATCGTCGGGCCGGCGTCTCTAAAAGACGCACTCTTTTCCCTCTGCCGCCCTGCAAGATCAAAGCCGCCATGTCTTGCGGGGCAGCGGAGGGGAAGACAGCAACCGTGCATGCGCGGGTCGGCGCCGGCCAACCTGCGCATGCGTTGCTGACGTCACTTCGGCACCGCCGGCCGCTTCATTCCCGGCGCGCCGCTTTGTCGCAAGCGTCAAGGCCCGGAGCGCGGAATTCACGCGCCGCCGCTCCTAGCCCCCGGGGGGGGGGGGGGGGGGGGGGGGGGAAATAGGGGGCAAGGAGTGGCCTCCGACGCCGGAGTGAAACACTCCGGGTTTCACTCTGGCGTCGGCTGTTTGTCTCCCTTTGGGAGAATTGCGCCCCTTATCTATTTTAAAAAACGATGGGAGGTGATATTTGAAATCACTGCACCCTAGTGGGGCAGCATGGTGGCACAGTGGTTAGCTCTGCTGCCTCATAGTGCCAGGGTCCCAGGTTCGATTCCGGTCTTGGGTGGGTGACTGTGTGGAGTTTGTACGTTCTCCCCTTGTCTGTGTGGGTTTCCCCCGAGTGCTCCGGTTTCCTCCCACAGTCCCAAGATGTGCAGGTTAGGTGGATTGGCCGTGCTAAATTTCCCCTTAGTGTCCAAAGATTTGTAGGTTAGATGGGGTTACAGGGATAGGTTTGGGGAGTGGACCGAGATATGGTGCTCTTTCAGAGGGTCGGTGCAGACTCGATGGGCCGATGGCCCCTTCTGCACTGTAAAAATTCTATGGTTCCTATTGGGAGATACAAAGGGCACAGCAGAAGATGTCCTTCTTAACTCTGTCCTGTAAATTTCCAACATAGCTTCTCCAGTTCCCAATGGAGCACTCATTGACAACATGTGATAATATTAAAAAAACAGTAATGTGAACATTGCAAATAGTACATAACTACTCTGTTCTTGGTTTCATGCCAATTGCATTTCCAGCACACTGACAAAATGGTTAAAGTCCTACATGAGGAGAGAAACATCCACCTACCCCGAAAGGTTACGAAGATGTAGCCATACTGCGGCAAAAAAACAAAATCTCAACGGCAGTGAGCATTATATAACAGAGAGCCACAGCATGTACCTTAAACCCACTAACCCATCACAACGGGCCTCTGGGGCATGCAGATCTCTGCATAGAACTCACTCACCACGCTATAATTCATATTAGGAGTATTTTCTTTACATTGTCAGAAATGTAGAAAGGATCACAGAGGTATAAAAGCCAACGCAAGTGTACTTTACATGAATGCTCGTAGTATTCGGAATAAGGTAAATGAATTGATGGCGCAAATCATTGTGAATGACTATGATTTAGTGGCTATTACTGAAACATGGTTAAAGGATGGTCACGACTGGGAGTTAAATATCCGAGGGTATCAAACTATACGGAAGAACAGAGTGGATGGTAAGGGAGGTGGTGTAGCTCTGTTATTTAAGGATGACATCCGGGCAATAGTAAGGGATGACAGCGGAGCTATGGAGGATAAGGTTGAATCGATTTGGGTGGAAATCAGGAATAGTAAGGTGAAAAAGTCACTGATAGGAGTAGTCTATAGGCCACCAAATAGTAACATTATGGTGGGGCAGGCAATAAACAAAGAAATAATAGATGCATGTAGAAATGGTACAGCAGTTATCATGGGGGATTTTAATCTACATGTCGATTGGTTTAACCAGGTCGGTCAAGGCAGCCTTGAGGAGGAGTTTATAGAATGTATCCGTGATAGTTTCCTCGAACAGTATGTAATGGAACCTACGAGGGAACAAGCGGTCCTAGATCTGGTCGTGCGTAATATGACAGGATTGATTAACAATCTCATAGTTAGGGATCCTCTCAGAAGGAGCGATCACAATATGGTGGAATTTAAAATACAGATGGAGGGTGAGAAGGTAAATTTAAACACTAGTGTTTTGTGCTTAAACAAAGGAGATTACAATGGGATGAGAGATGAGCTAGCTAAGGTAAACTGGGAGAAAATACTTTATGGTGAAACAGTTGAGGAACAGTGGAGGACCTTCCAAGCGATTTTTCACAGTGCTCAGCAAAGATTTATACCAACAAAAAGGAAGGACGGCAGAAAGAGGGAAAATCGGCGGTGGATATCTAAGGAAATAAGGGAGAGTATCAAATTGAAGGAAAAAGCATACAAAGTGGCAAAGATTAGTGGCAAACTAGAGGACTGGGCAATCTTTAGGGGGCAACGGAAAGCTACTAAAAAATCTATAAAGAAGAGTAAGATAGATTATGAGAGTAAACTTGCTCAGAATATAAAAACAGATAGTAAAAGTTTCTACAAATATATAAAACAAAAAAGAGTGGCTAAGGTAAATATTGGTCCTTTAGAGGGAGATTTATTGGTCCTTTAGAAGGGAGATTTAATAATGGGAGATTATTAAATCTCCAGGGGCAGCAGGGTAGCATGGTGTTTAGCATAAATGCTTCACAGCTCCAGGGTCCCAGGTTCGATTCCCGGCTGGGTCACTGTCTGTGTGGAGTCTGCACGTCCTCCCCCTGTGTGCGTGGGTTTCCTCCGGGTGCTCCGGTTTCCTCCCACAGTCCAAAGATGTGCGGGTTAGGTGGATTGGCCATGCTAAATTGCCCGTAGTGTCCTAAAAAAAGTAAGGTTAATCGGGGGGTTGTTGGGTTACGGGTATAGGGTGGATACGTGGGATTGAGTAGGGTGATCATGGCTCGGCACAACATTGAGGGCCGAAGGGCCTGTTCTGTGCTGTACTGTTCTATGTTCTATGTTCTATGAGGGAATGGCTGAGGAACTGAACAGGTATTTTGGGTCAGTCTTCACAGTGGAAGACACAAATAACATGCCAGTGACTGATGAAAATGAGGCTATGACAGGTGAGGATCTTGAGATGATTGTTATCACTAAGGAGGTAGTGATGGCAAGCTAATGGGGCTAAAGGTAGACAAATCTCCTGGTCCTGATGGAATGCATCCCAGTGTACTAAAAGAGATGGCTAGGGAAATTGCAAATGCACTAGTGATAATTTACCAAAATTCATCAGACTCTGGGGTGGTCCCGGCGGATTGGAAATTAGCAAACGTGACACCACTGTTTAAAAAAGGAGGTAGGCAGAAAGCGGGTAATTACAGGCCAGTTAGCTTAATTTCAGTGGTCGGGAAGATGCTGGAATCCATCATCAAGGAAGAAATAGCGAGGCATCTGGATGGAAATTGTCCCATTGGGCAGACGCAGCATGGGTTCATAAAAGGCAGGTCGTGCCTAACTAATTTAGGGGAATTTTTTGAGGACATTACCAGCGCGGTAGATAATGGGGAGCCAATGAATGTGGTATATCTGGATTTCCAGAAAGCTTTTGACAAAGTGCCATACAAAAGATTGCTGCATAAGATAAAGATGCATGGCATTAAGGGTAAAGTAGTAGCATGGATAGAGGATTGGTTAATTAATAGAAAGCAAAGAGTGTGTTTCTCTGGTTGGCAATCAGTAGCTAGTGGTGTCCCTCAGGGATCAGTGTTGGGCCCACAATTGTTCACAATTTACATAGATGATTTGGAGTTGGGGACCAAGTGCAATGTGTCCACGTTTGCAGACGACACTAAGATGAATGGTAAAGCAAAAAGTGCAGAGGATACCGGAAGTCTGCAAAGGGATTTGGATAGATTAAGTGAATGGGCTAGGCTCTGGCAGATGGAATACAATGTTGACAAATGTGAGGTTATCCATTTTGGAAGGAATAACAGCAAAAGGGATTATTATTTAAATGATAAAATATTAAAACCTGCTGCTGTTCAGAGAGACCTGGGTGTGCTAGTGCATGAGTCACAAAATGTTGGTTTACAGGTGCAACAGGTGATTAAGAAGGCAAATTGAGTTTTGTCCTTCATTGCTAGAGGGATGGAGTTTAAGACTAGGGAGGTTATGATGCAATTGTATAAGATGTTAGTGAGGCCACACCTGGAGTATTGGGTTCAGTTTTGGTCTCCTTACCTGAGAAAGGACATATTGGCGCTGGAGGGTGTGCAGAGGAGATTCACTAGGTTAATCCCAGAGTTGAGGGGGTTGGATTACGAGGAGAGGTTGAGTAGACTGGGACTGTTCTCATTGGAATTTAGAAGGATGCGGGGGGGACCTCATAGAAACATATAAAATTATGAAGGGAATAGATAGGATAGATGTGGGCAGGTTGTTTCCACTGGCGGGTGAAAGCAGAACTAGGGGGCATAGCCTCAAAATAAGGGGAAGTAGATTTCGGACTGAGTTTAGAAGGAACTTCTTCACCCAAAGGGTTGTGAATCTATGGAATTCCTTGCCCAGTGAAGCAGTTGAGGCTCCCTCATTAAATATTTTTAAGATAAAGATAGATAGTTTTTTGAAGAATAAAGGAATTAAGGGTTATGGTGTTCGGGCCGGAAAGTGGAGCTGAGTCCACAAAAGATCAACCATGATCTCATTGAATGGCGGAGCAGGCTCGAGGGGCCAGATGGCCTACTCCTGCTCCTAGTTCTTATGTTCTTATCACGCATTGTAAACGAGAAAAATTATGTGAAAGGCGCATTATGAATGAAAATGAGTCTGAAAACCAGCCAAACACAGAGGGAAACAGGTTTTTAAAAAATCAATTTACATGAACATACAAACTAGGAGCAGGAGTAGGCCATTCGGCCCCTCGAGCCTGCTCTGTCGTTCAGTGAAATCATGGCTAATCTGTTTGTGTTCTGTTCCACATACCCATCGACCCCCGATAACCTTTGATTCACTTGCTCAAAAAGAATGCACCTACTGCCACCTTACAAATATTCACTGACCCCCCTCCTACAGTTCCACCGCCTTCTGAAGAGGAGAATTCCAAAGTCACACGACGCTCTGCAAGAAAAAGAACACTTCCACCATCTCTGTCCTCTGTCCTCTGTCCCGTGCCACGTGCTAGCGAAGTAAGAAATAAGGAGAGAGAGGAGTTGAACACGTGGTTACAGGGATGGTGCAGGAGGGAGGGTTTTGGTTTCCTGGATAATTGGGGCTCATTCTGGGGTAGGTGGGACCTCTACAAACAGGATGGTCTTCACCTGAACCAGAGGGGTACCAATATCCTGGGAGGGAGATTTGCTAGTGCTCTTCGGGGGGGTTTAAACTAATTCAGCAGGGGGATGGGAACCTAAATTGTAGACCCAGTGTACAGGATGTTGAGAGTAGTGAGGTCAGGGATAGGGTTAAAAGTTCGAAAGAGGGCACCGGCAAGCAGGACGCTGGTTTGAAGTGTGTCTACTTCAACGCCAGGAGCATCCGGAATAAGGTGGGTGAGCTTGCAGCATGGGTTGGTACCTGGGATCTCGATGTTGTGGCGATTTCGGAGACATGGGTAGAGCAGGGACAGGAATGGTTGTTGCAGGTTCCAGGATTTAGATGTTTCTGTAAGAACAGAGAAGATGGTAAAAGAGGGGGGGGTGTGGCATTGTTAATCAAGGAAAGTATTACGGCGGTAGAAAGGACGCTTGAGGACTCGTCTACTGAGGCAGTATGGGCCGAGGTTAGGAACAGTAGAGGAGAGGTCACCCTGTTGGGAGTTGTCTATAGACCTCCGAATAGTCCCAGAGATGTAGAGGAAAGGATTGCAAAGATGATTCTTGACAGGAGCGAGAGTAACAGGGTAGTTGTTATGGGGGACTTTAACTTTCCAAATATTGACTGGAAATACTATAGTTCGAGTACTATAGATGGGTCAGTTTTTGTGCAGTGTGTGCAGGAGGGTTTTCTGACACAGTATGTAGACAGGCCAACAAGGGGCGAGGCCACATTGGATTTGGTACTGGGTAATGAACCCGGCCAGGTGTTAGATTTAGATGTAGGTGAGCACTTTGGTGATAGTGATCACAACTCGGTTATGTTTACTTTAGCAATGGGCAGGGATAGGTATATACCGCAAGGCAAGAATTATAGCTGGGGGAAAGGCAATTATGATGCTATTCGGCAAGATTTAGGAGGTATAGGATGGGGAAGGAAACTGCAGGGGATGAGTACAATCGAAATGTGGAGCTTTTTCAAGGAACAGCTACTGCGTGTCCTTGATAAGTATGTACCTGTCAGGCAGGGAGGAAGTTGTCGAGCAAGGGAGCCGTGGTTTACTAAGGAAGTTGAAGCACTTGTCAAGAGGAAGAAGAAGGCTTATGTTAGGATGAGACATGAAGGCTCAGTTAGGGCACTTGAGAGTTACAAGTTAGCCAGGAAGGACCTAAAGGGAGAGTTAAGAAGAGCGAGGAGAGGACACGAAAAGTCGTTGGCGGATAGGATCAAGGAAAACCCTAAGGCTTTCTATAGGTATATCAGGAACAAAAGAATGACTCGAGTAAGATTAGGGCCAATCAAGGATAGTAGTGGAAAGTTGTGTGTGGAATCAGAGGAGATAGGGGAAGCATTAAATGGATATTTTTCGTCAGTGTTTACACTGGAGAAAGACAATGTTGTCGAGGAGAACACTCAGGTTCAGTCGACCAGGCTAGATGGAATTGAGGTTCAAAAGGAGGAGGTGTTAGCAATTTTAGAAAATGTCAAAATAGACAAGTCCCCTGGGCCAGATGGGATTTATCCTAGGATTCTCTGGGAAGCCAGGGAGGAGATTGCTGAGCCTTTGTCCTTGATCTTTATGTCGTCTTTGTCGACAGGAATAGTGCCGGAAGACTGGAGGATAGCAAATGTTGTCCCCTTGTTCAAGAAGGGGAGTAGAGACAACCCTGGTAATTATAGACCTGTGAGCCTTACTTCGGTTGTGGGTAAAATGTTGGAAAAGGTTATAAGAGATAGGGTTTATAATCATCTTGAAAAGAACAAGTTGATTAGCGATACTCAACACGGTTTTGTGAAGGGTAGGTCATGTCTCACAAACCTTATTGAGTTTTTTGAGAAGGTGACCAAACAGGTGGATCAGGGTAAAGCTGTTGATGTGGTGTATATGGATTTCAGTAAGGCGTTTGATAAGGTTCCCCACGGTAGGCTATTGCAGAAAATAAGGAAGTATGGAATTGAAGGTGATTTAGCGGTTTGGATCAGTAATTGGCTAGCTGAAAGAAGACAGAGGGTGGTGGTTGATGGCAAATGTTCATCCTGGAGTTCAGTTACTAGTGGTGTACCGCAAGGATCTGTTTTGGGGCCACTGCTGTTTGTCATTTTTATAAATGACCTGGAAGAGGGTGTAGAAGGATGGGTTAGTAAATTTGCAGATGACACGAAGGTCGGTGGAGTTGTGGATAGTGCTGAAGGATGTTATAGGATACAGAGGGACATAGATAAGCTGCAGAGCTGGGCTGAGAGGTGGCAGATGGAGTTTAATGCGGAAAAGTGTGAGGTGGTTCACTTTGGAAGGAGTAACAGGAATGCAGAGTACTGGGCTAATGGCAAGATTCTTGGTAGTGTAGATGAACAGAGAGATCTCGGCATCCAGGTACATAAATCCCTGAAAGTTGCCACCCAGGTTAATAGGGCTGTTAAGAAGGCATATGGTGTGCTAGCCTTTATAAGCAGGGGGATTGAGTTTCGGAACCACAAGGTCATGCTGCAGCTGTACATAACTCTGGTGCGGCCACACCTGGAGTACTGCGTGCAGTTCTGGTCACCACATTATAGGAAGGATGTGGAAGCTTTGGAAAGGGTTCAGAGGAGATTTACTAGGATGTTGCCTGGTATGGAGGGAAGGTCTTACGAGGAAAGGCTCAGGGAATTGAGGTTGTTTTCGTTAGAGAGGAGAAGGCTGAGAGGTGACTTAATAGAGACATATAAGATAGTCAGAGGGTTAGATAGGGTGGACAGTGAGAGTCTTTTTCCTCGGATGGTGATGACCAACACGAGGGGACATAGCTTTAAATTGAGGGGTGAGAGATATAGGACAGATGTCAGAGGCAGTTTCTTTACTCAGAGAGTAGTAGGGGTGTGGAACGCCCTGCCTGCAATAGTAGTAGACTCGCCAACTTTAAGGGTATTTAAGTGGTCACTGGATAGACATATGGATGAAAATGGAATAGTGTAGGTCAGATAGGCTTCAGATGGTTTCACAGGTCGGCGCAACATCGAGGGCCGAAGGGCCCGTACTGCGCTGTAGTGTTCTATGTTCTATGTTCTAAGAGCAACACCTAATTTTAAAACAATTATCAATCTGATATCGCACCCGAGACGTTTGTTGGCCAAGAATAAAGGGATTAAGGGTTATGGTGTTCAGGCCGGAAAGTGGAGCTGAGTCCACAAAAGATCAGCCATGATCTCATTGAATGGCGGAGCAGGCTCGAGGGGCCAGATGGCCTACTCCTGCTCCTAGTTCTTATGTTCTTATCACGCATTGTAAAATGAGAAAAATTATGTAAAAGGCGCATCATGAAATATCATAAAAAGACATTTCAGTCTTTAAAAAAAAGCGATTTTTGGTACGTCTGGTGACAATAGAATCCACCACGCCAATTTACATGAAACAGTGCACAGTTCAGTTTGTAAAAAGAAAATGCCATTGGAATCTTTTGGAAAGCTGCCATGTTCTATTGCTCTTGTTTCAGAATCAATGGACATTGTTCACTAGGTGCCTAGCAGGTAGTTACATTGCAATAAAATCAAAGCATTTGTTGGCACTTGCCATGATGCAGCTGCAGTAGATTTAGTGCCACTTTGATTGTTCCTTCAGCTCAATCCCTTCTACAGGTGGCGCACACTAACTCGCTGCCTGACTGCTCTTCCTTCCCTCTTGCACCTTGATTTTGTCTGACGAAAGGACAGATTCCGCTGTTCAGCTGTTCTGCCGTTCTGTTTAATTTCTAAGGACTCTTTCATTTTTTTTTTCAAACAGTCATTTGACAAACCTTTTTTATTTGGGAAAGGATATTGTGACAGTCACTGTCACATCCTGTGTAAGCAATACACTGTGATTCAAGTTATGTTTTATTAAATTAGAATGGGCAAACAATTCAAAAAAGGGTCACCTAACACTCTTTCATAAAGGCAGCTTGCTTTGAGTTCTGCAGTGGTCCATGATAAATATGTTTAAAATCATTGCAGGTGGATTGGATCTACCCCGCACTCCCAACACATACACATTTACCTCATGTTTATTTAAAAATTACCTGGGAAAATAGGTCCACCTTTGATTTATTGTTACTTGTGCATTGCCTCCGAGCGTATTTTTTTCCGGATTAATGATTTTCCAGGTTTTGTCGCTTGATTTATGAGGATGTAAAACTACCAGCAGCAGGCAGCGAATTGTATTAGTATTTCAAGGCTTGACCCAGTGCAGACCAATATAAGGATTATTAATTCTTTCATGAGGAAATTTTCATACATCTTCACACATTTTCACGGTAGGCTGGAACAACAATGTTTTCTGACGGAATAAGCTTCAACTTTGCCCGGAAATCTGCCATTCACTCATTTCTTAATAAAAAAAATAAGGTGCAACCTGTTACACCACTTCCCAAACAGATGTGCAAATTGGAAGGCAGTGATTAATTGCATCTGCAATGAAGTTGTGTTTTACTTGTTTAGGATTAGCAAGACTGAACTTGTTCCAGCATAGAACCACAAATGACTCTCAGACCTTAATAGTTTCGCAGTAAGTTAACATATTGTCCCGAGACACCATAAGAGCTGACAAAGTAGCTGATCTGCATTGGTTCCCAGCCCGGCAACACCCTTAATTTTAAAATTTGCTTTCTTGTGATCAAATCCCTCCATGACCTCACCCCTCCCTAAGCTCTGTAACCCCGCCCTATGACCCCCCCCCCCCCCCCCCTGTGATTTCAGTATTCCTCCAATTTTGGTCTTTTCCTTGTCCTCAATTGTTATTATTCTCGGGCAGCAGTAGAATACTGGCAGTGCAGTAGTTAGCACTGCTGCCTTACGGCGGCGAGGACCTGCCCGTGTGGAGTTTGCACATTCTCCCCGTGTCTACATGGGTCTCACCCCCACAACCCAAAGATGTGCAGGGTAGGTGGATTGGGCACGCTAATTTGCCCCTTAGTTGGAGAAAAAATTAATTGCGTACCTTAAATGTTCATTTTTCTGCCTTCCGATGGAAATGCCTTCAGATGGCTAGAGCTTGAACATTGGAACTTCCTTCCTAAAGCACTCTGCCTCCCTAAGTCCCTCTCTCCCCTTTAAATAACTCCTTAAAGTCTCTTCCTTGACCAAACGTTTGGCCATCAATTCTAATTATCCAGCCTAGTATCAAATTCTCTCTGATACCACCCCGGTGAAGGATCGGGGACCATTCTTATTGTCTTAAACAATGAAAATTGGTGTTGTAACGGAGGGAAACTGTCAATCTTTTCGCCAATGATAGCTATATTTAGCACTATAAGACTAGTATATACCATGACTCTTCTATCACCAAAACAACTTGCATTGCATTTATGTACAGGTTTCTTTGCTCTCGTGAAATTCTGGAACAATTTCCGTTCGCTTGGAGAAGGCCAAGAGGATGTTTAATATAGGCATTTTAAAATTTTGAAGGGTAAGGATAGAAAGACTATCTCTACGGTTGATGATTCACTTAGTTTACAATTGTCCCATGGTAACGAGGAGCTAAGTTAGGAGAAATGGTCACACACAGAGCTGCCAGAGCACACAGTGCTCTGCCACAAGGGATAATAGAGGCACAGACCAATGAATCCTTTAAGGGAGGAATAGTTAAACATGATGCACTTTCACAAGCTGTACATTATTACATGTTGTACCTTAATGCAAATGTTGTATATTTCCAAAGTTAGTCATCTGCAGCAAAAGAGTCACCTACTGTGGATGTGGACCTGTTGGACGTTTTCACAGTTGCAGAATGATACTGCTTAGTTCCTAGTGAAATCGCCTTGAGGTGTTCTACTGAGTTAAATATCCTGCAAAGTGTTTTGTTTTTACACACAAAAGCCCAAGAAGAATGTTATTATGAGCAATGTGTGCAGTGCAAATTGCCTCAGATTTACAACTTATATGGATCTGAAAGGGAGGTAGTTAATTGTTTAATAGAGCCAAAGCATTGTATTTTCCCAATCATCAGTTTCATAGTATTTACAGTGCAGAAGGAGGCCACTCTGCCCATTGAGTCTGCACGGGCTCTTGGAAAGATCACCGCACTTAAGACTTCAACTCCACCCTATCCCCGTAACCCAGTAACCCCACCTAACCTAAGGGCAATTTAGCATGGCCAATCCACCTAACCTGCACATCTCTGGACTGTGGGAGGAAACCGGAGCACCCGGAGGAAACCCACGCAGACACAGGGAGAACGTGCAAACTCCGCACAGATAGTGACCCAAGCAGGGAATCGAACATGGGACCCTGGAGCTGTGAAGCAGCTGTGCCCCAATGCAGATTTGCATCATGAAACATAAATGGGATGTCTTTCTTATTCTGAGCACTGCTCAATTTATCACTCACATTGCATGCTGTAATGGCAGATTGAGAGAATTGTTCCTATTGGTTAAAAGGTCGAGGACCAAAAGACAACAAGGTGAATGGCAGAAGAACCAATGGAAACATGAGGATTTTATTTAGTGTCGCAAGTGGCTAGAATCACAAATGCACTGTTCGAGAATGTGGTGAGGCAGACTCAATTACGGCTTTGAAAGAGAATTGGATATGCACTTGAAAGAGAAAAAACGGCTGGGCTATAGAGAAAGAGAGGGGAAGTGGGACTCGCTGAGCTGCTCTTGGGATGGGATGAACGGCCTCATTCTGTGCTGCAACGATTCTATAATTATTTTTAAGCAATTAATAAATTCCCGGGTACATTATGTACACTTGAGCTGTGTTGGGGTGGAACAAATTGGGGGGAGGCAATGGTGTAGTGGTATTGTTACTGAACTAATAGACCAGAGACCCAGAGTAATGGGCTGGAGGCACTGGTGCAAATCCCACCACAGCAGATGCTGAAATTTGAATTGAATAAAAATCTGGAATTAAAAGTCTGATGGTGACCATGAAACCATTGCTGATTGTCGTAAAAAAAAAACATCTGGTTCACTAATGTTCTTTAGGGAAAGAAATCTGTTGGCCTTACCTGGTCTGGCCTACATGTGACACTCGCTCTACAGCAATGCGGTTGACTCTTAAATGCCCCTCAAGGGAACTTAGAGATGGGCAATAAATGCTGGCCCAGCCAGCAACACCCACATCCCATGAAAGAATTTAAAAAATGATGAGAGCCATATCACAGCACAGGCTGAGTGGTTTATGAATGTTATTCAGTTTTGGGTTCAGATCAGAGCCTTCAGTGCATTCTCAAGTATTAAGTATGTTATAAAATGTGTTTCTAACAAGCTGTCTGGCCAATTCCACTGCTGTCTTGTAAAGCACTAAGTATCTGTGATGATCATGTTTCTCCACTCTATATGTGGCCTGTAGATCAGTGGTCTTGACTCAATTATTTATGCTTCCCACAAGCAACCACTGTAAGTTTTATTTTGACACATCAAGGCAACCGACCAGATGCCGCAATGCAGGCCAAACAGTGTCAAGAAGACAAAGCTACAAAGCACTTTCACCATAATCATCCCGGAGCTGTTACTGTGGACAAACCTTACAACTAATCCGGCACCAATTTTCACCTCGCCTCAACTCACATCGACCTAAAGCTGCAAGACATTCAATGTCATATCGCCTAACCTCACAATAGTCACATTTTACAGCCAGAACCATGAGTGAAAGGGCAGCACGGCGGCACAATGATTAACACTGCTGCCTCACGGTGCTGAGGACCCGGGTTCGAATCACGGCCCCGGGTCATTGTCCGAGTGGTGTTTGCACATTCTCCCCGTGTCTGCATGGGTCTCACCCCCACAATCCGAAGATGTGCGGGGAAGGTGAATTGGCCATGCTAAATTGCCCCTTAATTGGAAAAAAATAGAATTGGGTACTCTAAATTAATATTAAAAAATCATAAATTAATCTTCTTTAAACTGCTGATAAATAGGATACACAAATGAACTAAAAATGAAGAGAATGAATGGATTAGGGAACATAAAAGATGTTCATATTGATGTTTTAATGACACCACACTCTACAAGGTGCTGTTGATGGCATTAGTGCAGGAACACATTTGTCTAATTTTGCCATTGTTCTAATAAAAATGTTAAACAGAAAGAGTTATGCCAACATGCTAAGTGCCCTTTTATTAATATTATGAACAGTAATCTCTAAATTCATTATCCTGAACTTCTTCTCAGACAGCAGTGATGCCAGTTCTTTTTAAGTGTAGGTCAAGGGCTTTTTTTTTGTTTGATCCCCAAAAGTCACGCTGCTAAAGAACCATAGGCAAGACAATATGCTCACAGGATTGTGGCACATTCAGGCGAATTTCAATAGAAGCAGCCCAGTTAGTTACAACTCTGCTTCCCAGAGTAACCTCCCTTGCTGGAAAGGTTGCCAGCTCAGCAGTGTTGCATCCAAGCTCTTTTGTGTCCCCCTCTCCGCAGTCCTCCTTTAACACAGTGTGAGTAATTCTGCCGCGTTTTTCAATTATCCCCTGTTGTGAAGTCGAATTATTGAAAACTACAGGAAGTGAATTCTTCCATTTAATTAAATCCTGCAAACGAACCTCACTGTTTCCTCACAAACCTGCATTTTCAGCTATTGTTGTCCATGGGTGAAAGCATTAACCCTTCCTTGGCTCTGTCTAGAGAGCAGCTTTTTTCAAGACTTTCATCAGCAAAGAAAGATACACAGAACCCAAAGGTTTATTTTTTTCTAAAGTTTTATTGAACGATCCTGAGTTCTCAGTCATGTACCTCATTCACCAGGAGCACAGGTTAAAGATCGCCACTACAATGTTATCACCCTATCTCAGATCTGTGCTCCTGTCAGAGGAATCTTCCAACTGGGAGCAAGTCCTTGCAGAATTTACCTTGTATCCTGATCATTATCTGTTAGCCTCGGATTAGATTCGGATTTGCCAGGATTTTCCACAAATACGCATGCTTGAGTCCCCTCGTGAAGAATAACCTTTATGAGACTCCACCTTGAGGAAAAGGCTGAAAAGTTTTTTTTAACAAATACTACATAGTGATCGATCAGTTTCAGGAAATGATTGAAATTGCTATCAGCCCGGAAAGGAATTCCTGTCTAGTTTGGCTAGATGTGGTGAAGTTATGCAGAAATGGTTAAGAACGCGTATAAAAAATGAACTTCCTTCATGTCATTGAATTAAATAAATCAGCATGCATATCAAGACCATTCAGAGAGTGAATGAAAATGACATAAATGATACTCCTGCCTTAGTAAAAAGCCCAGCAGCAGCATATTCGTTCTCACGAGATTTTATTAAAACACAAAAGGCTAGTGAGATCATTTATGTGTCCAAGTATGATAGCTGATTTCCTCCTGAACTTAGTGCAATTGATTGCATTTGCATGGGTGAGGGGAAAGAGCCTTTGCATTTTTCAATTCATACTCTTTAGTCTGGGTCATCTCAGTAGTCACAGTAAGCATAATGCTTCCCAGCTATGTCTTTCCAGGTAAATCCACCGCAAAAGCAATTAGCTTGA
This sequence comes from Scyliorhinus canicula, assembly GCF_902713615.1. NCBI lineage: Eukaryota > Metazoa > Chordata > Chondrichthyes > Carcharhiniformes > Scyliorhinidae > Scyliorhinus > Scyliorhinus canicula. The sequence goes on from NC_052163.1 coordinate 47,876,509, forward strand.
CAATATTGGGCTTAATTAGTATTGTACCAGAAACAGCTAACGATTTATTACAAACACTAAACACACCATTAAATGTAAAGTCTGAGTTCCAAGTTCACATCTTCGACGAAATGTATTTGTGAAAAATGTATGAAATTAGACCTGTTTTGTGGCAGATTATCTGCAAGTGGTCTTCTTGCAATTTTTTATAAAGCCAAGTTGAATGGCTGGCAAATGCATCTATACCAACATCTTTTGCAAGGGGACATTGTAAGCAAATTGTTCACATATCTACCCTTGTTTGGCCAAAGCAGTGATTCTGCAGCTTAGAAAGCACTGGGCCTCAAACCGTAAGTGTATATTAGATTGGGACTCCCAAACTCACTCTGAAGTAGAGCCGAGTGAGATCTGCTCCTCCTCCAGCTCTCTTTTATCTGGACATTGGAGCCAGTTTGCACTGGCACTGACTGAAGTGATGTTGCTTCAGTATGAATTCACCCTCAAATAAACAAGTATGATCTGCATAAAGCAAGTTTTTATATAATGTTAAACACAACCTCCGACCACTAGGTGGCAGTGTAAACCCACCTCAGTGTGGGTGTTGGGAGTTGGTCATGCTGGAGGATAGACGTATTTTGCAGTAGCTCTGCCATAGTTAATTAGTGTTAGTAGTTTATTATTTTATTTATTCTAATTATCTTATCACACAGTTCATCCATAATAAATTATTTAAACTAAATGTTCTGTAGTTCATCATTCACTTCGACCCGTATACAGAACATGACAGTTAACACTCCCGACAACAGAGGAGAGGAGTGGAGCAGTTAAATTCAGCATCTAACATTTGAAAACTTCCTCAGGTGGTCAGAAAGGCTTTACTGTGGCTAAGAAATAAGTTTATCCAATCTTGTTGCTTATTTATTTACAAAGACTAAACAATGTTAGCATTACTGAAATCCTGTAGTTTATGGTTAAACTGGCAATTAACCTTCAAGGTAATGATATTGCCCCTTTAAGAGTGGAAGTTTGTCCAATAAAATGCTACAATGTTTGAGGAAAAAATGTGAATGGGGGGTGGGTGGGAGGTGTCGTATCAGGAGTGAAGGCAGTGGGGGATGAAGTGTGCCTGTTGGTTTCACAACTCCCCCTGATTAAATCAGCAGAGATGGTGATCGAGACAACCTTCCTGCCTGGAGGCCATTTGAGACCCTTAATTGGACGATTAAAGACCACTTTAATTAGTCATTAAAGCTGATAAAAGTCAGCAGCCTCCCTCCAGGCTTCGAGCAATCTGTGCCCATGGAGGGCCCACCTGGTGACAAGAACCAGTTTTGCTAAGAGAGCTCATTGAGAGGTCTCCTCTATGGCTCTTGCTCCAGGCCTCTTGCGATCCTGGCAGTGGCCATGAACCCCAGTGGCACTGCTGGGACTGAAGAGGTGCCGGGCCTCTAATTGGCCAGCAGCCTCTCGAAGGCGGGACCCTCGTCCTTAGAGTCATGGAAACGTCGACAACAGGAGGTTAACTGCCCGATTGAGATGTAGTTCCTTTGGGGCTTCCACAGCTTTCGAGCAGTGGAAGGGTCACTCCCATGGTCGATAAACCAGTCACTGGCTCCAACATGTCTACACCAGTGGGGAAGGATTTCCGTTACTGTTTATAAAACCCATTCAGAACCAGAAATATGAGGCAGTCACTCAACTAGAAGTTGAGATAAGGAGAAACTATTGCTCTCACAGGGAGCCAGACTGGACACCATTGTCTCAATGGCATCTTACTGTACTGTAACCATTCTGTGAATTTAGGAGGCAGTTTTTGTTTGAATTGAGGTGCTTACATGAAAGCTCAAGACTTGTAGGACTGGACAGCACCAAGAGGAGAAACGGAACAATATTTTTTTTTAATTCAAAAATTAACCAATGGCAATAGATCCTCTACCAAAATATTGAAGGTGACAGAGGGTGGGTGGGATGGGGATGGGGGTGGGGGGAAGTTTGTGGATTGGAATTAAAAGGTTTGGCACAAGACACATTGTGCAAATGATCTACCAATCTAAATCTTTAAAACAGTTCAGGGTATGAAGGTGGACACAGTTGGGTTAAGGCCTAGACTGGGGTCAGCTCCATGCCTCTACTTTATACATAGTTAAAAATTGTTAATGAAGACTTGCTGTCAACATTCTTCAGATTGGAAGCCGACTTATGGTGTCCGAAGCAGGATTCTACGAAGTAACCAAGATCAGAGCTCCTTTCCGGATAAATGCTGCAGAAGTGTGCTTCAATCAAATGTGACCAGACTTGAATGGTTCAGAGTAACTTCTGTTTAAGAAACACAGTGACATAGTCAAGCCTCCATTAAGAACATTTTGAATTTGGTGAACCTCGTAGCGATAAATGGGACATAGTATACCCATCACCTTACCACCAGCAGTCAACTGTACTTGGCCCTCTCCAAACCATATCATAAGCAAACTGACATTACAGCCTTTAAGTCAATCTCAAAGGGAATGGAATCCACAAAGCACCTGTAGGAAAAAGATGTATTTAGATTGGAAAACACCGAATCCTGGCATAGTTTAGCGAGATAAAGAAAATGGTTTCTTGCTTATGCAAAACGATGCTCCATTCTTTTCATTTATTCTCTTACACGATGAGGGCATCGCTGGCTAATCCAGAATTTGTTATCCATTCCTAATTGCCCTTTCAATGGTGGTGGTGCGCCCCCTTTTTGAACCACTGCCGTCCATGCGGTGTAGGCACACCTACAGTGGTGTTGGGAGGGAGTGCCAGGATTTTGACCCAGCGACAGTGAAGGAACAGCGGTATAGTTCCAAATAAGGATGGTGTGTGGCTTGGAGGGGAACTTGCAGGTGATGGTGTTCCCATATGCCTGCTGCCCTTGTTCTAGGTGTGCTAACTTCTAGGTGGTAGAGATCGCAGGTTTTGAAGGTGCTGTCAAAGAAGGCTCGGTGAGTTGTTGAAGTGCATCTTGTATATGGTAAACACTGCTGCCAATGCACATCAGTGATTAAGGGATTGAATATTTAAGGTGGTGGATGGAGTGCCAATCATGTGGGCTGCTTTTTCCTGGATAGGATTGAGTTTCTTTTTTTTTGTAAAATTTAGAGTACCCAATTATTTTCTTTTCCAATCAAGGGGCAATTTAGTGTGGCCAATCCACCCAACCTACTCACACCCTGACTATTGGCCCCAGTTTAGGGATGATGACTGTCTTTCTCTTTGCTCTTCCATTCCTTCCTGACTACTGACAACACATTCTCCTTCCTCTTCCACAACCCCCCCCCCCCCAACCGCCTCCATGAGTCTGAGTGCCACCCCTCCCTCATGTGCAATCTTTTCACCATCCCAACAATAAGAGTTTTTGTACAAACCCTGCCCTCTTGTGTCGAACACTACTCCCCCTTGTATTCCAGAGTCTGCGTGCTTTCCCTCCAATTCATGTAGTCTGTTCCTGTTCCACCACCTACTGTGTCTGCGAACTGCTTCCGCATCCTCGGAGGACCTGCTGCCCGCGAGCGCCTGGGAGGTTTCTGGAAGGTAGGGCCAGCTGGACAGCCCTCCAAACCGCCCCGTTCTCCCTCTCTACCGGACCGTTTCCCCGGGGGTTGTAGCTGGTCGTCCTGCTGGAGGCGATACCCCTGCTTAGCAGGAACTGACGCAGCTCATCGCTCATGAATGAGGATCCCCTGTCGCTGTGGATGTAGTCAGGGAAACCGAACAGAGCGAAGATGGAGTTGAGGGCCTTGATGACGGTGGAGGACGTCATGGGATGGCGAAGGGGAACCCGGAGAATTCATTGTCCACACTGAGGATATATGTGTTGCAGTCAGTGGAGGGGAGGGGCCCTTTGAAATCTACGCTGAGACGTTCAAAGGGGCGGGACGCCTTCACCAGGTGCGCACGGTCCGGCCAGTAGAAGTGCAGCTTGCACTCCGCACAGACCTGGCAGTTTCTGGTGACTGTCCGTACTTCCTTCCTTGACGGAGTAGGGCAGATTGCGGGCTTTGACGAGGTGGTATAATCGAGTGACCCCCGGGTGACAAAGGCTGTCGTGCAGGGCCCGGAGTTGGTCTACTTGTACGCTGGCACATGTACCTCGGGATAGAGCGTCTGGGGGCTCGTTGAGCTTCCCGGGGCGATACAAGATCTCGTAGTTATAGGTGGAGAGCTCGATTCTCCGCCGCAAGATTTTATCATTTTTGATCTTGCCCCGCTGCGTGTTGCTGAACATGAAAGCTACCGACCGTTGGTCAGTGAGGAGAATGAATCTCCTGCCGGCCGGGTAATGCCTCCAATGCCGCACCGCTTCAACGATAGCCTGGGCCTCCTTTTCAACGGACAAATGTCGAATTTCAGAGGCATGAAGGGTGCGGGAAAAGAATGCCACGGGTCTGCCCGCCTGGTTTAGAGTGGCGGCAAGGGCGATATCTGAAGCGTGGCGCCCTACTTGAAAGGGCAGTGTCTCGTCTATTGGGTGCATCCCGGCCTTGGCTATGCCTGCTCTAATACGGGCGAAGGCATGTTGTGCCTTGGCCGTGAGGGGAAATTGAGTGGACTGTATAAGTGGGCGGGCTTTGTCCGCGTAGTTTGGGACCCACTGGGCGTAGTAGGAGAAGAACCCAAGGCAGCGTTTAAGGGCCTTGGGGCAGTGGGGTAGGGGGAGCTCCATTAGGGGGCGCATGCGGTCGGGATCGGGCCCCAGGAGTCCGTTTTGGAATACGTAGCCGAGGATGGCTAAGCGGTTGGTCCTGAACATGCACTTCTCCTTATTGTAGGTGAGGTTGAGGAGAGTGGCGGTGTGGAGAAATTTGGCACGGTTGGCGTCGTGGTCCTGCTGGTCATGGCCGCAGATGGTGACGTTGACCAGGTACGGAAACGTGGCCCGCAGTCCGTACCGGTCAACCATTCAGTCCATTTCTCTTTGTAATACTAAGACCCCGTTAGTGACGCTGAAGGGAACCCTAAGAAATTGATAGAGGCGACCGTCCGCCTCGAAGGTAGTGTATGGACGGTCCGATTTACGGATGGGGAGCTGGTGGTAGGCGGATTTAAGGTCAATCGTTGAGAAAACCCGGTACTGTGCAATCTGATTGACCATATCAGATATGCGAGGGAGGGGGTACGCGTCGAGCTGCGTGTACCGATTGATGGTCTGGCTGTAGTCCACGACCATCCTGTGTTTCTCCCCAGTTTTAACCACTACCACTTGGGCTCTCCAGGGGCTATTGCTGGCCTCGATGATACCCTCCCGAAGCAGCCGCCGGACTTCGGACCTGATGAAGGCCTTGTCCTGGGCGCTGTACCATCTGCTCCTGGTGGCGACGGGCTTGCAATCCGTAGTTAGATTGGCAAAGAGGGAGGGGGGGTCAACCTTGAAGGTCGTGAGGCCGCAAACGGTGAGTGGGGGTAGGGGCCCACCGAATTTGAGGGTGAGACTCTGGAGATTACACTGAAAACCCAGACCCAGCAATAGTGCAGCACAGAGGTTGGGGAGAACGTAGAGGCAGAAACTGCTGAATTCCATGCGTCGGACAGTGAGATTGACCACACATTACCCTCGGATCGGGACAGAGTTGGACCCGGAGGCCAGGGAGATCCGTTGGTTGGCGGGGTGGACCACGAGAGAGCAGGACCTTACCATGTCCGGATGGATGAAGCTTTCGGTGCTCCCGGAGTCCAGTAGGCAAGAGGTCGCGTGGCCGTTGATTTCCACTGTCGTCGAAGAGGTGGCCAGGTTGTGAGGACGGAACTGGTCCAGTGTCATAGAGGCAAGCAGCGGATGCTCGTCCGAGGATTCAGATGTGGAGCTTCGGTAACCCGGATCCAGCGTTCCAGTCCCGTGAGGAAGACCAAATAGTGGCGATGGCGGCGTCCGGAGGATCTGTGGAGAAGATGGCGGCGCCCATGCAGCGCACGTTTGACGGCCGGGGCAAGATGGCGGCGTACAGTGAGCGCACATTGCGGGCGTGGGGCAAGATGGCGGCGCCCATGGAGCGCATGTTGCGTGTGCGGGGCAAGATGGCGGCGCCCATGTGCCATACGTGGACCTGGGGGGAGAAGATGGCGGCGCCTACTTGTCGCACGTGGCCCCGGGCGCAGAGGATGGTGGCGCCCATTGTGCGATTGGCTGGGGGAAGTGAGCGAATTTGGCACAGGCATATTGAGCAGGAGTGGCCCCAGCCGGGGGAGTCGTTTGCGGGGTCCAAGAGGAGTAGGAGGGGTGGGCCTCGCGGCGAGCGGGGTAGGATTGGACGTTGCGCGATGCGACCGTCATGGAGAGCGCTAAAGCTTTCATCTCCGCTACGTTGTGCGTGGCCCCTTCCACCAGTTGTTGTCGGATGGGGTCCGACGGCCCACCCCTCCTACTCCTCTTGGACCCCGCAAACGACTCCCCCGGCTGGGGCCACTCCTGCTCAATATGTCACAATTGCGTCTCGCATGAGGAGATTGGAATGTTCTGTGGCCGTGACGGCCTGACAGTCACAGTCCCGTACGAATGGAACAAGAGCCCGCCAGAAGTCTTTGATCGACTCACCAGGTATTTGTACGCGAGTGGCGAGAACGTGCCTAGCAAAGAGTGTGTTCGTCTTCTGAACGTAGTTCTCTTTAAGGGGAGCCTTAGCCTCTGCGTAATGCGGGGCATGCTGGATTAGCAGGAACAAGCTGGAGCTCAACCTGTAGTATGCACTTGGATCTTCTGAGATTCCGTCGGCGTGGGGGTCGCAGCGTTGATATAGGAATCAAAGCAAGCCAGCCAGTGATTAAAGTCCTTTCTGGCCTCTGGCGAGTGCGCATCCAGCTGCAGGCGATCTGGTTTGATCCTGATGTCCATAATGTGGAAAATCTGACTGTAATAAATTGATGCGCTATCAATTGCACGAAAGACTCAGATTGGTACAACTGTGGCTTTATTACAGTCAGATGCGTGGCCTCCTACTGCAGCTGGCAGAATGGCTGATCAGGAGGAGTCATGCCTATTTATACGGCTCCTTGTGGGCGGACCTAGCCGGCAGAGGCAACCGGCGAACCTGTAGTGTAGGTCCTACTGTACATCCCCTAATACAGGTGCACACAGTTAACACGGTGGATCACCACACTCCAATCTGTCGACCCTACCCACCACAAAATCCAATGCGGGCTAGATGGGAAACTTCTACCATAAGATTCAGTTCTTAGCTGGTTTAAACATATTGACTAGGTGTAATGAAATCTCCTGATTTAGTCATAAACCCATCTGACTAATAAAATCTATCATTAAGTATGTGTCTTGGAACACTCTCCCGAAACTGGGAGGTGCAGGGAATCCCATAAGGCTTTGCATTGATGTCATATGAAGGTCATTAGCATTGCTGAAGTCAGATTGTCTTTCTTGTTTAAACGCATTCATGTAAAAAGTCATGTGTAATCCACAGAAGACTTTTACTCACAATATCGTGGGGACTCTCTGCAGTTATTTTTCCTGTAGCTTGTGCACCAAAATGGTGAAATTCAAGTCGACAATCCTTTCAAAACCTTGCCTTCCTTGATTTGTGCATGTGGCATGTTGGGACAGACTGAAGCACATTTTAAAACAACGGGTGCGATTTAACAGGAAAAAAACCAGAATCCCATTATGGTCACAACCCTGCAATCAAATGGGTGGTTGATAGTATAATTTTTAATTTGTTGAATGTAAAATATGGAAACTCGATAAAAACATTTATTTTAAAAGAAATCTATGCCAGCAGGCCGTCAGGTCGTGAATGCCTCAGCGCCCAGCGCCAGTAGAGCTAGAAGGCCCGATTGGTGCACCGGCCACCAGCACTGTACTCTGGCAAAAAGTGGATCTTAAAAATCCTTCTTTCGCTGCAATCCAAAAGCCAAAACACAGGGTGGGATCGACAGTGTGGTAACACACTGTTCCAAACTGATTCTTTAAAACCTTTAACAACCTCAGTGAAAGTACGAGTATGCCCGCTGCCCCCTTGCTCTGCCAGTTCCTCGCTGTGGATTGTCAGATTATAAAAATGGCAACAGTGACATCAAATTCAAAATAACATTATAACTAAAATGCCATAATTGTCACATTTTAATAACTTGGTTTTTCCTGTGCCAAGTTAAAATGGTCATTTTCACCCCCCCCCCCCGAAAAGTGGCCCCCCTTCTCTCCCGAAGAGCGCCCCCACCACCACCACCAAGAGCGACGCCCTCCCCTCCCGAAGAGCAGTCCCTCCAAAGAGCGACCCTCCCCAAAGAGCAACTCCGCCGAAGAGCAAATCTTCCCGAAGAGAAACAAGCCCCTCCTCCATTTCCTCCCGCCCTTTATGCATTTGATTCAAAAAGGTAGCCTTCCCACTCCGCCCGGTTGCCGACGCCAAGTTTGATGGCGCAGGCAGCGTATTATCAGATCAATTGGTTGGTAATGAGTCTAATTGCTTCTTGATTATTGAAATATGCTGACTTCGCTGCCGACTCTCCATCCGATTATAGGGGGGACCTCAGGGCTGGGCGGGAAGATGGTGGGGTGGGTGTCTGCCCTATTTTATCCCTCCCTCAGATACATCCCACCGGGCACAGGTAAAAATCAGCTCCACGAGTGTGCAGGCAGCCAGCCTGCCTTTAGAGATTTGCTGAGCTGGTTGTTGTGAAGTGTATGAGAGCATCCAGAGTGATTAGCTTGATCTTGCTCCTCTCTCTTCTCTCCCTGCACAGAACTGCAAAGCCTTTGCTAGGGGGCATTTCCATCTCATGAAATGAGCTAATATCAGAAATTCACTGTGTCAGAAAGCACGATTGCTGATCCCAGGAAATTTGTGACATTTTCTGTTTATGGTTCTGAGACAGAATCACAGTTTACAGAGGATTACAAACAGGCAGGGGATTAAGGTAATCACTGGTATCACATAAAAACCTACCAGGACGCAGTTACCATAATGTGTTTTCCTTTGATATAACGTATCGTGTTTCCTATACTAATTTAATAGAGAGCTATTTCAGCTCTTCAAGCTGAAAGATGTAAGAGAAGTTACACATTGGAGGTACCTTGCCCATCTTATAAATCTCACTGGATTTCTTACAAATCTAATTTGTAGTGTTTCTGCTGAGTTTCCTACACTAAATGATATGTTTTTTTGTTTTCAGTAGTATTTTTCCACAATAGGACTAAATGAGCACAATTGTACCTTTACTTACCATTGAATCTCATAGGCAACAGTCAAGGACAAATAATTAATAATAATCACTCATTGCCACAAGTAGGCTTCAATGAAGCTACTGTGAAAAGATCCTAGGCGCCACATTCCGGCGCCTGTTCGGGGAGGCCGGTACGGGAATTGAACCCGCGCTGCTGGCATTGTTCTGCATTACAGGCCAGCTGTTTAGCCCACTGTGCTAAACCAGCCCAAATAATTCTTGAAGTTGCAAGAATGGTCCCAGAGGTTGAATGGGCAGCTAGGTTTTATTTGCACAGATTTTCAGGCAAGTGAGTTGAATTGTATGTGGTTTAACTCCAGATGCCTTCTCACTCACAAAGGGTCTTCGCCAAATGCAGAGCAGTGAGTGGTTTCACACAAACCTTCAGTTCTATCAGCCAGCCTGCCTCACACATTTTAACCAAGTGTACATCTGACCATAAACATTCTATTGATTATGGTTTAAAGTTTTAATTTTACCAATGTGTGTATTTTCAAAGTCTGTGCCAGAAAAGTCTAGCTGCTGTGTAAGCCGCTCTGGATCAGTAATGAATGATAGATGATAATGCGATAATAAGATAATGAAAGGAAGGGACAGATCATGTGAACGTCATGTTATACCAGGGGATTGTACAAGAATAGGGAAAATTAATAATGGGACAAACTTAAAGGCATTATATCTAAATGTGCGTAGCATTCAGAAAAAAATTAATGAGTTAACAGTGCAAATATGAAAAATGAAAATCGCTTATTGTCACGAGTAGGCTTCAAATGAAGTTACTGTGAAAAGCCCCTAGTCGCCACATTCCGGCGCCTGTTCGGGGAGGCTGTTACGGGAATCGAACCGTGCTGCTGGCCTGCTTGGTCTGCTTTCAAAGCCAGCGATTTAGCTGTGTGCTAAACAGCCCCTAACGGGATACGATTTGGTGGTGATTACTGAGACATGGGACAGGATTCTCCGGCCACGCCCGCCCAGCAACTGGAGAATCCTGCCCAAGGTCAATGGACTTTTCCATTGTCCGCATCTCGCCCGTGCCAATCTTGTGATGGGCGGGGCGGAAGAATCCAGCCCATGGTTACAAGGAGACCAGGCCTGGGAAGCAAATATGCAAGGGTATTCAGTGTTTCGGAAGGATAGACAGGAAGGAAAAGGAGGTGATGTAGCTTTGTTAGTAAAGGAAGGGATCAGCGCTGTAGTGAGAGATGACATTGGCACTGGAGATCAAGATGTTAGAATCAGTCTGGGTAGAAATAAGAAATAGCAAGGGAAAGAAATCCCTGGTGGGAGTAATCTTTACATCCTCTAATAGTAGTTCCACAGCAGAACCCAGTATAAACCAGGAAATACTGGGGGTTTGTAAGAAAGGTACAACAATAAACATGGGTGATTTTAATATGCATGGAGACTAGATTAATCAAATTAGCATCAGTAGCCTCAAGGGAGTGTTTTGGAGCTGGTTCCTTGGAATGATATGTTGTGAAACCAACCAGGGAGCAGGCTGTTTTGAATAATGATCTTGGAGGAAAAGTTCCTCTGGAAGAGTGATTATTGCACGCTTGAATTCCAAATTCAGTTTGAGGGCAATAAACCTGAATCCCACATTACTGTTCTGGTGTTAAACCAAGATAATTGTATAGGCATGAAGACAGATTTGATCCAGTAGATTGGACAGAAAGATATTGGGTACGATTTTACTAAATGGGAACAAAGTCCTATAGCAAGTGCGTTTAGCCGCGTGGTTTCCAGCACTCACAATGCTGAGTAACATGAGGCTATACAACGTGACTCGCATTTGATAAGGGGCGTCAGTGGGGAACACATGGCTGAGGCCGCACATTGCTCCATTTTGTACATTGCGGAGCGCCACTCGCCGGAACTTCTCAGGGTAGCAAGAGATCGGGACACCTTTTTAAAATGGCGTCCCGATCGCCGAGGCCCCCGAAGCGATCCCCAACCACCCCCAAGCACAAACATACTATGGGATGGTCCCCAGCCCAACCCCACACACGCACATACACCCAATCCAACCTCCGCAAAAAATGCTGGCTTGGCACCTTGGCAGTGCCAACCTTGCACTGTGGCAGTGTCCCTGCCAGCTGGCAGTGCCAACTGGGTACCTTAGCAGTGCCAACCTGGCACCCTGGTTGGCAGTGCCAGGGTGCCACCACAGCGAGCTGCATTTCGGGCGCAGGCTAGCCTTTAAATTACGCCAAAAAGGTAGGACAGTTAGGAACATAGAAAATAGGAACAGAAGGAGGCCATTTGGCCCTTCAAGCCTGCTCCGTCATTCATTATGATAATGTTAATCATCCAACTCAATAGCCTGATCCCACTTTCCCCCCATATCTTTTGATCTTCTTTGCCCTAAGTGCTATATCTAACCTTTTCTTGAAAACATCCATGATTTGGCCTCAACTGTTACCTGTGCTAACAAATTCCACAGCCTCAGAAATCCGCAGGATGGAGGATTGGATTAAAGACCAACAAAGGGTTACTAAGAAGGTAATAAAGAAAGCAGAGGTATATTATGAAAGAAATATAGCACAAAATATAAAAATGGAAAGCAAACAATTCTATAAATATATAAAAAGGAAGGGGGTAGCTAATGTCAACATTGATTCCTTAGTGGACGAGACAGGGGAGTTAATAATGGGGAACACAGGAATGGCAGAGACACTAAATCAATATTTTGCCTCGGATCACGGTGGAAGGCACTAGAACCACCCAATAGTAACAGATAATGCAGAGGTTGTTGAAAAGAAAGAACTTAAAACAATCACCATCATCAGGGAAAAGGTACGAGGTAAACTCTTGGGATTAAAGGCAGGTAAGTCCCCAGGGCCTGATAGCCTGCATCCTCGGGTCGAATAGGAAATGGCAGCAGAAATGGTGAAGGCATTGGTTAGAATTGGTACATACTCGTGCGACTCAGCCAACATTGTCTGCAGGAAAGGATGCCCCGAGGCGTGGTACATTGGCGAGACCATGCAGGCGCTGCGACAACAGATGAACAGACATCGCGTGACAATTGCAAGGCAGGAATGTTCCCTTCCAATCGGGGAACACTTCAGCAGAGGCATTCAGCCTCTAATCTCCGGTAAACGGTCTCCAAGGTGGCCTTCAGGATGCGCGACAATGCAAAATCGCCAAGCAGAAACTTATAGCCAACTTCCGCGCACATGAGTACGGCTTCAACCGGGACCTTGGATTCATGTCGCATTACATTCACCCCCCACCATCTGGCCTGGGCTTGCGAAATCCTACCAACTGTCCTGGCTTGAGACAATTCACACCTCTTTAACCTGGGGTTATCCCTATCTCAGGATCTGGAAAGACCTAATTACCTGCAAATGCTCGCATTCAAAGTATTGTCTTGCATCTTTGACTTTGTCTATATATATGTTTCTGGAACCTATCACTTCATTCACCTGAGGAACGAGCAGTGCTCCGAAAGCTAGTGATTTGAAACAAACCTGTTGGACTTTAACCTGGTGTTGTAAGACGTATTACTGTGCTCACCCCAGTCCAACGCCGGCATCTCCACTTCAAATAAAAGCAAATTACGGCGGATGCTGGAATCTGAAACCTAAAAGGAAATACTGGAAAATCTCAGCAGGTCTGGTGCATCTCTAGAGAGAGAAAAGAGTTAACGTATCGAGTCCAGATGACCTTTTGTCAAAGCCAAATTCCTTCAAAGACGTGAGGAAAGCGATCAACAATCTATTGACTATCTTCCTGAACAATTGGAAGAGATGAACTGGTGCTATAAATTCTTTGAACTATGTGAAGATCCTGACAGGCTTGTGTTCCTAAGAGAGAAAATCTGATAGATTCAACAATCTCAAATCTTAGTGATTTGTCACCAATAAATAGCACAATCCCAATGAGGTGATTGCGTTGCCATTATAATCACGCAATTGACAATCTGTTTTCTGGATTTTAGGAAGTTGACTTAGTTGCGAAAGGTCATTCATGTTGATCAAATTCTCGAAAGCTCCTGTATCAAGTTTAAAAATGATTTCAGAACCATTTACTTGAAGCGGGATGTTCCGTTTGGATTCCGTGTTATTTGAGGAGGAGATGAAACATCTGTAGTAGCATCAAATTTTTCAATAATACCTACAAAGAAGGAATCTTCTAAGCAGGAAGCATCAAGATCAATGGCAAAGTTATCATTCTGATAAGCTACTTCTGTTGTGTCTACACTTCCTGTGTTCATATGTGCCTTCGGTAGATTTGCAGATTTAAATTGTGTTGCTTTAAGTGAAGTTCTGCATTGCACAGCAAAGCAGTTGAGTTTGGAACACTTTGAGCAAGTTTTGCTAAGTGCAGGACATTTTTTGTGTGGGTGGGTGTGCCCACAAAGTCCACACGTCATGACGTTTGTTTTGTCACGTGCATGCGCAGATCGGTCTTCTTCCGTCTCGCATCTTTTTGCGAAGTGTGCATGTGTAGGTCAGGAATGTGTGTGCGCAATACGGCTACCGTCCAAAATGCGCATTTTTCTGAACTGTGCCACAGCTCCAATGCAGTCGGTCTCGAGGCTCGTTTTCACGCCCTTTTCTTTTTGCAGAATATCAGAATACTGACTTTTAGAAAATTCATGCACTCGCTACATTTCGATAGCTTTTTCTAGCTTGAGATCTCTTCATCTCAGCAAGTGTTCCCTGAGCTTTTCATCTATGATTCCAAAGACAATCTGGTCTCTGATCATGGAGTCAGATAAAATGGAGAAATTGCATGTTTGAGCTTTGAGTTTTAAATCTGTTATGAAGCAATCAATCGATTCCCCATCTTTTTGCATCCTTTTTTTAAAGATAAATCTTTCATATATTTCATTAATTTGTGTCTTGCAGTGAGATCAAATTTTTCTATGACAACATTATATTTAGTTTTATCTTCGACTGTTGCGAATTGCAAGGTGTTATACAGTTCTGTGCCTTGTGGACCAGCCATCAGGAATAATGCTAGTTTCCGATTATCAGTCGCATTGTCTAAATCAGATGCAGACAGATGTAGCTGAAACTATTGTTTGAAAACTTTCCAGTTAACATCGTTAACTCAGTTATCCTGAGTTGTCATAGAGATTGACCTTTCTCCATGAGTTCAGGATTCTTCGGTGTTTTGCAGTAACAGGTCTGGAAGCAGTCTGTTCTTCCAAGTCTGAGTCGCGTGCTAGTTTCTGTTAGGTAGATTATAACTAATCTATGTAAATAACTTCAGCAGTAACCTAGCACCATGTTACATTACCACTACTGTTGTAACTTTGCCTTTTCCGGCAGGATAGCCAGATGTAGTGTTAACAAAGAATATACAAGTAAGAAGATTGAATCAAACTAATTTATTATTGCACTACTAAAATGAAGTTTGCACACTCTACTGAGTTATAGATAACAAACAAATAATATTGAATCTGTACTGCAGTATTTAATATTTTGTCTAAGTGCTAAAATACACTATGACTTGACCTTGTGCTATATATCTCTATTCAATTTTCACTCTGCTCTCTCCCTGTTCTCTTCAGCTTCTCCCAGAATTCCTGGAGAGGCTGTCTTATATACAGTGAATTAGTAACACCCTCTAGTGTTTGAGTTACACATAGATTCATTAATTAACCCTTCACTATACTGACAATATACATAGCATTACAGTTGGGTCTGGGACACAACACTGAGCAATGTCTTGAGGCTGAGATGAATAACATTGGTGGCGATTTTAAGCCGGTGATAGCTTTACGGGGGGTAGTGGGGGGAGCTTGCAGACACCTCCGTGATGGGGGCTGGGGGCCATGAGGTCTCCGTGCTGATCGGGGGCGTCCTTTAAAGATGGTGCTCCGATCTCTGTAGAGCCGGTTCCTGGCTCTATCAGGCCCAGCCCCATCAGAGTGACGGCGAAAACCATGCCCACTCATTTTTTTCTATTTAAAGAGGCTAAATATCTGGAGAGAGAACGGGCCTATGCAATTGGAGAGTTACACGCTAGTTTTCAGTATGAGCCTGACACTTTGCCAAATCCTGGTAAGATTCCACCCTCTGTTTTATAACAATGTTATCTTTTCAGACACTGCGTACACGTGGTAAATTGGAAGGTAAGTGATAGGAAATCAGTTAAGGAAAGGAGATAATTCATGACCCCCAGCAAATCTACATCCCAATGGGAAGGAAGAACCTAATCTGCCTGACAAACGAAGTAAGGAGGGTTTAAGTTGAGAGCGGAAATATATAAAATGGAAAGGTTAGTGGTAGGCCAGAAGAGTGGAATCGATTCAGAATGCAGCAAAAATGGACTAGAAAAGTAATCAGGAAGGAGAAAATAAACTATGAGGGCAAGCTAACGAGATATATAAAAACAGACAAGTACATTAAACGGAAGAGAGAAGTAAAATAAAGCATTTACCCCTTAAGAGAATGAAACTTGGGAAGTCATTATGGGGAACAAAGAAATGGCAGAGGAATTAAATAGATATTTTGCATCGGTCTTTATTGCAGTGGATCCTACAAGCATCCCAGAAATAGTTTTTTAAAAATACGCAGGAGGAATTAAATACAGTCGCCATCACCAGAGAATTTGTTTTAGGCAAACTTACGGGGTTAAAAGCTCACAAGTCTCCTGGACCTGATAGTTTGCTCCCCAGGATTTTAAAGGAAGTAGCTACAGAGATTGTGGATGCATTAGTGGTCATTTTTCAAAATTCCTTGGATTCTGGAACTGTGCCAAAGAATTGGAAAGCTGCCAATGTGGTACCCTTGTTAAAAAATTGAAGGAAGCAAAATGCGAGAAACTACAGGTCAGTTAGTCTAACTTCAATTATTCGAAAAATAACAAAATCGATTATCAACGAGAAAATGGCAGTGCATTTGGAAAGTCATAACCTGAACAAGCAGAGTCAGCATGTTTCCTGAAAATCTACAAGAGATCTTTGAGGAGGTGTCAGCCAGAGTAGATAGAACATTGAACATACGTGCAGAAGGAGGCCATTCGGCCCATCGAGTCTGCACCAACCCACTTAAGCCCTCACTTCCACCCTATCCCCGTAATCCAATAACCCCTCCCAACCATTTGGTCACTAAAGGCAATTTACCATGGCCAATCCACCTAACCTGCACGTCTTTTGACTGTGGGAGGAAACCGGAGCACCCGGAGGAAATCCACGCAGACACGGGGAGAACGTGCAGACTCCGCACAGACAGTGACCCAGCGGGGAATCGAACCTGGGGCCCTGGCGCTGTGAAGCCACAGTGCTACCCACTTGTGCTACCGTGCTGCCCCAACTGGAAATGTTGTATATTTAGATTTTCAAAAGGCATTTGATAAGGTGCTACACAGAAGGCTACTATGCAAGATAGGAGCTCATGGTGTTGCAGATAATATTGTCATGGATGAAGGATTGGCTAACTAACAGAAAGCAGCGAGTAGCAATAAGGGGGTCCTTTTTCAGGTTGGAACGCATTGACGGTGAAGTGACATAGTGATCAGTGCTGGGACCACAACTCTCCACAATATATATTAATGATTTGGAGGAAGGAACACAGTGGACTGTGGCCAAGTTTGCAGGTGATACAAAGGTGGGAGGGAAGGCAGGTTGTAAGGAGGATATACATAGTTTACACAGAGATACTGACACGTTATGTGAGTGTGCAGAAGATTGGGTAATGGAATTCAATGTGGCAAAATGTGACATTGTTCATTTTGGAAGAAAGAATGAGAAGGCAGATGATTATTTAAATTGAGAGAGACTGCAGAAAGCTGTAGCACAAAGGGATTTGGATCCTTGTTCATGAAACCCAGAGAACTAGCATAGAGGTGCAGAAAGTAATAGGGAAGGCAAATGGAATGCTGGCTGTTATTTCAAGGGGGCTGGAGTAAGGGTGTGTAGCTGAAACTAGGTACTAGTGAGGCCACATTTAGAATACTGTGCACAGTTTTGGTCCCCTTATTTAAGGAAAGATATATTGGTTTTGGGTAATGAACCAGGCCAGGTGTTAGATCTGGAGGTCGGTGAGCACTTTGGAAACAGTGACCACAATTCGGTGACCTTTACGTTAGTGATGGAAAGGGATAAGTATACCCCGCAGGGCAAGAGTTATAGCTGGGGGAAGGGCAATTATGATGCCATTAGACATGACTTAGGATGTGTTGGTTGGAGAAGTAGGCTGCAAGGGTTGGGCACACTGGATATGTGGAGCTTGTTCAAGGAACAGCTATTGCATGTTCTTGATAAGTACGTACCAGTCAGGCAGGGAGGAAGGGGTCGAGCGAGGGAACCGTGGTTTACCAAAGAAGTAGAATCTCTTGTTAAGAGGAAGAAGGAGGCCTATGTGAAGATGAGGCGTGAAGTTTCAGTTGGGGCGCTTGATAGTTACAAGCAAGCGAGGAAGGATCTAAAGAGAGAGCTGAGACGAGCAAGGAGGGGACATGAGAAGTCTTTGGCAGGTAGGATCAAGGAAAACCCAAAAGCTTTCTATAGGTATGTCAGGAATAAAAGAATGACTAGGGTAAGAGTAGGGCCAGTCAAGGACAGTGGTGGGAAGTTGTGTGTGGAGGCTGAGGAGATAAGCGAGATACTAAATGAATACTTTTCGTCAGTATTCACTCAAGAAAAAGATAATATTGTGGAGGAGAATGCTGAGACCCAGGCTATTAGAATAGATGGCATTGAGGTGCGTAGGGAAGAAGTGTTGGCAATTCTGGACAAGGTGAAAATAGATAAGTCCCCGGGGCCGGATGGGATTTATCCTAGGATTCTCTGGGAAGCCAGGGAAGAGATTGCTGAGCCTTTGGCTTTGATTTTTAGGTCATCATTGGCTACAGGAATAGTGCCAGAGGACTGGAGGATAGCAAATGTGGTCCCTTTGTTCAAGAAGGGGAGTAGAGATAACCCCGGTAACTATAGGCCGGTGAGCCTAACGTCTGTGGTGGGTAAAGTCTTGGAGAGGATTATAAAAGATACGATTTATAATCATCTAGATAGGAATAATATGATTAGGGATAGTCAGCATGGTTTTGTGAAGGGTAGGTCATGCCTCACAAACCTTATCGAGTTCTTTGAGAAGGTGACTGAACAGGTAGACGAGGGTAGAGCAGTTGATGGGGTGTATATGGATTTCAGGAAAGCGTTTGATAAGGTTCCCCACGGTCGGCTATTGCAGAAAATACGGAGGCTGGGGATTGAGGGCGATTTAGAGATGTGGATCAGAAATTGGCTAGTTGAAAGAAGACAGAGAGTGGTAGTTGATGGGAAATGTTCAGAATGGAGTTCAGTTACGAGTGGCGTACCACAAGGATCTGTTCTGGGGCCGTTGCTGTTTGTCATTTTTATAAATGACCTAGAGGAGGGCGCAGAAGGATGGGTGAGTAAATTTGCAGACGACACTAAAGTCGGTGGAGTTGTAGACAGTGCGGAAGGATGTTGCAGGTTACAGAGGGACATAGATAAGCTGCAGAGCTGGGCTGAGAGGTGGCAAATGGAGTTTAATGTGGAGAAGTGTGAGGTGATTCACTTTGGAAAGAATAACAGAAATGCGGAATATTTGGCTAATGGTAAAATTCTTGGTAGTGTGGATGAGCAGAGGGATCTCGGTGTCCATGTACATAGATCCCTGAAAGTTGCCACCCAGGTTGATAGGGTTGTGAAGAAGGCCTATGGTGTGTTGGCCTTTATTGGTAGAGGGATTGAGTTCCGGAGCCATGAGGTCATGTTGCAGTTGTACAAAACTCTAGTACGGCCGCATTTGGAGTATTGCGTACAGTTCTGGTCGCCTCATTATAGGAAGGACGTGGAAGCTTTGGAACGGGTGCAGAGGAGATTTACCAGGATGTTGCCTGGTATGGAGGGAAAATCTTATGAGGAAAGGCTGATGGACTTGAGGTTGTTTTCGTTAGAGAGAAGAAGGTTAAGAGGTGACTTAATAGAGGCATACAAAATGATCAGAGGGTTAGATAGGGTGGACAGCGAGAGCCTTCTCCCGCGGATGGAGGTGGCTAGCACGAGGGGACATAGCCTTAAATTGAGGGGTAATAGATATAGGACAGAGGTCAGAGGTGGGTTTTTTACGCAAAGAGTGGTGAGGCCGTGGAATGCCCTACCTGCAACAGTAGTGAACACGCCAACATTGAGGGCATTTAAAAATTTATTGGATAAGCATATGGATGATAAGGGCATAGTGTAGGTTAGATGGCCTTTAGATTTTTTCCATGTCGGTGCAACATCGAGGGCCGAAGGGCCTGTACTGCGCTGTATCGTTCTATGTTCTATGTTCTATGTTCTATATTATTGGGAGGACAGCACGGTGGCGCAGTGGGTTAGCCCTGTTGCTTCACGGCGCCGAGGTCCCAGGTTCGATCCCGGCTCTGTGTCACTGCCCATGTGGAGTTTGCACATTCTCCCCGTGTTTGCGTGGGTTTCACCCCCACAACACAAAGATGTGCAGATAGATGGATTGGTCACACTAAATTGACCCTTAATTGAAAAAAATGAATTGGTTACTCTACATTTTTTTAAAAATCATTGGGGAAGGACAGAGGAGGTTTACTGGGAGGATCCTGGGTATGGAAGGACTGCCACATGAGGAAAGATTGGACAGGTTAGGTCTGTACTCCTTGGAGTTCAGAAGAATGAGAGGTGAAGCGATTGACACATGTAAGATTCTTAGGGGGTTGGACAGGCTAAATATTGGGTTTTCCCACTAATGAGAGAATGTAGGACCAGAGGACACAGTCGCAGAATGAGGGGGTGCTCATTTAAGACAGATTAGAGGAAGAATTTCTTCTCTCAAAGAGTAGTGAATCTTTGGAATTCTTTACCCCAGGAAGCTGTGGAGGCCGACGAGTCCTTGAACATTTTTAAGACTGAGATCAATAAGTTTTTAGTCAGTAAGGGAATTAAGGGTTATGGAGAGAAGGCAGGAAAGTGGACTTAGCGAGTGTTAGATCAGCCATGATTTTATTAAATGGCAGAACAGGCTCGAAGGGCTGAATGGCCTCTCCTGTTTCTATTTCTTATGGTCTTAATCTGCGCTGGCCTAGAACCAAATGGACAACTGTCCAGCCCTCATTATGAAAAAGACGGTAAGAGCTGCCATTGGGCTGAATGGTGGTGACCTTAAGATGGTGACCCTTCAACTTATGATGAGACATACTGACACAGCTGTTGAGGTGATAAAATCCCATTGAAGCACAAACAAAAATGAAGAGGATTTAAAGGATTAATCAGGAAGCTAAAGACAAGAAACCTGTGTGTTGACTGAGATTTATACAAACCGCCACCCAGGTGGAATGAAAATGTGGTACTGCAATGATGGAATTCTTCAAATCAAGAGCATAATTATAACCAACACACAAGAGCCAACTATTAATTTGTTTTTGTGCTTTCAGTATTGTTCAGAAAAGAAAACTGTTCAAACCTATCTTAAAGCTGCCCACTCACAGTAGAAAACTGTCAAAGAGTAGCGGTCTTGCTCACAAAACTTTGGCTTCTCAAGATGATTCATGTCGTCCGCATATTTCTCAATAAATGAGGATAGAGTTAAAGCTCCCAGCACATTGCGACATTGCCAGGTTTCAAGATGGATTAGCCAATTGTACTTACGTCATCGATAGTGTGATGAGAAACAGGGCTGGGATGACTTATCTGATCTAACGTTTCTTGTTTTGGCAGGACCTGACAGGTGGCGGATTTGAAGAAAACTTGAGTTCACTGAAGCTGAAGGAAGGAGTGGACTACTATCACTTCAGCTAAAGACCTTTGCTGCTACTAGACAGCTGACTTCAACAGTGCCTGCAGCAAGCTGGAAAGCAACTTGGACTGATTACATTACAGTTAATTCAATAGGGGGTCCAGTTTGTTTGAGAACATATTTACTTTCAGTGGTGTCTTGATGACGGTGCATCCTGCTTGAGGGATTAAACACGTTCCCGTAGGTGAACATCACAAGTAGAACTGAACAAAAGTTTGTAAGTAATATTGCCCAGGTAATTACCAGAAAGTTACCAGTAGATGCCAGGTCATTTAATTTATTTGAGGCAAAGTTAGACAGATTTTCTAATAGACAAGGCGACAAGGCAGTCAAGGTTGGGGGGGGGGAGGAGGGGGGGGGGGGGGGGGGGGGGGTGTCGGTGGGCAGAAGGTAAAGTGGAGTTGAGACCACAAATAGATCAGCCATGATCTTATTGAATGTCAGAACAAGTACAGAGGGCTGAATGTCTTACTTCCCTTCCCATGTCCTATGTCCCTCCGTAAATTCTATAAAGAGCAAGACTTGCATTTTACACAATCTTTCACAACCTCAAGATTGCCCAAACACTTTGAAGCCAATTAAGCACTTTTCTGAGGTGTCTTCTAGCCAGGGACATAGAAGGAATTTATTTGGCGCATGTTTTCTAGCATAATTGTTTACAATATCGAGAAGACTGAGGGGATTTCTTTCAAGACTTTCTTTCTTGGCGTATTTTGTTTTCTATGTACTTCAGTGTAAACTCACTCTCATACAATATATTAGAGGAAAAGGAATCATGATGGGGCAGAGGCTACTGAACATAATCACCGATTATTGTTCCAATGTATGAGTTAAAAGCAGGTAAGAAGGCCGCTTTACACCGGAGGCCCAGCAGTTTATAGCGGAATCTGTCCGAGAAGGAATCCATCCAGTTTACACAGGTTTTTGAATTCCAGTAAGAGCTTTGGCCGAGGAGAATGATTGTACATGATTATAAAGTTCGCCTCGTTGCTTCCCCATGGCAAGGGAGTGCCGAGGAGTGAGTTCTTGGGCTCAGTTTAGAAAGGTCGAAACCATTTTCAGGGAAATATAATCAGTCCCAAAGGAATTCTGCTCCAGTGGGAGCAGAAGATTGAGAAACATCTTTCTCTTCAGTGCTCAATTTCCAGGCTTCCTCTGCCATCAGAATGGCATGGCATCACTCCAATGGTTTGGCCTGTACATCATTAAATAATTCTTGCTGATTTAAGTGCACCCATCCATCAGCTCCAGTCCAGGTTAAATGGTCTTCAGCTCGGGCGGCACGGTGGCACAGTGGTTAGCACTGCTGCCGAGGACCCGAGTTCGATCCCGGCCCTGGGCCACTGTCCGTGCGGAGTTTGCATTCTTCCCGTGTCTGCGTGGGTCTCACCAACAACCCAAAGATGTGCAGGGTAGGTGGATTGGCCATGCTAAATTGTCCCTTAATTGGAAAAAATAATTGGAATCTCTAAAAAAAATTTAAACAAAATGAGTGTTTTGCTCCCCCATGTTTGTGCCAACTCTGCACCCTCCTGAAGTTCCAATGACTCCACCACAATTGCTTCAGTATTTGCTGCATTTGAAATGCTGAAAAATTGCAGAGTTCACATTAAAGCTGCCATTGATCAGATTCAAAATAGATCAGCAATTCAAAAATACCAGTAGGCTTGCGTGCCCACAGTCGAGGACATTCGGCCAGTCGCAGAATCTTCCCCGGATAATTGCAGCTTGCAATTTATGATAGACAGGATTTATCATCCTGAATGCTTTCCGGGCAAATCCTGCTGTTATAGATATGACACATCACTCGACGAGGTCACAGTCAAACTGGTTGAGCAGCTTTTAGTTGAGGTCACAATAAGGTGTATTCGTATTGTTTGAACTATTGCACAAAATAGAGATGAGACCTAAAAAAACAGGTTCCAGTCTGGTAAACCCACACATGCGTGCGATATTGCAATTATATTGTAGACTTTGTTTTGTTTGTTCAGTATCATTTGGGTACTTCTTGTTTTGCTTCCTATTGGCCACACAGCTAGAACCACTGTGGTAATAAATATTCACAAACCTCCCAGGAAGGGCCTGATATCCCCTATTCTGAAAACATGTGAAGTATGTTTGTTGTCTCTGCTTCCTACACAATATGGCTTTCATCTGCAAATGTGTCTGCGTACAATATCAGTCCAATGCTTATTGTAAAATGAAAAACATGAATAAAAGACTTTTTTCGTATCAACATTAAGTATTGCAACAAATACCATAAAATTCACTGTATAGCTGATAAAAGATATAGGTTACAACCCTCTTCAACTGGTATCAATTTGAATCAAACGAAAGTGTGGAATGCAGGTCACATAAATATTGGCCGATGCTAAAGTCTCATCGCCAATCGTTCCTCGATTTGAGGATGGCATCGTCTCAAGGTCACAAGATTATGTCACGGGTCTTCATGTGACTAAACAGGCTGTTTCTCAACCCACAGATCTTTGGGCACATGGGGCAGAACGTCCCTAGAGATAGTGAGATTCGAATAGCAGGATTTGCTTTCTTTTCTTTCCTATTCTACTGCTGCTCTGTCTCATCGTTAAGACATTGGGCGCGAATTAACGTAACTGAAACAGAGTCCCGTGTCACGTGCATTTAGTTAGGTGTTCCGCACGCTAGTGCAGGAAGAGAAAATGACGCTCCAATCTCTAGAGCTCCCATCACAGCCTGCGGAACCCCCAATGCTCCAATTCACCAATAAGGGGGTCATTGAGTCTCCCACATCTCACAAGGACAGGGCACCCTGGGCCTTATCCCTGGCACAGGCATGATGCCACTGGGGTACTGTCAACCAGGCATTGCCAGGGTGGTGGTGCCAGGGTGGCATTTGGAATGCCAAGCTACTACACTGCCCAGAGCCCAAACACCACAGGGGCCCGAATCGCCTGGGAGACCTCCCCCTCCCACCCAACTGCCAGTATGCCTGGTCCATGTTTAAAAACACAATGCAAAACGGTCCCCACTCAGGGTCTCCGAGACAAGGTTGTTAGGTCCCGGGGACTGGGTAGATCCGACGCAGACATATTAAGTGATACCAACTGCTCACTTGAATATGCAAATGTGGGTCCCGACTTCAATGGGCTTAGAAATACGGATTGGGTTAGGATGGGCACATGCCATTGGTACATCCTTGCAGGTACTGGTGATTCATTTGAATATATAAAGCAGCCTAATCACAGGATCTAAGACGGAGGTTCTGGCCTGGGGCTAGTGTGGACACGAATCCCACTGCACTCCGTCCTACACTGGCAAAGAAATCATGCAAAATTTCTGAACCATTACCCCACTTGCAGATTTTGGAAGAAAGATACCAGATAAATAATTTCACTCTCCATTGGTTGTCTAAACATCACATGATGAATAACCTTTGGTGTGTAATGACCTTTGTCATGGAGACACCAGTGTCTTTGCGGAAGCAAACATTCCCAGAAGGTTATGAACATTCATATGAACATACAAAATGGGAATGTAGAAACAGAAACACCAACAGATCAGCCAGCATCATATGGCAGAGCAGGCCTGAGAAGAAGTTGGCCACTCAGTCAATCGGGACTGCTGTTCCATTCAATCAGATGATGGCTGATCTGTTTCAAGTGTTTCAAGTTCTACATTCCCATCTTCCCCAGATAAACTTTGATTCCCTTTCCTCACAAGAATCTATCTATCTCCACCTTAAATATATTCAATGACCCCGCCTCCGCCACCTTCTGAGGCAGAGGGTTGCAACACCGCACAGCCCTCTGGGAGAAGAAAATTCTCCTCATCCCTGTCCTAAAAGGGCAAGCCCTAATTTAAAAACAGTTCCCCCAAGTTCTGGACTCACCCACAAGAGGAAACAGCCTTTCCACTTTCGCCTTGGACCGTCTGTCTTAATTCAATCAAGTCTCCCCTCACTCTTCTAAACTCCAGTGAAAACAAGCCCAGTCTGTCAAACCTTGCCTCATAACAACACCTGCCCATTCCGGGTATCAATCTAGTAAACCTCCTCTGGACCGCCTCCAACACATTTACATCCTTGCTTAAATAAGGACGGTTTGGTGCGGTGAAGTGTAGGAATGATATTAGTCAGCGAAAGTCAGTGTTTATATTTATGTTTTATTAAATTGTATGCATGTGAATATTTGAGCGTGTCTTTATTACTCTATTGCATTTTAGTTTGTTACATTGCGTTCAAAAGGCCATTCTATATTCATAATGTATTTGTGATAGGCAGAGTTAAGCAATCCCACAACCAACAAGTCAGATCTAAGCTCAGCAGTGTTGCCACATCTAGTGGTGAATAGTGATGTCTGGAAGTGGAGACTCCACAAAAATCTCCGTCCTCAATGGTTTGGGAGCCCAGCACATCAGTACAAACGACAAGGCTGAAGCATTTACAACCACCTTCAGTAGAAGCACCAAGTGGATGAACCAACTCAGCCTCTGCCTGCTTGAAGTGCCCTGTATCACAGCTGCCAGCCTGCAGCCAATTTGATTCACTCTGCATGATATCAAGAAATGGCTGAAGGCACTGGTTACTGCAAAGGTTATGGGGATTGTGGGGAGCACAGTGGCGCAGTGGTAGCATTGCAGTCTCACGGCACTGAGGTCCCAGGTTCGATCTCGCCTCTGGGTCACTGCCCACGTGGAGTTTGCACATTCTCCCCGTATTTGCGTGGGTTTCGCCCCCACAACCCAAAGATGTGCAGGGTAGGTGGATTGAGCACGCTAAATTGTCACTTAATTGGAAAAATTGAATTGGGTACTCTAAAATATTTTTTAAAGGTTATGGGGATTGACAACAGTATTGAAGGCTTGTGATTCCAAACTAGCTGCACCCTTATCTAAGCTGTTCCAGTACAGATACCACAATAGCATCGAAAATGTGGAAAATTACTCAGGTATGCCCTGTCCACAAAAGAACAGGGCGAATCCAATCTGACCAATTACTGTCCCATCAGTCTACTCTCAATCATCAGCAAATGGATGGAAGGGATCATCAGCAGTGCTATCATGCAGCACTTACTCAGCAATAGCCTGTTCACTGACATTCAGCTGGATTCTAAAAACCTCTCAGTTCCTGACCTCATGATAGCCTTACTCCATGTATGGATAAAAGAGCTGAACTCAAGAGGTGAGCATTTACATAGAACTTACAGTGCAGAAGGAGGCCATTCGGCCCATCGAGTCTGCACCGGCTCTTGGAACGAGCACCCTACCCAAGCCCATACCTCCACCCTATCCCCGTAACCCCACCTAACACTAAGGGAAATTTGGACTCTAAGGGCAATTTATCATGGCCAATCCACCTAACCTGCACATCTTTGGACTGTGGGAGGAAACCGGAGCACCCGGAGGAAACCCACGCACACACGGGGAGAACGTGCAGACTCCACACAGACAGTGACCCATGGCTGGCATGGCTGGCTTTGACATCAAGGCAATATTTGACCAAGTGTGGCATCAAGGATCCCTGTCAAAATTGAAGTCAATGGGTATGAGGGCGGAAACTATACATTGTTTGGAGTCATACATAGTGCAAGAGAGGCTGTTCGAGGTCAATCATCTCAGTCCCAGGGCATCACTACACGCATTGCTCAGGGTAGTGTCCTGGACCCAACCATCTTCAGCTGCTTCTTCAATTACCTTTTCTCCACCATAAGTCAGAAGTGGGGAAGTTTGCTGATGACTGCGCACTGTTCAGCACCATTCGCGATTCCTCATACTGAAACATCTTCCCTTGCATTCGATATGACTTCACTTTCGCTGGTTCAAAATCCAAACTCCCTAACAGCACAATGGGTGTACCTATACCACATGGACTGCAGGGGATCAAGGAGGCGGCTCACCACCGCCAAGGGACAATTAGGTCTGGGCAATAAATGCTGGCCTAGCCAGCAACACTTTCGTCCCATGAACGAATTTAAAAGTAATTATGTTTAAAAACTAAATTGGCAACAAATCATCTGAGCGACAGGATCAGACAAAGCGCTTCACTTTTTAATGTTGGAAATATAATTTGGAAAATAAGATATGAGTTACAATCATCACATTAAATACAGATGGCTCACTCAACTGGAGACAACAAACTCAGGTCCCAACATGAAGAACCTTCAGGCTTTTAAATCAGGTGTATTCAAAATCCGTTTATGAATTATTGCTTGTAATCAAAGCCTTCGAGTCTTGCTGAGTCAACACATTGGGGAAAGTGACATAAATCTCCCTGGTTTAAAAGTTTCTTCATCTTTCTCTGTCCGCCTTGTAATCTTTCCTTTCAACAAGTAATCGTTAAGCAGCTTGTGACATCAGCTTCTGAAACCTGCTCGGGTTGATCAGTTTTAAACTCGGAATGTGTGTGAAAAGATTATGGCGGATTAACCCACGTATGATTTAATAATGCTTAGCTCACGTTCAATTTGCCACCAAGGAGCATCAAGAGGTCATTGCTCTATTGTAGCATCCTTCCACAGATGTTCAGCGGTTTTAAACGTGCAAAGGAAAATTACAATGATATAAGTGGCACGACAAGGAATACTTTGTGGACTAGAGTGTCCTGGTTGTGTCTCTTTAGAGAGAGAGACACATGCAACTGATGGTTAAACTGCAGAAGAGCTAAACACATCAGTATAAATGAATGAACTAATAGTGTACAACTACAATCCTTTCAAACTGATATGAAATCAGTTTTTTATTTATTGAGCCTCCTTCAACATCTTCACGACCATTTTGTGTAACTTCTGATATGGTTTTCCTCCATCACCAGGAAGGGTTGGAAGAGCCATTGAAGGAAGAGGAGGTCTTGACAGCTGTAGGGTGAATGCAGACAGGTAAGGCCCCAGGGCCAGACTGGTTCCTGGAGGAATTTTATAAGGGGGGCAATTCTCCGAGCCCCGCGCCGGGCCAGAGAATCGGAGCAACCGTGCCACGACACCCCGACGCTGGCGCGCGATTCTCCGAGGTGCGGAGAATCAGCGCCATTTGCGCCGGTGTGTTTGACGCGGTGCAGGCCGCTGGAATCAGTGGGGCCGCCGCTTCTCCGGCCCAAATGGGCCGAACATCCGCTCCAACACAACAGAATCCCACCGGTGCCGTTCACCCCTGGTTGCTGCCGGCGGGAACTCTGCAGGAACGCTCAGGGGGGGGCAGCCTGTGGGGGGGGGGTGAGTGGGGGGCTCCCTGACTGGGGGTGGGGGGGGCCTCCGATGGTGTCTGGCCCGCGATCAGGGTCACCGATCGGCGGGCCGGCATTTCTGTCGACAGGCCTCCTTTCCTTCACCGGCAATGTTATATCCCTGCACCATTTTTGTGCGGGGCGGCCTGGGGGAGGACGGCCACGGCGCATGTGCTAGTTGGCGCCTGCCCAACTGCGCATACGCGGGACCTGAGGTGCCACGTCTTTTACGCAGCGCCAGGTCTCCGACGCCACGCCAAGGCCCCACCCTGGTAAATCGCACCACGCCCCTGCCAGCCCCACGGAAGCCCCAGAATGTGGTCTGGGAACGGGTGCCGACGTCAGAGTAAAACACTCCGGTTTTTACTCCGGCATCGGCACTTAGACTCCCATTGGGAGAATCCCACCCAAGAAGTTTGCAGGACAGTTGGTACTATTATTCGTGGAACGTTTGAGGATTCAGTAACACAGGGTTCCCTACTCGAGATGTTGATGCAAGCGTCATTTTCAGTTCTTTTCAAAAAGGATCAGGTTGAGTGTGGGTCATACCACCCTATTTCTTCATTGAATGTAGGTGTTAAAATATTGGCCAAGGTGTTACCAATGAGGCTGGAGAATTGTCTCCCTCATGTTATTGGGGAGGATCAGACGAGTTTTGTTAAAGCCTGGCAATTGTCGCCTAATGTGCGGCAGTTGTTAAATGTAGTGCTGCCCCCTTCGGAGGGGCCAGAACCAGAGGTAACTGTGACACTGGATGCCGAGTAGGCATTCAACAGGGTCGAATGAGGGTATTTGTTTGCCATTCTGGTATTGGAAAAATATGGGTTAGGGCCCAAATTTGGGTACATTTGTTTTTAAAAAAATATTTTTATTCTCCTTTTTCACATTTTCTCCTGAATTTACACCCACCAACAATAAACAATAATCAGCAACAGATATGACAATCCCCATAACAATAACAACGATCCCATCCTCCCACCAACCCCCAAACATCAGCCCGCATGTTTACATAAACAAATGACAAAAAGGAATCAGGGATTACGCATAGTCATCTTTAATATACAGGGTATGATTGTTGTACAAAGCCCCGTAAAACCAGTGTCCGCACAAATGACATGAGCTCAGGGTCTTTCCAATTAAACAGGGAACTAGACTGGGGTGTCCCATGTCCTTCCTCTTGTTTGCCTTGGTGATAGAGCCTTTGGCCATTGCTCTGAGGACTTCAGGTAGGTGGAGGGGAATAATTAGAGGAGGTGATGGAGCATAGGGTGTCCCTGTATGATGATGATCTCTTCCTGTATGTGACGGTCCCGATTCCCACCTTGGGCGACATAATTTTTCAGGGTAAAGTTAAGCCTGGAAAAAGTGAGTGTTTCCTGGTTAATACTGATTGGAGTCAATGTGGGAGTCCTTCCGTTCTGGTTGGCTGGTTCCAGCTTTAGATGTCTGGAGGTTCAGGTGGCCTGGGTTTGGGCCAGGCTCCATAAACTGAGCAGAGCTTGGTGGGTAGGGTAGATTATGACTCATATGCAGAGGTGACACAATCTTCCCCTGTCCTTAACGCAGGGTTCAGTCAATCAATATGAACATTTTGCCAAGATATTTGTTCTTGTTCCAGTGTTTGCTGGTTTTTCTTCCTAAATCCTTTTTTAGGGGAGTCAAAAAATTGATCACGTCCTTTAGATGGGCAGGCAGGACGACGAGGATTTGAAGAACAGTCCTTCAGAGGAACAGACAGTCAGGGGGCTTGGCGTTTCCGAGCCTGATATATGATTATTGGGCGGCGAATGCAGAGAAGGTGTTGGATTGTGTAGGGAACCAGGAGGCACTTGGGTGCGGATGGAATAAAGTCATTTAGAGAGTCTGGGTTGAGGGCATTAGTGATGACCTTGCTCCCTTTCTCACTGGTGAAATATTCGACAAATCCGTGGTTGAAAATATGGAGACAATTTTGGCAGCATTTTAAGTTGGGGTCTGTATCGAAGCTCGCCCCAATCTGCGCAAATCATGGGCATAATTCTCCGTCAGCTGATGCTGGAATCGGGAAACGTGATTGGGTGCAGAATCGGTTTTGACGCCAAAATCAAGACGGACGCTGGGTTCATGCCAAATTCTCCGGTGCCTCTACAGCAGCGGCAATGCGTTCTACTCTGCATGTACAGAAAACGTTGTTGCTATATGATTAGCTGGCCTCCATGATTCTGCACCTCCACGGGGGGAATTCCCGATGGTGAGGTTCAATAGTGCTTTTAAAAATTGCGAAACAGGGGGGTGTGAGGGTGAGGGTGGTGCCAGGGAGCGTTGACACACATGTCACGGGGAACCTCAACACAGCAGAGTCGCACTTCCTCGCCCGATGCCGATCTCTACCACAGCGACTGCCCTTGCCTCTGCCCACCGACCACTGCTCTGCCGCGGTGAGGGGCCACAGGTTCGACGGTCTCTCTTCCAGTCTTTTCCCGCTCCCGGCGGGTAATGAGATTAAAATTTCTGGGCAAGATCCTGATGACGTCTTCGGCACGTGGCCGGGTGAATGGCAATCTGTATGGCGCCCGGCGCGAATCTCGTTTTTGGCCTATCCCGCTATTCACCAAATAACAGAATTGGTGCCAGGCGCAACATGGCCAGAAGATCAGGCCCTATATCTGTATACAATCTCCCCACTCAATAATTTAAGCAGCAATTAACCCTCTAGTCACTGATACTGGGTTATATATTTGGTGATGCACTGCAGCAGCCAAAGGCTGGCAAGATATTGTGCACAGGGGCAGACACCAGGCTTTTGGAGCACAAGGTGAGATTGCCAACATTCCGAAAAATCGGATTCACATTCTGTCCCAAGGGGACACCTGCGGCAAGACAGCTGGAGGAGCAGTTCCCAGTACTGGAGGAGGATGTGGGTAGCGTGCTCTTTCAAAGAGCCGGTGCAGACTCGATGGGCCGAAATGGCTCCTTCTGCACTGTAAATTCTATGATATTCCTTGTGGCCAGGAGGGGCAGGATGCACAGCCTTGTACATGCTTCAGAAACATTCATGCTGCCGCGTACTTACTGGGTTGTTGGGAAGATCTCTGGAACATATCGAGTCTGAAAACCTTACAATGAGACCGTTCTGGTGTGTGCTTATAATCTATTCAATAAAAATAACTGGAAGCTTTAATCTTTCTCAGTGTTTGTTGTGGTAGACTGGATTTTTTTAACACCTCTATTGTTTTCAGTTTTCCATTAAATACCTCATACATTGTCTTACATCTAACAGAAATCCATTTATTTTTCACAGACTATTCATTGTGTTAAGATTTTGCACAAAAGAATCTTGCACCAACACAATGTGCATTACTGCAGGGAGGGAAATGCTGAGGAGAACTTGCAAATACCAAATTCCATTCGATACTATCACGTAGGTTACAGATGTAAAGGCAACCTGAAAGCCAATCCTCAGAGCTTGCAAGCTGGATCACAATACATGGATAAAAAAAGCAACCTTTGGACAGACCCAGAAGTCTCTGTCATCAAACAGTTTTGACATTTGAGGAGAACAGAGTCAATTGCCTTCGGAACAGGCAGGTGAGGCATAAACCTAACATCGCCATCCATCCCTCCAATATTGACTTCATAAGCAGTATTTGCAATCGGTTATGCAAATCAGGATTTGGTCTAACTTCACGCATGAGATCATATCAACCTACATTGTTAACCATTATTGTTTCCTGTTGTTGAGCAGCACCTTGTCAAAGTGGTGGGAAAATCCATCATTAACATCATTTTTTTAAGTCAATATATTTAATTGCTAAATTTAGAATAGTTTATGCTCCATCTTACCTCTCTGATCCAACATTATAGCTTTCAATCAGAACAACATGAATGACCTTTAAATGTCCAAATGGAAAATAATGGTTCACTCATTAAATTCTACAGTACAACTTGTCTCCAAAACTAATTACTGATGCATCATTAGATTGTAAATAGGCTCTATTTTGGAAATCTGTAGTTGTGAGTAAACTTGCTCTAAAAGCAGTGTTGAAAAACAAAATTGCTATTTCAGAAATGGCAGGGCCTTATTTTAATTAATTTATGGGATGTACGTGGTTTGGAGGGGAATTTCCAGGTGATGGTGTTCCCATCTGTCTGTTGCCCTTTTTCTTCTACGTGGCAGCAGTCATGGGTTTGTAAGGTCTAAAGAGCCTTGGCGAGTTCCTGCAGTGCATCTTATAGATGGTACACACTGCTGCTACTGCGTGTCGGTGGTGGAGGGAGTGAATGTTTGTGGCTGGGATACCATTCATGTGGGCTGCTTTGTCCTGGATGGTGTCAAGCTTCTTCTAGGTACACTCATCCAGGCAAGAAAAGAGCATTCCATCACATTCCTGACCTGTGCCTTGTAAATGGTGGACAGGCTTTGGGGAGTCAGGAGATGACTTATTTGCTGCAAGACTCCAAGACTCTGACATGCTCTTGTAGGCACAGTATTTATATAGCTAGGCCAGTTCTTTTCCTGGACAATGGCAACCTCCAGGGTGTTGATAGTAGGGGATTCAGTGATGGTAATGCCATTGAATGTCAAGGGTGATTGTTAGATTCTCTCTTGTTGGAGATGGTTATTGCCTGCCACTTGTCAGCCCAAACCTGGATATTGTCATGGGCTTATTGCATTTGGACATGCACAGCTTCAGTATCTGAGGAGTCATGAACGGCGCTGAACATTGTGTCATCAGCGAACAACCACATCTGACCTTAAGATGGAAGGAAGGTCATTGATGAAGCAGTTGAAGATGGTTGGGCATAGGACACTACCCTGAGTAACTCCTGCAATGATGTCCTTGAGCTGAGATGATTGACCTCCTATCATCACAGCCATCTTTTTTTGTGTCATGCGTGACTCCAACCAATGCAGGCCTTTCTCCCAGTTCATATTGGCTCCAGTTTTGCCAGAGCTCCTTTATGCTACACTCGGTCAAATGTTGCCCTGATGTCAAAGACAGCTGCTCTTTGGTTGATTAGGCCATCTGTATTATCTGTGGAGCAAGACACTTCCACATTGGGGAAAGGCATTGTCAATCTGACTGCTCATGTATGTCAGCCAAAGCAGTTCCAGACCCCCTCCCCCCATAGCAAAGGTCCATGAGGAATTCAACCATCCACATTCTGAGCTGGGGAATGTTGCTTAGTAATTTCTTTCTGTGTCAAATTTATCCATTATTCAAAGATCTTCTGCCAACTTCTTGAATACATTGTTTCATCAAAGTTTTGAGCTATTTATAATAATGAGTTAAGCACTTTGTTAAACTGACATCCATCAGAATTTAATGCAAATGGCTGTGCAAGAAATGCTGAACAAATGAATGTCAGGCAACTAGAAAAAGGTGAATAACTATTAAATACAACATTAAATACAAAATGACTAAATGTCATAGTGGCAATTAACACACTCCAATGCCGTGGTTCACATACAATCCAAACTAATATGGTGAACGAGTCTTATCAGGTGCCCATACCATTCGTAAATGAAATTAGTGCATACAATTTCAGGACACGAATTACAGCTCACACATGAGAATATTCATAAACTGGGAAGTCTCAAGGTACTTCACAGAAGCAAACACAGGCCCCAAGTCAAGGCAGCAGAAGTTAATGGGGGTGACCAAAAGGTTGGTGAAAGTGATTGGTTTTGAGAAGGATCTTCAAGGAGAAGAGCGAGGTGGGGAAGGCAGTGGAGTTTGGGGAGGGAATTCCAGAGCATCAGAGCAGCTGTAAGAAGGCTGGCAACTGTGGGGCATTAGGAACGAGGGACAGACTCCGAGATGGATTTCATGGAGGGAGGGCCATTGTAGGGCTGGAGGATGCTTCAATGTTGGGGGATATAAACATGACAATTTAAAATTAGAGGCATTGGGAAGGAGGAAGCACCGTCACTCAATGAGGACAAGAGTAATGGACGTGGACAATTGGGAATTGTTGCAGGCTAAAAGGCGCACAACTGAATCTCTGGCCAGGAATGCATTGAACAATCAACTCTGGAGGTGATGAAAGCAAGGATGAGGAATTCAGCAGCAGATTGGTTTAGGGAGGCAATATTACAGAGGTGGATATAGGCAGTGTTGGTGATGAAGAGGATGTAGAGTTGAAAACTCCTCTCAGGAACAAGCAAGACTCTGAGGTTGTAATGAGTTCAAACGGAGACAGAGGCCAGAATCCCATAGCTGTTGCAATTCAATTTTCCCGCCAGCA
Source organism: Scyliorhinus canicula (assembly GCF_902713615.1). Lineage (NCBI taxonomy): Eukaryota > Metazoa > Chordata > Chondrichthyes > Carcharhiniformes > Scyliorhinidae > Scyliorhinus > Scyliorhinus canicula. The sequence continues at coordinate 47,910,835 of NC_052163.1, forward strand.
GCACAACCCCATCAGCATGTTTCGCGGCAGCGTGGGGTGGTTACAGTGGGAAATCCCATTGACAAGCAGTGGGAAGATAGCGGGAAGATTCGCTGCCGGCGAATGTCATGCGGCTGATAAACACGTGGCTGGCGGACAGGAGAATCCTGCCCAGCAGCTGAGGAGGGAGATAAAGTCGCTGAGTGGAAGTAATTATTGCTGATACCAGGTGGAAGGAAAATACTGGGCTGGATTCTCCGCTCCCCGACACCAAAATCGCGTTCAGCAACGGGTTGGAGAATTCGATTTGCCGCCGATATCGGGTGCGGCGCCGGTTTTAAAATTCTCCACTGCCTGAAAATCGCCACGCCGAGTATTCATCGCCTGAGGCCCGTCCCGTGATGCTCCGTTGCCGACCGGCCGAATTCCCGATGGTGTGGCTTAAGTGTGCTCACACCGTCCGGGATCTTCGCATAGTGGCTGCGGACTCAGTCCGGGGCCGCCACAGTCGGGGGTGGGCCGATTGGCGGGCAGGGGTCTTCATTCGGGGTTGGGGGCAATGTGTGTGGGTAGTCCGGGGCGCACGAGCGGCCGATGCTGGGCATTATTTTGCTGGTCGGGGTCCGCTGGCTGAGTCCGCCGTGGAGCACACCGCGGCCGCTGCAGGCCGCCACCGTGCGCATGCATGCCCTCTGACCCAGAGGTGCTGGGGACCGTATCGGCAGCTAGAGCTGCGAGCTCTACGAGGCTCCCTACTGACCCCCAGCAAAATAGGGAATCTGTGGCCTTTTGACTTCAGTTTTCCTGGCCTAAAAGACCACAGTTTTCCCAACGGCATGAGGACTTAGTCTCCAAAATGGAGAAACCAACCCACTGTATTTCCCAACACTGATAGCATAGAGATTGACCAAAAACCTGAGATGGAAAGCTGAATCACCGATATTCCAAACTATCCAAATCTGTGGACGTGTGTAACTCTTTGATGCGGTGTGTCCAGATTCATGTATAATATGTTCACATGTTACACCCATATGGATTCTATTTTCCACAGGCAGAGTATGATGGAAGCGAGAGGTTTTGAAAAAGACAGAGAATGTGAAATTACATTGAGTTACTTTGACTATCAAAGAGATTCCCTTAGTATTAGCTAGTCTATCTTTACTTCTGAAATGTCACTAATAGTCTATCATCAATGGGATATTACAACCACACCACAGCAAACCAAATGCTTTGCCATGTTTATATCAGCCAAATTATTCCCTTCCTAGAACTCAAATCATAAACACATTTATCCCGCTGGGATTGGTCCTGTTAAATATTGTCGCTATTTCATGCAATGAATTAGATAGACTTGTAAATTATTTTCATATGAACCAATTGCATCTTGGATAATATGGTGCAATAGTACAAGCATCAGCCTCGTGCCACAATGTGCAATGGGGCATTTGTTCCACGGACATGTCACCTCTGACTCCGTAACCTTCTCTAGCCCTACCTGAAGGACGTGCTTTATGTTGTATAAGCGGGCTTTCAAACATCGTTTAATAGAGCGGCAAATAGTAGACATGTTAGCGAATTGATCGAGAGAGCACCGACTGCATGCCTACGAAAACTGGCAAAGGGACAGAAAGCTGAGAATAGTAGAGAATGATTGTTTTTCAGACTTTGGGGAAGTGTAGAATGGTGTTGCCCGGAGATCAGTATTGGAAACACTGCACCTTTGATTATTAATTCAGATATATTAATTATCTGAATTTGGGTAGACAGAATACAATATCAATATTTGCAGATGACATACATCAGTGAGGAAGATAGTGCAGACTGGAAGAGGGCATAAACCCACTGGTGAGATGTGTATAAACATGGTAGAGGAAATATAACACAGAAGTGTGAAGTAATACATTTTGGTAGGAAAGAGGCAATATAAAAGGAATGGTTGGGTTTTATAGGGAATGGAGGAACAGGGAAAGCTGGGAAATATTTACAAGCCTTTTGAAGGTGATAAGACAAAGGTGCTTAAAAATTGTGTTTGGGATCCTTGGCTTTATGAATAGAGGCGAGTATGAAAACAAGGAAGTCATTCTTAACCTTTAAAAAATAAACTGTTTAGGCTTTGGTTGGAATATTGTGTCCAGTTCTGGGCATAGCTTTATGAAGGATCTCACTGCCTTAGAGAAAGTGCAGAGGAGATTTACTTGAGCGATGCCAGGGATGAAAGACTCTCATTCCCCTGCCTTCATCTGGTCACCCTACAAATTCTTCCTTTCCAGATAACATTCTAATTCCCTTTTGAATATACTTCAATTGAATGCGCCTCCACCACACTCTCAGGCTGTGCATTCCAAACCCTAACCACTTGCTACAAAAACATGTTTTGTTTCTCATATTGCTTTTACTGAAAACTTTCAATCTGAGACCTCCCATTCTCAATCCTTTCGCAATGGAAACAGTTTCTCCTTGTCTACTCTGTCCAAACCCCTCATGATTTTGAATACCTCTATTGAACCTCCCCACAGCCTTCTTTTCTTAAAACAAAAACCATCCCAATTTCTCTAGTCTATCTTGGTAATTGAAGATCCTCACACCCAGAACCATTCTCTTGGGAGAGACGAGAGAAACTGGGGCAGAGCAGAGCAGGTGAAAAGGAGATTTGACAAAGGTGGTCCAAATCTATCAGTGCTTTTGATGGTGTAAATAAAAAAAACAAAGCCAACATGACAAAAAGAAACAAATGTAGTGAGTTCTAATGCTCTGGAATGCACTGCCTGAAGGACAGTGGAACCAGATTCATTGGCCCGTAACTTATTTTCCGATCCCCGACTCAAATCAATGGTTCGCCGCACGTGCGCAGCGCGGCGATCCTGAAGTGTGGATGTACGGACATGCGCGCTGGAAGCGCTCGGTGTTTAAACTACTGTCATATATTTTTAACCAGATTGACTGCATATGCTGCGTTGAACTGACAGCATGAAAAGTAAAGGGACAGTGCTAACTTGATCGACTTGCCCCGATTTTAGGTAAGTTTTTACATTTATTTATTCACAGGATCATCGAGCAGAGGAAGGAGACAGGGGGAGCCATTTTTGGTAAGTTAATGTTTTATATTATTAGTGTTTAGAGTTTATAAATATGTTTAAAATGCAAATAAGGAGAAAGGAAGATTTTGTTTTAAACTTTGGTTTGTCATGAGGTTGCTAATTCCATTAAAAGGGTACTTTGCTGGACTTCCGTTTGCGTTTGCGAGCGGGTCGGGCGCATGGAGAGGAGCTCCCGTCGGTGGCCACTATTTGCGGCACTTCCGGGGGTTTCCCCGATTCTTCGCTCTCTCCCCCGATTATTGTCGGCCTTTGGGGCCGTCCCAGGCGTCAAGCGGGGCCGGTTTGAAAACCGGCGATGAACCACGCGCGGGTGTCAGGCAGCTGGTGCTGAGACGTCAAGCCCAGCGTGCGCAGAGGTCAGAGAAGCAGGGGCGAAACCAAAAACAGGTCGAGGCGGCAGGCCCGAAGCCAGGGCGCGATGTAGGTGAGATGTCCCACATCGGGTGGCTCCCGCCTAGAATGTTGTAAGAAGACTGAAGTCTGATCCCTGGGGAATTCTGGAGAAATACAAAAAAGAAAAGAAGTTTTAAAGAAACTTGGTGAAATTTTTTTTTTGAAGGAAGAATTTTTTGTTTTTCTATTTAAAAAAAGATTGAAGAAGGAAAGAAGGGTGGGAAAAAAAGGAAAAATAAAAATCGTTAAAGGATGCGAAAAGCATCGTCGAAGAAGGGAGGAAACGCGGGCTTGCCGTTGAATGAGAGGACCAGCAAAAGCGCTGACAAGGTGGCGGATGCCGGATCATATGGTGGGGCCACACTACTTACGGTGGGGAAGATGACCGAGGTGATGGCGGTGGAGCTGGAAAAGCAGTTTACGAGGCACATGGAGACTTTGAGGAAGGAGATGGCGGTCGCATTGAAGTCATTGGTGGAGGAGGCAATCGTCCCGGTGAGGTTAGCTGTGGCAAAGACATCGGCCAAGGTGAACGAGCAGGGCGAGAAGATGAAGGAAGTGGAGAAGGCCGTGTCGCAGCACAGTGACCAGTTCACCTCGATGGGGGACAAGCTGCAAAGGGTGGTGGAGGTCAACAGAGGACTCCGAGCAAAGCTCGAGGACTTGGAGAACCGCTCGAGGCGGCACAATCTGAGAATTGTGGGCTTGCCCGAAGAAACAGAGGGCCCAAGGCCAACAGAATACTTCGCTAAGAAGTTGGTGGAGTTGATGGGGGAGGGTGAGAACCCCTCCCGGTTCAAGCTGGACCGAGCTCATCTGTCATTAAGGCCGAAGCCCAAGGTGAATGAGCCGCCAAGAGCAGTAATTTTCTGCTTCCATAAGTACTGCATGAAGGAGAAGGTGTTAAGCTGGGCGAAGCAGAAGCGTGAGGTGCAGTGCGATGGTGCTGGAGTTCGGATCTACCAGGACTTGACGGTGGAGTTGGCAAAAAGATGAGCGGCATTCGGACAAGTGAAGGTGGCACTGTACAAAAAGGGGGTGCGATTTGGTATGGTATACCCGGTGAAGCTGAGGGTGACATATGATGCCAAAGACTTTTATTTTGAGACAGCGGAGGCGGCTGAGGCATTCGTGAGGGCAGAAGGCTTGGGACAGACATGAGGAGCGGAACTGGAAGAGAGACTGTGTACTGTCATTGGGGAGCTGGAAGATATATAAATGCTATAACTTTCTTTTTACTGACATGTATTGTAATTTACTTCACTTCACATTGTTACAGAGTTCAGGTTATTGGCTGGGTTGATTGGCATTCTGTGTTGCGACGGTTATATCTTATTTTAGTGAATTGTGTGGGTTGGATTGTTGTTTCGTTTTTTCTTTCTCTGGGACTGGGTGGGAGGGAACGGTATACCTTGGCGGAGAAGCCACCCGTGCTAGCTAACTAATGTCGGCTAGTGAACAGAGGTAAGGTGAGAGGAGAGCTGCGGACATTGGAGCCTGGTTAGCAGGTTTCGATGGGCCTATGCGGCGAGCGAAGGGCGGGGGGAAGGGATTGATGCCGGGAGATGTTTTTTCAAGGGGAAATGTAGGGGGTTGGTTTTGGAAGGGGGGGGAAGGGGTTCGATGTTAATAATGGATAGGGGCGGGTCAGGCTCATGGGGCAGGGCCCGGTGGCATGATGATGGTGGATAAGAAGGGTGGGTGGGGGGTGAGAGACCCCCAGTTAGGATAGTCACGTGGAACGTGAGAGGGTTAGGAGGTCCGGTCAAGAGGTCAAGGGTGCTTGCGCAACTTAAAAGTCTGAAAGCCGATGGAGCAATGCTGCAGGAGTCTCACTTGAGGGTAAAGGACCAAGTGAGACTTAAAAAGGGCTGGGTTAGTCAGGTGTTTCACTCTGGATTTAACGGAAGGGCTCAAGGGGTAGCGGTAATGGTCAGCGAAAGAGTACGCTTCTAGACGGAGAAGGTGGTGGCAGATCAGGGGGGTAGATATGTGATTGTGACAGGGGCGCTGGAGGGGAGGCTAGTGGCGCTGTTAAGTGTATACGGTCCCAATTGGGATGATGTGGGATTCGCAAAGAAGGTGTTTGGGGCCATCCCTGACTTGGACACACACAAACTGATAGTGGGGGTGGGGACTGGAACTTGGTGCAGGAGCCAAGATTGGTCACGGCCGCGCTCGCTGGTCCCATCAGGGGGGGCGAAGGCGTTGGCTGGGCTAATGGTGGAAATGGGAGGGGTGGACACTTGGAGGTTTCTGCACCCGAGGGAACGGGTGTATTCCTTTTTCTCAGCAGTCCATACTCGCGGACCAAATTTTTCGTGGTGGGGAAGCCTTTGCTGGCTGGGGTTAAGGGGTCGGAATACTCGGCAATTGCAATATCAGATTATGCTCTGCATTGGGTGGATATGGTACAGGAGAAGGGGGTAGCGCAGAGTCCGGGGTTGAAATAGATCATGTGGGACTTTTGGGGGACTAAGGGTTCTGTGACAAAATTGAAAAAGTAATTGAGGAATATGTAGGTTTCAACTGTGTGGGTGAGGTGTCGAAGGCAGTTGTCTGGGAGGCTCTAAAGGCGATGGTGAGGGGTGAGGTGATGTTGTTTAAGGCCAGGGTGGACAAAGGGGACAGGTTGGAGCGACAGAGGGTAATAGATGGGATGTTGGGTGTAGATAGGAGTTTTGCAGAAGATGGGGACCCAGCGAAGTTGGAAAAGAGGACGGAACTACAGGCGAGCTTTGACCGACTGTCTACCAGGAAGTCGGTGCGCCAACTGAGGTGAGCAAGGGATGCAGTTTACGAACATGGAGATAAGGCGTATGTTAGCAGGTCAGCTCCAGAGGGAGGCAGCGGTAAAGGAAATTGTTCAGGTCAGGGATAGGGCAGGGAAGTTGGTGGTGGCTCCGTATCTGATTGACAAGGTCTTTGAGGAATTTTATGAGAAGTTGTACAGGTCAGAGTGAGGCTCTCTCAATTACGACGCGAGAGCGAGGTCGGTAATCAAAGCCTTTAATATACAGAGAACAGGACAGCATTCGAGAGAAGTGTGCTCGCCACATGGAGCCTTATCCTATATACGGTTCCAAGCCTCTTAAAGGGGCAAGGTATTAAAGGTAAATACCGTTCATCACACAGAGCCACCTGGGGGAGACCGGGATATGCAGGAATTTCTAGATGGCTTGGGGAGGGGGACAGGGCTACATTAGAAGGAGCGATAGTGGAGCAGGAGATAAAAGATGCGATTGGGAGGATGCAGTCGGGGAAGGTGGCAGGGCCGGATGGGTTTCCGGTGGAATATTATAAAAAATTCAAGGATAGGCTGGCACCCCTGATGGTGGGGATGTTTGAAGAGGCGATAGGGAAGGGGGTGTTGCCACAAACTTTGGGGCAGGCATCGATTTCCCTGTCGCTAAAAAAAGATAAGGATCCGACGGAGTGTGGGTCGTATAGGCCCATATCATTTCTGAATGTGGACGCAAAAGTATTGGCGAAGGTACTGGCGGGTAGGATGGAGGAGTGCCTCCCGAAGGTGATAGGTGAAGATCAGACGGGGTTTGTGAGAGGGAGGCAGCTCTTTTCAAACGTTAGAAGGGTATTGAACGTGGTTATGGCACCGGCGGAGGGGAAGGAAACAGAGGTGGCTGTGGCATTGGAGGCTGAGAAGGGGTTTGACCGGGTAGAATGGGGGTACTTGATGGCAGTTCTGGAGCAGTTTGGGATTGGACCAAGATTTGTGAACTGGGTAAAGCTACTATATAAGGAGCCAAGGACGAGAGTCAGCACAAACAACATCAGCTCGAGATACTTTTCTCTCCACCGTGGGACTAGACAGGGATGTCCTATGTGTCCCCTGCTGTTTGCCACTCACAATTGAGCCGTTGACTATCGCATTAAGAAGTTCAGAGGTATGGAAAGCAATAGTGCGGGGGGGGGGGGTGGAGGGCAGAGAGCATAGGATGTCCTTATATGCCAATGACTTGCTATTATACGTGTCGGAACCGAATGTGTCGAAAGGGGGAATATTGGAGCTGCTTCGAGTGTTTGGGCCTTTCTCGGGGTACAAACTAAATCTAGACAAGAGTGAGTATTTTGTGGTGTCTCGGCCGGGTGTGGGGGCAGGGGTTGGGGGGCTGCCATTCCGTAGGGCAGGGACTCACTTTAGGTACCTGGGGGTGCAGGTTGCCCGGGAGTGGGGGATAAAATGAACGTGTTGCCGCAATTTTTGTTTATTTTTCAATGCCTGCCGATTTTCCTGCCAAAGGCTTTTTTCGGAGAGATTGAAGGAAGGATTACTTCGTTCATATGGGGAGGGAAGGTGGTCAGAGTTAGAAAGGTGCTGCTACAGAGGGGAAGGCAGGCAGGGGGTTTGGGTCTTCCGAACCTGATGTATTATTACTGGGCGGCGAATGTGGAGAAGGTGCGGAGCTGGGTCAGAGGGGTTGATTCCCAGTGGGTCAGAATGGAGGAGAGTTTGTGCAGGGGGTCAGGATTGAAAGCACTAGCAACAGCGCCGTTCCCGATAGCCCCGGGGAAATACTCAGGGAGTCCGGTAATAATAGCTTCATTGAGAATTTGGAGGCAGTTTTGCCAAAACTTTGGGTTGGGGGCAGGATCAAGGGTAATGCCGATTCGGGTGAACCACAGATTTGAGCCAGGGAAGTGGGATGGAAATTTTCGGAAATGGGAGGAGAAGGGGATTAAGACACAAAATGATTTGTTTCTTCAGGGTCGGTTTGCAGGATTGAAGGAGCTGGAAGCAAAGCATGGGCTGGAGCAGGGGGAAATGTTTAGATACATGCAGGTTCGGGATTTTGCCAGAAAGGAGATACAGAGCTTCCCGGTGGAGCCAGCCTTCACGTTGCTGGAGGAGGTACTGGCGACAGGGGGACTGGAGAAGGGGGTAGTGTCGGCGGTTTACGGATCTATTTTGGAAGAGGAGAAGGCACCACTGGAAGGGATCAAAGCATAGTGGGAGGAAGAGTTGGGAGAGGATATGGAGGAGGGGTTCTGGTGTGAGGTGCTCCGCAGAATGAATGCCTCCACCTCGTGCGTGAGGTTGGGGCTGATACAGCTGAAGGTGGTATATAGAGCACACCTCACGAGGGTGAGGATGAGCCGATTCTTTGAAGGAGTAGAAGATGTGTGTGGACGTTGCGGGGGGCACTAATCACGTTCATATGTTTTGGTCCTGTCCAAAGCTAGAGGATTACTGGAAGGAGTATTTTACGGTAATTTCTAAAGTGGTGCACATGAAACTGGACCCGGGCCCCCGGGAGGCCATATTTGGGATGTCGGACCAGCTAGGGTTGGAAATGGGTGCGGAAGCAGATGTTGTAGCCTTCACCTCATCGATTTACTGAAGGCGAATCCTGATAGGTTGGAGAGCAACCTCTCCACCCTGTGCCCTGGCGTGACAGGGGGACCTGTTGGAATTCTTATCTCTTGAGAAGGTTAAGTTTGAACTGAGGGGAAGGATCGATGGGTTCTATAATTCATGGGCATTATTCATTATGCACTTTCAAGAACTAGATAACATCGAAAATTAGTTGGGGCGGGTGGGTGGGAGGGTTGGGGGAGGAAGGGGGCTGTGTGTGTTAATGGCGACTATGGGTGATCCGTAATTCCTTTTTGTCATTTGTTTGTGCGAACATGTGGGCTAATGTTTGGGGTTTGGTGGGAGGATGGGATCGTTGTTATTGATATGCGGGTTGATATATTTGTTACTGATTATTGTTTATTGTTGGTGGGTATAAATTTGGGAGAAAATGTGAAAAAGGAGAATAAAAAATTGTTTAAAAAAAAGGATACTTTGCTGTCTAAAGTGAGTTTGAAGACACAGAAAGTGAAAGAATTTTTTTTTAACTTTGGTTTGTCACGAGCATGTTATTCCATTCAAAGAACTATAATGGATAGAATGGGTTTTAAGTATATGTAATCTTTGGCAATCATACTAAGGAGTATGATTGTCCACCTAAGATACTCCGTGTTACTGGTCATGGGTTCTGTGGATCTTAGCCTGGCTAATGAGCCCGATCCAAGAGCCGCATCGTCAATAACTCACTTGGCAGGAGTTTCCTAAAGGTGGGATCGGTCCTTGGCCTCTGGGCCAAGTGCCTCCCAAGCATTGACGTCTATGTTCCATTTCTTGAGGTAAGCCTTCAGGGTGTCTTTGAAGAGCGTCCTTTGTCTACCTCTTGTTCAGGATCCTTCCTTCGCTGGGTGAAGATGACTTGCTTTGGCAATCGGGACTCTGACATCCTAAGTATCTGGACGGCCCGGCGGAGTTGGTTTCGGATGATCATGGCCTTGATACTGGTGCTATTGACTCCTTCAAGGACACTAATGTTAGCACGCCTGTCCTCCCAGCTGATTCAGAGCTGAAACACATTTGGATTTTGCAAATTATTTTAAGCTGTGTTGTTCAAGAGTCTCCCTCATGCAATGCTCATCCTTACAAGCCACAGTGATTACTTCAAATGCATTAAAAAAATTAATGCCTTGATTGACATATGCAAGCATCCGATAAGCTAATGAGAACTATCTCTCTGACAGGTATTGCAGAATCCAGTGCAGATTCAAAATCTGTAGTCAGGCTTCACCTGGGGCATGCTGGGGCATCACACTTATAGCTTAGCTTTTTTAAATCCTTGAACTTCTTTTGAGGCTTCATCGTAGGTTCAGGAGTCTGGAGAGAAGAGTCAGGCTACATCTCTGCCTGGCAAGGAATAAATCAATTAACCACCCCTAAGAGTGCACAGGCAAAGGGCATCCCAAAATTATGTCTGAGGAAATGTGTACCAGGATACAGTGATTCAGGAGCTGCTGCTTTCAGACTTTGAACTTGTAAAATGAACAGTTGATATGTCTGAACCCTCTCTCCCTCCTCATTTCACTCCCTCACTACCTCTCCTTCATCCTCTCTCCCCTTCCCCCTTTCCTCCCCTCTCTCCCTCCCTCTCTTCCACTCCCCTCCACTTTATAAATAGGAGGAACTGTTGTGTTTATGTGAACAAATATAATTTACTGACTGTTGTGCTGAGGTGAGAAAATATATTTTATTGCAAGAAATTTGTTAAGATTATGAAACAAGACGTCATTGTTCAGCTGTTAAAGTTAAACTTCAAGTTAAATGATAGCTGGTTTCAAAGTTTGGTATTTATAAAATTATGTTTGTTAATAAAAAGTTTCCCATTAAACTTTCTACACGTCTTACTGAAACATCAAAGCACAGCGGCCTGGATTGTCCACTCCGCAACGCCAGCAATGCGGATCGCGATCGGATGGAGAACCGGGCGTCTAGCCGAAATCGAAGGACATGCCTGACACGGAACTGACCGCTAGGATTGGGGTTCTCGCCAGTGGATGATACTAATGGATGCAAATGAGTCCCAATGACTCATTTGCATTCATTACTGGGCCTGGCACCAGAGTCTCCGGTCACTCTCAATTCTCCGCTCCTCCGGGATGTCAGCAAATGTGAACTGACGTGGAGGGCCTTCCTGTGGATCAACCAGGCGACCCCAGAAGGGAGTTTCCCCCATCCATCAGAGGGCCACTACCTGCCCACCCAGCTCCTAGCAGACCTCCTCCCCAGAGAGCCCCTAAAATTGAAGACCCCCCGAACCCCTAACTAAAGGGGCCCTCCACAGGGACCCACTAACTAAAGGGACACCCACAGAGACCCACTAACTAAAGAGACCACCCACAGGGACCCACTAACTAAAGGGACCCACCACAGGGACCCACTAACTAAAGGGACCCCCCACAGAGACCCACTAACTAAAGAGACCACCCACAGGGACCCACTAACTAAAGGGACCCTCCACAGGGACACACTAACTAAAGGGACCCCCACAGGGACCCACTAATTAAAGGGACCCCCACAGGGACCCACTAATTAAAGGGACCCCCACAGGGATCCACTAACTAAAGGGACCCCCCACAGGGACCCACTAACTAAAGGGAACCTCCACAGGGACCCACTAACTAAAGGGACCCCCCACAGGGACCCACTAACTAAAGGGGCCCCCACAGGGACCCACTAACTAAAGGGACCCCCCACAGGGACCCACTAACTAAAGGGACCCTCCACAGGGACCCACTAACTAAAAGGACCCTCCCACAGGGACCCACTAACTAAAGGGACCCCCCACAGGGACCTACTAACTAAAGGGACCCCCCACAGGGACCCATTAACTAAAGGGACCCCCCACAGGGACCCACTAACTAAAGGGACCCCCCACAGAGACCCACTAACTAAAGGGACCCCCCACAGGGACCCACTAACTAAAGGGACCCCCCACAGAGACCAACTAACTAAAGGGACCCTCCACAGGGACCCACTAACTAAAAGGACCCCCCACAGGGACCCACTAACTAAAGGGACCCCCCACAGAGACCCACTAGCTAAAGGGACCCCCACAGGGACCTACTAACTAAAGGGACCCTCCACAGGGACCCACTAACTAAAGGGACCCCCCACAGAGACCCACTAACTAAAGGGAACCCCCCACAGGGACCCACTAACGAAAGGGACCCCCCCCCCCCCCCCCCCCCCGCTGCCACAGGGACCCACTAACTAAAGGGACCCCCCACAGGGACCCACTAACTAAAGGGAACCCCCCACGGGGACCCACTAACTAAAGGGACCCCCCACAGGGCCCCTCTAACTAAAGGGACCCTCCCACAGGGACCCACTAACTAAAGGGACCTCCCACAGGGACCCACTAACTAAAGGGACCCCCACAGGGACCCACTAACTAAAAGGACCCTCCCACAGGGACCCACTAACTAAAGGGACCCCCCACAGGGACCTACTAACTAAAGGGACCCCCCACAGGGACCCACTAACTAAAGGGACCCCCCACAGGGACCCACTAACTAAAGGGACCCCCCACAGAGACCCACTAACTAAAGGGACCCCCCACAGGGACCCACTAACTAAAGGGACCCCCCACAGAGACCAACTAACTAAAGGGACCCTCCACAGGGACCCACTAACTAAAAGGACCCCCCACAGGGACCCACTAACTAAAGGGACCCCCCACAGAGACCCACTAGCTAAAGGGACCCCCACAGGGACCTACTAACTAAAGGGACCCTCCACAGGGACCCACTAACTAAAGGGACCCCCCACAGAGACCCACTAACTAAAGGGAACCCCCCACAGGGACCCACTAACTAAAGGGACCCCCCACAGGGACCCACTAACGAAAGGGACCCCCCCCACGCTGCCACAGGGACCCACTAACTAAAGGGACCCCCCACAGGGACCCACTAACTAAAGGGACCCCCCACAGAGACCAACTAACTAAAGGGACCCTCCACAGGGACCCACTAACTAAAAGGACCCCCCACAGGGACCCACTAACTAAAGGGACCCCCCACAGAGACCCACTAGCTAAAGGGACCCCCACAGGGACCTACTAACTAAAGGGACCCTCCACAGGAACCCACTAACTAAAGGGACCCCCCACAGAGACCCACTAACTAAAGGGAACCCCCCACAGGGACCCACTAACTAAAGGGACCCCCCACAGGGACCCACTAACTAAAGGGACCCCCCCTCCCCCGCTGCCACAGGGACCCGCTAACTAAAGGGACCCCCCACAGGGACCCACTAACTAAAGGGAACCCCCCACGGGGACCCACTAACTAAAGGGACCCCCCACAGGGCCCCTCTAACTAAAGGGACCTTCCCACAGGGACCCACTAACTAAAGGGAACCTCCACAGGGACCCACTAACTAAAGGGACCCCCCACAGGGACCCACTAACTAAAGGGGCCCCCACAGGGACCCACTAACTAAAGGGACCCCCCACAGGGACCCACTAACTAAAGGGACCCTCCACAGGGACCCACTAACTAAAAGGACCCTCCCACAGGGACCCACTAACTAAAGGGACCCCCCACAGGGACCTACTAACTAAAGGGACCCCCCACAGGGACCCATTAACTAAAGGGACCCCCCACAGGGACCCACTAACTAAAGGGACCCCCCACAGAGACCCACTAACTAAAGGGACCCCCCACAGGGACCCACTAACTAAAGGGACCCCCCACAGAGACCAACTAACTAAAGGGAACCCCCACGGGGACCCACTAACTAAAGGGACCCCCCACAGGGCCCCTCTAACTAAAGGGACCCTCCCACAGGGACCCACTAACTAAAGGGACCTCCCACAGGGACCCACTAACTAAAGGGACCCCCACAGGGACCCACTAACTAAAAGGACCCTCCCACAGGGACCCACTAACTAAAGGGACCCCCCACAGGGACCTACTAACTAAAGGGACCCCCCACAGGGACCCATTAACTAAAGGGACCCCCCACAGGGACCCACTAACTAAAGGGACCCCCCACAGAGACCCACTAACTAAAGGGACCCCCCACAGGGACCCACTAACTAAAGGGACCCCCCACAGAGACCAACTAACTAAAGGGACCCTCCACAGGGACCCACTAACTAAAAGGACCCCCCACAGGGACCCACTAACTAAAGGGACCCCCCACAGAGACCCACTAGCTAAAGGGACCCCCACAGGGACCTACTAACTAAAGGGACCCTCCACAGGGACCCACTAACTAAAGGGACCCCCCACAGAGACCCACTAACTAAAGGGAACCCCCCACAGGGACCCACTAACTAAAGGGACCCCCCACAGGGACCCACTAACGAAAGGGACCCCCCCCCCCCGCTGCCACAGGGACCCACTAACTAAAGGGACCCCCCACAGGGACCCACTAACTAAAGGGACCCCCCACAGAGACCAACTAACTAAAGGGACCCTCCACAGGGACCCACTAACTAAAAGGACCCCCCACAGGGACCCACTAACTAAAGGGACCCCCCACAGAGACCCACTAGCTAAAGGGACCCCCACAGGGACCTACTAACTAAAGGGACCCTCCACAGGAACCCACTAACTAAAGGGACCCCCCACAGAGACCCACTAACTAAAGGGAACCCCCCACAGGGACCCACTAACTAAAGGGACCCCCCACAGGGACCCACTAACTAAAGGGACCCCCCCCTCCCCCGCTGCCACAGGGACCCGCTAACTAAAGGGACCCCCCACAGGGACCCACTAACTAAAGGGAACCCCCCACGGGGACCCACTAACTAAAGGGACCCCCCACAGGGCCCCTCTAACTAAAGGGACCCTCCCACAGGGACCCACTAACTAAAGGGAACCTCCACAGGGACCCACTAACTAAAGGGACCCCCCACAGGGACCCACTAACTAAAGGGGCCCCCACAGGGACCCACTAACTAAAGGGACCCCCCACAGGGACCCACTAACTAAAGGGACCCTCCACAGGGACCCACTAACTAAAAGGACCCTCCCACAGGGACCCACTAACTAAAGGGACCCCCCACAGGGACCTACTAACTAAAGGGACCCCCCACAGGGACCCATTAACTAAAGGGACCCCCCACAGGGACCCACTAACTAAAGGGACCCCCCACAGAGACCCACTAACTAAAGGGACCCCCCACAGGGACCCACTAACTAAAGGGACCCCCCACAGAGACCAACTAACTAAAGGGACCCTCCACAGGGACCCACTAACTAAAAGGACCCCCCACAGGGACCCACTAACTAAAGGGACCCCCCACAGAGACCCACTAGCTAAAGGGACCCCCACAGGGACCTACTAACTAAAGGGACCCTCCACAGGGACCCACTAACTAAAGGGACCCCCCACAGAGACCCACTAACTAAAGGGAACCCCCCACAGGGACCCACTAACTAAAGGGACCCCCCACAGGGACCCACTAACGAAAGGGACCCCCCCCCCCCCGCTGCCACAGGGACCCACTAACTAAAGGGACCCCCCACAGGGACCCACTAACTAAAGGGAACCCCCCACGGGGACCCACTAACTAAAGGGACCCCCCACAGGGCCCCTCTAACTAAAGGGACCCTCCCACAGGGACCCACTAACTAAAGGGACCTCCCACAGGGACCCACTAACTAAAGGGACCCCCACAGGGACCCACTAACTAAAAGGACCCTCCCACAGGGACCCACTAACTAAAGGGACCCCCCACAGGGACCTACTAACTAAAGGGACCCCCCACAGGGACCCATTAACTAAAGGGACCCCCCACAGGGACCCACTAACTAAAGGGACCCCCCACAGAGACCCACTAACTAAAGGGACCCCCCACAGGGACCCACTAACTAAAGGGACCCCCCACAGAGACCAACTAACTAAAGGGACCCTCCACAGGGACCCACTAACTAAAAGGACCCCCCACAGGGACCCACTAACTAAAGGGACCCCCCACAGAGACCCACTAGCTAAAGGGACCCCCACAGGGACCCACTAACTAAAGGGACCCTCCACAGGGACCCACTAACTAAAGGGACCCCCCACAGAGACCCACTAACTAAAGGGAACCCCCCACAGGGACCCACTAACTAAAGGGACCCCCCACAGGGACCCACTAACGAAAGGGACCCCCCCCCCCCCCCGCTGCCACAGGGACCCACTAACTAAAGGGACCCCCCACAGGGACCCACTAACTAAAGGGACCCCCCACAGAGACCAACTAACTAAAGGGACCCTCCACAGGGACCCACTAACTAAAAGGACCCCCCACAGGGACCCACTAACTAAAGGGACCCCCCACAGAGACCCACTTGCTAAAGGGACCCCCACAGGGACCTACTAACTAAAGGGACCCTCCACAGGAACCCACTAACTAAAGGGACCCCCCACAGAGACCCACTAACTAAAGGGAACCCCCCACAGGGACCCACTAACTAAAGGGACCCCCCACAGAGACCCACTAACTAAAGGGACCCCCCACAGGGCCCCTCTAACTAAAGGGACCCTCCCACAGGGACCCACTAACTAAAGGGACCTCCCACAGGGACCCACTAACTAAAGGGACCCCCACAGGGACCCACTAACTAAAGGGACCCTCCCACAGGGACCCACTAACTAAAGGGACCCCCCACAGGGACCCACTAACTAAAGGGAACCCCCCACAGGGACCCACTAACTAAAGGGACCCCCCACAGGGACCCTCTAACTAAAGGGACCCCCCCCCCCCCGCCACAGGGACCCACTAACTAAAGGGACCCCCCACAGGGCCCCTCTAACTAAAGGGACCCCCCCCCGCCACAGGAACACACTAACTAAAGGGACCCTTCCACAGGGACCCACTAACTAAAGGGACCCTCCACAGGGACCCACTAACTAAAGGGAACCCCACAGGGACCCACTAACTAAAGGGAACCCCACAGGGACCCACTAACTAAAGGGACCCTCCCACAGGGACCCACTAACTAAAGGGACCCTCCCACAGAGACCCACTAACTAAAGGGACCCCCCCCCCCCCCGCTGCCACAAGGACCCACTAACTAAAGGGACCCCCCACAGGGACCCACTAACTAAAGGGACCCCCCACAGGGACCCACTAACTAAAGGGACCCCCCCCCCCCCCACCACAGGGACCCACTAACTAAAGGGAATCCCCCACGGGGACCCACTAACTAAAGGGACCCTCCCACAGGGACCCACTAACTAAAGGGAACCCCCCACGGGGACCCATTAACTAAAGGGACCCCCCACAGGGACCCACTAACTAAAGGGAACCCCCCACGGGGACCCACTAACTAAAGGGACCCCCCACGGGGACCCACTAACTAAAGGGACCCCCCCCCCGCCACAGGGACCCACTAACTAAAGGGACCCACCCACAGGGACCCACTAACTAAAGGGACCCCCCCCCGCCACAGGGACCCACTAACTAAAGGGAACCCCCCACACGGACCCACTAACTAAAGGGACCCCCCACAGGGACCCACTAACTAAAGGGACCCCCCCCCCCCCGCCACAGGGACCCACTAACTAAAGGGACCCCCCACAGGGCCCCTCTAACTAAAGGGACCCCCCCCCCCCCCCCCCCCCGCCACAGGGACACACTAACTAAAGGGACCCTCTACAGGGACCCACTAACTAAAGGGACCCCCCACAGGGACCCACTAACTAAAGGGACCCCCCACAGGGACCCACTAACTAAAGGGTCCCTCCACAGGGACCCACTAACTAAAGGGACCCCCCACAGGGACCCTCTAACTAAAGGGACCCCCACAGGGACCCACTAACTAAAGGGACCCCCACAGGGACCCACTAACTAAAGGGACCCCCCACAGGGACCCACTAGCTAAAGTGACCCCCCACAGGGACCCACTAACTAAAGGGACCCCCACAGGGACCCACTAACTAAAGGGACCCACCCACAGGGACCGATTAGCTAAAGGGACCCCCCACAGGGACCCACTAACTAAAGGGACCCCCCACAGGGACCCACTAACTAAAGGGACCCCCACAGGAACCCACTAACTAAAGGGACCCCCCACAGAGACCCACTAACTAAAGGGACCCCCACAGGGACCCACTAACTAAAGGGACCCCCACAGCGACCCACTAACTAAAGGGACCCACACAGGGACCCATTAACTAAAGGGACCCCCCCCCCCCCCCACAGGGACCCACTAATTAAAGTACCCCCCCCCCCCCCCACACAGGGACCCACTAACTAAAGGGACCCCCCATTGGGACCCACTAACTAAAGGGACCCCCCATAGGGACCCACTAACTAAAGGGACCCCCCACAGGGACCCACTAACTAAAGAGATCCCCCACAGGGACCCACTAATTAATGGACCCCCCCCCCCCCCCCCACCCCCCACAGGGACCACCTAACTAAAGGGACCCCGCACCGGGTGGATAAGGTTCTTATTTTCTTATTATTCTATCATTCCCAGAGAATAACGTATCTGCCAACTTTAGCCTCTTGCAGATTTTCCAAACCCCACCATTTGCAACCCTGGCTTCAGCCTCATAGGCTTTAACTTCTCTGCCTCTCCACACCTCCCTATTCATTTAAATCGACCTCTTTCATCACGTTGTTGGTCACACTCTGGGGCAATTGTTGTCGTTATTTTTGTCTGATTATGTTCCAGTGAAGCACCTTGGGAAACTTTGCTCCAGGAGCCATTATAGCAAGTTATTGCTATAATGGATGTATCTGCACTGAAGTGCTTTATAAAGTACAAATTTAATTTCCTCTCCAACTTAAAGCTAGGAAGTGAAGATTGTTTTTCAAATCTATAAAAAGATATTAGTCATTTCCAATAATTCTGTCAGTTCCTGATTTTTATCCATCGTGTTTGTGGCAGATGCTGAGTACAAATTAGTCACTGCTTAATGGATACAAAAGGTTGGGTTACCCGGGGAGATCCTCATGCACCGCCTGGTGGACAGATCATCAGAGACACAAGCTGAGAACAGAGGGAGTGTGGGTTCAGGAGTCGTGTTTGCTGTCGGAGACCCACAACAGTGGAGATTACATGATATTAAAATTAGAGCAAATGTTTGCTGAGGATACGGGGCGAAGGGCAATTTGCAGACATGTCAAATAAAGTCACTAGGATTCACCTTCACCATTTCTAACTGCTCAGATCAATATCAGTGTCACTTCATATGACCTGTTTTTCTTAAGCAGACACTAGGGGCGCGATTCTCCGCTCCCCACGCTGGGTGGGAGAATCGCGGGAGGGCCGGGCGACTCATTTCATGCCCCCCCCCTGGCGCCCGCCCCGCGATTCTCCCACCCCCCGCTCGAAAGAATCGCCGCTCGCCGTTTTTCACGGCGACCGGCGATTCTCCGACCCGGGTGGGCCGAGCGGCCTGCTGTTCGCGACCGTTTCACGACGGGGGCAACCACACCTGGTCGCTGCCGTCGTGAACATAGGCGCCAAAGGCCCATTTGAAGCTTGTGGGGTCGGAGAGGGGAGTGAGCACCACGGCCATGCTCGGGAGGGGACTGGCCTGCGATCGGTGCCCACCGATCGTCGGGCCGGCGTCTCAAAGCGACGCACTCTTTCCCCTCCGCCGCCCCGCAAGATCAAGCCGCCATGTCTTGCAGGTCAGCGGAGGGGAAGAGGGCCACCGCAAATGCGCGGGTTTGAGCCGTCAGCCGTCGTGACGTCAACCGCGCATGCGCGGGTTGGAGCCAGGCATCCTGCGCATGTGCGGCTGACGTCACATAGGCGCCGCCATCGCGTCATTCTTGGCGCGCCGCCCTGACGCAAGCGTCAGTGCCCGGCGGCCGAGAATAACGGAGCGCCGCTCCTAGCCCCCCGAGTGGGGGTGAATACGGTGAGAGTTGCGGCCTCCGAGGCCGTCGTGAAACTCGGCCGAGTTCACGATGGCCTTCCCGATTTTTCCCGGGAACGGAGAATTCCGCCCTAGGTTCTGTTCTGACTTTGAATCCATTCCCCCCTTTCACAGCTAATGGTGCAAAATCTCAGTGTGCTGCTGAATGCTGAACTGAGCTTCAAACTCTATAATAATAATCTTTATTGTCACAAGTAGGCTTACATTAACACTGCAATGAAGTTACTGTGAAAAGCCCCTCCTCGCCACATTCCGGCACCTGCCGGGTACGTAGAGAGAGAATTCGGAATGTCCAAATTACCTAACAGCACGTCTTTCGGGACTTGTGGGAGGAAACCGGAGCACCCAGAGGAAACCCACGCAGACATGGGGAGAACATGCAGACTCCGCACAGACAGTGACCGACACAGACAGCCGGGAATCGAACCTGGGACCCTGGAGCTGTGAAGCAGTTGTGCTAACCACTATGCTACCGTGCTGTCCACAACCTCATCCTGCCCAAAGACCTTCTTCCTAATCACCTCTGACCTCTCAAACATTGTTGGGTCCTATAAGCCAACACATTAAATACAACATTTATAGTTTTATTTATAACTCTTAACACCCATCCTAAAAGGTGTAAATTGAGAGAAGTGGATACTCAGCAAGCTCTGGGTGTCCTCGTGCATCAGGCCCTGAAAGTAAGCACACATACAGCAGGCAGTAAAGAAGGCAAATGGTATGTTGGCCTTCATAACGAGAGGGTTTGAGTACAGGAATAGAGATGTTTTACTGCAATTGTATAGGGCATTGGTGAGGCCGCACCTTACCAGAGAAAGGATGTTCTTGCGATGGAGGAAGTGCATTGAAGGTTTACCAGGCTGATTCCTGGGATGGCAGGATTGTCATATGAGGGGAGACTAAATCGTTTAGGATTATAGTCATTGGAGTTCAGAAGAGTGAGATGGGATCTCATAGAAACTTACATAATTCTAAAGGATTAGACGTAGTAGGTTCAGAAAGAATGTTCCCAATGGTGGGGAGTCCAGAACTAGGGGCCATAGTTTAAGGATAAGAGGTAAACCTTTTAGGACTTTTAGGACCAGGGAGTGGTGAACCTGTGGAATTCGTTGCCACAGAAAGTAGTTGAGGCCAAAACGTTGTGTAATTTCAAGAAATAGCTCTTGGGGCCAAAGAGATCAAGGGATATCGGGAAAGCCGGATCAGGGTATTGAACTTGATGATCAGCATGATCATGATGAATGGCGGAGAAGTCTCGAAGAGCTGAAAAGCCTCCTCCTGCTTCTATTTTCTACATTTCTATGACCACTCCAGGCTAGCCAGGTGAAAAAGTCATAAGGGAGAGGGATGGTACGCCTGCATATTGGGACTCAGAAGCAAGCCATCATCAAGGGAAACAGGCGTGACTCAACCCCAGGCCAGGGCTGGGCAGGCCATAACCAGGCAGCTGAGTCAGCAGTAAGGTCGTCACGATGAGGTGCAAGGTAACGCTAGGGCCGGGCGAATTGGTGAAAAAGGCCTTAAGGAGGTGTGAGCGAGGCAGCCAGCCTTTGGGACTTAGGGTAGCTGTCATCAAGGAGCGAGGGGATTAGGGGCGACTTGACCCCCAGGGCTGAGGAGGACAGAATAAGTCTGTGCTTTCAGAAAATTCATATTCATTAAAATCAAGAAAGATCAGTTAAGATTAAGCAACACTATCAATCTGGCCACATCAAATTCAGGAAAACCACATGTGAATGCTGAATCAAGATCCTTAGCAGAGACGTTTGAAAATTATGATAATGCTGTTTTTACTCATTTGTGGAATCAAGAATGAATCCCTCCAGCAAATATGCTGCGAAACGTTGATGCGAAACTTTATTGAATGCTGCACAATTGTTAGCTTCAGAAAAAGGTTTTGTCATGGACTTTCAAAATGACTATAGCTCAAAAGAAGCAGAGGCAATAACATTAACAAAAGGTACAGGTCCCTCTGATGATAAGAAGTGTAAAAGGCGAGGAAGTTATTTTTGATGAAATTAGAGACAATGAAATCACTTTAAAAGGAAAAGAGAAGATCACCATCGAGACTGTCAATGGTATTTGTGACTTAATAATGGTGCAATCGCAAAGTAGAAATGAATCTCTGAAGAAAACTGCTGAGTTATTTTGCGTGTTTCTCGGCAAAAGTTCGGGTGAGAATGCTAGAAACCACTACAGGAAGAAACTACGTAGGATGTAGACACAAATCTTTTTGAAGATGAAGTGAAACAATTCATTAATTTCATCGATAATGCTGAGCTCTATACTTTGAGATTACCAACTAATTTACTGATTTACTGATTTATACAGACTTAGAGCAAAGAAACGTGTACGTGATGGTTTGCAAGCAACCTTTCCAAATGTGGAAACCATTCTGAAATTATTTTTAACGCTATCTGTTACAAATGCTTCTGATTAACGTTCTTTTTCTGTATTGGAAAGAATAAAACATTTGTTTGCAAAGTGCAATGAGTCAAGAACATAATAATAGCTTATTGTCACAAGTAGGCTTCAATGAAGTTATTGTGAAAAGCCCCTAGTCGCCACATTCTGGCGCCTGTTCGGGGAGGCTGGAACAGGAATTGAACCACGCTGCTGGTCTTGCTCTGCATTACAAGCCAGCTGTCTTAGCCCACTGTGCTAAACCAGCCCCTGCACATTTGACAGATTCAGCAATATTGACGATTGAAAGTGCGCCTTTGCAAGATTTTACCTAAGCTGATGCAATTGACAATTTTGTGAAGAAAATGGATCATGAAAAAGCTATCTAGTTGCCATGCCAACAAGGGATGAAAGAGGAAAATCTTCAAAAATCTACTCCTCTTCCATATTCTCTTGATAAATTCTGATTTTCAAAATGGATCATTGCTGGTCTGATGTAATGGCTGCAGCTGGTCACATGCTGAAAGTTCTAACCACCATCGCTCTCAGGACTGGCCTTCAGAAAGTCTCTTCTAGGACAAAGAATGGAATCTTGCAGTGAGAGTCGCTAATTTTGGACATGCACTCGTTGGACACTCCATTCACTTGAAGTTATGGAAATTAGCTGTTTGATTTTGTGAGAGTAAGCAAGGAAGTTAATGTTTGAAACTGAATGCGATTCTGAAATATCCATAATTGCAGCATATGCATCTTGTTGATTGCGGGATTTGCTCCTGCGTTGGACTGGCTCGTTTTGCCCTGCACTGGCCTGTGCTGCAAAACTCATCAGGAAGTACAATGTTTGATTGCCTCAAGACATGCATCATAATATTGACCATCTTTACCATCATTCTGACAAGAGCTCAGCTTGGATTTCAATTTTGCAATTATTCATAAGTCATGTTACAGCAAGTTGAAAAGCACTAAGGTAGTTAAGCAGTGATCAATTAGTGCATCTTTGTAGCCTGCGGCTTTGTGTTCTGTGGGGCAAGGGTGGGTAGGGCTTTGTGATGTCATTGGGGGTGGGGTGTGGTGTCATGATGAGGGGTGTGATGTCATGGGGGGCTCAGAAATGAAGGTGAGCACAGGGCCCACAAAGTGCAAGTCCGCCACTTACTGCAGCAACTTGCCAGGTTTCTTCAACAATACCTTCCATACCCATGACCTCTCACCTAAGACAAACACAAGGTGAGACCATCAACTGCAAGTTCCGCTTTAAGTAATAGGCCATCTTACTTTGGAAATTTATAGATTCATAGAACATACAGTGCAGAAGTAGGCTATTCGGCCCATCGAGTCTGCACTGACCCACTTAAGCCCTCACTTCCACCCTATCCCATGAACCCAAATAGCCACTAATCCCTCCTAACCTTTTGGTTACTAAGGACAATTTATCATAGCCAATCTACCTAACCTGCATGTCTTTGGACTGTGGGAGGAAACCAGAGCACCCGAAGGGAAACCCACGCAGACACGGGGAGAACGTGCAGACTCCGCACAGAGTGACCCAGCGGAGAATCGAACCTGGGACCCTGGTGCTGTGAAGCCACAGTGCTATGCACTTGTGCTACCGTGCTGCCCAACATATAATATTGTTCCTTTATCCCCACTTATTCCAAATCCTGGAACTCCCTTCTTAACAGCACAGCGAGTGTACCTAACCACATTGACTATGGTGATTCTAGACAACACTCACCACCACCTTCTCAAGGGTAATTAAGCATGAGAAAGAGAATTCTGGCCTTGTCGGTGGTGGACACATTTCATGAAGGAAAAAAAGAAGCGTACTCCTTGGAAATGAATAAAATGAGCAACACTGGGAGAAACTACGACATCTTCTTCGCAGCTTTCAACACGTCATCAATGAAGACGAACATCTTGCCAAGGTCACCCCACACCCCCACTACTTGCCTTCAAACAACCGTGAAACCTCAAACAAACCATTGTTTGCAGCAAACTACCCAGCCTTCAGAACAGCGACCATGACACCACACAACCCTGCCAGGGCAATCTCTGCAAGAAGTACCAGATCATCGACATGGGTACCACCATTACACGTGAGAACACCACCCACCAGGTACGTGATACATACTCTTGCAACTCGGCCAACATTGTCTACCTCATACGCTTCCGGAAAGGATGTCCCGAAGCATGGTACATTGCAAAACCATGCAGACGCTGCAACAACGAATGAACAGACATCGTGCAACAATCGCCAGGCAGGAATGTTCCCTTCCAGTCGGGGAACACTTCAGCAATCAAGGGCATTCAGCCTCTGATCTTCGGGTAAGCGTTCTCCAAGGTGGCCTTCAGGACGTGCGACGACGCAAAATCACCGAGCAGAAACTTATAGCCAAGTTCCGCACACATGAGTACGGCCTCAACCGGGACCTTGGATTCATGTCGCGTCACATTCACCCCCCACCATCTGGCCTGAGCTTGCGAAATCCGACCATCTGTCCTGGCTTGAGACAATTCACACCTCTTTAACCAGCTCCCTCTGGACCTGTAAAGGCTTAATTACCTGCAAAGACTTGCATGCAAAGTATCGTCTTGCATTTTTGACTTTGTCTATATATACGTCTCTGGAACCTACCTCTCATTCACCTGAGGAAGGAGCCGTGCTCCAAAAGCTAATAATTCGTAACAAACGTGTTGGACTTTAACCTGGTGTTGTAAGACTTCTTACTATAAAATTTCAAAGTATAGGTATTCTTTTCTAAAGGGACAGAATTGAAATGCAGCAACATTATGTTTAAGATAATAGTACCTTGGTTATGTCACATTGGGGAACGGTTGGCATTTCTGGTCTCTTTATTATATAAAGGGTGTAAAGGCACTGGATGAGACATAAGAAGATTTACAAGAATTATAGCAGATCACAGATGTTATGCCTGTCAGGAAGGGTTGAACAATCTGGAGCTCCTTTCTTTAGGCTGGGAAGACTGAGGGGTGGTCCTTAAGATTATGAAAGGGTTTAATAGCGAAGATGAAGACCTGACCCAGGGAGACACCAGAAAGATGAGACAATGATTAACAAATTCAACAGGAAATGTAGAAGTACCCACAGAGTGATTAAGAACATGGGACTTGCTACCACAAGGAGTACATGAAGCGACTAGCTTACATGTATTGGAGGGGAAACCGGGTAAGCATATGAGGGTGAAATGAATAGAAGAATATATTAATGGAATTAAATGACAATGGATGGGAAGAGGGTTATTGGTACATAACTACTGGCATGAACCAGGAAGGAAGAAGGGTTTGTTTCTGTGCTATAAGTATTATGTAAAACAATGTAATACAGTGAGACAGGATGTTAAAGGAGGCACGATTAATTAGTTATTAGAGGTGCCAATACAATATCAGCTTGCCCTAACTTTACTGCACAACATTCATTATACTGCCATCATGGGACCAATCTCAAGTGCAAAGATTTTATTAACACTCATCCAAGTTTTCCTACCCATTGGGTGCCTGACAATTCGGCTTGAACTAATGGATACGATGGACAACGCTGGATTGAAGGAGTTACTGAGGCAGACACGTAGCATTGTGACATCTTTATCTTCTCCACCTGCCAACCATGTTTCCTGTGGATTCGTGTGCACTGGGTACTGAGCTGAGTTTGATTCAAAAGGAACCAGCTGGTAAAGGAAGGGAGCTGGCATCCCATTAAGTCCAGCTGAATTCAGACTGAGTCGCGAAAGTGAATGGGCAATCTGCTAACCACCCATCCAGAGGAACAATCTCGGATTTAACAGATTAATAATGTAACACAACTTTGGCTTGTGTTATTTTGGGAGTCTTTTCTGTAAATTTGGCAAGATGTTCCGTCCACATGGACCACAGGACAATAGGATTGGCAACAGAAACTGCCCATAATTTAGAACAGATCACCACAAAGCTGTTGCTCCCTTTTCTCAAGTATGCTAACCAGGCATCAGTGCAATAGCAGGTGTTGCCTCAATATTGAGCTTTAGGTACAACTTAGTGACAGTGTAAGGTCCTAGGAAAGCCCTTCAAACATGATTAAAACATTCCCTTTTGCATGCCACTAATATCCCTCATCGCAATAAACACAAAGAAGACCTCAAACAAATGTATAATATACTATATCAAAATATTTGAATGTAAAGTATGAATGCAATTATACCCAGTGGAACAAACATTAGCTTTACAAAATGCCAAAGATCCTCAACGCTTCTTGGTGGACTTAATGGAAATTTGAATGTGTTATGAAGGATCTTGTTTACCTTCAATAAATGAAAGGTTTTATTTTCTTGTTGTTCTTAATTCTGCAGAAATTCATTTCAAGAAGGCCAGCATTGGTGTGCTGCCTATTGCACAAATGAATAATGTGGTATATGAATTTCAGTGGCAGTGTGATGTAGACTGTGCATCCTAAAGGCTGGCGAATCACATGTCCCTTCCGCTGTTCACAATAGGCACAGTGCGAACTGTACCCAACCAGCCCATGTTTGAAAAACTCAAAGGACACTGTCCAGCATTAGATGTGATTCCAGGATTGGACAACATTTGCTAATTACTTCTCCGTATGCTCAGAATGACACTGACAACCAGTTTAAGATTGTCAGTCAAATCTTACAAACTTTGTTAGTAGGGTCAAGGCTGATTTGCAGAGGTGGGATAGTTTCCCTCAGTCCTTGGCAGCCAGAATTCAGTCGGTGGAGATAATAATAATCCTTATTTTGTCACAAGTAGACTTACACTAACACTGCAATGAAGTTACTGTGAGAGAAATATTCAGCGAACCCAATGTTGATCTACACATTGAAGATACGGAGACAACTTTAACAGCACATTAAATTGGAGGCGGAATTGAAGCTGCTGTTGATTTGTCGATGAGCCGGCGAAGTTGGACGTCAGGTTTAGGGGATGTTAGGACAAGGGAATGTAGGGTTGAGGGATTTGTTTTTGGAGGGCCGATTTGCGAGCTCGGAGGAGATGTCGGAGAAATTTGGTCTTTGCAGTTGGATACATTGAGGTATCTACAGGTTTGCAATTTTGTAAGAAAGGTCTTTCGAACAGCCCCGATGGTGCCACCATCCTCATTGTTGGAGAGGGTTTTGCCGCTTGTTGGGATGGATGAGGGGAGTACCTCGAGGATTTCTGGAAGGATTATGGCAGAGGGCGTAGTATCGGTGGATGGGGTTAAGGCCACGTGAGAGGAGGAGTTGGGGTTGGAAGTGGAGGATAGGGAGTGGTGCGAGGCTTTGTGGAGGGTGAATGCATGAGATTTGGGTTAATAGAGTCGAAGGTAGTGCAGAGGTCAAGGATGAGTAGGTTGTTTGTGGGAATGGAAGATAAGGGTGAGTGTTGTGCGAGGGATCCGGCTAACCATGTGCACATGTTTTAATTGTGTCCTGAGGTCTTGAGCACCATGGGGGTCTTCTTCTTTAGCACCATGTCAGTGATTCTGCAAATTGAACTGAAGCACTGTCCCTTGGGGGCCATATTTGGGGTGTCAGATCGGCTAGAGCTGCAGACGGGGCGGGGGCAGATGTTCTGGCCTTCTCCTCACTCATTGCTTGAAGGCGGGTGCTGATGAGGTGGAGGTCAGCTTCTCCGCCCAGTGCCTCAGTATGGCTAGGGGATCTTATGGAGCTTTTATACCTCAAGAAAGCCAAGTACTCCGTGTGGGGTCAATTGAGGGGTTCTAACGGAGATCGTAGCTACTTATTCATCAGAGGAGATGTTATGTTAAAACGGTGGTGCGGAGGTTAGCACTGCTGCTTCATGGTGCTGAGGACCCGAGTTAAATCACGGGCCCGAATCACTGTCCGTGTGGAGTTTGCACATTCTCCCCGTGTCTGCATCGGCCTCGCCCCCACAACCCAAAGATGTGCAGGACAGGTGGATTGGCCATGCTAAATTGCCCCTTAATTGGAAAGAAAATGAATTGGGTACTTTAAGTTTATTAAAAATATATTCTGTACTTTAAAGAGCTGGTCACCTTTAGTTGCTAGGGAGAGGGAGGGAGATGGGGTGGGGGGGGGGGGGCTTTTTTGTTGGGGGTCTTTTTGTTTAGGGGCTTGGGGGGGTTGGAGAAGATAGTTCTGAGTTTTTGTTGGTTTTTTTTGTTACCTATACAATTGTAATGGCAGTTCAAGGGCAACTGGGGATTGGGCAATAAATGCTGGCCTAGCCATAATGCCTACATCCCATAAATGAAAAAAAAACTACAGGGCCCTGTTCTTTCCAGACAGATAGAACATGTACACACATTGCTTCAGCTGAACAAAATAAGTGACAGCCGTTCTCTGATTCATTCCCCCAGGGCAATGACTTAATCAGTCAGGGTCAAGCTGCCTGATTTGAAATTCAAACAATGCTTTGCAGTTTTCTGTCAATTACCATCAACTGGTGCACTCTTCATGGCAATGCCAGCAGCAACCAGAGTCTACTTGCCAACAAATCAGCATTCTCTTCTCATACAGTATAAATTGTTGTTTTCCCCTTATTTTAAAAATTTTTTTTAGAGTACCCAATTCATTTTTTCAAATTAAGGGGCAATTTAACGTGACCAATCCATCTACCCTGCACATCTTTGTGTTGTGGGGGTGAAACCCATGCAAACACGGGGAGAATGTGCAAACCCCACACGGACAGTGACCCGGAGCCGGGATCGAACCACCTCTATCCCATGAGACTGCAGTGCAAATCACTGAGACACCATGCTGCCCGTGTTTTCCCCTTCTTGCGAAGTGTTCTGATGAGTGCAAGACGAAAAACTTCAACACATCTGGTTATTTTTCAGTAACTCCCAAGTTTTGTACTACCAAACAACTATTCAATAACATTTCAGTCCGAGCTGGAAAGAACATGTGGATTCCACATGTTATATCAATGAATATATATTCCAACTTTTGATAATTGCAATATGTGAGCCTTGAAATACTGAAGGCTCATTCCGAGTGTTTATTCAAAATGTTAGTAACACCATTTCTATTATCAAATATATGTTCCAGTAACAATGTCAAACATTAAACTAAAAGCATTAGTTCTTTTTAAAAATGTATTTAATTTATCTATTGCCATTACAGAATTACTGTGTGATATTGTTTCAAAGTAACAACTCCTTTGATGAGTAAATTTACTCATAGGATTAAAGTCTGACCTCTTGCTCAATCATTCCCACGGAAGTGATAATGTGCAAAAGCAAAATGAATTGAATGATTCTTATATTAACCGTATTATCCATCTATGGCCAGTCTAGCAGAACTATCTGATTGATTCATATGTTTCTCGAGGTCCATTCACATGCAAAAGAGACAGAATAATGCCAGTGATTGTGTAGTGCTGTGTTTGGGTGATGAGCCTGCTAAAGTTGAATTGCTGGGGTGGAAGCTGT
This sequence comes from Scyliorhinus canicula, assembly GCF_902713615.1. Classification (NCBI taxonomy): domain Eukaryota; kingdom Metazoa; phylum Chordata; class Chondrichthyes; order Carcharhiniformes; family Scyliorhinidae; genus Scyliorhinus; species Scyliorhinus canicula. Next base: position 47,940,323 of record NC_052163.1, read on the forward strand.
GAGAGATGGATGTTAGGTAGGCAACATTAGGTAGTTGTGTGAGTGAGAGATGTATTAGCTAAATGTTAAGTGTGAATCCTAAATGTCAGGGGGTGTTCTGAGTCAGTTCTGAGTGGCAGGGGGTGTTCTGGGTGAGGTCTGAGTGTTAGGGGGTGTTCTGGGTGAGGTTTGAATGTCAGGGGGTGTTCTGGGTCAGTTCTGAGTGCCAGGGGGTGTTCTGGGTGAGGTTTGAGTGTTAGGGGGTGTTCTGGGTGAGGTTTGAGTGTCAGGGGGTGTTCTGGGTCAGTTATGAGTGTCAGGGGGTGTTCTGGGTCGGTTCTGAGTGTCTGGGGTGTTCTGGATCAGTCCTGAGTGTCTGGGGGTGTTCTGGGTCGGTTCTGAGTGTCAGGGGGTGTTCTGGGTCAGGTCTGAGTGTCTGGGGTGTTTTGGGTGAGGTCTGAGTGTCAGGGGTTGTTCTGGGTCGGGTCTGAGTGTCTGGGGTGTTGTGGGTGAGGTCTGAGTGTCAGGGGGTGTTCTGGGTGAGGTCTGAGTGTCAGGGGGTGTTCTGGGTCAGTTCTGAGTGTCTGGGGTGTTCTGGGTGAGGTCGGAGTGTCTGGGGTGTTCTGGGTGAGGTTTGAATGTCAGGGGATGTTCTGGGTCAGTTCTGAGTGCCAGGGGGTGTTCTGGGTGAGGTTTGAGTGTTAGGGGGTGTTCTGGGTCAGTTCTGAGTGTCAGGGGGTGTTCTGGGTCGGTTCTGAGTGTCTGGGGTGTTCTGGGTCGGGTCTGAGTGTCTGGGGTGTTCTGGGTCGGGTCTGAGTGTCAGGGGGCGTTCAGGGTCAGTTCTGAGTGTCTGGGGTGTTCTGGGTGAGGTCGGAGTGTCTGAGGTGTTCTGGGTCAGTTCTGAGTGTCTGGAATGTTCTGGGTCAGTTCTGAGTGTCTGGGGTGTTCTGGGTGAGGTCTGAGTGTTAGGGGGTGTTCTGGGTGAGGTTTGAGTGTTAGGGGGTGTTCTGGGTGAGGTTTGAGTGTTAGGGGGTGTTCTGGGTCAGTTCTGAGTGTCTGGGGGTGTTCTGCGTCGGTTCTGAGTGGCTGGGGTGTTCTGGGTCAGTTCTGAGTGTCTGGGGGTGTTCTGGGTCGGTTCTGAGTGTCAGGGGGTGTTCTGCGTCAGTTCTGAGTGTCAGGGGGTGTTCTGGGTCGGTTCTGAGTGTCTGGGGTGTTCTGGGTCGGGTCTGAGTGTCTGGGGTGTTCTGGGTCGGGTCTGAGTGTCAGGGGGTGTTCTGGGTCAGTTCTGAGTGTCTGGGGTGTTCTGGGTGAGGTCTGAGTGTCAGGGGGTGTTCTGGGTGAGGTCTGAGTGTCAGGGGGTGTTCTGGGTCAGTTCTGAGTGTCTGGGGTGTTCTGGGTGAGGTCGGAGTGTCTGGGGTGTTCTGGGTGAGGTCTGAGTGTCTGGGGTGTTCTGGGTGAGGTCGGAGTGTCTGAGGTGTTCTGGGTCAGTTCTGAGTGTCTGGGGTGTTCTGGGTCAGTTCTGTGTGTCCGATGAGCGGGTTTCTGGATGAGCGAAGGGGATCTGCTGCATTAAACAGCGGGGGGCACTGGTGATACAGGCTGGAAGATGTCATATCAAGATGCATTCACTGACCTTGACCAAACATATGGGATCATTAAACCCCATTCTTCATTGCTGCCAGGTCTTCGGGGTCAGATGCTGGGATTGATCTTCCTGATCACCTGCTCCTAATCCCTTCTAAGGGTAATCCGCAAACATCCTGGCTCCCACAAAACCATGGTGTCTCTCCTCCTGCCCAGCTGCACTATTAATGTCCTCAGTGCGACAAAACCATCAGCCTTCTCCATTTTCCATGTTTAGAATTGCAGCAATGTATTCAGTAGCAGCCTCCTCTCATGCATTAAAGTTTCACTTTCAGAGGGGTAGACTGCCTTTAAGAGCAAAGGACTAGCTACACCATGTGCCACCAACACAACACAGCTCAGCTCCATGTAGAGCAGAGAGACAAACATCTATATAGAGAGGCAGAAAGCAGCATGAGGGCCACTCAGGCCAGTGCTACTATTGGCATATGTAGCTGCACCAATTTTGCATGCTGTCCACCTCCGCTGGAACTGGAGTGGGTAGGTCACATCCTCCTATCCCTTGACTGAATAACGGCATAATCCAATTTTTAATCCCTTGACTCTTGTAATAAAGGACAAATATATTGGACGTGATTCAGCGACCGCATTGCACCCGGCACACAGATGGGCACAATGGGTGAATCCTGGGTGAGGACAAAATCAGGCACCAGGCCAATCGGACGTCACCCGACTCAACCATCTGATTGATTGTGGCCTCAACCCCACATTCCCACCTACCCCAATAACCTTTGACTCCCTTGTTAGTCAAGAATCTATCTACCTTTCCCTTAAAATTATTAATTGACCCTGCTTCCACCACACTCCGGGGAAGAGAGTTCCAAAGATTGGCAACCCTCTGAGAGAAAAATATTCACATCTCTGTCTTAAATGGGAGACCCCTTATTTTTAAACTGTGCCCTCTGGTGCTGGTCTCTCCCACAAGGGCAAACATTCTCTCAGCATGAAGTCAGTCCTGATATTTCACGGGGTATCTTCCAATTGCTCATAACTTCTTTGCTAATAATAGTGAAACAATAGCGTAGCCCTTGCAGAACCCAGTTATGGATTATGGCGGGAGAGGCCAAACGAGCTCCTGATTATATTTGCATTGGTAAACATAAGAAATAACGTATTGTTTTAAGTGGGTTTAATTTATTGCTCCTGTGCCTGGATGGCTAAATCCTATAGTTAGATTCATGCTGGACAAAGGTGTTTGTATGTGAGGGGGTTGGCCAAGTTCCAACTGTGATTGTAATGTGCTTAGAGAGAGCTAAAGCATGAAAAGTAAATAGACCAGCAGAAGCATGTGACTGTTGCTTAGTAACTGGGAGCCATTTTAAGGTAGAAGGATTTTGAGTTTAGTTTTCGCTGAGTTCATTGGCAGTTGAAGATAAGGTAGTGAGAGAGAAGCCAGCACTCACAGTTCTGATAGAATCAGTTGGTAGAAGGCTAGAGAGGGAACATCATCTTTCTCAGATGTGCTTGAAGAAAACAATACTGTGGAGCAAGGGTGAAGAAAACAAGTACAAAGAGCAGCTAGTTAAGGCAACTAGAGAAATGAAGAGGTGTTTCCAAGAAGTATAGACTTAACAGAACAGAGGAAACTGGAAACCAGTTCAGTAAACTCGCAGTGTTGAAAAGCCATTGGATCGTGAGAGGCCAGGAAGATAGCTCTATTAGTGCTAATGTTTGTGAGACATTACCACAGTTTGTGAGACGTTATTTGAAATAATCGAGAAAATCGTTGGCTGGATCTCAGAGTTTGTGTAGAAGCCTTTAAGACAAAACAAATACTGAAGAGGGAGGCGTAAAACCTGATAGCAAAACTTTGATGGGAGCAGTTGAGTGGAAACATTGTTTGAAAAAAGATGTGAAAGTGTGTCTTTTTGAAAGCGTAATTTTATAGATTTTACAGTGCAGAAGGAGGCCATTCAGCCCATCGAGTCCGCACCGGCACTTGGAAAGAGCAGCCTACCCAATCCCACACTTCCACCCTATCCCCTTAACCCAGTAATCCCACCCAACATTAAGGGCAATTTTGGACACTAAGGGCAATTTATCATGGCCAGTCCACCTAACCTGCACGTCTTTGGACTGTGGGATGAAACCGGAGCACCTGGAGGAAACCCACGCACACAGGGGGAGCACGTGCAGATTCCACACAGAAAGTGACCCAAGCCAGAGTTCAGTGAGACAAGGTGACTCATAGCATAAGCCTAAGCTTAAGTAGGGTGCGCTTTTCACAGGCCGGTGCAGACATCATGGGCCAAATGGCTTCCTTCTGCACTGTAAATTCTATGATTCTATGAATCATCCAGGAGGATTCTGAGGAGAAATCCAGACACTGGGCTGGATTCTCCGCCAGCGGGATGCTCCATTTTGCCGGCAGCGCTGGGGTTTCCCGACGGTATGGGGCTGCCCCACAATGGGAAACCCTATTGACCGGTTGGCGTAATGGAGCATCCCGCCGGCGGGGTGAAACGGAAATGTGGCGTGGCGGTTCAGAGTGGAGTGTGCATATTTGACCACAGCCAATCTGTGTGCTTAAAGGGACTTTGTGTCAATGAGACCATTGTAGCTGAAGATGTACCTTTTAACCCGATGTTAATCTTAAAATGTGTGTGTATTTGTTAAGCTAAGGAGGGGAGTAAAGGAGTATTGTATCATAATCCAATTTTTTAATGCTTAATGTTCTTTTTCATGTTGTTCAAACTAATTAGCGGTCATGAGACTCTGTTCCTCTTCATTTTATATATAAAAAGTAAAACTTACGGTCTTATGAGCCAGGCTTCTGCTGTGGGATCTCCCCATTCAGTTACAACACCAACTGGGATGATTACACAGTGTGCTGCTGGTATTCTCCTCAGGAACATAAGAGGCAAATCAAATGGAAGTATGGTTTAAGAAGTGAAAAAAAGCTGAACTGGTGTAAAAGAGGTCAGAATGATTCTGTGTAAATTTGGGCTGTGTTTCTCTTCAACAATAAAGACTATTCTCTGGAGAGTGGGCGATGGGCTGATGTCTGAATTCAGATAAATGTTTCCATTTGTGCTCAGATGTCAAATGAAGGCCAAATACCAAATATCCTCCATAGAGACGTGTAAACTGGGTGGGAATGCCATAATGATTTATAATTGATTTTGTCACTGATTCAATGCACAGTTTTGTTTTTTTGGCTAACACCATTTAAATATATTCTTCTATTAACAGAGAAAGGCCATTGCCTGCAACTCAGATTGAAGGGCATTTTGGGGCCTAATATGTTGATGAGGATCATGGATGAAATACTTATTTTTCATCTAAAGTTTGTAAAGGTGGGATTCTGCTTCTTTAAAAAGTAGCTTTAGTTGTCTCGTTGGGAGAGGAGAGATAAGGCAAGATTCTCTGGCCTCCCGATAACATGGTTCTCGGCTGCGGGATGCGGCCCGCTGTTGGCCAGCGGTGGGATCTCCTGGTCCTGCCGCTGTCAATGGGATTTCCCATTGAATCCACCTCACGCTGCCGGGAAACCCATGGTGGGGCTGCGCCGTCGGCGGGACAGGAAGATACCTCCGGCATAAATCCGCGAAAGAGCTCTTCCATTTTCTATGAAATTTAATAGCTGTTACTAATTTGTGTTAACGAAAGCAAAGTTCTGTGGATTTTAGACATATAAAATATAAACAGAAAGTTCTGGAAATGCTCAGCAGTCTGGCAGCATGGGTGGAGAGACAAACAGGGGGAATGTTTTAAGTCGAATATGGTGGGTGGGATTCTCCGTTTCAGAGATTAAGGGCTGGATTCTCCGATGCCGACACAAAAATCGCAAAACGCGATTGGGCGCAGAATAGCGTCCGACGCCAAAATCGCGGTAGGTGCCGGTTTGATGCCAAATCGGGAAGCTCCAGCACCCCGAAAATGGCATAAATACGTCGCTTGCTGCGTGGGGTAAAGGTTCAGTAGGCAGATCATCCTATTCTCCAGAGCCCCCCGAGATTCACCATCTCCGATGGGCCGAGTTCCCGACGCCATCGTTCACTTGTGCTCTCAAAAGTCATGAACCTATTGTCTTGGCTGCTGAGCGAGAGAGAGGAGTAACTGCAGGCTGCCGGACCAGACACCGGCCGTGCTGACTGCGGCGGGGGGGGGGGGGGGGGGGGGGGGTGCCCCCAGTGAGGGCAGTGCCAGCCAATGGTACCGGGCAGCATTGATGGGTACCAGGATCAGTGGCGCCGATGGTGCTAGATACCGACGGGGTAGTGGTGCGTGGATGGGGGAGGGACATGCGTAGGCGGGACCCGCAGTGCCAACCGGGGCTACCGTGTAGCCCATGGAACCTAGCTGGGCACAAGAGTATGCGTCATGCTAACATGTTGGCCTTCCACCCCCTGCAGACAATGGCATTTGACGTTCAACCAGAAATGCTGGCTGCCATGGTGATGGTTGCAGCTCTGCGAGATGCCCTGTGGTTTCGTGAGTGGAGGCCGCTCGGGGAAGAGGGGGAAGCTGCAGCAGAGGAACGGGCTGCAGAGGGGCAGGTGGCGGCCACACAGGCTGGAGAGCCGGCCACATCAGGCCTCGTGTGTACCAGCACCGCCTGTTATTCGATGGCCTGCCGGACCGGGCATGCCGTCGGAGACTCCGGCTGAGCAGAGAGATAGTGTGACACATCTGCCAGATGATGGCACACCTGGCACCGCGGGGGTATGGAGGAGGACACACCGCTCCCGGTTACCGTCAAGGTGCCGGTCGCCCTGAACCTCTATGCGATGGGAACCCTCCAGCCGGCGAGTGGGGACCTGTCCGGGATCTCACAAACCTCGGTTCGCAGGTGCATTCGCGCTGTCATGGAGGCCCTATATGCCAAGGCGCCTCAATACATCCAGTTCCATGTGGACCGAACCCACTAGGATGCCCGGGCAGCAGGGTTTGCACATGGTCCAGGGGGCGATAGACGGGATGAATGTCTCCCTACGGGCACCTGTGGATAATATCCGCTCTACACTAGCTGAAGGAGGTACCACGCAATGAACATCCAGGTGGTCTGTGACCATCAGCTGCGCATCGTGCACCTCTGTACCCGATACCCAGGCAGTGTGCATGACTCCTTCATCCTGGCACACTCAGTGATTCCTGACATTTGTGAGGGACAGACCCCTGACTGAGAGGCTGGCTTCTGAGCGACAGGGGTTACCCGCTGTGACCAGGAGCACGGACACCACATCCCAGACCAACATCCCCTCACTTCCCACACCACCAAACCGCCCACTTGCACAGCCCACCGTTATACATACCTGCGGTGCTACGAGCTGGGGGCTCTGGGTTGGCAGTCACGGAAGGACATCATAGCACCTTCCACCAGGGTGATCCCTGAATGCGAGCTGGCCAGGCCATCACACGGTCCCGTCGAATCCCTGGGGTGGGGGTGCTGGGGATGTTCGGGTGGGGTGGGAGCACAGTCCTCACACAGGGCCTGCACAGGTCCCCCATACCCCACTCCCCATGGCCAGCCTAGACCAGCCCACCCCCACACCCATCAGGCAGAGCACCGAGACAGGATTTAACGATGCCACATCAGCCGGTGACTGAGTCACCTCCCTCTGGGTCTGGGCCACCTCCCTCTGGGTCTGGGCCACCCAGCCCAGTGTCTGCACCATGCTGGCCAACGCCTGGGCAATGCTGCTGACGTTCCCAGCCATGGCCTGCTGTGACTGGGCCATGCTGAGGAGTGCCGCTGCAATGTCCAGGTGGCGCTAGCAAATGGTTACCTGTGAGAAGCAGCCCTCTCCTGGGCCTCGGCCCCCCCTGCACAAAATGCCCCAGGCCTTGCACACTCTGACCCATAGCCGAAACCATCGCCACCAATGTCTCCACCGTGGATGCCACCCATGTCGGCCTGGGTGGCATGCTTGACCGGCACCACTCCCTGCTCCTGCACGTGATGGACTCCTCCTGTGCCTGCAGGTGCTGGATGCCAGCCGTCATTCCCTCTTGTAGTCCCAGGCTGTCTGACTGCATCTGCACTGTGGCTGGGACTGGATGTTCCAGAACCCTGTCTGGGTGGCAGCAGGTTGCTGGGACCGGCCTGCCCTCCGACCGTCCGGCCCCTCAGCTACTCCTGCCTCCACCTTCTGTACCAGATGCGATGTGTGGTGCTTCACTAATGCGGCCAACCATCTGAGATGGTGGAGGGTGTAGGAGGCAGCTGTGACGGAAAGTCCGTGTCAACCTCCAACCCGAGATCCGGGGTGACGTGAGCCTCAGGCGGGGTCCGGTGTTGGGGCTGCTCTGCCCATCAGTGCGCGGCTGCCTGGGGGGCACTGGCTCTGGCACTGGCTGGGAGGTTGGGGACTCCAGATGGACTGGCCCCATCCTACAGGTCCTGTAAGACACAAGACGACATGTATGATTAGACAGCAGACCGGGAGGGCGTGGGGGGGGGGGGGGGGGTTGAGGGGGGTGAAGGGTGCGGGGTGTGAGGGGGGCGCGGTTTGAGGAGGGAGGGGAGGGTGGGGTATGGGGGGGAAGGGGTGTGTGGCTTGAAGGGGTTCGGAGTGTGTGGGATGATGGGGGGGGGGGGGGAGGGAGGCCGCACATGTGTCATGGGGACAACTAAGCAAGGTCTCACTTGCTCGCCTGCCGCCGAACTCTAACTTGGCGTTTTCCCTTTCCTCCAGGTTGCCGACCACGTCCAGTGCTGTCTGCTCGGGCATGGTGAGGGGCCGCAGTTCTGCTGGTCCCGCTCTGGTCATCTCTCGCACCCTGCGGTTGTGCGTGGCCTTCTCCTGGGGGGGTTGGGGGGGGGGGGTAAAGCACAACTGTTACAACATGCAGCCCAAGGGTTGGGTAGATGGTGGCCTCAGTGCTCACGGCACCCGGCCATGGCAGCTGGCATGTGGGACAGGGTGGGGGTTTGGCTGTCCCCCGGGGGGAGGGTCTGGGTTACGGGTATGTTGGGGGGGGGTTAGTGCCAGGGGCACAGCGCTGCCTACTCACCCTGGCCACCCTGAGGAGGTCGTGCAGTTTCTTCCTGCACTGCACGCCAGTCCGGGAGACGTTGCCCACGTCGCTGACCGCCTCTGCCACCTGCGCCCAGGCATGACGGACGGAGGCGCCTGGCGGCCTTCCTCCCGGGCCGGGGTACAGGGTCATCGGCCTCTCCTCCACGGCGTCCAGGAAGGTGTCCAGCTCAGTGTCTCTGAACCGTGGCGCTGCGCTCCTTGTTGACTGGGATGGTGTGTGTGGGGAGATGGATCATTCAAGTGCGGCTGCGGCGTGTGAGCCTAATGTGCGGCAATAATGGAGACGGTGAAACCGGTATCATTTTCCATGGAATGGATTGCGTTCCACATGGCGATGGTGCTAGCCCGTTTAAAGTAGCTGAATCGGTGCAGCTGTTGCGATGTTTTTTCTGTCGTAAAACACCACGGTTTCCACGGAGAATCCTGCCCATTCTCTCAGCGATGCTTTGGCTTTCCCCTGAGATGACTGGGAATAGCCCAGAGGGCTAAGGGACCTCACATAACTACTCTGCCTGGAACCTGTGAAAGTATCACAGGCACGTCTCTTCATGCCTTCCTTCCTCCATGACATCAGTGTGCTCATACTGTCCCATGAATAATTCCACCCACTGAGTTAAAAAGCTGTGTAGATTCAAAATTGGCTCATGGCCTGAAAGTGGAGAGGAATGGTGAATGATTGTTTTTTACACAGGAGGGAAGTGTACCGTGGTGTTCTCAAGTGTTGGGACAACATCTCTTTTTGAAATATACTCTATGATCTGGCATTGGATATAAAGGGTATAATTTCAGAAACTCCAAAATGCGGTAAGCAATGAGGAATAATAACAAACTTCAGGACAGAGACAGCCTAGTTATGTAGACAGACAAATTGTAGATGAAATGTAACACAGAGAAGTGTGAAATATTTCATTTTGATAGGGGGGAGGCACTATAACTGAATGGTGTAGTTTTACAGGGGATACAAGGGACCAGGGGTGGAAGTGAGGGTGGGGGGGGTTGAATACACAAGTCTCTGACATGGGCAGGACAAATTGAGAAGGCTGTTTAAAAAGGTTTACAGGTTCTTTGGCTTAATAAAGCAGAACCAAGTGGAAAAGCAAGGAAACTATACCTAACATTTAGAGGAAGATAAAATGCAAATGACTGCAGGCACTGGAATCTGAAACAAAAACAGAAAATACTGGACAATCTCAGCGATGCACAATCAATGGACACGAAACGTAGATGAAGTCCGAACGATAGGCTTTAATACACAAGAAGTGACCCGGCAGCAGACGTACAGAAGAAAGGTCGACTGCCGGGAAGCACGGGTTCTTATATCCTGCCTTGTAGGCGGAGCTACCTACCTCTCAGCCAATCGGCTTAGAGGCACGTGACTTACCCGGGCTAGTGGGCAGCGAGTCCTCTGCACCAATGGCAGCTCACACTTCCAGGTGCCGTAAAACCCCTAGTCATACTACCACATTCACCCCCTGTTGAAAAAGGAACCGGGGGGGTGGGGGGAGTACGGGAAACGCGGACATGGGGGGGGGGGCGTGTCCCGTGAGTACGTGAGAGACTGGTAGTATGACTAGAGATGTTTAGGTCATACCATTGTATTGATGGCTGCCCATTGACCCGCACTTATGTGCAAAATAAAACAAAACTATGTACAGTGTATAAAAATTGGGGGGGGGGGGGGGGGAAATGGAGAACAGACAAGGAAAACAAGAGTCCATCGGCAGGTCACATTGATTCAATCAGTCGATCGGGCGCCTTGGATGTCCTGCTTGACCTGCATAGCTGTGCCGGCGACGTTGGAACGGTGGTCGTCCGTGACTCCGGGAGTGATGAACCTGTTCCTGTGTCCGGACCCCTGGTCGGAGCTAGCGTAGATGAAGTCCGAACGATAGGCTTTAATACACAATAAGTGTACCCGGCCAGCAGACGTACAGAAGAAAGGCCGACTGCTGGGAAGCACGGGTTCTTATATTCCGCCTCGTAGGCGGAGCTACCTACCTCTCAGCCAATCGGCTGAGAGGCACGTGACTTACCCGGACCAGTGGGCAGCGAGTCCTCTGCACCAATGGCAGCTCACACTTCCAGGTACCTTAATACCCCTAGTCATACTACCGCACTCAGCAGGTCTGACAGCATCTGTGGCGAGAGAAGGGAGCACGGTAGCTCCAAGGTCCCAGGTTCGATTCCCGGCTGGGTCACTGTCTGTGCGGAGTCTGCACATTCTCCCCATGTCTGCATGGGTTTCCTCCAGGTGCTAGGGTTTCCTCCCACAGTCCAAAGATGTGCGGGTTAGGTGGATTAACAAAGAACAAAGAAAAGTACAGTACAAGAACAGGTCCTTCGGCCCTCCAAGCCCGTGCCGACCATGCTGCCTGACTAAACTACAATCTTCTACACTTCCTGGGTCCGTATCCATCTATTCCCGGATTGGCCATGCTAAATTGCCCATAGTGTCCAAAATATGTTAAGTGGGGGTTACGGGGATAGGGTAGATTCGTGGGCTTCAGTGGGGTACTCTTTGTAAGAGCCGGTGCAGACTCGATGGGCCGAATGGCCTCCTTCTGCACTGTAAATTCTATGATTCTAACGTTTCGAGTCTGGATGATTCTTTGTCAAAGCTGGAGAGATCCGGATATAGGTCAGATTTACACTGTAGTGGGGGGGGGGGGCGTGGAGTGGGGCTGGATAGGGGGCCATCGATGGTTGGAGATTGACAAAGATGTCGCAGACAGAAAGACAAAAGGAATGTAAATGTGACCTTCAAGAGGTTGTGGAGGCGATTTGGTAGAATAGTAGCAAGGTTGAAAGATCTCAGTGACACGGAAAGACTGGGGTAAATATGGACATTGAGCAGTACTGATGAGATCTACTAGGTGGAGAGATTGAGTTGAGAATATAGGAGGTTTTGGAAGATAGTGATAACCAGGGTTCTTCTCAAGTGTAATTATGGCTGGGCAATAAATGCTGCCCTAGCCAGCTTCACCCACATCCTGGGAATGCACTAAAGAACATTTTAAAACATATTTTTGGAAGAGAATTCTGAAAATGCTAGGATGATAATAGTTGAGAGATTGCCCTCCAATGAAAGACAGCGGCAAATAGTAATTCTAAATCAGAAGAGCACAGACTCAGGTCCAGGTTGGAGAAGATTATCCACATATGATAGATGTGAGTGGATGCGAAATAGAAGAAGGATCTTGTAATTAACTTATCTCACTCTGGGGAATAGTTTGACCAGATTAGGACACCACTTATGGGCAGCACATTGGCGTAGAGGTTAGCACTGCTGCCTCACGGCGCCGAGGACCCGGGTCTGAACCCGGCCCCGGGTCACCATCCATGTGGAGATTGCACATTCTCCCTGTGTCTGCATCGGTCTCACCCCCACAACCCAAAAATAGGTGCAGGATAGGTGGATTGGCCCCGCTAAATTGCCCGTTAATTAGAAATTAATTGGATACTCTAAATTTAAAAAAAGATTAGGGCACCATTCATCAGGATTCAATGGGTGCGATCTTCCGGCCACGCTGCACCAGAAAAGCAGATCGCCCCAGTGCAGGCGTGGCCGGTGAAAGCCAGGAGACGCCGCTCCCGGGATCCACCCGGCTTGGAACACCTCGCGCGATTCAGCATTATCTCGCAAGACGTTGCAAGGAGAATCAGCTTTTGGCAAATCTGCATATTAGAGCAAGACAGCTAGCCTCATTCTAAGGTATGGTTCCTGAGGTACCTGAGGCTTTGGGATTCAATCACTTTGCCTTGGGGACCTTGGGTGAGCACCGTTGCCATTTAGTAGTGGTCCCCAGCACTCGTGGGGGGTCTCCAAAGAGATTGGAGGTCCTCAGCTGCATGCCCTTTGGGCAGGGTGTTGCCCTGGCACTGCTGGCGCCACCTGGGAACCCTGACAGTGAGTACTGGGTGCCAGCCTGGCACTGCTGAGGTGCCATGGTGGTGTTGGCAGGGGCACTGGCAGGTTGGTGGTGCCAAGCTGGCATTTTTTGTCTGTGCATGATTGGGTAGGGGCTGCCCACTGTGGGGGTGGTGGGGGACCCTCCCATTTGGCGTTCAGGCTGAGGGGAGGTGGGGGATTTATTTGTTGGTCTTGGAGTTCGGGATACCATTAAAAATTGTGTGCCGATCTCTAGCTACAATGGGGAGTTCCGGTAAAGAACAGGGTTATGTGCGGCATTCCCACTCAGGCCCCTTATTCAATGTGAGTAGCTGGGAAACATGCAGCTAAACGCACTCGCTAGGGGACTTTGTTCCCTTTTGGGAAGATCGCGCCCAATGTTTTCAGAGTAACTTGTTTATTGCAAGCCAATTAAAAAAAAAAAGACAGAAAGTCCTGTTGAGTCCTGGTGAAACATTGGATTCAGGAGCAGAGGACCCATACAACTTGGGACAGATTTGATATCCAACCAAGTAGCTCCATAGCTCTTCAACTTGAGAAATGTCACAAATCAAAATGAAATGTGAAAACACACCATGACATTGGCAATGCTAAACTTTCCAGCTGCTCACATTTAAACGCACGCTCCTTTTCCTTCTGTCACATTCCCCTGCAGAGTCAAAATCATCGGATGTTGTAGATATCAGAATAATGCTGTAATCTTTGGCATCGTGCTACACTGGAACAACGTGTTAAGTGGAGTGTGAGCAGCTGGCCTTACCTAATCTAAAACACTAGATGTTGTTTCCTAAACACATGAATCTTCTTGCTGCCTAAAGACTGGGCTATTAAAAAGAACGACTGAAATAATGGTTGTGCCCAAACGTTTGGATCATCTCCAAGCATCCAGAACTCTTCACATCACTTTGGTGTTGTTTTAGAAAGCAGGAACTAACAGCCTCCCCAGCAAGGCCTCGACGGGGCACCATTTAGTACTGGTCCATACAAACATGGACCAGGTGCAATTGCACTTGGGGGGTTTCCCAGGCCACTGGAGACCCCTGGGTAGTCATGGAGAGGGCAGGGTGGCACCTTGGCTCTCCCTCTGGCACCCGGACAACTTGGCTCTGCCACCCTGTCACTGCCAAGGTGCCTGGGTGGCACTGCCAGGCTGGCAGGGTACATCCAGGGTGGCACTTCCAGGGTGGGTGGCACTGCCAAGGTTCAGGGCCGGAGGGGGACCATGCCCATAAAAGGATGGATAAGGAGGGTATGAAGGGTGGGGGGGTGGAGGACGTGTATGAGGGACCTCATAAATGGGGGGCGAAGGGTGGAGGTCCGGAAAGGGGGGTCTAAAACGGGGAGGGGTAAGGAGTCCCAAAAAGCGGATGGGGGCCCTCAGAGACCCCAAAGCAAGATGTCCTCATGGGGGGGAAGGGGTTCTGCCCATGTGTGCGGAGGGGGGTGGGGGGGTGGGGGGTGGGGGGGTGACATCGTCCCTGGGTGGGGGGTGGAGAACTCTCCAGGTACTTACAGATCAGGGCACCAGTTCAAAATGGCAGCCCAATCTCTGAGGAGCTGGTCTCAATGGCAGGTTCAGCTACCCAGTGCTGAAAGGATTTGTAAGTGCCGAGGCCACACACAGCCCCGTTTTGTACACTGGGGAGCTCCGCTCGCTGGACCTCCCCAGTGCAGCGAGAGCTCAGGAATCCATTTTTAAATGGCATCCTGATCTCTGAGGCCCCCAAGCCCAATCGTACTATGGTCCCCGGCCCCCCCCAGTGCTCCCCCAACATCCACACAGCTCAAGCCGTCCCAATCGTGCAGGTGCAAAATATGCCAGCTTGGCAGCGTCAACCTAGCAGTGCATATGCCAGCTGGCAGTGCCACCTGAGGCTCTGCCCAAAGGGCTTGCAGCTGGGGGCCTCCGATCCCTTGGGAGACCTCCAGAAATACCATTCCGTCTGCTCCCCATTTGTGGGAACCAGTGCTGAACGGCACTCACCGGATGTTTCAGAGGCCAATGGGTTGAATCACAAAGCTTACATACCTTGAGAATCTGCACTGTCTCAGTCTAATATGCAGGTTTGTTAAAAATCGCATTGGATCTCGCGAGGCATTGCGAGCCGGGTAGATCCCTGGAGCGGGGTCTCCCAGCTTTTATCGGCCAAGCTGCGCTGTGGCGAATTGCTTTTCAGCACAGCGTGGCTGTTGGAGGGCATTTTGTGATACTGGACTATGGTATAAATTATAGGTGGCCCTGTAACTATATTTGTGCTCCTATATTACTTTTGAATAGTTCTGATGAGACAAAAGGTACTCATTGGCTTAGATGCCTGTTTAGAAGAGGGAATTTGTAGAAACAGATAGTGTATACACAATGCTGTTAATATCAGAAAAGACCACAAAATGGCTGCTAGCTATTTTGTGATATTAAAGGCACAAAATGGCTGAACAAGCCACATTCCCTGTAAACTGTCTCATGAGAACCAACCGTGGGTATGTATAGGGAGTATCCCAACAGCCGCTGATAACAGCTTCACAGAACAATGCATGCAATGTATCCTTGATAAAGCTCAAGGACTCCAGTTGCAGCCAGGACATCATTATGTTAGTTTTGAATGACTTCTGTATGAAGTTAGGGGCGGGTAAGACAACACCCACTTTAACCATATATGTGATAACTGGGATGCTAGGAAAATTGATTGACTGTGTGTAATAAAGTGTGACGCGAATATAGTTGATTGATTGTATGTAAATGAGAATACAACTAATTCCGCCCCTTGAATCTGCATATTAACCCGTGTGAGCCTTAGCTCAAGTGAGAAAAGGTGCTGTCAAAGGCTGCGGAGTCTCAGGCCTTCTCTCCCAGAATTCTGACATAATAAACTGCTTTTTAAACTTATACTCAGGCCTTCATGTGAATATTTACACCTCTGACATTGGGCGTAGTCGGCAGGATGTTGCTGAGCTGGACGCCGCTCGAGCCGGTGGACAAGGCGAGTAGTCAAACCTTTGACCACCAGAAATTAGAAACACACAGCGAGACGGACGGACAGTGAAGGAACATCCACCGAATCTGGTATCAAGGCCAAGTGAGTTGCGAGCCGGGTAGATCCCAGGAGTGGGGCCTCCCAGCTTGTATCGGCCAAACTATGCTGTGGCGAGCTGCTTTTCAGCGCAGCATGGCCATTGGATCGTGCCCTTAGAAATGTTTTGGTTAAATCGTGCCCTAAGGCTCTGGGGACACAGGTTCAAATCCCATCACGGCAGCTGGTGGAATTTAAGTTAAATGATTAAATTTACAATATAAACTAGGGCGTCGGCCCTCTTCCCCATGTGCTGAACGGCGCTCACCGGATGTTTCCGAGGCCACGGGGATGAATCCCAAAGCTTACATACCTCGAGAACCTGCACTGTCTCACTTTAATATGCAAATTTATTAAAAATCGCAAATGATGTTGCAAAGCCCTAGCTTTCGCTTCCCCCATCGCAGGCCGGAGAATACTGCTCGGCTGGCGATCAGCAACACCATCCACATCTGCTGACTGGTTAGCTGGCCTTTTGGAATTTCTCCACCTGGAGAAGATAAAATACGCCTTCCGAGGGTTCGGAGGAAGGCTTCCTCACTGCATGGGGGCAATTTGTCGGTCTGTTCCAAAACTTGTTTGAGGCCAGCAACAACCAATAGAGGGAGAACTGGAAGGAGTAGAGAGGGGAAAAATAGACAGGGAGCAATGCCAGGGACGCACAGCCCAGGGGGGAGGGGAAAGGGGACAGAGAATCTGAGACGGGCAAAGAGGGATAATACGGGGGGGGGGGGGGGGGGGGGGGGGGGGGGGGGGTGGGGGGAGGGGGGGAGGGTGCCCCACCCCCCTCATCCACCAAAAAAAAAGGGGGAACCCCCCCCCCCCCATGTCAACCAAGGAGGATAGCAAGAGGGGAGTAAGGAGGGAGATGGGGAGGAGTTAGGGAAAGGGGGGCTGGGCGGGGGGAGAGGGGGTTGCAGGGGGGGAGAGGACATGCCAAACTAGACGACAGCAACCTGTAAATAAAGTAACGTAAGACAAAAGCCTTTTTGCGTAACACAGTACAATAAATAAACACAAACGTTAATGTACATAATGTTGAAAATGCCAATAAAAAGATTTTAAAAAGAAAATTTGCAATATAAAACTAGTGTCAGTAATGGTGACCACAAAACTACCATCAATTGTAAAAATCCAACTAGTTTCCTAATGCCCTTTAGAGAAGGAAATCTGCCATCCTTACCTGGTCTGGTCTATATGTGACTCCAGATACACTACAATGCGGCTGACTCTTAACTGGCCTATCAAGCCACTCAGTTCAAGGGCAATTAGGGAGGGGCAATAAATGCTGGCCTTGCCAGCAACACGCGATATCCCTTAGAATGAACATATATCTGTAAATTTGATCGAAACAATGTAAGACAGTTGTACGAAACTAGTTGAATAAGCTTTCATTTCCAGGCAGGACTACTTACTCTATAAACTATTATATCGAGAAATCTGTATTTTAGTGCAGAAATCAAATTGAAGTGGATCAGTATCTATGAGATTTTCAATTTAAACACATTATCTCGTGAATCCTAAGTAAACAGATTGAGGGGCTGAATGGCTCTTGCTGTATGTATGCAGTTGTGATGACAAAGAAAACATCAAAGGTGTTCCATGTTGTTTTACCTTTCATTTATATTTTGGCGTTACTTCTGAGCTGGTAATGTAAAAATCACACATTGTCTAGAAATTCATTGGAAACATTAGGGTAACGAACGGGTCAACTTGGAAAGAATCTGTCAAGACATTGCGAGTTCACTTGAAATTTTTCTGTCTTGACATCGTTGGTCAAGCTACTGTCACCCGACTGCACTCCTGTCAGACTCACAACCACCACCAAGATGCTTTTTTAAAAACTGTGGTTTATTTGCTGTCAGCGTTATCACTTCTGGGACGGAAGGTAAACAGATAGCTCAGTAAACACAAGACAAGTGCAATGAACCAGTGGACACTGACAGGCTACTCTTTGTTCCGTGGGCCTAACCTTGAGGGTCAAGCTAGTATATCAGGTCATCGCTTGTGTTTGCTGAAGCTTGGGTGACATGGATACAAGGCACTGACAGGCCTTCATCGGAAGACTTTTTGTCTTTGTTATCTCACAATCGAATGAATGAAAATAAATCCCTCAAAGAGAAAACATAAACCTCCCACTGCACTATCTATTCAATTTGTATGTTATGGATATGTTCCCAACCCTGTCACGAGATTGGACATCCACTTTTTTCATGTAATATGCAATAATTAATGAGGATGATTGACGGTTTGCCAATCCACTGTAAATATGGTTCGAAACAACACAGATGACAGGGAGAACAAGTTTATTTGATATTATTCCATTTCTTTAAAGGCAAAGTACTGGTTATAAATGTGTTTTTTTTCAAAATAGAGCTTTGTTGGATCTTCTTTTGTCTCCCCCAAGACTATGCGCAGCGCAGTGGTTAGCTCTGTTGCTTCACAGCGCCAGGGACCCGGGTTCGATTCCAGGCTTGGGTCACTGTCTGTGCAAAGTCCTCACGTTCGCCCCGTGTCTGCATGGGTTTCCTTCGGGTCCCGAAAGATGTGCTTAGTTGAATTGGGCATTCTGAATTCTCCCTCTGTGTAACCGAACAGGTTTCGGAGTGGGGCAACATGGGGATTTTCACAGTAACTTCATTGTTAATGCAGTGTTAATGCAAGCCTACTTGTGACACTAACAAAAATTATTATTATTAAATGTAAAGGCTACATTGCTGGGTGCGCATTTGGTTGTTAAGATGGTATTATGTTGTCTGCTGGCAAGGTAAGTGCTGGGACTGTCAAAATCACGACAAATATTTTACTGAAAAAGAAATAATATTAAATCAAAGTTCAGCGAAATCGGTTGTCACTTCTTACCTTTACCACGTTATGTATGGACTACTTTAATTGGCTTATTTGTGTCATCAAATAGGAAAACGTGGATCCAGCAAGATTCAGGAAAGCACAGAATATTTTTACAAACTACCTGTGGTGACACACGTGGTAAGATTCTCTTCCTAATTCAGTTTTAACACATGGACAGGACTCTGCAATGGAGTTTCATATCAAAACTAGCCACACAATCTCCTCACGTCTGCCCAGCAATCAGCCAAGGCTCCACCCTTTCAGGAGTCGCCAAAGAAAGCACCAGCGGATCCTTTTAGGATTTTTTGTCGTTTGTCTAATGGCTGAGTTGAGTGCGATTGCCAGCGTTTGTTCTTGTTTCGCGTCAGAATTGCTCAGTAGAAAAACAAACGAAACATTTTGACAATTTACAGCAGGATTACTCCTCATTTCAAGTGTGTGGGCAGCATTGAGCTGCTATCGCAAACGGCTTTTAAATGTTGGTTCCATTTAAATTACAGATTAAATTAATTGAATGTGATGTCATGGGAAAGGAGGAGGCCTTTGTGCTTCTAAGTGGGATTCAGAGAGGAAGAAACATCTGCTTTTTAACTACATGTGAACCAACGTATCAAACAAAAAAGTGTAACAATGAGGGTAAGGAATTACTTTATATAAGATCATCGATGCCCATCTTGCTGGTACATTCACCTGTACGGATCCGACTGCTCCTAACACTTGCAGCCACGATATGACTATATAAGGGGATCAGGGGTTACTGGGAGAAGGTAGGAGAAAAATATCAGCCCATGATTAAATGGCGGAGCTGACTCAATGAGCCGAATGGCCTATTTCTGCTTCTATGTCTTACAGTCTTATCACCTGGAAAATGATTTCAAACATTAATTATCAAGCTAATTATTCATCTTATTTATTCTACTGAGAGTATTTTTTTAAATTCCTCTAATCTTTCTTGATTTCTGTCCCAGAGTGATGGAGCATGGTCAGCATTGTGCCCACCATCACTTAATAAATTTTCATTTAGTTATTTTACGAATGATACAACCCATTGTTTCCACAATACCATAGACCGAGAGGGCTGGATCTTTCCTGTGGATTTCTGAACCCCTTCTTCAGGCTCAAATAGGGATCAGAAGACCCCACTGTTTAGGAAACAATCACTCTGATGTTCCCCAGTGCGACCTGTTAATGGTTAGTTAGTTCCTTGGTCACACAAATTCATGCATGTCGGGGAGCCCGCCTGATTTCGATGGAGCACCGCTATCGAGCCACCATTTTGAGTGGGTGGCCTGATCCTAGCAGCTATTGGTAGGACACCCTCCCCTCCCACCGATCTTGCACCCTCATGAAACCCCTCCCAATCAGATACAATCAGAGACTCTCATATCAAAGACTCCCATATCAGTTACCGCTGCCTGGAAGCTGACTAGCATTCCTGGCAGAAACAGTCACTGCTTTTCCACACACCAGTCCGTTACATCTGCTGCTTTCCCACACTTTAGTCTGAGGCAGTATTGCGGGTGGGGGGGGGCTCCTGATTGACTTTGGGAGGGGCTCCTCTGTTACATTGTGACCTCCTTGACTCACCTCGGAATCCACTGCACCAGGGTCACGATTGTGAAACCTTCCAACAAAGCCGCCCGGTGGATTGCCCACTGCGGGGGTCGGAAATTAATCTGGGGGTGGAGATGCGGGCACCAGGCCGGTTAATTGCATCCTTAGGCACGCTAATGAGGAATTACCATTTCCCCACCAGCGCGTGGCAGGAGGTTTGCTGAAGCCGGTGGTGGGAAGCGGAGCATAGCCAAACCCGTTTTTAGGCCCACGGGCCATTCTACGCTCCCATAGGGGTTCCCAGTTCCGGCATCAGACAGTGCAGAATCCACACCTGGATGTCTTTGATGTGGAGTCTGGATAGAAGCTTGTTTTATATGAAATTAACCACTTGTTGTGATTTAATAGCTTTAACTGGGTTTCATGAAAGGCAGTTGTTTTCACTACTAAATGTGTAGGAGTGAGCTGTATTAGATTGTTAGAAATGCTTTTTGTCATCTTCACATTGCTACTTAGTACACATTGTCCATGGTACACATTGTGTGACAGGCTATGGAGATTGCACGAGGGGCATGGGAGTCTGGAGAGGTCCAGTAACAGCAAACGCTGCCAGGCCAATTTGCCCGGCATCAAGGCACTAACCACTCAAAACCAACACTGCCGAGTGGGACATCTCATTTGTATGCCTGACACCAAACTCCCAAAGCAATTGCTCTACTTGAAGCTCAGTCATGGCAGGAGAATCCCAGGAGGACAGTGGAAATGCTCTAGAGTATCCTCCAAATATCCCTGAAGAGGTTAAACATAATCACCGATTCAAGGTAGACCCTGGCTTATGACGAGCTAAAATGAAGAAGACTCATTTGGGAAGACACCAAACATAAGAATTGGGAGCAGGAGTAGGGTATTTAGTCTCTCGAGCCTGTACTGCCATTCAATCAGATCATGGCTGATCTCATCTTCGCCGCACCTCCGCCTTCCTCCTGCCCTCTTCCCCAAAACTCTTCATCCCACTACTACTTTAAAGCCTATCTATCTTCTCAAATTTGTTTTGTGTTCCCGTACCCACTGCACTCTGTGGTAGAGAATTCCACGGATTCACGACCCTTTGAGTGAAGTAATTCCTCCCCATTTCTGTTTTAAACCTTCCACCCCTTAGCTTAAAACTATGACCTGTTGTTCTGGAGTGTCCAGCAAGGGGAAACATCTGCCCTCAGTCTACCCTGTCTACCCCCTCTAGCACCATATATATGTTAATTAGATCTCCTCTCATTCTTCTAAACTCCAGCGAGTATAGGCTGAGCTCAATCTCTCGTGATATGACAGGTCCTTCACCCCTGAAATCAGTCTAGTGAACCTTCTCTGAACCGCCTCCGATGCATTCACATTGTTCCTCAAGTAAGGGACCAAACTGTGCACAGTATTCCAGATGTGGTCTCACCAACCACATCTGGAATACAGTTGCAACAGCACTTTCCTACTTATATGCACAATTCCATTGACAATGAATTCCAACATTCCATGTGCCTTCCTTATTACCTGCTGCACCTGCATATTAACTTTCTGCAATTTGTTTACTTGGACACCGAGACGCTTCTGCACCAAAGCATTTTGAAGTTTCTCTCCATTTAGATATTAAGTTGCCTTTTTTGTTCCCCCGACCAAGATGGATAACCTCACACTTAACCACGTTAAATTCCGTCTGTCAAATTTTCGCCCACTCACCTAACCTGTCCATATCCGTTTGTAAATTCCTTATATCCTCATTGTAATTTGCTTTTCCACCTATTTTACTGTCACCTGCAAATTTGGTATGCGACATTCCATCCCTGCATTCAAGTCATTAATGTAGATTGTAAAAAGTTGGGGCCCAAGGACCAAACCCTGTGACACACCACTAGCTACAGCTTGCCAACCAGAAAAAGACCCATTTATCCCCACTTTTTGTTTTCTGTCGGTTAGCCAATCCTCTAGCCAAGCTAATATATTACCCGCGATTTACTCTTAATAAAACCCTGTTGACTCTGAATGATTGCATTTTGACTTTTCAAATGTCCCCTTACTACTTCCTTAATAATGGAATTCAACAATTCTCCAACGATAGAAGTTAAACTAACTGGCTTATAGTTTCCTACTTTCTGCCTTTCTCGCTTTTTGAACAGGGGCATTACATTAGCCTCTTTCCAATCCACTGGAACCTTTCTCGAATCCAGGGAATTTTGGAATATTATATCCAATGTATCCACTATAATTGTTGCCACTGCCTTTAAGACCCTAGGATGGTGGCCATCACGTCCTCGGACCATATCTGCCTTTAATCCCAATAGCTTGTTCTGTACTTTTTCCCTAATGACGGTGATTGTTTTAAGTTCCTCCTTTGCAACAACCTTTGTATTGCTTGTTCCTATTGGGATGGATCAAGTGTCCTACACCATAAAATAAAAGGCAAAATATTGATTTTGTGCCTCTGCCATTTCTGTGCTCCCCATTATTAACTCCCCAGTCTTATTCTCTAAACGACCAACGTTGACTTTAGGTACTCTCTTCCTTTTTCTATATTTATAGAATCATTTGTTATGTTTTTACATTTTACACTAGATTTATTTAATAATTTACCTTTACTCTTTTTAGTAATCCTTTGTTGGTCTTTAAAAGTTTCGCAATCCTCTCACATGGCACTGACCTTTGTAATATGCTATAACCTTGGTTTTTGCTTTTATGTTATCATTGACCTCCTTGCTTAGCCATGGATGCATTTCCCCCCTCTTACAATCTTTCTTGCCCTCTGGAAGGAGAGAATCAACATGCCAAACAAATTTGATTTTCTTTCGAGGAGGTGACCAGGTGTGTAGATGAGGATAGTGCAGTTGAAAAAAAAAATGAAAATTGCTTATTGTCACGAGTAGGTTTCAATGAAGTTACTGTGAAAAGCCCCTAGTCACCACATTCCGGCGCCTGTCCGGGGAGGCTGGTACGGGAATCGAACCGTGCTGCTGGCCTGCCTTGGTCTGCTTTAAAAGCCAGCGATTTAGCCCAGTGAGCTAAACCAGCCCCTTGATGTAGTTTATATGGATTAGAGCAAAGCCTTAACAAGGCCCCATATGGGAGACTTATAAAGGAAGGCAAATGCACATGGGATACAGGGTAAATTAACAAACTGGATTCAAAATTGGTTAATTGCAGGAGACAGAGGGCGATGATAGACGGCTGCATTGGTGACGGAACGCCAGTGTTCAGTGGTGTACCACAGGGATCTGTGCTAGGTCCCCTATTATTTGTGATTTATAAAATCACCATAGATAACTATGTGAGGGGTAGGATCAGTAAGTTTGCGGATGACACAAAGGTTGGCCGGGTGATTAACAGTTAGGTTGAGGGCCTTGGATTACAGGAAGATATAGACAAGATGGTCAAATGGGCAGATAAATGGCATCTGGAATTTACCCTGAAAAGCATGGGGTGATAAACTTTGGAAAGAGTAATTTGACAAGAAGGTATTCAATGAACAGCATGACACTGGGAAACTCCAAGGAGCAGAGGGACCTTGACATGTTTGTCCATAGACCTCTGAAGGCAGAAGGGCAGGTTAATAGGGTGGTGGAGGTATATGGGACACCTGGTATGATCAATTGAAGTATAGACTACAAAAGCAGGGAGATCTGTTGGAGTTGTATAGAATTTTTGGTGAGACCACAGCTGGAGTACTGTGTGCAGTTTTGGTCACCACATTATAGGAAGGATGTGATTGCATTGAAGGGGGTGCAGGGGCAATGCACCAGGATGTTGCCTAGGATGGAACATTTAAGTTATGAAGAGAGATTGGATAGGCTTTGGTTGTTTTCGTTCGAGCAGAAAAGACCTGATCGAGGTGTACAAGATTATGAGGGGCATGGACAGGGTGGATAGAGAGCAGCTGTCCCCCTTAGTTGAAGGGTCAGTCACAAGGGGACACAATTCAAGGTGAGGGGGCTGGAGGTTTAGGCGGGATGTGAGGAAAAAACTCTTCTCCCAGAGGGTGGTGATGGTCTGGAATACACTGCCTGGGGGGGTTGCCGCACAGCCATTAAAAAGTACCTGGATTACACTTGGTACGTCATAACAGTCAAGGCTATCGGCCAAGTGCTGGTAAATGGAATTAGGTAGGTAGGTCAGGTTTTCATGCTTTTCACATATTAGTGCAGACATGATGGGCCAAAGGGCCTCTTCTGCACTCTGATTCAATGACTGCCTAAAAAGAGCAAAGTATGAGTTAGCTACAGCAGAGGCACAAGTTTCAATATGCCTGTGAATCAGAAGGTAGTCCACAAACATGTTCAGTTTCAGCCCCATTACAATGGACATTATTTTTCACCATTTGTTTCCCTCACTTGATGCTGCTGTTTGTACTCAGAAGTTAATTGCATCAGGAGATTACTTGATGCCTTCAGATGTTAATATATGCAAATTCAAAGACAAAATGGTTAAAATGAATTTCAAACAGGTGGAACAGTCAGAGATCATAGCGTTTACTGTCATTTGCAACAGCAAGAGATTTAGAGATTGTTAATATTCCAAGAAAAAAATCTTTTATTTTCAGATGAGCCACAAAGAATTGTGTAACAGCTCTGAGATTTTCCTGTAATGTTTAATTTTCAATTCTGTCTGTTTGCTCAATATGAGGCTGCATTAGGAGACTTCATGGAGCCATTATCTGTGTTTTGTTTGGTCAGGGTATAAGTCAAGCTTTTCACCACTTGTCTCATTCTTTGTGGCGATATGCCTGTGAATAATATTGCATACACGCATGTGGCGTCAGACATTGGTCATGTGACATCCGGCTACCGACAGTTGGTAGTAAGGCGTACACAAGGACAGTCGCACATCAGGTAGTTCCAGGGAAAGCCAGTCTGTATAAATGCTGTATGTTATCCTTCCAAGTGTTCACTAATAAATCATCATTCTAAGTAAGTGATCACCAGTTCTGTATGAATCATTGCAAAGACAAGACAACAGAACACAACATTCTTCTGTGTAATATTTTTTCTTTATTCTTTCATGGGATGTGAGCATCAGTGGCAAGTCCAGCATTTGTTGCCCATCTCTAATTGCCCTCAAACGGACTGGACATTTTCGAGCTCTGCTCAGAGTTATCACATTGCTTTGGATCTGGAGTAGGCCAGACCAAGTAAAGCTGGCAGATTTCCTTCTGTCAAGGACATGAGTGAACCAGATGGGCTTTTCTTTTACAGCAACTGATGATAGTTGTCACAGTCACCATTACTTTTTTTTCCATAAATTTAGAGTACCTAATTCGTTTTTTCCAATTAAGGGGCAATTTACTGTGGCCAATCCACCTACCCTGCACATCTTTGGGCTGTGGGGGCGAAACCCATGCAAACACGGGGAGATGTGCTAACTCCACTCGGACAGTGACCCAGAGCCGGGATCGAACCTGGGACCTCGGCACCGTGAAGCAGCAGTGCTAACCACTGCACCACCGTGCTGCCCTACAGTCACCATTACTGAGACTAGTGGTGGAATTTGAACCCAAGGCCCCAGAGCCTGGGCCTCTGAATTACTAGTCCAGTGGCATTACCATTCCATGGCCATCTCACTCCCTCTAAATAATAATTACCTTACTCGTCTTATCCAACTATTAGTTTTAACCAACACGTTACAATCTATTGGTGTGATAGTTACTCCCTCTCTAAATGGTGAGGAGAGCCTGGTGGGCATTGGGTGTGGTTTCCATGGTAACAGGATGATTGATAGCCCTGTGGTATACTATTCCCCTCGTGACCTGCATAAAGGTGTGTTTTTAATTCCATCAGTTCAGGGTCTCTTGTTGAAAACCGATGGGAACTCAGTATTGGGAGACTGCCTGAATTTTAATACCTTGTGCCTCTTAGTGACTGGCCAAAGAAAGTATTGGCTGTGATCTGGGAGTAGGCAGCTGCCTGGCCTCTTGGCAGCAAATAGCGATTCCAGGCAGATCTAAGATTAAAAGTTACCAGAAAGAATTACATTTCCCCTTCAGAGATTGTGCTCGACCCCGAATAGATTTCTGAAGAACAAAAAATTTCAGAGTGGAACACGTCGAGAGCACTCGCATAATATTTGTGCTACTCTCCAACAATGGACACAGTATTTTACTCCAAAATAACCTGGATACGCCGTATCTGGGACATCTGCCCAGTGCTGAATTAATGTTTTCGGCGGAGGAGGTGCAGTACCCAGCCAGTGGTGAAAAATACTGTGACATAGTTTCTCCAGAACAAAGCAAATCAAGCTGAGATGACAACAATATAACATAAGAAATACGTGGAAACCTTTTAAAGCAGATTCAAGTTTCCTTTCAACAGGAATATGAGCTTCCGAACTCCAGATTTTCACTGTTGTTTTGACTCAAAGCCACGAGGCATATTTTACAAAATACGTTGAGAAATTATGAGTTTGCATTGGGGCACATGGTGGAAAAAATGGGTTAGTTTTGCGGACATGCTGAAACCTGAAACCATACTGCGGAGCACTGCAGTTTAAGGGAGATCATCAGTCTCCTTGTGAAAGTAAAATTATGATAGGAAGATTCCCATACTGCATTGCACACTGTCCAGGTGATGATTTGCACTGGAAACTCATCTCACTCATTTAAAATGGGTGCAAAACCAATCCACCCTCCTGGCCTACTGAAGGAGGATTCTAAAAGCTAGCTTTACTGATCCCACTGGGAGTAGAACACGGGAGTTTCGCCCAGGTGCCCTGCCCAACGTGCCAAAAAACAGAATATATTTTGTTTATCTCTTTGCTGTTTGTGAGATCTTGCTGTGAATGAGCTGGCTGTTATTTTTCCCTACATTTTAACATCAGTTACCTTACAAAAAGTACTTCAGTGTTTGCATAACACTTTGGGAGGTCCTGTGGTGGTGAAACACATTATGGGCACAATTCAGTAGCCTCGTCACGCCTGAATTTATGCCCCCGTGATGAGCCCGTTGAATCTCTCGATGCATCGCTCTCATTTGGCGAGGTCCAGATCAGCATATTTAAATGATCATTTAAATATATGTTTGCCAGATTTACCCAGCACACAGGATTAACCAGCCACGCCTCGGAGACCTCACCAGGACGCCGTTTAGTACTGGTCCACACAAACGTGAACCAGTCGTAACGGCACCTGGGGGTTCTCCAAGGCCATTGGACACCACCAGGTGGTCGGGGACAGGACACGGTAGCACCCTGGCACTGCCACCCTGACACCCTCGCAGTACCACCCGGGCACTGCCAGGGTGGCAGTGTCAGGGTACCTGGGTTGGCACTGCCAGGGGTCAGGCCTGGGAGGGGGCCTTGACCATGGGAGGGGAGGGACCCGGAGAGCCTCTCCAAGGTTCGGGGGTGAGGAGGCCACAAAAACAGAGAGGGAGGGCCTGAAAGGAGGAAGGGGAAAGATCGGGGCAGCCGGTCAAAATGGCACCCCCGTTCTGCGGGGAACCTTTCCTGTTGGCGAGCTTCATCCCTCTAATTGCAACCTCAGCAGAGAGAATCTCCCGAGGCCAAACAAAAGGACCAATAGCTGAGTGTTTCTCGGCGATGCAGCCGCTGAATCTCACCTTGGTAAATGCCAGGGGCGCAATTCTTCCCCCCCCCCCCCCCCCCCCACGCCGGGCGGGAGAAACGCGGGGGCGCCGGGCAAGTCCTGCCACTCCACCCCAGCACCCACACGCGAATCTCCCACATCCTCCCGCCCCCCAAACCGAGCAGCCTGCCCAATAAGGCGTGTTCCCGCCGGTGCGAACCACACCCGGTCGCTGCCGGCGTGATCAGCGTGGGAACGCTGGGGGGGCGGCCTGTTGGGGGGGGGGGGGGTAGTGGGGATCCAGCACCGGGGGTGCACTCAAAAGGTGCCCACCAATCGGCGGGCGGCCTCTCTGAAGGAGGCACTCCTTTCCTCCGCCGCCCCGCAAGATGACTCCGACATTTCTTGCGGGTCGCCCGCGGGGAGGACGGCAACCGCGCATGCGCCGGTGAAATCATTTACGCGATGCTAGCCGCGTAATTCACACGGCGCCACTTTTAAACGGCGCCAAGGCCCAGTGCGCGTAAATGATGCGGCGCTGCTCTTAGCCCCCCGGGGGTTGAAGAATTGGGGGCGAGGAGCGGCCTCCGCCGCCGGAGTGAAACACTCCGGTTTTCACTCCGGCGTCGGCACTTAGGGCAGAATTCTCCGCTCCCGGGAAAAATCGTGAAGGCCGTTGTGAACTCGGCCGAGTTTCACGACTGCCTCGGAGGCCGCTCCTCTCACCGTATTCACCCCCACCCAGGGGGCTAGGAGCGGCGCTCCGTAACTCTCGGCCGCCCGGGTGGCGCGCCGAGAGTGACGCGACGGCGGCGCCTATGTGACGTCAGCCGTGCATGCACAGTTCGCCGGCTCCAACCTGCGCATGCGCGGCTGACGTCACGACGGCTGACGGCTCAAACCCGCGCATGCGCGGTGGCCGTTTTTACCTCTGCTGCCGCGGCTTGATCTTGCGGGGCGGCGGAGGGGAAATAGTACGTCCCTTTGAGATGCCGGCCCGACGATCGCTGGGCACCGATCGCGGGTCAGTCCCCTCCCAGCACGGTCGTGGTGCTCACTCCCCTCTCCGCCCCCCACAAGCTTCAAACGGGCCTTTGGCGCCCATGTTCACAACGCCAGCGACCAGATGTGGTTTCTGCCATCGTGAACCGGTTGTGAACGGCAGGCCGCTCGGCCCATCCGGGCCGGAGAATCGCCGGTCGCCGTGAAAAACAGCGAGCGGTGATTCTTCCGAGCCGGGGGGGTGGGGGGGGGGGGGGGAAGAGATCACGGGGGACGCCAGGGGGGCGTGAAATTAGTTGCCCAGCCCTCCCACGATTCTCCCACCCGGCGTGAGGAGCGGAGAATCGCGCCCCAGATCTTTGATCCTAAATCTGAATCTGTTTTTTTTTTGGCCTTCTTGACTACCCACTCCACCTGTGTTGCCCCTGTGAACTGTGGATTTGTACACCTAGATCTCTCTGACTTTCAATACGCTTTAGAGTTCTACCATTCACTGTATATTCCCTACGTGCATTAGACCTTCCAAAATGCATTACCTCACATTTGTCCGGATTAAACTCCATCTGCCATCTCTCCGCCCAAGTCTCCAAACGATCTAAATCCTGCTGTATCCTCTGACAGTCCTCATCGCTATCTGCAATTCCACCAACCTTTGTGTTGTCTGCAAACTTACTAATCAGACCAGTTACATTTTCCTCCAAATCATTTATATATATAGTACGAACAGCAAAGGTCCCAGCACTGATCCCTGTGGAACACCACTAGTCACAGCCCTCCAATTAGAAAAGCACCCTTCCATTGCTACTCTCTGCCTTCTATGACCTAGCCAGTTCTGTATCCACCTTGCCAGCTCACCCCTGATCCCGTGTGACTTAACCTTTTGTACCAGTCTACCATGAGGGACCTTGTCAAAGGCCTTACTTAAGTCCACATAGACAACATCCACTGCCCTACCTGCATCAATCATCTTTGTGACCTCTTTGAAAAGTTAGTGAGACACGACCTCCCCTTCACAAAACCAAGCTGCCTCTCACTAATACTCCATTTGCTTCCAAATGGGAGTAGATCCTGTGTCGAAGAATTCTCTCCAGTAATTTCCCTACCACTGATGTAAGGCTCACCGGCCTGTAGTTCCCTGGATTATACTTGCTACCCTTCTTAAACAAAGGAACAACATTGGCTATTCTCCAGTCCTCAGGGACATCACATGAAGACAGTGAGGATCCAAAGATTTTTGTCAAGGCCTCAGCAATTTCCTCTCTAGCCTCCTTCAGTATTCTGGGGTAGGTCCCATCAGGCCCTGGGGACTTACCTACCTTAATATTTTTCAAGACGCCCAACACCTCGTCTTTTTGGATCTCAATGTGACCCAGGCTATCTACACACCCTTCTCCAAACTCAACATCCACCAATTCCTTCTCTTTGGTGAATACTGATGCAAAGTATTCATTTAGTACCTCGCCCATTTTCTCTGGCTCCATACATAGATTCCTTTGCCCATCCTTCAGATCTAATCTAATCTAATCTGAGAAATCAAGTGGCTATTCAATTGCCACACGAATTCTTAGAAATTACGTCATGCAACTGGAGAGCTGACACAGACTCAGAAATAAATCTGTAAAAACGCTTATTGCGAAATGTCGCAGCTTTGTGTTTTAATCACTGGCGGAACTACTGCTAGGAAGCTCAGAACAGAGTCAGGCTTTTTAAAAAAATGCATTTTATTACAAACTTGTATCAAAGTAGGTTGCAGCAAATAAACACCCCGGGAAATATACTTCCCAACAATCAGCTATGCACTTTGTTCAGATTTTTCTCCTTTTTCACCCCCCCCCACCCACCCCGCGATGAACAGCTCCTCAAACACGGTCACAAACATCTCCCACCTTTTCCCAAACTCCCCTGCTGAGCCCCTTAACTCATACTTTATCTTCTCTAACCGCAGGAAGTCGTACAGGTCACCCAACCACGTTGCTACCCCGGCTGGCGATGCCAACCGCCACTCCAGCAAAATGTGTCGCAGTGCAATCAGAGAGGCGAAGGCCATGACATCAGCCTTCCTCCTCTCCATGAGCTCCGGCTTCTCTGAAACCCCAAATATCACCACCAAAGGGTCCAGGTCCACCTCCTCCTCCACTGTCCTGGCTAAGACCCAAACACTCCCGCCCAGAATCTTCCCAATTTTTCACAACCCAAAAACATGTGTGTGTGATTCGCTGGTTCCACCCACACCTCTCACACTCATCTGCTACCCCCTGAAAGAACCCACTCATTCTCGCCCGAGTCATATGCACCCTGTGCACCACCTTAAACTGTATTAGGCTCATCCTTGCAAAAGAGGTCCCGTTTACCCTTCACAGTGCGTCATTCCATACTCCCCAATTGATCTCCATTCCCAACTCCGCTTCCCATTTCTCCTTGATCTTCACCACCCGCTCGGCTCCCTGCTCCCCCAGCCACTTATGTATATCCCCAATTCTTTTTTTTTTTAAATAATTTTTATTGAAAAATTTTGAATTTATACAACAATAACGCACCACAGT
Organism: Scyliorhinus canicula; assembly: GCF_902713615.1. Lineage (NCBI taxonomy): Eukaryota > Metazoa > Chordata > Chondrichthyes > Carcharhiniformes > Scyliorhinidae > Scyliorhinus > Scyliorhinus canicula. Next base: position 47,971,408 of record NC_052163.1, read on the forward strand.
AAAATACCAAAAATAACAAAAATATTAGCAATCATACACATTCGCCCCACCTCCATGAACAACACAGCATTTTAACACCAACGCAAATTAACACAATATAAAGTTACAGAATAGAAACTACAATAAGGAACACCCCCCCCCCCCCCCCCCACACCCCCGGGTTGCTGCTGCTATTGACCAAGATACCTATCTTTGAGCCAGAAAGTCCAGAAAAGGCTGCCACCATTTATAGAACCCTTGTACTGATCCGCTCAGGGCAAATTTGACCCGCTCCAATTTTATAAATCCCGCCATGTCACTGATCCAGGTCTCCACACTTGGGGGCCTCGCATCCTTCCACTGTAGCAGAATCGTTCGTCGGGCTACTAGGGACGCAAAGGCCAGGACACCGGCCTCTTTCGCCTCCTGCACTCCCGGCTCTACCGCAACTCCAAAAATCGCGAGTCCCCACCCTGGTTTGATCCTGGATCCAACTACCCTCGACACCGTCCCCGCCACCCCCTTCCAGAATTCGTCCAGTGCTGGGCATGTCCAGAACATATGGGCGTGGTTCGCTGGACTCCCCGAACAACTGATGCACCTGTCCTCACCCCCAAAGAACCTACTCATCCTAGTCCCAGACATGTGGGCCCGGTGCAGCACCTTAAATTGGATGAGACTAAGCCTCGCACAGGAGGAGAAAGAGTTGACTCTCTCCAAGGCATCCGCCCAAGTCCCGTCCTCTATCTGCTCCCCGAGTTCCTCTTCCCATTTAGCCTTCAGCTCCTCCACTGACGACTCCTCCACCTCCTGCATTACCTTATAGATGTCAGACACCTTCCCCTTTCCGACCCACACCCCCGAAAGCACTCTGTCCATCGCCCCCCGCGAGGGCAGCAGAGGGAATCCCTCTACCTGTCGCCTAGCAAACGCCTTTACCTGCAAGTATCTGAACATGTTCCCTTGGGGAAGCCCAAATTTATCTTCCAGTTCCCCCAGGCCCGCAAACCTCCCGCCAATAAACAGGTCCCTCAATTTACTGATGCCTGCCCTTTGCCACCCCCTAAATCCCCCATCCTTGTTCCCCGGGATGAACCGATGATTGCCACCCAGTGGAGCCTCCATCGGTATATCCCCAATTTTTTCCCCCCACTTCCACATCTGGAAGCAGCAATCGCTCCAGCAGGGTGTATCCCGGAAATCGTGGGAACCCCCTCCAGACCTCTCGTGCAAAGTCCCTAACCTGTAGATACCTGAACTCACTCCCCCTTGGCAGCTTTACCCTCTCCTTGAGCTCCTCCAGACTGGCGAATCCTTCCTCCAAATACAAATCCCTCACCTTGACCAGCCCCACTTCCCTCCACCTCCTGTATAATACACTATTCATTCCCCCCCCCCCCCCCCATCCAGCTCAAACCCATGATTCTCGCACAGCGACATTAGCACCAAAATCCCTTCCATCCTAAAATGCCTCCTCAGCTGATTCCATATCTTCACCGTGGACTGCACCACTGGGCTCCCTGAATACTTACTCGGAGCCATTGATAATGCTGCCGTCACCATAGCCCTCAAACTAGACCCCTTACAAGATTCCTCCTCTATCCTAACCCACTCTACCCCTTCTCCGTCCCACCACCGACACATCTGGTCCACATTCGCTGCCCAATAATATTGAAGCAAGTTTGGCAATGCCAACCCCCCCTGCTGCCTCTGTAGCAGGGTCCTCCCCACCCTCGGCACCTTCCCCGCCCATACAAAGTCAGAGATGATTGTGTCTACTTTGTGAAAAAAGGCCTTTGGTATAAAGGTCGGGAGAGCCTGAAAGATAAACAAGAACCTCGGCAGAATATTCATTTTCACCACTTGGTCCCTTCCTGCCAACGTTAAGTGCAGTGTATCCCACCTCAAGATCCTCCCTGGCCTCCTCCACCAGCTTTGTTAAGTTCCACTTATGGAGCCCCGTCCATTCCCTCGCTACCTGAATCCCCAAATACCTAAACCTATCCCTCGCTACCGTAAATGGCATCCCCCTTAAATTAGCCCGCTGTGCCAGCTCATTCACCGGGAATACCTCGCTTTTCCCTACATTCAGCTTGTATCCCAAGAACCCTCCAAACCTCCCCAACAGGCCCATAATCCTTCCCATACTCTCCAACGGATCTGAAACATAATGCAAGAGGTCATCGGCACAGAACAACACCCGATGCTCCCTCTGTCCTCTCATTATCCCCTACCACTCTGTCGACCCCCTGAGAGCCATCGCCAACAGCTCTATGGCCAGCACAAACAGCAGTGGTGACAGTGGGCACCCTTGCCTCGTACCCCTGTGTAAGTCAAAGCATCGTGTGCTCACATCATTCGTCTTCACCCTCGCCCTTGGTGCCACATACAGCAACCGAACCCATGCCACAAATCACAGCCCAAACCTTCCCAAAACTTTGAACAAGTACCACCACTCCACTTGATCAAATGCTTTCTCCACGTCCATGGACACCACCACATTCAACAGCCGTCTTATATTACTTCACGAAGCCGGTTTGGACTTCTGCAACCACCCCCGGGACACAATCCTCCATCCTCCCCGCCAACAACTTAGCCAATACTTTCACATCCGTGTTCAATAGTGATATGGGTCTATATGACCCACATTCCACCGGATCCTTCCCTTCTTTGGGGATTAGCATGATTACTGCCTGCGTCATCTTCTCCGGCAACTCCCCCTTCTCCAGTGCTTCATTAAACGTCCCCAACAGAATTGGTGCCATGCCCGCCGCTAATTCCTGATAAAATTCCGCTGGGTACCCATCCGGCGCAGAGGCCTTCCCCAACTTCATACCCCTGATACTATCCAGCACCTCCCTCAGCCCCAGGGGCTCCTCCCAGGCCTGCCGCTTTGCTTTCTCCACCTAGGGAAATTCCAGCTCGTCCAGAAACCGTTCCATGTCCCCCTCCTCTCCTCCTGGGTCTGCTTCATAAAGTCCCTGGTAATACTCTCTAAATGCCTCATTTATCTTCCCTGGCTCTGACACCACATCCCCAGCCCCAGTCCGGAACTTCAATATTTCCCTGGACGCAGCCTGCCTCCACAGCTGGTGCACCAGCATGCGGCTCGCCTTCTCTCCATACTCGTATTGCACGCCTCTTGCCCTACGCAGTTACCCTACCGCCCTCCCCGTTGTCAGCCTGTCAAACTACCCTGCAACCTTTTCCTCCTCGCCAATCCCTCCACGGTGGGCACCCTCGAATATTCCCTGTCCACCTCCACTATCTCGCTCACTAGACGGTCATGTTCCGCCCTCCTTTCCTTATTCGCACGAATCGTAAACAAAATAATTTCTCCCCAGACCACTTCCTTTTGTACTTCCCAAAAAATGCCCGCCGACACCTCCCCATTCTGATTCAACTCCACATAATCCCGAATCGGCAACTGCACCTCATCACAAAAACCTCCATCCGCCAACAACCCCGAGTCAAACCACTACGACGGCCTCTGCTCTCATTCCAATCTAGTCCGAATCACCAGCCAATGGGGTGCATGGTCCGAGATAACTATCCCCGCATACTCTGCCCCCTCCAACCCAACCAAAATTTCCCGACTCACTACAAAGTAGTAAATCCTCGAATACACCTTATAGACTTGTTAAAAGGAATACTCCCTTCCCCCAGGTTCTGATCCACCATACCCATTCTCTCCATAAACCCTTGCCATTCGTACCCTACCCCTCCACCTGGGGCATGATCTATCCACCCTCAACTCCAGAACATAATTAAAATCTCCTCCTATGATCAACTGGTGCGTGGCAAAACCCAGGATTGCTGCCAGCAACCCCCTCATAAAACCCACATCATCCTAATTTGGGGCCTACACATTTACCAACACTACTGGTGCCCCTTCCAATATCCCACTCACAATCACATATCTCGCACCCGGAACCCTCACCTCCTTCGCCCTCACGAATCCCGTTTTTTTGCTCATTAAAATCGCCACACCCTTCGATTTCAAATCAAGCCCCGAGTGAAAAAAAGAGTCAGGCTTTTGCTGACATTGTGTCTCCTGCAAATCATAGAATCTCTACATTGCAGAAGAAGCAACCAACACAACCCCACCTCATCCACACATCTGTGGGAGGAAATCGGAGCACCGGGAGGAAACCCACGCGGACATGGAGAGAACGTGCAAACTCCACACAGACAGTCACCAAAGGCCGGAATTGAACCGGGGTCCTTGTGAGGCATCAGTGTTAACCATTGTGCCACTGCGCCTCCTCAAACTTCAATGGATTTCTGTGCATATACAGAAATAATAATCTTTTCTCTCTGGGAATGTAACCAATTCCAATGAAGTCTACTCTCATTCCAGCTGACTCAACCTTAAGTAGTATCTTGTGTGGCATCTTGTCAAAAATTTTAAAAACAATATATAGGACAAGCTGGCGACAGTACCTGCGTCCACCAACCTACAAACTTTCACAAAAGGTTATGCCAGGTGGTGAGATGTGGCATTTTCTAGAAGATTCTAAATCTAGGTCATTTATGCAAATTATTAAAAAATAGTGATCACACCACCGAGTGTTACCCACTCTGAGATTCCCCACTCTGTCCATGCCCTCACTTCAATATAATTTCACTGATGGGAATTAGATTCCTATCCTTTAACCAGTTTGTTATCCATTCCCAATGTTTACCCCAAAAGGCTACATGCTTAAATTCAATTAATAACCTTCTGTGTGGATGTTTTTCTAAACCATTAAGGTAGCTAAGATCAATCATATTCTAAAGCCTACTACAATCCATTGGGGTGTCACTTCCTCAAAGGTGAGATGATTGATCAGGCAGGATCTGAATCATGCTGACTGCTGTTAACTAGGTTATTGTACAGAGTACCCACAGCTTTATTTCTTGAATATAGCGGAAAAGGGAGACATGGTGCCGAAGCTTTTCATCTTGCACTCATCAGGACAAATACAAGAATGCCAAATTTCAAATGATCACAACAACTTGTACAGGAGAAAAGGGGAAGCTGACTGGTTGACACGTTAACTCTGATTGGCCCAGGTATTGCCATGGTGAAAACAACAGGGAACTATAGGCTCTCCAAGCTCTTGAATAGCTCAAAAAAGGATCAAGGCTGGAGCATATTCCTTTTGTTTGCAGAGAACGGGCCCCTATGAATGTACATATGTGGCTTCTAAAAGGGTAAATGGGCTGTGATACAACTGATTATCTTAAATTGGTTGTTAGTGTGATTATTCACACACTCAGGATTGTTCAGTGAATGCTGCCCAATTGCAGAATCAGGTCTAACAGTAGACATTTTGATTTGGGTTTTGCAAGCTTGGGTGGTTGAACACGATCTGTACTCTGTACATTACAAACAACCAAAGGGATATGTTGTTGATTTGATCAGCCAGTTGCTGGGAAGTATAGCCTACATACCTGGCATCACACTGGCTTTGAAATTCATACACAATGTTAGTCAATTGCAAGGTAGATAGAATTGTTTTTGAATTGATGGCAGCATCCTTCGAACATTAGGCAGTCCAGCCCCTACTCTACCATTCAATACGATCATGGCTTATCTCATCTTGGCCTCAACTCCACTTTGCTTCCAATTCTCCACAACCCTTCATCTCATTACTAATTACAAAACTGTCTTTCTCCTCCTTAAATTTAATCAATATCCCGCCGTCCACCACACTCTGGGAGTAGTGAATTCTACAGATTCATATCCCTTTGAGAGAAGTAATTTCTCCTCATCTCGGTTTTAAATCTGCTACCCCTTACCCTAAAACTATGACCTCTCGTTCTAGATTGTCCCATCTACTTTGTCAATACCTTTTATCATCTTATATCCCTCACTTAAATATCCTCTCATTCTTTTAAATTCGAGAGAGTATAGGCCTAAACTGCTCAATCTCTCTTCAGAAAACAAACCCCTCATCTCTGGAATCAATCTCGTGAACCTTCTCTGAACTGCCTTCAATGCAACTACATCCTTCCACAAGGGGACCAAAACTGTACTCCAGGCGCAGTCTCACCAATGCCTTGTAGTTGCAGCAATACTTCCCTACTTTTATACGCTATTCCTTTAGCCTTAAATGCAAAAATTCAATTTACCTTCCTTATTATCTGCTGTACCAGTATGCTAGTTTTCTGTGATCCATGAACAAGGACACCCAGATAGATCCCTCTACACCGAAACATTTGGAAGTTTCTCTCCATTGAGATAATAAGTTGCCTTTTTATGTTTCTGACCAAAATGGATAACTGAGTGGAAAATGCCACAGTCACTGTATAGTATACACTGGGACCCATTCTCTACAAACAAAAGGAGTATGTTCAAGCTCTGTATCTTTTTTGAATTACTCGGGAGATTGGAGAACCTATAGTTCCTCATTACTTTTCTTCTGGCAATGCCTCGGCCAGTCAACTTTCCAACCAATCAGCACTCTTTTCACATGTAGTATAAATTGTTGCGATTGTTCGAAATTTGGCATTCTTGCATTTGTCCTGACGAGTGCAAGATGAAAAGCTTTGGTTACGTCTTTCTTTTCAGCAATATTCAACTTTACTTCTGATAATCAGTTGGCTTATTCCACTTAAATTGGAAGTAGGGCTATTTAGAGAATGCAATTTGCTCACCATATTTTCATCACGAGAGACAGACATGCGCAACTTTTGTGTTTTAAAAGAGGAATTTAATTCCTAAAAGCTTTGCATGGACATCTAAAGGCCAGATATATGAAAAACAGGTGTGGCAAGAAAATATTCAGCCCAGATTTTTATGATTACTGTTGAAAGAAATGAGGTTTTCAAAAAAATCCTTGAAGTTTTATGACAACCTCAAATGGGTGATGCACAAAAGTTGCAGAAGCTACATTTGGGCATGCTAACTCCACTTCATTAAAACTGGAAGACTTAAGTTTTCAGTCAGGAGACTTTCTATTAATAAACATTTATTTCCATTTCAGAAACATTACCTTTTCCTATTTCTTTCAGAAAGAATCTATAAACTGTTTATGAGGAATCTACATTGAAACGATGCACTACACACGGTCAATACACAGTCTGTAGAGGACGCTTCACATTCTTCACAAGACATCATCCTCAGATGTTTTTCCTTTGATACTCTATGGTGCTTATCCTTTCAACTGGAGTGTCCTCTAATTACACGAGAGCTGCAAAGCCACCAAATTCTGGTTATCTGAAGCGATGTATACCATATGCCGTGAAGATGATGAGAATTATATGTTCATCCAGTGATATCTTTGTTGATTTACTAAATTATCTATTTAATTCTTCTTGAGAGAATGGTGCTGTCTTCTTTTGATTTCTGATACTGAAATTGAAAGTCCAGACCTCCCTGGGACTTCACTAGGGTTTATAGGGGTTTTAAAAGCCATTATTGTCTTGCACCTAAAGAAAGAACAGATTGAAGCTGGCGGTGATCTCCGGATTTCTGCAATAGTCCACCCTGCAGCAATATCTGACAAGACAAACCCGACAATGGTGTATTTCCACCACCAAACGCTCATTGTACCCATGAACAAATTCGTGTCAAAGCATCTCTGTATTCTTCAAATCAACAGGGGGCTCGTGCAATTTGGAATCTGAAGATTCTACTCTGAAAGCTATTTTCCTAACACCCATTATGCTTCTTTGAATTGTGATCACGCTGCCTGTTTCTGACAACAAAAACTTGTACTTATAAAACATCTTTAATATATTATTCCCCCCCCCCCCCCGAGGCACTTCATAGGAAAATTCTAACAATACTTGACACCGAGCCATAAAGAAATACTGGGCAGATAACCAAAAATTTGGTCCGAGAGGTAGGTTTGAAGGAGCAACTTAATGGAAGAAAGGGAGGGCTGAGAAGCAGAAAGATTTAGGGAGGGAATTCCAGAGCTTCGGACCCAGGCAGCTGAAGGCACAGCGGTCAATGGCAGTGATAAAAATTGGGGAATCACAAGAGGTCAGAATAGGAAGAGTACGGAGATCATGAAGGTTGTAGGGCCGGAAGAGGTTAGAGAGAGAGGGAGGGATGAAGCCATGGGAAGGATTTTAAATAAAAAAATGAACATTTTAAAATTGAAGAGTTGCTTAGCCAGGAGCCAATATAGGTCAACGATCACAAGATTGATGAGTGAACAGGACTTAGTGCGGCCACTGGAGTCTTGCTAGACTTCATGTTTATGGAGGACAGAGTATAGGATGCCAGGAAGAAGGAGATTGGAATAGCCAGGAATAGAGGTAACAAAGGCATGGATGAGGGTTGCAGCAGCAGATGAGTTGAGGCAGGGGCAGATCCGGGTGATGCTACAGAAGTTAAAATAGGCAGTGTTCCTCGTTTTGGGTGAGTGTGCTTAACACTAACTTGGCTCTGTTTCTCGTTCTAAGCTCTGGAGTCGCCAGGTGCCGTAAAGACACCGTCACAAGTTTCAAGGTCAAGTTCAAAGCAATAAAGCTGTACACCAATTAGTAAGTCCAAAACAATTAGAGTTTATTATAACACAATTATAATAACACTCATGCACACGCTAAAGATTAAACCTACTTCTACCACTAAACAACTAATACTTAGCTAAGAAGGAACTGTGAGGTCAGGGAACAAGGCCTTTGTTCTGGTCTGGTCTGCAGGCTTCGGATCACTATCAGTCGGCAAGGGTGTAAGTAATGCCGGTTTCAGGTAGCGGTCATCGTTAGGCACTTACTTATTGGCGGCTGCTGCTCAACGGCTGATGTAGAAGACAGGGGTCTGGAGGCTGGAGTCGGAGGCCGGAGGCTGAACCATGTGTGGGACCTTTCTTTTATAGGTCCCAGGGGGTCCGCGCCCCTTTGGGCAGGCTCCCTCACCTGCTGGGGATCGATTGGGCCTCTTCCCAATCGATATGGTTTGAACCCCCCAATCCTAGGGCCGTTCCTTGATCGCTGGGGCGGTTCTTAGGACTTATTGTCCTGGGCTTCTCTGGCTCCACCGTGTCTGGTCTGCTATTGAATGTATCGATTGATACTTAATTTGTGTCCATTGTACCTGGGACTGGCCCAGTATCACCTCATTAATATGCTAACGGCTTTCCATTTACAACGCTGCCTGATCTCTGCAGCTGTCAGGAAACCGGTTTCTGCAATTTTCTCAATGCATAATTGCTCTGCAAGCTGTTTGCTCTTTAACATGTCCGTTTTCCCTGTACTCTTTGCAGTCTTCCATTTTGTGTTCGTTAGTGGCCATCTTAGATGGCTACAGCAGTCTTAGTGATACACAGATGTGTGATTTGAAGCTCGTCTAAGGGCCAAATATAACACATGGTGGTACAGTGGCTGGCACTGTGGAGTTCTCCCCATGTCTGTGTGGATTTCCTCCCACAGTCCAAAGATGTGCAGCTTAGGTGAATTGGCCCTGATCAATGTGGGGGTTTACTGGGATAGGGCGGGGGAGTAGTCTAGGTAGAGTGCTCGTTTGGAGGGTTGATGCAGACTCAATGTGCCGAATGGACACCAAGACTGAGTACTGTCAGGTCCAGCCTCAGTTGCTAGGGCGAGGTCAGAGTCCTGGAAATATTTATTACTCAGAAAACCAAGTCTTTGAGAATGCTTCCGGCATTAATACATACACAATACAGTGGTGAGACCCTCAGGAAGCAAAGGTTTGAATGCCACTTTTACCCAGGGTGACCAACTCTCACTTCAGAGTATTAACCCGTAAATGAGCCCAGTGTCCCAGGTTACATGCATCCAGGATGCTGTTTTTTAAAAACATAATTTGGGCCGTAGAAACTGGTGCATGTGTAGTAATTGCTCTCACCCTCTCATAGCTCTGAAAGCACACACACGAGCCACATCCCCGCACGTTATAAGCCCTGGAAGAAAATAATTGCGCTTGATTGAACATGCTTAAAGTTAAAACAACCAAGCAAGTGACCCAAAACAGGGGTTTCATGCAACATGAGAATGGTTACTTCATATTTCTAAAATTAATCAAAGTGATTCCCTCTCTACTTTAGGTTGAAAGTAATGAATGAACAAAATAGTTCAAGCCAACATTGAGGAGCCACTAAATGCAGACTTGGCCATGTACCTGGTCTGGAACTGCGGATCTTTTTCATCTTTCTAATTTTTCGACAAGAACACTCCCAACTCTCGCACAAAAGGTAACCTGATTACTTTCTATAGAAATTCCAATGAGAAAAAAATTATGACTTAACTCATCAGATGGATAAAGAACTGGCTGGGCAACAGGAGACAGAGAGTAGTGGTGGAAGGGAGTGTCTCAAAATGGAGAAGGGTGACTAGTGGTGTTCCACAGGGATCCGTGCTCGGACCACTGTTTTTTGTGATCTACATAAATGACCTGGAGGAAGGTATAGGTGGTCTGATTAGCAAGTTTGCAGATGATACTAAGATTGGTGGAGTTACAGATAGTGAGGAGGACTGTCAGAGAATACAACAAAATATAGATAGATTGGAGAGTTGGGCAGAGAAATGGCAGATGGAGTTCAATCCAGGCAAATGCGAGGTGATGCATTTTGGAAGATCAAATTCAAGAGCGGACTATATGGTCAATGGAAGGGTCCTGGGGAAAATTGATGTACAGAGAGATCTGGGAGTTCAGGTCCATTGTACCCTGAAGGTGGCAACGCAGGTTGATAGAGTGGTCAAGAAGGCATACAGCATGCTTGCCTTCATCGGACGGGGTATTGAGTACAAGAGTAGGCAGGTCATGTTACAGTTGTATAGGACTTTGGTTAGGCCACATTTGGAATACTGCGTGCAGTTCTGGTCGCCACATTACCAGAAGGATGTGGATGCTTTGGAGAGGGTGCAGAGGAGGTTCACCAGGATGTTGCCTGGTATGGAGGGTGCTAGCTATGAAGAAAGGTTGAGTAGATTAGGATTGTTTTCGTTGGAAAGACGGAGGTTGAGGGGGGACCTGATTGAGGTATACAAAATTATGAGAGGTATGGACAGGGTGGATAGCAACAAGTTTTTTCCAAGAGTGGGGGTGTCAGTTACAAGGGGTCACGATTTCAAGGTGAGGGGGAGAAAGTTTAAGGGAGATGTGCGTGGAAAGTTTTTTACGCAGAGGGTAGTGGGTGCCTGGAACGCTTTACCAGCGGAGGTGGTAGAGGAGGGCACGATAGCATAATTTAAGAGGCATCTAGACAGGTATATAAACGGGCGGCAACAGAGGGAAGTAGACCTTGGAAAATAGGAGACAGGTTTAGATAAAGGATCTGGATCAGCGCAGGCTGGGAGGGCCGAAGGGCCTGTTCCTGTGCTGTAATTTTCTTTGTTCTTTTGTTCATCAAACTGGAAGGAGATAAATAAGCCATTTCATAAAGGTACAGAAAATGCTACATGGAGCAGAAAAGGTTTGTCTGGAGCACTGTTTCAAGATTCAGAACAAGTGAACAAAAGGTATAAATTAAGGAAGGACATATGTAGAACTGATGTTCAGAAGGAATTGTGTTGGGTGAAGTAGACTAAATGCCTGCAGGAGATTAGGCAGGAAAAATATGGAATCTTTCAAAAAGCATTTGGTGTTTTTGAAGGGGAGGACAAGCCATAGATTTTGAATGAAGATAAGGTAGGCAAACAAAATTGCTTCCACCATCCCAATTAATTTACGTGACAGACTGGAAGATTCAATCGTCATTGTTTAGTTTCAAATAATAAATTCACAGCCTGCGAGTGTGCTCACACAAATAGGTAAGTGGGGTTACGAGGCAATTTTAAAAACATCTTTTAAGATTGGAACCGAAGAGAGAATGTTGGAAAATCTCAGCAGGTCTGGCAGCATCTGTAGGAAGAGAAAAGAGCTAATGTTTAGAGTCCAGATGACCCTTTGTCAAAGCTGACAATGGGTCATCTGGACTCGAAACGTTAGTTCTTTTCTCCCTCTTGTTTCAGATTCCAGCATTCACAGTAATTTATTTTTAACCAGTTTTTAAGATTGGAAGGCCACATGTGACATTCTCCCACCCATGTCTGATTTTATTCTGCATTTGGAATTGAATCCTGCAATCATCAGGTCTCTTAATGAGTACGTACTTAGTGATTGTCAGTTTTTCCCTTCTCTTGAAGGCATTCACTCCTGGTCAGATTACAGTTCCATAAACCCCAGTTGGACTATGGTATCAACCAGCAAATATTTATTTATCATAAATTTAGAGTACCCAATTTGTTTTTTTCCCAATTAAGGGTATATATTTAGGCTAGTGGGGGTGAGACCCACGCAGACACGGGGAGAATGTGCAAACGCCACAGGACAGTGACCCAGAGCCGGGATCGAACCCAGTACCTCGACGCTGTGAGGCAGCAGTGCTAACCATTGCATCACCCTACCAGCAAATATTTATATGTCATCGTGGTCTACGCCAGCTGGCTATTTGACTAAGAATGGCTCCGCAGCCAAACACAAACATGTTTCCACCCAAAGTTCAAACATTTTAAACAGGGATCAAGAACAAAAAGATTGGCAACATTTCTGCTGCCCAACTGTTGGCAGTTAGGCTGACTGCAGTACAAGTGGCAGCTGAGATTAGCTCATAGCATAGGCCAGGGAACAAACCTGGATCTTTCTTGTCTGTGAACCTACTAACCTACAAATACTGAGCACTATTAGATACAATACAACTATGTGTTGCTACTTGAGTAGCTGATGACACATTCTGGAAGTTATACCGCAGAACTCCACAAGTATTTTTTGTAAATCTCAGCATTGCTGCATGACGTTCCTCATGAAGAAAAAAAACATAATGACACTCTAGGAGTGGAGGGCAAACAGTTTTTATGAAGTAAATAAATTCCGTTCCTTTGCCACGAAAAACCCAATGTATAAATTGTACATTATTCCACTTGAATGAGGAGTTGATTTTCTATAATACTTTTCTCTTCAATGTCTGAATGAGGGAAAAACATCTCTATAGAAAACGTCCCTATAATTACTTGTGAACAATCTTCCAACTGGCAAAATTATCCAGTAATCACAGCAGTCAACTATAAATTAAAGGAAGAATATGCCTTTAATTAGTATTGGCAGTTAACCTACTAATATTGTGGCTTTTTCACGAACTTCGACCAAACAAAATTGACACTGAAAAAGTATTTTTCCCTAATTACAAGGGAAATGCTCTCGTTAGCACATAAGATTTAAAAAAAAGATTGGATTGGATTTGTTTATTGTCACATGTACCGAGGTAGAATGAAAAGTATTTTTCTATGTGCAGCTCAAACAGATCATGCCATTTAGCCCCTCAAGCCTGCTCCAACATTCGATAAGATCTGGCTGTGGCCTTAACTCCACTTTCCTATGTGGCCTCCAAAATCCCACTCTTTATAGATCAAGAATCTGCCTGTTTCAGCCTTGAATTTATTCAATTACCCAACCTCCACTGCTCTCTGCAGCAGAGAATTCTAAAGGCTATCGGCCCTCTGAGAAAAGTCCTCCTCATCTCCACCCTAAACGGGAGACTTATTTTTAACCTGTGGCACTAGTTCTAGATTCCTCCCCCAGGGGAAACATCCTCTCAGTACTCACCCTGTCAAGCACCCTCAGAATCTTATGTTTCAATAAGATCGCCTCATAGTCTTGTAAACTCGAAAGAGTATAGGCCCAACCTGTTTGACCTATCCTCATAAGACAACTACTGTGACAGTTTGAGATGTTGGGTCAAAATTTTCTGGAAAACTAATGGTATTGCCATTATTAACATGCACATTTGCCAGTTTCTTGGGGTGAGGAAGAGATAGAAACATCATGAATTGCATTAAATTCATTAGAAAGCTTCACAATAAGGCATCTTGCACATAACCAGCCTGCGTGAGTTTTATGAAGTTGCTGCATTTGCACTTTAACTCGCTACAGAAAGTTAATTCCAGTAACTGACTAGCATTAATGGGAAGATAATTTTTTAAAAATAAATTTAGAGTACCCAATAATGTTTTTCCAATTAAGGGGCAATTTAGTGTAGCCAATCCACCTAACCTGCACATCTTTGGTTGTGGGGGTGAAACCCACGCAGACATGGGGAGAATGTGCAAACTCCACACGGACAGTGACCCAGGACCGGGATTCGAACCCGGGTCCTCAGTGCTGTAGGCAGCAGTGCTAACCACTGTGCCATGTGCCGTCCATGACAAGATAATTATAAAAGGCTGTCAACAAACCGGTCTGATCCAGAAAGTGCACAATTCCATGGACATAATTCAACTAAATGGGAACAAAACCCCATAGCGAATGCATTTCCTGGCGTTTGAAGCCGCGAGAAACACACGGCTATAAAATGCAGCCTGCGTTAAATAATGGGCCTGAGTGGGCCGCACATAACTCCGTTTACTACACCAAAGAGCTCCGCTCATCAGAACTCCTCAGTGTAGCAAGAGATCGGGATGCCATTTTTAAATAGTGTCCTGATCTCTAAGGCCCCCGAACACCCCCCACACTTGCACGCTAGCTTTTTGGGATTTGTACAAAGGACCCCCAAATCTCTCTGTGCTGCAGCTTTCTGCAATCTTTCTCCGTTTAAATAATACTCGGTTATTCTTCCTAACAAAGTGCATAACTTCACATTTTCCTACATTATATTCCACCTGCCAAGTTTTTTATCCCGCCGTAGACTCCTTGTGTCATCCTCACCACTTGCCTCAAACATGGCAATAGTACATCCACTTCCCTGTCCAGGTCACTAATATACATTGCAAATAATTGTGGCCCCAGTACTGATCCCTGTGGCACTCCATTAGTTACAGGTTGCCATCCTGAAAATGGTCTCTTATCCTAACTCTCTGTCTTCTATTAGTTACCAATCCTCTAGCCATACTAGAGGACACCCAACACATATCTTATTAAGCAGCCTTTTGTGTGGCACCTTAAAATACACTTGGATTTCCAAAAAGCATTTGATATCTACTGGTTCCCCTTTATCTATTCTGCTTGTACACCTCGAAGAATTTTAATACATTTATCAGGCATGATTTCCCCTTTATGAAGCCATGCTGATGATTCTGCTTGATTATATTGTGTATGCCTAAATGCTATGCTATGACATCCTTTATAATGGGCTCTTAGCATTTTCCCAATTAGAGAATAATTCAATGCACGGTGGTTATCACAATGTACTTCTAGAATCTATAACTAACATTAAAAGGAAACTATGCATATGGGGAATCTTTCGATATAAACGACTGGTGACTTAATTCTCATACATAACAACTTTTGCATTACTGCTTACTTTACTAAAGTTAAGTATAATGAGAAAGTAATGGGCAATGGATATTTTTCAGGCTGGAGGAAGATTTGAAGTAGAGTTCCCCAAGGGTCGGTATTGGGACCCTAAGCTTTTTTGTATATTAATTTTTTAATTTTTTTTAATTTTTTTCCAATTAAGGGTCAATTTAGCGTGGCCAATCCACCTAGTTTGCACATTTTTGGGTTGAGGGGGCGAAACCCACGCAAACATGGGGAGAATGTGCAAACTGCATACAGACAGTGACGCAGAGCCGGGATCTAACCTGGGACCTTGGCGCCGTGAGGCCACAGTGCTCACCCACTGCGCCACCGTGCTGCCCTTTTTTTGTATATTAATAATCTAGATCTTGATATGCAGGAAACAATTTCAAAGTTTGCAGATGACACGAAACTTAGAAGCATTGTAAACTGTGAGGAGTGTGGAACTTCAAAATTACATAAACGAGTTGGTGAAGTGGGAAGAATGGGTTGACCAAGTTCAATGACGAGAAGTGTGAGGTGATGCATTTTGGTAGGAAGAATATGGACAGTCAATATTAAATAAGGGACAAAATTCTTAAGGGGGTGCAAGAGGGACCTGGGTCTATCTGTGCAAAGATTATTGAATGTGGCAGGACAGGTGGAGAGAGCAGTTAATAAAGCAACAGTACCCTGGGCTTTATTAATAGGGGTACAGAGCACAAGAGTAGTTATGTTGAGCTTATACAAGACTCTAGTTAGATCTCAGCTTTTAAAAAAATTCATTTACGGGATGTGGCCGTCGCTGGTTAGACCAGCATTTTTTGCCCATCCCTAGTTGCCCTTCAGAACACGGTGGTGAGCTGCGTTCTTGAACCACTGCAGTCCATGTGGTCAGTATACTTACTGTGTTATTCGGGAGGGAGTTCCCAGGATTTTGGCCCAGTGACAGTGAAGGAACAGCGATATATTTCCAAGTCAGGGTGGTGAGTGACTTGGAGGGGAACCTCCAGGTGGTGGGGTTCCCAGGTATCTGCTGCTTTTGTCCTTCTAGATGGGTTTGAAAGGTGCTGTCAAAGGAATCTTGGCGAGTTATTAATGCAGTGCATCTTGTAGATGGCACACATAGCTGAAGGTATTATCTATGAGTATGACTATGTCAGGCTGTTGCGTGACCAGTCTGTGAGACAGCTCTCCCAACTTTGGCACAAGCCCCCAGATATTAGTAAGGAGGTCTTTGCAGGGGCGACAGAGCTGGGCTTGCCGTTGTCGTTACCGGTGCCTGGGTCGATGCCGGGTGGTCTGTCCAATTTCATTCCTTTTTTGTTTTCGTAGCGGTTGAATACAACTGAGTGGCTTGTCGGTCTATTTCAGAGGGTATTTATGAATCAAGCACATTGCCGTGGGTCTGGAGTTACATGTAGGCCAGACCAGGTAAGGATGGCAAATTTCTTTCCCGAAAGGACATTAGAGAACCAGATGGCTTTTTGCAACAATCGACAATGGTTTCATGGCCATCATTAGACTTTTAATTCTAGATATTTTATTGAGATTAAATTCCACCATCTGGTGTCATGGAGTTAGAACCCGGGTCCCCAGATCATTACTCTGGTCTCTGGATTACTAGTTGCACTATTGTGTACACTTCTGGGTGCACACTACAGGAAGGATGTGAATGCATTGGAGAGAGTGCAGCAGAGGGTTAAAAAGAATGGTTCGAGGGATGAGAAATGTCAGTCCTGAGGATAAACTAGAGGGGTTGGGACTGTTCTCTTTGGAGAGAAGTAAGCTAGGAGGAGATTTGATAGAGCTGTTAAAAATCATGAGGGAGCTGGACAGAGAAGAGAGGGAGAAGCTGCTCCCACTCATAAAAGGATCGAGAAGAAGACACAGAGTCAAAGTGATTTGCAAAAGAAGCAAATGCAATGCGAGAAAAAAAACTTCTTCTCACGAGTCATTCAGATCTCGAATGCATGGCCTGGAAGTGTGGTTCAATCGAGGAATTCAAGAGGGTATTAAATGATTACTTGAGTAGAGGCAATGTGCCAGGGTGCAGGGTAAAGACAGGAGAAAGACTCTAAATCATGATGTGCATTTGGAGAGGCAGTGCAGACACAATGGGCTGGATATCCTCGTTCTGCGTCGTAACAATTCTGTGATTCTATGAAGTTGAATTACTTTCTACTACTCAAGTAATATGCTTCTCTGGTAATGGGAATAGTTGGCTTCTTTAATAACAGGTTTCTTTAGCAGCTGTGAACTGCAGTTTGAAGATGATCTAGTGATACAGTAATAAGGATGTCAGTGATGTTAGATTTGCAGATATGCAGCACCATGGAATTAGGCTTTATTGTGGTGGAAAAATACAAAAAATCAGCAGTCTACACATGGGTAGATCATTCATGTGTCTGAATTCTGCCACTTCAACGTTTGAGTAGGAGACTTTATTTTTGACTGCATTTTTTTGGTATGAGTTCGAAAGTTGTTCAAATAAAGCTTCAACCACAGCCCAGTAGAGTAAAAGCAAAACTCATGATTTTATTGAAGAATGTTTAGGTTCAGGTTGATCGTACAAAACAGAACATTAGCTCTTGTACAGTTCACCTGAATGAAGTAAAGGATGTTGAGGGAGCAAAGGTGCCATCTTGTGGGTGAAGGGTTACATCTAAACACGACATTAAAAAACACATTTTGCTAACATTAGTGCATTCATATCTAACTCAATCAGCATTTTTACCCCCTGTAGGATCTTAAGGAAATCGGTAACCACATCAAGAACAACATCTGGAGGGGAATACTGAGCTTGAACACAGTCTACTCTTTATTTGTGTGTATTTTCACATGCTGAGCAGCTCTTCAGTCATCTTCTTACACGGCTTGCTTTGTAGTGGCATCCAGATTGGAACAGTTTGTGAAAGGCATCCGACATCTAGTAGACTGAACACACATTTAGCTCTCTGCATGCCCTTGTCTGTGCTGACACATGGCAAACCTTCAATCATAGAACGCCTTGGTGCAGCTGTGGTCACAAAAAATTTTTTTAAATCCTCAATCCAAACTAAATAAATGGGAAGCTATTATTTCTTTGATTTTATAAATAGATATGAAATTATTTTTAAGATGGTTGGTACAAAGTTTTAAAGGCAAAATTTGAACAGACCACTGAGCATATTTAGGTCTGGAGAAATTCAATAAAGTAAAAATTGCTGCAAAATAATCCAATGTACAGGACATTCTCTCAAAATTAACTTCTCAAGACTAACTCATACAAAATGATCTTTGTATCCGAGTGAATACCGGACTTCTAGTTAATTCCTGATTGAACCAAACAGACTGCATATCGAAAACATAAAGCAGCTATGACAGCATCTGGACCTCTGGACCACTACTTCTAAAATGTGGACCAAATATGGCCATCAGGTAAGAACCCTGACCTCACTTGGAAAGGGATGGGAGTATAACCACCCAGATGTTGAGCCCTGAACCCTCAGTCACGCCAATTTATAAAACATCACTTTCAATTTACCTCCGAGCTTTCAAGCTCATGTTACAGGCGGCAGACAGCTCAATAGCAAAACTATAGAGGATTGGCTAGTACTCGGTAATGTGCTCTCCCTAAGGTTTTTTTTAATATAAGTCCTGTTAAATATTGAAATAGTTATCCTGCAGTTGCTAATTAGAAAATATCAGGCATTATCAGAGGCACAGCAGACACCAGCTCAACGAGTAAATCGTTATATTTCACCTTGTTTCTAAAAAAGGACAAGTTTTCACTTATGAAGGGTGGCTGGAAAGTAATTCTTCAAATAAAAACGTGTTATATAAGATGTCAACTACATCAATACTCAGGGTGGCACGGTGGCGCAGTGGGCAGCACTGCTGCCTACGGCACTGAGGGCCCAGGTACAATTCTGGCCCTGGGTCACTGTCCATGTGGAGTTTGCACATTCTCCCCGTGACTGCGTGGATTTCACCCCTGCAACCCAAAGATGTGCAGAGTAAGTGGATTGGCTAAATTGCCCCTTTTTGGTAAAAAAAATAATTGGGTACTCTAAACTAAAAAAACCCTACGTTAATACTCCTGAAAAACAAATAATTAAACCTTCTCCCTGTGCATACGACTGCTTCGCATTTTTGCTCAGCAGCAGGTTGTGTTGTGTGTGTGGGGGTGGGGGGGGGGGGGAGGACAATATGAATTACTGCTGAATTACCTGTTGTACTTCTGCAGAATTCAACTCCTGTCACTAGCTTCACCACCCTTCGGAGTTAAAATCCCACTGCTATTGTGAGATGTACATTTCAGCGGCTTAGTCCATAAACAAAGAAATTCACTCACTTTGAGAGAAGGTCAAAACTAGGATTTCAACATTATTCCTCCATGGTAGAAATGAAATGAAAATCGCTTATTGTCACGAGTAGGCTTCAAATGAAGTTACTGTGAAAAGCCCCTAGTCGCCACATTCCGGCGCCTATTCGGAGCTACTGAGTTTTTTAAAAAAGCATCCTTGACAATAAAATGAATCCTCATTACGATACCTTTTGGCAATTTTTGTTGGTTCTCTGAATTCTTAGTATGTTTACTTGGAAAAAGACAAAGTTTAATTCTCTGGAATAGTTACTTGATCTACAACACATGCTTGAATAAATTATGTATTGTTTATACTTAAGAGGCCCAGAATTTGCTGCAATGGCACCAAGTCTCTCATTAAAACCTCGCAACCTCTCAAGCATGAACGTCTGCTCCAAACTAAAAGTGAAACTTCCAACATTTATTACAATGTATTATTTTTAGAAAAGGGATTGTGAGGGAAGTGTTGCAACTGTGTGAACTCTAGTTATAGCTTGAGAAATATATATATTTGTCAGAATGTAATTTGTCTGCCGTTCGAAGATCAAGAGTGCATGGGGTAAACTATACCATTTCCGGTGAGAATTTTCAACAGTAAATTATCACCTCGTAGTGATAAAACTAGCCAAATGTTGAGAATCGTTTTATTCTCATCATAATTAGTACTAAAATACTTAAGGAGTTCACAAACATTCCGCTTCTAGTCTGTGGAAAATATTCAGTTCATAACATTGCTAGAATGGTTTCCATATAGGCTGACTTTACTTCAGAACAACACTTTGCTAAGTTTTAGAATTCCTACAGTGCAGAAGGAGGCCATTTGGCCCATTGAGTCTGCACCGACCCTCTGAAAGAGCATCCTACCTAGGCCCACCTTCCCGTCCTATCCCCATAACCTGCATATCCCTGGACACTGAGGCAATTTTGCATGGCCAAGCCGCCTGACCTGCACATCTTTAACTGCGGGAGGAGACTGGAGCACCCAGAGGCAACCCATGCAGACACGGGAAGAAAGTGCAAACTCCACACAATCAGTCACCCAAGGCCGGAATTGAACCCAGGTCCCTGATGCTTTGAGGCACTAGTGCTAACCACTGCGCCACCGTGCCGCATCACAAATAGTAACTACTTGTTAGGGCTTGTTTTCATCAATAGTTGGGTTTGGTTTATGCAGGTCAATGATATTAACAACCATTTCACGGATATGGGGGACACAGGAATGCTTTGGCCATGCAGATTGTACTTAACATGATTTGTGATAAAAACAGAAAATATAAAAAATACTCAGCATACCAGCAGCATTTTGTTCCTTTGCAGACACTGCTTGACCTGCTCAGTATTTCCTGAATTCTCTTTTTATTTCCGGTTTCCAGCATTCAGTTTTTTTTCCCTTGGTAACTTGACCTGTAATGGGTTTTCAGCAAAAGTACCACCTATTTCCCTATGTCATCAAAATAATCTGGCTAATTCAATCAGGTAACATCACACTGCAGCTGACAGTAATATGCTAGAAAACAACTCGAGAATGAAATTTTGCATGGAATAATGTTGAACGAAATCATATTTTAGGCTTAATTTGATTAGAAACATTGATGTTGCATGTGCTAATGTACCTTAGTAGCGATTATTGGTTTTGGAACACCCATCAGATCACATAGGTGATTGCGCTGAGCTCGGACAGTGGGAAGATCAGCATCCCTGTTGTCAAAAGACATTTTCCACAAGTTAACTCTCTGTAACAAATTTACAATTGTCCGCATTCTGAGAGCACGAACAGCATTTTTGTAAGTGCAGCAACATTTAAAAAGGTTGAAACAATTGACAATAACGCATTCATAATAAGCACGGTTAAGTTACTGACCCTTGCTAACCTTGGCTGAAAGTCAGGCACACTCCGAGTAAAGTGTCGTGTGCTGGAAATTAATTCCCTGTGTTCAATAACAAAACCACCCAAACTAGAATATGAATCCCTTTGCATTTTTCTTCATGGCACAAGAACTGCAACAGTAAGGCCCTTTCAGCCTACTTTTGAGGATTATTTTTCTCTCTCAGTAACTTCACAGTGGTAGTAATTAATTGATGCCAACATAATAAAAGATCATTTACTTAAAGCCTGAGAATAATAAAATTATTGTACAGTCTGCAAAGATATTTGAATTCTGGAATTTCCCTGCATTCTTCCGCAACCCCCACTGAATGGGACACGTGAAGCCGTCGGAAGCTTACCATGGTTAAATATACTTAAAGCTGCGCTATTTCATTTTTATAGGTCTAAAGCATTTCCAGCTACAACTGGAAACGATAGGCAGCATTTTGAAAACCCAACATGGTGCTCAGAATTGCGCTGTTATTGAGCATACTTGCTAAAAATAAGCTGATATTAAAAATGTTGAGAACCACTAACGTTACAGCATAGGTTGAGAGATTTAAAACCACACACACAATTCCACTTTGAAAAGAGTAATGTAGATTGAAGTAATGAGCACGAGGCTGAGTGATGCATTTCACAGTAAGCAGAAGACTTACTTAGGTCATTACTTAAAGGACATTAATTAGATTTAAGGAGGCAAAATAAGAAACAGATTGAAGAAAGTGGCCTAACTCTGCCAGTGCCAGCTGGATGAGGTTAACCAAATCAATCCTTTCAACTAGAGTCTGCAAAGCATTCCAACTATTTAAATACTTGAGTTGATCCAATTTCCTGCAGTCTCTCAGCCATTACATACCTTAACAGTCAAGTACGTTATCAGATATTAGATAACTAATCTTACTGTCCCATGTCACAGTCAGTATTTAATTCAGTGCAGATGAGAGTGCACTGGCTGAGAGAATTTCTTTAAACCCTCTTCCAACATCATAAACCTATATATGAAGTGGAAATAAAACTCCCTCCAACATACAGTAAACTTTCATCTGGATGGCACTACTATTTTCCTTATGTGTTCACTGCCATTTCACAGCTGTGTGGTACTCTACAAAGAAAGAGAAACAGATGCTATTCATTTTACAACTATTTTATCAATAACATCTGCACATCTACAATCTATTCATACATTGTGCTTTTCCAAAATAATTATTTCCCCTCCGCCCACCAATGCCTTTTTCTCCCTTTTGTACATTTCCAGATTTTGCAGCTAAATTATGGCTGAGGGGGTCAGGTGGATGCTAGCACCATCTCAAGGAAACAGAATTGTTTTAGGAAAACAAAAACAGAACAAAATTTCAACGGGAGAGTTTGAATATCGTTGACTAGTGAAAACCTTAAATATCTATTTAGTTCTGTGCACACTGAGGATAAACATGTTGAAAAACCTATTTTGGTGTGAAATGGCAAGTTTTAGTAGTAGAGAAATGGAGTGCGTCTTGTTCAACACATAGGTAATATTCAGGGTTCTGGGTAGCAACTTCCAACTGAAGGGTGGAAAAATGAATATCCATCCCTGATTGCATTTATGGGGCAACGTGGTGGCACAGTGGTTAGCACTGGGACTGCAATACTGAGGACCCGGGTTCGAATCCCGGCCCTGGGTCACTGTCCATATGGAGTTAGCACATTCTCCCCATGTCTGCGTGGGTTTCACCCCCACAACCCAAAGATGTGTGGGTTACGTGGATTGGCCATGCTAAATTGCCCCTTAATTGGAAAAAAAAATAATTGAGTACTCTAAATTTATAAAAAAAATAGAAAATCTCGGATTTCATTTAGACTCAGCTGCTCTCAGCTTATCTGCCTGGCTACCATTTAAAAATGATAAAGCAGTGACATTCATTCATGTGATGTACTTTGGAGCATTGCAAGTGTTTTTTTCCCAACATTTTCTTTCTCGTGTTGCATTCCATGTTAGCGCGGAAAAACAATGTGCAGACAAATCCTGCCCCTGGAGAATAGAAAATTCATTGGTTAGGTTTACAGGCCAGACATTCTCTCCAAGTTTAAGGTGGGTGTGTGCACAGTGAAGAATAAAGCATGAATAATGACTGATCAAAAAAATACATGTTTTTGGATTTCAGTACTCAGCAACGAAGGCAGAAGCTATCCATAAACCGAAGCAAATAAACACTTTCAATGAAACATCCAATCCTCTTTTGTGGCATCCAGAATTTTGTCTATCTTTGTCCAAATTAAAAATGCCGTGTGTGCTTTTCCCTGTTCAATCCCAGGATTTGAAGAGTGCCGAAAGATATATAGGCATTTTCTTATTCAGGTGAACCAAAAGCAACATAATTCAAGGGCTGAAGAAGTTTAATTCTTCTGTGATGCTCTTGATAACCTAGTTTTCTTTCTTGAACTCCTAATTCTCTGGTGCCGCTATCTTATAGTTGTACAAATGTAAATGACAACATCTTCAGAATAACGAATTTAAGCTTGGTGACAGATTTTGTCCCAAATGACGGAGTGGTATTGTCATTACACTTAATAATCCAGAGACCCAGGGATATGCTCTGTGGGCTGGGGTTCGAATCCCACTAGGGCAGATGTTGAAATTTGGGTTCAATAAAAATCTGGAATAAAAGTCTAATGACTACCATGAAACCATTGTTGATTGTTGTAAAAACCCCAAAGGAAGTCTGCCATTTTTACCTGATCTGGCCTGCATATGACTCCAGAGCCACATTGTGGTTGACTCTTAACTGGCCTTTGAAATGGCCAGGGCATTTGGGGATGGCAATAAATGCTGGCTAAGCCAACGGTTACCACATCCCATGAACAAATTTTTAAAAAACTGCTGAGAAAGACCTTCATGATGATACAAGCACAGCACCCCTCACACAAAATAATTCCAGCCAACAAGGTGACAGCCCGTAGAGCAGCACCCCGGTTCGCAGATGCGGAGCTCGAGACCCTGCTGGATGCCGTGGAGGAGATGCGGGGCACCCAGTTCCCAGAGGTGGGAAGGAGGCTGCCATCCACCGCCATACACTGGGCCTGGGCGCCATGGGCCCCACCGCCAATATTCGCCAGCAGTGTCGGAAAAAGCTGCACAACTTCGTCAGGGCAGCCAGGGTGAGGAGCCAGCACCATCCCTCACAACCATATCCTACCCGTAACACCCCTGTCCCCGTTCCCCCCCCCTCCGGAGGGCGACCGAACCTCGCCCACCGACAGTCAGCTCGCACCCAGCCTGTATCACGTGACAGCTCCCATCTGGCTCACCTTGGTCGGGTACTCTGTTGACAAAGGCCTTCAGCTATCCACCCCCTGTGCTACCCACGACAATTGTCTAACACTGTGTATTTTCTGTCTCCCATCCCACTCCCACCACAGAAGGCAGCGCTCAACCGCAGGGAGAGAGAAGACTGGAAGGGCTGCCAGACATGTGGCCCCTCAATGTCGTGGAGTGGCGGGTACTCGATCTGGTTGGTGGACCCAGGAAGAGGGCAGTCGCCAAGGCGGAGGTCGGCATCGGTGATCCAAGTGAGATCCCGTTGAATTACGGTGTCCCTATGGCAAGCGTGGCACAACCAAACACCACCCTGTCACCATCTCCCCCAGACCATCCCAGCATCCCCACACCACCCCAACACACCCCCACCACCCCAACCTCAACCCCAGGACATGTCCAGCAGGGCAACAGCATGGAGACCCTTGTTGGGCCTCCAGGAGGCAAGGGCAGGTGGCGGGGGAGCCCAGAAGCTGTCTCTGGCCAGACCCCTGTCCCAAGGAGTAGCTCAGGGACCATCAGGTACCCAGAGGGATGAGGAGGTGATGGGGCCCATGTTGGTGGAACACCACCTTGTGCCTCGGACTCATCCGATGGACAGCGGGCAGAACAGGCTGGCACCATGCCACCTGGGACACCTGAGAGATTGCTGGGCACATTCAGGCCTGGTCACTCGAGAGGACAGCCGCCAATGCTAGACACCAGTTAAGTTGGGCCCCAGGTCATCCACCACGCATCGTCCCGGTATCCACCAAAACACCGGTCTGAAAGAGCACAAGATTCATCAGAGAGCGAGTGATCATCCTCCATCTCATGCACCAGACCTGCTGTTACTATCAACCTAGGGCCCTCACACCCCATAGTGAGGCAGATAGGGAGCATGGTCATGGGAGGGGGTGGGGGAGCCAGGATGTTCATGCTGCCAGGGGGTGGGGGAGCCAGGGTGTTCATGCTGCCATCGGCCAGGCTCCTTAATCGGCGAACCTAGATGCGAGTTGAGTGTCCCATGCACGCTGGCCCTCGCGCATAGGTTTTGTGGCTTCCTGTGCCTGCCTGGGCAACCATATCCTGTCTGTTCTGGTCCCCCCACATCAGCATGTCGCCCCTTTGCTGTGCAAAACTCTGAAGGACGCAACAGGCCACCCCTCCTAATGCTATTCTGGACAGCCCCTCCAGAGTGGTCCAGGCACCCGAGCCGCATCTTCAAGCCGCTGATGCATCGCTTGATCACAGCCCTGGGCATGGCATGGTCGCTGTTGTAACGTGTCTCTGCGTTGGCCTGTGAGGCAAGAGCCAACCCTTCACCCAGAGGAACGCCTTGAAGGTGCCGGGTACCGTTGAGTGTGCCAAGATGAAGGCGTTGTGCACACTGCCCAGGTATCCGGCGTGGGCCCACACCAGCTGCACGTTCATTGAGTGGAACGCCTTTCAGTTTGTGAAGAACACCCCCTCATGCACCGGTGCTCATAGGGGGACATGCGCCCCGTCGATTACCACCTGAATCTGGGGCATACTGGCGATGGCGGTAAACCACGCTGCCCGGGTATCCTGCTGAGTTCAGTCCACATTGAACCTTATATATTGTGCTGAGCAGGCATCAGGGCTTCCGTGATGGTGCGGATACACCTATGCACTGAGCTCTGTGAGATTTCTGACAGGCACCTAGAAGGACCCTGTAGCATAAATATTCAGGGCGATCGTTCCCTTGCCAGCCACCGGGAGCGGGTGACCTCCCTAATACACCCGCTGTTCTAGGTGCACCATAATCCAGTAGATATGCCGTACGCTCCCACTGCTCAGCTGGAGTCTTTGGCGGCATACCCGGTCTGGCAGGTTCTCGAATGACAGGTGCTGCAAGTACACTGGAGGCTTAATGTGGCGCCTCCTTCCCACCTCCTCCTCAACCTGTTGGGCGGTCAGCTCTCCATCCTCACCGGCTGGCTCCTGTTACTCTGGGGCAGGCTCTGTGCACCTCCCAGTGCTGCGGCGGCTAGGATGATGGCAACTAAGCCAGGTTAGAATCAAAAATCCACTATCTGCAGTGGGTGAAAGGCAGACATGTTAGTATGGTGCGTACCCCCATGCCCAACCAGGTCCAACGGGTTACAGAGTGGCCCCAACCTGCACTGCAGCCCCTGCTGGAAGTGGGTGGAAGCTTGCTCTTGGATTGAAAAAGGCAAATTCGTGGGGAATTGAAAATGAAGCTGGAAGAGTTGCCTACCTTGGACCAGGAAAAAGAAAGTTCACTGTGAAAGAAAGTTCTAAGAATGCAAATTCCAGGCTGAGAAAAGAACAGGAATAAACCCGGAGGAGCTAAGAATCACTTCGGATGATTCTGGAAAAATACATAAAGGACAAAGTAAAGTGTAGCTCTGAAGCAGTTGTGAAGTGATTGGGCTAAGAATAAGAAGGGGGAATATTCCATTCTGTGAATTAAAGTATAAGATGCCTACAAAGATAATATTTGTTTGATAGTGTTTTTCATAATTTGTTACAGTAAACATTTGAAATATCAAATCTTGCTGTGTCACTCTTACAGCTATTGGCTGGAAGTTCAAATTTCTTTTTAAAAGTCATCAGTCTCTTTGGAGATCGTAACAATACTTGTGAGCCATAGATCACTTATAGCTATATGAGACTGGCAACAACTTTCAGCTTGTCTGCGATTTTGATAATGACGAATAGTCAATTTTAAAAATGACTTGTTTAAAAAGTGACACGTCCACTGGATGCCACAAAGCACTTCACAGCCAGTGGAGTACCTTTTAAGTATAGTCACTGCTGTAATATAGAAAACACGACAGCTTATTTGAGCTCAGCAAACTTCCCCAAAGAGCAATGTTAAAATGACCAGTTAATCTGTTTTTGTGTTGTTGACTGAAGGATAAATATTGGCTCGGACACTGAACTTCAAGGATGGTTTGTATTTATTGAAGCATATTCAGCATAACGCAAGGCTTAGTTGCACAGCAAATGTCACTTACCAGTTGTTGTCACTAAGATTTGCCATCACTTCGTCCAATATCTCTGCGTCAATGACATCATCATAAGTTAAAAGCATTTCATAGAGCTGACTTGCAGTTGTCTTCCTTATCTGTGCAAAAGATTAATTAGAAACCCACTGTCATGAAACACAAAAACATCACTGAACAAGTCTATCACTTCTTGGACTTTGCAATTAAAATAGGATCACAGCGCCGAGGACCAGGGTTGATCCCGGCCCCGGGTCACTGTCCGTGTGTGAAGTTTGCACATTCTCCCCGTGTCAGCATGGGTCTCACCCCCACAACCCAAAGATGTGCAGGGTAGGTGCATTGCCACACTAAACTGTCCCTGAATTGGGAAAAAATATTATAAACTATAATTTGTGATGGATTGCATCAATTTATTAATATTTTGTTTTCACTCAAATATCGGTGATCAGTTGCAATAATATTACATTTTCATGGATTACCTACACTATAGAGCAGGCATTTTCAAAGTGGGGGTTGCGACCCGTGGGTGGGTCGCAGGCGGGTGTTGGGAGGGTCGCGGAGCCAGCATCTTGGCTTTCCCAATCGCGGGAATTCACGTGCAACAACCACAGCAGCCCGCTTTAACAATGCCGGCTGCTTTAAAAATGGCAGCCTTGACCAGCTAAAAAAAATGTGAGCGCACTGCGCATGCGTGCCCGCTCATCAGTGCGCATCCGGCCCAGGAGTGTTGGGACCTGAACCTAGGGTCAAAGTGCAATCACGGCATGCTGGCGGCTGACTGCATGGTGATCACCGATGATAAACAAGGTTATGGCCTTGATCTGTTTTGCATCCCTAAACATTACTCAAATGAGCTGGAGGGACTTTATATTCCTCATAGTTTAATCATGGACAGAATGAATGTTTGGCAAGGACTATAATGAAAGCCATGGGAAATTATCCTCGTCCTGTGTACTGAAGGGTGGCTATACGTTTTTTGCTGACCTTTTAGACTACATTAAAGCATTGAATCAAAACAGTCACATCCTAATGGCGGTGGACTTCATCCGCTTGAAGAGTTATTGTAATGATCAGTCAACAGGGGAGCTACTCAGAGTTTACGAACTGAGGTACGAAATCCACGCTTTCCTCCTCGAGAAATTGTCCGCTCTGGTTGATTTGTTTGCTGATGAAACTTGGATGCTAACTATGTCTTACCTTGCGGACATCTTTTCAATTCTAAATGAACTGAACCTCAAATTGCAAGGGGAGAATGGTGATTGCTTTCAGCAGTGTGAAGAAATCGCAGCTTTCCAAAACTCATTGAAAGTTTGGCAATTGCGAGTGCAAAGCCAAAATTACTACATGTTCCCCACACTGCTACGACACATCGAAGAAAACCGCATTAGTAAGGAAACTGTAAATGGACTGGCAAGCCCGACTCCAAATTAAGTTGACTGAACTTCTGCGCCTCAGCTTTGACTGCACATTAAAAGCATGGCACAAGTCACTGAAACTGACAGCATTCTGTAGTAGCGTCTCCGAGGAGTCTCCGGAGCGGAGTAAAATGAGCATTCTGTTGCTTTTGTCCTTACAACAACCTACATGTGCGAGGTTGGATTTTCCGTTCTCACAAAGGTGAAGACAGCACAAAGGAACCGACTGAATCCTGCACCCGATATGTGTACAGCCCTTTCCTCCTGTGAACCTGATTGGAGTGAGATCACGAGGACCAAGGCGGCTCACTTCTCGCATTAAAGGTAAGAGAAAATGGTGGGTCACGAATGTCGGCCGGCATGGGTTGCGAAGGTCAGCCGGCGTGGGTCGCGAAGGTCGACCGGCGTAGGTCACGAAGGTCGACCGGCAAGGGACGCGAAGATCGACGGGCGTGGGTCACGAAGGTCGACCGGCGTGGGTCAGGAAGGTTGGCAGGTTGGTAAAAATGGGTCCCCGAAAAAAAAGTTTGAAAAACACTGCTTAGAGAGGCAAAGAAACAAAGGATGACATTTTTCCAGCCACCTGTAGATAGGTTGGGAAGCAGGGCAGCTTGGAAAATGGCACCGGAAGGTGACCAGAAGGAAGACCATAATTTTTCAGACACCATGCGATATTCCTTTCTTTTAAAATATATCTTATTTCAAACACAATCAATATTATACACAAACAATCAAATATAAACACATTTCAGTTTGTCAATTTTTCCCCTGAAAGATTTTTTTCATTTTTCTCCCCATAAGCCATACGATATTCCTAGAAGGGAAAATGACACAAGCTCGCGAATGGAGGTAGATGGTCAATTAAAGGCCATTTTACCACAATACGGAGACCTTTTTACCGGCCTTGGCACAGCAACGCTGATAAATACATCAGCGTAAATTGCTTTTTCTACTGGAAAGTGTAATTGCACTTATACTCCTTACTACT
Source organism: Scyliorhinus canicula (assembly GCF_902713615.1). Classification (NCBI taxonomy): domain Eukaryota; kingdom Metazoa; phylum Chordata; class Chondrichthyes; order Carcharhiniformes; family Scyliorhinidae; genus Scyliorhinus; species Scyliorhinus canicula. Next base: position 48,001,483 of record NC_052163.1, read on the forward strand.
TGATTAGCAGTAGTTATGTGATTGTTCATTATGAGCCGAAATAATTTTTACATTGCCGATTCACTGATTCATGTATTCAACTATTTCAGATTCTTAGATGGGATGTGGGCATCGCTGGCTAGGCCAGCATTTTTCTTTCCCATTCCCAATTGCCCTTGAGAAGGTGCCATGAGCTGTCTACTTGAATCGCTGTAGGTACATCAACAACAAAGTTAGGGAGGGAGTTCCAGGATTTTGACCCAACGACAGTGAACTTAGCGATATAGTTCCAAATCAGGATGGTGCATGGGTTAAGTTGCAGGTGGTGGTGTTCCCATGAATTTGCTGCACTTGTCCTTCTAGGTGGTAGAGATCGCAGGTTTGGAAGCTGCTGTCTAAGGAGCATTGGTGAGTTGCACAGTGCATCTTGTAGATGGTACACACTGCTACCACTGCGTGCAATGCTTGATTGAAGGATGTTGAAGTTATGGATGGGTGCTAATCAAGCAGGCTGCTTTGATCGGAGGGTGTTGAGCTAAGAGTGTTGTTGGAGTGGCACTTTTACGGGCAATCAAAAAGCACTCCTGACGTGTGCCTTGAAGATGGTGGACAGGCTTTAGGAATGTTGACAGCGAGGGATTCAGCGATGATAATGTCACTGAATGTCAAGAGGAGATAATTGGATTCTCCATTGTTGGAGATGATCATTGCCCGGCACTTTTGTGGCACAAATGTTACTTGCCACTTGAACATTGCTGAACATTGAGCAAGCATGTGCAAACATTCCCACTTCTGACCTTATGATGGAGGAAGGTAATTAAGTTGAAGATGTTCCCTGAGGAACTCCTGCAGTGATGTCCTTCAACTGAGGTGATTGGCTTCCAACAACCAAAACCATCTTCCTTTTTGCTAGACACGACTCACCAACAAGTGGACTGTTTTCCCCGATTCCCACTGACTCCAGTATTGCTAGAAATCCTTGATGCTACACTCAGTCAAGAACAGTTACTCACCTTACCTCTTGAGCTTATCTTTTTTGTTCATGCCTGGACTAAGATTGTAATGAGGCCAGGAGTGGATGGCCCTGACGGATCCCAAACTGCGTGTCAGCGGCATGGATCATGATCACGATGGCGTCGACCTTCGTGACCCATGCCGGTTGACACTCAGTTTGGGATCATTGCTGAGTTAGAAGATTTAGTAATGGACTCAACAGGATTCAATGTATAAATGTACTCTTTAATATTGAATTACATATAATTACTCTCCTTGCATTTTATCTACCTCACATCAACCGTTTCACATATCTTTCTATTCCCTTTTCTCTCAAGTATTTGCCTTGTTTCATTTTGAAAACATCTATTTGCCTCAACCATTTCCTGTGGTTGCAAGTTACACACTGAGTAAATAAATTTCTTATTATTTCGCTGTTGAATTTATTAATGACTGTCTTATGTTATGACCTCGAAGTTTTGCATTCTCCTACAAATGGAAACATTCTCTCCACATCTGCACTCCAACCCATTCAAAACTTTTAAGGTCTCTATCAGATGACCTCCAAGTCCTCTCTTTGTTAAAGAGTGACGCCCCAACATGTTCAATTTTTCACATTAATCTGTTAGCTCTGGTTCAATCGTGTAAGTATTTTTTGCACTTTCTCCAGCCCTTCTATGTTTTTTTTTTAAGTTTGGAGTTATGATCCCGCTAGGGTCCAATAATAAAACTGCATTTCTTTTAAATTCTATGATCCAAGAAATACATTGAATGTTTTGTTAATAAGTGTAATTTCTTTGATGACCTACAATGTTGTTTTGGATGGTTTATTCATATTTGCGCTGAGGTCCCCTTTTCTTCTACCTCATACTCAGTTTCTTATTTTCGATGTGCTCGCCTGGAGCATAATCACCAACATGGATTGATTGGGCTGCACATCTGTGCCGCACATCCTATATAATCCTTTGTTATATTCTAAAGTGCTGGCGATATTTCTACATTTCCTACTAAAGTACATCAACTCACATTTATTTTTGTTAAAGTTCATTTGCCAATTAACTGCCTATCCACAAGTTTTCTGCTGCCTTCCTGTATTAAGTTTCATTCTTCCTTAGTGTTAGCCATACTGCATTCAGTTGGTAACACTTTGAGTGAGTTACTTGTTCCCAAGTCTGAATCATTACTCTAAGTTATAAATATCGGTGGTCCCAGCAGTGATCTTTGAGAGAATACCAGTTTCTGTCTTCCTCCAATCTGAGTAACCACCCTTTAGTCCTACCCTCTGCTTTCTATTTTTAGGCAATTTATTTTCCATTCAGCTATCTGTACCCTTACTCATCGTGTCCGAACATTTGTTGTAAGCTTACTGTATGGTACATTGTCAAAGGCCTTAAAAAAATCCAAGTGTATAATATCTGATTGACTTTGACGTGATTATTTTATTCAGGAACCAGTCCGTGGTGAATATCAACTGGATAGTGGTCGAGGGAAAAAGGAGAGGATCATGATCAGCGCTTAAACGGAAAATATGCAGTGTTTTGTAATAGAGTTTGTTCGATTTTCACTACTGGCTCCTCAAGAATTATTTAACTACAATTAGTAGTAACTAAAGGAAACATACATTTTGTGCTACTTATGTATGGATAAGAACTTTCAATGTCCATGCCTTACCTAATGATTTCAGTTTGCATTTAATATCAGACCATAATCAGCTTTGAAGTCAAACAAAAGATCTACATTCTCCCCAAAAATAGGCATCATGTTTAACATATATGCTCCTTAACATTTCTTTTTAAAACATTGCAACTTTAAAATTTTTTGATCAAGTCCATGCTTTTTTTCACTTAATTGGATGCAAGATCTGTGACACTTAAAATCATTTGCGAAGCTGAAGCTATAAATATCTACAAGCACATAGCCACTTCACAGGAGATGCAGGTATTAAAAATTCTACTGAGTCAATGTCATATGTTAAAAAATCTTGAAGCGATGTGCTTTCTGCTGATTTTTAACAGCATGAGTGGCAAAACATGGGTAAAATGTTGAACTAGATGCCTCAGCTCATTAACAAATACATTAAAATAAAAATTTTCGCCATAAATGACAAATTCTTCTCCTGGAAGGTATTTACTAACTCAAGAGTTTCCTTTGTTGCAGAATTCTGCTTCAAAAAAAAATGGACTCCTTCCAAAGGCCACATGACTTAACAGCTGTTAGAGCAGCCACGGCCAATCAAACAATGCATTGCCTCTCTTCTATAAAGCTGCTAAATCTCTGTCTGGGCGTCGATGTATTTACTGTTCTACCCTCATGCTTGTGGTGATGGTCACCATAAAGTATTTGTTGCCATAGCAAACTTTCATTGCAATTTGAAGTAAAGTTTGAGCTGATGCAGAAGGGATGTTCTGTTACTTCCACAAATTTATAAACACAGAAAAATAACTTTGGGCATCTTTATGCGTATTAATTGGTCCCACTGTGCTGTTTTGCTCCATAAAGCAGCTTTGCATGCTGTATAAATTCTGGAGAATTAGACCATACTGATACAAACTAATGCATTGCTCCAGCAATTTTAATATAATTTTGTTTTAAATTTAGAGTACCCAATTAATTTTTTCCAATTATGGGGCAATTTAGCGTGACCAATCCACCTACCCTGCACATCTTTGGGTTGTGGGGGCGAAACTCACACAAACACGGAGAGAATGTGCAAACTCCACATGGACAGTGACCCAGAGCCAGGATCGAACCTGGGACCTCGGCACCGTGAGGCAGCGGTGCTAACCACTGTGCCACCATGCTGCCCAATTTTAATGTAATTGAATAATGCAGACAAAATGAAGATTACTTTCACATCGATGTGAACTGCACATGTATCTGCCAAAAAAAACTAGATTTTTACACGGTCCCTCATATTGAAAAAATGCAACACAACTAGCATCTCCCACAAAACTGTTATTTTTGTAGAAATTAAATAAATTAATGAGAGCTTACTATTGGGAAAGGGTAGCAGAGCAGGAGCAAGAGCTGGAAGAGAACCTTCTTTCTCATTTCACCTTGGAACTGAATAAGACCACAGAACCTGCAAGACAAATCAAATCAGATTAGATACAACTATTCATAAATACTCGTGTGCGAGGTTAAGCCTCATCCAATTAAGATGGTGCATAGGGCCCACATGATACATAGAATATAGGAACATGAGGATGTCTTTTGGCCCTTCGAGCCTGCTCCGCCATTTATCACAATCATGGCTGATCATCCAACTCAATAGTCTAATCCTGCTTTCTCCCCATAGCCTTTGATCCCATTCGTCCCAAGTGCTATATCTAGCCGCCTCTTGAATATATTCAATGTTTTAGCAACTGAGGTAATAAATTTCACAAGCTCACCACTCTTTGGGTGAAGAAATATCTGAAATGTCAGACTGTGACCCCTGGTTCTGGACACACCCACCATCGGGAACAGCTTCCCTGAATCAGACCTGTCTAGAACTGTTAGAATGTTATAATGAGATCCCCCGTCATTCTTCTGAACTCCAGCGAGAACAATCCTAACCTGGTCAATCTCTACTCATATGACAGTCCCGCCATTCCTGGAATCAGTCTGGTAAATCTTTGCTGCACTCCCTCGAGAGCAAGAACATTCTTCCTCAGAAAAGAAGACCAAAACTGCACAAAATATTCTAGGTGTGGCCTCACCAAGGCCCTGTATAATTGCAACAACACAACCCTGCTCCTGTACTTGAAACATCTTGCAATGAAGGCCAACATACCATTAGCATTCTTTACTGCATCTGCACCCAGGTCCCACTGCACACTCCCCTCTCCCAATTTACAACCGTTGAGGTAGTAATCTGCCTTTCTGTTTGTGCTTCCAAAGTGAATAACCTCACTTATCCAAATCATACTGCATCTGCCATTGATTAGCCCACTCGCCCAACCTGTCCAGATCATGCTGTACGATCTCTGCATCCTCGCCACAGTTCACCGTCCCACCCAACTTGGTATCATCTGCAAACTTTGAGATGTTACATTTTGTTCCCTCAACCAAATCAATAATATATATTGTGAATAGCTGGGGTCCCAGCACAGATCCCTGTGGTACCCCACTAGTTACTGCCTGCCAATTTGAAAAGGACCCATTAATTCCTCCTCTTTGTTCCCTCTCTGCCAACCAGTTTTCTATCCACCTCATACACCTCCCTCAATCCCATGCACTTCAATTGTGTACATAATCTCTATGCGAGACTTTGTCAAATGCCACTATCCACTGTCATCCTTTTAAGTAACTCTCCCCAATCTATCAAGGCCAACTCACGCCTCATATCTTCATAGTTTCCTTTATTAAGATTCAGCACCTTAGTCTCCGAATCAACTACTTCACTCTCCATCTTGATAAAAAATTCTATCATGTTATGGTCATTCACGACAAAGGGTCTCGCACAGCCAGATTGGCAATGATTCCCTTCTCATACACATTACCCAGTCTAAGATGGCCTGCTCTCTAGTTGGTTCCTCCACATATTGGTCAAGAAAACCAACCTGTATACGTTCCAGGAATTCCTCCTCTACGACATTGTGGCTAATTTAATTTGGTCAATCTATGGGCATATTAAAATCACCCATGATCACTGATATTCCCTTATTACATGCATCTCTAATTACTTGTTTAATGCCATTCCCAACATTAGCACTGCAGTTGGGGGTCTATATATGACACCCGCTAATGTTTTGTGCCCCTTGGTATTTCTCAACTCTACCAATACAGAATCCACATTGTCAGAGCTCAAATCTTTTCTCAGTATTGTGTTAATTTCCTCCTTTTACCAGCAGTGCCACCACCACCACCTTTAATTTAATGCCTGTCCTTCTGAAATACTGAATACCCTGGGACATTCAGTTCCCATCCCTGATTGCCATGCAGCCATGTCTCTGTAATCCCAATTATATCATACCCATTTATATTTATCTGTGCGATTAGTTCATCCACTTTATTGCAAATGCTCCGTGCATTAAGGCGCAGAGCCTTTAAGTTTGTCTTTTTCACACTGTTTGCATTGCCCCCAATATTTTTTCTCTTTTGCCCTGTTTGAATTTTGCAATTGGTTACTTCGTCTATCAGTTTTCTTATTCCCTTTTCTATCTTTTGTTGTGATGGTTATGAGGATGTGCTGGTTCTTTGCAGGGCTGGAGGATAGGTGTGGATGGTGTGCTGGGGGCCCCGCAAATCACATCCACACGCTCTGGGCATGTCAAAAGCTGATGGGGTTCTGGCAGGGGTTTTCGGATGTTATGTCTGAAATTCTGGTGGCAGGGGTGGCCCAGAGTCTGAAAGTGGCAATTTTTGGAATGTCGAAGGATCTGGGAGCTCAGGTGGGGAAAGAGGCCGATGTCTTGACCGTTGCCTCCCCGATAACCCGGAGACAAATTTTGTTAATCTGCCGGCACTCGGAGCCGGCAAAGGTGGGGGTGTGGGTGAGCAACCTGGCAGAATTCCTGCACTTGGAAAGGTTTGCCTTATGGGGAGCGAAGATGGGGTTCAGCCAGAGGTGGAAGCTTTATCAGCTTCTTTAAAGTGAATTAATGCATTGGGAGGGGGTGCTTAGGGGTCTTCCTGTTTTTTTCTTTATGGCGGGGGGGGGGGGGGGGGGGGGGAGAAGATAAAGGGAAAAAAAACTAAGGGTGAAGAGAGAGTTGTGGGCTTGTTATTGGGGGTTGTGGTTCATCTGTGCTTTTGTATCTGTGGTTCTGTTTTTTTTTGATTTTTCTATGTATATATGCAAAATTCCTTTAATTCAAATATTTAAAAAACTATATATAAATACAACTTCCAACTAGAATGTTTTTGTTTTGAGTTCTTGATAAAGTAAAAGCACCTTAAGGATCGGTTTGTGAGAAGTAACAAATTCCAAGTAAAGCATATGTTTTTCACATTTGCCATATCACCAACAGTTAATATACAGTCAAGCACCAGGAACTTGAGTTATCTGGAGTAGTTTGTATCTTCTGCACAGAATGGCAACATCATGTTTTGACATCCTAACATTTTAGGCAACTTTACAAATCATAATGCTATTATTATAGTTAGTGCACAAAATTTTGTATAGAATATTTATTTTTTAAATATATCAAAAATAAATTGCATTTAAGACAACCTGAATTCAGGAGAGGGATTGGAACCTCATTTTCAAAAAATAGTAAATAAAAGGTTCACATATTCCTAAACTGCAGTAAAAAGTTTTTGGCCAATTCTTCCTCGCTATCTTAAATCTTTTTCAAGCACTACCAGCACTATATGAGAGAATGCGACAGAAGAGGAAATATTAAGACATTGCTCCAACTAAGATGAGCTGCCAATTTTAGCAGGTAATAAATTGCAGAAAGTGACGTATTGCTAACTTTCAAAGTCGGGATTCCCGTTACGTCATTGGTAGGCGGTGGGGACCATCAGTCGGGGTAATTCTGCTGGGGTAAAGCAGTTTTGAGACTCGTGTAGAATTTTCTGCGGCCAGTGCCTATCCTGCACCCCCCCCCCCCCCCCCCCGCAAGAATGGACGCGGGAAGTCCCAGCTTGTAGTCACCAGGTTGCTGTACATTTATGAATTTACCCAGAGTTGCGCACTAAATCTGAACACGTTAGCCTCATGCCAACGTAAGTCTCAAAATTCAGTCGATTCACATGTTCTTTAAATTACGATTAAAGATTTTTTAAAACTGCAATTTACCTCAACGTCTTAACATAGTCAGCAGATTCTAGATGGCATCTGAATGTAATATTTTGGATTATGCCTTGTGGCTGTATCACAAAAAACAAATATATGCAAATCTACGTAAAGATAAAGATTTGAAGTTTACGTAAAATCTCAATAAAATTTGCCACCAAGCTTTTCCATAAGTAACTCCCACATACCTGCATGCATTGGAAAGTTTTCTGAGGAGGATCGTTTCTTTCCTTCCTTGTTGCTTCCCTCTCTCCATTGGCCCAGAAATATTTTAAAGTATTCACTCTATTTGGCATAACCAGTAGCTAGTTGTTTAGTTTGTCATTTAGAGGGCATAGTGCTTCAATGGCCACGCAGCGCTTGGCGACATTGCTTTTAGATATTACTTTATGACTCTCTCTTTTCAACCATGCTTTACGTATTGCTAACTTCCAGCTGCACTTAAAAATTAGGAATACAGAATTAACTTTTTTTTGGAACACTGGTCAATTTTTACCTGCCTGGGGTACAAAATGGTTAAATACTTAATTAACTTGACTGACAAGAGGTGCAGAAATGTAGCTTTCAAAAAAGAAAAGTAGCCTGCTGATTTTACTTTCCCACGGGAAATTTGCATGTTGAAAAACGAGGCCTATTCTGAACTTGTGTGAACATGCTCTGGAGTTTCTCTCCATCCATTCTGTCAGTAATATTGTTAATTATGTATTTACAACCTGTGACATGAGTAATGTTAAAACTGTAATGCTACACTCCTCCTGTCTGTTGGAAAGAACGTAATTTCAATCCTGTAAGTAACATTGCATTTCTTTGATCTTCACTTCTGTTTTATATTACTAATGTGGTGCATATCCATTGGAATATATGCCGGGGTTCCCTATTAATTTGTAACATATATATCTGAGAATGTGTAAAATAATGTAAGGTTATTTCTACCTTGTTTATCTAAGTGGAACATAACTTTCACCCCTTATGTTGGCATGAGTTGCATGGTGCACACCTTATATGTTGCATGCTTAGCCGATTGTAATATTTTTGTCTACTCATCTTTGTATTATATTATGATACAGTAGTATGATATTATTAGCATGATGGTTTAAAATCATATTCATTGGAACAGCTTGTAGTCACCAGGTTGTTGTACATTTCTGAACTTACTCAGGGTAGTGCACTAAATTTTGAACTTTGAGATTGGACTATGAATCAAAAGTTGATTGGCATATGTACTCCCCCCAACAAAAACAGTTTGCTAATTTAAGTTAAATCAATTGGGGAACGGTACTGGTCAGAGGAGATTGTTCCTCATGTTTGCTGCTTGATCAACCAAGTAATAGCAGAGTTTAAATCTTTCAAGAAGGGTTCAAGCACCCAACTTCTTGCCCAGGTAGAGTCAAGTATAGGAGCGGCTAGCTTGGGGAGTGATGAAGAGAAAATATAATGTATTTCCAGAGACTTTACTATTACAGTGTCAAAACGATCAGAGGCAGCTTTATGGACAGAAATCAAATATTGAATATTACAGGTACTGAATGTGGCAGAAAGTGATATGAAGCCCTACCTTTACCCATTATAAAAATGGAAACCTTTCACTCACTGATGAGATCAAAGCTAACTTTCCAGTAAATATAATGGTACAAAATTTGGCACTAATCACAAAGGGGTGAAGGAATGTGATTAATACAGTTAACACTGACAGTCTTAACAAAACCTTGATTATTTGCCTTCCTAAACAACTCTGGATCTGTTTACATATCCTGTAAGGTTAAATTCTCTCACAGGTGATCAAAGCAACAAATATCAATCGTATAACCTGTACAACACCATCAACCACATTCCCACACCACCCTACTCACTCACTGGGTCTCATCATGCTACCGACAATCCTGGTTGTGAAGGCTCTTATCTCATCAGCGAGTTAGAGGCATGCAAAACTGCTGTCCCTTTGATTTCTCCTGCCACCTTGAAAAGCTTTGCTAGCACTAACCCTCAGCTGAGGTGCTAACTCAATGTGTGGGGTATCATGGATGCTCTTATCATTTTGCAGGCAAGTAGAACATGCTGTTATCATTAAGGTATTCATAGCTTACTTAATCAGATTCAATTTCACAGAATTTTAATTCTATCAGCTTCTGTGACCCCCCCCCCCCCCCTCCCCCCCCCCCCCCCCCCCCCCCCCCCCCCCCCCCCCCCCCCCCCCCCCCCCCCCCCCCCCCCCCCCCCCCCCCCCCCCCCCCCCCCCCCCCCCCCCCCCCCCCCCACCCCCCTCCAGAACCAGGTAGGGTTCTGTAGCTTAATATCAAGCCAAAACAGCTGTGTTTAATGTGGTATACGCACGTAACAATGTGTCCACTCCCAAAGCCACACAGCTTAAATGATCAAATCTGATGTTAATTGGAGAAACCATGAATGATTCAGTTCCATGGGAATCCCAAATATAGACAGTGAGAAAGGAATTCTGATTGAAGAAGAAGCGGGTGGATGCCTGGATCTACTCACACTGAAATGCTAGCTCGAAGTTTCTGCACGTCTTTGGACTTCCGGATTTCCTCCTTGCAGAGGGAAAGTAACTCTTTAGCGTAGAAGTGACTGAGAAACAAACAGAAACATTACATCAAACCTGTGCAGGAACTGCACTTGTTCTACCTTCAATGTGAAAACACTAAACTGTGTTCTTGAGGACATTTTCACGGATAGACTTACTCTAGCTTAAACATAGTGTCAGTATTGATCAATAATAAACAGTAAATTACCCATAACCAGTCCTTGTGCTGACATAACATTTCCCAACAAGCAGCACATTTGATTAATACTACAGTTAACCAAATTATACATTTTCTTTGCTGCCGTGTCCTGAAGCTGCTCATCTTTACATTTGAGGGAATTACGACTTCAGCATTCCTGATAGTTACGTGCCCATCCATTTTTATTTAAAGAAAAAATTAAAATACATGGAAAGGCAAAATTAAAGACCGAAAATGTTCACAAATTCTTACCAAAAGTAAATTTTGTTCACTTTAAACTAAAGATTCATGTATATGAATAAGTTGCTTTCCTCTCCTTGCTAGAGAAGATACACACTTTTGAGCATCAGAAGGAGAAAATAAATAGTTTCAAATGGATTTGCTCCAAGACTCCCAAATATCATTTAGGCCAATATACATCACCGCACAATGATTATATTAATAATAAAATAAATGACACTTAGAAAGTACATGCAGACAAAACACTGCAGACTCTAGAAGGATTTAAGAAGCTAAAAAGTTTGCTGTGCCTTATAAAACAAACCATGATGTGACATCAAACCATATAAGCCATTGGACTGCAGAAGAAATCTAGTTTCAAATTACAAATTGATCTATTTTACTTCAGGACAATACTTTAAAAGTTGCTGCCCTTACTTGATAACACAGGTTGAGGTTTGTCAACTCAACTGATATAAAAAAAGCATTGCAAATAAAATTATTGCTTGGAGTTTCCTTGATAGCTCAGTGGGTTAAATCACCACGTGTGAGGTGTTGAACAATGAAACAGTCAGGAAATTCTTGCACATATGTGTTATTGGATGAGGAGTACACTTCAACTTGGCTAAGTGGAACACTCAGTCTAGACATATTGACAAAGAATGGTTACTGGGAAGAGGTGATAGAGGGGTGCATGGGTCCTGCAACCATATACCAGCACAGGGAAGTCCTCAGGAAAAGAGTTGGGAAATGTGGAGGATTAATTGTAAATCATATCAAAATGGACATAATCAATTGGGGGTATTATTCCATGCTTGAAGTGCAAAGGAAATCAGGAACAAATTATTAAGCATCATTTTGTTTTTGTCACAGAGAAGGTAAAATAGATTATTTGCTTCCCTTTCCAACATCAAATCTTTCCCTGCAATTTACTTCTCTTTTTTCTTCCTTCACATTAGATGCTTCAACATAAGACCATAAGACATAGGAGCAGAATTAGGCCACTCGGCCCATCGAGTCTGCTCTGCTATTCAATCATGGCTGAAAATTTTCTCATCCCCATTCTCCTGCCTTCTCCCCATAACCCCTGATCCCCTTATTAATCAAGAACCTATATATCTGTCTTAAAGCTACTCAGCGATTTGGCCTCCACAGTCTTCTGCGGCAAAGAGTTCCACAGATTCACAACCCTCTGGCTGAAGAAACTCCTCATCTCGATTTGAAAGGATCATCCCTTTAGTCTGAGATTGCGTCTGGTTCTAGTTTTTCCTACAAGTGGAAACATCCTTTCCACGTCCACTCTATCCAAGCCTCGCAGTATCCTGTAAGTTTCAATAAGATCCCCCCTCAGCCTTCTAAACGCCAACAGGTACAGACCGAGAGTCCTCAACTGTTCCTCATGCGACAATCTCTTAATTCCAGGGATCATTCTTGTGAACCTCCTCTGGACTCTTGTTGGCATGTGATCCCAGCAACCTCAACCAAGTAGCCAATCTTAATGTGCGAGCCCAGCCACTGAGCGTCTGAAGACTATTTAATAATATGAAACATCAGGTGAACCCAACTCAGTCCTCACCTGGCATCCATGCCAGTGCATTTCCCAGCAGTGTCATGGAATGATGAGGAATGAGACCTAATGTGTTGAGATCGTTTGCAGTGCCCTAATTGAGAACAGCTAACTCAGAATAGACCAAGGGGTAAACCTGGATGCTCCTTCATTTGTACATCTTGGTACATACACATTAGGAGGTGCATCAATCCATAAAGCCTACAGGGCAGAAAGGTACAGATTTTAAAATGGAAAATATCAGTGGGAAGAAAAGACAGCAAAGAAGTTAAAGTTTTATAAAGCAAAAAAGGAATACAGATAGAAAAAGAGGAAAGTAGTATAACGTGAATATGGCAAACAGATCAAGAACAAAGTTAGAGGGCGCAGGAGTTCAGGATTTAAAAGAAAATTCCATGGGAGCATAGATTAATAAAATAAATATCTTAAATAACCACTTCCACATCAGCATCCCATAAAATGCACAAATTTACAGTTTTTTGTACCAAGTTGTAACGATTCAACAGAATCTGCAAATACAACTTAATGGATGATTTTCTTTCTCCGATCTCTGTTAACTTTCTTACTTCACTATTTTTTTCCTGTGCCACTCTCCTGAAGTTGATGTGGTAAGTAAGCAGGACTGAGAGCTATAATGCCCCCCTGGCTGGCTGCTACAAGTAAAGTGGTCACAGGATGGTATCAATCATTTTACAAAGTGTGAAAGGGGCACCGTAGCCAGTCTGCCACTACTAGTTCAACAGACTGTGTATGAATCTGCAGTACTGATTTTGTAAATATTACAACAGTACACAAGCTTCTCATTTTTCAAGATACCTATTTAATTAGTGTAAACAACCATATATTGCATATATTGATATTAACAGAGCACAAAGAAGCCAATTCTATTACTGTGTCTGGAACAAGTTAGCTCAAAAATTGTCTTTGTGTACCACTGAGTAAGGTGTAATTTTGCTCTCCCTACCAGCCACTTCAAATATGCTTTAGAATAAAGTGCTGGATCTATGTTAAAAGAAATGCATAAAGTTGCAGACGCTCTGCTGGCAATTGGGAAAATTCTATCTACTCAACACCCAAAAAGAGAATCGACATTAAGGCAAAAATGTAAGCTCCTTCTGCCTTTCCTTATGTGAATCGGATACATGCGTGCCCTGAATATATTTCTTATGGCATAGCTGAGGGTGGTCTCTGAAACTAAAGTCGAGCTGTGCTGCCCTTCAATTAATTTTTAGGTGAAAGGGGCACTCAATAGTTTAAGGCTCAACAATTTCCAGTCCTTTGAAACTTAATGGCAGCAATATGTAGAATCTTACGAACCATTCCCCTTAATTGATTAGGAGTAACCAATTTAGACCACTCCTTATTTTCCCCACAAAAAACATTCATAGCTGGCAAATCCTTGTCCTATATTTTGCTGCAGAATTTGTTACATTTCTAAAAGCATCTATTGATGTTACAATCTCAATTATTGTAAACATGAACACTGCATTAAGCTGTTAAGACTAAAAAAGTCAGAAAATCAACGTTAAACTCACTTCGGAACATGGAATGTACGAACTCTCTTGGATAGCAAGCAAAACAATCTACCGGAGTAGAGAACTGCCCTTGTTGCCTGTGAACTCAGGCACGTCAACATTGATGTCGCTGCCCTGCAAGAGACTCGAGGAGTAGGCGAAGGGTAGTTGAGGGAAGGAGGCGGTGGTTACACCTTCTTCCGGAGAGGAAAACACGAGGATCAGCCGAATCACGGAGTTCCCTGTCAGCATCAACAAACGCCTCATGACTCTCAGTCTTGCGAAAAACCAGCAAGCAACAGTCGTGAGTGCCGACACCCCAACCCTTGATGCCAATGATGAGTCCAAAGAAGGTTTTTACTCCACCCTGGTCACCACACTTTCCAAAATTCTTAATGAAGATAAGATCATTCTCCTTGTGGACTTCAATGCCAGGATTGGAAAGGACTTCTGATTATGGAAGAGAAAGAACTGAGAATTGCAACTCCAAAAGGGTTTTCCTGCTAACCAAATGCTTAGAACACCAACTTATCATCACTAATATATTGTTCCGCCAAAAAGACAAGTTCAAGACTTCCTGTAGACATCCACAATCAAAGCACTGGCACATGACCGACTACGTCTTAGCCCGATCCGGAGACCAAAAGGATCCCCTCATCACCAAAGCGCCGAACAGTGCAATGACTGTTGGACAGACCACCAGTTCATCCGCTCTTATATCCATCAAACTTCACCAGGTGAAGAAACAACTCAGAAAAAAAATCAACTTTGAGCGCCTTCAAGAACCAATCATGCCAGCAAACTTCCAACAATGTCTTCATCAAAATCCCCAAAGAATCCATTCTAATGGAGTGAAGGAAAGCTGAAAAGAGTTGAAGGCAGCAATCATCTCCAGCTGTGAAGAAACCATCGGCTACAAAACAAGGAAACACTTTCACTTTATACTGATTTCCATTTTTTCTATCTCTATTCCTTTTTTGCTTTATAAATGGTTCGACGAGAATACCATGGCATCCAAGACCTCATTGACAAGGGGAAGAAAGCTCTCCGCGTCTGGCAAAACAACATCACCAGCAAGGCAAAGAGGAGAACTCATCAAACAGAAGAAGTGGAGATATAAAGAACAAGGGAAAACAAGGACTAATGGAGGACTGAGAAAACTAAGGAGCTGCAACTCCTTGCTGACAAGTACGATACTTGGAGTTCTTCAGTACCATCAAGGCAATATACGAACCCAAGGTTTAGCACAGTGAGTTAAATAGCTGGCTTGTAATGCAGAACACAGCAGCAACGCAGGTTCAATTCTTGTACCGGCCTCCCATAACAGGTGCCGGAATGTGGCGACTAGGGGCTTTTCACAGTAACTTCATTGAAGCCTACTTGTGACAATAAGCGATTATTATTATTAGGCCTCATACTGGTGCGGAGTAAGGACGGAACCTTTTTGAGACCGAGAAAACATCAGCCTTCAATGGAGAGACCACTTCAAAGAATTCCTAAACCGCGATACTATTATCGATAAGGATGAGTTTGAGGAAATCCCACAAGTCCCATCAGAGATGATCTTGGACTCCCACTAAGCGTTGATAAAGTTGAAGCTGCCATTTAACACATGAAGAATGGAAAAGCAATAGGAGTGGGTGGGGTTCCAGTGTAGATTTCCAAACTTGGAAGAAAAGAGATCACCCATCATCTCCATCAGCTGTTCCTGAAAACCTGGGACAGAGAAGAAATTCATACCAACCTTAGGGATGCCGTCATCGTCATCATCTTCAAGAAAGAGCACAAAGCAGACAGTGGGAACCACAGAGAAATCTCCCTAATCTCTACCACTGGGAAGATCATCGCCCAAATCCTCACTAGCTGCCTTCTCACAGTCTCCCTCCAGAAAGTCAGTGTGACCTCCAACCAAACCGTGGAACAATGGACATGATTTTCATTGCACAACAACTTCAAGAGAAATGCAATATCAACCACTCCAAATGGACTTTAATGATCTTACCAAGGCTTTTGACTCAGTCAATCAGGAAGTGCTATGGAAGACCCCATTAAAGGCACGCCGCCCAGAGAAATTTATCGACATCCTCAGACTTCTGCATGACAAGATATCAGTAACAGTCCTCACCGATGGAAATAACACAGAAACCTTTGAGGTCAAAACTGGAGTCAAGCAGGAATACATCATTGTCCCCATTCTTTTCCCCAACTTTATCGCCATCATCCTTCACCTTGCCAAGAACAAACTTCCCAGTGGAATGGACTTTGTCTCCAATATGAACAGAAAACCTTTCAACCTCAACCGGTTGAAATCCAAGAAGAAAACGACACTGACATCACTTGTGGAACTTCAGTATACAGATGACACCACCATCTCTGATCTCTAAGAGAATCTCCAAGCCATGCTTGACACCTTTGCAAAAACATACCGAAAAAACGGCCTCAGCCTCAACCTTAAGACTCAAGTCCTTTACGAGCCTGTCCCTGGCCATGATCTCTCCCTCCATCAAGATCAATGGAGAAACCCTCTCAAACATGGAACATTTCCCCAACCTAATGAGCACCTCTCGTCTAAGGCTGACATTGATGTGGAAATCCAACATCACATCCAATCTGCGAGCTCTGCCTTTGGACACTTAAGGATGAACATCTTCGACAACTGCGTTGTCTGTGTCAATACCAAGATCCTCGTGTACAAGGCAGTCGTCCACCCAACTGTTCTACATGGCTGAGAAACTTTGACTCCATACAGATGCTACCTCAAGGCCCTGGAGAAGTACTATAAATGCTGTTGGATTCTCTGCATCAGCGGAGAGGACAGGCATACTAACATCATACTAACATAATTGAAGGAGCCAAGAGCACCAGCATTGAGACTATGATCATCCATAACCAACTCTGCTGGGCTTTGGATGCCAGAGCCCCGACTGCCAAAGCAAATCTTTGCCCAGAAGGAAGGTTCCCGAACAAGAAAACAAAGGAAGATCTTGAAGGCTGACCTCGAGAAATGCAACATAAACAACACCACCTTGGAGATTCTCGCTCTGAAGAGACTTAATTGGAGGAACCTCCGAACTGAAAAGACACAATTCTTTGAGAACACCAAACAGCAAGAGGAAGCCCAGAAAAGGAGCCTGAGAAAGGAATACACGGATTTTGAGTCCACAAATCAATCCCACCTCCAGAAACACCTGCCAAATGTGCAGTCGGAGATGCGGCTCTAGGATCAGGCTCCTCAGTCACACAAAGACCCACAGAACCCATAACCAGTGACACAAAAGTTTCATAGGTGGACAATCATACTCGTAAGCGAGTGATCACTGAAGAACAAGGGACTTAAAAAGCTAAAAAAATAAATTCCATCAATGTACTAACTCTACAACCAAACTTCACAATACAATGGTAAACTGCATCAACGGAAAATTACTCTTCTCTTGGTTAATGTTATGTAGGTACGGATAGTATGAGAGTTCAAACAACTGTCAAAAGTGCAATCAGAAGTTAGAAAGGTGACCAGATTACTCCCTCAGGAAATATAGCAGTGTCTATGTTCATATTTAATAAGTACAAAGTAAACTGAGCAACAGGCTATCACTTTATATTTTACTTCCTCATTGTTACGTCTTCATATTTGTAGTGTTTTATTACCAAAAATATAAGCGCGTACAGCACATTTACTCAGTGACTATTCATTCGAGAATTGTAACGTGCAGAAGTTTGAGAAGCTTCTCAATTATTAAAAAAAAAGATGTTTAATTTAGTTCTACTTCATTTTGCTATAGGTTCTGCTGCTTACACTGCTCCAGAGAAGGTGTTTAGTAAAGTACAGCAGGAGTTCCAACATATGAATGTTATATTTCAATAAGCCAGCATATTTCAGAGTACTTAAGACATGATATGGGACTGCATGGTGTCACATTTACTGGATTTGTTTCCCGGTGTTGCCCTGTAACAAGATATCAAATGGTGCTCAATAATAAACTGCAGCAACTCTCCATCACTGGTCACCGTTCAGACTAAACAGTCCCAATCAAGAACAAGCAACACGATGACAGCAGGCGTTTATTTGGCAGCGTAACCGATGCCAAAAACAAAGAATGGAAACTCCAGAAATTGAAATTGAAGAACACAAACCAACGGGACACTGAAGTACACCAAAGTACGCTGAAGTTCAAGTGGCATAAACCTAACCTTTATTCCATTTCAAAATGGCACAAATCTTGTTAAAAGATTAGACTAATAAATCAGAGCAGTCAGATACTGGGAGGTAAATGGATCGCTGGAATATGAGCAGGCACCTTATCGCTTATGAATAAATACCTTTCATCGACTGTGAAAATATCAAAGCATCCATTAGCCAGCATTTGGTCAAGCATCTTCAGCATGGGGATGGACACCCTGAAAAATAATAACAACGTTGAAGGCGGGAGGAAAATTGGAAATGAATCACTAGGCTTTAATCTTTCAAAATAAATACGGTGCAACATGATATGATGGCTGATTTACATTTTGAGTAATGAATGTTCATGACAGGCATTTCAAAAATAATCTAAAGTCATTTCAAAAAAGCTCCTACATTTGTGAAATGAAGAAAAAGACAGTAGCTGCAGGGTGATGTCTGTGGTCCTCTGTGGACCATGACTAATTACTAACCTACAGAGCGGGAGGAGAGAACCACACAAAATAAAAATATTTCAAAATAGCCACAGGTGTAACTTCAAATTTCACAAGCATAAGGCCGATTACAACATTTGTCTCATTGATGGTCCCTTGTGAATTAACAAAGAATTGAATCCAGATTAAAATCTGCACAAGATACAATTACAACAATTATACATAGGCACCATTAGTTCGTTTAGCTAATGTCCTAATATTTATCATAGAATCCCTACAATGCAGAAGGAGGCCATTCAGCCCATCAAGTCTGCACTGACCCTCCGCAAGAGCACTCTACCCAAGTCCACGCCCACCCCCCTCCCTATCCCTGTAACCCCACCTAATTTGTACATCCCTGGACTCTAAGGGGCAATTTAGCATGGCTAATTCACCTAACCTGCACATCTTTGGACTGTGGGAGGAAACCCACGCACCCAGAGGAAACCCACGCAAATATGGGGAGAATGTGCAACTCAGTACAGTCATCCAAGGCCAGAATTGAACCTGGGTCCCTGGTGCTGTGAGGCAACAACGCTAACCACTATGTCACCGTGCCGCCCATAATCGTATGGAATCAGTATTTTGTTTACATTTTCTTATGTATATTAACCAAGTAAAAAATAGAGTCCGAGTCACTTATGGTCAGACACGGTCTTCATCAGTGCCCATGAAGACAGTCAAAGGTCTAATGGGATGGACTACCTTATACAAATGTACTTTCCAAACCATAAATAAGCCATATAGATTACCACCTGTTTTCCCACCTGTCATTATGTAAATTATCCTTAAAGATTTGAATTAAGGTCCCACAAAACTTGTTCATGGCTTTGAAGTCATTGCGGATTGTTTTGAGATAATCAAAGAGTGACAGGGCTGAAAAGCGCACCTGAAATACAAAATCAAATGTGGCAAGTCAAGATTATATAAACATTATACAGTATAGTCAATCTCACCATGAAGACATAAATTTACACCACAACAGCAGACAGCAGCTGTTGATGAGGTTGGCTTTATTATCCAGACGGTACTGTTCGTTTGACCCTCAAAAACAAAATGTGAGTAACACTCAGCTTCTCCCACTGAAAATCACAAGGTCATGAAATAAGCAGCACAATTATATTCAACAGAAGCTCTGTAAAGTGACACTGTCAGTATTTTCAGAATGGAAAAGCTAACAAACACAAAAAGGAAACACTTAAGCCTTTGCAAATATCCTTCCTAGTCAATATCAAAATAAAACTTTAGAACTGAATTTTGATGAAGGGCCACACCCAAAACCTGGTTTTTAAGACCTGTACATGGGGTTCAATGTTAAATTGTTAATTCTCAATTGTTAATAAGAATGAACATTTAATTAATTCATGTAGCATTCTGCTGTTTACTATTTCATTGGAAGCAATACACTACTTCATTACCCGGGAGCTTTGGCTTTGTTTGCCCTCCAACAATTTGTAGGCCTAATGGAAAAGGGTGGGGGTGTGGGACTGCATAGCTGTGCTGTCCTTGCGGAGAGATAGAATGGGTACAACAGGCCAAATGGTCCTTTTGCATTGTAACCATTCTACAATTTAAATCTACAAATCAGATCTGCCAGTCGTACCATTCAATTGATCCAATTCATTAACAATGTCTATTCCCTGGGAAGGAAAAGAGATTTTTTTATCTGACAAACTGACACATTATCCAAAATGCATGCCCACTGACAGTTTAAAAGGCCTATTATTGACATATACGAACTTATCCCTGTTTTATCTTTCCTCTTCAATCTCTCCTCCCCTCAGTCTGCCTTTGGGAATTTGCTCACTTCCATTGAATACTCTTGAGAAGAATCTATTGCTATTAAGATAATTAACACCAATCAACTTGAAATCTCAGATATAACCTTAATCACCAGCATGGTTTTTTTGGGTGTGTTTTCCCCAATGGACTAAGAGGGAATTTATAAGCTTCAGTTTTTTAATCTCTCAACATAAATGGCATAACCATCATTTGGATGTCAGTGAGCAGAGCTCGGGCAAGAACTCAATGGCTATTCAACAGTGTAACTCTGGTCTGGCAGTTCCACATTAGTCTGAAATGCTACTTGTATTGCTAAGGTGAGTTTACATCAACTGCATTTTCTCTGCTACTCACTGAACCTTCCCCTTCCATTTATTTATCACTACATCGCTGGTTGTTTGAAATAACTAGTTTAAAATCTCACCGCAGTAATATGAAAACAGAATGTATGAAAAGATGAAGGTTGTCTCCCCCTCCCCCCCACAACACCTCAGTCATTTTCTAGTTCTTTTAGGATTTAGAAATACAATAATACAGAATAATAAAAAGTGTGTAAAGCACCAACAATGGGCAAACAACTACATTGATAAATTGAGAGCCCAGAAATCATTATGAAAACAATAATGACGCAGGTGGACAACAGGAAATTACTTTAATTTGAACTAAAGTTAAAGTTTGAAATATTACAGTTGCTACAAAGCAAGTAATATTGCTATATTTAAATGAATATACATCACACATAATCTATATCCACTCTAAGCAAACTAAATATTTATAGAAACCAAGCTTCATTAAAAATGTGCAGTAGATCATTCAATTTCAACAATGATCTACTGTAACAAATTCCAAGTTTGATATATTTTGGCAATGTGCTGCTCCTGTCCTCCATGTTAATCTGTTGCTCAAGAACTGTTGACAACTCACTTGGTGAAGTAAATGTTTAACTGTTTTCTTGCCGCTCTCCCAGGCTTGACTCCCTCGTGGGGGCATTCAAAATGTTCCTCCGTGCCTCTCTCGGCATCCTCTAAAGGACTCATTGGGCACCAAAATTCATGCCCGACACATTTACTGGGGATTAGTCACCCAAATCACCTCATCCAACATAGCCCTCCCACAGCTGCCCATGTGCATTTCACCAGCACAACCGCTCTCACCGCCTCTCTATGCATCTTCCACCAGAATGATCATTCACTTGTGAACAATGCCCTCGCCAATTTAACATGGATGATTTCACCAGCATCATTGCCTTAGTAAAAGTTAGACTTAGGGATGATGACACCGTTCCCAACACAAAGCCACCCAATTGGCTGTACATTCCACCACATCATGTCTATGAGGTATCCCTGCCAAGTGACTTTGATAATCTGCTCATAAAACTGACAGTCTCTCTTCATCTCCTTTTCCCACAGGGCCTGTAGGATGTAATGTGCAGACTGCTGCCTGTTGGACAAGTGGGCAAAGGAGATTTTCTGCATAAACTTCACCATGAGGAATAGGTGATATGGCATAGTCCAAATGCTTGGAGTGTTGTGCGGCAACGTGGCCAGACCCATCCTTCGCAACAGTGGGGGCAGGTACAACCTCATTACACTTGTTCATCTGCTTTTTAAAAAATAAATTTAGAGTACCCAATTCATTTTTCCAATTAAGGGGCAATTTAGCGTAGCCAATCCACATCTTTGGGTTATGGGGGTGAAAACTACGCAAACACAGGGAGAATGTGCAAACCCCACTCGGACAGTGACCCAGGGCCGGGACCAGACCTGGGACCTCAGTGCCATGAGGCAGCTGTGCTAACCACTGTGCCGCCTTACTTGTTCATCTACATGTTGCCCCTTGGCAACATCATCTGAAAGCACATTCTCTCTCTCTTGCAACCTACATCGTTGCTAAATTATCAGATGCCTATCCGATATCCAGAAATTTCCAGAATAAGTAGAAAGTTCCTCTAATTGAACAGTGGGAAGACTGAAGCTATAGTCTTCAGTTCCCACTCCAAACTCTGTTCCCTACCTATTGACTCCATCACTCTCCCAGGGCTAAATCAGAACGTTTGAAACCGTAGTCCTATTTGAGCTTCTGTCCACATACCTGTTCCATCACAAGACTACCTATTTCCACCTTGCCTTGCTCATCTGCTGCTGAAACCTTCATTTATGCCTTTGCCACCTTTAGACTTGATTGTGCCAATGCATTCCTGGCTGACCTCCTACGTTCTACCGTCCGAAACTCTTTGAGGTAATTCCTCATTTGTGCGAAGTCTCATTCGAATCCATTCAGTGCCCCGACTCCTCTATCTCTTCAATCTGCTCCAGTTTGAGGATGAAGGCATCATGACATCTGTCAAGATAGTATGCACACACATTCGTAAAGCTCTTGCTGTCATCGCATTCCAACTGAATGGCTTTGGAAACATTTTCCGCTGATCAATGTCACTGGTCGCTCTCTGGGTGCCTTGATGGCCACATGAATGGAATCAATGATATACTGCACCTGTGGGGAGCCCAGCACTGGAATCCTATTTCCTTTTGTGCCTCCAAGGCCTCATCTTGAAGTTGTACATACCACCCATCTTTCGAAAATCAGATATCCATGACCAGTGAGACACAATGGTGTGCTGCAGCTTCAAGATGCCAGCAAGGCCTGCCGCTGATCATTGGAGTATGCCAAAAGTGAAGAAGTTCAAGGCTACTAGCAGGATATGGCATGCAGTGAAGTGAGGTCTAAAGTCTTCCTCAGCAAATGCACAAATCTGGTGCCATCTGCCGAGGTAGACACAGTCTCCAGTGGCATTGATGCTCTGGCATGTTCAGGTAGTTTTTTTTCCTGTGGTATAGTCAATATTGAGGATATAGCCGTTGTTGCCTTCCTGGCTTTTTGTTCCTCTTTACTGCCCTCATGCTCAGGGCTATTCATCTGCTCCAGCGGATGCTAATCCTCATTAACACTCAACCCCTTCTCAGAATACCCTTCATTGTATTTCTGATTATGCCACAAATAGACATTTGTGTTACCATTATTTGATGTCAACAAATCCATATAGTGGAGGGCAGGGGTGGCTAGGTTCCATGCTGTCTGAGTTGGGGGAGACTGTTGATGGTGGAGATCAGAGTTTCATTCAAAGTGGATGGCAATGGGATTATTCAGATGTGTCATCTTGCTCCATAATTTATCTTGCTGAATTGAGAAGATTCATCTGTAATAAAGGTCGAGAGCCATAGAGGTGAAACATTGCTAAATTAGCATTGTCCATGCAGGCATGCCAGCTGGTGAATGCTGTGAGCCTTGGGACAGCGACATGTCTGGACACCAAGCTCCACTGGAGTGGCCACTTTGTCCTCTTCCTCCTCTGTCCTATCCTCTTCCAAGGAAGAATAGTGTTCCAGGTCCTCCACCTCCTCTTCCGGCTCCAGGTTTCTTTGCATAGTCATGTTGTATAACACGTGGCAGACAACCACAATATGAGACACTCTGGCTGCCTCATACTGGAGAACACCACCAGACTGGTCAAGGCAATGAGACCAAATCTCTTCAATGCAGGTATGTGTTAGTTGATGGCATTGGTTGTAGCGCCTCTCTGCATCTGTTGCTAGGTATCGGACCGGCATCAGAAACCACTTCTTCAAGGGATAATTCCTTTCCCCCCAGCAGCCATTCACAGAGTCTGGATATTGGTCTGAAGATGTCCGGCATCTGGGACTCTGAGGATTGAAGGCATCATGCCAGCTAGCTGGGAATCAAGCGCACATCTGCAAGATTTGTTTCCTATGGTCACAGACCAGCTTGATATTCGTTAAGTGCAAGGTCCTTCTGTTTAGTAATCTGGTTGGCTAGTCTGTCACTGAATGGTTATATGGATGCAATTGCTGACCCCTAGGACCTGCAGGAAAGCCCAATACCCTCTGTGCCTATACACTACACTGGCCCATCTGACTGAAAATGGATGTAGTACCCCACCCTCTGTCAAAGGGCACCCGTTACCTTCCTGATGACATGTTGAGCTGCTGTCTGAGCTCTCCAGCTGATCCCTGGAATGAGTCATATGCATAAAAATTCTGTGCCACAGTGACCTTGATGGTTGCAGCTAGGAGTCGTCCACGGGTACGGAGAGACTTCAGGCCACTGTGGACCAGAGAACAAATGTCAGAGACCAACTGTCTAGAAAAGTGCAGTCTCTTCGTGGTCTGCCATTTCAGGTAGCTGAATTTTGGTTGCATTCCCGTTGCTGTGGGGAGTGCCTTCTTCCAATCACAACTCCCAGAGTTCTGCTCCTCTGGTCTTCTCCTAACCAGAAGGGTGCATCTGCTGTGGTTCTTCCTCCCTTCTCTCTTCAAGATCTGAAGGTGGAGAAATCACCCAGACCAGATGGATTACCCAGGGTTCTGAACGAGATAGCTGAAGAGATTGTGGAGGCATTGGGAGTGATCTTTCAGGAATCATTGGAGTTAGGTAGGATCCCAGAGGACTGGAAAATGGCTAATGTAATACTTCTGTTTCAGGCCGGTTAGCCTATAATCCTGTCATTGGTAAGATTTTAGAGTCTATTATTAAAGATGAGATTGCAGAGTACTTGGAAGTGTATGGTAATATAGGGCTAAGTAAGCATGGCTTTGTCAAGGGGAGGTCATGTCTGACAAATCTGTTAGAATTCTTTGAGGAGGTAATGAGGAAGTTAGACAAACCAGAGTCAGTGGATGTGATCTATTTGGATTTCCAAAAGACCTTTGACACGGTGCTGTAAGGGAGGCTGCTAAATAAGATAAGAGCCCATGATGTTAGGGGAAGGCACTGGCATGGATAGAGGTTTGGCTGACACCAAAAAGAAAATGCTGGAAGAAGGAGCTGAGGACATTGTTGCTCAGTTTGCAGATGATACAAAGATATGTATAGGGACAAGTAGTGTTGAGGCAAGTAGGGAGGTTGTAGAAGGATTTGGACAGGCAAGGAGAGTGGGCAAAGAAGTGGCTGATGGAATACATTGTGGAAAAGTGTGAGATTATGCACTTTTGTAGGAAGAATAGAGGCCCAGACTATTTTCTAAATGCGAAAAGGCTTCAGAAATCTGAAGCACAAAGGGACTTTGGAGTCCTATTTCAGGATTCTTTTAAGATTAACATGCAGGTTCAGTTGGCAGTGAGGAAGGCAAATGCAATGTTAGTATTCATGTCGAGAGGGCTAAAATACAAGAGCAGGGATGTACTCCTGAGGCTGCAGCTGGGTCTTGGAATATTGAGAGTAGTTTTGTATCTAAGGAAGGATGTGCTGGCCTTAGAGAAGGTCCAGTGGAGGTTCAGAAGAATGATCCTTGGAATGGTACATGTTTTTCCATGCGTGCGAGCACCTGAACTTACTCCGAATTAAAAATACAGCCCATGACTAGTACTCATCAAGTGAAATATTTCAGCATGAGTTTATAACTGGGCTGAACTAAAAATTTTTGAAGACAAGCAATTAGGAGAAATATCTGAAAAATTAAATTTATTTTAATACCAACTTTATAATCATTTAGATTTTTAAAAAACAACCAAGTCCCTCTTCTTATCAGTAACATTTAAAAATAAAACAGGACCCAATATCGTAGAAATTCTAAGCTCTGAAATAAAATGTTGAAAAATATAATAATTTAAACTTAAATGTAAGACTGTGGTTTTTATGTTTAGCTGGGTGCCAATATATGCTTCTAAAACACCCAAGAAAACAGATGGCACAACTTCAATAAACATTTTCAGGATTAGAGAAGTCCAAACCTTTTTGCCATTGCACTCACTATTAAGCATTATGGAACTGCGTGACTCATTTTTAAATTTAACACACTTGTGAATAGGGCACTGACCAGTACTGAGAAATTAAAATTTTTTGTTGAATTACACACCAAACAATTTCCTCTAGTTGAGTGGCAGACATTACCCTCGGGCCCATGTAATCTAAGTAGGCGACTGCAGCAGGATAAGAAATGTGAGTGCTAATAGAAATGGAGCCACTTGCTCAGGATAAATAATCGTCTAACAACTCTTGGCTAGCCTTGATGACAATGCCAGTAAGGGAATTAACCGAGTTACAACAGGGCTGGTGGCAAAATAAAATGATTGACTAGTTTTTGTTTGCGTTCGGGGATTCTAGCTTCCTCCTTCAACCATGAATGATGCACAGTTTCTGAATTTGGTTTGATGGTACACAGCAAATAGTGCCAACATTACTGATTCCTGAGAGCCAAACCACAATGTGCTTGCCAAATAATAGCAAGGCTACTATAATGGTGCCCATTATTCCAGATATGTTTGTTTAAAACTAAATTAGAGAATACCAATAACTTGGCAGCTTAGACGTTCTAGTGTTACAGAACTGGATTCTCTGCCTGGTTTCTTATTTGAACTTGCCTATATTCCTCTAGGGTCTCTCATCACTTTTGGTTCAGTTGGGTGTACTACTTTAAAGGAGTGTCCTGTGTCAAGGTGAAATGAAAATGACAGGATTATGCCTGCCTACAAAAATAGAAGGTCTTCAGCCCAGCATAGACTGGAAGGAAGAAAGGCAGAGATGGAAACAACAGAGACATGCTCCTTCCAAAAACTGGGAAGAGATTCTTGTATTTTGTTACCAGAAGCCATATATTAATAGTGGAGATATTTGCCTTCACATAGAATACTTACTTTCACTTTAAAACAAATGCTCAAAACAAACTGTCTATTGTTCTAGCCTGAAATAAATGGATAATCTTAATACTTTCTTTCTCAGTAATGTTATTTGCCTGTTTGAGTAAATGGAATTTGCAGTCACATGAATATTCTGTCAGGAGGTAACTACCTTTTACAACATATCACAAAAATGCCATACCTTAAATATGGTCAGTACAGAGACAAAACCTGAATGCCACTGCAGAACTTTTCGCTAGTGTCCACAAGGTGATAAATTGCATACAACTGATACTGAGATTTGAATTTTATGTTAACCAGAACATAATGAGGAATCTCAGCTTTAAAAAGTTACAAAGATTACAATGAACATTAACATACCCTTGTCTTTTTTTGTTCAAACATGACGTGGAGATGCCGGCATTGGACTGGGGTGAGCACAGCAAGAAGTCTTACAACACCAGGTTAAAGTCCAACATGTTTGTTTCAAACACTAGCTTTCGGAGCACTGCTCCTTCCTCAGGTGATGAAGGAGCAGTGCTCCGAAAGCTAGTGTCTGAAACAAACATGTTGGACTTTAACCTGGTGTTGTAAAACTTTACTTTGTTCAAACAGTAAGTGATGAGAAGATAATTATTCAACCAGCTTGAAGTTAGGAATCCTTTGACGAGAAGCTGATTCATGCCAACAGTATTGTTGTATTAAACAATCATTTAGAGTAACTGTATAAATGTAACTGTTTATATTAATTTAGACTATTGAACACTTGTAATTATAGAAAAATAAGCCAATAAATTTTCTAGCTGGCTTCCTTATTCATGTTTCCAGTGCTCTCCAATTTTATGTCCATGGAACTTTCCATAAATTTTTCAATGCTCATTCAGCTACCCATTAAAGTTAACTACTGTTTCTTCACAGTGATAACCAACACTCAGATCCAGATGTTCTGGATCACCTGGGTGCAGTGGTTAATGGGAAACAGTGTGGGTTGGAGCATCAGCTGACAAATGAACCTAAGTGTAAGGGGATTCGGAGCAGCTTGGAGCAAAGGACCAGGAGATCATAGTAGATAGGATAAAGAGAGATACATGATAAGATGGGAAAAGCCGACAGTATTAACTTGCTTGGTAAACAGAAGTAGAATTAACAGATAGAGCTATAAAATACCAGGGAATGTACTCCCTGAATAAAGGCACCTGCAACAAGTACTAACAGTATTCTTAAAGCATAGCAGTAATGTAGCATACAAATCTTGGTTAACAGTGAAATGTTCGCACGGCATAATGGGATGTAGCCAGCTAACCTGGCCACATTCTTTAGGAAGGCAGGTTCACAAGAAACAACCTGTTCAGCAGAAACATTCCTTAGCAGCAGTCCCCAGACAGCCGTTATGAATACAAACAATAGTTCCAATCAGGAACAAGGTTAAGATGGAAGGATTGCAGGACGGTGGTGGAGTGGCTAGCACTGCTGCCTCACTGTGCCGAGGACCCAGGTCAGATCCCGGCCCTGGACCACTGTCCATGTGGAGTTTGCACATTCTCCACGTGTCAGTGTAGTCTCACCCCCACAATCCACAAAAAAGATGGGATTGTACATACAAAGAAACAAGGACAGTAGATGGGAAACATCCGAAAACCATGCACGAGTTCCCAACTATCCACGAGCTGATCACGCAGTGCCATGCTACCCAAAAGTAAATTGCATTGGTCAATGTATATAACCTATAGCAATAACAATTGGTCCACGCCCAGCTGGGGTGGGCTACTGACTTTTGAAAATTGAATAATTGCTAAACCAAAAGCGATGTAAACAGAGCTGGTATGCAACTGCCCCAGACACTCGCCCATGTATGTTGATAAATAAAGACCATCTTGAACCAGAGTTGCTGTCTCTGCAATTCTTTGTGTTAGCTGGGTTGTAATTAAGAGGGGAAATCCCTCATGTGAATGCCAGCTTCGTACTCAGTCTCTGAAAAAGCTCCGACAACACCAATCAACTGCTCAGCTCTTCCATTAGCCAAAGTAGGGGAAAATGATTGGATGTTTCTTCATAGAAACTTATCTAATTTTCCAACAGCTGCTGCCCAGGCAATCAAGTATAGATACAGGAAAGTCTCTCCTATTAACTCAGTTAATGCTGTAACAGCGTCAGCTGCTTACATTGCTAACTTTGTTTTTTTACATGAAATAAACTTTATTTCTATTCTAAATCATTTGTTTCACATTATGGAACAAAGCCTTAAACTTGCATATAAAATAAGAGCCAGAGTTGGCCATTCATTATCATGGCTAATCTTGCAACTCAATCGTCTGTTCACACCTCTCCACTCCCTTCAATCCCTTTTGCCACATGTGCTATATTTGACTCCTTCTTTGAAACATGTTTTGGCTTCAACTATTGTGGCAGCGAATTCCACAGGCCGACCACTCTCTTGTGAAGAAATATCCCCTCATCTCAGTCCTTCACTGTATCCTCAGATTGTGACCCCAGGTTGTGGACTCCCCCGATCACTGGGAACATCCTTCTTGCATCTACCCTGTCTAGTGCTGTTAGAATTTTATAGTTTTCTATGAGATTCCCCCCCCCCCCCCACACTCTTCCGAACTCCAGAGAATATAATCCTAACCGTCTCAATCTCTCCTAATATGTCAGTTCTGCCATCCCAGCACAGCATTCCCTCTATAGCAAGAACATCCATCCTCAGATAAGGAGACCAAGACTGCAGACAATACTCCAGGTGTGGTCTCACCAAGGCCCTGTATATATGCATCAAGACATCCCTACTCGTGTACTTGAATCCTCTCGCTATGAAGGCCATTCATACCATATGCCTTCTTTACCGTCTGCTGCACCTGCATACTGGACACTTAGGTCTTATTGCACGTTCCCCTCTCTCAATTTATAGCCAGATTATAACCTGCCTTCCTGTTTTTGCTGCGGTAGATAACGGTACATTTATCCACATTATACACTGTATCTGCCAGGCATTTGCCCACTCACTCAGCTTGTCCAAATCACACTGAAGTTAGTACACAAATTATACACGTAATGCACAGACAGCCATTTGGAAATGGCCAGATTGAAAGGACATAATGAGGAATCCTTTCATATTCATTAGCGAAGACTTCCAAAGCACAGAAGGGTTTTACTTTACTGACAGAGATGTACATTGTGCATTTCAGTTTTCTGCTTAGTATCTGTGGCTTCTTTAATGGTGTGTTTTCATCCAAAAAGCTAAGGTGAATATATTAAGTAGAACACTTCTTGGAAATAATACCAATAAATAAGGAATATTGTTTTCTTCACTTGGAAGATTTAGTTACATCTGAAAATTATTTGTTATTTTCAGCACATAGGCAAGTCATTACGAAGCAAAAGCAGGAAGCATAGTTTGAGGATAACATTCTGAGAATAAATAAAACTTTTCAAGCATGCCTACATTCACAAATGTTGTCATTGTATGGGTGCTAAACGTTTTGTGGTTTGTTCAGTCGTGCCAATACCACTTCAACTGTACCAATAGGCAGTTGGTCAAGTTCGCACAAGACTTCTAGTTCTAACTGCAACTGAACCTTCAAGTCTGAAGTGATAATTATGGCAGAATTTTAAAAAACAGACAAGAAAATCAGTTTGGAATTCTCACACCACAACAAACATCAATTGACTGTAACTTACATAATTTTGGTTAAAAAGGATCTGATATTTGGTTGAATAGAAAGCTTTCATTTAGTTCAAAATGTTAATTTGACTATTCAGGACAGTTTCTGCCCAAATGTGATGGAATGGTGTTTTAAACTGAGGTTTGGATTGCTTTTTGTGCAAGTGAAAAGGCGTCTGTTCAATAATGTCACATGTGTAACAATTTACCATAATGACCACATTCAAATGTCTTTAAAATAAGATTTTGATCAAACCCATTAACAAATTTGTGTGGGAGGACATTTGTTCATGTGATAATCTGAGTATTGCACTGCTGTAACCAGTTCAATAATAATAATCTTTATTGTCACAAGTAGGCTTACATTAAGACTGCAATGAAGTTACTGTGAAAAGCCCCTAGTCGCCACATTTCGATGCCTGTTCGGGTACACAGAGGGAGAAACCAGTATATCCAAATGACCTAACAGCACGTCTTTTGGGGCTTGTGGGAGGAAACCGGACAAACCGCACGCAGACACGGGGAGAACATGCAGACTCCACACAGACAGTGACCCAAGCCGGGAATCGAACCTGGGACCCTGGCGCTGTGAAGCAATTGTGCTAACATGCCACCCAATCATGTTTTATATCAATTTTCTGGAATTGAACTTTCTTCTAATCATTCCAACATGGCTTCATTACAACCAGGAATCAGCTATAATTACAACTATGAAATAAATTTCCTGAACCAGAAACAGGGGCGGGTACATTTTATATAGTCAAAAGCAAAATTATGTAAAAAGACGAATCAAATCCTACAAACAAGGTTTTGAGGCTGACAGAAAATTACCCATCAAAATGTGACAAACCCGTCAACGATATCCTATTATCTGTAAGGAAATACTGTTGGCAAAACTATGCAGTTCAAAATATTCGGTGAAATATCAATCAACAGTTCAGTTTTAATTTTAAGAACACTTGTTTTTCAGTATTGGACCCCTGGCATTTCAATGGGTTTAGGCATTGAGCGCCTCAGCCACAAAGCCATGGAAGTTCATGGTTTGATCCTCAATAGTGCTAAGTTAATAGTTCTCAGGCAGGGTGTAGTTGGGACACTATAATTTGTATCAGTTTGAAGTGAGGTGGTAAATTCGCCATATTTTGCACTCCAGTGAGAATCCTGAGACCCCTACCAGAATGTACAAATGCGCATATCAGATGACAGTAGTTTAAAAAAAAAAAATTTAAAGTACCCAGTTAATTTTTTCCAATTAAGGGGCAATTGAACATGACCAATCCACCTATCCTACACATCTTTGTGCTGTGGGGTCAAAATCCATGCAAACACGGGGAGAATGTGCAAACTCCACACGGACCGTGACCGGGAGCCGGGATCAAACCTGGAACCTCAGCGCCGTGAGGCAGCAATGCTAACCACTGCACCACCATGCTGGCCAGATGACAGTAGTTGATTAGACAGGTAACATGCATTGTCAAAGTTCACAGAAGTGACCATTTTGATGAGGAACCAGAGGATGACCAACAACCATATACCAGCAAGCAATCAAGGCCTCCAGAAGAAAAGGGAGAAAAGAACATACTTTTTCAATTGTGACAACAAAGAGTAAAACAGTCACACAATGCAATACACTTCACTCCAATTTACACATCACTTTGTTCAACCTTGGCAAAAGCTTGGCTAAAGATCAGTTAACCTTCCAAACCAACATTAGAGGTTCATAATTAAATCTGGGAACATTAATCTAAACACAGGAGGTAATAAATACCCAGGTAATATGTGCCTGTGAAACTCAGTACCTCATCACAAGAGTAAGCGGCAGGGAAAGGTCTCAAATGTAGCAAAGCCCTTCCTGTCAAGTCTAGAGAAAATGTTTGGGCACTTGAGATTTCTAAACTTTCAACTATTGATTTGCTTGAGTACAGAGACAATGGAAATATCTGTTTATAAGCACCATCATGGTGATCACTCTCCATACTGATGGCTTCTGAGTTCTGAACTCCTGCAGTAGTCGACCAGCAGTTTCCAATAAGCAATTTGCAAATGCATGCAGTGGTAGAAATTGGTATTTTAGCAAAATACACAAACTCATTACCCTAGATATATTAACCTTAAATGCACATTTCTTTTCTAAGCCATCGACAGAATTTGATAACTCTTCAATTCCCAATAACACCCAGGTCAGAGTTACAAGTGGCCAAATGGCAGGGAAAGCTTTCAACTCAACAACTAGCAGTACGGCAGAGTTCAGTGGTGCCCAATGGGAATGCAAGTTCACTTCCCAACAATTTTTCTTGAAGCCAAAATTTTGAATCTGGGATTGTGAGATGAAATAAGCCCTCTCTGCGCAATAAACAGCTGTGGGAGACACTTGCAAATTATTGTTTGTGTTACAAGTAAAATTTGCTCTTACTACATTCAGCCTACTTGCAACAGTTACCTGAATACGATTGGTAATTTGCAACCAAGCCTACCCAATTACAGGGACTCTTTCTTTGTCTTAAACTTCCTGTCCAGGATTGGCAATTCCACTGGTTTAAGTTTTGGCACTCAATATTAGTGATGTGTTTCAGTGCATCCCTTCAAAAACTGCATACAACTCTGCACAAATTATAAATGCAGGAATTAGATGCAATTTGCACCAGAGTATTTTACTGTTCTGTTTCTCTCAACTTAATTACAAAACTGGTAAATTTAGAAGTTTTATATTTGTAATTTGTGTGTTTAATTATTCAGGGTGACAGTGGCCGAAGACAAAAAGGTCTGAAATCTTGTGACAAGGAATCGTGTAATTATAGCACTTTTTATGACTGATAGTGAAGTGTAAATATTTAAAGGCCACTTCAAATGGGAGAAATTATTAATCTTCAAGTGGGTGGAAACAGCAATTTTTGCTTTATCATCTATTACCATCAAAGCTGCGGACCAATGCATTTGCATCAAATCACCAAAGTGACAGCAGCATTTCAGCATTCAATGAAGTTATTCCATGTAATACAGGATGAAGCCCATAGCAACAACAGAACATAAACTTGCTGGGTTACGCACATATCAAGCAAAGGTAGAGCTTGCAAACTATTTTCTAATGTGACCCCATTTTAACTCGCTACCACTTTCTCAGCAACAAGCTGACCCTGCCGGCTACATCCCATGAACAAATACATTTTTTTCAACTCTTGAAAATTAAAATGACAAGCAGAAATAAAACAGCAATGAGTGGCAGAGTAACATTCAGTTTAGAAAGTTTGTTTATTATCGAACAAAATATACTATATAGTAGAAATCTGAAAATTTGTTGTTTTGAAGTACTGTAAAAAAGTGTTATTTTATGGATTCATATAGGTTTCAACCAAGCTCTTATTAATTACCGACTCGGTCAGGCCTCTCCCCCCACCAAGCCCCTTAGACAAACATTGGAATCAGCCACTCTCCCCTGCTATATACTCACCCTCTTGCCAAACCACCGCTTTCCACTATCACTCATTCAGCATCTCCTCTTCTGAAACCATATCCACCCTCACTTACTCACTCAGCCTGGCCTTTCTAACTGCTTTGCAGCAACAATCAAACTGTCCTGGGACCCCATAAGTCCGTTCATGGCCAAGCCACTGTGGTGGAAAAAGGTCCCCGATTCATTATAACCAGCTGAGCGCAAGCGCTGTTTCTCCCTCCTCCGCTAGGCCCCTCGTCTTCTGAATCCTGTGGCTCCAACAAGCAGCCGAGACTTGGGCCCGCTATTCCCTCCACCCCCTGCCTGCTGAACCCTGCAGTTCCAGCGAGCAGCCAGCAGCAGAGGCCACCTTTCTGGTAGGGTGAGTGACAGCAACTGAGTCTGGGTGTGAATCTGAGTGGCAGCTCTCCCAGGCCTTGGTAATGGTAGTGATAATCCTGGCTTTCTGAGAAGGCCGTGTTGGAGGCAGAGGTGGCCAAAGGGTGGCTGAAGTTGGAATTCCGTGATTCCAAAGTCAAAGTTCAGCCAAACAGCATAAATTTGTCATCCCTGAAATATCAGGGCTTGAAATTCAAAATAGTCAGCCTGGATGAAAGGTTACCAACCTGAAATATTAACTCCACAATTTGTTTCAAGACAGAGGCTGCCATACCTGCTGAATGTTTTGTAGCACCCACAAATACTTTGTTTTTTTCAAAACAGTTGTCTGGACCACAAGTTGATTTTAAAATGATATCTGTTCGCCAAGAAACATTTACCATCAACAAAGATCCAGCCATTTTTGGCTTTGCAGTTAAAAAACACAGCTTTCCCTTAAATGCTGACTGTGACGGTGCATTTTCAGGCTGCTTCTGTTTTATACCTACCTTACATTCGCCGACAACAGGATTAGTGTTTGAAAAGCCATTATTCAATGACAGAGATTACTTAATACTCGTAATGTTACGATACCTTCTCTTCTGTCTGCAGTCTGTACACTGCAGCTACAGATTCTGCAAACGGAATCATTTAGAGACAATTCCTTTTTTCCTTTGCACAGCTATCCTGTAGCTTTCTGGAATTTCTTTGATCCATTGAAGATTTTGAATGAAAATGTTAACCAGCAACTTTATTTGTTTCTCTTATTAATCTCAATCCCTCTCCCAGTATATTTTATGTTTTCGGTATGCTACAGATTAATTGTAAACTTTAGAGTATAACCAATCATAGTTTTTAACTCTGATTAGGATATTACATGTGTTTACATACCGTAGATTCAGTAAGTCCTCCTACTGAAACAGTGAGACCCAGCAAAACGCGATACTGATAAGTTGAAAGCCCTAAAAGCTTTGTGATCGGAGGGAAGGCTTGAGAGGGTGCACTCCAGTTTAGGGTTTCAAATTCTGATCTGGAATGAAAGAATAAGATCATGAACTATCTTTATTCTACGTAATGCACAGGAGCAAATTAAACAATGCATCAGTTATTTTATCTTATATTGGACCTACACAACTCAATATCATGGATTATGACAAAAAAGGAAATATATTTTTGAGCAAGCAGAATGTACATGGAAACATTTGTAACACTTTTAATTGAGGGAAGTTAGATAAAATCTGGTTTCTTTTGGCAAATGTGAAAATGTGAAGCCATTCATTTTGGGAGGAAAAACAGGTAGATCAGTGTATTTTTTCCTGGTGAGAAGTTACATACTGTGGAAGAGCAGAGAGATTTAGAGGTTCAAATACGGAAATCACTAAAAGGACAGGTATGAAAAATAATTTAAAAGTTACGAGAATGCTGGCTTTTATCTCAAAGAGGGCTAAAATACAAAGGGGTGGTCATTAGGTTGTACTACAACAAAGTTCTAGTCAGGCCTCACTTAAGAGTTCTGGCTACGACTTCCGGTTGCGGCTATGACCAGCTAAGTCGCACATTTGGCAGCTCCTGCGACAAAGGTGTTTAAGGGCCGATTGGAGGGCCCCGACGGTACTGTAAAGACGAATCCCGGTGGGGGAAGGCTCCCTGAGGAGAGTGAGACCAACTTTATGGTCGGTACTCGGAGTGGGGCGACAAAAAAAGCGGCAGCAGCTCCCCGAAAAAAGCGGGGGAAGAGGACCAAAATGGCGGCCGGTGGCGCACTAGAAGATTGGAGAAAATGGGCGGAGGAGCAGCAGGCCGCTCTCCTCCGGTGTTTTACGGAGCTGAAAGTGGAACTCTTAGAGTCTATGAACGCGACGACCACAAGGCTGATGGGGGCCCAGGCGACCCAAGAGGCGTCGATAAGAGAGCTGCAGCAGGAGATGACTGCAAGGGAGGAGGAGGCCACGGTCCTCGTGGGAAAGGTGGAGGTGCACGAGGCACTC
Source organism: Scyliorhinus canicula (assembly GCF_902713615.1). Taxonomy (NCBI): domain Eukaryota; kingdom Metazoa; phylum Chordata; class Chondrichthyes; order Carcharhiniformes; family Scyliorhinidae; genus Scyliorhinus; species Scyliorhinus canicula. Next base: position 48,037,738 of record NC_052163.1, read on the forward strand.
CACCTGAAATGGCAGAGCCGCTTTGAGGAGCTGGACACTCTAATGAGGCGGAAGAACTTGAGGATCCTGGGCCTAGCAGAAGGCCTGGAGGGGCCTGATCTCCCGAAATATGTAGCGGAGATGCTGAGCTCCCTGATGGGAGAGGGGGCCGGTCCATCGCCCCTGGAGCTGGAAGAAGCATATCGGGTCATGGCTAGGCGGCCTAGGGCGAACGAGCCCCCGAGGGCGGTGCTGGTGCGATTCCAGCGTTTCTGTGATCGGGAGAAAGTGCTGAGGTGGGCCAAGAGGGAGAAAAGCAGCAAATGGGAGAATTCGACGGTGCGGATATATCAGGACTGGAGTGCGGAGGTGGCAAAGCGGCGGGCCCGGTTTAACCGGACGAAGGCGGTGCTGCACGCAAAGAGGATCAAGTTCGGAATGCTGCAGCCAGCGCGTTTGTGGGTCACCTACAAGGACCAGCACCATTACTTTGAGACCCCAGAGGAGGCATGGACTTTTGTTCGGGAGGAAAAGCTGGACCTGAACAAGAACTTGGGAACGCCGGCGGTCGAGGCCGCCCGAGTACCCTTGACTGATCAAGTGGCCCATGTCTTTCTTAGGCCAGGTCGGAACTTGGTTAAAGTTGATGGATCGTTTGGTTTCTTTGAAACTTGTGTTATGGGGGGTTTCTTTGTTCCTTTTTGTGTGTCTCTTCCCGTTGCCAACTTCCCTTAATTATTGTTGTTGTAGGGGGGGCTTTTTTACTGTTTTTTGATCTGTTCTTTAAGGGTTATGGTTACTGTTCTGTTCGATGGAGGGTGATGGTTAAATACGTTATTATTGGGTAGTTATTTAGTTATGCAGGCATAGTTATGTATTTATGTATTTATTTGAGATTTGTTATTTATACTGTTATATTGTTAAGTTGGGGAGGCGGGACGGGGGGGTGCAAGTTGGTTATGCGTGTTTTCTTTTTCTCTTTTTTCTTCCTCTCGTTTTAAGGGGGCTTTTTTATGGGCTTGGATGGGGACGGGGGTGGAATTGAAGATGGCGGGGTAGGGTGTGGCCGGGCGAAAGCGCGGGCTTTCCCCTGTTTCCCGCGCGCGGGACGGAGGAAGGGGGAGGAGAGAAGAGTGGGGTGTGGCCAGCAATGGCGGCTTTTCCCGCGCTGAAGCGGGGTCAGAGAGGGATGGCAAGGGGGGGGGGAGGCCCCTCCCCCCCCACATCGGGAGGAGTCGGAGTGTGACAGGGGCAGCCGGGTCAGCGAAAACCAGCTGACTCTCGGGAGTACGATGGTGGATACACCGCGGCTAGGAGGGGTCCTAGCCGGGGGGGGGGGGGGGGGGAAGGGGGGTTAGGGGGGGATACCGGGTTGCTGCTGGAAAGGCCGAGGACGGGAAGGGAAGAACGGGAGGAGAGAGGGGGAGGGGCCATCGCCATGGGGAACGGGTCAGAAGGGGAGGGTCGACCCGGGGCGAACAGGGGACAGGACATGGCTAATAGACAGGGGAAAGGGACGGGTCGCTCCGCGACCCGGTTGATTACTTGGAACGTGAGGGGGCTGAATGGGCCGGTCAAGAGATCAAGGGTTTTTTCACACCTAAAGGGACTGCAGGCGGATGTGGCAATGTTGCAGGAGACTCACTTGAGAGTAGTAGACCAGGTACGCCTGAGAAGGGGGTGGGTGGGACAGGTGTTCCACTCAGGCTTGGACGCAAAGAACCGGGGGGTGGCGATTTTGGTGGGAAAGAGGGTGTCGTTCGTGGCGGCGCAGGTGGTAGCAGATAAGGAGGGTAGGTACGTGATGGTGAAGGGTAGGCTGCAGGGAGAGAATGTGGTGCTGGTGAATGTGTATGCCCCGAATTGGGATGACGCGGGTTTTATGAGGCGCCTGTTGGGCCTCATTCCGGGTCTGGAGGCAGGGGGCCTGATCATGGGGGGGGACTTCAATACAGTGCTCGACCCTGGGCTGGACAGATCAAGTTCCAGGACGAATAGGAGGCCGGCAGCGGCAGAGGTGTTAAGGGGGTTCATGGAGCAGATGGGGGGGGTAGACCCTTGGAGATTTGGCAGGCCAAGGGCGAGGGAGTATTCTTTTTTCTCCCACGTCCACAGGGTGTACTCCAGAATAGACTTTTTTGTACTGAGCAGGGGGCTGATTTCGAGAGTGCAGGACACGGAGTACTCGGCCATTGCGATTTCGGACCATGCACCACACTGGGTAGAGGTAGAACTGGCGGAAGCACGGGACCAGCGCCCGTTGTGGCGCCTGGATGTGGGGCTGCTGGCGGACGAGGAGGTGTGCGGAAGGGTCCGGAAGGGCATTGAGAGATATCTGGGCACGAACGACACGGGCGAGGTGAAGGTGGGGATAGTCTGGGAGGCCCTGAAAGCAGTGATCAGAGGAGAGCTGATCTCCATAAGGGCACACAGAGAAAGGAAGGAGAGGCAGGAGAGGGAGAGACTGGTGGGGGAACTTATAGAAGTGGACAGGAGATATGCGGAGACGCCAGAGGAGGGGCTGTTGAGGGAGCGGCGCAGTTTACAGGCCCAGTTTGACCTACTGACCACTAGGAAGGCGGAGACGCAATGGAGAAGGGCACAGGGCGCGGTCTATGAGTACGGGGAAGAGGCGAGCAGGATGCTGGCACACCAGCTGCGCAAGCGAGATGCAGCCAGAGAGATTGGGGGAGTGAGAGAGAAGGGAGGGAACGTAGTGCAGAAGGGGCAAGAGGTGAACGGGGTCTTCAGGGATTTCTACAGGGAATTGTACCGGTCTGAGCCGCCCAGGAGGAGGGGGGGAATGGAGAACTTCCTCGATAGATTGAGGTTCCCAAAGGTCCAGGAGGAACGGGTGGAGGGGCTGGGGGCGCCGATAGAGATGCAGGAGCTAGTTAAAGGGATAGGCCAGATGCAGGCGGGGAAGGCGCCGGGGCCGGATGGGTTCCCGGTGGAATTTTATAAGAAGTATGTGGACTTGGTGGGTCCAGTGCTGGTGCGAGCCTTCAATGAGGCGCGAGAGGGGGGGGTTCTGCCCCCGACAATGTCACAGGCCCTGATCTCCTTGATCCTGAAGCGGGACAAAGACCCTGTACAGTGCGGGTCCTACAGGCCTATCTCCCTCTTGAATGTAGATGCCAAACTGTTGGCAAAGGTCCTGGCAACCAGAATAGAGGATTGTGTGCCAGGGGTAATCCATGAGGACCAGACGGGGTTCGTAAAGGGACGACAACTTAACACAAATGTCCGGAGACTGTTGAATGTGATTATGATGCCAGCAGTGGAGGGGGAGGCTGAGATAGTGGTAGCACTGGATGCGGAGAAGGCATTCGATAGGGTGGAGTGGGAATACCTGTGGGAGACGCTGGAACGGTTTGGGTTTGGGGAGGGATTTATCAAGTGGGTGAAGCTGCTGTATTCGGCCCCGATGGCGAGTGTGGTTACAAACGGGAGGAGGTCAGAGTATTTTGGGCTCCATCGAGGTACCAGGCAGGGATGCCCCCTATCCCCCTTACTATTTGCATTAGCGATCGAACCGTTGGCGATGGCACTGAGGGGTTCAGGGGGGTGGAGAGGACTGACAAGGGGAGGGGAGGAACATCGGGTATCACTCTATGCGGATGATTTGTTGTTGTATGTGGCAGACCCGGAAGGGGGAATGCCGGAGGTAATGGAAATACTAGCGGAGTTTGGGGACTTTTCGGGATATAAATTAAATGTGGGTAAAAGTGAGGTCTTTGTGATACACCCGGGAGATCAGGGGGAGGGAATTGGGCGGCTCCCCTTTAAGAGAGCAGTAAAGAGCTTCAGGTACTTAGGGGTGCAGGTGGCAAGGAACTGGGGGACCCTCCACAAGCTGAACTTTTCAAGGCTGGTGGAGCAGATGGAGGAGGAGTTCAAGAGGTGGGACATGGTACCGCTGTCGCTAGCAGGGAGGGTGCAGTCAGTCAAAATGACGGTCCTCCCGAGGTTCTTGTTTCTGTTCCAGTGCTTGCCCATCTTTCTCCCCAGGGCCTTCTTCAAGAAGGTAACTAGCAGCATTATGGGCTATGTGTGGGCACATGGCACCCCTAGAGTGAGAAGGATTTTCTTGGAACGGAGTAGGGACAGTGGAGGATTAGCGCTACCCAATCTTTCCGGGTACTACTGGGCGGCGAACGCATCGATGGTGCGCAAGTGGGTGATGGAGGGGGAGGGGGCAGCTTGGAAACGTATGGAGAGGGCGTCCTGCGGCAATACAAGCCTGGGGGCGCTAGTAACGGCACCATGGCCGCTCCCCCCCACAAGGTATACCACGAGTCCGGTAGTGGCGGCCACCCTTAAAATCTGGGGGCAGTGGAGGCGACACAGGGGGGAAGTGGGGGGTCTGATGGCGGCGCCACTGAGAGGGAACCACAGATTTGTCCCGGGGAACACTGGCGGGGGATTCCAGAGCTGGCACAGGGCGGGCATCAGGCAACTGAGGGACATGTTCATAGAGGGGAGGTTTGCGAGCCTGGGAGAGCTGGAGGAGAAATTTGAGCTCCCCCCGGGGAACACGTTTAGATACCTGCAGGTGAAGGCATTTGCCAGACGACAGGTGGAAGGATTTCCCTTGCTTCCCGATAGAGGGGTGAGTGATAGGGTGCTGTCAGGGGTCTGGGTCGGAGAAGGGAAGGTCTCGGACATCTACAAAATAATGCAGGAGGTGGAGGAGGTATCGATAGAGGAGCTGAAAGACAAGTGGGAAGCGGAGCTGGGAGAGCAGATAGAAGATGGGACATGGGCGGATGCCTTAGAGAGGGTCAATTCGTCGTCGTCGTGCGCAAGGTTGGGCCTCATCCAATTTAAGGTGCTGCATAGAGCCCATATGACGGGGACTAGGATGAGTCGGTTCTTCGGGGGTGAGGACAGGTGTGTTAGGTGTTCGGGAAGCCCTGCGAACCATGTACATATGTTCTGGATGTGCCCGGCACTGGAAGAGTTCTGGGAGGGGGTGGCGGGGACGGTATCGAGAGTGGTGGGAACCAGGGTCAAACCAGGGTGGGGGCTAGCGATTTTTGGGGTTGGGGTGGAGCCAGGAGTACAAGAGGCAGGGGAGGCCGGAATATTGGCCTTTGCGTCCTTGGTAGCTCGGAGAAGGATCTTGATTCAGTGGAGGGACACAAGGCCACCAAGTGTTAACACCTGGTTAAACGACATGGCAAGCTTCATCCAATTGGAAAGAATCAAATTCGCCCTGAGAGGGTCGGTACGGGGGTTCTTCCGGCGGTGGCAGCCCTTCCTTGACTTTCTGGATCAGAGATAGGAACTGGAGGCCGAAACAGCAGCAACCCGGGGAGAAAGGGGGGGGGGAAGGGAGGGGGGGGGGGATAGCAACAAAGGGAGCACGTCAGCGGGGGGTCGCGGGCAATGACTGCCCGAGGCCATCGGCAGAAAGGGAAAAACGGTTTGGTTGCTAGACTGGTAGCGCGGGGGGGGAGGGGGGGGGGGGGGGGGGGGGGAGGGTGGGGGGGTGCGCGTGGGGGAGGGCGTGGGGAGGATTTTCCAGGGGGGATTTGATGTGTTATAATTTAAAATGTAGTAGGGGTAAATGTTTGTATCGAAAAATTTCAATAAAAATTATTTAAAAAAAAAAAAAAAGAGTTCTGGCTACCACATCAGAGGGCTTGTATATTGGGATGGGGGGGGGGGGATGCAACAGATTCCCAGAACAGTGCTAGACCCGAAAGGGTTAAAGTATGCAAACAGGCTGAATAGAATAGACTAAGTACATAATAGAATAGACATGTCCTTAGGCCTAGATAGGGTACATTTTTCAGAGGGTCGGTGCAGGCTGGATGGGCCGAATTGCCTCTTTCTACACTGTAGGGATTCTATGATTCTATTATGCATAGGAGATTAAGGAATGATCTAACTCTGCCGTTTTAAGATGAATAAAGGAGTTGATAGGATTGGCAGAAACTATTTCTTCTAATCGGGGAGTCCAGACAAGGGGGCATAACCTTAAAATTAGAGGTACCATTAGGAAGCACTTCTTCACACAAAGCGCAGTGGGAACCTGGAACATTCTTCACCAAACAGTTATTCAAGACCGGCCCAATTGAAAATGTCAAAACTGCGATTGATAGATTTTTGTTCGGCAAGGATATGAAGGGTTGTGGTTATTAAGGGTAATGGAACCAAGCCATGATTGAACTGAGTGATGGAACAGACTCGAGGGGCTGAATGGTCTACTTCTATTCCTTTTGTGTCCTAATATCTTTCAGTCGACTCCTGTGGCATGGCTGAATGTTACTTAAATAACAGGCTGCACCAGGCTGAAAGTAGATATTTGACGTTTCAGATCTTCACTTGCGATTGAAAGGAGAAGGAATCACTTTGTTCCATCATAGCCAGTGTTCATACTTTGGTAGTGTCAGACACAAGATATTCCAGGTCACGAAGAGACTTTGGTTTTAAAATCAAACAAAAAGAAAACTTGACATTAAGAGAATTACTCAATGTCTGGATTAAGATGCTGATAATATTACAAGCGGACCAATTTACCCTGAAGTCAAATCATTCAGTCAGGGAACACACTGGTGTAAAAGATGACATATTGACTTTTCATTCAACAAGTCTCTACGAGTCTGACATAGTCACACAAAATCAATCCTATTCGAGGAGTCTCTTAATGGATTTAAATTAGTGAGTTACAAATACCTGCTTGCTAAAACTAAACTTAACTCTTTGTTCTCTGCAATAATTATCTTCTCGTACAAAATGTTTTCACTGCTATGTTCCCAATACCTTCCCACTTTGTTTCTCTAAATAACCATGAGAGGTTAATGAAACAAATTTAAATGAGTTAAATGAGAAATATGTTGGACATGTTGTTTTATCATCAGCCTCTCCAGCTCCAGATTACTGTGGTATTTTATGCCACCTCTGTTAGCCCATTTGTCAGTCACTACACACTGGTTATATTTGCGACTCTCCAATATCCACTTGGTTTTGGTGTGAATGTCCCTTCATTCATAACTCTCTGTGCTTTCAACCTTCCCCAACCACAATCAATCCAATGTATCAGGCTCAGCGTGCTCCCCTCACTCTTGAAGTTCTTTTTCCACAACAAACATGTTTTAATTTAAATTGTTAACATTTTACAGCACCCAATTCAGCATTTTAAAATAAATTTAAGTTGATATGGAATTATCAAAATTGTATTCATCTGTGCAGCAGTTTAATCATTCAAGGGAAATGATGAACGGACAAGTCTGTGCCCTTTAATAACTCACCGTGGAAAAATATTCTCTAGCTCCTCCCGGTGTGGAATATGTGGAACTACAGGGTTATCAAAGTGTAGAATTCGAAGAAACACTGAGCCAGCATGTGCTCGGAATCGATCGATCTTCTCAGCTGACAGTTGAGCCAGGTAGCACATCATTTGTCTGCAACTGCACAGACGCAGGAAGAAGCATCAACACTATAGAATTCTATGGTTCAATCTCTTAGAAGATTAACCAGCATCACAAAACAGAATACCTGGTCACTATCAAATTATTTTGTGCAAATTGGCTCCCAGTTAGAACATAGAACATAGAACAGTACAGCACAGAACAGGCCCTTCAGCCCTCAATGTTGTGCCGAGCCATGATCACCCTACTCAAACCCACGTATCCACCCTATACCCGTAACCCAACAACCTCCCACCCCTTAACCTTACTTTTTAGGACACTACGGGCAATTTAGCATGGCCAATCCACCTAACCCGCACATCTTTGGACTGTGGGAGGAAACCGGAGCACCCGGAGGAAACCCACGCACACAGGGGGAGGACGTGCAGACTCCACACAGACAGTGACCCAGCTGGGAATCGAACCTGGGACCCTGGAGCTGTGAAGCATTTATGCTAACCACCATGCTACCCTGCTGCCCTTACATTACAGTTCTTACATTACAGTGGTGACTGCAGTTCAGAAGCATTTAACGGGCTGGAGAATACTCATTCGGAAAGGAACCATACACTTCGAGGGACTTTGTCAGGAATGTGTGGATGGAGGGAGCGTACAAACCTTCAAACAAGCCATTTACACAGCCCCTCATGCATTGTGATGTCCTAAAGAGCCAATATTTAAAAGTTGTGGTCCCTATAATAATTTCAAAATGTAGCAGCCAATTTACACAGCAAACATTTCAACATCAATCTTCTTAGTTGTCAGAATCTATGATGTGGAGATGCCGGCGTTGGACTGGGGTGAGCACAGTAAGAAGTCTTACAACACCAGGTTAAAGTCCAACAGGTTTGTTTCAAACACGAGCTTTCGGAGCACGGCTCCTTCTTCAGGTGAACCACAGTTCACCTGAAGAAGGAGCCGTGCTCCGAAAGCTCGTGTTTGAAACAAACCTGTTGGACTTTAACCCGGTCAGAATCTATGACACAGCTGAAAACTAAACTGAATGCAGCAGAGGTATTAATTGTCAGTATTATTCAATACAGATAGTTTGTGGCCTGGTCCCAGGCTTTTGAACTCATCAGTGCTGAGGTCCATGATCGCATCTGGGAATAAAAAGGGATGGTCACACCTTACACCTTTTACAGAGTCAATGCATGTGCATGGATGGATGCTCTGCCAATGGTTAAAATGCATTCCCTATACACAGCAGAGATGCCACATGCAGATAATTGGAAGAAGCATGTAATAAACATCGACCTAGTTTCAATTATGAAAAGACATTGATTCTTACTAAAGTATAGCATCATCAATGTACAGATTATTTTCAGAGCCTAAAAACTGACAGTTAATAACGAGGATCAGTAAACTAAAAACAGCTGGAACCAATGAGGAATTTTATACTCACTTATCAGGAGTGATAAGCTGACGGTCTGTCTGCACCAGTAGTATTGTTAATTCCATCAAACTTGTCATGGCGGCTTCTCGTACCCTGTTGATAATTATAAAACTATAACTGGTACTGAGCTCCAAGAAATCTGTTCTTTACTTCAGACCAACCTAAAAGGTAATGGGTGATTTTTTTCAAATGTCCAAGTACGCGAATGACAATGCAAAAAACTCTAGCGGTGGACCACTAAGAGCTGACGCAGGCTCAAAAAGGTTAACAAAATGAGAACCCACCCAAATGTACACTTCTGACAGGTCATAGGAGGAAGGCCATTGAGGACCAAGATGAAGAGGAATTTCTTCATTCAGGGGATGGTGAATCTTTGGAATTTTCTACCCAATAGGTCTATGGAGACTCAGCCATTCAGTATGTTCAAGAGAGAGATCAGTTGGATTTCTAGTTATTAAAGATTAAGAGGGCTATGGGGATGGTACTGGAAAATGGTTCTGAGGTAGAAGATCAGCCATGATCTTGTTGAAAGGTGCAGCAGGCTTGAGGGACTGCGTGGCCCACTCCTGCTCCTATTTCCTATATTCCAACGTAATTTTCAAACTGCAGCGGGACAAGGGTTTCAAACTCAAGCATCTTTCACGTTGTAATAGCCTGCATGGGGCCTATGAGGTGGGAATCATCATCTTCCCATGGCCCTTGCGGAGTACGAGCTTCCTCCACCCAATTTCTACTAACCTCCGTATAAAAGGTCGGCCGGTAAGGAACCGACCAAAGAGGAACCCAGCAGGGATCTACCGGGTTGTGTATATCCTGCGCTATGAATATAAAACTATTTTCTTTATTTTACTGAGTGGGGACTCCCCATGTCCTTATTAAACTGACAACTCAGAGTAAACTGGCTTGCTGTTGACGCTGCAGCCTACTCAACTGAGCCACCTCCCCGATTGTCTGGACCGAGGTTTGGATTTACTTGATTCGCTATGTCTCTGTTTGGGCGGTTAGATGCATTTGAAGCTGGTGTTGAAGACAGAAACCAGGATGCGTTACTTCTTCTGGGTCTACAACAACACAGAGAAAGTGCTATATAGTCATACTGTTGATAGCCTACAGAGCGCATACATTTGAGGTGATTCGGAGTCTCACATACCCGGCAGCGTCAGATGCACAAACGTTCAACCAACTCATGGTAGAAAACGTAACCGTACCCCGACGGTAATCATTCAAAGATATCAGTTTAATACAAAGGAGAGGTCCCCCAATGAGTCGATCACCGAGTTTGTATCACAGCTACAGAAGATAGTCGGGTTTTGTGAGAATGGAACTGTTTTGTCTGATATATGCTATCCGATCGTTTGGTCTGCGGTATAAACAATATGGAAACACAGGACAGACTTTTGGGAGAAATCTCCCTGACCTTTCAGCGGGCACCGCAGATCTTCTTGTCCTGGGAAAGTGCAGAACGCAGCGTCCAAGAGATACAAAGGATGGAGGTGAACGTTTTGGGGTGTCAACCCTCACATGGTATCCCTGCAGTTTGGCCCAAATGCTGCAGAGACTCTGGCTTCAGGGCGAACGGCCGGCCACCGAGGCGTGCAACATTACTGGTCTCGGCTGAATGCGATTCCAGCCAGTGTGCAACATGCAGGCCGGCAGCAAGAAAGCTAGTGCTCCAGGTGCCCTGGCCGAGGTAGGCGTCAGCTCCGGGGCAGAACTTGCATCTGGATGACCCAAAGAGGCAGAGGATGAGCTGCAGCTCATCCTCTGCAGCTCATAGGGGCCACACGGGGCGCAGCTCAATGACCAATTGTCGGGGCTGAAAAGAATCCAACGTCCTATGGCTGCTCCTCCTTCTCATCGGTCGTCAAGGGGGTCTTCTGACATTGGGGTGGAGGGGGTGAGAAATGTAAGAGCCTGCACGAGGCCTACTGGGTGTGAATGATTTTCTTTCCCCGTGACTCTTTTGGAACACAAGCTCCTTCGCTATTAACCTCTGTATAAAAGGTCGGCCAGTAAAGCACTGACCAGAGAGGAACCCGATCGGGATCTATTGGGCTGTGTACATATTGTGCTGTGAATAAAAACTGATTTTCTTTATTTTACTCGGTGTGGACTCCCTGTGTCCTTATTAAACACGTATTAGACAAAATAAAAGTGTGCAAGATCAGGTAAAAAGAGGATACGAATTTTGAAGACACCAGAATTATTAGACTCGGAGGTCGACAGCACAGAAAAGCCCTTCAGCCCATTCTGTCTACACCGGGAAAAAAAACAACCACCAAAGTATTCTAATCCCATTTTACAGAACTTGGTCCATAGCCTTTTATGCTGTGGCATCGCAAGTGTACATCTAAATATTTCTTAAATGTTATGAGGGTGTCTGCCTTCACAACCCTTTCAGGCAGTGTGTTCCAGACTCCACCCACCCTCTGGGTGACAACATTTTTCCGCACATCCCTTCTAAACCTCCTGCTCCGACCTTAAATCAATGCCCTCCGGCCATTGATCCCTCCATCAAGGGGAAAGGTTTCTTCCTGTCTACTCTATCTATGCCCCTCATAATTTTATACATCTCAATTATGTCCACCTTCAGGCTCCTCTGCTCCAAAGAAAATAATCCAAGTCTATCCAATCTCTTTTCGTAACTAAAACTCTCCAGCACAGGCAACATCCTGGTAAATCTCCTCTGCACTTTCTAGTGCTATCACATGCCTGCTCTCACATGGATTTCAGAACAGTACCCAATACTCCAGCTGTGGCCTAACTAGCATTTTCTACAGTTCCAGCATTGCTTCCCTGCTCTTAACCTCTATGCCTTGACTAATAAAGGCAAGTATACCATATGTCTTCTTAACCACTTTATTCACCTGCCCTGCCACCTAAGGGGCCACTGTACATGCACACCAAGGCCCCTTTGATCCTCCATAATTTTGGAGGGAATGCTGTTCTAAGAGCATTTTTTATTCTTTTTTTTCTTTTTTAAAAATAAATTTAGAGTACCCTATTATTTTTTTCCAATTAAGGAGCAATTCAGTGTCCACCTCTCAGCACATCTTTGGGTTGTGGGGGTGAAACCCACACAGGACAGGGAGAATGTGCAAACTCAACACAGACAGTGACCCGGGGTCGGGGTTGAACCTGGGTCCTCAGCGCTGTTGGCAGCAGTGCTAACCACTGCGCTACCGTGCTGCCCTGGAAAACTTTTATTCTTTAAAATCCTTTTGGGTGCATTTTTCTTGAGAATGTACTTCGACCCCATCTATACTAAATTAAATTAGAAACCAGAGTATCACCTACTTGTCCTCACCAAGGGAAGCAGTAAACATGTAGTTAGCCTTCCTAATAGCGATTGAAAACTGGTTTACCAAGCTATCTTTCTAACCTGTTAATTCTAGTAAATTCATTTTTACGCCCACAGAATTATGAGAGAAAGACACAATTCAAAGAAAATAACAAATGCAGATAAACCTACGTAAACAAACTAAAGAAAACAATTCAGCTTTCGCAATTTACATTTTTGAGGAAGGCAGCGGCATTGTGGTAATGATTGACGCCTAAAGAGGAATCCAGAGGCTCAGGAGAATGCTCTGAAGACACAGGTTCAAATCCTACCATGGCAGCTGGAGGAGTTTAAATTCAATTTATAAATCTGGAACTAGGGACTTCCGGTGGTGGCTATGAGGGAGTAAGTCGCACATTTAGTGGCTCTCGCTCCGGAATGACTTTAAGACCTTTTTCCCTGACTTTTTTGAACTTTTGAGCGCTGGAGCGAAAAGCAATAGCACTCTAGATCTGAATCCATACAGAGTGGACTTAAGGAGCAGAAGGGAGCGAAAACAGGCGAAGAAGGGGCTGAACAAAGGTGGTGTGGAAGCTCAAGTGGGACGAAAGATGGCCGATGAACGGACCACGGAAAGGATGGTCCAGGCAGCATTGAACAACATGCTGCAGGTCATGAAAGAGAGCTTCGCAGCACTGAAGTAGGATAATTTGGAACCGCTCCAGAAAGCGGTGGAGAGACTTGACCAGAGGCTGGATGCTCAGGATAAGAAGATCCAGGCACTGGCGAAGACAGTGGAAGAGCAGGCGGATTTCCAAACGGTAGCGGACGTGGAAATTAGTAAGTTGAAGGAGCAGCAAGCAAGGCTGATGGACAAGCTGGAGGACCTGGAAAACAGGTCTCGCCGGCAGAATCTGAGAATCATTGGGCTCCCGGAGGGGGCCGAGGGAGTGGATGCCACGGCATATGTGGCAGACATGCTGCAGAAGCTGGTGGGGGATGATTTCTTCCCGCATCCGTTGGAGCTGGATAGGGCAGTGCAGGCGAGGCAGCCACGAGGGGGGGGGGGGGGGGGCCCGGGCGATGGTGGTCAGGCTCCATAGGTTCGTGGACAAGGAGCGGGTTCTACAGTGGGCCAAGAGCACGAGGAGCTGCTCATGGAACAACAGTGTCCTGCGCATCTACCAGGATCTGAGCCAGGAGGTGGCCAGAAGGAGGGCAGCCTACAGACAAATTAAAGAGATTCTGTTTAAAAAGAAGGTCAAGTTTGGGCTATTCTTCCCGGCGTGGCTTTGGGTCACATACCGGGAACAGCAACATTATTTTGACGACCCGGAGGAAGCGATAGATTTCGCTAAGGGGCATGGACTGGTGCCGAACTGAGGGCCCATGGACTCAAGTTAGAGTGTACTAAGGGATGTCTGCAGTTGTTCACAGATTGCCTTTCATGTCAGCGATGTCGTTCGGCATGCTCTTTTATTTGAAATTGGGGGTGTTCTTGTGTTTGTGTATGCCTGTTTGAAAGTTTTAAAGTTAAAGCCAAAGTGATAGTTAAAGTTTAAGTTTAAGTTGCTGGGTGCTGGGGGGCTGTTCGGGTTCTCTTTGCTTTTTTTTTGCTCTTCTGGGAATGCTGCTTTGTTCTTTGTTTGTTTTCTCTCTGTCTTGGTCCCAGAGCGATTGCTCGAACAGGGCTGTTCTGGGGAGGTGGTGTTGATGGACGGGGGGAGCGGGGGGACAATAGGTGTGAGACATGGTGGCGCCGGAGTTGAGAGCCACCAGGCTAGCTGCTTTGAGCTAGTCAACGGGAGCGAGGTGTGGGGTGTGTATACAGCCAGTATATGGCAGGGGTTAGGTTACAAGGGGTTGTTGTTGGGGGGGGGGGGGGGGGGGGGGATGATCTGCTGACGAGGGAGGGAACTGAACCAGGTTACAGGGAAGAGGTCGGGGGTGGGAGCTGCCAAGAGGCGGACCAGGGGAGGCGCGGCACGGGCAGGGGGTGGACCCAAGAAGGGGGATGGCTGATCGGCGTGGGGGAGGGGGCAGGTTGCCCTCCAGCCATGCTGATCATCTGGAATGATAGAGGATTAAACGGGCCGGTCAAGAGGACATGTGTGTTCGCGCACTTACGGGCTCTGAAGGCGGATGTAATGTTACTGCAGGAGACACATCTGAAAGTGGCGGACCAGATTAGATTACGGAAGGGCTGGGTTAGCCAGGTCTTCCATTCAGGGTTTGACACCAAGACCAGAGGGGTCGCGATCATGATTAACAAACGGGTTAAGTTTGAGGCGGACAGCACAGTTGCGGATGGGGGTGGTAGATTTCCTATGGTTCGGGGCAAGCTTGAGGGGGTGAAGGTGGTCCTAGTGAATGTTTACGCTCCAAACTGGAATGATTTAGATTTCATCAAAAGGCTGCTGAGGAAAATCCCCGACTTGGATTCGCACAAGTTGATTATGGGTGGGGACTTTAATACAGTCCTCGACCCCGACCGGTCGTGCTCCAGAACGGGCAGGGTCCCGGCAATTGCAAGAGAACTGAGAGGGTTCATGGAACAAATGGGTGGGGGGGGGTGGACCCCTGGAGAATCAGCCGGCCGACGGGGAAGGAGTTCTCGTTCTATTCACATGTTCACAAGGTTTATTCTCGTATTGACTTCTTTATTATGAGTAGGGACTTTTTGGAGGGGGTGAGGGATACTGAATACTCAGCGATCACTATTTCGGACCATGCTCCACATTGGATCGACCTGCTGGTCGGCAAAGAAAGTTATCAGCGCCCACAATGGAGGTTCGAGGTGGGATTGTTGGCAGAGGAGAGGGTGTGTGAGAGAGTGGGGAAATGCATGCAGGACTACCTGTAGGTCAACAATACAGGGGAAGTCTCAGCAGCGGTGCTCTGGGAGCCGCTGAAGGCGGTGGTGAGAGGGGAACTGATCTCAATCCGAGCCCATAGGGACAGAACGGATAGGGTAGAGATGGACAGACTGGTGCAGGAGATGACACGGACGGATAGGGAATATGCGGACTCCCCGAGGGCAGAGCTACTTAGGGAACGACGGAGACTGCAGGCGGAGCTGGGAGCGCTATCCACTGGGAAGGCCGTAGAGCAACTCGGAAAGGCCAGGGGCTCGGTGTACGCGTATGGGGAGAAAGCCAGCAGAATGCTTGTGCAGCAACTTAGGAAGAGGGAGGCGGCCAGGGAGATAGGGGCAGTAGTGGACGGGGCAGGGAACCGGGTAGGAGACCCAGCAGGACTGAACAGGGTATTCAGGGATTTTTACAGTAAGCTGTATACCTCGGAACCCCCCACGGGGCCGGAGGGCATGAGGCGCTTCTTAGATGGGCTGACATTCCCAAAGGTGGGCAGGGGGATGGTAAAGGGGCTTGGGGGCCCCGATTAGAGCTGAAGAAGTAATGGGGGGCCTGAAGGCCATGCAGTTGGGTAAAGCCCCGGGGCTGGATGGGTATCCAGTGGAGTTCTACAAAAGGTTTGCGAGTATACTGGGGCCGGTGCTGGTTAGGGTGTTTAACGAGGCGAGGGACAATGGGGTGTTACCCCCGGCGATGTCGCAAGCCACCATCTCGCTGATATTAAAACGGGATAAGGATCTGGAGGTCTGTGGGTCCAATAGGCCAATCTCCCTGATTAATGTAGACGCTAAACTGCTGGCCAAGATCCTGGCATCCAGAATCGAAGACTGAGGACCAAACGGGGTTTGTTAAGGGCAGGCAGCTGGTCGCCAATCTAAGAAGGCTACTCAATGTGATTATGATGCTCCCGGAGGGCAGAGAGGTGGAGGTAGTGCTGGCAATGGATGCCGAAAAGGCTTTTGACCGGGTGGAGTGGGACTATTTATGGGAGGCGCTGGGAAGGTTTGGGTTTGGAGAGGGCTGTGTGGACTGGGTTAAACTGTTATATGAGGCCCCAGAGGCTAGTGTAAGGACGAACAGGACGACATCTGAGTATTTTAGACTACACCGCGGGACAAGACAGGGATGCCCCCTCTCTCCACTGCTGTTTGCGTTGGCCATAGAACCGCTGGCAATTGCTCCGAGAGCGGCAAGGGGATGGAAGGGAATGGTCAGGGGGCGGGAAAGAACACAAGGTCTCGCTCTATGTGGACGACCTGCCTTTGTATGTGTCCGATCTAGCGGCAGGGATGGACGGGATTATGGAAATCCGAGGGGAGTTTGGCCGGTTTTAGGGCTACAAGTTGAACATGGCAAAAAGTGAGATGTTTGTGGTGCAGGCGAGGGGTCAGGAGAATAGGCTGAGGGAGCTACCATTTAGGCTGGTTGGGGAAAGTTTTAAGTATCTAGGGATACAAGTGGCACGCGACTAGGGTAAGATGCATAGGTTGAACTTGTCCAGGCTGGTGGAGCAAATGAGGAGTGAGTTTCGGAGGTGGGATGCACTCCCGCTGTCACTAGCAGGGAGAGTACAGACGGTGAAGATGACGATCCTCCCGAGATTCCTGTTTATTTTTCAGTGTCTCCCTATTTTCATTCGGTAGTTCTTTAAAAGAATCAATAAAATCATCCTGGGATTTGTTTGGGCGGGGAAGTCCCCGCGGGTAAAGAGGGGGATGCTGGAACGGAACCGTAGCGAGGGGGGGCTCGCTTTGCCGAACCTCAGCAACTACTACTGAGCGGCTAACATAGCCATGATAAGGAAATGGATGGTGGGTACGGGGTCGGTTTGGGAGCGGGTGGAGGCTGCTTCGTGCAGGGGCACCAGTTTGACATCCCTGGTCACGGCTCCCCTGCCGTTCCCGCCAGCCAGGTACTCCACCAGCCCTGTAGTGGTGGCGGCTTTGCGGATCTGGGGCCAATGGAGGAGGCATGCGGGGGAAGTGGGAGCGTCGGTCTGGTCCCCAATATGTGACAACCACCAATTTGTCCCGGGGAAGATGGATGGCGGGTTTCGAGCGTGGCGGAGGGTGGGGGTGGGAAGGATGGGCGACTTGTTCCTGGAAGGGAGCTTCGCGAACATGAGGGCGCTGGAGGAGAAGTTCGGGCTGGCGAGGGGGAATGACTTTCGGTACTTGCAGGTGCGGGATTTCGTACGTAGACAGGTCCCGTCCTTTCCACGCCTTCCACCAAGGGGGATCCAGGACAGGGCAATTTCCAGGAGTGAGGTAGGAGAGGGGAGTGTCTCAGATATTTATAAGGAGCTTATGGGAGCGGAGGACACAGGGACCGAGGAACTGAAACTTAAGTGGGAGGAGGAGTTTGGTGGGGAGTTGGAGGGAGGCGTATGGGCAGACTCTCTGAGGAGGGTAAATACAACCGCAACATGTGCCAGGCTCGGTCTGATTCAGTTCAAGGTGGTTCACCGGGCCCACATGACGGTGGCCCGGATGAGCAAATTCTTTGGGCTGGAGGACAAGTGTGCTAGATATGGGGGAGGACCAGCGAACCATGTCCACATGTTCTGGGCATGTCCAAAACTCAGGGGATACTGGCAGGGATTTGCGGACGTCATATCCCGGGTACTGAAAACAAGGGTGGCGAAGAGTCCAGAGGTGGCGATTTTTGGGGTGTCGAAAGACCCAGGAGTACAGGAGGGGATAGAGGCCGACGTTGTGGCCTTTGCATCCCTGACAGCCCGGCGACAAATACTGGTGGCCTGGAGGGACTCAAAGCCCCCAAAGACCGAAGTATGGCTGTTGGACATGGCAAGCTTTCTCGGCTTGGAAAGAAATCAAGTTCGCCTTATGGGGATCACTATCGGGGTTCGCCCGGAGGTGGCAACCATTCATCGACTTCTTCGTGGGGAACTAATCGTCAGCAGGGGGGGGGGGTAGAATAGTGTAGAGTAGGGGGGAAGAATAGGCGGGTCTATTTGCGAGAGTGGTACTGTTATTTGCACAATGTTTTTTGTAATTGGTATCTGCACATTAATGCATATTGTTACTGTTTACAATGCCAAAAATACCTAAATAAAATTGTCTGTTAAAAAAATAAATTAAAAAAATAAATAAATCTGGAACTAAAAGCTTATCTCAGTAATGGTGAACAAGGAATCATTGTCAATTGTCACAGAAAACCCCCCTTTAGGGGAAGAAATCTGCCATCCTTACCTGATCTGGCCGACATGTGACCCCTAGTCCAAAGCAATGTGGGTGATTATTTTTTTTTAAAAATATTTCTTTATTCTCCTTTTTCGCATTTTCTCCCCAATTTACACCCAACTGCCCTTTGAAATGACCCAACAAGAGCCTCAGTTGTATCATGCCATAACAGGAAAGTGAAAAAGGAATGAAACCGAACAGACCACCGGCATTAACCCAACACCAGAAATGCCAATGACACATCCTGCCTTGTCAACCTTGCAAAAGCCCTCCTTATCAATATCTCAGGACTTGTGCTCAAAGTCGGACTTGTGCTAAAAGTGGAAGTGCTGCCCCACATACTAGTCAACCAACAGTCTGACTCACAAAATCATGCCTTGCAGACAATGTCCCAGATACCTCCATTGCCATGGCTGGATATATCCTGTCCCACAGGTAGGATAGACCCACCAGAGATAAGCGGTACAGTGGTTTAATAGAGGGAGGTTCCCTGGGGTTCCTCAACATTGATTCCAGATCTGATGCAGTCTTGTGCATCAGGCTGAAAATGGACAAAGAAATCTACTGCTGATTACCACCTAAGGCTCCCAACTCAGTTAATGAATCAGGATTCTTCTGCGTTGAACATCAATTGGAAGAAGCATGGAGGGTGGAAAAAGCACAGGATATATTCTGGGTAGGGATTTCAATGCTCATCACCAAGAGTGGCTCGACAGTACCACTACTGACCGTGCGGGCCCAGTTCTAAAAGACATAGCTTTAATCTGGGTCTTTATTGGATGGTGAAGAAACCAATAAGGCAAAAACATACTTGTGCTCTTTCTCACCAATCTACCTGTCGCAAATACATCTCAATGGCAATATTGGTAGGTGTGACCACCACACAGTCCTTCTGGAGACAAAGTCCCATCTTCACATTATGGATGCCCTCCCTCATGTTGTCTGGTGCTAAATGGGATAGATATTGAACACATCTAGCACCTCAAAACCGGGCAACCCTGAGCCCCTGTGGGCCATCAGCAGCAGCAGAATTATATTCAACCACAGTCTGTAATCTTATGGTCTGCATATTCCCCACTCTGCCAATACCATCATGCTGAAGGATCAATCCTGGTTCAATAAAGAGTATGCATGCAAGTAGAAGACCTAAAATGGAGGTGTCAACGTGGCAAAGCTATGACACAGGACTACTTGCATGCCAGAGTAGAAGCAGCCTGCGAAAGACAGAGCTAAGTGATCCTACTATGGGCCAGAGTTTACAGAACACCAAAGTATATCATGGAGTTCACCTGACCCACAACTTAAAATAGATTTTGGTTATGGGGAGCACAAGTGCCCACTTTACAGGCGTGATGCAACAGAGAGCTCAAGTATGTTTAAAACAAAGCATTCTATGAATCCAGTTAACATTTTACAAACACACAGTAAGCAGTTTATGAACTACCAATCCTGATACTTTCCCAAATACAATATTCTATAGGTAACCCTTAATAATGTCCCAAACAACATCCATAAGTTAAATCCTTTTTAAAAATAGACAGCAGATTTAAATGCTCTACAGAAACAGGTATTACTTTGAAATCATCACTGATAAGCAGACATTCAGCTTGTAGAGAGAGATCATTATACAGCTGCTTGCGTTGAATGCAGCTCTCCGATTCTGAAACCAAAACCGAAAAACACACTGCACATGCCAGCTCAAAACCAAAGTGAAAGACAGACAGCCCAGCTCCACACACACACTGACATCACTGCAGCTATTTGATAAACACTCATTTCTTAAAGGTACATCCACCTGACAATCCCACAATTAAGACACAAAAGGAGGCAGTTGTTGGAGGTCATCATCTCAATCCCGAGGCATCACTGCAGTTTGTACCCTGACAAACTACCAAAATCCCTCAGGATCGGCAGAACCTCCCCATCCCCTCCACAGGATCCGAAATGTACAGGAGCAAATCATCCGCGTATAGCGAGACCCGATGTTCCACCACCCCCCTGAACCAGACCCCACCAGTTCCTCGAGGCTCTCAACACCATAGCTAGAGCTTCTACAGCTAGGGCAAATAGTAAAAGGGAGAGGGGACACCCCTGCCTCGTTCCCCAATGAAGCTCAAAGTACCCCGGCCTCAGCCGATTTGTACATACACATGCTACAGGCGCCTGGTACAACAATTTAACCCAGCCAATAATGCCTTCACCAAACCCAAACCTCCCCAGCGTTTCCCACAGGCACTCCCACTCCACCTGGTCAAAGGCTTTCTCTGCGTCCATCGCTGTTACCACCTCCGCCTCCCCTCCCTCTGAGGGCATCATAATAACATTCAAAAGTCTCCAGACATTAGTATCGAGTTGTCTGCCTTCAACAAACCCAGTCGAGTCTTCCTCTATCACCCTGGGACGCAATCCTTAATTCCTGTGGCCAGAATCTTAGCTAGCAATTTGGCATCCACGTTTAAAAGCGAAATCGGCCTGTATGACCCGCAATGTTCCGGGTCCTTACCTCGTTTAAGAATGAGTGAGATCAAGGCCTGTGACATTGTTGGGGGGAGGGTTCCTTTCTCTCTAGCCTCATTGAAGGTCCTCATCAAGAGTGGGCTCAATATTTTGGAAAATTTCTTATAGAATTCTACCTGGTAACCGTCCGGCCCCGGGGCTGTACCTGATTGCATGCCTTCCATACCCTTGATGTGGAGATGCCGGCGTTGGACTGGGGTGAGCACAGTAAGAAGTCTTACAACACCAGGTTAAAGTCCAACAGGTTTGATTCAAACATGAGCTTTCGGAGCGCAGCTCCTTCCTTAGATTCACCTGAGGAAGGAGCTGCGCTCCTAAAGCTCGTGTTTGAATCAAACCTGTTGGACTTTAACCTGGTGTTGTAAGACTTCTTACTGTGCTCATCCCAGTCCAACGCCGGCATCTCCACATCATGGCTACCATCGACACCGCAAACTGCCGGCTCAAAGTGGAGAGGATCTCCAGGAAGATTGCGCATATAGACACTGACATTAAGCTTCCATACCCTTGACAACCTCCTCCAATTCAACCGGGGCCCCCTGCCCCTCCATCAGGTCCTCTTCCACCTTTGGATACCTCAACTGGTCCAAAAATTGCCTCATCCCTTCCGCTCCCGTCAGAGGCTCCGACTCGTATAGTTTACTATAGAACTCCTTTAAGACTCCGTTCACCCCCCCTGGATCGAAGGCCATGTTACCCTCCTGATTCTTTACTCCCCCGATTTCCCTGGCCGCCTCCCTCTTTCGCAGTTGCTGTGCCAGCATTCTACTCACTTTCTACCCGTGCTCATAGACTGAACCCTTGCCTTCCTCAGCTGTGCTACCGCTTTCCCTGTGGTCAGCAGTTCAATCTCCGTCTGCAGACTCCGCCGCTCCCTCAGTGGCCCCGCCTTGGGGGCCTCCGCGTATCTCATGTCCTCTCGG
Organism: Scyliorhinus canicula; assembly: GCF_902713615.1. Classification (NCBI taxonomy): domain Eukaryota; kingdom Metazoa; phylum Chordata; class Chondrichthyes; order Carcharhiniformes; family Scyliorhinidae; genus Scyliorhinus; species Scyliorhinus canicula. Next base: position 48,059,327 of record NC_052163.1, read on the forward strand.
AGTATCTCCTCCACCAGTCTCTCCCTCTCCGCTCTTTCTCTCTTTTCCCTATGGATCGAATTGAGATGAGCTCCCCAGTGACAACTGCCTTCAGAGCCTCCCAGACATCTGCTACCTCACCCGTATCGTTTGTTTCCAGGTAATCCTGGATGTTCCTGCTAATCCGCCCGCAAACCTCTTTGTCCGCCAGCAAACCTCTTTGTCCGCCAGCAGCCCCACATGCAGTGTCCAGAAAGGGCGCTGCCCTCTCTCCTCACTAAGCCACAGGTCCACCCAGTGCGGGGCATGGTCCGAGACTGTGATTGTTGAATAATCTGTCCCCATCACCTTTGGGATTAACGCCCTGCTCAAGAAAAGTCTATGCGGGAATAAACCTTACGAGCGTGGGAGAAAAAAAAGAGAACTCCTTCGCTCTCGGCTGCGCGAACCTCCAGGATCCACCCACCATCTGCTCCATAAAACCCTTCAGTTCCTTAGCCACTTCCAGTCGCTTCCCTGTCCTGGACTTCGACCGTCCAGCTCGGGGTCAATGGCTGTGTTAAAGTCTCCCCCCATGATCAGGTTGTGTGACTCTAAGTCCGGGATTTTGCCTAGCATTCGTCTCATAAATTCCACATCATCCCAAATCGGAGCATAGACATTCACAAACACCGCCCGGACCCCCTCCCACTTTTCACTCACCATTATATACCTGCTTCCCCTTATCTGCCACACTTTTCCCAGCCTCGAATGCCACATCCTTACTGATCAGAATTGCTACCCCCCTGGTCTTCGAATCCAGTCCTGAATGGAATACCTGGCCTACCCATCCCTTTCTTAATCTCGTATGATCTGCGAGCTTTAAATGTGTCTCCTGAAGTATTGCTACATTGCCTTTAACCCCTTTAGATGTGCGAACACGCGCGCTCTTTTGACCGGCCCATTCAAACCCCTCACATTCCACGTGATCAGCCTGGACGGGGGGCTAATCCCCCCCCCCCCCCCCCCCCCCCCCCCCAGCCGCCGATTAGCCATCGCCCTTTCTTGGCCAACCTCGAGCCCGCACCCTTCGCTTCCTCGAGCGCCCTCACAGGGAGCCACCGCCCCCGCCCCTCAATTGGTAGCCCAATATTTATACCTCCACTGTCAGCAAAGCAGCATCCCCCCAACCCCCCCCCCCCCCGCCAACAGCCCCATAACCCAAAACCCCCTGCTAAGCACCAGCTGAGTTTGCTCACCCCCCACTACGCTCCCGAGAGTCAGCTCACCCATGCTGACCCTGGCAGCTCCTGGCCCTGGCGCCGATCAGAGTGTCGCCTCATTATCTGGACCCCTCTCCCCACATGAATAAAACAATTAAACTACCTCTCCAGCCCCAGCGAGTAAACAGTAATACAAAACGAAAAATAAACAGAAGACACCAACATTGCCCCGTGAGGTGTAGCACCCAAATTTCAACCCCTTGCTGAAGAGGGCCACCTTCACCAGGTTGAATCCAGCACGCCTCTTGGCCAGCTCCGCACCCAGGTCCTGGTAGATGCATATCACACTGTTCTTCCACCTGCTGCTCTGTTCTTTTTTTGCCCACCGCAAGACAAGTTCCTTGTCCGAGAAGCGATGAACTCGCACCACCATGGCCCTCGGCAGCTCATTCGCCTTGGGCTTCCTTGCGAGAGCTCTGTGCGCCCCGGCCAGCTCTGGGGGTTGAGGGAATACCCCCGTCCCTATCAGCGTCTCCAGCGCCTTGGGCACAAATGCTCCCGCATCCAACCCCTCCACACCTTCGGGCAGGCCCACAATTCTCAAGTTCTGTCTCCTGGACCTGTTGTCTAGGTCCTCCAGCCTCTCCTGCCACTTCTTGCGGAGGTCATCCTGAGCCTCCACCTTAAGGGTCAATACGAGCAACTCATCCTCATGGTCAGATAGCTTTTTCTCCATCTTCTTAATTGCTTTCCCTTATGTCGCCTGAGTTGCGATCATTTGGTCTATTGATGCCTTCATTGGGGCCAGCATGCCCTTTTTAAGATCAGCAAAGCAGCCCCAAGGGAACTCCTGTTGCTCCTGTGACCACTGTGCCCATCCACCCTGGTCTATACCGGCTGCCATGCCGTGCCTCGGCACCCGCTCCGCACGTTTCTCTCTGTTGGGTCTTAAACGCTTCACCCGGCCACTCCTGGTCCAGCTATCCATACAACAGAGAGGGAATCCTTTTGGCAGTGTTCGCTTCACCAATCTGCCCCAAAAAGTCCGTGAAAACTCCTGAAAAAAGGTCCGAGAGTCTGTTCCAGACGGGAGCTGCCGAATGCGCGGCCTACTCCTCCATGCCGCGACCGGAAGTCTCATTACCGCTTCTTAATTGGCCTTTGCGAGATCTTTTTGCAACTCAGCTGCTGGTATTCAGCTTTAATAAAGGCCATCAAGTCAGTTTGAAGCCTTTGAGCTTACCCTTCCCCCGCCTGCACGCTAATTAGTTTTAACACAAGAAAAAACATTTATTAAACATGGAAAAATTGGATTATAATACAATACTATCTTATTCAACCCTTAGCTTAACAAATACACAGATTTTAAAATGACAAAGTATATTTGTAGCGACAATGGTCTCATTGGCACACACAAAGCTCTTTTTTTAAAAAGCACAGATTGGCTGTGGTCAGACACATACTTCACTCTGAACCCAGGTTAGTGTTTGTGGATTTCTCCTCAGAATACCCCATGTAATTGCCATATTAGAGTTTCAAAACTCCACTCGCAAAACCACACTTTATAATCTTCTAATAGTGATGCTTTCCCTTGGCAGTTTGCATTCCGAAATCCAGTCCACATTTACCAAAAGACTCTTATGAACAGAGCTTCTGCTCCACGTTTACCAACGAATCGAGTCCAGGAATTTACACCTACCCCTTTTAGTATTTCTTCATCTTAAATGCCAATACTGTCTTCCCAATTACTTTAAAATTTGTTTTGCAGACTATAGTGAAACATTCTAAACTTTAGGATTACTTTTGAAACTTCTAGAAACCTAGCTTCTGGCACTGTTTAGCACAGGGCTACTTCACTGGCTTTGAAAGCAGACCAAGCAGGCCAGCAGCACGGTTCGATTCCCGTAACAGCCTCCCCGAACAGGCGCCGGAATGTGGCGACTAGGGGCTTTTCACAGTAACTTCATTTGAAGCCTTCTCGTGACAATAAGCGATTTTCATTTCATTTTCATTTCTCACCAGACGATTCCTTCTCAACTTTGTCTGTGGTGCCCATGAACAGTATCATGTTCTTTTTCCAGGTTTCTAGAAACAACCACCCTTCAGTTTCTCTGGAGCTTGCTTTCTTGCACATTACTCCATTGTACAGCTTCTCTTGCCTTGAGCAAAGCTGAGAGATCTTTCCTCTCCGGCTGTCTATTTGCAACTGCTCTGGCTTTCGGTTTAAAAAACCTAAGAACAAAGGAAAGCTTTTTGTTTTACAAAAGGCTAAGCAACGCCTGCATACCGCTGTTGGCCTATTGATTTTTCATGCCATAGCTCTCTCTATCACAATAGAATCCCAGTTGGATTTGAAACCTACCCCCCAATATACAAATATCTTTCTCCAGCATGAATCTAACTACAGCGCCCTTCCAGGAGCAGAAACATTAAATTAAATTCACTTAAAACTATTCCTTATTTCTACAAATATAAATCCCTTAAAATTACCTTTATTTTCCTAACAGTACCGACACCACAATGGACTTCAGCAGTTCAACAAGGCCACTCAACACCACCTTTTCAAGGGAATCTAGGGCTGGATAATAAATACTGGCAAATGGATAGAAAATTGTTGTGGTGAATGGCTGTTTTGCAGATCTGAGGGAGGTATACTGTGCTGTTCCCTTGGGATCAGCACGAGGACCACTACTGTTTTTGCTCTGGGTTAATGGTCTGGACTTGGGGATAGAAAGCACAATTCCAAAGTCTGCAGATGATTCAAAACTTGGAACCGTAGTAAACACAGGGAAACCTAGATTATAATTAGTCTATAAAAATACAGCAAAAAAACAATTCACTCAGCCCAACAAGACTATGCCAATATTCATGCCTCAAATGACCTTCCTTACTTCATCTCAGACTTATCAATATATCTTTCTATTCCTATCTTCCTCATCTACCGATCTAATTTCCCGTTAAATGCATCTTTGACATTCACCTGAACGGCTCCATGTGGCAGCAGGTTCCACATTTTCACTAATTTTCTCCTAAAATACTTCCTGAATTTATTAATTTTTTGAGTGGGATTCTCTGGCCACGCCCACATGGCGACCAAAAATTCCCGCCAGAGGCTAATGGACCTTTACTGGGCCGCGTCCCGCACGTGGCGATCTTGCATGGGCGTGACCGAAGAATCCAGCCCTCTGTCTTATATTTATGGTTCCTAGTTTTGGACGCCCAACCAGTGAGGAAATCTTCTCTGCATCTATATCGACCTCAGTGGACACCGTCATAATTTTAAAGACCGTTGTCAAGCCAATTGAAAAATCGAAGACCAAATATTTGGAAGATATCAAAGAATTATCTCTAGCACAATCATGTAGAAATAGGGCTGGACAGCTGGTTTGTGATGCAGAACAAGACCAGCAGCACGGGTTCAATTCCTGTACCAGCTGAGAATTCTGAAATCTCCCTCTGTGTACCCGAACAGGCCCCAGAAAGTGGAGACTAGGGGCTTTTCACAGTAACTTCACTGCAGTGTTAATGTAATCCCACTTGTGACAATAAAGGTTATTTATTGTTATTTATTTAAATACAGTTATTCATATTTTACCATCTCAGCAATAAGGGTGGTTTTGTATCTGTCATTTTCCTGCTATTTGCTCTGTAACCTTTCTGTTAGAAACAGTGACTCACACTGAATTACAGTTCCTTAACTTTTGAGAGCTTATAGGTTATTCAGCAATTGTTACCACAGCATAGCATGTTCCTCTCCTTACTCAGCATTCATTGGCTTATTTTGACAAGGGCTAGACAACAATAAAAAACATTATGAGTAGGAAAATAGCCAATTTCCCATCTTGCTAATAACCTGTGGCAGTTTAATTGGCAATCCAATGGAGATGGATCAAAATCACAGCAAAAATATCCCTCAGCACTTGAAGCCACTGGGGATTATATATATGTCAGAATAAGAATCTTATAAGCACATGTCAGCAGTACATTTGAGATGATTAATTTTAGATATCCACCACAAGCCTCACATCATTTTTTTGTCTTCTTAAATAGTGATATTGCTTTTTCCCTCGAGTAGGAAGGTACAAACAGCCCTGGGAAAGTGGAAACTAGAGCTCTCGCTCTGAAATCTGGGTTGATATATCGCAACATACTGGACATTCAGTGTGTAGCTTCCAATATATATGATTTTTTTTTTTTATTATTTTTTTACAAACATGCATGAAAACAGATTACAGCAAATAAACACCCCGGGAAACATACTTCCCAGCAATCAACTACACAGTCTGTACAGATTTTTCCCACCTCACTCCCCCGCGACAAACAGCTCCTCAAACACGGTCACAAACATCCCCCAACCTTTCTCAACTCCACACACCCCCCCCCCCCCCCCCCCCCCCCCCACTAACCCCCTGCAGAGCCCCTTAACTCATACTTTATCTTCTCCAACCGCAGGAAGTCGTACAGGTCACCCAACCAAGCCGCTATGCCCGGTGGCGATGCCAACCGCCACTTCAAATGTGCGCCATGCAATCAGAGAGGCCAAGGCCACGAGATCGGCCTTCCTCCTCTCTATGAGCTCCGGCTTCTCTGAAATCTCAAGATATCGCCACCAGAGGGACCAGGTCCACCTTCTCCTCCACTATCCTGGCTAAGACCGCGAACACTCCTGACCAGAATCTTCCCAATTTTTCGCAACCCCAAAACATATGCACACGATTCTCTGACCCCCACACACTCATCTACTACACCCTGAAAGAACCCACTCATTTTCGCCCGAGTCATATGCACCACCTTAAACAGTATCAGGCTCTTTGGGTTTGGGCAGGGATTTGTGGACTGGGTCCGGTTGCTATACCAGGCACCGCTGGCAAGTGTGCGGATGAATCGGGTGAGATCAGATTATTTCAGGTTACACCGGGGGGCAAGGCAGCGAAGTCCACTTTCTTCACTGTTGCTTGCCTTGACTATAGAGCCATTAGTAATGGCATTAAGAACCTCGGGGGTCTGGCAGGGGATAGTACTGGGGCGTTTTGAGCACAGGGTCTCGCTTTACGTGGACGATCTACTTCTGTGCATATCGGACCCGCTGGGGGGATTGGAGAGATTATGGGGATAGGAGAGGAATTCAGCTGGTTCTCGGGATACAAATTGAATATGGGTAAGAGTGAGGTGTTTGCGATCCAGGCGAGGGGGCAGGAGAAGAGATTGGGTGAGATACCGTTCAAGGTGGTGGAAGGGAGCTTTCGACATTTAGGTATTCAGGTGGCGCCGGAGTGGGCGTAGCTGCATAAACTGAATTTGTTTGATAGATTAGATGAGTGGGGACTTTTGGAGGTGGGACGCATTCCCGTTGTCATTGGCGGATGGGTACAGACAGTGAAAATAACGGTCCTCCCGAGGTTTCTGTTTGTTTTTCAGAGCCTCCCAATTTTTATCCCCTCGGCGTTCTTTAAAAAAGTGAATGCAGTGATCTCGGGATTTTTTTGGGCAGGTAAAACCCCGCGGGTGAAGAAGGTGCTGCTGGAGCAGGTTGTGACGGGGACTGGCCGGATCTTCCGAATTTCATTAATTACTACTGGAAGGCAAATATTGCGATGGTCAGGAAATGGGTAGTTGGGAACGGGTCGGTGTGGAAGCGGGTAGTGTCCACCTCATGTAAGTACACGAGTTTGCGGGGGATTGTTAACGGCACCTCTGCCATTCTCGCCAGCACAGTACTCTTAAAGCCCAGTAGTAGTGGTGCCCTGAGGGTGTGGGGGACAGTGGAGGCAGTACATGGGGTTGGACGGGCCGTCGGTGTGGGCACTAACATGTGATAACCACCGGTTCTCCCCAGGGGGGCTGGATGGGAGGTTCGGAGGTGACAGCGGGCGGGGCTAGAGAGATTTGGGGATCTGTTTATTTTTTTTAATAAATGTTTTTATTGGGTTTTTTTTGAGCAAGGTATAATTACCGTTATGTACACAGAATAAGAAACACATATATATATACACACATTTAGAGGAGAAGGGCACACCCTATATAGAAAAAAATACAATAACATATGCAATGGAATAACTGGTGGGGTATTGTGCACCAGCTCGACAGCGGCATCTCTGTACATCTGGCAAAATAACCCACCCCACAGAAGTAGGCGACTGCCTGCAGGAGGGCAGGGACTGGGGGGGCAAGCACACCTTTGGGTGCCGGGGAGAAAATCACAGCGTGCGATATTTGGCTGCTGTGTGCTGCTGTCGCCCGCCATTACCGGACGGGTCTCGCTGCCGTCCCACGTTCGCCCCCGCTTCTGCCGCTCCTCCCGTCCTCCATCTCCAGTTTCCTCGTTCCCCGCTCCTGGAGATGTCATGCACGTTTTGGCATCCAATGTCCTACCTCCGGCTCCCGCTTCCCTGCCCCCCCTCCACGGTTTGCCTCCCTCTCCTCAGGTTTAGCCGTCTCCCCCCCCCCCCCCCCCCCCCCCCCACCCCCACCCCCCCCTCCTCAATCTCTCCCCTCCAGCCCCCGGCTACCTTCTCCCAACCGTTTTCCCCTGAATCTTGGCCACCCGGCTATTCTTCCTCTTGTTCGTTGGCCACAAACAGGTCCCGGAACAGTTGCATGAATGGCTCCCACGTTCTGTGGAAGCCGTCGTCTGACCCTCGGATGGTGAATTTGATTTTCTCCATTTGGAGAGATTCCGAGAGGTCGGACAGCCAGAGTCTGCAGCTCTGGGCGGTGCTGCTGACCGCCAGCCAAACAGGATTCTACGGCGGGCGATCAGGGAGGCAAAGGCAAGGGCGTTTGCCCTCCTCCCCAGGAATAGATCTGGCTGGTCTGAAACCCCGAAGACCGCCACTATGGGGCATGGCTCCACCCTCACCCCCACCACTTTGGACATAGCCTCGAAGAAGGCTGTCCAGTACTCCACAAGTCTGGGGCAAGACTAGAACATGTGGGCGTGGTTGGCCTGGCCTCTTTGGCACCGTTCACATCTGTCCTCCACCTCCGGGAAGAACCTACTCATACGGGTTCTTGTTAAGTGGGCTCTATGTACCACTTTTAGTTGCATCAGGCTGAGCCTTGCGCACGTGGCGGTGGGGTTGACCCTATGCAGTGCCTCGCTCCAGAGTCCCCACCCTATCTCAATCCCCAGGTCCTCCTCTCATTTCTTTCTTGTTGCGTCCAGTATGGTGTCGGCCCTTTCTACCAGTCGGTCAGACACGTCGCTGCAGTTCACTTTATCTAGGATGCTTGCGTCCAGTAGGTCTTCCAGTAGAGTCTGTCGTGGCGGTTGTGGGTACGTCCTTGTCTCCTTTTGTAAGAAGTTTTTGAGCTGCAGGTACCGTAGCTCGTTCCCCCCAGCTAGCCGAGATGTCTGTCAGTTCATCCAGTGTTGCGATCCTGCCGTCCGTGTATAGGTCCCTGACTGTCAGTGTCCCCCCGACCTGCCTCCACCTTTTGAAGGTGGCGTCAGTCAGTGCTAGTGTGAACCTATGGTCGTTGCAGATGGGAGCCTTGTCCGACATTTTGGTCAGGCCAAATGGCTGCCGCAGTTGGCTCCAGGATTGGAGGGTGGCTGTCACCACTGGGCTGCTGGAGTGTTTTTTGGGTGGGGATGGGAGTGCTGCCGTGGCGAAGGCCCGGAAGGAGGTCCCCATGCAGGAGGCCTCCTCCGCACGCACCCACTCGGCCTCTGGCTGCTGGATCCATCCCCTTACTCGCTCGGCTGTTGCCGCCCAGTGGTAGAATTGTAGGTTTGGAAGGGCTAGCCCCCCCCGGATTTTGTTTTTTGTAGGACCTTCTTTGGGATTCTAGCATTTTTACCCCCCCCCCCCCCCCCCCCCCCATACGAATGCCATGATTAGTTTGTCCAGCGCTTCGAAAAAGGCCTTGGGGATGTAGATCGGAATGGATCTAAACAGGAAGAGGAACCTGGGCAGTACGTTCATTTTGATCGTCTGGACTCTCCCCGCGAGGGAGAGTGGGAGTGTGTTCCATCTTTGCAGGTCCTTTTTTACTTCCTCCGTCAGGCTGGTGAGGTTCCATTTGTGGATCCCTTTCCAGTCATGGGCTAATGAATCCCCAGATAGCGGAATTTGTATCAGGCTTGTTTGATCGGCAGATCTTTCAGGAGCGCAATGATTCCGTCCATGCTGCTCTGTGGGTCCGAGATGTAGAGGAGCAGGTCATCTGCATAGAGTGAGACCCTGTACTCTCTGCCTCCCCTTCAGATCCCCCTCCAATTTTTTGCTGCCCTGAGCGCGATTGCTAGCGGTTCGATTGCTAGTGCGAACAACAGCGGGGACAGTGGACATCCTTGTCTGGTGCCCCTGTGAACTGGAAGTATTGGGAGTTGGTATTGTTAGTCCGTACGCTCGCCATGGGAGCGTTGTATAGGAGCTTTACCCAAGTGGTGAACCCTGTTCCAAGCCCGAACTGCTCCAGTACCTCTATGAGGTATTTCCATTCGACTCTGTCGAAGGCCTTTTCTGCGTCCAGGGAGACGATCACCTCTTGTGTTCTCTCCCTGTAGGGGGTCATTATCACGTTCAGCAGGCGCCTGATGTTCGAGGTAAGCTGTCTACCTTTGACAAAGCCCGTCTGGTCCTCTGTGACCACCTCGGGTACACAGTCTTCTAGCCTTTTGGCTAGGATTTTGGCCAGCATTTTGGCGTCTGCGTTCAGCAGTGAGATGGGTCTGTATGACCCACATTCCGTTGGGTCTTTGTCTTTGGGGATCTGTTTATTGATGAGGGTTTCCCGCGCTTGGAGGAGTTTGAGTTGCCATGAGGAAATGAGTTCCGGTGAGGGATTTTGTGCGGAGGCAGGTTTTGATCTTACCACGCCTGCCACACAGGGGACTTCAGGATAAGATGGTGTCGAGAAGTGGAGTAGGAGAGGGTAAGATCTCAGAGATCTGTAACAAACTGATGGAATGGGAGGGCGCCCAATAGGGGAGGTGAAGAGAAATTGGGAAGAAGAGCTGGGTGGGGAGTTGGAGGCCGGATTATGGGAAGAGGCCCTGAGGAGAGTTAATGCATCCTCGTCGTGCGCCAGGCTCAGCCTGGTACAATTCAAGGTGGTCCACAGGGCACACATGACTGTTGCCTGGATGAGCATGTTCTTTGAGGGGGTGGAGGATAGGTGTGGCGTTGTGCATGGGGGGTTCCTGCGAACCATGTCCATATGTTTTGGGCATGACTGAGGCCGAGGGGTTTCTGGCAGGGGTTTGCTGACATCATGTCAGAGGTGTTAAAACTGAGGGTGGTGCCAAGCCCAGAGGTGGTGATCTTCAGTTTGTCAGAAGACCCGGGAACCCAGGGTTTGGGAGGACGACGTCCTGGCCTTTTCCTCCCTGGTGGCCCGGAGACAGATCTTACTAGGATGGAGGGACTCGGAGCCCCCGAAGTCGGGGGGTATGGGTTAGCGACATGGCGGGGTTTCTCGAACTCGAGAAAACCCTTGGAGGGGTTCATTGCAGGGGTTTGCTCGGAGGTGGCATCGTTCATCAACTTCTTCAAGAAAAATTAAGCTGTCAGCGGGGTGGGGGGGGGGAATGGAAGAGACAAATAAGGGCAGAAGAACCAACGGAGAGGTGGCTGGGGAAGATGGCGCTGTTTGTGTAAGCCATGTCGGCTGGGGTATGTGCTCGGGGGGGTTTGTTAGTTATATTGCTGTGTTTTTGTTGAAATTTGATGTTCAAAATTGTTAAAATTATAAATGACTCAATAAAATATTTTCTAAAGAAAAACTATCAGGCTCATCGTTGAACAAGAAGAGATCCCGTTTACCCTTCGCGGTGCCATTTCTTCTTTATCTTCACTAACCGCTTGCCTCCTTGCTCCGCCAGCCACTTGTATATATCCCAAATTCTTCCTTCCCCTTCCACATCTGGAAGCAGCAGTCGCTCCAGCAGGGTTTATCCCGGCAACCTCGGGAACCCCCTCCAGACCTTTCGCGCAAACCTGCTGATACCTGAACTCACTCCCCCTCAGCAGCTCTACACCTTCCTTAGCTACTCAACTGGCGAACCCTGCCTCCAAATACAGATCCCTCACCTTGACCAGCCCCACTTCCCACCACCTCCTGTATAAACTATCCACCCTCCACCACCACCCCTGGCTCAACACCATGATTCTTGAACAGTGGTGTTAACACCGACATCCCTTCCACCCTAAAATGCCTCCTCAACTGATTCCATATCTTCACCGTAGACTGCACCACCAGGCTCCCTGAATACCTACTGGGAGCTATTGGCAACGCTGCCTTCACCTTAGTCCTCAGAGTAGACCCCCTTACAAGATTCCGCCTCCACCCTCACCCACTCTACCCTTTCTCCTTCCCACCACCACCGTACCTTGTCCACATTCGCCGCCCAATAATAATGAAGCAAGTAACCTTCCCTGCTGCCTCTGCCTTCCAATATATATGAATAAGTACCGTTTGGCTGATAGAAAGATGATAAAGGGCATGGAAGGACTTCCATGTTACTACCTGCCTGATGGTTAATCAGACTGCAAATCTTTCCAATGCTTCACACACTTTTCCAAATGGGAAGCGTGAAGATTCAAAAATTACAACTTTCTCTGTTCCACTGATCTACCCATTAATCTCCGGTATTTGCCACTGGCATGATATCATAAACGACATAAAAGTAGCAGTGATTAACCTCCCGTCTGATTTCCCTCCCTACTTGTGCCATTTGCAATTCTTCAGATACTGAAACAGTCCGTGCCCAGGTGAAGCAAGATCTGGACAACATTCAGGCTTGGGCTTATAAGTACCAAGTGTCATTCATGCCACACAAGTGTCCAGCAATGATTATCTCCAACAAAAGAGAATGTAATTGTTTCTCTTTCACATTCAACTGCATCACTATTGTTGAATACTCCATTATCCACATTCTGGAGGTTATTGACCAGAAACTGAACTAAACCAGCCACATAAATACTGTGGCTACCAGAGCAAGTCAGAGGCTGGGAATTATGCGGCAATAACTTACTTATGACTCCCCAAAGACTACCCATCCACCACAAGTTAAGAGTGTGATGGAATACTCTCCACTTGCCTGGGTAAGTGCAGCTCCAACAACACTTGATGAGCTCAACATCATTAATAACAAAACAAACTGCGTGATCAACACCCTATCCACCATATTAAGCACCCTGTCTCTACACCATTGGTGCATTATAGCACCAATGTGTACTGCCTACAAGATGTACTGCAGCAGCTCACCAACCTTCCTTCGTATGCCATATGACGACTTTCTTACTGCTTTGACAACTAATAACTTCAGTTGTGGGTTTTCAGGAGCAGACTTCTCATAGCCATCAGGAGCACATCTCAGATGGAACCGACTAATTTCAAAGATGTCAAAATTTGATAAGTTGGGCCGCAGCAGTACTGACACGTGCAGTTACAAATATATTTTGCAGCACTCACATGGCACACAGTATAATGACATCTTACTTGTTACAAAGCATTCCATCCAAAAGCCATTTTAATAACATTCTTTTTCCTCCTTCTGTAATATATCACAAAGGAGAAAGTGCTAGAGAAACTAAAAGGTCTGAAAATTGATAAATCTCTGGGCCCAGATGGGCTACATCCTAGAGTTCTAAAGGAGATAGCTGAAGAAATAGTGGAGGCGTTAGTTATGATCTTTCAAAAGTCACTGGAATCAGGGAAAGTCCCAGAGGATTGGAAAATCGCTGTTGTAACCCCCCTGTTCAAGAAGGGAACAAGAAAAAAGATGGAAAATTATAGGCCAATTAGCCTAACCTTGGTTGTTGGCAAAATTCTAGAATCCATCGTTAAGGATGAGATTTCTAAATTCTTGGAAGTGCAGGGTCGGATTAGGACAAGTCAGCATGGATTTAGTAAGGGGAGGTTGTGCCTGACAAACCTGTTAGAGTTCTTTGAAGAGATAACAAATAGGTTAGACCAAGGAGAGCCAATGGATGTTATCTATCTTGACTTCCAAAAGGCCTTTGACAAGGTGCCTCACGGGAGACTGCTGAGTAAAATAAGGGTCCATGGTATTCGAGGCAAGGTACTAACATGGATTGACGATTGGCTGTCAGACAGAAGGCAGAGAGTTGGGATAAAAGGTTATTTTTCAGAATGGCAACCGGTGACAAGTGGTGTCCCGCAGGGTTCAGTGTTGGGGCCACAGCTGTTCTCTTTATATATTAACGATCTAGATGACGGGACTGGGGGCATTCTGGCCAAGTTTGCCGATGATACAAAGATAGGTGGAGGGGCAGGTAGTATTGAGGAGGTGGGGAGGCTGCAGAAAGATTTAGACAGTTTAGGAGAATGGTCCAAGAAGTGGCTGATGAAATTCAACGTGGGCAAGTGCGAGGTCTTGCACTTTGGAAAAAGAATAGAGGCATGGACTATTTTCTAAACGGTGACAAAATTCATAATGCTAAAGTGCAAAGGGACTTGGGAGTCCTAGTCCAGGATTCTCTAAAGGTAAACTTGCAGGTTGAGTCCGTAATTAAGAAAGCAAATGTAATGTTGTCATTTATCTCAAGAGGCTTGGAATATAAAAGCAGGGATGTACTTCTGAGGCTTTATAAAGCACTAGTTAGGCCCCATTTAGAATACTGTGAGCAATTTTGGGCCCCACACCTCAGGAAGGACATACTGGCACTGGAGCGGGTCCAGCGGAGATTCACACGGATGATCCCAGGAATGGTAGGCCTAACATACGATGAACGTCTGAGGATCGTGGGATTATATTCACTGGAGTTTAGGAGGTTGAGGGGAGATCTAATAGAAACTTACAAGATAATGAATGGCTTGGATAGGATGGACGTAGGGAAGTTGTTTCCATTAGCAGGGGAGACTAGGACGCGGGGGCACAGCCTTAGAATAAAAGGGAGTCACTTTAGAACAGAGATGAGGAGAAATTTCTTCAGCCAGAGAGTGGTAGGTCTGTGGAATTCATTGCCACAGAGGGCAGTGGAGGCCGGGACGTTGAGTGTCTTTAAGACAGAAATTGATAAATTCTTGATTTCTCGAGGAATTAAGAGCTATGGGGAGAGAGCGGGTAAATGGAGTTGAAATCAACCATGATTGAATGGTGGAGTGGACTCGATGGGCCGAATGGCCTTACTTCTGCTCCTATGTCTTATGGTCTTATATTTTTCCCAAGTAGAGACAAAAACAACTGGTGGCCAGGAGCAGGGAACTAGAAAATATGTTGTGTTATCAATCTACCTGTAGCAAACATCATCACAGATCCATGCTTGCCCAGGGCAATAGTTAGCTTGATGAGGAAGCATTAAATGAAGTACGGATCATATGATTGGAGCAATAAATACCATAGAATGACAGAAAAAGAACAGCTAGTAGCCCTGTTGCTCACTTAGGTGCCATCTATCAAGTCAAATTAATCCTGAATTCTGACCCCGTGAATGTCCGTGGCTCGTCTGTCTGTTGTGTCAGCTTCAAATGAAAAATGACTATAGAAGGAGCAAGCAAATAAACAAATGAGACAGACAGCAAGAGTGGAGACATGCTCAGATGTTTCAGCCAAACAAGTCCTCCTGATCTGCACATTTTCACTTCTTATTACTTTAACCAGCTGAGCCATTTAGATGTTATTAATGCATTTTAACTAGAAATAGTTCTATAAACCACTAATGCCACTTCGTGCCAGTGGATGGTGCTACTATGCTATAAACAGCAAATTTCAAAATAAAAATGGTAATGGGCATCACATCTTTTAAGTCCTAGGCTTTCATCTGCTCTTGCAGCCACAGTATTTATATGGCTAGTCCGGTTCAGTTTCTGGTCAATGATAACCTCCCCCCGGATGTTGATAGTTGGGCATTTTGTGATGGTAATGCCATTGAATGTTAAGGGGAGGGGTTCGGCACAAATGTTGTTTGCCATTTATCAGCACAAGCCTGAATGTTGTTCAGGTCTTGCTG
Source organism: Scyliorhinus canicula (assembly GCF_902713615.1). Lineage (NCBI taxonomy): Eukaryota > Metazoa > Chordata > Chondrichthyes > Carcharhiniformes > Scyliorhinidae > Scyliorhinus > Scyliorhinus canicula. Next base: position 48,074,430 of record NC_052163.1, read on the forward strand.
CATAAGGACATGGACTGCTTCAGTATCTGAGGAGTCATGAGTGGCGCTGTACATGATGTAATCATCAGCGAACAACCCCACTTTTGACCTTATGATGGAGGGAGAATCACTGATGAAGCAGCTGATTATAGTTGGGCCTCGGGCATTTATCCTGAGGAGTTCCTGAGGTTGATTGTCCTCCAACAACTGAAAATCTTTAACTTTATGCCAGCTATGACTCCAACCAGTGAAGAGTTTACCCCCGATTCCCACTAACTCCAGTTTTGCCCGGGCTCCTTGATACCATTAGTTTAAATGCTGCCTTGATGTGTAGCACAGTGGCTCTCAGCTCACCTCCACAGTTCAATGTTTTTGTCCATTTTTGGACCAAGACTGCAATGAGGTCAGAAGCTGAATTGTATTTTCTTATTCTTTCATGGGATTGGGGCATTGCTGGCAAGGCCAGCATTTGTTGCCCACCTCTAATTGCCCTTGGAAATGAGTGGCTTGCTTGATGATTGCAGAGAGCAGTTAAAAGTCAACCACATTTTTGTGGGTCGGGAGATTTCCTTCCCTGAAGGACATTAGTGAACCAGATGGAATTTTATGAGAATCGACGTTTCATGGTCACCATTACTTGAAACAAGCTTTCATTCCTAGAGTTTATTAATTGAATTTAAATTCCTCCAGCTGATGGGATTTGAACCCATGCACCCAGTGGATTAGCCTGGGCCTCTGAATGACGAGTGACATGAACATCAAGCCACAAACCTCTCCTATGGCTCTGGCAGAACCCAAACGGAGCATCAGCAAGCAAGTTATTGCTGAGTATATGCCACTTGTTAGCACTGTCAACGGCACCTTCCATTACTTTGGTGATGATAGAATTGGAACAGTTCCTCTATACATTCCTATATTTGGTTCCTATATCACAAATACATGTTCACATTTGTAGGCCTTCCCTAAACAAAAGTAATGACAGCTACCATTTCCTTTTGCTGTTGCTATTTGTCCTTTGGGAGCAGATGGAGAAACCATCCCTAGAAAGAATGAGCAAAACTATATTCTGGAGTATTTGATCGTATTGAATGGCGGAACAGGCTTGAGGGGTCAAATGGCCAACTCCTGCTCCTATTTTTTTAATGTTTCTACATTTCTATTTGAAGTGGCATAGAACATAGAACATACAGTGCAGAAGGCCATTCGGCCCATCGAGTCTGCACCGATCCACTTAAGCCCTCACTTCTACCCTATGCCCGTAACCCAATAACCCCATCTAACCTTTTTGGTCATAAGAAATTTATCATGGCCAATCCACCTAACCTGCACGTGTTTGGACTGTGGGAGGAAACCGGAGCACCCGGAGGAAACCCATGTAGACACAGGGAGAACGTGCAGACTCCGCACAGACAGTGATCCAGCGGGGAATCGAACCTGGGACCCTGGCGCTGTGAAACCACAGTGCTAATCACTTGTGCTACCGCGTTACCAAGGAGTCTCCCATCTCATTCATATTACAGTGCTGGCACCTGAAACAGGTGCTGTTGTGAGTTAACATGCTGCAATCTCAGTATATATAACAGCTCTGTTATAGCTGCATGAGGAATTCAGCTGCAGCTACTTTTCCAATTCCAATTCTCTTCTCGCACCTAATGGTGCACTAAGGCGCCCTTTTGTCTGTTTCCATAGTTAGTTATTCCTGGAACATGTCGCTAATCAGTCACCAGGGGCTTGGAGCTTGAGAAGCGCTACACCACATCAAGAATGGCTGACCAGGAGTCTCTCCCGCTCTCCCAACAGCCATTAGCATGTTGGAAGGAAGCATCTTGACACTCAACCTGCTTGGCTGTATTATGAACGTACTTTCCTTGGCCATCAAGTCCTGGGGTGGAACTTAAACCAGGAGCTTCGGGCTCAGAGGCAGGGACACTACCTACTGCGTCACAAGACCACCTGCAGCTACTATAGGCACCCTCAAATTATGAACCCCTAATTCTGAGTCTCTTCCAGACTATAAAATCTTCTTCACTTGCTGCTTATTTGCTACATGAGTGAATATATAGTTTCTTTTTCATTGTTGTATAGCCTTGAGCACTTAACTACTACTCTTCAATAATGAGGCTCAATAATGGAGCAAACAGGTTATGATATCAGTGATTGTTCCATTCCAGGGTAGTAGATCTTTTGTGGTTTGGAGCAGATTTCAGAACTAAAATCTGTGTGAGCAATGAAGGACTCTAAATGCACCCATCCACCTTCACTTCCTATAATTACTGGAGAACAAGGAGATAAAAAGAAATGTGGTTGGAAGAACAAAAATCACAAAGGTGATTTAATAATTCTAGAGATTAGACTTGGCACAAACTGGCCTTCTCTTTTCCCGAGGTGTTGATGTGAATGGTGACCCTGAATCTTCAGAGACAGTTTTATGAAAAGTTTGACCTGGCCAAAATGCTGTTCTGTCTATTTCTCTCAGAGGCTCACTGGAAAGGCCTTAAATTTTGACTGTTCAATTTTAATCCTGTAAATTAACTGAACTCCAGATTGGGTTCTCCTTACTTTCATTCCAAGGATTGTAACAGGGCTGTGCCTTATCAAAAACACTGGTGATCTCCTCGGGATGATTTAAAGTCTCTATGATTATTCGCTACTCTTTTTTTAGATTCTTGTTATGCCAGCAGCCTCACTGGACCAAGATCCAGGACTTGTCAGGATCATCAGGTCCAGTGTACGTGCCAGACTTTAACCAAATTAGTTTGCCTAAAATTAATTCTCTGGTTATGGTGACTGTATTTAATTCCTCCCTCATATTTTTTACTATTTCTGGGATGCTTGTAGTCTCCTCTACAGTAAAGGCCGATGCAAAATATTTATTTAATCCCTTAGCCATTTCTTCCCCAGTTTCATTCCCTAAGGGGCCACTTCTCTCTTCCTTTTAATATACTTAAAATTCTCTGATCGTCTGTTTTTATGTTTCTCGCTAGCTTGCCCTCAGTTTTTTTTTTTTTCTAAATTTTTAGATTAGCCAATTATTTTTTCCAATTAAGGGGCAATTTAGTGTGGCCAATCCACCTACTCTGCACATTTCTGGGTTGTGGGGGCGAAACCCACGCAGACACGGGGAGAATGTGAAAACTCCACACGGACAGTGACCCAGAGCCGGGATCGAACCTGGGACCTCAGCGCCGTGAGGCGGTTGTGCTAACCACTAGGCCACCGTGCTGCCCTTGCTTGCCCTCAGTTTATTTTCTCTTTACTGATTATTGTTTTTGGCCATCTTTGCTGCATTCTGAATCCATTCACACTTCTGGCCTACCACTAACCTTTGTCATCTGAAATGTTTCTGTTTCACTTAATACCTTCCTGAATTTCCTTGGTAATCTATGGTTGGTGTCAGGAATGTGGGAAATTAACGTGATTACAGTGAATTTGAGATGAAAATAAAATAACAGACAAGTAACAAGACTAGCAGGAATCTAGAGGAATAATGAGATGCAATTTTCTCAGTAGCAAGGTTAGCAGGAGTCTAGAGACAATGAGGTGCAAATGGCCATAGTGGAAACATTGTTTACCAGAGATCAGTAGGGCTATACAAACAACTTCCAAAGGCAAGCAATTTGAGATAGGTTAGCAACAGAATCCACAGAGGGGACTATTAAAGAGACTATACAATACAACTCCTAGCACTCATTGGGGAAGGAGGCTAGTTTTCTATTGAACAGTCAGACAGGCCAGTTTCATCTGTGATCCGAATCATGGCGGCCTGTTCCATCTAACATTTACGGCATATTGCAGATACTCTCCTCTAAAAGGGCAGCACGGTAGCATTGTGGATAGCACAATCGCTTCACAGCTCCAGGGTCCCAGGTTCGATTCTGGCTTGGGTCACCGTCTGTGCGGAGTCTGCACATCCTCCCCGTGTGTGCGTGGGTTTCCTCCGGGTGCTCCGGTTTCCTCCCACAGTCGCAAAAATGTGCAGGTTAGGTGGATTGGCCATGGTAAATTGCCCTTAGTGTCCAAAATTGCCCTTAATATTGGGTGGGGTTACTGGGTTATTGGGATAGGGTGGAGGTGTTGACCTTGGGTAGGGTGCTCTTTCCAAGAGCCGGTGCAGACTCGATGGGCTGAATGGCCTCCTTCTGCACTGTAAATTCTATGACATCTATGACTATGAAAAGACACAGTTTCCTGCCTTCACTGAACCAGGAAGAGACGAATTTCCAGGCTTGGTCACCTAAGTGGTATTGTGTGGTAAATATTATTTGCTTTGACCTATAAAGTTACTAAAATTGGATGTTTTAAAAAAATAATAATTTAGAGTACCCAATTCTTTTCTTTCCAATTAAGGGGCGATTTAGCGAGGCCAATTCACCTACCCTGCACATCTTTTTGGGTTGTGGGAGTGAGACCGACGTAGACAAGGGGAGAATGTGTAAACTCCACACAGACTGACCCTGGGCTGGGATTGAACCTGGGTTCTCGGCGCCATGAGGCAGCAGTTAACCACTCTGCCACCGTACCGCCCTCTGAAATGGAGTGTTGTTTGGGAAAAGTGGTATCTCAGTATGTTCAGGAAATTTGTGTATATATTGGGAACAACAGGTAACTTCAGATAACACACTGTGTTTAGTTAATCATATACTCAAGTGTCATTGTACATATTAGTGTTTTTGCGTATATTTATTTCTTTTACATTAATAAATATTCTTTATTAATTGTTGACACGACTGGAGCAGTTTCTCACTGGGTGGTTCATGGTTCCTCATATTATTCCAAACAAAAATGCACCACAAAGAACCAGTGTTTCAAGTTATCCTTCAGGATTTTGAGACACTCTCGCAGGTAACACCAGTGCAGTACTTAACAGTGTGAGACCAATTTATTTAAGCTGGGGAGTGAGTGTCTATGAAATCGAGTCTACCAGAGGAGCTAGGTGTGAAAAGCAGGTATTTGAAGTGAATAGAGCAAGTTGGATGTTCTTCAAGAAAACACAAAACGGGGAGAAATTTGCATTCGGGAAAAGTGAGAATTTGGATTTTTAGCCGGTAAATTTCAAAGGGAGGTAAGGAGGAGTTTACAACTGAAGGAAAGGTCATATGTAAACTTAAAGAAGTCGTTAAGTTTTAGTTGAGCCAAAAGTGGGGCAGGGGGCAATAGAGAAAATGAAAGGTTTTCATATTTTGCAGACAGTGAGGTCTAGAGAGATGTCGGATGGCATGGCGGCACAGTGGTTAGCACTGCTGCCTCACAGTGCCAGGGACCCGGGACCAATTCCAGCCTTGGGTCACTGTCTGAGTGGAGTTTGTACATTCTCCCCGTGTTTGAATGGGTTTCCTCTTGGTGCTCCGGTTTCTTCCCACAGCCTAAAGATTTGCAGGCTAGGTGGATTGGCCATGCTAAATTGCCCCTCAGTGTGCAAAAGGTTACGTGGGGGCACTGGGTTACAGGGATAGGGTAGAGGCATAAGCCCAGGTAGGGTGCTCTTTCAGAGGGTCGGTACAGGTTCAATGGACCGAATGACCTACTTTTGCACTGTAGTGGTTCTATGATTCTATATTGCAACCAATGATTTTAAAGATGAAAGAGAAAAAACATATTGAAGGACATTCTGAATTCTCCCTCAGAGTGTGGCCAGGCAACTAGGGAACTTTCACAGTAACTTCATTGCAGTGTTAATGGAACTTGTGACACTAATAAAGATTATCTAAACATGATAAACCTGATGCTCACAAAGAAATGATCTGCTACTTACAGAAAAAAACCCAGAATTGTCTGTACAAGTGTCTATTTTAAATAGGGATGATGTATAAAAGGATTCTGGTTAGAACCAAAACCCTACAATCTTGCAAATTTCATTCTTGGAAATTCTTCAAAGGAATTTCAACTTTTTGACAAAGCCGGGAATGAATGTAAACTGTGGGAGTGCTTTTAAGTGGAAGACTTCATGGTCATTTTGCTGGCGTCTGCATCCATTCAGTTTACTCAAGTATACTGCTTTTGGGGAAAAGGTTGCAAATTTTTTGCAGGGAACATTGTCTGAAATTGCCTGAAACATAAAAGTCACCCAGTACTGAGAAAGCAAAATATAGCTTTTCCATAAATTACATAGCATTCTTTAATACTAAATCGCAGCTATGTGACCAGTTTCTAATGGTTACTTATTCCACCTTAAAACGAGCCCCGTGTTCTAAAATCGTCGGATAATTTTTAGTTGTAGAATTTTTAAATATATATATTTATTTGATTTTTAACATTTTAAATACACAAAGCAACAAAATAAAAGCACACAAAAAAACCCAGCCCTCCCACCTTTATCCTTCAACATCCCAGTAACTCAAAACACCACACACACCCCACTCCGTCAACAGCCCCCATCCCCTCAGCAGCTGACAGTAACCAACTCTTTAAAGTGCAATATAAATAGACCCCATTCTCTTCTGGAACCCCTCATTTCCCCCCCCTCAAAATGGACTTTACCTTGTCCAAGCACAGGAACTCCATCAAGTCGCTAGCCATACTAAGGCACAGGGCGGAGAGGCTGACCTCCACCCCAACAGCACCCGCCTGCGAGCAATCAGCGAAGCAAAAGCCAAAATATCTGTCCCCACTCCTGTCTGCAGCTCCGGCAAGCCCGACACCCCAAATATGGTCCCCACATGCAGGATTGCCGACAAGGTACAGAAAAACGAGCCCTAAAATTTGTCTAACGTTGAGCAGGACCAGATTGGTCGAACTCCTCCCACACCGTTCACAAGCGTCCTCCACCCCCTCAAATAACCGGCTCACCCTTGACTTAATCAGTTGCGCTCTGAGTACCACCTTTAACTGTATCAACCTCAGCCTCGCACACAAAGTTGAGTCATTCTCCCTTCACATCACCTCACACCACAACCCTTCCTCCAGCGCCATCCCCAACTCCTCTTCCTACTTTGCCTTAACCCCCCTCCAACGACACCAGAGATCCAAAATCCTCCCATAGATCGCCAAGATGACCTCACCACCCCCTCAAGCCTCATCACCGGCAACACCCCCTCCAACAACGAGAAGGGCGATGCCACTGGAAAAGTCGGGAAAAACTTCTTCGCAAAATTCCGCATCTGCATATACCTAAGGCCCTGCCCCACAGAATCCCAACCTTCTCCATCAGCTTCTCCAAACTCGCAAACCGCCCTTCTAGAACAAAGTTCTTCATTTCCATCACCCCCCCGATCTTCCCATCCCCGAAACCTAGCATCCAGCCTCACCAGCTCAAACCCATGATTCTCTCGGATCAGTATCAGCTTCACCCTCTGTGGTGCTGGTTTAGCACTGGTGCTGTGAAGCAATAGTGTTAAATAGCTGGCTTTTAAAGCAGACCAAGGCAGGCCAGCAGCACGGTTCAATTCCCATACCAGCCTCCCCCAACAGGCACCGGAACGTGGCGACTAGGGGCTTTTCACAGTAACTTCATTGAAGCCTACTCGTGACAATAAGCGATTTTCATTTAATTTCATCCAACCCAATTCTAGCTATGGATATAATGTTTCATTAGATCACAGTAAGAAAAAAAGCTGCAGGTAGAGTTTATCGTGACATGAAAAATGTATTAGAAATGCCTTCAAATAACAAAGCTCAGTTATCGGCTTTTGGTATATTTATTGGAATTTTACAACTTAGAAACAGACACAACAAAGTCACAAAATAATACCATACATAAGCAGAGCAGTGAAAAGGCTCAACGAACATGGGTACAAAATGGAACAGGAGAACGATATCACAACTGGCTTGGTACAATCACTGCGCAAAATCGAATTTCCCACAACTCCACTAGAATCCAAGGGAAGAACAGGATAAAGTCATAAAAGTATGACATGGCATCCTCACACACCACAGTACTCGCAGCCAGATCGGGTGCACACCAACACAAAACCCCTCAACTCCAGCAGCACCACAGGCATCAGCAACCTAATATAGCCAGCTCTCTCGGATATCAGGCCCACCTGCACCAATGCAAAAGCTTAGAATAGATACATCATACCCAGCACTACATATAACCAAAGAAAGCCCACAAGAATCCCAACTCTCAGGAGAAGTTACAATCTCATCCAAAATTCAATCTAACCCACCAGAAGCTTCCCCCTCCCCCAAGACAGGGCTCCCACAATCCCTGGGGACAACAGGATACTGACCACAGCGCTGAGCCTGGCCAAACACAGCACTGCCCTTAAAAAAACCCACAAGAAATGATGTCCTCCGGACCTCTCACACAACCCCGATCCTGTACCCAACCAAGCCTGCGCTGCACATATCCAACCCCATGCAGGGCATGGCACACTTCCACTCACACAAGGAAAGAAAGGATAACTCTCCAGCCCGAGGCAGGAGGGGACCCCAATCCAGAGGAAGACGACAGGTCATGACACCCACCAACATTGACGCCTGGGAGGGAGGGCCAGTCCTCCTCCCCTCAAACCCCAAGAGCTTTAGAGAAGAAAATCTGAAATCCTTACCTGGTGACTCCAGATCCACAGTAATGTGGTTGACTCTGAAATGCCCACAGGGATAGGGAATAAATGCTGACCCAGTCAGCGACATCCACATCCCATGAACGACTAAAAAAAAAGACCCCCACATTCCACCAGGCCAAACCAAAACTAGTACCAGCACGACAGTCACACAGACGAGAGAAGAAATAAGAGACCCTGTGGGGGAGGACACACCCAAACCAATTCGTAGAAACAATTGCCATGCAAAGGATACCCAGGACCACCCTCAACCTCCATCCTCAACCAGATACCGATTCCACATCAGTCTGCTCGAATAACAGACAAGGCACTCTATTAGCTCCAATCTCCAAATAGATACAGAAAGAGACAAACTCGACCTGAAGGAAGAGAAAGACAGAGCCCAGTCCTCCCCAGGATAACAATAAGTCTGTCTAGGCTGATGAAGGATAAAAGCATAGATTCTTAAATTCAAATCAAAACTAAACAAAAGAGAAAAAAAAATCTAAAACGGATTAGGTGTGTCTGTGGATGTGGGTGGGTGTGTGTGTGAGGTGGGAAGAGGGTCATTCCCCCAGCTCCGGGCTCGAGCTCCACTCATTCCCACCACACAAGACAGCAGGTTGAAGAAAAAGAACACCCCCCCCCCCCCCCCCCCCCCCCCACCACCACCAGGATTATAAGATACTTTAAAGCATGAGCATTTTTAGGACTAAAACTTGCTCAAATCTCAGATTCCATATATAACTAAATACGTATTTGCTAATTCAGGATAGCCAACATTATAGGTCTTTGCATCCCTAATATGCATTGCCCTGTAGGAATAAAGGACAGCACCAAGCAAACAATAACCCGATCAACAGGGAGCAATGCCAGGATAACAACTGAATTCCAGGGCAGTCCTCAGGATAAATACATCTTCCTGGATGCACAAAGAAAGCAAAAAAAAGGATGAAAGCAAGATCAATGAGCACTTACAGGATCTTCCACGGATTCCAATAATTGAAGTACGAGACACAATCACTTCCATCATGCCCTCTCACCAACAACCAGGCAATCCACATCCAAGGATCCGGAAGGGACGGTAGCGGGATGGCCCCACGACCATCGCCTCTTGTGATGAGCATCAGGAACAGGATAATACAAGACCAGCAATCAGTCAGCCAAACCAACCACCAGCCTCAAAAATAGAACACAATGTGCTTCATCGAATCTGAAACGCCCAGTCTCCAAGTTGAGATCACCGAAACACAGCAGCCAATCCGTAAACCCACACTGGATCTCTTCCACCACCTCTTGACGGGGACCAGGCTTACTGTTGTGCCCCTCTCGGTCCACCTCTTCCTCTCCCGAATCGGTCAGGATGGACAACATGCCATGGAGCAGTCCACGACAGAACAGAGACAGGCCTCCTCCTGGAACGTGCTCACTCAAGTACAAGAAGCTCCTCATATGCCTCAAATGCTTCCCTGAATGCACCCTGCAGTTCTCAGAAGTGAGCCCTGACGTCTTGCACCTCAGAGCTGAGACCATCAGCCAGGAATACATCTCCGTTAGCAGGCATCATTCGGTGCACAGAGTACCTCAGGTAGGTTAAGAAGACAGTGCACGGCTGAGGGGATGCCCAGAGTGCACAGGAACCTGCTCAACAGCAACCGCACCAATGAAATCAGGACCCCCACCCCAGCTGGCACGGACAATCAAGGACGCTAGCACTCTATCTCGACTCTTCCATGCAAGAGCACTGACCAAACACTTATCAGGACATAGCATAAGACATGCACCCCGGGAAAAGACAAATACGGAATATGCAACAGGATGAAAAGACGGATTAAAAGATGAGTAGAGCGTGCAAAAACACAGCCACTTGCCCGCTTACACCACGCGACACCCCCTCCCCCGATACTTGTTTTGATTTTATCTATCTCTTGACAAGTTTGAATCCCTAGTCGCCACACTCCAGCGCCTGTTCGGAATGTCCAATTCACCTAACAAGCACATACTTAAGGACTTGTGGGAGGAAACCAGAGCACTCGGAGGAAACCCAGGCAAATACGGGGAGACGTGCAGACTCCACACAGATGGTGACGCAAGCGGGAATCGAACCCCGACCCTGGTGCTGTGAAGCAATAGTGCTAACCACTCTGCTACCGTTTGATACTGCTATTCTGCTCAGGAGATAAGAGTCAGGTTTATTTCAGAATTCAAATTTAACCATCTAATGTGGTGAGATTCGAGGTTTGTGGTTTACCAGTTCAGTGACCAAGCCACAGGAGGAACAATTTTATTGGGTACCGGCAAGCTATTTGACTCTGATTAATGGTCAATTAATTTTGTTGTTAACAAGCTTGTTGTCAGCTTATCAAGGTCCAGTTTGAAATTTTGTGTGGGGTTGCCGATAGAGTGCTACATCAACACAGTGGAGAAGGAAAAGAAAGCTGTAGAGGCGCCCCTGCCAAGCAGGGTGGTGGCCAGTGTCAGCTCAGAAGTTAAAGCATGCAGCAGAATGGCAGCAACACCAGGGCATATCTAGTTTCACCTAAACACCACTCAACCAGTAGTAGGACTACATGGTCTTGAACTCACTTTGATATGTCTGTGAAAACATAACCTTGAATGAATCCACTCACATCAACAATGTCTGGTGCACACCTGTCAAATGGTCTGAGAAGTGCCCTGCTTAAACACCACAGCTTCCCTTCAGCATTTCTTCCCTTCTTTGCAGTTGCACCATTAAAGCATGGAAACTCTCACATCTGGGATCTTGGCTCAACTTTTCCAGTATTATGAATAAATTACAAAGTGCACATTCATAGGTAAAATAAATCTCAGTCAAGCACTCAGTGCTCTGACTGACATGGTAGCTTTCACTCTGGTCACTTCCATGCTATTTTCCTCTGTGATCTTGCGTGAGGTGGAGACAGCCCTTCCACATGTGTCTGAAATACACGTGATACTTGGCCTCGTTGCAGAGCTGCCAGCAAGTTAATGCAGAGGCACCCTCGGTCACAGGCCTCTGTTGCATAGATGGTCCCTCAGTCAGAGGGGCAAAGGATGATGACGATGACACCCTGTGCTGGGAAGCGCCATCATTCTCATTGATGAATGCCCCAGCCCTTGGATTGCTTTTTAGATTGCTGAGGTGACCATCAGCTAGGGCAAATTGGCATCCATTCCAAGCTTCTTTACACCGTCAATGCCACAGAAGAGTCAATGCTGCAGAGCACTCAATGTCAGTGCACTGTTTCTGTATCCACTTTGAATGCTGCAACATGTGGCTCTTGAGTTCAAAGTAATAAGCCACATCCACAAATGCAAAAAGCTGAATGGCCTCCCATGATTATGTATTGCCTCAGGAAACACCACCATGTTTGCATACTGTACACTTCAAGCTGTTGATCCAAATAGAGTTGCATGCTTATGATTCCCATGGCCCTGTATCTGCACTCAACTGAGCGTGGCTGTGTCTGTCCTCCAATCATCCAAGGACATTTGCTCATATTTTCCTCTGCCTCCATCACCTTCTCCAGTACCCTAGTGTCACCTTTTCTAACTTCACGAGGGACCTACCAATGTCAGTGTGTCAGCGTTGGTTGAGGGTGTGCTTGAATGATTGACAGTGGTGGCTCTGCTGGTTTGATTTCTTCAGAGTGCAGTACCACTCCCTCAACCACCACCCCCCACCTGATGTTGCTGCACTGCCATGTTGTCCCTCCACAACAGATCTTGCGGGAGATTCAAGGAAATCATGAGAACTTACCTCTGACGTCAGAAGCCTCTGCAGAGTTGAGGCTTCCCAATGCAGCTGAGGTTTCGGCATGCTCTTGCACAGGGGTGCATTCCACTCCTTCCATGTACAGAATTTATTCTCTTTTCATACTGGCCTCCAAATAATCCCATTGCTTCATTGCTCAGTTGGTCATGCAGGGCTCCCCGTTCGATTTCCATTTTCATCTCCTCCATGGCTGTGAGAATGGGAAGCTGGGGAACTCTTCCTGCGTATGCCCTCTCTCGCGCAACCTGCACCCCCTACTCAAAGAACAAAGAAAAGTACAGCACAGGAACAGGCCCTTCGACCCTCCAAGCCCGTGCCGACCATGCTGCCTGTCTAAACTAAAATCTTCTACACTTCCTGGGTCCGTATCCCTCTATTCCCATCCTATTCATGTATTTGTCAAGATGCCCCTTAAATGTCACTATCGTCCCTGCTTCCACCACCTCCTCCGGCAGCGAGTTCCAGGCACCCACTATCCTCTGTGTAAAAAAAAAACTTGCCTCGTACATCTCCTCTAAACCTTGCCCCTCGCACCTTAAACCTATGCCCCCTAGTAATTGACCCCTCTACCCTGGGGAAAAGCCTTTGACTATCCACTCTGTCTATGCCCCTCATAATTTTGTAGACCTCTATCAGGTCGCCCCTCAACCTCCGTCATTCCAGTGAGAACAAACCGAGTTTATTCAACCGCTCTACATAGCTAATGGCCTCCATACCAGGCAACATCCTGGGAAATCTCTTCTGTACCCTGTCTAAAGCCTCCACATCCTTCTGGTAGTGTGGGCCAGAATTGAACACTGTACTCCAAGTGTGACCTAACTAAGGTTCTATACAGCTGCAACATGGCTACAAGTTAGTGAGACACAACCTCCCCCTCACAAAACCAAGCTGCCTCTCACTAATACCTCCATTTGCTTCCAAATGGGAGTAGATCCTGTCTCGAAGAATTATCTCCAGTAATTTCCCGACCACTGACGTAAGGCTCACCGGCCTGCAGTTCCCTGGATTATCCTTGCTACCCTTCTTAAACAAAGGAACAACATTGGCTATTCTCCAGTCCTCCGGGGCATCACCTGAAGACAGTGAGGATGCAAAGATTTCTGTCAAGGCCTCAGCAATTTCTTCTCTAGCCTCCATCAGTATTCTGGGGTAGATCCCATCAGGCCCTGGGGACTTATCTACATTAATATTTTTCAAGACGCCCAACACCTCATCTTTTTGGATCTCAATATGACCCAGGCTATCTACACACCATTCTCCAGGCTCAAAATCCACCAATTCCTTCTCTTTGTGGATTTACCCTCACCATCCTCCCCCAATCTAGGTTCTTCAGTTCCCGCCTAATATTGTTATAATTAACCTTCCCCCAGTTTAGCACATTCACCCGAGGACCACTCTTATCCTTGTCCACCAGCACTTTAAAACTTACTGAATTGTGGTCACTGTTCCTGAAATGCTCCCCTACTGAAACTTCTACCACCTGGCCGGGCTCATTTCCCAATACCAGGTCCAGTACAGTGCCTTCATTTAATACCTTGCCCATTTCCTCTGGCTCCACACATAGATTGCCTTGCCTATCCTTCAATGGGCCAACCCTTTCCCTGGCTACCCCTCTTGCTTTTTATGTACGTGTAAAAAGCCTTGGGATTTTCCTTAACCCTATTTGCCAATGACTTTTCGTGACCTCTTCTAGCCCTCCTGACTCCTTGCTTAAATTCCTTCCTACTTTCCTTATATTCCACACAGGCTTCGTCTGTTCCCAGCCTTCTAGCCCTGACAAATGCCTCCATTTTCTTTTTCACGAGACCTACAATATCTCTCGTTATCCAAGGTTCCCGAAATTTGCTGTATAGGGTGGATACGTGGGTTTGAGTAGGGTGATCATTGTTCGGCACAACATCGAGGGCCGAAGGGCCTGTTCTGTGCTGTACTGTTCTATGTTCTATCCTTCTTCCGCACAGGAACATGTGTTTCCTTTCAACTGACATTTGAAAGCCTCCCACATGTCAGATGTTGATTTACCCTCAACATCCTCCCCCAATTTAGGTTCTTCAGTTTCCCGCCTAATATTGTTATAATTAACCTTCCCCCAATTTAGCATATTCACCCTAGGACCACTCTTATCATTGTCCACCAGCACTTTAAAACTTACTGAATTGTGGTCACTGTTCCCGAAATGCTCCCCTACTGAAACTTCTACCACCTGGCCGGGCTCATTTCCCAATACCAGGTCCAGTACAGCACCTTCCCTAGCTGGACTGTCTACATATTGCTCCTTACAAACTCTACCCCGTCCAGTCCCCTAGCACTAAGTGAGTCCCAGTCAATATTGGGGAAGTTGAAGTCTCCCATCATAACAACCCTGTTGTTTTTACTTGTTTCCAAAATGTGTCTACCTATCTGCTCCTCTATCTCCCGCTGGCTGTTGGGAGGCCTGTAGTAAACCCCCAACATTGCGACTGCACCCTTCTTACTCCTGATATCTACCCAAATAGCCTCGCTGCCCCCTGAGGTGTCGTCCCGTAGTACAGCTGTGATATTCTCCCTAACTAGTAGCGCAACTCCGCCACCCCTTTTACATCCCCGTCTATCCCGCCTGAAACACCTAAATCCTGGAAGAGAAATCCTGCAAGAGAAATAAATAAGTATGGCAATGTTGGCCTCTCTCACCAGTGTCAGCATCTCATTTTAGTAAGGGACTGTATGTGTTAGTGCTGCCAGCTCCTCAGCAGCTCGAGGGCTCTTCACCTTTCTGATGAGTTGCAAACACATTTCTTCAATGTTAAGGAGCACCATGTGCCCTCGGTCTGCTCAGGAGGCATGTGCTGGTGGTTACAGATCTGGAGATCTGTTATTGGCATTTTGCGTTGTACTCACGTTTCTGGGATGAAGGGAGTCATCATAGACCTCGGGCTTCCATGGCAACACAATGTAGCTGCCACAGTAATGACTTTTTATCAGGCCCACAACTGAAGAATCCTGCCTCCATCACGCACCTGCCTCTTCTAATTGACAACCAAACCAGCACTCAAGCTAATTAGCAGCCTAACTTGGGCAAAACTGTGTGGGCAGTTTTTTAACTTGGGCCCCATAGTGTGGGATCAGTACCCACTAAAGATTTTGACATCAGATTCCCAACCCAATATCCAAAATTCCCACGATGGTCACACTGAAGTAGCATTTGAACACTTTCAAAGCTTCTGCAAGAAAATTCCATGACAAAAAATATTTAGCCTTAAACATCACAAAAGTACTTAGGTAATGCAATGCTATTAATATCAAGTGCACTTGTTTAGTTTTTGCAATAATGCATGCCTTGACACGAGAACACAGATTTGAACAAATTATGAATTTCTACCCTGAAACAACAAGTTGCCAACAGGAATATTACTGCAACTGCTGACATTAAGCATTCTTTTTACTGACTGTTTTCTGCGGTTTAGCAAAATATAGACTTTCAAAGTTGAAAAAAAATCCGAGCATGAAATGTATTTAGTTTCTAATGTGTCAAATGGCTTTATAAAGTAAACAGGAATTTGCATTTATTTAGCATCTTATAATGTTGCCAGGTCATTTTCAAGTGCTGCACAATAAAAAAAAAAGCCCACCTGTCCTCGCAGCTGCAGTTAAAGATCCCATGGCACTATTCAAAGAAAAACAGGGGAGTTTCTCCTGGTGACTTATCCTTGAAATTTACCCAAACAGATAATCTGATCATTTATTTCATTGCTGTTCATGGGAACATGCATGAACACAGATTTCCCTCAAAGTAAGTTACTAGCTGTTAAGATCTTTGGGATGTCCTGAGGTCATGAAAGGCCCTGTATAAATCAATGGCAAGATAATATGCTTTAGGTGGTATTGGTTGAAGACTTAACTTTGGCCAGAGATCAAAGAACTTACTTCTCTCCTTCAAGTAGTATCATGGAATCTTCTTCATCCATGAGAACAGGCAGCTATCTGGTCTGAGGTTCAGATCTCATCTGAAAGACAGCTTTCCCCATTGTGAAGCATTGCCTCAGTATTAGGCTGAACTGGTCACCGCCCGTGTGGAGTTTGCATTTCTCCGTGTCTGCGCGGGTCTCACCCCCACAAACCAAAATATGTGCAGCGCAGGTGGATTGGCCATGCAAAATTGTCCCTTCATTGGAAAAACATTTTTTTTTTTAAGAAAAGTGTTAGACTGAAGTATCATCACATGCTGAGCTCCTGGATTGGCATTTTAATCAATACGTTCCAAGATGTGGTGAGAGCGAGCAATGAGTCAAACTAACATCTCAATGAGTCAAATCTCAGGGAATCCACCTCCAGCTGTGTGTTAAGCAGAGATGTACAATAGCTGAGGAGGCCCAATGCCCACCTGAATAAGTCTTTATGTAACCCAATGTGCTGATAAACACATTCCGTGTCAAAATCAACAGCTTTCCACTTCCTTTATCAATTACACCCCGTCGTCGATCAATACATTTGAACATTTGCACTGGTTCAGCCATACTTGCGGGTTTTGCAAATCTTTTCGGAAGATCTGTGTCAAACGATGGATCGCCCAGCATATTTTTGGGGGCTATATCCCAGAATATTATGGGGTCTAACACCAATCTGATTGGCCAGTGTGGTAATTTGACCAGCTTTGGTCATAGGAGGTTATGCTGAGCTTCTGCAAGACACAAGTTATACATCGACTGGAATATTGTTCTGGGCACCACACTATCGGAAGGATTTGAATGCATTGGAGAAAGTACAGAAGAGGTTTTCATGAATAGTCCCAGGAATGAGAAACTTCAGTGAGGATAGATTGGAGAGGTTGTGACTCTGCTCCATGGAGAGAAGGTGGAGAGAAGATTTGGTGTGGATTTTCAAAATCAGGATGGAGCTAGACAGTAGAGAGGGAGAAACTGTTTCCCTTCCTAAAGGATCGAGAACGAAAGGGCACCGATTTAAGGTGATTTGCAAAAAAAGAAAATGTGATGTGAGAAAAATAATTTTCACGTAAGAAGTGGTTCGAGTCACTTGAAATGAAAATGCTTATTGTTACAAGTAGGCTTCAAATGAAGTTACTGTGAAAAGCCCCTAGTCGCCACATTCCGGCGCCTGTTCGGGGAGGCTGGTACGGGAATTGAACCGTGCTGCTGGCCTGCTTTCAAAGCCAGCGATTAACTGTGTGCTAAACCAGCCCTGGAATGCACTGATAGGAAGTGTGGCGGAGGAGGTTCAATTGAGGCATTTAAGAGGGCATTATATGATTACCTGAATAGAGACAACATGCAGGGGTGCGGTGAAAATCCAGGGCAATGGCACAAAGCTATACTGCTCATTTGAATAGTCAGTGCAGACACGATGGGCCAATGGCTTCCTTCTGCAATTACCAATTGTGATTCTGCGATTGTTATGAAGCTATGTCCCTTTTTTTTTTAATAAACGGGGCGAGATTCTCCGTCGGCCGATGCCGAAATTGGGAAAAGCGATTGGCGGAGCATGGGTCTTGCCCAAATCGTGGGCAGTGCCTGAATGCCATGGTCCGGTGCCTTGAAAGCGATGTCAATGCGTGCTATTCGACAAATACTATGAATACTGTTGGCATATCATTAGCAGGCCTGACCCAGTATTAGCTAGAGCCCCCGCGATGCTCCACCTCCATCGGGAGGAATTACCGATGACAAAGTTCACTTGTGGTTTCAAAAATCAGGAAACAGGCGCCGTAGCTGCTGAAGTCGAGAAAGGGATTACGGAATGTTCAACATCGCCATAGCGTGCTGACAGTTGTGCGGCTGGCCGGGGTCTTCTGCCAAGGCCGGGGGGAATAGCCGGGCGGCCAGGAGGTGGGACGTGGGGTTGGGGTGGACGGGCACGGAACACCATCGCCGCCGGCTGCTCACACCGCTGATTACCCACTGTGAACTTAATGCCACGGGTCATATGGGTGTCTCCTCAGGCCACCCCCCTACGCATCCTCTGGCCCCAGCCGACCCATCAATTGGATGTGCGCACTCCAGCGCCATCTTGTTGGCTGGGATGAGTGTGTGTGGGGAGTGGAGTAGTACTATGTGGCTGCAGCTTGTCAGCCTCTTGAGTGCCAATCCTGACCCTGGCAAATGGATGAACTAATCGCGCAGATAGATATAAATGGGTATGATATAATTGGGATTACGGAGACATGGCTGCAGGGCGATCAGGGATGGGAACTGAATGTCCCAGGGTTCTCAGTATTTAGGAAGGACAGGCATAAAAGAAAAGGTGTGGTGTGGCACTGCTGGTTAAAGAGGAAATTAACACGACATCTACCAGGTAATGCAGGAGGTGGGGGAGGCGTCGGTAGAGGAGCTGAAGGCTAAGTGGGAGGTGGAGCTGGGGGAACAGATTGAGGAGGGGACATGGGCGGACGCCCTGGAGAGGGTGAACTCCTCCTGATTTGGATGAAGGAACAAAATGTAACATCTCAAAGTTTGCAGATGATACCAAATTAGGTGGGAGGGTGAATTGTGACGAGGATGCAGGGATCCTACAGCAAGATCTGGACAGGTTGGGCGAGTGGGAAAACCAATGGCATGTGCAGTATAATTTGGATAAGTGTGAGGTTATTCATTTTGGAAGCAAAAACAGGAAGGCAGATTACTACCTGAATGGTTGTAAATTGGGAGGGAAGTGTGCAGCGGGACCTGGGTGTCCTTGTGCACCATTCACTGAAGGTAAGCATGCAGGTGCAGCAGGCGGTAAAGAATGGTATGTTGGCCTTCATTGCAAGAGGTTTCGAGTATAGAAGCAGGGATGTGTTGTTGCAATTATACAGGGCCTTGGTGAGGCCACACCTAGAATATTTTGTGCAGTTTTGGTCTCCTTCTCTGAGGAAGGATGTTCTTGCTCTCGAGGGAGTGCAGCGAAGGTTTACCAGACTGATTCCAGGGATGGCGGGACTGTCATATGAGGAGAGATTGACTAGGTTTGGATTGTTCTCGCTGGAGTTCAGAAGAATGAGGGGGGAACTCACAGAGACTTATAAAATTCTAACAGGACTAGACAGGGTAGATGCAGGGAAGACGTTACCAATGATAGGTGTCCCCAGAACCAGGGGTCACAGCCTGAGGATTCAGGGTAAACCATTTAGGACAGAGATAAGGAGACATTTCTTCACAGAAAGAATGGTAAGCCGGTGGAATTCATTACCACAGGAAGTAGTTGAAGCTAAAACTTTGAATATATTGAAGAGGCGGCTGGATATAGCACTTGGGGAGAATGGGATCAAAGGCTATCGGGAGAAAGCAGGATTAGGCTATTGAGTTGGATGATCAGCCATGATTGTGATGGGTGACAGAGCAGGCTCGAAAGGTAAAAAGGCCTCCTCCTGCTCCTATCTTCTATGTATCTATGTAAATCCGACACCGTTTTGCATTTGAATTGGTCGTGTTCTACGTTGTGCCGGTGCTAGCTCTTTAACAGTTCCTGAATTGCTCCGGGAGCAGTGCCAACTTTGCTGTTGTAGAAGTCCACTGATTCTGTCCTGGCGTCGGCACTTAGTCTCTGAAACTGAGAATCCCGCCCATAGTTTTTCAACTGCCTGGAAATGCTGCAGTTTGAACTGAAACAGAGAAAACGGCTAAAAAATGCAAGGCTACATTCCAAGGTGAAGGAGAAAAACCAACAAATCACTCTCAACGGGGTATGAAAAGAGAGACTTTTCCTATAATCCAGCCAACCATTGAAACTTGTAACTATCTAAGGGAGAGACATTAAAAATGCTAAGTGCTGGATATTTAACAATAGCTATCACAGACAGACACACCCAGAACTTCCCGGAAGTACACAATGGGTGAAGTATTTCTAGCAAGGCTGCCAGCCACTGCAGAGAGATTGCAAGTGACACAGGCAATGTTAAAAAAAAGACTTCAGCAAAGGAAGCAAGCTGTGAGCTCTCTCTCATTTGGAGTGTGTCTTTCCCGGTTTGAGAAGTAAACTCCACCAGAAACCGACCAGCGAACTGAGATCTCATAATAATTGCAACATCTTCTACATCTGACCACATCCAAGAAGCCAGTTAAATAAATTGGCCGCAGAGTTAAAGTCTAGACCCCCAGGACAATCAAAGGTCACTTATTCGTATATTATTTAACCTTTTTTTTTAAAAATTGGACTCCAGTTCCCCTTATTTCTGATAGCTGTGCATGCATGTGCGGACGTGAATGATTGCATGGAGGCCAAATGCTTGACGTTGTGTTTTTATTATTTTTCTCAGGTTTGGTGGTTAATAAATTTGCTCTTTCTTTGACTTAAAAAACCTTGTTTGATTGGGTTCTTTGTGCTCAATAGTAAATATATTCTGATATGGAAAAGACATATCAACATGAAAAAGAAACTAAAACCTTTGTTAATACCAATCAAGGAGGTTGAATAGAGGGGAACCAGTTCACTTCTCACCTGGTCATAACAGTTTAGACAAGTTTGGCTAATCCGGGATTACAAATGTGCAATTTAAATTTATCATTATTAGTGTCACAAATAGGCTTACATTAACACTGCAATGAAGTTACTGTGAAAATACCCTAGGCGCCTGTTGAGGTACACCGAGGGAGAATTCAGAATATCCAATTTTCCTAACAAGCACGTCTTTTGGGACTTGCGAGAGGAAACCCACGCAGACACAAGGAAAACGTGCAGACTCCGCACAGACAGTCAACCAAGCCGGGAATTGAACCCGGGTCTCTGCCACTGTGAAGCAACAGTGCTAATCACTGTGCTATCATTCCGCCCATGGGCATAATTCTATAAGATTTGTTATTTTGCCAATGGGAATGGTTGACAAATACGACATAACTGGAATTTTGTGCCATTCGAGTTTGACTCATTGCGATTTCACTGTATCTAGTTACAACTGCACCAATAAAGCATTGTTCATGTTGCACACAGGGCGGAATTGATAGGTTTAATTTTGATGTGATGTGCAGACCCCACATTTATGTTTACTGATGTTGGTCAAGAGACATTCATGCAAATTACGTCAATGGCCTAAAATGAAAGATTTGTTATTTCATGACAACCTCCAGCTGTTAACCTGGCATTAACATTCAGGCATAGATATATATATTTTTTTTAAAATAATTTTTATTGAAAGAGTTTTTCCATACAAACATTTACCCCTACTAATTTTTTAAATTATTTACAACACAATCCCTCCAGGCAAATGTCCCTCCCTCGCCCGCCCTCTCGCGCGCACCAGTCCCCCCCCCCCCCCCCCCCCAGGCAACCTTAACAAACAAGGCAGCCTACAGTTTCAGACATGAGCAGCGAGCAGACTTGCCCGCGTTACAGTCGTGCATGTCCCCCCACGACCCTTGCTGCCCCCCCCCCTCCCCTCCCCCCCCCTCCCCTCCCCCCCCTCCCTCCCCCCCCCCCCCCCCCCCCTCTCCCGGGTTGCTGCTGCCACGACCCCGAACGTCTATCTCTGATCTAAAAAGTCAAGGAAAGGTTGCCACCGCCTGGAGAATCCCTGTACCGACCCTCTCAGGGCAAATTTGATCCTTTCTAGCTGAATATAGCTAGCCATATCGTTAATCCAAGTTTCAACGCTTGGAGGCCTCGCGTCCTTCCATTGAATTAATATCCTTCGTCGAGCCACTAGGGACGCAAAGGCCAGTATTCCGGCCTCCCTAGCCTCCTGTACCCCCGGTTCTACCCCGACCCCAAAGATCGCAAGCCCCCATCCTGGTTTGACCCTGGACCCCACCACCTTCGACACCGTCCTTGCCACCCCCTTCCAGAACCCTTCCAGCACCGGACATGCCCAGAACATATGCACATGGTTCGCTGGGCTTCCCCGACATCTGACACACCTGTCCTCACCCCCAAAGAACCGGCTCATCCTTGTCCCCGTCATGTGAGCTCTATGCAGCACCTTAAATTGAATGAGGCTCAGCCTCGCACACGAGGAGGAAGAATTGACCTTCTCCAGTGCATCCGCCCACGTCCCGTCTTCTATCTGCTCTCCCAGCTCCCCTTCCCACTTGGCTTTCAGCTCCTCCCCTGATGCTTCTTCCGCCTCCTGCATTATCTTGTAGATGTCTGATATCTTCCCCCCTCCGACCCAGACCCCCGAGAGCACCCTATCACTCGCCCCCTTACTGGGGAGCAGGGGAAACCCCTCCACCTGCCGCCTAGCAAATGCCTTCACTTGTAAATATCTGAACATGTTTCCCGGGGGGAGCTCAAACTTCTCCTCCAGCCCTCCCAGGCTCGCAAACCTCCCCTCTATAAACAGGTCCTTCAGCTGCCGTATGCCCACCCTGTACCAGCTCTGAAATCCCCCGTCGATGTTCCCCGGGATGAATCTATGGTTCCCTCTTATTGGCGCCGCCAACAGACCTCCCATTTCCCCCCTATGTCGCCTCCACTGCCCCCATATCTTGAGGGTGGCCGCCACCACCGGGCTCGTGGTGTACCTCGTGGGGGGGAGCGGCCATGGTGCCGTTACTAGGGCCCCCAGGCTTGTGTTGCCACAGGACGCCCTCTCCATTCGTTTCCAAGCTGCCCCCTCCCCTTCCATCATCCACTTGCGCACCATTGACACATTTGCCACCCAGTAGTACCCCGAAAGATTGGGTAGTGCCAGCCCTCCACTGTCCCTACTCCGCTCCAAAAAGACCCTCCTCACCCTTGGGGTGCCATGCGCCCACACGTAGCTCATGATGCTACTCGTCACCTTTTTGAAGAAGGCCCTAGGGAGGAAGATGGGCAAGCACTGAAATAAAAACAAGAACCTTGGGAGGACCGTCATTTTGATTGACTGCACCCTCCCCGCCAGCGACAACGGTACCATGTCCCACCTCTTAAATTCCTCCTCCATCTGTTCCACCAGCCTGGAAAAGTTCAACTTGTGGAGGGTCCCCCAGTTCCTTGCCACCTGCACCCCTAAGTACCTAAAGCTCTTTCCTGCTCGCTTGAAGGGGAGTCTCCCAATACCCTCTCCCTGGTCCCCCGGGTGTATCACAAAAACCTCGCTTTTGCCCAAATTTAGTTTGTACCCCGAAAAGTCCCCAAACTCTGCTAATAGTTCCATTATCTCCGGCATTCCCCCTTCTGGGTCTGCCATGTACAGCAGTAGATCATCCGCATACAGCGATACTCGATGTTCCTCCCCTCCCCTAGTCAGTCCTCTCCACCCCCCTGAACCCCTCAGTGCCATCGCCAACGGTTCAATCGCCAGTGCGAAAAGTAGGGGGGATAGAGGACATCCCTGCCTGGTCCCTCGGTGGAGCCCGAAATACTCCGACCTCCTCCCGTTTGTCACTACACTCGCCGTCGGGGCCGAGTAGAGCAACTTCACCCACTTAATAAACCCTTCCCCAAACCCAAACCGTTCCAACGTCTCCCACAGGTACTCCCACTCCACCCTATCGAATGCCTTCTCCGCGTCCAGCGCTACCACTATCTCAGCCTCCCCCTCCACTGCCGGCATCATAATTACATTCAGCAATCTCCGCACATTCGTGTTGAGCTGCCGCCCCTTCACGAACCCCGTCTGGTCCTCATGGATTACCCCTGGCACACAATCCTCTATTCTAGCTGCCAGGATCTTTGCCAGCAACTTGACATCCACGTTCAGAAGCGAGATAGGCCTGTAGGACCCGCACTGCACGGGGTCTTTATCCCGCTTCAATATCAGGGAGATCAGTGCCTGCGACATTGTCGGGGGCAGAACCCCCCCCAGGCATAGATATATGAAATGCCACACAAAATAATGACGTGCAATTTACAATGTCAGATTAGCAGCTGGATAATATATTACTGCTATTATGGACAAAGACTTCACTGCACAAAATACTTGAGGGAAAAATAAATGTAAATTCTTGTTTCATTCAAGTGCAATCATACTTATATACTTTGTAGCTTGATGAAAACTTATTAAACGTGACACAGATTTAAGGTTATTGCCAAAAGATAATGTATACATGAGGAGAAACGTTTGCACAGTGAATGTTAAGATCTGGAATGCACCGCCTCAGAGTGTGGTGGAGGCAGATTCAATCAAGGCATTCAGGAGGGCATTTGATTATTATCTGAAAAGGAAGAATGTGCAGGGTTATGGAGAAGAGGAATGTTAATTCGGAAAGCTGGTTCAGGATGCTGAATGGCTGTAGCCATTCCCAATGATCCTGAATATGATGAATATTTATCCACTGGGAAAGAAATAGTACCATTTCACAGGCTCAAGTTAGTTCCATCTCATTCATACAATAGTGAAAAATCTTGCATTCCGATCAAATGCTTCGTGTTGAACCATCGAGCTCCAATTCCTCCTCAGAGTTTATTTAATTACTCACCTACTCCAGGAATCCATACACATTTAGGAGTTGATAATCAGTTATGGCATAAATAGCAAGAACTCCCAGAATTTTTAAATAAGTTGCAAACTGATTTACACATAGCTGAAAGCCTGAAGTACAAGGCTGAAGCATTCCGCATACAAGAAAGAGGGTATGCAATGTACACTTGCATTTTGGCAATTCGAGTATATTAAGTGGTTCGGTAGCTACTGCACAAATGGCTCATTTTAGTATGTTTCATCACAATGGTATACTTATTATCTATTAGTAGATTTCTCAGAAAAGGAATTGTGAGATTTTAAAGTGAAATCAGATACCAAATATATGTGCAAGATGATGCAACACATCAAACTATGCAAGTTTATGCTTGGGAGTGGAATACAAACAGGAATGGACAAACAAAATCATATACATACCATGCTCCAATATCTCCTCGACTGTCTGTAGTATAGTCATTCAAACAATCTAAAAGGCTATTATAGATCTGGGACACATTACTTCTGCAGATGACCTGATCATATGGTCCATCTTCATTCACCCCCACTGTCTTACAGACTCTAGGTCAAAATATTGGGGGAAAAATAGGTCAGAAAATAAACCAACAACTACAAGTTCAATTTAACAATGAGTTGCATCTTGTTTAGACACTCAAGAATATTATCTTTTTACAATTTTTAAATGTTGTTTCTTCCTCCATTCATTAGTTCCCCAACCCATCTACCACCCAAGACCAGTGGAACTAGATCCAAATACTGCTTTGAGTTGGCCAGCAGAATTGCAATAGCTTCAGGCTAGACATAACGCTTCCTCTATTTTTTATTCATGATGTGGAGATGCCAGCGCTGGACTGGGGTGAGCACAGTAAGAAGTCTTACAACACCAGGTTAAAGTCCAACAGGTTTGTTTCGAATCACTAGCTTTCGGAGCGCAGCTCCTTCCTCAGGTGAATATCTATTTTTTATTATTTGTCTTTCACCATTATTTATTCCCCACAGATAAATAGCAATGCAAGTCAAACCTCCAATTATCTTCGTGCACTTAAATAGGAACAGCGTTTTGAGAAAGAGAGCTAAGATAGTTTGTACTTGTTTGGAAAGCGATTAAGCACTACTTTTTCTAGAATTGTCGCGGGAAAACAGACGGACTGATCATTTCTAATGAAAGAGTCATATCTGTTGTTGATTTTAAATCTGAGATAGGTAAGATTTTTGTTAAGCAAAAATATTGAGACATGGGCCAAAGGCAGGTATATGGAGTTAGGTCACAGATCAGCCATGATTTCATTGAACGGCGAAAAAGCCTGGAGGGGCTACTTCTGGTCCTATGTTCCCAGTTAGTTTGCATTGCATAATGGGAACAGAATTAAAACTGTTGTGGAAACACAAAGTAAGCAACAAAAGATTTACAAGATATTGAAGAGTACACTTTTCAGTTAACTAATTTCATTAAGCTGCCCGTGACCTTGATAAAATGTTATCATGTTTCCAAAAGTTAAACGAGTCTCCAATCTTATCAAAATCAGTAAATTGTTTGACTGGTTTACTTCCCCTCCACCCCAAGTAATTTAAGTGCATGCCTCAGCAGTCAGAATGTAAGATTACAATTTAGTATATCAAAACAAAAAATGGTGAAAATACTCAGCAGGTCTGACAGCATCTGAGGCGAGAGACAGAGTTCATGTTTCAGGTTGATGACTCTTCATCATAACTATCTGTTTCTCTTTCCACAGGTGCTGACTGACCAGCTGAGTATTTTCAGCATTTTATGTTTTTATTTCAGATTTCCAGCATCTGCCGCAATTTGCTTGTGTTATAATTTAGTACATTGCCCCGAGTAAGTTACAATAATTCATACTGAGCAATGGCTTTCAGTGCATCTCTTCTGGCTTCTGCAAAGGTGGTATCTTTCACTGTCATCCAGGTGACCCTCTGTAGTCCTTCTAATACCTGCAAAAAGCCAAAAAATATTATCCAGATGCAAATCAGGAAAAACCAATAGCAGTATATATATTATGGCATCGCAGTAAGACGAATATGATTGTTCATCTTAACAGTTCAAAGAGATATACGAAACAGATAATTTTTTCAAAAAAGGACACTTCACTCTTTATGATGAGTACAATTAAACAACAGAAACAAACTCCTGCTAATCAGTTAAATTAATTTCACAATTCACCATTACAGTCTACTACATGCTTGTGACTATCAGTAAAATATTTCCAGTGCAATTATTAATACTCATTTTAGTGAGACTAGTACTACTCGGGATGTTATAACACTGATTTCTTCTAAATGTAAGAATACTTGCTTTCCAGATTTTTTGAAAACACAGACTGAACACTTATAGGATTTAAAGAATTGTGACAGAGTTGGGAGAACAACTTTGGAAGAGAGTTGGGCAACAAATGGTTTTAGGTAAAGGCAGATGATTTTTAAGGGTAGACTTTGGAATGCAAATCTATAATTAATATGCCTGTGAGTCAAGCCATCCAGCAGCAGAGTCCATCTATTGTTTGCTTAGCAGTGTTTTCTGATATTCACAACCTGAAAGAAAAATATGCTCCATTTTCAGGCAGCTGGTTTCTCTTTCTTGAAACACAAAAAAGGAGCAGGGGAAGGAGCAATCAAAGGAGGAATCATTGCCAGAGTGTCTACATTAAATTTGTTTAAGTGCGGAGTTGAGGGTGAAATGCCGCACAATTGGAAACTGGGACAGTTGGCCGTGTTGAATGCAGCAGGGAAGTCAAACAATATGAATAGAGATCAGGAAGAAATATTAGTCGCAGAGAATCTTTTCGATTTTGATTATGTAGCGTCAGTACTGCAGCCACTATAGACAAGTATCAAAATGGGAGGCCATGTGAGTAACATAGTTGCATGTGCAAGGGTCCTTCCTGTTTATTTCCTTTGTTCCCATTTCTTTCATGTTATTTTATTATTTTGGTCCGTGGACCTATAATCGGGAAGTGCCTTCAAGCAGACGACTCAAAGTTGAAACTGCCTGCTTGTCAGGACACTGTTCCCAGGCTTCATTTTGGGAGAGGAGAAACTAGACTCCTTGCCACCTAGTGGATCTTAGGAACCAGTGGGGCAAGTTGGAAAGGATGGAAAAGGGGTAGTAGTTGCTCATGGGCATGGTGGTTAGCACTGCTGCCTCACAGTGCCAGGGATCCGGGTTCAAATCCGGCTTTGGGTGACTCTCCGTGTGGAGTCTGCACATTATCCCCATGTTTGCGTGGGTTTCCCCAGGTGCTCCAGTTTCCTCCACAGTCCAAAGATGTGCAGGTTAGGTAGATTGGCTAAAAGCGCCCTAAGATGTGTAGGTTAGGTGGGGTTATGGAGATAGGGTAAGGGATTCGGCCTAGGTTAGGTACTCTTTCAGAATGTAGGTGCAGACTCCATGGGTCGAATTACCTCCTTCTGCACTGTAGGGATTCTATGATCAGTTACATTTTCTGTCCGTTTAATTATAATACTGTACATAATAAAAGCTTATTTGTGTTTTAAAGTTACAAACCTGGTGACTGTAATTTATTGGGCTCAACCAAGGACCTCGCATATTTGAATAAAATCTAATTTCACCTGTGTTGCGGTTCAGGGTGCAAATGGGGCTGGAATTAACTGCGCATTAGCACAGGGTGGCTACATCTTGTTTGGTGTTTTAAAGATGGACAGAATGTGGAAGATTTCAAATTTAAGCTGAATAGGACAAAGGTGTTATAATCTTTTATGGCGTTATCAATCTACAATTCAACTTACAAGTTAAAAAAATTATCAGGATTCTAGCAGAGCTGGAATGTTTCTCATCATCAATTGGGCAAGGAAAATCTCTTTCTTGCTTTGGCAAGCAGATGATCAAATCATCTTCCAAGTAACAGTAATACATTCAGCCTATATTTCATTGATCAACCAATTGGGGGGAAATGCTCAACTCCTAAAAATGACTGGATCTACAAGACTAATTAAGTCTGTTTCCTAACTGATAAAAATTATACTTTTCTTGCTCTCCAAGCCCAGCAACTACAAATGGCTTGATGCTCACCTCCAGTACTGTAATTTCTCCAATAGTCTTCTAATTTGTATCGCAGCGCTTGAATTTAGACAAAAGTGCTGCTCCCTCACTCACTTCAGAGCCATTATTGCCATCACTCTCCTCCTCCAAGGAGTATAGGGCCATTTTCAAAAGTGCCAATCATTGTTTTAAAATTGTCCCACTGCCTCATCCCACCCCATTCATAGACTTCGTGTTCATAACAGCTGACTTCTCCTTGCCCCTCGCTTCTTCTGATCCACCATCAGCTGCTGTTACTTCAGCCATTGCATTCCTGCTCTCAAATTCTTTACCTAACTCTCTCCACCTCCTGCTGTGCATTTAAAAAAATTCAAAACTGTCCTCTTTCACCATACCTATCTTAGTCTCATGTTTTTCATGTATGGTACAATCTGACTGGACGGTACACAGAACAATACTTTCACTGCATCTCAGTGCACGTGACAATACATCTAAATCTAACTAATGCCATCTTCCTCATTCCCCACCTTCTTTATTAAGCTTGGTGTTTATATCCTATTCCTCCTTATGGCACAGCACACAGAGACATCCTCTCAACCTCAGGAGTACTATACAAAGTTTTTGTTGTTTATGGTTTATTACTTTGCTTTTTGTATTCTTATTATCTTAGCTGTATGTTCTTTCCTACATCCCTGCGCAAAAGGTAGATACATTTTAAAACATTTGTTCAGGGTCAAATGCAGTGGAACGTAGCACAGTCAACCCCCTTGAAAATTATTATTTTCAGTTCTAACTTTAATCTGCTTAGGAATTAAAACATGAAGTGCTTTATTCATAACGGAGAAAAGTCCTCTATGTATCTGGGCATGATATGATAAAAAATATATTTTGAAGTTAAGAGCACGGGTGGATTATTTTAGGAATCTTTTAAACCAATTTTTTAAAACACTAACCATCTCTGTCTTATCGCAAAATCATTTTATTATCCTGGCAAATTAAATCTTAAACAGTACAGTCACAGATAGGAATCACAGTGACAAGGTATGCTCAATACCAAAATTTAATATTTCATGAACCAACATGTACAATTTAAGTTTTGTATAATATTTTATTAATTATTGGTCACTGTATAAATATTTTTAATCATACCTGGTGGAGTTTGCCATTGAACATAAATTTAGGAAGTGCACCCAATGCTAAAGAATAGCCACACCGAGTCATTTCTTCAGAACGTTGAAGCTCTGAAATGTACTTGTCCACTAGCTTATCTAAAGAAAATATAATAATAGAATAAGAAACAACATTTCAAAAAACGATCCATTTTATTTTAACAGTTACAAGTGACTTTAATAAAAAATATTGTTGTATGCCACTCAAAGGCATATCATAATTTTTATTATGAGCATTAGGGCTTAATACGAGTAATGCCAGAATTCGGAATTTCCATTGCAGCAGAGAAGGCTAATAGAAAATGTGATAAATGCTTTAAGACTTACAACGGCTTACTATTTGCTCTGCTAGGGAGATAGCATCTTGAAGTTATCAATTGAAAACCGTTACAAAGAGAGTGGAGACAGGTTAAGAGAAATTTCTTTATGTAGCAAGTTATTTTGTGTTCCAAAAAAAAGTTAAAGCCAGTAGAATGGTATCTTTGAAAGGAAATGTGGATACATATTTGAATCAGGAGTAGGCAGGGCACTGAAATTAGTTTTGCATTGCTCTAGCAAAAAGCCACAGTCCTAAGATGTGCAAGTTAGGTGGATTGGCCATGATAAATTGCCCTGAGCGTCCAAAATTGCCCTTCGTGTTGGGTGGGGTTACTGGGTTATGGGGATGGGGTGGAGGTGTTAACCTTGGGTAAGGTGCTCTTTCCAGGAGTCGGTGCAGACTCGATGGGCCGAATGGCCTCCTTCTGCACTCTAAATTCTATGAATTCTATAAGATTGTTATTTGCCGCAAACATGTTGGGCTCCAACATTCATGGTGTTATTGGAACCGATAACAGCATCCTCATGTTGGAAATAGTGCATCTCTTGGAGGTATCTTGTTGAGGTATTGGGGGAGACCCAAAGTGCCTCTTTGCGGGAAGACCAGTGAAACCACAAGCCAACTAGGTAGTGGCGAGGCCAGTAGCACGCCATCCCCCAAGATCAAGATCCCACGGTGGATGTTTTGCTCACCAAGAGTTATCGATCAATCAGAGGCTGGCAGCACCACTGGGGCGGGTGTGACTGCTACCAGAAGGATAGGCATCGGAGTTCCAGGATCGCAGTCACCCAGGCCACAGCTAAGTAATGTGGGGGGAGGGGTGTCTCAGGATTTTCAGTCACTCAATCAGGGCTCCAGTGCCTTTGAGCAAGGGACCCCACCCCCTTGAGGTGATAAACAAGTTTACCTTTTGTGCATGCCACATGGTGACAGGCCTGGCTGCAGCTGGTTGATACCAACAGCCCTCAAGTGGTCATTAATTGGTCATTTAAGGTTTCAATTGGCAGCGGAGCAGTTGCCCAGGGGCCTTCCCATCTAGAACTTAACTCATGTGGAGGCGGGAAGGTTCCAATACATCACGATCCTTGCTACGTACATGCCTTTCCTATCTCCAAGCTTATCACCTGTGAGAGCACAGTATTCTACCCAGTGTGTCTGAAATCCAGTAGTTTATATAAAGCAACATTAATATAAAAAGATGAGGAGAACATTCGACATGGAATTGCAGAAAATGGCATTCATCTAGGAGGTGGCAAGGTATTTAAGAATTTGAAGAAAATTAGTTTATAGATGGGGCAGAAGTAAACAACGAGAGAACATGCGAGGGACATTATCAGAGGGAGGAGTGGAAACTATTTGTCAAGTATGACTCAGTTGGGAGTAATCTCACCTCTGAGACAGAGGTTGTGAGTTCAAACTCCACTCCAAAATTGAGCACAGAGATCTAGGTTCAATCGGTGCAGTGCAGAGGGAGTGTTGCACTGTCATTTCAAAATATTCAGTCTTGTTTTCAAATCTCTTTGTGGCCTTACTCCTTCCTATCCTTGTAATCTCCTCCACTCCAACAGCCCTCCGAGATATCTGCTTTCATATCTAATTATGGCCTCTTGAGAACGCCCAATTTTAACTGCACCAGTTCATGTTCATGCCTTGGGCTACCTGGTCCTCAGCTCTGGAATTCTCCCCTCATCTCTCCATCTTCCTGGTTCTCTCTCTTCATTTAAGATTCTCCTTAAAACCTATCCCCTTGGCTAAGCTGCTGGCCATCTGCCCGAATATTAGCTTACATGGTTTTGTACTCAATTTTAATTCAAAACATTCCTACAGTTTTTATGCAGGTTCACTGTTGTGTGAGGTAAACATTAAAATACAGCCAACCAAATAACACACACCTCTGTCACATTCCTCACATTTAGAAGGATATCATAAATATTTTACGCTCAAGTGAAAATATGGACGCTGCGGAGGAGGATAGAAAGGGAAAATAGAAAAGGTTGTGGGTGGGGAGAATACACAGCTAAAAATAAGTTTTCAGGAAATAGGATCTAAGCTGAAGGAGTATAGGGAGGATGTTCCAGAAAGCTGAGCCATTTGGGTGGATGTTCGTTGTGGGATCTGAACCCCAAATTTGGCTTCATTTCTAGTCTCGATCTCGTGCCATTCAGTGCCTGTTGTCCAACACATTTGAACAGCTAGTCATTTAGCAGCCAGTGTCCAGGCTCACTGGCCAAGTAAGGATGTTGGGCAGTCTCCCAAGACTGGAGATGCAGTAATGGCATATTGGCAGTCATATCATCAGAGGTGAGAGTTGCTGATATGGGTATGAGAGAGAGAGAGACAGTGCCTCAAGTTGATGGCCTCCAGAAGTGGGGGTTGGCGCCTAACTGCCAACTAGAAAACTTGAGTTGGTGCCTGCACAGTAGCATTAAAAAGATCTTTGACAAAGGGTCATCTGGACTCAAAACGTCAGCTCTTTTCTTTCCCTATAGATGCTGTCAGACCGGCTGAGATTTTCCAGCATTTTCTCTTTGGTTTCAGATTCCAGCATCTGCAGTAATTTGCTTTTATTTTTATCAAAAATATCTTAATTGGCTACTTGTCACTTATGGGCGAGAAGCTGTCATCTCGCCACCCTCAAACCCCTTTCCCCACCCAATTTAACACGTTTAAAAATGGCCCTCAGGTAAATTGCAGCCTGTCAGCCTCTGCTCCTGCTTTCACGGAAGTTTCAAGATTTGGTCCACAGTACCGAA
Organism: Scyliorhinus canicula; assembly: GCF_902713615.1. Classification (NCBI taxonomy): domain Eukaryota; kingdom Metazoa; phylum Chordata; class Chondrichthyes; order Carcharhiniformes; family Scyliorhinidae; genus Scyliorhinus; species Scyliorhinus canicula. The sequence continues at coordinate 48,107,230 of NC_052163.1, forward strand.
ATGAGCAGCCACCAATAATACAGCAAAGTATTTGAATGGACCTACCTTGTATTAAGTTGATCTTTTCTCTACACCTTGCTATAACTGTAACATTATATTCTGCAGTCTCTCCTTCCCTCCTTAAGTACGGTATGCATTATTTGTACAGCATGCAAGAAACAATACTTTTCACTTTATACTAATACATGTGAAAATAATAAATCAAATCAAATCAAATCCAAGTTAACAGGAAACGAGACATAACCCAGTCTAAAAGAATTAAAGTGTGCGCGGGGAATACAGAGTTGGAGGAGGTCATAAAAATGTGTGACAAAACCATGGAGGAATTTAAAAGTGGGTGCAACAATTTTGCACTCAACTCGCTAGAGCGCAAGAAACCATTGAAACGTAGAAATAATGGCGATGGCCGATTTGAAGGTGTTATTTATGAAGGTCATAAATATTTGAGACATTTCCAATCCAACATGTTTAAGTTTAATCTAACTATTCCCAACTTGGAATTCCACCTCAGAAAAGCAAAATATACCTAATTTCACTCTAAAAATCAATTGAATGTCAAGTTTCTATGCATCGGTCATTTAGATATTTGAGTCTAACTAATTTGAAGTGTGTAACCAATGCACATTTTATGTAAAGGAAAATGGCATAAATGGATGATAATTGGGACATCAAATTAAAACAAAACACAAATCTATTGAAGTGGATTGAAACTTTTGAAGAAAAAAAACCACAAAATATAATCTGTGAAATCCATGACTGGATTGAAGGGGACCAAAACAAATTAATTCCTTACTCTGTACTTCAGGATCTGCTGTTCCCTGGGCAGTTTGATAATACTCGTTGCACAAAGCAGTCAGTGCTGAGATGACAGCTTCCTGAAACTAAAAACACATGGGTTACCATTATTTCCCAGCAATTATATTTAAGCAATTTAATTTTTGCAAACAAAGTAACAAACATAGTGCTTCTGAGCCGGCAGAACGAGGATAGTGGGGGGCAAAACAAAATATAACCAGTAACATGTACATAAAATCAGCACAAAACATAATTGTGCTTCATATTACATAAACTGGAACTGGATATTTTAAGACTTAATTTTCCACCATTCAAATTTGCAATGTGTCACTCAGTTGCATAGTCAACTTCTACATTATGGCATATACCAAAATAAGATGCAATACCTTGATTTTCTGTTTTGCGGTGCTTGTAAAGTGGTGTATGCTTTTCAGACTGTCATCAATAAGCCACTGCCACTCACCTAATAGAAATAAATGTTTTTTTCAACAAACAACCATCTTGAGGGAGACAAATTGCGACTTAAAAAGTACGATGATAATCAAGATTTTCTGTCCCTTAAAAGTATCACCTATCAATATTTTACAGGTTGGAACTTCAAATGCAGCAAGTACATACAGCACAAGACAAGTTCAAATTGTGTACATTGTTTCCTTCAGTTAAAGGACAAAACATTTTATTCTGAGGGGTGAATAATCATCTAAGCTGAAGAAATGCTCAGCATTTGGGTAGGGTGAACAGTTATTTACTGCAAAAATCATTAAAGAAGGACTTCCGGTGACGGGGATGCGCTGAGTAGTTACACATCAAGTGGCTCTCCTCCAGAACAGAGAAAAATAGACACGTTGGACTGAAATTAGCCTGACAATTTGGACTCATTCAGCTCCTCAACTAAAAAGACAAAGAAGAGTAGTGTGCAAGCAAACAGTAGCTCGAGAGGCCGCAGGAAAGCCAGAAACAGTGAAAAAGGGCAAGAGCAGTAAGCGAGCGAGCCGGCAGACCTACGAGGCGAGGGGTCCCCGCTGACTTGGACGACGGGCTCCCCCACCTCCCTCCCCTCTCCCCCGACTGAGGGGAAGGAAGGGTAAGGCAGGGCTTACCTACCATTCCTGCTACAGGACGAGGATGGCGGCAATTTTGATAAGCAAGAGGAAGGAGTTCACGGCGACAAAGACGTTTCAGACCGAGGGAGACAGTACGTCATGGTCAATGGTGTCCTAGACGGAGCACCGATAGTCCTGGTAAACCTGTTTGCCCCCAACTGGGATGACATGGAGATTGTAAAAAAAAGAACAAAAGAGAAAATGCGAGAAAATCTCAGCAGGTCTGGCAGCATCTGACAGGAGAGAAAAGAGCTAACATTTCCAGTCCAGGTGATCCTTTGTCAAAAAAGACCATGCTGAAAATCCCCAACATAAATACAAACACTGACTGAAGGAACTGGTAATGTTCATGGAGCAGGTGGGGGCAGTGTACCCATGGCAGTTTCTGCACCCAGGTGAGAACGAGTTCCTGTTCTTCTCACCAGTACATAAGGTCGACACCCGCATAGACTTCTTTGAAGTGGGGATATCGGTGTTTCCAGAAATAGTCAGGGCAGAATACTCAGTGATCGTAATCTCCGACCAAGCTCTACTTTACATGGGTGTGAGGTTGGAGACAGGCCGTGCCCAACACCCCACATGGTGGTTGGATACGACCCTCCTGGCCAACAAGGTCTTCTGCCACAGCAAGGTAGCATAGTGATTAGCACAATTGCTTCACAGCTCTCAGGTCCCAGGTTCGATTCCCAGCTTGGGTCACTGTCTGTGCGGAGTCTGCACGTTCTCCCCGTGTGTGCGTGGGTTTCCTCCGGGTGCTCTGGTTTCCTCCCACAGTCCAAAGATGTGCAGGCTAGGTGGACTGGCCATGCTAAATTGCCCTTACTGTTGGATAGGGTTACTGGGTTATGGGGATAGGGTGGAGGTGTGCGGTTGGGAAGGGTGCTCTATCCAAGAGCCGGTGCAGACTCAATGGGCCGAATGGCCTCCTTCTGCACTGTGAAATCTATGAAAATATCACTGGACTTAGGTGAGTACGTTACTAACAACCGGAATGGGGAAATCTCACCTTCCGGGAGGCACGAAAGGCGGTGATTAGGCACATAGAGAAAGGGGACAGAGGGCGGCGAGGCAACAACTGATCGACTCCATCCTGGAAGTCGACAGAAGATACTCCGAGGTCCCAACCGTACTGCTTCTGGCAGAGGAAAAAGCACGGGGGATCTATTATGAGCACGGAGAGAAGGCTAGCCGCATGCTGGCTCATCAGCTGAGAAAACAGGCAGCCACAAGGGAAATAACACAGGCGAAGGACAGTAGAGGCGGACTGGTAGCCGAACCAAAAGAGGTTAATGAATTGTTTGAGGCCTTCTACCGAGGACTACAGTATACATCTCCAAGCCCCCCAACGGAGACTCGGGGATGAAACAGTTCCTTCACGGACTGGATATGCCAGTCATGGGGCACACTAGACAGGGAGAGCTGGAAGCACCAACGGAACTAGGAGAGGTCATGGAGAGCATCAACACCATGCAGGCGGGGCGCAGGGACCGGACGGACTTCTACAAAAATTATGCATCGGCTCTCAACCCACACCTGCAGGAGATGTTCGCAGACTCGCTAGCGAGGGGCACCCTGCCCCCAACGCTAATACAAGCCACCATATCACTGACACCTAAAAAGGACAAAGATACAACAGAATGCAGATCTTACCGACCCATTTCGCTGCTCAATGTGGAAGAGAAAATACTTGTAAAAGTCCTGGCCAAGAGACTGGAGAGCTGTGTACCAGAGGTGGTCGCAGAGGACCAGACAGGCTTGAAGGGTAGACAGCTAACTGCGAGCATCAGATATATTGACCCCACCTGGGGAGAGAACATCAGAGGTGAACATCTACCTCGATGCAGAGAAGGCCTTTGACAGAGTCGAGGGGAAGTACCTCATTGAAGTACTGGAGTGGCTTGGACAAGGGACAGGGTCCACCTCGTGGATGAAAGTCCTGTACAATGCCCCAAGGCGAATGTTCAGACCAACACCACCAGCTCTGAATACTCGCACAGAGGCATCAAGCAGGAATGCCCACTGTTCCCGCTCTGTTCGCCCTGGCAATTGAGCCACTGGTGATCGCCCTGCGAGACACGAGAGGCTGGAAGGGAATCTGAAGAGGACACAGAGAGCATGGAGTCTCACTCTATGTGGATGATCTGCTCCTCTAAATCTCAGACCCGCAAAGCGGAATGAACAAAATCACGAAGCTTCTAGGAGAGTTCGGAGCCTTCTCGGGCTACAAACTCAACCTGGGCAAAAGTGGAGTTTCCCAGTGAACCTGAGAGGGGGAGGGGCAGAACTGGAGTGATTACCATTTAAACAGCCCAAAATAAATTCCTCTACCTGGGCATCCAGATAGCCCACAACTGGACACAGATCCTCAAATCGAATCTGATCAGTCTGGCAGAGGAAATTAAAAAGGGCCTACAGTGATTGGGTGCACTCCCCCTTTCCCTGGCGGGGAGGGTACAGACGATCAAGATGACCGTACTGCCCAGGTTCCTCTTCCTGTTCAGATCCATACAGCTCTTCACCCCCAAGGCCTTTTTCTAAACAGTAGACAAAATGATTGTGTGTGTGTATGTATGTATGTACGCGCGCCAGCAAAATATTCAACCAGCCCAGTGGGAGAAGCAACACTAAGAACCTGGAACCAGATGAGGCAATACTTCGGTCTAACCAAGATGTCCACCATGCCCTGCCTGCGACAACCACAAGTTTCCACCAGCCATGCTTGATGCCACCTTTAAGAGGTGGAGACAGGACGGGGGAACATTAGCGGTTAGGGACTTTTACACAGGGGACAGACGAGTGACCGTAGAAGAGCTGACGGAGAGACTGGAACTACCGAACAGACAGGAAATCAGCATTTGCAAATCAAAAACTTTGTCCGCAAGGAGACAACGAGGAACCCTTGGGCCCTGAGACCCAAGAGACACAATGTTGGAGGAGAAACTGGACACGGACAATCTGGGAAAGGGGAACTGTGGGGACATATATGGCCGACTTTTAGAAAGGATACCCTCCACCCACTGGACGGAACAAGGGAGAAATGGAAGAGTTAGGGACGGAAGTAGAGTGGAGAGTCTCGAGCGAAGCCCTGAACAGAGCCAATGGCACCTCCTCCTCCACAAGGCTAATCCTCATGCAACTCTCAGCTCTAAGTGGTGCACAGAGCACACCTGACAAGAACCCAAGTGAGCAGGTTCTTCCCAGAGGTGGAGGACAAATGTGAACAGTGCGAGTGAGGCCCTGCCAACCATGGCGAAATGTTCTGCCTATGTCCCAGACTGGTTGAGTTCTGGACAGCCTTCTTCGAGGCAATGTCCAACGTTGTGGGGGTGAGGGTCGAGTTGTGCCGAGAGTGACAGTCTTCAGGGTATCGGACCAGCCAGAACTTCATATGGGGAAGAAGGCCGATGCCCTTGCCTTTGCTTCCCTAATCGCCTGCCGGAGAATCCTGCTTGGCTGGCGATCAGCAGCACCACTCACAGATGCAGATGGCTGGCAGACCTATCGGAATTTCTCCACCTGGAGAAGATCAAGTACACCATCCGAAGATGGCATCCATAAAGTGTGGAGCCATTCATCAACCTGTTCCACAAAATGTTCGGTCAACAACTGATAGCTGATAGAACGGGGGTGGGTGGGGGGAGAGACTGGAGGGAACACCAAGGAGAAGCCCAAAGAGAGACTGACACGGGCATCAGATGGCCCAACACAAAACCACAAAGACAAACACCAAACAAACCACCCATGGTGAAAGAAAGGGCCTAGGATAAGACCCAGAAACAGCAGACGAGGGGAAGTAGAGGAGTGTGCGTGCGTGTGTGTGTGGGGGGGGGGGGGGGGGGGGGGGGGGGAAGCAAAAGTAGCGTGCCAAAAAGGGACAACATGTAAGCTGTTACCGTCTCATCTATTTTTCTGTACAGTCTAAAAATGCAACCTTTAATAAAAATTTATTTTTTTAAATCATTAAAGGAGGAACTAAAAAGCAAATTAAATTTTTCCTTCACTTTAACTACTGAGTTTGATTTCCATATATTTCTGTTAGACCATAAGGTATAGAGCAGAATTCGGCTCATTAAGGTTGCTCGCCATTCGATCATGGCTGATATGTTCCTCATCTTCATGTCTTCTCCCCATAACCCTGATCCCTGTTAAAATCATTTGCAAGAACAGAAAATGTTCACGGCTACAAATAAAAATATAACTGAAGCTCAATATTCAGATTAGCTGATTTCTTCCTTTCATTATTAATCAAGTCAGTACGTGTATCAAGTGGGACTATATTTGTCTCAACTGCCTCACTAATATTACCAAAATGAAAGAAGTAAACTTACCAAGTGAGGAAAAATATGCTGCATTATTGCATCAATGCTGGATATGCACTCAATAGAAATGATACATTTCAAAATACTACATTTAAAAAATGACACCTCCAATCTATTCTGAATAACTGTTTCATTTTTTGGTTCTTTTTGCCCCCCCCCCCCAGATGAATTGGTTCTAATAAGAGCATAGGCAGTCTCACAAAATATGAAAGCCAGCTCAAAGTATTTTTAAAAATTCCTCCTCCTATTCATTTTTTCCAATTAAGGGGCAATTTAGCGTGGCCAATCCACCTACCCTGCACATCTTTGGCTTGTGGGGGCCGAAACCCACGCAAACACTGGGAGAACAGACTTCTGGTGGCGGCGGGTAAGAGGAAGCTTTGATTTTTCAGAGCTTTGGTGCCCCGTCCCAGGAACATCAAAGGAAGGTGTAGAGAAGAGAGATGCCCAAATCTCAAAGAAAAATGGCAGTGAAAAAGGGGGCTAATGAAGTTCTGCCGGTGTGTGGAAAGGTCAGCTCAGGAACTGGAAGGAAGGCTGAGGCTAGGGCGCTGGGTGAGGCCGCACTGCTCACGGCAGAAAGGATGACCGAGGCGATGGCCGTGGAATTTGAAAAACAGTTCCGAAAACACATGGAAGCGATGAGGAAGGAGAGGGGGCGGTATTGAAAGTGCTGGTGGAGGAGGCGATTGCCCCGGTGAGGGTGGTGGTATCGAGTGCAGCGGCTGAGGTGCGGGAGCAGGGCGAGGCACTGAAGGAAGTGGAAGAGGCACGAGCGCAACACAGTGATCAACTCATCTCGATGGGGATGGAGCTGCGGAGGGTGATAGAGACCAACAAGGGTCTGCGAGCCAAAATGGAAGACCTGGAAAACAGATAAAAATGGCAGAATCTGAGCATCGTGGGTCTGCCCGAAGGGGTGGAAGGCCCAAGGCCGAAGGAGTATTTTGGCACGATGTTGGCGGAGCTATTGGTGGAGGGGAATGATCCCTCTCCAAAGGAACTGGATCAGGCTCATACCAAAGGTGAGTGAGCTGCCAAGAGTGGTGACTATTTGTTTCTGCAGGTATTGCGTGAAGGAGAAGGTCCTGTGCTGGGCAAAGCAGAAGCGGAAGGTGCAGTGGGCTGGAGTTGGTATACGCATATACCAGGACTTTACGGTGGAGTTGGCGAGGAGGCGAGCGGCCTTCAGCCAAGTGAACACGACACTGTATAACAGCAAGGTGCGGTGCGGCATAGTGTATCCAGCTAAGCTGAGAGTGATCTACAAATCCAAAGACTTTTACTTTGAGGCAGTGGAAGCGGTGGAGGTATTTGCGAAGGCATAAGGGCTGTGGCGGAATTGAGAAATGGGACTGAGGACTGGTCTTGTACTGAGGATAGGGGGTTGGTAGAGTATGTAGCTGTATGCAGGTTTATCTTTTCACGGCATGTTGTATGTACTAAATGAGTCGACGCTGTCTATTTGGACAAGCTAAGAGTTGTGACGTTCCTTTGCAATGATGGTTCTTTGGGGCTTGTGGGTTTGTGTGTTAAAGGGGATTTTTTTGTTTTTCCTGGGACGGGGCAGGGGGGAGAGGAGACCCGAGCGGGGGCCTCCACACTGCCTAGTTTAAGCCGGGCAGTGAACGGGAATGAGGTGGGGGGAGGGGCTCCAGCCATCAGAGCCTGGTAGAACAGGTTTCGATGAGCCTAGCCGGGGTGAAAGGTTGGGGGAAGGGACCGATACTTGGTGAGATATTTTCGAGAGGAAGTGGAGGGGAGGAGTCTGGGAGGGGGGTTTACAATTCATGGGTGTCATTCATTGTACAATTTCGGGGATTGGATGGCCTTGAATATTAGCCCGGGGGGGGATTGGACTATATATGTTAATGGTGACCATGGGCGATTCCGGATTCCTTTCTGGGTTTTTTAAAATTTGATGCTTATATTGTCATGCGGGCTGTTGTGTGGGGGTTGGTGGGAAGATGGGATTGTTGTTGTTGATAAGGGGTTTGACATTGTATCCGTTACTGTTTGCTGGTGGGGGTAAATTTTGAAGAAAATGTGAAAAAGGAGAATTAAAAACATTTTAAAAAAAACACGGGGAGAACATGCAAACTCCACACGGACAGTGACCCAGAGAGGCGATCAAACCTGGCATCGCGGCACCATGAGGCAGTAGTGCTAACCACTGCGTCACCATGCTAGTGACCCAGAGAGGCGATCAAACCTGGGATCTCGGCACCGTGAGGTAGTAGTGCTAACCACTGCGTCATCATGCTGCCCCCCCCCCCCTCCCCCCTCCTATTCTTCCAGATGTTTTTTTGATTTCAAGGGCCGACACAGTCCCAGAGCTGCTCTCCTCTTTGAGAGCTGACTGGGGTTTATATAACCCGAGGGTCACCACACACCTCAGGCAAGGGGCAAGGTTGAGAAAGTAGGGCCTTCATGAATAACTTCAGCCAGTGCGGGAATTGAACCTGCGCTGGTGGTGTCGCTTCGCATTACAAACCAGGGTGTCCAGCCAACCGACATCATTGCTAAACTCAATCAACCAACCAGATAATTAAAATGGAGAATTCGAGACCAGCAACATACTATGCAACTCCAGTGAATTATCTTTGATCCTCTAAGTACACCCCCTTAATCTGTAGTTATGGAATTTGATTCTGGGAGTTTTTCTGTTTCTAAAATTCCTTGACGTGTCATCCATTTTGCACATTTACCATTACACTCACTACTGGCCTCATCTTTAATAGCAACCAGTAATATTGTACAACTGGAAGTTTCAAATAAAACATGACAGCTTACCAATTATGGAGTCATTCTTCAAAGGCATTTTTGACAGTGACATTTTTTCTATGAAACAGCAAACTGTCAAAAATTGGGAAAAATAATTTCTGCAGTTAATGATAATTTCCCAATTGATGTAGTTTCAAATCTATTGATCAACATTTATGAATAAATGGAACATTTTACCAATGGTTAATCCCAAAACAAAGCAATACAACATTCAGTTTTTACTTTAAAATAAATAAGAGATTTTTGATTAACCATAACATACAGATCAGGATGCACGAAATAGGGCAAGAAACAGTTAATGCTGCCTGATCCATCCAGATATGGTGCAGCCCATATTCACCATTCGTCCCAACTCCAACCAAGTCACAGAATCTTCAAGGTGAAGTCAAAATAAATGAAAACACCGAAGTACATTTTAGGAAAACTTTAGGGCCAGCAGTTGCAGCGTTAGAAAAATTAAAAGTAATCTTATTTAATTAAATTCAGCAAGATTTCACAGAATTATTCAATCATATATATTCTCTCTGCTTTTAAGCACCAACTTCCTGCACTGTCAAAACATTTGTGGACCTACGCTCCCAGGTCCCTGCATTCCCTTTAAAATCGTACCGCTTATTTGATATTACTTAGTCACATTCTTCCTATCAAAACATATCGCTTCACACTTCTCTTCATTGAATTTAATCTGTCATGTGTATGCCTATTTCACTATCTTTCTTTATCTTCTTGAAGTAGGTTACTATCCTGCTCACATTTCTGAGTTTCATGTTATCTGCAGGCTTCTAAATTATGTGCTGTACAATGTATATCCAAGTCCAGATCATTAATCTAAATAAAGAAGAACAGAGGTGCTCATACTGATCCCAGGGGACTTGTGTATATTGCTTCCAGCCTGATAACAATTGTTCACTGCTACCCTTGGTTCAAACATGGACAAAAGAGCTGAATGCAGGAGAGAGTGACTGCCCTTGATATCAAGGAGCCCGAGCTAAATTGTTGGTTGGAGATCAATCATCTCAACTCCAGTACATCACTGCAGGAGTTCCTCAGGCTAGGGTCCCAGACCCAACCATCTTCAGCTGCTTCATCAATGACCTCCCTTCCATCATATAAGGTCAGAAGTGGGATGTTTGCAGATAACTGTACAATGTTCAGCACAATTTGTGACTCCTCAGATAATGAAGCAGTCCACATCCAAATGCAGCAAGAGCTGGATAATATCCAGGCCTGAGTTGACAAATGGTAAGTTACATTCGCGCCACACAAGAGCCAGGCAATGACCATCGCCGACAAGAGAGGATCAAACCACTGCCCCATGACATTCAATGGCATCACCATCGCTGAATCCCCCACAATCAACATCCTGGGGTTACCATTGATCAGAAACTGAGCTGGACTAGCCATATTAATATTGTGGCTACCAGGACAGGTCAAAAATTAGGAATCCTATGGTGAGTAAGGCACCTCCTGACCCCCCAAAGCCTGTCCACCATATGCAAGGCACAAGTCACGCATGTAATGAAATACTCTACACTTGTCTGGATGTGTGCAGCTCCAACAACACTGAAGAAGCTCGACACCATCCAGGACAAAGCAGCCCGCTTGATTGCTCCCCCTTCCACAAACATTCAAACCCTCCACCACCGACAAACAGTGGCAGCCGTGTGTACCATCTACAAGATGCACTGCAGTAACTCACCAAGGTTCCTTAAACAACACCTTCCAAACCCATGACCACTACCATCTAGAAGGACAAGAGCTGCAGATACCTGGGAAGCCCACCACCTGGAGGTTCCCCTCCAAGTCACTCTCCACCCTGACTTGGAAATATATCCCGTTCCTTCACTGTTGCTGGGACAAAATGCTGGAACTCCCACCCTAACAGCACACTGGGTGTACCTACACCGCAAGGACTGCAGCGGTTCAAGAAGGCAATTCATCACCACTTTTAGAGGGGCAACTAGGGTTGGGAAATAAATGCTGGCTTAACCAGCGAACATTAGACTAGACAACGTAGGAGCAAAAAGTAGGCCATTTGGTCCATTGGGTCTGCTTCACCTTCAATTAGATCATGACTGATCTGATGTGATACCCTTCAACTCCACTTTCCCGCATTATCCCCATACCTCTCGATTCCCTTACTGATTAAAAATCTGTCCACCTCAGCCTTGAACACACCTAATGATCCAGGCTCTACAGTAATAATTTCACAGATTCACTGCTCTCAGAGAAGAAATTTCTCATCATCTCTGTCATAAATGGGCGATCCCCGCTCTGGTCCTAGACTCTCAAGCAAACAGTCAGCTTAACATTAATCTGGGGCAAATTTATGGAAGAATATGAGTTGGGAAATGACAGCCAGCAGCTAGGGGAAACAAACTCTCATGAATTACCCTGTCAAGCTCCTGAGAATCCTATATGTCTCAATAAGGTCACCTCTCATTCTTCTAAACTCCAATGAGTTAAAGCCCAATCTCTCCTCATAAGAAAATCCCTCCATACCTGGGATCAACCTAGTAAACCTTCTCTGGACTGCCTCCAATGCCAGTATATCCTTCCTTAGACAAGGGGACCAAAACCGGTCGCAGTATTCCGGTCACAGTATTCCAGGTGGGGTCTAACTAGAGCCTTTTAAAGGATCCCCAACTCCCTCTGTGCTGCAGCTATCTGCAGTCTTTCTCCATTTCTATAATACTCAACTCCTTTATTCTTCCCACCAAAGTTTATAACTGCATATTTTCCTGCATTATATTCCATCGGCCAAGTTTCTACCCAATCACACAACTTGTTTATATCCTTCTGCAGACTATATGTCATCCTCGCCACTTGCCTTCCTACCTATTTTTAGGTCATCTGGAAAATTGGCAATCATACATTCACTTCCCTCATTCAAGTCATTAATATATACTGTAAATAATTGTGGTCCCTGCACTGATGTCTGTGGCACTCCACTAGTTATAGGTTACCAGGCTGAAAATGCCTCTCCTATCCCAATTCTTTTGTCTTCTATTAGTTAAACAATCCTCTATCCATGCTAATGTACTACCCCCAATACCATGGGCTCTTATCTTAATAAGTAGCCTTCTGTGAGGTATCTTATCGAATGTGTTTGGAAGTCCATACATGAAACAATCAAACTACCCTCATCAACCATCTCCTTTACTTTGAAGAACTCAAATCAATTTAATTAAATATGGTTCACATTCAACAAATTTGTGCTGCTGGCTGTCATCACAAACACATATCCTTCCATGATTTTGCCCCCAGATTAATGTTGCTAAAAGATCCTTCCCCGACCATCGACATTAGCTGACTGGTTGCCAGGTCTAGCCTGCTATTTTTTTTTTCAACAGGGTATAATATTTCCAATGTTCCAGGCTTCAATCCTCCAGTGTGTTCAATCTCTCCATGCTTTCACTTCCAGTCTTGACGACATATACTTTGATAAATTTATTTACTGTATTTTTTATTCCTTTGCAAGCTATGGGCATCGCTGGCTAGGCCAGCATTTATTGGCCATCTCAAAGTGCCCGAGAGGAGTTGGTTGTGAGCCACCTTCTTGCACCACTGCAGTCCATGTGGGGTAGTTCCATCCATAGTGCTATTAGGGAGGGAGTTGCAGAAATTTGACCGAGCGACAGTGAAGGAGCGATGATAAAGTTCCAAGTCAGGATGGCGTGTGACTTGGAGGGATCTTGCAGATGGTGGTGTTCACTTGTATCTGCTGCTCTTGTCCTTCTCGATGGTAGAGATTGCGGGTTTGGCCAGATTGTCAAAGGAGCCTTGGTGAGTTAATGCAGTGCGTTTTGCAGATAGTACACACTGCTGCTAAAGTCCATTGGAGTAAATGTTGAAAGTGGTGTATGAGGTGACAATCAAGCTGCCTGCTTTGTCCTGGACGATGTCAAGCTTCTCGAGTGTTGTTTCAGCTGCATAGATCCAGACAACTGGGGAGTATTCCATCACACTCCAGACTTGTGCCTTGTAAATGGTGGACAGGCTCTGGGGAACCAGGTGAGTTACTGACTGCAAAATTCTAGTATCTGGAATAGTATTCATATGGCTTGTGCAGTTCAATTTCTGGTCAATGGTCACTCCCAGTATGTTGACAGTGGGGGAATTCTGTGATGGCAGTGCCATTGAATGTCATGAGGAAATTATTTGATTGTCTCTTGTTGGAGATGGTAATTGCCTGGCACTTATGTTACTTGTCTCTTGTCAGCCCAAGCCTGAATATTGTGCAGGTCTTGTTGCATATGGACACTGTTTGCTTCGATGTTTGGCGCGGCTCATAACAAAAATAGATTGGTTTTGCAGGAGCTATTTAATATTTAAAATATAATTGATTGCAAATGAATTATTTGCATAAGAATTTATTTTTTCTCTAACAAGTAAACAACATTAGATACCCTGCTGCATTAGTGTATTGGGCAAAATGTCTTCCCTGCCAAATTCACAAAATCAAACAAACCTTTGAAACCATAACTCCCTTTCAAATATTTGACCTAAAAATATTTTGTGGTGACTGACAGGGGTACAGTAGGTTGGAACGGTATTTTATGTATCAGGTTGCAGCAGTCAATGTATTTTGAAATAATCTTACAAAAATGGAACAAGACTTAACTACAATTAACAGACAAGAAAATGGTTGTGGATTTATTTTTCAGATGATCGCATTTAAAATGACAAAATCGACAGTGGTCACTTTACTCCCCGAATAAGGTGACAAGTTCCATAAATAAATTCAGGCTTTGACTGAATATTTAAAATATATATATATTTTACATTTGAACAAGAGATCCTCAATGATATTTTAGCCTCAAATTTTCACTGTTTCACTTTGTGGGGAAGGAGCTTTCCTGATGAAGAATACACCAGAACAGGACTTTCCTATATTTCAATGATCACTCCTTCATTCTGAGTGAGATACCAAGGTGTTGTCAGTACAAACACAAACACAGCCGATAGCAACATTTTTACTTCAGAATAGGCTACACTCGAGTGGAGTTAAAAATATTGCCTACTCTTCATTGGTTCTAGAACACTTTCAAAAAATCCAAGATCGCAAAAGGTGCGATAGGGTTGTAAGAAAGGCATTGGATATTGGATATTAGGATACTAGGCTCACTTTCTCAATGATCAGGTGGCAGATGCATACTTAAATGGAATAAAGTTATTGCCTTTTACAATTATCAAACTATTATAAACAAACTACGACAAATAAGGAAGTTTGTATTTTGATATATAGGTTGGAATTCTCTGGCCATTGGAATTCTTTTTTCCTCCTGGCAGCGCACCCCTGCCCATGGGTTTCTCGGTGCGTGGGGTGGCTTCAATGGGAAATCCCATTGGCAAGCAGTGGGAATAGAGAATCCTGCCGCCAGGTTGGAATAGAGAATCCTGTCCTCAGAAATAATGGGGAGGGAATTGAAGAATCTGACCCATAATATACGAAAATTAATTGATATCTTATTCTCTATATCAAGTAGCAAATAGTTGAATGTGAATTGCTGGTTAGAATACAATTTTGAGGTTCTGATTATATAAAAATGAAAAGGTGTAAGGGAGTAACTTTTTCAACGTACCTGCTGGTCTCATAAATGCTCCACCAAACCCTCTATAGAAAACAAATAAAAAGGTAATTGAGTTCTTAATCATGGAATCATATTAAAAAAAACGGTTTACCATTTTATATTCCCAGCTCTTTTTGTTGCCCCAGAATTGTAAATAATCTGTTGATTCCCAATGTCCATAAGTGTCTGTAGACATAGACTTATGGTCTGTACCCAAGTTGCACTGCAATCAATCTTAACGCTGACTTTTATCTGGAAGCATAGCTCAGTTCTACTGATGCACAGTATACAATTTTTCAAGATGTTCTCATCCAATCCAGACTCAGTGGGCAAAGTTACCTGGGCAAGCAGTTCTCAACTATTAGTTAAAAACCCTGTATGACATTATTATTTTTAAAGTTGGCCTGAATGAGACAGCTGTCAGCCAGGGTGATACATGTACAGCCTTTCCAATAGGTCTATATCAGTCAAGGCAATGTGCCAGGAACACGTCAGGAACAATAATGACTGAAGAAATAGCAGAAGTATCTCATTTAGCAGCAGGTAGGGTGGACAGGGTACCTGAATCTTAACCTTCTGTCACAAAAACCCTACAGATAGCCAACATATTTAATTTTTACAGTGGCAATGCACCTAAAATAACTCATACATTCAGGTTAAATCAGTACACACAATTTACCAAAGATTAAGGCTATTGGCAGCATAGGTGCCACCAGGACGAAACATTAGAGACAGAAGCATTAGGAGAGAAAATTAGTGTTAGGGGTGCAAATATGAGGTAGTCTAGGTTTGGCGTTTATGGACATAAAAACTGCATATCGCGTGGCAAATAAGGTTGGCGAACTGCGACACAAATCCCACATGGGTCTATGATGTAGCAGCAATAACAGAAACCCAATTCAAAGAAGGGGAGGATTGAGAACTTAATATTCCTGTCCACAAGTTATTCGGAAAGAATATGGTGGTTTGGAATCAAAAGTTGGTAAGCAAAACAGTAATTGACTAATGGAAGGTATTCAAAAATGAGATGGTTCAAGAAAATGATGAGGGGCAAAGAAAGGGAATTTAAAGATAGACAGATGATGAAAAATATAAAGATTAAAATGAAGCAGAAAAATATCGTATAAATGGAAGGTTGGTTGATAATACAGTAAAGAAAAACAAACACAAAGCAGAGCAGAGACCAAAAAGGGAATAAATGAGGCAGCATCTGTGGGAGAGAAACAAAGTTAAAGTTTTGAGTCCGTATAACTCTTGGGTTCACTGATGCTGTCAGAGCTGCTGAGTTTTTCCAGCATTTCATATTTTATTTTATTATATTATGTAAAAGACTTGCAGTACAACTGTTCTTGAAGGCAGCAGGACAAATTGAGCAGGTAATTAAAATATTTAAAGGATCCTTAGCTTTATTACGAAAGACAGAGTACAAAAGCAAGGAAGCTATGCTGAAGCTTTATCAAAGACTGGGTAGGCCACAGCTTGAGCACTGTGTGTATTTCACTGTGGGCATCTCTTTAGGAAGAATGCCAAGAGGAGATTTACTGGAATGGGACCAGAAAAGAGGGACTTCGATAATGTGGAAAGACTGAAGAAACTGGGACCGTTCAAGGTGAAGAGGAGATTTGGCTGAGGTGGTCAAAACATGAACAGTTTAGATGGAGTAAATAAGAAGATATAGTTTTCAGTGACAGAAGAGTGTCAGAAACCAGACGACACAGACATAAAGTTATTGGCTAAAGAACAAGAGGTGACATGAGGAAAATAAATTTTACATAGCAAGCTGTTGTAACCTGGAATGGACTGCCTGATGGAATAGTGTTGCAGTTTCTATATTAACATTTAAAAAGAACGTGGATATATACTTCAAGTTTCTATGGCTACGGGAAATAGTCGTAGTGCGGAGCAAATGGGACTGCTCAATCAAACAATTAATAGATGTACAATGGTTTCATTCTGTGCAGTGTCATTCCACGATTCTATATTATGTATTAGCCGAGCTTAGGGGTTTTAAGATATTTTTGTAAAAAAAATTAGCAGGTACAATTGATTATTATTTTCAACCATCAGAAAAAACTTGTTGAGACACAACCTTGTCGAGCTGAGGCCATCAAACGTTCTAGAGAAGGTATTTGCTCATGGCTGAATATCACCTCAAAAAAGGAAATTTTCTATGCCATAAAAATACTTCAACAAACATAACATCAAACTGAAACAGTTAAAATCAGAACTATAAATACTAAAGATCTGGAAACATGCAGGTGAAAAGAAGTAGAAGAGCTACTTCATGAAATTTCTCCTTAAATCTAACGTGAGTTTTCATCATTTTTTTGGGGGGGGGGGGGGGGGGGAATGTGAACAGAAGCTGAACCAGAATGAAAGATGATGCTTCTGATTATTCTGCCTTCACCGGATTTTGCATTAGATTGTTACAAATCGACAATAAACAGAAAAATAACTGTAAAAATAAACACTGGAAAGCCAGAATCTTACATTTTTTACAAGTCATATATGCTGTATTTGGATGCGCAAGTGACAGGGGACAACATTGATAAAGTGCAAGGTCAGACAGTCTAATCAGTTCAGTAGGACTTAAATAATAATGAAGTCTGTGGACAGAAAAAATACGGTTTCATTTTCAAATTATCCATTTTTTTCCCCATAAATTGAAATGGTGTTCACTGTTCAGAACAAATAACACTAGTAATTACAACTGCCATAACAATTAAATAAGTCAGAATGAATGCAGAGAAGTTTTAAAAACAATATGCTTACCTGTATAACTGGCAGTTATAAAGCTGAAAGAAATAACTGCCATTAGGCATATACAAATTGTATCCATGTGCGCGTTCGTATTACAACTGAAGAACAGATTGGCCAGTTTAACATTGGCATACATTTGATAAAAAATTGTTTGACACACCAAATCTAATCAGCGAAGAAATCAAATATAAAGACTTCACAAAATCAATTGCAGGGTTTGCTTATTACTATGTAAATAGCAATGAGCAAGAAGACATGTTGTGCTGGATGCTTCTTACGACAGTAAAAAGAAACAAGGAATGATCATATTGGTGGAGTTTTCCCAATATGAATACAGGCAGCATTTCCAACTACACAGCAACTTCACTCATATGGATCTCTTTCTAAGGCAGTTGAGGATGACTTGCTTCCACACAAAAATTGGTTTTCAAGTGACTAAGTCCAATGTGCGCTTTCCTGCCCCAGTTCATGAACCTCATTTTTAGGGGCAGAAAATGCCTGTGCGTTCTTTTAATGTGGGGTGGCCGTTGCACACCAGCAACCACATGGGCTAGATGCAACAAGGCCTTGGTCCAGTGTCAAGGGATCTTAAGATGACTGGAGATCAGACTCCGATATATGGGCCTATGACATACAAGCACAAATACTCCTACTGTCGCCTCCTTTCTCCTTCCCACAGAACCTCTCTCCCTGCGATTCAAAAAGTGCAATGGTGACAGCTCTCCTCACCAAAATCTTGCTCTTTATACCCCATTCACCTTGAAGTCTCGCTCTTCATACCCCACTTTTCTTGCTGACATCTCGCTCTTTATACCATGCTCTCCTCATTGAGATCCTGCTGATCATCTGGTGAGTATTGCTACCGTTGCAGCGAGGAGAGCGGGGCATAAAGAGCAATAGGGATCATGCAAAAGTAAGTGGGACCTGAGAGTTTCATTGCCAAATTCACTGAAATCAACATAACCATTATTTCCATTGGTAGATAATAAAACCCAAACCTAAACGGTGTTGCTTACTAACATAGCCTCAACTGGTGTCTTTCCTCAAGGCTTATTTCAGAAGTGCTGCACCATATTGTAATGGGTAGCAGGCCTGCACCTGCAATTCCTTACAGATGGTTCCTGATTTCAATCATCCTCCCGTGGATACTTGGTATGTGAATATAAGCAACTTGGGGAGGTGGGGGGGAAATTATGTGTTAGGTACACTGGTCTAACACTGGCTGCAACTGGATGCAGCTTTAACCAAAAGATACTCCAGACCTTGAAGTTAGTTCAATCTGATTTAATGAACCAGTAGCACAGTTAGAACAGTTCTCTATGAGTTTGACTCTCTGCTAACCAAAGTGTGGTTACTCTGTCTGACTGAACCAGACTAGCTCTTAGCCACGTGCTGGAGGTGTGATACTGTAAATACACCCTGACTCACTCTGTAGATGTTCATCAGTGGAAAGAGGCGGAGTGTGAGTGCCTCGTGCCTTTTATAGTGAGATACCACCCCGAGTGTCCTGCCTGCTCATTGGTCATGTCCTGTTCTCTGTGTTTATTAGCTGCTTGTCTGTATATCATTATCTGCATGTCTGCATATCATGACATCTCCCCTTTTTGTAATGTTTTGTTGGCACATGGGAACGTACTTACATGTGGTGGGATATAGTAACATATTTACAAGCGGTAGCATATGTGAACATATTTACATGTGAAGACAGCTGTCTAATGTGAGAAAACAGAACATAGCAAACAAAAAAAATGTTCATAAATCCAGTCTCTGGGGCTTGCGTCTGATCCTTGTTGACCGCCGGAGAGGTGGTGGTGGGGACGACGGCGCCTTGACAGGTGGGATGGAAGCCTGACTGGTGGCCTCGTAGTTCGAGGTATCAGGAGGTGGCAAAACAACGGACGCAAATGGAGAAGAAAGCAGTTGCAGGCAGGCAACTTTGCTCAGTGCCCGTCTGTTTCGTTGCACAACAGAACCATCAGCCATACGTACAACATACGATCGAACAACGACAGCTGGAGCAGACCAGCCACCATCCGGTATCTTGATCCTGACAGTGTCTGCCGGGGATAACACAAGCAAATCGGTGGCATGAGCATCATAGCCCTGCTTTTGCTGGTTTCGGAGCTGCTGCACTGGGAGGTGAGCCAAATTGGGCAAGTGTATGGCGAGAAGTGTCGTCCCTGTTCATCAGGAGTTGAGCCGGCGACATGCCAGTGGACAGTGGGGTCGCCCTGTACGCAAGCAGAGCGAGGTAGATGTCAGAAGCAGAATACGCGGCCTTGCAGATGAGCTGTTTCACAATGTGCACCCCTTTTTCAACTTTCCCATTGGACTGCGGATAGTGTGGGCTGGAAGTGACATGTTTGAAATGTTATGACTTGGCAAACATAGACCACTCGTGGCTGTTGAAGCACGGGCCATTGACACGCATGACAGTGAGTGGGATACCATGCCTGGAGAATGCCTCCTTACAGGCCTTGATGATGGTCTGAGATGTGAGGTCAGAGCTTCACGACTTTGGGGTAATTGGAGAAATAGTCAATAATCAACACGTGGTCACAACCATTCGCATGAAAAAGGTCAATGCCAACCTTGGACCATGGGGAGGTCTCGATTTTATGCTGCTGGAGCGCCTCCTTGCTCTGCACTGGCTGGAACGGTCGACAAGTCGCACAGTTGAGGACCATGTTCGAGATGTCCTGGCTAATACCGGGCCAGTAGACAGCCTGTCTGGCTCTGCGTCTGCACTTCTCGACGCCCAGGTGTCCCTCATGGATTTGGCGGAGCACCAAGCTCTGGAGACTGAGTGGAATGACAATCCGGTCCAGCTTGAGGAGGATACCATCAATCACCGTCAGGTCGTCCTTTATACTGTAAAATTGAGGGCACTGCCCTTTCTGCCAGCCATTGGCGAGGTGGTGCATGACACACTGCAAGAGGGGGTCTTTGGCCGTCTCCTCGCGGATACGAACCACCTTCTCATCAGACGCCAGGAGGATGCTACCACACAGCTGCACCTGTGATTCAATCTGCCGGATGATTTCCAGCGGTTCACTAGGCAATGTGATGGAGCAGGACAATGCATCAGCGATGTTGAGCTCCTTGCCAGGTATGTACACTAAGTCAAAGTAGTACCTTCTGAGTCTGAGGAGGATGCGCTGCAACCGAGGCGTCATGTCGTTCAGGTCCTTGTGGGTAATGTGGACCAGAGGCCTATGATCCGTCTCGACAGTGAACGTCGGCAGACCGTAGACATAGTCGTGAAACTTGAGGCTGCCAGTGAAAAGACCCAGACATTCCTTCTCCATTTGCGCATACCTTGTTTCGGTGGGCGTCATGGCCCTCGATGCATAGGCTACCGGTGCCCAGGGTGAAGTGTCATCGCATTGAAGCAGCACCACACCGATGCCATCCTGGCTC
The DNA here is from genome assembly GCF_902713615.1 of Scyliorhinus canicula. Taxonomy (NCBI): domain Eukaryota; kingdom Metazoa; phylum Chordata; class Chondrichthyes; order Carcharhiniformes; family Scyliorhinidae; genus Scyliorhinus; species Scyliorhinus canicula. Next base: position 48,127,984 of record NC_052163.1, read on the forward strand.
GCATCTATGGAGATCTGTGTCTCCCTGTCTGGGTCGAAAAATGCCAAGACAGGTGCAGTGGTGAGCTTGGCATTCAGCTCCAACCACTCTGCCTGATGTGCTGCCTTCCACTCAAAAGCAGTGGACTTTTTTACCAGATTTCGTAGGGCCATGGTGTGAGGGGCCAGGTTTGGGATTAACTTGCCAGAAACTTGACCATGCCCAGGAAGCGCAGCACCGCCTTCTTGTCTTTAGGGAATTTCATGGCTTTGATGGCCTTGACCTTGTCTGTGTCCGGGCGCACACCCTGCTGAGTGATCTGGTCACCTAGGAACTTGAGTGTCGACATGCAAAGCAACATTTGAACATGTTCAGCTTCAGGCCATTGGCATGGACACGGCGGAATACCTGCTGGAGACAGGAAACATGCTCTTCAGGGGTCATGGACCATATGATGATGTCGTCCACGTACACACAAACCCCTTCAATGCCCTCCATTATCTGTTCCATGATGTGATGGAAGGTCTCCGATGCCGAGACAATGCCAAATGGCATGCGATTATAGCAGTGTCTGCCAAACGGCGTGTTGAAGGTGCAGAGCCTTCTGCTGGACTCATCCAGCTGGATTTGCCAAAATCAATGTGACGCATCTAACTTAATGAAAACACATGCGTGTGCCATCTCACTGGTGAGTTCCTCCCGCTTCGGGATTGGGTAGTGTTCACGCATTATATTCTTATTGAGATCCTTGGGATCAATGCAGATGCGCAGGTCTCCCGAAGGCTTTCTAACACATACCATCGAGCTGACCCAGCCAGTCGGTCGGTTATCTTGGAAATGATGCCCTGTTGCTGAAGATCCTTGAGCTGGGCCTTCAGGCTCTCCCTCAGCAGAGCTGGGACCCGGCATGGTGCATGGACCACTGGCTTGGCATCAAGTCGTAGCAGAATCTTGTATCGATATGGCAGCGTGCCCATCCCGTCGAACACATCCGGATACTGAGCGAGGATGTCGTCAATGCCAGCCTAAAGATCCACATTGGACGGTGTCATTGTGTAAACCCGCTGCACGAGGTTCAGCTGCTTGCAGACATGCGCGCCAAGTAGGGATGCCCTGTCTGGCTTGACAATTTCAAAACGTAACCGAGCAGGAGTGCTCCGGTTGGAGACGAGTAGATGGCACGATCCCAGTGCCGTGATGGCATTTCCGTTGTAGTCCAGGAGCCAGCTGCTGAAAGGACCTTGGGGGGCTTCTTGATGCGTTTGAAATCTGCCTGTGAGAGGAGGTTGGCAGAAGCACCTGTGTCCAACTTAAACTGGATGGAGCAGTGGTTGACCTGCATCACCGCATGCCATTCGTCCGCAGAATCCACAGTGAGGATGGATTGAATTTGTGATGAGTTCGATGTGGCATATTCACATTTGGTAATGATACCCACACAGTAGGCGGAGTCCAGGCATTCTTCCTCTTGATCCGTTCTGCTGCCAGGATCAGAATCCTGTTATCGTTGTTGCACATTCTGAATGGGCCGTCGTTCGAATTGGGAGCGCTGGCCCGACTGGTGGTGCAGACCTGCACAAGGCTGCATAGTGTCCAGGCTTCCTGCAGTTTAAACAATGCCTGTCTCTTGCAGGGCAGTGTTTCTTTAAGTGGGCGCTGCCACAGTTCGAGCACGTCATGACGTCGGCGTCCTGACGCTCCGCGCGTCGTCGCACATGCTCAGTGCGGGTGTCGGCCGCTTTGTTATCCCGTTCGCATCGCGCATGCATGGGGCCCCAGGAAAAGTGTACAAAATGGGCGCTTTCATCAATGCTGAGGCGCTGCATCCGGGTTATGGCCTGCACACACTCTGCCTTGTGGGAGGCAAGTTTCTCATTTTCAGCCGATTTGTACTGGGCATAGTGATTTTTGGCGTTCTCATTCACTGTGCATGTTTCAATCGTGACTGGCAGGGTCATATGTCTGATTTTCAGTAGCTGCCCTCTTAGAGGATCAGAGTGAACTCCAAAAACGATTTGGTCTCTGATCATGGAGTCAACAATATTACCAAAGTTGCAGGACAGCGCTAGCAGGCGGAGGTTAGTTAAGAAGGAATTGAAAGATTCATCTTTACCTTGTATATGCAATTTGAATATGTAGCGCTCGAAGATTTCATTGGTGTCCACTTCACAGTGACTGTCAAACTTGTCCAGGATGCTCTGAAACTTTGGCTTGTCCTGGCCTTCGGTGAAGTGAAAAGAGTTGAAGAGTTCGATGGCTTGATCACTGGCTGTTGAGAGGAGAAACACGATCTTCCTTGCATCAGACGCAGCCACGAGGTCTGAAGCTTCGATGTACAGCAGAAACTTTTGCTTGAATGTCCGCCAGTTGGCACTGAGTTTGCTGGAGGTCCTGAGCTGGTGAGGAGCTTGAATCTTCTCCATGATGCCAGGATACATTCGCTGATCGTCACGGAACGGACTGAGGTAAACCAGCTAGATTAAGCAGTCTCCTGGTAGCATGATGTGTTATGTACTCTCGGATAACACTGGCTGCAACTGGATGCAGCTTAAACCAAAAGATACTCCAGACCTTGAAGTTAGTTCAATCTGATTTATTGAACCAGTAGCACAGTTCTCTATGAGTTTGACTCTCTGCTAACCAAAGTGTGGTTACTCTGTCTGACTGAACCAGACTAGCTCTTAGCCACGTGCTGGAGGTGTGATACTGTAAATACACCCTGACTCACTCTGCAGATGTTCATCAATGGAAAGAGGCGGAGTGTGAGTGCCTCGTGCCTTTTATAGTGAGATACCACCCGTGAGTGTCCTGTCTGCTCATTGGTCATGTCCTGTTCTCTGTGTTTATTACCTGCCTGTTTGTATATCATTATCTGCATGTCTGTATATCATGACAGGGACCTCCCAAACCTCATCTTCATTTTAAAAGAGCACTTTCACTTGATGTACATAAACTAGAATAACCCTGCCTATCAAAAGCATTCTCCTTCCTTCTTTTATAGACTGTAAGAAAAGGAGAAGAATGGTCATTGAATCTCATACAGTTGGCAGGCTGCAAATAAATGCCCAGAAGCACATGGAACAATAAGTCATCTAAGAACCACATGTAGAGGGCAGATAGATTGCACTTGGCCGCTGGCTATAGTATCAATATAGCCATTTTCAAATAGAGGCACACCTTGCATTTCATTATTTTAAGATTCTTTAAAAAAGCACACTTGGAAAAAAACACTACACAATCAATGATGCCAGAGTTTCAAATTACAATGATAGTTACATAAGTAGGAAACAAAATTATTATTGAGAAACATCTGGTATATGCAATTAAGATTTAAATATTGGACAGGCTTTACAATGCTACAATAGCCAATTTACATCCTCGCACACGCACATCATCATCCAACAAATAGGACAGACAATTGACCTGTCGCTCCATAAGAGCATGTCAAGATGACTCATGCTTTGGTGAGGATTCATTGTTGTAAAGCACCAGGTTTGTTCATGCTTCTGAGTAGTTTTGGCAAAAACATCTAAAAAGTAATTGTTTAAGTCACTGTTTACAAACATTTGCCAAAACCTTTGCATGAAACCAAGAACATTTGGTTCAGATTTAATCTGTTTTGCTGATTGGTTTTCTCCACCAGCTTGATTTTTGACCATTCAAATCACACAAAGAAAAACTAGTTAGGACATTGCATAATCATTTGGCTCAAGTGATTAATTCTGTCCTGATCTGAAAAGACTTTTATTGGATTGAAGATAACAATTAATATATCAAATATAGCAATGAAATAGAATGAATCGCTTCTACAAGTAATATTTAACTGTTACTTAATATTTAGATATTGATTTGGAGTTGGCAGATTGCTTCTAACAATATATAAATTATGACTAAATAGTATCTATTTTATATGAACTGAATTCAAATGCAGTTCCAGTCATTGATCAATATAGCCTTCAAGAACAGCACTAGTGCATTCATTTCAAGTGACAAATTGATGAAAAATGCAATTAATCTCAATTAGCTCAACTCCATTACACCTAAACCTAGTTAGGCTTTTGTTAATCTAAGAGATAACGCATGCCTTCATTCACAGTAGGCTGATTCTATTTCTTTAGAAAATTAACAAAGAAGTATACATGTTCTCTTGCAATATCTACAATGAAAAGTGACAAGGAATTTGATTCTTCAATGGAATGTAAAAAGAATGATGCGGCTGCAACCTCAAGTATCACTCTTGAATGCCAACACAGGACAGCATTAACTCAGGAAGAATTAAGTTTAGAGTTATGAATAAAGGCATTCAGCATGCAAATATTCATTAACTATTAATTATACAGTATTAACTACCATTTGAGACTGGTATCACTGAGAAGATATTAAAGAAAAGAGCATTGTGCTCAGTTATATTTAATGGGCTAATTCTTGCTACAAAAATAAAGGTTCTTAATTTTTTTAAATTAAAGGTGTCTTAATAATACATGCTGCAATTAATATGTAAATTGGCCAGCAACTTACAGAAAGACAGAGATAACAGCAAATTCCAAAGCGCCACTATGCACCACCCATGATTTTCATGAAGTGGCTCCATAAGAACATCTATGTTCATTAAACTTGCCACAGAAAGTGAAATCTAGGGTGTGATCGAACTGTGTCAGGACAAAGTCCCAGGACAAGCACATTTAGCTGGGTTTTTCCCAGTGCTCGCAACACTGAGAAATACCCCTCCATCGACCAGGATTCCGGTTCGATTTGGGACCTCACCGGGAACTCCTGATGAGGTTGCGCTTGATCCCATTTTCTGTGCTGAGGGAGATCAGGACGCCATTCTCTCCCCCACCCCCGCCCTCCCACCTCCCCGCTGTGGGAAAAATGCCAGCTTGGCAGTACTACCCAGACACCTTGGCAGTGCCAGGTTGGCACTCACATGGCACTGACAAGGTGTCAGGGAAGCAGTGCCAGGGGCCAGGCTGGCACTGACTGGGTGCAAGTGCCACTGGCAATGCACCAGCAGTGTCAGGGTGCCACCCTCCCTGAAGAAAAGCACCTGGGGGCCTCCGATCCCCAGGGAAACCGCCACGAGTGCCGTTCCATCTGGTTCCCGTTTGTGGAGCCCACTACCAAACTGCACTCGCCCAAGGTCTCCGAGGCAAAGGAGATAGATTCCATGCCTCAGGACCTCTGAGGAAACTGCACATTACAGTGAGACTAATTGTCTTGTTGCGATATGCAGATTTGCCTAAAAGTGACCCTGCCCACAATTAGCGGGATTTACATCGCAACATCTCACTGATCGAGTTAGATTTCGCGAGGTGCTGGCGTTCGAAACCGGGTAGATCCCGGAGAGAGCGGGGTCACCCGACACTTTCTGGACACCAAGGAGAAATTTAGCATGGCTAATCCACCTAACCTGCACTTCTTTGGACTGTGAAGGGAACCCGGAGCACCCAGAGGAAACCCACTCAGTCACGGAGACAAACTGGAAAATCCACACAGTCACCCAACACTGAAATTGAACCCGATTCCCCGGCACTGTGAGGCAGCAGTGATAGCCACTGTGCCACCATATTCCTTTAAGTATTTTGTAAGCTTTGATGAGATCACCTCTCATTCTTCAAAACTACAGAGAATACAGGCCCGATTTACCCAATCTCTCTTCATAAGAAGTCCCACCAGCCCCCGTACAAGTCTGGTGAATCTTTGCTGCACTCCCTCTATCGCAATAACATCCTTCCTATGTAAGCGGGCCAAAACTGCACACAGTACTCCAGGTGCGGTCCAACCAAGCTCCTTTACATTTGAAGCAAAACCTCACTACTCGTGTACTTAAATCCTCTTGTGATAAAGGCTAACATTCCATTAGCTTTCTAAATAGCTTGTTGCACCTGCATGCTAGCCTTCAGTGACCTATGGACAAGATCACCCAGGTCGCTTTGTACATCGACACTTTCTAATTTCTACGCGTTATCTGCGAAAGCTTAAAAGGTAAATGTATATTTAAGCATATCTAACTAACAGATGCCCCACTCTGCACAAGCTGATCTGATATGTTGTCATTTATGTTTTGCTAAATAGCATGAAGCCATCTCATATTAAAGTGAACATTGAACGAATATAGTCAAATGCAAACGAATCAAATTAGTTAACTATGTTGCCAAGTTGTATTGTGTCAATCATACCTTTCGATGGATGTTCTTAAGACTTTCCAGTGTATCCTCGTTGATATAGTCAGTAACTGGCCTGTCACAAAAACAATGCTATTAAACTGAATTTTTAAATCTGACAAAATAATTATAACTTTAAGAATTTTAGTCTAATAATTACTACTTATTTAATTCTAAAGGCTCTGCGATATGTTTGCAAACATCCAATGGTCCCAATTATGAACAAAGTAATTGAAATGTGAAGTGTCAGGAACAAATACTTATGGAATTAAGAGCTAAAATTCTGTTGAGCAGTAATAAATATATTGCTGCATTCAAATCACAATACTCAGTGCCCCGTTGGAAGAAAACTATTCATTTATTTAGTTTAAACAGGCAAAATCTTCGCTCACCGAAGTGGCCAAAGAATTTCAAAGGAACACATTGGCATAATTATTATTAATACAGTCGACATAATTTTCAACCACAATAACTATATTTCAGAAAATTATGCCAATATTTCAGGCTCAAATTCTGGAAAAAGAGTGGTGTTTTTGGGTTATTCCGTTTATCAGCTCAAACTGGAAACCTTAGGTTGAAAAATTCATTCTTACTGCTGCTATCACAGATCTCCATTATTCATAACTTTCACAAAATACTTATATGCAAAGTCTACTATTTCAAATGGTTTAATTTTATTAGAAGATATCTTAATTAATGTAAGGAAATATTAAGTAATGAACATTAATCTCATACCTGTTTTTCTCAACAGCCAATTTATAGAGCGCGTAAACAAGTTCTGCACAAGCCAAGACTGCGCCATGACGAGTGTTCAAATCAATGCCTGTTGCTAAAGGTAACAATTGTGGCAAAGCTACGAACAAAAACAGAAACACCTTTACTGTAAGGTAAAATGAATCTTACCCAAAATGCGTACGCACCAATGCAACTGATTTACAATGAATTACTTGTTCATGTAACTGCCACAGATCTCATTCAGAATTGTATTACGCCCTAAAAGCTAAAGTGGTCTGTAAAACCAATGCAAGTTAAACTGCAAATTTAATGCATTTTTCTTCCTAGATATTGCGGTGAGTTAGAAGTTAAAGGCACCAATTGACTTAAAAGAGCTGTACATAATTGAGATTAAAATAAGGAAATTTGTTTAATACATTAAAAATCTGAAGCAAAACTAAGATGCAATTAAGTATTCTTACATGAATGTTAGAAATAATAAAACAAAATACTGGACAGGGGAGGAAAATATAAAAGAAGAAGAATGATGCATGGATTGTTGGAAACATCTACCTACAGAATGTAGGAATAAATTCAAAATGGAGTACAGGTTTTTCAACTTAGACAGGGTTCAAAAATGGAGACAGACATTCTTGAAATCAAGGGAGTAGAAAGGAACTAGGACACGAAAAGATTTATTTCTTGGGGGTCAGTTTGCAGGATTGAAGGAGCTGGGAGCGAAGTACGGACTGGAGCAGGGGGAAATATTCAGATACATGCAGGTTCGAGACTTTGCCAGAAAGGAGATACATAGCTTCCCAGTAGAGCCGGCTTCCACATTGCGGGAGCAGGTGCTGACGACACAGAGACTGGAGAAGGGGGTAGTATCGGCGGTTTACAGGGCTATTTTGGAGGAGGAGACGGTGCTGCTAGAAGGGATCAAGGCAAATCAGGAGGAAGAGTTGAGGGAGGGTATGGAGGGGGGGTTCTGGTATGAGGTGCTCCAGACGGTGAACCTCATGTGCGAGGTTGGGGCTGATACAGCTGAAAGCGGTGTATAGAGCACACCTTACAAGGGCGAGGATGAGCCGGCTCTTTGAGGGGGTAGAAGATGTGTGTGAACGTTGCAGAGAAATGGACTGTCCCGCAAACCACGTTCATATGTTTTGGTCCAGTCCAAAGCTGGAGGACTACCGGAAGGAGGTGTTTAGGGTAATCTCTAAAGTGGTGCACGTGAAAATGGACCCCGGCCCTCGGGAGGCCATATTCGAGGTGTCGGATCAGCCAGGGTTGGAAATGGGCACAGATGTTGTAGCCTTCATCTCGTTGATCGCCCGAAGGCGGATCCTGTTAGGGTGGAGATCAACCTCTCCACCCTGGCGTGGCAGGGGGACCTGCTGGAATTCTTGACGCTTGAAAAGGTCAAATTTGAACTGAGGGGAAGGATGGAGGAGTTCTACAATTCATGAGCGTTATTCGTTATGCACTTTCGAGAATTAGATCACATCGGGCACTAGGGGGGTTGGGGGCTGGGAGGGTTGTGGGAGAGGGACTGTATGTGTTAATGGTGACAAAATTCCTTTTTGTCATTTTTTAATGTTAACATGCGGGCTAATGTCTAGGGTTTGGTGGGAGGATGGGATCGTTGTTATTGATATGGGGATTAACATTACATTCGTTACTGATTGTTTATTGTTGGGTGTAAATTTGGGAGAAAATGTGAAAAAGGAGAATAAAAAATATATTTAAAAAAAATACTGGATGGAAATCGATGGTGTTACTGAACAATTCCTATTATGATGTGACTTAGACCCTAAAACAAAAGAAAACCTCCTTAGTCGGTCTGCTTTGCAAAAGCTGAAGTTCAGTGGAAAGTCGCTGATCGGTCAGGGCTGCAGGTGTACTTCGGAACAAGAACAATGGAGACCTTCAGGTCATACAAACTTGTGCTCTCTGTGGAAGACATGAGGTACACATTCCTGTTTCATTTTGTAGATATGGACATTGAGCCCATCATAGGAGCAGATTCATGTGAATCCCTGAGTTTAGTTGAGCGGCTGTGCCCCAGAAGACGGCTGGCCAGCTGAATACTACAGATCCCTACAAGGTATTAGAGTCTGCGCGGTTTATGAGGATTCGGAAGAAATCCAGGTGGAGCACAACAAATTAGATGAAGTGACGGGACAGCCGGCAATTCTGGTTCACAGTCTTCAAGAACGTGCATGTTCTCAGTGGCATGATACAGGAGCATGACAAGCCCATATTCAAGCATCTGCAAAATGCGAATGATAAATGGACAGAGCATGAGAAGCCGTGGAGCTTCACTCTGGAGTTTAAGTTCGAGCCAAATGAACATTTCACAAATGAGGTGATACGAAAGCATATCAGATAGATTTGCGGCCACTTAAATCATTCTGTGGTGAACCAGAAACCCTGGTTCACCGCAGGCTGCAAATCGACTGGAGGGAGGACAAAAATGTAATGGTGAAACGAAGCACAAAAGGTCGAAGTACTTGCAGAACAATTACAAAACGTCTGGCATGGCTAGGGAGCTGGGAGCCTTCATGGAACAGATGGGGGCGGTGAACCCATGGAGGTTTCTGCACCCAGGAGAAAAGGAATTCTCGTTCTTTTCGCAGGTGCACAAGGTATATACCCGTATCGACTTCTTTGCAGTGGGGAAATCGGTGCTTCCAGGGATCACGGGAACGGACTACTCCGTGATCGTTATCTCCGACCACGCTCCACATTATATGGATGGGAGGTTGGAGACAGGCTGGGCTCAGTGGCCCACATGGAGGTTGGACACGGAGCTCCTGGCCGTCAAGGCTTTCTGCCAAAAAAATATGACAAGCCATAGGCGATTACGTTAGTAACAACCAAAACGGGGAGGTCTCACCCTCCGCGTTTTGGGAGGCACTGAAGGCCGTGATCAGAGGAGAGATCATAGCCTACAAGGCAAGTAGAGATAGGGAAGAGAGGGTGCCAGGCAACAGCTAGTGGACTCCATTCTGGAAGTCGATAGAAAGTATTCCGAGGCCCCGACCGTAGAGCTGCTGGTGGAGAGAAAAAAGCTGCAAATGGACTTTAACCTGCTATCCAGTAGGAAAGCAGTGTACCAACTCCGCCAGACACGGGGGACATTCTACGAACACGGAGACAACGCCGGCCGCCTATTGGCTCACCAGCTAAGAAAGCAGGCAGCCACAAGGGAAATAGCGTAGGTTAAGATAGCAAAGGCGCCACTTCCGGTGTGCACCATGGAGTGAGTGGTCACACAGAGGCAGCTCCTGCCCAAGGTTACAGAAAAGAGCTCTTTTTTAAGCAACACGGGTTGGAATTTCGATGAAAAGGCGTAGGTGAATGTTGGAGGAGTACTTTCCCCCAGGAATGGTATGTTTTTTGGTTATCAGACCCTCAGAAACAGTGCAGGATTTGGCTGAAGCAGCAGCAGACAAAAGCCTCTGCAAGCATGCAGGCGGGGGAAGGGCCAGCTTAGAGGCCTCAAGTTGACTTCAGGGCCTTTATGAAAGCTGAATTCTAGCAGCAGAAGGAAGAACTGTGAAAAGATCTCACCAAGGCCATTGAAGAAGCGGGGGCGGACTTCTGGTTGCGGTGATGCGGAGCTAAGCCGCACGTTCGGTGGCTCCCGCTATTTTCGGACTTTGGGGCACTTTTAAGGGGCCGTAGTGGTGCTGTTTGGACTTTTCCCCATGTGGGAACATTTCATCTAAGATTCTCCACCGGTGGATGGCCTGGACTAGGAGTGGAGCGGTCAGAAAATCAGCTCTGGAGCAGAAAAAGGTGTGAGGTGTGAGGCAAGAAAGGCAAGATGACGGCGGGCGGGGAAGCAGCAGCGTGGCAGCAGTGGGCGCGAAAGCAGCAGGAGCTGCTTCAGCGCTCCTTTAAGGAGCTGAAGGCAGAGATTCTGGAGCCGTTTAAGGCCTCCCTGGACAAGCTCATGGCGACCCTGATGGCTCAGGGTGCGGAGATCCGAGAGCTTCGACAAAAGGCCTCGGAGAGCGAGGATGAACTTCTGGGCCTGGCAGTGAAGGTGGAGTCGCACGAGACGCTCCATACGAAGTGGTCAGCGAGGCTGGAGGAGATGGAGAACCGGGCCTGTCGGAAGAACCTGCGGATTCGGGCCTCCCAGAGGGGCTGGAAGGTTCAGATTTGGGGGCCTATGTGGCTATGATGCTGAACACGCTAATGGGTGCGAGGTCGTTCCAGGGACCCTTAGAGCTGGAGGATGCCCATCGGGTGTTGCTGAGGAAACCCAGGCCAAATGAGCCGCCTCGGGCGGTGCTGGTCCGTTTTCACCGCTTCGTCGACCGTGAGTGTGTGCTGCGTTGGGCGAAAAAGGAGGAGTAGCAAGTGGGAGAATACGGTGATCAGGATCTACCAGGACTGGAGTGCGGAGGTGGCGAAGAGAAGGGCTGGTTTTAACCGGGCGAAGGCAGTGCTCCACAAGAAAGGGGTCAAGTTTGGCCTGCTACAGCCAGCACGCCTGTGGGTCACTTATAAAGACTGCCAGCTATATTTCGACTCCCCGGAGGAGGCCTGGTCTTTTGTCCAGGCAGAGAAGCTGGACTTGAACTGAGGACTGGGGAACGTTGTACACAGCCCGGAGGTTTTATCCTCCTTGGTATCCTTTCGTTTTATCGGTTCTGTTGGATGATGTTGATTTTTTGCCGTTCTGCTTTTTTTTTGCTTTTTGGGACTGTTATCTGTGTACTTGGGCGTTTGTTTTGTTTGGATTTTTATTTTCCTTCATCGGTTGGGAGGTTGGGTGGGGTTCGCGGTCCTGTTGGGTCATGTGCCCACCTTTTCCCACGATTTGGGTCGGGGTGGGGGGGGTGGGGGTTTGGGAGGGAAGCGCAGGCTTTTTTTCCCCGCGCTAGAGGAGTACTGGGCGGGACCATCACTGGGGGAGGGGGGGGGGTTGTGTTGCAATGGGGAGGGTCTTTGGGGTGGCGGGAGCAGCCGGGGTCAACAGCAGTCGGCTGGCTTACGGAAGTACAATAGAAGGGGTTACGCATCTAGGGGGAGGGGTACCGGGTTGCTGCTAAAGGGGCGAAGGAGCTGGAGCAGGTAGAGCAGGTTGGGGTGGGGGTTTGCTGCTGTGGGGAACGGGCTGAGCGGGGGGCGCGGGCACGTGGCGGATTATGGAAGGGTGATGGCTAGTCGACGGGGAAGGGGGGTAGGTGGTCCCCTGATCCGGCTGACCACCTGGAATGTGAGGGGACTGAATGGGCCGGTTAAATGAGCCCACGTGTTCGCGCACCTGAAGGGGCTGAAGGCAGATGTGGCCATGCTTCAGGAGACGCACCTGAAGTTGGCGGATCAGGTTCGATTTTGGAAGGGATGGGTAGGCCAGGTGTTTCATTCGGGGCTGGATGCAAAAAATCGGGTGGTGGCGATCCTGGTGGGGAAGAGGGTGTCGTTCGAGGCGTCGAATGTGGTGGCAGACAGTGGCGGGAGGTATGTGATGGTGAGTGGCAAGCTGCAAGGGGAGCGGGTGGTGCTGGTCAATATATACGCCCCGAATTGGGACGATGCAGGTTTCATGCGGCGCATGTTGGCCCGGATTCCAGATATGGAGATGGGAGGCCTGATAATGGGAGGGGATTTCAACACGGTGCTGGATTCGCCACTGGATCGATCCAGTTCCAGGACGGGAGGGGTTTATGGACGAGATGGGAGGGGTGGATCCATGGAGGTTTGCGAGGCCGAGGGCCAGGGAATTTTCATACTTCTCCCATGTGCATAAGGCTTACTCCCGGATTGATTTTTTCGTTCTGAGTAGGGCGCTGATTGTGAGGGTGGAAGATGCTGAATATTCGGCGATAGCCATTTCTGACCATGCCCCGCACTGGGCGGACCTCGAGCTGGGGGAGGAGAGAGGGACCAGCGCCCGCTTTGGCGCTTGGAGATGGGGATGCTGGTGGACGAGGAGATGGGCGGGCGGGTCAGAGGATGTAGCGAGAGGCATCTGGAGGCCAACGACAATGGGGAGGTACGAGTGGGGACGGTCTGGGAGGTGCTGAAGGCGGTGGTTCGGGGGGAGTTGATCTCCATTCGAGCGTACCGGGAGAGAAGGGAGTGGAGAGAAAGGGAGAAATTGGTGGGGGAGATGGTGAGGGTGGACAGGAGATATGCGGAGGCCTCGGAGGAGGGATTGTTGCGGGAGCTGCGCAGCCTTCAGGCTGAGTTTGACTTGTTGACCACCAGAAAGGCGGAAGCTCAGTGGAGGAAGACACAGGGTGCGGTGTATGAATATGGGGAGAAGGCGAGCAGGATGCTGGCACACCAGCTCTGTAAGCGGGATGCGGCTAGGGAGATTGGTGGAGTTAAGGATCGGGGAGGAAATGTGGTGAGAAGGGGGATAGACATCAATGGGGTCTTCAGGGACTTCTACGAGAAACTCCATCGGTCCGAACCCTCGGTGGAGGAGGGGGGGGAGGGGGCGCTTTTTGGATCGGCTGAGATTCCAGAGGGTGGAGGAGGGACAGGTGGAGGGGCTGGGGGCGCCAGTTGAGCTGGAGGAGCTGGTTAAAGGGATAGGGAACATGCAGTCGGGGAAGGCGCCGGGGCCGGATGGGTTCCCAGTTGAATTTTATAAGATGTATGCAGACCTGTTGGGCCCCCTGTTGGTTAGGACCTTTAACGAGGCAAGGGAGGGGGGGTGGGCTTTTCCCCTGACGATGTCTCGGGCGCTGATCTCCCTGATTCTTAAGCGGGACAAGGATCCCCAGCAGTGTGGGTCCTACAGGCCGATCTCACTCTTGAATGTGGACGCCAAGCTGTTGGCAAAGATCTTAGCCACGAGGATAGAGGACTGTGTGCCGCAGGTTATCCACGAGGATCAAACGGGGTTTGTGAAGGGGCCGCAGCTGAACACTAACATACGGAGGCTCTTGAATGTTATAATGATGCCGGCGATAGAAGGGGAGGCGGAGCTGGTGGTGGCACTGGACGCGGAGAAGACCTTTGATAGGGTTGAGTGGGGGTACTTGTGGGAAGTGCTGGAAAGGTTCGGGTTTGGGGAGGGGTTTGTCAGTTGGGTGAGGCTGTTATATGAGGCCCCGATGGCGAGCATAGCCACGAATAGGAGGAGGTCGGAGTATTTTCGGTTACACCGAGGGATGAGGCAGGGGTGTCCCTTGTCCCCCCTACTTTTTGCGCTTGCAATTGAACCCCTGGCTATGGCGCTGAGGGAGTCGAGGAACTGGAGGTGGCTGGTGCGGGGTGGGGAGGAGCACCGAGTGTCGCTCTATGCGGATGACCTATGACCTATTGTTGTATGTGGCGGACCCGGTGGGGGGAATGCCGGATTCTCCGGGAATTTGGGGACTTTTCAGGGTACAAGCTCAACTTTGGGAAGAGCGAGCTGTTTGTGGTACACCCGGGGGACCAGGAGGGGGGGGATTGGTAGGCTCCCATTGAAAAGGGCGGAGAGGAGCTTTAGGTACTTGGGGGTGCAGGTGGCCAAGAGCTGGGGGGTCCTGCATAAGCTTAACCGTACAAGGCTGGTGGAGCAAATGGAGGAGGAGTTTAAGAGGTGGGACATGTTGCCGCTGTCTCTGGCGGGTAGGGTGCAGTCAGTCAAGATGACGGTGCTTCCGAGATTTCTGTTCCTGTTTCAGTGCCTCCCCATCCTTATCCCGAAGGCCTTTTTCAGACGGGTTAACATGAGCATTACGGGGTTTGTGTGGGCACATGGGACCCCGTGGGTGAGGAGGGTGTTCTTGGAGCGGGGCAGGGATAGGGGGGGCTGGCGCTGCCCAACCTGTGGGTACTATTGGGCTGTCAATGCAGCGATGGTGTGTAAGTGGGTGATGGAGGGGGAGGGGACAGCATGGAAGAGGATGGAGATGGCTTCCTGTGTGGGCACGAGCCTGGAGGTGCTGGTGACGGCGCCGCTGCCGTTCCCTCCAACGAGATATACCACGAGCCTGGTGGTGGTGGCTACCCTCAAAATCTGGGGGCAATGGAGGCGGCACAGGGGGGAGGTGGGGGCCTCGATGGGATCCCTGATACAGGGGAACCACCGGTTTGTTCCGGGGAGAATTGATGGCGGGTTCCTGAGTTGGAACAGGGCAGGTATCAGGAGGTTGGGGGACCTGTTCATAGACGGGAAATTTGCGAGCCTGGGTGAGCTGGAGAGGAAGTTCGGGCTCCCCCCCGGGGAACGCCTTTCGGTGCATGCAGATGAGGGCGTTCGTCAGGCAGCAGGGTTCCCTCTGCTGCCGCCGCGTGGGGCCCAGGACAGGGTGCTCTCAGGGGTGTGGGTTGGGTAGGGGAGTATCTCGGCGGCGTACCAAGTGATGCAGGAGATGGACGAGGCCTCGGTTGAGGAGTTGAAGGATAAATGGGAGGAGGAGCTGGGTGAGGAGACTGAGGAGGGGACGTGGGTGGACGCCCTGGGGAGGGTGAACTCCTCCTCTTCTTGTGCGAGGCTTGGCCTCATACAGTTTAAGGTGCTGCACAGGGCTCACATGACCGGGACAAGGATGAGCTGGTTCTTTGGGAGTGAGGACAGGTGTATTAGGTGCTCTGGGAGCCCAGCAAATCATGCCCATATGTTCTGGGCATGTCCAGCATTGGGGGAATTTTGGAAGGGTGTGGCAGGGACGTTGTCGAGGGTGGTAGGATCCAGGGTCAATCTGGACTGGGGGCTCGCAGTATTTGGGGTTGCGGAGGAGCCGGGAGTGCAGGAGGCGTTCTGTCCTGTCTATTGAAGGGACGGGCAGATGTTTTGGGGAATGATGGGTGTTAGTAAAATTCTTTTCCTGTCTTTTTGTTGTTGATACTCTGCAAAAATTTTAATAAACATTATTTTTTTTAAAAGATAGCAAAGGCAGACTGGTAACAGAGCCAAAGGAGGTCAATCGGGTATTAGAGACCTTCTACCGGAGACTGTACACTTCAGAGTTCCCCGACGGGGATGCGGGAATGAAACAGTTCCGAGACAGACTGGAGCGACCAGTGGTGGGGGAAGACAGACGTGAGGAGCTGGAAGCACCAATAGATATGGGAGAAATCATGGAGAGCATCAGCTCCCAGCTCATGGGTTCCCAGCGGGCTTCTACAAACAATTCGCACCAGTCCTGGCCCACACCTAAGGGACATGTTCTCAGACTCACTGGCAGGGGGCACCCTGCCCCCCAACGCTAGCGTAGGCCACAATTTCACTGATACCCAAAAAAGATAAAGACCTGACGGAATGCGGATCATACAGACCCATTTCACTGCTGAACGTGGATGCGAAAATACTCGCAAAGGTCCTGGCCAAAAGGCTGGAGGGCTGAGTACCAGAGGTGGTCGCAAAAGGCCTTTGACAGAGTCGAATGGAGCTACTTCCTCAAGGTGCTGGAACAGTTTGGGCTAGGAGCGGGATTCACCGCCTGGGTGAGGCTCCTGTACAACGCTCCCAAAGCGAGTGTCCAAACTAACACCAACAGCTCTGAATACTTCCAGCTACAGAGAGGAACAAGACAGGGCCGCCCCCTGTCCCCACTCTTGTTCGCGCTAGCGATCAAACCCCTGGCGATAGTCCTGTGGGACGCAAAAAGCTGGAAGGGAATCCGGAGAGGAGACAGAGAGCCATGAGTCTCACTCTATACAGATGACCTGCTCCTCTATGTCTCAAAGCCACAGGAGGGACTGAAGGCAATACTGTAAATACTGAATGAGTTTGGAACCTTCTCCGGCTACAAACTTAACCTGGGCAAAAGTGAGACATTTCCAGTGAACCCAAAACGGGGAGGGACAGAGCTGAAGGGGCTCCCATTCAAAACAGCCCAGAACAGATTCCGTTACCTGGGGATCCAAATAGCCAGAGACTGGACACAGATCCACAAGTGGAACCTGACCAGCCTGGTGGAGGAAGTAAGAAAAGACCTTCAACGGAGGGGCTCACTCCCACTCTCCCTGGCAGAAAGAGTGCAGGCGATCAAGATGAACGTACTGCCAAGGTTCCTCTTCCTGTTTAGATCCATCCCGATCTTCATCCCCAAGGCTTTTTTCCAAAACATAGACAGGCTAATCATGGCGTGTGTGTGGTGTGCGGGGGTGTGTGTGTCCGGGGGGGGGGGAAAATGATGATGATTCCCAAACCGACACTGCAAAGAGGGAAAGTCAGAGAGGGCCTGGCTCCACCGAACTTACAATACTACCATTGGGCAGCAACGGCAGAAAGGGTGAGGGGATGGGTACAAGAACCCGACACAGATTGGATACAAATGGAGGAGGCATCCTGTAAAGGAACAACCCTCCAGGCCCTGGCCACAGCAGCACTCCTCCTCAACAAGGTACACAATGAGTCCAGTGGTAGTGGCCAGCCAGTTGAGACAGCACTTCGGGATAACCAAAATGTCCCTTATGGCCCCCATCTGCAGCAATCACAGATTCCCCCCAGCCAAGCTAGATACCACCTTCAAAAGATGGAGGCGGGACGGGGGCACACTGACGGTCGGGGACTTCTACGTAGGGCGCAGACTGGCGACACTGAACAAACTGACGAGGAAGTGGAAACTAGCAAGAGGACAGGAATTGAGACACCTCCAAATAAAGCACTTCCTCCGCAAAGAGACAGTAGGGTACCCCGGGGCCCCAGAAAGCATACTACTAGAGGACCTGATAGTCACAAGCAGCGAGAAGGCGGGGGCCTGTGTGGGGAAATATATGGACAGCTACTGGACAGAGCCCAAACACCACTGGACTGGACCAGACAAAAATGGGAGGACGAACTGGGGACAGAGGTAGGATGGGGACTCTGGAGCGAAGCACTGAGCAGGGTGAGCTCCGCCTCCTCCTGCGCAAGGCTAAGCCTAATGCAGCTCAATGTGGTGCACAGAGCGCACCTGACCAGAACCCCAATGAGCAGGTTCTTCCCGGAGGTGGAGAACAAATGTGAACAGTGCCAGAAGGGCCCAGCCAACCACACCCACATGTTTTGGACTTGCCTCAAGCTCGCTGGGTTCTGGACAGCCTTCTCCGAGGCAATGTCCAAGGTTTTCGGAGTGAGGGTGAAGCCATGCCCAATAGCGGCAATCTTCAGGGTATCGGAGTAGCCAGAGCTGCACATGGGGAAGGGGGCCAACCCCCTCGCTTTCGCTTCCCTAATCGCACACCGGAGAATCCTGCTCAGCTGGCGATCGGCAGCACCACCCAAAATGCAATGTACATAAGTAACTGTTTCTGCTCCTTTACATCTCGGACACACAGAGCAGCATGGACGGAATTATTGCGCTCCTGAAAGAGTTTGTAGCCTTCTCGGGCTACAAACTCAACATGAGCAAAGCGAGATCTTCCCAGTACACCCGCAAGGGGGGGGGGGGGGGGGGGGGGGGGGGGGGCAGCACTAAAGGGGCTGCCGTACAAACAAGCCCGACACAAATTCCGCTACCTGGGGATCCAAATAGCCCATGACTGGAAAGGGATCCACAAATGGAACCTCACCAGTCTGACGGAGGAAGTAAAAAAGGACCTGCAAAGATGGAACACACTCCCACTCTCCCTTGCGGGGAGAGTCCAGATGATCAAAATGAATGTCCTGCCCAGGTTCCTCTTCCTATTTAGATCCATTCCGATCTACGCCCCCAAGGCCTTTTTCAAGCGCTGAACAAACTAATCATGGTGTTCGTATGGGGGGGGTAAAAATGCTAGGATCCCAAAGAAGGTCCTACAAAAAACAAAATCCTAGCCCTCCCAAACCTGCAATTCTACCACTGGGCAGCAATAGCCGAGCGAGTAAGGGGATGGATCCAGGAGCCAGAGGCCGAGTGGGTGCGCGCGGAGGAGGCCTCCTGCGTGGGGAACTCCCTCCGGGCCCTCGCCACGGCAGCACTCCCATCCCCACCCAAAAAACACTCCAGCAGCCCAGTGGTGACAGCCACCCTCCAATCCTGGAACCAACTGCGGCAGCAATTTGGCCTGACCAAAATGTCGGACAAGGCTCCCATCTGCAACAACCATAGGTTCACACCAGCACTGACTGACGCCACCTTCAAAAGGTGGAGGCAGGACGGGGGGACACTGACAATCAGGGACCTATACACAGACAGCAGGATCGCAACACTGGACGAACTGACAGAGAAATTTCGGCTAGCCGGGGGGACGAGCTACGGTATCTGCAGCTCAAAAACTTTTTACGAAAGGAGACAAGGACGTACTCACAACCGCCACGACAGACACTACCGGAAGACCTACTAGACGCAAGCATCCTAGATAAAGGGAACTGTAGCGGCATGTATGACCGACTGGTAGAAAGGGCCGACACCGTACTGGACGCAACAAGAAAGAAATGGGAGGAGGACCTGGGGATTGAGATAGGGTGGGGACTCTGGAACGAGGCACTACATAGGGTCAACTCCACCTCCACGTGCGCAAGGCTCAGCCTGACGCAACTAAAAGTGGTACATAGAGCCCACTTAACAAAAACCCGTATGAGTAGGTTCTTCCCGGAGGTGGAGGACAGAAGTGAACGGTGTCAAAGGGGCCCGGCCAACCACGCCCACAGGTTCTGGTCTTGCCCCAGACTTGTGGAGTACTGGACAGCCATCTTCGAGGCTATGTCCAAAGTGGTGGGGGTGAGGGTGGAGCCATGCCCGACAGTGTCGGTCTTCGGGGTTTCAGACCAGCCAGATCTATTCCTGGGGAGGAGGGCGGACGCCCTTGCCTTTGCCTCCCTGATCGCCCGCCGTAGAATCCTGTTTGGCTGGTGGTCAGCAGCACCACCCAGAGCTGCAGACTGGCTGTCCGACCTCTTGGAATCTCTCCAAATGGAGAAAATCGAATTCGCCATCCGAGGGTCAGACAACGGCTTCCACAGAACGTGGGAGCCATTCATGCAACTGTTCCGGGACCCGTCCGGGAAGGGCGGGCGACAGCAACACACAGCACAGCCAAATATCGCACGCTGTGATTTTCTCCCCGGCACCCAAAGGTGTGCTTGCCCCCCCCGCAGGCAGTCGCCTACTTCTGTGGGGTGGGTAATTTTGCCAGATGTAGAGATGCCGCTGTCGAGCTGGTGCACAATATCCCACCAGTTATTCCATTGCATATGTTATTGTATTTTTTTATGTTGGGGTGTGCCCTTCTCCTCTAAATGTGTGCATATACACATATATATACATCTGTGTACGTAACGGTAATTATACCTTGCTCAAAAAAACCCAATAAAAACATTTATTAAAAAAAAGTAACAACTGTTTATAAATATGAGAAAAGCCAATAAAAAGATTTTCAAAATAAAAAGAACAGTTAAGAAAACTGCACCAATTGAATAGTTCTTTAATTTCTTCAGTCCTCCTGAAATTCCACAGCGTGGAACATTAAGCCAACGTTTAGCAGCCAAGCTCAAGGCTGACTTTGAACTTGGCTGCCTACTGCTTGAACATATAAGTCTGTGCTCAATGTTGTATTTTACAGGAGAAATCATTGCAGACGATGCTGAATCCGATGATGACTACTACGAATATATACTTGAAGATTTCGACAATGATGCAGAAAATAATGGTGTGGAAGATGAGACAGATGAAGACCAGTACGAGCTCCTTATAGATATTTTTCACAGGAGCAAAGGCAAGCTGAATGAAAAAGCTCAAGCAGCGCTGTTCTGGTGGTTTGGATAGAATGACTATATAATGGCCACAGGGGACGCCAAGACCCACTGAGAAGAGCAGGAGCTCGGAGATGGTGCACTCAAAAATGGAAGCTGCTGATACCAGAGGATCAGCCACTGACCAAGCTACAAAGAGAAGAGATTATCTCAATATTAGAGAAAATGGCTCCAGACATACATGGTGACTCATTCCAAGTTTTTGAAAGAACGCCTGTAGTCGATTCCAAGATCATCGAGAACACGTGAGGATGAGTGGGAAGACATTGATGATGCAGATAATGACAGCGACTCTGATGTTTGAGAGTTTGACGACTCCAAGACTGAAACAGAGGAGATCCTCGAGGACACTGCCGATGAATGGATGACATTGATGATGAATACGATGACAGCAACTCGGATACTGAAGTGATTGACAACTCCGAGACTGACCCAGAGGAGCAGATGACAATCTCAATACGCAGCTCAATAAATCACTCATACATTCTTGAATTTGACCAAGTTGGTCTAATGCCTGGATCATCATGCCAGACAGCATCGTAATGTCTAGTGTTGAAGAGCGAGTGAGCAATGCTCCAGCGAGCCAAGAAAGGGCGGCACTTGTTGCCGCAGTTCCAACCTCCAGCCAGGCACCAGAAACCGAGGCGCTCCAACATTACGGTGAGGCCGAAGAAGTGGACATGTTCACACAACCTAATGATGACACATCGGCCCTTCAGGGTCCCCCTGGAACTCCGCAGACCTCTGAGCACAGGGTAAAGACTAGCACCATATCAGAGGCTGCCAAGCTTAAACACAAAAGCAAGAAACACAAGAAACTAAGTCATCACATTCTCAAAATAAAAAGAAAATAAATATCTATAAGGAGCTCATACTGGTCTTCATCTGGGAGAGCTAGCTCATCCCACTAACAAATCAGAAACAGAAACAAAGAGAAGCAACAAACAGTGCCATGGCAGGAAGTGCAAAAGAGGCTGGTGACGCAAGCGTAGCAGTCAGGACACAGACCTTCCAAATGCACAGAGCAAAGGGAAGAAGAAGCAAGAGGCCGGCATGTAAACCAGTCTTCGAAGAGGCGGGCAACAACCCGAATGATCACAGAGATGATCCCATGAAGGAGGCACAATGCTCTGTACAAAAGAGACGGACACAGGCCAGGCATATCATGTTTATGGACACCAAAGTAAAACTCATTCACATTGTTAGACAATATCATGATTGTACAAAGTTAAAAGATCAATGTTGATTGTAAACAAATCTTAATGTTTTCTGAGAAAGGGGGATATGGTGATAGGCCTGTGAGCAATGTCATCGATGGATGATGTGCAACATCCAACCAGTAGGTGGCGGTGCAGACAAGACAATGGTCATGTGACAAGAGACTCCAATATAAGTGGGGCACATCCAGCCATCACTAGATGGTTGTAGGAGATGGTTGTAAAACATACCGGTGAACAGTCGTTCTAGGTGTAGTTCGAGAGGAGTATAAAGAAACTCCATGATAACTTGATCTGTAACAGATGGCTATCTTACCACGTGTGATTCCATAAAGATCCTGGTTTGGACAAGTCAAGGTGTTTGGCAGATTCCTTTGCAAGACATCGAAAGCTAAAACACAACACCACTAACTCCAGTTTTGACAGGCTCTAACCAGGGGAGCTCCGCAAGGATTAATGCTGGAGTCACAATTATTTATTTATTTTTTTAAAATTCATTCACTTGATGGGGGCATTTATTACCCAGCATTTATTGCCCAGACCTCATTGCCCTCGAGAAGGTGCTGGTGAGCTGCCTTCTTGAACCACTGCTGTCCGTGTGGTGTAGGTACACTCAGTGCAGTTAGGGAGTTCCAGGATTTTGACCCATCAACAGTGAAGGAACGGCGATTTATTTCCAAGTAAGGACAGTAAGTGGCTTGGTGGGGAACATTTCAGGCTGTGGTCCATGTATCTGTTGCCTGTGTCCTTCTGGGTGACAGTGGTCGTGGACTTGGGACGGTATTATGCAAGGAGCTCTGGTGAATTCTAGTAGTGTATCTTGTACACAGCGCACATGGCTGCCACTGTAAGTCTGTGGCAGAGGAAGTGAATGTTTGTGGATGGGATGCCAATCAAGCGGGCTGCTTTAGTCATCGAGTCATGCAGTACAGAAGAGGCCCTTTGGTCCATAGAGTTTGCAGCAACAAAACTACACTGAGGGTGCAATTTAACCTCTAGGCAAGCTGGGTAAATATCAGGAAAGGCCAAAGACCAGATTCGCGGCAGGCGCAAACAAGTTTGCAATTCTCCGGCCCCCTCCCGAAAGAGAGTTCTGTATCTTGCCCAAAAATGGCGCCAATATCATTAACCCTCATTTGCATTCATTTCAATCTCACTTGTGAGGTTGAAGTCGAATGCAACGGCCTCCCAGGAATTACCCAACTCCCCAGCGACAAATCACCCGGGTGTCGTTTAGTACTCCCTTTCAAAAACTGGAACCTGGCGTAATGACTACGAAGGGGAAGTGAGCAGGTGAGTAGACATTTCCATTTTCCAGCATGCAGCTCAAGGGCACACGGAGCTGCTGCCGCCCCAGTGCTCGGAAGATGTGTGGGATGGGGGTGGGACCCCTCAAAGGGTTGAAGCATTCTAGATTAGGGGTCACCCTGGGCGGCAGAGAGGGGATTTGCGTTTGTGAGGCCTTCAAACCAAATTTAAATCGTGTAATGTTGGGGAGATCCATAACCAGGACAACCACACCTGCAGCCTGTCTGTCCTACCAAGGACTTCCAGGGTAGAGACCTGCTGTAGCTTATCTCATGAAAGTCAATTTCACTCCCTTTAACTGTGAGCAGCCTCTAGCTTCAAAGCCAAAGGCTATTTCAAATGAGGAATTAGCCTTGTTAGTTGTGATAGCATTTCACACTCCTCAACTCTCAAGTGCCGACTTCCGGTGGCGACCATGCTGTGATCGGTCGCACATTTAGCACCTCCTGCTCTTGGTGGGTTTTTTTTAAAAACTGCTTTTAAGCTGGATTTTCGCGGAAATTTTTTCTAACATAAGTAGATAAAAGTGAGAGGAGGAGAAAGTGACCCCTGTCCGATGGAACTACGTTCAAAAAGTAATCGCAAAAGAAGGAATCAAAAGCTGATTGGAAGTGAGGATCTGAGCTTGGTGGGTGCAATGGTAGAGAAGCTAGGCCCGGCCCTGCCGGCTCAATGGTCGATGGATCGGTTGGTTACATACCTGGATGAAAAGCTCGCCTGGCACTGTAAGGATTGTGCGGAGGACCTGACCAAGGTGGTTGCCTCGATTAAGGAGCGACCAGATGAAGGTGACAGTGACAGCCCAGGGACAGTCGATCCAAAAGCTACAGGAGCAGGAGACGGAACAAGAGGAGCAGTCCATTGGGATGGCACTGCAAATTGGCAATTTACAGAATCGGCAAAAGCGGCTGCAGGAAAAAATGGAAGACTTGGAGAATCGTTCCCACAGGCAGCACATTCTGATCGTCGGTCTGCCAGAGCGAAAGGAAGGATCAGATGCCGGTCCTTATGTTGTGAAGATGTTCGAGAAAATGATGGGGCAGAGGCATTCGACAGGCCATTGGAGGTGGACCGAGCTCACAGGGCACTTATGCGCAGGTCCCAGGGTTGTGAGACCCCAAGGGCGATGGTGGTGAGGCTGCAATGTTTCCTGTACAAAGAACGCATCATGAGATGGGC
Source organism: Scyliorhinus canicula (assembly GCF_902713615.1). Taxonomy (NCBI): domain Eukaryota; kingdom Metazoa; phylum Chordata; class Chondrichthyes; order Carcharhiniformes; family Scyliorhinidae; genus Scyliorhinus; species Scyliorhinus canicula. The sequence continues at coordinate 48,152,169 of NC_052163.1, forward strand.
TAGGCAGATGAAACAGTTCGTATGGGAAGAAGCCAAGATCCGGGTTTATCAAGACTTGGGAGAACAACTTGCTAAGAGGAGGGAGAGTTTTAATAAAGTTAAAGCGGCTCTGTATGCAAAGGGAATAATATTTGGACTGCTCTACCCGGAAGAAGATGATTTGATTTGATTTATTGTCACATGTATCGAAGTACAGTGAAAAGTATTTTTCTGCAGCCGAGGAACGTACACAGTACATACATAGTAGGCACAAGAATAATCAACAGGGAACATTGACAAATTGTACATCGCCGAAACAGTGATTGGTTACAGTGCGGAACAAGGGGCCAAACAAAACAAACAAAGCACATACATGAGCAAGAGCAGCCTAGGGCGTCATGAATAGTGTTCTTACAGGGAACAGATCAGTCCGACGGGGAGTCGTTGAGGAGTCTTGTAGCTGTGGGGAAGAAGCTGTTCCTATGTCTGGATGTGCGAGTCTTCAGACTTCTGTATCTTCTGCCTGATGGAAGGGTCTGGAAGAAGGCAATGCCTGGGTGGGAGGGATCTCTGATAATGCTGTTGCCTTCCTGAGGCAGCGAGAGGTGTATACAGAATCAATGTGGGGGTGGCAAGTTTGTGTGATGCGTTGAGCTGAGTTCACCACAGTGTGAAGTTTCTTGCGATCCTGGACAGAGCAGTTGCCATACCATACCATACTGTGATGCAGCCGGATAGGATGCCCTCTGTTGCACATCTGTAGAAGTTTGAGAGTCAATGCAGACATGCCAAATTTCTTTAGCTTCCGCAGGAAGTAGAGACGTTGTTGGGCTTTCTTGAATGTTGCATCAATGTGAGTGGACCAGGACAGACTGTTAGTGATGGTGACCCCCAGGAACTTAAAGCTATCGACCATCTCCACTTCAGAGCCATTGATGCAGACGGGAGTGTGTGGCGTGCTACACTTCCTGAAGTCGATGACCAGTTCCTTGGTCTTTCCAACATTTAGAGAGAGGTTTTCAGTACACCACGCAACCAAGTGATTTATCTCCCTCCTGAAGTCTGATTTGTCATTGTTTGAGATGCGGCCCACCACAGTCATATCATTCGCAAACTTACAGATTGAGTTGGAGTTAAATCTTTCCACACAGTCATGTGTGTATAGGGAGTACAGTAGAGGACTAAGCACACATCCTTGCAGGGCTCCCGTGTGGAGGACTATTGTGGAGGAGGTGCTGTTGCCTATCCTGACAGACTGCGGTCTGTTGGTGAGGAAGTGGAGGATCCAGCTGCACAGGGAGGGGTCAAGTCCAAGATTGCTAGGTTTGGTTATTAGTCTCCTTGGGATAATGGTGTTGAAGGCTGAGCTGTAGTTTATGAACAGCAGTCTTACATAGGTGTCCTTGTTATCGAGGTGTTCGAGTGTTGATTGTAGAGCCAGGGAGATAGCATCTGCTGTGGACCAGTTGCGGTGATATGCAAACTGCAGTGGATCGAGACCGTCTGGGAGGCTGGCAGTGATCCATCTCGTGACTAGCCGCTCGTAGCATTTCATGATAACAGACGTTAAGGCAACCGGTCGGTAGTCGTTGAGACAGGGTGCCTTGTTCTTCTTTGGTACTGGTATTATGGTGGCCTTCTTGAAGGAGGTGAGGACCTCAGAGAGGAGTAGTGAGGTGGTGAAGATATCTGTGAATGCACTCGCCAGCTAGTCTGCGCAGGCTCTGAGTGCTCGCCCAGAGACTCCGTCGGGGTCTGTCGCTTTCCGTGGATTCACTTTCAGAAGGCAGCTGAGGCTGTAATAGTGGGTATGGGTGTGTCCAGGGCTGTTGGGGCGGGTGGCACTGATACATTGGCTGACTGCTCAAAGTGGGCATAGAACTTGCTCAGATCATTGGGTAGCAATCGTAGTATCGGACCATGCGCTACATTGGCTAGACCTACAGGTAAACACGGGAAATTCTCAGCGCCCACAGTGGAGACTAGATGCAGGGCTGTTAGCAGACGACAAGATATGTGAGCGAGTGAGGGAGGCCATTCGGGCAGATATAAATATCAACGACACAGGAGAGCTCGTGGCTGGGGTGTCACTGAAAGCGGTCATCAAAGGGGAATATATTTTAATTCAGGCCAATAAGGAAAGGGCTGAACGGGCAGAGCTGGACAGGCTAGTAGGAGAACTCTTACATGTGGATAGGAGATAAACGGAGTCTCCGAATGAGGAGCTCCTGAAGAAACGTCAGAGACTGCAAATGGATTTTGGGCTCCTTTCCACAGGCAAGGTGGAGGGACAGCTGAGGAGGGTAAAAGGGCAGTATATGAATACGGGAAGAAAGCTAGCAGGATGTTGGCACATCAGCTGAGGAAGCAGGAGGCGGCAAGAGAAATAGGAAAAATTAAGGATGTGAGGGGGAAAAGTAGTGAGGGACCCGGGGGCAGTTAATGGCGTGTTTCGTGAATTCTATAGTCGTTTATATTAGTCGGAACCCCCTGCGGGGGAGGAGGAAATGAACCAATTCCTGGAGAGGCTAGTGTTACCGAAGGTAGATAAGGAGCTGGTGGAAGCCTTGGGGGGCCCACTTGGGCTCGGTGAAGTGATAGATGGATTGGGGGGCAATGGAAATTAGGTAAGGCCCCGGGACCTGACGGATTCCCAGCGGAATTTTATAAAAGGTTTTTGGGGCTAGTGGGACCGCTGTTAGTTAAGGCTTTCAATGAAACCAAGGAGTTGGGAATGCTTCCCCAACGCTATCACTTGATAGCGTTGGGGAAAGCACTCCCAACTCCTTGGATCAATCTCTCTTATCCTGAAGCGAGACAAGGACCCGGAGAGCTGTGGATCGTACAGACCAATTTCCCTTTTAAATGTAGATGCTAAATTACTGGCAAAGATCTTGGCAACTAGAATAGAGGACTGTGTCCCAGAGGTAATAGGTGAGGATCAGACGGGATTTGTGAAGGGCAGCACCTGACGTCCAATATTAGACGGCTTCTTAATGTTATAATGATGCCAGCTGAGGGGCGTGAGGCTGAGGTGGTAGTAGCAGCCATGGACACGGAGAAGGCTTTCAACCGGGTGGACTGGACATACTTATGAGATATTTTAAATAGGTTTGGGTTCGGGCAGGGATTTGTGGATTGGGTCCGGCTGTTATATCAGGCCCTGGTGGCAAATGTGAGAACCAACCGAACAGGGTCAGAATATTTTAATCTCGGGAGAGGGACAAGGCTGGGATGCCCGCTCTTCCCATTACTGTTTGCCGAGGCCATAGAGCCTTTAGCAATGTCTCTTAGAGCATTAAGTGCGTGGCGGAGGATAGTGAGTGGGAGGGTTTCTCTCTATTTGCTTTATGTTACAGACCCGGTTTTTGGGGGGGGGGGATGACCAAAATCATAGAAGTACTAGGAGAATTTGGGCGATTTTCAGGCTACACGTTGAATATGGGAAAGAGCAAGATGTTTGTGATCCAGGCACGGGGGCAGGAAAGGAGACTGAGGGAGTTACCTTTTCAAGTGGTGGTGGGGAGTTTTAGATATTTAGGGATTCAAGTGGCAAAGCAGTCGACCGAATGAAAAGGGATTTCCACAGATGGGACATGCTCCCACTGACACTCGTGGGAAGGGTCCAGACGGCGAAGTTGAAAGTCCTCCCAAGATTGCTTTTCTTTATTCAATGCCATCCAAAGTTTGTCCCAAAGGCTTTTTTAGAAAAATAAACATGACAATTACAGGTTGTGTGTGGGCGGGAAAAACCCCTTGAGTAAAGAGGGCACACCTGGTGCGGGGGTTGCAGAGAGGGGGGCCTGGTCCTCCTGGGCTTTATTAATTATTACTGGGCGGCCAACATATCGATGGTCAGTAAGTGGGTAGTGGGGGAGGGGTCGGCCTGGGAGCTAGCGGAAGAGTCATCTTGCAAGGATACGGGTTTGGAGGCTTTACTAACAGCATCCCTCCTGTTCTCGCCGGCTCGGTAGTCTACAAGCCCTGTGGTGGTGGCAGTCCTAAGGGTGTGGGAGCAATGGAGGCAGCACATGGGATGGTCAGTGTGATCTCGATTTGTAACAATCACCGGTTTGTCACGTGGAGGCCGGATGGAGGCTTCAGGAGGTGGCAGCAGGCAGGGAATGAGATATTTGGGGATTTATTTATCCAGGAGGGATTTCCGACCTTGAAGAAACTAGAGGAGGAGTTTGAGCGACCGGGTGGGAATGGGTTTTGATACCTTCAAGTCCGGGTCTTTGTATAAAGGCAGGTTCCTAGCTTTCCTCGCCTCCCACTGAAGGGACTACAGGATAAGGTGATGTCAAAAACTGGGCTTGGAGAGGGGAGGATTTTGGATATTCAAAGAGTTGATGGACTGGTAGGGGGCCTTAATCAGGGAGGTAAAGCAGAAGTGGGGAGGAGCTGGGAAGAGAGCTGGAAATGGAAAAGTGGGAAAAAGCCTTGAAGAGAGTCAATTCATCCTCGTCCTGTGCCAGACATAGTCTGATCCAGTTCGAAGTGGTCGGTAGCCCGGATGAGCAGGTTCTTTGACAAGGTGGCGGACAGATGTGGGCGGTGTGGGGGTAGCCCGGCTAACCACGTACATATGTTCTGGCAATGTCCAAAGTTGAGGGGATTCTGGCAGGGATTTGCGGACGTTATGTCATAAGTCCTCGAAGGGAGGCGAGGGTTTCTCAGCCTGGAAAAAAGTCAAGTTCGTCTTGAGAGGATCAACTCGGGTTCACCCAGAGAGGGCATCCGTTCATCGACTTCTTCAAAGAAATTTGAACGTCAGGGAACTCAGTATACAGGTAATTAGGGAATAGGGCATGGGCTATTGTTACATGTGCATTGTTACATATTGTTACATGCTACATGTGCTATTGTTTTTCAGATTTTTTATGTGTGGCAGCCCACGCAGTTGTTTAAGAAATGTTAATGTGTTAAACTGTGAAAATTACAAATGCTTCAATAAAATATTTTCTAAAAAAAAAGAAAAAAAACTCTCAAGTGCCTCCTCAAGGGCATGTGTGCCATGTCTCAGAGGATGATTAGTGTCAAGCAAACTTTGAAGCCTGAATAGTGTGCCTGAACTCTAGAAGCATCAGCACCATAGAGGCAACTGCCAACAATCAAACACTAAAGAGCTGGGCTTCAGCACTGAGAATCCTTTCGCAACCATAGGTTAAGTGTGCGGATCAGGGGAGGGCGCCTGAGCATGATCTCCCTAATGTCCCCAGCAGAGGACTGAGGTCTCGGGGCTCCTGATGGGCCAAAGGGTGAGTGTGCAGAGCAAGGTTTGACAGCACAACTGGCTCACTGGATGGCACTCTGACAGAAGGTGGAACATGCAAGGGTGCGGGAGACTTGGGGGCTTTAAGGGTCCCGGGATTGAAGCCCCATCTAATTGTCGGTCTATCTCCTTCTCCAAACCTTACAGATACAAAAATGGTTGCTGGTGTCCTTCTGGATGTTAGTGGTCGTGGACTTGAGATGGCGTTATGCAAGGAGCTCTGGTGAATTCTAGTAGTGTATCAAGTGTCCCACAGCAGTTGTCCTCGCATTGCTGGTGGCAACCCAGGCAGACAGATGCTGGAGAAGGCAGCAGTCACAACGCAGGCTGAAGGCGGCACCCCATGTACAGGGGATCTGGTCGTCCATCAGGCTGAGGAGGGACCCAGCAAGGGAGGTCTACAACAGCCCAAGGTGTACAGGTGCCATTGGTCATTATATGAGCAGTCTGACATCATCTGCCAGAGGACTGCGTTGCACCAGGGAGACAGTGTGGCACCTGCGCCACGTCCTCACGGACCTGGCATCCAGTGGAGGACACCAGCTTCTGGTGTCCTGTGATATCACCCAGCCCTCAACATTAATGCCACCGGTTCATTAAAGGGCTCGAGTGGGGACCTGTATGGCATTTTACAATCTACAGCCTATAGGTGCATTTGGGAGGTGACGGGTGCACTGTATGCCCAGGCATCAGACTTTATCATCTTTAAGTTGGACCAGGCCCACCAAGATGCCTGGGCTGCAGGTTTTGCTGTCATTGCTGAGATGGCCCAGGTCCAGGGGCCATTGATGACACGCATGTCGACCTGATTGCAACGGGATATCAGGGTGGGCCCTTTATTAACAGGAAGACGTTTAACTCATTCATTTTCAGATCATGTATGACCACCGCCTCTGCATCATGCACCTGTGTGTTGTTACCCAGAGAGCATGCATGACAGCTATATCCTGGGTCACTCGGAGATCCTAGGTGTCTTCGAGGACCACGCCAGGTTGATGTCCCTTGGGGGCCAATGGATACCCACTGAGGTCATGGCTGTTGACACTGGAGAGGAGGCCTGAGACCGAAGCGGAGACCCACTTTAATGAGGCCCATGTTGCCACCCGTGCTGTCATTGAGCAGCACATCAGACTGCTGAAAATGCGGTTTCGATGCCTGGCCGCTCTGGTGATGCCCTGCATTACATCCACCAGAGGGACTCCCGTTTTTTGGTGGTCTTCTGTGCCCTTCACAGCCTGGCACAGCAGCAGTAGTGACATGCTGGAGGAGACTGGCAAGGAGGGGCTGGAGGACGAGCCCAAGGAGGAGCCGGAGGACAGGCGGCAGCAAGGGTCGAACATGCTCGGAGGACGAGGGAGTCCCTCACTGTCTCATAGGATGGGGCCGTGCCCATCAGGTCAACCCCCCTCCCCATTTCCCTCCCTTTCCAACCCCCATTCCTGCTATTCTTTTCCATCTCCTCCAATCCCCCCTCTCCCCAATTTCCTTTCTCATACCAATCACCTTCACGCACCCTCCCCATCCCATTTCCACCCCTCCCCCACATTCCTGGCAACCCCCTCACAGACCTGTTCCACCCTCCAAGGGTCAGTGTAACATCACTCCAGGGTGATGTGCCTGTGTCGACACTGTCAGCGGGTCACTATACAAGGCAGGAGAATGATGGTAACGCTTTGTGAGGAAAGTTCTGGTGCTCCTCAGTTTCTGCTAAAGTCTGACTCCTGTCTTTCTGCTTACAGCACACTCAGGTCCATCATCTGAACGGGGTCTGCATCCAAGGCTTTTGATCTTAGATCACTGTGCCGAGGGGCAGGGATGCAGGCAGGCCCCCTTTGAAGATTAATGTGCCAGAGGCTTCACATGTATCAGGTGTTACATATTTTAATACTGAATATTTTACATTCCCTCCAACCAGATAGTGACCTCTCCCCCCCTCCCCCCCCTCCCCCCCCTCCCTCCCCCCCCCTCCCCCCTCCCCCTCCCTCCCCTCCCCCCTCCCCCCCCCCTCCCCCCTCCCCCTCCCCTCCCCCTCCCCCCTCCCCCTCCCCCCCTCCCCCTCCCCCCCCCCTCCCCCCCTCCCTCCCCCCCTCCCCCCCTCCCCCCTCCCCCCTCCCCCTCCCCCCCCCCCTCTCCCCCTCCTCCCCCCCCTCTGGATCTTTCATGGTCTAGCGCTACATTTAGGATGCACATCAGACATGGAAGCATCCTGCTGTTTTCCGTACCCTGTGGCCTTTGATGTCCTTGGCTGACATCCTCTGGAGAACTTGGAGCCGGAGGACCCCAGCCGACTGACCAGTGTCAACAGGCGTAGCTGTGCGACCTTGTTCTTCCCGCTGGCCTTGAAATGTGCCGGGGTCAGGAAGGAGTTGGTCTCCTGCGCCTCCTCCTCCGAGATGGTGACCGGAGTGCTCTGGGAGACTCCATGGGACGGAAGGATAGCTGGAGTAAGTTCCAGAGGAGTCTGGGAGAACTGGCTCTGCCAGTCGTGGAGTCTTCCAATTATCTGCACCACGGTATAGACTCCCTCAGCTATGGTCCTCAGTGACTAGGCTATGCTCTGCAGTGCCTCAGCAATGTCCACCTGCATTTGGGATATGCCTTAGAGACAGGGATATGATGTCAAGGCCTCAGCCATGGTCATCACAGATTGAGTCATGCCTTGGACACCACCATTCAAGACGTCGACATTGTTTTCCAGGCTTTCCACTGCGCCGTCACTCTAGCAGTGTTGGCATCGCTGTCGCACATTGCTGGCACCATCTCCTGCACACGAAGCGCTTGGTACACCTCGAATCGGCTATGCAGTTCCTGGAGGGTCGCTGACATCCCCTCCTGAATATCACGACTGCGCCCTATCATTTTCATCAGCTCCAGAGGCTCGGCATCTGACTGGCACCCAACTGAGTCCTGGGAGCCAACAGAGCTCTGACTGCTGATTCCCTTGGATGTTCCTACCTCCACATGATGTGCAACAGCAACTCTGTGATGCTCACCAGATTGTGCCCCAGAAGTCTGTCCACTACTGTCCCCCACCGAGGTGCATCTCTCTGCGCTGTGGAAGTCGGGGTAATAGCTGTGATGCCTCGATGGTGGTCGCCTCAGAGCTCTCCTCCTGGGTGGTCTCTTGGGTGACGGGGAGGGGGGGGGAATGACTCCGGATGGCCTGACCTTATCAGATGGATATCCTTTGAGACAACAGACATGTGGTCGGTAAGAGGAGAGAACCATTTTGTCTGACATGAAATGAAATGAAAATGAAAATCGCTTATTGTCACGAGTAGGCTTCAATGAAGTTACTGTGAAAAGCCCCTAGTCGCCACATTCCGGCGCCTGTCCGGGGAGGCCGGTATGGGAATCGAACCGTGCTGCTGGCCTACCTTGAAAGCCAGCTATTTAGCCCAGTGTGCTATACCAGCCCCATGATCAATTCACTTGAGACAGGTCATCAGAGTGAAGGATGGATGGATCCTCACCACTGTGGTGTGGACCAACATCACTGTTGGTGACTGCTCTCTCCTCGGTCAACCCCGCAATCTCCAGCACCTGTTCCTCATAGTGGGTGAGGACTTGTTCTCTGGCATCCCGTCCCCGTCTTGTCTCTTTACCGCTGATTATGTGCCATCTTCTCCTGCGAGGACAAAGAGAGGGCATTGTGAGCTGCATGCTTGATGGGTCCATGTGATTATAGCAGGTGGCATGTGCAAGCACCACACCTGGACATGAAGGAGTTGTGCTGGTAGGGTTTCAGGGGGTGTTGAGGAACAAGCATGAAGATCGGCTATGGGGTGCGAGGTGTCAATTAGTGATTTGTGACGGGGGGGGGGAAAAAAAAGAGTTTAGGAATTTGAGCAGTGGCAGGCGGAACTGATGCCAGGAGAGAGGTGGTAACTAACTCTTGTAGCTCAGTGGATGCTGTTGGTTTTCTTCCAATATTCAGCGCCGGTCATGCTGTCCGCACTGACAGCCACTGCCTCCCAGGCAGCATTGCGGACCCTGCTGCTGGTTGTCTGACCCCTCGGGGGAACAGGGTGGCCTGTCTCTCATCAACGGTATTGAGAAGCCTCGCCGGGTCGACATCACCAAACAAAGTGCAGGACTGCGCGTTTTTGGCTGGCAGCTCCTTGTTAGCAGCGAGAAGCTGAGGCACAAGTCCGGTGAATCAGACGGTGAGGGAGCCAGTGATGGCGAGAATCTCGTGGGGGCTCATTTTGGTACTAAGTGTCTTTGAATACAAGCCGCGATCTCGCCAACGCAGCCGCCGAGAAACAGCCCACCAAATGCACCCAAAATGACACTTTTCTGTTGAATCGCGCCTGAAAACTGCACTAATCCCACTTTCCAGCACTTGGCCCATAGCTTTGAATATTATGACATTTCAAGTGCAGACTGATACACTTTTTGAAGGTTATGAGATTTCCTACCAGTACTACCCTCCCAGGCAGTGCATTCCAGACTCCCACCATCCTCTGGGTGAAAAATATTTTCTTCAAATCCCTTCTAAACTTCCAGCCCCGCACCTTAAAATTATACCCCCTCATTATTGACGCTTCAACTAAGAGGAATAACTGCTTACGATCCACCCTGTCCATACACTGCCTAACCGTAACGCCATTATCAGGTCCCCCCCCGCTCTGCCTTCTCTGCTCTAAAGAAAATAACCTATGCCTATCCAGCCTCATAGCTCAAATGCTCCGTACCAGGCAATATCCAGGTGAATCTCCTCTGCACCTTCTCCAGTGCTATCATATCCTTCCTACATTGAGGCAACCATAACTTCACACAGAACTACAGCTGTGGCTTAGCCAAAGTTTTGTACAGCTCCAACGTAACCTCCTTGCTCTTATAATCTATGCCAAGGCTGATAAAAGCAAGTGTCCCACATGTCTTCTTAACTACCCTATTAACCTGTCCTTCCGCCTTCAGGGATCTGTGGACCTGCACCCAAAGATCCTTCTGTTCCTCGGAGCTTCCTAGTGCCCTGCCATTCATTGAGTACTCCCTTGACTTGTTATTCCTTCCAAAGTGCAGCATTTCGCACCTTTCAGGGTTAAACTCCATATGCCACTGATATGCCCACTTGACCAACCCGTCTATATCTTCCTGCGACACTAAGACCTTCTTCCTCACAATTAATCACCCTGCCAATCTTCGTGTCATCTGCAGACTTCTTATCACCCCTCACATTCTCACCTATATCGTTTATACAATGAGGGACCCAGCACTGAACGCTGTGGTACGCCACAGGGCACCAGCCTCTAGTCATACAAACAGCCATCTACCACCACCCTCTATTTGCCATCAGAAGCCAATTTTGGATCCAGCTTGCCAAGCTAACCTGGATCCCATGTGCTTTTACCTTCTTCATCAGTCTCCCTGTGGGACCTTGTCAAAGGCTTTGCTGAAATCCAAAAAAACATCATCAACTGCACTACACTCATTTACACATCCAATCACCTCCTTGAAAAATTCAGTCTAATTTGTTAGACATGACGTCCCTCTGACAAAGCCATGCTGACCATCCCTGATCAAACCTTGGCTCTCCAAGGGGAGATTAATTCTCTCATTTAGAATTTTCTCCAATAGTTTCCCTACTACTGATGAGACTCACTGGTCTGCAATTCCTTCTTGAAAAATGGAACCACATTAGCTGTCTTCAATCCTCTGGCACCTCCCTTAAGGCAAGAGAGGAATTTCCTCCCTTGCCTCCCACAGCAACCTGGGATTCAATTCATCCGGACATGGGGATTTGTCCACTTTTAAGCCAGCCAAACCTCCAATGCCTCCTCACTCCCTATATCAAACTGTTCAAGAACATCACAGTCCCACTCCCCAATTCAGCACCAATATCCTCCTTCTCCCGAGTGATGACGTATGTGAAGTACTTGTTTAACACCCTACCAATGTTCTCTGGCTCCACTCACAGATTGCTAATGGGCCCTACTCTTTCCATGGTTATCCTCTTCTCCTTAATATACTTACATAGACTATCTTGGGGTTCGCCCTGGTCTTACCAGCCAGTGCTTTTTCATGCCCCCTTTGCTCTCCTAATTCCTTTCTGTACTCCACTAAGGCCTCTGCTGATTTGCTCCGTTTGTACCTGCTAAAAGCCTCCCTTTTCTTTCTTATCCAATCCTGAATATTCCTCAACATTCTGGGTTCTCTGGCCTTCTTGCTCCTACATTTCACCCTAAAGGGAACATGTTGGGCCTGAAGTCTTCCCGTTCCCTTTTTGAATGTCCCTCACTGCACCTTGTCCCCCATTTTTTTGCAGACCATCTTCTTCCCTTTGCATAACAAACTTAAATTGTAAAGTGTTGTGGTCATTATCACTGAAATGGTCCCCCACTGCCACCTGGAGCACCTGTTCGGCTTCGTACCCAGGATTAAATCCAGCACTGTGCCGTCCCTTGTTGGACCTTCTACATAGTGACATGCATTGCAAGAAATCCGCCCCCTCTGAACCCTTTACGCTATAACTACCCCAATTAATGTTGGGGAAAGTTAAAATCCCCTAATATAATTACCCTATTATTATTATTACACACCTCAGTGAATTATCTTCATATCTGCTCCTCTATTGTTTGGGGTCTATTATCCACACCCTAGCAATGTGACTGCGGCCTTGTTATTCCTAAGCTCCATCAGGGTCTACAAAGACTCATTTGAAGACCCTTCCAAGATATCATCCTTCCTTACTGCAGGAACTGACTCTTTAATTAATAATTCATCAACGCCTCTCTTTTGCACCCTCCCCTGTCTTGCCCGAGTATCCTATACTTCGGGATGTTGAGTTGCCAGTCCAGTCCCTTCCTCAGCCACATCTGTGATGGCAACAATATCACAATTCCATGGGTCAATCCATGCCCTTAACTCATCAGTCCTATCATGTCCAAGGATGTGTACGGTTAGGTGGGCTTACGGGATAGGTAGGGTGCTCATTCAGAGGGTCAGTGCAGGCGTGATGGGCCCAATGACTTCCTTCTGCATTGTAGGAATTCTATGAACATATAATGCTCCTAACATTAAAGTAGAGGCCATCCATTACTCCCTTGAAACTCAACATTGCTGAACTCCCTCAGTCTGGTTTCCTTTACTATAGTATGTTGTGTCCTTATTCATTCTGGTTCAGGAGCAGGCCGTCCCGCTTGTACATGTCCCACCTTCCCCATCTTCCTTTGTACTGGTAAGACTCCAACCAGCGGAGTGTTTTATCCTGGTACCTATTGACTCCAGGTTTGCTAGGGCTCCTTGATGCCACACTCGGTCAAATGCGGCCCCAATGTCAAGGGCAGTCATTCTCACCTCACCCCTGGAGTTCAGCTCTTTTTTCCATGTTTGAACCAAGGCTGTGGGTCAGGAGGTGAATGGCACTGGCAGAAACCGAGCACAGTAAGCAAGTTATTGTTAAGCAACTGCCATTTGATTGCACTGTTCATGCACCCTTCCATCACTTCACTGATGAGAGTAGATTAATGGGGTGGTAATTGGCCGGGTTCAATTTGTCCTGATTTGTGTGACATACCTGGTCAATTTTCAACATTGCCGGGTAGATACCAATGTTGTAGCTGTACTGGAACAGCTTGGTTGAGGTGTGGAAACCTTTGGAGCACAAGTCTTCAGTGCTATTGCAGGAGTATTGTTACGGGCCATATCCATTGCAATATCCAGCACCTTTAACTATTTCATGAGACCACCCTGGAATGAGTGGGTGAAGACTGGCATCTGTGATGCTGGGGACTTCAGGAAGCAGCAGAATGGGTCATCCACTGGAAGAGGCGTCAGTAGAGGAGTTGAAAACGAAGTGGGAGGGGGAACTGGGGGAACAGATCGAAGACGGGACATGGGCTGATGCCCTGGAGAGGGTAAATTCTTCCTCCTCGTGTGCGCGGCTTAGCCTCATCCAATTCAAGGTGCTGCATAGGGCCCACATGACTGGGACGAGGATGAGTAGGTTCTTTGGGGGTGAGGACAGGTGTGTCAGGTGCTCGGGGAATCCAAAGAACCATGCCCATATGTTCTGGGCATGCCCGGCATTGGAGGAGTTCTGGAAGGGGGTGGCGAGGACGGTGTCAAGGGTGGTGGGATCCAGGGTCAAGCCAGGATGGGGACTCGCGATCTTTGGGGTTGGGGTAAAGCCGGGAGTGCAGGAGGCGAAAGAGGCCGGTGTGCTGGCCTTTGCGTCCCTAGTAGCCCGGCGAAGGATTTTGCTACAGTGGAAGGACGCGAGGCCCCCAAGCGTGGAGACCTGGATCAATGACATGGCGGGCTTCATTAAGCTTGAGAAGGTTAAAATCGCCCTGAGAGGATCGGTGCAAGGGTTCTTTAAACGGTGGCAACCTTTCCTCGACTTTCTGGCTCAACAATAGGGTACAGCAACCCGGGGGGGGGGGGGGGGGGGGGGGGGGGGGGGGGATTTCTGGTTAAGTTCTCTTGTTTGGGGGGGGGGGGGGGCGCGGGGAGTGTGATACATGTGATGTTACGGTATGGGGGGAATTGTGGGTGTTATGGGGCTGTTAGTTGCATATTACCGCTTTTTGCTATACTTGTTATATTTTTATATTTTCTGTAAAAAATTCCAATAAAAATTATTTTAAAAAAAAAGAATGGGTCATCCACTCAACATTTCTGGCTGAAGACTGTAGCAAATTCTTCAGCCTTATCTTTAGCACTAAATGCTAATTGATGATGGAGATATTTGTGGAGCCTCCCCCTCCAGTGAGTTTTTTTTAACTGTCAACCACTCATGGCTAGGTGTGGCAGGACTGCAGAGCTAAATATCAGTATGAGTAACTGTGCATCATTTACAAGATGCACTGCATTCAGGGGACCTCATCAGCGCATTGTCTGGGGAAGCACAGAATCGCTGACAGCGACTCCTAAATCTAAAGTTATTGTTAGTTTTAGAAAAGGAATAATGGCAAATGCTGAAAGCTGACTGTCATCACCAGTGCCGAATCCAGGCCACAGAATTCTTGGAAGGCAAATGGAGCATCATGCCAGAGCCTGTTCAAGGTTCAAGAGCCAGTTGCAAATTATTCAAGCACAGTTCTAGCATTACATTAATTTGAAATATCAATGTTCGTCTTTCTGAGGAACAAATAAATTAAAATGACGAGGAAAAAGAATAAAAGAAACAGGTAGAGATTGGATAAAACAGAGATAAATTCAGGCGCACACATCTTGAGGACAATGGGAGGCATATTATTTGAACTAGAATACAGGTGTGAATGATCTGGTTAACTTGACAGGGATAAAATTTGATATTGGCCAGAATGCAACAATGGAGCAAGTTCTCGAAGAATATCAAGGTTATCGTCGGAAGTTACAGTATTTTCTGCGTGGGCTCAAGTCGACAATCAAACTATTTTTCAATTGGGACTTCCTGTTGGCTGAATGCTACCAAATGCTATTATGGCGCAACAGTTGTATAAATTGGTGTGTGATAAACTGCTCGCATCTGTTGCACTATTGAAGGAAATGCCTTTTATTTCAGAGAGAAAATGTTTTGTTGGCCACTCACCAATATTAGCCATGTATTCTGGTGCATGTGGAGTAAGATTATGGAGGGTCTTTGCTGTGAGCTCACGAATGGCACTGTGAAAACACAAAAACTATACATTTTAATGAAAGTCATGTTTCAATCTTGAACACAAACCACAAAAATATTCTGGGACTCCTTTTCACAAAACATATGAACATCAGACTGTATATACATCACAGTGGAACTCATTGTGTAATAGTGTCCAAATTAAGACTGAAGCTGGTGAACCACAAAATCAAGCACTGTTTCAAAGCTGTTTAAGAATAAATTACAGATAAACAATGGCTCACAAATCGCACTGTTGAATTCAACCATTTTCTCCCAACATGCAAAAAATACTTGCCAGTGTAAAATTGCCAGAACAGAAAAAGCTTTGGTTGTTTGCATTTATCACAATGTGAAAGAACTTTGTCACCATGCAGTGTTTACTGTTAAAAGTGAGCCTTGGAGAAAATTCCCACCAACCACCTTGCCAAGTTTCTCAACAGCAAAGGAAAAAAGTCAAATCTGACCACCTACTTTGCTCAAATGGCCACCTGCTATGTGTTTTCTCTGAGCTCATCAAAAGCCCACAAAGGAAGTAAAATGACAGCTTCTTACTTTGATGGCCTGATCTGCTCCTCAGGCTAAGGAGCCACAGCATAAGTTTTAAATTCTGACAATTAATGGATCACATCAATTAAATGAATGCTTAGAAGTTTAAAATCTTTAAAACATACGACAAATAAAGTCAAATCAATATACTTTCAGTTCGTGAACTGATTTGAGTTAATTCTCAAAGCAATACAAAATTCCAGTACTCAGCGTTCTTGCAGAATGACCTTCCAACTTTTTTAATATGCTGAGAAACAAAAGGAATCCCCACGTTCCAAATAATATCTATTTATCGCAGCAGCTTCAATCTTAGCACTACCGCTATTTGTTTCCTCCAATACACATAACAGGTAAAATCTTGTGCGCACCCATTGACGAGTTTGGTGGTGATGAAGGTGGAGGGTTTAATCAAGTGGATGAGGACCCCACCACCTTCTCACTTGCACCCCAATTACATCCATGGTGAGAAGGCCTGCAGATGGTCATCCAACCCTGCCCACAATTGGGAATTCATGCTGTCACCCCAGCAGCTGTATATTTGCTTGCAGGGTCCCAGGGTGGATGAGGCAGGGGTGTCCCTTCTTCAATGACACGGCACCTCATTGAGGGACCGGGTGTTGGGAGGGGGAGAGGGCTCGCAGATGGCCACCCCCCACCCTTGCTGCCTAGTCCTCAAACTGTCCCCGAGCCCTCCAGTGCAACTGCCACCCCCACCCCTCTTGCATCACTCACCTGTACCTAGATCCATCAGTGATCTGAGATCTCAAGTGGCTATGATGTTTCATACTGGCAGCAACCACAACCTCCTAGTACAGAATAGCTGCCAACCTGATTGGACCGTGGCTCTTGGACGGGGCCTCCGATCCCAGAGTCCTTGGTTCTGGGCAAGGCTCGCTGCTGAGCTGTTAAGTGCCTGAGTGGCACAAATTATGGCATGCTTTCCGAAAAAAGGCAAATGGAGGTCTTTCCCGCTCTCTAGGCTGCAGCCGAACCTCGCTACCTCAAGATGCTGCCCCTTATTTTCCTACAATTTTGATCTCATTTCGCATTATCACAGCTCATCATTTCCAAATATAAAAATATTTCCACAATCAGAAAAGATAGATAATTGTGCTTTGTTTACTCAAATTGATGATGATAAAGGAATAAATTAGATAAAGGAATAAATTAGATATTTATGGTGGAGTTTATCCATCTTTGGCTGGCATCTATGACTACCTAGCCAATAAAGAAACATATATGAACCCTAATTGTACACCAATCATTCACCTCCACCAAAAACATTTCAGTGTATAAATAGTTCAAACTCATTCTCTTACCGATCCCAATGGTTAAATTTATTTTGTATCAGATGGTCAATCAACGGTTGTGTATACTCCGGGAATCCAACAATGTATATACTGCAGAATAGAGATTAAAGAAAAGGAACCGGTTACTGCTTATACAAGTGGAATCTACTCTTTTTAATGCCAGAATAGTCAAGATTACTCACAGGATTATGGGAAGTGCATTATGAAGATGGTTAAAAAGATGTTCCGACAGCATGTGAAAATATTTCAGATTTATGGACAACACGTCATTTAATATTAGTGACACTTGCCGACAGAAAAAACGCACGGAATTTGATGCGAACAATGAAAAACAATCTTCAGATGGTGCCAAATTAATGATTTATGAGCAGATTAACAGATGATCTGAAATTCAAGTCCCATAATATATCATGCAAGTAAACAGGGCCTTTTCATTTTATTTCCCCTTGTTGCAACATACTGTGGCTTCCAGCTGTGGATGTTCTACACCTTTTGCAAATATTCACAATGAGTCACCATCACAAGACTGAAGGTAACAGACTGAGGCTTTCTGAGGTCAGTTACTGTTAGTATTTTGTGAATATGGTACAATATTTTGCATAGGTACTAGGCCAACAATACCCCACCCCCCCCCCCCCCCCCCCCCCCAAACAATGTATTTCTGGACAATGGAAATAGATGCAAGTTTTTGTTCATAGTAAACTTGCACTTAAGGATATACCCTATAATTTTCTTAGAAGATTGCACATGTGCAAATGGATTATATCCTTCAAAAACCATGTGTGGTGTTGACACTATGGCCCAGTTACTAAGACAGAAGTGCCAGTTGCATGTTCCTTATATGAAAAATATACATAATATTTAATAAAATCAGCTTTAATAGCCTATTCGAAAAGGTATTGACTTTATTATAAAATGCAAATGAAAATAATAAGATTCTATTAGTTTAAGGAAACTATTCTTTTCACAAACATTTAATGAATATATTATTATACCGCAACCCTGTCTACCAGGTTTTGAATGATACACAGCAACACTTTCTGTTGTATCTTTATCATTGGAAAATTCCATTCTTAAGACAAAGATTTTTTTTTCTCTTGAGGGTTGTGATTTTTTTTGGAACTCTTTTCCCCCAGAGAATGGAGGGGCAGGATCAATAAATAATTTCAAGGCAGAGGTAGCTCGATTCTTGGCTAACAAGGGAGTCCAAGGTTACTGAAGGTAGGCAAAATGTGGCGTTAAGACCACAATCAGATCACCCATGATCTTATTGAATGGCGGACCAGACTCAAGGAGCCGAATAATCTATTACTCCTGCTCTTAAATATTATGTTTGTATTTGAAGCCCAGGTTCCTCAACAAGCTGACTAAAGAGGCAGAAAATAAACAGATCAATCCTTATTTCAGTTTGCACAAATTTATAAACAGTTCATAATTATAAAACTTGAAATGTCAGAACATTCAAGGCTATGGGCCAAGTGATGGAAAGTGGGATGAGTGTATATTTAGTGTTGTTTTGTTGATGCAGACTCAGTGGGCTGAAGGTCCCTTCTGTACTGTACTGCAACTTGACAAGACTGCAACTTGAGCTGCAAATTTTTATTAACCAAACTTTGATTTATAATCTGCCCACAGAGATGATAAATTACTGAGTATATGATTGGAAAGTTGAGCGGAGACTTTAAGGAATGGTCTGCTTAATGTAATCTTGCAAGTCATTTGGTACTCTCCTTACCAGGCAGCTCAGAAAATTCAGAAATGCTGGACTGCTCAGTTAATTCAATATTGAATTTACAGACTACCTCACACACTTGGAACTTGAGTTTGAATACTAGTATTGTCTATTTAACTTTTCAAAGTGGATAAAATAAAGACCATGTCTCGGAAAGTGAGAGAGAAAGCAGAAGATACCAAGGATTCTGCAGTGCTTCCCATGCAAACAGCACCATCTTCTAGCTGTTCCGGCAGTAATGGTGCATCTCTCATTGTGTGTGTTATTCAAATTAATACTGATCCCTTGGCCAAATCATTTGTGAAACTGCCTATGTGAAAACAAACATACGCAACTCATGGAAGAACATTTTGTTTCAACAATATCTTTCATATTATCGGGTTTTAAGGGTAAGAATTTAAAATTTGAGTCACTGGGGAACAAGGAACCAATCCAGGTCAGTGAAGTTCAGAATCAAGTGGGAAGTATGACTTGGAAATGATATAACATGAACAACAGATCTGAAATTTTTGAACATGGCGGTGAGAAATAGACATGAAGCCTGTGGAAGATCTGTATATCCCCTATTCTGAAAGTTACCAGTAAACAAATCTGTTTGTAAGTAAGTGCATCCCTTGAAATGGAAACTTTGTTTCCACTGCAAAGTCAAATACAAGGCCATACACTAGCCAATTTTCATGAATGTACTGCCACATTCTGCACTCTCAAGAGCTGGATATTATCGGGGAGGCGGTAGCTCTAGTGATATGCCACAAATCCAGGGAAACCACGCCTTGACCTGTCCTCCACATTCCCCACTGCTGGCAGAACGCCATGGTAGCAGCAAAGTGACAGGCACTCAAACCCTTACTTTACCTCCTTGTCTTTGACCCTCTGTTCCTATCGCACTCCTGCAGGCCCCATAACAATCAGTGTGCAGAAATGTTACCATGATGACACCACTGATCAGGATAAGTCAAAATATTGTAAGCTGCTAAAATGTTCAGCATTTTTTAAAAAGTGCTTGGTAATCAGAATTTATTTTCAGTCAGTTACTGTTATATGTTTACAGCTCTTAGGTTAAAAAAGGGATTATCGAAAGCAATTATGATGTGAAACAGTCAGTCAGACATATGTCGTACAGTGGACATGATTGACCTCAAAGTGCATGATACTATTCATTAATTGCAACAATTGTATCTTTGGCCAGCTCTATATACTAGCATATATCCTGGTGTGTCTAGCATTTAAACAACCACCCTATTATTACTGAACAGGTTGCAAGAGGTCTCCAATACTTCCACCCCCATAAACATTTCAATGAACATCTACTTTTCAAATCATGAGAACGAGTCAGTGAAAACCACACAGGAGGAAAAGATCTTGAATCTTTCATCAACTCTCTGACATTTTGCTTCAACAAATCAACGAAGAATCATAACAGGAGAGATTCTGGATTTTCTTCTTCATTTATTCATCTGCAGATTCAATTCAATTTTATTGTATGCTTAAGAAAGCACTCCTGTATCAAATGGCACACAATAATTAAAGGTATGGCTCTTCTGTAAATGAATTATCTTTACAAGGTCAACACCAGTGTTTATGGCCATTTCAAAAATGTTCACGGGGCAGCCTTTTGATTTCTTACGCATCTCCCATTGCTATACCTGATATTATAAATATTTAATGTAGGTTGGCAAAATTCTAGTTAAAAAATGCTGTTGAATTCTCCCATTTTTCAAGTTATACAGTTTACAGGTTAATTCAACATACTCAGATGCAGTGCAATAACGTTTTTCTTTTTAAAATCATCCCACCATATCTTTTCTCTTCCTCTGGAAGGTATTGAATCTTGTGGTGCCACTCCACAGATATTAGCAGTTCACCAGTGCCTTCATCAGCTGACTATTCTTTAATTTGAATGCTAACACAGGAGGCAAGAGTGAAGTTCAAAAGACCATTTTTACTCAATGCTTTGTTTTGCATCAGAGTCTCTCATTATTTAACTGACAGGGTCGAATGAAAATAATAGACACAAGAAGGACTAAGTGTTCCATTCCTCAGCATCGAAGAAGACTGAAATTCAATTCAAGCATAAAAATAATAATAAAAACACGAGCAGCAGTCCTTCAACGGGTCATTGCATCTGCTGAGTTAGTGGGACCCAGCTAGAAGAGATGGAATACAAGTAGTAAATACAAGAGTAGAACAGGTGGAGTGCAAAGCAGTTCATTGGGTTATGGAGGAAGGAGAAAAAAAAAATCAATTTAGTAACGCCTGCAAATCCGATGTGCTCGCACAAAGCTGACTACAGTGAAACATCTCCCACATAATAATCTGCCAATCAACCTCATCATAAATAGTGCAGCACAGAAAAAGGCCATGTGCTCCATCAAACCTGTGTTAGCTCTTTCAAAAGACAATCCAGTTAGACCTACTCCCCCACATTTCCTTGGTATCTGTGCAAACTATTTCTCTTTCAAGAATTTATCCAATTCCCCTTGAGGGCTACTACTGAATCTGCATCCACCATCCTATCAAGCAATGTATTCCAAATCATAAAAAATTCAACATGTTGCGTGCGGTTCTTTTAACAATCACGTAAAACTTTATCCTCTGGATACTGACCGATCAGCCAATGGAAATAGTTTGTTTATTTATTCATTAGTTACTCCTTTCAGAAAGAAGTGGGATTCTATATTCTAAATAAGAGTTTGTGTGTGCTGAATACATGCTGTTGGCAAGATTCTACATATTACTGGCAGCACAGAGCAGGAAGTTCATAAGCATTGAGGAGTTACCTAATATTTAGAAAACATTTGGTCCGATTTCCAACAGCAAAATAGTCAGCTGCGGTGAGTATCTCGATTCCATGTGGAAACGTACCCTGCAAAAGATGTAAATAAAACTAATTATCCTGTTTCATTCAAGAAATGACAATAAAAGATGCAGATTAACTGTTTTATGACACTTTTTATACAAGTTTTTAAAGAAACATACAGTACTCTTGACATTTGTTTTATTTTACCATTAATTGCAGTATGAAAACAAGGACATGCAAGGATATGAAAAGTATACTGAGTGTAGAGTCAATGTGGAATACCTTTTGCACAAAATAACGGGTCCAAATAAATGCAACTTAGAATAAAATAAAATTGACATTTTGTATATTGCTTTTTTTCCTTCTGGGGTCCCCTCTCCAAGAGATCTGGGATTTTCAAATCTTTAGTCATAAAACATTCAGAAAAGAAAGGGAAAGAGGCTACGAGGTAGTGAAAGAATGAAACGCTAATGTAAAGCAGAGGGATATTAAAACATTGCTTGGTTCACGAATACCATGTGAAGATTGAAACTGAAATAGGACGGATCTGTGCTCCCAATGTGACCACTGATCAAGTTCAACGTCTACAGAGATGAAAACATCATTTCACTATTTTCCCTCAAACCTTTGAAATGCGACAGCAGTAAAAATTTCAGGAGGAAGCTAAAACAACCATGAACCTCAAAAGCTCTAAAACTTAGTACAAAAACATAATATTGCTGATGCTGAAAATTGAAATATAAAAATAAACAAGAAAATGCTGAAAATACTCAGCAGGTTAAGCAACATCTGCGGGGAGAGAAATTGAGTGCGACTTCAGGTCAATGATCTTTCATCAGAACTCTGGCCAGGACCCCACCAGTGGGGTCAATAAGGATGCTGGTATCTCTACACTAATTTCATGCATTGGTTAGCAAACAAATTGTGTGGGATTTTTAGTTGTTCATGCCAGCGGGATCTTCTTGTTCCACCAAAGGCGCACCCCCGTCGCGAGTTTCCTGGTGGCGTAGGGTGGATTCAATGGCAAATCCCATCGAGAGCAGCAGGACCAGGGGATCCCCCATCATAGGCTAATGGTGGGCTGCCTCCCTACAGAGAAACACGCCGCGGGGAGGCCAGAGAATCTGACCCGTTGGGTCCCTATTGATCATCTTGGAGCAAACAGGAAGTCCACATCATGACTCCAGCCCACAATGTTTTGTAAGGGATGGTAGACAGAGACATGGTATCAACGGGTTTTCAGCATTGGCTATTTGGCAGCAAACCCCATCAATGAATTTTATATCCATCATTTCCAAGTTTGTAATTTGACAAACGCTTCGGTCCAAATGGAGCTCCTACCTTCTCAAAAGTCTTCCTGTATACCTTGAAATTCTTGTAACACATTTATCAATTGTTTACAACATTTAAGCTCAATATGGCATATATGTAAAAACGTACCTGTCTTCCAACGTTCTCCTGGAAAGCAGCCTGCAGTAAAAAGTATTAGAAAAACAATGGATATGACACCGCATCAAATCAGTCAAAATGAACATAGTTTAATACTGGAAATATACATCTCAGCACTTTCCGAACAGAATAAGAGTAAACAACAAGTTGATTAAGTTGAAGAATCTTGAGAGCAAACTAAGCCAATAGACTTAGGGAGTACAAAATGTGTAAATCTTTTAATCACAAACAGAAACTGTAATAAATTTTATATGCCTGGATATTTTTCACTTGAACTATCTCATTTGGACAGCCGACGCAAACACAATGGGCCAAACGGCCTCACTCTGTACTGTAACAAGACTGTGATAGCTGATCTGGAAGGCGAGAGCATTTAGAGATGCCAGGTTAGTCAGACATCTATGGATTCCCTGTGCCCATCCATTGGTATCGATATCTGCAGGTGGAGGTGGAAATACCTCTCTTTGACAATTTATTGATGCTGTTGCAACCTCCTATCCCCAAAGAAGCTCTGGTAGCAGCTCTAGCTGCTGAAATATGCAAATCACAAACGAACCATAATGTTGGAAGTTCGTCAGAAGTACACTAATCATAATTAATATTTCAATAACACTGCATGGGATAAAACATACCAGCGACTTTATGAGAAACTGTTCTTTGATTGGTTGCACCTTATAAATTGCAATTACCTACTTGTTCAGGCCCTAGTTTATCAAGGAGCATGGACAACTGTCTTTGCAAGCCCTAGGTCAACAAAGATGTAGACGCTGTTCTGTGTTAACTGATGCAAGGTCACCTGCAGTTATCATTTAGCACAGGTGCTGGCAAATGGGGAGACAGCAGTGATGAGCTGTGGCCTGA
Source organism: Scyliorhinus canicula (assembly GCF_902713615.1). Taxonomy (NCBI): domain Eukaryota; kingdom Metazoa; phylum Chordata; class Chondrichthyes; order Carcharhiniformes; family Scyliorhinidae; genus Scyliorhinus; species Scyliorhinus canicula. Next base: position 48,175,710 of record NC_052163.1, read on the forward strand.
AAACTGGGTCTGATTGACGAGGCTGATACCACGGTACAGCAAATCGAAATAAAACACTAATAATGGACCTACGTTGGAAACCCTCAAACAGAAGGCTGGGCCGCTCTGCCACTTCCATCTTCCACTTGCAGCAAATCCTGTGCCAGTCTAAAACTTGTATTAAAATTTTGCTTTAAATAACATGAGAAAATATTTTATCAGAAAACATCACTGTAGAATATTAAGTATCCTCTTTTTATTGACCTACATTATATAGATGATGTAAATTATTAAAAAGTGTTATACAAGACCTTAATCTCCCCCTGAGTCTCATTGAGTACGGGCTTCCCTGCTGAGGGGTGGGGGCCCCATCAGCAGAGCTATGGACACTAAGGTCAGCCCGAGTGGGAGCAGAGTAGAGGGGTCCGGATTGGGACTGGTGTACAACGTGTAAATAGTTTCTTATACAATAAATAACCAGTTTATTTAAGCCACTTGTGTGGACTCCTCTGTGGATTCAGTAAAAAGCAAAGCGGCTCACATTGTGCTGGCAAGCAAAACATTCAAACTCGCAAATATGCGTTTTCCTAATTCCATTCTAATTTCATTCAGAGGTTTTTAGGACATTAATGATCAAAACCAAGTTAGTTACAATTCATAGAATCATAAAGTTTAAACGCAGAAGGAGGCCATTCGGCCCATCCAGAATGCACTGGTTCTTGGAAAGAGCACCCTGCTTATGCCCACGCCTCCATCCTATCCCCGTAACCCAACCTAACGTTTTAGACACAAAGGCGCAATTTATCATGGCCAATCCACCTAACCCACACATCTTTGGACTGTGGGAGGAAACGCACGTAGACACAGGAAGAAAGTGCAAAATCCACACAGACAGTCATCAGAGATCGGAATTCAACCCAGGTCCCTGGAGCTGAGAGGCAGCAGTGCTAACCACTGTGTAACCGTGCCGCCCTCAGACTCATAAGTAACTGTACTCCTATATTATGATTAGCCTTCTGCTGCAGAGCAAGCTTTTGCCTTGCATTTCCATTTTGTTTTTTTCTCCACATACTATCCTTATGCTTGTCAAAGCAAGGAGAAAATAAGAAGGAATAAAGTTGTTTTCATAGGAGAGTGGTTAGGGTGTGGAATGGACTGCCTGCTGTGATAGTGGAGTTGGACACTTTCGGAACTTTCAAGTGGTTATTGGATAGGCACATGGAGCACACCAGAATGACAGGGAGTGGGACAGCTTGATCTTGGTTTCGGACAATGCTCTGCACAACATTGAGGGCCGAAGGACCTGTTCTGTGCTGCACTGTTCTATGTTTATGTTCTATATTTCATTCAGCTGCACACAGCATGCAAGTTTATTTGAACTTGGCTGTAAAATTGATTATATTTTCTCCCTTTTATTAAAAATCTTTTCCGTTTCTATTCCTTCCAGTTTCAAAGTTATGTAGCCGTTCATTTTTGTTTATTATACAGTGCGAAAAGGTTTTTTTCCCACCACATTTACATATTATTGCCATCTGATAAGGCGGTCCTCCCCCAGCCCCCCTTTCCCTAACCCCCCCTCCTCCTGCCCACCCTGCTGATGTCCCCCTCTGGTCTGGCTAGGGGGGTGTTCCCCCTTCTCCTTGTTCCCCCCACATCCACCCCTTCTTTTTCTCCCTCCATTGACTTCAGCTGTTTCTTTTCTGTGGGGAGGGGGTTGCCTTCCTTCCCCCGCCCTCTGCGTAGTTTCCCTTTGTCCCTCTCAGGTTCTCAATCTTCTTTCCCTCCCTCCACACCCCTCAACACCCCTCCTCCCCCATGACGTTCCTCCTCGTCTTCTTTTCTTTTCCCTTCCTGCTCTTTCCAGTTTCCCTCTCTATTGGTTTTTGTTGGCCTTGAACAGGTCTTGGAACAGACTGACAAATTGCCCCCATGCAGTAAGGGAGCCTTCCTCCAACCCTCGGGGGGCGTATGTGATCTTCTCCAGTTGGAGAAATTCCGAAAGGTCAGCAAGCCAGTCTGCAGCTCATGTAAAATCTTTTTGTTTTTTAAATTTAGAGTACCGCATTTTTCTTTCCAATTAAAGGGAAATTTAGCGTGGCCAATTCACCCACCAGGCACATCTTTGGGTTATGGGGGTGAGACCCACACAGACACAGAGAGAATGTGAAAACTCCACACGGACAGTGACCCTGGGCCGGGATTGAAACCAGGTCCTTGGCACGTGATGCAACAGTGCTAACCACTGGGCCACCGTGTCACCCTTCTCCCATGTAGAATCTTACTATATTATCAACAGAGTAGAAATTGAGCAGCTTCATATTTTCCTGTATTTGGAGTCAAAATTATGTTATATCCAGGAATCCCCAAAGGGATGGAAGCATTAAAACTGTGCAAACTAGACCATTTGATAAACGATTAAAATAAATTGCCAACAGCCATAGCATGATGTACAATCAAACTTATGTACTTATAGATACACATATACTTGTATTGTTTTCAAGTTATCATTTAAAAGTGAAACAGGTGCTCAATTTGATTATGAGTCATGCTTTTCCAAGCATTAACTAAAGTAACCTGGGAAATCAGTTCAAAGAAACTTGGATTAGGAGATGAGTTTCATTAAGGTGGAGCTGAAACTACAACAGGCAACCAGTGGATTAACAGGATAAACTTGACCTGCAGTACTGCACCAGGAGAAAAATTGTACAAAATTAACCCTACATTTCAGGAGGAGTTTTATGGAATTCAACAAGCAAAACAATGAAATATCTTCTATGGTACAGAAATCAAAGTTGGAAATGCTCGAATAAACTTCTTGCTTTCGATTTGACACTACATTCTCCATTCCTACTTATATCAGGCAGCTGCAGAATGCCCCTACATGTTACTCGCCAGTATTCTGTGGCAAAATTGTTCTTATTTGAAAAAAAATGTGTCCATATGAAATTTCCCTGGGTGCTGCGTTAAGTATCCTATTGAAAGTAACTGAAGGCTGCTTCACAGCTTAGATTACACAAAGTCAGGGAGATAAGCCAGTTGGAAGCATGAGTTGGGCAGGGAGATGGGTTTAGAACCTCTACAATGAACATAACCATTAGATCGAGTTAGAAATCAGCCAACATCAGTTGTTTTCTCTAACATCTCAGCTTTAAAGTGATTTCAAACGGCTTAGGTTCTTCGAAATAATGTGCTTCAGAAACCAAAATCGCATATGATTTGACAGTGCAAGTTTGAATGGGAAGATGCCTTCAACTTAATGATGTCATTCAAATGATAGCGTTGTCCATAAAGCTTTTGAAAACCATTCAATGTCGTATAACGACAATCTGGCCAATTATGATCCATGGTGTAATGCAACATTCGGTTGTATTAATACACAATAAAATGAAATACAGTGAGAGGATATATATCATGGTTACCCTTTATCAACAGCAGGTAACATCATTTATGAAGGCCACGCTAACATAGTTTTTGCTAAATACTTACCGAGGCAGCCCTTCGGCAGTTAACATTCCGGTCAAATATTGCTGTTATTACCAAGGAACTAAAGAAGAGAAATTTAAAAAAATATATTGAATTAGATAATGTCTTTCCTTAAAGACGAGCTCCGTTTTTTTTTAATAAGTAGGGAACAATTATTTACAGGAATCACATGCAGCTCGCAACAAGATTATGCTTCAATGAAAAATAAAGTATTCCACCAGTATGCAATTCTTTTAAAATGCACATTAAACAATTTGGAAAAAAACAATACACCTTTGAGGCAATCACATCCAATAAGACGGATTTATAACTGCATATCACAAAATTCAAGCTGATTCTGTACAAGATTTGTATCCCCTCTTTAAAGAACCTCACTGCATAGATCCTTTTTTTAAAAAAATAATCTTTATTGTCACAAGTAGACTTACATTGCAATGAAGTTGTTGTGAAAAGCCCCTAGTCGCCACACTCCGGCACCTGTTCGGGTACACAGAGGGAGAATTCAGAATGTCCAATTCACCTAACACCTAGTCTTTCGGGACTAGTGGGAGGAAACCGGAGCACCTGGAGGAAACCCACGCAGACACGGGGAGCACGGGCAGACTCCGCACAGACAGTGGCCCAACCGGGAATCGAACCTGGGACCCTGGTGCTGTGAAGGCACAGTGCTACCGACAGTGCTACCATGCTGCCTGACCTCAAGAGTAAGGCAAATCACTGGCACCAATTCCAAACAATCTATCAAAGTCAGGTTAATTTTCAACATAAAGACAAAAGCAAAATAAAGGATGCCGGAAATCTGAAATAGAACATAAAATGCGCGAAATATTCAGCAAACCGGGCAACATCTGGGACGAGAGAACTGGAATTAATATTTCAGGTTGGTGAGCTTTCATCAAAACTGGAAAAAGTTACAGATATAACAGGTTTTAAGCAAGGACAGAAATGGAAAACTGGGGGGTTGAGGGATTGGGTCAGGGGCATAGTACAGAAGGAGGCCATTCAGCCCATCGAGTCTGCACTGGCTCTTGGAAAGAGCACCCAACTTCAGCCCACACCTCCACCCGATCCCAGTAACCCCAGCTAACATTTTTTGGACACTTAGCATGGCCAAGCCACCTAACCTGCACATCTTTAGACTGTGGGAGGAAACCGGAGCACCCGGAGGAAACCCACACAGACACGGGGAGAACGTACAGACTCTGTACAGACAGTAACCCAAAACAAGAATCGAGCCTGGGACCCTGGAGCTGTGAAGCAACTGTGCTAATCACTGAGAACATATGGGAACGTCTGATAGGGTGAAAAGCAGGAGATAAATGAAAAAAGCAATGACAGCACTCCGCAGAAAGAACTGGTAATGGGACAAATGAAGAACAAAATGGGGAGTCAGTTAGCTAGATGGCTGGCAGAGTGCTCAATGATGTCAATAGCATGAACTCAATCCCTATACCTCCTTGCCTTGCCCACTGCAGAGAGATGCCCGTCAAGCTATATAACCACTCCCTCGACCAAGGAGAGATGCCCAAGGTCCCTCATGGACTATGGCTAATTACCTATTACCAAGGAATCAAAAGCTAGGCGGACAGGAGGTGTAAATGGGAAAGACAGAATCATCACTAACAGCAGTTGGGGGAGGTGGTGGAGTAGTGGTACTGTCACAGTACTCATAATCCAGAAACCCAGGGTAATGTGCTGGGGACATAATTTCAAATTCCACCAGGGCAGATAGTGGAATTTGAATTCAATAAAAATCTGGAACTAAAAGTCTAATGATGACTGTGAAGCCAGTGTCAATTTTCATTTTTTTTTTAAATTCTCATCTGGTTCACTAATGTTCTTAAGGGAAGGAAATCTGTCATCCTTACCTGGTCAAGCCGACATGTGACTCCAGACCCACAGCAATGTGGTTGACTCTTAAATGTCCTCAGGGATGGGCAACAAATGTTGGCCCAGCCAGCGATGGCCAAATCCCATGAACAAATAAAGACCAAAAAAAAGCTGTCATTCAAAGAAATATGAAGGCAGAGTTTACGATGGGAAACTGTGAGGTTTACAAACTTACGATAGGTTGTAAAACACTCAATAGAAGTGTGAGGTGCTGTTCCTCAAGCTTCCATTATAACAATTAAAGAGGCTAAGGACAAAGCAGCCAGAATGGGAGCCTGCAGAGAATTAAAGTGACAGATGACCAGAAGGTTAGGCTCATGCGTGCCAACTAAATTGAGATGTTCTGCAAAGCGATCACACAATCAACATCTGATCTTCCAAAGTGACCACATTATGAGGAACGAATACAGATCACTAAATTGACAGAAGTACAAGTAAACTGGTATTTTATCTGGACCGAGTGTTTGGGATCTTCGGTGGTGTGGGGAGAGAAGTTAACAGGGAAGTTATTTCATCTCCTGTGCTTGCATGAGAAGAGAGGGAGTCTTGGGTTTACTGAGGAGTGAATCAGGGTGTCGCAGAGGGAATGGTCCCTTGGAATGCTGCAAGGGAAGGGGAGAGGAAGACGTGTTGGTGTGTTTTTCTCTTGCGGAGACGGTCATTGTCTGGCACATAAAGTGGCACATTTGTGCCATATTTTAGCCTAAGCCCAAGATCCTAAGATTGGAAATCCAGCATAAAATGGCCAGGAAACTGGAAATTGTTAAAACAGTATAGGGTGCCAAAAGAGTCACATATGTAGGTGGAAAGGGACTGGACAAGGGGAGAAAAATAGAACCAAGTTAGGAAGTTCTTTTGGCACGGACAAGTTGAAACAATGAGTTTACCTGGGCAATCCTGTGTGGGGATCTTGGTAAGTAGGTAATATGGGCAGGGCGGGGTCAGTGAATTTTGAGGGTGAAGATAAAGCCCCCTTTTCTCTGTTCAAGGCTCAACAAACTCCTTCTAGGTGAATCATCAATTTATGTGCACTTCAGGGGTTGGTTTAGCACAGGGCTAAAGAGCTGCCTTTAAAGCAGACCAAGGCAGGCCAGCAGCACGGTTGAATTCCCATACCAGCCTCCCCGAACAGGTGCCGGAATGTGGGGACTAGGGGCTTTTCACAGTAACTTAATTTGAAGCCTACTTGTGACAATAGGCGATTTTCATTTCAATTTTCATTTCTGTGTTTGAGCTGCACGCAGTAAAATACTTTTCATTGTACCTCGGCACACGTAACAATAAACCAATCCAATTCAAATTAATATAATGTATTCGCTAAATCACGAAGCACTTGGGCAGCATGGGCAGCACGGTAGCACAAGTGGACAGCACTGTGGCTTCACAGCGCCAGGGTCCCAGGTTTGATTCCCCGCTAGGTCACTGTCTGTGCGGAGTCTGCACATTCTCCCTTTGTCTGCGTGGGTTTCCTCCGGATGCTCCGGTTTCCTCCCACAGTCCAAAGATGTGCAGGTTAAGTGGATTGGCCATAATAAATTGCCCTTAGTGACCAAAACAAGGTTAGAAGGGGTTATTGGATTACGGGGATAGGGTGGAAGTGAGGGCTTAAGTGGGTCGGTGCTGACTCGATGGGCTGAATGGCCTCCTTCTGCATTGTATGTTCTATGTTCACTCGCTTTTATGTTTGGGGGTGCCTAAACAGATTGATTGATTGCTTTGCGGAATACCTCTGCTCAGTCTATAAACACGATCTCAAGCTTCTCTTTGCCTATCAAATTAATTTTCCATCTCACTCCCACTCTGACCTCACTTACAACTTTGGCTGACAACACTCTATCAAAGATGCACAGATCAAAGTCCCTGCCCCCATTATTTATTGTATGAAAGCTACACTGTTCTTGCCATCAACGCCTCTCTAGACACATCTTTTGCTTTGTATTTGTCCCATTCTCATCATATTTGCCAGACACCACTGTCCATTGTGTTATTTAATCTATTTTGCCTTCCATCCTATCACAGGCCATCCTTTTGGTTCTTACCCCTACCCCCATTCCTGCCCACCCAGCACCATTCCATGTCAGTGCATTTGCTTAAAATCTGTTACAGCCATTACACCTTCCAGTTCTGAAGAAAGGTCATCAACCTGGAAAATTAACTGTTGCTCTCCACAGATACTGCCACACCAGCAAAGCATTTCCAGCATTACCTGTTCTCATTCTTAATATTTACAGTTCTCATTATTGATATTTAATGTCACAAAACATTTTTTTTGCGGAATATGATACATATTTGATATTAAGAAATACTTATTTCTGTGGTTGAAGTTCCAACAATTAAATTCTAAAACATTTGAGTGCCTAAATAGAAAGGAATATTGTGCATCCAAAGTGTGGAACAGCCTGAAGTAAAAAGTCCAGAATGGAGAAGGTTAGAAACTTGTTACATGGGGGTGAATTGTGTTTCTTGGCGGGATGCAAAAGGTCAACCCGGAACTGTGCAGTTCATCGACTTACACATGCCGAACAAAGCATATTGTGGCCAATTAGAGGCCAACCAGCAGGAGGCCGGCAAACTAGGTGAGGGAAGGGTGGGCTACGGAACCAATTGGTCATTGGGGAGGATCATCCAGCGACAGAGGGGCTGAACTGTAAGTCCGCCATGGCCACACATTTAAAGCCATCCTAACTGGAGTTGGTGGCAGCTGCTGGAGAAATCCACATGTGCAGTAATCAGTGCAGAGACACAAGACTGTTCTGAAGCCACTGAAGTCCAAAGATCTGCAGGTTGGTGGATTGGCCATGCTTCATTGTCTCTTAAGTGTCCAAAGATATGCAGGTTAGGTGGGACAGGGCATGGGATTGGGCCTAGGTATGGTACTCTTTGGGGGTCAATGCAGACTCGATGGGCCAAATGGCCTCCTTCTGCACTGGAAGAATTCTATGGATTCATAGAAGTATTGGAGAAATAAGAGGTTAGAGCGTGCCATTCCATTTGTGACTATTATGCCAGCAATGTCTCATTCACAGCTCTTGCCAGGGATGAAAGAACGTCTGTGTGCTCCTGTCCCATTCTCCTTTTGAATGAGTAGTCTTCAGAGATTCATTCTTCACCCTTTAACTATCCAGGAGTCCCTCAATGGAGAGGAATCTCAACTTGTTCCTTCTCCAGCTTTACATCTGCAACACATAATAGAGGAAGGACAGATAACAGCGGCCACACCAAGGATAGTTCAACAGTGACTCTCTGTGAATCCTACTCCAAGCTGTGAGTGATCAGCTCAGTGGGGAGAAGGAGAGAGGAGTGGTAATTCTCATGCCTGCAGAGAAGACCACCATGTCAGACCAAAGAAGCCAGGATAGAAATCTTATCAATGATGGACCAGGTGGATGTAGATGTCTGATTGGGGTTATGAATCATCTCTTGAACAGGCATTTCTCATCTCTCAGAAGCCAGCTATCCAAAGGTTCTGGTGAGCAAAACAATGCTGGCGGCTGGGAGTGTCTACTTATGTACAAATCATGGCTGCACACACACATGCATAATGAGTCTCCTCCAGAGTGTACGACCCATGGGAGCAGTGGTCTCCAGGTCCAATACTGCAGTCTACAAGCTTCAGTAGCCCTGTCCGTCGGCCCCCTACCTTATCGGTGTCTCCAATTGTAGGCTGAAAAGATGAATGAATGCACTTAAAGCTCAGGGAAACTTTCACTTTCACCAGCAGACTCTTCTGCTGAATGCAGCCAAAGCCCCACTTGTAGCCTTTCTATCCGCCCTTGCACTGGCTCCTAATACCTTGCGCAACTCACTCCAAATATTTTTCCTGTGCATCCAGCAAAAAAAGTGTGGACAATGTAAAATATGAGTCTATTGGTTTGTTAATAAGCTGAAATGAACTTTAAAAAGTTTTTAAAATGGTGGTCCGGCTACTGTTCCTGGTTTACACCTGACTTCTGTATTTTTGGACACTGGAGTTATGACAACGGATTAACAACCCTATGTCATAATGCCGGATTTTACACAAGCACAGAGAAGGCAGTGTGTCTGATTTACAAACATAAAATCCACCTCAGTTAAGGATGGCTGTGAATAGTATATAGATTGTCAAGGTTGCCAGCAACAAGCTTATTCTTTGAATTATCCACACAAGCTACTACAAAACCACATTGAATCAAACTATGTTAGGGTAAGGGTTACCAGCAAACCAGATTCCATAAAGACTATTTGATTTTTAAGGCTTTTTAGATGAATAGTGTGACAACACTTTAATTTTAAGGGCTTTTCTGGCACCAAAGATCACAACGTTGGTTAATAACCCTAAAACTCTGTCAGAAGCTTAGTTGCCAAACTGGTTATAAAACGATGAACTCAGCAGTGGGCTGATTGGCTTGGAAACAGTCTACATATTTTATCCACCCTAAACATTATTAACTCCTAATCCTGCATAGTCTTCAACTGCTGCCGTTTTGCTTAATCCAACGAATGTGAACTTTTTCAGTCCAAACACAACCAAAAATTTGAAAGCCTCTTGCACCATCCCATAAGTAAATAACGATAATTCAGGGTGTTCGGTGCTTGAATCATGGGAGGGACCATCCCAGCTTTTTCGACGAACTTAAGAAAAAAATGGCTACAACTGCCGTGCCACCATTGCTGAAGGGAAGTGCCTCCATGTGGCAGCCTGGGCTCGCAGATATAGCCATGCAGATATGCCAGCCGTCTCGGAGCTGGGGGGGCGAGGAGAGAAAGACAGTCCTGAAGTGTTGGTTCCCCAATCTGCTGCCAGAAATTCCAGTCAGCCTCTGATCATTTCCCGCAGGCCTTTTAATAACATTGCCAAGCTGTAAAACACCTGCGTGCAGGTAGCTATCACCCTGCATGCAGGTAGCTGTCACCCTGCATGAAATGCTTCTTTAGAAATGGCCTGGAGGTGGGAAGATGCCATCTCTGGCTCATGTCAAGAAATTCCAGGACTGTCCGCCTCCATTCTCCCCTTCAGTGGGCTTCCAAAATTCCGTCTGTTAATTTTGCTTCTCTCGCCCCACAGATATTACCTAATTGCTGAGTATTTTCCACATTTTCTGTTTTTATTTCAGATTTGCAGCATCAGCAGTATTTTGATTTCATATAAACAAAAGCTTTATTTGCTTTCTTTCAACTTCTGATGGCCGAGCTTCCCTTTCTTTCTACCTAGGTGGCAATGTAAATGGCTCCTTTTCATCAGGCACTGTGACCCCTGTGCCCCTTCCTTTCAAATATGTTGTCATTAACTCCGACACCTCAGAAAATACTTATTTTTCCCTCAATCCCCATGATACATTTGCCCAAGTATTTGATATAAAAAAAGAGGATCTCCTCCATGGTCCAAAATCTTTCAAGTCGGACAAACTTAACATTGCACTAAAGGGTTAGATTGCCTAAATGTTGCACTGCCACTTTACAAAATCAAACTTGGTTCCAAATGAAACATTTGGTTCTTCGTTAGTGATGCAGCAACATGTTTTAACTCGTCATCAGGGTTGCAGTACTTGTTCAGCAACAGGTGAACATATACAAGGGGAGTTTTTTTCCTGCATTTCTGAAACATTAAGCGTTGCGTTCCATTTCACCACTTCATTCTCTTTATTTTCTGGGAAGTCTATCAGTTACAAATAACGAATATAAAATATCAAGTTATTTATCTGCGTGTAATGCGACAAAGAAATATTTGGGTATGGCCCATGGGTGTAGAATGTTGAATTTCCAACTCAAGTGTCAAAAGTTCAACCGACAAGGAAACCACCCATTTCCTTTAACTGGTTTTCAGAGTTCCTCACCATGCAGCTAAAATGACTACTGTACTGTAGCCGAATCCAAAGTGGGTCAAGTTTTGCTGTCGCAAGTTATCTGTTAAACTCGCACTGCATATTCAGTTTTTAGACTTTCCAATGACAGGTTTAATTGTCAATCACAGCAAGGGGCCAAGGAACCCAAGACCCAAGCGAACAGGACAAGAGACTGTAACTATTCGTCAGATTGAAAGATTGTGAAATCAATAGCATAAGGACTGAGAAGGAAGTGTAAATTAGGATTGGTGAATTCAATGTCAAATTAGGTACAGAAAGAGGAAGAGAGATAGAAAGGTTGGGATCATGGTTTTGAACTTGATGACCAGCCATGAGGCAGAGCTGGCTCGAAGGGCCGAATGGCCTCCTCCTGCTTCTATGTTCTAAGTATGTACTATGTATTAAGAAAGGACATAATAAAATAGAAAGGAAAAGTTAAAAAAACACGAATTTTTTAATTCATGGGGCTGGATACTGCATATAAACTGTCAACCAAGTAAGAAGTAGCTGAGCACTGGGTCCCTGGGATTGTTTTCCTGACACTTAAGAGTTTGAAGTGAGTCTCATCCAAGAGTAGCTGTTGTTCATAGGACAGCCTTTCCTTTTGCAGTGACAAGACATGCTGGCCTCATGCTTTGAGCTCCTTTATGTGGAAGCACTGAAGAGGACTTTAGGAAGCCGACTTATTCTCCAGGGAGATAGCAATATTTGTGCTCACTCCTTATAGACCAAGCTTAATGTGCTACTTATCAACCTTATGTAAGACAAAGCCTTCCCATGCAATTTGTTTAATTGCCTTGCTGAAAGTACATATGGTCGCAATGGAGGCTGCCACTCTGAATGCCCTCCAATGTTCTTTGAAGTTTCTTCAAGCATTTTTATGTTACAGCGATTCATTATCCACAGGGTGCTCCTTAATCATTGCTCTTTTGAAAACTGGACCAGAATTATGGTTTCTAGCTCCTCAGCTGAGACAAGGGTGGCTGTCTCTCCCCAGCGCCATTGGAAGAATGGTCCTTCCCAGCACCTAATTCTCACTGGTATTCAGAGCTGCAGTTGATCATTCCTCTGACTTCCACAGAATCCCTACAGTGCAGGAGGGCGTTCGGCCCATCAAGTCTGCACAGATCCTCCAAAAGAGCACTCTACCTAGGCGCACGCTCCCTGTCCTATCTCTGTAAGTTGATCACGGCCAATCCACCTAACCTGCACATATTTGGGCTTGCTGAAAAAAAATTGTGGGTGTCTGCACTTCTGCCTGCAGACATAAGACCCCATGACAGAGTTGGTGAGGAAGTGACAGGCATGCCAATCCATGAATACCAATATCTTTTTTCCAGACAGCTGGTCAGAGTGATTGGCTTGTTTCTGCAAGGCCCCAGCCCCGTCACATGAAATACAGACACTTGTTTACTGTGAAAACAGTGAGTTTTCCCCTCGTAGAACTAGATGCTGGGTGTTAGGACGTAGAAATATATTTAGAAAGTACATTGAGCTGAAAGCTGTGCCTTGCCTTCTCCAACCCTCTGTTGCCATCTTGCCCCTGCCTGTGGGTTTATGTCTATCTCTATGCCTGCTCAGAATTGCGAGAGTTTCGCCGTACAGACTCCAGGTCTTCGGTTGTGATGATCTTCACCTGGTGGTATTTTTCTAGCATTATCGCATGCACAATCTTTCCTTTGATTGGTGACTAGCAGGGATACTGTACTTTATTATAAGAGCTGATGCAGTCTTTAATGATAAGAATTGGCGATGTCTTTTCTCGTTAAATGAAAAACTGTCCTTAAAGTCTAGCAGTCACTCGTGTGGCAGGCAATTGCGACAGGTACTTCACCTTCACAGGAGTTCCTCAGGGTACTTTCCAAGGCCCCACCACCTTCAGAATCTGAAGAAGTCATACGGACTCAAAATCTTCCTTTCTCCTCAGATGCTGCCAGAGCTGTTGAGCTTTTCCAGCATTTTCTATTTGTATTTGTTCCTCAACCCTTTGAGAAAACGTGCCAATCAATTTCTAAATATTCTATCTCGAAAATGAAAAAAATCAAATAAACATTTTAAAACATAATTGAATCCCTTATTTCATGCCCAAAATAGAACCTTTCAAAAGGGCATCTGTAAAATCTTTCAAGGAAGTAAATCTTAATATTCTAAATGTTGTAAGATATATATAGCTCAAAGCAACATAGCAAATTTCCTTATTCTGTACACCTACAATGTTGCCTTCCAGCCAGTTATAGTCTTAATTCTTAGTTTGGTACACACCCTGTTTTCTTCTAACCACAAATAACCTCAGGGGAGACGAAACTGCCTAAATCTGCACGCACTGTGCATTCTATGTCACAATGCAAAACCAGTATTTTTACTGAAGTGATAAAATCAATGCCTTGCCCAGTAGATTACTGGTCCATTGGCTTTATATTTATCATTCACTGTTTCCTAAAAAATTAATGCAATCTGCCATTAAATTAACTTAATGAAGGCTAGAAGGAATTGAGCACACAGCTAAGAGGCTCATGATTCAAAACCATTTTGTGCTAATTTGATGTACCCCCTTCCACCCAAGAGCCAGATCATAATTGCAGATACCTGAACAAAAAAGCTAAATTAAAAATAGCACGAATGATCCAACTCTCCAGCATCTTCTGGGTGATTGTCCACAAGAAAATGGGCAACAGTGGCACCCGGCGTGGCTGAGGTCACCCTCGATCAGTCATTTTCAAACTCAGGGTGACGACCCATGGGTGGGTCATGGGCAGGTGTCCGGAGGGTTGCGGGAAAATGCGTTGCGGCTTTCCGATCGCGGGAAGCAGGGTCCAATGGCCCAGCTAGCTTTTAGAAATGTCTCCTACGATCAGCTTTTAAAAATGGCGATCGGCTTTCAGAATGCCAGCCATGCCGGGCATGCATGCCCACTCATCAGTACACAAGCCCGGATTCCAGTGGGAAAGACCGCCTCCTCCTGACGTCAGCACACTGATCAAGGACAAGATTTTTTTTTTTAATTCGATGTAGACTTCCTGTCTGAAGCAACGGCAGAGAGGTCAGGCACCCAGAATAGTGACATCACGTGCTCGGGGAGCAATTGCAATTCCTCCTTTTTGTTAGCAGCAAGTAAGCAACAGGACTGAAAAATTTGAAATGGATTGTTTTGTAATAAGGAAGAGAGGGCCAGAGACACAAACAGGCCAGGATCTGACAACTAAACCTGCTGGAGAGAATTGCACAGGAGAGTCCACGGCAGGACAAAACAGCACTAGTGTGAGCTGTTCAGGAGCGTCCACAACAGGACAAAGCAGTTCTGGTGTGAGCTCCAGGACCTCTGATGAACAACCCACAGAAATGTAACATTGAATGACAAACCAAGTGAGATCATGAGGACCAATCAGGCTGACCTGTCGCATTAAAGGTGAGCGAAAATGGTGGGTCACGACAGTCAGCCGGCGTGGGTCACGACAGTCGGCCGGCGAGGCTCCCGAAGGGTCGCGGCGCTGGGTCCCGAAGGTTGGCCGGTTGGTAAAAACGGATCCCCAGAAAAAAAGTTTGTAAAACACTTCCCTAAATCATGATAATTTGTTACCTTATGCACCTTTTCATTCACTCCTCCCTCACAAAATCATTGAATAGGTAGAGTACAGAAGGGGGCTATCCAGCCCGTCTCACTTCACGTAACATTTTCAGCCACCAACTCAAAATGAAATGGAATGAGCATTAGGGACTAGTTTAGAGTCAGTGGACTCAGGTGAGGATCTCTTTGGGGCACACTATAAGAAACCGCTGATGCACATTAAATTCCTTTGCGTATTGGTAGGTGATGCACTATCAATTACGACGAGATGAGAGTAGAATGAAATCGAGGCTTTATTACACAGATGTGTGGTCTCCTACAGCAGCTGGCGAAATGGCTGCTGTTTGGAGAGCACACACATTTATACTCCGCCTACTGGGCGGAGCCAGCAGGCAGGGATCTACCCCCGTACCTGTAGTATAGGGGCCTTACCGTAATACCCATATATACAATATAATACAACAGTGGTGACTACCACAGTAGGCCTGCCAGATAGTTTGCAGACAGTGGCTCGTTGTATGGAGTCGTCCGGCTCAACTATGTCAGATGGGATCGCATGAAGCTTGGAGCCATCCTTTCTACAATATTAGTGGTAGGCAGTTCCATGGCAGCATTGCCAGACCAACCCATAATACAGCATTTGCCAGTTACTGCCTCAGCTTTCATAAAAGCAAAGCCAGAAGCCTCCAAAAGGATCGGTGTTGCATTGGAAGTTCAGGGATTCTGGACTCTTGTCATCCTGTTGCCATACTGAATGTTGGTTTCAATGCTCAACAGGACATGCAGACTTTTTGACGCAGTTCAGCTACAGCAGATTACAAGGATTGTTGAAGTGACATCTTGTGGGAGACAGTGGGACCATGCTCAAACCTGCTGTCCTATCAGAATGACAGCATTCATACATCCAACACTGCCACTCCGCCACTGTCCTTGCTGGTGCCTCGCACCCAGCCAGCCCAAATTGCTGCCATCCATGCTGAAAAGGTGCATTTCAGAATCCAGAATTGCTCGAGGATATCCTGAAAGGCCACCTGCAGTTTCACATCATAACAGTTACTAACCCAAGGACAACCATGCTCCAGTCACAGATTGCACTGTGGAGGAGCACAAAATCGGGTCAGAAAACCAACAAGACTGGCACCAAAAGGATGCACAAGGTGACTAGATTTTTCATATTATTGATGTATTGCTGGGTAAAGTTGAGTAAAGTTGTTGAATCAAGGTTTTTATAGTCATCCTTTATTGAGTGGTGTTATGGGGTGCTCCTTGTATTGAAACTGGTTGATGGTGCCTGCAAGGCTCCCACTGCACAGTGATCTTTATGTTACTGATAAGGCTGCCCTCAACCTGCTTTGAGGCACCTGATTATCATGAAAGAGGTGGAACAACTCCATCACTCCCTCCTTTGTGAAGCAAAGCTTCCTGGGGCACTCCCCCTGGCTCATGGTAATGTAGGATTGGTGCTTCCGAAGATTCTGTCAGGGTATGGAACTTCTCAGGCGAGATCTCCTTCTGTGACTTCCCTGCCTCTTCCTCTGTATGTCCTGTTCATGTTGAGCAAGTGCTGCAACAACATCTGCCCTCATACCTATACAAGGCAATATCATTTTGTTCCTTTCTGAGGTCAGAAAGAAACCTCCAAATTCCTTCTGCAGTTTATCACAGTGCTTTCAACACTTTGAGCACAAGAAAGTCAAATACACCTCAGTTGCAACTTGCTGAATGAACCTTTATGTAGCCCCAGAAAAGACCCATCTTGCCTTTCTAATACTTTTTGATTCAGGTGTTATGATCCCCCTAAAGACCGACAACTTATAAAAAAAGTGTTGTGAATTTCCCAGTGACCAACAGAGTTTGCATTTTAAGATTTTTACTGTAAGCAAAAAAAACTCATCATGGACTAAACATTACTTAGGCAACAAATCTACTGAACTAAACCAGACACCACGTTTATACATTTAGCAGAAATGTAGCCCTGTGTATGAAGTTTCAAGTTCCTCCTGGCGTAACAGGATATCTTCTCGGTGTCCCACCAAAGTGAATCTTCCTGTGCCTTTTGAACAAAGACCCCTTCACTGAATTTTCTAAGAACAATCGAATGGACTTCCAGAAGCAAGCCAACCTCTGGCGACTCGGCTAGAGTTGTGTAGGGCATTGGTGAGGCTACATCGAGGAGAACTGGGCACAGTTTAGGTCTCCTTTTTGAACGAAGAACAGAAATACGTTAGCGGTTTAGGAAAAGTTCATTTGATGGATGCCTGGTTTTGGGGGGGGGGGTCAACTTATGAGAAAAGGTAGGACAGGCTGGGCCTGGAACTAATGAGAGTTCAGAAGAATGAGAGATCATTTTATTGAGACATACAAGATCCTAAGGGGACTTGACAGGGTGGATGCGAGGAGAATGTTTCTCCTTGTGGAAGAGGCTAGAACATGGTTTAAAATTAAGGGGTCTCCCATTTAAGGTGGGCATGAGCAGAAATTTCTTCCCTCTGGAGGCAGGGTCAGTGTGTTTTTTCTAACAGCAGAGCTCGATAGATTGTCGACTAACAAGGGAGTCAAAGGTTATCGAGAGTAGGAAAGAATGTGGAGCTGAGGCCACAATAAGATTAGCAATTCCTTCTCGAACAGCAACTGGTGTAGATCTTTTTCCCCAAATGTCTGGCCGATTCAGAGTCTGAGTCTGGATGCAGCTGCCTCCTCCTTGGTGTCCTGGAGATTAAAACCTGCACCCTATTTTCAAAACGTTTTGACCTGTGGCCCCCTCCCCATAGCAACCAGGCCACATGTCTCCAAGTAGATTTCACTGGAGGTCACATCCATCCAAACTGCTCCATTTCACCGTAAGTTAAAGGAGACAATTTAAAACACAACCATCTTATTACATCCAGCTGCCATAACACAGGCGTGAATTAGGAAAACGGTGCCTGCACACCTGTTGACCAATTTAAGCAGTCTAGCAGTGCCTCAGTATGTTGACATTATGATCATGCAGGTTCAGCAACTTCAGGTGCACAAAGGTGACGGACTTCCAGCTGAGTTGAACACATGGCCAAAAGCCAATCCCACCTCAGATGCTTCACATTTAATGTCTCTAGAAATTAATTTTGTACCGATGTATTCAATATTTAGCTAGGTATTCCTGCGTTTTCAACACATGAAAGCCGTACGAAAAAAAGACAGTCGAAGTATTATACATTGCTTCACTACTAAACTACCTCTTGAACATGGTCTTCTATGATCTGACCAGTTTATATAGTGGCGAGGATTCTAGCCCCAAATTCTATCTATTCCACTGTAACCTTAGCTTTGTGCCCTTGAACATCCTGGGCCATACGTTACCTACAGACTGGATACCAGGCTTCCAGCCATGAGGCTAGGGGTCATAACTCACCCTCAAAGTTCTCTTCCCACAATGGGCTGTTTATCTACTCTCTGCTTAGAACCTCTCCCTGCCTCCTACAGCTAAATAAGAATCAGCAAATCATAGAACATAGAACATTACAGCGCAGTACGGGCCCTTCGGCCCTCGATGTTGCGCCGACCCGTGAAACCATCTGAAGCCTATCTGACCTACACTATTCCATTTTCATCCATATGTCTATCCATTGACCACTTAAATGCCCTTAAATTTGGCGAGTCTACTACTGTTGCAGGCAGGGCGTTCCACACCCCTACTACTCTCTGAGTAAAGAAACTGCCTCTGACATCTGTCCTATATCTACCACCCCTCAATTTAAAGCTATGTCCCCTCGTGTTGGTCATCACCATCCGAGGAAAGAGACTCTCACTGTCCACCCTATTTAACCCTCTGACTATCTTATATGTCTCTATTAAGTCACCTCTCAGCCTTCTCCTCTCTAACGAAAACAACCTCAAGTCCCTGAGCCTTTCCTCGCAAGACCTTCCCTCCATACCAGGCAACATCCTAGTAAATCTCCTCTGAACCCTTTCCAAAGCTTCCACATCCTTCCTATAATGTGCTGACCAGAACTGCACGCAGTACTCCAGGTGCGGCCGCACCAGAGTTTTGTACAGCTGCAGCATGACCTCGTGGCTCCGAAACTCAATCCCCCTACTGATAAAGGCTAGCACATCACATGCCTTCTTAACAGCCCTATTAACCTAGGTGGCAACTTTCAGGAATTTATGTACCTGGATGCCGAGATCTCTCTGTTCATCTCCACTACCAAGAATCTTGCCATTAGCCCAGTACTCTGCATTCCTGTTACTCCTTCCAAAGTGAACCACCTCACACTTTTCCACATTAAACTCCATCTGCCACCTCTCAGCCCAGCTCTGCAGCTTATCTATGTCCCTCTGTAACCTATAACATCCTTCAGCACTATCCACAACTCAACCGACCTTCGTGTCATCTACAAATTTACTAACCCATCCTTCTACACCCTCTTCCAGGTCATTTATAAAAATGACAAACAGCAGTGGCCCCAAAACAGATCCTTGCGGTACACCACTAGTAACTGAACTCCAGGATGAACATTTGCCATCAACCACCACCCTCTGTCTTCTTTCAGCTAGCCAATTACTGATCCAAACCACTAAATCACCTTCAATCCCATACTTCCGTATTTTCTGCAATAGCCTACCGTGGGGAACCTTATCAAACGCCTTACTGAAATCCGTATACACCACATCAACCGCTTTACCCTCATCCACCTGTTTGGTCA
Source organism: Scyliorhinus canicula (assembly GCF_902713615.1). Classification (NCBI taxonomy): domain Eukaryota; kingdom Metazoa; phylum Chordata; class Chondrichthyes; order Carcharhiniformes; family Scyliorhinidae; genus Scyliorhinus; species Scyliorhinus canicula. The sequence goes on from NC_052163.1 coordinate 48,195,134, forward strand.
CCTTCTCAAAAAACTCAATAAGGTTTGTGAGGCATGACCTACCCTTCACAAAACAGTGTTGAGTATCGCTAATCAACTTGTTCTTTTCAAGATGATTATAAACCCTATCTCTTATAACCTTTTCCAGCATTTTACTCACAACCTAAGTAAGGCTCACAGGTCTATAATTACCAGGGTTGTCTCTACTCCCCTTCTTGAACAAGGGGACAACATTTGCTATCCTCCAGTCTTCCGGCACTATTCCTGTCGACAAAGACGACATAAGGATCAAGGACAAAGGCTCTGCAATCTCCTCCCTGGCTTCCCAGAGAATCCTAGGATAAGTCCCATCTGGCCCAGGGGACTTATCTATTTTTACACTTTCCAAAATTGCTAACACCTCCTCCTTGTGAACCTCAATCCCATCTAGCCTGGTCGACTGTACCCGAGAATCAATGGAATAAATAATCAAACCCACATCTCCCAACACCTGTTATTATCGTATCAGGGCACTTCCTCAATTGTTTTGTGTTGGCACATTGCCAGGTGAAAAAAAATTATGCTGATAATTCTTTTTTTTTTAATTTAGAGTACACAATAAGTTATTTTCCAATTAAGGGGCAATTTTAGCATGGCCAATCCACCTAGCCTGCACATCTCTGGTTGTGGGGCTGTAACCCACGCAGACACAGGGAGAATGTGCAAACTCCACACGGACAGTGACCCAGGGTCGGGATCCGAACCCGTGTCCTCGGCGCTGTAGTCCCAGTGCTAACCATTGCATCGCGTGCTGCCCCCCCCTCCCCCCGATGACAATTCTAAATCTGCAGTGTGTCCAGATGTAATTTCATGACAGTCAACAAGTTGCAAATCAGCTACCAATACATTCTGCATTGTTTATGAAACCGCCCCTGCATGAAACATACCTGCTACCGAATGCAGGGATCAATTTGCAGCATGGAAACCAAACACATTTGTATCTCAGTTGGACTCTGCATTCGTACCAACTCTACTATTTGCAACGTGGATGTATTCAAAAATAATTTGCACCTTCAGAGAACAACTTTAACCTCAAACATTTATATTTCAGTATAGTTTTCCACTTTGCATTTATAATGTGCTTCTTTATAAGGCTATGTGGAGACATTATTCAGAGAAGTAGCTAACTACTTTCTGACAATTCACACCCTTTCAAAAATTTCAGTTTGACAATGAAGCAAAGTTGCCCATAGTGTGGAATGAAGTTATAATTTTAAACAGCCCTGGGCAACGCCAATCAGCAGATCAAAAGAAAAATACAGCAGGCAAATTTACCTCTTGTGTTCAGCAGCAATAATGACATTGCCAAGCAGTAAGAATTCCAGAAATTCATGGCCAATTTCAGCCATTGATTGGTAATTAAAAGACCCCTATCACTTTTACTACTGTCACAGATCACAAGTGAAACGATATGTAGCTCTGTCTTGTCCCTGTGGATTACAGCCATTGCCAAGTGCCCAAATAGGCAGCTGTCAAGACAAGTGACAGCAGCCCGTTCAAATTTTCAATTATATGCACACACGCTTAGGAGGCAATATCTTCATATATCAGAGGCCTGAAGGTATGCCTAATGAAAGCATGCTAGCTGCATGCAAACAGGGGTACAAATGAGTCACAGCAACGGCCAAGAAGACAAGACAGGTTTTACTCACAAAAGCACCTTTTCTATTTCCTGTCATTCTACTCCCACCCTTTCGACACCCTCACAGAACCATTATAGGGGTCCTAGTTCTCAACTTCCACCTCATTAGCCTCCATGTGCAATGAAGTATTCTGCACCTCCATTTTCAGAATTCGGATGGGGCTATTCCTTTCATGTACCCATGATCCACTCTATTTTTTAAAAATGTTTTTATTAAGGCATTGATCATTTTAACAATTGTAACCACCAGGAATCAAAAAAAAAAGCAAAGTAAACATCACATACCCAACCAACAGCCAAACACAGCCAACCCCAATCACAATTTCCCACTAACCATTTCCCACCTTACCCAACCCCCATGCTGCTCCCTTTACCTTCTCTTCCCCCCCCCCCCCCCCCCCCCACCCAACCACCACTGCTGGCAGCTTTTTTTCCCAATGAAGTCGACAAACGGCTGCCAACTCCAGGCAAATCTTAGCATTGATCCCCTCAGGGCGTACTTAATCTTCTCAGGCCTGAGAAACCCAGCCATGTCACAAATCCACACCCCAGATTTTGGGGATTTTGTGTCCCTCAATGCCAACAAGATCCGTCTCCAGGCTACCAGGGAGGCAAAGGCCAAAATATCTGCCTCTCTCACTCTCTGGTCTTCCAACACACCAAAAATGGTACACACTTTAATCACCCCCAACGTGCCCTCTCTTTTCCACAGCACCATCCTGAGCAAGCACTGAAGCTAGAGCATCTGTTCCTTTCTCCCCAGCTGTAAACATTCCTTCCTGGAGAAACAACAATTTATTTGTAGTTTTTATATTTAGTATATTGTACGATGTAGTCTCCTCTACATTGAGATCAAACACAGATTGGGTGATCACTTTGCGAAACAACTTCATTCAGTCCACACACAAGGTAGATCCTGAGATTCCAGTTGCTTGTACAGTACAGAAAGAGCCATTCAGCCCATGCCAATGTTTAAGCTCAACCTGAGTCTCGTCCTTTCTCATCCAAATCTACCATGGTAACCATCTATTACCTTTATTTATGTTTTGGCTTTTCCTATGTTACATGGGGGTCACCACAATGCTGGTTGATCATCTGCATATCAACCATCATTTTGGGGATTCGGTGGGTGGTTTTACAGTCAGATGCCCTTCCTGCCTCTAACCCTCCCCATTTATCCAGGCTGGAGACCGGCACCATTACACATGGATTTGCCTAGACCAGTGGTTGAGTTATTACCTATTTCCTTCTCCCTAATTTGCTTGTCTGATTTCCCTTTAAATCAACTATAATTTTTCCTTCAATCACTTCCTGTGGTAGCCAGTTCTACACTCTACCCACTTAGTTGCTTGATGGTATAAGACTTGAAGATTGCTGAAACAAAAGATATGTTCCCAAAGCTTTTGGTCTTGCGCTCATCAGGAAAAATACAAGAATGCCAAATTTCAAATGATCACAACAATTAATATTACAAGAAAAAAAGGTACTGATTGGTTGGCAGGTTAATTCAGACAGGTCTTGGCATTGCAATGGAGAAAGGAATGGAGAACTGCAAATTCCCCAAGCTCCCAGGTAATAAAAAAAAGCAAGGCCTGAAGCATTCCTTTAGTTTGCATTGAACGAATCCCAGCACATGAAGTGTACATGAGCCACATTACGACGTCAACTAATTATCTGTTTAATTCTATTTTTAACATTTTAAATATACAACTCAGCAAAGTAAAACCACAAAAAAAAATCCCCCTCCATCACCCCCATAACTCAAAACCAATGCAAACATGACCCGCTACCCCCTCCCGAAGCAGGTAACATGTACATGATTGGCCGGACCCCTTCTACACCGTTCACAAATGTCCTTCACTCCCTCAAATAACCGGTTCATCCTCGGTGTCATCATTTGCACTCTGCATACCACCTTTAGCTGTATCAATCCCAACACAAGGTTGAGGCATTCACTCTCTGCAACACCTCACATCACAACCCCTCCTCCAGTTCCAGATTCAGCTTGTAACCTGAAAATGCCCCGAATCTCCTGAGCAGCCCCGTTATATCCCTCACCGTGGACCCCCATTGGAGACGTACAACAAATCATCGACACCTTATGCTCCACAACGCCCCCCCCCCCCCCCCCCCCCCCACCCCCAATCACCTTCCACTTATCCGAGCACCTCAGCGCAATGACCAAGGGCTCTATCACCAGCGCAAACAGCAGGGGAGGACATGAGGCACACCTGTCTCATTCACCTAAGTAACTGAAAATACCCTAATACACCTAATTCATACACACACTCGCCTTTGGTTCCCTAAATAACAATTTCACCCATGCCACAAACTTAGGCCCACTTCCAAACCTCTCCAACACCACAAACAAGCAACTCCACTCTACACAGGCAAATATCGTTGTCGCGTCCAGCTACAGCACCACCTCCAGCTTCCTCCATTCTGTTCGGGAGAGCACCATATTTAACAAATGCCGCACATTTGAAGTACCCTTTACGAGCCCGGTCTGATCTTCCCCAATCAGCTGCAGGAGGCACTCTTCCAACCTAAACGTCAACACTGCAAGAATCCTGGTATCCAGAAGTACTGGTCTATACAACCCACACACCACAGGGTCCTTATTCTTTTTTAGCAACAGCGAAATGGATGCCTGTCCCACTGTCTCTAGGAGTGCCCCCTTGCCCACCGCATCATCAAACATCTCTACCAACAGCGGTGCCAGCCCATCCAAAAACCTTTTATAAAACTCCACCGGGAACCCATCCGGCCCGGTGCCTTGCCCATTTGTATCTTCCTTATCGCCGCCCAAACCTCCTCAATCCCCACTAGCTCTTCCAGCTCTGCTCTCTCCTCCTCTCCAACTCTAGGACACTCCAATCCTCCAGGAAATCCCTCATATCCGCCTCATCCCTCGGAGGCTCCGACCTATACAACATTTTATAAAAATCCTCAAATGCCTGGTTCACATGCTCCAGCGCCATCACCGAGTGCCCTACCCCATCCCGGGCCCGAACAATCTCTCGCACGGGTGCTTGCCAACAGAGCTGGTCTGCATTCAAACGATTGGCCTTCTCCCAATATTCTTATACTACCCCCTTCGCCCACCTCAACTGCCGTACCGCTTTCCCTGTAGACAGACGGTCAACCTGCGCCCACAATTCCTTTCTACTCCCCAGGTGTTCTAGAGTAGGATCCTCTACATACCTCCCATCCACTTCCAAGATTTCTTCTACCAGCAGCGGCCGTTCCTCCCTTGCCTCCCTATCTACCTGAGCCTTAAACGAGATGATCTCGCCCCTTACCACCACCTTCAATGTCTCCCAAACTACTGACGGAAAGACCTCCCCACATAGTCATCAATCACATTTCCCATCTTTACACAAAAATTTGAATCCACACGCAGGCCCACATCCAACTTTCATGCCAGGACGTCTCTTCAAGACCATGTCCACCAAATGCGGAGCATGGTCCGAAATAACCATCGCTGAGTATTCCGCCTTTCTTACCTCCAAAGGCAACGATTGCCCCATAATAAAGGAGAAGTCGATCCTTGAGTACATGTGAGAAATACTTCCTACCCCCAGGTGCAAAAACTGCCGAGGATCCACTGCCCCCATTCTCCTTCATACTCGCTCACACTCCACCCCCACCCAGATACATTCCAGGTTACCATTTGGACCAGGAGTCTCAGCCCACTCCACCTCCTATCAATCATGGTCACTGCTACAACCCCCCAGCGAACGGGACCCAACCCTGCCCCTAGTCACCACCAACCAGTTACCCCTCACCCTTTCCAGAAACCCTCCAGCCACGTCCTCGCAAAACCATTTCTTTCTGTGTTCTTACTCTACCCCCCGCCCCTCCTGCCAGAGCCCACATGCCCAATACCGAAAACCCAACATAAAATACCCCCCACATCCAGTCCATCCAAATAGTCTCACATAATAGACCCACAAACAAAGGGAAATGAACCCCAACATCCTAATACCATACCCTCCCAACCACAACATGAGAAAAACAAAGTCCAAACTCAGTTCAGTCCCAGTCCTCCACAAACGCCTCAACCTCCTCCACCAGCTCAAAGTAATAGCGCTTGGAGTTATGTGTAATTCTGAACTTCGCCGGGTAAATCATCCCGAACAGCACATTACTGTTATACAACACTGACTTTGCCTTGTTGAAGGCTGCCCGCCTTCTTGCCAGCTCCACCGTATTGGTATATACGAATACCACTGCCTTCCCACCTCACGTCTCAATTCTGCTTCACCCATTGCAGCATCATCTCCCTCATCTGGAGCTATGAAAGCAGACTACTGCAGCTCTTGGTTGTTCATTCACCCTTGTTATCGGCTGGAGCGACTAGTGAGCCCTATCCAGCTCAAAGAGAGAGGTGTCAGTCTCCCTCCGCCCCCCTCCCCAATAACTTGGCGAACATCTCTGCAAAGTACACCCCGCCCCCAGACAGCCCCACAATCCACAGATTCTGCCATCGCGACCTGTTCTCCAGGTCCTCCACCGGCTCTCAGCTCTTTGTTGCTCTCCTCCACCCTCTGCAGCCCCTCTCCTATCGAGGTGAACAAGTCGCTGTGGCGTGACTCCTCCACCCCCTTCAACACCTCTCCTTGCTCTCACTCTGCCTTTGACATCTTTCCAAGAGCCTCCTTTATCAGGAGCAGCGTGTTTTCTACCAACTGTTTGAGTGAAACCATCATTTTGCTCCCATGCTGTCCAAGATGCCTGAGCAAACAGCCGCTCAAACCACCACCATCAGCGCAGCCAGCTTATCATCGTAATGGGCGCAGCCCCACCCGGCAAGCTTGCTGCCACCATTTTTCCACCAACCGAAAAGTGGTGAAATGTAGAATTGTAAAGAGTCGGGGAGCAAGTCACTCGAGTCCTACAAAATGTTGCCAAAGCAGAAATCCTGATGCTAAGTGTGCATACCAGCCCTATTACCATGGGCAGCAGTGTTGCTCCACAACTCCAGGTTCGATTCCCGGCTTGGGTCACTGTCTGTGCGGAGTCTGCACGTTCTCCCAGTGCCTGCGTGGGTTTCCTCTGGGTGCTCCGGTTTCCTCCCACAAGTCCCGAAAGACGTGCTGTTAGGTGAATTGCACATTCCGAATTCTCCCTCTGTGTACCCAAACCGGCGCCGGAATGTGGCAACTAGGGGCTTTTCCCAGTAACTTCATTGCAGTGTTAATGTAAGCCTACTTGTGACAATAAGGATTCTTATTATTATACGCTGATGCTGAAGCAGAACAATGTTGAATGAGGTAACTTAATAAGAAACGTACTGTATTGACTATTTCCACCCCTCACCCAGGCCACTTTGTTGTGATCCACAAATTTAGAAATTGTGTTTTAGATTCCAAAGTCCAAACTGTTAATGTAAATTGTGAACAGCAGTGGTCCCAGCACTGATCTTTATGGAGCACCACTTCCCACTTTCTGCCACTTTGAATACTTCCACTCTCTCCTTCCTATTTTGAAGCCATCTAGCAATCCATTCTGCCACTTGTCCCCTGACTCCACATTCTATTACCTTACTCATTAGTCTACTGTGGGGCACTTTACCGAAGGCTTTTTGAAAATCCAGATAAATAATATGTACCGCCTTACTAGAGTCTACCCTCGCTGTTCCACTCCATGAGTGCCATGCCTAAAGTCAGGTCCTTGGTTCATTGTCTTCTAATGCCTTATCCTGAGACATTTTTCTTGGCAGCGCTATTTCCTGCCACTGAACAGGGCATGGCAGCAGATCTCAAGTCTATCTCAGACAGAACAGGAATCAAAATGAACCACACAATTGATAGCTAGCCATTCTAACTCGTCCCCATTATCTCCATTACCTTCTCAAAAAGATTGTTCAAGAAAGATTTTCCATTTTTGCCATTTTAATTTGCATTTTTAATTCTCTGCTTTATACTGACCTTCACCTTTTACAATGTTCTAATGAAGCTCATCGGAAGTTTGCGAAACAAAAATCTTGCCTTTCAGTTAAACACTTCATAGGCTCTCACAGAACAATTTCAGCTCACAAGCATTGCCCCCATTTCTTCACACAGCTGTTGCTGGTAATGCCTTTAATAACTCTTCTAACCTTATTTTTTTGATTCTTTAATTGTCCCTTTTTCTCTCTCCCTCTGCTTATAACTACTCCTACCAGATGTTCTGCTATCATGATCTGTCACACTAATCTGTCTTGCACCAACCGCCACACATCCTCATGGTTCATTTACAATCGCTCCGTGACGTCTGTTATTCAACTGGGTTGATCCTTCTTGTTGATGGCCTCCATTTTTTCCTCTAGTAGAAAGGGAAAATTGTGCATTGTCCCACCACTCCCAATTTTTCCTTTCTAACATCATTCATTTTGCCATTTAATCTAACCTGTTTTTCACCCTATCACAAAGCTTTCCCTCTTCGTTTTGTACTCTCCTTCACTGCCTTCTTTCATTAAAAGCAGTTGCATTTCTAACTTATACCTGTTCTGACAGAAGGACATTTGTGCCAGCCATGGTTCAGCTGGTAGCATTCTGAGTCAGAGGTTGTGGATTAAAATTCCACTTCCAGTACTTGAGCACAAAAATGTAGACTGACACACCAGTACGGAGGGAAAGCCATACTGTTAGAGGTGCTGTCTTCACATGATATTAAACCGAGATTCAATTTGCTCTCTCTGGTGGACATAAAATATCTAAGGACACTATTTTTAAGAACAGCATAGCAGTTAGACCCAGTGCCCCAGCCAATATAACTTACGTAATCAATGTTGCAATGAAAACGATCTGGTCATTATAGCACTGCTATTTCTGGGTGCACAAATTGGCTGGTTTGTTTCCTATATTACAGCACTTTGAAAGTACTTCACTGCAAAGTTCATTGCAGTGTTAATGTAAGCCTACTTGTGACAATAATAAAGATTATTATTAGTATTAAAGCACTTATGGGCATCCTGAGGTCATGAAAGGTGCTATATTAACTCAAATTATTTTAATCCCTTTCTTTTTGGAACGTTATCTATGTTTTCTTTTCTCTTCAGACACTGCTTCACAAGGTATTTCCAACATTTTCTGTTTCTTATTTTATTACATATTTGCTGTCTGAGCCCAATTGATCAACCGATAGAGAACATCTGAATAGTCTACTTTAATAAGTTTATGCACGTGAAAGCAGGATTGTAGATATATACTTAATGTTTGCAAAATTAATACATCAGCGGGCATGGAGTGACCTCTGAGCATATTGTCTCAGATTTACATGCTGCAAGGTGACTGGTTTCCATGAAAATCACCTTCCTTCGATTGCTGTGCATGCATGATTGTCAGTGACAATTTGCCGATTGCAAATGGACAAAATAATGATGCGATGCTAAATACCTGCTGCTCAGATCCTCAAGGGCAGTACCAATGTTTTCCTATCTCCTGGTTCAGCAGAAATCTTCCAGGTTCCAGTGACGGATATGAAGTCTTCAGAGTTGAATCAACTGAACATCCAAAACTCAGACTACAATTCATCTTCTAACTATGGGCCGCACGGTAGCACAAGTGGATAGCACTGTAGCTTCACAGCACCAGGGTCCCAGGTTCGATTCCCCACTGGGTTACTGTCCGTGCGGAGTCTGCACGTTCTCCCAGTGTCTGCGTGGGTTTCCTCCGAGCGCTCCGGTTTCCTCCCACAATCCAAAGACGTGCAGGTTAGGTGGAATGGCCAAGATAAATTGCCCTTAGTGACCAAAAAGGTTAGGACGGGTTCATTGGGTTACAGGGACAGGGTGGAAGTGAAGGCTTAAGTAGGTCGGTGCAGACTCGGTGGGCCGAATGGCCTCCTTCTGCACTGTACGTTCTCTGTTCTATGCCAAACTTAAATCTTCGGTGCTCATTAACTTGCATTTACAAACGGTAAAAGCATTCAACTCCTATCTGAGGCTGACCTCTTCCAAAATCTAATTTGGTAAAATAATCTCCATGCACAAATCAACTGTGCTGAATCTATCTTAGATGGCCTTTTGTGTTTTACTTACAAAATGTTCCAAGTTGAAAACCAAATTACTGCATGTCACTCTGAGTAAATATTGAAGTTAGGACATCCAGAATATATGCAAATACCAACTGAAAATTCAAAACTCACACCATCATTCAACTTCTGACTATGCCACAATTGGCATGAAAGCATTTAAAGTATTATGTTTTTGGCATTGCCTAAAGGAGCGATGAAAAGCTGTTTTTCAAATAAATTTAGAGTACCCAATTATTCTTTTTCAATTAAGGGGCAATTTAGCATGGGCAATCCACCTAATCTGCATATCTTTGGGTCATGGGGGTGAGACCCACGCAGACACAGGGATAATGTGCAAATTTCACAGGGACAGTGATCCAGGGCCGGGTCCTCAGCGCCGTAGGCAGCAGTGCTAACCACTGCGCCACCGTGCCGCCCAAGAACAATGAAAAGCTGACAGAGAAATAGTAAGGAATATAAACCAGACTGAAGCACAGAAATATAATATTCAGCTAGTTATTGCGCTAATGGTTTGAGACTGGCCACCAGACCTGAAGAGCTGGAATGAAAGATTCTTCCATCTACTACCAGTAAGGGTACTTCGTAAAATGCTTTTCCAAGCAATCTTAATCTGGTTTTGAGGGCCTGGAACTTCAGCATAGAACTTCCCATAAATGACACACTTACTAAAGGGGCTTCAGCTTAATCAGTATGAAAAAGGGAAAATGTCATGCAACTGCAGTAGTAGGGCAGCACGTAGCATAGTGGTTAGCACTGTGGCTTCACAGCGCCAGGGTCCCAGGTTCGATTCCCCGCTGGGACACCGTGCGGAGTCTGCACGTTCTCCCCGTGTCTGCGTGGGTTTCCTCCGGGTGCTCCGGTTTCCTCCCACCGTCCAAAGACATGCAGGTTAGGTGCATTGGCCATCCTAAATTGCCCTTAGTGTCCAAAAGGATTAGGAGGGGTTATTGGTTAAGGGGGATGGGTGGAAGTAAGGGCTTTAATGGGTCGTTGCAGACTCGATGGGCCGAATGGCCTCCTTCTACACTATGTTCTATGCATTATGGGCACTTTTCAAGTCACAGCAAAGACACATGTTAGCACAAGGTAAAGGAACTTTAGACTGCAGTTGTATCTTAAATTTCTCAGCCTTCACTTTAAATAGAAACTTTCATGCTGTACTGCAGTCTCTTATTGCAATATAAATGCAAACAGTTGTCCTTTTATGCATGGTCCAAATCTCACAGAAGCAGACAGAGATTACACAGCCTCACTTCACTTAGAAGTCATCAGAAAAGATAAGATTATAAAATACTTTTACCTTGCTATCTGATTAACAAATGGTTTCATTTCTTGAGGATCATAAGCACGAGCAAAGGCCCAGCAGACGTAACAAGCTGCATCTCTCACATTCGAGCCCACACTGCAAGCACCACGCTTCTCATCAAAAGTCAATGCTTTGAGGATTACAGGCACAACTGTGAAAGGAGAAGAGAAAGTTTCAAAATAATTAGCTCCATAATCTGATCCCAAAATTATGAATCAATTTCCATAATTCTAAAAAATGTGCATTGCTTTCCTTTGTTAACTCTATTTCACTCTGGTTTATATTTCTTGCCATTTTCTCCATTAGTTTTTCAGTGCCACTTCAGAGTCTTCTTGATTTCACAATGTGGTGCAGCTCATACAGTTCAGTGTGGAATGCTAGGTCAGAAATCATATTTTCATATCCATCTGACATAGTCAGAAAAGTACTTTCATCGTGGTGTTTGATGGCCATCAGATGACCCATAACCTTCAAGATTGTTAACAGAAATATTGACATTTTTTCATCAGGATGGATTAAAACTGTGGAAGCCAAGTTTAAACCTAGCCGGACTCTGCAATTTGCAAACTGCAGAGCTGGAACTGACAGTATTCATACAAGAAGGCTTTGGACAATCAAATTCCTGTCAAAACCAGACAGGCCTGGAATTACCTGGTCAGGTACTAACAGCCACCTTGTTTCAGAACAAAGCGCTGTTCGCACCTCCAGTGAGCCTGCTTTAAGAACGCTACACAGCCTTGGTGACACCCAGCTCAGCAGCAGGCCAGAGGCAACACGTGACAAGGAGGGCAATTGAGATTTGAAGGTTCAAAACCCTGTTCTGCGACCTCCAAATATGGCACCGCATTAGATCTTCCTGCCCCTGCCCGATGCTAGAATTGGACAGAGGATGCAGAGTCTTTGAAAAGGGCACAAAAAGCTCTCTGCCTTTTGCACCTTCTTCAATGGCGTCTCCAGAGAACACCTCGACTGGCAGCTGAGCAGCGCAGCAGCTCCAGCTCATTGTACTGCGTGGCAAGCATCAGACTGATCAGACAGACCACCCAGGTAGATGACCCAAAGATCAGAACCAGCCCCGGGCAAGAAGGGAAGCCCAAATCGACAAGATGAGATCCTGAAATCCTCAAAGACCAAGGAACAGCCTGCCTGAGCCTTATTGGAAGGGTATTAACAGTTTTTTTCAGACAAACAATTCAAATACAGTGATAGGGGCCTGTGGATAGGAGTAGCAAATACTCAGAAGAGCGTGTTATTAGTAGATACCTCGTGTAGATTTCAAACTGTTTACTGAAGAGTCATGTGAAGAGACTGTTAGAGTTTGATAGAGTTTAATTAAAGTAAATAATATAGTCTGATAAATATTGCTTTTCCTTGAAAAAGTGTTCAATAAAATGGTGTCACCTGACTCTTGTCCCCTTTGTGTATCTCAACGCGTAACACACCCGAGTTGAAAAGGATGACTGCAAACTGGTCAAGGTTAGTTGGGGTACATTTATCCACCTTTCACTTGACAATACAGAATGAGAGTTCTGGATTAGACCTTTGCTAGACTGAATACAAACATAACTGTTTATCGAGCCTGCTCCCCCATTCAATGAGATCATGGCTGATCTGCTTATAATCTCAACTCTAAATTCCCGCCTACTCCCGATGATCTTTCATCCCCTTGTTAATCAAGATTCTACCTAGCCATAGGTACAGTGCCGAAAAGGCCCTTTGAGTCTACATCAACAATAACTATCCCTAATCTTGCACTAATCCCACTTCCCTGCATTTGTCCCATAATCCTCGAGTGTGATGGTATTTCAAGTGCTCATCCAAGAGCTTTTTAATGGTTGTAAGGTTTCCAGCCTCCACTACCTTCCCAAGCAGTACATTCCAGATTCTAACCACCCCGAGTACATTCTTTCTCTGTAATTATATAGGGCATTGGTGACGCCACACCTGGAATATAGTTTGCAGTTTTGGTATCCTAATCTGAGGAAGGATGTTCTTGCTATGGAGGGAGTGCAGCAAAGGTTTACCAGACTGATTCCTGGGATGGTGGGACTGTCATATGAGGAGAGACTAAGGGCATGATTCTCCCCAAAAATTTTGAAGTTTATTTATGGCGGGTTTTTCCAGAGAGTTCCCCACCGCTATGCTACAATGCTTAAGTCAATATTTTGGGCCCTGGGGAGTTTCTCACCAGTTTAGCCCACACTTGGAATTTTCTTTAGCACTGGGGAGCTGAACTGAGATCGGGCCGCCATTTTGAAAGGGTGCCCCAATCTCAAAGTGAGTTTGTGGATCCCCCACTCATGGGCAATGTCACCCCCAACACACACTACTCCCCATACCCCAAGTGAGGGCACCCCGCTATGGGGTCCCTGGGGTTCCCCCCTCTTCAGGTCCAGCCACCCCACCCCAAGCCCCCTTACAGAACCCCCTCCCTTCAGGGCCCCACCCATCACCCCTCCAACCTCCCAAAGGCCCCTGCACTCTCCCAACCTTCAAACCCACCCTCCACCCTAATCATATGAGTATGCCCCCCCCCTCACCCTTGCCCCTTGGCAGTGCCAACCTGGCACTCCGGTACCCTTGCACTGCCACCTTGGCTGTGCTCCTGCTACCTTGGCAATGCCATTTGGGCACTTTGGCAGTGCCAGAGTGGCAGTGCCAAGGTGCCTGCATTCCAGGGGGAGGGCCAGGGAGCCACCCAGCAGTCCGATGATCGGGGAGACCCGTCGGATGCCATTCCGCCTGGTCCACATTTGTGTGGACCAGCACAGATCGGCGCCCGGCTGCTGTCTCCCTGGGGAGGCTGAAGAATCGAGGGAGGCTAGTAGATCATGGAATCATAGAATTTAAAGTGCAGAAGGAGACCATTCGGCCTATTGAGTCCGCACCAGCCCTTGGAAGGAGCATCTTGTTTAAGCCCACGCCTCCAACCTATCCCCATAACCCAGTAACCCCATCCAACCTTTTTAGACACAAAGGGCAATTTAGTATGGCCAATCAATCCACGTAATGCGACACATCTTTGGACTGTGGGAGGAAACCAGAGCACCCCAAGGAAACCCACGCAGACACGAGGAGAAAGTGCAAATTCCACAGTCACCCAAGGCCGGAATTAAACCCGGGACCCTGGAGCTGTGAGGCAGCAGTGCTAACCACTGTGCCGCCCCATGTACATGTTTGCCCTGTACTCCCCATTTCCTTTTTGAATGCCCTCCACTGCCCCGCTATAGATTTTCCCACAGAAGGTATTCCCAGTTAACTTTGGCCAGATCCTGCCTTATTTTAGTAAAATCTGCCTTCCCCTAATACAAAACCTTATTTTGCAGGTCACCTTTTTCCTTGTCCATAATAAACTTGGACCGTACCATGGGTGGTCGTTATCACTAAAATCTATTTCTGCCTTTCTTCCTCAGTGTACCCGATCAGACGCCAGAATGTGGCGACTAGGGGCTTTTCACAGTAACATCATTGCAGTGTTAATGTAAGCCTACTTGTGACAATAAAGATTATTAAAAATGCTCAAAGACTCTGTTTCCACTCCCTTCTGAGGAAGAGCGTTCCAAAGATACTAAACCTTTGGAGTAAACAAACTCGCTTCATCTCTGCCCGAAATGGATGGCTCCTTATACTTAAAACAGTGGACCCTAGTATTAGATTCGCCACAAGAGAAACCATCCTCTCCACATTGAAATGCATAAGATCCTGGAAAATTTGAGATGGTCCATCAAATCGAAGCAGATACGAGCCTCGACGGTTCAACCTTTCCTAACAAGACAACCTACCCAATCCAGGTATCAGTTTAGTAAACCTTCTCTGAACTGCTTCCAGCGCAGTTACATCCCTGTTTAAACAAGGAGACCAGTACTGTACTATTGTATATATTACCATGCCTCCTGTTTTCCTCTCCCCCCCCCCTCCCTCTTTTCCCTTCCCCTCTTACTGCTGACATTCAATTTTTGTTAAAGAAATGGATAAACGGCTGTCAACTCTGGGCCAATCCCTGTATTGATCCTCTCAGAAAAAAAAATTATTTTCTCCAGACTGAGAAACCCTACCATATCGCTGACCCACACTCCTGACTTAGGGGGCTCAGAGTCCCTCCATCTCATTAAGATCTGTCCTACCAGGGAGGAGAAGGCCAGGGTATCGGCCTCCCTCCCCCTCTGCCCCCAAATCCTCCAACACCCCAAATATTGCCAATTATGGACTACCTTACCCTACCTTCCAGGACTTCTGACATAACATCCGCAAATCCCTGCCAGAATTCCCTCAGTTTCAGACATGCCCAAAACATATGAACATGGTTGGCCGGGCTATCTCCACAACGTCCACATCTGTCCTCCACCTCCTCGAAGAACCTACTCATCCGGGCTACCGTTATGCGGGCCCTGTGGACTATCTTGAACTGAATCAGGCTAAGTCTAGCACAGGACGAGGATGCATTCACCCTTTTCAAGGCTTTTCCCCCACAGTTCAGTTTCCAGCTCCCCTCCTAGTTCCTCTTCCCACTTCCTCTTCACCTCTCTGATAGGGGCCCCTTCCCACTCTAACAGTTCCCTGTATATCTCCGAAACCTTCCCTTCCTATCTCCAACCCCTGTTTTTGACAGCACTGTATACTGTAGTCTCCTCAGGGGGAGGCATGGAAAGCTTGGGACCTGCCTCCGTACAAAGTCCCGCCGCACTTGAAGGTACCGAAACCCGTTCCCACCCAGCAAATCAAACTCCTCTTCTAATGTCTCGAAGGTCGGAAAGCCCTCATGGATGAATAGATCCCCAAACCTCTCAATCCCTGCCCGCTGCAATACCTTAAAGCCCCATCCAGCAGCAGCCCCCTCCCCAGAAAAAACCGGTGATTGTTACAGATCGGTGACCACACTAACGTCCCCTCCAGTCTCATATGCTGCCTCCATTGCCCCCACAACCTTAGGGCTGCCACCACAACCGGACATGTAGGGTACCGAGCTGGCGAGAGTGGCGGGGGCATCATCAGTAAAGCCTCCAAACTCATACCTTTGCAGCATGCTGCCTCCAACCGCTCCCAAACCGACCCCTCCCCCACTACCCACTTCCTGACCATCGATATGTTGGCAGCCCAGTAATAGTTGATAAAGCTCGGGGGAGCCAAGCCCCCTTCTCCACGGGTCCATTACAGGAGTGCCCTCCTGATTCTCGGGGTTTTACCTGCCCATATAAACCTCAATATCGCTGCATTCATACTTCTGAAAAAAAGCCTTTGGGACAAAAATTGGGAGACGCTGAAAAAAGAAAAGCAGTCTCAGAAGGACAGTCATCTTCACCGTCTGAACCCTCCCCGCCAGCATCAGTGGGAGCATGTCCCATCTACGGAAATCCCTTCTCATTTGATCCATTGCTTTGCCCAAATTTAATTTGTGAAGTTGCCCCCAATTCTTGGCCACTTGAATCCCCAGATACATAAAACTCCTCCCAACCACTTTAAAAGGTAGCTCCTTCAGTTTTCTTTCCTGCCCCCGGGGCCTGGATCACGAACATCTCGCTCTTTCCCATATTTGTGTCACACTTTTTGATATTGAATTCCATCTGCCAATTGTTTTGCCTATTCTAATATCAGTAACTCCTTACACCCTAATTAAAATTATTCACCATGCATTTTACTTTGTTACTAGACCTATATCTAAATTATAGATGTAGACACTAAATTTAAGGAGTCCTGAAAGAGAACCTTGTAGGAAACCACGACTCACTTCCAATCATTTTGAGAAAATATTATAACTCCTACTTCCTGTTTCATTCCCATCTTTTTAACCTTTTCCAGCCTTTTGACTCTCGCTCAAACTCTTATTTCTCGGATTCTGGCCTCTTGTGTATCCACTGCTTCCTTCGTCCTACTTTTGGTAACTATGGGCGGGATTCACTGCAATCGGCGAATTAGCCCGCGCCAGCACCAAGAACGGCACAAACCATTCCGCCGTCGGGCCAACCGGAAATTGCGGAATTCCCAGCACGTCCGGGGGCTCGGCCGGTGCCGGAGGGGTTGATGCCACGCCAGCCGACGCCGAAGGGACTGTGCGAGTTAGCGCATGCGCAGACCGGCCGGCGAATTCTGCGGCATGCGCTGCGGGGTGTCTTCTCCGCGCCGGCCATGGCGGAGCCCTACAGGAGCCAGCGCGGAAGGAAGTAGTGCCCCCACGGAATAGGCCCACCCGCAGATTGTTAAACTGACTGGCATGTGCTTGCAACCATTTGGTAAATGTATGTATCAGCTTAGATTTTGCAGTAATAATGATTCTGCAACCGTCCGTATTCACTGTCTTACTCCTCCTCTAAAGTGGTAGCAACTTCTGGAGTCACAAATAAAGTACAGAAATCCAGAGGCTGTTGCCAATGATTCTATGCTTCGCCATAGGGCGCAATGTTGACATTAATTAGAAATCACTGAACTGGGGCGGCACGGTGGCAAAATGATTAGCATTGCTGCCTTCGGGCACCGGTTTGGTCCCGGTCCCAGGTCACTGTCCGTGAGGAGTTTGTACATTCTCCCAGTGTCCGTGTGAGTCTCATCCCCACAGCCCAAAGATGTGCAAGGTAGGGGAATTGGACATAATAAATTGCCCCTTAATTGGAAAAAAAGAATTAGATACTCTAAATTGATTTTTTTTTTAAACAAATCACTGAACTGATGAAAATGTGCCCTTACAAGCTATTAGGCTTGTTGTAACAATCTTTGAAAAAGCAATATTTTTTCAGTGCAGTGTAATGGGCTTTTCATCAAGGTACTAATTTCCTATTTATTGCTGAACAACTTCATAGATCCTGAAAAACTAACTTTATATTTGTAGAATATAATACTTCTCCATTACAATAAAAAAACCTCTCATTTACATTAAAAAATGAAGTCTGATATTTCAGCTTCCACTTAAATTCTGTGCATCTCCTAATCATTTATTTTGTTCTCTAAAAATTTTAATTAAAACTGAAAACTTCACTGCGACAATTCTTCATTTTGATTGACTGCTTGGTGGCATCACTGTGCTGGACACTTGGAGATCCCTTTGACTTGGCATCAGATTCAAAGTGTTGTTGGGAAAAGGAAAATCCAGGCCAGGAATCAATAGATCTTTGTGGACAGCTTTCTTCCAGGTCATTTATTTCGCTGCAAAATCTGGCCTTTCATCTCTTAACCACTTTCCTTATTTCTAATATTCTCTTATTTTCAATATGCCCACTATTCATTTCCTGTGATCAACCAGGGTGATGCCAGGTTCAGTTCTGTTCAGTGAATGACTAAACTGATTATTTAGCAAATTCCATTATTACTCAAAAGATGACATGTGAAAGTTTACTATTAACAATATTAAAAGTCCCAATACTGTAATTTCACCTTTAATAAGATGCTAATTTCTCATCCAATTTACGTCACTGAATTATCTTGATCAGCCAAGTTGTAGTTTCATTCTTACCTCTTTCTGCCATTGAGTTTGGCTTCAAAGGTAAGATTTAAATCAGTAGTATTATTACATATATCTGAAGGCTGATTAGCAGCTGGTAGACCATCCACTTTGAAGACAACATGAAACAACTGCAGACACATTTTACTTAAAACACAATCTCTGTGTAAACTGATTTTTAAAAATGGACAGCAATGAAATAGTTACACAGATGAAACTGGTATTCCAATATGCTGTGCCCTGAAAGAACCCAGATGACCCATTTAGGAGTTTAAGTTCATTACTGGCTAACTTACAACAAATTCTAGTTGCCCTTTGTGCAAAGATTGGAATTCACAGAAATTACTACTGCCTGCCTTTCAGCATAGTACAAAAATCGCCCCCCACTTCCCAAAGAGATTGGAGCACTCCACAAGAACTAACAGGAAATAAGGAAAGACAATATTTTTTTCACAAATGCGCTTCTGAAATTAATTATTTAATTTAAAGAAGTTTTCATGTATCAAGGCAATAGCAATTTGTATTCCGTCACAGCAGTGGAACGAGCCAAAAACATGAGGTAAAAATGTTATTCTGGAAAAGAAAATCTTCCTTCCACTGGCATGTTTGTGTTTGAGGTGAAAAAGACTTCCAGCACTCCATGAAAAATGTAACATTCTCACCTTGGTGTTCAAACTCCTGCATATCCCACCACTTCGCCAACCAGACAATACTCAAAGAAATCCGCTTTCCTCCAATTCTGCCCTCTTGTGCATCCTTAATTTCCTTCAGCCTCCATAGTGGCCATGCCTTCAACCATTTGGGAAGAAGCTATACAAGACCCTCGATACAGTAGCACCGTGGTTAGCACAGCGTCAAGGTCCCAGGTTCAATTCCAGGCTCGGGTGATTGTCTGTGCAGATTCTCACCCGTGTCTGCGTGGGTTTCCTCCGGGTGCTCCAGTTTCCTCCCACAGACCAAAGACATGCAGGTTAGGTGCATTGGCCATCCTAAATTGCTCTTAGTGTCCAAAAGGGTTAGGAGGCGTGCTGTTAGGTGAATTGGACATTCTGAATTCTCTCTGTGTACCTGAACAGGTGCCAGAATGTGATAACTAGGGAATTTTCACAGTAACTTCATTGCAGTGTTAATGTAAGCCTACTTGTGACAATAATAAAATTATTATTGTTTTTAGAAACTTTTCTACCTATCCAACTTTAAGATTCCCTTTAAAATTTAACTATTTGATCAAGTGAAATTCTAACTATTTGTAGTACTGTCTTAATATCTCATGTGTCTTTGCGCTAAATTGTTCGTTTACCATTCACTAACATCTTGTAATGCTCCCACCTTGTCAAGCTGTTGTTGTTGCGAATATTGCCCAAGTTAAAGGCTTCCCATGCAGGGCAAACCATTTGAGAAATTTTGCTGCAAATGTTCCATACAGAATTAAAAGATCTAAAATAAATGCAATTACATTTACAATGTTAAGCAATTGGGCTTTCCAGTTTTGTGCAGTGTATGGGTGATTTCACTGCACCGATACTTCAATTTATTTGCGTAGCCATGGGCACGTGGCTGACTTAAGTGCATGCGCAGACTGAACACAAATGTTGCTGCACAGCCGTGATCAGCACTGCATTCAGATAGTCATGGCATAGTTTAGCAGAGACGTACGCAAGATAAACATGAAGTACAATTAATTTTCTTGGAAGTTAGATTTAACAGCCCCAACAAACTTCAAACTTTATTACCTCTGTAGTAACAACTTCCATTCATAAAGCACTTGTAACACTGAAAATACCTTAAGATGCTTGTTGGTCCACAATTAACATAGAAATTGGTTTTGACAAATAGTTCTCCATGAGCGTTTCTGCTTTGGTCACATTGTGGAAAGAATAAAATAAATGATAAGTTGGAATTCGGTCCAAGGAAACTGAATAACTTTAAACTCCAAGGCTGACTATATCTTCATGGTCTCTGGCTACAAGATTTGATTTGTTATTGTCATATGTATTAGTTTACACTGAAAAGTATTGTTTCTTGCATGCTGTACAAACAATGCATACCGTACATAGAAGGAAGGAGAGACTGCAGAATAGAATGTTACAGTTATTGTAAGATGTAGGGAAAAGATCAACTTCATATTAGGTAGGTCCATTCAAAAGTCTGATGGCAGCAGGGAAGAAGCTGTTCTTGAGTCTGTTGGTATGCGACCTCAAACTTTGGTACCTTTTTCCTGACGGCAGAAGGTGGAAGAGAGTATGTCCTGGGTGCGTGAGGTCCTTAATTATGCTGGCTGCCTTTCTGAGGCAGCGGGAATTGTAGACAGAGTCGATGGATGGGATGCTGGTTTGCGTGATGAATTGGGCTACATTCACGACCTTTTGTAATTTCCTGCGGTCTTGGGCAGAGCAGGATCTATACAAAGCTGCGATATAACCAGAAAGAATGCTTTCTATGGCGCATCTGTAAAAGTTGGTGAGAGTCGTCGGTGACATGCCAAATTTCCTTAGTCTTCTGAGAAAATAGTCATTTGTGGGCTTTCTTAACTATACTGTCAGCATAGGGGGACCAGGACAGGTTGTTGGTGATCTGGACACCTAAAAACTTGAAGTTCTCGACCCTTTCTACTTCGTTCCAATTGATATAGGCAGGGGCATGTTCTCCACTACGCTTCCTGAAGTTGATGACAATCTCCTTCATTTTGTTGACATTGAGGGAGAGATTACTGTCGTTGCGATAGTTCACCAGATTCTCTATCGCAGCATGGCAGAGGCTAGGAATTCTGTGGTAGTTCATCTCCTGACTCCCCAAAGCCTGTTCACTATCTACAAGGCACAAGTCAGGATTCTGTTGGAATACTCTTGACTTGCCTGGATGAATACAACTCCAACAACACTCAAAAAGCTCGACACCATGCATGACAAGGCAGCCTGTTTTATCGGCACCCCTTCCATGAACCCACTCCCTCCACCACCGACAACAGTGGCAGCAGTGTGAACTATCTGCAAGATGCACTGTAGGAACTCATAAAGCTCCATGGCAGCACCTTCCAACCACGAGAAGGACAAGGGCAGCAGATACATGGGAATACCACAACCTGAAATGTTCCCCTCCAAGCCACTTATCATTCTTACTTGGACATATATCGCCATTCCATCCTAGGGATGAATGCAGTCCTCGCAAGTGATGCCCACTAGCTGCAAATTAGTTTTTAAAAACTATACCACATTCCTTCACTGTCACTGGGTCAAAAACCTGGAACTCCCTCCCTCAGAGCAGTGTGAGTGTACCTAGACCACATAACTACCATCACCTTTTCCACAGTAGGAAGAGATGAATGCTGGCCTTGCCAGCAACGCTCACTTCCGTGAACAAATAATGAAAAAAATTGGATGCTATAGTTAAGTGACATTTGCATGTCTCTGTAATAATGAATCAAAATGGGTCAAATTGCCCCTCATCTGTGAGCTATCTTATAATTTTAAGCATCTTGAAGCAACCTAAAGGCAGAAATAACCTTAAAAATTAAATGACATGAGGAAGTAAAAGATAAAGCACAGCAAACAAGATTAATAGGGAGAGCATACTGGAAGCAACAAATGCTCTGACACACAGAGATGCACGTATGCGATTCCCATTTTTCTTATCTCACATTGCAGATTGGGTGACTTCTCTGCAGAACAACTTCGCTCAGTCTGCAAGTATGACCCTGATCTTCCGGTCCCTTTGCATTTCACCATCAAGATTTAAATTTCAATTGTTATGCAAGTACTATTGATGCACGGATCCACACATGAACAGAAATTTCTCCAGGGGAGAACGACAGAGTTCCAATTCAGGTACCATGTGGTATAAAGGGCAGCAAAGTGGGGCAGTGGTAGCGCTGTCTCACAGCGTCAGCAACCCAAGTTCAATTCTGGCCTGGGGTGACTGCGTGGAGTTTGCACTTTATCCCCGTGTCTGCGTGGGTTTCCTCTGGTGCTCCAGTTTCCACCCACAGTCCAAAGATATGCAGATTAGGTTGAGTGGCCCTGCTAAATTGCCTCTTAGTGTCCAGGGAAGATTAGATGGGGTTATGGGGATAGTTTGGAGTGGGTCTTAGTACGGTGCTCTTTCAGAGGGTCAGTGCAGATTCGATAGGCCGAATGGTCTCCTTCTGCACTGCAGGAACTCTGATATTCTATAAATAGGGTACTGCCCGAGGCTTTCAACATGTTACTCTCATGCTCATATTTCTGTCCCCTGAATGCGACAATGCTCCAGCGGAGGCCAATGCAAGCTGAAGGAACAATTCCTCAGCACCCAATTAAGCATTTTACAGCTTTCTGAACTCAATGTTAAGTTCAGCAACCTCAGACCATGAATGCTATCCATAACTTGAATTTGTATTTAACAAATTTATATTACCAACACACCCACTGCATTTTTACCAATGTTAGATAGTTGTAGTATAGATTCCAAGCAGTAATACTCTATTTGTGCCACATGATGCCTGAACTCGAACTCTGTAATAATAATAATAATAATAGTTTTGTCACAAGTAGGCTTCAATGAAGTTACTGTTGCGTAGATTCGTGCATTAAAGAACTTGCAGAAATTTAAATCTTGAAAATAAAGGCACTTGATTCTGCACTAAGTTTTCATGTTCATGGCAGGTAATTTAAAGAGAATGTCTTAAAATTCAGTTTGACACTGCACTGGAGTTGTTCTCAAAGTAGTATCAAACTGAAGCGATGGGAAACTGTGCTTCTACTTCTTCAGAGTTAAAAAACTGTATTGAGGTGACTTTTAGGTTGTGTAAATGTACCCAACAACAACAGTTGGTGACTCACAGAAAGACTCAATGATTTGTATAAAAGCTTATGGTATTTTTATATTTAGGGGTGATACAAACACTCAAGAACTGGAAAGATTGCAGCCCCATATGAGACATCTTCCCTTCACAAATGCACATTTTTCAAGTTGTGACAGGACAAATGTGTCCCTTTAATTAACTGGTTTAATATTTTGCCTAATTTT
Organism: Scyliorhinus canicula; assembly: GCF_902713615.1. NCBI lineage: Eukaryota > Metazoa > Chordata > Chondrichthyes > Carcharhiniformes > Scyliorhinidae > Scyliorhinus > Scyliorhinus canicula. Next base: position 48,218,555 of record NC_052163.1, read on the forward strand.
GCTGTCTGTTTGAATTCTGGCACCTTCAGTCTTGGCTAGTCTTTAGTTTTGAATAATTTTTTTTGGTAACAAACATTTTATTAAGGCATTTAAGATTTTCCAGCAACAAAAGATACAAATACAAATGTAAACATAATTCAGTGCGTAACCCCCCCAAAACGAACCACCATACCCCGCCAACTTGGCTTATATACACACACTCCAAGTCCCTGCATCTCTTCTCGCTGTTCCCGTCTAAACTGAAATAAACTAAACTAACTCCCCCTGCCCCCCTTATTCCCTGATCCCCGCCTCCCCCTTATTGTATCTGCTAACAGTTTAGTTTTCCCCGAAGAAGTCGATAAACGGCTGCCACCTCCGAACGAACCCTAACACTGATCCTCTCAGGGCGAATTTAATTTTCTCAAGCCTGAGAAACCCAGCCAAATCGCTAACCCAGACCCCCGGTTTCGGAGGCTCCGAGTCCTTCACTCTAATAAGATCTGTCTCCTAGCTACCAAAGAGGCAAAGGCCAAAAAGTCAGCCTCTCTCGCCCCCTGGACTCCTGGGTCTTCCAACACTATAAAAAATCGCCATAGCTTGCCAAAACATGTGAACATGATTTGCGGGCCCTCCTGCACATCGCCGACACCTGCCCTCTATCCCAAAAAACCTGCTCATCCGGGCCACCGTCATGTGTGCCCGGTGAATCACCTTGAACTGTATCATGGTGAGAATGTGTTGACTCTGCTCAGAGCATCCTCCCACAGACCCGCCTTTAACTCCTTTCCCAACTCATCCTCCCATTTACGCTTTATCTCACCTATCTGGGTTCCCTCCCACTCCATACGTTCTTTATAGTTTTCTGAGACCTTCCCCTACCCCACCCCCTTGAATAATTGTTTTTATGTAAAAAGAGGCACCTGAAATTTACAGGTGAGAATTCCAGTGGGAGATCAGCAGAAAAAATGTCTGCTCACCAAAGTTACAAAAGATTGTGAGAAGCCTGCAGAATTCCATTATTCCCTCACCCACCACTCCTCTCCTAATTTTCTGCCATCCTTTTTTCTCTCTGAAAGTGTCATCTTCTCGCCTGGCTAAAATCCTTGGGAAATGGATACCAAGCAATGAATGATTAGGCTAGTTGTATTTTCAAGATTAAGGACACACAGTAGAAGGGCATTGATTGATTAAGTACCTTGAACACATATATGTGGCCACCAAGGGCTTTTCACAGTAACTTCATTGAAGCCTACTTGTGACAATAAGCGATTATTATTATTATAAAGAAAGATTGCTGGGACACTGCTGTGGGGTGTTGATTAGCGAGTAGCCAAACATATGTAATATCGCATTATGTAAGCAAATCTTGCATTAAGTGACAAAGATTTGAGCCTAGTTTCCTACTTCACCACCTAGCTTCATAATGAATTATCAAAGGCTAATATCTTGTATACGCAGTCATTTTCCTGTGTGATGATAAACAGTTGGCGACACTAGGTTATTCAACCACAATGAGAAACAGCTGAGTCCTACCCTGTTCTCGCCTGTGCACACACTATAAAGGTAGTTAGACATTAATCAGAAACAGACACCTTCACAATTTCTGCCTTTTGCGCCAAGCAAAATGCACTTATTTGCAGTTGATTATTCTACCTAACCGCAATTATTTTTCAAACAAGACTTCCTAACTGATATTATTAGAAAAGGTGGGGTAATTTAACTCCCATGTGTACTTTCTGCAAAACATCCTTCTAGTTATTCATAAACCTGTGAAATGCATCTATTCTTTTAGCTTCAGGTATGTTTGAGTTCTCTAGAACTGCACAAATAGGTGAACTTCGCCCAAGACAAAGCCACCATTTAAAAAAAACTTCATTTACCTCTAAGGACTAACATTTTACAGGTGTGGCAAAACTCCATCAAACTCTAAGCTCCTAAGTCAAATTAGATAATTGAGTATTTGATGAACAATCACTGCTGTTTTCTTTAGCTATTTAAGTCAACTGTTACCTCCTTTAGGTGTGTCAGTTTAAAACAGTCAGCTATTGTTCACTTTAAAACACATAATGTAAAAGTTATCCTGGTTTTAAAAAGTACGAAGCAATGTTAAGTTGTAAATGGCTTATTGAACTGGAATATCAGCTCTTTTAAGTTGTTACTCCAAATACATCAAGAAGCTGATCATCAGTGTTAATGATTATAGGTATTAATCCCCAGTTGTCAAACACAAATCTATTCGCCACACTTTAAATTACCCGTTTTATTCAAGACATGTGACTGCAGATTCAATAAGAAAGCCTGCAGCCTCACCCAAACCAGAGACGAGGAAAGGTATAGTTACACGAGAATAGCGAAGGAAAAAAAATGTAATCTTGTTCATTTTGAGAGTATATTAGTGGAAAACCTGGACACAATAATGTCACTACAATGATGCAACATGCCCCATAATCTATGGACCTTCAACTTTCTACGTCTATGTTCAATATTTCAAGGTAGCACAAATAGGCCTACGTGTCAATGTATCAGCAATTGCATTCTTTGGCAATCACATTGTTAAGCTCATTGTATTGTGAAGGACAGATGATGATCATTAGCTCAACCTACTAAAGAGTATAAATGGACACAGCTGGAAACAGTTGGGGGAACCATAAGGAGTTTGTAACTCTACTGAGCTGTTTGAAGAATAAACTTGCTGTTGTATCATGCTTCCACCACAAACTATTATTGATCTTAACATTATGGGCCTAGAAATTAGGACGAGTAGGCCACTTGACCCCTCAAGCCTGTTCTATTTAATAAGGTCATGTATGATCTGATTGTGACCTCAACTCTATTTTCCTGTCTGCCTCCTATAACCTTCAACTCCCTTGTCAACCAAGAAACTGTCCAACTCAATCGCCTTTAAACACATTAAATAACACACGGCATGATTTACCGACCGCGTCAGGCGGAATCAGAACAGGACGTGGCCGGTAGATCCCAGGAGAGGCATCTCCTGGGATTCCCGACGTTAGTTACGCCTCGCGAGGTCTAACAATGGCCAGGACCCAGCCTAGAGTAGCTAAAAGAGCTTAAAAGCTCACTTAGCTAGACTGCCGCTGCATCGAACGGCCACTGGTATCAGCCTCGCCGAGATGACCCAAGCCAAGCACCGTTTAGCAATGGTTGCCACAAGTGAGAACCAGGCAGAACGGCACTTTGTGGGATCTCCATTGCGATCGGAGGCCCCCAGCTGATCAGGCTGGCACCCTGGTACTGCTGCTGCCCCCCAGACACCGTGGCACTGCCAGCTGGGCTCCCTGTCAGAGACACCCAGGTGCCATCCTGGCACTGTTAGAGTGCCCAGGTGGCACTGCCAGGCTGGCATTTTACCCATGACAGGGATCGGGCCCAGGGGTGCCTGCCGGTATGGGATGTGGGGTTGCTTGTGGACCCCCCCATCCCAACAGATGATTTGGGGCATTGAAGGGAGGTCCGGGGTCACGGGGGGGGGGGGCAGAAGATCAAGGCGCCACATTGTCTCTTCCTGCACTGAGGAGCTTCGATGAGCAGGATATGCGGCTAAGTGTGGCCTTGGCAGGATGTGCCGCGAGGGGCTGTAAGAAAAAGAGTGCCAGGGCAGCACAGTGGTGAGCACCAATGCCTACGGCGGTGACGATCCAGGTTCGATCCCGGCCCTGGGTCACTGTCTGCATGGTGTTTGCACATTCTCCGCGTGTCTGCGTGGGTTTCACTGCACAACCCAAAGATGTTCAGGTGAAGTGGATTGATCTCACTAAATTTCCCCTTAATTTGAAAAAAACATAATTGGGTACTCTGCCGCTACAAGCACCTGGAATGACTCCTCGATTCCCATCCAGAACGGACTCTTTTTTTTAGTTAAATCATGCCCAGTACCTCTATTGGTCACTGGGGAGAGAGAATTCCACAAGCTAACAACCCTTAGGAAAGATTCATCTTCATCTCCATCTTAAATAGGAGACCTCTTATTTTTAAACTGTGTCCCCTAATTATAGTCTTGCCCATAATGAAAAACATCCTCTCGGCATGCACCCTGTCAAGTCCCCTCGGGATTGTACAGGTTTCAATAAGATCATCTCTGTTTCTTCTAAACTCTAATGGATACAGGCCCAACTTGTCCAAACGTTCCTCAAAAAATACCTCCTTCATTCCATGAATCAGTCAAGTGAACCTTCTCAGAACTGTTTCTAATGCAATTACAGTATATCCTTTTTTAAGTAAGGAGACCGAAACTGTACCCGGTACTCCAGATGTAGTCTCACCAATGCCTTATACACTTGCAGCAAAACTTCCTTACTTTTATATTCCATTCCCCTTGGAATAAATAAAAACATTCCATATGCTTTCTTAATCACTTGTCGTATGTGATTTTTTGTAAATTTTTGTGATTCATGTACAAGGACACCCAGATCCTTCATCACCATAGAGCTCCACAGTCAAATATCATACGGCTTTTCTATACTTTCTGCCACAGAGGACAAGTTCACATTTTCCAACATTATACTCCTTCAGCCAAATATTGCTCACTCACTTAACTACCTCCTATCTATACCCCTTGATCTTTGTGTCCTCTTCAAATCTTATTTATCTACCTATCTTTGTGTCCTAAGCAAATTTAGCAACCATACATTTGATCCCTTCATTCAAGTCAGTGAAACAGATAGTAAATAGTTGTAGCCTTAGCACTGAATTCTGTGACATTTCATGAGTTATAGTTTGCCAAACTGAAAATGACCCATTTATCCCAACACTTATTTTTGCACGTTAACTTTTAATATGGCACCTTATCAAATTCTTGGATTCTTGAAATCCAAGTACCACCACATCTACAAATTCCCCTTTGTCCATGTTACTTCTACAAAGAACTATAATGAAGATAGCACACATAGACAAACTACCAACTTTCAATGTCATGGTCTTGATTGTCCTTGGCAAACTTACAACAGGAAGAGTAAAGAGAAATGTTTAATTTACAACTGGATATGGCACAAAGCAGGCCATTAATGGCTTAATTTGTGCACCTGTCTAGAACTTCCACAAGGCACCGATTATTTTGGTTATTTGCACTCCGCACTGAGAAATTTATCCGCCATTTAAAACATGTTCTTGAGAATTTAAACTTGAGTGGGCAGATGGGTTTCTCTCAGAATCTTTCTATTTCTGTGATATGAAGAGAAAGTGGATCAAGAAATGGCAGCAGAAAGATGCACTTAGAATAAGGCATCACTGAAGCACGTTTCCAAAATACCAAAACTACTTCATTGGGATTAAATGCCAAATACATCTTACCTACAATTATCTGCATAATAGTGCAACATGGCAGGGTGGCACAGTGGCTAGCACTGCTGCCTCATAGCGCCAGGGACCAGGGTTCAATTCCAGCTGTGAGTGACTGTGTGGAGTTTACAAGTTCTCCCCGTGTCTGCGTGGGTTTCCTCAGGGTACTTTGGATTCCTCCGACAGTCCAAAGATGTCGGTTAGGTGGACTGGCAACAACCAATGCGCGGGGTTATGATGACAGGGCATAAGACCATAAGACATAGGAGCAGAATCAGACCATTCAATCATGGCTGATATTTTTCTCATCCCCATTCTCCTGCCTTCTCCCCATAACCTCTGACCCCCTTATTAATCAAGAACCTATCTATCTCTGACTTAAAGACTCAGTGATTTGGCCTCCACAGCTTTCTGCGGCAAAGAGCCACAGGTTCACCACCGTCTGGCTGCAGAAATTCCGCGTCATCTCTGTTTTAAAAGGATCGTCCCTTTAGTCTGAGGTTGTGACCTCCGGTTCTCAATTTTCCTACAAGTGGAAACATCCTCTCCACGTCCACTCTATCCAGGCCTCACAGTATCCTGAGTTTCAATAAGATCACCCCTCATCCTTCTAAACTCCAACGAGTACAGACCCAGAGTTCTCAACGGTTCCTCATACGACAAGCGCTTCATTCCAGGGATCATTCTTGTGAACTTTTTCTGGACCCTTTCCAAGGCCAGCACATCCTTCCTTAGATACAGGGCCCAAAACTGCTCACAATACTCCAAATGGGGTCTGACCAGAAGTACATCCCTGCTCGACGTAAATGCTAACATTTCATTTGACTTCCTAACTGCCGACTGAAGCTGCACGTTAACCTTAAGGGAATCTTGAACAAGGACTCCCAAGTCCCTTTGTGTTCTAAGCATTTCCCCAGTTAAAAAATAATCTATGACTCCATCCCTACTTCCAAAGTGCATAACCCCACACTTTTCCACATTGTATTCCATCTGTCATTTCTTTGCCCACTCTATTGTCCTGTCCAAGTCCTTCTCTAACCCCTCTGCTTCCTCAATACTACCTGTCGCTCAGCAGGTGTGTGGACCAAAGTAGGGTCCTCATTCGACCGGTTAGTGCTGACCCAAATGGAATCTTCCTTCACTGTAGGGACTTTACGGATTCTACAAGGCTGCCCTCTTCCCAGCCAGATATCAACTGGGAAATATGCCAAATTTAATTGTTGAAGGCCACTTCAATAAAGAACACATCGTTATCTACAGCACTGAAAGAACTCAATGCCTTGAATTTTTTTTGATGATGGATCTTTCTAGAGAGCTGTCTCAATCCATCAGAAATGCATCACTGTGAAAAAAAGGTCATTCGGGCAGACCTCTCAATTTATTATTTTCCCAATGCAGCCTACAAAACAAAAGCCACGTACAATTCTACAACCAACAAATAATCCACAGGTTCAGCGAGCAACCGCCTGGAGAATGGAGCTTTAAGAGTTATGGTTCATCTTCAACTTCATTAATAGGGCAAATAAAATTATTTGTTTAACCTGCATATAGCATCTCAATGTATTTCCCACATGAATGCGTAGTCTGCAAGAAACTCTCATGGTTATCCTATTATGAACCAATCTATCAAACCAATCTTGATGAACTAAAACCAACAACACCATCTTTATTCCCGTAGAGCAACTGCCATCGGGATGGTGGCACATTGGTTAGCACTGCTGCCTCACGGCGCTGAGGGCCCGGGTTCAATCCCGGCCCCAGGTCACTGTGTGGAGTTTGCACATTCTCCCTGTGTCTGCGTTGGTCTCATTCCCACAATCCAAAAATTTGCAGGGTAGGTGGATTGGCCCCGCTAAAGTGCCCCTTAATTTAAAAAAAAAGGATGGGGAGGAAATCAAAGACAGCAAAATTCATGGGACTACAAGTGTTGTAACAGGTCATTACCATATTAAAATACAGCTCAGCTACTGCCCATCTCTACGCTTTGAACTTTGAAATAAAATGGAAATGAACTGTTTTTCTTAACAATTCAACTCAATGATAACAGTAAAAATTTATATAAACGTCTTTAATGTTGTAAAACATCCAAAGGTGCATCACAGGTGAGTGAAAAACAAAATTTGATTGCTTCTAGGCTTTTTGGCTAAGATCAAGCGTCGGATCAAGCCCAAGATGAGGTGCAATGCCTTTTCTTGTCAGTTTGGATCTTGTATGTCTCTCGCGTGGAGACCATATATCGGCTTCAATTTGAATTTGAACTGTTTTTGGAGCAAGAAATTAGATGGATGAAGGGTGCCCACTCTGCACTTTGTAACTTTAAGGATGGGATTTAAAAAATTTAAAACTATACTTGATGCAGAGCTACATTAGGCAATAATATTAGGGCAGACAACCAAAAACAAGGTCAAAGAGGTAGGTTTAAATGAGTGCCTTAACGCAGTGATCTTCAAAGTCGGGGGCGCGACCCACGGTTGGGTCGTGGGCGTGTGTCGGGATGGTTGCGGATCTTCCGTCGCGGCGCTCCCAATTGTGCAAATACGTGCGCAATAGCCGGATTTTAACAATGCCGGCTGCGAGTGGCATTTTTTTAATATGGTAAAAATGCCATTCGCAGCCGGCATAGTTAAAAGCCGTCTGCTGCTCGCTCTGCCCAGATCAGAAGTGCTCGGTTCTTCTGAACAAAGCTAAGGCCGAGTTTCCCCCGGCGACTAGCACCATCGGACCCACCCGCATAGATCCAGAGCCATGGCCTCCACCTCGGAATTCGCCTGTATCTACTACAGCGTGCTCATCCTGCACAGCAACGTCACTGTCACCAAAGACAAACTCAATGTGACCATTGAGCCTTCCTGACCTAGTCTGTTTGCCAAGGCATTGGCTAATATTGATGTCAATAGTCTGATCTGAAACGTTGGTGCCCCAGCTGCCGCAGCAGTTGTTTCCACCGCTGCCCCTGTTGCTGCTGAAGAGAAAAAGGAAGAGAAGAAACAGGAAGAACCTAAAGAGTCTGACGATGACATGGGCTTTGGTCTCTTTGATTAAACGTGCCATGCAACAGCATTGTTACAATTTACAAAAAATTGAATATAAAAGCCAGCTGCTGCGGCTGAAGACCGCAAATTTGCGCAATCGGAGATGCAGAAGATTTGTTTTAAAATTCTATGTATTCTTCCTGCCTGAGGGAGGCAGAGAGCAGGTCACGGCCCCCGAACGTCACCATCACATGTTTTGGGTGCGATTGCGGTTCCTCCATTTTGTCAACAGCAAACAAGGCAAGATAAAATGGTGGGTCGCAAAGGTCGGCCAGCGTGGGTCCCGAAGGTTGACCAGTTGGTAATAATGGGTCCCCGGAAAAAAAAGTTTGAAAAACACTGCCTTAAAGAAAGAAGTAGAGAAGCAAGTGCATGGTAATGCGTGAGCAGGATTTGGTGCACAGTGGTCTTAGATCATCGAGACTCATTTGATAGATTGGTATATAACCATGAAGGTTAGAACACGTACAGCAAAGTTTTGGATATGGAGTATCCAAGTTTACGGAGAGAACATTGGAGGCCTATTACAATGAATAGGCAGGTTTAACAGTAATAATGGCATGTATGAGGGGTGTGGCAACAGGTACAAATGGAGTCTGCTGACATTACAGAGGTAGAAATAGACAGTGTCTGTGACCACACAGATATGTAGTGGAACGTAGCCCCATCTCCCACTCCTTCTCCCGTATGTCCTGGATCCTATGTACCTGACCATTGCACAAATACAGTAAGGACATTTTAACTACCGTCTTATAGATTAAGCTTCGAGGCCCTATTTATTCACACTTCTAATTTGCATGGGCAATGAGAGGTTAAATCAAAAGCAAACAAGAGCCGTCAAACAAGTTATTCAGAGGTCTTAGCTTTCGACTGCTCGAGGGAAGAGATTATACAACCTCTAATCAAATTTGAACCAAAAATACATCATTTTATACAAATTGCTGATGGTCTAAATAAGTACCGAGATAAACAAGATATTAAACAATTGGGAGTTAAACCTGTTAACCACACTGGAGATATGAAGGGCCTGAAAGCTTTACCACCTTCCACCATTTTAGCCAACGAGCCTTTCCAGTATTTTCTGTTTTTATTTCCACTCCATCACTATTTCTGGGCATGTCCTGTCCCAGTAGCAGAACAGACCCACCAAAGTTTGCAGCACAGTGTCTCTGGAGAAGTCCAAGGAGTCTTCAACATTGACTCCAGACCCCATGAAGTATCATGTCATCAGCTCAAAAACAGGCAAGGAAATCTCTTGCTGATTAACACCATCATCTTCTCTCAACTGGTGAACCAGTACACCTCCGTGTTGAACACCACCTAGAAGAATCACTGAGGGAACAAGGGCACACAACTTACTCTGGGTAGGGGCTTCAACAATGTCTGACACTAAGATTGGCTCAGTAGCACCTTATTACAGCCTTGGTCTAAACATGAATAAAAGAGGTGCTTATCAACTTTAAGTACAGAAAGCCTATCCAATACCTCCTCCATATCAAATTTAAACCTGTCAAGGGTCTGAACTATCTCCTTCACCAAGTTCACCATGACCTGCATTGCATCTTCTTCCTTGACGGATGTAAAGCATTAATTTTATGCCTCAGCCGCGCCTCTGCCTCCATGGGTAAATTCCATTTTTAGTCTCTAATCAGCTACACTTTGCGACCCTTTTATTATTCATATGCCTATCAAGGACTTTTGGATTCCTTTTTATGTCAGCTGCAAGTCTCTTTTCATATTTTCTCTTTGCTTCTCTTATTTGCTTTCTCAATTCCCCTCTGAATGTTCTATGTTCAGCCTGACTCTCGGTTATTTTATCCACCTGGCACAGTCATGAGCACATTTTCCTTCTTCAGCTTAATCTCTATCTCTTTTTTCATCAAGAAAGCTCAAGATGTGTTGCCTTACCTTTCCCCTCGACTGTGCCCAAACTATCTCTCTTCTTTAAAGGCAGTCCATTAATGTGCAAGGAATATCAAAAAGAAGAGCTAACTTAAGAAACGGGAAGTGATTAAAGAAGAAAAGTTGAGTGTTTGTCTCGGAGTACAACAAAACTTATACAAGAACAGTTTGACTCAATTTTATCATAGAAAACAAAACTCATAGAAGGCTAAATTGCCAATGTTCTTAAGAGAACACAAGAGAGCACTGCTTGTGATTTCCTACATTGAGCAACATACTTTTGTTAAAGAATGTGATGGATAAAAAAAAACAAGGAAATGATTGAGAAAAATAAATGCATTGATAGCACTCCACATTAAATATTTTAAAATGTAATGTTAGAAATGAAAGGTATTCAGACCAGGTATAGAAACAATATATCTGGAAATACGCAGTTTCATGATCTCCTGAGCTTACGCACAATATATATCTATATAAAGCCTGTACAATATTCCAAGCCAATTTACTTTTGTTGTGCCCTCAAGGCATTAAGTCACCTGTCAAGTCTGCCCTACCTTAACTAACAATGTGACTGCAGGTAGTGGCAACCTACATACTTCTACTTTATTCTCAACAGCGATCTACGTTGATTTATCAGTTGGTAAAAAACGTATTTTGAGCACATTAATTCCTTCATATAGATTCTATGATTCACACAGGTACCTCAAAATTATCAATCGTCATTATTTTAAATGTATTCATTCATGGGATATGGGTATTGCCCATCACTAATTGCCCTTAACAAGGTGGTGGTGAGTTGGCTTCTTGAACTGCTGCCGTCCATGTAAGTACACCCACAGTGCTGTTACGGAGGAAGTTCCAGGATTTTGATCCAGCAAAAGTGAAGGAACAATAATATAGTTCCAAGTCAGGGTGGTGCGCGGTGCAGGGGAACTTTCAAATGGTGGTATTCTCATGCATCTGCTGTACTTGACCTTCGAGATGGTAGAGGTCATTGATCTGGAAGGTGCTGTCTAATAATTTATCTTGTAGATGGTACACACTACCATCACTGTAATGCAGCGTCAGCAAGCAGGCTTTGTCCTGGATGGAGCAAGCTTCCGGAGTATTGTTGGAGCTGCACTCATCCAGGCAAGTGGAGGGTATCAAACTCCTGACTTGTGCCTTGTTGATGGTTTTAGACTCGAGAGTCAGGTAAGATACTCGCTGCAGGATTCGAAACCTCTGACCTGCTCGGTTAGCCTCAGTATTTATATGGCTAGTCCAGTTTAGTTACTGGTCAATGGTAACTCCCCAGATATTGATAATGAGGGGTTCAGCAAAGGTAATGCCGTTGAATGTCATGGAGCAATGGTTAGGTTCTCTCTCTTGTTAGAGATGGTCATTGCCTAGCATTTGTGTGGTGAGAATGTTACTTGCCACTGTCAGCCCAAACCTGGATATTGCCCAGGTCTTGCTGCATTTGGAGATGAACTGCTTCAGTATCAGAGTTGCCACGAATGATGCTGAACATTGTCATCAGTCAACATCTCCACTTATCTGACCTTATGATGGAAGGAAGGTCATTGACGAAATAGGTGAAAATGGTTGGGCTGAGGTCACTATCCTGAGTGATGTCTTAGAACAGAGATGATTGACCTCCAACAATGATAACCATCTTCCTTTGTGCTAGGTATTACTCCAACTAACGGAGAGTTTTCCCCTGATTCCACTGACTCCAGTTTTGCTAGGGCCCCCTCGATGCCACACTTGGTCAAGTGCTGCGTTGATGTCATGGGCAAACACTGTGACCTCAGCTTTGGAGTTCAGCTCTTTTGTCCATGTTTGGACCAAGGCTCTAATGAAATCAGGAGCTGGGTGATCCTGGCAGGACCCAAACTGAGCATCAGTGAACCGTTTATTGCTAAGCAAGTGCCACATGATTAACCTGTTAATAATCGCTTCCATCACTTTACTGTTAATGAAAAGTATCAGGCCTCATGGGTTGATAACTGACCGGGTTGGATTCATGCTGCTTTTTGCATACAGAACATATCTGGGCAATTTTGTACATTGCCAGACAGATGCCAGTGTTGTAGCTATACAGCTCAGCTGGGTGCGCATAAAGTTTGGAAGCACACTCTTCAGTCCAATGCCAGAATATTGTCAGGACCCATAGCCTTTGCAGTATCCAGTCCCTTCTTAATTCCCATAGAGTGAATTGAATTGGCTGAAGACTGGCATCAATGATGTCAGGGACCTCAGGAAGAAGCCAAGGTGGATCATCCACCAAGCACCTCTGGTTTAAGATTATTACAAATGCTTCAGCCTTATCTTTTGCACTGATGGGCTGGGCTCCCCATTATTGAGGATAGGGATATTTGTGGAGCCTCTTCCTCCAGTTACTTGTTTAATTGTCCACCATCATTCACAACTCAATGGGGCGGGACTCACAGATCATCTTGGTGTTAAAAGGGCAATACTGATTGCCAATGTGAAATGTTTTGGCTTTCTATACTCCGTTGTTCACATTCTCATCACAGAGAGTAAAAAAATGTAGGCTCAAATCCCATTCCAAGGTTTGAGCACCTGATTCAGACCACTGTCACAATGTTCAATATTGTGAATGGTGCATTTGCATTCTTTAAGCAAACAATACACCAAGGGCCGTGTCTGCCTGTTACAGGGTTTCACCGAGATGGAAAGATCCATTCAGAAGAGCAGTTAGTTCTCCTCGTGCCCTGGCTAAGATTGCTCTTTCAATGACAATACCAGAACTGATTTACACGAAAAACATATTTGCTGGTATTCATTTCTTTATTGTTTATGGATCCTTGCTGTGTGCAGAATCACTGCTGCTTTTGCCAGATTTCAGTCCTAACTGCACAATGTAATTAATTCTATGCAAAATACTTTCCAATATTTCTGAGAAATGGGATAAGTCCCTGAGATCAAGGAGATTCGTAGTACTTTCTGTATACTACAACAGCGCACCAGAATGCAAATTTACCTTTCAATATTAACAAGCTTCCAATTTCAGTGGGTTGCTGAGTAAATGACAAACTCTTTCCCGAGACGGCCTGAGTAAATCAGAGGGAACTCTCACCCCATTTCTATTACCTTTTTGTTCATTCATTTTTGGGATGTGGGCATCGCTGGCAAGGCCAGTATTCATGCCCATCCCTAGTTGCACTTCAGAAGGTGGTGGTGAGCTGCCTTCTTGAATTGCTGCAGTCCCTGAGTTGTAGGTACACCCACAGTGCAGTTAGGTGGGAACGATTGAATACAACTGAGGAGCTTGCGAGGTAACATCAGAGGGCATGAAGAAGCAACCACATTTCTGTGGATCTGGAGTCACAGGAAGACCAGACCAGGAAAGGACGCCAGGTTTCCTTCTCTGAAGGATATTCGTGAACAAGTTGAGTTTTCTTTTCCAAACAATCAACAATGGTTTCATGGTCATCGTTAGACTTCCAATTCCAGATTTTTTTGTTTATAAATCAAATTTAATTCCACCATCTGCAGTGGTGGGATTTGAATTTGGATCCCCAGAGCATTACCCTAGGATTCTGGATTACTAGACCAGTGACAATAATAATGCGCCACCACCTCCTAAACCATTGCTTTGGAGATAGTACCTCCAAAGTTTGGGGAGTGGTACCTTATCGGGAGAAGAGTAGAACAAGCTTTACTCTACATGTCTCAGAGTTTGATGGTGTGTAAAATTGGAAGAGTTACATTCACGAGCACCAACATTCCTCACCTTCAACTGTGCATGATTTAAATAAAAAGGCATTTTTAAATATTTGCAATAATGTGCTCCATTATCTTCAACACTTTAAGTTCCTCAGTCACAGTGAAGTATGGATATCTTTTAAATACTTGATTTCCATTATCAAAATTTAAGTATAAATAAGCCTCCCCTCAGCAATTGAACAGACTTTTGTATTAGGACAAATTGTATTAAACCTATTTATTTGAAGATTTCAAATCAATCGCTTTGCTGTTATTTAAAAGCAAACTGGCACATCTATAAATTTATAAAGCTGTGTTACAGAGGGCATAACAAGGAAAATGCATCCCAAACTTTAATATCTTCCTTCTCCATAATGAGAGTTGTGTTACTCGGCCAAATAAACACGTGACTAAATCTGTAGGACTGCCAGGCATGATCTTTGCAACCACCAAGTCAGCTCTCCGTAAATTCTTATAGATCTGGGATTTTCAAACTGCGGAACACGACCCATGGGGGAGTCGCGGGTGATGTGTTACCTCTGCTGGTCTGACATCGACTGCAACTGGATGCAGTAAAATGAGAAACAGGCTTCCGATACAGGAGATGGTCCAACACTGTTTTATTGAGCCTGTTGATTGCTGTACATAATCTGCTGTGGGTTGACACTCTATTAACCTGACTGATAACCTCCTACTGGCTTGACCAGACTAGCTCTCTATCACATGGTGATGACGTTCATTGGCCTGTGCACTGCAACTATCTCCCTGGCCATGTCCTGTGAGAGAGGGAGAGCCTTAATGCCCTGGAGCTTTATAGTGGTGGTGTCCTGTCTGGTGATTGGTTGTTCTGTGTCGTGTGTGTTCATTGGTTATCCTGTGTGTTAATCACTGCCTGTCTGCATCTCATGATATACATGAGTCTTCCAGCCAGAGAGGTGGCAGAGCTGGTCACACGCCCTGTACATCTGCTTTTGGCGCAAACTCAAGTAGGAGAGATTCCTCCATTTTCTAGCTGTGAGCAAGCAAATCAACAGGACTGTGAATAACTGAAGATGGATCGTTTTAAACAAAGAAAAAACTGAAATCGGGAGCAAAGCAGAATAAAGATTTCTTGAACTATGGCTTTGTTAATTGTGCCAAAGCAATTCAGGGTGCAAAGCTAATGTGCGTTATATGCAGGGAAGTACTGGCAAATTTCAACGGCATTTGTAGACTAAGCATGGCAAGTTCGAGGACAAACCTCAATTTTTTCCACAGGATGCAGAGAGAACTTATATCACCAGCTGAACTCTTCAGCAGAAATGTAACATTGAATCACAAAGCAAGTGAGATCGTGAGGTCCGAGCAGGCTCACCTATGGTATTAGAACATAGAACATAGAACAGTACAGCACAGAACAGGCCCTTCGGCCCTCAATGTTGTGCCGAGCCACGATCACCCTACTCAAACCCACGTATCCACCCTATACCCGTAACCCAACAACCCCCCCTTAACCTTACTTTTATTAGGACACTACGGGCAATTTAGCATGGCCAATCCACCTAACCCGCACATCTTTGGACTGTGGGAGGAAACCGGAGCACCCGGAGGAAACCCACGCACACAGGGGGAGGACGTGCAGACTCCACACAGTGACCCAGCCGGGAATCGAACCTGGGACCCTGGAGCTGTGAAGCATTTATGCTAACCACCATGCTACCCTGCTGCCCCTGCTGATGTTCGCAAAAATGGTGTGTCGCAAAGGTCAGACAGCATGGATCCCGAAGGTCAATCGGTTGGTTGGTAGAAGTGGTAAAAATGGGTCCCATGAGAAAAATGTTTGAAAAACACTTCTAGATACCATTGAATCCCAAGCTTTGATTTCATTAACATCCCAACTGAAGTGTGAAACTTTGCACACAATGCAATCCAAAGGACATGGTCCTTCCTGACCACCAGCAAACTACCCAATTGCTGATGAAATGCTAATCAAAGAAAAATACAGCGCAATACAGCGCAGGAATAGGACCTTCGGCCCTCCAAGCCTGTGCCGGTCATGATACCAACCTTTGCTAAAACTCTCATCAATTCCTTGTGCCATATCCCTCTATACCCATACTATCCATGCATTTGTCAAGATGCCTTTTGAACGCCGTTAATGTATCTGCTTCCACAACCTCTGCTGGCAAGAGCTGTAATTTTCTAGCTCTTTTCTTGTTCACTTATTGCTTCCACCCATAATAAATAAAATGTTTCCCCTTGTGGGAGATTGTGGACCAGAGGGCATAATCTCAAAGTAAGGGATTCCCCCATTTAAAACAGAGATGAGGAGGAATTTCTTCTCTCAGAGGATTGTGAATTTGTGGAATTCTTTACCACAGAGGGGTGTAGAGGCTGGGTCATTAAGCACGTTCAAGGCTGAGATAGACAGATTTTTATTCAGTAAGGGAATAAAGGGTTATGGGGATAAGATGGGAAGGTGGAATTAAGGATCGTCATATCAGATCAATCATGATCTCATTGAATGGCCGAATCGACTCGAAGGGCTGAATGGCCTACCTCTGCTCCTACATCTTGTGGTCTAAACCCATCCAAAAAATACATGCTGCTTTGGATCCAATTAATGTAATTTTCTGTAAGATCTCTCTTGTTCTCTCCCCTCCCTGCTTTGAAAAATCTCTTACTTCTTTGACCATATTTTATATGCCTCATTCCCTGCTGTTCTGTTTTTCTCTTTTGCTTGCATTGCATGCTTTTATCCATCACCTTGCAAAGCTCTCAGGCATCATTCTTTCCATGTGGAGTGCTGTCCAAATGTTATTGACACCAGCTATAATATAAGCATGATTACAATGTGGAATGCCTTTCTGCCTCAGTCAACTCGATCAGTCGATCAGCAGGCAATGGGAGGAACTTGCAGTTTAGTTGTGTCCAGCCGGACTTTTACACAACTCGAATTAGGTGACAACTGGAGCACTGCATCCAGTAATGGTTACCACAATTTAGGAAGGATTGGGAGGGTCTTTGAGAGGATACAGAGGAGATCGACCAGAAGGGTATGAGGGATTTTAGCCTAAGGTTGGGTTGGGGAAGCTGGTGGTATTCTCCTTGGAACAAGAGAGATCGAACGGAGATTTGATATAGGTGTGAAAGATTTTAACAGGTTTAGATAAGGTAGACAAGGAAAATCGCTTTCCGTTAGCTGACGGTACAAGGACTAGGGGGAACAAATTAAATTTTTTGGCCAAGAGTTGGAGGGGTAATGCAAGGAGGAACATTAGGAAGAACATTTTTACAGAGCGTGTTTATGACCTGGAACTCTCTGCAAATCAGCTATTTGAACTGAAAGTTAAATGGGCACTTGAAGTAAATACATTTTCTGGGCTTCTACATAGAGTTGGGTGGCTGATTTTCACACGGTGGTTACAAGGATGAGTCTTCAAGCCTCTCAAACAGAGGTCTCAATTAATGTTTTCAGGCTGTTAATTTTCTTTGTCTGGTGCAGGCATCTCTTTCTTAACTATTACTTTTTAAATCATGAATAAATAAGGATAGCCTTATACCTCTAGCATAACATGAGACACCTAACTAAAGGGGTACAAATTCAAAGACCATTCTTGACCTGTTTTCATGGTTCTTCAAAACTATTCATTGGCCACAAAAAAAGAACATCCAGTTGCTTGGTAATACAGAACTCGAATACTGCAGAAAAGAGAGACACGTTGCTGAAACTTTTTGTCTTCCACTCATCAGGACAAATGCAAGCATGCCAAATTTCAAACGATCACAACAGTTTTTACCACAGGTTCATTTGCTGGAAGCGACACATTCATATACAGAGACCAATTCCTTACCAATTAAAGGAAAATGTTCCAGCCTTCCCATCTCCACAACTTCCTCCTTATAAACCTACCGAGATCCTCCATCTTTCCAATTCACAGATAGAGTTCCTATGCTAACTCTCTCCATTCACAATGTGGAGATGCCAGCGTTGGACTAGGGTGGGCACAGTAAGAAATCTTAGAACACCAGGTCAAAGTCCAACAGGTTTGTTGGGAATCTCTAGCTTTCGAAACCCAGCTCCTTCATCATGAAGTTGGTGTTGTAAAACTTCTTACTCTCTCCATTCACATCAGTGACAGAGTTTAAATTCCTTGGTTCAGGAACTCCTTCCCTTCAGCTGTCTGCCTTGCTGCATCACCACATCTTCAAAAGTCTCCTTAAATTCCGTATTAACCCTTTTGCAGTGCAACATACGATTAAAATGATTTATTGGTTCCATTCAGCAAGTTCAAAAAAAATTGATGAAGAGTTTGCATTAGGGAAGCGGTAGCATAGTGGTCTTGTCACTAGACTGATCGGCCCTGCAAAGTCCTCCTGACTAACGTCTGGGGGCTCGTGCTAAAGTTGGGAGAGCTGTCTCGCTTGACATAGTCGTACTCACAGTAATGGCAATGGCACAGAATATACTCTGGGTGGGGACTTCAATGTCCATCACCAATAGTGGCTTAGAAGTACCACCACACACTGCAACAGGTGGTGAGGGAACCAACATACTTGAACTCATTCTCACCGACCTGCCTGCTGCAGATGCATCTCTCTATGTCAGTATCTGCAGAAGTGACCACCGCACAGTCCTTGTGGAGACAAAGTGCTGTTCTCACATTAAGGATACCTCCCTCATGTTGTGTGACACTACCACTGTGCTAAATGGGATAGATTTCAAACAGATCTAGCAATTCAAGACTGGGAATCCATGAAGTGCTGTGGGCCATCAGCAGCAACAGAATTGTGCTCAACCACAATCTGCAAACACATGGCCCGGCATATCCCCCACTCTACCATTACCGCCAAGCCAGGGGATCAACCCTGATTCAATGTAGAGTGCAGGATAGCATGCAGGAGCAACACCAAGCATACCAAAAAATATGGTGTCAACCTGGTGAAGCTACAAAACAGGATTAATTGTGTTCCAAACAGCATAAGCAGCAAGAGCTGAGCAATTCCACCGTGAATGTTGATTGGCAATTAAACAACTCACTGGAGGAGGAAGCTACCATCCTCAATGATGGAGGAGCCCAGCACATCTGTGCAAAAGACAACACTTAAGCATTCACAACAACCTTCAGCCAAAAGTGCCGAGTGGATGATTCATCTCAGTCTCATCCAGAGGTCCCCAGCATCACAGTTGCCAGTATTCAGCCAAGAAACAGCTGAAGGCATTGGATACTGCAACAGCTATGGGCCCTGACAATACTCCAGCAATAGTACAGATGTCTTGAGCTCCAGAACTTGCCGCATCCCTAATCAAGCTGTTCCAGTACAGCTACAACACTGGCATATATCAGGCGAGCAATGTGGAAAATTGACCGGGTTTGTCCTGTGCACAAGAAATAGGACAAATCCAACCCAGCCGATTCTTCAACTTCAGCGAAGTGATGGAAGGAGTCATCAATAGTGCTAGCAAGCGGCACTTACTCAGCAATAACCTGCTCACGGACTCTCAGTTTGGGTTCTGCCAGGGTCACTTAGCTCCTTGCATCATTACAGCCGGTTCAAACATGGACAAAAGAGCTGAATGCCAGAGGTGAGGTGAGAGTGACGTCCTTGCCATCAAGGCAGCATTTGATTGAGTACGGCATAAAAGAGCCTTAACAAAACTGCAGTCAATGGGAATCAGGAGGAAACTCACTGCTGGTTGGAGTCATACCTGGCACAAAGGATGGTTGTGGTGGTTGGAAGTCAATCATCTCAGCTCCAGGACATCACTGCAGGAGTTACTCATGTAGTGTCCGAGACCCAAATATTTTCAGCTGCTTCATCAACGATCTCCCTTCCATCATAAGGTCAGAAGTGGGGATGTTCGTAGGTGACTGCACAATGTTCAGCACCATTTGCGACCCCCCAGATAATGAAGACGTCAATGTCCAAATGCAGCAAAGGCCTGCACAATATCCAGGTTTGGGCTGACAAGTGGCAAGTTACATTCACACCACACAAGTGCCAGGCAATGACCATTTCTTACAAGAGAGGATCTAAACATCTCACCTAGACATTCAATGGCATCACCATCGCTGACTCCCCCACAATCAACATCCTGGGGGTTACCATTGATCATAAATTGAACTGGACCAACCATATTAATACTGTGTCTACCAGAGCAGGTCAAAGACGAGGAATCTAACTTCCGGTTGCGGCGATGCAGTGCTAAGCCGCACGTTCGGTGGCTCCCGCTATTTTTGGACTTTCGGGCTCTTTTAAGGGCCCGCAACGGCGCTGTTTTGACTTTTCCCCGGGTGGGAATGCAGCCTCTGTGCTTGGCAGCCGGTGGATGGGCTGGACTAGAAGTGGAGCGACCAGAAAATCAACTTTGCAGCAGAAGAAGGTGCAAGGCAGAAAGGACAAGATGGCAGCGGGTGGGGAACCGGCAGCGTGGCAGCAGTGGGCGAGGGAGCAGCAGGAGCTGCTGCTGTGCTCCTTCCAGGAATTAAAGGCTGAGATCCTGGAGCCATTGAGGGCATCGCTGGACGGCTCGGGGCGACTCAGACGGCTCAGGCTGCGGTGATTCGGGAGCTGCAGCAGAAGGCTTCGGAGAACGAGGACGAACTCCTGGGCCTGGCGGTGAAGGTGGAGTCGCATGAGGCGCTTCACAAGAAATGGTTGGCAAGGATGGAGGAGATGGAGAATAGCTCCTGCCGGAAGTACCTGCGGATTTGGGCATCCCGGAGGGGCTGGAAGGTTCGGATTTGGGGGCCTACGTGGTCCTGATGCTGAACTCGCTGATGGGCGCGCGGTCGTTCCGGGGACCCCTGGAGCTGGAGGGTGCCCATCGGGTGCTGCTGCGGAAGCCCAGGCCGAACGAGTCGCCCAGGGCGGTGCTGGTCCGCTTTCAACGCTTGGTCGACCGAGAGTGTGTGCTTCGTTGGGCAAAGAAGGAGAGGAGTAGCAAGTGGGAGAATACGGAGACCAGGACTGGAGTGCAGAGGTGGCGAAGAAAAGGGCTGGGTTTAACCGGGCGAAGGCAGTGCTCCACAAGAAGGGGGTCAAGTTTGGCCTGTTGCAGCCGGCACGCCTGTGGGTCACTTATAAAGACCGCCAACTTTATTTTGACTCCCCGGAGGAGGCCTGGACTTTTGTCCAGGCAGAGAAGCTGGACTTGAACTGAAGACTGGGGGCTGGGGAACGTAGTACGCAGCCCGGAGGCTTTGTCCTCCTTGACATACTTTAACTTTTTTTGGTTCTATTGGACGATGTTTAATTGCTGTTCTGTTTTTTCTTTTCTGCTTTTCGGGACTGTTATCTGTTTACTTGGGTGTTTTATCATATCATGTTGGTATTTTTATTATTTCACTGGTTGCGGGTTTGGGTGAGGTTCGGGGCCCTGTTGGGTCATGTGCCTCTCTTCCCGGTTTTGGGTCGGGGGCGGGGCTTGGAATGGGGGTACGGGCTTTTCTCCCGCGCTGGAGAAGCAGGGGGCGGGGTCGGCATTGGGGGAATGGGTGTGTGACACTGGGGAGGGTAATCGGGGTGGGGGGGGGGGAGCAGCCGGGGTCAGCAGGAGTCGGCTGACTTACGGAAGTACAATGACTGGAGTTACGCAGCTAGGGGAGGGCCCTAGCTTTGGGGGGGGGTTGCTGGAATGGCCAAGAAGGAGCTGGAGCGTGCAGAGGGAGTCAGGATGGGGGTCTGTCACTGTGGGGAACGGGCCGAGCGGGGGGCGCGGGCACGTGGAGGATTACGGAAGGGTGATGGCTAGTCGACGGGGGAGGGGGGCAGGTGGTCCTCCGATCCGGCTGATCACCTGGAATGTGAGGGGACTGAATGGGCTGGTCAAACGGTCCCACGTGTTCACGCACCTGAGGGGGCTGAAGGCGGACGTGGCTATGCTTCAGGAGACGCACCTGAAGGTGGTGGATCAGGTTAGGTTGAGGAAGGGGTGGGTGGGCCAAGTGTTACATTCGGGGCTGGATGCAAAAAACCGGGGGGTGGCGATCCTGGTGGGGAAGAGGGTGTCGTTTGAGGCGTCGAGTGTGGTGGCAGACAGCAGCGGGAGGTACGTGATAGTGAGCAGCAAGCTACAAGGGGAGCGGGTGGTGCTGGTCAATGTATACGCCCCGAATTGGGATGATGCTGGTTTCATGCGGCGCATGTTGGGCCGAATTCCAGATTTGGAAGCGGGGAGCCTGATAATGGGGGGGGATTTCAACACAGTGCTGGATCCGCCACTGGATCGATCCAGTTCCAGGACGGGTAGGAGGCCAGCCTAAGGTGCTGAGAGGGTTTATGGACCAGATGGGAGGGGTGGATCCATGGAAGTTTGCGAGCCCAAGGGCCAGGGAATTTTCATACTTCTCCCATGTGCATAAGGCCTACTCCGGGACCGATTTTTTCGTTTTGAGTAGGGCGCTGATTGCGAGGGTAGTAGACGCTGAGTACTCGGCGATAGCCATTTCGGACCATGCCCCGCATTGGGTGGACCTCGAGCTGGGGGAGGAGAGGGGCCAGCGCCCATTGTGGCGCTTGGAGGTGGGGCTGCTGGCGGACGAGGTGGTGAGGGGGCGGGTTAGAGGATGTATCGAGAGGTATCTAGAGGCCAGCGATAATGGGGAGGTCAGACGGTCTGGGAGGCACTGATTCGGGGGAATGATCTCCATTCGGGCCCACAGGGAGAGAGGGGAGCAGAGAGAAAGGGAGGGATTGGTGGGGGAGTGGCGCAGCCTTCGGGCTGAGTTCGACTTGTTGACCACCAGAAAGGCGGAGGCTCAATGGAGAAAGACTCGGTGCGGTGAACGAGTATGGGGAGAAGGCGAGCAGGATGCTGGCACACCAGCTCCGTAAGCAGGATGCGGCCAGGGAGATTGGTGGTGTTAAGGATCGGGGAGGAAATGTGGTGCAGAGGGGGGTAGACATTAATGGGGTCTTCAGGGACTTTTATGAGAGACTATATCGGTCCGAACCTCCGGCGGAGATGGGGCACTTTTTGGACCGGCTGAAATTTCCGAGGGTGGAGGGTCTGGGGTCGCCAGTTGAGCTTGAGGAGCTGGTCAAAGGGATAGGGAACATGCAGTCAGGGAAGGCGCCGGGACTGGATGGGTTCCCGGTTGAATTTTACAAGACGTATGCAGACCTGCTGGGCCCCCTGTTGGTTAGGACCTTCAACGAGGCAAGGGAGGGGAGGCTTTGCCCCCGACGATGTCTCGGGCACTGATCTCCTTGATTCTTAAGCGAGACAAGGATCCCCTGCAGTGTGGGTCATACAGGCTGATCTCACTCTTGAACGTGGACGCCAAGTTGTTGGCAAAGATCTTAGCCACGAGGATAGAGGACTTTGTGCCGCAGGTTATCCACGAGGATCAAACGGGGTTTGTGAAGGGGAGGCAGCTGAACACTAACATACGGAGGCTCTTGAATGTTATAATGATGCCGGCGGTAGAAGGGGAGGCGGAGATAGTGGTGGCGCTAGATGCAGAGAAGGCCTTTGATAGGGTCGAGTGAGAGTACTTGTGGGAGGTGCTGGAAAGGTTTGGGTTTGGGGATGGGTTTGTCAGTTGGGCGAGGCTGTTGTATGAGGCCCCGATGGCGAGTGTGGCCACGAATAAGAGGAGGTCGGAGTATTTTCGATTATATCGAGGGACGAGGCAGGGGTGTCCCCTGTCCCCCCTACTTTTTGCGCTGGCAATTGAACGCTGGCGCTGAGGGAGTCGGGGGATTGGAGGGGGCTGGTCCGGGGTGGGGAGGAGCACGGAGTGTTGCTCTACGCGGACGACCTTTTGTTGTATGTGGCGGACCCGGTGGAGGAATGCCGGTGGTGATGGGGATTCTCCGGGAATTTGGGGATTTCTCAGGGTATAAGCTTAACTTTGGGAAAAGCGAGCTGTTTGTGGTACACCCGGGGGACCAGGAGGGGGGATTGGGAGGCTCCCACTGAAAAGGGTGGAGAGGAGCTTCAGGTACTTGGGGGTTCAGGTGGCCAGGAGCTGAGGGGCCTTGCATAAGCTTAACCTCAAGACTGGTGGAGCAAATGGAGGAGGAGTTTAAGAGGTGGGACATGCTGCCGCTGTCGTTGGCGGGTAGGGTGCAGTCAGTCAAGATGACGGTGCTCCCGAGGTTTCTGTTCCTGTTCCAGTGCCTCCCCATCCTTATCCCGAAGGCCTTTTTTAGGCGGGTTAACAGGAACATTACGGGGCTTGTGTGGGCACACGGGACTCCAAGGGTGCGACGGGTGTTCTTGGAGCGGGGCAGGGATTGTTGGGGGGGGGGGGGGGGGGCCGCTGGCGTTGCCCAACCTCTGTGGGTATTATTGGGCTGCCAACACAGCGATGGTGCGTAAGTGGGTAATGGACAGGGAGGGGGCAGCATGGAAGAGGATGGAGATGGCATCCTGTGTGGGCACGAGCCTGGAAGCGCTGGTAATGGCGCCGGCGCCGCTCCCTCCAACGAGGTATACCACGAGCCCAGAGGTGGCAGATACCCTTAAGATTTGGGGGCAATGGAGGCGGCACGGGGGGAGGTGGGGGCCTCGATGGGGTCCCCGATACGGGGGAACCACCGGTTTGTTCCGGGGAGAATTGATGGCGGGTTCCTGAGTTGGCACAGGGCAGGTGTCAGGAGGCTGGGGGACCTGTTCATAGACGGGAAGTTCGCAAGCCTGGGTGAGCTGGAAGGGAAGTTTGGGCTCCCCCAGGGAACCCCCTTTAGGTACAGGCAAGTAAGGGCATTTGTCAGGTGGCAGGTGGCGGGGTTCCCTCTGCTGCCGTCGCGTGGGGTTCAGGACAGGGTGCTCTCGGGGGTGTGGGTTGGAGAGGGGAGGATCTCGGAAGCGTACTAAAATCAGACAATAAGATGGTGCTCCTTCTCCCGGCGTGCAAGCAGAAATTTAAGCGGGAGAATCTGGTTAAGAAGGCCGTGCAGTGCTGGTCCAAGGCAGCAGTAGAGCTCCTACGTTACTGCTGTGAGACAGTGGACTGGTCCATATTTAAGAACTCAGCGACCAACCTAAACAAGTATGCCACCACTGTCACAGACTTTATCAGCAAATGTGTAGAAGACTGCGTGACAAAGAAAGTAGTACGTACGTTCTCCAACATGATACCCTGGCTTAAATCAGATTGACTACCTACGTAAGGCCAGTTCTGAGGCTTTCAAGTCAGGCGATCCTGACCTAAACAAGAAATCCAGGTACGACCTCCGCAAAGTCATCAGGGATGCCAAGAGACAATATCAGACCAAACTGGAGTCACAGACTAACATTACGGACTCTAATTGGTTGCGGCAAGGCTTAAACAGCATAACAGGCTACAAAGCGAAGCTGAGCAGAATCTCCAGCAGCAACCCTCCCTAATTAACTCAATGCTTGGTTCGAGCAGGAAACCATCAAACTGCTATCAACTGCCCCAGCAGCATCGGACACACCCATACCCACAGCTTCCGAAGTCAGATTGGTCTGCTCGAAAGTGAACCCTTGGAAGGCGATGGTTCCTGACGAAGTCCCTGGTCGTGCACTCAGATCATGCACGGACAAGCTGGCAAATGTGTCCGCGGACATCTTCTACCTCTCTCTACTCCATTCCACCTGGTCCCCACCTGCTTCAAGAAGCAGGACCTGACTCACCATTATACCGGTGCCTAAGAAGAACCAGGCAATGTGCCTCAATGACTATCGTCCAGTGGCCTTGACATCGAAGTTCTTCGAGAGGTTGGTTATGAGGCACGTCAACTCCATACTCCCAGGATGCCTAGATCCACTGCAATTCGGATACCGCCACAACCAGTCCACAGCAGACACCATCTCCTTGGCCCTACACTCATCTCTGGAACATCTCAACAACAAGGACTCCGACATCACTTCTATTTATTGACTACGGCTTCGCCTTCAACACCATAATCCCAGCCAAACTCATATCAAAGCTCCAAAACTAAGACTTGGTTCTTCACTGCAATTGAATCCTAGACTTTCTGACCCATAGACCACAATCAGGAAGGATAAACAACACCTCCTCCACGATAGTCCTCAATACCCGGACCCCTCTAGGCTGTCTTCTTAGCCCCTAATATACTCTCTATACACATACGACTGCGTGGCAAAATTTGACTCCAACTCCATCGACAAGTTTGCTGATGATATGACCATAGTGGGTCAGATCTCGAACAATTATGAGTCAGAATCCAGGAGGGAGATAAAGAACCTAGTGGAGTGGTGTAAAGATAACAATATCTCCCTCAACGTCAGCAAAACTGAAGAGCTGGTCATTGACTTCAGGAAGCAAAGTATCGTACACACTCCTGCCTGCATCAACGGGGCCGAGGTGGAGATGGTTGACAGAAGCAGGATCTGACCAATAATCTGTCCTGGTCCACCCACATCGATGCTACAATCAAGAAAGCACAACAGCGCCTAAACTGTCTCAGGAAACTTAGTAAATTTGGCATGCCCAGATTGACTCTTACCAACTTTTGCAGCTGTACCATAGCCCTATCTGGCTGCATCACAGCCTGGTATGGTAACTGCTCGGCACAAGAGCGCAAGAAACTACATTGCCCAGTCCATCATACGAACCCGCCTCCCATCCACTGACTTTATCTACACTTCCCACTGCCTTGGGAAAGCAGGCAGCATAATCAAAGACGCCTCCCACCTGGCTTATTCACTCTTCCAACTTCTTCCATCGGGCAGGAGATATAAAGTCTGAGAACACGCACTAACAGATTCAAAAACAGCTTCTTCCCTGCTGTTACCAGACTCCAAAACAACTCTCAAACGGACTGATATGATATCTTCACACATCTTATGCTTCATCCGATGCTGGTGTCAATGTATTCACAGTGTGCATTTTATGTTTGCCCTATGTATTTTCTTTTCGTGTACAGAATGATCTGTGTGAGTTGTAAGCAGAACAATACTTTTCACTGCACCTCGGTACACATGACAATAAATAAATCCAAAATACCTACACCTCAGGTACTATAGTGGTTCAAAAAGATAACTCACCACCTCCTTCCGACGGGAAACTAGGAATGGGCAATAAATTCTGGCCTAACCAGCGATGCCCACGTCCCGTAATTGAATTTTTAAAAATGTACAGAATTCCTTTCACAGCATCAAAGCACTTTGTTACCAATCGGAAAATATGGCATAAAGCGAGGTCTAACAAATGAGAAAAATGACCAGATTGAACACGTGACTCTTTGACTACACACCCACATAGATTTCCAACTGAAACACTGTCTGTTACCGGATAGAACACACAGAGTTTACTCATTAACCTAGAAGCTACAGAAAACATCCTCCAACACATTCCTTTAATACACATGCTGTAAGATCATCAAAGACAGTGCCAGTAATTCTGAATGCTCATTTGGTGTACAAAACTGTACATTATTCATGGTAAATGCTGAACGGTAGTCTCTGTGAATGGCACTGCAGCAATTTATTTGCACAATAAAATATGCCTATTTTGGAGAATGATAAACAGCGAACACATTCAGTTGCACTTGAATTTAGAAGTGCATTTTAAACCATATATTTTAATGCTTGGTGATTGCAGGAGGAGCTCAAGCACTGAGCTTCAGTCATGGAATACAAGCATAGCTGACAAAACTTGTTTGGTAAGGTATAACACATTCTGCAAATGCAGTAAACGCAATTGTATTTAAACAGGTAGATATTTTAAAGCAGTTTAAGGAGCTTGGAGAAGGAAAGGGGAAATAAATTAGAAGCAAAAGACCAGCGTAAGCAGAGTTACAGTTCAAACAAAAGTGCTTGCTTACACCACAGAAGTTCAAGTTTGTGTAAACATGACAGCTTGCTGTAAAATGGCCAGTAGAAACCAAAACAATTTTGCTTTGCAAATCAGTTGCTGAGGTAATACTGGAAGAAAGCTGTAACTGGATAGAAACACATGAATCATTGCTTGGGGCAGGAATAACATCAGGTGCATCTCCATGCCCTCAGGGCCCAACTCCTTCCTTCACTTATAGTCCCTCCTACTGGAACTGCTCGCTTCATTTTCACCTAACAATCAAGGAGAGCACCCACTTTGCTTCAGCGCAGTATATTCATGACAATAGTAATCAGCAAAAAGCACAATTGCCCTCAATATATACAAGGTAAGTGCATTGTGTTTTGTTTTTAAAAACTTGTTTTTAATAATTCTAAATTAGTCATTCTTATGCTGAAATCATCTGATAACGAACAATGTGAACTTAGTAAATTGTAGTTGTATAATAGTTAATGTAACATTATGCTCTGACTCCAAAATATATTTACTAAAACCTCAATTCTCTAAACCTCAATGGTTGCAAGTGTTTACTAATTAACACACTTATATTTGTTTAATGCACATTACACATTATTACAGGTTTTATTCAGATGGGTTATCACTTCGAAATAAAGCAAACCAAACTAATTTAGTTTGACTGAAGTATTTAGGATATGGCAGAAAGATGTTTAAAAAGAATTACCAGGAATGTCACAGAAATTCATACATTTAAAAAACTTATATGAAGATCTTTTTATTAATTTACTTACATACCATCCCATTAGGAAGGAAAAAAAGCCCTTGGGAAGAACTATTAATTGGTCCGAAGTGCTATTAACTCACGAGTATAGTGTGGTATCTCACAACTCAAAAGCTGAATTTTTAGATGTGAAGATTGCATGTTTTTAAGCCCTCATTAAGTAATCCAATTTATAAATCAACACGAGAAATTTATCAAGAATTTGGAGAAACCTCAGATGTAATTTACAAATTTTGGTAAATACACGATTCAAAACCTAAGAAACAACGCTTTATTTGCAAAAAGCAGTTGTTGTCCATACACCTGTGCTACTGCTTTAAGCAAGGTGCTAAGGTAAGGTTAAAGTCTGTGTGTCAGCACATACACACCCACTCCAGGAACCAGCATCGAAATCTCCGCATTCACCGTCATTCTATCCTCCAGGCATAGAAATGAGCCAACAGGAGATTAACTCAGATAACTTGTGAAATACAGAAAATATAATTTACAAGAAACAGGCAATCAAGAGGTGTGATAAATTGCTGAAGTACAGATTATCCATTCTGATTAAGTCAATTTTTTCCTAGTTTTGGTTGCACTGGGTTGTGCCACGTCAAGTGGAAAAGTGTCTGATCACCTTTAGTATACCAATATTCTATACCACATAAGTCTACCATGAAATTCCCTAAATTAGCAAGTTTTCTGTCTGTGTTGGTGAGAGGTGGTGGGGGAAGAAACACTGCAAAGTTGAAGAATGAGTACCGTCAGAGGGCAGGACATCTTGAACACATCTGCTAGAGACTGGTTATAAAGTAGATTTAGAAGCAGTTCCCCTTTCAATCAGTTAATAATACAAGGCACTAATGGAAAAGAAGGGCAGCACGGTAGCATGGTGGTTAGCATAAATGCTTCACAGCTCCAGGGTCCCAGGTTCAGTTCCCGGCTGGGTCACTGTCTGTGCGGAGTCTGCACGTCCTCCCCGTGTGTGCGTGGGTTTCCTCCGGGTGCTCCGGTTTCCTCCCACAGTCCAAAGATGTGCGGGTTAGGTGGATTGGCCATGCTAAATTGCCCGTAGTGTAATAGTAAGGTTAAGGGGGTGTGTGTGTGTGTGTGTGTGTGTGTGTGTGTGTGTGTGTGTGTGTGTGTGGTGGTGGAGGATACGTGGGTTTGAGTAGGGTGATCATTGCTCGGCACAATATCGAGGGCCGAAGGGCCTGTTCTGTGCTGTACTGTTCTATGTTCACTGAATACAAATAAAAAATACATTCAATTTGTAAAGGAATAGATTTCTCACCTTAAAAGCTTTTTGAATATTGGTTTCACCCATCTTAATGGAACGTTTGTTTCCATTTTCAAACAATTTTAGCAGAATAGTTGACTATATTTCTCATATAAAAATGCAAACTATGCCAATACTAGTCAAACTAAATCAGTACTTTCAGTTATCAAAGCTTGTGTACACGATTATCTGTCAGCCTTAGGAGTTAATTTTAACTGAGCATGCCAAATAAAAATCAGTGGTGAAGGCAAGGGTTATCCACATAAAGATGATGTTCTATGAACACGCTTCAGGACAAAAATTGAAAACATATAGTTGAGTAGTCAAAAAATGTCTCCAAAGAGTTTAAATTTCCTTTTTGGAACTTAGAAGTTAACTTATCCCCAAATAAGATAGCTTGGATCGATCAGATATTTGCCTTCTCTGGCCACATCCTGGCAGAAAAGGGAGTTTATTTTACTTTGGGCGGTTCAGAAATGCATCATCATTCTGACCTTTAAATTGTTGCAATAGCTGGGAGCCCATTTCTGTGCACAGTACAATTTCGGCACCAACATCAAAAATATAACAAGTTGTACATGCCATCAGTGGGTGGCACAAACAGAAGCTAAGTGCTTCCCTGCAGGGAGGGAGGGAGGAGGAATGAAAGAAGGGTCATCCTGCCTGCTTTCATACACGTCTAAAAAGTCCACAAGAGCAGCATTTAAGAGGCACAGCAACCCGAGAGGGGTCGGGAAGAGGGGCAATGTCATGTGAGGAGTTAAAAGGCAAGAAAATGCTTTATTTTACATAAAAGGAATGGAAGAGTGTAGTGAAAAACAATTACACCCTCAACTGTATGTTGTTAACACTTATAATTTATACATTTAAAAAATAATTTTACAGAGGAAAATTGGTCATTTGTGCATTTTTGTAAATGTTGCATGAAAGAAAAGATATTATTTTGTAATCTAAAGTGAATATTTAACTACTCAAGATATGATCGCACTAAAAATATGCTAAGTTGTAAACACAACCTTAAGATGTGAAAACATAAATTTTCAGCCATTTTAATAATTTCTGTGGGACTGCCAGGCCATGTCCATCAGGTGCCCAATGGCATTTAAGTCAAGTGCCTTTTTGTCAGGTGTCTGGTTTAGCAGCAGCCAGTGATTTGACTGAAGGGCCAACAAGCTTGAGTTTTATCTAGTCCTCATAAAACGTCCAAATATGCAGTCTTGTAGTAGAACTGAGTGCATAGCAATCAGGTACCAGAACCAAGTGAATATTCCTTTCCACAAGTCAGGGCCAATGAGACCAAATATCGCCCCCCACCACTTTAAAACTAAGATCAACTGGGAACCACAAAGCAAGAATTGAACTTTTAACCTATTGGTCTGTATGGTTAAGTGATTTTACAAATTGGGCCACTGCGTCTACCTTACACAGACTTTTGCAGTGTCTCTTGATAAGGTTGATCTTTCATCTCCAAACGCACCACCAACCACTCTCAACTCTGCTACTATTGCTAAATTAACCTATTGCTTGTCCAGCATCTTATGTCGGATGAGCAGAAATTTCTTCCAAGTAAATATTGGGAAAGTCAAAATGATCGTCTTCAGTTCACACGATAAACACTGTTCCCAAGCTACAAACGCCATCCCTCTCCCTAGCAACTGTCAAGAGGATGAAACAAATTTTAAGTTGGCACCGCAAATGCTTTAATATTCTGATAATAATTGCTTATTGTCACAAGTAGGCTTCAATGAAGTTATTGTGAAAAGCCCCTAGTCGCCACATTCTGGCGCCTGTTCGGGGAGGCTGGTACGGGAATTGAACCCGGGCTGCTGCCCTGTTCTGCATTACAAGCCAGCTATTTAGCCCACTGTGCTAAATCAGCCCCTGCTTCTATTTAAATTAATAAATATAAAATACTGGAAAGCCAGAAAAGATCAGCCATTACCAGTACGATGGCTCCATATTTTTCTTTGCAGACGCTGACTGACATTTATTTTTAATCATTAGTTTCTGTTTCCATTTTATATTTCTAGCATTTGCTTTCTTTTTAATGTATATTTCTTTAAGGGTTGTAGGCCTCAAATATAAATTGAATATTCCACAAAAAAAATCAAGTTCCTTCAGAGTAAGTTTCTGAGAGCAAATCACTGATCAACACAAGAACACAAAAAGCAAGAGCAGGGGTGGGCTACATAGCCCATCAAGCCTGTTCCACCTTTCAATATGTACATGGCTGATCCTGGGCTTCAATTAAATTTTTCTGCCCATTCTTCATATCCCTTAATTCCCTGAGACACCAAAAATGTGCCTGTCCCAACCTTAAACATATTTAACGATGGAGCGTCCACAACCCTCTGAGATACAGAAGTCCAAAGATGCCCAACCTTTTTGAGTGATGCAATTTCTCCTCATCCCAGTCTGAAATGATTGGCCCTTTATCCTGAGTTTTAGATTTCCTGGCCAACGGGACAATCTCTCAGCCTCTGCCCTTGCAAACCTCTTCAGAATCTTATACATTTCGATGAGATTTCCTGTCATTCTTCTAAACCCCAGAGAATGTCTAAACCCAATATGCTCAGTCTCTCATCATAGGACAACCCGTTCATCTCAGGGACTAATTTAGTGAGCAGTCACTGTACTACCTCTAATATAAAGAACAAAGAAAATTGCAGCATAAGAACAGGCCCTTCGGCCCTCCAAGCCTGCACCGACCATGCTGTCCGTCTGAACTAAAAACCCCTAGCCTTCCGGGCATCATATCCCTCTATTCCCTTCCTATTCATGTATTTGTCAAGACGGCCCTTAAAAGTCACTATCGTATCTGCTTCAAGTACCTCCCCTGGCAGCAAGTTCCAGGCTCCCACCACTCTGTGTAAAAAAAACTAACCTCATACATCTACTTAGAACCTTGCCCCTCGCACCTTAAACCTCTGCCCTCTAGTAATCGGCTCTTCCACCCTGGGAAAAAAAAGTTTCTGACTATCCACTCTGTCCGTGCCCCTCATAATCTTGTAGACTTCTATCAGGTTGCCCCTCAATCTCGGTCGTTCCAGTGAGAACAAACCAAGTTTCTCCAACCTCTCCTCATCGCTAATACCCTGTCTACCAGGCAACATCCTGGTAAATCTTTTCTGTACCCTCCCCAAAGCCTCCACATCCTTGAAGTAGTGTGGTATCCAGAATTGAACACTATATCCCAAGTTCAGCCTAACTAAGATTCTATAAAGCTTCAACATGACTTGCCAATATACAATTATATATTTTCTTAAATACGGAGACCAGTAGACAGTACTCCAGGTGTGGTCTCAGCAATGCCCTCTGCAAATCTAACAGGACTTCTTTATTCCTGTACTCAATTCCCCTTACAATAAAGGCCAACGGACTGCTTTATTGCACGAGCATCTACTTTTCAGTGCAACAGCTCAATTGTCTTCCCAGACACAATTTTCAGTGCAAAAACTATTGTGTGATCATCTCAAATTTTCATAATTGGACCTCACTTAAACTAGCACCTTTTCTTATTATTCTTGCACAAAATGCTGCGAAGTACCAATCTCTGAAATGTCTGATAGAGTAGATTTTATAGTTCCAATCTTAACATGCATTAGACCAATTTAGCTCAAGTGCAATATATCCTTGGGAAATGTCTCACATGAATGTTATGTAGCATCATGACAACAACCAAGTAATTGAGGGGAGCCAGCCAGAATCTGTTTAGGAAATAAGAGTCCCCACTTAATGTGAGTAGAACTGAAAACATTCGAGATAGAGCATACAACAGCTGGGATAATCTTACTTTATCAAGTTCAAAGCAGATTTCACCAACACCTGAATCTGAAATGCAAAATACAGTTGTCCATAGCATTTTCAAACTAAAATCTTGGTCAATGCAGGAAGAAGAAATGGAATGGCATAATTTTAGTTCAAAGTAAATCCTTTATTCATTAAGTCTAACTTGCAACAGCAGCACTTCTCTCATTTTCAAGGTATTTTCTCTTCATCATTGATAAAGGGCTGATGTTAATTACATCAAAAATAACATGCAGAGAATACATTTTTTTGTTGAATGTTCATTTTATTAATTATTAGATGGACAATTACTTCATGCCACCAGCTTTAGTAAAATGTCCCCATGGGAGGAATTGACATGGAGCTGTTAAAGAGCTTTTAATACATACTTTATCCTAAAGAGTTGGCTCAGGATGCCATCGGCATCCACGGAGGCAACCTTGCAGTGTAGATGAGTGAACATTCTTGTTTTAAAGCTTTAAGTGTTGCAGGTGTGATCTATCATTTGGGTGGATCATTCTGGCTGGTAGCACATTGTTCCACATACCTGTGCAGACCCTCCTATGGTAATAAGAAAGACTCTAACCAGACTGGTAACGTTGTGAACATGACTTGAATTACCTACACAAAATGCTCTGAATTTTTAAATGTCCAGATATGGCATCTGAACATATTCCTTGTGCACTTTGCCATCTGCTGCTTAAATTTCCTTGTCGTGCAAATAGGGTAGGATTTGGCAGGGGACCCAACACAATTATAGAATCACTTCTATAAAAGGGTATCTAAGTGCCAATAGAACATTGATTACATAGAACAGTACAGCACAGAACAGGCCCTTCGGCCCTCGATGTTGTGCCGAGCAATGATCACCCTACTCAACCCCACGTATCACCCTATACCTGTGACCCAACAACCCCCCCCTTATCCTTACTTTTAAGGACACTACGGGCAATTTAGCATGGCCAATCCACCTAACTCGCACATCTTTGGACTGTGGGAGGAAACCGGAGCACCCGGAGGAAACCCACGCACACACGGGGAGGACGTGCAGACTCCGCACAGACAGTGACCCAGCCGGGAACCGAACCTGGGACCCTGGAGCTGCGAAGCATTTATGCTAACCACCATGCTACCGTGCTGCCCCATTATGAAGACATACCAGCCTGTCTAGCATATAAAAGTATCTGACAAGCTGACACCAAAACCTTGAATCTTAAACACCATAATAATCCAGAACCAGCATATTCCAAAAGATAAAATCAACTTATTTCTGATTCTATTCAATAATAGATGTCTAAAATGTTATCCTTCAAAAACATCCACTGCCTGATAATCTATATGCAATTACCAAGTGAACTACTGCAAATCAGTGCCCTGAGGTTGCAAGATTGAACTCATTGACCCTTCCATGCCTCCTTCCCACCAGCATCTAAATTGAATTTGAACTATCCAATCTTGAGGTTACCAAATCTATTTGACAGTTCAGTTTACATTTATTTGCATAACTGCACAGCCCAAGATAATCTACCGCCAACATTATTCCTTGTGTTCACACTTGGTAGAATACCTGTCAGTGCAAAGTTACATTTACGATTATTTTTAACATTGTAATTCTTGTTCTTAAATTAATTTATAGCCCAATATTTCTATGTCAAATGGTTTATTCAATTCCTTCTACTTCCCTTTGCAAAGTATGGAAAACAAATATCTGACCTGAAACTAAATCAATCCCATTTATTTTTAAGTAGAGAATAAACAATTTGTCAATTAAAATATGCCTTACAGTTATTTGGGTTAAAAAGATTAACGGAAACAATTAATTAGAACATGTTTTGGGGGTTCAGACTAGAGAGCTCAGTAATGAGTAATTAGTAATGAGGGACACATCAGTTGAATCTTTATTATAAAAATAAAAGCATCTAGCCTTTGGGGTAACATATCACACAGCTTTCAAACCATGAGAACGAAACTATCAGAGTTTCTCATGAGCCAGAGTCAGAAGACTGTAATAAGGACAAGCTGCAACAGGCCTTGTTGGCAACACAAGCTAACCGTACAAGCTCTTTGAAACAATACATTAGTTTCTCAAACATCTCTTCACTTCTCATATCAGGTTAGTGAAATCTGAGCTCATCGTTCTTAACGGTCTTAGTCAAAATAATGCTGTTGATTAAAAGAAAAAACAAATGTAATTTGTTTCACACGGAGAATAAAGGCCGCAAGTGAGCCTATTCACATTCCACTGATAAATCCAAACAAGATTTCACCACTAACTAGGATTGTATGATATACAAAGTTTACGACAGTGTGAAAACCCAAACACAATGAAAAGAAAATTGTTTGGTGAAAAACGTATTTCTGTGCAAAACAAAATCTATTCAACTGAATATGAAATTATGTCAGCCTTGCTAGTCAAACCTGCATTTACAGACAACTGCCGTCAGAATTGAATCACCTTCTAAACTTTGTACCCCTTCAATATCAAGTTTCATCTTCCTAAAGCGCCCAGCTAAGAGTGGCAAAAAAAACTGTCAAAGTCCAAACACCGTCACTGAAACTGAAAAAATGTATGGAAACAAAAAGAACTATTGGAATGGAAAGATACATTAACATAGGTCAGTGACAGCTTAGTTTAAAAAATTGAGTTGAACCTTTCACCAAGATTACCTTTTTTAAAAAAGAGCAATTGAATTTACTGTCCAATGCCCCATTTACATGGCAGTGCAGGATCTCGACCAATCTTCTGTAGCTGCACTTATATAAATGAGATGGCATATATTTCTCTGGTGGAAAGGAAAACCATCTTGAGTTGCTTGACAAAATTGCCAGGGCCAAGCTAAGTGATCATTGATAGAATAGTTTGCTGTTTGCCATTATATCCCAGACATGAATGGTCTGAACCCAACCTTTTTGAAAGATAGCAATCTGATTTTAGCACCAAAAGGCCTGTACTGTCCTTCTGCTATTATCAGGAATCATCTGCAGCCAGAATGATAAAACAACAAGTGTGGTTTTGCAATAATTGTCTGAGTAGACAGTTAAATAACTAGTATTCATATAGCACTTCTCATGTCCTCAGGATAGCCCAAAGTGCTTGAAATGGCAAAGTAAATTATGGATTCAAGTCCTGGATTTTGGCTTAAACCCAAGACCAAGATAAGAGTCCAACTGACTGATCCAAATGTGTCAATGTCGGCACCAGTTTAGATTCTAACTCTCTCACCTGATATAAATGAAATGAACTGAAGAACTGCATCAAATGTTTTCAACTGTTGTTTGTTACGACATCAATAATCAACCTTCACATAACTCATAATACGTAACTATTCAGCTCATGCTAACAAAACAAATGTGGCTATTTGAACCTATAGTTCTGAAATATTTAGCAGCTCTAGGATCTGCTTTTTCTAAAGAATGGGAACAAACTGGAAAATCTGGTGATAAACTAATTTCTTAATATCTTTTTGCATGTCCTCTGAAGAGACAGAGGCAATTTTTATATGGGCTTGACTTTTTATTATAAGAGTAATTATAAGCATGGATATACCAGATTTCAACTGAAATAGCCAGATTTACATTGATGCTTCAAATCTTATAACTTCCACTTGGGTTATTAAAAATACATACAATATTTTAGACAGTGGATCATACTGGTTTATCTGTATGGATGTATTGACGTCATACAAAAGGTGGCCTATTGCCACACTACCAAATTTGCATACAAGTCTCTGAAACCAGGTGTGTCTTATGGAATGTGCTGGCTTTTACACTCACCTTTATACAAAGTTAACCAGTTTTCATTCTTTCTTCCACAGTCTCATACAACTTACTTCATCAGTACTAAGCAGCATTGCCTTTCTGAAGAAATTCAGCTGATTCAGCTAGTACTAATTCAGTCATATATTTTGGTTGTCTGTACAACGAATCAAGTGGAGGTTTCCAATTATCAATTTAAGTATACTTAACCAATCTACAAAAATAAAGGCCCGGGAAAACCACTAATTAACAATCTTCCTAGAGAACAAAAAATGAGCCTCACTAAAGAACGCAAACCAAAAAAACCTCACTACATTCCTCGGCCTCCAGGAAAACCATTCAAATACAAGTGTTTCCAGTGCCCATTCACATGCAATGAGAAATCACACCTGTTTAACCACATGAAGTACAGCTTGTGTGAAAATTCAATCTCACTGGTTACAGACCAGGATCAAACAGGAAAATATCCAAAGCCAAGTCCTAATGAGACTAATGTACTCAACCAGATCGATGGTGTGTCAAATGGGTGCAATAATCAGAGGACATCAATCAGCAAACCCAATAACATTTTGGAATGCACGAATCCTGTTACAGATAAAACTACAAGCCATCAGATCATCAGTAATCATGAAATCAAAGAAAATGTAGGAATGAATAATCAAACTTTTGCGCCGGTTACAAAGACCAAACATCAGAAGGAACCATGCCACATGATTCCTGCAACAAATGAATCTGAAAAATCAAGAGCTATCGGAAAGGATGAAAGGTCCTCAGCTTTCTTGCCTGTTGGAGGACTGAGGTCCAGTGAAAATGACAATGAAAACACAAATTCTGTTTCAGAAAATTCAAACAACCCGTCATCTCAATTCCGAACGAAGTCAGCGTTTTACAGCCCTGGTGACCGAGCACGCCATTCTTCAATTTCATCAGAGCTTTCCAAAACAAATAAAAACTTTGGTTCAATTCCTCCCAACACATCACCATTGATTCCGGATTATGCTCACTATTACGCTGACCGAGGCTCAAGAGTAGTCTTTTCACCCTATCTCCTCACTGGTAAGCCACTTGAATATGACAGCCCAACAATTCCACTGTATGTTTCTCCTGACCAACAACATTTTCTGCTGCCTCATCTACAAACTCCAGGCATGACTTTGCCAAGACATTTAGTTCCATCAACATTAGAGCAGTACAAGATTCTTCATCATTTGCATTCAAACCTTCCCATTCCTTATGGAGTCCATCACCTCAATGCAACTGAAAATCCTATTCCCCGGTTTGGCCTGAAGCCTCACCAAGCAAGTAATACCACCAGGGATCAAAATACACATCTGTCAGTTGGCAGTCCTTCACTTTTTGAAACTTCACCACCACCACCAGAATTATATCACCAAGATTCTCACAGAATGCTTCCCAGAGAATGGGAGAATTCCATTCCTACAGCATATTCAAAAAATACTGCAATATTGAAAATGAACAGTGATTCATACACAGGGAGAACAAATATAAAAATGAGCCCTAAAGCAGGAAGTGCAGCAATGGGCTCTCCAGGTCGACCTAGCCCAACCTTTGCTCAAACAAGTATGGTTTCAGAACGTTTCGGTGAAATTCCCAACAAGTCTCTTTCAAACGCAAACTTTAGAAATAACAGATTGGAAGAAAGCCCTACGCACTTCAGGCCAGTCGAAAATATCCCAAATCCACACACAAACAAATTCTACAATCAACATGATCACCCAGAAAGCCAAGGATCAGACAGCAGGTACAGCAAACATTAAGGGTTTTCAATTTGTTTTAGACATTTTGCATTCTTAAGATTGCTTATATCCATTTTCTAACAGCTGCATTGGCACCATATTATGTATACTAGCAAGCGTTCATGGAATCAAGCTCAGCTCACTAAGTAATTCCAGAGGGTTTTAATTTCAGAACCATAATCCACACAATATAGGGTTGTTTTGCATTATTATCCTCCATTCAAATTTCTGCTCATTTTCAGAAAGAGACAATACAAAGCCTTAATTTTCTAGAATCATAGAGCACAGAAGGAGGCCTTTCAAACCATTATGTATGTGCCATCTCTTTGAAAATTAATCCCAATTGCCTGCCTTCTTCCTGTAGCCCTACAAATGGATCCACAAGTATAGATCCAATTCCATTCTGAGAGTTACTATTGAATTGGTTTCCACCATCCTTGCAGACAGTACATTCTAGATTATAAGAACTGCAGAAAAAAGTAATGCCCCCCATGGTTCTTCTGCCAATTCTTTTAAATTGGTGTCCACTAGTTACCAACCCTCCGGTCAAAGGAAATAGTTTTGCCCAATTTCCTACCAAACTTTTCTTTGGGTGCCTCAATTAAAATTGCTCCTCGAGCCTCTCTGTTCTAAGAACTACAATCCAGCTTCCAAGTCTCTGTACATAACTCTGTGCATTCGCAAAGGTCTTTAAATCTTTCACAAAGTACCCTGCCCAGACATGGACACAGTATTCTAGTGAGACGTAACCAGTAATTGTAAGGTTTTATCATAACTTCATTGCTTTTGTACTCTCTACCTCTATTTATTAAAAAAACATTTTTAAAAAAACACGGTTAATTAT
The DNA here is from genome assembly GCF_902713615.1 of Scyliorhinus canicula. NCBI lineage: Eukaryota > Metazoa > Chordata > Chondrichthyes > Carcharhiniformes > Scyliorhinidae > Scyliorhinus > Scyliorhinus canicula. The sequence continues at coordinate 48,258,380 of NC_052163.1, forward strand.
CCTGCCACCATGACAGATTTAAGTATTTCAACTCTGAATGAGACCATTTAAAGTATTGTGAATCTGAAAAAATATCAGTAACTCATTTTTGTTAACCGCCTTGGAGGTACTATCAATGTTGTGCTTTGTGCATTCCCACCATTTTCTTTAACCGATGAGTCAGCCTTAGCTCAGTGCTAACGGTCTCGAGTCAGACGTTTGTGGCTTCAAACCCCACTCAAAAGACTTGGGTGAATAATCTAGGTGGATGGATACTTCCATGCAGTGCTTCCTCAGTGTGCCATTTTGCAAATAAGGCATTACACCATGAACCTGTCTGCCTATTCCAGTAGATGTAAACTATTCTTTAGTTCTATTCAAAGAGTGGAGAACTTTTCCCAATGTCCAAAACAACATTTTCCCTGAAGCAACACCCCTAAAAAAAGATGATCTTGTTATTTCTATCATTTTTTGTGGGATTTTACTGTTCACTTAATGCACTAGTTGTGGAGCACCTTGGAAAGTTCTGAGAATTTGAACAGCTCTCTGTAAATACAAGTTGTTTTCATACCTTTATGTTTAAAATATGTAACAACTATAAAATTCAGTCTGAAAATCAAATTTTGCTATTCTGCTTACAGAATCCTGGTCGCCAATGGGCATTCACCATCCAGTTCAACTTATTCTAATGTCACTATTTTGGATTACTACCATGGCAATTCCCTGGTATCCACAAGTACAAGCTCCACCAACATGATCCCATTAAACCTTTCCAAGAAAGATAAAGCAAAAACCGAGCAGGACAAGCTGTATGGAACTGCAACCAATAATCTTCCACAAGACTCTAATGAAAATTCTTCAGATGGCAATTACTACCCACTAGATAAAGGGTATCAAACTTCTATAAAAGTACAGGATGTACCGTTAAATCTTTCAGTCAAAGTTAAACATGATCATTGCTGGCCGACACCTGAAGATTCTATTCCACCACAACTTGACAGCACTTCCATAGAATCAAGGGCAGCGGCAAAGTGCTCAAATGGCAGCAAGTCACTTCATTCTGACTTAAAAAGCAATTCAGTGGAAGATCTCAGCACCGGCAAAGATTGCAAAAGAACAGATCAATGGAAAGGCCAGTCAGAAAAAGATGTTGTCAGCAACCTGCAAACATTAGACGCTGTCAAAAGTACACAAAGCAGTAATGATGAGCAGAAGCAGTCAGCTGCAGTGGCTCTTTGCCAGTTAGCTGAATGCAACAGTGAAAAGTGTAATGAGGAATGGTCTTTTTTGCCAACTGGACAATTTGTCAGTTTAGAGGACCCCAGCTATGAAGACAAACACATTTGTGATTCTCCTGCAATTGGTAAAGTAGAAAAAGAACAGATGCCAAGAAGTCAAAAAAGGCCAAACGAAGATTCAGTTAAAACACAACCAGAGGCAACATTTGTCAAGAATAATGATTGTGGTAGAATATTCAATTTGAGGAAGAGAACTAGAGTTGCATAAGATGGGTACAATTCCAATTGAAACCAATTAGACTAAGCAAATTACTAAGCCATGCAAGGTTGATAACCATTGTTTGCATCAAGGTTCCAAAGCCTGAATTAGTCACCAAGATGCATAACACACCCAAGGACAAGGGCATGCATAAACGCTTCACTGACTTTCTGCCTATTATATTATATGCACTATTTTGGGTGTTGGTTGAAAGCAACAGATTACAGTTCAACACCAACATCTTCCTAAACTCAGCAGCTAATTTCAGTTAAGATTGCACTGCTGTACAGAAGACTCAGATTTTTTGGGACTGAGATTCAAATAAAATGGTGCAAGTTCCTCCTAAATGGAGCAACTAATATTTTTATTCCAAGCTCATTTTCCTCCTTAAAATATAATGAATATAGACCTAAATTATGGGAGTTTGAATGCTACAAGTTACAAAAATCAAAGTGCCGCTAGCAATCTAATTCCATCTCTGACAATGATTTGCTCAAGTTTGCTTCACACAACTACCTCAGGTGAAATAAGCAATAAAGTATGTTTGTAAAATGTTCAATGACCTTTGAGGCACAGTTTTGGTCAATGTTCTGAAAGCACTTGAAAGAACATTTAGATTACTTATTTGAACCAGATTAGTAAACTTCAGTGGAAAAAGCAGTGAAATCAGGTTGGTCAAGGTAAGCATGCAAGCCAATATTTGAAATTTTTGACAGTCCAATCAACACAAGATGCCAAGGAACAAGTATTTCATATATTTTAAATCCACAGGATTATATTTTTAAAATTATGCAGTGATCTTTATGAAAGTTAATGTTTTCTTCCACATACACAGTAATCTCCTGGGATAGCTTGTTTAACTACAGGACATAGGGGTACAATAGCATAATGGTTATGTTACTGGACTAGCAAACCAGAGGCCTCAATTAATGATCTAGGCACATGCTAAAATCCCAACCTAGCAGCTGGAGAATTTAAATTCAATTAATTAATTAAAAATCTGGAATAAACACTAATGTCAGTAATGGTGACCATGAAACCACTGGATTGTCATAACAGCCCATCTGGTTCACTAATAATCTTACCCAGTCTGGCCTATATGTGACTCCAGTTTCAAAATAATGTGGTTGATTCCTAACTGCCCTCTGAAATGGCCGAGTAAGCCACTCAGGTGTATGCAATGCGGCAGCTCACCGCCACCTTCTCAAAGGCAATTTGGAATGGGTAATAAATGCTGAATTTATGAATGACCAAAAAAAAAATTAAGTGAAACCCTCTAACTCAAGTACATAAAAAATATGAGGACTATCAATGAAATAGGAGCATCAATAATAAGAAAATAATTAAACTGCAAATTTTGGTTTGCAACTTATACCATCTCAAGTCTAACATTCGCACTACTTAACTAATAATTGAAATCAATAAGAAGTCTTACAACACCAGGTTAAAGTCAAACAGGTTTGTTTCGAATCACTAGCTTTCGAAGCACCGTTCCTTCCTCAGGTGAAGACTTGCAAGATTTCTTACTGTGCTCACCCCAGTCCAACGCTGGCATCTCCACATCATCAACAATTGAAATGAACCCATAATTAATTGAAATCCAAATTGACTCAGTTCTAACCAACGATCCATCAAGTTTTGTTTAATTGTATTTCCCTGACACAGGCTAAAGAGCAGGTCCAGAAATGCATATGTATGCAATTATTTTGCAGCTTCTAAATTGCTTAGAATACTGTGATGGTCATTAAAACAATGTACTTTAATTTTGCTTTATTAGGCTCACTTGAAGTACTGGGGAAAGTAAGTCGTGAGGGTTGTTACACTACTGAAAAAAATATTGTTGTGGACATTAATTTATATTATGGTGAACCTTCTGGTGATGGAAACACTTAGTGTAATGTTTAACCATTTATTATAAAATATATTTTTTTTTTGCTACTGGATTAAAGATAATTTATGAAAAAAATAACTGCCTATTTCATTCTTTGTTGAACACAAGTAATATTTTAGTAGTAAAATAAGAATATCATTAAACTTGATTCCGCATAGTAAATTTATATTAAATCACACCAACGGTAAATAATTTTTCTATATCGAAACATATTAGGTGAAAGGGTACTGCGAACAAAATTCACATAATGCCAATAATATCTAAAGTGAACAGACAAATCATTCAAAGCAAATGTGTAATAAAAAGGAAACTAACTTGATTGAAAGTCAAATTTTGAAGTCAAACATTATTTTAAAGTTTCCTTTTTACTGTATTGGAAATAAAGTCTCCATTTTTTAAATTTGGGGTTTTGCACTGGGGTTGGAGATCAAATATTATCAGCTCCTGGTACTCAGAAATCTGCACTGTTAGGTGCACTATGTCAGTCACTCAAAAGTCTTCGAAGTTGCCGAGAAATCACAATTTCTTATTTTATGGCGACAATCTTTCAGAAACGCAGGTCATTAATAGATGGCAGCACAATTAGATAAAACCCTACAGAATCATTGGTTTTGTATCTACAGGCAAGAAATATAAAACTATGATTTTGTTCAGGACTTAAGAAACAATATAAAACAATGAAAAGATGCATTGCAAATTCAGTAGTAATCATCCCTATTTCAAAACTATAAGAGGTCCAATGGCTAAGTCTGACTATATCAATGAAGCTAAACATGAGTTTATTCATTCAGGCCCAAAATGAATAAGATTTCAGTATTTTTTAGATGAGAAGCCAGGAGCAAATAAATCTACAGCTTTCTGAGTAGTAGGTTCAAAATGACATGGATGAAGGTTGTCAGTAAATTTACATGCCCACTCTCTCTGCATGCACACAATTCACAGTCATTTGCTTTAAAGGAATTTTAAATAAAATGGTCACCTAAATTTGTTTGTAACTATTACCTGACAGCGGCACAGTGGCGCAGTAGTTAGCACTGCTGCCTTATGGCACCGAGGACACAGGTTCGATCCCGGTCCCGGGTCACTGACAGTTTGGAGTTTGCACATTCTCCCCGTGTCTGCGTGGGTCTCACCCCTACAACCCAAAGATGTGCAGGGTAGGTGGATTGGCCACACTAAATTGCCCTTGCCTCTTAATTGGAAAAAGAATTGGGTACTCCGGATTTTTTTTTTTAATGTTTTTAAATCTCATATCAACTAAATATCATTTTTTGCAATGGTCCAAATTCCTTTTTACAAAATTTGAAGAACTTTTGTTGTTCTCCACAATTAACAACCCACAACTAAAATTGCACTATGCAGCATTAAAGTTCATGATTTCTGTAAATTAGATTTCTTGTCAGTGGGCCTTGAATTACATCGGCAAACAGGCATCCTATTTTTTTTGTGAAAGACTAAATTTCACTTCCTAATTTAAAACAAAGCACATGTGAAAGAATTATTCTACGATAATTGTATCAAAAAAATAAATGGTAAATGTATCACCTGGTCTGGCTGTGAACCACACCCAGAAATGTTTCGGTGTGGATTTGAGACCTGATTCACCCAATCTTAACTCAGTTAGCAGTGTACGCAGCAGAGCTGGTTTAATCATGCACGGGTTAGAAAGAGAACACTCTCAGCTGCTGCTCACTTGTGACCGCTCACCCTCCACTAACCACTTCTCCACCCCACAACTGAGATTGATCATTTGTTGCTCGCCAAAGGTATTAAGGGATACAGGGGAAAAAGGCGGATAGTTAGGTCTCAACGAATGGCAGAACGGCTCAAGGAGCTAAATGGTCTAATCCTATTCCTAATCATCAGGTGAATTTCTTCAGAAAGGCAAGACTGGCCGCCAACTGCAATGCTGCTTACTGACATCAAAGTTCAGACTCACTCTCTGGAATAGCTACTTAGCTGAGATACTAAGAGATGTCAAGACCCACGAAACCATACCTCTGGATGAGTCACCATATAAAGAAGAGGAGGTGACGTGCAGGACGATAATAAAAGGCAAGAACTGGAGCATGGCCAAGCAGGGTTAAAAATATAATGGATTATGTACACAGTCAATTTAAATGAATTTTAAAAACAGTTTGGTTAATGAGCTACAGCAATAGCTTTTTAATAAGCACAGGCAAAAGGAAAAATTAGATGAAGATTTTTTACATACAGCTAAGCACTGCACATTTACTATTGAGACAGTGTGAAACTTGTGCTGGTGGTTTAACATGTCCTGCAATCTTTAGTAAAGGAGGGCAAACTGAGTACTTTTTAAAAGAAAAGGTATATCTGGTTATTACATACCATCAGGGAGCCGAGAAGGAAGTAACAATCCTCTTCTGCCCAGTTCAGCGAGGGCAAGACACCCACCATGCCAGGCTGTGTCTGTTTCCTGAAAACTGCAACAATACAAAGAGGCAATAAAAGGTAACTTAATGTCAGATTGCCTGACTATTCGGGGACTAATTGGGGAAAACATACTTGCATACAGAAAATAACAAGACTAAGCTGAGTTAAATGGATTAATTAAGAGAAAATATACATTGAGGTCAAGCAATACATCCTAGAATTATATCAGTTATGGGATATACGTTACTATTAAATGCTGTACTTGGAAGAGTTATGGGAAGTAAAGTTATATTATTAATTTAATAGCGTGGCAGATTTGAAGGCCAGAAAATACAAATGGAAATTAACGTGAAATGCATTTAAAAAGATATCAAGGAAAGTTTCTTTACTGAAGTGATACACACTTGGAATTTTGGAATAATTGCAATGCTTCACCAATCAAAAAGTCCTTACTGTTCGCTGAACTTTAATGCTAAAAAAATGCTTTCTTTCTGAAAAAAAAAGTTTTAGTTTAATTACAATTCTCTGTAGTCATGTTATCAAAGAACAATACAGCACAGGAACAGGCCCTTCGGCTCTCCAAGCCTGTATTGGTCATGATAGCACCCTTGGCCAAAAACCTCAGCCCTTCCTAATGCCATATCCCTCCATACCCACCCTATCCATGTATTTGTCGAGATGCCTTTTGAATACTGTTAATGTATCTGTTTCCACAACCTCCCCTGGCAATGCATTCCAGGCACTCACCACCTTCTGTGTAAAAAAAACCTGCCTCGCACATCTCCTCTAAACCTTGCCCACGGATCTTAAGCCTATGCCCCCTGGTGACTGACCTGTCCACCCTGGGAAAGGGTGCCTGCCCATCTAGTCTATCCATGCCCCTCATATTTTTGTAGACCTCTATCAGGTCGCCCTTCAACCTCCGCTGTTCTAAAGAAAACAATCCGAGTCTATTCAGCCTCTTGGCATAGCTAACACCCTCCAGACCAGGCAACAACTTGGTAAACCTCTTCTGCCCCCTCTCCAAATCCTCCACATCCTTCTGGTACTGCGGCGACCAGAATTGTGCGCCAAAGGGTAATTTCAATCCTGACGCTTAAAAATAATCCCACAACGACAAGGCAGCCAGAAATGTGATTTATTTGCAGCAAATAACATGCATTTATAGCCCGATAACAAAGTTGGCACACTTCATGACATAAAATCATGGATAGGAAAATAAAATCTTCTTGAAAAATAGCTACAAAAATAATTTTGTTGCTTTTATTGACCGAGCATTGAAATTTGACTGGAAGGTAGATCAAATGAAGATGGCAAATCATTGTTCACGGCATAAAGTAAGTCAAGAATTATGTGGTAAATAACAAAAAGTGAAAACAGGCAATATACCATCACTGACTGGTATCTAACCACTGAGTTTTAATGAATTCTGGGATGGATTAGAATGGTTTGCCCATCCATTGGGAGCTGCTCAGTCCAGAAATGTATGAGATTTCAAGTACTAAGTATTATCATTAGCTCTATTGATGTAATAAACAAAGATAGGAAAATCCAACAATATATACATAGATAAATTCTAAGTTGAATATTAATTTCAAACATATATTTGTACAAGCATTTGCCATAAATATGCACGGTTATAAACAGAACTCAATGGCTGGTGAAAAGGAAATAAAACATAGCAGTGAGGAAAATACTCATAAGAAAAATTTTATTTTCACTTGATTGGGACTCTTTCTTAACTGACGTCAAATCACCAATCAGAACTACACCTTCGCTCTCATCCATGTCAGTCTACTAAGTCTGGACGTCAGTATTATTACTATCAGTTATTGCCACCCCTTGTTAATCAAAATATAAAAGCACTAAAAATCTGCCCAACCCATTTTTCTTTTAGCTTTAGGTATTCACTTCCAGTTAGGCGAGTTTCTTGTAGAAATGTTATTGATGCCTCCAGCTATTTCATCTTTTGTTCAATTTTGGGTGTGATGAAAGGTGGCAAGGGACTAAGGTGACTAATTTTGGGGAAACCAATTATTGCTTGTCACGCTAATAAATCCACAGTTAATTATAGCAAACCATGTGACTTCAGGAAAAGCAATGTGTGGGGAAAATATACATTTGACTAAATAAATACAAATCTACTCCAAACCGTACCCCAAAATGATAACACCAGTGGGAAATGCATTAAACTATCAGTTACACATGAACTACTCCCCATGTGAGTTACCAAGCTCTGGCATGTTACCAAGCACAGCACTGAGGTGATCCAAATAAACTATTCATGTAGGTAGGAGATGTGGCAGAAATTAGTTTTGAGGTCAGCTTTATATCACATTTCACCATCTTATACAAGTTAGCCACAGGGTCGCACTAGTGAACTAAGTCAATATGAAGTCATCGGTTTGCCCTCAGTGAAGAAAGGTAAAGGGACAAATCGTCATGCCTAATTCTGAAGCAGATAATCATCCAAATGCAGTTAAAAATTTGTGAAGTAGTTTCAATATCAATAGATACCATCTCACTGCAACCCTCTCCATACAAATAAAAAATAATTAGATATTAATTCTACATGGATGCAGATTGCCAACATTTAGGATTCACACATTGTTTCTACCTCAATTATTCTTTATTCTCTGCTATTCTTATCCTCAGGAAACTTTCATTTCCAGCATTCAGACATTCAATGAAGAGTTAACCATTAATTCGTTAGGTCTGCCAGCCTGAGCAAATTTCTGCCTTGCCCAACACCATTCCTGTACAAGTTTAAAACACTTTTCAGTTTTTTTAATACAATATAGTGACAAAGTTATGAAGCATAAGTTGTTACTCTATTTACTGCACTGCAGGACAATACATCACCTGATACGGGGGCCAAAATAAAATTGGAAAATGTAACCTAAACACTAAATCATTACCTGAAACATTCAAGTACAGATCCAACAACGTCGTCTGCAAGCTCTTTTGGAAGTCTTCCAGTCACTCTTCCTATACTGAAATAGGGTACAAGATAATATATCAATTCAAATTTTTATCATCCAGTTTACTCCTCTCAACTAAGCAAATATCAATAGCATTTTGAAGACTTCAGTCATTTTAATTCATCAAATGAATCATCAAAATTGCCTGGTGTCAACTGATCTTACAGAAATAACTTGATGAAACAGAGCATCTTCTTAGCATTGAAGTAAGTAGAGTTGCTAAAGGTTTCTGCAGTTATCTCCCGTTAGTTTGGCTCAGCAGTAGCATGTTCACCATAGTCAGAAAGTTGTGGCTTCCAAGTTCGCTTGAGAACAAAGTAAATAATCTGACTGACATTACAGTGCGGTATTGAGGCAGTGCTGCAATGCACTTCCAGAAGATGGGGCCCATCTTCCAGATAAGGCAAGAAAACCAAGGCAGGCAATTCTCAAACTCAATCAGGAATTCATCTCCCATCTCTCACCAGGGACCAGGCTCAGGTCCCCATCAAGATAAACAACACACCATGCAGCAGGATTTTGACAACTCAAAGGCAGCCCCTAACCAGGAACAGTGATTTTTTGAGTGCAAGAACCTTCTCAAGCTCTAGTATCCTGCAGTTCCTCAAAGTGAGCTCTAATGACCTGCACCACAAAGCCAGAACTCTCAGTCAAGGCACAATCTTCGATGTCGGCCATCATCCAATGCACACAGTACCGCCAAGGCGAGATCCCGGTCAGCAGCAACTGCACCATTACAAGCTGGGCCCCACCCTGCCCACTCTGATTGCTACGAACAAACAAGGTTTTAGCATTTTATCTCAGCTCTTTCTCGCAAAAAGACCAATCAGGAAGCTCTAGGGACATGGTGCAAGCCATGTAGCCCTATAAGTATGAAATATGCACCAGGATGAAACAACAGATTAAATGATGAGCAGAGCCGGGTTTTGCAAAAACGCAATTGCTTCCTGCGTTCACATCATGTGACCTCCCCCACTCAAATCGTTGATGTGGGTGAGCACCCTGAGATTGGCAGTGAGCAGGAAACACACACTCTAATGGTCATCTTTTCTCGCTACTCATTTTTAAAAATTCTCAATTTATTGCTTTGACATTTTTTTTTGCTCAGCAAGTTGTTGTTTTTTTTCTTTCATATCTCAACCTTTTAATGTTGTGCCAAACCAAATCTTTCTGAAATTTGTTCATCGATCCAGAGTGATAAAAAAATTGACATGTGGTCTCTCATGCAAAAAGCTTGGACATCCCTGTTCTCGGTGGTAGAGGTCACGGTTTTGAAAGCTGCTGTCAAAGGAGTGAATATTTTTCTTCAACTCATATTTCACACAGTCAGCAATGTAGTGCAGATGTTCATAAACGGGTCTAATTTTCAACTATTTATATCCAGTTCTAGCTATTTTAACTGCTCTCATATTGCTCCTTTTTGCATCAGTGGCCTAGGTAAAAGGAGAAAGAAATGAAAAGTGCACGTGTTGATGTTGGGCTCATATATGATACACCTCATGGTCAACCTTCTAATTCTTTTTTTTTTAAACAGTAAATGTGAGCCCACTTTTCTTCCAATAAAACATTCTCTGCTTAGTCAGCAAAGCAACATTTAAACTGATTCACTAATAGCTTTAGTCAAATAACTCACCCATCCCAAACCTTTGAAGGTAGTTACTCAATGATGCCTCTTAGGCACAATTGTGAGAATCTCTCCAGGTGAGGTTAACTATTCAGAACATGTGAACAAGCCTTTGCAGTTAAAAGGCTTCACTCGAAATTTTGATTTCCTCATGTAACTGACACCTCCAGCATGTTATTCTTTTCATAGTCAAGAGGCATTTCCTGAGTGGCAAGAGATTTTGTGCATTACCTCTTCAGGCTACCTTTTTAAGTGCTGTCCACCTGCTTGAATGCAGACACTTTCTAGGTTTACCAGTCATGCTTGGAGTGGGTAAAATGGGCTTCAATTCATGGGGCACTGGCACCAGTGCTGGGGAAAGTGGGAACTATATGTTGGGAAGGCCTACATCTGAACCTTGATGGGACCAATATATTGATGAATCACAGCAATAGGTCTGAACAGAGGGCTTTAAACTAAATGGCAGGGAGACTAAGTGGCAAGGAGTCAAAATGGTCAATAATTCGGATGACAGCAATTGCTGTTTAACTTTATTGAAAGCTTCTACCTGTGGTATCTTCCAAGGCCATCTTTGGTACTTCCATAAAGGATTTCCAAGGGGGTCAGTAAGGAGAACAATTTTGGGATAAATTCCTTGTAATAATTTACTAATATACCAGGAAGGATTTTAACTCCGTGGTGTTTTTTGGAGCTGGTGCTTCCTTGATGGCCTCTACCTTGTCCTCTGCCGAATGTAAACATTTTGTATCCCCCCGATAAACCAAGTAGCTCACTTCATTTGCTTGAACAACAGTTTTCCCTCTTCAGATGCATCCAGCTCTCAAGAATCTCCTCTTCTAGGTTTGTCCGGGGATCTCATTCTGAAGTCCCCATGACCAGGATATCATCCAAGTACACCACCACTTTGGGTAACCCTTGGACTATGTTCTCCATGATCCGCTGGAAGATGGCACACACTGATGAGACCTTTGTGTGGGTTGATTGTAACATTTTTCTGGGAAGGCTTGTCTAATTCAAATTGAAAATAGGCATGGCTCATATCTAATTTAGTGAGTCTCGCCACCTGCTAACTTGGTGTACAAGTCTTGGATTCAAGGCATGTGGTATCTATCTAGCTTGAAAACCTGATTGACCTGTTAGCTTATAATCTCTACAGAGGTGGACTGATTAGTCTGTCTTAAGCGCAGGGACGACAGGCACAGCTTACCTGACTGTATTGTGCCTAGATTTTGCAGGCACCCAAATTCAGTCTCCACATTTTCCAATCGTGAGTATAGAACTGATCTTGTTCCAAAATATTTAGGTGTGGCATCAGGGTTGACCTAAATCTTCCTGGAAAACTTTGTTGTATTTGCTGATGAATTTTTTACCGGACTTGATTAGAAAATCGATGACAGAGCCAATTGTATACTGGAATCCCACATTGGTGTATGGAGAGGAGGACTAGAAGTGCCAGCAAAGGTAGAAACAGACGGACAGAGAAGGCTTGGGCTGAAGCTGCACCGGGAGGAAGCATGGCAGAAGACTGGACCTCTGGCTTGTCGACCCAGCGGTCAACGGAGCATCTGATGCAAATTATCCAGGAGGGCTTCGCCAAGCAGAAGCAGGACTGCTTGGACCCGATTAAAGAGGCAATTGCGTGGCTGGAGCTTAGATCGGATGCCCAAGATCGGGCGATCAAGAAAGTAGAGAAGGCGCTGACTGACGAGGAGGAACATCAAACAGTGGTGGAGTTGGAGGTGGGGATGCTGAGAGACCAGCAGAAAAGACTCCTGGAGGACCTAGAGAACAGGTACCACCGGCAGAACGTGAGAATCGCTGGGCTCCCGGAGGGGTCCGAAGGAATGGACGGTGAGGCATACAGGGCATGTTCGAGAAGCTGTTGGGGAATGGGGCGTTCCCCCGACCCTTGGACAGGGCTCACAGAGTGCTCGCGAGGAAGCCGCAAATGGGAGACCCCCCCCCCCAGGCCAATGGTGGTGAGATTCCACGGGTATTTGGATAAGGAGCGTATTTTACAGTAGGCCAAGCAGACAACAGCATTCTGCGGATCTATCAGGACTTGAGTGCAGAGGTGGCCAGGAGAAGAGCAGGGTTTAACCAGATACAGTCGATCTTTTGAGTTGCCTGAGGAAGCGCTGGACTTCGCAATAAGGAAAGGGCTGGTGTCGGCCTGAGAACTTTGAACTTTGCTGCAATGTTTATTTTCAAAAAAGTTACTCTTTTTTCGTTTTACAAAACATTATTTGTAATGCCTTCTGTATTGATCTGGAGCCAGTTTCAGAGCTGAGTGCGTTAAAGTTTGCATTTGCACTGTTGGGGGATGGAGGTGTGTTTGTCTAGATGCTGGATCTTTTGCTTGATCTTTTCTTTGTTTAACTGGGGGCTTTGTTTTCTCTATCAGGCAATTGTGTTGGGATTATTTTTCATTTGAATATGTATGCATGAGTGGGGTGGGCCGGGGTGGGGAGGGAACAATAGGTGGGAGAATGTCTTGCGCCGGGGCACGGACCACCAAGCTAGCTGGGCGGGCTAGCTTACGGAAGCGCAGTGGGGGGTGAGCTTATCAAAGGGGTTGATTTATTTTGTGCTGTCACTGTGTGGGCGGGGGGGGGGGGGGGGGGGGGGGAAGCCCCCCAACTAGGCTGATCACCTGGAATGTACGAGGGCTAAATGGGCCGGTCAAGAGGCCACGCGTGTTTGTGCATTTGAGAGGACTGAAGGCAGATGTGGTAATGCTGCATGAGATGCACCTTAGTGTAGCTGACCAGGTTAGATTAAGGAAAGGTTGGGTTGGGTCAGACAGGATTTTTACTCGGGACTGGACTCAAAGACAAGAGGGGTCGCGATCCTGATCAACAAGCAAGTGGTGTTTGAGGCAGGAAGAATCATTTTGAATGTGGGCACCGGTACATTATGGTCAGTGGGAAATTGGAGGGGGTGCAGGTGCAGTGTATGCGCCAAATTGGGACGATGTAAAGACAGTAACCAGCGCCCGCACTGGAGGTCAGACATGTTACTTTTAGTGGACGAGGTGGTGTGCGGGCAGTTGAGGAAATGTATTCAGAACTACCTGGAGGTCAATGACACAGGGGAAATTTTGGCAGCGGTGGGCTGGGAGGCATTGAAGGCGGTGGTTAGAGGGGAGCTGATCTCAATATGGGCCCATAGGGAGAAGGTAGATAGGGCAGAGACAATTGGTAAAGGAGATACTACAAGTTGACAGGAGGTATGCAGAGACCCCAGAGGCAGGGCTTTTAATGGAACGGCGGAGGATACAGGCGGATTTCAGCTTGTTAACCACAGGAAGGGCGGTAGAACAGCTGAGAAAGCCATTTACGAGCATGGAGAGAAGGCCAGCAGAATGCTTGCACAGCAGCTTAGAAAGATGGAGGCAGCCAGGGAGATAGGGAAAGTAAAGGATGGAGATGGGAACCTGGAGGGTGACTCAGCAGGGGTGAATAAGGCATTTAAGGAGTTTTATAGTCGGCTGTACGGGTCGGAACCCCCACCTGGGTCGGAGGGGATTAGGCAATTCCTAAGGGGGCTGAATTTCCCGGAGGTGGACGGGGAGCTGGTAGGAGGGCTGGGGGCCCAGATTGGGATCAAAGAGATAGCGGAGGAGCTGAAGGCCATGCAGTCGGGCAAAGCCCCGGGGCCGGATCGGTACTCAGTGGAGTTCTATAAAAAGTTATCTGGGATATTGGAGCTGCTGTTGATGAGGACATTCAATGAGACCATAAGACCATAAGACATAGGAGCGGAAGTAAGGCCATTCGGCCCATCGAGTCCACTCCACCATTCAATCATGGTTGATTTCAACTCCATTTACCCGCTCTCCCCATAGCCCTTAATTCCTCGAGAAATCAAGAATTTATCAATTTCTGTCTTAAAGACACTCAATGTCCCGGCCTCCACCGCCCTCTGTGGCAATGAATTCCACAGACCTACCACTCTCTGGCTGAAGAAATTTCTCAAGGGAGAGGGGGGTGCTTCCCGACGATGTCACAGGCCACGATCCTGCTGATCCTGAAGTGGGACAAGGACCCGGAGCTGTTTGGGTCCAACAGGCCGATATCCCTATTGAATGTGGACGCCAAACTGCTGGCCAAAATTTTGTCCTCTAGGATTGAAGACTGTGTTCCGGATGTGATTGGGGAGGACCAGACGGGGTTTGTCAAGGGAAGGCAGTTAATGGCCAATGTAAGAAGGTTGTTAAATGTGATCATGATGCCCCCAGAAGGTAGGGAGGTGGAACTAGTGGTCACAATGGACTCAGAGAAGGCTTTTGATCGAGTAGAATGGGAATATCTGTGGGAGGTACTGGGACATTTGGATTTGGACGGGGCTTTATTGACTGGGTCAGGTTGCTGTATCAGGCTCCTGTGGCGAGCGTACGGACAAATAGGGCCTGCTCCTGTATGTATCGGACCCAGCAGAGGGGATGTAAGAAATCATGAGGGTTCTGGGGGAATTCTCGGGGTACAAACTAAATATGGGGAAAAGTGTGATGTTTGAGATCCAGGCAAAGGGACAGGAGAGGCGACTGGGGGAACTGCCGTTTGAAGTGGTAGGGGGAAGCTTTAGGTATCTAGGCATCCAAGTGGCGCGGGAATGGGAACGATTGCACAAACTTAATCTGGCCCGACTAGTAGACCAAATGAAGGACGATTTCCGAAGATGGGACGCGCTCCCGTTGTCATTAGCTGGGAGGGTCCAGACGGTGAAGATGACGGTCCTTCCGAGATTCCTGTTTGTGTTCCAGGGTCTCCCCATATTTATTCCGCGGTCCTTTTTTAAAAATGTGTTAACAAAGTGATCACTGGCTTTGTATGGGCGGGAAAGACCCCGCGAGTAAAAAAAGGGATGCTTGAGCGGAGTCGGGGAGATGGCAGGCTGGCGTTGCCAAACCTCAATAACTACTATTGGGCGGCGAATATAGCCATGATTAAGTAGGTGATGGGGAGAGGGTCGGCACGGGAGCGTATGAAAGCGGCTTCATGTAAGGGCAACAGCTTGGGGGCGTTGATAACGGCGCCTCTGCCGTTCCCGCCGGCACGGTACTCCACCAGCCCCGTGGTGGTGGCGACCCTGAGAGTCTGGGGGCAATGGAGGAAACATGTAGGAGCAGAGGGAGGATCGGTCTGGTCTCCAATTTGTAATAATCACCGGTTTGCCTCGAGAAGGATGGACGGGGGGTTTCGGGGGATGGCAGAGGGCAGGGATTGAGAGGATGGGGGATATGTTTATAGAGGGGAGCTTTCCTAGCTTGAGGGAGCTGGAGGAGAAATTTGGATTGGCGAGGAGAAATGAATTTAGGGACCTGCAGGTGTGGGACTTCCTATGTAGGCAGGTCTCAACCTTCCCGCTCCTACCACCAAGGGGGATACAGGATAGGGTAGTTTCCAGAGTGTGGGTGGGAGAAGGGAAGGTCTCTAACATCCATAAGGAACTCATGGCGTCAGAGGATACACAGACTGAGGAGCTGAAGCGCAAGTGGGAAGAGGAGTTAGGAGGAGAGATAGAGGATGATCTCTGAGCGGATGCGTCAAGTAGAGTCAATGCGTCCATAACATGCGCCAGGATCAGCCTGATACGGCTTAAGGTCGTTCACCGGGCTCACATGACAGTGGCCCGGATGAGCAGGTTCTTTGGGGTAGAAGATAGGTGTGCAAGGTGCACGGGGGGCCAGCGAACCATGTCCACATGTTTTGGACCTGTCCAAAGCTCAGGGGATTCTGGCAGGGGTTTCCTGATGTCATGTTCCCCCGAAGTCGGAGACCTGGCTATCTGACATGGCCAGCTTTCTCTGTTTGGAGAAAATCAAGTTCGCCTTAAGAGGATCATTGTTAGGGTTCGCCCGGAGGTGGCAACCGTTCGTTGACTTCTTTGCGAAAAAATTAATCGTCAGCAGAAGGCTAGGGGTGGGGGTTAGTTTAGCTTAGAGTTGGGGGTTAATAAAGGTGGGACCTGTAAGGGAGGAAGCAGGCTTTTGCACTATGTTTATAGACTCATGTCCATTGTTTATTTTGTTGTTGTTGTGAAACCAAAAATACCTCAATAAAATGTTTATTAAAAAAAATAACATGAATCAGTTACTACTCCAATGCCACTTGTTTCCAATTGAGGCAGTCACCATAGAATTAAAATTATGTGCTGAACATGGAATAGGAATTATAAGCTGATACAGGACAACTTACTTACCCTTTTGCTGCAGACCACCTGACAATCGTATCTTTGTCCTTCAATCCAAATAGCAGTTGCTCTGGAAAAGGGTCACAAATAAAGTGAACAACAAGCAATTTGTGGAATGGAATTTCCATCGCTACATTGATTGACTATATCCCGCAATTCATTTCCACACAACCAAATGCATCTTTAAAACATATTTATTTGCTCACACAATTAGAAACTGTCATAAGCATTTCAGACACATGTAGGCATAAAAGCATCTTTTCCTTCCATGTAAAAAGTTATAGTACCAGTTCACCAATTCTTAGTGCAGTTATACTCGAAGGTGTTTACCCCTTCTATACCCAGGACAGATTTTTATCATTAAACAAACTTTAGAAATTTGACTGTTATTGTTCAGTGCATGATGGACATTAACATAAATAAGCTAAACATTCAAATTACGAAAGGGAGAACTCCAGTTTATCTGCTTGGTTTGCTGATTAAGTATGAAACTGAAAAGAAAATCAAGCAAAAGTACTAGTCCATGTTGATTGTTCATTTGGTAGTAGCGGGTGCTGCAATTGGCCTTAGCAGCTCTGTGAGAAGAGGAAAATGAGGGGTAATCATAATCCTCATCAGTATCCAATAACCTTAGCTTGCTCAGTTTGCTTGCTTGAATGTTAGAGAACAAGAACAGGTTTGGTTGTGATACCCTCTGTGACTACATTGCACATTAACTATCCAAACTCACACAAAAGTGCAATAAGGGTCATCTGCTTGCTGGTGTCAACATTTTCAAGTGAGATAGGGAGGCAATTTAATAAAAATAGGCATATAGCAACTCCAAGGGATTGAGCCAACAATTCAGAAATCTGTACAATAACAAAGGAAAAAGAATACTTAATAGGAGAAAGTACCTTTCCCTCAAATACATTTGAAAATCTTCTCTACCGAGCACCTCATTAAATAAAAAGATACTTTAGCTGCACTGTGACTGATTATATCATCAATGGTATGTTATTTCATTTCATATACATGATGTAGGAGAGATTATTTGATGTGTTCAAATTAACAGAGGTAAAATCAAATGCACGGTATTGGCATGGTCAAATCAAATTTGATCAAATCAAATTGGCAGCACGGTAGCATGGTGGTTAGCACAATTGCTTCACAGCTCCAGGGTCCCAGGTTCGATTCCCAGCTTAGGTCACTGTCTGTGTGGAGTCTGCACGTTCTCCCCGTGTGTGCGTCGGTTTCCTTCGGGTGCTCTGGTGTCCTCCCACAGTCCAAAGATGTGCAGGTTAGGTGGATTGGCCACGCTAAATTGCCCTTAGTGTCCAAAATTGCCCTTAGTGTTGGTTGGGGTTACTGGGTTATGGGGATAGGGTGGAGGTGTGGGCTTGGATAGGATGCTCTTTCAAAGAGCCGGTGCAGACTCGATGGGCCGAATGGCCTCCTTCTGCACTGTAAATTCTATGTGTTCTATAACCATGGCATACAGTATTAGTTTCCACTACATAAACAAACAAACTTCATTGTTAAGTCAGTCATGTTACTCTCCCTTTCGAATTTATCTCGGGGAAAAATACAAAACTCAACACCAACCATCAATCTTACCAAAAAATAAGCAGCAACCAGCCTACGGAATCAGCATATAACATGTAACTGCTTTTGGGTCCAAATTAAAGTCATTTCAAAGTCTCTTCAAATTAAACACTTTCGCAAAAATGGTCGACATCTCAAAAAGGTGTCATTTATTTTTTGTTTTAAAATGGTCACAGAATACAAGATGAAGCGATTGGTCAGACTTTGACATGTCACCTGCAGAAAGTCAGGTAAAATCCAGCTTTGACATGGGATGACCGAATCATGTGTCTGCTGGCTGCCGTATGCAAAATGATTTTGGATAGTCACAATCCAGTTTCTAGCCAACTGAATCCAGTCAACTAAATTGGCAATGTCACTCAAAGGTGGTAGGTTGGTTAGCCGTAAACTGTCAGAGCTCATAAACCCTCAAGCAGTTCCAAGAACTCTTCCAAGGTTTTAAGATGAATAAGCACACTATTGAATAAGACTGCAGAGAGCTTTACTGTTCATCTAACTGAGCTAATCCTGACCTTGGAGTCCATCACCATGTGCTTGAAATACATTTTCTAACACTGAATACCTACATACCTCAACTTAACAACAAATTTACACAAAAAAACTCTTCAATGTTTTTACCAATTTCTCCTTTCCTGAAAAATGTTGCTACTTGGATACAGTTCCAGCAAGGCTTCTGATATCTCAACAATAACGAGCAAGTCTGGCAGTGACTGTTTAATTAATGAGCAGTATAGCCAACCCCAAATATGATCTCACTCCACATTCACACACACAGACTAAATAAAAGGCGTCATCTAGCAATTATGAATGGAAACTCTGCCCAGTTTGTCTTTCCTCATTGAAGGGCCCTGACACTAAATGCAACATCTCTGCATCTATTCCTGCTGAGAGCAGCTAACTCAGCACAGGTTGGGTATTGAAGCTGGGATTCTCGGTCTGTATAGCTCAGCTACTCTGCTTGAAAGGACAGAGTTCCAAATGGATCCTTGCAGTTAAAGCCAATTGTCCATCAGCCTATTTTTATTCCTATTGCCTCAATCCCTCCCCCATCACCATGTCAGACATTTGCAAGCCAAAAAACAAATTAATAGAGAAAAACAAGTGTTATTACAAAATCTGTTTATTAAACTATTGTTCATTTATTCAAAAAACCTTAATCCAAGCTGTTCTGTCTAAAATGGTTGGACGTGGCAGTCCATAAGCATTTTGAACATTATATGCTTTACTCTTCATAAACACACCTACTACATTCTCTATCTCGCCAGGGATATCATATTCCTCATCATCATTATCACCCTCTGTTGTTAACTCCATTTTCTGTACAGATGAATTGTTAGTGGCTTGGCCTTGACCTGCCATTTGTAAGTTAAGTGCCAAAGACCTGCTCCCACGTTGATACCTAAAAATAAAAACAACATTTTGTATTAAAGTAAAAAGAACACATGAAGCAACAAACAAAAAAAATCAAAGACTATGAATGTGTTCATTCAGTTGTGTTTACAAATAATGTTTACAAGTAAAATTAGAAGTAAATTCTAATTTTTTTGTCTCCAACTTAAATCTTTTCTCCTTCGTCAGATAGTCTACATCTGATACTAAAGTCAAAATTCAAAGAATAAAATTGTTTTGTACTCAAAATTTGGATAAACTGTAAAAAAGGTGTTGATTCACCTTTTACTCAGTGCTATTCCTGGTGGCAAGGTAAAGTCCGCCACAGTCCAAGATGACCTCATGCTGCTTTTCCTTTGAGGGAGAGAGCTGACTGGTGGTGATTTAGCCTGAGGATCACTACATCTCAGGCGAGCGACATGGTTGACAAGGCGGGGGGCCTTCATGAATAACCTCAGCCTGTACAGGAATCAAACCCGCACTGCTGGACTCACTCATCATCACAAACCAGCTATATAGCCAACTGTGCTAAACCAACGTGAGCTAAACCCGGTGGGTACATCAAAATGAAGAACGCGAGAGAGGAATTAGAACCAAGACCAATTTCTAATCGACCATTCCATGGCATAATCAATTTTTTTTGACCTGTTGTGCAATTCAAGGACTGCATTTTTGACCAATGTATCTAGATTTGTAGGTCCACTTACCTCCACTTGGCAACCTTTGGCTTGAGAAATGTAAGGCCCAACCTTTGAATGAGTTTAATGGCTAGTTTGCGTAGGATAGTGTGATTACACTCAGGAATGTTGCGTTCATCGAGGCACTTCAATACAGGGGGAGCTAGAGGAGAAACCAATTTCTAATGAACTACAATGTGAAAATTACAGTCTGAAGCTGGTTTAACTGGAGATAAAAAAAATCCTATTTGAATATCAATCAATCACAATTCAACTTCAGGCAAATTTCTCAATGCAGGTCTAGTATTTCTATGATTTAAGCAAGCCTCGCAAGCAGCTGTAGAATTAATTTGAACCTGCCCTCTCAATTTGTTTTTTAAGAATGCCATTATAATATTTTATTTGGTAAGAAGGTATCATATGTACTGACCAAGGAGGTACGAGAACCAGATTGTCGATTTATAATGGTTAGTGGAATCTTAGAAGGGGTCTCCGTACTGGTGATAAGCATTTATGCACCAAATGCGGATGATGGGGAATTTATTAAATGAATGGTAGCTAGCATCCCGGACCTGGACTCACACAAATTGATCATGGGTGGTGATTTTAATTGTGTAATGGATCCTCAACGAGACCGGTCTTGCCCAAAAACATTAATCAACTCGGGAATGACAAAGGAACTAGGGATATTTATTGACAAGATGGGGGAGTAAAGGCTTGGAGATATAAAAATCCAGGAGGGAAAGAATTTTCAAACTTCTCCCATGTACACCAAGTATACTCTCGTATAGATTTTTTTAAAAATAGCGAATAATTCAATTCCCCAAAAATAGTTATGATGTGGAGATGCCGGCGTTGGACTGGGGTGAGCACAGTAAGAAGTCTTACAACACCAGGTTAAAGTCCAACAGGTTTGTTTCAAACACGAGCTTTCGGAGCACGGCTCCTTCTTCAGGTGAAATCTGATTTCACCTGAAGAAGGAGCCGTGCTCCGAAAGCTCGTGTTTGAAACAAACCTGTTGGACTTTAACCTGGTGTTGTAAGACTTCTTACTGTGCCCAAAAATAGTTGGCATGGAATATGGGGCGAATGTGATCTCTGATCATGCGCCACATTTGGTAGATATTAGGCAGAGAGTAGGTCAATCTCAAGGACTCTCATGGAGGATTCTACATTATTAGCTGATGAAAAGTTTTGCGGAAAAATGACTTTGCTCACAAAGGAATACATAGAAATTAACCAAAATGGGGCAGTCTCCCCTTCCACATTCTGGGAATCATTGAAAGCAGTGGTATGAGGGGAAATCATTGCATTTAAAGTACATAGGGATAAGATGAAAAGATCAAAGAGACAATAATTGATTGGTAAAATTCTGTAAGTAGATCGGTGGCACTGTGACTCCTACCAGGGAACACTTGGCAGAACGAAGAAAACTACTAGGCAAATTCAGCTTTATAGAGCAAGAAAACCAAGGGGAATTCAGCTTCATAGAGCTAGTCAGCTACTAGCACACCAATTGTGGCAAATAATACAAGTGAGGGAAGGAGGAGGAGAATTGGTAACAGCACCGGAACGTATTAATAAATAATGGGTCCGAAGTTAACACTGTTGCTTCACAGCGCCAGGATCCCAGGTTCAATTCCCGGTTTGGGTCACTGCCGGTGTGGCGCCTGCACGTTCTCCCTGTGTCTGTGTCGGTTTCCTCCGGGTTCTCCGGTTTCCTCCCACAAATCCCGAAAGACGTGTCTTTAGGCCATTTGGACATCCTGAATTCTCCCTCCGTGTACCCAAACAGGCACCAGAATGTGGCGACTAGGGGCTTTTCACAGTAACTTAATTGCAGTGTTAATGTAACTTCATTTCAGTATTAATGTAAGCCTACTTGTGACAATAAAGATTATTAAATTAGTTAATGCTTGTTGGGACAATTTATTGTAATATTCTTCCATTGCAGCATAAGTTGTGCCACAAATGTGTTAAAAAGAACTAATTTCAGAAACATTGGCAATAATCGAGGAATAGGACAGGAAATTACTGAATCCGGGAACAGAAAACTGACTAAATGAGCAAAGCTGAAAAAAATGAGTTCATTATTTCATACTCAAGAACACTTGTGTAGCACACATGGAACCTCACCTTGAATCACAAACTGCAATACAGACCCAAAATTATGCAATTTATTTTTCAGTTTGTGTTAACCTCCATAGGTCCTGCTCAAGGAGGTTCTATTAAGGGACTATCAACAGCTCGGAGCTAAATTAAAAGGCAGAATCAAAAAGGTAATAATCTCTGGATTACTGCCTGAGCCATGAGCTAATTGGCACAGGGTCAACAAGATTAAGGAGTTAAATGCATGGCTCAAAGGTTGATGTGGGAGTAATGGGTTTGAATTCATGGGACATTGGCACCAGTCCTGTGGAAAGAGGAAGCTGTTCTGATGGAACGGCCTTCATGTGAATCATGCTGAGACCAGAGTCCTAGTAAATTGCGTAATTAGGGCTGTAGATAGTGCTTTAAACTGAATGAGGGAGTTGTCAGGGAAATTAGAAAACCCAAATTAAAGGAGGAGGTGAAGTACAGGTTAGCGATGTGACAGCTGGTTACCAGAAAATAAAGGTGAGGGACAGAATGGGTGAATGAATGCCTTTATACACCATGGAATTATAGAAGGGTCAGGAAATTTATCTGTGGAACAAATTTTAAAGCTTTGTATCTAAATGCATGAAGCATTCGGAAGAAACTTAATGAGTTAACGGCGCAAATAGAAACAAAACGGAATGATTTGGTGGCGATTACTGAAATATGGTTAGAGAGAGACAAGGACTGGGAGTTCAATATCCAAGGATTATGCAGTATTTCAGAAAAATAGACTGAAAACAAAAGGAGGTGGCATAGCCCTGATGATGAGGAAAAGGATCAGTGCTGTAATGAGAAATGACGTAAGCACTGGCGATCAAAAGGTAGAATCAATCTGGGTAGAAGTAAGAAATATCAAAAGGAAAAAAAAAAGTATTTGATAGGAGTAATCTATAGGTCCCCAAACAGTACTTCTGCAGTGAGGCATAGTATAAACCAGGATGTACTGCAGGCTGTAAGAAAGGTATGGCAATAATCATGGATGATTTTAATGTGCACATACTCTAGAAGAATCAAATTGGCAAGGGTAGCCTGGCGGCAGAGTTCATTGAATGCATTAGAGATTGTTTCATGGAACAGTATTTTGGGGAATCAACCAGGGAGACGACTCTTAATTTGGTATTTTGTAATGAAGAGGGGTTAATTAATGACACCAGAGTTAAGGATCCACTGGGGAGTAGTGACCATAGTGTGGTAGAATTCAAAATTCAGTTTGGAGTTTGAGAAAGTGGAGTCTCACATATGCGTTCTGGAATGAAACAAAGGAAATTATATGGGCATGAGGACAGATTTGGTCTGAATAGAGTGGGCAGGAAGGCTAAAAGGTAGGACAGCTGTTGAGCAGTGGCAGTTGTTTAAGGGAATACTCAATTCCTCACAACTAAAATATATCCCACAGGGGAAGACATTTGGTTAAGAGGGGTAAAAAACATCCATGGCTAAACAAGGAGATCAAGGACAATATAAGGACAAAAATTAAGGTATATCATATTGCAAAGGCCAGAGACAGGTTGGAAGATTGGGAACTTTTAAACATAAACAAAGGGATACGAAAAAGTAATAAAAAGAGCCAAGGTAGATTATGAAAGAAAACTATCAAAAAGGATTGCAAAAGCTTCTACAAGTACATAAATGGGAAGAGAGTCACTAAAGTGAATGTTGATCCCTTGGAAGGTGAAACCAGAGAGTTAATGGTGGGGAACACAGAAATGGCAAAGTTGCTAAGTCAAAACTTTGCCTCAGTTTTCATTGTGGAGGACCACTCCTATAGCAACAGACAATTCAGAGGTACTAGAAAGCGAGGAACTTGGAACAATCAACATCAGTAGAGAAACGGTACTCAACGCACTGTTGGGATTGAGGGCAGACAAATCCCCCGGGCCTGATGGCCTACATCCTGGGGTGTTCAAGGAAATGGCAGCAGAGATAATGGTTCCATTGGTTGTAATATTCCACAATTCCATGGACACAGGAAAGGGTCCTGTGGATTGGAAAAGTGCAAACGGAACACCCTTATTCAAAAAGGGAGGGAAGCAGAATGTGGGAAATCACAGACCAGTTAGTTTAACATCTGTTGTTGGGAAATTGTTAGAATCAATTATCAAGGAGGTAATATCAGGACACTTGGAAAGTTAAAATGCTATCCATCGGAGTCAGCAGGGTTCTATGAAGGGCAAATCATGTTTGCCGAATTTGCGAGAGTTCTTTGAAGATGTAACAAGCAAAGTGGATAATGGGGATCCTGTAGATGTAGTATATATGGACTTCCGGAAGGTGTTTGATAAGGTGCCGCCCAGAAGGTTAATTCACAAGGTTTGATCACATGGGGTTTGGGGTAATTTATTAGCTTGGATAGAAGACTGGCTTACTGACAGAAGACAGAGGAGGGATAAATGGGTCATTTCTGGATTCAAGGTGTAAATAGTGGGGTGTCACGGGGTTCGGTCCTTGAACCCCAGCTATTTACAAACTCTATAAATGACCTATACACAGGGATAGAAGGTTTTATGCCAAATTCGTAGATGATACACAAATAGGTGGGACAATAATTTGCAATGAGGAACTAAGAACTTTACAAATGGATATGGGTTGGTAAGGAGAGTGGGCCAAAATGTGGCAGATGGAATTTAACGTGGATCAGTGTGAGGTTGTGCATTTTGGTCGGAAAAATGGGACGGCAACTTATTATCTACACGGGAAGAGACTTCTGGGTGCTCCGTTGCAGAGGGATCTGGGGGTCCTCGCTCAAGAGTTACAGAAAACTAGCATGCAGGTACAGGAGATAATAAACAAAGCAAACAATGTTGGCATTTATAGCTAGGGGAAGAGTATAATGGGAAGGAAGTGTTGTTGCAATTATGCAAGGCATTGGTGAGACCACACCTGGAGTATTGTACACAATTTTGGTCCCTTTATTTGTGGAACGATGTAGTGGCGTTGGAGGCAATTCAGAGGAGGTTCACTAGGTTTATAACAATCTTTATAATAATCTTTATTGTCACAAGTAGGCTTACATTGACACTGCAATGAAGTTATTGTGGAGAGCCCCTAGTCGCCACATTCCAGCGCCTGTTCGGGTACACAGAAGAAGCATGCCTTTCGGGACTTGTGGAAGGAAACCGGAGCACCGGGGGAAACCCATACAGACATGGGGAGAACGTGCAGAGTCCGCATAGACAATGGCCCAAGCCAGGAATCGAACCTGGAACCCTGGCGCTGTGAAGCCATAGTGCTAACCACGATGCAACCGTGCTGCCCACGGTTTATTCCAGAGATATGGGGTTTGTCATATGAAGAAAGATTGAACAGTTTAGGTCCATAATCTCTAGAGTTTAGTAAAATAAGGAGATATCAAATTGA
This sequence comes from Scyliorhinus canicula, assembly GCF_902713615.1. Taxonomy (NCBI): domain Eukaryota; kingdom Metazoa; phylum Chordata; class Chondrichthyes; order Carcharhiniformes; family Scyliorhinidae; genus Scyliorhinus; species Scyliorhinus canicula. The sequence goes on from NC_052163.1 coordinate 48,284,087, forward strand.
GGGATACAAGATGAGAAAAGATATGGATAAAGTAAACGTGGAGCGGATGCTTCTTCTTGTGGAACATTCTAGAACAAGAGGTCGCAAATTTAAAACCGAGTTGAGGAGAAACTACTTCTCCTAAAGGATTGTGGATCTGCGGAATTCACAACCACAGAGTGCGGTGGATGCTGGACAATGAGCAAGTTTAAAGGAGTTAGACAGATTTTTAATTAGTCATAGGTTGAAGGGTTATGACGAAACGGGCAGGACAGTGGAGTTATGGCCAGGATGAGATCAGCCATGATCGAATGGCAGAGCAGCGTCGATGGGCCAAATGGCCTAATTCTGCTCCTATACCTTATGAACTTATGATTACCTCCCTCATTTTAGCAAAGTGAATTCCTTATCTGATTAAATTAAAATATATGTAAAAAGTATATCGTCATACCAAAGGGTAAAAAGTCATCTCTTTTTCCATGTTTGAATAGTTGAGCCTGTGAAGAAAAGAAAAGATAATATTTTATTAACATTTTCATAGTTAAGTCCCCACCTGCTAATTAAATAGTTTTGAGAAGCAAGTAGAAGACTAGGGTTGCTGAATACTTTTTATTGGTCTTAGTGGCCCTCATTTAAACACATCGACATACTACTAACGCGTAAGGGCGGCATCGTGGCACAATGGTTAGCACTGCTGCACCAAGGACCCAGGTTCGATCCCAGCCCTGGGTCACTGTCCATTTTGAGTTTGCACATTCACCCAGTGTCTGCATGGGTCTCACCCCACAATCCAAAAAAGATGTGCAGGGTAGGTAAATTGCTAAATTGCCCCTTAATTGGAAAAAAAAAAGAATTGGGTACCCTCAGTATTTAAAAATAACTTTTTCTTGGTCTTTTGTATTAATATGATGGCGATAAGCTCATCCTTAGACAACTTGGCTTTTTCTAGACTATCAATACTAGCATTCAGCAACTGGTTAGGAGGGATTTTCTTCACAAATAAAATAATGTTGGCTTGAGAGCCATCAAAAGACAACCAAAGAACAAAGAAAAGTACAGCACAGGAACAGGCCCTTCAGCCCTCCAAGCCTGCGCCAACCATGCTGCCCGACTAAACTAAAATCTTCTACACTTCAGGGGTCCATATCCCTCTATTCCCATCCTAGTCATGTATTTGTCAAGATGGCCCTGAAACGTCACTGTCGTCCCTGCGTCCACCACCCCCTCTGGCAGCGAGTTCCAGACACCCACTACTAATGGGGAGGAGGGACAAACATTATTGTTGCTATTTGAACTACGAATTGAAGGAAATGGACTGAAAGTATCATCAACAATTTCTCTTCCATCCCCAGAAAAAACTGGCACAAAGAAAGCAACTTGCATTTGTCAGTGTACCCAAACAGGTGCCAGAGTGTGGCGACGAAGGGATTTTACAGTAAATCTTGCTATGTTAGTGTAAGCCTACTTGTGACATTAATAAAGATTATTACTTGCTACTTGTCCAATAGCATTTTAAAAACGTGAGCATACATAATACAACTTCATCCACTTTAGTATAGGCAGCTTTGTCTGTTGTATTTAATGTCACATGAAGGTTCCAGAATCAGTACACGATGCAATGCGAGTTGAAGACAAAAGTTTAGCAATCTTTCCAGTAATTTGCTCCCCTTTCTTCCTCCATGAAAGATTGAGTCCTCACTTGGGACAGCTGTTTATAAGTAAGCCCTGATATTAAATGTTGACTGATTATTTGACCACAGGGGGCATCATTTTCAGGTCTGACATTGCTTCACCCAGCAAGAGAGTGAGACACACACACACACTCTCTCTCTCTCTCTCTCGGCAGGAGTAACTTGATAGTGGCCACAAGTAGCAACCACAGACAACTTTCCTCCGTATAAGACAGGAGCGCTAGGACCAAGGATGCTGCTTTCCAAAACCAGTGTAGCTTAACCATGCACTGGCTAAACAAGCTGAAACATCAAGGAAGTTTCAAGCAGGGCTTTACAAGAAAGGCAGGATATTTGTTTGGTTTCCATCTGTCACTTCCAAGTGCCTTTCAACATTCAGTGCCAAGTTTACATGCAATTTTAACAAATACGAACAAAAATGTTTGCTAAGAAACTTGTTCACAGAAGTTGAAACAAACTATCCAAAATTTAACCACACCCAGGTAAATAGTTCAGTATAATAGGTGTTTGTAATTTGCAATGACAAACATAATTACAGGTATGGATTGGGGAAATAAAACCCAAGGCTATGCACCTGTTCTGTAAAAGAATGCAGTGCACAAGTACCATTGTTCCTCTTAAGTTGATAACTTACACAAGGTATTTCAGGACTAAAATTTCCTGATCTATAGAAATAATTAACAAAAACGTATACTCGCAAATATGCAATAAAATTATACATGGATAGTTTGTCATCTGAGTTCTGACTAGATAAATCAGCTCGGTTTTTAACTATAAAAAATGAATTTCCTTTAGGGTTAACTGTGCTAACATAGTAATGTCATTTGACACAGATCGATTTCCTGTTTTTCATGCCGGTTCAAAATATCACAATGAAATGTGATACTTCAGACGACATTAATATAACCTCTGATCATATTTAAACCAGACTATTCAGTCTCCCAATTCACCATGTGCAACACAAAAGGAATGGAGTGACCCAGTTAAATATCAATAAGCTTCCAAGACTGGTAGGAATAAGTAGATAATTAGAGAGTTCCTAATTTAGAAAAAGTGGCGCCTGGGCCAAATCTCGTGGTAACTGCTTACCATAGTCCTTACCTTAGGTGCTAATTCCTGTTTTATGTTAAACATTTAATTTTAATTCAGACAATCTCCATAAAATTGAGATGAAATGGAGGTGTACGAGTAACTGATTTGTAATAACTGATGGCAGCAGGGCTTTGGCACGCATTCCTTTTATACAAGTTCAGGTAAATGTTACATTCTTCTTCCTCGACATAAATGTACCAATCACATACAAAGATTGATGAAACAATAACATGGGTTCTTTCTTCAAAGATAAGAAAAGATACAGATAGATTTACTGGGAGGCTAAGTACATCTGATCTCTTCCCTGTTGCTTGCTGACTGTCTGTAAATCATGGGATTAATAAATCATCCAAGACCATAGGACAGAGGAGCAGAATTAGGTCACTCGGCCCATCGAGTCTTCTCTGCCATTCAATCATGGCTGTTATTTTTTTCCGCCTTCTCCCCATAACCCCTGATTCCCTTATTAATCAAGAACCTATCTATCTCTGTCTTAAAGACACTCAATGATTTGGTCTCCGCAGTCTTTTGCGGCAAATAGTTCCAAAGATTCACCACCCTCTGGCTGAAGAAATTCCTCCTCATCTGTTTTAAAGGACTGTTCCTATAGTCTGAGATTGTGTCCTCTGGTTCGAGTTTTTCCTACAAGTGGAAACATCATCTCCACGTCCACTCTATCCAGGCCTCGCAGTATCCTGTAAGTTTTAATAAGATCCCCCCTCATCCTTCTAAACTCCAACGAGATAAGACCCAGAGTCCCCAGCCGTTCCTCATACGACAAGTTCTTCATTCCAGGGATCATTCTTGTGAACCTCCTCTGGACCATTTCCAAGGCCAGCACATCCTTCCTTCGATACTCGGCCCAAGACTGCTCACAATACACCAAATGGGGTCTGACCAGAGCCTTATACAGCCTCAGAAGTACCTCCCTGATCTTGTATTCTAGCCCTCTTGACGTGAATGCGAACATTGCATTTGCCTTCTTAACTGCTGACTGAACTTGTGCGTTAACCTTAAGAGAATCGTGAACAAGGACTCCCAAGCCCCTTTGTGCTTCTGATTTCCTAAGCATTTCCCCATTTAGAAAATAGTCTATGCCTCCATTCCTCCTTCCAACATGCATAATCTCACACTTTTCCACATTGCATTCCATCTGCCACTTCATTGCCCACTCTCCAAATCCTTCTGTAGCTTCCCTGCTTCCTCAATACTACCTGTCCCTACAGATCTTTGTATCAATTGCAAACTTGGAAAAAGTGCCTTCAGTTCCTTCTTCCAGATCATTAATGTATTTTGTGAAAAGTTGTGGTCCCAGCACATACCCTGTCAAGGTAGAAAATGATTGACAGCAGCTGAAGATACACTCCCTTAAAGGTGAAAGATGCATGTCATCAGTCAACAAGGTTTTGCCTGAGGGTTTGGGAAATAGATGGTACAAGAAATTATACATCATGTCCCTTGAAGAAAACGATACTGGGAATGTAGAACTTCAGTCTGTGAAGAAACCAGGGAAGCTAGGATTGTTCTAGGAAGTTTTACTGCAGCTGCACAGGGCTTTAGTGAGATCACTTTTACAGTAGTGTAGAGTATCGGTCTCCTTATTTGAAAAAATAGATACTTGCATTAGCAGTGAAGAGATCGTTCTCGATTCATTCTTAGGGTGAGGGACTTATCTTATGAAGAAAGGTTGATCAGGTTGGGCCTATACCCAATGGAGTTTAGAAGAATGACAGGTGATCGTATTGACGCATTTAAGATCCTGAGAGGGCTTGAAAGGGTACATACTGAGAGGATGTTTGTTTACAATTGCTGGAGAAACTATGGATTTCTCCCATCTGGGAACTAAGTTCCGTGGCAGTTGCGGGAACATGGAGTGTTTCCTACTGCGGAGACCAGTGGGAAAACACACCAAATCTTCCAGTCCTTACCTCATTAATTGCACGTCCTATCTGGGTGCCATATTAAAAAGACACCAACCATCACTATTGAAGAAAACCTTCTGAAAATGAAGATGGAACTCCAGAAACATTGAGGGTGGAAGGTGAGCCCTCTCCAGGACACTGAATCTGGAGGGTCCACCTGTAGATGTTACCCCACCCCCCTCCCGCCTCCCACCCACTGCTATGGTGCATCAGGGTTGCACCCTGGAGGCAGTGTTCAGGTGTGTCCCGCATCTGCATGTCATGTTGTTCCAGACATGTTTTGCATTGGTGCATTTTCCCTCTGGTGCTGCAGAGAATCAGGGTGTGCATGGTCAGGCCTTCTGGGAGAATTCAGCCAAGCCCCTGCCTGCAGATTCAATGTTGGGCCGGGGGTGGGCTGGAGAATTCGGTGCAAGGCCCCAAAATTTGGATTCACGCCTGCATGAATTTACAGCGGAATTTTTGTCTCGTTCCCGCCATGGCGGATTGGGAAACCCGCTTGACGCCAGTGTCAAACACATTTGCATCCCTCTAATGGGATACAGATGAAGGCCCGACCACCCCAATAGGTGGAGGACTATGCATCCTCAGGCCTGCCCGGCACCGGAATGAAGTGTAAAACACCCAGTTGCATAATTAAAGAGGTCACGACCAGAAGAGTATCTTCTCCTGCTGGCCTCTGCAGCAGGATACACTCCATGTTCCCACTGGCGTGAAACACTCCACGGTCTCGCTCTTGCCACGTGACTTCGTCCCCAGATGGGAGAATTTCACCCCGGAACTTGGGGACACAGTTTAAGAATACGATGTCTATCATTTAAGATGGAGATAAGGAGAAATTGTCTCTCTCAGAGGGTTATTGGAATGTGAAATAATTTTCCCCAAAAAGCATTGAAGGCTGGGTAACTGAATTTCTTCAAAGCAGTATTAGACAGATTTTGGATAGACAAAAAAGTCAGGTTATGGAGGCAGACTGCAAAGAATAGTTGCGACTGTAAAGAAATGTGGGAAAATATGTCATTTGGACCATGGAAGTCTGGCAAAACCTGAGATGTCAAATGTAAGGGGAAAATCCCACAAAGGGTTCACAGCAAGACAAGGCGGTTGAAATACAAAAGCCTGTGGCAGCTTAAACACCAGCTTGAGGCAACTCTTTTCCAGATAAAGAAACTACAGTGAATTAAGTTTTAGTAACATATGTAGGTGTAGTTACAAAGGTAACGAAGGTTTTTAGTCACAAATATAACAAGTTTATACATTATTTTACACTTAATAGTTTACACTTTTTTTAAAAAAAGTTAAAACTAACTTTAGAAGTTAAAACCTTTTAGCAGGTAGTCAAATAAGATTTATGTCCCAATTAGGTAACAATAAAGTGCATGTGTGAAATACTGACGCCAGTTGAATGCAGAGATTCAGAGGGAACTGCTTCACTGAACACAAGTTATCATCAAATATTGGGGCTGGGAAGATAAGACTAGGATTTTGCATCAGAACATTTGCTGGTGAGGCAGGAACCAAATTTATTACCTGTCAACCAAATTTATTACCAGTCAAGCAAGATCAGATAGCACAAAGACTAAATGCAATTAGGGTCCAGTAACTAAAGGTTGTATTGGACATAAGTAGGAACAAATGTAAAAAGAAGTCACTTGTCAGCACAAGAAAGTTACTTTCAATAATGTCATGTAATCACTTGGGCTGCTAGAAGGGCAATATAAACCCTAAATCATTAGCAGCCAGAGTCAGCTCTCATAGCTGCCTTCGGTTATGGGAAGGACTGAACATGGAAAACCGAACAGAACAGCGAATCCATCAGGAGAAAACCAAAAGATAAAGAAGAGAGATTATCAAGGTAGACCAGGAAGGTCTAATCAACCGACCAGGAGTATCCACAAGCAAGATCTTTTTTACTTTTCTGTAAAGACAGTAATTTTATCATTTTAAAGAAAAAATAAATAAAATAACTTAAAAGTCGATAACCTGAAACAGTGTTTATTACATAGTTTACATTACTTACTTAGCAATGCGGGACCCAGGGTCAAAGCTACTAAGTGGAAATAGGCAGAATCTTCTATGAAGATATAGGTTATACCAGGAGATAACTTGAAACACTAGTTTGACCCGAATAGCACCTACTTAAGTCTGCACAGGAGTCAGGGAATGAAAATCCCTGTTCACCATTTAGAATATCTTGACCCTTTTTGGTACGGGGGGAAATTCGAAGAATAGTGGTGGTTTTTACTTCAAGACACAACCAGATCAGCCATCATCTTATTGAATGGCGAAGCAAGCCCGAAGAGCTGAATGGACTATTTATTTTCCCAAGTCCTATGCTCCCCTTGGACAGAGGTGGTTAAGGGAAGATTTAATGGAGCTGCTTAAAATTAAGAAGAGTTTTAACACGATATGTTAAGCAGAAACTGATTCCAATGATTGAAATGTTCAGGATCCAAAGGGCACAGATTTAGGTTAATGAACAAAAGCGCCAGAAAGAACATTAATCTTTTTTTTTATACAACAAGTTCTTATCGGGATTGCACTGCCTCAATCATGACATTCAAAAGGTAACTGGAAAGCTATTTCAAGGGTTGAGACATTATCTTTGAAAATGCAGAATATGGGACATATTTCAATATCTAGTTGTCAAATGTAGCACAATAACTTAGTACACATGCTTTTGCACCTCCCTTGGTGCCTTCCCTGAGGCACATCTTGCATATCACGTAGATTTCACATTACGCTTACAGGAGAAATTGTTTACCTGAATACTGGACTATCTTAAGTTATGGTATATGTGTCATGAGTTAATAATACCCTGCAGTGGGCATTATTTTTCAAGTGACATTTAAGTACTAAATTTAAATAACATCAAACAATTCATTGAACTCGTGAAAGTCTTAGTCTCTGTTTATTAAAAAATGCCGCATACCATCAGTGTTTAACATGAAATATTAATAGTCATTGAGCTGGTCACAGATGGACTATAGTCTATGTCTATTGACAATCAGATTCAGATCTCTACTGTTACGATCCCAGTTGGTTTTACCACTGGATGGAAAGGTCCCAGAATGGAACCCTGGCTCGAAAGACTAACGTTCACTGTGTTTTAGAAAACGTTGAGGAACAGTCACCGGACTGCCAACAAGAAAAAAAACATTTATTAAACATGAAAATTTTGACTACAACACAATACACCTTCACTCCCCCCACCCCCTTATCTTCGCAAATGTACACAGATTACACAATATATCCTGTGGCATAATGTTCTCAAATAATCACACACAGTCCTTGTAACCCAACTGTGGTCAGACAAAACGCCACACTGAAATCTAGTGGCAGACAAAACTCAATCGATCGTCTCCTCATATTCCCCCTGGATGAGTGCCACATGAGTAGGTCCAAATCCCATTCTTAAAATCTTCTTTCAAATAATGCTTCTCCTTGGCGGTTTTAGCAAAGCCCCACCCCCAAGTTTTCCAACTATCCTTTCAAATAAAGCTTACTCTCAGCTGTATTAGCATGGATCTACCTTCAGGTTTTCCAACTCTCCTTTCAGTATTACTTTCCTGCTTGTAGCAGAGCCAAGAACTGTTCACTTTCTAGCTTCAACTGCTATGAATTCAGTTAAAACTAAAGACAAAACTTTTTTTTTGGAAAGTGCCCCCTCATTGCAAAGCAACAACTCATTCTTTCTCCACGCTGATGTTTACTTTTCCCATCGTAAACTCTCTTTCAGCAAAAGAGAAACACAGTTTAAACTAATACCTAAAACCCCCCATACATACAAACACCTTTGTCTTTCCTGAATCTAATTAGAATTGGGCCCTGTCAGACACAAAAACACTAAATTTAACCACTTAAAACAACCTCTCTTTCTTTACACTATTTATTGTGCGGGTGAAGTCATTTTATACCATATGAAATGAAACATCTGACTCATTCACTACCAGCTAATATGTTTTTGGTGGTGGTGGTTGAGGGAACCATGTTGGACAATCTATCACCGAACCACAATTGGAATGCCAATCTGGATTGTGTGAATAAGTCTAATTAATTTTCTAATTCTGGAGCAAGTATGCCAAACTACATCCTTGCTCCTCATTTAATAGTCACACTTTATCGAAGTTGGAAATGTAGGAATAAAGCAAACAGACGTAAAATCAACCTGCGGCACTTTTGCATGTCAAGGAAGGGTCCAAGTGATCACCTGAGTGTTCTACTGGCGGGTATATGGACACCAAAAGAGGGAAGAGGAAAGAGAAAATAAATCAGGTTAAAGTGAAAGGGGAAACATAAAGGTACATATTTTCTTACCACCACATAATATTCATGGCCTTGTTAGACAGATTTTTGATTGGTGTGAGAGTTAAGGACAGCATACAGGCAGGAAAATGGATTTGACGCCACAATCCAAGTTGGCTTCATGGGTCAAATGGCCTATCCCAGCACTTATTCCTAATGTTAATATCATTGCAATATTTTACACAGAAAAATAAATATCCTAGAACATTCAACATTTAAATTTATCAAATTAAAACATGATCAAGTATTTACCAGAGCCTGAAGCATTCCATCTATCACAATCATGCCTTCCATTGTCTGACCAGCTTTGGATAGTGAAGTCAGCACCCAATCCAAGAAATCTGGCAATCTTTTCTGTTTAACATCTGGGCGAGTTACAAACCTGTTCAGAACAAAATAAACTCAATTAATATTTCTGAAAGTAAAAATGTATGTTTAATGACTTAAACCTTTAGTTGTATCTAAAAGATTAACTGATAACAAATCTTAAGATCATGACATCCAATTTTATATTACGTGACAAGTCAAAGAGACAAAGGAGTGTGAATTCCACAAGAGTCGACATAGCTCACGAGAGCTAGAAATATTCAAACATTATATAACAAGCTTATATACAGGTAAAGTACTTCAGTCAAACTTTGGCAATTAATACAAACAGGTTAGGTTAGACAGAAGGAGAAATATCCTTCCATGTGCGATGATCTTTTTTTTAATTTAAAGTACCCAATTCCCTTTTTTTTCCAATTAAGGGTCAATTTAGCATGGCCAATCTATCTATCCTGCACATCTTTGGGTTGTGGGGAAACATGGGGAGAAAGTGCATACTCCATATGGACAATGACCTGGAGCCGGGATCAAGCCCGGGTCCTCGGCGCTGTGAGGCAGCAGTGCCGCCAGGCCATATACTATAATCTGTATTAGTCATAAAGCTTTCTTCTCTGTAAAATACTTGAATTTATATAGCACTTTCCATCATTGCATGACCTCTCAAAGCACTTTACGGCCAAAAACAACTTAGTCACTGTTAAAATATGAGAAATGCTACAGCCAATTCATGAACAGCAGACTCCCACAAGCAGCATGTGGTAAAGACCGGATAATTGAGTTTTGTGCTGTTGATTGAGGCCAGATCACTGGGGATAGTTTCCAGCTCTTCTTCGTAATGGTACCATGTCATGTTTCACATCCACTAAATAAGTGGGACAGGATCAGTTTAATGCTTCATCTGAAAGACAGCCCCACCTACAGTACAACACTCCCTCAATACTGCACTGAGTGCTCAGTCTGGAGTGGGACTCAAACCCACAATCTTCTGACTCAGAGGCAGATGTGCTCCCAACTGAGGCACAATTCACATATAAGGAATAAGGAATAGATAGCCTCTATTCAGTCCGTCTCCCCCTGTAGCTGATAAATTTCACTACTTACAAAATCTGTAACAGTGTTTGCTGTGCTGGTACATTAAATTTGGTTCAGCTTTATTTTCAGTAGGAGGATTAAAGACATACAGTAAAACATTTTGTCTTCTGGAGTTCTCTGCCTGACGGCAAGATCTTGGTGATTATTTGTCGTCAAGTGCCATCAATTTTTACGATAGGTAGGGTGAGGAGGTTGTCTACCTCAACTGGAACTGGGATCAAGGACCATGCTGTTGATGCTAAACTGGTCCAGATGCTAGCAGTCGAGTGAACTGAGCTACCCCGACCTCAATAAAACATTTATAAACAAGGTGAAAGGTTAAGCAATATTTTTCCAGGAGATCCGTAACCTTAAAATTCATGTCTTTAATAGCAACGAAGGAATGACAAAGATGCATTGCTGTCGAACTGATACCTAAGTTGCGCAATATGTATTGTTCACATTGCCATCAGGAATGAGGCAGAAAAGTAATTATGAAACCTGTACACTATTCAGTTCGAACTGGCTTAACCAAAAGAGGCCAACGCCCACAGAAGTGAGTGTTGTTACACTTTAACATGCCTGGAAATTAATACCATATAGCAGAATTTTACTCCATTTGTTTGTTATCACCTACAGGCCCATAACACATACATTCACCAATAAGGATGCCAGATCAATTATATTGGCATGTCAATGAAAGATTGGATATAATGTTTATCTGTTGTCAATATCTTTTCCCACTAGATGGTGCTGCATAGTTATTACTGCACGGCTAAATCTACCAGGACTGATTTTTTCTGTATAAATTTAGAGTGCCCAATTCATTTTTTCCAATTAAGGGGCAATTTAGTGTGGCCAATCCACCTACCCTGCACATCTTTGGGTTGTGGGAGTGAAACCCACGCAACCATGGGGAGAATGTGCAAACTCCACGCGGACAGTGACCCAGAGCCGGGTTTGAACCTGGGACCCCAGCGCCTTGAGGCAGCAGTGCTAACCACTGCCCCACCGTGCTGCCTGATTTTAACCATGACGGTTTGACCTTTGAAACTTCGAAAAATTCTCCCTTTGAAACTTCGAAAAATTCTCCCGAAAAGGGGGCCAACAAATACACGGTGTATAAACAAAGCCGTGCAGCAACAAGGAATGTAAATACTCAAACGTGCCTCCATTGGGAGACACTGAAACACCGTATACCTCTATGTCTGAAGATGCTCTACTCTTTGTGGAGGGGGTTATTTTTAATATTTCATTTGATAAATCCAGTTCGTTCTGGTGCCTTGCAAAAGGCATTTGTGCCCAAAGAGAATAATCACTTCCCGCCAGTCTAAAAGAAATTCAAATTGTACCGAGCATATGATAATTTCTATTGAAAAAGTTCAAGCTTTTCCGTTATGTTCTACCAATCGAAAAAACATAGGAATCCATTGATCCATATTTGACTAGTTGATGCACATGTAACTCCATAAAAACTTATATTCTTGCTTGCAAATCAATCAAAATTGTGCACATTCAGATAATAACTATTCAGTTATTAACACAACTCCAAGACTCTTTTTAGAAGTGCACACAATTCCAATTGCCCTGTGTAGGCGCTTTTACCGTCCACCAGTGTCCCTGCCTCGGAATTCAGCAAACAACCACATCCCAACAAAACTAGTGCAGATCACAGCAGTCCCCAGAACCAATGTGATCAAATGTACGCACGCCAACCACAGAGCTTTTTCCATTGGATGATTTTACTGTTCACATGAAAATGCAAGAAAAATGTTAATGGCCAGGACAAAAAAAATTAACATGCTTTTTATTGTAAATTCCAAACATTGCGTCAATAAATGATTTGCTTTAAAGTTATAAATCATCTTTTGTCATACAACGTAGAGCTCGGTGGATGGAAAATTAACCTTTCAATCACATAAAAGCCCATGACAAATACTCACAACCCTGAATAATTGACTGGTGCAAACTAAGAGAGGCTTTCAGAAATAAAATCATACCTGGTAGCAATGTAAGCAATCAATGATATATCGTCCACATGATTTTTCTCCTCCCTGGACTCATCAGCAGCATCTGAACTTTTTTCCTCCTCCCTGCCCAAACCACAATGCTGCGTGAAGTTGTGCTGTTCTGCACAACACACCCATTCTCAACACCCTGGTGATGCCTACTGATAGGCCCCTTGAGATCTGTCTCGAAACTTGAAATATGTCTTCAGCATGTTGACAGCGTTTGCAATTATTCATCAGGTGGTCAAATGGCCTTCACTGTAGCACTATTTTGTTTCAATGGTTGAGTTTCTGATTGAATGTCATCAGCAAAACCTGAAGTAGGTGTCCAATGTCTCCGAGCAACCACCCCTCAAGTCTGCCAGGTCAAAAGACATCAAGCAGCAAAAAAAACATCATGATGCTACCAATATTCTGGGGTTTATCACTGATGAGAAACAGAGCTGGACTAGCCACATACATACTGTGGCTACAAGGGCAGGTCAAAGTCTGGGAATTCCACAGAGAATTACCCACCCAATCACATCCCAAAACCTATCCATCATCTACACAGCACAAGTGAGGAGTGTAATGAAATACTTTCCATTTGACTGGGTGAGTGCAGCTCCCAAGAAGCGTGATACCATCCAGGACAAAGCAGCCCACTTGACTAACACCCCATCCATCACTTCCAACATTCACTCCGTCCACCACTGATGCACTGTAGCAACTCGCTAAGGCTCTGTCGACAGCACCTGCCAAATACACAACCTCTACCACATAGAAGGACAAAGGCAGCAGATGCATTGGAACATTGTACAGGTCCATCCTGTTGAATCTCTATTTCCCCTTTCCTTCCTTTTGCTGTTATCTTTTTGATCCATGGATGCTTAATGGACATGTGTCTTTAAGTCAAGCAGCAGAGAGAATGAGGAATCCAGAAGTGACAACAGAGAACAGTCTGCTAGCTTTGGACAAAAAAACTCAGACTTTTCAGCAACAGAGAGATGAGATGGGACTCAGCTTGGTTGGCTGGCAGCCAATGAATTGGTCAAAAGGCCGTATTCTGCACGCAACAGCTAATCCTGCCTGAGGTGAATGATTTCCAGAGACCTAAGGAAAGCAGAATGGGGTCCAGGCAATATCCTCTGCCAACTCTCCAGTGTAATCACAACCTGCCTGTTGTGAGGCAACCAGGACTGCACACATATTTCAGCTGTGGCCTAACCAAGATTTTGTACAGCTCCAACATAATCTCCCTGCTCTTACAATCATTGCCATGACTGATAAAGGCATGCGTCCAGTATGCCTTAACTACCCTAATAGCCTGTCCTGCCACTTTCAGGGATCCGTCGAGGGGCACTCCAAGATCCCTCTATTCCTATGAGCTTCTTAGCGTCCTGCCATTCATTAACTTACTCCCTTGTCTTGTTACTTCTTTGAAAGTGCATCCACCATATAGTTTTCAGGGTTCCATCTACCACTGATCTGCCCATCTAAGCAGCCCATCTATATCTTCCTGCAACCCAAGACCTTCTTCCTCACTATTAACTATCCTGCCAATCTGTGTGACATCCACAAACTTATTTATCGTGCCCTTTCATCCACAACTTACTTATCACACCTTTCCACCTCCCCCGCACAATCTCAGCTATATTGCGAGCAATAAGGGACCCAGCACTGATCCCTGTAGTACGCCACTGGACACCGGCCTCCAGTCACACAAATAGTTTCCTCGTACAACCACCCTCTCTCCTACCACTAAGCCAGTTTTGGATCCAACTTGTCAAGTTACCCTGGATCCCATATGCCTTCTCTATCAGTCTCCCATGTGGGCCTTGTCAAAGGCTTTGCTGAAATCAATATTAATTACAGCAACTGTACTACCCCCATCTACAAATCCAATCATCTCCTTGAAAAAGTAAATTGTTTGTCTCACCTGAGTCCCTGACAGAGTGGAGATTAATTCTCTTCAATAGTTTCCCCTCGGAGACTTACTGGTCTGAAATTCCCTGGTTTATCTCTACCATCGTTCTTGAAAAGTGGAACCGTATTTGCTGTCCTCTACTCCTCTGTCCTCTTCCCGTGGCCACAGAGGAATTAAAATTTGGGTCAGAGCCCCTTTTACTTCCTCCCTTGCCTCTCACAGAAGCCTGGGATACAAGTCATCTTCATCAGGGGATTTGTCCACTTTTCAGCCTGCAAAAACCTCCAATACCTCTTCACTCCCCATGTCAAACTGTTCAAGAACCTCACACCAAATTCTGTACCAACATCTTCCTTCTACCGAGTGACGACAGATGCAAAGTATTCATTTCACACCCTACCAATGTTCTCCGGCTCCACACACAGGTCCCTAATGGGCCCTACTTTTTTACTGGTTATCGTCTTCCCCTTAATATACTTAGAGAATATCCTGGGATTCTCCCTAACCTTACCAGTCATGTCCCCTCTTTGCTCTCCTCTAATTGCTTTAAGTTTCTCCATGTTTTTTCTGTACTCCACTAAGGCCTCTGCTCCCTTTGTACAATGATGTGGAGATGCCGGCGTTGGACTGGGGTGAGCACAGTAAGAAGTCTTACAACACCAGGTTAAAGTCCAACAGGTTTGTTTCAAACACGAGCTTTCACGTTGGAAAAGTTGAAATCCCCCAATATCTCCTATTGTTATTATTTTAACACATCTCAGTGAGTTGTCGACATATTTACACCTCTATTGCCTGCTGATTATTTAGGGGCCTCTAATACTCTCCCAGCAATATGATTGCCCCTCTGTTATTCTTATGCTCTTCCCACAAAGCTTTATTTTAAGACCCTTCCAAGATTTTGTCGATCTTTTTTCAAATAAATTTAGAGAACCTAATTTTTTTTCCAATTAAGGGGCAATTTAGCATGACCACTCCACCTAACCTGCACATCTTTGGACACAGACACAGGAAGAATGTGCAAACCCCACACAATGACCCGGGGTCAGGATCAAACCTGGGTCCTCAGCACCTTAGCCAGCAGTGCTAACCGCTGCATCACCGTGCCACCCGATATCGTTGATCCTTATTGCAGTAACTGATTCCTTACTTAATAATGTGACAGCACCTTCGCTTTTACACCCTCCCCTGTCCTGCCTGAAGATCCGACATCCCGGAATGTTGACTTTGTTTGATTTGTCATACATACAGAAGTACAATGAAAAGTATTTTTCTGCAGCCAAGAGAACATACACAGTACGTATATAGTAGACAAAAAAGAATAACCGACAGAGTACATTGGTAAATGGTACATTTAGGGGCAGCACGGTAGCATGGTGGTTAGCATAAATGCTTCACAGCTCCAGGGTCCCAGGTTCGATTCCCGGCTGGGTCACGGTCTGTGTGGAGTCTGCACGTCCTCCCGTGTGTGCGTGGGTTTCCTCCGGGTGCTCCGGTTTCCTCCCACAGTCCAAAGATGTGCGGGTTAGGTGGATTGGCCATGCTAAATTGCCCGTAGTGTAATAGTAAGGTTAAGGGGGGGTTGTTGGATTACGGGTATAGGGTGGATACATGGGTTTGAGTAGAGTGATCATTGCTCGGCACAACATCGAGGGCCGAAGAGCCTGTTCTGTGCTGTACTGTTCTATGTTCTATGACAAAAAGTGATTGGTTATAGTGTGGAACAAGGGCCAAACAAAGCAAATACATGAGCAAGAGCAGCATAGGGTGTTATGAATCGTGTTTTTACAGGGATCCGAGGGAGAGTCGTTGAGGATTTTAGTAGTTGTGGGGAAGAAGCTGTTCCTATGTCTGGATGTGCGGGTCTTCAGACTTCTGTACCTTCTGCCTGATGGAAGGGTCTGGAAGAAGACAAAGCCTGGGTGGGAGGGATCTCTGATAATGCTGTCTGCCTTCTTGAGGCAGCGGGACGTGTATACAGAATCAATGTGGGGGTGGCAAGCTTGTGTGATTGTTGGGCTGAGTTCACCACACTCTGCATTTTCTTGTGATCTTGGGCTGAGCAGTTGCAATGCCAAGCTGTGATGCAGATGGATAGGATGCTTCTCTATGGCACATCTGTGGAAGTTTGTGACAGTCGATGCAGACATGCTGAATTTCTTTAGCTTCCATGGGAAGTAGAGACATTGTTGGGCTTCCTTGATTGTTGCATCAATGTGAGTGGGGGGGGGGGGGGGGGGGGGGTCCTACTATACTTCTTGAAGTCGATGATCAGTTTCTTGGTCTTTCCGACATTTAGAGAGAGGTTGTCTTCGAGTTACAAGTCCTACCTCTCCCTCAACCACATCTCTCTTATGGCAGCAATATCACAATTTCACATGTAAATCCATGCCCTTAACTCATCAGTCTTAATGCTCCTAGCATTAAAGTAGACGCCAACCAGCTTTGCGTTACTCGCTTGAAACTCAACATGCAGAACCCCCTCCGTCTTGGTACCTTTACTATAATGTGCTGTATCCCTTTTGTACTCACATTCTGTGTCCCCCTCCCCCTAACAAACTTGTTTAAACTCTTCCTAAACAGCACTAGCTAACCCACCAACAAGGATGTGGGTCCTATTCTAGTTCAGGTGCAGACCGTGCTGCTTGTACATGTCCCACCTTCCCCAGAAACGGTCTCAGCGATCCAGGAATCTAAAACCCTACCTCTTGGTTCAACTCAAGCCATGCTTTATCCACCCTATTTTCCTATTTCTGTACTCACTAACAGATGGGAGTAATCCAGGGGTTACAACCTTTGAGGTCCTGCCTTTTAATCTGCTGCCAAGCTCCCTGAATTCTTGATGCAAGACCTCATCCTTCATTCCACCAATATCATTGGTACCAAAGTGTACCAAGACCTCGGACTTATCACACTCCCCCTTTAGGTTGCCCTGCAGCTGTTCAGTGACATCCCTGACCCTAGGGAGGCAACTCACCATCTTGGAGTCACATCTGTGGCTAAGAAAACGTCTGTCTGTTCCCCTAACCAATGAATCCCCTATCACTCCTCCTTCCGCCCTTGTGTACAGTCAGGCTGCTTGCGGTGCCAGAAGCTTGGCTCCTACTGCACTCCCTCTAGGATCCAGTATCCTCATCGGCTTCCAGAATGAAAAGCCGTTTTGAGAGTGGGACCCCAGGACTAGCTATCTGTTTCTCTTGGACTGTTGCCTGGTAGTCACCCTTCTTTCCTCCCATTCCTTGAGCTGCAGTGTGACCTCCTCTCAAGCCTTGCTGATGTACTACAGTTTCACCAGCTGCCACTTGACTTCTGAAAAACAGCTCACTTTCTGCAGTCAGGAGCACTTCCTGCACATGTGGTCATCCAGGATGCCGATAAGGTCCATAACTTCCCACATATGATAGGTCACACATTCCACTCAACTGACCTCACCAAACTTAAACGCACTTTGTTTTACTTGCTAACTTTTCGAATTACTTAAAAGATACTCCTCTTAACTTGTCCAATTCTACTTCGGCCTACTTATCCTTGTATTACTTATTATAATTATTTACAAAAGGCGGAGATCTGTGACCACCTGCCAGCTCTCCGGAAACACTTCTATTTGGATGCACCACAAAAACACAGCATCTGACCGTATACCAAGTTTCATGGGTAATACCTCCTGCAAGATGCTGCTGCCCTGGTACAGATTTCTAAACAGTAGCCCCCGTCGTGGTCAGATTGGCCAATTAAAACTGCACTGCCAACCAAGGACTGAAGCGTCAGATTGACCCTAATCTGTTTGGGAAAACCTCCGAAATGTAGAAAATAACTTTTCAGCATAAACACTGTAAACCAACACTTACCCACTATCAGATAACTAAAATGCATTTGTTGTGATATTTCCTTCAGAATGATTTAGCCCCCTCAATTGCTACTGTGTTTGTGCTTTGCCTTCACTGGTGAATTTCAAGAAGCCAGAAAGCTATGAATGCATGCTAACATTTAAATGTCAGATGAAATATTGTACTAATTGAGCAATTAGCAGGTGCTAATAGGCACCACACACACACACATTCAATTTTCCCGCTTTCAGTGCAACGTTTTCTAGCTGCAGAAATTATTTGCATTTTTAATTTAGAAGTTGATTCACGCAAAAAAAAAAGGAACAGTCTACAAATTTTTTTTTAAAAACTGCACACGATAACCATCAACACCCGAGAGATGAGATAGGCTAACTTGCAGATACAGCCATGTCTCTCTCGAACAAAAATGTGTCTACGATATGGCGGCAGAACCCACCTTCCCATTCTGGGGAAGTAAATCTAGATAACCACTTCTACAATATACCATTAAGCTCACTATGCCTATAGAGACTGGCACCCAATATCAAATAGAAAAGAGGGGCGTTTGGTACATGATGGCCATTTACACAAACAATAACACCACTATCTCATTGATCATCATAGAATTTACAGTGCAGAAGGAGACCATTTGACCCATCGAGCCTGCACCGGCCCTTGGAAAGAGCACCCTACCCATGCCCTTGCCTCCACCCTATCCTGTAACCCATTAACACCACCTAACCTTTTGGGCACTAAGGGGCAATTTAGCACGGTCAATCCTCCTAACCTGCACATTTTTGGACAGCGGGAGGAAACTGGAGGACCCAGAGGAAACCCACGCAGACACGGGGAGAAAGTGCAAAATCCACACAGACAGTCACCCGAGGCGGAATTGAACCTGGGACGCTGGTGCTGAAGCAGCAGTGCTAGCCACTGTGCCACCCCAAGCCCATGCCTCTACCCTATCTCTGTGATGTAAAAACAATTTAACGATCAAGTCGCACAAAACTATTTCCCATGAGGAAATGGTTATAATCAGTTTAAAATCTGCAAAATCAAAAAGCAAAACATTGCAGGTGCTGGAAATAAAAACGGAAGATCACAAGAAATAGGAGGAGTAGGCCATTTGGCCCCTTGAGCCTGTTCTGTCATTCAATGAGATCATGGCTGATCTGATCGTGGCCTTAGCTGCATGTTCTGCCTGCCCCTCAATCTGAAATAAAAACAGACGCTGCTGGAAATACTCAGCAATTCTGGCAATGTGTGTGAATGGAGAAACAGAGCTCATGTTTTAGATCGAGCCCTTTCATCAGAACTGAGAAAAGTAAGAAATGCAAAATTGAAAACATCTGTAAGCCCCTGAATAATAGGATGAGGATGAAGATGAAGATGAAGATGAAGATGAAGATGAAGATGAAGAAATTAGGAATTTGTACTGTGTCATTAATTTCTGGATGTCAAGTGTTTGATGAAGAATTCAAATACCTTCAGCAACTGCAAGCATACTAGATTTCACATGCTAAACTAGCTCCTGTTGCGTACTTTGCACTCCTTCAGAATATTGGAAGCGAGAGACTGAAGAGGTTTGGCAAAACACTATCTTTCCATCTTATTGGTGTTCAGGTAATGTGTTGAGATTCAACTCACATGATTATTATAACATAACTACTATTAATCATCTAAAACATATAT
Source organism: Scyliorhinus canicula (assembly GCF_902713615.1). Classification (NCBI taxonomy): domain Eukaryota; kingdom Metazoa; phylum Chordata; class Chondrichthyes; order Carcharhiniformes; family Scyliorhinidae; genus Scyliorhinus; species Scyliorhinus canicula. Next base: position 48,303,905 of record NC_052163.1, read on the forward strand.
ACATTACAATGTAATTTTCTTCCCATTCCTTCTGTTCCCTTATTCTACAGCCCTTTCAGACAAGCTATCCTTTCTGTAACAGAACACAAGGTGGCGACTTGTAAGCCCAGCACCATTGACACTATCAAATTGTCAAGGCACAAGAGGAAGAAATGACTTCTGCAATTCCACATTCTACCACTGTGTGGCAGATCTCACCAGTCCACATAATTTACACCATCACGTCCTAAACCGTGCCTTCGATATAATTCCAACATTTGTCTTATACCTAAGATCTGTCAGGAAATATAACGAATCTTCAAAACTTTGTTGCAACGTTATATAGTAAATTAAAAATACAAAGTTTCTGAAAACTAACGGCCATTAGGGTGACGATTGTCACATTAAATTGGTTAGATTATTAAGTCCTAAATTAAAGTGAAACTTATGGAAAGGGGCAGGGGCAAGTGTCAGATTTCACAAAGCCACCATTGGAAAACAAACAATAAACACATTTAAATCCTTCCGAGTGGTCCATAAATTTAAAAAAGGTTTAATAGTGGGCTTCTTAGTTGCAGTGTGCATTCCTTTGCACCTTAGCCACATATTCCTCCTCCACATCTTCTCTACATGTATGAGAATGCCGAATGGTCACCAGCGCATTAGCCCAAATACTGCCTCGTTATCAGGACTGTCACTGAAAACCCTTGACAATATATAAGTCAGTGGAATACTGTGGATCTTCTTCGAGCTTTTCGGCAAATTTAATGCCATTGTTGGCCCTTGATCAGGATGTTTTGGTACTGTTTCAGTCACAGAAAGCCACACACCCTTTTTACTGCAACAGGAGGAAGAATCCATATACATAACAGAATGGAGATGGTAAACCTGTTCATAATGATATTCCACATATTTTATGGAATAGAGAAATGAGTAAGTAACCCCCATCTCCTGTCACACCAGCATCCACTGGTGAAAATTAAAGTTAAGTGCAAGGTGATGTGATAGGATTTCATCTGAATATGCCAGCTTTCTCACTCAACGAGTAGGAAAACAAAGAACAAACATAAATTTTGCAAACCAACATAGCAACTAAAAAAATATTGCCGAAAAGATAAATAGTTTGTCGAAGCTGCTGCCTTGCATTCCTCAGAATAAAATGCTCCTCAGAACAGCCAAGTTACAAATGATTAGGTCAAGTTTAAACTACAGGAGAAAAGGAATGCTGATTGGTTGGCAAGCAACTCTGATTGGCTGAGGCATTGCCATGGAGAAAGCATTAGCGAAATATTGGTTCCCCAACCTCTGCAGGTTGTGTTTGCTGTTTGCTCCTACTGGTGGCTGCAATTGTCTGGAGGCTGCTGTAGCTGTTTGTATCCTTTTCTGTAGCAGAAAGAAGGACAATTTTTTCTAAGATACCTGGGTCCTGGAACATCAGGCTCAAGTGGAAGTACGAGTCCAGAAGGCAATCCGGTTTGAAGCAAGAAGACACTGCGGGACCTGATGTGCCACATTGATTTAAATGGGCTACCTGCTGACACATTTGCAGATTACTGATGCTTTTGCTGCTGATGTGTGAGTGCTGCATACAATCGGCATGTCACCGTGGGTTAAACACACTGGAAGTCACGGATGTTTAACTGCACCTTGAGCACCAGTGGAACATCTGGATGCCAGAATTTGATTCCGATGAGATTGGGCCGTGTGTGAGAGCCTGCACAGCTGCGACTCCTGGACGGGGAATGACACTGATACATGGAACAAGTAACATATTGATGGACAGATCATTTCTACAACAAAGTTCTCGACATGATAACACATTCTTGGGCTTATCCTCTGTTCCTGTTGAGGAATCTACAAGATGTGATACTGTGTTTGGTTTTTTTTGTGTGAAAATGAGCTTTGCATTGGTACCAATATGGAATGGCGACATTTCCTTGTTGTTTAATGGTTAGTGTGATATGTGGAATATTATGTAGCTGATTTTCAAATTTTTGTTATTGTTGACTGTTTAATAAAATATTCTCAAGACTCAAGGCTTGGACATGTTCGCGGAGAATGGATCCCTGTGCATGAATGTATGTTACTTTAGAGGACTTCCGGTGATGGCAGGTGGGAGGCAGCCACGCGTTGGAGGGCTCCCATTCAGGAACGGCATTGTCGGGGATTGACGCCCGGTCCTAGGGGCAGCGAAGGCGGTGAAGGCCAGGAGAAAGCACAGGGAAGGGGTATGTCGAGGACCAGTAAAAAAAAAAAACAGCTGTGAAAACAGCTGAAAGTCCATCGAGGAGTAGCAATGTCACCGCGGGGTCACCAAGGCAAATGGAGGCTGGAGCACCAGGGGAGGCCGCATTGCTTACGGCTGAAGAAATAACTAAGGTGATGGCTGCAGAATTCGAAAGGCAGTTTACTAAATATATGGAGACAATGAGGAAGGAGATGAGGGAGGTTTTGAGTGTGTTGGTGGAGGAGGCGATTTCCCCGGTGACGACGGCGGTGGCGAGCGCAGTGGCGGAGGTGCGGAAGCAAGGGGAGGTGTTGAAGGAAGTGGAGGAGACATTATTGCAGCATGGTGATCAACTTACCTCGATGGGGAAGGAGATGCAGGTGATGGAGATTAACAAGGACCTGCGAGGAAAAATGGAAGACCTGGAAAACAGATCCAGGCGACAGAATTTGAGGATTGTGGGGCTGCCCAAAGGAGTTGAAGGGCCGACGCCGACTGAGTATTTTGCCGCGATGCTGGCGAAACTATTGGGGGAGGGGGAGGATCCCTCCCGATATGAACTGGATTGGGCTCATTGGTCGTGGAGGCCTGTACCAAAGGTGAGTGAGCCGCCAAGGGAAGTGACTCTGTGCTTCCGTAGGTACAGTGTGAAGGAGAAGGTCCTGTGCTGGGCCAAGCAGAAGCAGGTGGGCAGTGGGCTGGAGCTGGTATACGTGTATACCAGTACTTTACAGTGGAGCTGGCGAGGAGGCGGGCTGATTTCAACCGGGTGAAGAGGGCACTGTACATTAGCAAGGTGCAGTGCGGCATTGTATATCCAGTGAAGCTGACGGTGATTTATAAGCTCAAGGACTTCTATTTTGGAACGGTGGAAGCAGCGGAGGAGTTTGCGAAGGCAGAAGGACTGTGGCAGAACTGAGAAATTGAGAAATGGCCATGTGCCGATATAACCTCATTACTGTATTTTCTTTTTTTTTTATTGTTTCACTGCGTGCGGGTGTATGAGCTAAAGGGGCCGATGTATATTTTTGGACAAGGGAAGTGATGGGACTTTCCCTCGAAGTGAGGGCTCTTTGGGGTGTAGGTGGATATGTGGGGTTTGTGTGCTAAAAGGGGATTTCTGGGCTTTTCTAGGGCCGGGCAAGGGGGAAAGGGACTGGGCGGGGGCCTCCACGCTGGCCGATTTAAGCCGGCCAGTGAACGGGAGGTGGGGGGAGGGGCTGCGGCCATCGGAGCCTGGCAGAACAGGGTCCGAGTGGTCTAGCCGGGGTGGAAAGTTGGGGGGAAGGAACTACGGTTGGGGGAAGGCGTTTTACAAGAGGCAGTGGACGGGAGGAGTTGGGGAGGGGGGGGTTACAACTCTTGGGTATCATGTACGCACTCTTTCAGAGGTTGGACAGGGGGAGTTGACTCTATGGTGACCATGGGCGGTCCCGGACTCCTTTTTCTTTTTCTCCTTTGTTTTTTGTTTCCACCGTGGGAGGGTTTGTTTTATTGAATGCATATATTGACAGGTGGGCCATTGTTTGGGGTGGTGGGAGGATGGGACCGTTGTTATTGTTAAGGGGATTGATTTTGTATTTGTTACCATTTACTGTTTGTGTGTGGGGTGTAAATTTTGAAGGAAAATGTGAAAATGGAGAATTAAAACATTTATTTAAAAAAATGAATGTAAGTCAATTCTAGTAAGTGTAAATGAGCCACATTATGTGTTCGACTGGTTATCCTAAATTGGTCGTTTGTGTAGCTATTAGCATACTCAGGATTGTTCAGCAAGTGCTGCCAAATGGAGTAATCACATCTAACAGTCAGCATTTTCTTTTTTTTTTTAAAACAAAGTGTGGGCTGCTGGTTGAGTACGGTCCACGCTCTGCCTTGGAAAAAAAAAAACTGTTCCATCTCTTTGCTCAGTGTCAGACCATTGCGCACAGTGGGACGGCAACTGAGCTGGTCCAATTCTCATAAAGGCAATGAGTTCTTATATCAGTGTGATGATTCTTCAAATGTTGGCTCCTCATCATAACAAGTAATGTGCTTCCCCATTACTACACACTTAATTTTCGTAAGTTGAAAATAGAAAATTGTCATGCATTCTGAAGCACTACTAAATAGGAGTACTTGAATACACTTACTTGGATACGAGAACAGCAGCAGCATCTCTTGCTTTGTCACTGACTGTCAGGTAAGACTAGAATAAAAACAAATTTCCATCAATCATTGGAAATGTCACACAACATGCCAGAAGTAATGAATAGGAAGAAATTTCTAATCTCTGCTGTATCTGACGAGAAACACAGGGCTACAGAGATGGGTATTTTTGGTGTGAACACCGAGGAACATCATCATGAAGTTGTGAATGCAACATAGTATTAATCCTATTTTCCACACTCCAATCCTGGAAGAGTTAGAAACTGGCATCTTCGAATAATATGGAAACCGACAATCTGTGAATACCTCATAACCACTTTTTCGGTGTGAATCTTGACAGTAATGCAACAACCTAGCCAATTTACACCCAAACTCTTTTTTTCTAACCAGGTTACTAAATAGTAATCTGTTTCAATAAGAACACTGCTTGCCTTTTTGTCATAGTCAGTGGGCATAAAAGATGGCCCAACACAAGAAGCAGGAAATTCACTTGGCCAACAATCTGGCCAACCATCAACACCACCAAAGACAAATTGGTCATTCATTATTTGCTCTGTGCACAAATTTGGGTTACCTACATAATCACAACAATTAAACTATGAAGTAAATTATTGGTCTTGAAGAAGTGCAAGTAACAATGTTAATTCACAACTTGATGTTTCCCCCTATTCCTCTGGTAGCTTCTCATCATCATGCATCCAACCCTCTTCTGGCCCTTTCCTTTAAATTGTTCATCACTATCACCTCATCGGCTGCAAGTTGACATGCCACACCATATCCTTCCTTCATTAAGCTTCTACATCAAGCAGCTTATCATTTTCAATGACTTCCACCTTTACTCCAACTCAAGTAGTTATCCTCTAAATTAACCACCGTCCTGCCATCCCTCACATTACCCATTCTTCACAAAATCTCCATCCCTTTTTGTTACCCTATTTCAGATATATCCCATGACCTCATATTCTAGCAGGTCATCTTTGACATTTCCTAATCTCTCTCACAACCCACACACCCAAACATTTCTATGATACCATAACTTGTAACATCTAGTCATATAAAAGCTCACAGGAGCCTACACCTTGTGCTCAAATTCAAAAATCCCTTGCCTCTGACCTCCACACAGCAGGAATTCACTGTTTTTGACCTGCTGAACCAACATTTCAGGTCAATCCTTGGTGCCCTTCATCGCAGCGAAACTATTTACCTCCACGTCTGACCATTGTACAGTTCTAATCTTCATTCCCTCAAAGCTGAAGAGCACAAACTGGAACACATCTACCACACAGCTTTGGTATCTATTAAACAGTTCTGGCTTGACCATGTCACGCACTGTGATACTTCACTCTCCTCAGCCAAACCGTCTGGATCAACTGGAGTGCAAGGATAGTCCCGGGTGCCTTTTTCAACAACTTACTGCTCTTAAACCCCTCTCTCCTTTTCCCTCCAACATCATCCAAAGCATCAAGTGTGAGGAACTCGCTGCCTCTTCGTCCCACCCATCTCTTTGCTCCCTCTGTTAATTGAATCCCAAGCCAGATGGTGAAGTATGAAACTAGATGCAAATTATTTTCTTGATAATAGGTTTACCTATTGACTACAGCATTGCATAGGGGTCTGCATTCTATCTACTTCAGTTTCTCAGAAGATTCTCTTTGTGAGTGTGGTAGGTACTTAATTAAATAACCTTTCACTTGCGTATCTTAACAATACAATAACATAGCACAACACCTAGACCGTAGCTTCCCCACCACTCTGGTCCTGAATTAATTTCCCCCCTTTTGCAGCAACCACTCCACCCCATCAACCATTCAGCACCTTACCCTCTCCAAGCTCATCACATCTATTATGCCCACCTCCTGCACCCTGGATCCCCTTCCACTACCATGCTCTTGATGTTATTGTCAACAGTGAGAGTACAATCAATACCATGTTTCCCCAGCATCGAGTTCTTTTGAACTTTGCTTGCACAACTGCATTCCCACCAATGCAACCCCAGCCGGAACATTGAGAAATAGCTTTTCATCCCTTCTTGCACTTGTCATTTCCCAAATCCACCCTCCAAATTCAAAGATATATCCTAACCATTGACCGTGCACCCCCCCCCCCCCCCCCCCCCCCCCCCCCCCCCCCCACCCAAACATCTCCCCAACCACCTCCATGAACCACAATCTATTCCAGAGACAAATATCAGCTTGCTTTTGTACATTGAGGATATCGACCGCTCAAACACCTCTCTTGAGCCCTTAACTGTTAAACGTCTGGTGTCATCTCCAGTTCGATTAGTTTTTACTTTCTCGAGCCCCACAGTGGGCAGACCAAAGTCATCTTTTTCAACCACTGCCACACACTCAGCTCCCTGGTTGGTGATGACATTCGCCTCCTCAACCACTATCACACATTGAATCAGGCTGTTTGCAACCTCAGCCTTCTGCCATACTCCAAGGTAAGTTCAGACCACAAAAGATGCTCTCTAGCAGGAAAGTCACTTACCTTTGTCTCCACAACTGCTCACCTCTGTCCCTGTCTCAAACACTTCATCAAAACAGAAGTAGGCTATTTAGCCCCTTGAGTCACTTCAAGAATTTAATGAGATCATACGCAACCTCTGCCCCATATCCCTTAATGCCTTTGGTTAACAAAAATCTATCACTCACACACTTAAAATTACAATTGATCTGGAATAATTTGCTGTTGGCAGTTGAGAATTCCAAACCTCTACAAACCTTTGCACATAAATAAATGCACCATCTCCCAGCCAGAGGAACAGGTAGATAGAAAGAAACAATTGTTCCCTTTAATAACTTGAAACCAATAAAATCACCTCTTAATCTTCTCAAATCCAGGGAATACAATCTCACTTTGAGCGATTTTTTCCTCATAATTTAACCCTTGGAATTCAGGTATCATTCTGCAATGTCTAAAATTTTATTAGCGCCTTCATTCTCTCCAGATAGCCACTCAAATGGCTTTCTGACCTCGCATCCTCCACTGTCTACAAGCTGCAGCTTGTCCAAATCTCTGCTCCACATATCTGTCATGCACTAAGTCCCATTATCCATCACCTCAGTTCTCATCGTCTTACCGGCACCGCAACCCAAGTTTAAAATCCTTAAATGCATCCATGGCCTGTTCCTCCCCTCTGCATTTAGATTATTTACATAAAGAAGCAATAGCAGGATTTAAGCACTGACCATTGCCCTGCTCCACTCCTCCAATCCCAAACTGCACCGGAGCACTCTCGTTTCCTATCATTCAAATCCAATTTCAGGGGCAGCACGGTGGCACAGTGGTTAGCATTGCTGCCTACGGCACTGAGGACCCGGGTTCGAATCCCAGCCCTGGGTCACTGTCCGTGTGGAGTTTGCACATTCTCCCCGTGTTTGCGTGGGTTTCACCCCCACAACCCAAAGATGTGCACGGTAGGTGGATTGGCCAGGCTAAATTGCCCCTTAATTGGAAAAAATAATTGGGTACTCTAAAGTTATAAAAAAAAAAGAAAAAAAAATCCAATTTCAGATCCATTTACACATTCTGCCCATTTAAGTTTCCACTCTTCATGGCTTTGTCAATTTGTCCTACTATTTTCAACAATGTGTGTGTCTGTAGTAAAAGACAGTTCCTCGTCCATATTTAGTTTCTTGCCGAAACCCCCTCCTTCAATAATGAACCTTCCTATTGAGGTAACACATTCTTCATCCTTTTGATAGGATGGAGACCAGAAGTGCACCAATACTCTCCAAGTGTGGTCAAACAAATGTAACATTAGTTTCCTGTTTTTTAAATTCTGTTCCTCTCGAAGAGAAACCTCAGTTGCAACTTGAAACAAATATAAAACAGACAATTAAACATTGCAGAGAATCACATCACTTACCTTTGCCACATTCAAAATCCGATCCATAGTTGGTGTCCTAGATTGTTCTACCAGTGTCGAGGTGTTACCATCAAGTCGTGCCATATCGAATGGGAGTAAACAGGTCATGGATAACCACAATAAAAGTATGTAACGAGTCTCCCATGTCTGAAATACACAAAGCAAGGTACCATTACAATCTCTAAAATGCCTTGGAACATGAAAGAACACCATCCAGGAAGCTATCAGTGAATTTATGATTAATGCCAGTAAGTCGAGTGTTCATTTATTTATACCCAATTAGCTCAGGCACTTCCAAATAGACTGTATTCTGGATTAGGCTACAAACATGGGGGCTGGTTTAGCTCAGGGGGCTAGACATCTGGTTTGTGATGCAGAACAAGGCCAGCACTGCGGGTTCAATTCCCGTACCAGCTGAGAATTCCCATTGTCCCTCCGTGTACCAGAACAGGCGCCAGGATGTGACGTCTAGGGGCTTTTCACAGTAACTTCATTGCAGTGTTAATGTAAGCCTACTTGTGACAATAAATATTATTTATTTATTTTGTTTATTTAACAGTAGCACTGGTGCTTCACAGCTCCCAGGTTTGATTCCGGCTTGGATCACTCTCTGTGCGGAGTCTGCTCGGTCTCCCGGTGTCTGCGTGGGTTTCCTCCAGGTGCTCCGGTTTCCTCCCACAAGTCCCGAAAGATGTGCTGGGAGGTAATTTGAACATTCTGAATTCTCGGTGTACCCAAACAGGCTTTTCACAGTAATTTCATTGCAGTGTTAATGTAAGCCTAATTGTGACAATAAAGATTATTAAAAATTAAACTGCAATCTCTGCAATCATTCCAACACTGGGGGGAAAATCAGAAACGAACACACAAGGCCTCCAAACATGTTCATTTTCAAAGAAAACGTACAGCAGGTTCAATGAGAGGATATTGGTCAAAACCAGATGGGAGCTTTTGTCCCCCTGACTGCAACAATGGCTGAGCAATTATTATTTTTTTAGAAAATATTTTATTGAGGCATTTAGAATTTTAACATTTTAAACAGAGATCCAACACACACAAAAACCCCACAATAACAACCCAACCCCCCCCCCCCCACCCCCCCCCCAAGCCTAGACCCTAACTAACCATACATTAGATTCCCTACCGCATTCGTCACTTCCATGCCTCCCCGCCACCACTGACGGTCAATTTTCCTTGAAGGAGTCGATGAACGACTACCACCTCGGAGCAAACACCTGTAGTAAACCCCTTAAGTCGAACATAATTTTCTCTAGCCTATGAAACCCTGTCACTGACCCAAACACTTGACTGTTACGCTCTGAGTCCCTCCATCCCAACAAAATCTGTCTCCGGGCCACCAGGGAGGCAAAGGCCGAAACGTCACCCCCCCCCAACCCCCTCATCCCCCCAACTCTTCCTCCCATTCTCCCCCCCACTCGCCTCTTCCTCCCACCTCCAACACATCCTCCCACTTCCTCTTCACCTCCCCTATTGGGGGACCCCCTTCCCACTCCATCAATTCCTTATATATTTCCGAGACCCTCCCCTCCTTGACCCCTGCTTTTGACATCACCTTATCCTGTAGTCCCCTTAGTGGGAGGCGAGGAAAGCCTGGAACCTGCCTCTGGACAAAATCTCGCACTTGTAAGTACCGGAACCCATTCCCTCCTGACAACTCAAATTCCTCCTCTAGCTCCTCCAAGCTTGGGAAACTCTCCTCAATGAAAAGATCTCCAAATCTCTCAATCCCTGCCCGTTGCCACCTCCTGAAGCCCCCGTCCAACACCCCCAAAGCAAACCAGTGATTGTCACAGATGGGTGCCAACACTGACGCCCCATGTGCTGCCTCCATTGCCCCCACACTCAGGGCTGCCACTACCACTGGGTTTGTGGAGTACCGAGCCAGCGTGAATGGCAGAGGTGCCGTTAACAAAGCCTTCAGACTCGCACCTTTACAAGATGCCGCCTCCACTCGCTCCCACACCGACCCCTCCCCCACTACCTAGTTCCTAACCATTGATATATTAACCGCCCAGTAATAATTAATAAAGTTTGGAAGGGCCAACCCCCCCCCTCCTCACGCCCCCGCTCAAATAGGACCTTCTTCACCTGTGGGCTTTCCTAGCCCATATAAAACCCCGAGATCGCCACATTCATCTTCCTAATAAATGCCTTAGGGATGAACGTTGGAAGACACTGGAACACAAACAGCAATCTCAGGAGGACTGTCATCTTCACAGTCTGTACCCTCCCGGCCAATGACAGCGGGAGCACTCCCAGCTCCTTTGACTCATTAAAAGCCTTTACCAGAAGCAGCCCCAACGCCCGGAGAACTTTTTATAGAACTCAACCGGGTATCCGTCTGGTCCCGGGGCTTTGCCCGATTATCCGTCTGCCCGATTGAAGGCTTAAGAATTATAAACAGATCAATTAATAAAATGCTACCATAACAATAATCTCTTTCAGAGAATATACAAACATTTTATATGATGAAGGAGGTGGTATTAAGCAACAAATAGTGTTTGTCAACATGTAAAACAAGATTATCCAGACCAACGCTGCAATAGACTAAGAATGGGTGATTTCCATCAGCCAGTGAGGAAAAGAAGATGAAATATTGGAAGCAGTCCCATGCTAAGAATCTGCATAAAGACAAACCTTGTAGCTGGCTGACAATAGTGCATAAGTGTTTGAATAGTCTTCAGCCTACCATATTGCCTAGCACAAGAAGTACAAACACAAGAAACAGAACTACAGTAATATTTACTGAAAAAATACTGCTTTTCACAACCTAGAATATGTTTCAAAAGTTCAAGCTCCCCAGTTACACAGGAACAACATGAGGTTCTAGTAACAGCACTAATATAGTTGAATGCCAGTGACTATGAAGCATCAAACCATTTTAAAAGCAACAGCAGAACTTATTTCAAGCTATAACTGAGTCTAAACCACAGTCTCTATGCAAAGTGGAATTAGATTCTCAAGATCCCAACCAATATATGAAACAAGTATATCTGCCTCAAGATCAACTTGCATTTCTCATGAATGAATAGCAGTAAACTAACAGAATTGGGATTCAAGTAGGGAGCCAAATCCGTATGGCATAATGTGGAATAAAGTGCCCCCATTTATGCCTGCATTTGTCAGTAACACAATCACCACCTCTCGCTTCAAAAATACAAACTTGTCCTCGAAACTTACAGCTCCATCTCCAACCTTCCCTTCTTCTCCATTGTCTGCTCATGTGCTGTTGCCACTCAATTTTTTCCTTGAACTCAATGTTTCAATAGTTTGTCTTGTCACACTACCAAAACAGCTCTTGCCAAAATCCCAAATGGTATTTTATGTGATGACAATGATAAACTTATCCTTACTCCTTCTTCTAAACCTGTCTGCAGCCTTTGATATTCTGACCATGCCACCTTCCTCCAGTACCTCCTAACATCATGTTGAGTCGGACTGCACTTGTATGGTTCCAACCTTATCGATCTAATTGTAGCCAGAGAATGATCTGCAATGGTTTCTCTTCTTCCTTCTGTATTGATAGCTGTTGATTCCAACAGATCTATCCTTGGCACGCTCCTATATCTTACCTACATACTGCCCCTTGGCAACATCATCCAAATCATAATGTCATCATTCATATATATGTTGAAGATGCCCAGCTCTACCTTATCACCATCTCTCTCAACTCTGTTGTCTCTAAATTTTGTCTCTCAATGCCCCCTACTGGGAGAGTTGAAATTTCTCCCAATCATATCGGGAGGACTGAAACCATTGTCTTCAGTCCCCACCATACGCTTCATCCCCTAACTACCGACTCCACCCCTCTCCCTCACATTTCAGTCACCACCTTCGTAAAGGGCAATTATTGCCAGCAACGCATGAACAAACGTTTTTAGAAACGGCCACTGAAACCTCATCCATGCCCTTGTTACGTCTCAACTCCACTCCTGGCCAGTTCCCATGTTCTACCCATCAAAAACTTGGGGTCATCCAAATCCCTGCTGCCCATGCCTTTACTCACATCAAGTCCCATTCACCAATCACCCTTATATTGAGCTTTGCTGGCTCCTGATTAGCAATGCTCCCAATTTTAAAATTCTCGTGTTGTCAAATCTCTTCATGGCCTTGTTCTCCCTATCTCTGTAAACTCTTCTAGCCCAACAGATATCTAAGGTAACTGCACTCCTCTAATTCCAGCCCCTTGGAGTGTCCTTGATTTTGATAGTTCTGCCACTGGATGTCATGATGGAACTGTATAAAATGCTGGTTCGGCCACAGCTGGAATTTGCAAATTACAGGAAGAAGAAAGTAGAGAAGCAATTTATAAAAATAATCGGCAGGGTCTGAAAATTACAGCTATTAGATGGGCTGGAATTGTTTCCCTTGGAACTCAGGAGGCTGAGGCAGAAACCCTCAATTCATTTAAAAGGTAACTGGATTTGCTCCTGAAGTGCTGTAGCCTAGAAGGCTACTTCTTTGACCAAGCTTTGGTCATTTGCATTACCATCATATTATATGGTTCAGTGTCATAAAGTTGTAAAGTTTGCTTTCTAACACTGGTGAGTGAGATGGGATTTTTAGCATGTTATGGGTGCTATGTCAATAAAAATTGCTGTTGTGAAAACTTAAGCCACTATTAAAAGATGAAAATATTAAGGAAATTTTAAAAATGCAGTGGTGGAACTTATACACAGCACAGTTGCTTCACAGCTCCACGGTTCCAGGTTCAATTCCTGTCTTGGGTCACTGACAGTGTGGAGTCTGCACATCCTCCCCGTGTCTGCGTGGGTTTCCTCCGGGTGCTCCGGTTTCCTCCCACAGTCCAAAGATGTGCAGGTTAGGTGGATTTGTCATGCTAAATTGCCCTTAGTGTCCAAAAAGGTTAGGTGGGGTTACTGGGATGGGGTGGAGGCGTAGGCTTGGGTATGGTGCTCTTTTCAAGGGCCGGTGCAGACTCAATAGGCCGAATAGCCTCCTTCTGCACTGTAAATTCTATGATTCTATGATAAGACATTAGGACAGTTTCCCTCTAATTATTTAAAGGTACAGGGCAAAAAGTACATTTGCATAATTACATCTTCCTCCTTTCTTAATGATTGGTATAAATTTATCAAAATTGGGCTAGCTCCATTACTGACAATAGGCTGAGATTATGCCAGTCTGTTTGCAACCTTGGGTGTTATTTTTGATCGCTCATCACTGTGCTGTCACCTGCTACTGAAATCTTGACTATTCCGACACACTCCTGGCTGGTCTCCCATATTCTATCCTCCATTAAAAAAAAAGAGGTCATCCGAAATTTATTCCCCTTCCACCCCTGTGCTCACAGACCTACATTGGCTCGTGTTTATATGAGATATTAAAGTTCTCATCCTTGTTTTCAAATCCCTACACAGTCTCACCCTTCCCTATCTCCGTAATGCCCACCAGCCCTACGTTCCTCTAAGATATCTGCGCTTCTCTAATTCTGGTCTCTTGTGCATCTGCAATTTTAATTATTCTACCATTGCACCATATACAAGAAGCCAAAGGAAATGGGTTTGGTTACAAACAACAAGGAGGATGAGATCATCTTTTCCAGACAGACGTTCCTCAATTACACAGTATATCGAAGGGGCTTATTCTCCAATAGCAAATTAGAGGAAATTGCAGATCATAAGTAACCAAATTAGTCCGATTGCCCTGCTTTTCCCCACTTCCCCAAAGTTCTCTCCATCAACATGTTCACCACACAGAAGATGCCTGAAATTGCAGAGCTCATCAATCAGTTTACTTGCCAGCTTATTGCTCCTCCAACATTTCCCCATGTCTCCAGGATTCAGACCTCAGAGATTCAACATAACCAGTCAAAATCAATGAATGCACTATTTACAGAGCTGAAGGCTGGGGACAGGGTATAGGCCTGTCTGCAGCTTCTGCATACATTAGAACATGTTCAAACAGATGAGCTCTGCATTGATTTTAAAGTTGTCAGCTCGAGGGATAGTATAAACATGGCATTTTACATGTATGATGATAGCCACACAGGACTTGTAAAAATCTGACATTTACTCACATTATACAGACATACCTGGTTTCATTACTGTTCACTCACTCATGTCACACAATATGGTTTTGTTACTCTCCTACAATATAAATGTAAGTGTACCCTATATCATCTTAGGTTTAATGGCACCAGTCACTCCCATAAGGTGTTGAAACATATTACTTTTAAGGAAGTTGAAACACACTGTCCAACATCCAAATGTATGATAGCAGGACTCAACGGTGGGGTTACCACATGTGAAGCTTGGTTTGAATTTTTATGGTGCTTTATTTCACAATCACTTGAATGTACAGAGCAACAGTCACAATTAGTTTCACTTAGTTCAATTGGTGCAACTTATCTCCACATAATAACTACATCATGAACACAACCATCCCATTTCAATGGGGTACCTTGTCTGGCAGATTAACTCAACAGCATTATATTTGCAATCCGGTACAGCACTTCTCTGCTTCGGCTGTTTATCTTTCAAAGCCTTGTATGTCTGCACAGACTCATCTTTCAAAAAGCCAGTCTCCCATCTTGTTGTCAGTGTCTCCCACCTTAACTCCACTTTACAGATAGACAGAGATCAAAAGGGATTCTACACAGTTCGCAAGGGACATTTTCTAATTGCTAAGACAAAGTAGTGAACGATTCAGCATTTATTTGCTGGGAAACCTCGATTTGGCATTTCAACAGCCCAAGATTTTGGTGACCTTTATTTTCAACTCCTAAGGATACAGATTTCTTCCTACAAAATATATGTTAAATATCATTGCATATCGAATACTTTGTGAAAAAAACAGTCCACCAATTCCTGAACTGTGACTCTACTTACATCACAGTCTTTTGGATCTTGCTGGGTGAGCAAATTCAAGACCGGTTGTAAATCCACCACTTCATGGGGGAACAATCTCAGAAAATATTTATAACCACGCACCTGCAATGGTTAAAAAAATAATTGTTATTCCAAATATCAGCTTGCTATGTGATACATATATTTAAGAACAAAGAACAAAGAAAATTACAACACAGGAACAGGCCCTTCAGCCCTCCCAGCCTGCGCCGATCCAGATCCTTTATCTAAACCTGTCTCCTATTTTCCAAGGTCTACTTCCCTCTGTTCCCCGCCCATTCATATATCTGTCTAGATGCATCTTAAATGATGCTATCGTACCCGCCTCTACCACCTCCGCTGGCAAAGCGTTCCAGGCACCCACCACCCTCTGCGTAAAAAACTTTCCACGCGCATCTCCCTTAAACTTCCCCCTTCTCACCTTGAAATCGTGACCCCTTGTAATTGACACCCCCAATCTTGGAAAAAGCTTGTTGCTATCCACCATGTCCATACCTCTCATAATTTTGTAGACCTCAATCAGGTCCCCCCTCAACCTCCGTCTTTCCAACAAAAACAATCCTAATCTACTCAACCTTTCTTCATAGCTAGCACCCTCCATACCAGGCACCATCCTGGTGAACCTCCTCTGCACCCTCTCTAAAGCATCCACATCCTTCTGGTAATGTGGCGACCAGAACTGCACGCAGTATTCCAAATGTGGCCTAACCAAAGTCCTATACAACTGTAACATGACCTGCCGACTCTTGTACTCAATACCCCGTCCGATGAAGGCAAGCATGCTGTATGCCTTCTTGACCACTCTATCAACCTGCATTGCCACCTTCAGGGTACAATGGACCTGAACTCCCAGATCTCTCTGTACATCAATTTTCTCCAGGACTCTTCCATTGACCATATATTCCGCTCTTGAATTAGATCTTCCAAAATGCATCACCTCGCATTTGCCTGGATTGAACTCCATCTGCCATTTCTCTGCCCAACTCTCCAATCTATCTATATTTTGCTGTATTCTCTGACAGTCCTCCTCGCTATCTCCAATCCACCAATCTTAGTATCATCTGCAAACTTGCTAATCAGACCACCTATACCTTCCTCCAGATCATTTATGTATATCAAAAACAACAGTGGTCCAAGCACGGATCCCTGTGGAACACCACTAGTCACCCTTCTCCATTTTGAGACACTCCCTTCCACCACTACTCTCTGTCTCCTGTTGCCCAGCCAGTTCTTTATCCATCTAGCTAGTACACCCTGAACCCCACACGACTTCACTTTTTCCATCAACCTGCCATGGAATACTTTACCAAACACCTTACTGAAGTCCATGTATATGACATCTACAGCCCTTCCCTCATCAATTAACTTTGTCACTTCCTCAAAGAATTCTTTTAGGTTTGTAAGACATGAACTTCCCTGCACAAAACCATGCTGCCTATCACTAATAAGTCTATTTTCTTCCAGATGTGATTAGATCCTATCCCTCAGTATCTTCTCCAACAGTTTGCCTACCACTGACGTCAAGCTCGCAGGTCTATAATTCCCTGGATTTTCCCTGCTACCCTTCTTAAAAAAGGGACAACATTAGCAATTCTCCAGTCCTCCGGGACCTCAACCGTGCTCAAGGATGCTGCAAAGATATCTGTTAAGGCCCCAGCTATTTCGACCCTCGCTTCCCTCAGTAACCTGGGATAGATCCCATCCGGTCCTGGGTACTTGTCCACCTTAATGTCTTTTAGAATACTCAAAACTTCCCCCTTCCGTATGATGACTTGATCTAGAGTATTTAAACATCCATCCCTAGCCTCAACATCCGTCATGTCCCTCTCCTTGGTGAATACCGATGCAAAGTACTCATTAAGAATCTCACCCATTTCCTCTGACTCCACGCATAAATTCCCTCTTTTGTCTTTGAGTGTGCCAATCCTTTCTCTCATTACCCTCTTGCTCCTTATATAAGAATGAAAGGCTTTCGGATTTTCCTTAACCCTGTTAGCCAAAGATATTTCATGACCCCTTTTAGCCCTCTTTATTGCGCGTTTCAGATTCGTTCTACTTTCCCAAATATTCCTCCAAAGCTTCAGCAGTTTTGAGTCGCATCGATCATATGTATGCTTCCTTTTTCATCTTAGCTAGTCTCACAATTCTACCCGTCATCCATGGTTCCCTAATCTTGCCATTTCTATCCCTTATTTTCACAGGGACATGTCTGTCCTGCACTCTAATCAACCTTTCCTTAAAAGACTCCCACATTTCAAATGTGGATTTACCTTTAAACAGCTGCTCCCAATCCACATTCCCTCGCTCCTGCTGAATTTTGTTATACTCTGCCTTTCCCCAATTTCGCACTCTTCCTTTACGACCACCCTCGTCTTTGTCCATGAGTATTCTAAAACTTACGCAATTGTAATCGCTATTCCCAAAGTAATCACCGACTGAAACTTCAAACACCTGGCTGGGATCATTCCCCAATACCAGGTCCAGTATGGCCCCTTCCCGAGTTGGACTATTTACATACTGCTCTAAAAAACTCTCCTGGATGCTCCTTACAAACTCTGCTCCATCTACGCCTCCAACACTACACGAGTCCCATTCAATGTTGGGGAAGTTAAAATCTCCCATCACAACCACCCTATTGCTCCTACATTTTTCTATAATCTGTCTGCATATTTGTACCTCTACTTCATGCTCACTTTTGGGAGGCCTGTAGTAAAGTCCCAACAATGTTACTGCATCCTTCCTATTTCTTAGCTCTACTCAAATTGCCTCAGTGCTCGAATCCTCCATAATGCCCTCCTTAATCACAGCGGTGATATCATCTCTGACTAGTAATGCAACTCCTCCATCCCTTTTACCTCCCTCTCTATCCCTCCTGAAGCATCTATACCCTGGGATATTCAGTTGCCAGTCCTGCCCTTCCCTCAACCAAGTCTCAGTGATACCAATAACATCATATTCCCAGGTACTAATCCAAGCCCTAAATTCATCTGCCTTACCTGCTACACTTCTCGCATTAAAACAAATGCACCCTTTATTGATCTGTGTAATAACACAATTTCTTCATATACCTTAAAGTGAATTTCAGAGTACCTTTGAGATGAGATAAAGGAATTTGAATGCAAGATGTACAAGAGATGAGGGAGAATGCTCATTGCGCACAATGTCCAGCAGAATGTTCAGCATCCATTCTAGAAGCAGAGTTAGAAAATAAAATTGTAAACTTATCCATCACAAAGGCAGCATATTACCATAAAACAGGTTCCTGCTAAACTGAACTTTCCTGAGACATAAAGGGTTGACATTCAAAAGAACTAAATTTGTCAATTTACGTTGAGACTTCTAAGCAACTCAGCAATAAAGATAAATAGTAACATTATATCAGTGTTCAAAATGCCTCCTGTGACATTCAGAATGCTACCTTTTGATTCTGCAGACAATCATTTCAAATCAGTTACCATTCTCCAAATATATTCACATCAGCAAATAACAGTTTTACCCATTTAAAAAAATTGTAATGCATCATGAGTGATCCTTAATGTGCCTTACTTTAAATTGAAAGGCACTTAAAGATCATAGAATCCCTACAGTGCAGAAGGAGGCTATTCGGGTACTCAGAGATCTGTGCGACTGCACGACCCTCTGAAAGAGGACCCTATTTGGGCCCAATCCACAACCCTAGCCCCTCAACCCCACCTTGGGGCAATTTAGCATAGTCAATCCACCTAACCTGCACATCTGTGCACTGCGGGAGGAAACCGGAGCACCAGAAGGAAACCCTCGCATACATGGGGAGAAAGTGCAAACTCCACACAGTCACCCGTGGTTGGAATCAAACCCTGGTCTCTGGTGCTGTGATACAGCAGTGCTACCTACTGTACCATCGTGCCACCCCTACTATTACGAAGACAAGTTAATATTCATGGCAGAAAAGCAACATCAATATAACTGAGAACTAAAAATCAAATTATGTAATTTTCTGCCCAGATCAACTTTTAGTTGGGAATAAATTAAAGTTGATTGAAGCTAATCCTCCAGGCACCATTGATGAGGCTGTGCAATTTTCACATTGAATATCAATCTGGTTGTATCTATGATATGGTGTTGTCAACTTTCATCAACAAGGCTTTTCACTGACTGAAAGAGCAGCCTTAAAGCTGGTTTTCAAACAGCAAAACTTGTTCTTTTTACAAATAAAGTCTTCCAAAGTGATGGTACCATAGGATAAGAACGCTTAATAGGAGGAGATGATAGTTAGAACATGTGGAAGTGTTTGAATGGCTCCCCCCACAACCACATCCACCGGGGCCTATCCTGCTGCCCCCCACGCTCCGGCGTGCTCCATGTAGAGACACTTTGCAGGCACAACGGGTCAAATGGTTCTCCTTCTGAGCTATAAGATTCTAAGTTGAAAACAAGTTAAAGCTACTATTTTGATCACTGTTTTTCAGATTCCAAAACATGTCTCTGGAGTCATTCAGCTCAAAATAATTGTACATCCAGTACTTGTGTTTTTTCCTGTCATTGTGACAACGTAGAATCATATAAATTTGAAGCACAGAAAAAAAAAGCCATTAATTTAATTGGACCTCTGCCAGTACATACAACAAATCCAAAGTTTTCTGTTTATGCTGGAAACTATTACATGTACCTTATACACAAACAATTGAACGTAGCCCTTTCAAACAAATATAATCTTACCCAGATGTGGGTCCAGCAGATGAGGTTGTTCCTGGTATTTATCCATTATGACTAGAACAAGGAAAGAAAATCAATTAGTGGGCAAAATAGGTTTGGTAATGCAGCATCCAGATATCAATATCATGGTAAGAAAACATGTTTTTCACAAATAGTTATCATGCTGGCCTTGCAGAACCTCCTCCCAGGTGTGATTGTGAGCTTCAGAGGTGCAAGATTGTCTGGTTATCGTCACCTTGCTGTGCACATATGGATTGCCGTGCTTCCAACATGACTGATTTGGTGATCACTCACTAATAAGTATGACTGTTCGCCTAAGGAACTCCATGTCACTGGTCATGGGTTCTGTGGGTTCCTGTTTGACTGACAAGCCTGATTACAGAGCCACATTGCCAACCGCACACTTGACAGGTGTTTCCAGGAAGTGGGATCAATCCCTGGACTCGAGATCACTGGTATTCCTATCTCAGGCTCCTTTCCCGGGCCTCCTATGGCATTGGGCGTCCTTGAAGAATTGTGTTCCTTCAATAAAGAGGTTCCAAGTAGGTCTTTCCTGAGCAAGGATCTCCCAGGCGTTGACATCGATGTTGCATTTCTTGACGTAAGCCTTTGAAGCATTTCCTTTATCCTCCTATTGTTTTGGAGCCTTTCTTAAGCAAGGCAAAGATGATTTGGTTTGACATCCTAAATACATGACGGGCCCAATGGAGTTGTTTTTGGATGATCATGGTGCTTTTGGCTCCTTCAAGGACACTGATGTCACGCCTCCCCTCCCAACTAATGTGAAGAATCAGTCTCAGACAGCCTTATTGGCACCTCTCCAGGGCCTTGAGGTGGCATCTGTATGTAGTTCAAGTTTCTAAGCCGTATAGAAGAATTGGGAGGATAACTGCCTTGACTATATGACTGCAGCACACTTCATAATTTCTTTTTTGGCTCCAGAGTGCTTTGGGACATCCTGGGGTTGGAACAGATGTTATTCGAAAAATGCAAGTCTTTCTTTCATAGATGTGTGCCAATTGAAATTATTAATTTACTGGATGGAACACCAACCAGTTCATTTCAAAGGATGAAAAACTGTCCACCATCTAGCTTGCTAAACCAAGTCTGAAAAAAAGATTGCATTTTTTTTTTTCTTTCATGGCATGTAGGCATCATTGGTACGGCCAGCATGATGCCCGACCCTAATTGCCCTTGAACGGAGTAGTTTGCTAGGCCATTTCAGAGGGCAGGTAAGGCCATGGGTCTGAAGCGAAATGTCGACCAGACCAGGCAAGAATTACATTAGTGAATCAAACATTTTTGTTTTACAACAATCAATGATTGCAATATTGATCCCCATTAATGAGACTAGCTTTCAGTTCAAGGATTTATCAATTGAATTTAAATTCCACCAGTCTTGGTGGGTTTTCACTGGGCATCCGTGAGCCGCAGTGGGCCATCAGCAGCGGCAGAATTGTATTCAACCACAATCTGCAACCTCATGGCCCAGCATATCACCCACTCTACCATTACCACCAAGCCAAGAGATTAACCCTGTTTCAATGAAGAGTGCAGGAGAGAATGCCAGGAGCAACTTCAGGCATACCGAAAAATGAGGTGGCAACCTGGTGAAGCTACAATACAGGGCTACTTGTGTGCCAAACAGCACAAGCAGCAAGTAATAGACAGAGCTGAGCAATTCCACAATGAACACATCAGATCTATGGTCCGGAGTCCTGCCACATTCAGCCATGAATAGTGGTGGATAATTAAGCAACTCACTGGAGGAGGCGGCTCCACAAATATTCCCATCCTCAATGATGGAGGAGCCCAGCACATGTGCAAAAGACAAGGCCAGGCATTCGCAACAATCTTTAGCCAGAAGTGCCAGTTGGATGATCCATCTCGCTCCTCCGGATGTCTCCAGCATCCCAGATGTCAGTCTTCAGCCAATGTGATTCACTCCACATGAAATGAAGAAATAGCTGAAGGCACTGGATACTGAAAAGGCTATAGGCCCCAGCAATAGTACTGAAGACTTGTCCTCCAGAACTTGCCACACCCCTAGATAAGCTATAGTACAGCTATAACACTGGCATCTACCCAGCAATGTGAAAAATTGCTCAGGTGTGTCCTGTACATAAGAAACAGAACAAATGCAACCCAGACAATTACTGTCCTATCAGTCTACTCTCCATCACCAGCCTCCCCGGACAGGCGCCGGAATGTGGCGACTAGGGGCTTTTCACAGTAACTTCATTGAAGCCTACTCGTGACAATAAGCAACTTTCATCATCAGCAAAGTGATGGAAGGAGTCAATCAAGTGGCACATAACTCAGCAATAGCCTGTTTGGGGAAGCTCAGTTTGGGTTCTGCCAGGCTCACTCAGCTCCTGACATCATTACAGCCTTGGTTCAAAAATGGACAAAAGAGCTGAATGCCAGAAGTGAGGCGAGAGTGACTGCCCTTGACATCAAGGCAACATTTGATTGAGTATGTCATCAAGGAGCCCAGCTAAACTAGAGTCAATGGGAATCGGGGGGAAGCTTGGGAGTTGTACCTGGCACAAAGGAAAATGGTTGTGGTGGTTGGAGGTCAATCATCTCAGCTCTAAGACATCATTGCAGGAGTTCCTCAGGGTCGTGTCCTAGGCCCAACGATCTTCAGCTGCTTCATCAATGACTCCCGTCCATCATAAAGGTCAAAAGTGGGGACATTCGCAACTCCTCTAATAATGAAGCATTCCATGTCCAAATGCAGCAAGACCTGGACAATATTCAGCTTTGGGCTGACAAGTGGCCAAGTGGCAAGTTACATTTGCGCCACAAAAGTGCCAGGCAATGGCCATCTCCTACACGAGAAGATCTAACCACCGCCTCTTGACATTCAATGGCATTAGCATCGCTGAATCCTCCACAATCAACATCCTGGGGCTTACCACTGGTCATAAACTGAACTGGACTAACCACATTAATATTGTGTCTACCAGGGCAGGTCAAAGGCTAGGAACATTGAGAGTAACTCACCTCCTGAACCCCCCCCCCCCAGCCTGTCCACCATTTTCAAGGCACAAGTCAGGAAAGTAATGGAATATTCTCCACTTGCCTAGATTAGTGCAGCTCCAACAACACTCACAAAGCTGACACCATCCAGGATAAAGCAGACTGCTAGATTGGCACCCCTTCCACAAACATTCAAACCCTCCACCACTGATGAACAGTGGCAGCCGTGTGTACCATCTACAAGATGCACTGCAGTAAAGTGCCAAGGTTCCTTAGACAGCACCTTCCAACCCACAACCACTACCATCTAGAACAGGAGTTCTCAACCTTTTTTAACCCATGGACCCCTTTTCCTCTTAATTTTTTTTTGTGGACCCCCATAGCCAGTCCACAGAAAAAAAAGCTTCTTATATGCGTGGTAAACTAATCCTTATATTTTGTCCGATGACTAAAGTCCATCTACCTTACCGTGAGGGTTGGAAACGGATTAGCGGTATTTTCGTACGTTGCCAAACTTATTCTAATATGAAAAGTAATGAAAAAAACTTTTTACTGACTAAATTGAATTAAATTACTCTAAAAATAACCAATTCATATCAAATATACACAGTTTCTAGTGATTACTGTTATAAATCATTCATTAAACTTGTCAAGGAGAAACGATGGGTGATTTTCACCTCCGTTTGTTCTAGGTAACTTTAAATTTACGACACTGTCAAATGTAAAGTTTTTTTCTTCTACTTGATTGCCATAAAAAATTCATAGCTACATGAATATTTCTACTTTTAGTATTTTTATATGGCATAAATTACTGTAAAAATTTAATTCTCAGTAATAACAATTGTTCTGAAGTAGAATTGCTCTATGGACCACTAAAATATCACCGTGGACCCCTAATTCGGTATTTTTTTGTGTGGACCCCCAGTAATGTTACATGGACCCCCAGGGTCCATGTGGACCCCAATTGAGAACCACTGATCTAGAAGGACAAGAGCAGCAGATAACTGGGGACTCTACCACCTGGAGGTTCCCCTCCAAGTCACACACTACCCTGACTTGGAAATATATCGCTGTTCCTTCACTGTTGCTGGGGCAAAACCCTGGAAGTCCCTCCGTAACAGCACAGTGGGTGTAACTTCACCTCAGTGACTATAACAGTTCAAGTAGGCAACTCACCACCACCTTGCAAAGGGCAACTAAAGATAGACAATAAATGCTGGCCTAACCAGCGACACCCACATCCCGTAAATGAATTTTTCAAAAGAGAGAATGGCTTGTTAACCGATTGTTTGAAGTCTTGATTGATGGAGGAATATTGGCAACGGCACTGGAAGAATTCAAAGCTTTTTTAAAAATAGTGCCACGGGTCATGTATTCATACAGAGTCTGTCGCAGTTTAGTTCTTGCCCAAAAAACAGGACCTCCATTCAACACTGTAGCATTCACTCAGTACTGTATTGTAACATTAGCTTCAGAATAAGCTCCAGTCGAGCTTGAATCTTGAACAGGGAACAATATTGATGGAATTTCTGGAAAGGAGGCCATCAGATTGACAGAAGCTGTACTAGGACAATAGTTCATGTGAGAAGTACAGGTTAAAACAAAACTATGTTAAAACTTTAAAGAAAATACAAGAAATCATTGATCAACAAGCTTAGTAAAATTATTTTTAAACTGGAAATCATTCAAAAGCTTAGCAATACTTGCTCAAGCTTTCATTACAATCAATTTCAGAGGATCTGATTAAAGAATTACTGGCCAGGATGTTCTTAGTCTCTGGATAGCTGGGGATCAGATGCATCCTCCCAGATGTGGTACAAGACCCGTTGGATGGCTGAACCCGAGGGCTCTGTGGGAATTGTACAGAAGTTTGAACTTCCAATGGGCAATTCCTCTGCTCCCTGGTCACCCTCCCAAAATGTCTCGAATTGAGTTAGAGTCGGAGACTTCGGACATTTCCAACTTGCCTACCCGAGTAGTCAGTCAGAAAATGTCAGTCAGTAAAATCCAAAAATCCCTTCCCTCCACAATATAATTCCCCATAAGCCCCTACTACCCTGCCAATGACTTCCCAACCCAACCACCCCGCGACAGCCTGAAACACCTCAGCCAGCTCACCCACCTTATCCACTCCACCCTCTTACCCACTTACTTAACTCGCCCCACACACACCCTCAAACCCACTTATCTTATCCACCCTACCTCCTTACACACTTTTCTTCTCTCAGTTTTTCAAAGAAGCTTTGGAGTACGTAAACATTTTACTTATTGGATAATGGCATTTAATGCTGTAAAAAGGGAGTGTGGCTTCTGTGCGGACTGGACTCTCTCCATTGCTCTCTGCTCGGTTAGTTGCACTGGGTCAGGTTCTGCAAGATCCTACATCAGAAGATTGGCCCAAAAAAAAAATCAGGGGAAGGTAATTGTGCATTTTCTGATCTGGGTGGGAAATGGGAGTTCCGATTCTGATCAGAAAATCTGGGCAATTGATTGGATGAACAAAGTCAAGCAATTACAAAATTGATGTCTTGACTGTAAGAGATTTGAGTAAAGCTGTTGGTTTATTTTCACTTCTAACCAATGCTCGAAATGCAAAGCACATATGAAAGCAAGAGTTTATTTCATTTTTGTTTATTTCATGCAGTTCAAGGCATTTGAAGAGACCTGATCATAAGGTGTTCCAATGCGTCACATCATTTGAATATCTAAATATTTCTCACTGTTCTGTGGCCTAATTAAAAAACAAACATTGCTGGCTACAGTTTGTGTGTCACATGTCCAAATGATTTGTTTTATTGATGTTAGTTGCTGGCAACATTAAATCACCAAAAATGTTTAGCATACAAATTGCACTCCTAATCATTGTAATAAAGATCCGACATTAGGTTTGCAGGCAAACATCCTTAAATCAAACACTAAGCTGCAAGTTCCTCATCAGAGACCAGCAAATAGATAAGTGTATTTAAATGTGGCAAGACATTCCCTCATTTAGTGATATTCAGTTTGAAAGTTTTAAATTCTTATCTACAAGTATATTATCAAAAGTGTGGCTGGCCCATTCATGACACGTGCCTATTCCCCAAACTCTCTTTGACCAACAATGCACATTCATCCTCATGTTACATACAAGTAACAGCTTCTGTGGCAGGGCAGGCATAATGAGATCAAAACAGCCTTATACACACAAGATAGATAAATTATGGTGCATTCAGCGACAGTGTACCTGACAGCTTTTGACGACAAGTATTTTGTGACCAATGATGTTAACAGGAGCCAAATTTGCAGGAAGTGGTTAAAAGCACAAATAGAAGAGTAACAACAGAACAGATACATAGAAATCATAAAGTAATACAGAAACTCCTGGAAATATCTAGTGTCTGTGTTGAAAAGAAGAGACAATTTTTGGGCAGATAAAATTATGTAAATGTTTAAGTGTCCAGGTTTTGAGTGGAAACAGGGTACCTATTAGACCAATTTACTCTCCAATTTTAAAGCAGCAATCACTTGTAACTACCAGTTGATTCTGATGAATTGGCAAGTTCCATCCATAATTCAGAACTGTTACTGAAGAAAGATCTATACATTTTCTTTTCAAATCTTAGAACTCCTCACCCTGTATCCCCAAGTCCACCATTTTGGGCAAAGTAGCTGTGGGATGTCAGCTTGTCTGATGTCATCTGCCCAACATACTGCTGACATAATGCTCACCATGTCACTGTTAGTTTGTGACAAGTGTAGGAAAGACAGCAAAAGTGGCAAGTAAGTAGGATTTGGGGTGAGTCATTTACTGTCTCAGGTAAGCAGGATGTAAGCTGTTGCCATTTATGGAATGTTGGAGTCATGAAACAGTCCCAACCAGGAAAACTACTTCAATGATATTTAGCAGTTGTCATCAGAACAAATGTTTGTAAGTAGGCAAAATGATTTATAAACTGGATTCTCATGAGCTGCTATCAAAGTCATTTTTTGTGATTGTGCCAGAACTGCAAAACCATTCCTTTATTTTTACATTGCAGATAACATTTAAAGCTGTACAATGTAATCTAATGCTAATGTCATGTTTACTACCACTTCTGTTTGGATGCAAAGTATTTTGAGAGTCCATCAACCCAGAACACACTAATTCCTCTGGGATATGAAGCCAGTACCAAAGCATTGATTTTGTTTCAGAAAGATTGCAAAATCCAGTCATAAACAACTATTGCCCATCTGGAAGTGTCACCAAACATCAAGAATGTGGAGCCAATAACACCCTCCACTAATCTATAAAAGGCAGTAAAGAAAAAAATTAAATCTTGATACATATGCATAATTTATCATGGTATTTTCTGACTTTTCTTAGTTGCTGGTTTCATGTGGCAGCGACGGAATCCCTGCACTAATGAGCTAAATGGCCTCCATCTATGTTGAAACAATTCTGCGATTCTCGGAAATGTTTTTTTCTGGTGTCTTATATTATGTAAACCAGTAATATTTCCTATTTCCTAATATTAGAGGAATCTAAAATAAATGAAATGAGCCGAAATATAAAGAAAACAAGCAAGGAGAACATGGAACAAGCTACGGCAGATCATAAATGGCAATGGATTTAAATAAGAGTTAAAGAACAAGAGTGTAAAATGCTGATTAAAATTAAAGAAAGAGGAGAGGTTACTAAAAAGGAGTTGCACTGTCTATACAGAAGTAAAGCGATACACAGCCATCAGTAAGGCAGAAATACAATCCATATGAATAGATGTTAAAGATAATTCAAGGCTCAATTTACAGCCTACCGGACTGAACGATCAGTTCAAACACTTCCAATCATAATCTCTGCCCCCAATTTTTCAGAAGGCAGCTTTTGGTAGTAATACTGCTATTGCTATTTAAACTTCCTCCAGGCCCATCTTTTGTTTCATTACTTGTTCCTTTCGATCTCCTTTCACCTTGCATCTCATTTGTCATGTAACCTTTCCTCTCTTCCACCCAATCCGACCATTCCTTTGTTCTTTTCGCACTTTCCCTATCTCATACTTGCTTAAAACCTTCTTACATCTGCCATTTTTTTTTTTTTTTTTTTTAAACAGTTCGTCTTGCCTGACCAACTGACAGAATTCATTGAAGAGATAATGGTAATGTTGTAGATGTAATATATCTAGGTTTCCAAAACCTTGGGGAAGATACCACATAATGGCCGAATGAATAAGGTCATAGCATGAGGAGTCAGGGGCCAAGAAGCGGAATGGATAGCTGGCTGGTTGCGAAGCCAAAGCGAAAATAGTGCAAATGCAGATCATGAAGGAAATAGAGTGTATGCTGAGTGTTAGACGAGGAAGGATTGAAGGAGGCTCGACTGGAGCACATATGTCACCATGAATTGGTTGAGCACAAAGACTGTTTTTGTGCTGTATATTCTATCTAATCATACATAATCTCAGAGACTGAATTTAAACAGTTAAACTGAGAATCTGAAAACAAAACAAAATGCTGTAAATACACATAAATTCATAAGATATAGTAGTAGAATTAGGCCATTCAGCCCATCAAGTCTACTCTGCCTTTCTATCATGGCGATATGTTCCTCATCTGCTACTGACAATGTCACAGACCATGAGCGAAATCAGCCAGAGCATCTCCTCCCTAGAATACATGACCTTGGAGCATTAGTAGGCAATTTAGCCTCCCGAGCCTAACACTCTCAATGTGATCATGGCTGGTCCCATCCTGGCCTCAACTCCACCATCCTGCCCTTTCTCCATAACTCTTTAACCCAGTACCAATTAAAAATCTGCATAACTACTCCTTTCAATTTACTCACTGTCCCTGCAACCACTGCTGGAGTAGCAGATTCCACAGAGTCACAACCCTTTGGAGTAGTGTTTCCGCAAATCTGTTTTAAATTTGCTACCTCTTATTCTAAGATTATGACCTCTCATTTTAGACCCCACAAGAGGAAGCATCAGCTCCACGTCTACTTTATCCAAACCTTTTAGCATCCCGTATACCTCAATTAGATCTCCCCTCATTCTTCTAAACTCTTGAGAGTATAGGCCTAAACTGTTCAATCTCTCCTCAGACGACAAACTCCTCATCTCTGGAATCAATCCAGTGAACCTCTTCTGAACTGCCTCAAATGCCACTACATCTTTCCTCAAATAAGGGGGCCAAAACTGTGTACAATATAGCAGGTGAGTTAGCTTTTAAAATAAATAAAAGTTAATAAATTCCTTCATCGTAAACATTCTGGTCAGGAGACCCCATTTATACCACACTAAAGGGCTCACTTCATAACTACTTCTGTCACTTCAGTTGAACATTAATGCCAGAAACATTAACTTCTTTCTCTTTGACATGCGAACTGACAATGTGTAATTGCCAGTATTTTGGTTTGTTTTACCCAAAATATTATTGGTTTTCTTTTGTTTCCATTATTTTGATCCATGTTACTGAAAATGTAGGCATTGAGTGTAGACAGGTTTTTTGTGCTTCGAGTCACACCACTAGTCAGCAAACTGCATGCCAGTGTCACCAGCTAGAACAGTATCTATTAGTATAATTATTGAGGTTTATTCTGGATGAAATAGCGTTGCAGCTGACCAGTAGACTATTCTATAAATCAACACAAGACACAGGAAATATGTGGTATGGTACCGAGCTGTACCTTGGAGGCATGCAAGAGGCCAGAATTGCAGGAGTACAGATATCTCAGAGGATTATAGAAGAGAAACTACGGAGCTAGAGAGGGTATGAGGCAGTGGAGGGATTTAAATTCAAGGAAGATCGTATCAAAATCAAGGTCGTCTTGGACCAGGAACCAATGTAAATCAGCTAGCACAGGGGTGATGTGTGAATGGGGCTTTGCAGGAATAAGGATACGGATAGCAATTTTGGATGAACTTAAGACAGGGTGAAGATGGCAAGTCAATTTTTTAGAAACTGCCAAAGCTGGGGCTGTGGTGGTGCTGCCTGGATAGAGGCCGCGTGTGGAGAGAGAGAGCGATCCCCGCGCCCCAGTTACCGCTCTTACCGGTGAATTTCTGGCTGACCATCTCGGTGTGAGCCGCCTCGCTGGCCGCCGCGCCCAGGCCCAGCAGCAGGACCCGGGCCTCCTCACTCTCATTGAAGGCCTGCAGCGAGTTGGCTTTGGCGATGAGATCGGGCTCCCCGCCCGCCCCTTCATCCTGCTCCACCTCGGCCGTTTCGGACCGGCTCTCGCTGAAAGCCATCGTCGGGGGCACTGAATCCACCCTGAGCCGGCTGCCTGGCAACAACGCGCTGAGTCTAACCCTTCACCCCCTCCGACGGAGCCCAGACTGCGACAGAAAGAGCGGAGCGCGTTTCAGAAACAGCCGCTGATCCCAGCTCAATGCTGACTCAATCTGTGCCGGTTATAGTCCGCTCAGGGAGCCCAAATCATTGCGCATTGAGGACCACGGGGCACGGATTTGAGATAACGGCCAAGAGCGACATGAGGGGATCTTTTTTAAAACTCAACCAGTGGTTAAAATTTGAAATGCGTTGCAGGAAGGAGCAGGAGGCAAGGTCCCCCCCCCCCCCCCGACAATCGAAGGGGAATTTTGGATCAATAGGAACACTGGATCAAAGCAGATGACTGCGGATGCTGGAATCTGAAACCAAAGAGAAAATGCTGGAAAATCTCAGCACGTCTGGCAGCATCTGTAAGGAGAGAAAAGAGCTAACGCTCGAAACGTTAGGTCTTTTCTCTCCCAGCAGATGCTGCCAGACCTGCAGAGATTTTCCAAAAAGGAACAATGGTGCAGGGTTACAGGAAACGTGCGAGGGAAATTACACTCTGTATCTGGCCGTTAGGTGCAGGCACCATGGGCCGAGTGCCACCTTCTGTGCTGTAACAATTCTGTGAGGTGCACTTTTCACGTGCATGTGTCGATTTGGAATTCTCAAATTGGCAGTAATAGGGTCATCTGGTGGGATTTGCAAATCATGAACTGCTCAGGTTTGATGAAGTTTCAGAAGAAAGAGAGCACTGTGGATAGTGATGGGAGAGGTTCCAATTTTCTTTCCATTAGATGGCTGACCAGGAATTTCTCCCACTTTTACCACCTGCCATTGGCCAAATGCTTGGCCCCGTTACGAATATATTTCCTTGTCCATCTAGTCTTGGGATGGGACTCAAATCCAGATTTTTGTTTCTGCATTCAGAGGCAGGGACACTACCAGCTCTGTGCCACATGACCTCCAAGTGAGGGAGGGAGGAAGTAGATTTAAAGAAAAAATGGATGATTGGCTGAAAACAAGAAGTACTTGGGGATGGGAACTATTGCATTATGAAATTATGACGATGTATTATATGAAATATATGACATTAATTTACAATTTGATCAGCTAAAGATATATTACTTTATGATGTCCTAAGCTAGACATGCATATAACTTTTTGAAAAGAACATTTTTCTAAGCAAAGGACATTAGCGTACTGTAGCTGCTGTGTTGCATTTGCTACAGTGATACAGTGGTTAGCACTGCTGCCTCATGGCGCTGAGGACCTGCGTTCAATCCCACCCCCAGGGTCATTGTCTTTGTGGAGTTTGCACATTCTCCCAGTGACTGAGTGGGTCTCACTCCTCACAACCCAAAGATGTGCAGGGTAGGTGGATTGGCTATGCTAAATTGCACCATAATTGGAAAAAAATAATTTGCATTTGCTCCATTGTGAAGACACAGCTTGCAGAGATAGGTCACATGACCCACTCTTGGGCATAAAATATACTGGATTTGAACGAACAGTGAATGATACCCTGTCGGAAGGCTAGAAAGGGTAACAGCCTTATCTCCTCTCTTCTGAAACTTCTCTCGTCAAAACTGAGCAATTTGTGATTTTCAAAACCCGCAGAGGACCTCATTGCTGAATATTTGAGAGATTGAAAATTACTTAGAATTCTGAATGAACATCACTGTCCCCAAGAGGAAAGAGAATCCCAGACATGACTCCAGACTCCAGTGAGAAAATCCAAGTACCAGAAGCTACTGTGGAAAATGACTTTGGATATTCCATGATTTTTTTTCTGATTTTACTAGTTACTTGTCCACACTTTTAGTGTGTAGTTGTACATATTTGTACATTTAAACTTTTTGTTAATTGTTTCTGTATCTCTGCCTGGGTGAGTTTTAGTCATAAAACTAACTCTTTACTTATTAACTTTTGTTTTTACTTTTTTAAATTTAGAGTACCCAATTCATTTTTTCCAATTAAGGGGCAATTTAGTGTGGCCAATCCACCGAGCCTGCACATCTTTGGGTTGTTGGGGGGAGACCCACGCAAACACGGGGAGAATGTGCAAACTCCACACGGACAGTGACCGAGAGCCGGGATCGAATGTGCAACCTCGGCTTCATGAGGCAGCAGTGCTAACCACCTCTCTGCCACCGCAATGCTTCTTTTACTTAATAACTTAAGGAATCTGGTTGTCTTATTTGTTACACTAAGCTACACACATTTAAGTCTTGATTTGGCAATATCATCTCATTTTTAAATTCATTTCTAAACCAATCATTTTTTACTATCTAACTATGTCCAATTATGACTATTGATTCAGGTTACATCATGCAGGCGGCATGGTGGCACAGTGGTAGCACTGCTGCCTCATGGCGCCAAGGACCGAGATTCAAACCCAGTCTCAGGTCACTGTCCGTTTGGGGTTTACGCATTCTTCCGTGTCTGCGTGGGTCTCACCCCCACAACCCAAAGATGTGGAGGGTAGGTGGATTAGCCACGCTAAATTGCCCCTTAATTGGAATTTTTTTTAAAAAGGTTACATCATGCATAGTATATGAGAATGATGAACCAATCACATTAAACCATCCAATCATTATAAAGGCACCTATATTGTCTTGCAATTCATGATATCGATGGTCTGATATCTGCGGGGTTACCACCAATTACCTTCCTCTTCTGTTGTTTAATGACTTCTGTCGAGGCATGAGTGTTATCCGTTGATCCGTCAATCCTCTCTGTTGCTATCAGCAGACGTCCTGGAGCCATAAAAATGGTACAGCATCCCACATTGAAGAACAAACGTTGAGATTTAACCCCTGCAAATTTCACCCCAAGGGAGCTGGCCCCTCAGAGACAGAGTATGCCCTTGTAGTGTCTGTTACAATTGGCAGTTGCCACATTCAGAACTGAAAATGTTAACAGCCCTGTAAATAATAGAACTGTCGGTTTTAAACTGGTTCTAATATTTAAAGATGCCCAAATTTCCCTCTTCACATGGCATTGAGCTGGAGCCTTGTTTGCTGGTGGCTATTTTCTGAATTTCCGGCTCATCGATGCGTGACTGGGGTGAAGGCGG
This sequence comes from Scyliorhinus canicula, assembly GCF_902713615.1. NCBI lineage: Eukaryota > Metazoa > Chordata > Chondrichthyes > Carcharhiniformes > Scyliorhinidae > Scyliorhinus > Scyliorhinus canicula. Next base: position 48,337,009 of record NC_052163.1, read on the forward strand.
AGCTTGCCCTTGACTTGTTCTGCTTGGGTGGAGATCTCCTACTCTGCCCAGTGGCTCAGCCTGGTTAGGTGACCTAATGGTGTTCTTATATCTGGAGACGGTCGTGTACATCACTAGGGGGTCGTTAGAAAGATTCTACTTGACATGGCAGCCATTCATTTCCTTTTCCAAAGATTCAGTCACCATCAGCTGTTTGGGGGGTGGCTATATGTCTGAAGGGTTGGGTTTAGTGTGGTTTTGAGTATTGTTGTGCCATTTCTGCATAGTACCTTTATGTATTGGTGGTATAGTGTGCTATTATTTTGTTATAATGAAACATTTCTTCAGTAAAAATACGTTTTGTTTTCAAAACTTACACAGTAGGTCTGAAACCTGCATTTGGGGATAAGTGTCAAAATCAATTTGGAGCTGTTGCATTTCAAAGGAGTCTCAAAGGTTATGTAGGATATTTGCATTTTACAGGTGATTTATGAATAAACAGAACAGGTGTTTTAAAATTTTATTGACCCAAAATAGAGATCAAATTGGAACATGGGAGATTTTTTTTTAATAAAGTCAGAGTACCCAATTCTTTTTTTCCCAATTAAGGGGCCATAGCATGGCCAATGCACCTACCCTGCACATATTTTTGGGTTGCGGGAGCAAGACCCACGCAGACATGGGAGAATGTTTAAACTCCACAAGGATCGAACCTGGGTCGTCGGCGCCATAAGGCAGCCGTGCTGATCACTGCGGCGCCCTGCTGCACATAACACGAACGATTTTAATATTTGGGAATCTGAGTTTTCAAAGTGATATTTGAAGGCAATTGAGAACTAGGATGAATGGGGTGGAAAAGGTATTTATGACTATAGTATTTCAACTATGGAGAGTTACTGGAGTTCCACCGAAAGCCAGTTCGTGTTTTGGAATGTGCCGAAAAGCTGTGAAAGTCTTTGAATTGAAGAAAAGCAACTCCACTGGACCAGGAGAATATTTGTGCTGAAAACATAACATTGAATCTCCCTTTGAAAAAACTACATCAGCGTTGATTGGTTCTGGCAAGTTGTGGGTTCTGTTTGAAATTAAAGCAATTTCTCAGTTTGGGCAATATTTTCTGGAGTTTATGGTTAGGAACCTCTAAGCATGTGGGAAAAAATATAATTTTATTGTATACCTTTGACAAAGCACATTGGTCAGGTTTTTCTAACTCTGTATCTTTTATCTTCCATGTTTAAGTTTAATCATTTCCTTCTTTTAATAAACATTTACATTTTTTCAAATAAAAAAAAACGTTTGTAGACACACTGAAGTAAAATCTTTGGATCAAAATTCAGAGAACAAGACTCCAGGACAATAATGAAAACAGATTGTGAAATATAGTACCTGAGAAGTGGATGAAAGGGTGAAAGCTTTATTGTCAACAATCTAGGATCACAAAAATAATATTTGGGTTGGACTGCAGAAAAGCTTCAAAGAAACTTGCGTATGACGCCCTCAATTTGTATTTTACTCTTTTGTTTGATAAATGCTTTTACAGCAATTTCCATTGTTGGGTGAGCTGCAGGAGGAAAAATATGAGTCAACAATTGCTGGATAATATTTGTCACAAGTACAATTTGCGTGCTATATCTTAATAGGCATTCTGACAGAAAATGTAAACTGGCCAGAAAGGCATGACATGTGGTGATCCAATTTCCATGACTCAGCTGTAATAGATTTTTTTAAATTTTAAACAAGAACATGATGATTTACAAAACCAAGTGTGGAAAACAAGTACCGCTGTCCAATCCAATACCAGAAAGCAAGAGTTTCTAATGAACTGTCATCATCACAAGAACACAAGAGATAGTAGCAGGAGTAGCCCAGATGGCCCTTCGAGCCTGCTCCGCCATTGTTGGGCTTCAACTCCATTTTCTCACCCACTCATCCTATCCTTTGATTCCCTTCCCTGAGAGACTGAAGGTTTGTTGATCCGGGCCTTATAGTCACAGCTCTTTTGGGTTGAGTTAAGAAATTTCGCCTCATCTCACGTCCTAAATGACCAACCCCTTATCCTCAGAATGTATCCTGGTGTTCCAGATTTCCCAGCCAATGCAAACTACCTCTTAGTGTCTATCCTGCCAAGTCCCCTCAGAAACTTGCATGTTTTAATTCGATCAACTCTCACCCTTCTAAACGTCAGAAATATATGCCCAATTTACTCAGCTTGTCATCATAAAACAATTCTCTCATCCCAGGAACCAATCCAGTGAACTTTCGCTGTTCTGCCTTCAATGCAAATATATCCTCCTTAAATATGACGACTAAAACGGCACATAGTTTTACAATGTGTTCCTATTATAGCCCTGTACAATTTTAGCAATGCCTCTTTATTCCTGAACTTATTGCATTGCAATGGATTGAAATTGCAATAAATGCCAACATGCCAATTGCCTTCCTAATTATGTGCTGTACCTGCATGCTAACTTTCTGAACTCCTGGTACAAGCACAACCAAGTCTCTCTGAATATTAACATTTACAAGTTTCACGCCTATTTAAAAGATATTTTGTTTTTTAATTCCTATGATCAAAGTGAATAGCCTCGCACTTGCCCACATTATAAGCTATCTGCCATCCTGCTGCCCACTGTCATGAATCTACAGGGAGGCAGCAGTAGGCAGTATTCAAAGGGCATCAATTAGAATGTGTATCTCCCAGTAACGAGGTTAGAATGGAAGTTTAGATAATCAAGTGTGAACAGTTTATGGAGGAGAAACATATTATAGACAATTGGGAAGGTCTATGAGATATATATATGATAAGGAAGTTGATAGGGGCAGACAGCCAAATACATAATCAAAGAACAAATAATTGCCCAGACTCTGAGAAGCCAAGGGAAGCAGTTAACATCCAGCAGTCTCAGAAAGAAGACAGCCAGGTTCCAGCCACCAAGCCTGAAGGCCAAGTTTACAGCAAACAAGCTTCTAAGTCTTAAACCCGAGGCACTGCCTGTCCTGTGTCCTGCTACCAGCTCTGCCTTCCGTGAAGTGTGTCCTCACTTCCTGTCCCTGTGTATTTATAGCTCTCCCGTGCTCCCTCTAGTGCTTGCTCAGTTGTATTGCATCTACACTGATACACAATCACCACAAAACCCACGTAAACACGGGGAGAATGTGCAAACTTCACACGGACAGTGACCCAGTGCCGGGATTGAACCTGGGACCTCGGCGCCATGAGACAGCAGTGATAACTACTGTGCCACCGTGCTGCCCCTGAGTATCATCCCTGTATTGTGTGGTTACTATAGCTGGTTATTCAATTTGGATGTTATTTGGGGAACAGCAGAAGTCTTACAAATACAAATATATCACAAATATATTGGGGTGTAACAAGGGGTATGTTCTATATAAATTATATTTGTGTTTAGTAATTCATACAACTTAAATTTAGAGTACCCAATTCATTTTTTCCAATTAAGGGACAATTTAGTATAGTCCTGTTTATGAGTATTTGTTTTTCTTTACTTTAATAAAAGGTCTTTAATAATTGTCACATGACAATTGGACTATTTATTCTCAATGGGTGTTATTTGTCTCCCCACACCATACAAAATACAAACGATAAACACCACAAACTGGTGTTCCACATTGAGATACCCTCACAAGTAACATCAGCGTGTTTCGTGACACCACTCACATAACCTGTCTATTTCTCTTTGCAGCCCATCTGCATCCTCCTCAATTTACATTTCCACTTTGCTTTGTATCATCAGTAAACCTATATACATCTGTCTCTTCACTAAAATAGATTTTAAATAGCTAAGATTTAAATTCAGAATTCAGAATGTCCAATTCACCTAACAAGCACATCTTTTGGACTTGTGGGAGGAAACTGCAGCACCCGGAGGAAACCCAGCAGCTCAGGTACAGAAAGGAAGCTGCTGGGGCGGCACGGGCTCTTATACCCCGCCTTGCAGGGCGGAACTACCATACAGGCTCAACCAATGGAAAGCATTCATTATCTACCAATGGTGTTCCAGCATTACTAGGTACCGTAATACCTCTACACAGACTACCACATTCACCCCCTGTTAAAAAAAGAGTCCGGCGGGGTTGGTGGCTTGGTATTACAACATGGTAACGTGGTAGAAATTATGGTTCTGGAGGTACCGTAATGCCTCTGTACAGCTTCTTGCCTTATCATCGTAACTATTTACAATTTTACAATTAACTATATACACGTTAAAATGAAGCAATCAGTCGATCGGGGGCCCTGGTCGTCCTCTGCGATTGTCGAAGCTTCGGTGACGCCGGTGGAGGTTCCGGTGTCTGTGACTCCGGGAGCGTGGTTTCAATCTCTGTGGCAGCTTCAACACCCCTAGACGATGCTGGTGGGGGAGCTGATTGACCTGGGAAGGGAGCGTCTGCGGTGTGCGTTGGTGGGCGGGGGTGCCTAGACGGGGCCGGCGGAAGGACTGATCCTCCTGGGAAGGGGGCAGCTGTAAGGTTCACCGGTGGGATGGGGGGTGGGACTGGTGGCGAGGGTGTGCGTGGGGATCCGGCGGGTGCCAGGTCTCGTAGGGAGACCGTGTCTTGTCAGCCGTCGGGGTACGCCATATAGGCGTACTGGAGGTTAGCGTGGAGAACTTGGACCCTCTCGACCAACGGGTCCGACTTGTGCGCCCGCACGTGTTTTTGGAGCAGGATGGGTCCGGGGGCCACCAGCCAGGTTGGGAGCGAGGTCCCAGTGGAGGACTTCCTGGGGAAAACAAGGAGATGTTCGTGAGGTGTTTGGTTGGTCGTGGTGCAGGGCAAGGACCGGATGGAGTGGAGGGCATCCGGGAGGACATCCTGCCAGCGGGAGACTGGGGGATTTCTGGACCGTAGGGCCAGTAGGATGGTCTTCCAGACCGTACCGTTCTCCCTCTCTACCTGTCCGTTACCCCGGGGGTTGTAACTGGTCGTCCTGCTCGAGGCAATGCCCTTGCTGAGCAGGAATTGACGCAGTTCGTCGCTCATAAAGGAGGACCCCCTATCACTATGTATGTAAGCGGGGAACCCAAACAGTGTAAAGATGACAGTGCTTTGATGACAGTGGTTGCAGTCATTTTGGGGCAGGGGATGGCGAATGGGAATCGGGAGTACTCATCAATCACGTTCAGGAAGTATGTGTTGCGGTGGGTGGAGGGGAGGGGACCTTTGAAGTCCATATTGAGGCGTTCAAAGGGATGGGAAGCCTTTATCAGGTGCGCTTTCTCTGGTCGGTAGAAGTGCAGCTTGCACTCCGCACAGATTTGGCAATTCCTGGTGGCTGTCCTGACCTCCTCGATGGAGTAGGGCAGGTTGCGGGTCTTGACAAAATGGAAGAAGCGAGTGACCGCCGGGTTGCAGAGGTCTTCGTGGAGGGCTCGGAGGCGGTCCACTTGTGCGTTGGCACATGTGCTGCAGGACAGGGCATCAGAAGGCTCGTTTAGCTTCCCGGGACGATACAAGATCTCGTAGTTATAGGTGGAGAGTTCGATCCTCCACCGCAAGATCGTGTTGTTTTTTTATCTTGCCCCGCTGTGCATTATCAAACATGAAGGCGACCGACCGTTGGTCAGTGAGGAGAGTGAATCTCCTGCCGGCCAGGTAATGCCTCCAATGTCGCACAGCTTCTACTATGGCCTGGGCCTCCTTTTCGACTGAGGAGTGGCGGATTTCGGAAGCATGGAGGGTACGTGAGAAGAAGGCCACAGGTCTGCCAGCTTGGTTGAGGGTGGCCGCCAGAGCTACGTCGACGTGTCGCTCTCGACCTGGAAGGGGAGGGACTCGTCGATGGTGTGCATCGTAGCCTTTGCAATATCTGCTTTGATGGAGCTGAAGGCCTGGCAGGCCTTTATCGACAGGGGAAAAACTGTGGATTGGATCAGAGGACGGGCCTTGTCTGCATAGTTGGGGAGCCACTGGGTGTAGTAAGAAAAAAACCTAGGCAGCGCTTCAGGGCCTTGGAGCAGTGAGGGAGGGGGAACTCCATGAGGAGGCGCATGCGTTCAGGGTTGGGGCCTATAACTCCATTTTGCACTAGGCAGCCGAGGATGGCTAGGCGGTCGGTGCTAAACACGCATTTATCCTTGTTATACATAAGGTTAAGGATTTTCACGGTCTGGAGGAATTTTCGGAGGTTGGTGTCGTGGTCCTGCTGGTCGTGGCTGCAGATGGTGACATTATCGAGATACGGGAATGTTGCCCGTTAACCGTATCGGTCAACCATTCGGTCCATCTCTGGCTAGAAGACCGAGACCCCGTTAGTGCGACCGAAAGGAACCCTGAGGAAGTGGTAGAGCCGCCCATCTGCCTCGAAGGCAGTGTACTTACGGTCACTCATGCGGATGGAGAGCTGGTGGTAGGCAGACTTAAGGTCCACCGTGGAGCAGACCTTGTATTGCGCAATCCTGTTTACCAGGTCGGATATGCGGGGGAGAGGGTACGCGTCCAGCTGCGTAAACCTGTTGATGGTCTGACTGTAGCCGATGACCATCCTATTCTTCTCCCTGGTCTTTACCTCCACTACTTGAGCTCTCCAGGGACTGTTGCGAACTTCAATGACTCCTTCCCTCAGTAGCCGTTGGACCTCCCACCTAATAAAGATCTTGTCCTGGACACTGTACCGTTTTCTCCTGGTGGCGATGGGTTTGCAATCCGGGGTAAGGTTCGCAAACAGAGAAGGCGGGTCGACCTTGTGGGTCGCGAGTCTGCGGATAGTGAGAGGGGGTATAGGGCTGCCGAATTTGAAAGTTAGACTTTGGAGGTTGCACTGGAAGTCTAACCCTAGGAGTGTGGCTGCGCAGAGGTGGGGAAGGACCTAGAGCCAGTAATTTTTGAACTCCCTTCCCTGGACCGTGAGGTTTGCTACACCGAATCCCTTTATCTCTACTGAGTGAGAACCGGAGGCCAGGGAGATTTTTTGATTAACGGGGTGGACGGGGAGAGAACAGCGCCTTACCGTGTAGGGGTGTATGAAGCTCTCCGTGCTCCCAGAGGCGATTAAGCAGGACGTCTTGTGTCCATTGATTAGCACCGTTGTGGTAGCAGTTGAGAGTGTTCGAGGCCAAGACTGGTCCAGGGTCACCGAGGCTAATCGTGGCAGCAGCTGGGTGTTCTCGTCGGGCAGTGTGTGGTCATCTGCACTGAGGTCCGGTGAGTCCATCCAAGATGGTGGAGCCCACTAGTTGCATGAATCTGTGGGTGCACAAAATGGCAGCGCCCATCCATCACACGCGGCGTCAGTGGAACAAGATAGCGGCGCCCGGAGGCCACACGTGGCCCTGGCGGAGGAAGATGGCGCTCGCTGGCCGCATGGGGCCCATGGAGAGGGTTGTAGTGGCGGTCCGCATTCGCTTCCGGAGACTGCAGCGACTGCCCGGGCCTGGCACGAAAAGGCCCTTTTTGCCGGACCCTTTACAGGTGGACGAACGGGCTGTGCAGCGTTGTTGGGGGTGTTTGGCTTGCCTGCAAAAATAGCAGCGGGGCCCCCCCCCCAGGGTTGCTGACCGTTTTGCAGCGCAAGCTTGTGGGGGAGTGTGGGGCATTGCCTCAGAGCCGGCTGCAGAGGGATTCCACGCTGCCCAGGGAGCTGCTGCGCAGTCGGGGGTGTAGGCGTGGGCGTTTCGGGAGGCCACATCCAGGGAGCCGTCAAGGGCCCGTGCCTCCTTGAGGCCTAGAATTTCTTTCTCCAGCAAACGCTGGCGGATTTGAGAGGACAGCATACCCGCAACAAAAGTGTCCCGAATCAACAGTTCAGTGTGGTCGTTTGCTGAAACTTGCGAGCAGCTGCAGTTTCTCCCCAACACTAGGAGCGCACAGTAGAATTCTTCCAGTGACTCACCGGGTATTTGTCGCCTCGTTACTAGTAGATGCCAGGCGTAGACCTGATTCACAGGGCAAATGTAATGTCCTTTCAGCATCTCCATTGCGGCATCAAAGTCGTCCGTATCCTCGATGAGGGTGTAGACTTCTGGGCTCACCCTCGAGTGCAGGATCTGCAGTTTCTGTTCTCTATTGGGTGTGTTTTCTGCCGTTCTGAGGTAGCCGTTGAAGTACGCTAGCCAGTGCTTGAAAGTCGCTGCCGAGTTTATTGCGTGGGGGCTGAGTTGCAGACATTCCGGCTTGATTCGGAGCTCCATTCTTTAAATCTAACTTATTAAATTGATGCACAATCAAAGACTACTAATCTTTAATAAGCTAGATGTTTTTATTTTTATCTTTAATAAGCTAGATGTTTCCCCCAGCAGCTCAGGTACAGAAAGGAAGCTGCTGGGGCGGCACGGGCTCTTATACCCCACCTTGCAGGGCAGAGCTACCATACAGGCTCGACCAATGGAAAGCATACATTATCTACCAATGGTGTTCCAGCATTACTAGGTACCGTAATACCTCTACACAGCCGACCACAATACTGCATTACTTTTACTGAGTGTTAGCAATACCAGGCAATCTCCATGAAATGTAAATATTAGATTCCTTGAAGTAGCTTCATTCTCAATTTTTCCACAGTATCTCTGATTAATATTAAAGGCTAACCATTGGCAAACACCTTGCTGATGGTATATATATATATTTTTAAAATTTAGAGTACCCAATTATTTTTTCCAATTAAGGGCCAATTTAGAGTGGCCAATCTACCTATCCTGCACATCTTTGGGTTGTGGGGGTGAAACCCACGCGCGGCACGGGGAGAATGTGCAAACTCCACGCGGACAGTGACCCAGGGCCGGGATTCGAACGCGGGTCCTCAGCGCCGTAGGCAGCAATGCTAACCACTGTGCCATCGTGCTGCCCTTTGCTGATGGTATATTAATTATATTGTCAACATACACAGATGAGGGGCATTGTTTAATTAGGTACATCGAGTACGTATGAGGAGGCACTGCTGGGATACTGGGCTGGGAGGTGGAAAGCTGACACATGCAATCCTACATTCTGAACATAAATCCATTGTCATGAAAAGTATTGGTGTCTAGTTTCATACTTTACCAATTGGCTTGAGAATGCAATAATCTATCGATTAAGTTACTTTGAAAATATCGGAGTTCATAATCAAAGAAGACTGGATAAGTGTAAAGCATTTTTAGCACTTTATCAGAACATCTTCAAATATTTGCAGGTACAGATATGTTTATTCCAGTGACAGCTTAATTTTTGACCGCAATTTTGAATGTTGAAGTGCAGCTGGATGAACACATGGGCATTGCAAAATACATACACAAGCACAATGAAGAAGTCAAAGCAGCATTGTGTAATCGTGAGTAAAGTGTGGGTACTCTAGCTGCTTCCACAAGGCTGAATACTCCATCAGGTAATCATAAAATGTCTGGCTAGGTGCAGAGAAGGTTTACCAGGATGTTGCCTGGTCTAGAGGGTGGTAGCTATGCAGAGAGGCTGAATAAACATGGGACCTTTATTGGTCGAGCAATGGCCTGATAGAGGTCTACAAGATTATGAGGGTCATAGAAAGAGTGGATGGGCAGGAACTCCTTCCCAGGGCAGAGGGGTCAGTCACCAGGGGGCATAGGTTTAAGGTGGGGCAAAGTTTAGAGGAGATGTGTGAGGCAGTTTATTTTCCACAGAGTGGAGTGAGTGCCTGAAACGCATTGCCAGGGGAGATTGTGGAAGCATATACATTAACGGTGTTCAAAAGGCATCTCGACAAATGCATGGATAGGATGGGTGCAGAGGGATAGGGCGTAAGGAAGTGCTAAGGATTTTAGTCAAGGGTGGTATCATGGCCGGTACAGGTTTGGAGGGCCGAAGGGCCTCTTCCTGTGCTGTATTGTTCTTTGTTTTCAATGATGCAGGAAATATAACAAGATTCAGTTTCTAGTCCTCTCTGAACATGTTAGAGACAAGGACAATAATGCTGTTTGTCTGTATCATCTCTTTATCTATATATTTTTTCGACATAAACAAGTGAGATCATACTAAGACAACTATGGAAATAATACTTTATCAGGGTGTGTGCAGAAAGCAAAACCGCGAAGGAATTAAAGGCAGGGTGTGGAATACACAATACATAGGGAAAATACATTTTGAGATTACAGGGCTGGAAGTGATTAAAATTATTCTCATTTACATCATGAGCCACAAGAGAAAATATCAAGCAGATTGTCATCTGAACGACAAGGTATTACTTCATTTTATTCAATCCTTCATCTTTTTCTCTGACTTTTCCTTTATGTCTCTTTTCTCTCTCCACAATCTTGCTTTACTCTATGTATCTCGTTCTGTAGCTAATTTCAGTCTAATCCTCCTTCTTGTTTGCAATTCCTGCTTGTTTTCCTTAATCCCTAAAGCTTCTTGGTTAAGGTGGTATGCTGTTGGTTCCACTGGTCACTGATGTCAAATTGGCCTCATTGTGACATTGTAGTTTGCACTTCACATGCAACGGCCTCAATCTCTGTAAAGTGTACTGCTACTCACTTGCTGCATCCATTCAGAATTTGATTGGGATGTAGTCTCCCATTAATTGTCCTAAATACACAACTACAATACAATCACTTCACTCGTCAACGGAAAATGCATTGATCTCAAGTTGGGACATTCTTGGGGTATAAATTGAACATCGGCAAGAGCGAGTATTTCAAGAATCAGGAGTGGGGTGGGGGGGGGGGGGGGTGCTGCCATTTCGTCTTGCGGCAACCTACTTTAGGTATTTGGGAGTGTAGGTGACTCGGGACTGGAGTGGACTCCCAAGGTATAATTTTACTAGTTTGGTGGGGAAGTTGAAGGCTGATTTGGCAAGCTGGGACAACCTCCCACTGTTGTTGGCGGATCAGGTGCAGGCAGTTCAAATGAACGTGTTACTGCAATTTTTGTTCCTATTCAAGTGCCTGCCAGTCTGTTTACCAAAATCCTTCTTCAAAGGGGTGGACAAACCAATCTCTTTTATTTAAGGGGGGAGGTGGTCAGGATTAGGAGGGTGGTCTTGCAGAGATGTCGACAGGTAGGGGCACTAGTCTCCCAAAGTTACAGTACTACTATTGGGCGGCGAATATAGAGACAATGCGGGGCTGGACCAAGAAGGGGGAGGACCGATGGGTTAAGATGGAGGTGAGCTCATGTAGGGGGTCAGAGTTGTGGGCAGCTGCAACAGCACCACACCTGATGGTTATGGGAAAGTACTCGGTGAGTCCAGTGGTGGCCACTTTGAAGATCTGATGGCAGTTTAGGCATCATTTTAAGCTGGGGGCTGGGTAGGGGGATGCCGATTAGGGGGAATCATGGGTTTGAGCCAGGGACGAGGAATGCAAGGTTTTGGAGATGGGACGAGAGGGGGGAAATCAAGGAAATGAAGGACTTGTTTCTCGGGGATGATTCATAAGCTTGGAGGAGAAGTACTGGTTGGCGCAGGGTGGAGGGGTTAGTTACTTGCAGGTTCGAAATTTTGCAAGGAACATTTTCCCTACCTTCCCGATAGAATCATAGAATTTACAGTGCAGAAGGAGGCCATTTGGCCCATCGAGTCTGCACTGGCTCTTCAAAGAGCATCCTACCCAAGCCAACACCTCCACCCTATCACCATAACCCAGTAACCCCACCCAATACTAAGGGTAATTTTGGGCACTCAGGGCAATTTAGCGTGGACAATCCACCTAACCTGCACATCTTTGGACTGTGGGAGGAAACCGGAGCACCTGGCGGAAACCCACGCACACATGGGGAGAACGTGCAGACACCGCACAGACAGTGACCCAAGCCAGGAATCGAACCTGGGACCCTGGAGCTGTGAAGCATTGTGCGAACCACTGTGCTACCATGCTGCCCCGATAGCACCGGCCTCCTCCTTGCTGGATGCAGTGCTGTCAGTGGGGATGGGGGGGGGGGGGGGGGGGGGGGGTTGGAGGGGGGGGGGGGGTAGTTTTGGCGATCAACAGGAGGAGCCTGGAGGACAGGGCATCTAAGGAGGGGGGTTAAGGCGAAGCCGCAGGGGGTACAGCGGGGTGGGGACAATGAAAGAGGGATTGTAGTGTGAGGTACTGTGGAGGGTAAATGCTCAACGTCGTTTGCGAAGCTGGGGCTGATACAGTTGAAAGTCGTGCATTGGGTGCAGCTCACAAAATCAAAGATGAGCTGGCTGTTTGAGAGGGCGGAGAATGTTTCTGAGCAACGTGGGAGGGGCCCTGCAAATCACATTCACATGTTTTTGTCCTGCCTGAAGCTAGAAAAGTGTTGGCGGGAGGTATTTAGCATAATCTCAGAGGCCTTGCATACGAATGTGGAGCTTGGTCCCCGTGTAGCCATTTTCGGGGTGTCAGACCTGCCCGAGTTGCAGGTGGGTGGAGAAGCAGGCATTTTAACCTTCACCTTGCTGATCGCTCGTAGGCAGGTCTTGTTGGGGTGGAGATCAGTCTCGCCAACCTGTGGCGAGGGGACTGGCTGGAGTTTGTGACACTGGAGAAGGTGAAGTTTGAGCTCAAATACTCTTGCAGTTTTCAATGAATCACAATTCCTCTCCTGGTTCCTCTGGTTTGTCTCCATCCTCCCCGCTAAATTTGTGAACACCACGCTTAATCTGGTCCTCAACCAATGACCCATCAGCAGCTCAGCTCAGTTTCACTGCTGGCACAATGGGTGCTGCCCATTGTCATGGGAGTGTCCCTTTCAGAAATGTTTTTGTCTTATCACATGGCTTCAGAGATGTCATTGAGTGAGTGGAACTGGGCTGTGGCTCTGAGTTTTTACTTTTGATTTTGAGTTTGGAGCTGGCTGAGACTCTGAGTTTTACTTTCGCTTTGAGCATGTCCTGGTTTTGTATTGCACAGGTTATTATATTGAAGGTTTATCTTCAGTTTAAAAGCAGTTTCCAGATTACTTGATAACTTAAAAGTGATAACTGTTTTCCAGAAGGAATTCAAATCTGCTGTTTTGGAAAGGAAACAGGTGTATCCATACCAAGTCCTAAAGATAGTAAGAGTGCATGTGTTGGGCCACACCGTTGTAAAGGGGTTTCTGATTTATGGGATCTTGTTATTAAATTGGAACAGCTTAAAGGGTAAATTTATTAAGGGTGATACATAGAGTACTGTAGCTGTGTGGGGCATTTATGTTCGTAGTTGATAAAAATGCTTAATGTGTGTGTGGATAAAAATGTTAACTAAATTCGTAGAATAAAGCTTGTTTTTGATTAAAAGTGCTTAAGGCCTCTACTGAATTAACATGTGAAAGGCAGGTCCTTGTGCTCATCATAACCAAAATCAATAAACAGTTGTAGGTCAGTGAACTCCATGATATACTTTGGAATTTTCTAAACCCTGGCCCATAACACCATTCTGCAAATCGCACTGGTTGAACTATTCCTGGGTCTGCCAGTCTTTTCAACTCTGTTTCGACCTTCTCCCATAATCCATACGCACAGGTCTAGCAGTGAAAAATTTGGGGTGGCTCCTTGGTTCAATGAATTCTTGCCTTGGTTCCTTTGATTTTTCCCAGTTCTTCCTGTAAAACATCTTCCAGTACTTGCTGATGATCTTAAACACACAGTCGAGGGTGAACCCAGAATGTACATAATACTACAGATGTGGGGGAAGCCACCCACCCCCAGGCGTATGCAGATTTAGGGAAGCTGAATGCTTCAGATTCTTGGATGTTAGAAATCTCTAGCTAATTTACTTTGACCTCCTGGAGCCAATCCCACCCCATTAAGGTCTGACTTTGATCAGTCACCATGACTAAAGGCAGCTGATAGCTTACTGGACTCATTGTTGTGCCTATTATCGTTATGGCCTTCCCCATTTATGTCGTCAGTTTGGTCCCAGTGTTCTTCAACCTCCAAAGTTGGATCCTTTCTTTAAGGTACCGGTGGATCTGCTCCCCCCTCACAGTGGTTGAGGCCCCATTGTCCACTTCCATCCATAAGGCCTTTTCATTTACCACTAACTTCACGGTGATCGGGGTTACTTTGCCCACATTTACATTATTGACAGACATAGCTTTTGACTCTGACGCAGGACCATCTTCCATACAGAATACTGGTGCTGTACTTTTCAATCTAGGCAAGCTCTGCTTGTACTTGCAGTTATGTCTCCAATGTCCTTTTTTCCTGCATCTGAGGCATTCAGCTTCCCTAAATCTGCATACACCTGGGGCGTGGCTTCCCCCACATCTGTAGTACTATGTGCATTCTCATTTCATCCTCAACTGTGTGTTTAAGCTTTTATACCTTTTTGCTCTTCCAGTTTCCATATTCATTTCCTTGCTTGGACCGGCGCCTTTACTCCTGGCACTGCTGCTGATAGTGGTTTCCCGCTCTAACTGGTGTACGGTGCTGCTCAGAGCATGTGGCAACTCCTGGGAGCCCCTCTCTGCACTTGCCATGGCTGAAGCATTCTCTTGCATCCTTTTTAAAATTCTGATTCTGCCAATAGCTTCTTTTTTATGGTTTCAACCATTAATGCCACATACAAAGTGATTTCGTAGCATCTCATTTAATGTAATCCCAAAATTGTAATGCCCTGAAAACCTCTTTAGCTTTGCCACAAAGGCTGCAATGGTCTCCTCTGGCCCTCTCTTAGCTGAATTGAACTTGTAACTCTGTAAAATTACTGGGAACTTGGGGTGGTAGCCCGCTTTGAATAACTCTACAATCTGTGGGTGGTGTGTGGCGCAGTGGTTAGCACTGGAAATACGACACTGAGGACCCAGGTTCGAATCCCAGCCCCGGATCACTGTCCGTGTGGAGTTTGCACATTTTGCCCATGTCTGCGTGGTTTTCGCCCCCACAACCCAAAGATGTGCATGGCAATGCTAAATTGCACCTTAGTTGAAAAAAAATAATTGAGTACTTGAAATTTATAAAAAAAGAAAAGAACTCTACAATCTGTGCAAATGTTTTGGTATCAGGGCATCCGGGGAAGTTAAGCTTTGAATCAGATTGTATGTCTGTGCCCCACACGCAGTTAACAAAATTACTCTCTGCTTCTCCTGCCCTGTTATTTCATTCGCATGGAAAATGAAATTTAAGCATTCCACATACTTTACCCAATCCTCTATGTCAATTTCAGTTACCCACATTATATGGCATTTGTCAGATTGTTTTCCCACTCGCGTAACCTATCTATGTCCCCGTGACCTCCTTATGTTTTCTTCACAACTTACATTCCTATCTATCTGTGCATCATCAGCAAATGTAGCAACTAAACCTTCTGTCCCTTCATCAAAGTCATAAATTGGAGAAGGTTGAGGCACCAGCACTGACCCCGGTAGCAATTACTCATTACATCCCGCCTACCAGAAAATGACCCATTTATGGTTACCCTTTGTTTCACGTTAACTCGCCAATCTTCTATCCATGCCAGTGTGTTATTCCCTACACTACAAGTTTTTATTTTCCTCAATAATATTTAATATGGTGCCTTATCAAATGCCTTCAGGAAACCCACCTTATCACATGCCTTCAGGAAACCCACCTTATCACATGCTTTCAGGAACCCCACCTTATCAAATGCCTTCAGGAAACCCACCTTATCAAATACCTTCAGGAAATCCAATCTGCTGGTTCCCCTTTATCTGCAGCACACATGTCTCCTTCAGAGTGCCAATATATTGGTCAAACATAATTTCCATTGCACAGAACCATGTTGACTCTGCCTGATTGCATGACTTTTTCTATGTGTCCGACATAACATCATTACTAATAGCTTCCAACATTTTCCCTATGACAGATGCCAAGCTAATTGGTCTGTAGTTTCCTGCTTTCCGTCTCCCTCCCTTCTTGAATAAAGGAATTACATTTGCTATTTTCCAATCAAATGGCATCTTCCCCAAATCCAGGGAATTTTAGAAAACTAAAGAGAATGCACCAACTATCTCACTAGCCACTTTCTTTAAGACCCCAGGATGAAGTCTATCAGGATCTAGGGATTTGTCAGCCTGCCGTCCCAACAATTTGTTAAGTACTACTTCCTGCTGACTGTAATTTTGCTGAGTTCCTCCCTCCCTTCCAATTTCTGCTTTACTGCTCTTTCTGGGAGGTTTCTTGTATCGTCTTTAGTGAAGACCAATGTAGAATGCCAGTAAATGCATCTACCATCTCTTTATTTTCCATTAATTCCCTTGACTCAATTTCTAAAGAACCAATGCTCACTTTGTTAACTCTTTTATTTAATTATCTATAGAACCTCTTACTGTCTACCTTTATATTTCTAGCTATCTTTCTCTCATATTTCCTCTTTATTAATCTTTTAGAAAACAAGAGTTATCATTTGGCCCTTTGTGCATACATTCAGTATGATTATGGCTGATTCTCTATCTCAATCTTTTTTGTCATGCTTTGCTGTTCGTTATCTTCTTTCTAATGTTCTGACCGGACACCTGTCTTTGCACAATAAAATTCTTATTCTCAAGTTTGATGCTATCTTTAACCATTTTATTTAACCACAGATAACTACCTGCAGGCTATATTTGCCCATCTGATTAAAATCTCCCATGGTTATCGCCCCACCTTTCCAACAAGCTCCCATTATCTTTCCTTCATACTCTGACCTACCACGTGGTTACAATTAGGGGGCATATACACTACTCCCACAAGTGACTTCTTGCTTTTGTTATTTCTCATCTCAACCCAAATCGCTTCTTCTTCCTAGTTCCCTGAACTCAGATCATCCCTCGCAAATGTGCTATTACCATCACTAATAGAGCCCATCGATTTTTTGCTGACTTCCTGTCCTTAAAAGTCACATACCCATGATGTGTAAATATATAAATGCCTCAATAAAATATTTTTCAAAAAAAAGTCACATACACTTCAATATTCAGGTCCCGTCTTGCAGCCATGTCTTTGTTATGGTCGCCAAATTGTACTTACTTATTTCTATTTACCCTGTCAGTTCATCTGGTTTGTTTCAAATGCTATGTGCATTCAGATAGCCTTTAGTTTTGTTCTTTTAATATTTTTGTAACCTTTAGCCTTGACTGTTGTTTTACTCTTAGATTTGCACTGTCTCCATTCCTGTCACGATCTGTTTATCATTTGCCATATTAATAACTTTCTCTCTTGCCTCGTCTTGTCTTTACTCTTTGGTTCCTACATGTTCCCAAATGTGATCCATTGGGCCCCCCCCCCCCAGCCCCACCAAAACTTAGTTTAAAACTCTTCCTACTTCGCTAGTTCTGCAGCTTGCTGGAACACCAGTTCCAGCTGGTTCAGCTGTAAACCATTCCAATGATACCGATCCCACTTTCCCTAATACTGGTGCCAGACCACAAATTGGAACCCACTTCTCCCAAACCAGTCTCAGTCCGTTTGCAAATGGCTCTGGTAATAACACGGAGATTATTACGTTTGAGGTTATACTTTTCAATGTAACGTCTAGCTCCTCATACTCTATGCATAACCTCATTCTTAGTTCTACCTATGTCATTGGTACCTACATGGGCCACAACAACTAGATCCTCCCCTTCCCACTGCAAGTCCTGAGCAGATGTCCTGAACCCTGGCACCAGGCAGACAACACAACTTTCTCAACTCTTGCTCTTTGCTGCAGAGAACAGTGTCAATCCCCCTCAGTATATTTACCCTACTACCACTACATTTCTTGTTGTTGCCCTCAGTTGAATGGCTTCCTGTACCATGGTCAGTCTGCTCATCAATCCTGCAGCCCGCATTCTCATTCAAACAAACTGAGAAAACCTCAAACCTGCACATCTTCCTTCTGGATCCTCTTACCTGCCTCAATCACAGTCTCCTACCTCTGACCACTTACCAAATCGGAAAAACCCTATCCTAAGTAGTGTGACCGCTTCCTGGTACAAAGCATTCAGGTAACTTTCCCCCTCCCTGATGTGTTGCAGTATCTATAGCTCAGCCTCTAGCTCAATGACTCTGAGCCAAAGCTGCTTGAGTTGCAAATACTTTTTTTTTTTTAAATTTAGATTACCCAATTATTTTTTCCAATTAAGGGGCAATTTAGCGTGGCCAATCCACCTACTCTGCACATTTTTGGGTTGTGGGGGCGAAACCCATGCAGACACGGGGAGAATGTGCAAACTCCACACAGACAGTGACCCAGAGCTGGGATCGAACCTGGGACCTCAGCGCCGTGAGGCGGTTGTGCTAACCACTAGGCCACCGTGCTGCCCGAGTTGCAAATACTTAAGAGTTAATGTGATTTCCTTTAATCAGACTTGTATCCAGATGCTTCCACATGCCACAGGCGTTACACATCACCTGTCCTGTCATCCTGAATATGTTTTAATTAATTACTTAATTATATAATTCATTTATTTATTTTCCTTTTATCAGTTTTATGAACCTTACCAACATTGTTTTTTACACCGAAGGAATAGAATACATCTGAACCACTTACTGTAATTTTAAAAATTATTTATTACTATTAGAAGAAGTTACAACTTACCAGCTACTCACCAATCAGTTTATTCCCCTGTACCAAAGTAAGAGCCAGCTGCTGGAGGCTGTAAAAAGATTGATAACAAAAGGAGCACCTCAGGACCTTCTTCGCGGAACTCACTCTCTCACCACACACCCATTTTACACTCTGTGCACCCAACTCAGTTGTCTCAGTGCAGACAAGACAGCATTGAGGAAATCCTGTTTCCATGCTCTCAGCATCTTCAAAAAAATAGCAACTGGGAGAAAACTGTAACCAAAAAGCAACAAGTAAAGTTTTGCTCACCAAAAACAGGTTTCTGGCAAGTTGCTACTATGGCTAGGTTCTGAATGTGATGCAAGAATGAATCAGTTTTCTACCACTCTCACTTTCTGCATGTACCAACTCCCAATTTAGGAAAGTATCCAACAGACCACCTATTCCACTCTCATCTCTGTAACATGACTCTTTTCATTAAAAAGTGGTCCCACCCAAGTGTTTAGTAATAGGGCCACAAGGCACATGTTTATAACTGCAAGTAACATTATTGCAAAGCAAAATGTATCCTATTATTGTGTTCCAACAATGCCTAAAGAAAACACAACGTGTTGTATAAGTCAATACCGATAACAAATATTTGGCAAAATTGAGGTTTAAATAAAAACAATCAAGAATACACAAGCGTTTTCATAACTGATCTGTGCAACATTAAACGGGTTTATTTAAAAAAATACCCTTACTAAGTCAAAGAAAGAGACTGAGATGTCCACAAAGAGAAAGGCACAAAACTGCCAATATAAAATAGACAGTCACTGCTGACTGAAAATATCCCCCTGAAAATAGGTTGCAGCACACTGTATCTGAAGCCACATGAATTATTAGCGATACAATGATTTCCTTTTTTAAATCTGCCAATGGTAATTCTTGTGGTCTTACATGCATGATTGATCTGCCTTAGATACTAATGCAACCAGTGAAAGCATACTGTTGTGTAATCAACCTATTGGAACAATTTGGTTAAGGACAACAAAAATATTCCACTCCTGACCATTCAATGTAATTTGTTGAATTTTAAAATAATAAAATATCTATTATTTTGAATTAGACACTTCGAATTTCCTTGCATTTTAAAGACAAACTTCCCACAGAATCTAGCATCAATTCTGCTCTACTTTGTGGAGTATTTATTATAGTTAGTTAATTGTTTCAAAGATTTGACAGAAAAAGTTAGCCTTTGCATCTGTATTGAGACGTATACACTGTTGCTCCCACATGATCAAACTACCTTCATTATGGGCAGATGATGAATGGATTATGGACTTAAAAACCACAATTTAGAAAAACTGATACACGTGCTCAAAAGAACAATTGCGTACATTTTTGTTTCATTAGAGTGGCTTAGTCACTGTGCAAGTTCTAAATCTGATGTGAGGGATTTTTCTCAATTTACCTTTTAGTAGGTAAATAGCATCCAGAAATAGCATTTTTCAAATGTCTAATGGCAGAAATAGATTTTCAAATATTCAAAAGGTTTTCAGAAATTTGAACAAGCTGCAATTATAGATCACTCCACAGCACAAAACGACAGAAAATACTCCACAACTCGACTTGATTCTGTTGTTGATCTACGTGCTAGATACAACATCAAACTTAATGAGAGGGAAACTGTTACAAAGGATCGCAATAAGAAAACAAATGATCAGCTGGATGGCAACATTAATAATCTTTGAATATCATAATGATAATTTCACAATAACTAAGTTTCTAGTTGCTGTGTTATTAAGTTTTAAATCCTTTAAAATTCATGAATACAGTTGTAATAAGTATTTAAACATTACACGGTCATGATTCCATATCATTTTAAATAGTTAATACATACAGAATATTCACATGCAACAAACTAGGAAGTAAAATAAAGAACTGGAATAATTATCTTCAATAATGGTTACAGTGACTGGGTCTCAGCAGATAACCTAATTTATTGTTACACCAGTCTGCACTAAGTCGGGTCTGTTGTAAAGGTAATTTTTCTTATTGACTAAATGTTCAGTTTCTGTAATTTTCTACTTTTAATTGATTTTCTGCTTTTGTTATCTCAATGGCCAGGGATGTTATCAGGGAAATATTTTATACCGGTTAAGAAATCTTATCTTAACTGGAACTGAGAAAGTTGCAGGGAGCCCTGATGAGGTCTAGTAGGTTATTGAAGGGTTGAATGTTAGATTGATTCCACTGGTTGGCAAGATTCTAGTTTAAGATAATTGTAAAAAGAATTAAAAGGACATGCATAATTGATTTTCCCCAAGCAGACTGTGGATGTGACATTCTCGAATTAACCTCTGATGCTGAGTTGTCAAGGAATTTTGAAAAGGAATAGGTTGCTTGAAAAACATTAAGTATTTAAGGGATAGAAGATAGAATCAACCTCATTCGTTGACCTTCCTTGGATTTTCCTTCATAGTGACAAATATAAACTGATAATTTAATCCTGTTTTATAAAACCTAATAACTCTCTTAAATCAGATCAGTCTTACCTATCATAGTAAGTAAACAAAATGATATTTTAAATTTTGTGAAAAGATAGCAAGACAGAGGTGAATATTTCAAACTTGCAAGTTATCACTTTATTTGTTTTGCAGCTACATAGTTATTGCAAATGTTATTTTGAAGTATGAAATCGCAGCTAAATTTCAGACGTTAATGTTCAATGAAATCTTGTTCAGTTAGTAATAAGTACATTACAATTAATTTTATAATTCACATAAAAGAAAAATCTTCCTTCAAATACAAGTTTCTTGCTATGACTTTTCTTAAGTCATCTGAAGGACATACTTTGTGATCAGACAGGAATGATTTTTAATACTATTTTATCTCCGAGTATGAGATAATTACGGAATTAAAGCTTTCATTGTGCTGACTGATGATCCTCTGTACCCTGTCCCAAAATGATTCCAATGATTCAGGTAATGGAAGAGTTGGTAAAGTTTCAGTCGTTTCTCAAACCCCGGTGCCTTGGGAATTTTGTTATGGTATGCTGTATAGAAGGCAGTGCCAAACCCTCCAAAAATTCCAGATATTGCTAGTTCGAACTCAGAATGGCCGTAGAAAGAGGCAGGATCAAAAATGACTGGACCATCTTCTACTTGTCCAATGTTTCCTCCCCATAGGTCTCCGTGAAGGAGAGCTGGCATAATTTCGATGTCATGAAATAGAGCAGGTATCTTCAACTGGAAAGCAAAATAGCAACCGTTAATGTAAAGAGGCATGATTCGTGGTCTGGGGGTGCAGTTCATTGTTGCAAATACATGAACCCCATGGTAGTTTGGGTATTGTTCTGATTGTACAGCATAGACCATCCACAAGCTCAGTTGAGCTGTAAGTAAAGGAATTCATCCCCAACAGGAGGAGAAATTAGAGGAGTCAAAGTGTGTTACTATCCTGGACAGCCTTCAACAGGATTTAAACCCACAAATATCTGACTCTGAGGGGAGCATGCTCTCAACTGAGCCAAGGTTAAATGATGAAAATAACAATTAGCAATTATTTAAGAATCAATAACTAATTGTGTACAATAAGCGTTTAAGCATGATGAGATTATTCTGTCAAATTTATTCAAGTCACTTGATTAGCTTTGGAATTAAAGATACGTGTCACGGTATTTGTACCTGAAGCTTTGACCAGAGATCCCTGACTTCACGGTCACCATATTCCTTTTCGATTAAATCCAACTGCACCTGAAGTCGTTGCTGAGTAAAAAAGTTAACCCAGTCACTCTGCCAGTCATTATGCTGATGAAAGAAAATTGAAGATTTTGTCCAAGTTGACATATTAGCTGGTTGAAATAAAATTTAATTAATACATCCAGAACATGAATAGGGAGGTAGAGGCTTTGTGGATGAGGATGGAGGCGGGCTCTTGCAGGGGGTCGGGGTTGCGAATGCTGGCGACGGTGCCACTCCCGATGGCCCCAGGGAAGTATTCGGTGAGTCAGTGGTGGTGGTCACGCTGAAGATCTGGAGGCAGTTTTGGCAGCATTGTAGGTTGGGACCTGGGTTGGGGGGGGGGGGGGGGGGGGGGAAAGGGAATGCCGATTAGGGGGAAATCATGGGTTCAAGCCAAGGAGGATGGATGCAAGGGATGGGAAGAGAGGGGGAATCAAGGAAATTAAGGATCTGTTTTGTTTCTGGGAGGACGATTTGCGAGTCTGTAAGAGCTGGGGTAAGAAGGTTTGGCTGACAAGGGGCAAAGGTTTCAGGTATATGCAGGTGCAGGACTTTGCGAGGAAGGTCTTCCCGACCTTCCCAATAGCACCTGCATCCTTGTTGGTGGAGGCAGTGTTGTCAGCTGGGGGGAGTCGTCTTGGCGATTTACAGGAGGATTTTGAAGGAGAATGGGGTGTCCATGGGACGTTAAGGCGAAGTAGGAGGAAGAGTTGGGGGGCGGCGCTGGAGGAGGGATTGTGGTGTGAGGTGCTGCTGAGGGTAAATGCCTTGACTTTGTGCACGACGTTGGGGGTACAGCTGAAGGTAGTGCATGGGACGCACCTTATAAAGTCTAGGACGAGCTGACTGTTCGAAGGGGTAGAAGATGTCTGTGAGCAATGTTGGAGGGGACCTACGAACCATGTGCATATGTTTTGGTCGTGCCCAAAGCTGGAAAGGTTTTGGAGGACAATGTTCAGCACCATTTTGGGGGTTCTACATGTGGAGTCCGGTGCTCTCTAAGACATATTCGGGGTGTCGGACCAGCCAGAGCTGCAGGCGAGTGCGGGGTCATATTCTATGATATGATTCTATGATATGTTTTAGCCTTCGCCTCGCTGATTGCCCGCAGGCAGGTCTTGTTGGGGTGGAGGTCAGCTTCTCCACCCGGGGGGGGGGGGGGGGGGTTTGATGGATTCTACAATTGTTGAGGTTTGTTCATTTTGCATTTTAGGGAGTTGTTTATCATTGATTGCTAAGGGAGTGGGAACGTGGTGGATTAAGGGGTTTGTGCGGTTGTTGTAAATCATAAAAATCATAAAAATGATGAAAATTTGTGGCATAAAAGGACTTTTAGAAAATACATCTGGAATATAAAGCTGGTCTCAGTAATGATGACCATGACAATTTCGTCAATGGTAAAATTCAATGGTTCATTAATGTCCTTTAGGGAAGTAAATCAGCCACCCTTACCAGGTCTGGCCTATATGTGACTCCAGATCCACAGCAATATTGGTGATTCTTAACTGCCCTCTGAAATGGCCTTGCAAGCCATTCAATCCAAGGGCAATTAAGGGTGGGCAACAGATTCTGGCGTTGTCAACACCCACATCCCATGAAAGAATACGTTTTTTAAAAATCTAAAATTCATATTACAAACATACTCTTTGTCCTTCTGCAGAACTGAGATTTTAAATTTGATGACAGTGATACTGTTGTGATTTTTAAATATTCTGCAGATTGGGTACACGCATGGAACAAGACAACACCACTGCTTTATAGAATCTGTACAAATGTGCAACTGTGGTACTTTAATAATTTATTCAGATTCCTGAAGAAAAGTTCCTTTCTGTAAATGTTTGAAGTTTCCAAAAGGCTTTTTTATAATGTATGCGGAGGCAGTATATCCATGGACTGAATAGCTATGTGTGCAGTTTTTTCTCACATGGATTACTTCAAAAGTCCCCTACGAATAAAATCTCAAAACATCAGCTCATTGACACCAAACACAGGTTGTACAAAAATGGTAATAAAGTGCCTGCTTTATAGGTAGCTTAATGCTCTAACACCAGCACTGAGCATCAATTCTAAAATCCTTTGATCTGTCAGGACTGCAGACATGAAAAGACCATTCATCTTTTTCTTTTGTGCAGGTTCATACCGTGAATACAGTCAACGGATTCCTTCTCAATGAAGCCTGTATTTACCACTTAATTTTCTGTTTGAAATCTTTGACATAGGTAAAAGGCTAAGCAGACTCGAAGGGCCAAATGGCTTATAGAATCATAGAATTTACAGTGCAGGAGGCCATTCAGCCCATCGGGTCTGCATCGACCCTTGGAAAGAGCACCATACATAAGCATACACCACCCTATCCCTGTAACCCCGCCTAACCTTAGCCAATCCACCTAACCTGCACACCTTCGGACTGTGGGAGGAAACCGGAGCACCCGGAGGAAACCCATGCAAACATGGGGAGAACTTGCAATCTCCGCACAGACAGTGACCCAAGCCGGGAATTGACCCTGGGACCCTGGAGCTGTGAGGCAACAGTGCTAACTACTGTGCTATCGCACCTCCTCCTATTTCTTATGTTCATTGCCGTAAGGTGCCAGTTTATTACAAAAGTCTCAAATCGCTGCTTTAAAAAAAATTGTTTTCTTGCAAATTATCAACAATTGCTACTTGTCTTAAATGCTACAAAGGAAGGTGTTTTGCCATTGTCACATATCTCATTCATTCTGTTCGGTTTCAAAAAATCCTGCAGCAAACAATTTGACTGTATTCTAAACTGAACTTTTTTCTGGTGCAACATCATAAGTTTCCATTTCTGGGTCCGACATGAAATGAATTGAACACTCTCAACTTGATTCCTAGTGGGCATGGATACACCTGAAGTTTGTTCTCGGGTCGTAATTGAATTCAGAGTGGGCATACAGATCATTTTTTTGAAAAATTCATTTACGGGATGTGGGCTTCGCTGATTAGACCAGCATTTATTACCCATCCCTAGTTGCCCTTCAGAAGGTGGTGGTGAGTTGCCTTCTTGAATCGCGGCAGTCCTTGAGGTGCAGGTACACCCACAGTGATGTTAGGAAGGGAATTCCAGGATGTTGCCCCAGTGACAGTGAAGGAGCGGTGATAAATTTCCAATACAGGGTGGTGAGTGACCTCCAGGTGGTAGGGTTTCAGGTATCTGCTGCCCATGTCCTTCTAGGTGGTAGTGGTCGTGGTCTTGTAGATGGTACACATGGCTGCCACTGTTCATCAGTGAAAGGTTTGAATGTTTGTGGAAGAGGGAGCAATCAAGCAGACTGCTTTTTCCTGGATGGTGTCGAGCTTCTTCAGTGTTATTGGAGCTGCACTCATCCAGGCAAGTGGAGAGTATTCCATTACACTCCGGACTTGTGCCTTGCAGATGGTGGATAAGCTTTGGGGGGTCAGGAGGTGAGTTACTCGCTGTAGGGTTCCTAGTCTTTGACCTGCCCTTGCAGCCACAGTATTAAAGTGGCTTGTCCAGTTCAGTTTATGATCAATGGTAACCTCCAGGTTTTTTATTGTGGGGGATTCAGCAATGCTAGTGCCATTGAATGTCAAGGGTCGGTGGTTAGAACTTCTCTTGGAGGAGATGGCAATTGCCTGGCACTTCTGTGTCATGAATGTAACTTGCCACTTGTCAGCCCCGCCTGGATATTGTCCAGGTCCTGGTGCATTTGGACTGCTTTATTATCCGAGGTGTCACGAATGGTGCTGAACATTGTGCAGTCATCCGCAGCCATCCCCACTTCTGGCCTTTTAGTGGAAGGCAGTTCATTGATGAAGCAACTGAAGATGGTTGGGCCTAGGACACTACCCAGAGGAACTCCTGCAGTGATGTCCTGAAGCTGAGATGATTGACCTCCAACTAGTTGGGATAAATGGGTGTTTCTCTGGTTGGCAATCAGTAGCTAGTGGTGTCCCTCAGGGATCCGTGTTGGGCCCACAATTGTTCACAATTTACATTGATGATTTGGAGTTGGGGACCAAGGGCAATGTGTCCAAGTTTGCAGATGACACTAAGATGAGTGGTAAAGCGAAAAGTGCAGAGGATACTGGAAGTCTGCAGAGGGATTTGGATAGGTTAAGTGAATGGGCTCGGGTCTGGCAGAGGTAATACAATGTTGACAAATGTGAGGTTATCCATTTTGGTAGGAATAACAGCAAACGGGATTATTATTTAAACGATAAAATATTAAAGCATGCCGCTGTTCAGAGAGACTTGGGTGTGCTAGTGCATGAGTCACAGAAGGTTGGTTTACAGGTGCAACAGGTGATTAAGAAGGCAAATGGAATTTTGTCCTTCATTGCTAGAGGGATGGAGTTTAAGACTAGGGAGGTTATGTTGCAATTGTATAAGGTGTTAGTGCGGCCACACCTGGAGTATTGTGTTCAGTTTTGGTCTCCTTACTTGAGAAAGGACGTACTGGCACTGGAGGGTGTGCAGAGGAGATTCACTAGGTTAATCCCAGAGCTGAAGGGGTTGGATTATGAGGAGAGGTTGAGTAGACTGGGACTGTACTCGTTGGAATTTAGAAGGATGAGGGGAGACCTTATAGAAACATTTAAAATTATGAAGGGAATAGATAGGATAGATGCGGGCAGGTTGTTTCCACTGGCGGGTGAAAGCAGAACTAGGGGACATAGCCTCAAAATAAGGGGAAGTAGATTTAGGACTGAGTTTAGGAGGAACTTCTTCACCCAAAGGGTTGTGAATCTATGGAATTCCTTGCCCAGTGAAGCAGTTGAGGCTCCTTCATTACATGTTTTTAAGGTAAAGATAGATAGTTTTTTGAAGAATAAAGGGATTAAGGGTTATGGTGTTCGGGCCGGAAAGTGGAGCTGAGTCCACAAAAGATCAGCCATGATCTAATTGAATGGCGGAGCAGGCCCGAGGGGCCAGATGGCCTACTCCTGCTCCTAGTTCTTATGTTCTTATGTACCACAACCATCTTCCTTTGTGCCAGTTATGACTCCAACCAGCAGAGTTTTCTCCCCATAATTCCCATTGACTCCAGTGTAGCTAGGGCTCCTTGATGCCATACTTGGTCAAATGCTGCCTTGATGTCAAGGGCAGTCACTCTCACCTCACCTCTGGCATTCAGCCCTTTTGTCCATGTTTGAACCAAGTCTGTAATAAGGTCAGGAGCTGAATGACCCTGGCGGAACCCAAACTGAGCATCTGTGAGCAGGTTATTGCTGAGAAAGTGCCGCTTGATAGCATTATTAATGACTCCTTCCATCAGTTTGCTGATGATGGGGAGTAGACTGATAGGGTGGTAATTGGCTGGCTTGGATTTGTCCTGTTTCTTGTGTATCGGACACCTGGGCTATTGTCCACATTGCTGGGTAGATTCCAGTGCTGTAGCTGCACTGGAACAGCTTGGCTAGGGGTGCGGCAAGTTCTGGGTTCTGGAGCACAAGCCTTCAGTAGTATTGCCGGCATATTTTCAGGGCCTATAGCCTTTGCAGTATCCAGTGCCTTCAGCTGTTTCTTGATATCACGTGGAGTGGATATCATGGAGAAATGGTTATATTCTCTTGTTGCAGGTGGTCATTGCCTAGCACTTGTGTGGTGCCACTTATCAGCTCAAGCCTGAATATTGTCTAGGTCTTGTCTTTTGCAGATATGACCCACTTGAGTATCAGGAGATGCAACTGATTGCACTGTACAATCATCAGCCAATATCTACATTTCTGATGTGTGGGGAGCGGGGGCAGGGGAGGTCACTGCTGAATCAACTGAAGATGGTTGGGCCCAGGACACTATCCTGAGGAACTCCTGCAGTCATGTCCTGTGGCTCAAATAATTACCCTCCAACAACCACAATCATCTTCCTTTGTGCTAGGCCTGGCTCCAACAAGTGGAGTCCCTTGATTCTCACTGACTTCAGTTTTGCTCGGGCAGTTTGACAGCACACTTTGCCTTGATGTCAAGGGCAGTCACTCTCAACTCACCTCTGAAATTCAGCTCTTTAGTCCATGTTTGAACAAAGGTTGTAATGAGATCTGGAGCCAAGTGCCCGGCAGAAGCTAGTCTCAGTAATAGGGATCATGATTTATCAGATTGTCAGAAAAAAAAAAAATTGATTCACGAATGCCTATTAGGGATGGAAAACTGTTGTCCTTATCTGGTCTGGCCTACATTTAACTCCAGACCAACTGCACTGTGGTTGACTCCTAACTGCCCTCTAAAATGACCCAGCAAGTCACTCAGTTATATTAAACCGTTACAAAAAAAGACAAAGGAAATAACCTTTGCTAGATGGTTTGGACGTTTGCAAACAGTCCAATGAGATGATGTTAGCGTTTTTCCAAAAACCCAGTTTCATAGCATTAACAAAGTAATGGCACTGTGTTTATGGTCTATGAAACTCAATGTAAGGTAGTCACATTTGCTGACAATACCAATCGGGTACAGACAACAGAGTAACTTGGATAAAATTAGGGTCTGGCAGACGGGCAGCACGCTAGCATAGTGGTTAGCACAATTGCTTCACAGCTCCAGGGTCCCAGGGTCCAGGGGATGTCGGCTTGGTTAGGATGCTCTTTCAAAGAGCCGGTGCAGACTCAATGGGCCGAACGGCCTCCTTCTGCACTGTAAATTCTATGACTCACAGATGAAATTTAACGCAGATAAATGAAAAGTACTTTTCAAATGAAGGAAAAATAAGCATCACATGAACTATATTTAAAAAATTAAGGATTTTAAAGGACTCAATGGAAAATACATCCAACCTATTTTTTTTCCAATTGATTTTTAAGAGATGTGGGCTTTGCTGGCTAGGGTAGCATTTGTTGCCTATCCATAATTGCCCTTGAGAAGGTAGTGATGAGCTGCCTTCTTGAACTGCTGCAGTTCATGTGGTGTAGGTGCACCGCCAGTGCTATTATGGAGGGAGATCCAGGATTTTGACCCAGCAACCGTGAAGAAACGGTGATATATGTCCAGGTCAAGGTGGTGAGTGACTTGGAAGGAAACTTCCAAGTTTTGGTGTTCCCATGTATCTGCTGCCCTTGTCATTCTAGTTGGTAGTGGCCGTGGGTTTGAAAGGTGCTGCCTAAGAAACCTTGGGGAGTTCCTGCAGTGTAGCTTCTCGATGGGATACACTGCTTCGACTGTGTGCTGTGGTGGAGGGAATGATGTTTTAGAAGGGGTGCCAATCAAGCGAGTTGCTTTGTCCTGGATGGTGTCAAGCATCATGAGTGTTGTTGGAGCTGCACTCATCCAAGCAAGTGGGGAGTATTCCATCACACTCCTGATTTAGGCCCTGGAGGTGGTGAGCAAGCTTCGGGAAGTCAAGAGGTGAGTTGCTCACCAGAGGATTCCTAGCCTCGGACTTACTCTTGTAGCCACAGTATTTGTATGGCTCGTTCAGTTCAGTTTCTGGTCAATGGTAACCCCCAGGAAGTTGATAGAGGGGGATCATTGAATGTCAAAGCGCGATGGCTTGATTCTCTCTTATTGGAGATAGTCATTGCCTGGCAGTTGTGTGGCACAAGTGTAACTTGCCACTTGTCAGCCAAGCCTGGATATTGTCTGGGCCTTGCTGCATTTGCAAATGGACTGATTCAATGTCTGAGAAGCCGCGAATGATGCTGAACACGTGCAGTCATCAGTGAATATCCCAACATCTGACTTTATGTTGGAAGGCAGGTCATTGATGAAGCAGCAGAAGATGGTTGGGACTAGGACACTAACCTGACGCTGCCTAATAATAAACAACAAAGTTAACAGAATACTGACTTATATTGCTATACCAACAGTTTAATATTGCCTGAAAATTTATAGGTAAAGGATAGCATGAAGTCCCAGCACTGAGTGTTGGGCCATTCTACTGATATATAACCCAAAGATGACACTCCTCCACTAACTGGTGCCTGTTGCTTCCTTTCTTTCAACCAATTTCTTATTCACCTGATGTTACTGAATAATTTCAATTTGTGAAGCTTTTCATGTGAACTCGAGATACAGGCACACTGCAAAATATAATTTTTGAAATTCCATCTGGAATGGCACATCCTTAAAAGAAAGCAAGTTGGTTAGTCAGGCAGAATTAACCCTTTGGTTACTAGTCATCGGCACATTTCCATTAGTAGTTTGTAGTTTCCATCCACACCCTAACAATATGGCATCAGTCTTTGGGGATGCATTGATTTTGAGCCTAACCTTCTTCCTAGTGATCTTAACATTAATTTCCCTTGCAAAACCTACAGTAACAGTTTGCATAACTACTAACGTGTCTTCTCTTTTTTTCCCATAAATTTAGTGTACCCAATTCATTTTTTTCCAATTAAGGGGCAATTTAGCTTGTTCAATCCAACTACCGTGCACATTTTTAGGTTGTGGGGGCGAAACCCACGCAAACACGGGGAGAATGTGCAAACTCCGCACAGACAGTGACCCAGAGCCGGGATCGAACCTGGGACCTCAGCGCCGTGAGGCAGCAGGGCTAACCCGCTGCGCCACTGTGCTGCCTTAATGTGTCTTCTCTAATGCCATTTCTGTAAGTAATCATTTAGCTTATGTTAATTTATTTTATTTTCTCATCTGTTTCATTCTCGCGTCCATTATTTTGAAATCTCAATTTTCTTTGATGGTCCTCTCTGTGCTGCAAGAAACTGCTTTGAAGATCCTTGTCCTGATTTTCAGACCCCACACCTACCCCTTCATTACTTAAGGAATCTTTTCCAACCATATATTTCAACCTTCAATTAAAGATGCTGTAACTCTGGACTGTGCTTTGCTCGCTATTAGAAGACATTCGTTTAGTAGTTTACACTCTCCCAAAAGATATCGATCCTGAAGGTATGATATTTGCTCAACTGAGAATGTTTTTATTGGAATCAGGAAGTTGTGCCATCTCCAAGCCTGCACTCAGACTTGAGCACTTAATCTAGCAAGAGTTATGGTGTGATGGATGCATTGTTGGAAACATCACTTTTCAGTAAGATGTTAAACAAGGTCTCGTATGGCTGTTTATATAAAGGTAAATGATACCATGGGATTAAAAAAGATTAATGTTGCCATCGTCCCAGGTGACCATAGGTTGCCTGCCCCTTTGAGGGGGAAGAGCTGACTGGTGGTGATTTAACCTGAGGATCACCACACCTCAGATGAGGGGAAAGGTTGAGAAGGTGGGCCTTCCTGAATAATCTTAGTTGGTATGGGAATTGAACCCTTGCTGCTGGCCTTGCTCTGCATCACAAACCAGCTGTCTAGCCCACTGAGCTAAACCGGTCCCAAAAGTAATGTAAAGTTGCCAGAGTCCCAGATGACAATAGGTTGCTTTCCCCTTATGAGGGGGAGAGCTGACTGGTAGTGATTTAACCTCAGGATCACCACACCTCAGATGAGGGGCAACATTGAGAAGCCGTGGCTACAGCCTCAGCAGGTGCAGGAATTGTGCCCGCACTGCTGTCCTCGTTTGGCATCACAAACCAGCTGTCTAGCCCACTGAGCTAAACCAGCCCCATGGGATTATTCCATGAAGAACAGGGCGCTCCCTTGGTCTCCTGACCAATGCGTATCCCTCACGCCAAAACATATTAACTGGTCATTCGCTCATTTATTGTTTGTGGAACATTGCTTGTTTAATGGGCTCTCATGGCGACAGAATGTACTTCAGAATTAGTTGCAAAACACTTTTGGCTATCATAAAGCGCTATGAACACAAGTGCTCTTTCTCAAGTCTCCTTTTATGCCTTTGAATATTTTTTGCGAAAAATTCTAACTTTTCAACTGTGCCTTGGTCTGCCCGCCTCCCCACCGCCCCCCCTTACAAATGCTGCATCAAAACAGATCTTGATCAGTTAATGCTACTCCTCATTTTTCTGCTCACCTTTGGTGGTGGTAA
Organism: Scyliorhinus canicula; assembly: GCF_902713615.1. Taxonomy (NCBI): domain Eukaryota; kingdom Metazoa; phylum Chordata; class Chondrichthyes; order Carcharhiniformes; family Scyliorhinidae; genus Scyliorhinus; species Scyliorhinus canicula. The sequence goes on from NC_052163.1 coordinate 48,368,926, forward strand.
AGGGTTTAAAAGTATTTTTGGTAAATGTTTAGGCTAAAAAGAGTTAGTATGGACTGTGTCCAGCCATCAATACAATTCATGCCAGAATTTCTAATTTTATTAATGTATTATACTGGCTGACACATTTTTCAGCCAAATTAGCTTGGCACGAACATGCCAGTGATAAGGCATCGGGTCTGTAATGGTAATCTAGTGCTTAACAGTATTTAGTAAAGCTGGTTCCATAAACGTTGTCCAAAGTGCAGTTATAAATATACCACATTGCACAGAAAAGTAGCTTTCATTTAAAGAAAAGCTAAAGAAATAAGCATTGCCATCACAAGTGCTTATTTTACAGTGTTTGAAGATCATTTTAATTTCAGTGAGCTTTGATGGGCAGACTGTGAGTAACTGATCCTTTCAATGGATTGCAATCTTCTATGGTCAATTTCTTTCTTTTTAAATTTAGAGCACCAAATTCATTTTTTCCCATTAAGGGGCAATTTAGTGTGGCCAATCCACCTACCCTGCACATCTTTGGGTTGTGGGGCGAAACCCACGCAAACACAGGAAGATTATGCAAACTCCGCACGGGCAGTGACCCAGAGCCGGGATCGAACCTGGGACCTCGGCACAGTGAGGCAGCAGTACTAACCACTGTGCCGCCCTTTCTATGGTCAATTTCTATAACACAGTTGATTAATTTTGAATCTGTAATTTTCTTCCTCCTCTTATTATAAAACTTGCTTCAACCATGGACCAGCAGCAGCTTCCAGGTTCTTAATCCGATCGTTATTCTTCATAGAATCTCTACAATGCAGAAGGAGGCCATTCGGCTCATAGAGTCTGCACCCACCTTACCTCGGCTCACTAGCCCGTCCTGTGCATTGATCATGTCCAATCCACCTAACCTTCACGTCTTTGCACTGTGGGAGGAAACCCGAGCACCTGGAAGAAATCTACGTAGACACGGGGAGAACGTGAAAATTCCACACAGTCACCCATGGCTGGAATTGAACCAGGATCCCTGGTGCTGTGCAGCAGCAATGCTAACCACTGTGCCACCCTAATTTGTTCAACATCTTTCAGTCTGGTTACTGTCTGGTGTACAATTTGGGGAACAATTGCATTAGGCATTTCAGAATCTAGACGAGTCAAAAATAACTCACTCCTTTGCCCAGTAATCCCTTTTCCCGCAAGGAAAGTACACACCACTTTGCACTTTCGACGGTGAAGCAGCTAACATTACGAATTTGATAGCTGTGGAGGGGAAGCACGGTAGCATTGTGGATAGCATAATTGCTTCACAGCTCCAGGGTCCCAGGTTCGATTCCAGCTTGGGTCACTGTCTGTGCGGAGTCTGCACATCCTCCCCGTGTGTGCGTGGGTTTCCTCCGGGTGCTCCGGTTTCCTCCCACAGTCCAAAGATGTGCAGGTTAGGCGGATTGGCCATGATAAATTGCCCTTAGTGTCCAAAATTGCCCTTAGTGTTGGGTGGGGTTATGGGGATAGGGTGGAGGTGTTGACCTTGGGTAGGGTGCTCTTTCCAAGAGCCGGTGCAGACTCGATGGGCCGAATGGCCTCCTTCTGCACTGTAAATTCTATGATAATCTATGAGTCACTAGTTTGGATTCATTCGCTTATCACTCTGCAATAATCACTGGTGCTCTACCACAGTTAATTTATCACAAGTTCAAATTTATTCAAATTATATGGAAGTACACTTGGCAAAGTTAGCTTAATGACAGATGTATATTGATCAAAATTAATAAATAAGACACTTGCATTTGATTTTCAGAGCGAAGTCTAACCTGCAGTTACTTTATTTAATCAGGTAGCATAAAAGGTAGACAATTTTATACGAGCGATTGTATTTTGACACCTTCTCCCTATATTTCATATTATTCTGTCATGAAGATGGCCTCTCAGCCTTCGTGGTGAACAGTGATTCCATGGCACTATCTGAAGTGCAAAGGAGTTCCGCCACTCCTGATCAACCTTTAACCTTCAATCAACATCACCAAAACAGATGATCTGCTCATTTATCTTGTTGCTGTTGTGGGGCCTTGCTGTACACAGAATGGCTGCTGCATTTTCTTACAATTTAACAATAACTCCACTTCAAGGCTGTGAAGCAATTCGCAACATCCGGAGGTCACAAATGGCACAATATAAATTGAAGATTTTCTTTGATATCTGAATCTATGGGCGGAAGTTTCCAGAGCAATCCACCGTGTGTTTCGTGGTGGCGGATGGTGACTTGCCATTAGCCAGTGACGGGAACTCTTCTGGTCTCGCCGTTGTCAATAGGGTTTCTCGTTGAATGCACTCCTTACCACTGTGAAGCCTTCAAGCTGGACCAGAAGATTGCGCCAGTGTGAGCGGCCAGAAAGTTCCGGCCTTTATATTTTATTTTTAAATACACTCTAATTGTACAGTAATTTCTGAAGAACGATTCTGAGGAGATTGAAGTTCTAAATGTGCGCAAGGAGAACAAAAATCAGCCCACCTGTGGAAGATAACCGCAGCAGGTAGTGATATGAAACCCAAATTTGTTCACGTACTGCATTTCAGACTGCCCTGGCCCCTTGCCTATCTCAGACAGAACAAAAAAACATATTTAGGCCAATGTCTTTATACTTTTTAGGTGGTACAACAATTTTCATTCAACTTTTAATGCTACTTTCCAAACATGATAATGTTTCATCTATCTCTTTTTAACATTCAGTTAGGAAGTATAAATTTATGTTCACTTAAACAATTCAGATAGAGCAAACAATCATAAAAACAGTACAATCCCTCCTTCATAGTGAGCATTTCACGTTTTCACCTCGTACCATGCTAAATAACTCCAGCTCATTCAGTTAAAACTAAAACATACATTTCAATGTTACTTTAAAGTGTTAATAATTCCAGTCTTCTGTAAAACGTGCCAACTAGTAGTCTTGTCCAAGTTTCATGAACAAAAACAAGAACTACCTTAAAATACCACAACTCCTCACCCACCCAGTGGTAAATTACAGTATTTTGCAGTCCAGCATAATCCCCCCCCCCCCCCCCCAGATGATAGTACCCATTATGATGAATTAACAAAAATAAATCTTACTCTGAAAGTGGAACCCAATGCATTCAACACTTAAAGTGTCAGCACCCTACAATGTATCCTCCCCTCTTCTACAAAAAAAATTGCAGAATCTCAAAAACCATCCACAACTGCCAGATAGGACTTCTCCCCCATCTGTTGTTGGTGTCACTGAAGGATGTACATGAATTTGGGTTATGGATTTGTCAAACTGAAAGCTCTACATTTCCCATAGATTAGAGCAAAGTTAAATCATTTACCTGCAGTCTGTACGTCTTTCCTCTGTTGTTCCTTCAGCTTTGCATTGTGAAGATGAAGATCTGCCAGTTGTTCTCCTAACGTAGCCATGTATCTAGAAGAAAAAAAACACCAAATCTGGAAATAGGATCATATTTTTGAAAGGTTTTGAAACGAGCAAACCAAAATGAATCTTCAAACATCATAGCTACATCTAAGGCATCGTTGTCAATTGTCTATTTGATGCTATTATTAAGACACAGCAAAACAAAGGATCAAAATGAACATTTAAAACGTAGCACCCGACTTCCAGTAGCGGCTATGAAGGAGTAAGTCGCACATTTGGTGGCTCCCGCTCTGGTCGGACTTTTGGACCTTTCACCCGGACTTTTTTCTGGTTTTAAAAGGTGAATTCGAAGGCTGAGGCAATTGAGCACCGTTTCCACGTATTAGTATATGGAGCAAAGAACCAGAAGTGGACAGAAATAAGAAGTTAACCAAGAGCTGTGTTGAAGCTGCAGCAGGAGACAGCATGGCCAAAGACCGGACCCCTGGGGTGGCGGCGCAGCGACCAATGGTCATCCAGGAAGAAGCAGGAATGTTTGGGCCCGATTAAACAATCAATCGATCGGCTCGAGCACAGATTGGACACACAGGATCGGGCGATCCGAAGGTTGAAAAGGCGCTGGCTGCGCAGGAGGAGCATCAAACAGCGATGGAGGTGGAGGTGGGGATGCTTTGGGACCAGCAGAAAAGGCTTCTGGAGAAGGTGGCGGACCTAGAGAATCGGTCCCGCTGGCAGAACTTAAGAATTGTCGGGCTCCCGGAGCGGGCTGAGGGAGCTGACGCTGGGGCATACGTAGCAGGTATGTTCAAAAAGCTGCTGGGGGAGGGGGCATTTCCCCCGACCGTTCAAGGTGGACAGGGCATACAGAGCGCTTGCAAGGAAGCCGGGAGCGGGGGACCCTCCGAGGGCAATGGTGGTGAGATTTCATAGGTTCCTGGACAAGGAATGTATTCTTCGGTGGGCCAAACGAACGCGGAGTTGTAAGTGGGACAACAGTATCCTGCAGGTGTACCAGGACCTGAGTGTGGAGGTGGCGAGGAAGAGAGCAGGCTTCAACCAAGTCAAGTCAATCTTCTTCAAGAAGCAGGTGAAGTTCGGTCTGCGTATCCGGCTCGTCTTTGGGTCACATATGAGGGCCATCATCACTATTTTGAGACGCCCGAAGAGGCGCTGGACTTTGCTGAAAGAAAAGGACTGGTGGGAGTATGAGAACTCTCGAATGTTGAGGCAACTTGTTGGCCTATATTGGGCCCTTTTCCCCTTTTTGTTTTCTGTTTTAAATTGGTTTTGCCTCCTCTTACCGTTTTGTTTCGGTTTTTGGAGTTCTGTTTCAGAAAAGGGGGGGGGGGGGGGCAATAAGTCAATTTTCCGTTTTCGGGTTCTTTTTTCCGATGGATGTTGGCAATGTTCCTTTTGTTTTTATTGATGTGCACTTTGTGGGCTGGAGACGTGCCTGGTTGAGTTTCGGTGGGTGATTCTTTTGTTTTTGTGTTTTCTTGCTGTTGGGTGTTTATCTGGGGATTGTTATATGAGGGAATTTGTTTGTATGAGCGGGGGAAGGGAGAGAGGGAACAATAGGTGGGAGACTTCATGGCGCCGAGTGAGCTAGCTCACGGAGGAACAGTGGGGGGGGGGGGGTGCATACGTTTAGTTTACTAGATGGGTTCGGTCTTAGAATAGTGTTGCTGGGAGGGGTGGAAATCAGTTCTGCTGATGAGGGAGAGACTTTGGTGGAGGGACAGTGAGGTAGTCGGGAGTGGTGGCCACTGTGGGGCGGAGCAGGTGCGGTGCAGGGGCTGGAGGCGGGCCCAAGAAAGGGAATGGTTGATTGGTGGAGGGGGGGACACTTTGCCCCCCAACTCGACTGATCACCTGGAATGTTTGAGGGCTAAATGGGCTGGTAAAGAGGGCACGTATGCTTGCACACCCGAGGGGACTGAAGGCGGACGTGGTAATGTTGCAGGGGATGCACCTTAGAGTAGTGGACCGGGTCAGATTGAGGAAAGGCTGCATTCATCAGGTTTTTCAGTCGGGGCTGGATACAAAGACTAGAGGGGTTGTGATCTTGATTAATAAGCGGGTGACATTTGAGGTGGGTAGAATAGTCTCAGATGCGCCAAATTGGGATGACGGGGAGTTTATAAAGAGGGCAGATTCCGGACCTGGACTTGCACAAGCTGATCATGGGAGGGGACTTTAATACAGTTATTGATCCCGGCCTGGATCGGTCATGCTCGAAAATGGGCACAGTGCCAGCAATGGCAAAGGAGCTGAAAGGGTTCATGGAGCAAATGGGGGGTGGATCCATGGAGATTTAGGCAGCCGAGGGCGAAGGAGTTTTCTTTTTATTCCCACGTACATAAGGTGTACTCTCGAATCGACTTCTTTGTCTTGGGTAGGGCACTGCTGGCAGGGGTGGTGGACACGGGATACTCGGCGATTACGATCTCGGACCATGCTCCGCACTGGGTCGGAGCCAATCTGCGGTCTGGTCACCAATCTGCGATAATCACCAGTTTGCCCCGAGGAGGATGGACGGGGGAGGTTCCTAATTTGGCGGAGAGCAGGGATCGAGAGGATGGGGGACTTGTTTATAGAAGGAAGCTTCTCGAGTATGAGGGCGCTGGAGGAGAAGTTTACACTGGCGGGCGGAGATGAATTTCAAAATCTGCAGGTACGGGACTTTCTGCGGAGGCAGGTGCCAACCTTCCCACTCCTGCCGCCAAGGGGGATTCAGGATAGGGTGGTTTCTGGAGGATGGATAGGAGAGGGGAGCGTCTCTGACACATATAAAGAGCTTATGGGATCGGAGGAGATGCAGACCGACGAGCTGAAGTCAAATTGGGGGGGGGGGGGGGGGGAATAGAGGAGGGCCTTTGGGCGGATGCGTTGAGTAGGGTCAACGCGACCGCAACATGTGCCAGGGTCAGCCTGATCCAATTTAAGGTCATTCACTGGACTCACGTGACAGTGGCCCAGTTGAGCAGATTCTTTGGGGTGGAGGACAGATGTGCGAAGTGTGCGGGAGGGGTCAGCAAACCATGTCCACATGTTCTGGACATGTCCAAAGCTGAGGGGATTTTGGCAGGGGTTTGCCGACGTCATGTCCAAGGTATTAAATACAAGGGTGGCAATGAGTCCAGAGGTGGTGCAGGATCCAGGAATCCAGGAGGAGAAAGAAGCAGATGTTCTGGCCTTTGCTTCCCTGGTAGCCTGGAGGCAGATATTACGAGCATGGAGGGATTCAAAGCCCCCAAAGTCGGAGACCTGGCGATCGGACATGGCTGGCTTCCTCTGCCTAAAGAAAATTAAGTTCACCATGAGAGGGTCACTGTTAGGGTTCGCCCGGAGGTGGCAACCATTCGTCAACTTCTTTGCAGAGAATTAATCGTCAGCAGAAAGGGGGGGGGTTTAGGCTAGCGTAGATTAGGGGATTAAGTAATGGTGGGACCTGTGGCAGAGGGAGGTGGTATTTGTACGATGTTAATATTTTCCTTTTTATGTACATTGTTTATCTTATTGCTGTTACAATGCCAAAGAAATACCTCAATAAAATGTTTATTAAAAAAAGATGTAGCACCTGGTACACATCCACGACACTTTGTCACACAGACAATTATGTATCATGTTTACATTTCCAGTCTGAGGCTCCAGGAACCAGTCTGCTTTCAGTTACTTGGTAATAGGAAATCAAACCCATTCCTGCTTCCACATTCCATCTCCAACTTTGCCCAACTCTCTAATCCTAGACTCCATATTGTATTCCTTTTTTTAAAAAAAATTTATTGAACCCAATTCATTTTTTCCAATTAAGGGGCAATTTTGTGTGGCCAATTCACCTACCTTGCACATCTTTGGGTTGTGGGGGTGAAACCCATGCAAACACGGGGAGAATGTGCAAACTCCACACAGACAGTGACCCAGAGCCGGCATCAAATCTGGGACCTCAGCGCCGTGAGGCAGCAATGCTAACCACTGCGCCAGCGTGCAGCCCTCCATATTGTATTCCTGACCTATCTACTCTCAGTTACTGCTCCACAAATTATGTTTAATTATGTCACAGCATATCTAATACTTCAGCGCAAATATACGATTATACAAATACATTACATCCATGAAACATTCCCGATACCGAGATTTATAATACACATTTCCTTTTTAACAATATTTCTAACCTATTTTTACAACAGTAGCTTTAGCCTCAACAAAATCACACTCAAAAATTAAGGTCTCAGGCATCATTATTACAAATTTATGATGTAGTTGAACATTGGAATAATGCAGAATAAGAAATTATGGTGCATCATAGGGCAGTATTCAGACCAAAGAGTGTGAATAACATCCTGAAACAAGAGTTTGAAGCTTCAGTGTTTCCTGGTGACACCAGAGCCCGAAAATAGGACTGTACCATGGAAATCTATCTCCCATATATTTAGAAACAAATGCATACTAATGAGCTGCCGGGTTTTTTAAAATTCCATTAGCATGCTTTTGTGATGGTGACAAGTATAATGCCAGATATTAATTGACAGACATAACCAAATGGGGCATTCCAGCCATTAATTCATAAACATGCGGCCAAATCCCAAATACTTTGATGCAATTATTATACACTTATTAGAAAATAATTTATTCCAAGCATGGCATTAACCGATGTTCAACTTACTAACAAGTTTCTGCACTCACAAATAATAAAACGGGAGCTTATTTTATAATTATATCATTAAGGAGTGGAATCTCAACTTTTATCTCCAGATTCACATTCGTCTCCCAAATTATGAATCGAAAATCAGCTTTTCATTTGGGAAAGATGTTTCCATTCATAAATTAGCAGGTTAAGAATGAATGAATGATGAATAATGAACTTTCCCAAGCTGAAACCTTACCTGTTTAAACTGTGAATATCAAAATGTTCCATAACAAACACAGCTCCACCATCAGAGAGGCTGATCACTTTCACTGGCTTTGGGACCCTCACCGTGCTGGTTTTCAAGATTGCCTCGAGACTTGCCATTTCACCATCAAACATTTTTTTGGCCTGTTTCAAACAGTGTGATTCATGAAATGATGAACATCGCCAACAAATGTCACGACAAAAATATTTAAAGCATCACCACATTTAACAAACCAATGAAATTTGAGGGGCTCAGTTCCAAAATTTCATACATATCTGTTTCTGGAATTCTCATCCTGCCTGAAATCCTGTCTCTTGCATGCTGCTTAAATGGAGTCATTTTTTTGGTGAGCATAGAATCGCCGCAGTGCAGAATGAGGCCATTTGGTCCATCGAGGCTGCACCGACCCTCCAAAAGAGCTCCCTACCCAGGCGCCTCCCCCCCCCCCCCCCCATAACCTCAACTAACTTTTTGGACACCAAGGGACAATTTAGCAAGGCCCATCCACCTAACCTGCACACCTTTGCATAAGACAATCACAAATTTATTTATCTATTCATAGTTGGCAAAATTTCATTTATTTTCTGTTCCAAGCAACCACTCAGCTCAAATGTGTGACACGGCTGCCCTTATTCCATCCCTTAAACGTTGGTACAGAATTAACAGAATGCAAGGAACGAATCAATCCATTTCCCCCAACAAGGCACTCTGATGTGCATTTGCCTTTAATAATCCTCCTTTATAAGCAATAATACAGATCCCTTTTTAGGAAATCTATAGGTCAGCTTTGAAGATTTTTAACCAAGAGCTCCATATTTTAACCACCCCTGTGTATTTCTCTAATGTTCCATTCAATTACATAGAATTGAAAGCACAGAAATAGGCCTATACCAATGTTTACATTCCACCCACACCTCCCAACATGTTTGTAATGAACTCCAATTGGCTTTATTGGTTGGCCAATTGGAGTATGAGCTCCCTCAATGATAGCTCATTGAGGGGGCCGATATAAGCACCTGTGTAGGCTTTGTGAGCAGTCTTGTTGACTGGACTGCTGGCAGCACTGTTTGTAGCTGCTCCTGTAATATCATTATTGTAAATAAATATTGGCGTGGTGACAGAACTCCTGCCTCCCGTGGATTACTACAGTGGCGACGAGGTAAACTAAGAATTTTGCGGAGACCAGCTGCCGCACTCGGAGGTTAAGCCTTGCCATTTTAAAAATGCCGTTTTTTGGGAGGTTAGAGGCATTCGACCCGGCTATTGAGGACTGGTCCCAGTATGTGGAGAGAATGTGTTACTTCTTCCGGGCAAATGATATACTGACGGACGAAAGGAGACGGCTTATCCTGCTGTCGGCGTGCGGACCATCAGCTTTCACCATTATACGTAGTCTGACTTATCCCGATGCGCCGGACACGAAAACTTTCCAAGAAGTAACAGAATTGGTGAAAGAGCACTACGACCCAAAACCACCCCTCATTTTCCGTAGGTACAGATTCTACACAGCGAAGCGGGAAGACAGGGAGTCAGTCACGAATTTCTTGACCCGCCTGAGAAGGCTGGCGGAAAAATGTGAGTTTGGCCCGATGCTAAATGAAATGCTTCGGGACCGGTTAGTGTGTGGTATTAACAACCTCACAATACAGAAACGCCTGTTGGCGGAAACGGAGCTAGACTGCAGGCAGGCGTTACAGTTCGCAATGTCCCTAGAAAAGGCAGCAAGTGGGGCGCAGGAACTACAGGGCAGACCAATGGAGGTAGATACCTGTGAGAGGGACTACCACAACGGGTCCTGCTACCAGATAGCTGCTCTCAGGAAAAACCTGAGGAATAGAGGGAAAAAGGAAAACCCCAGAACTGCCCCCAAGTCTGCCAGAACTAACTGGAGACAGAGGGAAGTACCGGCTGAGGCTCCACCAACAGAGAAGGACCGTTTCTGGCACCAGACAGAGTGGGGTAACAGCGACAGAAACCCTAGAAGGAGGTGGCAAAAGAGGAATAGCAGGTGGAGACGCAGGGAAGTACACAACCTAGACGCCCCATCCTCCTCCGAAGGGGAACAATTATATAATATTGGAACGAAGAAAGCAGAACCCATTAAGATTACCCCACGGGTGAACGGGCGGCCAACAATAATGGAAATAGACACGGGTGCGGCCGTATCAGTAATGGGAGTGGCAGCATTTAGAAAAATCAAAGATGGACTCCAGCCACTAACCCTAACAAAAACATCGACAAAACCTAAAGCCTACACAGGGGAACCCCTGGAAGTTCGAGACACGACTCATGTACCCGTGGAATATGAGAAACAATTTCTCAGATTACCGTTGACGATAGTAGAGGGCTCCGGACTGAGCTTAATTGGACGAAACTGGCTGAAAGACCTAAAATTAGATTGGATGAAAATTTTCCAGAGTGGAAGCGGGCAGTTGAGTGGAGTACTCCAAAAATACCTAGAGGTCTTCCAGGAAGGTTTGGGGAAATCATAGGCGCCAAAGCAACTTTGCACGTGGACCCAGAAGCCCTTCCGAAATTTTGTAAGGCCAGACGAGTACCTTTTGTATTAAGGAAGAAAGTAGATGACGAAATAGAAAGGTTATGGCGCAACGGCATTATCAGACCAGTACAGTTCTCAGACTGGGCAGCGCCGGTGGTACCAATTTTGAAGCCAGACGGCTCGATATGGCTCTGTGGAGATTTCAAACAGACGGTAAACAAATACGCACTGCTGGACACCCAATCCCAAAAATAGACGACCTATATGCCAAATTGGTAGGTGGGCTTTTGTTCACGAAACTGGACATGAGCCACGCCTACCTGCAGTTAAAACTAGACAAGGACTCCCAGAAGTTCACTTCGATCAACACCCTGAAGGGCCTTTTTCGTTATACTAGGCTACCTTTCGGAGTGTCATCAGTCTGCGCTATATTCCAGCGTACGATGGAAAATATTCTGCAGGGACTACCGCAGGTGGCGATTTATTTGGACGATGTCTTAATCACGGGTACACTCAAGGAACCTGGAGGAAGTGCTCAGGCATTTCGCAAAGGCAGGCGGACGGCTAAAAAGGGAAAAATGTGTTTTTCTGGCCCCACAAGTGACATACCTGGGATATAAAGTAGACGAGTCAGGCTTACACCCATTAGAAGACAGAGTAAGGGCAATAAAAGAAGCCCCAGCTCCCACCACGGTCCAGGAGTTACGATCATTTCTAGGGTTGGTAACCTATTATGGAAAATTTATTGAAAATAGGGCGTCCGTCCTAGAACCCCTCCACCAGCTACTAAAAAAGGGTCAAGAATGGAAATGGTCCGCCCGCCAAAACCAAGCATTTAGGGACATTAAGGAACAGCTGTCATCCGAAATGTCCTAGAGCATTATGACCCAAGGAAGGAGTTGGTGGTCACTTGTGATGCATCCTCCTACGGGGTAGGAGCCGTCTTAGCCCATTGAGCAAGGAATGGGGAAGAACGGCTAATAGCCTATGCTTCGAGGACCATGGCGATGGCTGAGAGGAAGTACGCCCAAATCGAGAAGGAAGGACTGGCGGTGATATTCGCAGTAAAATATTTTTTAACAGCATCTGTACAGGCGGAAATTTCACCATAGTGACGGACCATAAGCCGTTACTAGGGTTAAAAGACCAGTCAATACCCACGATTGCATCAGCTAGAATCCAACGCTGGCCATTGCTACTGGCGGCGTATAGATACATTCTGGAGCACAGACCGGGAACGCAGGTAGCAAATGCAGATGCTTTGAGCAGACTTTCCCTCCCGGACACTCCGCCGCAAATACCAAAAGTAGAGGAGACAGTAATGACTCTAAATGTTTTGGACACCCTACCAGTAGATGCACAACATATTCGGTTGTGGACACAAAAAGACCCAGTTTTAGCCAAGATGAAGCATTTACTGCTAACAGGGGAACTGGAAAGACCAGTGGAGCCCCAGATGCACCCATACTGGAGCAGAAGGGACCAAATGACCGTAGAAGACGGTATCCTATTATGGGGAGCCCGGGTAATAGTCCCAGCTCAGGGCCGTCAGGCAATCTTAACTGAGTTACATCACGGACACCCAGGGGTGTATAAAATGAAGATGCTAGCTCGAAACTATGTTTGGTGGCCAGGTTTGGACACAGACATAGCAGCCTTGGTACGTCGGTGCCAGGAGTGCCAACAGGGGCAAAGAGTGCCACCAGCAGCGCCATTGCACCCGTGGGAATGGCCAGGCAGACCGTGGACCCGCCTGCATATTGACCACGCCGGCCCTTTCATGGGCTCAATGTTTTTGGTGATAGTGGACACCCACTCCAAATGGTTGGACGTCCACCGGGTATACGCGGCAAGCACAGCATCGACAAATGAAAAGCTCAGGGCTTCGTTTGCAACACATGGACTTCCGGAGGTATTGGTGTTGGACAACGGAACGGCATTCACAAGTGGGGAATTTGGAAAATTCCTGAAGGAAAAAGGAGTCCGTCACATAAAAACGGCCCCTTACCATCCAGCGACCAACGGCCTGGCAAAGAGAGCGGTCCAGACACTTAAAGCGGGACTCAAGAAGCAGCCGGCAGCGTCAATGGACACAAAGCTCTCCCACTGGCTGTTTGATTACAGGACCACACCGCATTCCACAACGGGCATATTGCCAGCTGAACTCTTAATGGGAAGGCGGCTGCGAACGAGGCTGAGTCTCCTTTTCCCAAATTTAACGGGGAAAGTGGAGAAACAACAGGAGGCCCAACGCAGGGGGCATGATAATAGTCGGCAGCAGAGACATTTCCAGGTGGGGGCACCGGTTTGGGTCAAGAATTATGGGAATGGACCAACGTGGGTCAAAGGCACGGTAGAGTCCCAAACAGGGCCCATATCCTATGAGGTTTCGATAGGAGGTAAGGTGCTGAAGAAACACCTAGACCAAATAAGGGCAGCGGAACCACACCTGGAGGCAGGCGAAGCAGGACCGCCTCAAGCTGGGATAGCCCAGACGGAAAGGATACCCACATCCCAGCCCCGAGCAATTTCTCCAGACCCCGTCATCCAGTCGTCAGAGTCGGAGATGGACACGTTCGACGAGGCCTCTGTGACACCTCTCCCCGAGGAGAAGGAAGAACAACTTCCAAGGAGGTCGTCAAGGAAAAGACGGGCACCAAAAGGTACACCCCGCCCACTTCGGAGAACGACCCGGCGGACAACACAGAGGTGACAGACCCAGACATGAGGAGCAGGAAGAAGCTCCGAGGAATGCCAGCTGGCAGAATTCCTCGGACCTTGGGGGGGGGGGGGGTTAATGAATCCCAAATGTCTTTATTGGTTGGCCAATTGGAGTATGAGCTGCCTCAATGATAGCTCATTGAGGGGGCCCATATAAGCACCTGTATAGGCTTTGGAACCAGTCTTCTTGACTGGACTGCTAGCAGCACTGTTTGTAGCTGCTCCTGTAATATCGTTATTGTAAATAAATATTGGTGTGGTGACGGAACTCCTGCCTCCCGTGGATTACTACAATGTTATTCCCTCGAACCCTATTAGCATAGCCCTCTTCCTTTCTCTCTTCACTAATTATCTTGCTTCCTTTCAATAGCGTCTATGCAATTCACAACAACTACTCCATGTGGCAGCAAATTATCCATTCTAACCATACTCTTGAGTAAAGAAATTTCTCCTGAATTCTTTCTTAGATTTATTAGAAACTACGACCCCTATTTCTGGACTTATCCTTGTCAAATGGATTGGGATTGTTGACTAATATACTCCAATGCTTAATTCAAGTCAAACTAACAGGCCAGTAATTCCTGGCACTATTCACTTGACCTAAACTTGTAACATTAACTAGTTTTCCATTTTCCCCTCCCATCTGTATATGAAAATGAAATGAATGAATGAATATCGCTTATTGTCACGAGTAGGCTTCAATGAAGTTACTGTGAAAAGCCCCTAGTCGCCACATTCCGGCACCTGTTCGGGGAGGCTGTTACGGGAATCAAACTGTGCTGCTGGCCTGCCTTGGTCTGCTTTCAAAGCCAGCGATTTAGTCTAGTCTAATGTGCTATATTCAATGAGCTGTGAACAAAAAGCTATTTGAACTTCTGACTCTCATTTCCTTCACTGTTTTTGGATGAGTTCCATCTGGTCCAGTTGACTTAGAAATGTTAAAAACACTCTTTGCTTTCATAATCATTTTGTTACTGATCTTCATTCTCTCTGTGAGCTTACATCTTCCCTGGTATCAGGGGGAGATATTAGCACTATTTTCTGCATTGAAAGCTGTTCTGCGAAAACTTCTAAATTCCCACCTGATTCATTTTTAAAGTGTCCACTTGTTTGTAAACACTTTACATTCATGATTCAATGCCTTTGTGTTTTTGTTTTGGAAGGTCTTTTAATATATCTATGTTTAATGCTACATATTTTTATAAAAGGTCTTGTGGTGCTCTGCATTGCATTCCTGCCTCTGAGCCAGTGGCTCTGATTTTGAGTCCCACTCCAGTACTTGATGGCCAGAAAAAGTGTGTTCAAAACGTGAACGCACCTTGGCTGTCACCCAGTCTACGCACAAGCATTAAGAGTGGGACAGTCTCCTGGTCAGCCATGCTTGCTGCGGAGTGGCACCTCTCAAATTATAGTTGCTGGCAACCTGTTCCAAATGAAACTAGTCATGGAAACAGGCATTAAGTATATGCTTTGCCTGCCTCATGTGCCATTAACCACAAGAAAGATCCGAGATCACATATTTTCATTTTCCAGTTAACCTTTCCATTTTCTGTCATTCTTCTAATTTCCTCATTTAGCCAATTCTGTTAATGCAATCAGATAGGTGGGTTACTATATGCACAGATATAGCTGGAAAAGACTTCTTTACATTTGATTTCTGTGTTCGCACTTATTTCACTGTAAAAAAGGGGTGTTGGCATTATGAGAGTGCTTTGGGTTCCCCGATGCTCTTGGGAGATCACTCGGCATTCTGTAACTCAAATGGTTTGGGAAACGCTGCATTAATACACCAGGTTGGCTGGCCAGTCACCCATTAGCAGTGCCTTGAAGTAATGAAAATCTACAGCTTGGACATCAAATTACAGAGGCTGTGCTAAAAGGCAATCCTGGGGGCAGCATGGTGGCACAGCAGTTAGCACTGTTGTCTCACAGCGCCGAGGTCCCAGGTTCGATCCCGGCTCTGGGTCACTGTCAGTGTGGAGTTTGCACATTCTCCCAGTGTTTGTGTGGGTTTCGCCCCAATACAAAGATGTGCAGGTTAGGTGGGTGGCCACGCTAAATTGCCCCTTAATTAGCAAAAATGAATTGGGTACTCTAAATTTATATTTAAGAAAATAAAGGGCAATCCTGGTCCAAACTTTCATCACCAGGCAAGTCACCTTGGAGTTATCTTCACTTCCAAGAGATTCCAGATACTTGCCTCCCATCAAGGAATACAGTCACTAGTTGCCCATTGAACAATTGATAGATGCCAGTACAAGTAGGGGGGTCAGGTCAGCAGGGGTGGGGTCAGCAGCAAGGGTTGGGGTCAGCAGCAAGTGTTGGGGTGGGGTGGGGGACAGCAAGTGTAGGAGGTGGGCCAGTAGCAGGCGTCGGGGCTGGGGTCAGCAGCAAGCGTCGGGGCTGGGGACTGCAGCAAGCGTCGGGGCTGGGGACTGCAGCAAGCGTAGGGGGTGGGGACTGCAGCAAGCGTCGGGGCTGGGGACTGCAGCAAGCGTCGGGGCTGGGGACTGCAGCAAGCGTAGGGGGTGGGGACTGCAGCAAGCGTAGGGGGTGGGGACTGCAGCAAGCGTAGGGGGTGGGGTCTGCAGCAAGCGTAGGGGGTGGGGACTGCAGCAAGCGTAGGGGGTGGGGACTGCAGCAAGCGTAGGGGGTGGGGACTGCAGCAAGCGTAGGGGGTGGGGACTGCAGCAAGCGTAGGGGGTGGGGACTGCAGCAAGCGTAGGGGGTGGGGACTGCAGCAAGCGTAGGGGTGGGGACTGCAGCAAGCGTAGGGGGTGGGGACTGCAGCAAGCGTAGGGGGTGGGGACTGCAGCAAGCGTAGGGGGTGGGGACTGCAGCAAGCGTAGGGGGTGGGGACTGCAGCAAGCATAGGGGGTGGGGACTGCAGCAAGCGTAGGGGGTGGGGACTGCAGCAAGCGTAGGGGGTGGGGACTGCAGCAAGCGTAGGGGGTGGGGACTGCAGCAAGCGTAGAGGGTGGGGACTGCAGCAAGCGTAGGGGGTGGGGACTGCAGCAAGCGTAGGGGGTGGGGACTGCAGCAAGCGTAGGGGGTGGGGACTGCAGCAAGCGTAGGGGGTGGGGACTGCAGCAAGCGTAGGGGGTGGGGACTGCAGCAAGCGTAGGGGGTGGGGACTGCAGCAAGCGTAGGGGGTGGGGACTGCAGCAAGCGTAGGGGGTGGGGACTGCAGCAAGCGTAGGGGGTGGGGACTGCAGCAAGCGTAGGGGGTGGGGACTGCAGCAAGCGTAGGGGGTGGGGACTGCAGCAAGCGTAGGGGGTGGGGACTGCAGCAAGCGTAGGGGGTGGGGACTGCAGCAAGCGTAGGGGGTGGGGACTGCAGCAAGCGTAGGGGGTGGGGACTGCAGCAAGCGTAGGGGGTGGGGACTGCAGCAAGCGTAGGGGGTGGGGACTGCAGCAAGCGTAGGGGGTGGGGACTGCAGCAAGCGTAGGGGGTGGGGACTGCAGCAAGCGTAGGGGATCGTCAGCAGCAAGTACAGGGGGTGGGGTCAGCAGGTGTAGGGGTTAGGCTAGCAGCAGGATTGGGGGGGGGTAGACTCTCAACAAGCACCACCCGCCCCCTCCACCAACCGCCTCCTCCACCACACGCCCCCTCCACCACACGCCCCCTCCACCACACGCCCCATCTGAATGCTGAGTCACCCAATCAGCAAACAGAGGTCTTGAGCAGTGGAGCCCCCTGGAAATCCATTCAGGCTCCCTCAAAGCGAGCCCTCTGCTCACCACTGGGTTAATTCCAGCGGCGGGGATTTGGGGCCCTTAAGAGGGATATAATGGGGCAGACATGGAAAGCTCCCAGACACTACTCTCCCAACTGATGAAATACCTTGCCTTCATTTTTGAAAATCTACAGTTAGAAACAAATTCTTTAGCACATTGAAGGAGTTAGGTCATGTTCTTGCTTCCTTCTCCTGATGTGACTGGTATCTTGTAAATTCCTAACACAGTGAAGAACTGTGAAATTACATTCGCAGCACAGACTTTGATTCAGTTGCAAACACAGTAACTAGTCAGGAAGCAAGTTTAAATATATACCACAGGTGCAAAGATTTTTTTTAAAAATCGTTTTTACTTTCAATAGTCATGCACACTGTGAGCAAACCTTTTCTCCTCCAATCCAGAAATATTCTCATTTACTCTTTCATCACAGTGTTCCACAACCTAGATTTAACAATTTAAGCCAATTTTGGTATATGTTATATTGGACTTTACAGTAGGTTCCTACTGTAAAATTGATCGCGTCAACAAACAAAAAAAAATCACCACTACTCTGAACTACCATAAACTGAAATTAGCTACAATTTTGACAAAGAGACATTGTGATTATATTCATCCAAAGGGGCTGGTTTAGCTCACTCGGCTAAATCGCTGGCTTTTAAAGCAGACCAAGCAGGCCAGCAGCACGGTTCGATTCCCGTACCAGCCTCCCCGGACAGGCGCCGGAATGTGGCGACTAGGGGCTTTTCACAGTAACTTCATTGAAACCTACTCGTGACAATAGCTATTTTCATTTTCAAAGGGCAGCGCTGCTGTGCATAAATTAAATGCTCAGCCTGCAAGGTGAATTTTTAAAAATCTGTCCAAATCTTGCCAGGACAAAGTGAAAATTAAGTGTCCATTTTGCCAACTTCTCGATAAGTATTTGCAAATACAAACTTCAATTCTCACTCCACCACAGACACTGTGTTCCTGAGATCTTCTTTCCTTCAGTTTGTGATTAAGTTCTTCTTTCAGCAAGGAAAGACAGTTGTGCTGTCTGAATTCACTTTGATGTTTAAATCTACTGACATGCTAGAGAATGTTGCAGACCGAGAAAGCAACAATGAAGTAGCATATTTTCACCTAGAATAATAACAATCTCTTAACACTCTGGGCAAAATTCAATATAAAAATCATATGAAAGATACTGGAGATTATAACATATGGCTCGACAAACATTAACCCAATTGAAAAGGCAGGCACATCTACCCACAAATGCTTATATAACTCCAGCCAACCATTAAGCATGCAGAGCAGCTGTCTCTCGCACTTAAATTCACACTTCACCCATCAACCCGACTGCTGCAGATCAAAGGATGAAACTAAATTCTGCAATTATTCCAAGTTTTAAAAGCACAGTTCAGAAAATTTGGTTATATTACTTTAAACATGTACAGAACATCAGCCCCCCCCCCCCCCCCCCCCCCCCCAGCCTGTTGCTGGAGCTAAGTATTGGGAGAACGAGGGAAATTAAAGACACGGTTGGTAGCGCAGAAAAGAGGCTGAGTTATCTTTGCTTTCCAGGGTAATCTTGGAGTAGCATATGGTTTGGGCAGAGGTGAGGTTCAACAGCAATTGATGTGGTCCAACCAGATATGGGCCCTTACGAGTAATGGCTGGATGGGGCAGGGAAATGGTTGTAAAGTGGGACAAGGACAACATAGGTGGGACATGAAGCTCGAAATGAGCAAAGTCAACAACTAAACTATTCCTCAAACGGAGGGCCAAATCCTTGCAGGGTGTTTGAAAGTGTTGTGATAAGTAACTTTGGCGGAGGGGGGTAGCTATTGCTGAATCAAACACTGATCTGGGTTCTCATCAGTGACTGAGATTAAGGAGAGTTTACAGGGAATAGCATGAACAAGGAGCTGGTCAAAAACATTAGTCGGAGAATTTATATGAAGCATGAGGTTGGGGAGGCATTGGGTTCACCGTGGAGGAAGGAGAAAAGTGGTGATGAGTGAAAGGAGTGAAGATGAAGAGTGCAGAAGGCAAGGGATGATATCTTGGGGTCAAACTAAGTGTGAGGCATCAGGAGGCACAAGAAAAAATATTTTGAAGACAGTGTCAAACAAGGTCAGATTCTCAAAGCAGAATACGATTCTGGAGGGATAGGACCAAGAGGCCAAAGTGTGACATGATGAGAAGGGGCAAGGCTCTACTGTGATTGTTTGGTCAAGGCAGTGGTCTAATGTTTAGGCAGATTGGGAGGCTTCAGGAAGAAATGAAGCCAGAGAAAAAAATAGAATTGAAATTTACTCAAATTGAGCTGGGAATAAATGATTATAGACACAGTACAGTACTTAAATTTTCTCAATGGATTAAGAGGTATGTGAGGGAGGTTTTCAGTATTATGAAGAGCTGAGCATATGATTTTTTTTCTGTTGGTTGATGAATTGGTGACAAAAAAGCAGAGAATAAGGATTATCGCTGGAAAGATGAACGGGAACGCACACTGAGGATCTATGAACATGGAATCCTTTGTTATTGTGACCATTGAAACAATTACTATAGCTGAATTGATAGGGCAGCATGGTGGCGTAGTGGGTTAGCACTGAGGTCCTAGGTTCGGTGCCGGCTCAGGGTCACTGTCCATGTGGAGTTTGCACATTCTCCCAGTGTTTGCCTGGGTTTCACCCCCACAATCCAAGGACATGCAGAGTAGATGGATTGGCCACGCTAAATTGCCCCTTTAATTGGAAAAAATGAATTGGATACTGTAAATTTATAAAAGAAAAAAAACTGAATTGGTAAGTATTTGAAAAGAAACATTTAATTCAAGAAAAAGGTAAAGCAGGGCAACATGGTGGCGCAGTGGTTAGCATTGCGCCAGCATTGGGGCAGCAGGGTAGCATGGTGGTTAGCATAAATGCTTCACAGCTCCAGGGTCCCAGGTTCGATTCCCGGCTGGGTCACTGTCTGTGTGGAGTCTGCACGTCCTCCCCCTGTGTGCGTGGGTTTCCTCCGGGTGCTCCGGTTTCCTCCCACAGTCCAAAGATGTGCAGGTTAGGTGGATTGGCCATGATAAATTGCCCGTAGTGTCGTAAAAAGTAAGGTTAAGGGGGGGTTGTTGGGTTATGGGTATAGGGTGGATACGTGGGTTTGAGTAGGGTGATCATGGCTCGGCACAACATTGAGGGCCGAAGGGCCTGTTCTGTGCTGTACTGTTCTATGTTCTATTGCTGCCTCACGGCGCTGAGGTCCCAGGTTCGATCCCGGCTCTGGGTCACTGTCCGTGTGGAGTTTGCACGTTCTCCCCGTGTTTGCGTGGGTTTCGCTCCACAACCCAAAGATGTGCAGGGTAGGTGGATTGGCCACGCTAAATTGCCCCGTAATTGGAAAAAATGAATTGGGTACTCTAAATTTAATTTAAAAAAGAAAAAGGTAAAGCACAGGAAATGATGATCGATAGCTCTGGCTGAAGAACTTGCACTAACAAATTTGCAACAGGCCAAATATCCTCCTTCTGACCTTTACTTATCTGATTCAACATTTTGGACTGACAGACAAGGTGGGCAAGTTTATGGGAAATCCAGGGTGATTCACCCTCAGTTTTTTTGCATTTGTTCTCTTCTTATTTCTTCCAGATATGAATTTCTGGAGACATTTAAGGTTTTCTCATCCAAGTAGGGATGTGGGTGTAGCAATTTACACCAGGTACACTGCAGAACTTCAAGAAAGTGGCTCACAATCACCTTCAAGGAGAATTAGGGATGGGCAACAAATACTAACCTTGCCAGTGTCACACTCATCCCATGAATTAAGAAACATTTAGCTGTTCTTTAGGTGAGTGCCCAGATCCAAAGTGTGAAAAGCTGTGTTAAAGTTCAAACCAACTTGAATACTGAACTAACATCCACACCCATGCAAAAGGTTTTATTGGAGATCAATAAGTATAATCTTGGTTGATTTTTTCTTTTCCAGCCCAGGGGCATCATGAACAGGTCAGGCATTAATATAATTCTCCCTGATAAAATCAGCCAATTTAGTGCAGTGCAGTGATCAAATCTGGGATCTCTAGTCTCTGGGGTTCAGCTACACGCTGTATTTATCAATTAGTTTTCAATTCAGTTTCCAACTTCATGTTCCAGAAGTGTCTGCCTTCCTGTCAATTGTATGGCCGTGACGCAAATATATGCGCACAAGGAATCACAGCAAAAAAGTGTATCCTCGTATATTTTAGGGCAGAAAGCCTTGGACTAGGGGTTGAATTTTATAATTGGGTTGATTTTTTGCTTATGCCTTTTCAGTTTTTGTAAATATTTATAGTAGATGTCAGTGTACGTAAAGATGTTATTCGGCTTGGTGGAAACGACAGATCTGATGGGCTCTGTAGTGTTTTTTAAATCTAGTAATAAAACGTCATAGAAAAGGCTTCATAGAAAAGGCAAGATTAATTCATTGGTCTTGCTGTTTTGGAACCTTTCTTGATGGCGCAGCATTGTAGCACAGGGGCAGCACAGTAGCACCGTGGTTAGCACAGTTGCTTCACAGCTCCAGCGTCCGGGGTTCGACTTCCGGCTTGGGTCACTGTCTGTGCAGAGGCTGCACAGTGTTTGCATAGGTTTCCTCCAGGTGCTCTGGTTTCCTCCAGGTGCTCTGGTTTCCTCCCACAGTCCAAAGATGTGCGGGTTAGGTGCATTGCCCTCAGTGCCCAAAAATGTTAAGTGGGGCTACTGGGTACAGGGATAGGGTGGAGGCGTGGGCTTGAGTAGGGTTCTCTTTCCAAGGGACGGTGCAGACTTGATGGGTAGAATGGCCTCCTTCAACACTGTAAATTCCAGGATGACCAATTAATGTGTTAATCTACTGTGAATTCAAGAATTAGTTGCACAAAATAAACCTGACATTTATCTAGTTACCATCAGCCATTTTAAGTAATCGGTGGATAGTCTCGGTTGCTACAGATAGTTAGGACAAATTTGCCTCAGGGCAATATTCTGGGCATAGGTATGGGAATGAGAATGTGCAGCTTCCATATCTTAAGAAGTTCTAATTTGGGACATGCAGTTGCAGACATACAGGGTGTGAAAGGCAAATCTAGGGAAAATCCTACTAAATCTCACTTTGGAATATGTGAGCAGGAATTGGACCATGGTGAATTTTTCCCAGCTTAATGCTGTCTTTCATTGCTTGTTTGTAACTTCACTTTGATTCACAAATCTTTCCTTTCCTAAACATGACAAAATTGTAGCTGGCCAAATCATGAACCTCAGAAGGAGGAAAATTAATAGAAACTAATTTTATTCTGAGAAATTTACAGCACAGAAGCAAATAAATTCAACTTCTATTCTAACTATGTGGAAAATTATTATTCCTATGTTATTTTTTTCATCACTTCACATCCAAATAACATGTTTTTTTTTGTTTTTTTAAAATAATTTTTATTGGAATTTTTTACAGAAAATATAACAAACAATAAAAAGCAACCATGAAACACCATAATAACTGTAACACCCCCAAGACCGTATCAACGCATGTATCACCCCCCCCCCCCAACCCAGTAAACAAGAGAATTTTAAAATAAATTAAAATTAAATAAGCAAACATAGTCAAGTTTCCCCCCCGCCCCCGGGTTGCTGCTGCTGCTGACCCAGTACCCTATCGCTGAGCCAGAAAGTTGAGGAAGGGCTGCCACCGCCTAAAGAACCCTTGTACCGATCCTCTCAGGGCGAATTTGACCATCTCTAGCTTAATAAAACCCGCCATGTCATTGATCCAGGTCTCCACACTTGGGGGCCTCGCATCCTTCCACTGTAGCAAGATTCTCCGCCGGGCTACTAGGGACGCAAAGGCCAGCACACCGGCCTCTTTAACCTCCTGCACTCCCGGCTCCACCCCAGCCCCAAAAATCGCCAGTCCCCAGCCTGGCTTGACCCTGGATCCTACCACCCTCGACACCGTCCTCGCCACCCCCTTCCAGAACTCCTCCAGTGCCGGGCATGCCCAGAACGGACGTGGTTCGCTGGACTCCCCGAACACCTGTCTTCGCCCCCAAAGAACCTACTCATCCTAGACCCGGACATGTGGGCCCGGTGCAGCCCCTTGAATTGGATGAGACTAAGCCGCGCACATGAGGAGGAAGAGTTAACCCTCTCCATGGCATCAGCCCATGTCCCATCTTCGATCTGTTCCCCCAGTTCCCCCTCCCACTTAGCTTTCAGCTCCTCTACTGACGCCTCCTCCAACTCCTGCATTACCTTGTAGATATCAGATATCTTCCCCTCCCCGACCCAGACCCCCGAAAGCACCCTGTCACTCACCCCCCTCGCGGGATGCGAAAGGAATCCCTCCACCTGCCGCCTAGCAAACGCCTTTACCTGCAGATACCTGAACATGTTCCCCGGGGGAGCCCAAATTTCTCCTCCAACTCCCCCAGGCTCGCAAACCTCCCATCAATGAACAGGTCCCTCAGCTGTCTGATGCCCGCTCTGTGCCAACCCTGGAACCCCCCATCAATGTTCCCCGGGATGAACCGATGGTTCCCCCTTAGCGGAGCCTCCATCGAGCCCCCCATTTGCCGCCTATGTCGCCTCCACTGCCCCCAAATCTTGAGGGTAGCCGCCACCACTGGACCCGTGGTATACCTCGTAGGAGGGAGCGGCCACGGCGCCCCCAGGCTTCTCTCTCCACAGGACGCCCTCTCCAACCGTTTCCATGCTGCCCCCTCCCCCTCCATTACTCACTTGCGCACCATCGACACATTGGCCGCCCAATAATACCCCGAGAGATTGGGTAACGCCAGCCCCCCACCATCTCTACCCCACTCCAAGAAGACCCTCTTCACCCTCGGGGTCCCATGCGCCCAAACAAAGCTCATAATGCTGCTAGTCACCCTCCTAAAAAAGGCCCTAGGGATAAAGATGGGCAAACACTGAAAGAGGAACAAGAACCTCGGGAGAACTGTCATTTTAACGGACTGCACTCTACCCGCCAGCGATAGCGGCACCATGTCCCACCTTTTGAATTCCTCCTCCATCTGCTCCACAAGCCTGGTAAAATTAAGCTTATGGAGAGTCCCCCAACTCCTGGCCACCTGCACCCCCAGGTATCTGAAACTCTTCACTGCCCTCTTAAACGGGAGCCTCCCAATTCCCTCTTCCTGATCACCCGGGTGTATTACAAATACCTCACTCTTGCCTAGATTTAACTTATAGCCCGAGAAGCTCCCAAACTCAGCCAACAGCTCCATCACCCCCGGCATTCCCCCCTCTGGGTCTGCCACATACAACAGCAGGTTGTCCGCATACAGCGATATCCTATGTTCTTCCCCAACCCGCACCAGGCCCCTCCACCTCCCCGACTCCCTCAGCGCCAAAGCCAAAGGTTCTATCGCCAGTGCAAAAAGCAAGGGGGACGGGGGCACCCCTGCCTGGTCCCACAGTAGAGCCTGAAGTACTCTGATCTCCTTCCATTGGTAACTACACTCGCCATCGGGGCCTCATAAAGTAACCTCACCCATTTGATGAACCCCTCCCCGAATCGCTCCAGCACCTCCCACAGGTACCCCCACTCAACTCTATCAAACGCCTTCTCTGCATCCAGCGCCACCACTATCTCCGCCTCCCCCTCCACCGCAGGCATCATAATCACATTTAACAATCTCCGCACATTCGTGTTGAGCTGCCATCCCTTGACAAATCCTGTCTGATCCTCGTGTATCACCCCTGGGACACAGTCCTCTATCCTGGTGGCCAGGATCTTCTCCCCAAATAACATGTTACCTATACATGAACATCTATGCAGCACAATACATAAATGAAAAATGTGGGTACACTAAATAATCTGATGGATTTCTTTCAAAATACAAAAACAATGGACAAGAAAAAGACCAGTTGGAGTATCAAGCCTGCCTCATAGTCATAATGCCAAGAGCTTCATGACGAGTAAGGACATAAATTTGCTACTTTCCACTAACTTGCACATTTCAATCTTCAAACAGAAATCCAAGTCCATCAAAACAGCTGCGCTAGCAGAACAGAAATGAAAAACACAGATTTACACACAACTCATTTTGAGGAAAATAGGATTGGATTATTATCTGCAGGGTTACAGGAAGAAGGCAAGGAATGGCAACTGGGCAGTGGTCATTCAGAGAACTAGCGCAAACTGAATAGGCCAATTGGCCTCTTGTGCTGGAACAACATTCTGTGATTACCACTGTGATTACACGCTGTCACAAACATCCAAGGATAATTGGCCAAGATCAGCGAGAGGTCAATTGTAATGCCTGGATCTGGTATGTCTCTCTCGTGGGGACCATGAATTGGTTCAATTTAAATTGGTTTTTGGAGCAGACAAGGAGCTCCCGTCCACACTCTGAGCTCTGGCTTTGTAACTCTGATAAAGTAATTCAAAAAAAAAGCAGAAGGGCATTGCAAAAAAAACCATATTATTTTAATTTAAACATTTTCATGTTATTTATAGAAACACAGTATTGGAAATAAGAGAAATACCATTTGACTATACAGATCATAAGGGATGGATGACATGATTAAGTAGCCAGGAATACATTCAACCAGAGTTGGGAATACCAATTTTACCCCATCTAAGTATGTCCTTTCAGGAAACACCTAAAATAACTCCACACTAGCATCAAATTAGTTTTTTCCCCACTCAAAATGATTCTTTGGGTTTCTCCCTCCTATCTATGAGATTATTCCATACATTTATCATTTCTTAATGACATTTTAATGATAGGGGCTGGTTTAGCTCATTAGGCTAAATCGCTGGCTTATAAAGCAGACCAACAGCACGGTTCAATTCCCGTACCAGCCTCCCCGGACAGGCACCGGAATGTGGCGACTAGGGGCTTTTCACAGTAACTTCATTGAAGCCTACTCGTGACAATAAGCGATTTTCATTTCATATCAATCCTAATTTCCTTTCATGAAAGCAAATTACTGCAGATGCTGGAATCTGAATCAAAAGCAAAAATGCTGGACAATCTCAGCATGTCTGACAACATCTGTGGAGAGAGAAGGGAGCTAACGTTTTGTCTGGGACACTTTGTCAAAGCTGTCGATATTGGATGTGATCAGTGTTCTCTGTATAAGGATGAAGGTGAAAAAAATTCTGGTTTTACAGTTTGCTTTGACCCATGTTTCCTTTGTTTAACTCCCAGTTTTAAAGTGCCGATTGAGGGATGTTCCTTTATCCTCTAATGATAAGAGTGCCCTCCACCTCTTTTCAAGGGCATAAAAGACCTCACTATCCATAGAATCCCGACAGTGCAGAAGGAGGTCATTTAGCCTATTGAGTCTACACCGACCATCTGAAAGAGCACCCCACCTAGGCCCCACTCGCTCTCCCTATAATCCCACCTATCCTTTTGCACATACAGGGACAACTTAGAATGGCCTATCCACCTACCCCGCACATTTTTGGACTGAGGAAACTGGAGCACCCAGAGGAAACCCACACAGACACGTAGAGAACATGCAAACTTCATAGTCACTCAAGCTTGGAACTGAACCTGGGTCCCTGGTACTGTGAGGCAGCGGTGCTAACCACAGAACAGGAGGCGAGGTGTCAGAACCACCACCATTCTATCCAATGCATGGCCTGCAGCATTTAGTTAAACTGTATAAGATTCCCCCCACCCACCACCACAGTTGCGCACATCATAACAACGTTCAAAGAAACCGAAAATGAAATGCATTAACCTGGCTTTTATGATTGATTTTGACAAAAACTCTTCCTGAATCCGTCTCATAACTCTGCCCTTGGCTAATACACCCACCCGCTGCGTGTCCCAAAGCTTTCAGAGTAACTGTGTTCAGCTCCCTCTTTAACAAGCTCTCCATCTTTAGCAAACTGGCTGCGGGGACCTCGACAGGCAGATGTCAACCGACCGCCTGACCCTGGACCACCCCCCCCCCCCCCCATCATCGTGTGACGAGAGGAAAGTTTCAAAGTCCCGCCTCTGAAGAGCTTTTGGTTGTTTCCCCCCCCCCCCCCCCCCTTGAAGGAAGGGAGAGAAAACCCCCTCCCCAGAAAAATTAATAAAACAGGCGCGACTTCAGGCCGCTCTGATAAAACTACAAGTCCCAGCATCCCCTGCGGCTCAGGTGGCAGCCACGAGGACCCCGGCGGGTCCAAGCGAGATGTAAACAAGCGGCGCGGCGGGAGGAGGGGAGCAGAGGCGGGGCCAGCTGCGATTGACACCTTAGCCGCCCAATCGGCGGTGGGCAGGTTGGAGGCGGGGTCACGCCGGCCAATGACGGGAGAGCGGCTGGAGGCGGGGCCGTCCTGTTGTATTGGAGAGGAGGTGACGAGCCGTCAGAGGCCGAAAGATCGGCGGTGAGGCTGGAGAGCGGCGAGCTGAGTTTGAAGGTGTTTTGAAGCGGAGCTGGAGCAGATTTGAAAGATCGGGCGGAGAGAGAAAAAAAACCCCACAAGTTCACATAGTTGAGGGGCAGAAAGCGATGGGCAGCGGACGGTGAATGGTTGTCAGCGCCGGCTCCCTGAGGGGCACCCCCTCCATGGGACAGTGAACGACAGCGAGCCGAAACTTGTCTGATGAATTTCTACTTGTTCAACGAAAGGAACTGCCGCCAGTCCGCTGCTCCGGAATGGAGCGTAGCCCGTGAGAGGATGAGCCACAAAGGCAGCCCGGTGAAGACTTACGACTTTCTGCTGAAATTCCTGCTGGTGGGTGACAGTGATGTGGGGAAGGGGGAGATCCTGGCCAGCCTGCAGGATGGAGCCAGCGAATCGCCTTACGGTTACAACATGGGTGAGTAGTGAACACAAACTCCCCTGCACCCATAATGCTGTAAACTACAGGGCGGTGGTGTAGGTGCAATATGGTTAAGGGATGTACAGAAGGGGTTGAGTGGAAAATGTCTAGTTTACCATGTTGATGTTTATGTTATTATTGTTTTGTTTGTTATTATAACATTTTTTGCAAATGCATCAATAAAAATATATTTTTTAAAACTAAAAGGGCACCGGGTGCGGGAAGTGGGATTAGAAAGAACACCTGGATCTCTTCGTGCTGGCATGCACAAGATGGGCCGAATGGCCTCCTCCTGTGCTGTAGCTTTTCTATGGTTCAAAAACACACAAGAGCCGGCAACCGATGTATATTCTTTTAACCACCCAAAATATACTTCATTCATAAAATCAAAATTGCACGTCTATTGTAAGCGACAAAGCTGAATTCAAATCATTGTTTACCAATGTAAAAACAGAAGGTGGTGGGAAAAACTCAGTGGCATCTGTGGAGAAACATTTTGAGTCCAATATGACTCTTTGTTGGAACTCCAATACTGCATTGTCACTACGCTTGTAATTACAGTTGATATTTACAATTTTCATCGCACAGCCAACAATTTTCATCCCATGGAGTGGACCTTGTTACAATTTAAGACGCAAGCAGTAGGGGTTTGGACGACCTTAAGTTGACAGAATGGGGGAGACCAACCAAGAGTGTGCTGGACTAGTATTATCTAGAGGTCGCAGAGATTTGAATGACGATTGAGCAGCAGAACGAGCTGACGCAACCAAACACTGGTTGCCCAATCAAGTATCTCATTTCTTTTTGTAGATCCTAGCAATGCATTTTGTTACATGCAGCGATTACACTTCAAATATTTTTCATTGAATCTGAGTTACTTTGGTAGCTCCTGACATAGTGACAAGCACTGCATAAATGCATGCATGTTCTTTTATAATACTGACTAGCTACAGTAATACAGAATTACTCCATGGCAGTACTGCAATTTAAAAATGTAGCTTTCAGAGATGTTTTAGTATGTTTTTCAAATTTTGGTCTCCCTAATTATATTTTATATTCTTTGTTCAAATTGTTTCTGAGTATCAAAAACAGGCAAAATTCTAACAATTTTATTTCAAACTGCGATTCGCAGAGGTTCGAGATTGATCCATTCAGCATTTGTGAACCACATATAAATAAATTAATCTTGCGGATGGAAAGAAGAATTCTGTACTAATTTGATCATGAACTTTTGTTGACTCACATTTTCCTGGTTGGTTTGAGGAAATAATGCAAACAAATGTGCGGTTGGTTGAGTGTATAGTCTTTCAGCTTTGACAAAGAGTCATCCAAACTCAAAATGTTAACTCCCTTCACACTCCACAGATGCTGTCAGACCTGCTGCAATTGTCCAGTGTTTTCTGTCTATGTTTGTGTTGTGTAGTATTGGCTGAAATTTTGCAGTATAAACTTCGCGAACTGCACTGTTGCAAGTTTTCCCAAAATAATTCCGGAAACAACAAGCTAGCCAGCATGCTTAGAAATATTCTAGTTTTTAATATTTTTGAAGTTGTAATGTCAGAATCCAAGTAGCTTTTCAGCAGTGGTGAAGATTTAATATGAAATATCAATAGAAAGAGCGAAGGATTCACAACCTTAATGATGATAGAAGAGAACATGTGCTGATCAAATGCAAAATTTGCTAACTGTATCATTGTGGTTCATGTTGAGAATTAGAGTGATGTATTTTTTTTAAAATTCTGCTATTGAGGCCTTTTTAAATTTATTGGTTTTCAGTATGTCTTGAAGGAATGTGTTTTTTTATGTATTGAATTCAGATATAAAACTTGCTTAGAGCCTCACTATGGTTCAGATTTTGGTATGAGGCAATGTTCCTTTTACTTTTTAAAAATAAATTTAGAGTACCCAATTATTTTTTTTTCCAATTCAGGGGCAATTTAGAATGGCTAATCCACCTAACCTGTACATCTTTTGGGTTGTGGGGGTGAAACCCACTCAGACATGGGGAGAATGTGCAAACTCCACACGGACAGTGACCCAGGGCTGAGATTCAAACCCGGGTCCTCGGTGCCGTAGTCCCAGTGCTAACCAATGTGTCACGTGTCGCCATAATGTTCATTTTACTGATACCTGCCCACACGCATTTTGGTTTTTCGGCAACAGCATATGGCCAGTGGAAGTCTGATAAAGTAAATGTAGGATCCTCTCCAGAGGATCTGAGACATGTATGAACAAGGCAAACAACAGTGTCTCTTGATAACCAATCAGAGTGAATAATCCTTAATGAAGGATGCAGAGTCTGAACCAAGGAGTTGTTATCAACTCTAATGTAAAATCATGTACGGAAAGTAAAATCAACAGAGGGAATGAAAGATGAGATTAAGAGAGCAAGATGAAGGGGAACCAAAAAACTTTTAAAAATGTTTTTGAAAATCCAGTGATAAGTATAATCTGAAGGAATGAGACTCCAATATTCTTCTCGGGCAAACTGTTAAAAAGAAAGATTGAGGACACGTGATGTGAGCGAGGGAGTGGCTGCATTTTCGCAAGCTCCAGCTCTGCCCATTTTTCAATCTTAATTTTTATCCTTCTGCACATTGTTTTTCTTTTCTTGGCCTACATGGTTAGCATAATGTTCCAAAAGATGTTGGTCAGTGTTTCAGCTTTATTGAGTAAAGTTAAAAGGCTTTAAACCTTGTTGATTGGTGGCAGCTGGAAGAAGTTGGAATGAGGCTTTGTCTTTGGAGACGTACCTACTTTTGAAGGGATTCCAGCCAGAATAATACGGTGTTCACCAGCGGATGATGGCTGCCTGCGATAATGCCAATCCATCTGAATGGCTAGATTTTGCTATGCAGAGCATTTCTGGAGTTGCAAGGTGGCTTTTTGAAGGCAGTGGTGGTGCAGAGGACGTTCTTGCGAAAGTGAGAGAAAGCCCACTCAACACAGTCAGGATCCTGTTGCGTGGCCTGTCATCCTTCCTGAGGGATGTGGACAAGGATGAGGGGAAACTGGTGTGGAGCCCTGCTTAGTCTGGTGTCTCCGGTGAGATGGCAGAGAGGTTTCTGGCTGAGTTTGAGAACTGGCCGTCATGTTTCCGGAATCTCGATCTGGAGGGCGGGTGCCTTGGATTCGACGGAGCACATTTGATCCTGTCTTTGAATCCTCGGGCTGAGATGGCCTCAGGATGTTGGCCGAGCCGGGCTGTCCTCCCATGCGGGAACCTGGCTGTTGACCGCCTGGCCCCGGTCGTGTGGGCAGGCTGGAAGTGGTGAAACTCATGTTCTGATCATTGAAAACCCTGGAAGATGTTTTCCTTTTTAAATCCTTGATGTCTTCTTTCTTCTTGGGCCAGTGGAGTGATCATTTATCTTGATGACTATCTCTGTTTTGATCCTGATCTTAACTCCCTAATAGTCTTGATGTTGTCTGTTAATGTGGTTATTTTATTTGCTTTCTGGGAAATGAATTATTTGGAGGTGATGTCTTGTACTGTCAATTATCCTATATTAATAAGTTTGTACCATGTGAGAGTTGTGCACCGTTTCTTTATCCTTTTGTATCCTTGTGGGGCGGGTTGAGCAGACCTGGAGCGGGGTGGCGGATATGGGTGGTAAGGTCAGTTTTGTCCTTGCTATGTTTGAGGAAGGTTCCCCGTAGTTGGATCCAATTTGGCTGCGTTTATTCTTCTCCGGCCCCACGTGGGCTGTGTTTTATCCTGTTGGTGACGGGAGTTTGTCAAGCACCCCTTAATGGGACGTTGGCCTTTTATCCTGAATTGGTTCTCCCTCTTTGACTGTTGTTAAGCTTTCTGAACTTTTGTGGTAAGATCAGCCTTAGCATCCTCTGTTTTTGTTGGGGATGATGTGCCTGTTGTAATGACCCTCTCAGGAGCGTTCCATTGTGTCCTGTGTTTCCTATGGGACCAGACGGGACCGGCTTTGGGTTGGTGTTGGATAGATTGGTCATGGTAGTCTTAGGGGCTCATTTCCTTTTGTTTTCTAGTCTTGTGGCAGTGCTGGGTTTGGCCAGGCCTGGTGTGATGGCCATTGTCTTGGTGCCTGTAAGGTCATGGCATCTTCTCTGGGGGTGCCTTGGGAAGGTCATGAGATGGATGATCCACGCTCAGAGGCATTGAGTTGGGGTAGGTCTGAAGGTGGGGCCCAGTCATTATTCTTTATCCTTTGGTTAATTCCTCCTGAGAGTCAGGCAGGCCCTTGTGATGGTTGGCTGGTTTTTGTTTTGTCTTAATCTTGTGGATCTGAAGTGTTCTGACTGTTCCTGGGCGTCTCTTCTTAATTTTGGACAAAATGAGGTGTTGAGATTGTCCTCTATATCCATCTTTGTTTTCATGCCCTTGTTGGCTACTGGTGGTGATGTTGAAAGTTGGGCCTTGGTGGCATGGACAAGCTGGGATCAATTTGTTTTTGGTGGTCCTTGTGTTTGTGGTCTCTGATGTTTGGAGATCCCGCAGTTCTGGCAGGGGGTAAAGATTGCTGCGGCTACTCTGACTGCCCTCTTAACCTGCTGTGGGTTTCCTCCCTCTTTCCAACTGGGACCAGGCTATCTTCCTCTTGGGACTGCCTGCCCTATGGGGGAAGTGTCGATGCTGAGGGTTCAGTGATTTTTGTCTGTGGTCCTGAGGCGGGGTTGTGGGGGTTTGTTTCTTCATTCTTTGCTCTTGTTCTCTTGTTACTTTCTCTGGGAGACCATGGATTGTTGGGGTTGATTGCGCCCGATCCACTTTGAATTTGTCTTTGTCCATTGCCATCTCGAATGTGAGAGTGGTTCCCTGTTCCGAGTAAGTGCAAATTATGCTGTAAGAATTCGGCAAATTCCCCTCAGTACTGGGGTTCTAGGGTATTATTTACTTCTTCTGTCATTCTGTTTTAAGCCATGGATGTGATATAAGGCTAAAATATTGCCTGTATTCTGTTTGCGAGCAGATGGCGGGGGGGGGGGGGGCATCTCCACATAATTTCTTCTGCTTGACATTTCAATGCCTGTTGTAGGTCTATTTTCATCCGATCTTCTTGTTCCTAACATTGTAATGACTGCTGTTTCAGGCTTTATTTGTTGCACATTGACACCTACAGCTGTAGCTGTCTTTTTGCTTTTGCTTGTTTTGTGTATATTTGTGTATAAAATTGTAAACCTCCAATAAACAGATGTCCAAAAGAAAATAGATGACTTTCCCAGTGACCTACGGAAAGGGTCCCACAACAGATTTTCATGTTTTAAGGCTTGTACTATAGCAAACAAATTAAAATCCAACTTTGACCAAACATTACTTTGTAGGCAACTGATACACTAAATTACAGCACACCTGCTCTCTGCTTTGTGGTCAGCCCAAAAGCAGACCTTTTTCTGCTTAGTAAGAAGTCTTGTAACACCAGGTTAAAACCCAACAGGTTTGTTTCAAATCCCTAGCTTTTGGAGCACTGCTTCTTCTTCAGATGAATGAACCTTGGTGGCATTCACCTGAGGAAGAGGCAAAGCTCCAAAAGCTGGTGATTTGAAAGTTCATTCACCTGTGGAAGGAGCAGTGCTCCGGAAGCTAGTGATTTGAAACAAACCTGTTGGACTTTAACCTGGTGTTGTCAGACTTCTTACTGTGCTCACCCCGGTCCAACACCGGCATCTCCACATAATTTCTTCTGCTTGACATTTCAATGCCTGTTGTAGGTCTATTTTCCCCCAAATCCTTCAGTCTTACTAACTTGGAGTCTGTAGCAGTAAGCTGCCTTTGACTTTGTGTCCCAAGTATTAAAGCTTGCACCTTACTCAATAAATTTGTATCTGGGCCCATGTCCTCTGGCAACCAGGTCACATGAGCTTGTCTCTGGGCAGAACTGGCAGGTGGTCAAATGTCTCTCTTTCTCCACTACTTCATTTTACCTTGAATCAAAAAAGAGAGATTAAACATAATCACTCTACAAAACCTCACATTCATAAGTAAAATTTCATTGCCAGAGAGGTTGTTTGGCAATACGTAAGACTTATCATGCCATCAAAAACACTTAATTGCATAGACAAGCTGGGACATTTTCTTGCATACCTTGTTGATAAGTATTGCACATTCATGCAATTTGATATATTTCAATGCTGAATCTCTCGGCAAGATTCTGATCTGGTGAAGGTTGTGGATGCAATGCACAAGATTTTCATTCAGATGCTGAAAATTGCTGTTCAATTTACTCTTTTTAGTAAATCGTGAGATTTAGGTAAATGTGATTGACCCGTCAAGCCTTGGTATAGCTTGACATAAATGTTACCTTGCAACCATTGCTCACATACCATGCCCTTTCATGAATTATTTTGTGTTAACAGACACATAGTAAAAGCACCTGATTTTTAGTGCAAAATAGTGTTGTAAAACTTATTTTGGATTTACTTTTTATAATTTATTTCTGGTGCAGTGACCTATGCATTAATTAAAAAACATTTTGCTTAACTTGCAAATATGACTGGTTCGTGTCATTGTGATTGCTCATTCAAGACCTGTTTCTGAAGCACAAATCAACCAGAAATAGTCAGGTTGCTTCATTGTTGGTGCTGCGTATGAGGCAGGGAGCTGGCAGAGAAGACCATTTTCCCTGTTGAATTGAGTGTCAACTTTCATGCACTGAGAGGAGTTTGTAGCTGGCTTGCTTTTCCTGCTCAAGCTTATGATGAATGCAAGTACCTGTTATAGGAAAAATTCAAGTTTATTTTTATGGTAAAAAGATTTTGTGTTACTGCCATTATTTGGTGAAATGGAAGGGAAGATGAACTTTATGTAATATTGTGTACTGCTCTTAGTTCAATATCTGTAATTTATTTCCACAATCGCCATCCCCAGTGATTTACTTCGCTCTAGTATCACTTGGAAATATTTCACCAGCTGCAACCAGTATTGGAAGGGAAAACTCTTTAATTGCATTGTTGGGTAATTTTCACTGTTGAAGTGTATGTGGAATTAAAATTCCAAGTAACTACCAATAGCATGTACAGTATTCTTAAAAAAAACATTGTGACAATACTGAAAAAGAATCTTTTCCTTAATATAAGGCAAAACAATTGTAAAATGTAGTATTCAGAGATGGGCTACACATACTGATATATACATATGGGCTACATATACCGATACTTGCAGATCCTGGATTTTATATTTTGCTAAAATTATTGTGTTGGGCAATTAGTAACAATTGGCAAATAGGAGTTTTAAAGTCTTAGTTATGATTTAGAAGAGATAAAATATATAATATTGTTTACAAATAGTATAGTAACATGTGGAGATGTGCGGTGAGTGACTGCCCTTGACATCAAGGCAGCAGTTGACTAAGAAAAACTGACATCAGTGGCAATCAGGAAAAACATTCTGCTCATTGGAGTCATGCCTGGAACAATGGAAAATGGTTGTGGTGGGTGGATGTCAATCATCTGCTTCCAGGACATTACTGCAGGAGTTCCTCAGGGTAGTGTTCTGGGCCCATGCATCTTCTGCTGTTTCATCAATGACCTTACTTCCATAAAGTCAGAAGTGGGGATGTTTGCTGATGACTGCACGTGCACAACGTTCAGAACCACTTGTGACTCTTCAGGGACTGAAGCAGTTCACATCCAAATGCAGCAAGACCTGTACATTATTCAGGTTTGGGCAGACAAGTGGCAAGTCACATTTGCACCAGACAATGACTGACTCCAACAACAGAGAATCTAACCGTCATTGACATTCAATGGTATTACCATTGCTGAATCCCCCACCATCAACATCCTGGGGGGTTACCATTGACCAGGAACTGAACTGGACGAGCCATATAAATACTATGGTTACAAAAACAGGTCAGAAGCTAAGAATCCTGCAGAAAGTAACTCTCCTCCTGACTCCCCCAAAGCCTGTCCAGCATCTACAAGGCACACCAGGAGTGTGATGCAATACTCTCCACTTGCCTAGATGAGCCGAGCTCCAAAAACACTCGAGCTTGACACCATCCAGGACAAAGCAACCCATTTAATTGGCACCCATCCAAAAAAATTCACACAGTGGCAGCAGTATGTACTATCAACAAGATGCACTCCAGGAACTCTCCAAGGCCCTTACACAGCACCTTCCAAACCCTCACTGGGCTAAATCGCTGGCTTTTAAAGCAGGCCAGCAGCACGGTTCGATTCCCGTACCAGCCTCCCTGGACAGGCACTGGAATGTGGCGACTAGGGGCTTTTCACAGTAACTTCATTGAAGCCTACTCGTGACAATAAGCGATTTTCATTTTTCATTTCATTTCATCTTGAAGGATAAGGGCAGCAGACACATAGGAATGGCATCACCTGGAGGCACCCCTTCAGGTCACTCACCATCCTGACTTGGCAATATATCGCCCTTCCTTCACTGTTGCTGGGTCGGAATATTGAAACTCCCTCCTAAACAACACTACAGAGGGGCTGCAGCAGTTCAAGAAGGCATTTCACCATCTCGAGGGCAATTAAGAATGGGCGATAAATGATGGTCTAGCCAGTGATGCTCACAACCTTTACATTATTTTTTAAAAGTGCAAAGTTATCCATATTGGAACGAAAATGTGAAAAGTGGTGAGACACTGGGCAGTGTTGGGCAGACTTGTCTTTAATAATAATAATTTTGAGCACAAATCACAAATATGCAGGTATGGAATGTATTTGGATGTTACAAAGGGCTGAATAGTATTTGGATGTTACAAAGAGCTGAATAGTATTTGGATGTTACAAAGGGCTGAATATAGAGTGAAGATGAGTCCGGAGGATTTTAAATGGCAGAGTAGGGTTAAAGGGCTGAATGGCCTACTTCTCCTCATTATTCTGTTCTTAGAATTTAATAATCCAAAAAGAAAGATATCAAATGATTTAATTGTAATATAATTTAACATTTGACAATAAAATATCAAAGTTGTGTTAATTATCCCACATTAGCTGCTCCTACCATGTTTCATGGACCTGTATTGAAATTGTATATGAACCTTTCTGTGACTGTATGTACCTCCTGTAACTATACACTACAATTACTTAAACCCTAACTGTGATTTTATTTTTTTTGTTGGATTCCCCTTGAAATTTGGGTGTCGGGAGGGTCGCGGAGCCGTCTGTCGCAGCGCTCCCGATCGCGCGTAGCAGCGAGCTGTTCATAATGCCGGCTGCAAGCCGCGAACATGTTTTTTTAAAAAATGCGGCCGCACTGCGCATGCGTGCCAGATCATCAGTGCAGGATGCGTAGTGCGGCCGCTTTTTTAAAAAACGGTCGCAGCTTTTTTTTTTACAAGATCGGGGAGGTTTTATTCGTTTTATTTAATTCATTTATTTTATCCATTTTACTTTTATTTTTTTTACAAGTTCAGGAGGATTTTATTTGATAAAATTTTACAGGAAAAATAATGCCGAACTTTGGAAAGATGGAGACTCCATACTTTCCGACACCGGAAGGCTTCACCTTCATCCAACAGGTTCCATTGGAGGAGCATGTACGAGGGCCAAAGGGACCCAAAACCATTTCCTCCATTTTTGTCAGCAGCAAACGAGATAAGAGAAAATGGTGGGCCGCGAAGGTCGGCCGGGTTGGGTCCCAAAGGTTGGCCGGTTGGTAAAAATGGGTCCCTGGAAAAAAGTTTGAAAAACACCATTTAGAGGATTATGGCTGAAGTTATTTTCTAACTTGTGGCAAAATAGCGAGAAATAAGTTTGCATTTGAGAGAAAACTTGGACCTCCTGCAGGTTCAGTAATGTTGCAAGCTTTCAATAAATTGATGAAGTGGGTGCCAGACGCTTTCCTTTTAAGAGGCAGATTGACTATAGAATGGCTGCCCTCTGTGCTTCACAGTGATCACTTCTCGACTAGAATTGGCAAAGCATGTAAGTATGAATGGCTACTGGAAAGAAAAGTTTATTTAAAAAGGATATTTTTTTCTCTTTGGGCAATTTGATTGTTCAAACGTTTGCGCACTTGACTGAGCCAGGGGTTTGGTCTTTTGCGGATGTTTTGTAGCTCCTATATGTTGGTTTGAATTAAGTCCTGTTGTTAGGAGAATTGATGTGTTTTTTTTTTAAACTGACCCCCAATTGTGTAGCTGTTTTGGTGCCACTAATTTGCATTAGATTTCTTTCTAGTTCATCGTGGTATTATGAAGCATCATTGATAATCATGAATCATGTGTTTCATAGTATTTGCAGAATCCTGTATAATATATTTGCATAACTATATACTGTACCCTTATCAACATGGACAATTTGGGTCTGGATATTCAATATACAAGTGTGCAAAAGGAGTAATATATTGTGGAGCATATTTCTTGAAAGGAACATTTGAATATTTACATTTGGGTTCAAACAATCTGCCATTCACAAAATGTTGCTGTGTCACGTAGTATCAGTGGCCTGTTTCCAAAGCAAAATTCCTTTTGTTAAATATTTTGTTACTTGCATTATAGGCAGGACTACAGCTGTCCTCACCATAAACTTAAAAACTGTAATTGATTCTGTACCTAAAATGAATGAATCACCTAACGCTTGTTCATACACAAGAGCATTTTAGCATGTTGAAGATTTAACTGATGGAGAGTAAATTTCTGCCTGCCCAGGCAAGTGGTGGTAACTTGTACAAGTCTGTGGGTTTTCATTTAAACATACGAGCAATGTGCTGTGGTTCCAAATTACAGAACTTTGATTACTTTGCACCAGATATTTTCAGCGTCCATATGACAAATGATTCACTCATTTTAAATGGATTTAAAAGCACTGTAGAACAGTGTGAGTGCTAAATGTGAAGTTTTTGCAGGGAAAATTCCTTGCAAATGGGAGGGTTTCTCGTAAACATCCAAATCTTTGAATTGGAAATGCAGACATGCCTGTTTGTTGCATTGAAAAATTTAAGATGAATAAATTTTTAAAATTAAGAATCCATTGTTTAGTGTACTCTGATATGGAATTAGTTAATTAAAATGGATACTTCTCAATTGGGAAGTTTTAATTTGATTGAATTGGTTCTCAAAATGCATTTTTAAAAAAATAAATGTTTTTATTCTCCATTTTCAAATTTTCCTTCAAAATTTACACCCCACCCACAAACAGTAACAAATACAAAATCAATCCCCTTAACAATAACAATGGTCCCATCCTCCCACCACCCCAAACAACGGCCCACCTGTCAATATATGCATCCAATAAAACAAACCCTCCCACGGTGGAAACAAAAAACAAAGGAGAAAAAGAAAAAAGGAGTCCGGGACCGCCCATGGTCACCATAGAGTCTCTCTCTTACCCCCCCCCCCCGCCACACACACACACACACACACACACACACACACACACACACAACGCCGTCCAACCTCTGAAAGAGTGCCGTACATGATACCCAAGCGTTGTAAACCCCCCCCCCCCCCTCTCCCCAACTCCTCCCATTCACTGCCTCTTGTAAAACTCCTTCCCCCAACCTTGGTTCCTTCCCCTGAACTTTCCACCCCGGCTAGACCACTCGGACACTGTTCTGCCAGGCTCCGATGGCCGCAGTCCCTCCCCCCACCTCACTCCCGTTCACTGGCCGACTTAAACCGGCCAGCGTGGAGGCCCCCGCCCGGCTCCCTTTCCCCTTTGCCCGGCCCTAGGAAAGCCCAGAAATCCCCTTTTAGCACACAAACCCCACATATCCACCTACACTCCAAAGAGCCCTCACTTTGAGTGAAAGTCCCATCACTTCCCTTGTCCAAATATATACAACATTGGCTCCTTTAGCCCATACACCCGCATGCAGTGAATCAAAAAAAAAGAAAATACAGTCATGAGGTTACATCGGCACATGGCCATTTCTCAGATCTTCCACAGTCCTTCTGCCTTTGCAAACTCCTCCGCTGCTTCCGCCATTCCAAAATAAAGTCCTTGAGCTTGTAAGTCACCCTCAGCTTCACTGGATATTCAATGCCGCACTGCACCTTGCTAATGTACAGTGCCCTCTTCACCCGGTTGAAAGCAGCCCGCCTCCTCGCTAGCTCCACCATAAATCTTGGTATACACGTATACCAGCTCCAGCCCACTGCCCCACCCGCTTCTGCTTGGCCCAGCACAGGACCTTCTCCTTCACACTGTACCTACAGAAGCACAGAGTCACTTCCCTTGGCGGCTCAATCGCCTTTGGTACAGGCCTCCACGACTGATGAGCCCAATCCAGTTCATATCGGGAGGGATCCTCCCCCTCCCCCAATAGTTTTGCCAGCACAGTGACAAAATACTCAGTCGGCCTTCAACTCCTTCGGGCAGCCCCACAATCCTCAAATTCTGTCGCCTGGATCTGTTTTCCAGGTCTTCCATTTTTCTTCGCAGATCCTTGTTAATCTCCATCAACTTTCGCATCTCCTTCCCCATTGAGGTAAGTTGATCACCGTGCTGCAATAATGTCTCCTCCACTTCCTTCAGTGCCTCCCCTTGCTTCCGCACCTCCGCCACTGTGCTCGCCACCGCCGTCGTCACCGGGGAAATCGCCTCCTCCACCAACACACTGAAAACCTCCCTCATCTCCTTCCTCATTGTCTCCATGTATTTTGTAAACTGCCTTTCCGCAGCCATCACCTTAGTTATTTCTTCAGCCGTAAGCAATGCGGCCTCCCCTGGTGCTCCAGCCTCCATTTTCCTTGGTGACCCCGCGGTGACCCTTCTACTCCCCGACGGATTTTCAGCTGTTTTCACAGCCGTTATTTTTACTAGTCCTCGACACATCCCTTCCCTGTGCTTTATCCTGACCTTCACCGTCTTCGCTGCCCCTTGGACCGGGAGTCAATCCCCAACAATGCCGTTCCCGAACGGGAGCCCTCCAACGCGCGGCTGCCTCCCGCCCACAGTCACCGGAAGTCCCGCAAAATGCATTTATAATGGTCTTCAAAAATATTTACTGTGGATTTATGACATAACAGTATGCTATTAATGTTTACCATGGTATAACTTTTAAAATGTTTCAAAGCACGACTTTGTGTTGAATTACTCTGTACGCAGTGTAGTATTTACAATAAATATGTGGATTTGAAATATTTAGTTAGGGAAGAAGCTCCTTTCACTTTCTAGGTTTTGACTTTAAATAGAGAACAGGGCTGGCTACAGTTGTAGAACAGTCCTACAAGGCAGAGAGTGTTCAATTTGAATGCGTGAGCTGGCTGTCATTTAAGTTGATTTGGCTTCAGGCCTTCAATGTACCTTGATTTTTAAAGAAAAATTCCAATTAAGGGGCAATTTAGCGTGGCCAATCCACCTACCCTGCACATCTTTGGGTTGTAGGGTGGAGACCTATGGAGACACTGGGAGAATGTGCAAACCCCACACAGCAGTAACCTGGGGCTGGGATTGAACCTGGGTTCTCAGCACCGAACCCAGTCCTCAACACCATGAGACAGCAATGCTAACCACTGCACCACTGTGCTGCCACTTCAATGTATCTTGATAGGTTTAGACACCATCCAGTGAGGTGTTGAGCTTTAGAAAACAGAAAGGTTTCTGTTTCAGTTTCAATCACCTGTTTGTCTCTGATGACCTTATAATTGCAATGATTGATGGTGGTCTGATTAACAAGTTTGCAGATTATACTAAGATTGGTGGAGTTGCAGATAGCGAGGGGGACTGTCAGAGAATACAGCAAAATATAGATAGATTGGAGAGTTGGGCAGAGAAATGGCAGATGGAGTTCAATCCAGGCAAATGCGAGGTGATGAATTTTGGAAGATACAATTCAAGAGCGGACTATACGGTCAATGGAAGAGTCCTGGGGAAAATTGATGTACAGAGAGATCTGGGAGTTCAGGTCCATTGTACCCTGAAGGTGG
This sequence comes from Scyliorhinus canicula, assembly GCF_902713615.1. NCBI lineage: Eukaryota > Metazoa > Chordata > Chondrichthyes > Carcharhiniformes > Scyliorhinidae > Scyliorhinus > Scyliorhinus canicula. Next base: position 48,410,733 of record NC_052163.1, read on the forward strand.
CAACGCAGGGTGATAGAGTGGTCAAGAAGGCGTACGGCATGCTTGCCTTCATCGGATGGGGTATTGAGTATGAGAGTTGCCAGGTAATGTTACAGTTGTATCAGACTTTGGTTAGGCCACATTTGGAATACTGTGTGCAGTTCTGGTTGCCACATTACCAGAAGGATGTGGATGCGTTAGAAGGGTGCAGAGGAGGTTCACCAGGATGTTGTCTGGTATGGAGGGTGCTAGCTACGAAGAAAGGTTGAGTAGATTAGGATTGTTTTCGTTGAAAAGACGGAGGTTGAGGGGGGGACCTGATTTGAGGTCTACAAAATTGTGAGAGGTATAGACAGGGTGGATAGCAACAAGCTTCTCCCAAGAGTGAGGGTGTCAATTACAAGGGGTCACAATGTAAAGGTGAGAGGGGGAAAATTTAAGGGAGATATGCGTGGAAAGTTTTTTACGCAGAGGGTGGTGGGTGCCTGGAACGCGTTGCCAGCGGAGGTGGTAGAGGCGGGCACGATAGCATCATTTAAGATGCATTTAGACAGATATATGAATGGGCGGGAACAGAGGGAAGTAGATCCTTGGAAAATAGGCGACAGGTTTAGATAAAGGATCTGGATCGGTGCAGGCTGGGAGGGCTGTGAAGCCTGTTCCTGCGCTGTAATTTTCTTTGTTGTTGATTGAACTCTAAACTTCTGATGTAAAATCAGCTCTGGGTTCTGCTATTGATAGCTGTCCAGTTGATCCATCCTAAAATGGTCAGGTGCGTACTTACTGTGCTGACCAATTTGGACTTGGTTGGCACAACCTCCATGGTCGATGAGCATGCTGACTGTCACTGACCACTTGGGCAAAATAATGGCAGACTGCTGAAGAATATGGAACCTTAGTCCAATATAAGCCATCAACTTGAGAGGAACAGTTAAAAATGGAAGAAGGGATTTGTATATTTCGGTCTTTATTTCTCCTTTTGCTAAAACGTTGTTTTGATGTTGTACTAAATGTTCTCATTTAGCTATGACGTTCATGGTATTCAGGCTTGGGACGATTGCCAGCCTACATCATTTCCTATGGAACCCCACATTGCTGGTATCAGCAGTTCCCAGCTGAGTTGAAAGATCAGAACACGCCTTTAAGCATGAACTACAGATAAACAGTAGTTTATGAAATGGAATAATGCTTGACATAATTATGTAGCTTATAATCAAAGCTTTTTGGGCTTGTAAAATCTGGGACGAAAACAACATCTGCAGTTTTGCAAAATCTCAGTGTTAGGCATTCAAATCTATTTTCGGCTTTTAGCGACATGACAATATCATTATTTATAACATTCGTACCTTTTTGCTTCTTTGTGCCATGTAACTATGACGACATGAGATATGTATGGGCTTGTACTGGTTGCATGATTGATAATGTAAGAATTGTTGTTTTAGTAGTAGCTGTATATCCAGCAATATAATTTCTGCATGTGAAAAGAAACTTGTGGACAGGAAAATTATTATTTTTATTTTTGCAAGAGATGTTCGAAAGATGGAGATTAGGTTGCAAGTGGGTATATAAATATAGCTGCCTCTTCTTTCCAGCTGCAGCTTTTTTGGAGTCGCAGCTCCACCACATTTAGAATCCTTGTTAAGACAGCAGCAGCAAATATGGTAGCATGGTAGTCTTGTCACTGGCTTACTAATTCAAAAGTTTGGACATGACATGAATTCAATTCCTATCACAACAGCTGAGGAATTTAAACGACCAATTAATTAAATCTCAAACAAAAAACCTGAATCTGCAGTGGTGACCATGAAACTACTAGGGAAGTAAACATGTCTTTGCTTCACCTATTTGTGCCTCCAGACTCTCAACTGCTGCTCTCTGATTTAGCCTAGCAAACCACTCTGTTGCTACAACAAAGTGCATCAAGTATGAAATGGGCTTGACCGTCTTGCATCGGACTCTGACACGGCAAAGGCACATCAAGCCCAGATGAATCTGCAAGCTCTTCCTCACTAATACCTGGGGACATGACAAAATTTGGAGACTGATATAACCATGCTCAGAGAATCATTCCTTTCTGCCAATGTCGCAGACTCCTCCATCACTGAGTATAGCCTATCCCAATTTTGGAAATGGGAGTCCTGAACACTGATTTCCAACTCCATTAAGTTTCATAGCATCAGGTCAAACAGGGGCAAGAAAACCTTTACTAATTGCCACCTGCTACCCTCCCTGAATCACTGAATTAGTACATTTTGATGCCACTTGTAAAGGCACAGATTATCCTCCAAGTAGGGAACTTCAATGTCCATCACCAAGTATAGCTCAGTGGTTCCACTATTGGCTAAGCTGGCTCAGGACAAAACTACCAGGCTGAGGCTGCCAAAATGTCTTTGAAAGGAGGCCCTCCCTCAACTGGTGACCTCCACCATCTAGAAAGACCAGGGTAGCAGGTGCAAGAGACCACCACCACCTCAAGTCACATACCATCTTGACTTGGAAATATATTGCCATTAATTCATTGTTGCTGCGTCAAAATCCATATCTTCACCACGCTAACATGAAACCTTTCCAGAAGAGTGCTCACCATCACCTTTTTGAGGGCAGTAAGTAGTGGTGCTTGCATCCCGTGAGCACATTAAAAAAAAAACACATTAAAAAAAAAGTGTTGTACTAATGCTGAGGTGTGGCGGCACAGTGGTTAGCTCTGCTGCCTCACGGCACTGAGGATCGAGGTTCCCTATCAGCCCCGGGTCACTGTCTGTGTGGAGTTTGCAGATTCTTTCCGTGTTTGCGTGGATCTCACCCCCATAACCCAAAGATGTGCAGGCTAGGTGGATTGGCCACACTAAATTGCCCCTTAATTGGAAAAAAGAATTGGGTACTCTTAAATTTATTTTTAAAAATAAAATAAATTAATACTGATGTCATTGTGCAGAAATTTGATACAAAATGAATTCCCATTTTTGCATAATTTCAGAGCAGTAATCAGAATAAATTAGCACACCACTGGGAGAAACCAGCAGTGGTGTTTCCAATTGTCAGCGGTGATGCTTTGAGTTCGTGAGAGGAAACAAGCTCGGTTTTTGTTGTAGTCCTGCCGTTGGTGTCATTTTTCTGCCTCACCTAGTAAATGGACCAACAATGAAAAACGTATGGCTGAGATTTGGGAGAAAAATTAAGAAGTGAGGCTATCATCAATCATTGCTATTAAAGTTTAAATTGAACAATAATTGGCAGCAACTGCACATTTGTAGAATTGGTAATCAAGAAGTTGCTGTCTACAGACTTGTTCCCCAGAACAATCTCACCAAGAAACTTAGTACTAAAACATGTGGAAGAGCATAAAGTTGCAGGTACTTGCGTGAGAAGTAATGTTTTAGTCGCTTGATGAATTTTAATTGCAACCTGGCAATCTGTCTGCAACAGGAAATTAACTTCTACTGTTGGAGAGTCTTGTTGCTTCGGAATTTAATTATCGTTGGAGAAATTTTGTTTTTCTGTCTCTCTTTCATCCTGTATGTAGATGGTCGTGTGCTGAAGTGGCTTCCGAATTCTAAAAAGGGCAGCACGGTGGCACAGTGATTAGCACTGATACCTCACAGCACCAGAGACCCAGGTGGAGTTTACACATTCTCCGCGTGTGTGGGTCGGTTTCCTCCAGGTGCTCCGGTTTCCTACCACAGTCCAAAGTTGTGCAGGTTAGGTGGATTGGCCATGGTAAATTGCCCCTCAGTGTCCAATGGTTAGGTGGGGTTATGGAAACTGGGTGAGAGAGTGGGCTGAGGGAAGGGCTCTTTCGGAGGGTTTGTGCAGACGCGGTGGGCTGAATTCTATGGTTCAATGAAGGTTCAGTGCATCAGAGTGTCTGTGGGCAAGTGTAAACGTAATGAAATTCTTTTTTTTATTTTTCCAATTGAGGGCCAATTTAGCATGGCCAATCCACCTACCCTCCGCACCTTTAGATTGTGGGGGTGAGACCCATGCAGACACAGGGAGAATGTGCAGACTCCACAAGGACAGTGACCCGGGGTTGGGATCGAACCCCGGTCCTCGGTGCTGTGAGGCACCGGTGCTAACCACTGCACCGCTGTGTCGTCTGTAAATATAATGAACCATGCCATTGATAACATAGTTTAGGTCCAAAAGTTGGGGCAATCTGGTGAAGTGGACAATGTGCAATAACCGTCTAAAATGTAATCAGCACAGGTCATGCATGATATGTGCTTGTTCACATTACTCTAGTCTCTTTGCAAGTCTCAGAAGAAATCCATATGCCTGTGACTAGTTAAAGCATAAACTGGTGATGAGAGTTGGATGACTGCTCATTGTGTTTTACCCACGCTGACTCTCTTTCTCCTTGTGTCTGCATGGGTTTCCTCCGGGTACTCCGGTTTCCTCTGACAGTCCAAAGACGTGCACGTTAGGTGGATTGGCCATGCTAAATTGTCCAAAAACGGTTAGGAGGGGTTATTGGGTTATGGGGATAGGGTGGAAGTGAGGGCTTAAGTGGGTGTGTGCAGTGCCCTGCAATTTTGTGAATCACCATGTAATAATATAGCAAAAGTTCTGGACTGAAATGTTGCAGTCTCATTCTGACAAGTAGTATAGATTGGTAAAGAAATGGTAGGGCAGGGCAGGGAACAGCTTTGTTCTCTGGTTCTGTGAATTTTGATCTTTTGAGGTGAGCTTTAGGCAAATTTGGACATGTTGCTGATTGCATTACCATATGCACTACTGTGTGACTTTTATTTTCAAACAAGCTGATGTAAAACTGAAGAGGACCTAGTTTGCAATGATACAACATTACTGTGCTATTGATAACACCATTAAATTCTTGTCGCACACAGTCCTTATGAATTACCTTAATTCAAATCAAGTTGTAGCTTGGTGTACTATGTTTCAGGTTCTTCAGGTTAAATTGTTTTGTGTGAAAACTTCCTTGATAAATGGACTGAAAGAAGAAAATATGAGGTCTAAAAATGATACGATTCATTATGCTTCTTTTAGACTGGGTTCTGATTTACTTCATCTGCATGTGGCTTTTCTTCTTACAAAAGGTTATTTCGAGCTGTTTCGCTCATGTTTCTAATTCCAAATTTGGGAGTAATAACACTGATGTATTTTCCTGGCTAGTATTAGAGTCAATTATTTTGAAGCAGTATGAACTCCTTTTGTCATTCAGAAAGCAGTTCCAAAGGTCATTGTGCTCAATATTTAGAACTTATTGTTAATACAAAGTATGGACATCATACTCTCCAGATCTCAATTGTTCAGGGTTATTTGATGTTGCCAGAATTTGCTGCTGAGGATTTTGTCATTAAGATGGTAATTACGAAGAAATGGGTGGCAGGTTGGCACAGTGGTGAGCTCTGCTGCCTCACAAGACAAAGGTGACTGTGTGGAGTTTGCACATTCTCCCTGTGTCTGCGCGGGTTTCCCCCGGTGCTCCAGTTTCGTCCCTCAGTCCAAAGATGTGCAGGTTAGGAGGAGTCACGAGTTTACGGGGATAGGGCATGGGCAATGGGCTCTTTCGGAGGGTCGGTGTAGATGTGATGGGCCGATTGGCCTCATTCTGCAATGTATGGATTCTATGGAAATATTATCAAATCTGAAAGGTTTCTACGAATCATCAAGTCAAATTATACTTTTTAAAGCAGCATTTGTTTCTCTGTCTAAGATGGCATGTCACCATGTTATTCTGGAGCTGCTTCTTTCATCTGACCCTTTTCTATGAATTTGGGTGCGTGTAGTACTGGCAATTGGAAGATCTGTTAATGGCTTGCAAAAAGCCAGTAACAGAAACAGATGTATCATAGCCAGTTAAATATTTTGGAAATGCAGACAATGTGGTAATGTCAGCAAATATTGAAAACCGGTCTTCACACAAACAATGAGATAAATAACCAAACTATTGAAGGACACAATGTTGGTTAGGACAGAGACCTTATCTGCTCCTCTTTGAATAGTGCTAAGGATCGGAGAGAGAAGATCGTACTTTAGTTTAATGGCTCATCCAAAAGATGGTACCTCAAAACAGGGTATCACTGCATTCAAGTGGTGGCTTGGATACCAATTAAAGTTCTGTATTCTTAATTTTATGAACAAATAGCCTAGAAAAGATTTCTTGGATGTGCCTCTCCTGATTTTGTATAATAATATATTAGCCAGATGGTTGTCATGGAAATAAAGGGAAAAAGCCCTCAGTAACATTCAGATTATCCCAATCATTGCAAGAGTCATTTTGTAGAACCGGTTCTGAACAACTGGATAAATTGTGTGTTTCATAGTCGGCCTTGCCCATCTCAGTTATCTTAATTATGGAATGATTCATTGTTTTTGAAAGATGGCTGCTCAAAATCATTTTTGATGTTTTGGAATATCTCCATTTTCTAGGATTAAGTATTAAATGCAGCATACTTTGAGGTTTCTGAGCAAAGATATTGGTACATTGGAAATTTCTAACATTGAGGGATAGAAATCTTGGGCTGGATTCTCCAGTCGCCGACACCAAAATCGCGTTTGGCGAACGGCCAGAGAATCCGAGTTCCCGACCAAATCGGGGGCGAAGCCATTTTCATGATGCTCTGCCTCCAAAGTGGCGTACTCTTAGAGTACATTGTGCCACGTATCAATGGCCTCAGGACATTGCCTGAGGCCCGCCCCCCATGCTCCATCCCCGACTGGCTTTCCCGACGGCGTGGCGGCTGCGGTTTCAGTCCAGCGTAGCCACAGTCGGGGGAGGGTCAACCCACGGGCTCTGGGAGACATTATTCGGGTCCGGGGGCACTTGGGTGGGGATGGGGGGGGAAGGGACAGTGGGCAGTGTCCGGGGTGCACGAGCCAAACAAAGAGGGGGACTATTTTGCGGGCCGGGTCCACAAGCGACCGGCATTGCACAGCGCAGCCGATGCAGGCCACTGCCATGTGCATGCGCTTCCATGGTGTATCGGCAGCTAGAGCCGTCCTGCCAGCCCTCAGCAAATCCAGGAAACGGTGGTATTTTGCGCCATTTTTATGGGCGTAAAACACCACCATTCCCACGCAGGCATGGGAACATAGCCCAAGAATCGGAGAATCCAGTCCCTTGTCATTGTAGTGAGCAAAATAAGATATTTGTGGACCTTGCTTCAACCACACTGTTGTTTATTTTGAATTCAAAGGGTAGGAATTCCTTCCTTGGTTAATATTATCATGTGAGAAAAGTGAAGATGTAGGTCCACTGAATTGTTACTTGAGCAATAAACTGTTCTTTGCCCACTGATTAAAATTCCTACCTGTTATCTGGAGTGAGGCCCATGATTCTTTAGGTAACTGCAGTATTGTTTAGTTAAAGGTCAGTTAAGGGTGCTTCATATTAAATTACAAGTAATTTTGATATGATTTTACTGCCAAACTGTGTAGAGATCCCAAATATTCTACGCCATCCCAAAGTGCTTCATTAAATTTACTTTTTGGAGTTAAGTTTCTATTATGTAATTAAATGGAATATTGACTACTTACATGCACAGATGGGAATTAATAATTTGCAAGACCTGTTTGCAAAACAAATCACGCATAATTCAATTCATTTAGGATCTGACAAAATACTGTCGCTTTATCATACAGTTAAAAACTGATCACATTCTTCCCCACGTCTGTGTGGGTCTCACCTCACAACCTAAAGATGTGTAGGGTAAGTGGATTGGCCACTCTAAATTGCCCTGTAGTTGGGGAAAACAATAATTGGGCACTCTAAATTTATTTCTAAAAATCAAACTATGAATTATAACCCTGGTGCACTAACTGAAAATGTTTTCAGACACAATAATATTGGAATATTTATTTTTATTGGAATGTGTCCTTGGGCACCAATTTGTTCCACATATGATACAAGGAAGGATCTTAGTGAATAGCTAAATGATTGGGTAAGTAATGTCATTGTTCTGATCTGAGACCTAATATGTATTTTCTGATTATTACTGTGACTTTTAGTCTTGGATTTAAATCTATCCTAATTCTCTTATAAGCAAAAATATAATTCAGCAAGTGCTGGCATTCTGCAATAAAAATGGAATGTGTTTGAGAGAGATGTAATTTAGAAAAAGTCCCTGTAAGAATGTTAAATTGTGGGTAATTATCAATTTTATAGTTCAATTTGAAAGCATTCACCACAAGCTTCTATCAATATTTTGTGATGAATTTAAAAAGTTGATGTAATATATATGCAGGATTCTCTATCCTGCTGCACCTATTTCGGCGATGCGGAGGATTCCGCCGAAGGAGAATCCAGCTCATTGTATTTATATCTGTTGCAGTAATATTATTAAAAGATCTAGGTTAAAGTATCCAGACTATGTTTGCTAACACTGTAATAAGGACTCGTAAAATGTGAGGTTATGATTGATTCCAACCTGGATGGCACAGTGGTTAGCACTGCGGACCAGGGTTCGATCCCAGCCCTAGGAGTCTGTGGAGTTTGCGCATTCTCCCCGTTCTGCATGGGTTTCACCCCCACATCCCAAAGATGTGCAGGGTAGGTGGATTGGCCGTGCAAAATTGTCCCTGAATTGGAAAAAAAAATTATTGGGTACTCTAAACTTATTTTTAAAAAATGATTGATTCCAACCACCTGCCTGATTACAGATAAAGGGGCAAATGGAATTGTGTTTTGATTCCTGGAGGTTCCTTAGAGTGCAGATAATTTATGACGGATTTTAACTGGTTCTAGCTAAGCAGGTCATGGAACTTGGTGGGATACACATGATGTAATTAATGAGCGAAGCCAGGTCTGTCTTGCAGTTTTGCAGTCTGTTAGATATTTTTAATTTGAACAGCAGCTTTGACAAATTATGTCAGGTTGAGCAGAAGCTTCTGACAAGACAGAAGGTTTTCAGGTTGCTCTTGAAAGGTTCGCTATCTGAAAGGTTTTTGCACCGATGAGCAAGTAAACCTGTTCTGTCAATGTTATTTTTAAGTGGCATTGCTTGGTTGGAACATTTATAGTGAAGGGGTAAGGCATAAATTTAAGTTTTCCCTTGTGTTTAAGAACTGTCTAACTGATGATTGTAAAGCTATTGTGCGGGATTCTCCTTTCCGGGGACTAAGTCCCCACGCCGGCAGGAGAACCAGCGTCAACCGCTCTGGCGGCAACAACCCCTGAAAGTGCGGAATTCTCCAACCAGCGCTGAAGGGACTACGCGAGTTCGCGCGTGTGCCAAAGGGCCGTCGTGATCTCACGCATGCACAGAACTGCCAGCGTGGTTCCGCAAATGCGCAGACCAGCCGGCGTATTCTGGCGCATGCGCAGGGGGTTATCTTCTCTGCGCCAACCATGGCGGAATCCGACAGGGTCCGGCGCGGAAGGAAGGAGTGCACCCACGGCACAGGTCCACCCGCAGATCGGTGGGCCCCGATCGCGGGCCAGGCCACCTTGGGGGCCCCCCCGGGGGTTGGATCCCCTCCGAGGACCTCCCCAGCCGACTTAACTGTCAGGACCCGCTGTTGGGGCCCATTGGGGCCCGGAGAATTGCCGGGGGGGGGGGGGGGGGGGGGGGGGGGGCGCTGGCAACGGCCCCCAACCAGCGTGGCGTGGACCCCGACCGAAAACCGGCGCCGGAGAATACTGTATAACCGCCGCCCCCTGGGGATTCTCTGACCCAGCGGGGGGGTCGGAGAATCCCGCTGTTTTTCTTGGATCTTAATGTGGTTAATTCAGTGTTTAAATTAAACCTCTCCTGGGGTGACGTATCCTTTCCTCACAGTTTTACAAATGTTCTTGTCTGGTATTCTAACAAATGTTGGAGTCTGGTCTGGGATCTTAACGATTACTGTGGGTGCCGTAATAGCATGACATTCATTTCCCACCATCCACATGCATCAGGAAGAAGCAGGAAAAATCTGTGACGTTTTTAGTTACTTAGCTTCTGTACATATTTAAGTGTCTCATCCTTTAGAAATAGAAAATTGTTTTTGTTACTGCAGCTTGTGCTTTGTTATCTTTTAAACACATTCATTCAGTTAATAATTATAGACCATTGTTACTTTAAATAGAAACTGTACGTCATATAGTTTCCTTTAAATTTTGGCAGCAATCTGGAACCATGTTTGTAGACTAGCATAGTGGGATGGCAAACAGGTTTATTATAGTTAAGTTGACTTCATTGCACCTATATTGTAGGTTGACTCAAATGAATTTCAGCAGTATTTTCATCATTTATATAATATATCATTACAAATATATTTTAACGCGAGGAACTATTGACTTATGGAAAACCAACGGATTGTCTCCAACCCGAGTGAGTTGCAACTATACTTGGGCGAACCTCCACCTCCATAATATTTGTTTTGCTTTAGATATTTACAATATTAAAAAGTGGATCACCAATTTAGAATACTAGGATGGTGCAAGGTTCCAACCTGTCAATCATAAACCGAGTTCATGGCTGATGAAAAAAAATTGTCTTGCCACTTAAAGGTAAAAGTATTCTAGTGTTACATCTCATCACAATTAACTAATTTACGACCATAAATGATTCTGTTCAACTGTCTTGAAATACTCGTATAGTTCCTCAGATTTTCCAGTTTCCAGATCATCCGAGATTGAATGTACCCCTCCTGATGCACTTCAGGAACCCTGGGAAATGCCAAGCCATTAACTCAGTGGGAATTTCTTGAAAAGTTAGAACTTCCGATGGGCCATCCTCAGGACCCTCTGGAAAATGGCTGTGACTGAGTGAGATGGAGCTAGAGACATCAGGCAGTTCCGACTTACACTGGATAGTGTAAAGACCCTTCCGATTGATTCCCTTATTTGTCCTTTCTTAATTGTTTTTGCCGTTATCATTTTGATCCATGGATGCTTCATGGACATGTATCGTTAAGTCAAGCAGCAGACAGAATGAGGAATTCAAAAAGTTGCAATACAGGATATGGTGTTAGCTTTGGACAACAGAACTCCGGTTTTGTGGCACACGAGAGATGGGGTAGGACTCGGTTCAATTAGTTGACTGGTGGCCAAGAAATGAGCCAAAAGGACTATGTTTTATGTGTGTGTGTGTGTAACTGTGTTTTCGTGTGTGTGTGTGTGTAACTGTGTTTTCGTGTATGTATATAGAGGGTGGAGGAAAGTTAAAGTGGAAAATTGGGAATTAGATGATAGTTAACCAATTATATTTGATGCATATTTCATTACAGTTCTTGTCATTAATAAAAATTAATTGTGTTTAAATTTACAATCCTGGTGACTGTAATTATTGGGCAGCCAAGGGCCAAAGACTTCATGTATTTTTCTAAGAATTAATTGTTAATTCAATTGTGTTGCGACTCTGGGTCAAGGGGGGCTGGAGTTGACCCTAGCCAAGGGTGTCTTAATAATAGTTACCCAGGAAACGTTTTTAAAATCCTAGTCTTCAATCCTGAGTATTTATACAACTGACCCTTGCCAACTTCCCACTCAACATTAACACCCCCCACCCACCTGACCTGACGAGTCACACTACGCAACTATTCCTCCCCAGACCTGACTTGACTACCCCCGCCATCTGACATTCTCTCTCTCTCTCTCTCTCTCTCTCTCTCTCTCTCTCCCCCACCCACCACCACCACCACCACCTGATGACTGGAGCCCAACATGACAACTCCACCCGATGCAATCCAACTACTCCCCCAACCTGTTTACTCATGTATCCAGCAGGCATCCTACTGAATTACCCACTTCCCTCACCCACCCTATCTACTTACACAACTAGATATCTGTGCTCACTCACTAGCACACAGAAAAGCTGTTTAAATGTTCCAACGATTTTCAGTGTGTTAATAAACACTTGCCAGAATGTGGTTGCTGGTGCCATGAAAAGAGGGCATGGCTGTTCTTCCCACAACAATCCAGTGCTACAAGGAGGCAGTTCCATTGAAGATATGCTCCACATTTGTGAAAAGTCAGGATTGTAAGACCTGCCCAAAAATGCAGAGGTCCTGTGTGGTGTAGAAAAGTTGCAACGCAGTTTATGATGCTAGCTTTGGACAACAGAACTCGGGCTTTGTGGCACCTGAAAGATGGAGTGGGATTCTGCTCGATTGGTTGGCTGGTGGCCAATGAATTGGCCAAAAGGACATCTTGTGTGTGTGTGTGTGTGGTGTGGCATGTGTGCATGATATTGTGTAGTAATATACAAATCTTCCCATCTCTGGATGGTCGGAGACCGGACACACCCCAGTGAGTGAACTATGGGACCCTTTCCAAAGGGTCAAGGTTTTCCAATGGGTAATTCCTGTACCCTGGGATCCTCTGAAAAGACTGCAACTGTTTAACTTCAGAGGGTTTTGACTCACTTACCAGGATAGTTACCAGAAAATATTAGACTGGGAAAACAACCATCTCTATCTCCTGGGTAAATATATAATTAGCACCATCCCCACCTCTGACCCAACCTGTGCACTCTCCTCACTCACATTCATTCACCAACCCACTGAGAAGCTATCTAAATAGCCCAAACCTTTTATTTGTGTTAGTGAGTGAAGACTTAGCAAAATACAGCGGCTAGTGCCATAAAAACAGGGTGCAATGTGCCATTTCCTGATGCCACTGCGCTATGAAGGAGGGCTCCATGAATGGGTACCCTCCACATTCTTAAAGAGGTCCAGTTTGAAAGTATGGGCCAGAAATGTGTGAAAAAGATGACAGTGTAAACAAAGTACAGAGTGGCAACCCAATGGTGAGTGCAGCTTGGAAGATTCTGTTGACGTTTTCTGGACAAGCAGAACTGGCAGGCAGTCTTTTCCCTGATCTGAGCTGATGTTGCTGTTGAACCAACTAAGAAAACAAAGTTCCATCAGATGATTAATTGTGTTGAGTAGTGTTCAAATAGCAGCAGCGACAATTAAACCTAACTAATCGTCATATAAAAATGTATACAGTGTCTTGCAATGAGACGGCACATTGAAATATCAATAACTGCAAAAATGTCCATCTGGTGCACATTCCCCACCTTACTGAGTTAATGATATCAAGCCTCTCTCTTTGCTGATATACTAGATACATATCCAGTTGAAGAGAGGAAGAATAATTTTGAGGATAGCTCCTAGAAGATGGCCCTGAGTATTTTTGACTGAGGCAGAAAGGGAAACTCGGCTCCAACGCACTGTGTGCAATTTGAGAATAAAAGAAATGTAATTAAATGTCAAATAAAACTAAGCAGTTAAAAGTAGAAAGGATTGATCAGATCACAGCAGAGTGCACTGAATATGCTGCCTTTATGTAAGGTGATGCTCTCATGTCACACATTTTGGAAGTTGGATAACACACTTTTGATACATTTTGAATTGGCTCAAAATTCAGTTCCTTGTCTTCACAAAGTAAATGATGTGCACAGTTTATAATTAAGAAACCGCAGTAGTTGTTTATCTGGTTTTAGAAAGCAACCAGACTGCAAGACTCTGGCATTCAGTTCAACCAACAGCTGAACATTAAGCATCATATTCTGGCTATCGCCAAGACTGATTAGTTCAACCGTCATAACATTCCTCACCTCCGCTCCTCTGTTGCAATCCTTAACCATGTTTTTGCCATCAGTAAACTTGATTACTCCAGTGCCTAGTCCTTCCACCCTCCATAAACCTCAACTTTTAAGTTAGAACCAGATGAGGAGCTCAGCTAGTAACTGGGGATGATAATCTGGACAGAATTATCATTAACCATAATCTGTGCTCAAAAACTATGGTTTTAGTTACAAAACTTTGATAAAATCACAGAACTATCTATGTCGAGGGAAATTCTGCCCACTGTGCATGTACCAGCACAAATTGTGTATCGGGGATATTATATTCTTATCCCTTTTTCCTCCTCTTTCCCTCACTATTTAAAAAAAAATAATTTTATTGCCATTTTCTAATTGTGTGTGTGTGTGTGTGTGTGTCCCTCTATGCCCCCTGCTGCCTAACCTCCCACTCCCCTGTATCCCCCCCCAGTCCTCCAACCCCCGTTGCCTACCCTCCCACTCCCCCGTGTTCGGCCCCCCCCCCCGCCCCTGCCGATGCTCCTGCCGGGAGGTGCACCGCAACCCCCTTGTTCTTATACTTCTTTCGCGAGTTTTCCCTGCTACCGTGGTGGCCCCCCCTCTCGGGCTAACCCTTCTGCCCGCGGGTTTGCTGTTCCCACTTCACCCTCTCCTGCGCTCCGCTGCCCTCGTCGTCTCCTGTGTTTTAATTATAATAATCTTTATTGTCACAAGTAGGCTTACTGCAATGAAGTTACTGTGAAAAGCCCCATGTTGCCATATTCCAGCGCCTGTTCGGGTACACAGGGAGAATTCAGAATGTCCAAATTACCTAACAGCACGTTTTTCGGCACTTGTGGGAGGAAACCGGAGCACCCGGAGGAATCCCACGCAGACACTGGGAGAATGTGCAGACTCCACACAGACAGTGACCCAAGCCGGGAATCGAACCTGGGACCCTGGAGCTGTGAAGCAACTGTGCCACCCACTGTGCTACCGTGCTGTCCTTTTAATATTTCTGTTCAGAGCAAGATAGTACTGTCCCATGCAAATGTGGTATAGGTCCATCATCGTTGTTTTTCATAATTTGTCCTTCCTCTCTCTCGCTCTCAGTGCTGTCCCGCCTGCCTCTTGTCCACCCATTCGCTCGCACAAACTCATTTGTCTCCGCTGGGGTATTGAATAGTGTTCTTACTTTTGGAACGTGACCCAGAGCCCAGCTGAGATCAACATTCCAAACTTAACTCCGCTCTTGTACAGGGCCGATTTCGCTTGTTGAATTCGGCCCTGTGCTTTGCCAGGTCTGCCCCAGTGTTCTTCCCAGTTGCTCGCCTATGTCTGCCGAGTCCAAAGCAGGATCCTTTCCTGATCCTGATGCAATATTGCCCTCGTCTGCTCCCCTGCTTTGGGCTTCAGTCAGAACGATCTGTGTGCCCTGTCAATCTCCACCGGTTTGTGGCAGCTGCCCCTCCCGACTAGGTTGCCCAGCATCTGGGCCACATAGAAGTCAGGTTCATGTCCTCGATCCCTTCTGCAGGCCCATGATCCGTATATTCTGGCGCCGGGACCGGTTCTCCTGGTCCTTGACCTTCCCCTTTAAGCTCCCCTGGGTTGTCACCAACCTTTTAACTTCGACCTCCAGAGCAACAATTCTGCCGCTCTGGTCTGTCAATGCCTTCTCAAGCTCCTGGATCGTCTTCCCTTGAGCTTCCAGCTTCTTCCCCAGACCGTCTATCACCATCGACATGGCAACCAATGCCTCTGTCACAGCCTCCTTGACCGCCACCTGGATCTCCATCTTTATTGGCTCACTTATGACCAATAGTTCCTTGATCAGGAAAGTCTTCTATCAATCTCCAGGCCGGGTGAGGGGTCGCCTCGTGGGTCCGCCATCTTGTTCACCCGCTGCTCTTGACCTTTCCCTCCGCTCCTGCCATCCCTGCGGCTTCTCGAGCTTCTGTTTGCTGGCATGTTGTTGTTCCTATTCTCTTCCTTTCTTATTGATGGATGAAATGAGTCCGAATTTTCAGGTTTAATTTGACTAAAAGTGACTATTTTGTAGTGTTCTGGAGGAGAGCCACCTGATGTGCGACTGCTCAGCACATCACCGCCACTGGAAGTCTCCTCTTTCCCTTACATTTTATCTGCTTCAGCCTTAAATGGAGTGATTGACTTAACTTCAGTAAATATTGTCGTCCTGCATTCATATTAATTATTGAACTGGAATTCTGGCAAGTATGTTTGCAGGCAATGACCCGTATATTTTTTATTGTGCATGGTTTGTTAGATTAACAGAAACATGCTTGCTATTCTAGTTCATTTTTATTTTAATATATACCATAGCAGTACATGATTGAAGGTTTCCTATTTTACAGCAAATGTAACTGTGGTCATTTTGACCATTCTTGAAATGTCGTGGAAAATAGGAAATTCCTGTTACATAGACTTCCTATAATGGACACCGACACTCTTATAAACCAGTGTTTTGTTTTAAATGATTTGGCAAACATTTGAAGTGCTACTTAATGTTGTATGGCCAGAGAGTGTCATGAATTGCAGTATTTGGATATTATAGTTGCACCCATAAAGAACTTGTAAAGGAAATTCTGACCTCGGCAAATACTTGCAATAGACAACCGAACATTTGTTTAGTGAAAGTCCACCCACAACCACTTTAGCAGTGATCTTACCAATAAGGAAAATCTTTGTTTCTTCAAAAATAATCTTTAAAGCAAACAAAGCCTCTGAAAGGAGCTGATAGAAAGGAAGGCAGGAGGGGCCCTTTGTCCACCTGCCCGTGATGAGGAAACAAGTGGAAGTCGGGAAGCGGGGGTCAATGGAAAGTTCCCGCCAGGGGAATACTATGCTACTTAACTGCCTTGTGAACAGTCTCGAAATACAAACATTTAAAATGTATTAAAGAAAAAAATTCTGTCTTGTAGATCTGCAATTTAACATCAAAACGGCTTTCACCCTTCCCGCGTTAATCTGGTTATGAAATCTATATGCAAGTTTCCTATTGTACTGTACTCATGTACAGACTTGCACCGTCATTTGTCATTATGGCTGATCTGCAAGTTGTGTTTGGCATTGTTTTTGAATGATATTTCCTGGTGCTTGATGAAAAGGAAACCCTTGGTTTTTATCATTTAACATTATGAATGATTGCTGAGGATAAGACTGCCACTTGTTAACAAGTTCTCAGACTCTAATTGATCCTGATGTCCCCGTACTGCATACTGCAGCAAAGGCAGGCAAGTTGATGCCAGGCTTTCATCAGTTGTTCTGAAAGCAGCTTCTCCCAGACATGAGAGTACCTCTGAATAATTCTTGTTCCGTACAAGTGTTTGGTCTGCTCTTACTGCCTTTGCACACATGTTGTTATGATCCGAGACCAGAGCCCCAAGTTTCTGTACAATCCGGTTAGGACCAATAACATTTTGTTTAAAGTAGACACATTTTGCATTTCAAAACTCTTGTTAAGGAAATATAGACTCCAGATTCCACAGGTTTTGAACAAAAATAAACTATTATACAAGGTCAAAAAAGATTTACAGTATCTATCTTGTATTTTGAACAGTGAGGTACATGTGAATTGACAGGCAAACTGTAGTTGAACACCTCACGCTGTAAAATAAAAAGCAAATGTGACCAAGACAGATCTACAATTTTTGAGCAACCCACAGATGTCAGTAAACTCTGCAAATTTGTTTACCCCACTTTAAAATTTTATTCTTGAAGTTCAAGCCTCTGAATTCTGTCCAAGTTGCTCTAACTCGGATTGCCGGGTGACACAGTGCTAGCACTGCTGCCTCACAGTGTCAGCAACGCGGGTTCACTTCTGGCTTTGGGTTTCTGTCTGTGTGGAGTTTGTACGTTCTCCCCGAGTCTGCATGGGTTTCCTCCGGTTGCTGCGGTTTCCTCCCACAGTCCAAAGATGTGCAGGCTAGGTTGATTGGCCCTGGTAAATTGCCCCAGGGTCCCAAGATGTGCAGGTTGATGCACCATCAATTGGACTCGAATGGTAGTGAAGTTCCAAACAACAAGCTTTAATATGCTAGATGTGAGCCCGGCAGTGGTTGTACAGAGAAAGGCCGACTGCCAGCCAACACGAGCTCTTATACCCTGCCTTGTAGGCGGAGCTACCAACCTCTCAGCCAATCGGCGGGGAGTCACATGACCAACCACAACCAATTGGCAGAGAGGCACAAGACCTGCCTGGGCCAATGGGCAGCGATGCTGCTGTACCAATGGCAACCTGGTTCTCCGGTAATATGATCTCTCTAGCCATACTACCACACAGGTTAGGTCGGATTACAGGAATAGGACAGGGAGCTCCTGCACTATAGGGATTCTATGAACTTCACACTTCCCAGGGTTTTGGTCTCGTCTGCAGTGACTCCATTCCCCTGGATTTCTAAGTCTGGACTTCAGCCTCTACTTGTGTGATTCCAGCTCTTTAATAGCCAGTAAGTTTCACTAGGCTGGCACTGCCCCTGGATTTCACTCGATTCCCCCAGCTGCACCGATCTATAAATGGCTTGAAGGGCTTCTTCTGAACTCTCACCCTTATCAACACGGAGCCAGAGACCTGGCACCTACTGAGCTCCCGAGGACTTCTCCTGAATCCTAACAGCACTGAGCTATCAAATGACTTCTGACCCGCACATACGGCAACACATTTCCTGCCTGGAACCTGCCAACAGCACCACCTTTCAAGTATAGCATTTTTCCCTGCTGCAGAAAATTCAGTGCTCAGCAAACACAGGAATAAATTGGCCCCTAGAACTTTTTAAAGTCCCACCCATCTCCATGCGTACATAGTCTTCCAGGTCACTCTGAAAGCTTTAAAATTAATTATAGCCAAGCAGGATTTGCGATCTAACCGGCTCACTCCCGTTGCCGGATTCCTGAACTTGTCTAAGTGCGGTGAGAAGCCAATAATCATAAATCAAGGCCAATTTCCATCTCATTGATAAGATGGTCTCTGTATCTAATGGCCTCCTGCAATATAACTGGCATGCCAGCGAGAGGACCCGCCTGTGATGATTAGTACTGGTCTGCTCAAATGATGATCAGGCAGAACAACGACTGGAGGGTCTCCCAGGCAGTTGGAGGCCCCTGGGTGATCAATGACAGGGAAAGGTGGCACTGACTCACCTCTGACAACCAGACACCTTGGCACTGCCCAATCCACACCGTGGCAGTGCCATCCTGGAACTGCCATGATACAGGGTGGCGAAGGCAGGAGCATTGCCAGGGTGTCCGTGCATAGATGCCCAGTTGTCAGGGTGGCACTGCCATGGGTCAGGGCTTGAGGATAGCAATGCCTGTGAAAGGAGGGATGAGGGGGTGAAATGTGGGTATGAAGGGGCATCCTGAAGGTTGAGGGGGGGGGGTAAATGGTGGGGTCCCAGAAAGAGGGGAGGGCCCCAAAAGGTGGTGCAGCAAATCTGAAAAACGGGAGGGGTGCTCAACGAACCCATAGCGGAGTGTCTTCATTTGGGCAGGAATGGGGTCGTTCCCATGTGTGAGAAGGGTGACATTGTCCATGGGTGGGGTCTTGCAAGCTCATTTAGAGATTAGAGCACCCTTTCAAAATGGCAACCCCGATCTCTGGGGAGCCGGTCTGGTCAGCAAGTTCAACTCCCTAGTGATGAAAATAAGTCTGAATATGAGCTCGCCCGGAGAGGAACTCAAAGGGACAAAAAAACACCGTTAGATCACGGTCAGGAGTTCGCCAACGCTGGCATCGAGGACCTTGTAGGAAACCTAGCTCACTACGGCAATTAGAACTTGTTCCTTTAAGTTGCGCCTCCTGTCTCCAATTCTCCAACAAAGTAAGCCCACATGTTGTTAACAACATAAGTCAACAAGACTAAGTGAAATAGTCTTCAAGTTGCATTTGTTGCATTTATCCCATTTTGTATAGTTAGACCACAATCTTTCCAGAACTAAAAATTACCTTTTAAAATATTCAAATAAACTAGGTATTGAAATTGCAAATGTGGCATATGCACATATGCTGGATGGAACCAATCTGCCTCCCAAGTTCTGAAGACAGGTCATCAACTCTGTTTCTGTCCTCAAAAATGTTGGGCGTGATTCTCCGCACCCGGGAGAAATCGTGAGGCTGGCGTCAAAAACGGGCGGGTTTGACGCCAGCCTCCGCCCCCCCCCCCCCCGACCGGGAACCGATTCTGGTCCCCGGTCGGGGCTAGCATCCCGCGGCCGTGAACTCCGGCATCGCGGGTTTAACGAATTTCGTTAAGCCCGCTAGCCAGAGTTTGCGACGGCTGACGCGTCAGATGACGTCAGCCGCGCATGCGCGGATTGGACGACTCCAACCCGCGTATGCGCGGATGACGTCATCACGCATTTGTGTGAAACCCGCGCATGCGCGGGCCGGTATGCCCCTCAGCCGCCCCGCGAATGGATACAACGGGGCGGCGGAAGGATAAAGAGTGCGCGGGGTAAGTACCTGCTGCCCGTGATCGGTGCCCACCGATCGCGGGCCCATGGCACCCTTGGCACGCCCGTGGTACTGCCGTGCCAATCGGTGCCATGGTTCCCCAGATCGGGACTTTACGGCCGTTTTTACGAACGGTCAGACCAGGTGTGTTTGACGTTCATAAAAACGGTCGTAAAGGCCTTGGAATTCGGCCCATCGGCCAGCTGAGAATCGCTCTTCGCCGTAAAAAAACGGCGGGCAGCGATTCGTGTTTGGGGGGGGGGAGAATAGCGGGAGGGCGTCAGACCAGCGTGGCCGTAAAAATTTACGCCGCCTGCTATTCTCCGCACCATCGTGAGTGCGGAGAATTGCGCGCGTTGTTTGATATGCATTTACACCATTTCCACTTTTAGTTCCGATTTCCAGGATCCACAGTATTTTGCTTTTTGCCTACGGAAGTGTGTATACAATGCTGTATGCTGTGCCTTCATAATTTCCCCATCAACGTGTGACAGAATTCTAAGAAGAATGATTCATGGGGCGCGATTCTCCGCAACCACGATGGGTGAGAGAATAGCGGGAGGTCCGCTCCTGCACCTCCCACTATTCTCCCACCCCCCCCCCCCAAAATGGCGTGCCTGGTTTTCCGACACGCCGCTTGGTTGCTGCCGTCGTGAACATGGCGCGCCAGCTAAGTGTGGGGCCTGGGGGAGCGAATCGGGGATCGAGCACCACGACCGTGCTCGGGAGGGGACTGGCCCGCGATCGGTGCCCACCGATCGTCGGGCAGGCGTCTCAAGGGGACGCACTCCTTCCCCTACACCGCCCCGCAAGTTCAAGCCGCCACGTCTTGCGGGGCCTTGAAGCAAAGGACAAGGCCGGGCTGCCGAGTTTCCCGGTACGGCCCACCTATCCCCCCGGGTAGGGGAGAATAGGGGGCCGGGAGAGGCTTCCGACGCCGTTGTGAACCCCTCCAGGTTTCACGTCGGCGTCGGGCCTTGTGGAGAATTCCGCCCATGGTGTTTTCATGCTTTCTCAAATAATAATAATTGCCTTTAACATAGCAGTATGTAATCATGCCCTTTAAGCAGTATATTGGACCAAATAATGCAACAGTTAAAAAAATTTTTGTGTTGCTCATTTTGATGTTGAAATGTAGGTGGTGCATGAGTTAGCAGCCTGTTCAAATGTATGAATTCATTTTGAGTTATGTCTTGAATATTAATTCGTAGTATGTAAAATATGGGGTGCGATTCTCCGGAACAGAGAGAAACAGCCAACGCCGGAGTGAAACCCGGAGTGTTTCACTCCGGCGTTGGAGGCCGCTCCTCGCCCCTATTCTCTCTCTCTCTCTCTCTCTCTCTCTCTCTTCCCCCCCCCCCCCCCCCCCCCCCCCCCCCCCAGGAACGGTGGTTCGCGAATCTCGGGCATCGCGAATCACGCTTGCCTCAAAGCAGCGTGCCGAGACTGACACGGCCGGTGGCGCCTAAGTGACGTCAGCCGCGCATGCGCAGGTTGGCCGGCTCCAACCCGCGCATGCGCGGTTGCCGTCTTCCCCTCCGCTGCCCCGCATGACATGGCGGCTTGATCTTGTGGGGCGGCGGAGGGAAAAGAGTGCGTCTCTTAGAGACGCCGATCCGACAATCGGTGGGCACTGATCACGGGCCAGACATCTGATGAGCACGCCCGTGGTGCTCGATCCTCTCTCGGCCCCCCCCACAGGCCCCACACTTACCTGTTGCGCGATGTTATCGCCGGCAGCGTCCAGGTGTGGTTGCCGCCGGCGGAACCGGTCGGGGTTGTCGGGCCGCTCAGCCCATCAGGGCTGGAGAATCGCCGGTCGCCGGGAAAAACGCAAAACGCGACACGCCATTTTGGGGGTGCGTGTGGGAGAATCACAGGGGGTGCCAGGGCGGCGTGGCGTAATTCGCCCGGCCCTCCCCGATTCTCCCACCCGGCGTGGGGAGTGGAAATCGTGGCCATGATTTGTGTTCATGTGATGTGCAAAATTTTGCACTTGTTAGCAGGTGTCCTTTTCTGGCTTTGAATTGATAGAACGAAGGGAGAACCATGTGAGCCAGCTGTTTGCATATTTTCCCTGTTCATTTAGTGTGTGTGTTTGTTGAATGCATCTGAGTATCTAATATAGTATATTGGTAGAGTTCAGATGATCCACAAAGTGGATATGGGAAAACCGTATCATAACGTGGGACCGAGGTGAGCGAGGAACATTTGCAAAATTCGAATGCTGGTTTGTTTAATCTGCTGTCTTTATAATCCCAAATTACTTTAATTTCAGGTCGGTTGTTTTTTTAAACTAATTTTAGACAATCATTTTGATACGAACATTGCCTTTATGTAATTTTCAAGCAGGTAGATCATATCCCCCTGGACTACAACAAGTTTTCAGGCAATATGACTGAAATGTTTCTGAAATAATGTAGTTCAACAAAATATCGGGTTATTCAAAAATAAATTTAGTACTTTTTTAGTGTGACTAAAATCATAAATAATTACATTAACAACCACTAAATTACACAACAGTTTGCCCCGTCAGCTACTTCTGTCAGATATTATCCCCGATTGGTTACTTTTTGAGACTTTTTAGTGAAATGATTGGCTTGCTGATAAGTGAATAAATATGCTGGTGGTTTGGTTTGAATCTTCATTTGTTCACCATGTCCATTTAGATTGTGAGAAACTTATGCTGAACTGTTATTTCAAGCTCTGTGGTGGCATCTATTTTGTTTTGACCATCAGAGTGATTTTAACCATTGCTGAATCTAAATGGGAGCGTTGCTTCTAAATTAATTATACAGTATTGTTGTGGTATCAACCAAGCTTGTTTGTATCAACAAAGTTTTCTGTGACCAGTTTACTGTATTGAATTCAATGCTATTTCTTGATTTTAAAAAATGGATAACGTTGGCTTTTCGCCACAATGCAGAAACATAGTTATTACTGTTCGGACACCAAGTTGTTTAGCTGATAGTGTACTGTAGATAAAAAGTTGTCAACAATTAAAGTGAAATTACACATATGCAACATTTGAATATTTATGAGTGTTAGCATCTTGGTTAGTATGTGCTCATGACACAAAGAAGGCGATGTTTTGAAGCTTTTGCACACCCTTGTCCAAAAAAGTGTAATTTTAACCATGAATTTTAAGTACTTTTAATTCCACAAGGAGCTGCTTTTGTTAGCCTTGTATATGCACTGAAGTAATTTTGTCTATTCTGATGGTTTGTTCAGTTGAAATTTTAGTTGTGACTGACATTTACTTTACAGTATGTTTTGTTTTCATGTGGTTGGGCACGACAACATCTGTTCGAGAACTGCGCAAAACAAAATTTCAGTAGATCAACCAGTAAACAGACTTAAAAATATCAGTTTAATTTGAATGTTCAATTTAAGTAGCATTTTGCCCTATTGAATGCAGGGGGGGAAACATTAATGAACCTTTTATGCATTGCACAAAGACGAAGGCAGAACACCTGCCTCTCACATGTAAGAACAGATGAAGAACAGCTGAAAGTACAGATTGTTGACCTGGTCCCGAGCCAATGCCAGTCTTCAGCCATCTGCCAAGTGGTGTAGGACATTAACTTAAAAATGATTTGTCTTACTTTTCACATTCCACTCTCAACTTTGCCTTCGTTCAAACATGAGCAGAGATTTTTGTATTTTTTAATGTGTCCAAAATACTGAAATTCAATATGGCAAATTTAGCTACCTTGTTTTATTTTTCAGACTACTTCTTATTCCCAGTTCATCCCATTAAATAGGATTTGGGTGCCATGACATAGATAGTTTCAGATACAATGAGAAACAAGAAAATCTATAAAAGTTGAATGACCATCAAATATTTTTCTTGATTTTGTTTTCCATCATTGCCAGTTAGATCACAGCAGAAACTATTAGCATGGATTTGGAGTACTAATAGCAGTGAATGCTGAGAGGTTAACCTTAAATAATGGCATATTTTAGTTACTATTTAAATAATTAACTACAACATTTGGTGGAATTAGTTCAAGCCTTTAATGTTTTTATTCCTCCCCACACTTATCCCCAGGCTGTCCTATGCCGTGCAGCATTTCTTAACCTGCTCCTTTGCCTGTGTTGCAATTAAATCAGCTACCAAAATGCAATCTGGAATAACCCAATCAAATAATACTTACTTTCACTCTTGTGATTTTCTCTTGTGATTTTAGCTGAGGCCCTTAAGGGATAAATGAATAAGGTGGGGAAATAGAGTGAAGCATGAATGAAGGTCAATCATGATTTTATTGAATGGTGGAGCAAGCTGAAGTGACTATATGGCCTACATCTATTCCTATTTCTTGAATACTGGCGAATATGAGAACAAACCTAGGCTTGCTACCTCGGATATACAACCCAATGAACCGGAACAGCAGACCGAGAGATCTGCGGTGCGGCAACCGAAGAGGAAAGAGTCGAATTGGACCCCTCCAGACGTCCGCTGCCCTAGACTCTACATGTATGCTCAATGCCGTCAGGAGTCGCGTCAATGCCGGATTCGTCAGTCGCGTTCGCAAGACAGCTCCAAACGTCACCCAAGCACAACGCAACACCATCCGCGCTCGCAAGACCAACAGCAACATTGTCATCAAACCAGCAAAGGAGGGGCCACCGTCATACTGAACAGAATGGACTACTGCAAAGAAGGTTACCGACAATCTCGGAACAAAACTCAACAACCAGGAACACTACAGACAGTTACCCACAGATCCGACCAAGGAACACACCCGCCAACTCAATAGACTGATTAAGACCTTGGATCCAGACCTTCAGAGCACCCTACGTGCTCTCATCCCACGCACTCCCCGCATTGGAGATCGCTACTGCCTCCCGAAAATACACAAGGCCAACACACCAGGCCGTCCTATCGTTTCAGGCAATGGGACCCTGTGTGAGAATCTCTATGGCTACATCGAGGGCATCTTGAAACCCATCGTACAAGGTACACCCAGCTTCTGTCGCGACACGACGGACTTCCTGCAGAAACTCAGCACCCGTGGACCAGTTGAACCAGGAACATTCCTCGTCACAATGGACATCTCGGCACTCTACACCATCAACCCCCATGACGACGGCATTGCTTCAACAGCCTCCGTACTCAACACCGACAACTGCCAATTTCCAGACGCAATTCTGCAACTCATCCGCTTCATTCTGGATCACATCTTCACCTTTGACAACAAGTTCTTCATCCAGATACACGGAACAGCCATGGGAACCAAATTCACACCTCTATGCGAACATCTTCATGCACAAGTTTGAACAAGACCTCCTCACCATGCAGGACCTTCAACCAAAGCTATACACCAGATACATCAATGACATTTTTTTCCTTTGCACCCATGGTGAAGAATCACTGAAACGACTACACGATGACATCAATGAGATCCATCCCACCATTAGACTCACCATGGACTACTCGCCAGAACCGGTTGCATTCTTAGTCACATCCTCTCCATCAAGGACGGTCACCTCAGCACTTCGCTTTACCACAAGCTTACGGATAACTTCACGATGCTCTACTTTACCAGCTTCCACCCTAAACACATTAAAGAAGCCATCCCCTATGGACAAGCCCTCCGTATACACAGGATCTGTTCAGACGAGAAGGAGCATAACAGACAGCTACAGACACTGAAAGATGCCCTCGTACAAACGGGATATGAAATGAAAATGGCGCTCGACTCATCAATCGACAGTACCAACGCACCACAGCAAAAAGCCGCACTGACCTCCTCCGAAGACAAACACGGGACACAACCGACAGAGTACCCTTCGTCGTCCAGTATTTTCCCGGAGCAGAGAAACTACAACATCTTCTTCGCAGCCTTTAACAAGGTCATCCCCACACGATCTTGCCACGGTCATCCCCACACCCTCACTACATGCCTTCAAACAACCGCGTAACCTCAAACAAACCATTGTTTGCAGCAAACTACCCAGCCTTCAGAACGACCATGACACCACGCAATCCTGGCAATCTCTGAAAGACGTGCCAGATCATCGACATAGGTACCACCATTACAAGTGGGAATACCACCCACCAGGTACGTGGTACTTACTCGTGCGACTCAGCCAACATTGTCTACTTCATAGCTGCAGGAAAGGATGTCCCGAAGTGTGGTACATTGGCAAGACCATGCAGATGCTGCGACAACGGATGAACGGACATCACACGACAATCGCCAGGCAGGAATGGTCCTTTGCAGTCGGGGATACTTCAAGGGCATTTAGCCTCTGATCTCCCGGTAAGCGTTCTCCAAGGCGGCCTTCAGGATGCACCACAACGCAAAATCGCCAAACAGAAACTTACAGCCAAGTTCCGCACACATTTTTTTTTTTAAATAATTTTTATTGAAAGAGTTTTTCCATACAAACATTTACCCCTACTATTTTTTAAATTATATACAACACAATCCCTCTAGGCAAATATCCCTCCCTCGCCCGCCCTCTCGCGCGCACCAGTCCTCCCCCCAGGCAACAACTTAACAAACAAGGCAGCCTACAGTTTCAGACATGAGCAGCGAGCAGACTTGCCCGCGTTACAGTCGTACATGTCCCCCCACGACCATTGCTGCCCCCCCCCCCCCCCCCGGGTTGCTGCTGCCACGACCCCGAACGTCTATCTCTGATCCAAAAAGTCAAGGAAAGGTTGCCACCGCCTGGAGAATCCCTGTACCGACCCTCTCAGGGCAAATTTGATCCTTTCTAGCTGAATATAGCTAGCCATATCGTTAATCCAAGTTTCAACGCTTGGAGGCCTCGCGTCCTTCCATTGAATTAATATCCTTCGTCGAGCCACTAGGGACGCAAAGGCCAATATTCCGGCCTCCCTAGCCTCCTGTACCCCCGGTTCTACCCCGACCCCAAAGATCGCAAGCCCCCATCCTGGTTTGACCCTGGACCCCACCACCTTCGACACCGTCCTTGCCACCCCCTTCCAGAACCCTTCCAGCACCGGACATGCCCAGAACATATGCACATGGTTCGCTGGGCTTCCCAGACATCTGACACACCTGTCCTCACCCCCAAAGAACCGGCTCATCCTTGTCCCCGTCATGTGAGCTCTATGCAGCACCTTAAATTGAATGAGGCTCAGTCTCGCACACGAGGAGGAAGAATTGACCTTCTCCAGTGCATCCGCCCACGTCCCGTCTTCTATCTGCTCTCCCAGCTCCCCTTCCCACTTGGCTTTCAGCTCCTCCCCTGATGCTTCTTCCGCCTCCTGCATTATCTTGTAGATGTCTGATATCTTCCCCCCTCCGACCCAGACCCCCGAGAGCACCCTATCACTCGCCCCCTTACTGGGGAGCAGGGGGAACCCCTCCACCTGCCGTCTAGCAAATGCCTTCACTTGTAAATATCTGAACATGTTTCCCGGGGGGAGCTCAAACTTCTCCTCCAGCCCTCCCAGGCTCGCAAACCTCCCCTCTATAAACAGGTCCTTCAGCTGCCGTATGCCCACCCTGTACCAGCTCTGAAATCCCCCGTCAATGTTCCCCGGGATGAATCTATGGTTCCCTCTTATTGGCGCCGCCAACAGACCTCCCATTTCCCCCCTGTGTCCCCTCCACTGCCCCCATATCTTGAGGGTGGCCGCCACCACCGGGCTCGTGGTGTATCTCGTGGGGGGGAGCGGCCATGGTGCCGTTACTAGAGCCCCCAGGCTTGTGTTGCCACAGGACGCCCTCTCCATTCATTTCCAAGCTGCCCCCTCCCCTTCCATCATCCACTTGCGCACCATTGACACATTTGCCGCCCAGTAATACCCCGAGAGATTGGGTAGTGCCAGCCCTCCACTGTCCCTACTCCGCTCCAAAAAGACCCTCCTCACCCTTGGGGTGCCGTGCGCCCACACGTAGCTCATGATGCTACTCGTCACCTTTTTGAAGAAAGCCCTAGGGAGGAAGATTGGCAAGCACTGAAATAAAAACAGGAACCTTGGGAGGACCGTCATTTTGATTGACTGCACCCTCCCCGCCAGCGACAGCGGTACCATGTCCCACCTCTTAAATTCCTCCTCCATCTGTTCCACCAGCCTGGAAAAGTTCAACTTATGGAGGGTCCCCCAGTTCCTTGCCACCTGCACCCCTAAGTACCTAAAGCTCTTTCCTGCTCGCTTGAAGGGGAGTCTCCCAATACCCTCTCCCTGATCCCCCGGGTGTATCACAAAAACCTCGCTTTTGCCCAAATTTAGTTTGTACCCCGAAAAGTCCCCAAACTCTGCTAATAGTTCCATTATCTCCGGCATTCCCCCTTCTGGGTCTGCCACGTACAGCAGTAGATCATCCGCATACAGCGATACTCGATGTTCCTCCCCTCCCCTAGTCAGTCCTCTCCACCCCCCTGAACCCCTCAGTGCCATCGCCAACGGTTCGATCGCCAGTGCGAAAAGTAGGGGGGATAGGGGACATCCCTGCCTGGTCCCTCGGTGGAGCCCGAAATACTCCGACCTCCTCCCGTTTGTCACTACACTCGCCGTCGGGGCCGAGTAGAGCAACTTCACCCACTTAATAAACCCTTCCCCAAACCCAAACCGTTCCAACGTCTCCCACAGGTACTCCCACTCCACCCTATCGAATGCCTTCTCCGCGTCCAGCGCTACCACTATCTCAGCCTCCCCCTCCACTGCCGGCATCATAATTACATTCAGCAATCTCCGCACGTTCGTGTTGAGCTGCCGCCCCTTCACGAACCCCGTCTGGTCCTCATGGATTACCCCTGGCACACAATCCTCTATTCTAGCTGCCAGGATCTTTGCCAGCAACTTGGCATCCACGTTCAGAAGCGAGATAGGCCTGTAGGATCCGCACTGCACGGGGTCTTTATCCCGCTTCAGTATCAGGGAGATCAGAGCCTGCGACATTGTCGGGGGCAGAACCCCCCCCCTCTCGCGCCTCATTAAAGGCTCGTACCAGTACCGGTCCCACCAAGTCCACATTTTTCTTGTAGAATTCCACCGGGAACCCATCTGGCCCCGGCGCCTTCCCCGCTTGCATCTGACCTATTCCCTTGACTAGCTCCTCTAGCCCTATTGGCGCCCCCAGCCCTTCTACCAGCCCCTCCTGGACCCTTGGGAACCTCAATTTGTTTAGGAAGTCCTCCATTCCCCCTCTCCTCGTCGGCGGCTCAGACCGATAAACTCCTTGTAAAAATCCCTGAAGACCCCGTTCACTTCTTGCCCCTTCTGTACTACCTTCCCGCCCCTCTCCTTCACTCCCCCAATCTCCCTAGCCGCATCTCATTTGCGAAGCTGGTGTGCCAGCATCCTGCTCGCCTTTTCCCCATACTCATAGACCGCGCCCTGTGCCCTTTTCCACTGCGTCTCTGCCTTCCTGGTGGTCAGCAGGTCGAACTTGACCTGCAGGCTGCGCCGTTCTCCCAGCAGCCCCTCCTCTGGTGCCTCCGCATATCTCCTATCCACTTCCAATATCTCCCCCATCAGCCTCTCCCTCTCCTGCCTCTCCTTCCTTTCTCTGTGTGCCCTTATGGAGATCAGCTCTCCCCTGATCACTGCCTTCAGGGCCTCCCAGACCATCCCCACCTGCACCTCCCCCGTGTCATTCAAGTCCAGATAGCTCTCAATGCTCTTCCGGACCCTTTTACACACCTCGTCGTCCGCTAACAGCCCCACATGCAGCCGCCACAGCGGGCGCTGGTCCCGCGCCTCCCCCATTTCCACATCCACCCAATGTGGTGCATGATCAGAGATCGCAATGGCCGAGTACTCAGCTTCCCGTACCCTCGGGATCAGCCCCCTGCTCAACACGAAGAAATCGATTCTGGAGTACACTCTATGGACGTGGGAGAAAAAGGAATACTCCCTCGCCCTCGGCCTACCAAACCTCCATGGGTCTACTCCTCCCATCTGCTCCATGTACCCCCTCAGCACTTCTGCCGCTGCCGGCCTCCTATTGGTCCTTGAGCTCGATCTGTCTAGCCCGGGGTCCAGCACTGTGTTGAAGTCCCCCCCCATGATCAAGCCCCCTGCCTCCAGTCCCGGAATGAGGCCCAATAGGCGCCTCATAAAACCCGCGTCATCCCAGTTCGGGGCATATACGTTGACCATCACCACTTTCTCCCCCTGCAGCTTACCCTTCACCATCACATACCTACCCTCCTTGTCCGCCACCACCTCCTCCGCCACGAACGACACCCTCTTTCCCACCAGAATCGCCACCCCCCGGTTCTTTGCGTCCAATCCAGAGTGGAACACCTGTCCCACCCACCCCCTTCTCAGGCGAACCTGGTCCACTACCTTCAAATGGGTCTCCTGTAACATTGCTACATCAGCCTTCAGTCCCTTCAGGTGTGAGAATACCCTTGATCTCTTGACCGGCCCATTCAGCCCCCTCACGTTCCAAGTGATCAGCCGGGTCGCGGAACGACCCGCCCCCTTCCCCTGCCGATTAGCCATGTCCCGTTCCCTGCTCGCCCCGGGTCGACCCTCCCCTTCTGACCCGCTCCCCATGGCGATGGCCCCCTCCCCCCACCTCTCCAGTCCTCCACTTCCCGTTTCTGGTCTTTCCAGCAGCAACCCGGTGTCCCTCCCTAAACCCCCCCCCCCCCCCCCCCCCCCCAGGCTAGGACCCCTCCTAGCCGTGATGTACCCTCCATCGTACTCCCGTAAGTCAGCTGGTTTGCGCTGACCCGGCTGCTCCTGCCACACTCCGACTCCCCCCGGCTCGGGGGGGGGCCTCCCCCCCCTTGCCACTCCTCCCTGGCCCCGCTCCAACGCGGGAAAGGTCGCCATTGCTAGCCACGCCCCGCACTCCTCCCCTCCCCCCTCCTCTGCCCCGCGCGCGGGAAAACAGAGGAAAGCCCGCGCTTTCGCCCTGCCACACCCCACCCCGCCATCTTCAGTTCCACCCCCGTCCCCGTCCATGCCTGTAAAGAACCCCCCCTAGGAGCCCATATCCCCGATCTGCTCTCCCCCCCCCCCCCGTCCCGCCTCCCCAACTTAACATTATAAATAACAAATAGATAACAAATAACAATGTACTTAACAGTCGCCCTCTACCAAA
Organism: Scyliorhinus canicula; assembly: GCF_902713615.1. Taxonomy (NCBI): domain Eukaryota; kingdom Metazoa; phylum Chordata; class Chondrichthyes; order Carcharhiniformes; family Scyliorhinidae; genus Scyliorhinus; species Scyliorhinus canicula. The sequence goes on from NC_052163.1 coordinate 48,441,698, forward strand.
CAGTATAAATCACCATAAATAACCATAAATAACCATGAATAACCACAATAACAATAACTAAGGGAAGTTGGCAAAGGGGGGAAAAAAACATCAGAAGAAAAAAAAAACCCCAAAGCAAGAGTTCAAGATCCAAACAAGGAAAGAAGAAAAAAAAAGGAAACCGTTCCAATAAGAGTTGCCCAGTTCCGACCCAGCCGAAAAAAAAACGAACCGCTTGTTCAGCTGAAAGTACCCGAGCGGACACGGCCGCCAAGTACCCCCTGGGTCTAATTCGAGTCCAGTTTCTCTTCCTGTACAAAGGCCCACGCCTCCTCTGGGGACTCAAAATAGTGGTGTTGGTTCCTGTAGGTGACCCACAAGCGCGCTGGCTGCAGCATTCCGAACCTGATCCTTTTTGCATGTAGCACCGCCTTCGTCCGGTTGTACCGGGCCCGCCGCTTAGCCACCTCCGCACTCCAGTCCTGGTAGACCCTCACCGTCGAATTCTCCCACTTACTGCTCCTTTCCCTCTTGGCCCACTCCAGCACTCTCTCACGATCGCTGAGTCGCTGGAACCGCACCAGCACCGCCCTCGGGGGCTCATTTGCTCTTGGCTTCCTAGCCATGACCCTGTAGGCCTCTTCCAGCTCCAGGGGCGAAGGGACGGCCCCTGCCCCCATCAGGGAGCTCAGCATTTCTGCTACGTATCCCGGGAGGTCTGACCCCTCCAGGCCTTCTGCCAGGCCCAAGATCCTCAGGTTCTTCCGCCTCATTCGGGTATCCAGCTCCTCAAAACGGCTCTGCCATTTCAGGTGGAGTGCCTCGTGCACCTCTACCTTTCCCACGAGGACCGTGGCCTCCTCCTCCCTCACAGTCATCTCCTGCTGCAGCTCCCGAATCGACGCCTCTTGGGTCGCCTGGGCTCCCATCAGCCTGGTGGTCGTCGCATTCATTGACTCCAAGAGCTCCATTTTCAGCTCCGTAAAGAAGCGCAGGAGAGCGGCCTGCTGCTCCTCCGCCCATTTCCTCCATTCCTCGGGTGCGCCACCGGCCGCCATTTTGGTCTTCTTCCCCCGCTTTTTTTGGGGAGCTGCTGTTGCTTTTTTTACCACCCCACTCCGGGTACCGACCATAAAGTTGGTCTGGTTCTCCTCAGGGAGCCTTCCCCCACCGGGATTTGTCCTTACAGCGCCGTTGGGGCCCTCCAATCGGCCCGAAAACACCTTTGTAGCAGGAGCCGCCAAACGTGCGACTTAGCTGGTCATAGCCGCAACCGGAACCACCAAGTTCCGCACACATGAGTACGGCCTCAAGCGGGACCTTGGATTCATGGCGCGTTATTTTCACCCCCCACCATCTGGCCTGGGCTTGCAAAATCCTACCAAATGTCCTGGCTTGAGACAATTCACACCTCTTTAACCTGGAATTACACCTCTCTCTGGATCTATAAAGACTTAATGACTTGCAAATGCTCGCATTAAAAGCATTGTCTTGCATCTTTGACTTTGTGTATATATATGTTTCTGGAGCCTACCTCTTCATTCACCTGAGGAAGGAGCTGTACTCCGAAAGCTAGTGATTTGAAACAAACCTGTTGGACTTTAACCTGGTGTTGTAAGACTTCTTACTGTGCTCACCCCAGTCCAACACCGGCATCTCCACATCATCGGATATATGGCACAGACGTTCATCATTCAGCAGAACTAGCTCCGGCTGTCATTTTATGCTCCACTCGAGTCTCCTCCCATCTTTCTTATCTATCATTCTAGCTCTCTATTCCCTTATCTTCCGTATGTTTGTCTAACCTACCCTTAAATGCTTCTGCATTAAATGCTCAACCATTCCCTATGGCAGCAAGATCCACTTTTTAGATGAATACATTTCTTTTGGATTCCCTATGACTATCTTATGTTGATTATCTCCACTTGTGCTATTTACCATAAAAGGAAAGGTTTTCTCTTTATCCACCGTATTAAAATATTTCATAATTTTAAACACCTAAATTAGGTCACTCATCAGCCTTCACTTTTCAAGGGAAAAAAGACCCGTTCGGTCGATACTTTCCTGAAATGTATACCCACATGTTTCTGGTATTGTCCCTGGCAATCTTCTCAGCTAATGCCTCTACATCATTTTTATAATATGACAACTAAGGAGTTTTGAAAGATCAATTATGGGTGACACAGTTCCACATTGGTTAGCACTGTTGCTTCACAGCTCCAGTGTCCCAGGTTCGATTCCCGGCTTGGGTCACTGTCTGTGTGGAGTCTGCATGTTCTCCCTGCGTCTATGTGGGTTTATTCCGGGTGCTCCGGTTTCCTCCCACAAGTCCCGAAAGACGTGCTTGTTAGGTGAATTGGATATTTTGAATTCTTCCCCCAGTGTACCCGAACAAGCGCCGGAATGTGGCGACTAGGGGCTTTTCGCAGTAACTTCATTGCAGTGTAACGTAAGCCCACTTGTGACAATAAAGATTATTATTGTAAGACATAATCCACCATTGCTACCACTGTTTTACCGAACCATGATGGAATCAGATATATTATTTATAATAATAATATATTACTGTTACAAGAAAGCTTACATTACCACCTACAATGAAGTTGCTGTGAAAATCCCCTAGTCGCCACAATCTGGCGCCTGTTTGGTACATTAGGGTGGATTCAGAATGTCCAATTCACCTAACAGGCACGTCTTCCAGGACTTGTGGGAAGAAATTGGAGCACCCGGCGAAAACCCACGCTGACACGGGGAGAACGTGCAGACTCCGGAGAAAACCCACGCAGACACGGGGAGAACGTGCAGAATCTGCACAGACAGTGAATTGAACCTGGATCCCTGGTGCTGTGAAGCAACAGTGCTAACCACCGTGTTACCATGCTTGAAGGCAAGAAAGCAGACGTCTCTTTCACGATTCCTGGAAAGTATATTTCTGCTTATAAATTTTACACTCATAATATGACTAACATCCCCAAAGAATTAAATGCAATTATCAAGATGTTATTTATAATCTTAATTGCTAAACTGTAAAAAATGATCACAGTCCTTTATTTTAGGGAATAAAATAGGCCATCAAACCCTCCAGATTTCTAATTAAATTCCTGGCTATTTTTCAGCTAAATAAGAAATGTCTTTGAGAGTGATAGAATTGAGAATGTTTGTTTGTTTGCGTTGTAATTAATTATTCTGTTTACACCTGATGCAAGCTTGCTAGTTCAGCCACAGCTCACATGCAGAAATATCCCAACTCCCAAAAAACTGACTTTCATTTGTAATTTTCCCCTCAACGCTGGCAAGACCGAGAAAAATAAATCTAAATTCTAAACATCTGAATTTATATGATATTGCTCATGCAAAACAGAATCTCCAAAGGGCATCAAGAGAAGACTGTTAAGACGTTTAGTTAAGCATACTGAATGCATGGAGAGAGCTTTTAGGCAGCTTTAGAAAGCAGAAAGAACTCTGAGTGCCATTCTGCTTATATCTCTTCACCAACAGGAAAACATGGCAATAATGTAATATGCAGCAGTATTCTGCCTCCACGCCTCTGCTCCCAGCCCAAAACACCTGTTTGATGAATAACTAATTAGTATTGCTGGTTGAAGGCACATGTGGCTCATTGTATATGCAGCAAATAGCTTTTGTTAATTTATTGGTTAGATTGTTAAATGTTGAATAATCAATCCATTTGGGGTCAGAAATTTTTCTGCTGACAGTTATTTTTCTTTCTGTCAGGTATCGATTACAAGACAACAACAATTCTGTTAGATGGGCGTCGGGTGAAATTACAACTCTGGTAAGTGCTTTGTAACTGTGCTGGGCAGGAGCAAATTTTTGTTTTTCGCCTCCAGTGTGAGGATTTGTTTCACACGTTTTATTTAGATTTGTACTGCCTAAGTGGAATGAAGAGATTTCCAAACATAGCAAGGGGAGCTGTTTTGAGAAGGAACCTTTTATAGCCGTCAAGCAGGAATTCTTCCATGCCTGGAATCTTGCAAATAAAAACCTCTTCATCGTGATGGGAAAATTCAACTGCAAGCAAAAACCAAATATTACAGGGGCAGCACATTGGCGCAGAGGTTACACTGCTGCCTCACAGCGCTGAGGACCCGGGTTCGATCCCACCCTCGGGTCATTCTCAGTGTGGAGTTTGTGCATTTCCCCCATGTCTGCGTGGGTCTCACCCCACAACCCAAAGATGTGCAGAGTAGGTGGGTTGGCCACCCTAAATTAGAAAAAAATATTTGGGTACTCTAAATTTAGAAAAAAAAATAACTATATGCTGAAACAGCAACTTCAAAATTCAGTATTAATGTCAAAAGATCCTCAATCACCACTATGCTCATATCTCTGTGCTCATTAAAGCTTTCCAGTTAAACCTTCCAAAAATAAATTAAATTCCACCTGATCTCCTGAAAAAACATTTTTTTAAATGTCCCACTAGTTTCTGAGGTCTTTTAACCTTTGCCGTAAATACTCTGAAATTCTTTCCTGTTCTTTGGAAGTGTGCTCTGTCCCAGGAACATGGGGCAGACTTTTTTTGGAATCTCCTGCAGGTACCCTAGAACACCAACATTTAAGTCTATCAGACTTTTCTAGATGCTCCAAAACATCCAGACTAAAGGCTATTGGAACACAATCTGAAAACTTTCAAGTGAATTGGCTCACAGATCCCCAGAGGGAGACCAGGAATTGAGTCAGTCCTACAGTGGATTGGAGTAAACCATTTGTTCAAAGGGATTAGAATTAAATTTGCAGTACATAAGCACAAAGGTAATTCTCCGCTCCAGCAGGAAAGCGGCACAATTCATAGAGGGCTGAGCCTGCCCTGATGATTTATCTAATCGGGGATTTTAAGACATTGTCAAAGTCGCTATCAAATGTCATAGTTGAGCAAAGGAGCAAATCTGTTATAGCACTCAGATTAATGGGAAAGAATCAGTCTGAGCCGCTTAAATAAAAAACGTCAAATGGGAATGTTCGACAAACGGGTAAAGACTAGAAAGTAACAAATCAGCGTGTTCAATGAAGCATGCACACTCTCCTGCCTCTCTCAAAGTTTGTTGAACGATGAGAAGCAAAATGAGGGGTGACTCATTCACATAAGAGCTTCTCGTGTTCCATTTAGTCAAGCCAAGTAGTTAAGAAGGTAATCTTGGTGTTCCTTTTAAAAGATAGTCGTTTATGCCAATTAACGAGAATCAAAACACTTTATATTGATGTAGAATCCGACGGAAGAGACCCAGGAACGTACGCCAGGATAGGACTGAACAAAGGTTTATTACAATATATACAAAATCACAAAGCTACAGCTCCTGTCCCCGAAGGGCCACTCTCTTCGACCTGCACCCAGGTTAGGGTTTTAGTACTGCAAAGTTTCTCTCTTGTTAAGGGGAAACCCCGGCCCCCAATTACTGGAGGGAGTTCGTACTCTGAAAGGGGGGAATTGTATAGAGCACAATGCTTGGCCCCCAAGGGGGGTCATAACAATTGAGAAACACTGAGAACATAGAAAAGAAAATCATTTGTTGTGTTCTAATCTCCTTTCTGCGGGAAGCTTAAGAAGGCCAGGCAGGCATTGAGCTGCTGTAAGGTTAAGGGGTCTTTTTGAAAAATACATAAAATAAGCCACAGATAAGGAAGCTTTTAAAACCCTCTCTCGATAACATGTGTGTCTTGAACTTGTAGCAGTGAATGAGGGAAAAATAAGCTTTTCACTTTCCCTTCTTGGCTTATTCTTATTCTATCCTTACCGCCACATGATTTCCGTCCCATCCTATGAATTTTATTCCTTGTGATTTAAAAAAAAAAAATATTTTCCTCATCTTTCAGCAAGTCACTGCCACATAAGAAGGGAGCAGTGCACTGAAGCAGTGGCATGCCACTGATGGATTATTACATTTGACGCTGAACTCCAGATGCTGAGTTGGAAAAGGCGAGTGGAGACTGCAGAGTTTGTTGAAAACCACAGAGAATAGGAAATATACATCTGAGGGTAGGGTGGAGGATGTAGAGAGCATTTTTAAAAATGTACAGTGATAAGTAAATAGAGCTCACAACTTGGGCTGCATAAAAAGAATAAAATGAAAACCATGAATTTGCCAGATTGGCAACAGTTCAACATATTTTAACAAAACAGAACGGAACTGACTTTGTACTGTAGGAAATATCTATAATTTAGTTTGTCGCCACCCAAACCATTGGATTGCATTACAAATTTGTTCTATTAGCTATCTGTTCTGTGATTTGGATGTTGACATTGGATTTGACTTTGGCTTAATGAAGGGTTCAACTGTGAGAATGTGAAGCCTGTACATGCAGCCAGTAATTGCATGATCAAATCTTACAATAATCATTTAATGATCCCCGTAAAGCAGTCAATGGCTGATTCCACATTGAGGTCTCGGAAGTTTGCAAACAAAGTTTTAGGGCGCCACATCATCATTTCTGTTCCTTGCAATATAATGATATGAAGCAGTATTTGTCAATTAAGCCATTCTTTCTCCTGAGTTCAAGATTTAATTGTTTATTTAAAAAAACAATATTGGTACACAGTCACACACAGCGGGTAGGGACTGAAAATGCTCCCAAAAGCTGATGACAGCAGTGGAAGTTTGCTTAAAGTAGAATTTGTGAGTTGCTAAATATTTGAAACTTATTTAATAAAATAATTTTTGAATTTTCTTTTGCAAGTAATTGAAATAAACCTAATTTCACAGAAACCAGAAGCATTCCTGTTTGTCACTAGATTGACAGCCATAATAGGTATAATAGGTTTAGGACAAGGTTCCTTTTAGAATACATTTGGATCTTGTATCTTTTATTTCTAATATAACATTTCAGTTCCTCCATATTGTCATTAACCTTTGGTAAATTTTATGCTGATGCATTTAATTTTTTTAGTGCAATTTTTATAACTGGCATTGTACTTCATTACTAACTTATTCATTGTTAATACAGCAAGAACCATTTTTAAATTAGAAATGCTGTATTTGCAAGTACAAGAAGTAGAATTTTCGTTTTGCAGGAAATGAAATGTCTTTTCACCCATGAAAGATCATGGAATTTAAAATGATTAGCTTATGAAATTCTTTGTATGAACATTACAGTATGTAGTTTACCTCCAGGTAGAACATATGAATTTTGATATTTATTTGGCTTCTGTATAAATGTAATTTTCTTGCTGAACTTTGCATTACTGGGTTTCTACATATCCCAGGTAACCAAATGCTTGTCAGTGTGTCTTTTCATAATTCTGTTGTTTCCTGATATTTAGGTTGATAAATTATAGAGCTTGAGGGAGGCTTGGATAGCCCTGATTTGTAGTAGCATTAACAATGTGCCTCTTGTAAGCAGTGTGGATGTTAACTGCAACTGATGTAACGGCTTAACGTTTCTTCTCCCATTTTACCTTGTTTTCTGCCACTCCCCATTGCTCTCATCTTTCATTCTGTCATTCAGCACATTAGAGGCAGTGCTATTTATGGAAGGTTATGAAGCAAGTGGCATGAAGGATATAGAGGTGTGAGGCATGTGGCAAGGAAAAATTGATGTTTTCCAAAATACTTCATTAGTATAATGTAACTATACAAGCATTGGGGTATTATCATGTGGTTATAACAGTAAAACGCATATGTTGTTACTTCCTCCCCCCCCCTCCCCCAAGAAAAAAAGGTTGAATCTTTGGTTTAACCATCCAAAATATATACAGCAAGAAAGGAAGTTGGGATCCGAGTTTCATTCATCAAGTACTAGCTGAAATGGAAGTGACTGCCATCTGCAACCTCTTCATTTTTCTCATGGGAGGAGAAATCAAAACGCTGCATTCCTGGATCGTATCTGGTTCACCACTCATCTTTCCTCCCACACCTCTGTTCAGATTTGACAACATTTATAACTTCCTCTTTATCCCCACTGTGTCCTTTATCCCCACAATTGACCTTACCAGAATGATCCCGGCCAGAAAGGGCAGCACGGTGGCTAGCACAGTTGCTTCACAAATCCAGGATCCCAAGTTTGATTCCTGGCTGGGTCACTGCCTGTGCGGAGTCTGCACGCCCTCCCTGTGTCTGCGTGGATTTCTTCCAGGTGCTCTGATTTCCTCCCACAGTCCAAAGATTTGCAGGTTAGCTGGATTGGCCATGATAAATTGCCCTTAGTGTCCAAAAAAAAAATGGTTAGGTGGGTTTACTTGCTTACAGGGATAGAGTGGAAGTGTGGGGTTAAATAGGGTTCTCTTTCCAAGGGCCGGTGCAGACTCGATGGGCTGAATGACCTCCTTCTGCACTTTAAATCTATGAAATCTGTTCCATTAGGTTGATCTCCTAATTTCCTATCCCTTTGTCCTTCCAGTTCCAAACTGCCCCTTCATGAAAAATGAAAAAAATGAAAATCGCTTATTGTCACGAGTGGGCTTCAATGAAGTTACTGTGTAAAGCCCCTGCATCCTTTGCTCTAGCTTTGTTCCCCTCCCACTTTCAAACTCCCACAATCATCTCACTAGATAAAAGCTTTCCTTCATCCCTCTGTATGGAATTGCTGTCCCATTTCCAACTTCCCTTCCCAGGTTCTGAAAGATAATGGGCGGGATTATCCGTTTCCTCATGCTGAAATCGGGAAACGGAATTGGGTTGATTCCATCCATAAGGTTCCAATGCCGAAATCATGGCAGGTGCTAATTTGATGCCAAATTGTGATTCTCCGTCACCTTGACTGCCACGTCAATGTGTACCGGAACGCACGTACTGTAAACACCATTTGCATATCATTAGTGGTCCCGACCCAGTATTCTCCGGGGTCTCCGTGATTGTCCTCCTCCGATGGACCGCGTTTCTGACGCCGTGGTTCACCTGTGCTTTCACAAATCGTGAAACCGGTGACTGGGGGGGGAGGGGCGGAAGAGGGGGACATGTGGATGCAGAGCTCACAGTGCCAACTGCGGCCACCATGTAGCCTGGTTCGGCACGGGGGATATGTATCATGCTAACATCAGCCTTTCACCCCCCCCACTAGACAATGGATATTGGAATTGAACCAGCAATGGTGGCCTTCCTGCTAGTCGCAGCAGCCCAGGGGGATGCACTGCTGCTGTACGAGCAGGCGCTGTAGGAAGAAGCTGCAGCAACGGAGTGTGCTGCAGCAGAGCAGACGACAACATGCTTGCCACAGAGGGACAGGTGGCAGATGCCCAGGTTGGAGAGCTGGCTGCCCAGCAGGCTGAGGAGGAGAAGGTGCCAAGGAGGCGCCGCATGAGGCCTTGTGTGTACCGGCACCGCCTGTCATTTGAGGACCTGCCGGACCTGGCATGGATTTGATGACTCTGGCTGAGCAGAGAGACAGTACGACATATCTGCCAGATAATAGCACACCTGGTACCACGGGGATATGTGGGAGGACACCCGCTCCCAGTGGCCATCAAGGTCATTGCAGGCGCCTAGTGGAGACCTGTCCGGGATCTCGCAGACCTCGGTGCACAGGTGCATCCGTGCTGTCATGGAGGTCCTACATGCCCAAGTGGCTCAATACAACCATTTCAATGTGGACCGAGAACACCAGAATGCCCGGGCAGCGGGGTTTGCCGCCATTACCGGGATGCTCCGAGTCCAAGAGGTGATCAACGGGATGCATATGCCCCTACAATCACCTCCAGATCAGTCTGAGGGGCTACAGTGTTCCGGCACCTCCCCTGCGGGAGTAACCGGCACGGGCCCCATCACCATCTCCTCCCTCGGGGTGCCCGATGCCCCCCCACCACCCTGGGCTACTCCACGCTCGTGGCCATGGAGCACAGGGAATGGACCCTCTGGAGCTGTGCCACCACCTTCTGGGTTTGTGTCACGTCAGCCAGTGACTGCACTATCTTCCCTTGGGACTGGGCCACCTCCATCTGGGTCTGTGCCATGTCTGCCAGCGCCTGTGCAATGCTGCCTATGTTCCTAGCCGTGGCCTGTTGTGACGGGGCCATGCTCAGCAGTGCGGTTGCAATCTCCACGTGGCTATGGGACATGGTCGCATGTGAGACGGCAACCCTGTCCTGGGCCTCGGCCAGCACCTGCACGCAATGCCCCAGGCCATGGACATGCTGATCCATAGCTGAAACCGTCGCTCCCAATGCTTTCACCGCGGATGCTACCATGCGGTGCTGGCCTGGGTGACACGCATTGTCAGCACCACCTCCTGCTGCTGGACATGGTTGGACTCCTCCAATTGCACCTGCAGGTGCTGGTTGCTCGCCGACAACCCCTGGTGCAATTCCTGGCTCTGCGACAGCATCTCCACTGCAGATGGGACTGTTTGTTCCAGAAGCTCAAGACCTGTCTGGATGGCAGCTAGTTCCTCGGGTCGGACTGTCCTCCGACTATCCACCCCTCGGGTATACCTGCTGTACTGGATCAACTGTGTGGTGCGCATCAGATAGTGACAAAGGAGCCCAACTGAGGTGAGTGTCTCTTGGTGGAGGGAGTTGGAGAGATGTGCCGGATCATCACTGTCATCCTCCGTCCCGAGCACGGGGGTCTCCTGAGTCTCAGGCGGAGCGCTAGTGTCCGAGGTGCTTTCATCGTTGATGCACGGCTCACGGGAGGGCTCTGGCTGTGGCACTGGCTGGGGGTGGGGTCAGCAGATGGACCCGCCCCATCCCTAGCAAGTCCTGTAAGACCAAGACGAGATGCATGATTAAACTGGGGGGGGGGGGGGGGGGATGGGGGGGGGAATGGGGGGGGGGAATGGGGGGGAATGGGGGGGAATGGGGGGGGGGAATGGGGGGGGGGGAATGGGGGGTGGTGGTGTTGGGATGAGGGTAATGTGTAGGTGAGGGTAACGATGGGGTGAGGGTGGTATGGGTGTGGAGTTGCGCGGGGAGTGGTTGACACACCTGTCATGGGGAACCCCAACAAAGCGAGTTCTCACTTCCTTGCCGACGGCCAAGCTCCACCATAGCAACCTCCCGTTCCTCAGGGCCACTAACCACATCTAGGGCCCTCTGCTCGGCTATGGTGTGGGGCCTCAGGTCCGGCGGTCCTGCTCCCGGCGGTAGTGCGCAGCCTTCACCTGGGGGGAGGGGGAAACAGAAAACAACAGTCTGACTCATGCAGCCCAGAGGCTGGGCAGCTAATGGCCTCAGTGGCCAGGCCACCCGGCCATGGTGGCCGGTATGGGTGCCGGTACTTGGTGCAGGGCGGGGATTCGACCGCCCTCTGGTTTAGTTGGGGGGGGGGGGGGGGGGGTGCGCGTGCGCGCGTGTTAGTGCCAGGGCACAGTGCTGCTTACGCACTCTAGTCACCCTGAGGAGGTGGTGCAGTTTTTCCGGCACTGCTGGCTGGTCTGGACGGTGTTGCGGGTGGAACTGACCACCGCTGCCACCTGCGCCCAGGCATGGCGAACAGCGGTAGCTTGCAGCCTCCTTCCTGGGCCAGGGTTCAGGGTCATTCTCCCTTCCTCCACGGCGTCCTGGCCCAGGAAGGAGGATATCCAGCTGAGCACCAGTAAAACGGGGTGCCGCTCTCCTCGCTGCCATCTTGATGGTTGGGATGGTGTGTGTGTGGGGAGTTAAGTGAGTATATGCGGCTGCAGCTTGTCAGCCTCCTGAGTGTCAATTGCAGAACCAGTGAATCTGGCACCATTTCTCATGAGAATTTATTGTGTTCCCAGGAGGTATGTAGAAGATAGGGTTCCAGCGCAGTTGGAAAAGAGGAAGGAACTCCAGGCGAGTTTTGACCGACGACCTACCAGGAAGATGGTACGCCAATTGAGGCGAGCAAGGGGGCAGTTTACAAGCATGGAAAGAAGGCGGGTCAGCTCCGTCGGGAGGCTGCGGCAAGGGAAATTGTCCAGATGCGGGACAGGGCAGGGAAGTTGGTGGTAGCTCCAGATCAGATTAACAAAGTCTTTAAGGATTTCTATGCGAGGTTGTACAGGTCAGAGCCACCTTGGGAGGCTGGGAAATGCAGGAATTTCTAGATGGGCTGGAGTACCTGAGGTTAGGGGAAGGAGACAGGGCTACATTAGAGGGGGCAATAGTGGAGCAGGAGACAAAAGATGCGATTGGGAGAATGCAGTCAGGGGAGGTGGCAGGGCTGGATGGGTTTCCGGTGGAATATTATAAAAAATTCAAAAATAAGCTGGTACCACTGATGGTGGGGATGTTTGAGGAGGCGATAGGGAAGGAAGTGTTACCACAAACTTTGGGGCAGACATCGATTTCCCTGTTACTTAAGAAAGATAAGGATCCGATGGAGTGTGGGTCGTATAGGCTCATATTAGTTTTAAACGTGGACACAAAGATATTGGCAAAGGTACTGGCAGATAGGCTAGAGGAGTGCCTCCCGAAGGTGACGGGTAAAGATCAGACTGGGATTGTGAGAGGGAGGCAGCTCTTTTTGAACATTAGGAGGATACTGAACGTGGTTATGGTATCGGCGGAGAGGAAGGAAACTGGTGTTGTCCTTCTGCACTGTAAATTCTATGATTCTGTGAGGTGGTTGTGGCATTGGACGCCAAGAAAGCGTTTGACCGGGTAGAATGGAAGTACTTGATGGCAGTTCTAGAGCGGTTTGGAATTGGACCCAGATTTGTAGACTGGGTAAAGCTTTTATATAAGGAGCCAAGGGCCAGCGTCCGAACAAATAACATTGGTGGGCAGCACGGTAGCACAAGTAGATAGCCACTGTGGCTTCACAGTGCCAGGGTCCCAGGTTCGATTCCCCGCTGGGTCACTGTCTGTGCGGAGACTGCACATTCTCACCATGTGTGAGTGGGTTTCCTCCGGGTGCTCCGGTTTCCTCCCACAGACCAAAGACATGCAGGTTAAGGTGGATTGGCCATGATAAATTGCCCTTAGTGACCAAAAAGGTTAGATCGGGTTATTGGGTTACGGGGATAGGGTGTAAGTGGGTCGGTGCAGACTCGATGGGCCAAATGGCCTCCTTCTGCACTGGATGTTCTATGAGCGAAGTATGGGCTGGAGCAGGGGGAAATATTTAGATACATGCAGGTTCGAGACTTTGCCAGAAAGGAGATACAGAGTTTCCCAGTAGAGCCGGCTTCCACATTGCTGGAGGAGGTGCTGACGACAGGTAGACTGGAGAAGAGGTAGTATCGGCGGTTTACGGGGCTATTTTGGAGGAGGAGAAGGCGCCACTAGAAGGGATCAAGGTAAAGTGGGAGGAAGAGTTGGGAGAGGGTATGGAGGAGGGATTCTGGTGTGAGGTGCTGTGGAGGGTGAATGCCTCTCCCTCGTATGCGAGGTTGGGGCTTATACAGCTGAAGGAGGTATATAGAGCGCACCTTACAAGGGCGAGGATGAGCCAGCCCTTTGAGGAGGTAGAAGGTGTATGTGTACGTTGGGGGTGGGGGAGCCCGCAAACAACGTTCATATGCTTTGGTCCTGTCCAAAGCTGGAGGATTACTGGAAGGAGGAGTTTCGGGTAATCTCTAAAGTGGTGCATGTGAAACTGGACCCGGGCCCTCGGGAGGCCATATTCGAGGTGTCGGACCAGCCGGGGTTGGACGCGTGCGGAGGCAGATGTTGTAGCCTTCGCCTTGTTGATCGCCCGAAGGCGGATCCGGTTAGGGTGGAGATCAATCTCTCCACCCTGTGCCCTGGCGTGGCGGGGGGACCTGCTGGAATTCTTAACACTTGAAAAGCTCAAATTTGAACTGAGGGGAAGGTTGGAGGGGTTCTACAATTCATGGGCATTATTCATTTTAATACACTTTCGAGAATTGGATCACATCGAACATTGGGGGGTTGGGGGCTGAGAGGGTTGGGGGGTGAAGGACTGTATGTGTTAATGATGACTATGGATGATTCCTGATTCCTTTTTGTCATTTGTTTTGTTTAACATGTGGGCTAATGTTTTGGGGTTTTGTGGGAGGATGTTATTGATGTGGGGATTGACATTACATCACATTCGTTACTGATTATTGTTTATTGTTGGGTGTAAATTTGGGAAAAAATGTGAAAAAGGAGGAGAATTAAAAAAATGTTTAAAAAAAGAATATATTGTGTTCCACGTGGCACTGGTCCAGATGCAGTGGCAGTTTTGCTGTCGTGAAAATCCACAAATTCTGATTTGGTGTCAACACTTAGAAATGGAGAGTCCCGCTGAATATCTTTCTCAGCATTTCGAGTTTACTTGGCTTCTGTGTGCCATTCACGCTATTGGAACTGCTCAATACCGCCAGGAATGTTCTGAAATACTGCAACACAATATCCCTTCTCTGCCTTTTTGCAGTTTTTAATATCAACTATTTCTAATGCTTCCGCATTTTAAATATTATGGTTTAAATTTTAGCCTTGGAATGCGTTCCGTACACGTTTGTTGGTTTGAGGCTGGGAAATCTGGAAGAACGGATTTCCTGAATAACTTACAATTTTTAACTGCAGAACTCCTTTAAACAATTTTTAACTGCAGAACTCCTTTAAACATTTTTCTGTTGTTTTTGACCCACAGTCAGCCAGACTGACAGGCTAGAAGCCTATTGATGGTGAAACTTACATCATAGTGCCACAGCCAAGGTGTCCTTGGCAAGAGGTACTGGGAGTAGGGGGTGCCGATAGGTAACAGGAAATGTTTTGACAGCAGATTTCACGTCATGAAAGTTTTACCTTGGAGAACTAAGACACTTTGTTAACTTATTTAAATCAACATTCCACTGCACAATTAGGAGCCTGGCTTTTCAGTTGCCGTGCAGGTTTTCTGAGGCTACTTCACTCCTCCCGTCATAGAAAAAAAATGATTTAATCATCCAAGATATGTGTACAGTAAGAAAGTAAGTTGTTCACTCCTTGTGGGCCAGCAGGCCCAGCCCCTCAAGGAAGCCTTTGGCCTCCCCTCTGCCGATCACATCCTTTGTCTCCATCCTGTCACGATCGCAGATCTTCCACTTCTGTCCCTTTCCATGCTTTGATGCCTCTTGGAGTGACTAACATCCCTGCCCCACCCCAAATTCTGATTTTGTTTTCACTCCCCTTCCTGATCTCTGACCTCTGCCAGGTGACTAGCTGCCAGGTGGAAAATTAAATGAAAAAATTTAATGTCCTGGCCTTGCTGATTTTTACTGTGCCCTCCCTGTATCCCAGATGGGAGCCTATAAAACCTCCTTATCCCTAGTGCCATCTAAACTCTCACACCACCAGACTTAATTTTGCCATACTGTTCGCGCCGCTCTATTCTACAAAATAGCTTCTCCTCCAGAACCGTGTTACCTTGATCCTATCCCACACAAAGTTGCACTTGCCTGTCATGTCATCCTTGCTGATCTTCATTCACTCCTTGTATGCCGGGGGCGGTGGCAGTGTAATGGAGGGCTCTCCAGACCGGTCCAGGCACTGGAACTTCACCTCTAGCTCGACTAGCGCACCCGTTGATGTATATACTTGGTTGGTATTTGTGCCTTCCACACTGACATCCTCACTCACCTCCTGAGTGGGTACCCTTTGTCCCTGAGGAACCATCCCTCCATCCGCTGCTCTCCCTCATTAATGGCTGAGATCTGCAAGAGTCCCAAGATGTAACTGTCATGAATGTTCCCAGGGAAACAGGCACACCTCTGCATAATGCACATCACGTGGTCACAGACAATATGATGAGGGAGTGGTATCCTTAGCAGTTCACAAACGGTAGCATGGGGAGCGCAGAGTCACGTGGGTGCAGTCAATGACACTCTGCAACTGGCGCATGCTCACTATGTGGATGAAGCCCCTTGCCCTGGCATCCTGGCTCGCCTGGTCCCAGTCTAAGTTGATGTACATCTGGACCCTCTCAAATAGCACTGCAAGATTCTATGATGTGTGATACCCTCTGAGGGCTGTAATGGTGGGATCCACAGACCGGTCCAGTGACCTCCCTGACTCACATGTGTGCAACAGCGTGGGAGATACCACACAGGACTGAAATGATGGGCTGGAATAGAAGTTCAGATCAGCAGTGACTTTATGGCAACAGTTATTGGGTGACCTCCCAGTCAATGAGGTGGCATCACATGGCACAGGTGGGCCACCATCCCCCACACAGATGCAGCTTTCTCCGGCAGTGGCCTGCGAACATTTGGAGGTAGGAAGTTCTATGCTGGTATACTGGTGGCCAGTAGTATCTTATCTGAGGCTTTGCCATCTGTGGCTCTGCTCCCATAAGATTAGCGGGCCCTGCCTCCCTCTCCTCTGCCGGGCCTTGTCCCTGGCTGCATGCAGCAGCATGCCAATGTTGCTACCCAATAGCAATCAGAAGAATGCCCAGCTCGACTAGCTCCATGATTCTCCTGAATCAAAAACTGAAAGGAAGAGAACATCAAAGTGAGAGATGAGGAATGCTGACAAGGCCCTGACCCGCAGCCTTCTTAGGATCTGAAGCATCCTCAACCTCCCCTCTGTGCCTTTCCAATGGGCAT
The DNA here is from genome assembly GCF_902713615.1 of Scyliorhinus canicula. Taxonomy (NCBI): domain Eukaryota; kingdom Metazoa; phylum Chordata; class Chondrichthyes; order Carcharhiniformes; family Scyliorhinidae; genus Scyliorhinus; species Scyliorhinus canicula. The sequence goes on from NC_052163.1 coordinate 48,458,066, forward strand.
CACTCCCTCTCCTGTCACAAAATTGCCACTTTCCCACACTTGCTCATCTTGACTCCACCTGAATGAAGTGCTTCAACCCTTGAGAGCCTCAGTGGGCCATGTGACTCAGCAAAGGGTGAGGAATGTGCCAAGGGTGAGGAGTGAGGGCAGTTGAGTGCATTGAATGGTGTTCTAACCTCGTGGCAGTATGTGACGCTGCCACCATTGTGTCCTGAATGGGGTGACTGATGAACGTATTCACCATAGCACCTTGCATTGCAGGGCCACATCTGTATCACGTCTCTCTTGAAAACATGAGTACAGTATTAACCTCGGAAGTTCAAATCTTGGGGGCTAGGCTTCTAACATTTTGATGGAAAGAATGCAAGGGCTGCCAGAGATTTGAACCTGGCATTATTCATATTTTAAGCTGTCACGTTACCACTAGACCAACATATTTGAGTCAACTATCGGGCACCAATCAGTGGCACACTAATGCACTGTAATGCTGACTAAATTGGCACAATTGACTCCTTAACTAATGGAGCTAATTAGGCAACCGGCATCCCCTTGGAAGGCGAGGCACATCTGATGCATGTGAAGGCTGCAATTTAAAGTCAGCTTTATCCTTATTTCCCCAGCTCTCATGGGCTGTGGATTAAACGAGCCTTCCAATTTTAACAGCCATCCACCCATACACCATCTATGACAGTCTGGCCTCCATAACCAGTGACCTAACCTGCATACAGTTCATGTTGTCAGGCTTCGAAGTTCATTCTTGTAGGGGTTAATTCTTTTTTTTCCAACATTTTTATTAAAGTTTTCATTTGATGAAACACAAAACAAACACATCCATGCATACAGAATACCATTTACAAACCCCTATCCTTTGGTTGGGGGGGAGGGGATTAAAAAACCCCATACCATAAACCGTCCGACCCACTGACTGTCTTTTGTCTTTAGAAATTGGTCACAAAGGTCACTGCGTCCAGCAGGCCTGGTCCAGGACCCACTCAAGACAGTCACCAATCCCGCACCCAAAATGAGAAACAAAAAAGTCCTTAGTCCCAGTCAGATCCCTGACCACACCCCTCCCCCCATAAACCTGAAAAAAACTTTGCAGAGACAGGTCTCTTAACCCCTCCCCGGGCACTAAACAAATAAGCTAGGCTCACTGAACCTAGCCCAAACAGGTCCAACAAGCCATGTAATTCCCGTTCACTAGCTGAAACTTTACAGCTAGCAACAGTAACCACCCCCACCCTATCCTGGGTGTACGATCAAAGAAAAAAATGACACTACCCAACCTGTTCCAGCAAGGGGTGAGTTACCAAAGTCCAGCAACCTTGCAATACTTGAAGTCCCCCAGGCGTCATTTATTCTCCATACTGTTAACCTGACCACAACCCCCCCTGCCAACCGCAGCCCCCTCAATCCCAAACATATACCAGCGACAAGCTTCAAATATCTCAAACCGACATCTCTCAACGGTCCCCATTAAAGTTCCAATCAAATCCATTCAATGAAGCACAAGTTCATGCTACTTGACAAAAACCTCCACCTCCTCCGACATATTGAAAAAATGATCTTTCAACCGAAAAGTAACTCTCAGCCTCACCAGGTACACCACTCCAAACCTGACTCCACTCCTGAATAGCGCTGACTTGGCCTTATTAAAAGCTGCATAACGCTTCGCCAATTCTGCTCCGATATCTTGCTATATTCTGAAGATGCTTCTTTCAAGTCCCGATTCACTTTGGGTCATTGCAGAACCCTCTCCTTCTGCAGGAAGCTGTGGAATCCAATCACCAATGCCTGCGGTGGCTCATTCGTCCGAGACTTCTGCTGGAGTACTCAGGAGATGCGATCCAACTCTGGAGGGGACAATCGCCAAATCCCCCCCCCCTCAAAAGCTTGCCAAACATCTGAGAATAGTACATTTGGCTTTGGGCCACCCCCTCCGATAACCCCACAATTCTTGAGATTTAGTCTCCTCGACAGATTTTCCAAGTCATCGACCTTTGCTTGCAGAGCCTTGTTCCTCTCCTCCACCAGCAACCTCTCAGCTTCCAATGAGATGATTCAATCACCATGTCGTGACAAGGCTACCTCCACACCGTTCAGCACCTCTCCATGCTCCTTCACCGTCTCTAAAGCTTTTCCCAGCTTCTCCCGAATCGGGGCAAGTGCCTCTTCAATCGACCGCTTAAAGGTTTCCATTATAACTCTCCTGCTTCTCGAAGTGCTTTGCAAACTGTTTTTCAAACTCCTGCGCCATCACCCAGTCAGTGTTTCCACCGTGATATGGGCGTCCACACCCAGGGTCGAGTCCACTGCCTTCCCGCCTGCTGACCTTTGCAAGCTTACTGTTTCAGTCGAAGGCTTGCCACCCATAGAATTCTTCTTACTGCTGTTGTACCTGCTAAATATCAGATGCTTTCGACCAGTTTACTTAGTCAAATGTTTTACCCATGTGTCCTTAGTTGCAAAATGGATAAACAACAAACACAAGTAAAGGTTCAATAAATGTATTAATAATAATACTATTAACCCTTAAATTACCCACATAAAACAAGAGGACACCCCAGATTCAAGTATACTGCCCATAAGGTGGCTTGGTAAGCTATGATCTAATTGCTGGAATTCCTCTGGCCCGACTTCACAAAAGTGGGTCTCGCTGGCGGTCTCTTCCTTGCTTCCTCAGTAGAGTGCAATGACCTTTGATGGGTGATTGGTGAAACAGGCCCAGACATGTTTCTGTGTGTCTGTGTATTCGACTGTGGTCAAGTCTGGCCTGCCCGAGGTTTGACTCTGTTGGATTTTAATATGCCCAATTCTTTAATTTAGCATATCCATTTTAATCGGCCTTAAAACTAGCCCCTAATTATATTACCACACCACCAACCTTCTTCATAGACTTCGACATATTTTCGCTGACAAATTCCTTATCCCATACGACGGGCCAGCTTTGATGACCTAAATCCCCGGAAACTGGGTTAAAAAGTCCAAAAAAGAAAGATCATTGCGCGAGCCACCTTATCTGCTACCTTCTTCGACTTGTCGCCACCGGAGGTTCAGGGGTTAATTCTGACTGCACAGGTCATCTTCACTGTGTGATGATGTTCAGCCCTCGTGAGGATGGGAACAGCCCCTTGTCAGAGTCTCTCACTCTGCCTTTGCAGCCTGGCATCTCACAGGACCCCACCTAGGAACCTCACAGTCTCCCCCTGTGCTGTCCCTGTGAATTAATTTGCTCCTAGCCACTTTGCAGCTGCCATGCTAGAAGGACAATCCCTCAGTGGTGATATCGTCACAAGCCCAGGAAAGGAGGACATGAGAAGCACTGCCTGCAAACTAGCCACCAGACGCCTTTTAAATGAAGGGCAACGTTTCCTTTAGTCTTTAGCCCCGAGTTGAACTTATCTGAGTCCCCCCCTCCCCCCACTATCCTCTCTGATGCCGCCCTTTGTAATTGGCATCCTGGAGCCTGCTGGCTAACTGAACACTCACCTCCGAATCTACAATTCTACCACTGTGCGGCAGCAGCCGAGCGAGTAAGGGGATGGATCCAGGAGCCAGCAGCCGAGTGGGTGCGTGCGGAGGAGGCCTCCTGCATGGGGACCTCCCTCCGGGCCCTCGCCACGGCAGCACTCCCATCCCCACCCAAAAAACATACCAGCAGCCCAGTGGTGACAGCCACCCTCCAATCCTGGAACCAACTGCGGCAGCAATTTGGCCTGACCAAAATGTCGGACAAGGCTCCCATCTGCAACAACCATAGGTTCACACCAGCACTGACTGACGCCACCTTCAAAAGGTGGCGGCAGGACGGGGGGACACTGACAGTCAGGGACCTATACACGGACGACAGGATCGCAACACTGGACGAACTGACAGAGAAATTTCGGCTAGCTGGGGGAAACGAGCTACGGTACCTGCAGCTCAAAAGCTTCCTACGAAAGGAGACAAGGACGTACCCACAACCGCCACGACAGACACTACTGGAAGACCTACTGGACGCAAGTATCCTAGAGAAAGGGAACTGTAGCGACAAGTATGACCGACTGGTAGAAAGGGACGACACCTTACTGGACGCAACAAGAATGAAATGGGAGGACGACCTGGGGATTGAGATAGGGTGGGGACTCTGGAGCGAAGCACTGCATAGGGTCAACTCCACCTCCACGAGCGCAAGGCTCAGCCTGACGCAACTAAAAGTGGTACATAGAGCCCACTTAACAAGAACCCGTATGAGTAGGTTCTTCCCAGAGGTGGAGGACAGCTGTGAACGGTGCCAAAGAGGCCCGGCCTACCACGCCCACATGTTCTGGTCTTGCCCCAGACTTGTGGAGTACTGGACAGCCTTCTTCGAGGCTATGTCCAAAGTGGTGGGGGTGACAATGGAGCCATGCCCGATAGTGGCGGTCTTCGGGGTTTCAGACCAGCCAGATCTATTCCTGGGGAGGAGGGCGGACGCCCTTGCCTTTGCCTCCCTGATCGCCCGCCGTAGAATCCTGTTTGGCTGGCGGTCAGCAGCACCGCCCAGAGCTGCAGACTGGCTGTCCGACCTCTCGGAATCTCTCCAAATGGAGAAAATCTAATTCGCCATCCGAGGGTCAGACGACGGCTTCCACAGAACGTGGGAGCCATTCATGCAATTGTTCCGGGACCTGTTTGTGGCCAACGTACAAGAGGAAGAATAGTCGGGTGACCAAGAATCAGGGGAAAATGGACGGGAATCGGGGGAAGGTAGCCGGGGGGGGGGGGGCGGGTTCGTTATGGGGGTTTGATGGCTAGCTAAGGCCCAAAACCAAACTGTAAATAAATGCCTATAAACATGTGCCTCGGCCATATTGGGGAATGTAAAATATGTATGCCGGCTAAAGGGGGTGGCCACAGTTGTTATTATGAAGATGCTTACCTGTAAATATACATGTTAATTTTTGCGTGTTTTTTTTTCTCTCTAATAATTTGTAATTTGTTGGATATAAAATATGAAAACTCAATAAAAAACATTTTTTTAAAAAAAATGATATGTTAATGTGTTTAAATGAGGCTCACAACCTTCCGTGGCGGGAACCTCATTACACCCCCAATGAGGGATGCATGATCTTGTCGGTGAGAATCACATTTCCCGATTCTCGCTGTATTTTGCACCCGCATCGCCATTTTCATTGCCAGCTAACTCGGGCTGAATATTTATGTCGAAGGGTGTTGTGGGCTCGAGACGTTAACTGTGTTTTTCTCTCCACAGATATTGCCAGACCTGCTGAGTTTATCCAACATTTTCTGTTTTAACCTTATAATCGTTACTGTGCATGCTCGCATGGAATTGGTTCTTATGCTTATTGTCTTTAAAACTACAGTACTGAATTAGCACCGTGGAAGTGCAGCTGTGGGAAAGTTCTGCCTGGCAAAAGGATGCATCCTTAACCCCATGCCAATGTTCTATGTTGTGGACATTTTATAGTTTTGGCAGCTCCCTAGCCTTCACCTTTGCTATGATTAACTGGAGAATGGCTGCAACAGAAATTGAACAGCAAATTGGGAACAAAATGTGTTTTTTCTTTGCGAGGTGCTTGGCATAAGCTTTCAAATCCTTTAATTTTTACACTGTCTTTCCACTGCACTTCCTACCCCTGACCACTGCAATCCTCATCTCAATGTTGGACCAGGAAAACACCATTGTTTCTAGCATTAAATGTTGCTCAAGCACTAGAATAAGAAATATACTGTGTGATATATTTTCTGTTGTTTATTTTTCTAATCAACCTGTATACCCAACATTATTTCACGTAGAACATGACAAAAATCACAAGTGCAAGCAGAAGACAGCAGAGTGAATCCTGAAGGATTTGTTGATTCTCAGCACTTAAATTACACCGGCTCTCCAATGTAGCCTTAACGCAATATTAAGCCAAGATTTAATTTACCCATAGTTATTTTCTCTACTCTAACTTCAGATAAACACCACTGACTGCTGAGATGATTCTCCACAGGCAGTAGATAATTAGTGACTTGTGACCTCTCTCTTGCTGGTTATAACTAGAGAGAATCATTTTCTCGGGCCAGGTAATGCACTGTGCACCTGTGAGCAGAAGCCAAATGCTGTGCCTTTGATTTCCTATCATATGCAATTAAAAGGATGGAGGGAGCAGTTTTTCCTAATTCATTGTGATTCTGAATCCATTTCTATTTCTCAATGAACAAAAGGACAGATATTTTCCTGTTCCTGAAACAAATGATTCATCCAGGCACAGTAGAAAATAATGTAAGGAATGTACTTAATATTGTTTGTTGACTTAAATGATGCAAAATCAGACTGGTTCAATTCAGGACATGAGACTTGCCCCTGTATTTTACTCTATCTCAAGATAGATTTTAATTTTGTTGTCATGCTTTATAGCATGATCTTCAGATACAGTCATTATCACCATCCTCAAAAAAAAAAACCTTTTTCCCTCTGTTCTTGCAAATTGCTTCCCCACTGAATCTTCTATTCTTCTCAGAAGTCCTTGAAGGAACTGGGATATCCCAAATCGAAATTCTTCTTTCCTACAGCTCCACACCTTGAGTCTCTGCAATCTATTTCTGCTGGTGCCACAGCATTGAAACAGTCCTAATCAAACTTACAAATGGTATTCTCTGTGCTTATCATGCTGATGCACTACTCCCCTCATTTTTACCCTTAACCTGGCAATCCTCCTCCAAGGTTGCCCCTCCATTGTCCAGCTGAGTGTGACAGCCTGATCTTGCTTATCCATTCATAGCCAGAAATTACTTTTCCTCCTAACCCATTACCTTTGAACTTCTCCAAGGATCCGTCCTTGGCCTCTTCTGTTTTCTCAGCTCCATGTTCCTCTTGGCGCCATCATTCAAAGACATAGGGTGGGATTCTCCGACCCCCCGGGGCCGGCGTCAATCCCGCCCCCGCCGTATCCCGTATTCTCTGCCCCCCGAGATTTCGCGGGGGCGGGAATCGCGCTGGTCGGCGGGCCCCCACGGCGATTCTCCGGCCCCGCGGCCTCTCCCACTGGCGGGAATCAAAGCACCGACCTGACCGGCAGGATTGGCGGCGCTGGCGGGGTCCTTGGGGGGGGGGGGGGGGTGGGTGCGTGGTCCGATCTGACCCCGGGGGGTGCCCCCACGGTGGTCTGGCCCTGCGATCGGGGCCCACCGATCGGCGGGCGGGCCTGTGCTGTGGGGGCACTCTTTTTTTTTCCGCCGCCGCCATGGCCTTCACCATGGCAAAGGCGGAAGAGTCCCCTGCGCATGCGCCGGTATGGTGTCAGCAGCGGCTGACGCTCCGGCACATGCGCGAACCTACGCCGGCCAGCGAAATCCTTTCGGCCCCGGCTGGCGTGGCGTCAAAGGCCGTTCACGCCAGCTGGCGGAGTGGGAACCACTCCAGCGCGGGCCTAGCCCCTCAATGAGGGGCGGCCCGATGCCGGAGTGGTTCACGCCACTCCGACACGCCGGGACCCCCCGCCCGCCGGGTATGGGAGAATCCCGGCCATGGTGTCAAGTTTTACATATATACAGATAACACCCTCTACTTCTACCACCTCTCCCAAACCCCTCCACTCGCTGTTGTCAGACAGCTTGTCTGACATCCAGTTCTGAATGAGATATTTCTTCAACCTAAATGGTGGGAAGACCAGAACTCTAGTGGTGCTGCCACAATCTCTATACAGTATCTGCTCATTCTATTCCACTACCCCGCCCCCCAGCTGCTATCTTATTCTTTCTTTCACCTCTGTATTTAAGCCCATATCCAACCCTCGTTCAACACATCTTCCCAGACCCTCATTCATGTCCTTGTCATCTTTAAATCATCTATTGTAAATCACTCTTTGTCCCCTTTACCCATTATCCTTACGCTCACTAGTTGGCTCGCTGTTTCCCAATGTCTCGAATTTAAAATTTTCTATATGGAATTTAACTACTTTCAAGATCCCAACCCACTCATTGTCTGTAGCCTTCTCCAGTCCTATAACTCTGGGAACTCTGCATTTCTTTCCATTATTGCCTCATTATTGGGTTGCCATCAAGGTCCCACACTCTGGAATTCCCTCCTAAATTCCCCCTGCGTCTCCAATTCCCTCTCCTTTCAAAGTGCTCCTAAAACTCTGTAATGAGCTTTTATTCATTTAGCTTATATCTCCTGCTTTTTATGCCATAATCATTATTTTTCTGATTATACTTCTGTGAAGTGCCAGAGCATGCTTTTATATGTTAATTTTTAAAATTTTAATTGTTAGCAAAGACTGCGAAAACTGGTCCCAATTATTTCATGCAGTCTTGCAGTCCCCACAATACTTCAGTTTTGAAATGGAAAATCTTTCATAATCATTGTCAAAATGCTTTCACCAGTCCAAAAATATTGAGATCAGGATGCTGGAGCCATCTTGCATTGAACCGTCATGCACTTGCAAGTTTGTCCTTGCAAAGTCTCTGCATGTAATTCTGTTTTATTTTCTGATGATGGCAATGTTCTTTCTTTTGGTTTTGGTTTTGGTATTGCTTCCAAACTCTGGAATATTTCATGTTTTGCTGTTTCATTTTATCTTCAGGGATACATCTGGGCAGGGCAGGTTCTGCACCATCTTCCGTTCCTACTCTCGAGGTGCCCAGGTAAAGAGAAAGACTATTTTGAACTGAAATATATGTATTCTTTAACATGTTTTTACAAGCCAAACCTGAGGGCAGTCATTTTATCTAAAGAATGTGCTTCTAGACATCCACAAACATTAGATAAATAAATAATTTTGAAATGGAAGACAGAAGTGCAGATAATCATTTCTGAGAAATACAGCCTCAATTCAAAAAGGTTTGTTGTGCCGGCCTTATGAAGAGTAATTATACAAATGTGCATGCAAATCAACTGTCAAAACACTCAGGACAAAAATGTTTCCTTTGTTTTTTCAAAAAAGTGTGTTTTAAACTTTGAGTGATGACATTATTTATGTGATGCGTCTACGGTTGGCAAATGACTGGAATGCCCTTAAGTTCTCCAGTATGTACTTGCGCTGCATGGGTCTCTGCCTGATAAATTAAGGGGAATATAAATTTAGAAACTTGAGGATGCCGGTGGTAAATGAACATTAATTTATTCAATTATTTGCAGAGTTCTGCTCAAAGCAGCATATCGCTCCCAGTACAGTTCTTGCTGGGAGAACTAACCACACCAGGCCCTGGTTTGGGCTAGCTTTTAGATTGGTACATAACGGGGCAGCACGTTGGCGCAGTGGTTAGTTAGCATTGCTCCCTCACGGCGCTGAGGTCCCAGGTTCTATCCCGGCTCTGGGTCACTGTCCGTGTGGAGTTTGCACTTTCTCACCATGTTTGCGTGGGTTTAGCCCCCACAACCCAAAAATGTGCAGGGTAGGTGAATTTTTACAGAATTTACAGTGCAGAAGGAGGCCATTTGGCCCATCGAGTCTGCACTGGCTCTTGGAAAGAGCACCCTACCCAAGGTCAACACCTCCACCCTATTCCCATAACCCAGTAACCCCACCCAACACTAAGGGCAATTTTGGACACTAAGGGCAATTTATCATGGCCAATCCACCTAACCTGCACATCTTTGGACTGTGGGAGGAAACCGGAGCACCCGGAGGAAACCCACGCACACACGGGGAGGATGTGCAGACTCCGCACAGACAGTGACCCAAGCCGGAATCGAACCTGGGACCCTGGAGCTGTGAAGCAATTGTGCTATTCACAATGCTACCGTGCTGCCCTATTGGCCTATTGGCCACACTAAATTGCCCCTTAATTGGAAAAAATGAATTGGGTACTCTAAATTTATTTAAAAAAAGATTGGTGCATAACAATTCCCAGGCAAGTCGCCTCCGTCTTCTATCTGGAGAGCGAGCGCTCCACGAGTTCCACAGGAGGATCAATGATGGTTTATGTCGTGGTCCTCGTGAGGGTTATCACAATAAATTAACAGAAATTAGTTCTTCCTGGCTAGCATACCTAATAGCCCATTTTCCAAGCTGAGCACCAGCTTGATTAATGCAATAATGTAAATTTCAATTGAAATAATGGTGTATCTGTTCATTTATCACTATTTTAGATGAATTATGATGTTTACAGTGTAGCTCCTAGATATACAGTATTATTAGTTGACATGAACTGTTTCATTGAAGATTTACTGTTGCTATTCAATGATAGTCCAATGGAAAAAGCGAATGTTCCAGTTTTAGAAAAAGAATCATCTTTATCCTGTTCGGTTTTTTTGGGAAGACAATATATTTTTATTGTCATAATATTTAATTACATTTGTGGCTCTTCTGTTCTCTGTCATCTGATTGCAATTTACAATTCAAATACTGATTTCTTAGAGGAGGAGGTCTTGTGACAGAGTGGGCAGCGTTCCTGCTTCTGAGCCAGATGGTTCTGGGCTTAGATTCAACCCTGGCACTTGATGCCCAAGGAAGGTGCATTCAAAACATGGCCAACAGGTTGAGTATCAACCTGAAAAATCCTTCCAACACTCCAATGGCTGACAGTAAGAGTGGCAACCATGCCACTCCTAGTCCTGGACCATGTCCTTCCTGGTTAACCATGCTTGATGCGGAGTGGTGCCCCTTCAACTATAAGTCTCTGGAAACAGGCGAGCGACCTGTTCTCATAAAAAATTGATTATTGGAATAAACAGCCTTGTCTCAGTATCGCATGAACTCTGCTTGTACACTTGTACTGATGGTGCTCAGATCTAATTTGCCACCACTTCCCGTGACTCTTCGCTGCTTTGGTGCTATCAGAGCTTGTTGGAATCGAGTCTTAGAAGTCTCGACTTCCTCCAGCTCTGTGCTGGGAACACTGAAGGTATCACTTTCAGACCCTGCCACAAACTTCTTAAATCTCTTACTAACGGTACTACAGTGTTGGATGTGCTATCTTTGGGAAAGACATAATAACAATAATGATCTTTATTGCTGGTTTAGCACAGTGGTCTAAATACAGTAGCTGGCTTGTAATGCAGAACAAGACCAGCAACGCAGGTTCAATTCCCGTACCGACCTCCCCGAACAGGCGCCGGAATATGGCGACTAGGGGCTTTTCACAGTAACTTCATTGAAGCCTACTTGTGACAATAAGTGATTATTATTATTATTATTAGTATCACAAGTAGGCTTACATTGACACTGTGAATGGAGTACTGTGAAAATCCCCTCGTCGCTACACTCTGGTGCCTGTTGGGAAAATTCAGAATGTCCAATTCACTTAACAAGCACGTCTTTCGGGACTTTGTGGGAGGAAACCGGAGCACCCAGACTAAACCCACACAGACACGGGGCGAACGTGCATACTCCGCACAGACTGTGTTCCAAGACAGGATTCAAACCTGGTCCCTGGCGCTGTGACAGTATGCAGTGAGAATTATTTTATTTATCCTATTTCTCCTATATAGGTGCTTCATTTTATTTTGTAATTGCCTGGGCTAACTCCAGAGGAAAGTGATGAGATACCCTAGATGAGGCTGTCTCATTTAATTTAGGCGAAAATACTGAAGGCCTAATATATTTTTGTACTCGAGAAGTGATCAAAATTGCTAAAGATAGCATTATATTTGAAGTATTAAAACAATATTTGGTCATATTGCGCAAATTCGTCATATTGTGCATGTTCTGTTTTAAAGTACTTTTTATTGCCCTCTGTTGCAAACATTGTTTTTCCAGACTAAAGATGGCAAATTGATATAGAGGATGTCAACCTTCGCTTAGTGGTACCATTCTTGTCTTTGAGTCAGAAAGCTGTGGGTAAAAATCTCTCTCTGGAGGAAGTGTTGGACCACCAGAGATACTCTCATCTGGACAAAATGTTAAATCAATGCCCCATCGCCCCTTCCAGTATCTGTAAAAGATCCCAGGGCACTTTTTGAATAAGAGCAGAGAAGTAATTTTCTGGCCAATAGGTGTGTGTGCGTGAGTGTACATGCAACTGCCAACAAAGAAATAATAATTGGGATCTCTCTTTGAGGGAGATAGGGTAGGATAGGTGGAATTAATAAAATAACTTTCACATTGATGCATTAAGAGGTATTAAATTGAGTTTCAGGTCAAGAGTGACTTAGCTCATGAAGGGAGTGCTTTGCACTGACGCTCTGTGAAAAGGAAGTAGGGATATAATCTTCTGGCAGCAGATATTCGCCAAACAAAACTGGCCCATTTGCAAATTTGTGCACTCAATTACTCTCCTAAGTTACTAAACGTTGCATTAAATTTACACAACTTTGGAACATTTTTTTAACCTGATAGCACGAGTAATATTTTAAAGTAACTTATGTTATGTCTGTGTGATAACCCTCACCAGGCTCATGAGGAATCATTCCTTGATCTCTGTAGGATTCGTTGAGTACGAGTTCCCATGGTAACAGGCTGAGGCCCGTACAGTTGGGACTCGTTACCGTCCTAGATCCGGACTGGGAGTTCCTGCTAGTCTCGGACTGGGACTTCTGTGTTGTATGCCGCAACTGCAGCTTTACTTTTGAGTTGAAGTAAGTTTTTTTTAAATTTAGAGTACCCAATTAATTTTTTCCAATTAAGGGGCAATTTAGTGTGGCCAATCACCTACCCTGCACATCTTTGGGTTGTGGGGGCGAAACCCACGCAAACAGGGCGAATGTGCAAACTCCACACGGAGAGTGACCCCAGGCCGGGAGGCAGCAGGGATAACCCACTGCGCCACCGTGCTGACCTAAGATGAAGTAAATTTAATGCTTGCCTACATCGGCCAGGGCATTGAATATAAAAATTGGCAGGTCATGCTGTAACTGTTTAGAAACTTAGTTAGACCACACCTGGAGTATAGTGTTCATTCTGGTCGCCACACAACCAGAAGGATATGGAGGCTTTGGAGAGGAAACAGAAGAGGTTTAACAGAATGTTGCCTGGTATGGAAGGCATTAGCTACGAGGAGAGGATGGACAAACTCGGTTTGTTGTCACTGGAACAACAGAAGTTGAGGGGCGACCTGATAGAAGTCTACAAAATTATGAGGGGCATAGACAGACTGGCTAGTCAGAAGATTTTTCCCAGGGTGGAGGAGTCGATTACTAGGGTTCATAGGTTTAACTTGCAAGGGGCAAAGTTTAGAGCAGATGTGTGAGGGACGTTTTTTTACACAGAGGGTAGTGGGTGCTGGAACTCACTGCCGGAGGAGGTGGTAGAAGCAGGAATGATAGTGACATTCAAGGGGTGTCTTGACAAATACATGAATAGGACGGGAATAGAGGGATACAGACCCTGGAAGTCCTTAGGTTAGATGGGCAGCATGGTCGGCGCAAGCTTGGAGGGCTGAAGGGCCTGTTCCTGTGCTGTATTTTTCTTTTTGATCTTTGTTCTTTATCTTCCTGTCTCCTGAATTGCTACAGTCTAGTTGTAGCAAACATCCTGTCATTCAAGCTAAATATAACAAATTCAGTAGAGACTCACAGTTACAGAACTATGCTGTATTTACTCATGGATTTGGAGCAACAAGGTAGATTGCAATTTATTTACTTGTCTTTAAATTCACGTGTTATGAAATAAGTGAATTTCCTACTTTTTGTGGTATTGGCTGCAGTTAAATGAACATTGCTTAGCTTTCAGACACTGATTCTTTTGTTTAAATATAAAATTAACAATTTTCTTAGAGGGACCAAAAGGCATGCAACCTATGGTACAATGCATAAAATATGGGAACACAGGAATTTAAACTAATTTCCAATAAGAGGTATAATTTTGAATTAATATAAATGGGTAGATGAAGTGCGTGTTTTTTCAGGACATTCGGCGTGAATACAAATCCTGTTACGACTGCTAAATCTCGCGAGAGGGCCATAATGGAATTTGCGCCAGAAAGATCTCAGTTTGAGACCTTCCCCAAGCTCTGCCGATGACGTGATCTGGTTCATACCCAGAAAGGTGTTAACCTGATTTCCATTAATTTGCATATATTTTAATATTATTCTATGGCTTAACGCCGTACCTTCCGGCCCTGGGTGATTTCCCACCCACTCCTCCCCAAAGCAGCGTGATGCCACGTCAGCAAAACTCACTACTGGCTTTCTAAAATGTAAATTAGTCGTGATGATCACGTCAAGGGTGCTGAGGTGCCTGGAGGCATCATAGTTGAGGGCTGAGGCTGGAAATGCTGGGGCAAATGCTTATCCATTGCAGGATGGGGCAGCAGGGTGTATCATACAGAAGAAACACTGCAGCAACTTGCCAAGCCTCTTTTGACATCACCTTCCAAACCCTCAACCTTTATTAGTAAGTTAGTAAGGAAGAAAAGTGCAACAGACATATCGGAACATCACCACTTTCAAGTTTCCCTCCAAACCTCACACCATCCTGGCATAGAATTATTTCCTTTACTGTTGCTAGATGAAAATGCTGGAACTCCCTTCGAACAGCACCTGCATCAGATGATCTGCAGCAGTTCAAGAAGGTGGCTCACCACAACTTTCTTATGGACAATTGGGTATGGGCAACAAATGCTGGCCTTGCCTGTGACACCAATACCCCAAGAATGAATATTTTTAAAAAGTGAACAACGACATAAAGATATTGACAAAAGAAAGAAATAAAAATAAATGCAATTAACAAGCAATAATAGAAACGTGGAAAATTAAAGCCAGAAAAAAGGAGTAATGCACTGGGGAAAAACAAAAACTGTGAAGGAAGGGATGAAGTACACTTTTAAGTGAGAGGGTAGAATCACAGAAATAGTCTCTGATAGCCGAAAAGGTAAGTAGAAGGATGTCTTTTCAGAAAATGTTCCTTGGTGAGTTGTAAGATATTTGGTAAACAGTTGGATTTATGTATTATTTTCCTTCAAATTCATAGGGTGTGATCTTGGTTTACGACATTACAAACCGCTGGTCATTTGATGGTATCGACAGGTGGATCAAGGAGATAGACGAGGTAAAGCACATTTCAAATCTAGTGTCCTGATGAGTGCAAGACGAAAAGCTTTGACATGTCTCTTTTTTTCAGTAATATTGTAAGCTCCTGGAACTCCTTCCCTAACAGTACTATGGAAATACCTTCACACAGGCTGCAGTAGTTCCCAGCTCAGATTCACTTTTCAATGCAACTAGGAAATATCAATAAACACTGGTCTTGATGCCCATGTCACATGAATGAATAAAAACAAAACTGCTTTTGTTGAAGCAGTGCGAGCATTCTGGTACATGTAGTGGTAGAACACGGTTGCTAATGTTTCATGATCAGCATTTTCTTTGCTATGTTCTGGAGAAGAACTAACAGGAAGCTGATCTCTTAGAAATCCGATTGTTAGATTGGCAGTGGAAGCAGGATACCTCCGAACTTTCCACAAAGTGCACCCCATTCAGCCTAGCCAGTCCAACCGGTGTTAATGCTCCACTCAAGTCTTCTCTCATCTTTCCTGATCTAATTCTAATCGTGTAACTCTCTCTTCTCTTATATGCTTGTCCAGCTTCTCTTTAAATTAATCTACACTGTACGATTCACTTCACCCACTCCCTGAGGTAACCTGTTCCACATTCTCATCAATCTTTAGATGAAGAGGTTCCTTCTGAATTCCCTATTACATATAGGGAAGGTGGTTCTGTAGTGGTATTGTCAATGCACTGGTGATCCAGAGACCCAGTGTAATGCTCGGCGGACCCGGTTTCAAATTGCACCACAGCAGATGAGGAAATTTGAATTCAATAAAAATCTGGAATTTAAAAAGTCCTATGATGAGCATGAAGCCATTGTTCATTGTTGTAAAAATCCACTAGTGTATTTAGGGAAGGAAATCTGCCACCCTTACCTGATCTGGCCTACATGTGACTCCAGATCCAGAGCAATGTGGATTCTTAAATACCCTCTGAAATGGCCTAGCAGGACACTATGTTCAAGGGCAGTTAGGGATGGATAATAAATGTGGCCTAGCCAGTTTTGCCAACATCTCAAGAATGAATTAAAACAAAATTTGATTTATTATTGATGGCCTAACTTAGAATCCATAAAATTCCTACAGCAGAAGGGGCCATTCGATCCATCCAGTTAAAGACCTTCTATTAATTTACTCCTCGGCCATCTTTTTTTAAAAGAAAGAAGGCTCAACTTGTCACTCTTTCATGATATGTATACCAAGTATTTCTGGTATCATTCTTGTCAACTTCTACACCACAATGCAGAATAATGCCAGCAGCTTGGGTTCAATTCCTGTACCGGCCTCCCCGAGCAGGCGCCGGAATGTGGTGACTAGGAGTTTCACAGTAACTTCATTGAAGCCTACTTGTGACAATAAGTGATTATTATTATTATTAGTTGCGATGCCACAGATGGAGTGAAGACACAAGGACTGTGCCTTGGTCACTCCTGC
This sequence comes from Scyliorhinus canicula, assembly GCF_902713615.1. Classification (NCBI taxonomy): domain Eukaryota; kingdom Metazoa; phylum Chordata; class Chondrichthyes; order Carcharhiniformes; family Scyliorhinidae; genus Scyliorhinus; species Scyliorhinus canicula. The sequence goes on from NC_052163.1 coordinate 48,474,395, forward strand.
CATTATGGTCATGGGCAAGTGCATCTGTGACAGTAGATCAGTAAGGATGAGCTCATTACTTGAATAGTCAGTGGATACAGCTCTCCCAATTTAGGCACAAGACCCAGATGTTGCTGAGAAGAATCTTCATGTTTCCTATTATCTTGGCCAATGCGAGGTAGACGTCTGGTTTCATTGTTATACATTGTTGTAGTGGCTTTGTGCAACCAAATAGCTTGTAATTCATTTCAGAGGATAAAGGTAAAGATAAAGTCGCCATTGACCCAGAAGACCATAGGCTGCTTTCCCGGAGAGTTGACTGGTGGTGATCTAATCCGAGTAAACTACATTGCTGTGCCTCTAGATTCACAAATAGGCTAGATAGGGTAAAAATAACAAATTTTGTTCTCTAAAGGAATCAGGTGGGGTTTTTAAAATAAATTTAGACTACCCAATTCATTTTTTCCAATTAAGGGGCAATTTAGCATGTTCAATCCACCTAACCTGCACATCTTTGGGTTGTGGGAGCGAAACCCATCCAAACACTGGGAGAATGTGCAAACTCCTCACAGACAGTGACCCAGAGATGGGATTGAATCTGGGACCCTGGCGCCGTGAGACAGCAGTACTACCACTGCACCACCATGCTGCCCTCCAGTTGGGTTTTTAATGACAATATCGAAGTTACATGATCACCATGACGGATGCTAGCTTTTGATTCCAGATTTATTTAATTAATTGAATTAAAATTCATCAGCTGCTGTGTAGGGATTTAAACTTACATTTTTGGATTATTTGTCCATACTTCTGAATTTCTGTCCTTTAAAATAACGACTCTAACACAGTTCTTGGTTTGTCTGACATTGTTGATTTCTATTTTATTCCTTCCCTCAGCATGCCCCAGGTGTGCCGAAGATCCTGGTTGGGAATCGTCTTCACTTGGCCTTTAAGCGGCAGGTGTCAACCGAACAGGCTCAGGCTTATGCTGAACGGCAAGGCATGACATTCTTTGAAGTTAGCCCTTTGTGCAACTTTAACATCATTGAGTCATTCACAGAACTGGCAAGGATTGTGCTAATGCGGCATGGAATGGATAGGCTCTGGAGACCAAACCGAGGTAAAGTTTTTTTATTTTCTTAAATCTGAGGAATGTATCTTTCTCTCAAAAATTGTTGTATCTGGAGGTTTAGTACCGAAATGAAACGAAAATGTGAACATAAATACAGGAACGTTGTGATTTTTTTCTTTGATATTTGCGTCTATTGCAAGCTGAATTCAGTACATGGTGGGATAGAAAGTACCAACTTCCAGATGTCTGTAACATAAATTCCACCCCTCTCCTGGGTGCACACTTGGGCTAGACATTGGGGGTCTATTGATTCAGAATTATACTTCAGATTTCATAATCACTATCAAGACAGCTTATTTGTACTTATGCAATATTGCCTGCTTTCTCCTCCTTGATCCCACCAACAGCAATACTTCAATGCCTCTGGATTAAGATTTGTCCAATTTTCATCTTGCCGACTATGCTTGCTCATCATCCCATTGACACAAAGCCATGCTGGCACTGAGCATATTTGAAGATGAGCAATCCTTTTGACCCATCCCAGATGCCCCTCCTTTTGAAATCCTCATTTTTTTTTTGTTGCTCGCCTGATGCTTCCATTAACCTCTTGCTCAATTTGGCTGAAATTGTTAACTACTGGAGTATTATTCTGGAAATTGAAGGTAACCGTGAGTTTTTTTTCTTCCATTGTCTCCTTAGATGCTCAGACTGTAATGGTCTGTTCTTGCTTCATCTGGTGCTAGCTATTTCCTCTGTTCCTTTTTCTTTTAAAAAAAAGTTGGCGCTTGGAACAGTTGCACTGAAATATATCTTGCATTCTGAATTTAATATTTCTGAAGCTGAAATGCAGCCTTGTATTTCAGCGGAGAATATCGAGGTAAAGTTTCAAGTAGAGAAAGAAATGTGATTGAAAATTAACTTGTTAATTAATTAGAAGCTGTTGTGTGTATAATCGGCATTTTAAGAACAAGATGAGTCCACATTTCTTCTTTGGCATCTTTCAATCTCGGCTCCTTCAATCTCGTGTCTGTCATCATGATCTAAATCTCTAGAGGAGTAGATCCTTGCTATCTAAGTTTTATTTTCCACATTCAAGATGTTGCAAAGATTACATTCTTTTGCATATATAGGAGCAGCTAACTCTCCCCCATAATCCTCAGTAGTCTGTACTTTTATCATCTAGAGATATAACTTATTCAAAGCTACTCTTACTGCTTATGTCCTCCACAATCTTCAAAGCACTGCAGCTAGGATCCTTTCCTCACGCAAGTACTCTTTTCTTTCCCTGTCTTTGCCAAGCTTCACTAGCTTCCCAGTGGCTTAATCAGCAAATTCATGATCCTGGTCTTCCTTTTCTCCAACTGTGGCCTCATTTGTTTGTCTCTCCAGCACTGGTTATCTCTCCGTTTCCATTTCTCTATTCTCTCAGTTGTGATTCTCAAAATCACTTTGACTCAATTTTTTTCCCCCAGCGCTTCTCCCTTCCCCACCCCTCTCAATTTTGTTCCTTTTTATCTCTGTTTCCCTTGACCCTACAAGACTTGTCATGTTATACTTTTATTAAGAGCTTTTCATGTAAATTTGTTAACATATCTTACATTATGGATGGCCTGCCAGTGGGATCTCCAGGTCCCATCCATCATTGTCGACGGGTTCCCGTTGACAGCACCCTTCACCGTCAGAAATCCCGTACGTTGGTGCGGGACCGGAATTTCCCACCACCTTGCACAGCGATACATCCCGCCCTATTTCTGCTTACTAGTCAGTGTGTAGACAATTAGTAACTGACAGCATTATATATGAAAATCGGGATTTTAAAACAATGCGGGAAATTCTTCACCTTGCGCCTGACAGCCAATCCGTTTCCGATGTTCCTGCCCCTCCCCGCTGGTGGCAGGATTGTGGTTCATGCCCCTTGCCAGTGGGAGGATGCAAATGTGTCTTAACTTGCATCCCCATAGCGGGCCAGGCACCATATTCTCCGGGTCAGTGAGATTCTCCCGTCTTCTGGGCCACAAATCAAATGGGCGAAAATTACTACTGCTATTAACAAGCGTGGCCTTGAGACAGTGGACGAAGGGAGTAACTCTTGAAGGGAGTTGCTCCTAAAGACCATCCGAGCACCACCCCCCCCCCCCCCCCCCTCAGAGATTTCCGAAGTAAAGGGATGCCCCCCCCCCCCCCTCCTCCCTTGCAGACCCCACAGAAAAGAGACCTGTCAGGAAGCTCCCCAGAAGAGATACCCCTGCCTGGAAGCTAAAGCAGTCTAGACACAGGCAGTGAAAATAATTACTGCTTTAACGCTCACCTGGGCAATACACCTGCTGGCTCAGGCAGAGGAAGCACCACGTGTCAGTTCCTGGAAAGATAAAACCTATCAGCTGTGTTTAAACCCCTCAGATCTTTAAGCTGCAAGCCTTTCATTCACTTATCTTTGATATTGATTTTATTAGGCTGTGATTGACAGCTGTCACGCAGACACATGCAATGTTTATAAATATCAAGCTTGTATTGACAGGACCTTGACCACTTCAAACAGAACTAAGTGTTTTCCAATCACCTCCCTTCATGCTTGAGTGATTTTGAAATGGTCAGCTGGAAATTGACAGCATGGTGAAGGATTGGGAATCGCTTCCTCTTTTGCGCTCCCGCTGGAAGCGCATATCAGGTGCATTTCAGCCCCGGCTGGAGAACATGGTCTCGCAAACAGAGAATTTTGCCCAATACTTTTATTATTGATCCATTTAACCATTTGTATCAATTGAGTACTTTTTGGAAAGTCCATCACAGGTATATAAGACTGCAATCTACAAAAGCAATGGAATTCATTTAGTATTTATTATAAACAATTTTAGTGGACTTAACACTCCCCCAAGGAGGGGACACAAGAACATATTGCCCATGTTACTCATAATCTTGAAGGGAGTCAGCAGTGTGCGGGTTAACTTATCCAGCAATTTAATTTTGATAGCCTCAAAAATGTTCAGTCTTGATAGATGTGGCATGAATCACCAGACCTTGATGTAAAGGACTTACTACAGGGTAGAGAATATTGAGGCATTAACTATGCTGTCGATCAGTCCAAAATGTCTGATTGAAGTTTACTCTACTCGACAGGGATCCTAGGGGGGATTCTCTGAGCCTCCATGCCGAAATCGCGATCAGTGCAGGGGCGGAGAATGGGCGATGATGCCAAAATCAGGCGTAACGCCGCTCCGGTCCCCGGAGAATCGTCGCGAATTGCGCGCTGTCTATGTGGCGCGGATAGGGGGCCATTGACCGAGGCCCCCACGCGATTCTCCGAGTTCCGACTCAGTCCGCGGACGCCCTGGTGGAGGGCGGAGGCATCCTGCACCAGGGGCTGCCTCATGGATGGCCAGGGCAGGGATCGGGCAGCACCGATCCGCAGGCGCGCGCGATCTTGGCGGCCGAGGGGGGGGGGGGAGAGAAACCTACTTTACTAGTGCGGTATGAGTCTGCCATGTCCCTCGGGGCGGCCGCCACCGTGCGCATGCGTGGACTCCTGACCAGAAGTGCAAGGCCCCATATCCACAGCCAGAGCTAAGGGAAGGGCCCTGCTAGCCCCCTGCAAATTAGAGAATCACTCTGGACTTTCCTTAAGAAAGCCCAGAGTGAAACGTCCGCGTTTTGACATTGGCTTAGGGACATAGCCCAATTATTGGAGAATCCCGCCCCCTAGCTTTGGAATGTACAGTGTATTGTCACCACCTGGTGTATGTCCTAATGAAGTACACACCATAGGTTATCATTTTACATGTTTAAACTACAGAATTGCAGTTAATTCTCGAGGTGACCATTATCATTCAGGAACATTTTTTTCCTATTTTATGGTAGATGTTCATTTGGTTACGGCAATAAACAATCCATCCAATTTGAAGACTTGCATTATTCATTCTGCTGTCAACAATGAAAACGTTTCTGAATCCCAAATCCATCCTTGGGAGAGACCCATCACTGTGTGGAATTTTCACGGAGGTGCCCTGTGATTAACTTGGGGACATGTTCCCTGTCCTTTTTAAGGGTGTCAGGTGGGCTCTCTAGCTGAAGGGCCAATCAGAGGCCATCAATCTTGGGAGGAGGTGCAGGTTGCGGTCGAGGCTAAGTAACTGAAGAGTGATTCAACATGGAGGTACTCTTTCACCAACCTTCTCAAAAGTTTACATAGAGAACAGATACATCAACCAGGCCACCACTGTGGAGGTGATGGGAATCCCTCTACAGTCCTGCCTTTGGTGTCAGCAACATACTGGTTGGCAGAGTGGGCCTACGTGGAGCACTGCCCAGTGACCAGCTCACCTCCAAGCCATTAAAATGTGCCCACCACTCTCTCCTCAAGAGTTGGAAAACTGTAGGTTGATTTGAAAAATCCCAGTCTTCTAAGGGATGGGCTAGCCCTGCCAGCTCCAAACCTGCCTTGACAAAAACAGCCAGCACTGGGAGTGGGGTAGAAAACTGGCACAGTGGCTATCACCGGGCAGTGCCCATCCATTTCCATTCCCTCCCTGAACAGGACCTGAAAATTCAAACCTTTGAATTCTCTTCCAATAAATTAGTAATTTAAATGTTGTTGAAGCTTTTCATCTTGTACTCATCGAGACAAATGCAAAAATGCCAAGTTTCAAACAATTAAAACACCTAGAAGAAAATGGTGCTATTTAGTTTGCAAGGTAACTCTGGATGAGGCATTGGCAGGGAAACACAGGGAAACTAATGTTCCCCAAGCTCCTTGGTAATTCAAAAAAGGGGAAAGGGCCATATTTCTTTAGTTGGCAGAGAATGGGTCCCTGTGTGTGAATGTATATTGCCGTACTATTCCAAGATGAATAATTTTTCTAACTGATGTATTTTTTTCTTTGCAGTACTGAGCCTTCAGGATCTCTGTTGCCGAGCCATTGTTTCATGCACACCTGTACATCTAGTAGACAAACTGCCCCTTCCTGTTACCTTAAAGAGTCACCTTAAGTCTTTTTCAATGGCCAATGGACTGAATGCCAGGATGATGCATGGGCGTTCCTACTCTCTCACTGCTAATGGGAGCAAACAATACAGTCTGAAGAAATCCAAGATCATTCGTCCTTCCCAAAGTCCAACACAGAGCTGCAGTCGAAACAGCTGCAAAATCTCTTAGCTAAATCTAAATGTGAAAATTGAAATCACTATATATGCAGCTATGACAAGCCGATGTCTCAGCTGTTCCAGTGAGAGAACCTCTTCGACAATGATGTTTGCAAAGGGCCCATAAACTGTAGGTTCAACGTTTGCACAAAGGAGTGAGAAATTATGCTGCTAATTTAAACAGTGATTGTGAAAGACATGGTAGTCACAGGGATCTTAGTTTCCCTCTTGTGAATGTTTCAATTGAGGTAGGGACGAGAGTTTGTTTCATGACAGCTCTGTCAAAACTATGTACATTTTTGTGTGAGCCAGACAGTTGAATTTTCTCTGATTGTTTTAGGTAATTTGGACACATTAAGCATGTGTTTAAAGTGATACTGGGAGTTGGAATTGTAACTGCAGTGTATTCTATATTATATGTTGTTTAAAACATTCTTAAATATTACAGTCAGAACATGGATCCTGCCAACAGTTAAAGGATCTATTTCTAGGAATATGGTTTGCCTTGACAACACGCAGACACTTAAAATAACCTTCAATTTTTAATGTAAAAATCATGCTGAAAAATATTCTCGAGAATTTGTATGTTAATCCATTTTCAAGTTGCTCTGGTGGTTGTTAACTGTCGTGAATTAATATTACTTCAGTGATTTGTAAATATAATTTTCCTTGTGGGATAACAGTTTGTTTTGAACAAAAACAAAAAAAAACACTACGCAGTATAATACTAAGGGAACGTAAAGCCAAAGATGATGTTGGTAGAAATGTTAACACTATGGCGGACAAAGATTTCTGAGTCAATTATCCATAATGTTTTGTAATTAAAACACTTTGTTTGGAAAAAAAATCTTTCTGGAAAGGAGTATAATTTATAATGATTTTAAGTGTGCCTGTTTTATTAAAGTTGACATATTGGCCTAGGTTTTCCAGTCACAATACTGATGGTGGCCCATTTATTTTGGTGGTTACTGGCTGTTTTAAACCCTTGGCCATTGCTGCGTAGTACCTCCAAGAGTACTAATTCATTCTTTTGAGACACACCGTGAGTGTTGCTTTTACAAAAATAAACAATACTGGACAATTTCAGATCTGATGGCATCTGTGGAGAGAAAAGGGAGCTAATGATTCGAGTCAGGATGACTCTTTGCCAACGCTTTGACAAGCTCCCCCAATATGATGCAAATAATCTTTACTCTTCTCAAAAAATATTCCTAATTTTCTGTTAACTGCATGACATTACTTTTTTCCCCTTCACTTCCACGGAGAGATTTTACTCCCGCACTCTTATGAATTTAACTGGAGTATGAACAATACCAACAGTAACTTGAATTTATATGCTGCTATCAACTTTGTAAAATGTCCCAAGGTGCTCCACAGAAATCAAGATGAATGTAAATGTCAATGATGTACTCAGAGGAGTAACCAGAAGCTTGCTCAAAGAGATGTGTGTTTTAAGGACAGCTTTAAAGGAGCGAGTGCAGTAGGATAGCCCAAGAGGTACAGGGAGGGAATTTCAGAGGGCTGACATAGACACCAGAGGTTGTGGCCACCCATAGTAAAGCCGGGTGGGTGATAGGAACTTCAGGGGCTCCTCCTGTTCTAGCTGTCCCAGGTAGATTTGTGAAGACTAGGACATAGGTTATTCCTTCACTAATTCTCATCACGTGCTGCAAGCGGAGTCTGGCATCTATATCATTCGGCTCTCGGTCAGTGGTGGTACTAAACCTGTGATGAACAATGTGGGGGCAAAGGGAGGAGGATATGCACAAGATGCCAGAGTTGAGTAATATAGAGGGCTACAGAAAGTAACGAATGAGGAGCCATAAGGCCAAGGGAGAGATTTTTAAATCTGGGTAAGCATTTTAAAATCGAGGCATTGAGGGCAACAGTTGTCTGAGCCGATTAATGCAAAATACTGCAGATCTGATTAAAGCAAAATACTGCAGATCTGGAAATCTGAAATAAAAACAGAAAATGCTGGAAAAACCCTCGAGGGGCGGTTCTTGGTATGGCGCAGGTGCCTGAAGGTTGGGTTCATGCTTAATCATGTGGTCCAAGTGTTTTTTCTGAATCCTTCCCTGAACACGGACTTAACCCGGACTTTATACAAAGCCGGGCCCATACGTTCTAATATCACACTCAGGAGCCATAATGTTCTGTCATCAAATTTGCGAGCATGGACGACATCCCTGGTTTGAAACACCCACTCCGACGCCATCAGGCCATGGGGCCTCTTCTGCATCTCCTGTTGCCTTCTACTTTGTTGTTGAGACTCGGAAAGGTCAGAATAAGCAGAGTCCTGAACCTTTGGTCCATCAAAGTCCGCAGGGACGACTCCCATTGTCATGTGCAGCTAACTAAAAACATTGAATGCTTTTTCAAGCCCCTTTTGAAACGACTGGACTGCCCTTTCTGCTAGTCCATTGGAGGAGGGATGATACCGGGTGGTTCCAGTATACCGAATGCCCTTCTGCTACATAAACACTGCAAATCCCTCACTAGGAACCGCAGCACCATGATCCGTAGGTGCTAAAAGTACCCCAGAGTTTTTCAATCGTGGTCCTGGATGTCATGGAGGTCATCCTGCATACCTCCAGCCATTTTGAGTGGATGTCCATGATAACAAGGAACATGGACCCCATGAACGCTCCTGCAAAATCAGCATGGCGAATCCATAAGCATCCCAGTCCTTCCTAAGGGTGAAGGGAGGCCGTCGGCAGGAGTTTCTGAAGTTCCTGGCATGCTCGGCAGCTTTGCACAACCCTCTCAATGTCCCCATTGATACCGGGCCAGCAGACATAACTGGGGGCTAACATTTTCATTTTAGAGACCCCCTGGATGGCCACTGATGAGGTTGCCCACAATGTAACGCCATTCTTCAAACTGAGTTTGGATAACCTTTGGGCAAAAACCTGAAGGGTCACCAGAAGAGCTTCCTTTTTCACACCACTTAACATCATGAGGCGTAGCTTCGCCAATTCCAGGTCCCACGCACGCACCCGAGCAGCCATCACCGGCAACGTGTCCATGAAGTTGAGTGTCATAATCATTCCATCCACCACTGGTGAAGCCGGGGCGCTCATGGGCAGACGGCTGAGGGCGTCTGCATGGGAAATCTTTGCATCCATACGATGCTGGAAGGGGCATTTTACGTAGCGAGCAGGAATGCCCAACGTTGGATCCTAGCCGATGTTATTGGCGAGATGCCTTTATCCTCCCTGAAGAGCCAAACAGCGGCTTGTGGTTCATTATAATAAAATAATGTAGCCCATAAATTTAATGATGGGACTTCTTTACTCCTAAAATCACAGCCAAGCCCTCCTTCTCCATCCATACATAACAACGCTCTGCATCTGCCAATGTCCTTGAAGGGGAAAGCATCACATGAGACCCCGCTGGATCATAATGCGTAAGAACGTGTTTTGAAGACAGACGCTTCTTAATGTCAATAAATGCCTTGACTTGGGAAGTGCTCCAGCAGCACTTCTGGTCCTCCTTCAACAGCACATGGAGCAGAGCTAGCAGAGTATCCAGGTTGGCAATGAACTTCCCGTAGTAGATGACCAGGCCCAAAATCGACCAGAGTTGAGTGGTGTTGTTCGGGGTCAGGTCCCCTGTTTATAGCACAAACCTTATCCTTCACCAGGGGCAGACCATCCCAGTGTACTCTGCAACTGAGATTGGTCACCTCTCTAGCACTTAGGACACTTACTGCGCTTCAGCCTGGTGCCCACATAGGAAAAAACACCGGAGCACTTCTTGTAGGTTCGCCATATGTTCCTTCTCTGAAGACCCCATAATATACGACCACCTTCGGTAAGTCCTGCAAGATATTCTTCATCATCAGAGCAGACGAAACCCAGAATGGGAGGCAGGTGTACTCAAACAATTGCCAATGCATATTGATGGTTGCAAACTCTCCGGACTCTGGGTTGAGCTCTACCTGCAAGTCAGCATGGCTTATGTTCAGCTTCATGAAGGAGCAATCCGCAGTCAATTTGGCGTACAAATCCTCGGCCCAGATCATCTGAAGCCCTGTTCATGGTGAGCTTGAAATCACCGCAGAGCCAGAGGGTTTTATCGGGCTTCATCACTGGCACCACAGGTGCAGCCTAGCCCACCCTTGGTTTTTAAAAAATAAATTTAGAGTACTCAATCATTTTTTGTTTTTGTTTTTTCCAATTAAGGGGCAATTTAGCGTGGCCAATCCACCTAAACTGCATATCTTTGGTTGTGGGGGTGAAACCCACGGAGACATGGGAAGAATGTGCAAACTCCACACGAACAGTGACCCAGACCAGGGATTCGAACCCGGGTCCTCAGCGCCGCAGTCCCAGTGCTATCCACTGTGCCACATCCCGCCCTTCAATCCCACCCTTATTACCTGTTTAAACGAACATAGATTTATTTACCCTATTTACAAAGGTCTGCATAACGCAGCAAATCGCTCTCAGTACACTCCTCGGTGGGAAGACTAGCCACACAAGATCCTGTTTTGGGCCTGTTTCTATGTTAGCTCATAACGAGCCCCTGGTGTTTGGCTCCATAACCCTAACTCTACCTGGGAAGTTCACACTCCATGACTCCCACAGGGTGATCAATGATGGTTTCCCATGGACCTTGTGGGGGTTGTGACAGAAAGGAAATGGCCAGCTTGGTCTACATAAATTGATCATGAGTTAAAGGTTTAAATTCCTCGGAACACAATTTCATTATGATGAATTTTTAACTCGAAGGGTAATTGAATTGAAGGGAACACTAAAACACAATATTAATTCTTAAAGGGATTGAGGGATTTGCTGGAAACAACAATAGTTTGGGGTTGAGAGATCGGGACGGGATTCTCTGTTGGCTGACAGCGAAATCAGTCGGAGAATCAATTCCGATGGCGGAATTGTGTCAAATCACGATTCTCCGTCACCTCGACAGCGGCGCCAATGTGTTTCGGAAGGCGCATACATTAAATACCGTTTGCATGTCATTAGCGGGCCCTGCCCGGTATTCTCTGTGGCCTCAGCGATTCTCCTCTTCTGATTGGGCGGAGTTCCCGATGACGCAGATCACGTGTACTTTTAAACATTGTGAAACCGCGTGGTGGCTGCTGAGGGAGAAAGAGCAGATATGGGAAGTGTCCAACATCGCCATTGTTTGCTGACAGTTAACAATAATAATCTTTATTGTCACAAGTAGGCTTACATTAACACTGCAATCAAGTTACTGTGAAAAGTCCCTAGTCCATCTGGGATGGGCAAGGTACAGGGTGGAATTAAAGGGGTGTGGTGGTATGATTAGCATAGCTGCCTGCCATTGGTGCAGAACACCGGCTTACCATTGGCCCTGGTCGGTCATGTGCCTCTCGACCGGTTGGTTGAGACCAGTCATGTGACAGCTCCCCGATTGGTCGAGAGGCTGAGTTAACCCTGCCTCCAGGGCGGGGTATAAATACCCAGTACTCCCGGCAGTCGTCCTTCGACTGTAATCGACTGCAGGGCTTAACATCTAGTATATTAAAGCCATACTTTTGTTCAGCAACTCGTCTTGCGTTCAATTGACGGTACGTCAATTTAATATACTAGAAATTTGAAGATGGAGCTCCGGATCAAGCCCGACTGCCTCCGCATCAGCCCGCAAACTCCGAACGCATCGGCAATCTTCAAGCATTGGCTGGCATGTTTCGATAGCTATCTGGCGACCGCAAGCAGCCCCCCCACTATGGCACAGAAACTTCATATTCTCCATTCCAGCCTAAGCGATGATAGGGGAAGAAAAGGAATATGACGTGGCCATGGATACGCTAAAAGGACAATTTCTTAAGCCGGTAAACCGAGTGTACGCCCGACATCTGCTGGCTACAAGACAACAGTTCCCCGGTGAGTCCTTAGATGATTTTTACCGGGCCCTCGCAGTCCTGGGGAGGAGTTGCGCCTGCCTCCAAGTTTCAGCCACTGAGCACATGGAACTTTTAATCAGAGATGTTTACGTGGCTGGGATGCAGTCCGCCGCTATCCGCCAGCGGCTGCTGGAAAAAGACGACCTCAGCCTAACTGAGGCACGGACTCTCTCCACCTCCCTAGAGGTCGGCGACTTAAACGCTCGCGCCTATGTCCCCAGCCGCGCTGCAGCGCCCTGGGCCTCCGGGCACGCTTCCCCACCGCCATCCGCCACTCCCAACCCCCCTCAGGCCTGCGCCGCGGGACGCCCCGACAAGTCCGTGGGGCCCCGCTGCTATTTCTGTGGGCTTGCCAAACACCCCGCGCTGCCCGGCGCGTTCCGTCCTTTGTAAGAACTGCGGGAAGAAGGGCCATTTTTCGTCGGTCTGACCGGGGATCTCCTCCTCCGGGCCCTTCCAGGCCCTTCCAGCACACCACGTCAATCTCCCCCGCCCCCGGGCCCCTGCATCCGGCCTGCACGCCTCTCTGCCCCCGCTCTCAGCCGCTCCGATCGGCCTGCCGGCACCGCTAACCCTGCCCCCAGTAACCACGAGGGTCCTGCGGGCGCCGCCATCTTGGGCCCCGGATGCCACGTGCGGGTCCTGGATGCCGCCATCTTGGGGCCCCGAATCCACGTGCGGGTCCTGGGCGCCGCCATCTTGGGGCCCCGACCCCACGTGCGGGTCCTGGGCGCCGCCATCCTGGGGCCCCGACTCCACGTGCAGGTGCTGGGCGCCGCCATCTTGGGGCCCCGACTCCACGTGCGGGTCCTGGGCGCCGCCATCCTGGACTGGCACACAAGGTCCTGCCAGCACCCACTCGGCCGACGACGACGACTATGGATCTTCTCCACGGCTCGCGGCCATTCAGCTCGACCAGTCACGTCCACGCACGCTCGCCAAGACGACGACGCAAATCCACCTCAACGGGCACGAGACGGACTGCCTGCTGGACTCCGGGAGCACGGAAAGCTTCGTACACCCTGACATGGTAAGACGCTGCGCGCTCCCTGTCCACCCTGTAAAACACAAAATCGGGTTAGCCTCAGGTTCGCACTCCGTCCGCATCACCGGGTGCTGCATCGCGGACCTCACGGTCCAGGGGAAGGTTTTTATAAATTATAAACTCCTTATCCTCCCCGACCTTTGCGCACCGGCACTCCTAGGACTGGACTTCCAGTGCAACCTGCAGAGCTTGACCTTCCAATTCGGCGGCCCTGTACCCCCCCTCACTGTCTGCAGCATCGCGTCCCTCAAAGTGGACCCCACCTCCTTGTTTGCTAATCTCACCCCCGATTGCAAACCCGTCGCGACCCGGAGCAGACGGTACATCGCCCAGGACCGGACCTACATCAGGAAGGGGTGATCGAGGCCAGCAACAGTCCCTGGCGAGCCCAAGTGCTGGTGGTCCGGACTGGGGAGAAAAACCGGATGGTCATCGACTACAGCCAGACCATCAACCGGTTTATGCAACTGGACGCGTATCCTCTCCCCTGTATTTCCGCCATGGTAAACGAGATTGCGAAATACAAAGTCTTCTCCACGGTGGACCTCAAGTCCGCTTATCACCAGCTCCCCATTCGTGCGAGTGACCGCAAGTACACCGCGTTCGAGGCTGATGGGCGCCTCTGCCACTTCCTCAGGGTTCCATTCGGTGTCACAAATGGGGTCTCGGTCTTCCAACGGGAGATGGGGTGAATGGTCGACAAGTACGGATTACGGGCTACCTTCCCGTATCTCGATAATGTCACCATCTGCGGCCACGACCAGCAGGACCATGACACCAACCTCCGAAAATTCCTCCAAACCGCAAAACTCCTTAACCTAACTTACAATAAGGATAAGTGTGTGTTTAGCACCGACCGTCTAGCCATCCTCGGCTATGTAGTGCGTAACGGAGTGATAGGCCCCGACCCCGAGCGCATGCGCATCCTGATGGAACTCCCTCTCCCCAATACCCTCAAATCCCTCAAACGCTGCCTGGGTTTCTTCGCTTACTACGCCCAATGGGTTCCCAATTACGCCGACAAGGCCTGTCCCCTCATTCAGTCCACGACCTTCCCGCCGTCGACAGAGGCCTGCCAGGCCTTTAGCCGTATCAAAGCGGACATCGCAAAGGCCACGATGCGCGCCATCGACGAGTCCCTCCCCTTCCAGGTTGAGAGCGACGCATCAGAAGTAGCTCTGGCAGCCACCCTGAACCAAGCAGGCAGACCCGTGGCCTTCTTCTCCAGAACCCTCCAGGCTTCCAAACTCCGCCATTCCTCAGTGGAAAAGGAAGCCCAGTCCATAGTCGAAGCTGTGCAACATTGGAGGCACTATTTGGCCGGCAGGAAGTTTACCCTCCTCACAGACCAACGGTCAGTAGCCTTCATGTTCGACAATGCACAGAGGGGCAAGATTAAGAACGACAAGATCTTGCGGCGGCGGATCGAGTTGTCCACGCACGACTACGATATCTTGTATCGTCCTGGGAAGCTCAATGAGCCTCCTGATGCCCTGTCCCGCGGTACCTGCGCCAGCGCGCAGATAGACCGCCTCCGCTCCCTCCACGCGGACCTCTGCCATCCAGGGGTGACCCGTTTCTATCATTTGATAAAGACCCGCAACCTGCCCTACTCCATCGAGGAAGTCAGGACAGTAACCCATGACTGCCACATCTGCGCAGAGTGCAAACCGCACTTCTACCGCCCCGAGCGCGCGCATCTGATCAAAGCATCCCTCCCCTTCGAACGTCTCAGCATAGACTTCAAGGGGCCCCTTCCCTCTAGCAGCCGCAACATTTACTTCCTGACGGTGATCGATCAATAGTCCCGCTTCCCCTTCGCCATTCCCTGCCCCGACATGACCACATCGACCGTCATTAAGGCCCTCCTCTCCATCTTCTCCTTGTTCGGCTACCAGGCGTACATACATAGCGATCGGGGGTCCTCCTTTATGAGCGATGAGCTGCGTCAATTCCTGCTCACCAGGGCATTGCTTTAGCAGGACGACCAGCTATAACCCCCGGGGTAACGGGCAGGTCGAGCGGGAGAATGGTACCATCTGGAAGACCATCCTACTGGCACTCCAGTCCAGAGATCTCCCTATTTCCCGATGGCAAGAGGTTATCCCTGATGCCCTACATTCTATCCGCTCCCTACTCTGTACAACAACTAATCAAACACCTCATGAACGTCTTCTTGTTTTCCCCAGGAAGTTATCCTCCGGATCCCCTCTCCCGACGTGGCTGGCCGCCCCGGACCCATCTTGCTCCGGAAGCATGTGCGGGTGCACAAGTCCGACCCGTTGGTGGAACAAGTCCAGTTACTCCACGCTAACCCGCAGTATGCGTACGTGGAGTACCCCGACGGTCGGCAGGACACGGTCTCCCTCCGGGACCTGGCACCCGCCGGCGTGCGGCCCTCCCCCCCTTCACCACAGACCCCCACCCCCCTCTTCTTTTTCCCCCAGCGCCCCACCCAGGTCACCTCTTCCCCATCCATGGGGTCTCCTCCACCAGCCCGGGGTACGGAGACAGTTCAAGGACCATCGCTCCCGGAGTCCAGGACATTAGCTGAACCACCACCATCGGCTGAACCATCGTCACCAACTCCCCTGCGGCGGTCTGTCAGGACGTCACGGGCAACGAAAAGGCTGATCGAGTCCATTTAACTTCAACACCACCATGGACCTTGTATGGACACTATGTGCTGTTGCTAAATATGTCTGGGCCAGTGGGAAGTCAAGGATACATTTTTTTCTCCTTACTACTCATACCACCAGTTCTCTCTCTCTTCCCCCCCCCCCGGCTTCTTTCTCCGCAAGGGGTGAATGTGGTGGTATAGAACATAGAACATAGAACAGGACAGCACAGAACAGGCCCTTTGGCCCTCGATGTTGTGCCGAGCAATGATCACCCTACTCAAACCCACGTATCCACCCTATACCCGTAACCCAACAACCCCCCCACAACCTTACTTTTTAGGACACTACGGGCAATTTAGCATGGCCAATCCACCTAACCCGCACATCTTTGGACTGTGGGAGGAAACCGGAGCACCCGGAGGAAACCCACGCACACACGGGGAGGACGTGCAGACTCCGCACAGACAGTGACCCAGCCGGGAATCGAACCTGGGACCCTGGAGCTGTGAAGCATTTATGCTAACCGCCATGCTACCGTGCTGCCTGCCATTGGTGCAGAACACCGGCTTACCATTGGCCCTGGTCGGTCATGTGCCTCTCGACCGGTTGGTTGAGACCAGTCATGTGACGGCTCCCCGATTGGTCGAGAGGCTGAGTTAACCCCGCCTCCAGGGTGGGGTATAAATACCCAGTACTCCCGGCGGTTGTCCTTCTACTGTAATCGACCGCAGGGCTTAACATCTAGTATATTAAAGCCATACTTTTGTTTAGCAACTCGTCTCGCGTTCAATTGATGGTACATCAAGGGGTGGGAGTTAAGTGGGAAAGGTGATAGACGGTAGAGGGGATTGGAGGCATAAGCCTCCGGTAAGGCTGGTAACGTGGAACGTCCAGAGACTGAATGGGCTGGTTGTTCATGCACCTCAGGAGCTTGAAAGCGGGGGAGTTTTTTCTGCAGGAGACGCACCTCCCTGTGAAGGACCAAGTTAGGCTCAGGAAGACGTGCGTCGGGCAGGTTTTTCACTCAGGGTTTGATTTGAAATTGAGGGTGTGGCGACTTTAATGAGTACAAAATGGGGTTTGTGAGTGCGAAGGAGGTGAAGTATCCGGGTGGGAGATATGTGATTGTGAGTGGGGCATTAGAAGGGGCACCGGTGGTGTTGATAAATGTGTACGCCCCAAATTGGATGATGTGGGTTTTATGAGGGGGTTACTGGCAGCAATTCCGGATTTGGCCACGTACCAGTTGATCATGGGAGGAGATTTTAACTGTGTTCCAGAGCCGATGATGGATATGTCGAGCCCCAGGTTGATGGGTAGGGTACAAATGGCGAGGGAGCTGGTGGGGTTTATGGAGAGGATGGGTATGGTAGATCCAAGGCGCTTTCAGAACCCAGTGGGAAGGGAGTATTCCTTCCTTTCACACGTATATGAGGTGTATTCGAGGATTGAATACTTTGTAGTGAGTCGGGAGATTTTGGTTGGGGTGGAGGGGGCTGACTATGTGGATAGTTATCTTGGACCATGCGCCCCACTGACCGGAGATTCGGATTAGATCGGGACGAGAGCAGAGGCCACGGTGGAGGTTTGACTCGGGGTTGTTGGCAGATGGAGGTTTTTGTGATAAGGTGCGGGCGGCGATTAAGGAGTATGTGAAGTTGAATCAGAATGGGTAGGTGTTGGCGGTCATTTTTTTGGAAGCACTGAAGGCATTTGCCTGGGGGGAAATTATTTTGTTTAAAGCCCGTGCGGATGGGGAAAGGAGGGAGGAACATGCCAATCTAGTGAGCGAGATAGTGGGATGGACAGGGAATATTCAAGGGTGCCCACCCTGGAGAGATTGGCGAGGAGGAAAAAGTTGCAGGGGCAGTTTGACAGGCTGTGTAGCCATCTGGGGTGGCCACTTACAACCAGGAACAGGGAAGGTCGCACAGCGAAGCGGGAAACATGGACAATGCGAGATTCAGGCAGGCTCAGAGCCTGAAAATGTATATTTGCGAAGTAAGGAATCCAAACGGTATTGAAACCTCAACCGAGTAGCATTTGATGGATCGATTAGCAATTGAAGGCCCGGGACGTCCTGTTGCAGCCGTGCCCGGCTAGGTCGCCCGTTCGGCAACTCCCGCTTTGATCGGACATTTGGGCCCGTGAACGGACTTTTAGCGGCATTTTGGCGGCGATCCCCGGTGGGGCAGTAAACCTTGGTGAGACTCCCCCCAGCACTGTATGGAGTGGGGCAGTAAAGAAGGCTGGATCGGTGAAACGAGGGAAATGGGCGCGAAATGACAAAATGGCGGCCGACACGGACCAGGAGGTGTGGGCACGGTGGTCGCGGGAGCAGCAGGAGTTCCTGAGAGGCTGCTTCAGAGAGCTCAAGAAGGAGATGCTGGCCCCTATGAAGGCTTCCATGGAAAGGATGGTGGAGACTCAGAAGACGCAGGAGAAGGCGATCAAAAGGGTGGAGAAAAAGGTCTCCGAAAATGAGGATGAGATCTTGGGCCTGGCGGTCAGGGAGGAGGCGCACGAGGCCCTGCACAAAAGATGGCAGGAGGAACTGGACGACCTTGAAAATAGGTCGAGCAGGCAGAACCTGCGAATCCTGGGCCTCCCCGAAGGTGCGGAGGAGTCGGATGCGAGCGCATTTGTGACCACGATGCTGGGGTCGCTGATGGGCGCGGGGGCCTCCACAACAAAGGAGTGAAGTTCAGGCTGCTACATCCGGTGAAGCTGTGGGTCACGTACCAAGGCCGGCACCACTACTTTGATACGCCGGACGAGGCGTGGACATTCATTAAGAATGAGAAGTTGGACTTGAGCTAATGGGCAGCTGCACGTTTTTGGAACGCCCGGGTGAAGAGGTGTAACCGGGTGCTGTCCTAATGTAAGGTTGGAAGTAGAGTGTAAGTTGGATGGGGGCTGGGGAGGCGGCTGGAGGGGGCTATGTTATGTTGGTTTGCCCCCTTCTCTCTTTGTTTTTGCCCTCGGGGTCCTTTGCCAGCTCTCTGCTTTCACGGAGCCATGCCGCAGATGGGGGGAGATGGGCCCCTCAGTTAGGGCAGCTCGCCAGGTGGGGGTGTCATTCGTTGTTTAGGGCAATGCCCGGAGTTTATTCGTTGTTTTCTTTTTTTTTTCTTTTCGTTTTTTTTTTCGTGTTACACGGGAAGAATGGGGTGGCTCTCTCTCTCTCTTACCCTGTGGGGGAGGGGAGGTTGGGGGCCCGAAGAAGGAGACTGTCATAATATACACACAAGTATATGATGGTGTACAGACAGACATTGATTGACACACAGGATGACCAATGAACACACAGAACACAGCAGCCAATCACCAGAGAGGACACGGCCACTATAAAGCCAAAGGGCACTAGTTTTCCCCCTCTCTTGGGATGCAGCCTCTGAGACAGTCAGAGCTCGTGAGCAGCAACTAGAACATCCACCATGTGGTAGTAAGACAGTCTGGTCAGGTTAGCCTCAGGTCTCCAGTCAACTCAGCGTAGTGTCACCCACAATTCAAGTATGTTTAATAGTTAAGAGTTCAATAAAATAGAGTTGCATTTCTCCAAGTGTTGGAAGCCTGTCTCTCTCACTGTTATGGTAAACGCAGTCCTCGCAGACCCAGCATACCCAACACATCATGGTACCAGTGAGTGATGTTAGAATTTGACGGACCAGCCTTGAGATAGTCTGCCTTTGACCAGCGATCAGCCATCCGGTAACATGGACAGCGTCCGCCCTCCCCCGCAGCTCCGCATCACCGGCAACCTCGGTGCAAACTGGAAGATTTTAAAGCAAAAGTTTCAGCTGTATCTTGAAGCCACTGACCTCAAAGCCGCATCAGATGCCAGGAAGATCGCTCTCTTCCTCGCTACAGCCGGGGACCACGCTATCCACATTTTTAACTCCCTCACCTTTGCTGAAGGTGAGGACAAGACCAAGTTCAAAACAGTCCTGCTGAAGTTCGACAGCCACTGTGACATCAAAGTCAATGAGAGCTTTGAATGCTACGTGTTCCAGCAGAGGCTTCAGGTAAGGATGAACCTTTTCGGTCCTTCTTAACACATCTCCGTATCCTCGCGCAATCCTGCAACTATAGCTCCACTTCCGACTCCATGATCCGCGACCAGATCATTTTCAGGGTCCACTCCGACCCCCTTTGCCAGCAGTTCCTTAAAGTAAAGCAGCTCACCCTCATCATCGAGACCTGCGTCCTACATGAGCACGCTACTAACCGGTACTTCCATATCAAGGCGGCAGAGACGGCGCGGCAAGGCACCCACGATGCGGATGCCCCGCTATTGGGGAATTCAAATCAATCAATTGGGAAGAGACCTAATCGATTACAAGATTATAGAGGGTCCGCCCAGGTGGGCGCAAGACCCTGAGAGGAGTATAATGCAGAGACCCCGACCCCGGCTCTCTCTCTCTGCCAGCCTTTCCTTGACCAGCTAACCCTCCCAGCAGAACACCGTTGCAGCAGAAGAACCTTGAGGAGGAGAGGTCTGGAAAAGCAGCCGCCAACAAGTAAGTGTCACAACGCACGCTACGGAAATAGACACTCCTGACCCCTTTAGACCATAACCACTGGAAGCCTGCGGACCCTGGACAAAGCTAGAAGCCGTTGTTCCCTGATCCGGCAGTCCCCTTATCCAGATAAGTATTTGACCTAGTAGTGGTAGGATTGGCCTAGTCTTATAGTTTATATGCATGATTAGTAGATTACTGTAATATAATAAATGTGTCTTGTTTGATCTTACTAATTGGTGTATGGTTTTATTGCTTTGAACTTGACCTTGAAACTTGTGGCGGTATCTTAACGATGCCTGCAACTCCAAAGCTAACGAACGAAACAGAGCCAAATTGAGTGTTAACCAGAACGAGCAACAGCGGTGGCCCATGGAGCGTCCTGGCGTCGGCGCCATGACGTGCAACAATTGTGGCTCCTCCCACTTAAAGCGGCAATGTCCCGCAAAATCTCGACGCTGTCTCCAGTGTGGCAAGCTTGGCCACTACGCAGCCCTGTGCCGACCTGCTCAACTGCCCACCACACATCGATCCCAGCAGCAGCGCAGGAACGTCCGGTCAGTGCGGCAACCCGTTGCAGACTCCGACATGGTTCCAGATCCCGACACTGAGGATCTCACATCCCCATTCCGGGTTGGCTTCATCACCAAGCATACGATGCTCTCCGCAAAAAAGGCTAAACCACTCCCAGTGATGAGCATTGATCCGGACAACAAGTGGTGTGCCACCCTTACAGTCAACAACTCTCACATACGCTTCAGGCTGGACACCGGCGCTTCAACTAACCTCATTTCGCAGTCTGACCTGGATACCATCCACATCAAGCCAAACATTCTTCCATCGGCCTGCCAGCTTCTCGCCTACAATGGCAATGCCATTGCTGCCAGTGGCTCATGCCAGCTTGTGGTATCGCATTGTTCTTTAAGAGCCACCCTGCATTTAGAAATTGTTGGGTCCAACAAAGCTTCCTTGCTCGGTGCTCAGGCCTGCAAAATCCTGAATCTTGTGCAGCGGGTTCACTCCATGTTGCTGCTGAGGCATCAGCCTCGCCAGGTGCCAATTTCCAAATACAATTAAATGACATCATAGCACGATACCACAGCATCTTCGAGGGTATGGGCACACTCCCCTACACATACAAGATTCTTCTGAAACCGAATGCCACACCTGTGGTTCATGCACCCCGTCGGATGCCGGCGCCCCTTAAGGACCGCCTCAAGCAGCAGCTGCAAGACCTCCAGGACCAGGGCGTCATTTCTAAGGTCACGGAACTCATGGACTGGGTTAGCGCCATGGTTTGTGTCAAAAAACCATCAGGGGAACTGCGCATTCGTATCGACCCCAAAGATTTGAACCGTAACATCATGAAGGAACACTACCCTATCCCTAAGCGCGAAGAGCTCACCAGCGAAATGGCTCACGCCAAGTTTTTCACGAAGCTGGATGCCTCCAAGGGGTTTTGGCAGATACAACTGGACGCATCCAGTCGAAAGCTCTGCACATTTAACACCCAGTTTGGCCGGTATTGTTACAACCGGATGCCCTTTGGCATCACCTCCGACTCTGAGGTGTTCCACCGAATAATGGAGCAAATGATGGAGGGCATCGAGGGGGTGCGAGTGGACGTCGGTGACATCATTGTCTGGTCCACGACTCCGCAGGAACACATCGATCCCCTCAAGTGAGTGTTCCAGAGGATCCACGGGCATGGCCTCCGACTCAACAGAGCCAAATGCTCGTTCGGTCAAGCAGAAATAAAGTTCATTGGCGACCATATTCCGCAGTTCGGTGTGCAGCCAGATGCAGATAAGGTGTCGGCGATCAATGCTATGAAGACACCGGAGGAAAGAAGGTGCTCCTTCGCTTCCTGGGGATGGTCAACTTCCTAGGGAAGTTTATCCCCAACCTTGCATCTCACACCACAGCTCTCCGCAATCTTGTAAAAAAAAACACCAACTTCCAGTGGCTCCCCGCTCATGAGCGGGAGTGACGTGAGCTCAGGGTAAAACTCACCAAGACCCCAGTACTGGCGTTTTTCAACCCTGCCAAGGAGACAATGATCTCCACTGACACGAGCCAGGCTGGCATGGGGGCAGTACTCCTCCTGTGTGACGAATCCTCCTCCTGGGCCCCAGTCGCATATGCATCCAGAGCCATGACACTACTGAGCAGCGCTATGCTCAAATTAAGAAAGAGTGCCTGGGCCAACTCACGGGGATTGACAAATTCCATGATTACGTGTATGGACTTCCCAAGTTTACCGTCAAAATGAACCGTAGGCCACTGGTTCACATCATACAGAAGGACCTCAACGATATGACGCCACTCCTACAACATATTCTCCTCAAACTCCGACGCTATGATTTCGACCTGGTCTCCACCCCGGGCAAGGAGCTCATTATGGCCGATGCACTCTCTCACTCCATCACCACGCCATGCGAGCAGTCGGACTTCGTCTGCCAGATCGATGCCCATGTTGAATTCTGCGCATCCAACTTTCCGGCCACTGACAAAGGGTCGTAGAGAATCGTCATGAAACGGCCAGGGATCCTCTACTCCAACGGGTCATGCGCCATCTCACAGATGGTTGGCAAAAGGGCCAGTGCCTACAATTCTACAATATAAAAGACGATCTGGCAGTGGTCGATGACATACTAATGAAACTGGACAGGATAGTAATACCACAGAGTATGCGAGAGCTCGTCCTCTGCCAACTCGACGAGGGTCACCTGGGGGTGGAAAAGTGTCGGCGGCGAGCACAAGAGGCAGTATACTGGCCTGGCACCAATCAGGACATCGCCAACACTGTCCTCAGTTGCCCAACGTGCCAACGGTTCCAGCCGGCTCAGCCGAAAGAGACTTTGCAGCTGCATGAACTGGTGTCGTCCCCATGGACCAAGGTTCACGCAAAAGGCCGGGACTACATCCTCATCGTGGATTATTTTCTAACTACCCCGAGGTGGTCAGACTGAATGACCTCACATCAGCAACAGTCATCAGGGCGTGCAAAGAGACCTTTGCTCGTCATGGCATTCCATTTACGGTCATGACTGATAATGGACCGTGCTTCTTCAGTCAGGAGTGGACGGATTTTGCCCGACGGTACAATTTTGCGCACGTCACTTCGAGCCCCCACTACCCCTAGTCAAATGGGAAAGCTGAAAAGGGGGTACACATTGTCAAACGACTGCTGTGTAAAGCGGCTGATTCGGGTTCAGATTTTAACCTGGCGCTGTTAACCTACAGGGCAACTCCATTGTCCGCTGGCCTGTCCCCAGCACAGCTGCTAATGAACCGCACACTCCGGACGACGGTGCCGGCAATCCACATCCCGGACCTTGACAATTTTCCGGTCCTGCAAAGGATGCAACTGTCTCGGGCCCAATGCAAGTCGGTGTATGACCCCCCACACCACAGATCTCCCTGCTCTGGTCCCTGCTGACTGAGTTCATGTTCAGCTACCTGACGGTGGCTGGTCTGCCACAGCTGTGGTGGTCAAGCAAGTGACCCCCAGATCGTTTCTTGTTCGCATGCATGATGGCTCTTTTCTTCGGCGTAATAGGCGGACACTGCGGCTGCTTCCACGCTCGCCACCTGAACGTGATGTCCCGCCTCGCCTGCTGATTCCTCAGGACACGCCCTTCCAAGAGGTCACCGATCTGCCGCTTCTTTTGCCACCCTCTACATTGGAGGCAGCTCCGCCCATTCCAGTGCAGGCGGCCCCTGAGGTGGTCAACCAGAATTCGTCGCCCGCCACAGAGACTGAATTTATAGACTGAATGGTTCATTGCCTTGTGCTTCATTTACACGTCTGTACATACTGCTCTTCCTAATTTGTTGTATGCACTCTATCTGCACTAGACACCTTCCCATGTAAATACGTTCACGTATTTTGTATATAGTCAGACTCCTACTCATGTAAATACGCTCACATACTTTGTACATAGTCAGGCTCATACACACACTCACTATTTATTGACACATACACATTTTTTAAAAGGGAGGAGATGTCATAATATACACACAAGTATATGATGGTGCACATACAGACATTGATTGCCACACAGGATGACCAATGAACACACAGAACATAGCAGCCAATCACCAGACAGGACACGGCCACTATAAAGCCAGAGGGCACGAGTTTTCCCGTTCTCTTGGGATGCAGCCTCTGAGACAGTCAGAGCCTGAGAGCAACACCTAGAACATCCACCATGTGGTAGTAAGACAGTCTGGCCAGATTAGCCTCCGGTCTCCAGTCAACTCAGCACAGTGTCAACCCACAGTTTAAGTATGTTTAACAGTTGGTAGTTCAATAAAATAGAGTTGCATTTCTCCAAGTGTTGGAAGCCTGTCTCTTTCAATGCTATGGTAAACGCAGTCCTCGCAGACCCAGCATACCCAATACATCAGAGACAACAGTAGGATTTGAGGTAGAGGCGAGAGCGGCCGGGGTCAGCATGGGTCAGCTGCCTTACGGAAGTGCAATGGGAGGAGAGTTAGTGTTAAGCAGGGGCTTGACATGGGGGATTGGGATTGAGGGGTTAGGGTGGGGGAGGGATGGGATGCTGCTTTGCTGGCTGTAGGGGAGCCAACTTTCAGGAACAGACAGAGAGTTGGGACGGAGAGCCTCTGGCGGGAGGGCTGGAGTTAGTGGGGGGCGTAGGCACGTTGCTGGGCGTAAAAGGGAGAGGGCTAGTTGGCGGGGGGGTGTTGGTGGTCAACCCACTGACCAGGCTGATCACATGGAATGTAAGGGGCCTAAACGGGCCGGTCAAAAGGGCCCGCGTGTTGTCGCACTTACAGGGATTAAAGGCAGATGTAGCCTTGCTACAGGAGACGCACTTAAAACTCGCTGACCAAACTAGACTGAGGAAGGGGTGGGTGGGTCAGGTGTTCCACTCGGGGTTGGACGCAAAGACCAGGGGGGTCGCAATCCTGGTAAGCAAACGGGTGGTATTTGAGGCGGGAAGTATTGTGGCAGACAAAGGGGGCAAGTACATTATGGTGAATGGTAAGCTACAGGGGGCCCGGGTGGTGCTAGTGAACATTTATGCCCCGAATTGGGTTGACTCGGAATTCATGAAGCGCGTGCTGAGTAAAATACCGAACTTGGAGTCAAACAATTTGATAATGGGGGGTGGGGGTGGGGGGGGGGGTGTGTGTGTGTGTGTGACTTCAACACCGTCCTGGACCCGGCTCTGGACCGGTCTCAGTCCAGGTCGGGGAGGAGGCCGGCAGCGGCCAAGGTCTTGAGGGGTTTCATGGACCAGATGGGGGGAGTGGATCCGTGGAGATTCGCTTGGCCAAGGGCGAAGGAGCTCTCTTTCTTCTCCCACGTGCATAAAGTGTACTCTCGGATAGATTTTTTCATGTTGAGCAGGTTGCTAATCCCAGGGGTGGAGGGGGTAGCGTATTCGGCCATTGCGGTCTGGGACCATGCTCCCCACTGGGCAGACTTGAGACTGCGGGTGGAGAGAGGGCAGTGCCCTCTCTGGAGATTGGACATGGGACTGTGGCAGATGAGGAGGTCTGTGGGCGGATTAGAAGGAGTGTCCAAAACTATGTGACAACAAAAGATACAGTAGAGGTAACAGTGATTACGGTCTGGGAGGCCTTGAAGGCAGTTATTAGAGGGGAGTTAATCTCTATCAGGTCCCACAGAGAGAAGGATAGGGCGGAGAGGGAGGGTTAGACGGAGAAATACTCAGAGTAGACAGGAGGTATGCGGAGACCCCCGAGGAAAGGCTGCTAAAGGAGTGCCGGAGTTTGACCTGCTGACCACAGGGAAAGCAGAGGCACAGCTGAGGAAGGTGAAAGGGGCAGTATATGAGTATGGGGAGAAAGTGAGTAGGATTCTGGCGCACCAACTTCGAAGAAGGGAGGCGGCCAGGGAAATTGGGGGAGTTATTGATAAGGGGGGTAACATGGTCCTGAGCCCGGAAGAGATCAACAAAGTCTTCAAGGAGTTCTACTGGAAGCTGTTTGAGTCAGAGCGCCCAGAGGGGAGGGAAGGGATGAAACAATTTATGGATCAATTGAGGTTCCCAAGGGTAGACGAGGAGCTGGTGGAGGGATTGGGGGTCCCGATTGAGTTGGAGGAGATAGTTAGGGGCTTGGTGTATATGCAGTCAGACAAGGCCCCAGGACCCAACGGTAACCCTGTAGAATTCTACAAGAAATTCTCAGAGCTGCTGAGCCCATTCCTGCTAAGAACCTTTAACGAGGCCAAGGAGGGGGGACCCTTCCCCCCGTCGATGTTGCGGGCTTCGATTGCGCTCATCCTTAAGCGGGACAAGGTCCTACAGGCCAATATCGCTCCAAAATGTAGATGCCAAACTGCTGGCTAAGATCTTGGCCACCAGAATAGAGGGCTGTGTCCCGTGGGTGATTGATGAGGATCAGACAGGGTTCGTCAAGGGCAGGCAATTGAACACGATCGTGCGGAGGCTCCTACACATCATTATGATGCCCTCAGAAGGAGGGGACGCCGAAGTAGTGGCTGCAATGGATACGGAGAAGGCCTTTGAACGGGTGGAGTTGGAGTACCTCTGGGAAGCGTTAACTAGATTTGGATTTGGTGAAGAATACATAGGGTGGGTCAAACTACAGTACCAGGCCTCCATAGCAAGCATGTCCCTGAACCGACTGAGGTCGGAGTATTTCCGGCTGCACCGAGGGACGAGACAGGGATGCCCCCTGTCTCCGCTGCTATTTGCCCTGGCAATTGAGCCATTGGCCATGGCGTTGAGGACGTCGGGGGGGAGGAGCATCGTGTTTCACTCTACGCAGACGACCTGCTCCTGTATATTTCGGTCCTGCTAGAGGGGTTGGGGGAGGTCATGCGGATCCTAAAGGACTTTGGGAGTTTCTCGGGGTACAAGTTGAACATGGGGAAAAGTGAACTATTTGTGATCCATGTGAGGGGCCAGGTGGAGAGACTGGGGGAGCTCCCGCTCAAGAGGGTGGAGAGGAGCTTTCTGTACCTGGGTATATAGGTGGCTCAGAATTGGGATGCCCTACACAAGCTCGATCGATCTAGGCTGTTCTTAGAGCACAGCCGGGGGGAGGAGGGCTGACGCTGCCGAGCTTCTGCAGTTATTACTGGGCGGCTAATATAGCGATGATTAGGAAATAGGTAGTGGATGAGGGGGCGGCATGGAAACGGCTGGAGGCGGCGTCATGCGAGGACACCAGCTTAGGGGCACTGATAATGGCAGCGCTGCCATTCTCGCTGGCACGGTACACTACAAGCCCAGTGGTGACGGCGGTACTGAGGATCAGGGGTCAGTGAAGAAGGCACAGGAGGGAGGAAGGGGCCTCAGTCTGGACCCCGATACGGCATAATCAGATTTATTCCGGGCAAGATAGACAGAGGGTTTCAAAGTTGGCATAGGGCAGGTATCAAAAGGATACCTGTTCATAGATGGGACTTTTCCGAGCCTGAAGGCACTAGAGGAGAAATTTAGTCTGCCCCCGGGGAATACATTTGGATACCTCCAAGTCCGCGCTTTTCTAAAGAAACAGGTGGTGGAATTCCCGCTACTACCCCCCCCCCCTCCGCCCCCACCCCCCCCCCACACACACACACACACACACATACCCCCCCCCCCCCAGCCCCCCCTCCGCCCCCACCCCCCCACACACACACACACACACACACAGGAGACAGGACAGGGTGGTCTCTGGCATCTGGGTAGGGGAGGGGAAGGTGTCGGACATATACCAAGCACTGCAGGAGACAGAGGAAGTCTTGGCGGAGGAGCTGAAGGGCAAGTGGGAGGAGGAGCTGGGCAAGGAGCTGGATGAGGGCCTGTGGGCTGATGCCCTGGGCAGGGTCAATTCCTCCTCATCTTGCGCCAGGCTCAGCTTAATTCAGTTTAAGGTGGTGCACCGGGCACACATGACGACAGCGAGAATGAGCAAGTTCTTTGGGGTGGAGGACAGCTGTGCGAGATGCTCAGGGAGCCCAGCAAACCATGTCCCTATGTTCTGGGCATGCCCGGCGCGTAAAGAATTTTGGTAGGGCTTTGCTAAGGCTATCTCCAAGGTCTTGGACGCTCGGGTAAAGCTGAGTCCGGAGATAGCGATATTTGGGGTGTCGGACGATCCGGGAGTGCAGGAAACGAAGGGTGTCGACGTCCTGGCCTTTGCCTCCCTGGTAGCCCGGAGACGGATCTTGTTAATGTGGAGGGACTCAAGGCCCCCGAGTGTAGAGACCTGGGTTAGTGACATGGCTGGGTTTCTCAGTCTTGAGAGGATAAATTTGCCTTGAGAGGATCTTTGCTGGCGTTCTCCAGGTGGTGGCAGCCGTTCCTTGACTTTCTGGCAGAAAGTTGAGAGGTCAGCAGCAGCAGCACTCTGATGGGGCCGGGGGGGGGGGGGGGGGGGGGGGGGGGGGAATAGGTGAGGAAATGTGGGCGAGATTCTCCGCACTCACGACTGTTCGGAGAATAGCGGGCGTCGGAAATTTTTACGGCGACGCTGTTCCGACGCCCTCCCGCTATTCTCCGAACCCCGCAAAATGTCGGAGTCGCCATTCCCGACAAACGCCTCCTTCCCGCCCCTGACACGACCAGAATCGCCACTGATAGCCCCCCCCGCTATTCACCGGCCTGGGTGGGCCGAAGTCCCGACGTCATGGCGCCCTGTTTGCACGTCGTGAAACACACCTGCTTTTTAAATTCGACAACCAGTCGGCCTGGCTGACGACAGCTTGGAGGAGGTCAGGGCACCACTCTGCGCACCGCTCAGCGCACTGCTCAGCGCACTGTTCAGCGCACCGCTCGAGTCTGGCCACAACGGGGAAGGCATCCCTGAGAACGGGAGGGGGTCCAGAGCGGGGGGGAGTGTGGGGCGACGGGGGAGGCAGTGGGGGAGACGGGGGAGGCAGTGGGGGAGACGGGGGAGGCAGTGGGGGAGACGGGGGAGGCAGTGGGGGGCGACGGAGGGGGGGGGGGGTTAGGTAGAGAGTGAGCCATCCAACCCCGTAACAAAATGTCTGCCAGCATGCCATGGTGTGCCGGTGACGAGGACACGGCCGCTGGTTCCCCTGTGGCTTCCGGACACAGGCCACTGACGCACCCGTGAGGAGGCCATAGTTTAGAATAGAATAGAATAGAACAGTACAGCACAGAACAGGCCCTTCGGCCCTCAATGTTGTGCCGAGCAATGATCACCCTACCGAAACCCACGTAACCCGTATACCGTAACCCAACAATCCCCCCATTAACCTTACACTACGGGCAATTTAGCATGGCCAATCCACCTAACCCGCACATCTTTGGAACTGTGGAGGAAACCGGAGCACCCGGATGGAAACCCACGCACACACGGGGAGGACGTGCAGACTCCACACAGACAGTGACCCAGCCGGGAATCGAACCTGGGACCCTGGAGCTGTGAAGCATTGATGCTAACCACCATGCTACCGTGAGGCCCCTCTGGCCCCCTTTACTGGCCGTTGGATGCAGAAAGTGACCAGGGGTTAGGCTGACCGCGTGTCAGCAGCGCGACCAGGCCACCGGGACACACTGGTATCCCATGGCTGGCGGCTGCCGAGGTGTCGACTAACCTCCGTCTAACATGTCCCGTTTCTCTGCCTCCCACCTCCCTTCTGTAGGTTAGCACGATGTATGGGAACAGAACGGCTATGTTCTGCGCAGTGGTTGGGGCCGCTCTACTGGATTTGGAGATGCAGCAGCATCCACACCCACAACCCGCAGTGGCTGTAGGGCCAGCTGCAGCAGCAGAGGGAAGGGCCAAGGAGTTGCCAGTCGTCGAGCAGGATGGGGGGGAGGAGGAGGAGGAAGAGGAGGAGGAGGAAGAGGAAGAGGAGAGAGTGAGGGTGCAGCCACGGCGCCAGAGGCGACGACCAAGCCGAGGGTGTACCGTGTCCGGGTCTCTTTCCTAACAATGCCGGACATCACCTGCAGGAGAAGACTCCGGCTGAGTAGGCAGACGGTGATACATATCTGCCAACTCCTGTCGCACCTCTCCCCACGTGGAACGGGGAGAGGACACGCGATCCCGGTTGCCATCAAGGTGACGGTCGCTCTGAACTTCTATGCTACCGGCTCCTTCCAGTCTCCGAGCGGGGACGTCTCCGGGATCTCCCAGTCATCGGTGCACAGGTGCATCCGGGATGTGACCGACGCCCTCTATGCCATCGCGGACCGCTACATCACCTTTCCCGAGGACCAAGCAAGTCAAGACTCACGAGCCCGTGGATTTGCCAGTGTGGCCGGGATACCGAGGGTTCAGGGGTCAATCGACTGTGTTCACGTCCCCATGCGCCCGCCTGCTGTGGACAAGGAAGTGTTCACAAACAGGAGGGGGACATACTCCATTAATGTCCAGGTGGTATGCGACCCCCACATGAGGTTCATGAACGTCTGTGCAAGGTTCCCAGGGAGTATGCATGACTCCTACATACTGGCGCAGTCGTTCATCCCTGCGATGTTTGAGGGACGTCCCCCCCGGCTGAGGGGCTGGTTGCTAGGCGACAGGGGTATCCGCTGAGGTCTTGGCTGATGACGCCTATACGGAGGCCTCAGACCAATGCGGAAACACGATACAACGAGGCCCATGCAGCAACCAGGGGTGTGGTGGAGCGCTGCCTTGGCCTCCTGAAGATGAGATTCAGGTGCCTGGACCGCTCCGGAGGGGCCCTGCAGTACCAGGCCGACAGGGTCGCTCGCATTGTAGTGGTCTGCTGTGCGCAGCACAACATCGCGATGCAGAGGGGAGATGACCTGTTGCAGGAGGCGGAGGGAGAAGCTAGTGGCAGTGGTGCCAGCACAGAGGAGGAGGAGGAGGAGGAGGAGGAGGTGAGGGAGGAGGAGGAGGAGGAGGCTGGCGGAGTGGCGGGCGCAGAACGCAGACACGACCCAGGTGCTGGTGATGTCCAGGAGGCGGCACGACGGACCCGGCAAGGACGGCGGGCACGCGACGCCCTGGTGGCAGCACGGTTCACGCATCGCATGTGACGTCCCCGATGAACACCAAACCACCACCTGCATCGCTAGTCATGCAGAGGGTCACCACACAACTGCCACCACCACAACCCCCCCCCCCCTCAGTGTACACTGCTCCACTTCGACATGACGCCTATCACTGGGTGCAGACGGAATGGCACAACATTGATGGCTGTGTCAGCGGGTGTGATCAGTGCCATGTGGAATGATGACAGCCCGCTCTGCGAAGAGCTGTGAGCTCAGAATCGTTAGAGAGAGTCTGACCCATGGCAATAGCTGAACCATCCACCTTGGTGGCCGCTGAGTTCGTCACTGACACTCCATCACGTGCCCGCGTGGGCTAGCTGTGGGAGGGGGTAGGGGCAGGGACTGCACACCCGGCACCGAGGTTTCACCACCCGTCACCCCAGCGACACTCGGTCACCATCACGATTCCTGTGGCTGTGGAACAATCACACGGTATTACAAGTAAGGTGGAACAGTGCGTTTAATATTAACAATTATTTACAGGTGCCCTAGCCCCTACAACTAAACTGTGCCCTTCACCCATGCCAACTTACTCAGTGTCTATCTTAGTTGCCTTACGGGCCCTACCACTACGTCTAAGTGACTCCCCAGATGATACAGCAGGAGTGGAGGAGGATTGCTGCGAATCGCCCCCCCTCGACTCGTTTCTCCTTGGCTAAGCGTTTCCTGGGGCGACCAGGCCTTGATGGGCCAGGCTGCTCTGCGGGCGTCTCGGGTGACATTGTGCCACCCTGCTCTGCCTGCTGCCCACCCGATGCACCAGGGATGGGACGGGGGGAGGCCGAGAATTCCGGGACGTCCCGTGATGGAGTTAATGGGACGGGCCCCGAAACCTCCTCCTCCCTCGGGGAGCCCGGTGGCCCCCGGGCCTCACTTTGGGACAGAGGTGCGAGTGGGGAGGTGCCCCGTCGCACCACTGACACCTGGCGCTGCCAGTCCTGGAGGCCTGCAACGGTATCCACCAGGATCCGAAGGTTTGCAGCGACGGAGTCCAGGGAGTTAGACATTCCTGCCAGGGACTGTGCGATCTCAACCTGTGTGTGCACGACGCCATCCAGCACATGTGTCAGGCGGTTGATGGTCTCCGCGACCGACTGCGGCGACTGGGCTATGACCTGCTGAGACTCGGCCATGGCCCGCAGGGCGCCGGCAATGTCGTTTTGGCTCTGGCACATTGCTGCCTGTGAGAGGGCAACCCTGTCCAGGGCCGAGGATGACGCGTGCACATTAACCCCAACGTCTTGCATAACCTGACCCATTGCCTCCACCGCGGATGCCACCCGTGCGGTGTCGGACTGGGTCTCTGCCATGAGCGGCACCACTCCCTGCTCTTGGACGCGGTTCGACTCCTCTAACAGCGTCTGCAGAGCCAGGAAGGCTGCCCTCCTCCCGCCATTGTTTCCCTGGGTTTCCTGAGGCATCGGCTGTGCGGGTGGGTTGATAAACTCCAGGAACTCAGAAAACGTCTGGGAGCCAGCTGCATCCTGGGCCTGGTCTGGCCTCCGCGAGTCCGGGCCCTCTGTTGCTCCGACCTCCACCTGCTGTACCTGCTCAGCTGTGATGTGCCAACCAGACTGTGCCCCAGGAGACTCATCACTAAATAGGCCCGCCGGGGTGTGTGTCTCTGGGATGATGGATGTGGTGGGAGAAAGCAGTGCCGCAAGCCCGACGCTCTCAATGGTTAGGTCCTCGTCCATGGTGTGGGGCTGCTCAGCGACAGGAGGGTTGTCCCTGGCCATTTCTGGTGGTGGTGGTGGACTTGGAACCCTCTGTGCGTCCTGGTCCGCAGATTGGGTTGGGGCGGATAGGGCTGCCCGCTGATCGGGCACCCT
The DNA here is from genome assembly GCF_902713615.1 of Scyliorhinus canicula. Taxonomy (NCBI): domain Eukaryota; kingdom Metazoa; phylum Chordata; class Chondrichthyes; order Carcharhiniformes; family Scyliorhinidae; genus Scyliorhinus; species Scyliorhinus canicula. The sequence goes on from NC_052163.1 coordinate 48,507,490, forward strand.
CTGTTGTGAGGCCCCGGGTGAGGTGGCGGCAGATTCCTGTCTCCGTCTGGAGGCAGACGGCCCTGGTCGTTCGGCATCACGTCCTAGGGAAGAGAATGAGACGGGTTATTTCGATTTGCTCGGCAGGCCGCTGGACGGTCCCAGTGGGCAGGGTTTGTGAAGGGACAGAGGATGGGGGAGGTGTCCCAGTGGGCAGGGTGTGTGAAGGGACAGAGGATGGGGGAGGTGTCCCAGTGGGCAGGGTGTGTGAAGGGACAGAGGATGGGGGAGGGGTGAGTGTTTGTCAGGGAGGGTTGTCTCACTTGCTGCAGTTCCGCCAACCTCGCATTGCGCGATATCGCGGGTGGCAGACCCCCCAACAAGGTCCAGGGCCCTCTGTTCAAAGGTGCTGAGGGGGTGCAGGTTGGGCGAACCCCCTCCAGTCTTGTGCCGCTCACGGTGGTTATGAGCGGCCTTGGCCTGTTGGGGGAGGGAACATAGGTATATCATTACAAAACGGTAGGTATCAGCAGTCCGTTCAGATACTGGCACAGTTTGTGGGGGGCAAGTTGTCATAAGATGATTGCATCTCTCCTCGGGGCCAGAGCGCTGGGTCTGTGACAACTTTGTGAACCACCCTCAAATAACTCTGCCCCAATCCCTCTCCCCCCCCCTCCCGTGCCGGGGGGGGGGGGGTGCTTAAGTTAAGGGGGAGGGATGGTTGTGACTAGGGGGCACCCTCATGGCACTTACCCTGGCAGACCTGGTGAGGTCGTGTAGCTTCTTCCTACATTGCTCTGCTGAGCGAGGGGTCTGCCCCACAGCACTGACGGCAGCAGCCACGTCACGCCAGGCCTGGCATACCGCGCTGGCAGGTTGGCGATGCCCTCTCCGCGGGCGGATGATGCCCCTCCTCTGCTCCACGGCATCGAGCAGCGCCTCGACGTCAGCATCTACAAAGCGAGGAGCAGCTCTCCTCGGCTCTGACATCCTGCCTGACAGATTCTGTGGTCGCCCGCGCCTTTTTACGGCGTCGGGCGGCGTCACGTGGGCGTGATCGTGTCGTCGTCGCGTTCCGTCGTCATCACGCACGTAATTGACGTGGCCGCGCTACTAGCCCATTTCCAGGAAGTGAATCCGTCGGGAAATGAAGCCTTCGCGACCGTCGTAAAACGCTCCCGATTTTTACGACGGTTTTACGACTTTCCGCGGGTGCGGAGAATTTCGCCCAGTGTATGGAATGTATATTCTTCTTTTGTAAATGGACTGTGACTACCTGTTTGTAAAATTTTCACCTTTTTGTTATTTGTTGTGTGAAATGTTGTTGAAGAAAAACTTGAACAAAAACAACTTTAAAAAAAAAAGCATTTGATGGCCCATCTCCGCCAGACAAAGTACTGATACTTGAGCGACCGGTACAGTCCCAGACATTTCGGCGCCGCTCACTATACTAGGAAAGCGTAAACAACAGGGTCAATGACCGCTTGCGACATGCCCAGCCATCTAGGCACTCGCCCATTTATTGGTACGAATCGAACATAGTGATCAGGAATCACCCAATTAATGGGGTCCAAACTGAATACCGCCAAAAGAGCGCAAAAACCCCAAGCATAAAAAGAGAGTCCACCATGTGTTCGGCCTCTCTTGGACCTGGCACCTCGGCTACATCTGCTTCCAAGTGCAGCACCACCAGAAGCAAGTTCAAGTTCAACGCCCGCTACCAGACGGATGAGCCCAGCTGAGCAGCAGTTACTTCTACAGACCCAATAGATCCAGAATTGAACAAAAGCCACTGTTCCTCTGACCTAAGCCGGGTGCATGAAGTTAAGTACAGGTTGTCTTGTCGATAGGTGTAGTTTAACTAATAGTGTTTATGTTGCATGATTAATTGTGTATGTAAATAAAGTACCCTTGACCTTGAACTAACAAACTGGTGTTTGGCTCTTTGATCGATAGCCGGTTGAACCTTGTGGTGGTATCATTTGATACCTGGCAACTCTGAGCATTAGAATATAGATATCCAAAGTAAGGAGGGCAACCTCACTGACTGCCATATTTGCAGCAGATCCACAGAAAAGGCAACAGCTGCAACAATAGGGCGGTTAGGGCAACTGCGTAGAGCAAGGGGGGTGCAATATGAGTATGGGCAGAAGGCGAGCCGCATGCTGGCGCACCAGCTGCGGAGGAAGGCTGCGTCCAAAGAAATATCCAGGAACTGGGCTGGGGATGTGGTGTCAGAGCCAAGAAAGATAATTGAGGCATTTAGTGAGTACTACCAGGGACTTTATGAGGCGGACCTGGGAGGAGAGGAGAGGAAAGGGGCGGTTTCTGGACAAGCTGGAATTTCCACAGGTGGAGGAAGCAAAGACGCAGGCGTTGGAGGAGCCCTGGGGCTGAGGTAGGTTCGGGATAGTATCAGTGGTATGAAGTCAGGGAATGCCCCTGGGCCGGATGGGTGCCTGGCGGAATTCCTTAAGGAATTTGCAATGGACCTGGCACCACATCTGTGAGGAGCATTTAATGAAGCACTGGAGAAGGGGAGTTGCTGGAGACGATGACCTAGGCAGTCATCACACTAATTCCGAAAAAGGGGAAGGACCCAGTGGAATGTGGGTCGAAGAGGCGCATATCACTCTTGAACACGGATGTGAAAGTATTGGCTAAGTTGTTGGTGAGGAGGATGGAGGAGTGTGTCCCCGCGGTGGTTGCACAAGATCAAACAGGCATCTCACGAGTAATATAAGATGGCTGTTGAATGTGGTGATGAATCCATCTTGCGGGTGGTGGTGTCCATGGACGCAGAGAAGGCAGTTCATCGGGTGGAGTGGCGGTACTTGTTTGAGGTTTTGGGAAGGTTCGGGTTTGGGCCGAGATTTGTGGCATGGGTACGGTTGCTCGATGTGGCACCAAGGGCGAGGGTGAGGACGAACGATATGAGCTCACAAAGCTTTGGCTTACACAGGGGTACGAGGCAGGGGTGCCCACTGTCACCACTGCTGTTTGTGCTGGCCATAGAGAAAATGGCGATGGCTCTCAGGGGGTCGGCAGAGTGACGCGGGATTATGAGGGACAGAGGGAGCATCGGGTGTCTCTCTCTCTGCCAATGACCTCTTGCTGTATGTTTCCGCTGTTGAGTATGGGAAGGATTATGGTCCTGCTGGGGAGGTTTGGAGGGTTCTCGGGGTACAAACTGAATGTAGGGAAAAGCGAGATATTCCCGGTGAATGAGCTGGCACAGCGGGCTAATTTAGGGGGGATGCCATTTACGGTAGATAGGGATGGGTTTAGGTATTTGGGGATTTGGATAGCGAGGGAATGGACGGGGCTCCATAAGTGGAACATAACAAAGCTGGTGGAGGAGGCGAGGGAGGATCTTAAGAGGTGGGATACACTGCACATAACGTTGGCAGAGAGGGTCCAAGTGGTGAAAATGAATATTCTGCCGAGGTTCTTGTTTATCTTTCAAGCTCTCCCGATCTTTATACCAAAGGCCTTTTTTCGGAAAGTGGGCACAATCATCTCAGGCTTTTTATGGGCGGGGAAGGTGCCAAGGGTGGGGAGGACCCTGCTACAGAGGCAGCCGGGGGGGGGGGGGGGGGGTTGGTGCTGCCAAACGTGCTTCATTATTATTGGGCAGCGAATGTGGACGAGGTGCAGCGGTGGTGGGAAGGAGAAGGGGTAGAGTGGGTTAGGATGGAGGAGGAATCTTGTCAGGGGCCTAATTTGATGATGGCAGCGTTGCCAATGGTTCTAAGTAGGTATTCAAGGAGTCCGGTGGTACAGTCCACAGTGAAGATATGGAATCAGCTGAGGAGGCATTTTAGGGTGGAAGGGTTGTTGGTGCTAACGCCGCTGTGTGAGAATCATGAGTTTGAGCCGGGGGGATGGACAGTGTACACAGGAAATGGACGGAAGTGGGGCTGGTCAAGGTGAGGGATCTGTATTTGGAGGAAGGGTTTGCCAGTCTGGAGGAGCTAAGGGAAAGGGTAGAGCTGCCGAGGGGAAGTGAGTTCAGGTACCTGCAGGTTAGGGACTTTGTGCGAAAAGTCTGGAGGGGGTTCCCTCGGTTGCCGGGATACACCCTGCTGGAGTGACTGCTGCTCCCGGATGTGGAAGTGGGGGAAAAGAATTGGGGATATATACAAGTGGCTGGGGGAGCAGGGAGGCGAGCGGGTGGTGAAGATCAAGGAGAAATAGGAAGTGGAGTTGAGAGGGGAGATCAATTGGGGAGCATGGAGTGAGGCACTGCGTAGGGTAAACGGGACCTCCTCATGTGCAAGGATGAGCCTGATACAGTTTAAGGTGGTGTACAGGGTGCATATGGCATGGGCGAGAATGAGTGGGTTCTTTCAGGGGGTAGCAGATGAGTGTGAGAAGTGTGCACGGGGGCCAGCGAAGCACACGCACATGTTTTGGTGTTGCGAAAAACTGGGCGATTTTGGGCGGGCGTGTTCGCAGCCTTAGCCAGGATAGTGGAGGAAGAGGTGGACCCGGGCTCTTTGGTGGCGATATTTCGGGTCTCCGAGAAGCCAGAGCTCTTGGGGAGGAGGAAGGCTGATGTCTTGGCCTTCGCCTCTCTGATTGCACGGCAGCGAATTTTGGAGTGGCAGTCAGCATCGCCACCGGGGGTAGCAGCTTGTTTGGGTGACTTGTACGACTTCCTGCAATTAGAGAAGATAAAGTATGAGTTAAGGGGCTCTTCAGGGGGTTTGAGGAAAGGTGGGGGATGTTTGTGACCGTGTTTGAGGAGCTGTTCGCCGCAGGGGAGGGGGGGTGAAAAAGGGGAAAAATCTGTACACGCTGTACATATGATTGTTGGGAAGTATATTTGCTGGGGTGTTGGTTCGCTGTAACCTGTTTTGATACATGTTTGTAATAAAATACATTTTTAAAAAAGTAAAGCCCCTAGTCGCCACATTCCGGCGCCTGTTCGGGTACACCGAGGGAGAATTCAGAATGTCCAAATTACCTAACAGCACATATTTCGGGACTTGTGGGAGGAAACCGGAGCACCCGGAGGAAACCCACGCAGACACTGGGAGAACGTGCAAACTCCAGCCGGGAATCGAATATGGGACCCTGGAACTGTGAAGCAATAGTGCTACCCACTGTGTGATGCTCATCAGAGGGCTTCTGCCAGAGCTGGGGGGAGTAGCTGGGGTAGAGGTGGACGGACATGAAGCACCATTGCTGCAGCCTGCAAGGCAGCCATGCAGCTGCGCATGCCACTGACAGCCCACTGTGAACTTAGGGCCACGAGTCGTATCGATGTTCCCTCCCCCCCGACCACCCCTCTGGGTGCCCTCTGGCCCCACCTGACCAATCAGCTGTATGCACGCAGTCCAGCACAAGCAGTGCCACCTTGCTGGCTGGAACGAGCGTGTGTGGGGATTGTAATCTGTATGTGCGGCTGAAGCTTGTCAGCCTCCCGAGTGTCAATCTGAGACCGGCGAATCCCGCACTGTTTTTCATTGGAATTGATTGTGTTCCACGCGGCACTGGTGCTAGACCCTCCACAGTAATGGAATCGGTCCGGGTGTGGCGCAAGTTTTGCTGTCATGAAAGTCCGCAAATTCTGTGTTGTCGTCAACACTTAGTCTCAGAAATGGATGATCTCTCCCCTGTGTTCATCCAAAAATATTTTCTCTAGCTTAAAAAGAAGTTCTGCACAGAAACAAATGGCAAAATGATTTGGAATTATTTTATACGTGAACTATTTTATAACACTAGAAAAATAATTTTTGCTTTTACCTGGATTTAATTGTGGAACATAATTTGAAATACACATTGTTACTGTCATGATATGCAGACATGCGATACAGACAGGCACAGACAGGCAGCTAATGAACACAGAGAACAGGACATGACCAATGAGCAGGCATGACACTCAGGGGTGGGATCTCACTATAAAAGGCATGAGGCACTCACACTTCGCCTCTTTCCACTGATGAGCATCTACAGAGTGAGTCAGGGTGTATTTACAGTATCACACCTCCAGCACATGGCTAAGAGTTAGCCTAGTTCAGTCAGACAGAGTAACCACACTTAGGTCAGCAGAGAGTCGAACTCACAGAGAACTGTGCTAACTGTGCTACTGGTTCAATAAATCAGATTGAACTAACTTCCAGGTCTGGAGTTGCAGCCTGTGTTATCCCAGAGTGCATAACACAACAGTTACAACTCCCGTTGGGGAAACAAAAATACAAGGGCATCTCCTTGGTTTAACTCAGTTGACTGGGCGGCTGATTTGAGATGCAGAGCGAGGCCAACAGCAAAGTTTCATTTCCCATGCCGGCTGAGGTTATTCATGAAGGCCTCACCTTCTCAACCTTGCCTGAGGTGTGCTGATCCTCAGGCTAAATCACCACCAGTCAGCTTTCGCCTTCAAAGCAGAAAGCAGCCTATGGTCATCTGAGACTGTGGCAGACTTAAAATCTGCATAATATTGACGAATAAAATCCATTAATCGACAACATGCCCATCTAGAATGTGAGGAAACCCCCAGTGGTGGGGACCATTGGAAACCAGAGGTCAAAATAGTTAAAGAAGAATGAAATTCAATGCATATCTTTGGTGTAATGTTTATAACAATCCACCAAGTGGCATATTTTCCAATGTACCTTCCAGTGTGTGATGCCAGCGATATGCCAGCAGGTGGTGTGTGTAGTCAGGTCTAATTCTCTGTAAAGTTACAATTGTATAAATTGTACAAAAATGAAGATTTATTTTTTATTTTTTCCAAATACACTTTTGAGGACTATAATGAATATAGGCTGTAGCTATGTTGTCATGGAAATAAATTGAGAGTGGATCAAACTGACGTAAAGTGGAGACTTTTGGTAGAAATAGTCGACTCTCCTGGGGCTTGAAACTTAAATGTATATTGTAATACAAAAGTCAAGGTTCGACTTCCGGTGTGGACCATGGAGTAAGTGGTCACACACAAGGCAGCTCCTGCCCAAGGTTACAGAAAAGAGCTCTTTTTTAATCAATACGGGGTGGAATTTTGATGAAAAGATGTAGGTGAATATTGGAGGAGTACTTTCCCCCAGGAATGGTATGTCTCTTGGTTACCAGACCTGGCAGAAATAGTGAAAGATTTGGCTGGAGCTGAATCAAAGACAAAGGCCTCTTTCAGCATGCAGGCGGGGGAAGGGCAAGCTGAAAGGCTTCAAGCTGACTTGAGGGCTTTTATTAAAGCTGAATTCTAGCAGAAGAGGGAACAACTGTGAAAAGATCTCGCCAAGGCCATTGAAGAAGCGGTGATGAGACTTCCGGTCGCGGCATGGAGGAGTAGGCCGCGCATTCGGCAGCTCCCGTCTGGAACGGACTCTCAGACCTTTTTCAGGAGTTTCCACGGACCTTTTGGGGCAGATTGGCGAAGTGAACACTGCCAGAAGGATTCCCTCTCTGTTGTATGGATTGCTGGACCAGGAGTGGCCGGGTGAAGCGTTTAAGTCCCAACAGGCAGAGGCGTGCGGAGTGGGCGCCGAGGCACGGCATGGCGGGCGGTATAGACCAGGCTCCATGGGCGCAGTGGGCACAGGAGCAACAGGAGTTCCTTAGGGGCTGCTTTGCTGATCTTTAAAAGGACATGCTGGCCCGATGGAAGGCATCAATAGACCAAATGATCGCAACTCAGGCGACACAAGGGAAAGCGATTAAGGAGATGGAGAAAAAGCTATCCGACCATGAGGACGAGTTGGTCGTATTGGCTCTTAAGGTGGAGGCGCAGGATGACCTCCACAAGAAGTGGCAGGAGAGGCTGGAGGACCTAGACAACAGGTCCAGGAGACAGAACTTGAGAATTGTGGGCCCCCCCGAAGGTGTGGAGGGATCGGATGCGGGAGCATTTGTGTCCAAGATGCTGGAGACGCTGATAGGGACGGGGGTATTCCCACGACTCCTGGAGTTGGACGGGGCGCACAGAGCTCTCGCAAGGAAGCCCAAGGCGAATGAACCGCCGAGGGCCATGGTGGTGAGATTTCACCGCTTCTCGGACAAGGAACTTGTCTTGCGGTGGGCAAAAAAAGAACGGAGCAGCAGGTGGGAGAATAGCGTGATACGCATCTACTCCAGGACCTGGGTGCGGAGCTGGCCAAGAGGCATGCTGAATTCAGCAAGGGCATGAAATTTGGGATGCTTCACCCAGCAAGGCTATGGGTCACGTACAAGGAACGGCATCACTATTTTGAGACGCCGGACGAGGCGTGGTCATTCGTCAAACAAGAAAAGCTGGACTCGAATTAAAGGACGGCTAAGCTTGGTGGAATGCGGCGGTGGGGCTGGGTAACACGGTACCGTTTCTAATATAAGATTGTATATAATGTTGGGTGCGTGTAAGGGCTGTGGTGGTGGCTGGAGGGTGCAGGGTTTTCGGCAAAGTTGATATTAGGAGGGGGGAGGGGGCCCTGTACTTAGTGCGAATTTTCGGGAAGTTGGAGCCTTGGTTCAACACGTGTCTCCTCACGGGGGAATGTTAGTGTCTTCTGTTTATTTTTTGTTTCGTATTACTATTTACTCACTGGGGCTGGAGAGGTAGTTTAATTGGTTTATTCATGTGGGGAGAAGGGTCCGGACAATGAGGCGACAGTCTGATCGGCGCCGGGGCGGGAGCTGCCAAGGTCAGCATGGGTCAGCTGACTCTCGGGAACGTAGTGAGGGGTGAGCAAGTGCCCAGCTGGTGCTTGGCAGGGTTTTTTGGGTCGTGGGGCTGTTGGGGGTGGGTGGGTGGGAGGGGAGGGAGCGATGCTGCTTTGCTGACAGAGGAGGTATCAATTTTGGGGTACCAATTGAGGGTTGGGGGCGGCAGCTCCCTGTGTGGGTGCTCGAGGAAGCGAAGGGCGCAGGCTCGAGGTTGGCCAAGAATGGGCGATGGCCAGTTGGCGGTGGTGGGGTTGGGGGGGGGGGGGGGGGGGGGGGGGGTTAGCCCCCCGTCCAAGCTGATCACGTGGAATGTGAGGGGTTTGAATGGGCCGGTCAAAAGAACACGCGTGTTCGCGCATCTAAAGGGGTTAAAGACAGATGTAGCAACGCTTCAGGAGACACATTTAAAGCTCGCAGATCATACGAGATTGAGAAATGGATGGGTAGGCCAGGTGTTCCATTCAGGGCTGGATTCGAAGGCCAGGGGGGTAGCAATTCTGATCTGTAAGGGTGTGGCATTCGAGGCTGGGAGAATTGTGGCAGATAAGGGGGGCAAGTATATGATGGTGAGTGAAAAGTGGGAGGGGTTCCGGGCTTTGTTTGTGAACATCTATGCTCTGAATTGGGATGATGTGGAATTTATGAGACGCATGCTAGGCAAAATCCTGGACTTAGAGTCACACAACCTGATCATGGGGGGAGACTTTAACACAGCCATTGACCCCGAGCTGGACCGGTCGAAGTCCAGGACAGGGAAGCGACCGGCAGTGGCTAAGGAACTGAAGGGTTTTATGGAGCAGATGGGGGGGCTGGATCCCTGGAGGTTCGCGTGGCCGAGAGCGAAGGAGTTATCTCTTTTTTCTCCCACGTTCACAAGGTTTATTCCCACATAGACTTCTTTGTTTTGAGCAGGGCGTTAATCCCAAAGGTGGCGGGGACAGAATACTCAGCAATCACAGTCACGGACCATGCCCCGCACTGGGTGGACCTGCGGCTTTGTGAGGAGAGAGGGCAGCGCCCACTCTGGAGACTGGATGTGGGGCTGCTGGCGGACGAAGAGGCTTGCGGGTGGATTAGCAGGAACATCCAGGATTACCTGGAAACAAACGATACGGGTGAGGTAGCAGCGGCAATGGTCTGGGAGGCTCTGATATCAGTTGTCAGAGGGGAACTCATCTCAATTCGATCCCATAGGGAAAAGAGAGAAAGAGTGGCGAGGGAGAGATTGGTGGAGGAGATACTCCGAGTGGACAGGAGATACGCGGAGGCCCCTGAGGCGGGGCTACTGAGGGAGCGGCGGAGTCTGCAGGCGGAGTTTGAACTGCTGACCACAGGGAAAGCGGTAGCACAGCTGAGGAAGGCAAGGGGAGCAGTCTATGAGTATGGGGAGAAAGCGAGTAGAATGCTGGCACACCAACTGTGAAAGGGGGAGGCAGCCAGGGAAATCGGGGGAGTAAAGAATAAGGAGGGTAACACGGTCTTGGATCCGGAGGGGTGAAGGGTGTCTTTAAGGAATTCTATGGTAAACTATGTGAGTCGGAGCCCCCCACGGGAGCGGAAGGGATGAGGCAATTTCTGGAACATTGAGGTTTCCAAAGGTGGAAGTGGACCTGGTGGAGGGGCTGGGGGCCCGATTGAATTGGAGGAGGTTGTCAAGGGTATAGAGGGCATGCAATCGGGTAAAACGCCAGGGCTGGACGGTGAATTCTATCAGAAATTTTCGGAAATATTGATCCCACTCCTGATGAGAACCTTCAATCATACAATTTACAATGCAGAAGGAGGCCATTCGGCCCATCGAGTCTGCACCGGCTCTTGGAAAGAGCACCCTACCCGAGGTCAAAACCTCCACCCTATCCCCATAACCCAGTAACCCCACCCAACACTAAGGGCAATTTATGATACTAAGGGCAATTTATCATGGCCAATCCACCTAACCTGCACATCTTTGGACTGTGGGAGTAAACCGGAGCACCCGGAGGAAACCCACGCACACACAGGGAGGATGTGCAGACTCCGCACAGACAGTGACCCAAGCCGGAATCGAACCTGGTACCATGGAGCTGTAAAGCAATTGTACTATCCACAATGCTACCGTGAGGCTAGAGAGAAAGGAACGCTCCCCCCAACAATGTCACAGGGTTTGATCTCACTCATTCTTAAACGAGGGAAGGACCCGTAACATTGCGTGTCATACAGGCCGATTTCGCTTTGAAACATGGATGCCAAATTGCGAACTAAGATTCTGGCCACAAGAATTGAGGATTGCGTCCCAGGGGTGATAGAGGAAGACCAGACTGGGTTTGTTAAAGGCAGACAACTCAATACCAATGTCCGGAGACTTTTGAATATTATTATGATGCCGTCAGTGGGAGGGGAGACGGAGGTGGTAACAGCGATGGACGCAGAGAAAGCCTATGACCGGGTGGAGTGGGGGTACCTGTGGGAAATGCTGGGGTGGTTTGGGTTTGGTGAGGGCTTTATTGGTTGGATGAAATTGCTGTACCAGGCGCCTGTACAAACCGGCTGAGGTCAGAGTACTTCGAGCTTCACCGGGGAACGAGGCAGGGGTGTCCCTGATCTGTTGGGTATGCTAAGTCTGCGAGGACTGCGTTTACCATAGCAGTTGTCATAATATACACCAGTATATCATGGTGCAGACACACACTGATGGACACACACAGGAACCAATCAGCATGTACAAACACCGCAGCCAATCACCAGTTAGAATACACACACTATAAAGGCAGAGGGCACCACGGTTCCCGCTCATTCTGGGTGCTGCCTCTCAGTGTAACAGGAACTCATCCAGCCCAGCACAGACTCACACCACGTGCTGAGAGAGTCAACTGGTTCGGAAAAGGCTTAGGTCTCTAGTTTAAGTTCGCATCATTTAGACCCACAGTCATCGTTTGTTAGTTAGTTAGAAGTAGTTAATAAAATTGAGTTGAACCTTCATCAGTGTTGGAAGTGTCTGTTCATCTCTCAAGCCTACACTAGCCAATACTTCATGATACCAGGAGTTGAGGGATGCTTGCACTTCTGAGACCTACCCTTCAGTGATCTGCCTTCCACCAGTCTCGCGCCATCCTACAGAATGGACTCCGTTCGCCCGCCGCTGCCTCTCCGCATTGCAGGGAATCTGGGCTTGAACTGGAAACTTTTCAAACAGCTGCCAGCTGTACCTCGAAGCCAGGGACCTGGAAGCTGCCTCGAATGCACGGAAGATTGCTCTCTTCCTCTTCACAGCCGGTGACCACGCTCTGCACATTTACAACTCGCTCACCTGCTATGAGGGGGAGAACAAATCGAAGTTCAAGACTATAATTCTGAAGTTCGACAACCACTGCGTGGTCGAGGTCAACGAGAGCTTCGAGAGATTCATGTTTCAGCAGCGAATTCAGGGTAAGGACGAGCCTTTCCAGTCCTTTATTACCCACCTTCGCGTCCTTGCGCAGTCCTGCAACTACGGGTCCACCTCTGACTCCATGCTCCGTGACCAGATTGTTTTTGGTGTTCAATCTGAGCCCCTGCGCCAGCAGCTACTAAAAGTAAAGCAGCTCACTCTCTCTATGGCCATTGAGACCTGTGTACTTCATGAACATGCCCCCACGTGCTACTCCTGCATCCAGGCTGCTGAAACGGCATGGCAAGCCTCTTACAAGGCAGAACAGGTCCAAATGATGAAATCGATTCAGGCTCTGGATCTGAACGATGGCGGCCATTTGGCGCGCTTTTCGCGGAGTTCCGCGCTTACACGCAGCAAGCTGACGTCACCGACCGCTTCGCGCAGGTGCACGCTACGCTGGATCGCCCGCGCATGCGCGGTGGCGTGACGGACGTCCCGACGCTCCGGCGTGCGGCAACTGCGGCTCCGCCCACTTAAAGCGAAGTCCCGACGCTGCCTGCAGTGTGGCAAACGAGGCCACTATGCTGCAATGTGCAGGTCTTCCATGCCTGCTGTTTTTCGAAGGTCCACCCAGCCCCACAGAGACGTCAGGGTTATCCAGCCTGCCATCAATGAACGTACTCCAGACCTTGATTCCGACTGTGCCTGCAATGACCCACAGGTCCCGTTCCAAATCGGCGTCGTTGCTACGAACAGGATGTTCCCCAAGCGTGGCACTGAACCCGTCCACGGCCACAGCGTCAGCCAGGATGATGAGTGGTGTGCCACACTTACGGTCAACTGGTCCCCTGTCAGGTTCCGCCTGGACACTGGCGCTTCTGCCAATCTCATCGCGTCATCTGATTTTCGCAAACTCTGTGTACAGCCTGCTGTCCTGCCATCCGCCTGTAAATTGGTGGACTACAATGGCAATGCCATCGCTGCTAGCGGCTCCTGCCGCCAGCGGCTCCTGCCGCCTTGAGGTGACACATCGTGCTCAGACAGTCATTCTCCCGTTTGAGATTATTGCTGCCTCAAAAGGGTGCTATGTCTTTTCGTCCGACGTCATTTCGTCCAACGACACTTCGTCCACGTCTTTTGGTCCAACGTCTTTTTGTCCGCACGTCTTTTGGTCCAACGTCAATTCGTCCAATTATCCAATTACAAATTAACTCCGTATAAACCATTTAATTGATAAAATGCAAGTACAATACAGCAAGTGAATTTAATTGCTAAAATGCAAGTAATTGATAAAATGCAAGTAAAATGCAAGTTGAAAAATGCAGTTTAAAAATTTAAAAATGCAGTTAAAAAATCTAAAAGTTTACTAATTACTTCAAATTCCCGAAATTACTTAAAATTGATGTAAATTGTAAGCAACATTCCTCAAGAAATCAATTTTTGTTGTAGAATCATATTCAACGACCAATCTTTTGAGGCGTTCAGTTATTTTCTTATATCGCGTACATGAAGTCGACTGATCTCCCCGAAGAATTTGAGTCTTTTTGCCTATTATGAACCCTTCCTCTTCCTTCAGAGTTTTGATTAACCTCCTGATATTCAAATGAGCTCCACCCGCCGAACGCTTTATCGCAGAATGAAACCCCTCAGCAGCATTATTTGTTCTCGGTAGATCTTGTAGAACACGCTGATTAACATTCCATACAGCTGTCGGGAATGTAGGTGTTTCTCTCCTTCGTCTGGCACCACGTCCTCTCACAATGCCTATGTAAGTCAAGTCGAAGTAAACGATGAATTCAGCAGGTATTTCTTCATCGTCTATCAAATCTTCATAAGCCTCTTCGACATCTTCAACGGGGAGGAAAGCTAATGCTGAAAAACATCGAATTTTAAGACAGAATTCAGAGTCTGTATTGTATTTTTCTTTGAGGCCTAAATCGGTAATTTTTCGAAACACAGATTGGCTCAAATGAAACAAACATGCCACGACAGATGAATTAAGGAATGATGAATTAATTGCCTTGTGAACTGCAACTTCGAAATCTGCCATGATATCAATCGGATCTGCATTAGGTTGCATAATTTTCATTTGGTCAAAGAATAATTCGTATGTCTGCTTTCTTTTATTCGGCAGTAATGCAAAGACCCATGGAAAACTGCTTCCTTTAACTTGCACATGAATGCAGAACAGTTGAAACCACTGTTGTGGCACAATCTTGAATGTCCCATCGCATGCCCAATGACGATATGATGCTAAATCCTGAAGAGCACTTTCTGATGCGAATACTAGTAAGTGCTGTTGATCCTCGGCGCCCGAATCGTATCTCAGAAACTGTTCGCCATTGTCAAGTCTACAATATTTGTCAGGTATTTCAAAACCGTATCTAGCCGCTGGATTAGCGGGAAATCCAGAATTTTTTTGTCGGCACCTTTGAATAGTCCTTGAGACGACGGGCAACCTAGGGAGTTGAGAGCAGGTATTTTCTGATAGCTGCGTAAACTTGGCCGCTAGTATGCTATGCGAACTTGCTGCTATGTTTTCCACTGCTTCATGCTTTATTTCTGCAACTGCTTTTCTAGCATTTAGCGAATCAACATCAGCTGGATGAAGGTGCTCATTAGAGAAATAAATAATTTTTGGCTCATTGTTTTCCGTTACCGTGTGAATCCGCACTGAACATAGCCTTCTTTTCTCACATCTCCAGTATTCTTTTCCTAGGTTTGGACTGCTCGAATGAAAATCGTAGATATAGTTATTTCCATCAGCTACTTTCCTTTTACTCTTCGTTGACAGAATGAACTTTGCCATTTCGGGATGGGCGAATTAAGAAAGAGAACGATAATATCTATCCTTTAACGAGGCTCGTTAAAGGAAAGAGAACGATAATAACTATCCTTTAACGAGGCTCGTTAAAGGAAAGAGACCGGTAATAAAAATCCTTTATTGCATAAAAAGTTAATGTGGGGAGTGCAGTGGAGTGCCACAAGTTACAAAAAGTCAAGTTACAAAAAGTCTTTGACAAAAAAAATTATTAGTAAACTTTTAGATTTTTTAACTGCATTTTTAGATTTTTAAATTGCATTTTTCAACTTGCATTTTACTTGCATTTTATCAATTACTTGCATTTTAGCAATTAAATTCACTTGCTGTATTGTACTTATACGGAGTTAATTTGTAATTGGATAATTGGACGAAGTGACGTTGGACCAAAAGACGGGCGGACAAAAAGACGTTGGACCAAAAGACGTGGACGAAGTGTCGTTGGACGAAGTGACGTCGGACGAAAAGATGCGACAGGTATGCCAGCTACTCCACTTAGTGCAGAGAGTACACTCTCTCTCTTCAAGCGATGTGTCTGCATCCTCTGACACAGACTTCAGGGCGCAACTCGACTCCACCATCCAGCAATACCATGATGTTTTTGAAGGCATGGGCACGCTCCCGTACACGTACAAAATCTTACTCAAGCCCGACGCCACGCCTGTCGTTCACGCACCTCGCAGAGTCCCAGCGCCCCTCAAGGACCACCTCAAGCAACAGCTCCAGGACCTCCAGGACCAAGGAGTCATCTCTAGGGTCACGGAACCCACAGACTGGGTAAGCTCCATGGTCTGTGTCAAGAAGCCGTCCGGCAAGCTGTGGATCTGTATTGACCCTAAAAATCTGAATCAGAATATCATGCGGGAGCACTACCCGATTCCGAAACGGGAGGAGCTCATGTCCGAGATGGCCCACGCCAAACTATTCTCAAAACTGGATGCCTCGAAGGGTTTCTGGCAGATCCAACTAGATGAGTCAAGCAGGAGGCTGTGTACGTTCAACACACCCTTCGGCAGGTTCTGCTACGACCGGATGCCATTCGGCATCATTTCTGCGTCCGAAGTTTTCCATCGGATCATGGGCAGATGATGGAGGGGATCGACAGCGTCCGGATCATGTTGACGACATTATTATCGGGGTATCAACCACCCCGCAAGAACACATTGCCCGTCTTAAGCACTTTTATAGGCACATCCCGAACACGGCCTCCGCCTCAATAGGGCCAAGTGCTCCTTCAGACAGTCGAGTAGCAAGTTTCTGGGGGATCACATCTCCCACCAGGGCGTGCGTCCGGACGAGGACAAGGTTGCAGCAATCACGTCCATGAAGACGCCCGAGGACAAGAAAGAGGTCCTCCGGTCCTGGGTATGGTGAATTTCCTCGGGAAGTTCATCCCGAATCTCGCCTCACACACCACGGCCCTCAGAGACCTGATTCGCAAAACCACAGATTTCCGATGGCTCCCCGCTCACGAGGGTGAATGGCAGGAGCTGAAGGCCAAGCTTTTCACGGTTCCAGTGTTGGCCTTTTTTGACCCGCCACCAAAGACCAAAATCTCTACTGATGCCAGTCAGTCGGGGATTGGTGCCGTGCTCCTGCAACGAGACGAGGCCTCGTCATGGGCCCCCGTTGCATATGCATCGCAGGCGATGACCCCCACAGAACAGCGCTATGTGCAAATCGAGAAAGTGTGTCTCGGCCTTCTGACTGGAGTCGTGAAGTTCCACAACTACGTCTCTGGACTTCCACAGTTCACGGTTGAAACCGACCACCGCCCTCTTGTAAATATTATCAAAAAGGACTTGAATGACATGACGCCTCGCCTCCAGCGTATCCTACTCAAGCTGCGCAGGTACGACTTTCAACTGGTCTATGCCCCTGGCAAGGACCTTGCCGTTGCCGATGCCCTCTCACGGTCGATCACAACTCCATGTGATCATGACGGCTTCATTTGCCAAATAGATGCTCATGTTCAGCTTGCAGCCTCCCATTTGTCAGCTTCGGATGCACGACTGATGCAAATTCGCCGCGAGACAGTGGCTGATCTACGTCTGCAGCGGGTGATGCGTCTAATGTCAGACAGGTGGCTCAAGGGCCAATGCCCACAATTTTCAACATCCGCGATGACCTGGCGGTTGTCGACAGGGTGCTCTTGAAATTGGATCGCATCGTCGTCCCACAAAGCATCCGCCAGCTAGTGTTGGAGCAACTGCATGAAGGCCACTTAGGAATCGAGAAGTGCCGCCGCAGGGCCAGAGAGGCCGTCTACTGGCCGGGCATCAATGATGACATCGCCAATGTGGTGCTCAACTGCTCTACCTGCCAGCGTTTTCAGCCCACCCAACCACGGGAGACCCTGATGCCCCATGAGCTCGTCACGTCGCCTTGGACCAAAGTGGGCATCGACTTGTTCAATGCATTGGGCAGGGACTACGTCATTATCATCGACTACGTCTCCAGTTACCCGGAGGTCATCAGGCTGCACGATCTCACATCCTCGGCTGTGATCAGGGCGTGTAAGGAGACATTTGCCCGACATGGCATTCCGCTGACGGTCATGTCAGACAGTGGCCCCTGTTTCACGAGCCAGGAATGGGCCGGCTTCGCCTGACACTACAACTTCAAGCACGTTACGTCCAGTCCCTATACCCCCCAATCCAATGGGAAGGCGGAAAAGGGGGTCCAAATCGTTAAGCAGCTCCTCAGCAAGGCCGCCGACGCCGGATCAGGTTTCCATGTTGCTCTGCTGGCTTATCGCTCCGCCCCTCTCTCCACTGGCCTGTCGCCTGCTCAGCTGCTAATGAGCCGCACCCTCAGAACAATGGTGCCATCAATTCTTGCTCCCAACCGCGATTATGTCCCCGTGCTCCACCGCGTGCACATGTCTCAACTGCAGCAGGAAACTTCCTACGACTCATGGGCTGCTGACCTTCCCGAAGTCCATCCACGTGACAAAGTTCGCATCCACCTCCCGGATGGTGGCTGGTCTGCGCCTGCTGTCGTTCTAAGGCAGGTGGCCCCCCGCTCCTTCCTGGTCCGCTTACCGGATGGATCCATTCGGCGCCGCAACAGGCGTGCTCTTCGCCTGGTTCCAGGGTCGTCACGGGATCCTCCGACCAGCTCTTCTACTGATCCCGCCGTGGACTGTGTGGCGCTTCCGGTCGCTCTGCCTGCCCCTGACAGTGCTGCAGCCCTCCCGGCTCCTGATGCGTCAGTCATTGCCCCACCCTTGAGGTGGTCAACCAGAGTTTGTCGCCCACTTCAGAGACTGAACTTATGAACTCTGTACACATGTGGACTTTCTGAAAAAAAAAATTTTCTATATCCTTCATTGTTGCCTTCGTTCTCCAGTGATTTGTAAATAGATTCGTTGGTTGTTCCAGTTCACGGTAGTCATCAGCACCAGGCACCTTCCTCTGTAAATAGTCTTGTTCCCTGTATATAGCTTTGTACATATGTCTTTGCACCTCACACGTAGCTAGGTACATTCTCCACACACCCACACTATTTATTATCACATGCCTATATCAACATTTTTTATAAAAGGGGGGATGTCATAATATACACCAGTATATCATGGTGCAGACACACACTGATGGACACACACAGGAACCAATCAGCATGTACAAACACCGCAGCCAATCACCAGTTAGAATACACACACTATAAAGGCAGAGGGCACCACGGTTCCCACTCATTCTGGGTGCTGCCTCTCAGTGTAACAGGAACTCATCCAGCCCACCACAGACTCACACCATGTGCTGAGAGAATCAACTGGTTCGGACAAGGCTTAGGTTTCTAGTTTAAGTTAGCATAATTTAGACCCACAATCATTGTGTATTAGATAGTTAGAAGTTAGTTAATAAAATTGAATTGAACCTTCATCAGTGTTGGAAGTGTCTGTTCATCTCTCAAGCCTACACTAGCCAACACTTCAGCAGTGAGAAAGACGGGCTTCCAACACTTGGAGATATGCAACTCTATTTTATTGGACTCTTAACTATTAGACATACTTTAAATGTGGGTTGACACTGTGCTGAGTTGACTGGAGACCTGAGGCTAACCTGACCAGACTATCTTACTACAACATGGTGGATGTTCTAGTTGTTGCTCACAGGCTCTGACTGTCCCAGAGGCTGCATCCCAAGAGAACGGGAAAACTAGTGCCCTCTGGCTTTATAGTGGCCGTATCCTGTCTGGTGATTGGCTGCTGTGTTCTGTGTGTTCATTGGTCATCCTGTGTGGCAATCAATGTCTGTATGTGCACCATCATCTACTTGTATGTATATTATGACATCTCCTCCCTTTTAAAAAATGTGTATGTGTCAACAAATA
Source organism: Scyliorhinus canicula (assembly GCF_902713615.1). Classification (NCBI taxonomy): domain Eukaryota; kingdom Metazoa; phylum Chordata; class Chondrichthyes; order Carcharhiniformes; family Scyliorhinidae; genus Scyliorhinus; species Scyliorhinus canicula. The sequence continues at coordinate 48,526,620 of NC_052163.1, forward strand.
GTCAGTGTGTGTTTGAGCCTGACTATGTACAAAGTATGAGCGTATTTACATGAGTAGGAGCCTGACTATATACAAAATACGTGAACGTATTTTCATGGGAAGGTGTCTAGTGCAGATAGAGTGCATACAACAAATTAGGAAGAGCAGTATGTACAGACGTGTAAACGAAGCACAAGGCAATGAAACATTCAGTCTATAAATTCAGTCTCTGTGGCGGGCGACGAATTCTGGTTGACCGCCTCAAGGGAGGGTCAGGGGCCGCCTTCACCGTAATGGGCGGAGCTGCCTCCAATGTAGAGGGTGGCAAAAGAAGCGGCAGATCGGTGACCTCTTGGAAGGGTGTGTCCTGAGGAATCAGCAGGCGAGGCGGGACATCACGTTCAGGTGGCAAGCGTGGAAGCAGCCGCAGTGTCCGCCTATTACGCCGAAGAAAAGAGCCATCATGCACGCGAACAAGAAATGATCTGGGGGCCACTTGCTTGACCACCACAGCTGTGGCGACCAGCCACCGTCAGGTAGCTGAACATGAACTCGGTCAGCAGGGACCAGTGCAGGGAGATCTGTGACGTGGGCGTCATACGCCGACTTGCATTGGGCCCGAGACAGTTGCATCCTCTGTAGGACCGGAAAATTGTCACGTTCCGGGATATTGATTGCTGGCACCATCGTCCGGAGTGTGCGGTTCATTAGCAGCTGTGCTGGGGACAGGCCAGCGGACAAAGGAGTTGCCCTGTAGGCTAACAGCGCCAGGTTAAAATCGGACCCCGAATCAGCCGCTTCACACAACAGTCATTTGACAATGTGTACCCCCTTTTCAGCCTTCCCATTTGACTAGGGGTAGTGGGGGCTCGAAGTGACGTGCGCGAAATTGTACCGTCGGGCAAAATCCGTCCACTCCTGACTGAAGAAGCACCGGCCATTATCAGTCATGACCGTAAGTGGAATGCCATGACGGGCAAAGGTCTCTTTGTACGCCCTGATGACTGTTGCTGATGTGCGGTCATGCAGTCTGACCACCTCGGGTAGTTAGAAAATAATCCACGATGAGGATGTAGTCCCGGGCTTTTGCATGAAAGAGATCAATGCCAACCTTGGTCCATGGGGACGACACCAGATCATGTAGCTGCAAAGTCTCTTTCGGCTGAGCCGGCTGGAACCGTTGGCACATTGGGCAATTGAGGACAGTGTTGGCGATGTCCTGATTGGTGCCAGGCCAGTATACTGCCCCTCGGGCTCGCCGGCAACACTTTTCCACCCCAAGGTGACCCTCGTCGAGTTGTCCGAGGACGAGCTCTCGCATACTCTGTGGTATTACTATCCTGTTTAGTTTCATCAGTATGCCATCGACCACTGCCAGATCGTCTTTTATATTGTAGAACTGTGGGCACTGGCCCTTTTGCCAACCATCTGTGAGATGGCGCATGACCGTTGGAGTAGAGGATCCTTGGCCGTTTCATGACGAATCTGTACGACCCTTTGTCAGTGGCCGGAAAGTTGGATGCGCAGAAATCAACATGGGCGTCGATCTGGCAGACAAAGTCCGACTGCTCGCATGGCATGGTGATGGAGCGAGAGAGTACATTGGCCACAATGAGCTCCTTGCCTGGGGTGTAGACCAGGTCAAAATCATAGCGTCGGAGTTTGAGGAGGATATGTTGTAGGGGTGGCGTCATATCGTTCAGGTCCTTCTGTATGATGTGAACCAGTGGCCTGTGGTCCGTTTCGACCGTAAACCTGGGGAGTCCATACACGTAGTCATGGAATTTGTCAATCCCCGTGAGGAGGCCCAGGCACTCTTTCTCGAGTTGAGTATAGCGCTGCTCAGTAGTGTCACGGCTCTAGATGCATATGCGACTGGGGCCCAGGAGGAGGATTCGTCACGCAGGAGGAGTACTGCCCCCATGCCAGATGGCTCGCATCAGTGGAGTTCTTTGTCTCCTTGGCAGGGTTGAAAAACGCCAGTACCGGGGCCTTGGTGAGTTTTGCCCTGAGCTCACGCCACTCTCGCTCATGAGCGGGGAGCCACTGGAAGTCGGTGGTTTTCTTTACAAGATCGCGGAGAGCTGTGATGTGAGATGCAAGGTTGGGGATAAACTTCCCAAGGAAGTTGACCATCCCCAGGAAGCGGAGGACCACCTTCTTTCCTCTGGTGTCTTCATAGCATTGATCGCCGCCACCTTATCTGCATCTGGCTGCACACCGAACTGCGAAATATGGTCGCCAATGAACTTTATTTCTGCTTGACCGAACGAGCATTTGGCTCTGTTGAGTCGGAGGCCATGCTCGTGGATCCACTGGAACACTCGCTTGAGGCGATCGATGTGTTCCTGCGGAGTCGTGGACCAGACAATGATGTCATCGACGTACACTCGCACCCCCTCGATGCCCTCCATCATTTGCTCCATTATGCAGTGGAACACCTCCGAGGCGAAGATAATGCCAAAGGGCATCCGGTTGTAACAATACCAGCCAAACTGGGTGTTAAATGTGCAGAGCTTTTGACTGGATGCGTCTAGCTGTATTTGCCAAAACCCCTTGGAGGCATCTAGCTTCGTGAAAAACTTGGCGTGAGCCATTTCGCTGGTGAGCTCTTCGCGCTTAGGGATAGGGTAGTGTTCCCTCATGATGTTACGGTTCAAATCCTGGGGTCGATACAAATGCGCAGTTCCCCTGACGGTTTTTTGACACAAACCATGGAGCTAACCCAGCCCGTGGGTTCTGTGACCTTAGAAATGACGCCCTGGTCCTGGAGGTCTTGCAGCTGCTGCTTGAGGTGGTCCTTAAAGGGGTGCCGACACCCGACAGGGTGCATGAACCACAGGTGTGGCATTCGGTTTCAGAAGAATCTTGTATGTGTAGGGGAGAGTGCCCATACCCTCGAAGACGCTGTGGTATCGTGCTATGATGTCATTTAATTGTATTTGGAAGTTGGCATCTGGCGAGGCTGATGCCTCAGCAGCAACATGGAGTGAACCCGCTGCACAAGATTCAGGATTTTGCAGGCCTGAGCACCGAGCAAGGAAGCTTTTTTGGACCCTACAATTTCTAAATGCAGGGTGGGTCTTAAAGAACAATGCAATACCACAAGCTGGCATGAGCCACTGGCAGCAATGGCATTGCCATTGTAGGCGAGAAGCTGGCAGGCCGATGGAAGAATGTTCGGCTTGACGTGGATGGTATCCAGGTCAGACTGCGAAATGAGGTTGGCTGAAGCGCCGGTGTCCAGCCTGAAGCCTATGCGAGATTTATTGACCGTAAGGGTGGCACACCACTCGTTGTCCGGATCAATGCTCATCACTGGGAGGGGTTTAGCCTTTTTTGCGGAGAGCATCGTATGCTTGGTGATGATGCCCACCCGGAATGGGGATGTGAGATCCTTAGTGTAGGGATCTGGAACCATGTCGGAGTTGGAGTCTACAACGGGTTGCTGCACTGACCGGACGTTCCTGCGCTGCGGCTGGGATCACTGTGTGTTGGGCAGATCTGCACAGGGCTGCATAGTGGCCAAGCTTGCCACATTGGAGACAGCGTCGAGATTTCGCGGGACATTGCCGCTTTAAGTGGGAGGAGCCACAGTTGTTGCACGTCATGGCGCCGACGCCAGGACACTTTGTGCGCCACCGCACGTGCGCGGTGCAATTGAACGATGTGCGCACCTGCGCAGTTCAGTCCTCGGCCTCGCCGTCCCCTCGGTCGTTGCGCGCATGCGCAAGGGTCCGGAAAGCGCGCAAAATGGCTGCCCTCATTCAGACTTAGGCCCTGGAGCTGTTTTATGGCCTGCACACGCTCCGCATCGTGGGTGCCTTGCCGCGCCGTCTCTGCTGCCTTGATATGGGAGTACCGGTTAGTAGCAGGTCTCGATGGCAATGGCGAGGGTGAGCTGCTTCACTTTAAGGAACTGCTGGCGAAGGGCGTCGGAGTGGACCCCGAAAACGATATGGTCGCGGATCATGGAGTCGGAAGTGGAGCCATAGTTACAGGATTGCACGAGGATACGGAGATGGGTTAAAAAGGACTGAAAAGGTTCATCCTTACCCTGAAGCCTCTGCTGGAACACATAGCGTTCAAAGCTCTCCTTGACTTCGATGTCACAGTGGCTGTCGAACTTCAGCAGGACTGTTTTGAACTTGGTCTTGTCCTCACCTTCAGCAAAGGTGAGGGAGTTAAAAATATGGATAGCGTGGTCCCCGGCTGTAGCGAGGAAGAGAGCAATATTTCTGGCATCCGATGCGGCTTTGAGGTGGGTGGCTTCAAGATATAGCTGGAACGTCTGCTTGAAAATCCTCCAGTTGGCACCGAGGTTGCCGGTGATGCGGAGCGGCGGGGGAGGGCGGACGCTGTCCATGTTACCGGATGGCTAATCGTTGGTCAAAGGCAGACTATCTCAAGGTAGGTCCGTCAAACTCTAACATCACTCACTGGTACCATGATGTGTTTGGTAAGCTGGGTCTGCGAGGACTACGTTTACCATAGCTGTGAGAGAGACAGGCTTCCAACACTTGGAGAAATGCAACTCTATTTTATTGAACTCTTAACTATTAAACATACTTAAACTGTGGGTTGACACTATGCTGACTTGGCTGGAGACCTGAGGCTAACCTGACCAGACTATCTTACTACCACATGGTGTATGTTCTAGTTGCTGCTCACAGGCTCTGACTGTCTCAGAGACTGGATCCCAAGAGAGCTGGAAAACTAGTGCCCTGTGGCTTTATAGTGGCCGTGTCCTGTCTGGTGATTGGCTGCTGTGTTCTGTGTGTTCATTGGTCATCCTGTGTGTCAATCAATGTCTGTCTGTGCTCCATCACTGGGGCTGTTTAGCACAGGGCTAAATCGCTGGCTTTGAAAGCAGACCAAGCAGGCCAGCAGCACGGTTCGATTCCCGTAACAGCCTCCCCGAACAGGCGCCGGAATGTGGCGACTAGGGGCTTTTCACAGTAACTTCATTGAAGCCTACTCGTGACAATAAGCGATTTTCATTTCATTCATTTCATCATATACTTGTGTGTATATTATGACAGTCCCCTCTCCCAGTTACTATTTGCCCTGGCTATAGAACCACTAGCTATGGCACTGAGAGCCTCAAGGAACTGGTGGGGACTGGTTTGGGGGCGGGGGGGGAGTGGAACATCGGGTCTCGCTATAAGTGGATAATTTGCTCCTGTACATTTCGGACCCTGTGGAGGGGATTGGGGGGGGGGGGGGTTCTGCGGATCCTGAGGGATTTTGGTAATTTTTGAGGGTCCAAACATGGGAAAGAGCGAGTTGTTTGTGATCCAGGCCAAGGGGCAGGAGGAGAGACTGAAAGAGTTGCCGCTCAGGATGGTAGAGAAAAGTTTTCGTTACCTGTGTATACAGGTGGCCAGGAAATGGGATGCCCTGCACAGGCTCAACCTGACCCGGTTGGTGGAGCAAATGGAAGGGGACTTTAAAAGGTGGGACATGCTCTCGCTGTCACTGGCGGGGCGGTGAGGGGGGCGGGGGGGGGGGGGGGGGGGCGGGGGCGTGAGAGCAGCTGGAGGCGGCATCATATAAAGGTACTAGTCTGGGAGCTTTGCTAACGGCCCCTTTGCCGTTCTCGCTGACCTGTTACTCCACAAGTCCGGTGTGGTGGCAACACTGCGGCCTTTGCCTCGCTAATAGCCCGCAGACAGATTTTATTAATGTGGAGGGACTCGAAGCCCCCGAGTGTAGAAACTTGGGTTACCGACATGGCTGGGTTTCTCAGCCTAGAGAAAATAGAGTTTGCTTAAGAGGGTCTACGCTAGGGTTCTCTCGGAGGTGGCAGCCGTTCGTCGACTTTCTCGGAGAAAATTAAAATGTCAGCAGCAGCAGCAATCCGTTGGGGGAATCGCGGGGTGAGTGCTTCATTGGGGTGGTGTGGGAAGACTGGGTCGCGTGGGATAATGTCTATTTAATTGTTATTGTATATTCTCTTTTTGCACCATGTTTGTCTGGTAGTCGGTATTAGGGGTATTACGGTACCTAGGTTGGAGGTACCGGATGCTGTAAGACTATTGGTGTTGGAGGTACCTGATACTGTAAGACCATTGGTGAAGCCTGCCTGCTGGTTCTGCCCAGTAAGGCGGAGTATAAGAGTCTGTGTCTCCCTAGCTGCTGCATTCTGTACCTGCGCTGCTGGGGGAAACATCTAGTCCAATAAAGCCTTCAATTGTCATCCAATCTCGCTTTTGAGAATTATTGATCATGCATGAATTTATTGGACTAGATTTGAAGAATGGAGCTCCGCATCAAGCTGGAGTGTCTGCAACCTAGCCCCCACGCGGCAAATTCAGTGGCGACCTTCAAACACTGGCTGGCGTGATTCAATGGCTACCTCAGGACGGCCACAACTACACCCATGGAGGATCAGAAACTGCAAGTTCTCCACTCAAGGGTGAGCCCAGAAATCTACACGCTCATCGAGGATGCGGACGATTTCGAGGCAGCGATGGCCCTGTTGAAAGGACGCTACATCCGCCCAGTAAATCAGGTTTACGCCCGACATCTGCTAGCGACCAGACGACAAATCCCGGGGGAATCACTAGACGAATTCTACTGTGCACTTCTGATACTAGGTAGGAACTGTGACTGTCCGCAAGTTTCAGCCAACGAACACACCGAACTTTTAATCCGGGACGCATTAGTTGCAGGTATGCTGTCCTCCCAAATCCGTCAGCGGCTGCTATAAAAAGAGACACAAGGCCTCAGGAAGGCATGGGCTCTCGCTAGCTCCCTAGATGTGGCCTCCCGCAACGCCCAAGCATATTTCCCCGACCGCGCGCAGCCCCTTGTGCAGCGTGAAACACACCCGCGGCCGACCCCAATGCATCCCCCATCCCCCCACAAGCTTGTGCCGCGCGGCTGCCAGGCAATCCCGGGGGGCCCCGCTGTTATTTTTGCGGGCAAGCCAAGCACCCCCGGCAATGCTGCTCGGCCCGCTCCGCCATTGCTGTGGCAAAAAGGGGCATTTCGTGGCGGTATGCCAGGCCCGGGCGGTCGCCGCTGTCTCCGGGGTCGAACCGGGACCGCCTCCACAACTCCCATCGCAGGCCATGTGCGGCCCGTGGGCGCCACCATCTTCGATCCCGTGAGCCACGTGCAGCCCTGAGAGTCTGGGGTCAGTGGAGGAGACATGTGGGAGCAGAGGGGGCATCGATATGGTCCCCAATCTGCGATAATCACCGGTTTGCCCCGGGGAGGATGGACGAGCGGTTCCAAATTTGGCAGAGAATGAGGATTGAGAAGATGGGGGGCTTGTTTGTAGAAAGAAGCATCCTGAGTATGAGGGGGCTGGAGGAGATGTTTGCATTGGCGGGGGGAAATGAATGTCGATATCTGCAGGTGCGGGACTTTCTGCGGAAGCAGGTACCAACCTTCCCACTCCTGGGGGATTCAGGATAGGGTGGTTTCTAGAGGATGGATAGGAGAGGGGAGCGTCTCTGACACATATAAAGGGCTTATGGGATCGGATGAGATGCAGACCGAGGAGCTGAAGTCAAAGTGGGAGGAAGAGCCCGGGGTGGGGGGGGTGGGGGTGGGGGGGGGGGGGGGGGGGGATAGAGGAGGGCCTTTGGGCAGACACGTTGAGTAGGGTCAACGCGACCGCCACATGTGCCAGGCTCAGCCTGATCCAATTTAAGGTCGTTCACTGGGCTCACATGACAGTGGCCCAGTTGAGCAGATTCTTTGGGGTGGAGGACAGGTGTGCGAAGTGTGCGGGAGGGGTCAGCAAACCATGTCCACATGTTCTGGACATGTCCAAAGCTGAGGGGATTTTGGCAGCAATTTGCTGACGTCATGTCCAAGGTATTAAATACAAGGGTGGCAATGAGTCCAGAGGTGGTGCAGGATCCAGGAATCCAGGAGGAGAAAGAGGCAGATGTTCTGGCCTTGGCTTCCCTGGTAGCTTGGAGGCAGATATTACGAGCATGGAGAGACTCAAAGCCCCCAAAGTCGGAGACCTGGCTTTCGGACATGGCTGGCTTCCTCCCTGGAGAAAATCAAATTCGCCATGAGAGGGTCATTGTTAGGGTTCGCCCGGAGGTGGCAACCATTCATCGACGTCTTCGCAGAGAATTAATCGTTAGCAGAAGGGGGGGGGGTTAGGCTAGTGTAGTTTAGGGGGGTAAGTAATGGTGGGACCTGTGGGAGAGGAGGCGGTATTTACACTATGTTAATATTTTCCTTGTTATATACATTGTTGATTTTGTTGCTGTTACAATGCCAAAGAAATACCTCAATAAAATGTTTATTAAATAAAAAGCATTGACTAAAGTAGCATTTGAAGAGGTGAGTGAGAGATATCGTATATGATGAGCTTTTCTTTTTTTAATATAAATTTAGATTACCCAATTATTTTTTTCCAATTAAGGGGCAATTTAGCGTGGCCAATCCACCTATCTGCACATTTTTGGGTTGTGGGGGCGAAACCCACGCAGACACAGGGAGAATGTGCAAACTCCACACGGACAGTGACCCAGAGGCGGGATCGAACCTGGGACCTCAGCGCCGTGAGGCAGTTGTGCTAACCACTAGGCCACCGTGCTGCCCATGATGAGCTTTTCTTACCCAAAATCTCCATGTTAGTCTGAATCACATCTATGACTTCATTAGCACAGGTAACAATTTTTGTTAAAGCGATACAGAATGCTGATTTTAAACAATTTGTGACAGTCAGACAGGCAAGTTTAGTTCACAGAAAGCTTTGTTTATTAGCTTCTGCACAATAAGAGAGGGTGGTCAGAAGATTATACCTATGAGGAATCACAGTTTTAGGAATTAGAATTGAAAATCAGGGAAACTTCTAATGTATCAGTTAAAATCCCAGACCGATTATGTATATGAGTAGATGGATTAGTGTGTTGTTCGAGGCCATTTAGGATAGCAAAGAAATCAGCATTAGGTACCTGTCTGAATGGTTAAAGAGGAAAAAAGATTTTAGGTCAACAAGCAATGTTGGTCACTCCAATACACGCAGACGCTTCAGCTGCCCCTACCTCTCTTGCCAACCTTCCCATCTATTGCACCTGCTGGTGGGTACAATCTGCCAATCTTCTTCCCATCCTGCTCACCAACCCATCTCTGTACTCTCCGATTCTGCATCGAATCCCAAAGAAATGCTCCGCTGTGTAGGATGTTCTCAGCAAATTCAGCAGCCTCGGCGGCAGGGGAGTCAGCAATGCAACATTGCTTCTCTTTCAATAACACCATCCCATGGCTTGCCACAATAAAAGCATTATGATTGCTTCCTGGACATTAGCCACTGATGTGCATCATAATCGTTTTGTGCCATATTCTCCCCGTGTCTGCGTGGGTCTCACCCCCACAATCCAAAGATGTGCAGGGTAGGTTGATTGGCCATGCTAAATTGAGGCCAGATATCAGCTAAGCAATCTTGTGAGTGCAAACTCTGTTCAAGAAGGCCATAGTATTGATTTCTACAACAAAACTGATGCCAATTATTGCAGAAGCAAAATACTGCAGATACTGGAAATCTGAAATAAAAATTGAATGCTGGAAATATTCAGCAGATCTGTTAGAGAATCAACTCATATTTCCTGTTGTTGACCCTCATAGGAAAAGCATTTCAGTATATTCTATCTCTATTTGGGTACCATTCATTACCTTGCAATCAAAGGAATACCGTCACTTTATGAAGTTATAACTCCTGCTCCAAATCACTCTTCAAAAGTTGGTCAGCCCGGAATTGATAGACTATCAGACATAGGAGCAGAATTAGGCCATTCAGCCCATTGGATCTGCTCTGCCATTCAATCATGGCTGATAGGTTTCTCATCCCTATTCTCCTGCCTTCTTCCCATAACTCCTGATTCCCTTACTGATCAAGAACCTGTCGATCTCTGTCTTAAAGACACTCAGTGATTTGGCCTCCACTGCTTTCTGTGGTAAAACGTTCCACAGATTCACCACCCTCTGACTGAAGAAATTCCACTTCATCTCTGTTTTAAAGGATCACTCCTTCAGCCTTAGGCTGTGCCCTCGGGTTTTAGTTTTTCCTAGAGTGGAAACATCTCTCAGTATCCTGTAAGTTTCAATAAGATCCCCTCATCCTTCTGAGCTCCAATGAATACAGACACAGAGTCCTCAACCATTCCTCATATGACAAACTCTTCATTCCAGGGATCATTCTTGTGAACCCCCTCCGGACCCTTTCCAAGGCCAGCACATCCTTCCTTAGATATGGGGCTCACAAGGGCTCACAATACTCCAAATGGGGTCTTACCAGAGCCTTATACAGTCTGAGAAGTGCATCCCAGATCTTGTATTCTAGCCTTCTCGCCATAAATGCAAACATTGCATTTGTCTTCCTCATTACTGATTGAACCTGCACGTTAACCTTAAGAGAATCTTAAACCAGGACTCCTAAGTCCCTTTGTTCTTCTGATTTCCTGAGCCTTTTCCCATTTAGAAAATACTGTATGCCTCCATTCTTCATCCCAACGTGCATTACCTCAAAACTTCCCACATTGTAATTTCATCTGCCACTTCTTTGCCCACTCTCCTAGCCTGTCCAAGTCCTTCTGCAGCCCCCTCTGCTTCCTCAATACTACCTGTCCCTCTGCATATCTTTGTGTCATCTGCAAACTTAGCAACAGTGCCTTCAGTTCCTTGTTCCAGATCATGAATGTATATTGTGAAAAGTTGTGGTGCCATCACCAACCCCTGAGGCACACCACTATTCACCAGCTGCCATTCTGAAAAAGACCCCTTTATCCCCACTCCCTGCCTTCTTCCAGTCAGCCAATCCTCTATCCATGCCAGGATCTAACCCTGACCACCATGGCTCTTAACTTATTTAACAGCCTCCACGGCACCTTGTCAAATGATTTCTAGAAATCTAAATAAATCACATTCACTGGTTCTACTTTATCTAACTTCCTCATTACCTCCTCAAAGAACTCTAACAGATTTGTCAGACATGACCTCCCCTTGATGAAGCCCTGCTGACTCAGTCCTATTTTACCATGCACTTCTAAGTACTCCACAATCTCATCTTTAATAATGGACACTCAAATCTTAACAATGGCCGAAGTCAGGCCAACCTGCCTATGATTTCCAGTCTTCTGCCTCCCTCCCTTCTTAAACAGGGGTGTTACAGTAGCCATTTTCCAGTCTTCTGGGACCCTCCCTGCCTCCAGTGATTCCTGAAAGATCACCACAAAGGCCTCCGCAATCTGCTCAGCTATCTCCTTTAGAACCCTGGGGTGTAGTCCATCTGGTCCAGCTGATTTATTCACCTTCAGGTCTTTCAATTTCCCTAGAACCGGCTTCGTAGTGATGGCATTACAGTCACCTCTGCCACCTGATTCTCTTGAGGTTCTGCTATTCCACTGATGTCTTCCACCGTGAAGACTGATGCAAAGTAACTATTCAGTTCCTCTGCCATTTGTTTCCCATTACTATTTCCCTAGCCTCATTTTCCAGAGGTCCAATGTGTATTCTTGCCTCTCTCCTACCTTTTATATATTGAAATAAAATCTTGCTATCTTCTTTTATATTATTGGGCCTGGTTTAGCACAGGGCTAAATCGCTGGCTTTGAAAGCAGACCAAGGCAGGCCAGCAGCACGCTTCAATTCCCGTACCAGCATCCCTGAACAGGCGCCGGAATGTGGTGACTAGGGGCTTTCCACAGTAACTTCATTTGAAGCCTACTTGTGACAATAAGCGATTTTCATCTCCTCCCCCCTTTTTGCTTTTTTAGTTGCCCTCTGCTCGATTTTCAAGGCTTCCCAATCTTCTGGCTTCCCACTAATCCTTGTCACCTTGAATGCTTTTTCTTTTGCTTTTATGCTATCCTTGACTTCCCTCGTCAGCTATAGATGTGTTGTCCTCCCCTTAGCGTGTTTCCTCCTCCTTAGGATGAATTTCTGTTATGCCTCTCGAATAACCCCCAAAACACCTGTCATTCCTGTCTTCCCTGCTAGGCTCCCCTTCCAATCAACTCCGGCCAGCTCTTCCCTCATGTCTTTGTAGTTATCTTTACTTAATGGTAATACCGTTACATCTGATTCCAGCTTCTCCCCCTCAAATTGCAGGCTCAATTCTATCATATTGTGGTCAGAAAGCATCCTATCTGGCTGCATCACAGCCTGGTATGGCAACTGTTCAGCCCAAGACCGCAAGAAACTTCAGAGAGTCATGAACACAACCTAGTCCATCACACAAACCTGCTTCCCATCCATTGACTCCATCTACCCCTCCCGCTGCCTGGGGAAAACGGGCAGCATAATCAAGGACCACTCACACCCGGCTGATTCACTGTTCCAACTTCTTCCATCGGGCAGGAGATACAAAAGTCCTCTTATGGACTGACCTGATTAACACTACGCCCCTGTATGCTCCACCCAATGCCGGTGTTTATGTAGTTACATTGTGTACCTTGTGTTGCCCTGTTATGTATTTTCTTTTATTTTGTTTTACTTTCATGAACTTAATGATCTGTTGAGCTGCTCGCAGAAAAATACTTTTCAAGGTACCTCTGTACACGTGACAATAAACCAATCCAAATCCAAATCCAATCCGCTGTCCCCTAAGGGTTCCTTCATCTTAAATTCCCTAATCAAGTTTGCTCCTCATTAACCATCACCAAATCCAGAATTGCCTGTTCCCTAGTGGGCTCTGCCACAAGCTGCTCCAAAAAAAAACTTCCACAAGTTCCTTTTCCTGGGATCCACTACCAACTTGATTTTCCCAGTCCACCTGCATATTGAAGTCCCCCATGATTATTGTAATATTGCCTTTCGTATATGCCTTTTCTATCTCCTGATTTATTTTCTGCTCCACATCCTAACTATTGCTAGTAGGAGTAGCTCCACATACTGACTACTGTACATAACTTCCCTTCAGGGACATTTTTCTTTTGCGATTTCTCAACTCTAACCACACAGATTCTGTGCCTTCTGGTCCTGTAGCACTTCTTGCTATTGATTTAATTTCATTCCTTACTAATAATGCAATCCCGCCCTCGCTGCCCATATGTCTGTCCTGTCGATAGGACACATATCCTTGGATATGAATCATGAGGGGTCAGGTGCCTAATTTTTCAGACCTCATGCTCACCGCTCAATTCAGCAAGAGAGCTTGGAAAATCAGGATTAATGGGATTATCCAAAAAATTCCAAGTTATTTGCTCAGGTTGTGCATCATCGGCATTCATTGAAGTTTATGTTGCGAAGCCACGGTTGTTGAAAAGCACCCAAACTCTTGTTCCTCTGTTAAAAGTTAACAGTAAAAGTTAAAAGTTTGAAAAGAAAAACAATTGTAGGACAAGAGGGCACGTAACATCTTTCAGCATTTTCCAGTCGGATCATTCCACAAATTTTCCACCGTGGATTAACTCAGACGGATAAATGCCAGTCCAAACTGACCCAGATTACCATTGTCTCCTTACTGACTTTCCTGCAGAATTTAGAATTGATTTAGCTGCTGTTTTGAGTTACTATAAACAATCATAGCCCTGTTAATTTCATAGAATTTACAGTACAGAAGGAGGCCATTCGGCCCATTGAGTCTGTGCCGGCTCCTGGAAAGAGCACCCTACCCAAGGTTAACACCTCCACCCTATCCCCATAACCCAGTAACCCCACTCAACACTAAGGGCAATTTTGGACACTAAGGGCAATTTATCATGGCCAATCCACCTGACCTGCACATCTTTGGACTGTGGGAGGAAACCGGAGCACCTGAAGGAAACCCACGCACACACAGGGAGGATGTGCAGACTCCACACAGACAGTGACCCAAGCCAGAATCGAACCTGGGACCCTGGAGCTGTGAAGCGATTGTGCTATCCACAATGCTACCGTGCTGTACCGTGCTGTTAATTGAGGCTAGTGCATACCATCCGCAGCAGAAAGTTTCAGTTTCTTAACCTCTGGGAACATCATCAATGGACAACGAGATTGATGACTGTGGAAATGTGTTTGACTATACAGTTACCAATGTCAGTAGGATTGCCTTGGCACCTGACACTTTAGCTGCCTGTTGTACCATCAATTCACTGCAAGACGATGAGAACGAGTGAACAGAGGCTTTATTAACCGAGAACTTGCCTGCCTGTGCGTTCAGTAACAATGAGTGCCATCCACAGGTGGCCATGTTTATATACAGCCCCGGGACAGGGGGGGGAGCAAGAAGCGGAGCCCACCGGGGCTCCTGTACAATACATGGCAGTAGATCGTATAACTATTTCCTTGTCATAGGCCACAGTACTATACAGACAGTGTAGATCGTATTACCATTTCCTGGCCATAGGCCACAGTATACTATGTGAATACATTCACCACATTCACCCCCTGTTTATAAAAATGAAGTCCGGCGGGGGTGAAGTGGGGTCATCATATATTCAGTCTGTCTGGAGGCCAGATTGTTCTTTTGGACCTCCTCAGCTCTGGCAGTGTGGCGGGTGCAGGCGTTGCAGTTGATGACTCCGAGAGTATGCAGTCCGGCGTGTCGGCATCGGTTGAGGGGAGGGGGTAGGCCGGGGACTGGTGGATGGCGGCAGTGTAGGCGCGGGACAGTACATGAGCCCCGGGGGGGTGCAAGGAGCATGGGGGGTGGCGGTAGGTGGCGGGGAGGGAGCGTGTTGACCGGGGAACCAGCGGGCGCCAGGTCTCGTAGGGAGACCGTATCTTGCCGTCCGGCCTGGTGCGCGATGTAGGCGTATCGGGGGTTGGCGTTCAGCAGCTGGACCCTCTCGACCAAGGGGTCGGTCTTATGGCTCTTCGTATGCCTCTGGAGAAGGACAGGCCCCAGAGTTGTCAGCCAGCCAGACCCCGGAGGTGGACTTCCTGGGGAAAACAAACACACGGTCGTGAGGGGTCTCATTCGTGGCTATGCGGAGGAATGATCTAATGGAGTGGAGTGCATCGGGGAGAACCTCCTGCCGGGGGGGGGGGGGGGGGGGGGGGGGGGACTTCTAGACCGGAGGGCAAGAAGGACGGCCTTCCATACCGTCGCATTCTCCCTCTCCACCTGCCTTTTTCCCTGCGGGTTGTAGCTCGTAGTCCTGCTCGAGGTGATGCCCTTACTGAGCAGGTACTCACGCAGCTCATCGCTCATAAACGATGTGCCCCGGTCACTGTGGATGTATGCAGGGAAACCGAACAGGGTGAAGATGCTGTGCAGGGTTTTTATCACAGTGGCCGAGGTCATGTCGGGACAAGGGACAGTGAAGGGGAAGCGGGAGTACTCGTCAATGACGGTCAGGAAGTATATATTGCGGTTGGTGGACGGGAGGGGCCCTTTGAAGTCAATACTGAGGCGCTCAAAGGGCCGAGAGGCCTTTACCAGATGAGCCTTGTCTGGCTGATAGAAATGCAGTTTGCACTCTGCGCAGACGTGGCAATCCCTGGTCATGGCCCTGATCTCCTCGGTGGAGTAGGGCAGGTTGCGTGCCTTAATAAAGTGGGTAAGCCGGGTGACACCCGGGTGACAGAGGTCATCGTGGATAGCCGGAAGTCGGTCATCTTGCGCGCTGGCACATGTGCCATTGGACAGGGCATCTGAGGGCTCATTGAGCTCCCCAGGACGATACTTGATATTGTAATTGTAGGTGGAGAGTTCGATCCTCCACCTCAAGATTTTGTCATTTTTAATTTTGCCCCATTGCGCATTGTCAAACATAAAAGCTACCGACCGTTGGTCGGTGACGAGGGTGAACCTCCTACCACCTAGGTAGTGCCCCCAATGCCACACAGCTTCCACGATGGCTTGAGCTTCTTTCTCAACAGAGGAGTGTCGGTTCTCGGAGGGTTGAGCGTTCGTGAAAAGAAGGCTACTGGCCTGCACGTCTGGTTGAGGGTGGCGGCCAGGGTGACGTCTGACGCATCGCTCTCTACCTGGAAGGGGATGGACTCGTCCACCGTGTGCATTGCGGCCTTAGTAATATTGGCTTTGATGCGGCTGAAGGCCGAGCGGGCCTCAGCTGTCAGTGGGAATACCGTGGCTTTAATAAGTGGGTGGGCTTTGTCCGCATAGTTGGGGACCCACTGGGCATAGTAGGAGAATAGCGCCGAGGCATCGTTTGAGGACCTTGAGGCTGCGGGGAAGGGGAAGTTCCATGAGGGGGCGCATGCGGTCGGACCCTCGGACTCTATTTTCCATGACATAGCCGAGGATGGCTAGCCGGTGTAGTAGTTACCACTGTTGCATTGTGTATACTGCATTCGAAGGTATTACGGTAAGGCCCCTATACTACAGGTACAGGGGTAGATCCCTGCCTGCTGGCTCCGCCCAGTAGGCAGAGTATAAATGTGTGGGCTCTCCGAGCTGCAGCCATTTCGGCAGCAGCTGCGGGAGGCTCCACATCTCTGCTTTGTAAAGCATAATAAAAGTGTTCCTTCAAATCTCCAAAAGACTTCACCTTTAACAACAGACATGAGGTTACATTCAATATACTTATAGTCTTTGGATTTTCAGACATCAACAGACCAGTTCTGTGTTTTCTTCTTGCAGCTTTTTGAAAACCGGACAAACACTCCCATCTTTCTCCTCAAACCTGAAACCAAAAGCAGAAGTGAGCTCAGTTCAGCTCCCCCCCACCCTCTGACATCACTTCAGTAATATGAGCTGCTCCATTTCTGAAAGATACATTGCTTAAACATCCATTTCTTAAAGGTACTCTCACATGACACCCAGCCGACGTCGGAGTTGCCACCAGCACTGCGACGCTCTCGACGAAAGATCAAGGCACCGGACCGCCTAAATTTGTAATATTCTCTGTGATTTTTAAAAGCAACTTGTCAGTATATAGTTCTCCACCACCCCTGCTGGCCTCATTTTTAACAGGGGGTGAATGTGATAGTCATCACTGATGTATTATACTGTATATATATATGGGTTTTACGGTAAGGCCCCTGTACTACAGGTACGGGGGTAGATCCCTGCCTGCTGGCTCCGCCCAGTAGGCGGAGTATAAATGTGTGTGCTCTCCATACAGCAGCCATTTCGGCAGCAGCTGTAGGAGGCCACACATCTGTGTAATAAAGCCTCAATTACATTCTACTCTCGTCTCGTCATAATTGATAGTGCATCAAACATGACATTGAACTATTTTAAATTCTGTTTGCTTTCCTCCATTTGGAAACTGCCCAGTGTTATTTCCTCTTCCATCTTGAAGGCAGTCTGATTTTTCAATCAGCAATAATGGCATTCTGTGATTAAGCCGCATATTGTATCACTAAAGCAGAATTAACTGAATACCATCAGTTTCCTTCTTCAATGATTGAAAACTTCAGGGGAACTCTCAACCACCAGCTGCCCATTTCTCATCTGAGGAATCTGCGGTCAGGGACGTAGCACACCATTTGCCGGCCCAAATCCATTTTCAGGGAAGAGGCTGTTTAAAAATGTAAATTGCTGCCCTACATAGATTGTAGGACCTCAGTTGGAATTTTTGTGGTTGGATGGGCAGAGCCAAGATGCCAAGGTGCCAGGAGAAGTGCCAGGTGCCACCCTGCCCTCACCCCGACCCCTCAGGAGCTGTTACGCCTGGTCTACATTTGTGTGGACGAGTACTAAACGGCACTCTGACAAGGTTTCCCAGGCTGTTTTAAATATTCAGATCTGGATCACATGCAGCAAGGATGAGATGCAGATTGCGGAGAGCAGAGTGAGTTGGGTGACTCGCAATCGGCCCCGCGTGGAGCCCTTTGCGCCTGGATCTACGCCAAGCAAACAGGGTAGCTGAATCGCGCCCTTAACTAAAAAATATAAACATGTTACACAACCTTTGTAGCAGCCAGACATCTTGTAGGAACAGGGCTATGTCTCTCAAACATGTTTCTGAATAAAGTCTCAGTTATTGAACCTTACAGAGTTGAGTGGTTTCAATCTTTGACCACAGCATGTTGGTGTTGGTTCCGATAACTGTAGGGGGTGACAGCGGTTGCGTATGTAGTGGGAATTGTTTGTTTGCAGAGCATAACTGTGTATCACCACCAACTTATCATGGCCGTGTGCGGTTTGAATCCTGACCATTTGATCAGGTGTTAGAGGGCCAAATCTATGGGCATTTTGATCATACTATGTTTTGCTTGTCAATCGGTGTTGCATGAGGGTTGCATTTACATTGGTTTCAGGTTTGAGCTGCAGCAGAGCATTGGCAATAGGAATTACGGATCTGGAAAAGAGTTGTTGTGCTGACAAGGCCAGGCCCTGTTGTGGCACATTTTGTTGGCTGAGGAGTGTAGCGTAATAATCTGTGCAATCCCAGGCACATTTCTCTGGAAGATGCTTGGCTGAGCGTACTGCATGTTCCGTTGGGCTATGGGCATAAGGGGCCGCTCATGATGTGCTCAAAGTCCCATGTGTGTGCAAAGTTTTGAACTTCAGTGGAGATAAATTGACGCCCATTGTCTGTCGTAAGTCTCTGCGAGATATGTGTGGCGAAGTGGCTCTTGAGCTTGATGATGCCTGTGTAGTCGAGTACAAAACACCCAGAATTTGAATCGACTAAGCCTAAGTGTTGTTTTCATTCCGTTCGAAGAAGTCAGCTGCTGTGAATAACCATGGGAGGTCTGGGAATTTATGTAAGTGCTATGATTCTTTAGCTTGAATCAGCTTGAGTTCATCGCATGCTGCACATCTAGAGACCCCCCTTTCCACGTCAGCACACATGGAGGGCCAATATAACTATTCCTCGCCCTGTATCTGGTTGCTTCTGTGGTGAATGTGATTCACACCGGACTATAATCTGTATATACATGTGTCTGTATTGTAAGTGCAGTTGCACTACCTGTCCTCCAGGGGGAGTAGCTCTGGGAATGCTCGAGTTGTACGGGGCTTCTCCCTTGGCTCTGCCCAGGACTCCTCCCCCGGAAGCTGCTGTATAAAAGATCAGTGCCACATGGTCAGCCGGCCAGTTCACCGAAAGTTCAATGGCTAATAGGCTGGCTCTGTTGTGAGTATATTAAAACCGCTATTCTAATCCTACAAGCACGTGTCGGTAGAATTGTTGGTTCCAACAATTTAATATACTCAGGAGACAGTCGAAGAAATCATGGAAACAGCCCTCAAGCCCGGACGCCTAGAACTCGACCCATAGGATGCAGAGGCTAAGGAAATTTTTTCCCACAGGCTGAGATGTTTTAAAGCTTACCTGGCAGAAGCCAGCACCGCCGGAACAACGGAGGAACAAAAACTCAGCCTACTGCACGCGAGGGTAAGCCACAGAATCTCCACACAGCTAAATCCGGCCGGTTCTTACACCACAGCGCTGGCAATATTGGACAAAATTTACGTTAGGCCCATTAACGAGGTTTATGCACGCCACGTGTTTACGACCCGCCGTCAGCGGCCTACAGAAACGCTAGCCGAGTTTGTAAGGGAATTGAACAATCTTTCCAATTACTGTAATTATCAAGCCATTACCGCGGCTGAACATAGGGAGCTTGCTGTGCGGGACGTTTTCATGGCGGGCCTTAGGTCTAACTATGTGCGCCAAAGACTGCTAGAAAAGGGGGCCCAGGACACTACTGTGGAGGCTGCTACCACTATAGAAGTTTCCTTCCGCAGCCTCACCTCGTTTCCTGCGGACCCCGCAACCTCATCGTGGACCCCCGACCAACAGTCCCCCAAGCCTGTGCCGCACGGCCCCCCAGCTACCGCGCTGCCAAAGCCAGATACTCTGCTGCTCCAGCCAGTTACTCTACTGCCCCAGCCAGCTACTCGACTGCTTCAGCCTGCCATTTCTGTGGCCAAAGCCAGAACCCACGGCAGCACTGCCCGGCCCGTAACGCGACCTGCAGCAGCTGCGGGCGAAAAGGACACTATGCCAGAGTGTGTCTGGCGAAGAAAGCCCCAGCCTCTAACCCTCCCACGGCTCAAAGCACTCGTTCCCTGAATTCACAGGCCTGCAGGCCCCGAAATGCTGCAGCCTGTATGCCGACTCCGCCCCCACCCGACGTGTGCGACTCATGGGGGCGGCCATCTTGGCAATCGTCCTCCATGCGGCCGGCCATGTGCGACTCATGGGGGCAGCCATCTTGGCAATCCTTCTCCATGCGGCCGGCCATGTGCGCCTCATGGGGGCAGCCATCTTGGGATCCATCCCCTTCAAACTCTGAAACTCACCTCAACGACTACGAACTCAGAGGGCAGTCATCACGGGGCCACTCCAGCACAGCTGATCGAGCCGCCGACTACCCGCAACTCAGCGCAGTCACCCTGGATCAATCCCGCCCCAAGCACCTACGAAGTTCGATGGCGGAGGTCCAGATCAACGGGTACAGCACGCCATGCCTCTTTGACTCCGGGAGCACCGAGAGCTTTATACATCCAGAGCTGGTAAGACGCTGTTCGCTTTCTATTTTTCCGGTGAGCCAAACTATCGCCCTCGCTTCGGGCTCCCACTCAGTACAAATCCAAGGACGCACCGTTGCTACGCTCACAATTCGAGGCGCTAGTTATTCTAAATTTAAACTTTATGTCTGCGCGCCACTCTTATTAGGCCTGGATTTCCAGTGCAACCTCAAGAGCCTCACCCTCAGCTTCGGCGGGCCCCTGCCCCCACTCACTATCCGCAGCCTAACCATGCTGCGCATCTCCCCCCTCCGCTCTTCGCCAATCTCACTCCAGATTGCAAGCCAGTAGCTACTCGCAGCAGGCGATACAGCCTACAGGATAGGGTCTTTATCCGATCGGAGGTCCGACGGCTGCTCAGTGAGGGGATCATAGAGGCCAGTAATAGTCCCTGGAGATCTCAGGTGGTGGTCGTCAAGACCGGGGAAAAATTTTGCATGGCCGTCGACTATAGCCAGACCATAAATCGCTTTACGCTCCTAGACGCGTATCCCCTCCCCAGAATTGCAGACATGGTTAATCAGATCGCCCAATATCGGCTATTTTCCATGGTGGATCTGAAGTCTGCATACCACCAGCTCCCAATCTGCCCGGAGGACCACCACTACACGGCATTCGAGGCCGATAGCCGCCTCTTCCATTTCCTCCGGGTCCCTTTCGGCATCACTAACGGGGTTTCGGTGTTCCAACGAGCAATGGACCGAATGGTAGACCAGTACGGGCTGCGGGCCACGTTTCCGTATCTGGACAATGTTACCATCTGCGGCTATGACCAGCAGGACCACGACGCCAACCTCCACCGTTTTCTCCAAACGGCACAGAAATTAAATCTCACTTATAACAAGGAGAAATGCGTTTTCCGCACAAACAGACTGGCCATCCTCGGCTACGTCGTGGAGAACGGAGTCCTGGGCCCAGACCCGGACCCCATGCGCCCCCTCTTAGAACTCCCCCTCCCTCATTGCCCCAAGGCCCTCAAACGGTGCTTGGGGTTCTTCTCATACTACGCCCAGTGGGTCCCTCAATATGCGGACAAAGCCCGCCCACTCTTTAAGGCCACACGATTTCCCCTGTCAGCTGAGGCGCGCCAGGCCTTCAGCTGCATCAAGGAGGATATCGCCAAAGCAGCCATGCGGGCGGAGGATGAATCCACTCCCTTTCAGGTTGAGAGCGACGCCTCAGAGGTAGCTCTAGCAGCCACTTTAAATCAGGCAGGGAGGCCAGTCGCATTTTTCTCCCGTACCCTATCCGCTTCAGAACTCCGACACTCCTCAGTCGAGAAGGAAGCACAAGCCATCGTGGAGGCTATTCGTCACTGGAGGCACTACATCGCAGGTAGGAGGTTCACCCTCATCACCGACCAACGATCGGTTGCCTTTATGTTTGACAACTCGCAAAGGGGCAAAATAAAAAATGATAAAATCCTTCGGTGGAGGATCGAACTCTCCACCTATAGTTACGATATTAAATATCGACCGGGGAAGCTCAACAAGCCCTCGGATGCCCTATCCCGCGGGACATGCGCCAGTGCGCAGATCAGCCGTCTGAAAGCCATCCACGTTGATCTCTGCCATCCAGGGGTCACCCGGCTCGCCCAGTACATCAGAGCCCGAAACCTGCCTTTCTCCAACGAGGAGGTAAAAGCGGTCACCAGGGACTGCCCGATCTGTGCAGAGTGCAAACCGCACTTCTATAGACCAGACAGGGCCCACCTGGTCAAGGCTTCTAGGCCCTTTGAACGCCTTGCGATCGATTTCAAAGGGCCACTCCCCTCCACTAACAAGAACATTTATTTCCTCAACATCATCGACGAGTTCTCCCGATTCCCTTTTGCCATTCCATGCCCTGATATGACCTCCCACACAGTCATTAGGGCCCTGCATAGTGTCTTCACCCTGTTCGGTTTCCCCAGCTACGTGCACAGCGACTGGGGTTCATCCTTTATGAGCGACGAGCTGCGTCAGTACCTGCTCGACAAGGGCATCGCCTCGAGCAGGACTACCAGTTACAACCCCAGGGGGAACGGGCAGGTGGAGAGGGAGAACGCAACGGTCTGGAAGACCGTCATACTGACCTTCCGGTCTAGAAAACTCCAAGTCTCCCAATGGCAAGAAGTCCTCCCAGCAATTAGATCCCTCCTGTGTACAGCTACAAATCAAACCCCTCACGAGCGACTCTTCATTTTCTCTAGGGGCACTACCACGGGAGTCTCACTTCCGGCGTGGCTGAGGACACCAGGCCCGGTCCTCCTGAGGAAGCACGTCAGGGGGCACAAAACTGACCCCCTTGTTGAAAAGGTGCACCTCCTCCATTCCAACCCCCAGTACGCATTTGTGGAGTTCCCAGACAGTCGCCAGGACACAGTATCCCTTCGGGACCTGGCACCCGCTGGATCCAGCCCCCCCCTACCCCCGCTGAGGAACCCCTTACCCCGTTCCCTATGCTGCCGCCCCCTCGCGCCCCCGATTCCGCAAGCTCACCCCACCGGTTCCACGCGCCAGAACCAGCCCGTCCCCAGTGCCCCCAGTCTCTGGTCGAGCCAGAGGTGTATAAAGTTCGGATGAGACCCACCCCGGAGTCTGCCATCGTCCCCCAGCTCTCAACACCCACACAGCCACCGCAAGAGGCTGCAACCCCGGTGCTCCGCAGATCGAAAAGAACAATTCATCCACCGGACAGACTAACTCTGTGAGCCACCACCCCCGCTGGACTCGATTTTTTCACAGGGGGTGAATGTGGTGAATGTGATTCACACCGGACTATAATCTGTATATACATGTGTCTGTATTGTAAGTGCAGTTGCACCACCTGTCCTCCAGGGGGAGTAGCTCTGGGAATGCTCGAGTTGTATGGGGCTTCTCCCTTGGCTCTGCCCAGGACTCCTCCCCCGGAAGCTGCTGTATGAAAGATCAGTGCCACATGGTCAGCCGGCCAGTTCACCGAAAGTTCAATGGCTAATAGGCTGGCTCTGTTGTGAGTATATTAAAACCGCTATTCTAATCCTACAAGCACGTGTCTGTAGAATTGTTGGTTCCAACAGCTTCCAATCAGTGGTACCTCTGGTGAAGTTGTTGGACCTAGTACCTCTGAAGAGAGGTAGGCATGTCAAATCACTGGCCTCGCAGTATCAGTCCATCGTGTATTGTTAGTTCAGATCTGATGGTGAAGAACGTGCGGAGCTCGTGGGGAAGCTCCTTTGAGGACTTTGGCCAGCCCCTCAGGATAATAATGTGCTGTATCAGCAAGCGATATCTGCTTGTAAGGCATCTTTGAGTTCCTGGATTGTACGTGAGGACAGCAGCCATGTTGAAGTCCAAGTCTTCCTCATGATCTGCCTGGTCTGTAGTGGTAGGAAGGCTCTGGAGAGGGCATCCTCGAACAGGCGGCGGACTGTGGTGACTCAGAGCTTTTCACAGTAACTTCATTTGAAGTCTACTTGTGACAATAAGCGATTTTCATTTCATTTTCATTTTCATCAGCCAAGTATAGATCCTTACCATGTCTGTAGTTCATGCAGAGATTGTGGGCGCGATTCTCCGCCCCCCACGCCGGGTGGGAGAATAGCGGGAGGGCCTCCCGACATTTTTCACGCCCTCCCGCTATTCTCCCCCCCCCCACGCCCGACCCACGCCACGAATCGCCGCTCGCCGTTCTTTACGGCAAATGACGATTCTCCGAGGCCGATGGGCCGAGCGGCCGGGCCTTCACGCCCGTTTCAACACGGCAGCAAACACACCTGCTCGCTGCCGTCGTGAAACGAGCACCAGATGCCCGTTTGGGGCATCTGGGGGCCCGATTGGCACGGCAGTACCACGGCTGTGCCAAGGGGGCCGTGCGTCCGTAACGGACGCACTCTTTTCCCTCCACCGCCCGGCAAGATCAAGCCGCCATGTCTTGCGGTGCGGCTGAGGGAAAAGACGGCAACTGCGCATGCGCGGGTTGGCGTTGTCCGTTTGGCGTGCGGCCTTGATGACTGTCGTCAAGGCCGCGCCGCCGTGACGCACGGGTCCGCGCTCCTAGCCCCGCCCGGGGGGTGGGGGGGAATCGGCCCCGTAAGTGGGCGTGAAGGTTGCCGTGGGTCACGGCCTGTCCCACGGCAGCCTTTACGATTTTCCGCATTTTCGGAGAATCTCGCCCTGTAACTTTGCAGCTTTATCATCACACATTGCAGTTGGGCAGACACAGTGTGAAGAGGCTTTTTAAAGATAGTTATGAATGGCTGATCATCTGTTTCAACAATTGCAGGATGACCGTATGTGAAGTCATGAAATTTCTGATAGGCGAAGACTAAAGCAAGAAATTCCTTTTAGACCTGTGCACAATGAGCCTCAGTGTCAGTGTGGGCAAAAGCAAAGGCTATCGGTCTGCCATTCTGGATACAGACTGCGCCAAGTCCGTTCTGGGAGATGTCTGTTGACATAAGTA
Source organism: Scyliorhinus canicula (assembly GCF_902713615.1). Classification (NCBI taxonomy): domain Eukaryota; kingdom Metazoa; phylum Chordata; class Chondrichthyes; order Carcharhiniformes; family Scyliorhinidae; genus Scyliorhinus; species Scyliorhinus canicula. The sequence goes on from NC_052163.1 coordinate 48,551,371, forward strand.
TGGGTAGTCAAATATCAAAGTATTGTATCACTGGTGGGGCTGTGAGTGCCTGTTTGAGTCTGTTGAAGACAACTGTATTGTGCCCTTGCCAGCACCATTTGACATCCTGGTGCAGGAGCTGACAAAGTGGTCCAGTGACCTCACTACAACAAGGAATTCACTTAGAAAGACAATCATACCAAGTAAGCGTTGCAAAACGTGCTTGTCCGTGGGAATGGCCATTTGTCATATAGCCCTTGTCTTCTCTGGATCGGTTTTACACTAACGGTTGTGAGTTAAGTGACACAGAAAGGGAACTTGTTTGACCCTGAATCTGCATTCTGCAGAGTTAAGCTTCAGCTGTATGGTCCTAATTCTGCTGAGGACAAGATGATGATGCACATCATGTTCATGCATAGTACGACCCCAGACCAGGGTGTCATCGATGATGATTTTAAAGGGTTGCTCCATGCGCCACTGAAAAACCACGCTGGCACTAGAGATCCCATCGGACATTTGAAGAAAACAATATCTGCTGCTCTCTTCTGATTGTTCATTTAGTATGCAGATGCTAATGGCTGTTTGTAGTGTTCAAAATCTTTAGCCCACAGCAGACAAGATCACTGTGGACTCCGCAGACTATTCAATCCATGACTTAATCAGTAAGGGTGTCAAATGCACATTACGTCACTAAGGCTTTCAAGGTTGCCGTATTAGATTGTATTCTTTGAATTGTTCAATTAATAATTATTATTGTCACAAATAGGCTTACATTAACACTGCAATGAAGTTTCCGTGAAAGTCCCTAGTCGCCACACTCCAACGCTTGTTTGGGTACACTGAGGGAGAATTCAGAATGACTATTTCACCTAACAAGCACGTCTTTCGGGACTTGTGGGAGGAAACCGGAGGACCTGGAGGAAACCCACACAGACACTGGGAGAATGTGCAGACTGCGCACAGGCAGTGACCCAAGCCTGGAATCGAACCTGGGACCCTGGCGCTGTGAAGCAACAGTGCTAATCACTATGCTACCACAATTAAACGCGTGCCTATCAAGTATTAGATTTTTTTAAACCGCAAAACAAATGTTCTCAAACTTTTTATGGTCATTTTGGGTCTTCTTTGTCCTCCTCCATTTGGAAAACAAACAATTCAAACTGCTCAATGTCCTTAAAAGCCTGCTAAGTTTACTAAAGTATGATCGTGTACAATTTTTGATTTGTCATATAATGCAACATCGCAGTAAATAGGCAATTCCTTCTCAAACATTTCCCAACTATCTGCAATGTTTTCATCGAAGACAAGTCGGTCCATGCAGTGAAGTCCTTGTGGTATACTACCAACTCCTGGCACCATGTCGAAGCACTGGGTTCCCACAACAAGGAATTGTAACAAATGATACTTTATTCACTAGCTGGGCATCTACTCCATGCCTGTGCTCTGCAGACACGCCGTGGAGAACACCTGCACTCCAATCTCATGACTTTTTTTGTAGCCGCATCTGTTATAATACTCTTTGGTAACATATCGTTACTCTTTGCTTCTTAATCCAGAATGGTCTGATGGTGCGATTCTGAAGAAATCATCAATCTTTAATGTAAAGCAAAACTGATTTATTGAATAACGAGTTGATTAATATTGAGTTTGCACACTCGACAGAACTATAACTAGTAATCAAGTAATCTATATTAGTTAAAGTATTAACTAATTTAAACTACACGTGCTAAACTATGCTGTAATCTATCTCTCCAACACTCTGCTATCTAGTCACTCCCGGTTGGAAGAGACCCAAGATCCTTTGAGTTCTAATATTTATAGTGTTGCTCTCTTGTGGTTGTGTCACACTGAGATGTCATCATTAACCCTGCCCTTTACTTGTCTATATATATACACATATCATTACATCCCCCTTTTTACCATTTCTTTCTTTTGTGTAACGAAAGAAAAAATAATATAACAAAACTTGGTATGTATATCTTTGTACATGTCAAAATGAGTAACGATCACCCAGTTTACTGTAAAATATTAACAAATTCAGTCTATCAGGTTTTCTTCTTCTTCACTGTCTTAATTGACGAGGAGGTGACAATGATGTTTTTACAGTTCTTTGTGTGTCATCACAACTTTGAGTGTTGGTTAAGGTATCTTGAAATATTGTTTCATTCAGTCGTATGTCCGGAAAAAATTTAGTGTGTGGCCTAATTTTTTGAAGTGCTCGTAGATTTAGTTGAAGAATGTTTCCTTCCGTTGTCATAACTATGTACGAACGTGGTGCTGCTTGTTTGATGATTCTGGCAGGAGCAGACCAATCTCTATCAGGTACCTTGATCCTGAAGGTGTCATCTGGAAGCAATATTTCCAGCTTGGTTGTATGCATGTCATAGTACATTTGTTGGCGAGCATGTTGCTGTATCATTTACTGTATCACTGGCACATGGTCTGGATTTGGAAGTTGCATTGATGGTCATGTTGTTCTCAAATCTCTGTTCATTAACACCTGTACCGGTGATCGTCCAGTTGATAGAGGAGTAGCTCTGTACCATAGAAGCTCAAGATGGATATCTGACCCAGAATCCAAAGCTTTATTTATGAGTTATTTTATTATGTGTACTCCTTTTTCTATTTTCCTGTTCGTCTGTGGGTAATCTCGACTTGATGTAATATGTTTAAAATTGTATTGTCGTGAAAACTCGGTCCATTCGTTGCTGTCAAAACACAGTCCATTGTCTGACATGACAGTGGTAGGTATTCCATGTCTTGCGAATGTTTCTTTTCTGGCTTTCATGACAAATTTGGGTGTTAGATCTGGTAGCTTCATGACCTCTGGATAATTGGAGTAATAGTCGATTATCAGAACATTATTGTCCTCTGGGACTGTCATTCCCTGAATGGCTGCAATCTTCTCAGTGTCGGGTCGCACATCTAATTTGGTGAAGATGCGTGCATTTGCCATCTTGCTAGTGATCTCTTCTTGTTTTGGAACGGGACAGTGGTCCCTCACGATGTTCTTGTTGAGATCCTTGGGATCCATACATATCCGTAGATGACCTGACGGTTTCTTCATGCAAACCATCGAACTGACCCAACCCAATCAGTTGGTTCAGTGACTTTTGAATTTATTCCTTGTTATTGTAGCCTTTCTAATTCTAGTTTTAATTTTTCTCTTAGTGGAGCAGGAATTCTCCTAGGATGTACCACAGGTTTGGCATCCGTTCTTTACAAGACCTTATACTTGAATGGAAGGGTACCCATGCCTTTAAAGACATCTGGATATTGGTTTAAATGAAAACTGGCGTTTGTTCCAACAGCAATTCCAAATTTATTTGGAAGATATTGGATATCATCATGCAGTATGTGTTGAGACGAAGTTCCAGTATAAATTCACTGTATTAAGTCTAATTCCTTGCAGGCTTATGTACCTAAGAGTGATGATTTATCTGACTTGACAATCTTGAATCTTAGTGAAGTCGCAATATCCTTGATGAAAACCATCAAATAGCATGATCCAATTGATGAGATTGAATTACCATTGTAGTCTTTTAATCTACAGGCCGCTGGAAGTATTTTAAGTGTTTGCTTAAGCTTTGTGAGATCAAGCTTTGTAAGCATATTAGCTGAAGTACCTGTATCCAACTTGAATTTAATTGGACAGTTGTTTACTTTTAAAACAGTGTTTCATTAGTGTCTGAATTTATGGAGTTTATTAATTGAGGAGGTGATGTTACTTCAGTGGAGTTATCAAATTCTCTATGGTTCCTACAAAGAAAGTGTTTACCAGAGAGTAACCATCAGTTTCAGTTGAAAAATTCTCTTCTAAATCTTCTTCCTTGGATTCAACACTTCATACATTAATCTGTCTTGAAATCTGTTTAGCAGATTTAAATGCGAGTGAGGATCTGCACTGAGCAGCAAAATGGTTTAATTTGCCATAGTGAGAGCGTTGTTTTCCTCTGGCGGGGCATTTTTTTTTGCAAGTGGGAGGTTCCATACCTTGAACACGTCATGATGTTGACGTCATTAACCACAACACTTCTTCGCGCATGCGCAGATCAGCTTTCATCCGTCTCTCATTTTTTCACGAAGTGCACATGTGCAGGGTTAGAGTGCGATACTGCCTTAATACACTCATCCTCATGGTGAATTTTCATGCCCTTTTCACGGAGATAATACTCATGATACTGATTTTTTGATTGTTGATGAACAAGACACATTTCAATAGCGATTTCTAGAGTTCGATCCTTTTGCCCAAGTAATCTTTCTCTGAGCTGTTTATCATTAATACCAAACACTATTTGGTCCCGAATCATAGAATCATTCAGTACGGAGAAATTACAGGATTGTGCTGGCAGTCTCAGATCAGTAACAAAGTTTTTAAACAATTCACCTTTGTTTTGCAATCTCTTCCTAAATATGAAGCACTGAAATGTTTTATTAGTTTGGATTTTACAATGGCCATCGTATTTTGCAAGAATTACATCAGACTATGTTTTGTCTTGACCCGCCGTGTACTGAAAAGAATTGTAGATCTCAATTACATGTCGACCAGCCATAGTTAATAGGAGAGTAATTTTACGAGCACCGTATGCATTAGTTAAGTCAGAAGCTTCTAATTAAATTTAGAATTGCTGTTTGAACAAACGGCAGTTTACATTTAAGTTATCGATGCTCCTTAGGTGTCGAGGAGCTTGAGCTTTATCCATCGTTCCTGGATTCTTTGAAGATCAGCAGTTTGAAGATGATGCTTTTCTAGTCGAATAGATTCTTAGTTTTCAGCAGCCAATGACCAGGTACCATGTTATATTACTCTTTGGTAATAAATCATTACTCTTTGCTTCTTAATCCAGAACGGTCTGATGGTTTGATTCTGAAGAAATCACCAATCTTTAACGTCAAGCAAAACTGATTTATTGAATAACAAATTGATTAATATTGAGTTTGCACACTCGACAGAACTATAACTATATTAAAGTATTAACTAATTTAAACCACATGTGTTAAACAGTGATCTATCTCTCTAACACTCTGCTGTCTAGTCTCTCCCTGTTGGAAGAGACTCAAGCTACTTTGAATTCTCATTTATAGTGGGATCTAGTGTTGCTCTCTAGTGGTTGTCACACTGAGATGTCATCATTAACCCTTTAGTTGCGATGTGACCATCAATTCACAAGACACATGGTTGGAAGTGAACAGTGGTTTTAATAATCTCACAACGGAGCCTGCCTGCGACGAGATGAACTGGCGGGCAGGTTCAGACTGCCAAGCTTTATACAACCAGTTGGTGGGAGGAGCCATGGGTGGAGCCCAGTACAAACTCCCGTACACTCCCAGTACATCTCCCCCTAGGGGCAGAGCCGCACAACTGCTCGTGTGCTGAGTTTACACAGACATAGTACATCATACGTAATAACAGTGTGAATTACGCTACTATGATTCACCACAAGTTGTCTACATATATACATATATATATCATTGCAGCGTCGTCAAGTGATCATTCGATATACATGAGGAAAAAGCTTTGTGTCGCGATCGGTTATGATCTGAGAGTGAGGTGGACGCATGTCCAATGGAAACATTCAAAATGGAATCAGACTGTGATCTGAAAAGGGAGAATGTGCAGAATTACAGGGGGAAGGCAGAGAAATGGCACTAAGGGAATTGCTCATCCAGAGAGCTGGCACAGACTCGATGGGCTGAATGGCCTCCTTCTATGCTTTAACAATTCTTTGATACTGCTGAAGCGGATCCAATTAGACTCCATCTTCGAACTCAGATGAGCGAGAATTCCAAGATGCGGTGACTGTCTTTTTAAAGGGAGCGAGTAGCTCGGTGTTCCTTTGGATGTCCTGGCGGCTCGGCATTTGACTGGTTGTGCTGGATGAGTGGCTGACGCCGGAAGTGAGCGGGAGCTCGCTCGGGTCTGAGGAGGGAGAGGCGGGGACGGTGATGGATCTGCTGCCGGCTAACCCGCACGGTAACGGCCTGCTGTACGCCGGCTTCAACCAGGACCACGGTGAGTGCCCGGCCCGGGACCGCCACCAGGTTCAGGCCCGCTGCATGGCGGCGGCTGTTGTACTGCTGACCCGGGGAGGGGAAAGAGTGTGGGTTGTTGTTGTTGGAGGAGGGGAGTGGAGTGTGGGTTGTTGTTGGAGGAGGGGAAAGAGTGTGGGTTGTTGTTGGAGGAGGGGAAAGAGTGTGGGTTGTTGTTGGAGGAGGGGAAAGAGTGTGGGTTGTTGTTGGAGGAGGGGAAAGAGTGTGGGTTGTTGTTGGAGGAGGGGAAAGAGTGTGGGTTGTTGTTGGAGGAGGGGAAAGAGTGTGGGTTGCTGTTGGAGGAGGGGAAAGAGTGTGGGTTGTTGTTGGAGGAGGGGAAAGAGTGTGGGTTGTTGTTGGAGGAGGGGAAAGAGTGTGGGTTGTTGTTGGAGGAGGGGAAAGAGTGTGGGTTGTTGGAGGAGGGGAAAGAGTGTGGGTTGTTGTTGGAGGAGGGGAAAGAGTGTGGGTTGTTGTTGGAGGAGGGGAAAGAGTGTGGGTTGTTGTTGGAGGAGGGGAAAGAGTGTGGGTTGTTGTTGGAGGAGGGGAAAGAGTGTGGGTTGTTGGAGGAGGGGAAAGAGTGTGGGTTGTTGTTGGAGGAGGGGAAAGAGTGTGGGTTGTTGTTGGAGGAGGGGAAAGAGTGTGGGTTGTTGTTGGAGGAGGGGAAAGAGTGTGGGTTGTTGTTGGAGGAGGGGAAAGAGTGTGGGTTGTTGGAGGAGGGGAAAGAGTGTGGGTTGTTGTTGGAGGAGGGGAAAGAGTGTGGGTTGTTGGAGGAGGGGAAAGAGTGTGGGTTGTTGTTGGAGGAGGGGAAAGAGTGTGGGTTGTTGTTGGAGGAGGGGAAAGAGTGTGGGTTGTTGGAGGAGGGGAAAGAGTGTGGGTTGTTGTTGGAGGAGGGGAAAGAGTGTGGGTTGTTGTTGGAGGAGGAGGGAGTGTGGGTTGTTGTTGGAGGAGGAGGGGGGAAGTGTGGATTGTTGGAGGAGGAGGAGGGGGGAAAAGAGTGGGTTGTTGGAGGAGGGGGGAAAGAGTGTGGGTTGTAGGAGGAGGAGATGGGGGGGGAAAGAGTGGGTGGTTGGTGGAGGAGGAGGGGGGAAAGAGTGGGTTGTTGGAGGAGGAGGGCGAAAGTGTGGGTTGTTGGAGGAGGGGGAAAGAGTGTGGGTTGTTGTTGGAGGAGGGGAAAGAGTGTGGGTTGTTGGAGGAGGGGAAAGAGTGTGGGTTGTTGTTGGAGGAGGGGAAAGAGTGTGGGTTGTTGGAGGAGGGGAAAGAGTGTGGGTTGTTGTTGGAGGAGGGGAAAGAGTGTGGGTTGTTGTTGGAGGAGGGGAAAGAGTGTGGGTTGTTGTTGGAGGAGGGGAAAGAGTGTGGGTTGTTGTTGGAGGAGGGGAAAGAGTGTGGGTTGTTGTTGGAGGAGGAGGGAGTGTGGGTTGTTGTTGGAGGAGGAGGGGGGAAGTGTGGATTGTTGGAGGAGGAGGAGGGGGGAAAAGAGTGGGTTGTTGGAGGAGGGGGGAAAGAGTGTGGGTTGTAGGAGGAGGAGATGGGGGGGGAAAGAGTGGGTGGTTGGTGGAGGAGGAGGGGGGAAAGAGTGGGTTGTTGGAGGAGGAGGGCGAAAGTGTGGGTTGTTGGAGGAGGGGGAAAGAGTGTGGGTTGTTGTTGGAGGAGGAGGAGATGGGGGAAAGAGTGTGGGTTGTTGGAGGAGGAGGAGGAGATGGGGGAAAGAGTGTGGTTTGTTGTTGGAGGAGGAGGAGATGGGGGGAAAGAGTGTGGGTTGTTGTTGGAGGAGGAGGAGATGGGGGGAAAGAGTGTGGGTTGTTGTTGGAGGAGGAGGAGATGGGGGGAAAGAGTGGGTTGTTGGAGGAGGAGGAGATGGGGGGAAAGAGTGGGTTGTTGGAGGAGGAGGAGATGGGGGGAAAGAGTGTGGGTTGTTGGAGGAGGAGGAGATGGGGGGAAAGAGTGTGGGTTGTTGGAGGAGGAGGGGGAGGGGGAGGGGGAGGGGGCCGGTAAAGAGTGGGTCATTGTTGTTGGAGGAGGGGGCCGGGAAAGAGTGGGTCATTATTGTTGGAGGAGGGGGCCGGGAAAGAGTGGGTTGTTGTTGGAGGAGGGGGACGGAAAAGAGTGGGTTGTTATTGTTGGAGGAGGGGGCCAGGAAAGTGGGTTGTTGTTGTTGTTGTTGTTGTTGTTGTTGTTGTTGTTGTTGTTGTAGGAGGAGGATGGGGCCGGGAAAGAGTGGGTTGTTGTTGTTGTTGGAGGAGGAGGAGGGGGCTGGGAAAGAGTGGGTTGTTGTTGGAGGAGGGGGCCGGGAAAGAGTGTGCGGAGTGGGTTGGGAGGGGGGGGGGGGGGGGGGGAGAGACATGGGTGGGGGCTGGGAAAGAGTGTGCGGAGTGGGTTGGGAGGCGGGGGGACACGGGTGGGGGCCGGGAAAGAGTGTGCGGAGTGGGTTGGGAGGGGGGGGGACACGGGTGGGGGCTGGGAAAGAGTGTGCGGAGTGGGTTGGGAGGCGGGGGGACACGGGTGGGGGCCGGGAAAGAGTGTGCGGAGTGGGTTGGGAGGGTGGGGGACACGGGTGGGGGCTGGGAAAGAGTGTGCGGAGTGGGTTGGGAGGGGGGGACACGGGTGGGGGCCGGGAAAGAGTGTGCGGAGTGGGTTGGGAGGGGGGGGGGAGACACGTGGGGGCCGGGAAAGAGTGTGCGGAGGGGGGGGGGGACACGGGTGGGGGCCGGGAAAGAGTGTGCGGAGTGGGTTGGGGGGGGGGGGGGGGGACACGGGTGGGGGCCGGGAAAGAGTGTGCGGAGTGGGTTGGGAGGGGGGGACACGGGTGGGGGCCGGGAAAGAGTGTGCGGAGTGGGTTGGGGGGGGGGGGGGGGGGGACACGGGTGGGGGCCGGGAAAGAGTGTGCGGAGTGGGTTGGGGGGGGACACGGGTGGGGGCCGGATCCGAATGCTCTGCTCAGTCCCAGACCCTAAGGCTTGGGCTGGGGAAGGGGAGGCGACTGACCCCGCATCTCTGTCCTGACTCCCAGGAGCAGGTGTGACTGAGGCCCATGTCCAAGACGCACACTGCTTTCTCAGGGGGTGACGGTGACCGTGAGGAAGTGTTGGTGTTTGGCAGGATGGCCAACTATCTTGTTTTTTTTAAATGATTGAGCCTTCAGACTGCCCCATGTCCCTTAAGGGGTGCCATATTTCTGGGGCAGCCTGCAGGCGACTGTTTCCGGGAGTCCTCAGGGTGTGTTTTGAGTGATTCGCGTGTGTGAGTTGGCCAGCAGAGAGATAATGATGTTGCCATTCAATGAGATTATTTGGAAGTTGTCCATTTAAGCACCCTGCCATGTTGAAATCCGCCAGCCCACATCTTTGGGTAATCATGACTCCCAACAATTTGTTCCCAGGGTCGAAGTGTCCCTTAATTTCTTTCCGAATAGTTGGGCACCCTGGTGTTTGGCAAGCTTGAGAGTGGGGCGGGGAGGATTTCAACATGAGAGCGGGTGGTGAGGAGATTAAAATCAACTAAAACTTCCAATTTATTTGGAGATGAGGAATTTCTCTCTCAGGCCTTTGGAGCTGTCTTCTGTGAAAGCAGTGGAAGCTGGGGCACTGAATTGAATATATTTAAGGCTGAGCTTGACAGGTTTTTGTTCCTCGGTGGAGTTGAGGGTTATGTGGGGCAGGCAGGAAAGTGGAGTTAAAGTCACAATTGGAGCCATTAAATTCCAGAGCAGCCTCGAGGGGCCAAATGGTCCACTCCTGTTCTTATTTCTTATGATCCACTGTCACAGGGGCTGTTTAGCACACAGCTAAATCGCTGGCTTTGAAAGCAGACCAAGCAGGCCAGCAGCACGGTTCGATTCCCGTAACAGCCTCCCCGAACAGGCGCCGGAATGTGGCGACTAGGGGCTTTTCACAGTAACTTCATTTGAAGCCTACTCGTGACAATAAGCGATTTTCATTTCATTTCATTTCATTTTCATTTTCATTTTCATTTTCATTTTTCATAACATTAAAATCTCTGGCTGATTCATTCACTTAGAGTTCCACTCTAATCACCCAAGCTCACCCTGGAGCCTCCCATGGGTATCCTATAATTATGGGTCAAAATGATTCCATATGCGACATGGGACAAACAGTCTCAGTGAGGGACAGTTGAAATAAGAGGTGCCATGGTCCCAGCATTGGCTGACTGGTGGTGATTTAACCTCAGGATCACCACAGCTCGGGTGCAAGGCAAGGTTGAGGCGGCGGGGCCTTGATGAATAACCTCCGCCAGTATGGGAATTGAACCTGCGCAGTTGGCTTCACACTGCATCACAATTAGCTCCAGCCAACTGAGATATACTGGCCCTACATGGCAGTTGATTACCATGATTACTCTGTCCCCCGCTCACTGCATATTGATGGATCTGGCTTTAAAAAGCAATGAGATATCTGGTACTAACTAGGGTGCCTTCTTTGAGTGAACCCTACCCGTCCATGAATGCAATGTTTGTCTTGTGTGCTCAGCAAGAATTAAACTACTTGCACCTGTGTGAAAGTACAGCTTCCCGATGATCCGTGGATTCCTCTTCATAGATTGTGTGGCCGGAGATGGCTGTCGTAACTCGGGAAATGTTGAAAGTGAAGCTTATGATGTAAAACTGATGAGATAAATCAAATGGGTAATATTTAAAATTGAAAGTGAGTCTCATCAGAAATGAGTGATCTGTTTTTGTTTTAAAAAAAGAAAAATCACACTCCTGTCAAATATACGGTATTCATTGATTCCTTCAGCCTCATACCCCATCCCTGTTCTTCTGTGTAATTACTTAAATTCTAAAATTACAAATAATAGGTAATAAGATTGGCACTAAAAATGAACCTTTTGTGAAATTGGAAAAGTAATTACAATTTCATGCAGTGCTTGAAGAAGCAGTTGACCGTGTATTATTTGGATAATCTATGTTAAGAGGTTGAACTGCCGAACAACAGAAATGTAACTTTTTTTGTCAGGTAGAATGACTCTGCTTTAATTCAGTCAGTGCTTTTGCCAGTGTAAATGACCTAGGTTTCCCACATGTGACCAGCCAGCCATAGCAGATCTTAGCACAAAGACTGGTGCAGTGAATCATTGGCACTTTTAAAGTCTGTACACTTCTGGTTGCTTGGCCAGAGTGGATTTTAAACAATCAGATGATTAAAATCTCCATGATAAGGTAGGATTTTTGCTTTGGGATCGGTTGTGCTAGTTAGGGTCAGGCTTTATCTTTTTGACTCACCGATGTGCGTCGGTGGTGGAGAGAGTGAATGTTTGTCAGTCGGATACCAATCAAACAGGCTGTCCAGGATGGTGCCCAGCTTCTCGTTGTTGGAGCTGTACCCTTCCAGGCAAGTGGGGAGTATTCCATCTCACTCCTGACTTGTGCTTTGTAGATGATGGACGGACTTTGAGGGGTCAGGAGTTGAGTTACACGCCACAGGATTCCAGGACTTTGACCTGCTCTTGTAGCCACAATATTTTATATAACTAGTCCAATTCAGTTTCTAGTCAATGGTAACCCCCAGGACGTTGACTGGGGGGGGGGGGGGGGGGGGGGGGGATTCAGTGACGGTTTGGAGTGTCCAATTATTTCTTTCCAATTAAGGGGCAATTTAGCCTGGCCAATTCACCTACCCTGCACATCTTTTGGATTGTGGGGGTGAGACCCAAGCAAACACTGGGAGAATGTGCAAACTCCACAGGGACAGTGACCCAGAGCCAAGATCGAACCTGATTTTTTGGCGTCGTGAGGCAGTGGTTGTACGACTGCGCCACCGTGCTGCCCTGCTATTGATTTTCAAGGGGTGATGGTTAGATTCTCTCTTGTTGTAGATAGTCACTGCTTAGAACTTGTGTGGTGTGAATGTTACATGTCACTTGTCTGCCCAAGCTGGATATTGTCCAGATCTTATTTCATTGGGACTGGACTGCTTCAGTGTTTGAGGAGTCGCAAATGGCGTTTAACATTGTGCAACCATCATGTGAACATCCCCCACTTCTGACACAACAATGAAGATGTTTGAGCTGAGGAACCCTGCAGTGATGTCCTGGAACTGAGATGATTGACCTCCAATCGCTACAACGATTTTCCTTTGGGCTAGGTATATTTCCCACCAGTCGAGTATTTTCCCTCTGATTCTCATTGACTCCAGTTTTGCTAGGGCTTTTGGATGCCATACTCCATTAAATGCTGCCTTAAGTCAAGGGCAGTCACTCTCTGCTCGCCTCTGGAATTCAGCTCTTTTGTCCATGTTTGGAACAGGAGCTGAGTCGCCCTGGTGGATCCAACACTGAGAACCAGCGAGCAGGCTATTACTAAGCAAGTGCCACTTTACAGCACTGTTGATGACCCCCTTCCATCACTTTACAGATTAAGTGAATTGAATGGGCTGAAGACGGACAACTTTGATGCTGGGGACCTGCCAGAGGAGGCTGAGATGGATCATCCACTTGGCCCTTTTGGTTGAACACTATTGCAAATGCTTCAGCCGTATCTTTTGCACTGAATGCTGGGCTCCCCCATCATTGAAGGTGGGGTTATTTGTGGATCTTCATCCTGCAATGAGTTTAATTGTCTATCACCATTCATGACAGGATATGGCAGGACTCCGAGCTTAGATCTGATCTGTTGGTTATGGCATTGCTTAAGTCTGGTGCTGCTCCTGGTATGCCCTCCTGCACTCTAAATTGAACCAGATTGATCCCTTTGCTTGGTATTAATGGTAGAGGTTGCTAGAGTACAATTCTGTTGATGGCCTTGAGTACCTCATGGTTGACCAGTCTTGGATTGCTAGATCTGTTCATCATCTGTCCCATTTAGCATAGTGGTCATGTCACACAATACGATGGAGGGTATCCTAAATGGGAAGACTGAACTGTGTCTCCACAAAGACTCTGCGGTCGTCTCGCCTACCAATACTGTCATGACAGATGCATCTTCTGCATGCAGGCTGAAGATGAACTCAAGTATATTTTCCGTCTTGTCGGTTCCCTAACCACCTGCTGCAGACCCAGTCTAGCAGCTATGTTCTTTCGGACTCTACCAGTTTGGCCTGCACTGGTGCAACCAAGCCATTCTTTGTGGTGAACATTAAGTCCCCAGCCACCCTTGGCACCCTCTGGTTCTTCCAAGTGATGTTGAACATGGAGGAGGACTGATTCAGTATGTGGTAATCAGCAGGGTCATGTTTGACTTGATGCCAGGAGACTTCACAGGGTTCAGAGTCTATGTTGAGGACTTCCAGACAATTCCTTTTCCCAGACAACTCCGTTCTGACTGTGCCGCCACCTCTGCTGGGTCTGTCCTGGCAGTGGCACAGTGCATACATACTCTTTGGTGGTGTTGTCCAGGACGATATCTACAAGATACGATCCCGTGAGCTCGACTAGTCTGTGACACAGCTCTCCCGTCTGTAAGAGAGCTCTCCCAAATTTAGCGCAAGCTACCAGATGTCAGCAAGGGGAATTTTGCAGGGTTGACAGTGCTGAGTTTGCCATTCGCATGTCTGCTGCCTTGGTTGATGCTGTGTGGTTTGTCCAGTTTCATTCCTTTTAGGCTTTCAAGTGGTTTGATACAACTGAGAATCGTCCCTTGTTGCCCATCACAAATTGCCCTTGAATGGAGTGATTTGCTTGGCCATTTCAGAGGGTAGTTGATAGTCAACAGCATTGTTGTGGGCCTGAAGTCACATGTCGGCCAGACCAGAGGACGATAATGAACCAGATGTGTTTTTACAACAATTAATGAGAGTTCTCATGGTCCCCATTACTGAGACCAGCTTGGGATTTATTAGTTGAATCTCAATTCCACAAATTTTCTAATGGGATTTCAACCCTTGCCCACAGCACATTAGCTTGGACCTATTGAATTATTAGTTCAGTGATATTACTGCTACGCCACTATCTCTCTAGTTTGAGTGATTAAACCTAAATGATATAAAACCTCTGGTTTCAAATCTTAACCATGTCCCATTCACTTTTTCAAAGGAAATAGCATGGCATCAATTCAAACTGCCCTCATTTCGTTGAAAATGTCAGTGCAGTGTTTATTATATATGATTGAATTTTGGGTTTGCCATTGTAATTGATTTGTCTCTTGGACACCCCAATTCCCTAAAGACATCCATTGTAATCTGTGTATAGAAATTTCTTGTGTTCATCTGCTTGCCTTTCAGACTCCAAATGTTTCCCAGTTTAGTGTTAAAGGGGTGCATTCAGCTATCATAAAAGGAGATATTTTTATACAAAATGCTGTTTTAAGTTGCTTTTTTGCTTTCCAGACTGCTGCACACCAGCAGTGTTCTAATGGTATCACAAATGGGAAATGCTGTTTTTGAGTGTTCCTATTCTCAGTGTCACATGTTCGGTGAGATGTATACAAAGAAAATCAGTTGCGGGATTGTTTTAGACAACAGCGGATCAGAATTGTAAAGTGTTGTAGCAACCGCAACTAATACACCAGTAACAATGTTCTGACAGGATTTAGGATTGAGATAATTCAAATTTATTTCTACCTTTTTAATAAATGTATCCTTACCCATGTATCCCTTAGTCATGCACTTGCTATGCATGCCAATGTTTTTTTTAAAACATTACCTGTACAAAAAACGACTCACTGCTGAAGGGTTTGAATCTTCACATGTAGTTGAAGTTTGTCCTTTTAAAAAAAATAGGCTGCCTGCATACCATAGTGCTTTTTGCTACAGAGTTGAATCCAGTGCAAATGTAAAACAAAACTAAATCTCGCTTTGTTCATCTTGCTATTACTTGCTTTCAACAGTGGGAGGGGCAACAACTTGAATTTGCTAAAGACCTGTACCATTGTAATATGTTCATGGTACATACAATTGTTTACATGTGAAGGTTCTAAGAAACAACAGTGAGTTATGCCACTAACTGCTGTACCTTAATTTGCACTATCCCTCTGAAGGGCTTACCTAAACTAATTTTTTTTAAAAATGGTGTTTGGTGCCGAGCCTGTGATTGTAATTAATGATAATCATCAGTTTTCTGGTTTTATACCCTGTTACCACACCAATGTCACATGCAAGGAAAAATAATGGTGCACGTGGCCTCTTAGCAGCATAATTAAAGGATATCTTGCACTTCATTTAAATAAATTGCTGAAATGTGTTTGCTGATATTGGGGCAGTTGTTTGTGGAATTGCAGCATTGCATTAATAAGGGAAATCTATTTTAATGTCTTCTTTGTAAAGAAAGAAGTTAATCCATTGCCGAGATTCTTGCAGGTGATTTATCATTCCGCTATCTGCTTAAACTGCTGTATTTGCCATCTGTGAAATGTGGTTGTTGTTCCATTGCAATTATCTGATCGCATTCAGTTTTGTTTAACTCATTTTGAACATTTTACACATTACCAATTAACTTGCCATTTTAAAATCAAACTATACATGATCTCGTTGTAGCCGACTATTGCCATCTATAAATGGGCTTTAAGCTGAATATGAGGGTCGAGAATGCAGGATTGGAAAGGTTGCAGTGAAGAGGCAACATGATGGAAATGTAGATTTTTATTAAAATGTGTGTAACAATTGACACTCCAAAGGGGATAAATCAATCTAAAACTTTTGCATTTCGTAATTCTCAAACCAATACACTGTCCTGAGGGTATGGATGCATGCAATGTACAACAAAGAAACTATATGAAATCCATTGTTTGTTTTCTTTTTTGAATGAGCATCACTTTACCAACTTGAACAGCGTGCAGTCCAGGGAAACCAAAGTATGAGCGAATTGAAATTCTAATCATGTAAGCAACCCTGTAAAAGGAACGCGAGTGTGGAAAGACAACAGGGGACCCATCTAAAGGAATCTTTGAATCGCTGTTCCAGTGAGCAACGATATTCCTATCTGGGGAGGTTGTTCTCCTCTTCTCTCTCCCCCTCCTCCTCCTTCACCCCCCCCCCCCCCCCCCCCCCCCACACACACACAGACACACACACAATGTTTTCCACTTGCATGTGTCTGTCAGAGGTGACAGATTGTAAGTATCACAGCCAGAAAAACAAATAAATTCATTGATCCGCAAGAGCCTACCATCATTGAAAAATGCCAGGTATTTATGGCCAGTCACTCTGCAAAGGTTCTGACACACAGTAACTTGGAACAATTGATAACGAATTACAACAATGCAAATGCCAATTTATTTGAGTTATCCAGTATACTTTTTTCCATAGTATTGATCTTGTATTTAAAAAAATTTGAATAACTCATTCAATTTTCAAAAACATTTGTTTTGCTCAATCAGAATTGTAAAATATTATTTGTATATGGAGGAATGAAAAGTACAATAGTCTGTTATGTGTCAAATCCGGTTCGCTGCTATGCTCACTATGACTAATTTTTCCCCAAACATTGTGTGGATTTGCCACAGGATATGCAGGTTTTCACTCATTTGTCCCTCACTGACTCTGGGACACCCTGTGTCTTTACAATTCTCCCAAATCTCTGTTTGCTCCACTGATTCTGGACCTGGACATCTCCAATTTTCACTGCTCCCCAGTAGGCAGCTTAAAGGCTCTGAAATTCGTTCCTTAAACCTTTCCACCTCTTTCCTTGTAAGCACTCTTTTAAACCGATCTTGAACTAAACGATTAGTCACCTGTCCTGATGTCTCATTATGTGGCTCAATGTCGAATTGATTTGTTTACCCCCTTGTAAAAGGCCTTGAGAAATTTTGCTCCATTAAAGGTGCTTCATAAATGCAAGATGTTTAAAACTATTCAGTGGCAAAAATATTTTCTCTGGTTGGGAAATAAAATCTTCCAGTGAAATCAGTAAGCACTCTTCTTTATCCAGTATTAAAGAAATCTGGAGCTCTTGCCCAAAATCCTGTAGATGTAGAAATTAAAATTTTCTGGATTGATAGTTTTTATTAGGCAAAAACAAAAGGATTACGAATCAATCTCGGTGGGCTGCAAGATTAAAAGCAGGCTTGTTCACTAACCATGACTCCATAAACAAGGTTAAATAAATGCTGAATATTTCAAAACAACCCTTAGAAAATGTTAAATCATGTAAATGTGAATAGAACTAGGATCAACTTTGAACGGACAAAGAGGGAGTGCACGGCTCCCACAGTCAATGTTCTATGCAATCGGCGTGCACCTCACTGCACTTTTCCTTGCTTAACGGGAGTATCACTTCAATCATGCTGATAGAAAAAAACTATGCACATGGAAATCAGCACAATGTCACAACCCTGCACGTGAAAATATCTTGTGGGTCGACCTGATGGGCCGTATATATATATATGCCCCAGGGCTTGTAGGTTGCCGACTACTGGGTTGATATGATTCAAGAATGTGTAATACTTAGTGGCATTTTATTTGCTTCCCTCTTCCAATTGCATTCTGTTATGTAATATATATTCTTGAATTATTACATTGTTAGCTGTTCACCATGAGTGCTTTTTTGTAGTTCTAAGATAACAAAGAGTTTAAGCCCATATTGAACACATTGATATAATTCCATATCGTTCTCACTTTTGAGAGGTTATTTTGAATTATTTTTGTTTCAACTGTAGGGTTAATTGGGCTGTTTCATTAAATATAGGAAATATTTTGTGATTACTAGCCACGTAAGTTAAATTAAAATCCCTGACATGCATAAACTAGTCAGCAAAAATAGAACATAGAACATAGAACAGTACAGCACAGAACAGGCCCTTCGGCCCTCAATGTTGTGCCGAGCCATGATCACCCTACTCAAACCCACGTATCCACTCTATACCCGTAACCCAACAACCCCCCCTTAACCTTACTTTTATTAGGACACTACGGGCAATTTAGAATGGCCAATCCACCTAACCCGCACATCTTTGGACTGTGGGAGGAAACCGGAGCACCCGGAGGAAACCCACGCACACAGGGGGAGGACGTGCAGACTCCACACAGACAGTGACCCAGCCGGGAATCGAACCTGGGACCCTGGAGCTGTGAAGCATTTATGCTAACCACCATGCTACCCTGCTGCCCCAAATAGTTGAGAAACAATTGTGCGTAACAAATGCAGGCAATGTAACTGTTTTTGGAAGTTGCTGTTTATCGTAATAGGAAAGTTGTTTCAAAATTGAGCTTTCTTTCAAATCTCAGCAAGTAATTAGTATATAAAATTTAAAAGCCCAACCTTTGTGGAAGATCTTGCCATTTCCTTTGCAGAGCCCTCAATTTTGAGTCTATTTGAATTAGCAAGGGGCTACTTGGAAAAGGAACCCATCTGCAGTGCTATTTGGCATCTTTGGGAATTGGTAAACAGTCAATGGCAGTCAATTTATGAGCTTGGAAATGTGTAGTGCAGACCTCAAACAACAGGTTACCAACATATGTATTCATTCATGGAGCTGCTTGTTCACTAGAGATGTGAAGAATAGTATGTTTTAATTTGGTGGTGGTGGGGGGGGGGAAATGGGAGAGTAAGGGAAGAAGAATGTTTATCTTCAGCTTGTTAAGATATATAATTTTTTAATCAGCAGTGAAATAATATTTGTATTCTTCATTTGATGGAATGTTTATGCAGGTTTTCAGAGTGGCCCTGTTTCATTTTTGAGTTTGAATATGAGACACTGACTTATCGTACTGTAAAACAATAGGACAGCACTGATGTTTTGAATGCTGGCCTTGATCTACGTATATATTCATTCTTGGGGTGTGGCCAGCATATCTTTTAGTGCATCATACTAAAGGAGGTGAAGGTATAAGATGTTCAGTTCCATTTGATCAGCATTTCTGAGAAGAGTTTAAGTACACAAGCGTGCACCATGCAAATGAATAAGTATTGAAATCATATGCCCAATAAACAAGATCTCTTATTAATCTATCTACGTCTGGATTTCCAGCTAGTCATCAGTGGCTAATTGTGACGCACTTGCGAAGCATTGTAAAAACATTTTCCTATGTTAAAGACACAATATAAATGCAAGTTGCTGGTGACATATTGAACAACACTAATGCATCATCTATTACTAAATCGCTTCCACTATTTGCTCAAGGTAAGTTTACACTGAGCAATGTGGTGATTGCTGTTTTCTGACTTTTGTATTGGCAAAACCTTTGATGTATTCCACATTTTTGTCTACTTATATGGGGTTTGTGGTGAAATATTATATTTTGTATCAGTTTTGTGATTGCAATGAAAAATTATTTTGTGAAATGTTTCATATTTATGTAAACTGGTTGTGTAAATAGAATTATTAATGTAATTGAATGTGACTTGAGGGGCGAGCAGTATATTTCACTATTTGATTCACATTTGAAACAAATCTGTTGAGGTCTGTGCATTAGGTATAGGTAGAAAGTGAACCACATGTTCATATATTTCTACTGCATGCCTAAGTCTTGTTGATTTTGCTGAAGTCCCATATCCATAGTTTTCCCCAATATTAAACCGTTAATAGAACCGGATTAGGTCATTCAACCCCTTGAACCAGTTCCACCATTCAGTTGGGTCAGGGTCTATTGATCTTGACTTCATCTGCCTGCCTTGGTACCATGTCCCTTAAATGCTGTTGCCTAGCAAAATGAAAATACTGCATATGCTGAAAATCCAGAAATAAATTCAAAGAATTCTGGAAATACTCGGGTCAGGCGGCATCTCTTGGAGAATTTAAGGCCATATTGTTTCATCAGTACTGGAAAAGGTTAGAGATTTAATAGTTTTATAAAGCAGTAGGAAAGCATAGAGAATGAAGAGATATTAAATTGCAAAAGGGGTGATGGTGCAAGGTAAGAAGAGGTGGTAATTGAATAAGTAAAGGAACCGATGATGGGTTGGGGCAGATATAATCATAGCTCATGTCCATAAAATAGGTGGTAATGATGCAAAATTGATGTGCTGTTGAGTCCAAAAGGCTGTAAAATACCTAACTTAAAGTTGAGGTGCTGTTCCTCTAACTTATTTTGAGCTTTGTTGAAGCAGTGTTAGAGGGCAAGGACAGAGGTGAGAGTGGGGCAGAGAATTAACATAAATAGCACCTAGAAGCTCTGTTATGGGGCTCTCTCTCAAATCTGTCACTCAGTCTGTAGAGAAGACTGCATTGTGAGCAGCGAATACAATATATTAAATTGGAAGTGCAAGTAAATCCTGGAAGAATACAGTCATCAGTGTACTGGAAAAGAGGTGTGTGAGGGAACCTGAATAGGACTGGAACAAAATGTTCCATATATCTCATGAAAAAGCTGGCACAGGCAGGGTTTCCATAAGCAACAGGATATTTTGGCAGAAGTGAGTGGAGTCAAAGGTGAAGTTCAGTGCAAGAACAAGTTTAATGGGTGGTCATTGACAGAGCAGCTGAAATTGGTTGGACCTAGGACCTAATGAGCACCTGCAGTGTTGTCCTAGAACAATCGCAACCATCTTCCTTTATGCTTAGGTATGACTAACCAGTGGAGAGTTTTCCCCCTGATTCCCATTAACTCCAGTTTTGCTGGGGCTCCTTGACGCCACACTTGGTCAAATGTGGCCTTGGTATCAAGGGCAGTCACTCCCACATCACCCTAAAGTTCAGCTCTTTTGTCCATGTTTGAGCCAAGACTAATATGGTCAAGAGCCAAGTGCTTGATTCCTAAACTGAGGGTCAGTGAGCAGGTTATTGTGAAACACGGTCCGCTTGATTGAGCTGTTGAGGGCCCCTGATGTTTACTGATGATTGAGAATAGACCACTGGGGCAGTAAGTGGCCAGGTTGGATTTGTCCTATCATTTTGTACATACGACATACCTGGACAATGTTCTACATTGCCAGGTAGGTGCCAGTGTTGTAGCTCTACTGGAGCAGCTTGGATAGGGGCTTGGCAAGTTGTGGAGCACAAGCCTTCAAGACTTCTGCCAGAATATTGTCAGGGCCCATAGCCTTTACAGTATCTAGTGTCTTCAGACGTTTCTTGATGTCGAAGTGGCTGAAGACTGGCATCTGAGATGCTGGGGACCTCTGAAGAAGGCCAAGATGGATCATCCACACGACACTTCTGGCTGAAGATTTTTGCAAATGCTTCATAGAGTAGCCTTCTCTTTTACACTGGTACGCTGGGCTCCCCCATCTCAGGATGAGAATATTTGTGGATCCTCATTTTCCACTGTTGTTTAATTATCCACCATCATTCACGGCTGGATGGATGTATCATGACTGTAGAGCTTGGATCTGATCCATTGGTTATGCAATCACACTGGTCTGTCTATTGCATGCTGCTTATGTTTAGCATTGTGGTTTCACATTTTAGGTATGCCTGCTGCTGCTCCTGCACTCTTCATTGAACCAGTGTTGATCCCCTGGCTTGGTGGTAATGGTAGAGTGGGAGATATGCCAGATCATGAAGTTACAGATTGTGGTTGAATACCATTTTTCTGATGGTGGCCCACAACACCTCATGGTTGCCCAGTTGTGAGTTTCTAGATCTGTTCTAAACCTATCCCATCTAACACTGAGGTAGTGGCACACGAGG
This sequence comes from Scyliorhinus canicula, assembly GCF_902713615.1. Classification (NCBI taxonomy): domain Eukaryota; kingdom Metazoa; phylum Chordata; class Chondrichthyes; order Carcharhiniformes; family Scyliorhinidae; genus Scyliorhinus; species Scyliorhinus canicula. The sequence goes on from NC_052163.1 coordinate 48,572,834, forward strand.
GTGTTGCCAATGTGATTTTGTCACCACAAGGACTTTGCGGTGGTAACTCCTGCTGATACTGTCATGGACAGGTGCATCTGTAGCAGACAGATTGGTGAGGATGATGTCAAGTATGTTCTTCCCCAGCTGTTTGCACTCTCGATTGAGCCATTGGCCATCACATTAAGAAGTTTGGGGGTATGGAAAGGGATAGTGCGGGGCAGGATAGAGCATAGGGTGTCCTTGTATGCTGATGACTTGTTATTATACGTGGCGGAACCAAGTGTGTCAATCGGGGGGATACTGAAGCTGCTTCGGGTGTTTGGGTCTTTCGCAAGGTACAAATTAAATCTAGATGAGTGAATAGGGGGATGGGGGGCTGCCATTCCATAAGGCAGGGACTCACTTTAGATACCCGGGGGTGCAGGTTGCTCAAGATTGTGGAGGGGGGGCTCCATAGGTACAACATTTCTAGTTTAGTGGGGAGGGTGGAAGCTCATCTGGCAAGGTGGGACTGTCTCCCTTTGTCACTGGCGGGTCGGGTACAGGCGGTTAAAATGAATGTGCTGCCGCGATTCCAGTTTATTTTTCAATACCTGCCGATTTTCCTTCCAAACGCATTTTTTAGAGAGATTGAGGGGATGATTACCTCGTTCATATGGGGAAGGAATGTGGCCAGAATTTAAAAAGTGCTACTACAGAGAGGAAGGCAGGCAGGGGGTTTGGGTCTTCTGAACCTGATGTATTATTACTGCGTGGCGAATGTGGAGAAGATACGGAGCTGGGTCAGAGGGGTTTACTCTCAATGGGTCAGAATGGAGGAGAGTTTGGGTAGGGGGTCGGGATTGAAGGCGCTAGCGACAGCGCTGCTCCCGACGGCCCTGGGGAGATACTCCAGGAGTCTGGTAGTAAGAGCTTCGTTGGGAATTTGGAGGCAGTTTCGACAGCACTTCGGATTGGGGGCAGGGTCAAGGGAAATGCCGATTTCGGGGGAACCATAGATTTGAGACAGCGAAATAGGATGGAAATTTGCAGAGATGGTGGGAGAAAGGAATTAGGAAAAGATTTGTTTCTTGGGGGTCGTTTTGTGGGATTGAAAGAGCTGGGAGCGAAGTATGGGCTGGAGCAGGGGGAAATATTCAGATACATGCAGGTTTGAGACTTTGCCAGAAAGTAGATAGAGCTTCCCAGTAGAGCCGGCTTCCACATTGCTGGAGGAGGTGCTGACGACAGGGGGACTGGAGAAGGGGGTAGTATCAGCGATTTAGAACATAGAACATAGAACGATACAGCGCAGTACAGGCCCTTCGGCCCTCGATGTTGCACCGACATGGAAAAAAAAAACTAAAGGCCATCTAACCTACACTATGCCCTTATCATCCATATGCTTATCCAATAAATTTTTAAATGCCCTCAATGTTGGCGAGTTCACTACTGTTGCAGGTAGGGCATTCCACGGCCTCACCACTCTTTGCGTAAAAAACCCACCTCTGACCTCTGTCCTATATCTATTACCCCTCAATTTAAGGCTATGTCCCCTCGTGCTAGCCACCTCCATCCGCGGGAGAAGGCTCTCGCTGTCCACCCTATCTAACCCTCTGATCATTTTGTAAAGGCTATTTTGGAGGAGGAGAAGGTGCCACTAGAATGGATCGCGGTAAAGTGGGAGGAAGAGTTGGGAGAGGGTATGGAGGAGGATGTTCTGTTGTGAGGTGCTCCGGAGGGTGAACGACTCCACTTTGTGTGCGAGATCGGGGCTGATACAGCTGAAGGTTGTGTGTAGAGCGCACCTTACAAGGGCGAGGATAAGCTGGCTCTTTGAGAGGGTAGAAGATGTGAATGTTGCGCGGGGGGGGGGGGGGGGGGGGGGAGGCTGCAGAGGTCATGTGTTGCAGAGGTCACGTGCTGCAGATTCAGTCTAGCAGCTATATATTTTAGAACGCAACCAGCTTGGTCAGTTGTGGTGCTACTGAACTCCTCTTGATGATGGCCATTGAAATCTCAATCTCGAGTAAATTCTGTGCCCTTGCCACACTCGGTACTTCCTCCAAACGGTGTTCAAGATGGAGTACTGACTTATTAGCTGAGAGGGGGCAGTATGTGATGATGATCAGCAAGAGATTTCCTTGCCCATTCTTGACCTAGTGCCAGTAGATTTGAGGTCCGGAGTCGATACAGTCTCCCAGGATAACTCCCTCCCGATTGTGTCACTACCTTTGCTGGACATACCCAGCAGTGGTGATGTTGATGTCTGACACATTGTCTGTAAGATTCTAAGTGTGACTGTGTCAGCCTGTTGCTTGACTAGTCTGAGAGAGTGCTCCTAAATTTTGGCTCAAACCCCCACAATTTAGTGAGGACACTATTTCAGTGTTAACAGGGCTGGACTTGCCATTGTCATTTCTGGTGCTGAGGTTAATGCCGGGTCGTCCATCTGGTTTCATTCCTTTTTGCAGACTTCACAGCTGTTGGACACAACTGGGTGCCTTAACGACATTGCTTTGGGCCTGAAGTCACATGCAGGCCAGACCATGTAAGGACGGCAGATGTCCTTCCATGAAGGGCATGTAAACCAGATGTATTTTTACAGCAATCAGCAATGGTCACCACTAGACTTTCCATTCCAGGTTATTTATTGAATTCAAATTCTACCATCTGCTAGTCCAGCGACCGTACCGCTGCATCACTGCTTCCCCTATCTCAATTAGATCATTTTTAATCTTCGATATTCAAGTGAGCAAAATGAAACCTGACTCATAATTTAACCTCCTTATCCCCACACGAGGTGGAGAGTGTCTTCGGTTTAGTGGTAGGAATCTTGCATTTGAGTTAGTGTATGGTTTAAACCCCACTGTAAATGATCTGACTCTGAAATCCAGGCTGATGTCCAGTGGGGCACTCTTGTTTGGTGGGCCTAGATCTCCAGTTTACCTTATGAACTGTTGAGATTAATCATCTGCCGATCGTGGTCATTGAGCAAGTCTCCGAATGCTAATTAGAGTGAGATAAGAACGGAAGAAAATTGAAATGGGGAGCAGATCAGAGCACGGTTTTGGAAGTTAAGGTTGCAACCTCCTAACTAGCATAACCCACCATTGGCATTCTGAGACCAGTGCTAATCTAAATCCAGAGTCGTGGAGGTTGTACTTTTTAAAAAACCACCTGTTGCCCTGAATATTCTTCACTGGCAGCATTGTGGAGTGTTCTGTGGCAAGACTTAAAAAACATCTCATTGGTACAAAAATGTGCTATCCTTACAACATCTACAATATTTTACCTTCTCTTTTTAATTCTAGATTCCCCTTGTAGGTTGTCAAGTGATTAAGGGCTCTGTTTACTATATGCAAGGCTGAAGGTTCTCTGGTGGTTGTTTCTTGAAAGCTATTTAATTCACCTCATGAACTACTTCAGATTCAAAGCTGTGTCTTGACCATTTTTTCTCATTACTGAGGTGAAATATCACCCTTATTGGCTTGTACAAGTAAGCAAGGTTTTAATTAAGAAGTTCCTTCTGAACGCTCAGGGTTGCGAGAAGATTGTCAATGCTTTGTTTCTTGACTGCAGGTTGTTTTGCATGTGGAATGGAAAATGGATTCCGAGTCTATAACACTGATCCACTGAAGGAGAAGGAGAAACAAGGTGAGGCGTATCGCCAGTCAGGTAATGCAGATTTGTCATTACTATTGATTTTACAACAATTACAAATGTTGAGTTTAAGATCATTTTGTAGTAAATATGATGTTGCCTTTTTTGATTTCTGTCTCCGGGATCTAAATTATTAGTGAGAGAAAATTAAAAAAATATATGCTGAGTTTGATAAATGATGTGAAACATTTTAGCAAGAGCTTTTGGAAAATAATGTTCAAGCTGAGGGACAATCTTGGGTGTTTTGAGTGGCTTCTCTTAACTGCACTGGCAGAAGCAAATAAAAGTATTTGTCTCTGCCAGTGCCACCTCTCTCTCCCTCGCTCTCTCTACTTCTCCTTTTCCTCTTTTTTTAGGATGGTGGGGGTGCATGTTAGAGTTCACTCGTAGCCTGAGTTGCTGTTTACACCCCACCCACAAGCAGTAAATGGTAACAAGTACAAAGTCAAGCAACGACCCACCTGACAATATAAGCTTCAAATAGAACAAACCCTCCCACAGTGGGACAAACACAGGAGAAAGAAAAGAGAAAGGAATTAGGAATCGCCTATGGTCACCAGTAACCTATAGAGTCCCTCCCGGGCTTAAACCGGCCAGCGTGGAGGGCCCCAGCCCGGGTCTCTTTCCCCCTTGCCCGGCCCCAGGAAAACCAAGAAACCCCCTTTAGCACACAAACCCCGCGTACACACCCAAGCTCCAAAGGACCATCATTGCAAGTGAAAGTCCCCTCTCTTCCCTTGTCCAAGTATATACAACGTTGGCTCATTTAGCACAGACACCCGCCGCAGCGAAAAAATAGAGCTACATGAGGCTACATCGGTACATGACCACTTCTCAATTCAGCCACAGTCCTTCTGCCTTCGCAAACACCTCTGCTGCTTCCACTGTCCCGAAATAAAAGGCCTTTGATTTGTAGGTCATCCTCAACTTAGCTGGGTAAACTATACCGCACCTTACTGATATGCAGCACCTTCTTCTCCTGGCTGAAGGCAGCCCGCTTCCTCACCAGCTCCACCGTAAAGTCCTGATAATGCGTATACCAGCTCCAGTCCACTGCACCACCCACTTCTGCTTTGTCAAGCACAGGACCTTCTCCTTCACACTGTACCTACGAAAACAGAGTCATTACTCTTGGCGGTTCACTCTCCTTTGGTGCAGGCCTCCACGACCGATGAACCCGATCCAGTTCATATCGGGAGGAATCATCACCCTCCGCCAATAGCTTCGCCAACATTGTGGCAAAATACTCAGTCGGCCTCCTGCCTTCCACTCCTTCGGGAAGACCCACAATCCTCCAATTCTGTCACCTGGATCTGTTTTCCAAGTCGTCCATTTTGGCTCGCAGACCCTCGTTGATCTCTGTCACCTTCTGCATCTCCTTCCCCATCGAGGTAAGTTGATCACTGTGCTTCAACAATGTCTCTTCCACTTCCTTCAGCGCCTCACCTTGCTCCATTACCTCCGCCACTGTGCTCAATACCGCTGCCCTCACTGGAGCTATCTCCTCCTCCACTAGCACTTTCAATACCGCCCCATCTCCTTCCTCATCGCCTCCACGTGTTTTGTGAACTGCCTTTCGAGTTCCGCGGCCATCACCGTAGTCATTTCTTCAGCCGTGGGCAATGCGGCCTCCCATGGTGCCCCAGCCTCCATTTTTCTTGCCGTCCCCGCGGTGACCTTTCCACTCCCTGACAGACTTTCAGCTGCTTTTTTCACGGCCGTTTTTTTACTTGTTCTCGACATCTTCCTTCACTGTGCCTTCTCCCTGCTTTTGCCGCCTCTGTTACCCCTGGGACCGGGCGTTAGACCCCGAAAATGCCGTTCCCAAGCGGGAGCCCTCCAATGTGTGGCTGCCTCCCGCCCGCCGTCACCGCAAGTCCGGCCAGGCATTTCTGTTCCAAATGCAATAAACCAGTGAGCAAAAGCATGATAGATCTTTGGCGTAGCACTGTGCTCGGAAGGTTGCATTGTATTTCTTAATTTTATGCGAAACCCATTTGGCCATTTCTTAGTTACATCTGTCCATTGTGCACCATTCTACATTTGAACAACTATGATTTTTTTTTCTTTTACAGAATTTATGGAAGGAGGAGTTGGTCATGTTGAAATGCTTTTTCGATGTAATTACTTAGCTTTGGTTGGAGGTGGTAAAAAACCCAAGTATCCTCCCAATAAAGGTATAGCTTGGTCAGTAGAAATGTGATATTTTTAGGATTAATCCTCTTGAGGACAATGCCGTTTACCATTTGTGACATACTGAAAAAATATTAGAAGGCTGGTTTGTGACTTGAATTAAAATGCAACTTAATTTCAGTACAATGGTGTAGTGGATATCCTACTGGACTAGCGATCCTAAGTTATAGTCCAACCATTGAAATTGTAACGTTGATATTTCGGAACCAGAGAAAATTACCTTACATTGCTAGATTTACATTAAAACCCAACAGTTTCATTATTCCCCTCACTTGAGGACGATAATCCCACAATAGCTGTTAATGCACACCAAAGTTTCTTTAAGCCAATGATTCAAGAAGATCATCTCTCTGCAGGACAATTAGAAATGGACTGAATGCAGTCTTGCCAGTGTCACCCACTTATTGTGATTTTGAAAAAAACCCCCAATATTATTTGTAATTTTTCTTCTGGTCTGTCGTGTTGAACTACTATCTGGAATTTATCTTTTGGTTCACCATATCTTAAGTGTTTAGTCAGATTAATTTTGCTATATCAAGACAATTTCTGTGATGGGGAAAGCAGACCCCTTGTTGCTCCATATGTGTAGCTTGAACACCCCTTTAAAAATGAGGTGTGAAATTTGACAATGACACGTTTGCATGTTCTGACCTTTGTATAACTGAATCAAAGCAAGTGATTTCAGATTATTTTTCGCTATCTTTCCACAGGTAGGATTTGGAAGAGAGTTGCATTTTAAATGTATAAGATTTTAAAAATGTTTTTGTTTTTAAATAAAAAGTAAAGTCGCCATAGTTCCAGATGACCATAGGCTGCTTTCCTCTTTGAGGGGGAGAGCTAACTGGTGGTGATTTAACCTGGGGATCACCAGAGCTCCAGCGAGCGAGAGACAAGGTTGAGAAGGTGGGGCCTTCATGGATATCCTCAGCTGGTACAGGAATTGAACCCGTGCTGTTGGTCTTGCTCTACTTCACGAACCAACTGTCCAGCCAACTGAGCTAAACCGGTTTTTAAATAAAGCACTGATGAAAGCTGGTTAAAATATAAATGTGCTAGTCATGGAAGTTATTTGTCAAAATACCAAAGTATAAATGATCCTGGCTTGGTAATCAATTAACATCTTCTAACTCGTTGTTTGAAAGTCACTGGTCTTCAGTGATGGCCCAATAATGTGGGGAGACGTACTGTATTTTTTAATATTGTTTTGCAAAGGCAAGTGGCACTGATTTCAGATGGGAGTCTTCTCGTAACACTTGCTTTGTTCACTTTCTGTGAATGTTAAGAGTAGGCCATTTAGCCCCTTGAGCCTAATTCCATACAGTTCAGTATCTTTGAATTAGAGAAAAACCAATATTCAAAACTTAAAAAACAGCATAAATTTTCACTTATGGAAGAGACGTCCAATCTTCAGCCATTCCTTTTGTGTAGAATTGTTTCCCAATTTTGTTCCCAAGAGGTATGGTTCTAATTTTTAAGGTTGACCCCAAGTGGAAATAGAGTAGATGGAGAGAGAAATGAGCTGTTCCTCTTAATAATTTTAAACTTTTGTTAGATCACTCACTGACCATCTAAATTCCAGGGAATACAGCCCTAGTTTGTATAATAGGACCTCATATTGTATCCCTTTGAGTCCAGGTAGCACTCTGGTAAAGCTATGCTGCACTGACCAATGCATCCTTCCTTGGGTGTGGTGTCCAGAATTGAATTCTCCAGCTGTGGTCGAACCAGAGCCTTGTATAACTGAAGCAAGACTTCTTCTTCCTTGTATTGTGGTCCTCTATATACAAACAGCAGTATTCCATTTGTCTAAAAATGTGCAGGTTAGGTGGATTGGGCATACTAAATTGCCCCTTAGTGTCCATGTGTGCAGGATGGAGTGGGGTGGATGGGGGAGTGGACATGTGTAGGGTGCTCCTTCGGAAAGCCAGTGCAGACTCGATGGCCCAATTGGCCTCCTCTGCACTGTCGGGATTCCAGGATTAGCCTTTCTGATTTTTCTTTGCCTGTTCTGACTTTGTAATTTCTGTACCTAGACCCCATGTTTTGCTTGTCCTCCACTGTTCCTAGCATTGAACCTACCAGTATTGGTCCTTTTATACCATTTAGTCCACCGTGTAGTAATTCCTTTCATTTATCAATATTTCTTTGTGATAAGTTTCCATTTGCACTGCTTATATTGCTGTTTATCTTTGTGTCATCTGCAAACTTGGATGTGGCCCATGAATTGCTAGTAAATGTATTGAATAGTTGACTCTCCAACACAGATTCTTGTGGGACACCATTTGTTCCATCTTGCTAGAATACCTGCCCTTTGTCCTACTCTGTCTTCAGTATACCCTAACCAGATTTGTTTTCAATTCCATGGACTTGAGCTTTAGTTAACACTATCTTATGTGGAACATTATCAAATGCCTCCTGTAGGTCTATATAAAAAATATCTGCAAACCTTCTCGGGTTCGGTATTTAAGTCTCTTCGGCAAATGATTCTGGGGTCATCAGGCATGACCTACCTTTCATAAACCCTCCCTGAACTGTTGACAATTGTTGTGCTGTGGGAATTTCCTGACAACAGGTGTTGGATTAACAAATCTGTAATTCCATTGTTTTCCCCTCAATTATTTTTAAACATTGTTTGAGCAAAATTTTCCATTTAAAGTTCATGAATTGAGAGAACTTTTGACATTATAATTAGGACATCAACAGTCACTTTTTTAAGTCCAGGTACAGAAATTGCCTGGTCTTGGAGATTTGTCACTCTCTCGTGCCAGTATTTTATTTATGATTTTTACCTTGGCTGTGTTAATATTTTCTTGGTCTAACGTCGCAAATCTTTGGAGCAAAGCATGTGGGAACATGTGCAGAAAACAGTAATATCCAGGTCAGAACCTATAATGTGGGGATCCTTTTGTTAAGCGTTCATTCCATTGTTAAACATTTGGCACACCTCTAAATGAAAAATACCGTGTCCACTTACAGGAGTGACTCGTTCCACTTTACTCCAAAAAATATCAATTACCCTAAACTTGGAACAGCTAATGGGAGCTACCTGAGATTTTAACTGTGAACTTGAGGTGTTCTTTGATTGTTGAAATTGGTAATTGCTTTAGGTCTTTGGGGAAGCAACTTCAATATCTAGGTTATTAGTATTTAGTTGGTATTCTTTTTTAAAAACAGACTATTCAAAATAATTAAACTATCTTCAATAAGGTACACAAAGATGTCTATTATAATTGAATTTTTGCATTGCCATGGGGTATGACTTGAATGTTGCTGTCATGAAAGTTATCTCCAGGTAATAAAATGGTAAATGGGATGATTGGAGAGAATTATTTTTTTTAAAGATTCTTGTGTGGTTTGGTAACTTCAGATATTTCTAGCCAACTTTCACTAGTTGCACCACAAGCCACACTGGTAACAAGCTCTAACTAACCCCCTGGAACCTCAGTGCCAGCAGTGAATGGCTATCTTAATTTGATTGGCATCAGTCCTAATCTGCCATAATTTGCTGTAGAAGTGAATCTAACGCTGTCTGCCCTTAGTTAAATAATCTCCGACAGCTAGTCCAGGTTTAATTAATTAAAGCAAAATGCTGCTGGTATTGGAAATCAAATTAAAATACGAGCAGGAAATGCTGGAACTACGCGGTAGATCCGGCAACAGCCGGAGTGAGAACCAAATGAATGATTCAGGAAGTTGCATCTAATGCTTCAAGTGCAGAGACGGGCACAGGGAAGGAACAAATTAGAGGGAAGGCCTGTGATAAAGTGGTCAGTGCTGTGAGTAAATAACAAAAGAATAATAGTGTCAGGGAAATGGGATCAGTAAAGAAACAAGGTCACTCTAGAGTTTATAGGTGGTCAGCATTTGCATTTCTTCTATGGTCTTGAGGAAAGGAAGGATAACCTTATTTGGTGGAGTAGACTTGACTTCATGTTGAGAGGAAATGATGAAATGCTGTGGTATTTTTCAGTAATGATATGGGATGATTTAAAGAAGAAGACTGTTATTGAAATCGAATTTTCGACTGAAGTCAAAGCAGTTAAACTACGGAGAGACAGGTAACCTTTAGAAATGTAATCACCTCCTTGGAATTTTACTCTGCTACTTTCTTTATTTTCCCAAATGTATTGCAAACCTGAAATTCATTGTTTTGTTGAATATTAAAGACAATGCTCCATTTCCTGTCAGCATTTTGGATTTCTTACTTACTAGGCCTCAATTGCGATAAGGAAGGCCATTCTAGTTCATCTTAGTTCATGCTCTTAGACCCCGAGGTTTCTCATTACGGCTTATGCATTCCCAAAATATACCCTCAATTTTAACTAGACTTTCAGCAAGTTCTAGGTGTCTTTCGGAAATTTTTGGTATATTACTACATAGGGTTTGCCACAGTACTCCTGATTATCACTACTTGAGGGACCAATGAGATATGGTAAGACAGAATCCTCACCGTTTTTCCATCCAAGTTCACTTGTTATTTCATAGGTTGTTACTGTACAAATGAAATAACTTCATTAAAGACCTTTATTTATGTATGAACATTTACATAGAATTTACAGCACAGGACTGTATTGACCAAATTTGGCCTAATTGGTCAGTGTTTTTGTTTAGACTCCACACAAGTCTGCTCCTATTCCTATTAAGAGTCATAGACATTTACAGCATTTACAGCACGGAAATCATAGAATCCCTACAGTGCAGAAGGAAGCCATTTGGCCCATCAAGTCTGCACCGACCCTCAAAGAGCACTCCACTCAAGACCACTTCTCCACCCTGTTCCAATAACCCCTTAACACTAAAGAACGATTGATCATTGCCAATCCACCTAACCTACACATCTTTGGACTGTGGGAGGAAACCGGAGCACCTAGAGCATCCTAGTCACCACATTCCGGTGGCTGTTTGGGGAGGCTGGTACGGGAATTGAACCATGCTGCTGGCCTGACTTGGTCTGCTTTAAAAGCCAGCTATTTAGCCCAGTGTGCTAAACCAGCCCCTTGGGTTATGTGGATAGGGTGGAGCATAGGGTGCTCTTTCCAAGGGCTGGTGCAGCTTGATGGGCCCAATGGCCACCTCCTGCACTATAGTCATTCTCTAACTTAAATTTTTTTTTTTTTTTTTTTTATATATAAGAGTACCCAATTAATTTTTTCCAGTGAAGGGGTAATTTAGAGTGGCCAGTTCACCTAGCCTGCACATCTTTTGAGTTGTGGGGCTTGGACCCATTCAGATACTGGGAGAATGTGCAAACTCCACACGGGCAGTGACCCAGAGCTAGGATGAAACATTGGTCCTCAGCACTGTGAGGCAGCAGTACAAACCACTGCTCCACCACGGCGCCCAATTCTATAACTATTCTAATCCCATTTTCCAGCACTTGGTGCATTACCTTGTATGCTATGCTATTTAATGTGCTCAAAGTTGAGAGGGTGCCTCTACCACCCTTTCAGGCAGAGAGTTCCAAATTTCAACCACCCTCTGGGTTCATCACACCCCATTGGAATATCCAATTCCTTTCTCTCTCGTGTTTATCTAGCTTTCCATATGAACATTTATGCTATTTGCCTCCGCTATCCTTTGTATTAGCAAGTTCCACATTCTTGCCACACTCGGGGGAATTAAGTTCTTCCTGACTTCCTTAATTCCATTGTAGTTCTTCAATTTTGGTATCCCTACAAGTGGAAACATCTTTACATCTACCCTATCAAACTCTTTCATAGTCTTAGACCTGGTCACAAGGGGCACCAGCCTGTTCAATCTTTACTGATGGGTGTAACGTCTCAGGTCTGGCACCACCCTTGTAAGTTTTTTTTTTTTGCATCTTCTCTTCCTTCATATCCTCATTCTAAAATGGTGGTCATAACTTATGCACTACTTTTTGTGACCTAACCCAGGTTTTCTACAAGTTTCACATTATTTCTCTGCTTTTCAACCCCATCTGAATGAAAAATAATGCTATTGATTTGTTACAGTAGCCTTACTAACATTGGTAACAGCTTTAGTAATGTGTATATCTGTACCCCAAGAGCCCCTTGCTCCTGTAGGCTCTAAGGGCCACTTGCTGTTTGGAAAATGTATTTTCCCATCAAAAATGTTGCTTACATTGAAATTCATTTGCTAATTGCGCACCCATTCTTGGAAGTTTATCAATGTCTCGTGACTCTTGTCACAGCTATAACCTCTATAGTAATAATTTTTTCAGCTGTATCAGGAGTTTACAGATCATATAGAGTCACTGGAATTATAGGTCTGATTCTCAGGCTATGACAGCAGTTAAATGAATATTCTGCATCAGTCACGCTCCTGTGGATCATGCTAATGTTTCAACTGTGCTGTACATATAGAACATAGAACTGTACAGCACAGTACAGGCCCATCGGCCCACGATGTGCCCAACTAGTCTGAAACTAAGATCAAATCAACCTACTCCCAATCATTCTAATGCACTCCATATGCCTATCCAATAACCGCTTGAAAGTTCATAAAGTGTCCGACTCCACTACCATAGCTGGAAGTGCATTCCATGCCACAACCACTCTGAGTAAAGAACCTACCTCTGACATCCTTCCTATATCTTCCACCATGAACCTTATAGTTATGCCCCCTTGTAACAGCTACATCCACCCGAGGAAAAAGTCACTGAATGTCCCTGAATGTCCACTCTATCTATCCCTCTCATCATCTTATACACCTCAATTAAGTCACCTCTCATCCTCCTTCACTCCAATGAGAAAAGCCCGAGCTCCCTCAACCTTTCCTCATAAGACCTATCCTCCAATCCAGGCAGCATCCTGGTAAATCTCCTTTGCACGCTTTCCAATGCTTCCTATAATGAGGTGACCAGAACTGCACACAATACACCAAATGTGGTCTAACCAAGGTCTTGTATAGTTGCAGCGTAACCTCGCGGCTCTTAAACTCAATCCCCCTATTAATAAGTGTTAACACACTATAGGCTTTCTTCACGGCTCTATCCACTTGGGTGGCAACTTTCGGAGATCTATGGACGTGAACTCCGAGATCTCTCTGCTCCTCCACATTCTTCAGAACCCTGCCCTTAACCCTGTAATCCGCATTCAAATTTGCCCTACCAAAATGAATCACCTCACACTTGTCAGGGTTAAACACCATCTGCAACTTTTCAGCCCAGCTCTGCATCCTGTCAATGTCTCTTTGCAGCCTATAACTGCCCTCCACATTATCCACTACTCCACCAATCTTGTGTCATCAGCAAATTTACTAACCCAACCTTCAACTCCATCATCCAAGTCATTGATAAAAATCACAAATATGTCGAATAACACTATTTTTGAGGTAAGGGTATCAAATAATATGGAGTTAAGTCAGATAAATGAAGTGAGAAGATCAGCTATGATCATAACTGAATGGTAGAGAAGGCTGCACACTAAAAATAGATAGAAATTGAATACAATAGCAAATATCAAAATAGGTAAGAAGAGTTTGACTTCAAATGATGTGCATCCAAGGGGGCCAAGATGGGAAGATGCTGCGAGTCCTTTGCCCATAATTTCAATAGCCCAATACAGTATGGGAGCCCTTTTTAATTGGAGGGTAATTCATAGTTACAATTTTCAAAAAGGGGGCAAATCTGTGTCAGGCTACAGGCACATCAACCTGGCAACCATCACCGGGAAGACCCTTGAAGTGGTCCCAAGAGATATCCCTTTTTGGACACTGGGAAAGAGAAGGGACCATAGGAGATCCTCAACACAAAAGAAGAATGTTTCTTGTATACCTGTGGAAGAGGTTACTTAATTAATCAATGAATATAATCTGATTGACATTATTTACCTGGACTTTAAATACAATTGAATGTTTTTTTTCTGCCCTGCTATTTACTCTCTTTTTTTTGTTTCAGAATTGTAGTAGTTCTGGATTCTATGATTAAAGTCTTTACATTCACTCACAATCCTCACCAGTTGCATGTCTTTGAGACATGCTACAACCCCAAAGGTAAGTAAGTTAGTGTTTATCGGAGAGTTCGGGGCCAGCGCTTTTCTTGTATTGTTGACATCTATCATCATTGTGTTCTAAATTTGTGTTTATTTCTATGGGTAACCATAGCAGTTAAAAATTCAACTACCATATATACTCGCGTATCATTCGATCTCGCGTATCATGCGACCCTTAAATTTTCGTCCCCAAAACATGATTTTATGGTATACCTCATGTATCATGCGAGTCACTTTTTTGGAAATTAATTTTGGAAACTAAAACTTCCAAATGGTATCATTGTGTGTGGTTTCTGCAGAGTGGATTCTGCTGTGAAAGCTGTTCGCGATTCGAACAGCTTTCCAGCTGGCTTTACTAGCGTCGTTCAGCCACTTGCCGTTTCCATTCATAAAAACATGAACTAGGTTTCTTGATATACAGATTAAATCAGTTTAATGTTTGAAAGAAGTTAAAGCAAATAAACTGACTTGTGAATTTGAAGTTGTCTAAAGATTGGTGAAACTGCATCGAGAATACCTCATTCAGTTTTTTTTAAGTCACCCTCTTTATTATGTACGGAATTCTTTTGATGAATTTAGAGGAGGTTTGGACACTAATGGTGTGGCACGGTAGCATATTGGTTAGCACTATTGCTTCACAGCGCCAGGATCCCAGGTTTGATTCTTGCTTCGGTCACTGTCTGTGTGGAGTCTGCACGTTCTCCCTGTGTCTGCGTGGGTTTCCTCCCACAAGTCCCGAAAGACATGCTGTAAGGTCATTTGGACATTCTGAATTCACCCTCTGTGTACCCGAACAGGTGCCGGAATGTGGCGACTAGGGGCTTTTCACAGTAACTTCATTGCAGTGTTAATGTAAGCCTACTTGTGAGATTATTATTATTAATGCTTAAAACCTGGAGGGCTATAAAAACTTATTGATCCTGGGCGTTACTCTCCAAAAACAATGAGTGAGGAACAGCTTGAGGCTGTATTGCAATTTCCAGGGTTATTAGCTCAGGGCAGCATGGTAGCCTTGTGGATAGCACAATTGCTTCACAGATCCAGGGTCCCAGGTTTGATTCCAGCTTGGGTCACTGTCTGTGTGGAATCTGCACATACTCCCCGTGTGTGCGTGGGTTTCCTCCGGGTGCTCCGGTTTCCTTCCAAACATAGAACATAGAACAGTACAGCACAGAACAGGCCCTTCGGCCCTCGATGTTGTGCCGAGCCATGATCACCCTACTCAAACCCACGTATCCACCCTATACCCGTAACCCAACAACCCCCCACCCCTTAACCTTACTTTTTAGGACACTACAGGCAATTTAGCATGGCCAATCCACCTAACCCGCACATCTTTGGACTGTGGGAGGAAACCGGAGCACCCGGAGGAAACCCACGCACACACTGGGAGGACGTGTAGACTCCGCACAGACAGTGACCCAGCCGGGAATCTAACCTGGGACCCTGGAGCTGTGAAGTATTTATGCTAACCACCATGCTACCGTGCTGCCGTAGATGTGCAAGTTAGGTGGATTGGACATGATAAATTGCCCTTAGTGTCCAAAATTGCCCTTAGTGTTGGGTGGGGTTACTGGGTTATGGGGATAGGGTGGAGGTGTTGACCTTGGTTGGGTGCTCTTTCCAAGAGCCGGTGCAGACTCGATGGGCCGAATGGCCTCCTTCTGTACTGCAAATTCTATGATCTATGATGATTCGAGGACGAGGGCAACCAAAAGAAAATAAATTTTAGTCAAGATTTTTATCCTGTAAATTGCCGTTGGTAAATGGGATCAGGTTTGAAAACCACAATAAGAAACTTGATTTGAGTTTTGGAAGGGTCGGAGCTGGACCGTTGCTTTATACCTCAGAAAAGACCAAAGAAGGGGTGGCATGGTAGCACAATAATAAATCGATAAGTGCAACTTATTTTAATCACTTACCTAGCATTGTACAAAAGGAATACGTTCAAACTAGGGAAAGCAATCTTCTCCGTTGTGTCTTCCATGCATAAGAGATTGTATAAGTGGTTTGCAGAAGACCAGCAACTGCACGCACAAAGAGACCACAGATGTGCTATGTTAGTGATATATATAGAAGCACACAAACCTCTTGAAGGCCTTAAATTATCTAAAAAGCACTTGCTGCTGCCTCATGGCACTGAGGATCCGGGTTCGATTTCGGGTCACTGTCCGTGTGGATTTAGCACATTCTCCCTGTATTTGCCTGGATCTCACCTCCACAACCCAAAGATGTGCAGGGTAGGTGCTAAAATTGCCCCTTAATTGGCAAAAGAAAGACTGGGTACTCTAAGTTTATTTAAAAAAAAGAAAAGTCCAAAGAACTGGACATGAATTGTCTGCCCATCTTCTTCTGAGGGTAATGATACAAAGGACCCTAAATGGGAGAGAGGAATTAAAAATAAAAGAACCACAAAATGTTTATTTTAGCAAGTATTTTCTGGTTGATATGTGCAGCCTTTTTATTTTTACACAACTTAGCTTCTAAATGTTGTCCTTGCCGCTTTGGTAGTGTCCAACTTCAGTGGAATCTTTCCACAAACTGCTGAAAGCCACCATTTATAGTAAACTGGTTCAAAGTTCTCTGAGGGTTACGAGTTTCTGGAACTCGTTTCATCAAAAGACAGTGGAAGCTGGTTCTTTAAATAAACTTAAGTCTGAGCTAAATAGTCTCTTGATTAACAAGAGGGTGAAAGGAACGTGCGGTTGAAATTACAAGCAGGTCAGCTATGGTCTTATTGAATGGTGAAGGAGCCTCAAGGGGCCAAGTGGCCTCCCCCTAGTTCATATTTGTAACACTTTTAATTGTATAGTGAACAATGATCTTAAATGTGTTTAGGTAAGCTAATAAATCGATAAGTGCAACTTTTAAAATTCACTTGCCTATCATTGTATAAAGAGTATGTACCAAGCTAGGGAAAGCAATCTTGTCCGATACATCTCCCATGCATAAGAGATTGTATAAGTGGTTTACGAAAGACAAGCTGCAGCAAGCACAAAGAGACCACAGATGTGCTATGGTTTGTGATATATATAGACACACACAAACCCCTTGAAAGCTTTAAATTATCTAAATTCAGCCACAGTATTGGTTTGTGGGAATATGATAGCTTCCACCTAATAGATTTGCTGTGTATTTTTTTAAATTCCCAGTCTTTGAGCAATACAGATTTCAGTAATTTGTTTTTTAACCAGATTAAAATCATCTGCAAAGGGAGTGATTCCATGAAATTAGTTCAGTTCTTCATTTTTAGCACTAATTAAAATGCTGTCCTCCGAAATGCATGTTAATGAACTCTTGGCAATACATTTGGTAATTAAAATAGTGAAATGTGTAAAAATAGAAATTTTCAAGGAGGCTACTAGTTAATGATTTACTGTGGTCTTCAATGCACAGCCCATTTTTTAATTTCCATATTTACAATGTGTACTCATAGTGGAACAGGTGCCACCTGATTACTGCTGTCATCAAATCATCTGTCCACCAATTACAGCACTTGAACCTGCTATTATATAATGCTTTTTTTATTCGCCTCAGCAATTTTCCTAGTCTTCCCTCCCTAGTCTTATCAAGTATCCACAACTCGCATGGTATTATTTTCAAGGTGTGCACCAAACGTTGCCTCCTCTCCCTTCAGTCACTTCATGAACAAGCTCTTTGCATACCTCCTATCTTGCCTGTTTCTCCTGCTGAGTTTAGTCCCAGTAGTTCGATAATCTATAAACCACGAACATGCAAACTATATTCATAAACCACGAACATGCAAACTATATTCATAAACCACGAGCATGCAAACTATATTCTTCCAAGTGCTCCAGTCAACCCCAACCTCGTACCTTTGATTTGAAAGCAGTAATGGCCTGTCTGAAGTCCCCAGCTCTCGGTGCGTACAAAAAATTGCTCTCGTTTTGCCTTCCTTTTCCTTCAGTAGCTGAGGTCCTGAAGTAAATTTATTTACAAATTGGGCTGGTTTCGCTCACTGGGCTAAATCGCTGGCTTTTAAAGCAGACCAAGCAAGCCAACAGCACGGTTCGATTCCCGTACCAGCCTCCCCGGACAGGCGCCGGAATGTGGCGACTAGGGGCTTTTCACAGTAACTTCATTGAAGCCTACTCGTGACAATAAGCAAATTTCATTTCATTTCATTTCAACTTCAGATATATTTTTAACAGCTTTATGTACAGCTGTCAAAATCTGCCAAAAATACTAGGCATATTTTAGTATAGAACAACGGAAAGAATGTACATTTATAAATTTAATTGCTGAATTATTGTGTTTCTGCCGTACCTGGGTTTTAAACTTTGTTCTTTTTGAAGTTAGGTTGTCAAGACAATAATGAAGCCCACTAATAATCTATAACAAAACAGCAATATTGTTTTCATGCTTTCTATTTGTGATTACAGGAAGATAAATTGTTTTCAAAGGCTATTTGAACTTGATAGAAAGAAACCCATTTACTGTCTCTTTAGATATTTAATACACTTGAAAATTTGATTAGAGTTTTAAGTATTTGAACAAAAGGAAAGGTCATTTGCTGTGCATACTGATGAGCCAAAAGTGCCATGTCATTCATCTGCCTCTGACAAAGTTTAGAATGAAGATTTAATTACTTTACCTATAGCTCCAATCTTGTGATTTTTTTTCAAATTAAGTAAATGATAATTAGATTAAAAATGACTGTATTGTGCATTAATATGTGGCCTCTGAGGCGTGAGACCTGCGAGTGATTTTAGACACTATTTGACCAATTTTATTGGAATTCTTTCAAAAGGTTATTGATGTGGTGCATAAGATTGAGGGAATTAATGTTATCCACCTGAGATTCAGAAAGGCATGACATATTGCTTATTGTACATCAGACTAATTTGCAAATCATTTGTCTATGGGATAGATAGAGTATTGGCTGCTTTGATGCTCTGCTGAAAGCTAGATAACAAGGTGGTACTATTTGGAAGGATGCAAGAGCAGTAGTTAGATGGTAGTGGATCTCCAAATAGGTTGGAGTCAGTTTTGCTTGAGATTTTTAGAAATGATTAGGATGAAATACTGTTTGACATTTTTAAGTTTATAGGTAAAACAAAATGAATACCGAGGCCATTGATGAGCATGCCTTAATCCAAATTGACCTTAAAAGGTGATATACATAAATAGAGGCATGCCTGAGGAAGTTAAATATGGGATAAATGCTCTTTTCAACATATATTCTGTTCCTAATTACTTAATGCATATATAATGTGTTTGTAATTTAAGCTAAATTTATTCTAACCAGGGGAAGCCAGGCTTACTTTGTAGATCTTGACAGAAATAAATAGCACACAATAGCTTTATTTAACTATTGTTTTACCTTATCTCCTCTGCCTTTCTTCCAGGATTGTGTGTACTTTGTCCAAACAGCAACAATTCCCTTCTAGCGTTTCCAGGAACACATACTGGACGTGTGCAAATAGTGGACCTTGCCAGCACAGAAAAGCCTCCTGTAGACATACCTGCACATGAAGGAGTTCTGAGCTGTATTGCTTTAAACCTTCAGGGGACACGCATAGCCACTGCTTCAGAAAAGGTAATTTTTAAAAAATGATTCATATGGATAGTAATTAATGTAATGTCTTGAAATAAAGCCCTTTTTTTTGCACTAAACACCATTTTTCTGTTCTCTAGGCAACTAAGCAAAAGGTTATTGATCAGTAGTTTGACATTTCAATTTAATCCTCCTTGTAGTAGGGCCACAAAGTAGTTAGTCCCAAAGCTTTTATCTTTCAGCCGTTTGATCACTTCGCGAACAGAATCATTCTTTACATTCTGTGTTTGGAAAGCTGAGTTTTTCCACAGGGAACATAGTGAGTGCCTTCCCCCACCAAATGGAAGGAAACAGTAGAAAATGTGTTGATGCTGGAAATCTAAAACAAAACAAAAAGTACTGGAAATGCCCAGCAGGTCAGT
Source organism: Scyliorhinus canicula (assembly GCF_902713615.1). Lineage (NCBI taxonomy): Eukaryota > Metazoa > Chordata > Chondrichthyes > Carcharhiniformes > Scyliorhinidae > Scyliorhinus > Scyliorhinus canicula. Next base: position 48,592,564 of record NC_052163.1, read on the forward strand.
TATTTGGTAAGGAACTCATTATGGTACAGACATTTGTCAAAAATGTAAAATATTACCAATGAGCAGTATTTTAAAAGGAGGTGGCATTGATATACACCCCAAAAATATAATTATCTGTACAATGCTGAATTAGATTACAGAAGATAGTTATATAGCAGATATGATATTGGCATGAAACGTTAAGTGGCAAACAAGACCAATCAAATGAATCTGTGCAGTGTGACTAGCTGAAGTGAGGAAGTTCAGCGGGTAGAAAGGGAAGCATGAAATAGTTTTCATACCCAGGAGTGCAAATTGCCAATGCAGTTGTTAGTCAAAGAATCACACGAAAATACAGTGCAGAAAACACCCGTCGGCCCATCGAATCTGCACTGCCGAATGAAAGGCACCTGATCTGTCAATCCTCATCCCATTTGTAAGCACTTGGCCCATAGCCTCGAATGTTAAGACCTGCAAAGTGCTTATCCAGGTACTTTTTAAAGGATGTGAGGCAACCCGCCTCTACCACCCTCCCAGGCAGTGCATTCCAGACCGTCACCACCCTCTGGTGAGTCATCCTGTGAAACTCTAGTTTATGATCAAACAAGTTTGCTAACCTGTACAAAGTAATTCAACAAAGAAATGAACTGTCTCTTACTTGAAAATCTTGGTAAAATCTTTCCCCTATTAATTAATATCCAAGTGGACACAATGTTGAGATATTTCATAGACTAATCTGCAATATAGCAGCAATTGACTGGCCACCATGACTGTGTTTGCCAGAAGCCGTAAAATTGATTTTAGATCTGCATTTAATACATTTTAAAATTTGCAAATTGAATACATCCAGAGAAATTCTGTTATTTTGCACAGGGAACTTTGATCCGGGTTTTTGACACTACCACCGGACAGCTTATCCAAGAGCTGAGAAGAGGGTCACAAGCAGCAAACATTTATTGGTATGTTTAAAATTCTACATCTTGTCTCGAGCATCAGTTAACTTGCTCGAGCTGCATGATTTTTGTCCTTTGAGAATACAATGTGTTTTGAAGTTAATGCCTTTGTTTGCATTTAAATAGTCATTATCCCTTTGGTCAGACTGATCATAATGTTTAGATAAGGTTCTTTTTGACTGCTTTTACTCAGTGACTCAAAATCAGATCCATCTTTGACCGAACCATACTGATCGGGAAAGACGCAGAAAGAAACACTCAAACATTTATTCTATTTTTATAAAAACTGATACAGAAAATTAAGTTTGTTTAAACTGATTTTTTTTTTGGAACAGATTTTTAGTCCCAAAATAATGTAATTTAGTGTGCTTTTCATGCATTTAGTGTGCACTTGCCAGCCATCATTCTAAATCAGTCCAATTGAATGCATTGTCACGGACTGGGCCCATTTGAATTTTCAAAGACTACGTGGGGCGGCCAATTGTACATCAGCAAAATGCCTCTGTCAACGACTTTGTGCATCATTTATTCAATGTCCATGGAACTTGTACAAAGAAACATTGCTAAATACACATGCAGTTGGACCAACATCTACACCTATCTGAATTTTTTTTTCCTTAGGCTAGAAATCTACTCTTTTATGCTGACCTATGAAAGGATTTGCTCCATTATAGAATGTTTAATATTGTAATGTTAATCTTCCCTTGTTCTTGGTATGTCAATCTGCTCTCCATTACTGTGCAGTGGAGGCTGTGACTGCACCAGAACTGGGAAAGGTTAGGGGTGTAAGCGGCTTTGAGCAAGGGGTACATGGGACAAGGACAAAGGAAGGTCTCTGGTGTACAGTGGAAGATGGGAGAGATTGAATGACTGAAGACGTAGTCTCGCAGAGCCAAAGGGAATGGTGTTGGGGCACGGAAAGAAACAAAATATGTGCTTGGGGCATGTGTACTGCTGTCTGAAAACAAAATGATCAGAGAAAGATAAAAACCTGCAAAGAAAAGAAAACAAAATTGGGGACGGAGTTTATGGTCTGTGAAGGGCAACAATCTTGCAGATTAAAAAGTAAAACTTTTGTTCTGCATAACCCTCCCTCGAGGGGTTTGCCAAAGTTAGGTGTTACCTGTAGGGTAGAAAGGGCAGCTAAATGTGATGGGGGTGTTGAATCCAACAAAAGAAAATCCAGCAAGATATCCAGCAACGTACTCCTTACTCTGAAGCCCCTGCTAGTATTTTGGCAGTTAACTGGCCCAATGAAACTAAGTATGCCCAAATTACAAATGAGAATAGCTTGTAAATGAAGCTCATAAAGACTAGGTTAGGCACATTGTGGTGCCAGAACAGCATTATGCAAATTAACACTTGTATTGGTAGCTAGGCATGCTTAAAGCATATAAAACATATGCTAATTGTGAGCCATACATTTTAACTAAAGTCAGTACTACTTAAGCCACCATTGGTTCCTGTAAAGCTGCCGAAAGCATTGTGAAAAACTATTTATTGACTTTGCTGGGCTGCTTTCCCCACCTTTTGAGATATAAACATGTCTTGTTTGTATTGTTTGATATACTTCCTTCCATCTGTTTAGTCCCTACAAATGAATGTTTTTGAAAATGCACTTGCCGCGCCGATCACATGCCCTATCTAGACCAACCGTCTGTAGCCTTCTATACCCCGTCTGTTCATGTGTCTATCCAGATAAGCCTTAAAGGTCGCTAACGTATCTGCCTCAACCACCTGACTTGGCAGTTCATTCCACCACCCTCTCTGCACATCTCCACTGAACCTTTCTCCCCTCACCTTGAACTTGTGCCCCCCATGTAATTGTCATTTCTGCCCTGGGGAAAAAGCATTCAACTGTTCACCCTATCTATACCCCTAATAATTTTATAAACTTCTATCAGGTCGCCCTTCAGCCTCCCTCTCTGTAGGGAGAGCAATCCCAGCTTATTCAATCTTTGACGTAAACTCATCAAAATATTGAACAACCATGTTCTAAGTCGGCATGCTATGTTCAGAACACATCTTTCCCCCACTCCACCTCCTCTGAATCCTCCACCTTGTCTGGATCCAACTATCGATTGCTAATCTTCTGGGATGTTGCTCAGCATGTCGAGCTATACAGTAACCTTGAAATTTCGTATTTGATCAATATTGGCAAGTCAGTACTGATTTAAGAATCACTACCCTTGGCTGCCATCATATGAGAGAAGAGCTGGCAACATTTGATTGGGTAAATAAACTCAAAGGTATGGCGGTAAAGAACTTTAGGAAACATTCAAAGTATTCAACAAAAATATATTCCTTTGTAGGACAAAATCTCAGTGAGAAAGATCCATCCATGGCTTATCAAGGAGGTTTAAGTGTAGTATTACAATAGAGTGGCTTCTAATGTTGCAAAGATAGTCTTCAAGTCTGAGGGTTGGGAGGGCAGGGCAGCATGGTGGCACAGTGGTTAGCATTGCTGCCTCATGGCGCCGAATTCCCAGGTTTGATCCCGGCTCTGGGTCACTGTCCATGTGGAGTTTGAGCATTCTCCCCATGTTTGCATGGGTTTTGACCCCACAGCCCAAAGATGGGCAGGGTAGGTGGATTGGCCATGCTAAATTGCCCCTTAATTGGAAAAAATTAATTGAGTACTCAAAATTTATTTTTAAAAAAGCTTGAGGGTTGGGGAGTGTTTCAGAAACCAACAAAAGGCCACCAAAAATTAGATTTAGAAGGAAAACGATAAGAGATGAGAGTAAACTCGACGTGGAATCCAGACATATAAGAGAAGGTGGAAAATTAGTTGAAGTTGGTGATCAGGTATGATATTGAGTGACAGATCAGGTGCGATGGGCAGGATGGCCTCCTCCAATTTCTTGGGGCCGTAAGAACACAAGTAGAAGAGTGCTCAAAGATCTCCCTAAGTCAGTGGTGCCTGTTGCATCAGTGATAGGTAATTGCTTGATAATCTTTAACAATTGATGTTGGTTGAAACAGCGGTCAGTTGAATTATAACATTTAATCAATGAGGGTTTGCAGCTAATTTAAGGTAGAGTCACCAGAAACAAATGTATAAATTCTCGGAGCTCCGATCAGATCTTTAGATTGCTTAAGAGACGTTTTGGTTAAGAGAATAATACACTAACTATTTAGATTTACAAGTTAGATTGTCTCCTAGAAATAAGATTATGTTGTCTGAACTGTTAATGTTGCTGTTGTCAGTCTTGCTAGCTTTAAATTGCATGTCAATTCTTTTCTAAATGATGTGGAGAATTATTTACATTGTCTTGTGGTCTTCTGTATAACTGTCTCGTGGTCTTCTGCATGACTAACCCATGAACCGTGTTTCCATGCACTCTGGAAAAAGTCTGTAGAGGAGAAAACCCCTTCAGAATATCTGGGATTTTAAAAAATAATTTAGAGTACCCAATTATTTTTTTTCCAATTAAGGGGCAATTTAGCATGGCTAATCACCTAACCTACACATCTTTGTGCTGTGGGGATGAAACTCACGCAGACACTGGGATCAGGGGTTATGGGAGAAAGCAGGAGAATGGAGATGAGAAAAATATCAGCCATGACTGAATGGTGGAGCAGACTCGATGGGCCGAGTGGCCTAATTCTGCTCCGATGTCTTATGGTCTATGTCCTCTTGAAGGTTGCCACTATCCTTCTCGCAGTTAACAATACTTTCAAGCTTTGTGTCCTCTGAGGTTGTATGTTATACATCAAAGCCTGTCTGCACTGAATTTTATGAAAAGACAGTTTCTATTATTAATGTGTACTGTTATAAAATCTGCACCGCTGAAAGACTTGGTCAATTATTCTACATGGCAACCTGATCATTGATGTCCTCTGTAATATAGCTCGCAATAATCCACCATTGAAATGTCAGCTGCCACTGACTTGTTCAGCCTAATTCAAAACTGATGACTGCCCGCTTCCTCTACTGGATAATGTATTTAGTAATGGATTTCAGACAATGTGAATTCAAGTGAATTCATGTTAAAACTATGCTTAGTTGAGGGCCACAAATGTGATTTACTGCTCTGTATTTTCTTGTCATGCTACTTCATTGTGGTTGGGAAAATTTGAGACTTGCATCAATCATGCACCTAAAATGTTAACTGGGCAGAACATGCTGATGATATTTTGGGACATGCTCTCATATCATCCCTAGTTTTGTCTCATTGCATTTGACCAGAATTGCAGTATAACGTTGCAGAGCACCTTTAGTGGAAGTTCACTTGTTTTTTTTTTAAATGAAAACTATTGAGTAAAAATACGTGTTGCTCAATTTACAGGAGAATGGAACAACATTTAATCAGTAACCCTAATATAGTATGGATGTAACATTGTTTAAAAATAGTGGATGTCTAGAAACTCTGGGGATAACATGCAAGCACAGTTACCACTTAGTGGAAAGCTGAAGCAACAAATGAGAAATGAAACTCCAAATTGGTTTGAGCTGGGGCTGGTTTAGCACACTGGGCTAAAAAGCTGGCTTTTAAAGCAGACCAAGGCAGGCTAGCAGCGCAGGTTCAATTCCTGTACCAGCCTCCCCGAGCAGGCGCTGGAATGTGGCGACTAGGGGCTTTTCACAGTAACTTCATGTGAAGCCTACTTGTGACGAGCGATTTTCATTTTCATTTCATTTCAGTTTTAGATTTCATAGTCCAGCAAACACTGCTGAGCAAATTGCCTGTCATCTTGTATGACTTATGTTTATATCATCTAAGCAGTTGCAGAGCTTATTTGTTTAGGTTTTTTACTTGCATGGCTGATGTACACTGGAAACCTGAATCTGCATCACACAAAAACACTAGAAATGATGCAAGCTAACTCTGCTTGCATTCTCATCCTGCCATCTACTGGCATGAGCTGAAAAGGCAGAATTTCTTTTGTTATCCCATTTCCTCTCTCCACATTGTTTTTATATTCAGCACAAGTTGTTTTATAGCAACTGAAACAAAATAGTTTAGGTCGAATGGTTTTTTTCCTTTTTCCATTCCCTCACTACAGCTCTTTCATCCTGGAGGCAGATTAGTTGATGAGGAATTAAATAGCCTTTTTAATTTAGAAATGTGTGGCAGGTCAATGGTAGGCCGTCGGGAACTCGGCCAGTTGTCTTCCGGGAAGGGCGGGCCTTTGTCAATGGCCCCCTACCCGCGCTGTGTAGACTCTGCGATTCGCGGCGATTCCCGCCGCGCCGGTTTTCGGCATCAACGCCCGTTCTCTGCCCCTGCGCTGATTTTGGCGTGGAGGCTTGGAGAATCCCACCCTTTATCTCCCGTAAAAATATTCATTGGCCCTGCCTCCGCCGCTCTGTGGGGAGGAGAGAGTTCCAAAGACTCACGACCCTCAGAGAAGAAATTCCTTCTCACCTGTGTCTTAAATGGGAGGCCCCTTATTTTTAAACTCTGCCCCCTCGTTCTAGTCTGTCCCGCAAGGGAAAACATCCTTTCAATATCCACCGTCAAGTCCCCTCGAGATCTTGTATGTTTAGTGAGATTACCTCTCATTCTTCGAAACTCGAATGGATACGTGCTCCAGCCTGTCCAACCTTTCCTTGTAAGGACGGCACTGTAACACAGTGGTCAGCGCTGAGGCCTCACAGCGCCACGGAGCAGGATTCGACTCCGGCTTTGGGTGACTGTGTGGAGTTTGCACATTCTCTCCATGTCTGCGTGGGTTTCCTCCGGATGCTCCGGTTTTCTCCCACAGTTCAAAGATGTGCAGGTTAGGTGGATTGGCCATGATCAGTGCGTGGGTTTGTGGGGACGGGGAGTGGGCCGTGGCAGTGTGTTCTTTCGGAGTGTTGCTGTAGGCTCGATGGGCTGAATGGCCTCTTTCGGCACTGTTGCGATTCTATGGATATGGATAAGTTAGTGCCTCTGTATTTGAGCATTTGTTATTTTTTTTTCTGTTGAGATTTCCTTCTCTTGCAACTAATGGATATGGTATTTGTTTTGCAGCATTAATTTTAATCAAGATGCATCTTTAATCTGTGTATCAAGTGATCATGGGACTGTTCACATTTTTGCTGCGGAGGACCCCAAAAGGAATAAACAATCCAGGTAATTGACATGTAGAGGTTTAAAATTATTGTCATGTCTTAATTTGAATTATTAATCAATTTTAATTAAAAAAAAATAAATTTCGAGTACCCAAATCATTTTTTCTAATTAAGGGGCAATTTAGCGTGGCCAATCCACCGACCCTGCACATCTGTTGGGATGTAACCCACGCAGACACTGGGAGTATGTGCAAACTCCGCATGGACAGTGACCCAGAGCTGGGATCAAACCTGGGACCTCTGAGTGTGAGGTTGCAGTGCTAACCACTGCGCCACCTTGCTGCCCTTATCAATTTTAATTTAAACAGCCATTGCAAATTGCCTCTGGTGGTGTTTTGATTAGACTGAGCTACCAGACAATTTGATCATTTTGAACAAAAAAAACCCCTTGAATTTGCAAACATATAAGGGGAAGTTTATTGAAATGTAAAGGAGTGAAAGATAACTTGAACTTGTCGTAATTTAAGAACATTAACAATTTTCAGAAAAATCAGATTTGAGCTCTTGTAAGTATAGGAGTGGACCATTCAGCCTCTAAGCTTTTTCTTCCATGCAATTAGACATTTGAACTGTACTTTGGCTGCATTTACCAACTTTCATTTCGTATTCGTTGAAATCCTTGCCTAACAAAAAAATCTATTGCTCGCCATCTTAAATTTCAATTCACTAAGGATCCCAAACAACTATCAGAAACTGAGATTTTTTATGCCTTTCATGTGACAAATATGCTTCCTGATTTCACCCATAAAATGCCCTAGCTCTAGTTTTATTATTGTCGCCTGATTCTCCCACCACAAAAAATACTTTTTGACACTACCCTATTGTACCCCTTAATTCTTTGAAATACCTTGATTAGATCCACCCCGTTACTGTTAAATAGTATTATTATGCACATTATTTAAATCTATTGCTGATGCCATCAGTAAGTGCTGTGACATAATTAGTTGTTATCTGTGTTTACTCATTTTTAAAAATTGTATTTTATTATAAACATGTATCAAAACAGGTTACATCGAAAAAGCACCCCGGGCATACTTCCCAACAATCCACAGTCTGTACAGATTTTTTCCCCCTATTCACCCCCCACGACGAACAGCCCCTCAAACACGGTCACAAACATCTCCATCTTTCCTCAAACCCCCCTGAAGAGCCCCTTAACTCGTACTTTATCTTCTCTAACCGCAGGAAGTCATACAGCTCACCCAAACAAGCTGCTATCCCCGGTGGCGATGCCGACCGACACTCCAGCAAAATTCGCCGCCGTGCAATCAGAGAGGCGAAGGCCAAGACATTGGCCTTCCTCCTCTCCATGAGCTCAGGCTTCTCTGAAACCACAAAAACCGCCACTAAAGGGTCCGGCTCCACCTCCTCCATATCCTGGCTAAGACCGCGAACACTCCCGCCCAGAAACTTCCCGATTTTTCGCAACTCAAAAACACACACGTGTGATTCACTGGCCCCCGCCCACACCTCTCACATTCATCTGCTACCCCCTGAAGGAACCCACTCATTCTCGCCCGAGTCAAATGGACCCTGTGCACCACCTTAAAGGTATCTGGCTCATCCTTGCACAAGAAGAGGTCTCATTTACCCTACGCAGTGCCTCGCTCCATAGTCTCCAATTGATCGCTCCTCCCAACTCCACTTTCCATTTCTCCTTGACCTTCACCCGCTCGCCTCCCTGCTTCCCCCAGCCACTTGTGTATATATCCCCAATTCTTCCCTCCCCTTCTACATCCGGAAGCAGAGGTCGCTCCAGCAGGGTGTATCCTGGCAACCTAGGGAACCCCCGTACAACCTTTCGCGCAACCTACAGGTACCCGAACTCACTCCCCCTCGGCAGCTCTACCCTCTCCCATAGCTTCTCCAGATTGGCGAACTCTTTCTCCAAATACAGATCCCTCACCTTGACCCGCCCCACTTCTCTCCACCTCCTGTATACACTATCTACCCCCCAGCTCAAACCCATGATTCTCTCAGAGCGGCGTTAGCACCAACACCCCTTCCACCCTAAAATGCCTCCTCAAGTGATTCCATATCTTCACTGCGGGCTGCACTACCAGGCTCCCTGAATACCTACTCGGAGCCATTGGCAAATCTGCCGTCACTTTAGCCCTCAAACTAGACCCCTTACAAGATTCCTTCTCCATCCTAACCCACTCGACCCCTTCTCCTTCCCACCACCGCCTCACCTTGTCCACATTCGCCGCCCAAAATAATGAAGCACGTTCAGCAACGCCAACCCCCCCCTGCTGCCTCTGCCTCTGTAGCAGGGTCCTCCCCACCCTCTGCACCTTCCCCGCCCATACAAAGTCAGAAATGATCATGTCCACTTTCTGAAAAAGGCCTTTGGTATAAAAATCGGGAGAGCTTGAAAGGCAAACAAGAACCTCGGCAGAATATTCATTTTCACCACTTGGACCCTCCCTGCCAGCGTTAAGTGCAGTGTATCCCACCTCTTAAGATCTTCCCTGGCCTACTCCCTCAGCTAAGTTCTACTTATGGAGTCCCGTCCATTTCCTCACTACCTGAATCCTCAAATACCTAAACCCACCTCTCGCTACCGTAAATGGCATCCCCACTAAATTAGCCCGCTGTGCCATCTCATCCACCGGGAATACCTCTCATTAGGTATCCCTCTACATTAAGCTTGCACCCAGAGAACCCTCCAAAGCTCTCCACAGGTCCATAATCCTTCCCATACGGATCCGAAACATGCAGCAAGTGGTCATCGGCATAGAGCGACACCTGATGCTCCCTTTGTCCCCTCATTATTCCCTGCCACTCTGCCGACTCCCTGAGAGCCATAGCCAATGGCTCTATGGCTAGCGCAAACAGCAGCGGTGACAGTGGGCACCCTTGCCTCGTACCCCTGTGTAAGTTGAAGCTTTGTGAGCTCATATTATTTGTCCTTAGCCTCGCCCTTGGTGCCACATACAGCAACCGTACCCATGCCACAAATCCCGGCCCAAACTTTCCCAAAACCTCGAGCAAGTACCGACACTCCACCCGATTAAATGCCTCTCCGCATCCATGGACACCACCACCTCCGATACCAGAGCCCCCAACGAATTCATCATCTGTGTTTATTCATATTTGTCTGTCATTAGTTCTAATTTTATTCTGTTATTTCAATGTTTAACTAGCTGCTCCCATACTTTATTTTAAACTTGGTTATTTTATATAAGTAAGAAGTTTAAAATTCAGAATGTATTTGGATTACCCTTTTGTGGTCAAGTTACCATATCTTTTTGGTGACGGGAATAGAAAACATTGTGTTTCAGCACGCTCAACACAGTTTTGCCAGGTTTACCAACAGAAGACAAGTTAGTAGCACCATGGTTATGTTTGGGTCCAACAGCGAGTTTGTGGAAGGGAAAGAGAACTTTACTGAATATGTGGAAATGATAGAATACTCTTCCTTGGCAAATGGGATCGTAGCCAAAGTTAGAAAGCGCTCAATTGAGTGCGTGTGGGGCAAAGACTTGAATGCTAGTGAGAAACTCAGCTGCAGCACAGAAATTGGGGAGGGGACATTTCATTTGCGGATTTAATTAAACTCGTTCAGAATCACCAAAATCCTAACCCCTCAATAATTATACAACGTTTCAAATTTCATAGTCTTTTTCGGAAAACGGGACAGATTGTAGCTGACTTTGTTACTGAATTGCCCCAGCTCTTTGAACATTGTGGGTTTGGAGCAGTTTTGGAAGCAAACTTTGGGACAGACTAGTTTGTGGCATTAACGAGGAAAGCATTCAGTGACATTTGCTGGGAGAAGCCACAATTACTTTCAAGAAGGTTCTAGAAATTTCTCAGGGTATCAAAATGGCTGCCAATTATGCAAAAGGTATTCAGAGGTGGTGCACAGGCAGGTGCACTTCACCGGTAAAGAAAGAAGCTGCACGTAAAAAGATGAAGACAGTAGAGTTTTTGGGTGTGGAAGATCACGCTGTGTGAATCTTGTAGGTTTCTGGATGCTGTTTGTCGTCAGTGGAACAAGAAGGGGCATTTATTGAAGAAGTTGAAGGCTGAGCAGAGAACCTCAAAATGCAAGGAAGCCTCAGTTGATGGCGAATCGCTTGGAAAGGGCCTCGGTTGATGGCGAATCACTTGGAAAGATCAGACCAGGCAGAGGATCACTCATTACAACATGTTCAATATGAGTGGGGGGTGTGCAGAGCCTATTAATGCTACAATGGAGGTTGCTGGACATTAAGTCAAGATGGAGGTGGACACAGGAGCCTCTGCATACCGGTAAACAGTGAGGAGACCTTCAGGAAACTTGGGACTCTAAGCGGGCACCAAGCCGTACTCGGGCAAAAATCATCGCTTGGAGTGTTCGAGATAGATATTGCATATAATAGTAAGCAAGAGCACAGCTCCTGATAATAAAAGCACATTGGCCTTGTCTACCAGGGCATGACTGGCTTTGAAAAATCCAGTTGAACTGGGGTGAAATATAGCGCACAAAAGTGACCGAGGACGTTATTCAGAAATATCCTTGAGGTTTTGAAAGACAAATTGGGAACTTTTCGGATCACTGGAGTTAAATGGTTCGTAGGTCCTCGATCTTACTTGCTTTCTCAAATCATGGACCGTGCCCTATGCCATGAAATGCAAAGTGGAGGAGTTGGAGCGGCAGCAAAAGCTCTGAATCAGCTCTGAAAGCTCTGAAGCTCTGAATGTTCGGCCTAGGTAGCACAGAGGGCTAAACAGCTGGCTTGCAGTGCAGAACAATGCCAGCTGCGCAGGTTCAATTCCTGTACCGGCCTCCCCGGACAGGCGCTGGAATGTGGCGACTAGGGGCTTGTCACAGTAACTTTATTGAAGCCTACTCGTGACAATAAGCGATTTTCATTTTTCATTTCATTTCATGAATCATCAAGACCATTCAGTTTTCATGTTGGACAGCTCCAGTTGTTCCTGTTCTTAAAAGTAATGGTACTGTGTGCATATATGAGGATTACAAACTTACCATTAATTAGATACTTAACGGTTGCCGAGGGTAAAAGATTTGTATAAGACCTTGCAGGAGGCAAGAAGTTTTCAAAACTGGGCATGAGCTCGGCATATCAACAATTGTTGCGAGAGAAGATTTGAAGTAGCACATGACCATCAAAACACAAAAATGGTTGTTCAAGTATAATCGTTTGGTTTTTGTCTTCTCCTCCAGTCCGGCGATCTTCCAAAGGGCGATGGACAACCTGTTACAAGGCATTCCTCATATTGTAGTCTACATTGATGACATTTTAATTGTAGGTAAGACTGAGGAGGAATACCTCAGCAGCCTGGATCGAAATTTAAAAAGAATTTCCGAGAAGGAACTGTGTGTGAAGCGGAGCAGGTGCATTTTACAGGCACCAAGTGCGGAGTATCTAGGCTACAGAATCGAAAGGAAAGTTTGAGCCATTTAAGGAAGCTCCAAAGCTCACGACTGTGGCTGAGAAGTCATTTGTAGGTTTGATGAACTATTATGGAACACGTGTCTACAGTGTTGGCTCCCTTGTACCTACTTCTGCACAAAGAAACAACATGGAAGTGGGGAGTCTGCACAGAAGAAGGCTTTCAAAGATATTAAAGTGCTGCTGCAATCAATATCTGCGAGTCCATTTTTATCCACACAAGTAACTTATTTGGTCATGTGCTGCCTCGCCCTCTAGTGTGGGGACGGTACTTTCTCATGTAATGGAGGATGGGTCCAAAAAACCCTTTGATTTTGCATCTAGAATGCTGACAAAGGCTGAAAAGTGATAATCACAGATGGCCTAGCTATCGTTTTTGCGGTAAGAAGATTCCATCAATACCTCTATGGTCGTCTCCTATATACCGACAAGCCGCTGATGAGCCTTTTCAATGAGTCCAAATGTATTCCTCCCATGGCCTCAGCAAGAATGCAGTGCTGGGTACTGAAGACTTCCAGCTGTATCTGTACAGCATCGTGTATAGAGCAAGAAAGGACAATACTAATGCTCTCCCTTTACCAGATTTGCCAACCCAGTTATTGTGCCCTCTCGAGACAATTTTCTTACTCTAGAGACTTGCTCAATCTCCAGTGATTGATAAACAAATTAGGCAGGGGACGGACAGAGATCCCGTTATGTCACAAGATTTCTGATGCACTTCCAGTGGTGGCTGTGAAGGAGTAGGTCGCACATTTGGTGGCTCCCGCTCGGGTTGGACCTTTGGACCTTTTCCCCTGATTTTTCTTTTACCGGACTTGATTTGGAAAATTGATGGTGGAGGCAATTGTTGGTTGGATTCCCACATCGGTGCATGGAGAGGCGGACGAGAAGTGCTCGCAAAGGAAGAAACAGCGAACAAAGACTTGGAATGGAGCTGCAGTGGGGGAAAGCATGCGGATGTCCAGAGTCCTGGCTTGTTGACCCAGCGGTCAGCGGAGCAGCTGATGCAAGTTATCCAGGAGGGCTTCACCAAGCAGAAGCAGGACTGCTTGGACCCGATTAAAGAGGCATTGCGCGGCTGGAGTTCAGATTGGATGCTCAAGATTGGGTGATCCAGAAAGTACAGGAGGAACATCAAACTGCGGTGGAGTTGGAGGTGGGGGGATGCTGAGAAAGCAGCAGAAAAGGCTCCTGGCGAAGGTAGAGGACCTAGAGAATAGGTCCCGCAGGCAGAACCTGAGAATCGTCGGTCTCCCGGAGGGGTCGAAGGAGCGGACGCTGGGGCTTACATAGCGGGCATGTTTGAAAAGCTGCTGGGGGATGGGACGTTCTCCCGACCCTTGGACGTGGACAGGGCTCACAGAGCTCTCGCGAGGAAGCCATGAGTGGGGGACTCCCCGAGGGCAATGGTGGTGAGATTCCACGGGTGCTTGGACAAGGAGCATATTTTACAGTGGGCCAGGCAGACAGAGTTGTAAATGGGACAACAATATCCTGCGGATCTATCAGGACCTGAATGCAGAGGTGGCCAGCAGAAGAGCGGGGTTCAATCCAATAAAGTCAACCCTTTTTAATGAAAAGGTGAAGTTTGGACTGCTGCATCCGGCCCGTCTCTGGGTCACATACGAGGAGCAACATTTTTATTTTCAGTTGCCCGAGGAAGCGATGGGCTTTGAGAAAAGGAAAGGACTGGTGGTGGACTGAGGACGTTGAATTTTGCTGCAAAGTTCACGTTAAAAAAGTTTCTTGTTTTTCGTTTTTAGACGTTATTTGTAATGCCTTGTGTATTAATTTGGGGCCAGTTGCAGAGCTGAGTGTGTTAAAGTTTACATTTGCACGGATAGGGGATGAAGGTGGGCCGGTGGGGTGCGGGCTGGAGACTGGCCCAAGAAAGTTGACGGCTGATCGGGGTGGGGGGGAGGGAAGAGGGAATGAGTTGCCCAACTAGGCTGATCACGAGGACTAAATGGGCCGGTTAAGAGGGCATGCGTGTTCGCGCATCTGACTGGACTGAAGGCGACGTGGTAATGTTACAGGAGATGCACCTTAGAGTAGCTGATCAGATCAGATTAAAGAAGGGATGGGTCGGGCAGGTTTTTCACTCTGGGCTGGACTCAAAGACTAGAGAGGTCGTGATCCTGATTAATAAGCGAGTGGTGTTCGAGGCGGGAAGAATAGTTATGGATATGGGAGGCCGGTACATTATGGTCAGTGGGAAACTGGAGGGGCTGGAGGTGCAAATGTGTATGTGCCAAATTGGGATGATGTGGAGTTTATAAAGAGGATGCTGGGGAAGATCCCGGACCTAGATTCGCATAAGTTGGTTATGGGAGGGGACTTTAACACAGTTATTGACCCTGGTTTTGACCGGTTGAGCTCAAAGACGGGCAGGGTGCCAGCAAAGGCAAAGAAGCTCATGGGGTTCATGGAGCAGACGGGGGGGGAGGGAGTGGGGGGGGGGGGGGGGGGGGAGTGGGGGGGGGGGGGGGGGGGGGAGGGGGGGGGGGGGGGAGGGAGTGGGGGGGGGGGGGGGGGGGAGTGGGGAGGGAGTGGGGGGGGGGGGGGTGGGGGGGGGGAGTGGGGTGGGGGGGGTGGGGGGGGGAGGGGGGGGGGGGAGTGGGGGAGTGGGGGAGTGGACCCATGCAGATTTGGCCAGCCAAGAGTGAAGGAGTTTTCCTTCTTCTCGCACGTGCATAAAGTATACTCCTGGATTGATTTATTTATTTTGAACAGGGCTCTACTGATGGGGGTGGTGGACATGGGGTATTCGGCGATCACAATCTCAGATCATGCCCCGCACTGGGTTGACCTACAGGTTAGCAAGGAGAGTGGCCAGCGCCTGCACTGGAGGCTGGACGTGGTACTTTTAGCTGAAGAAGAGGTGTGCGGGCCGCTGAGGAAATGTATTCAAAACTACCTGGAAGTCAACGACATGGGGGAAGTTTCGGCAGCGGGGTCTGGGAGGCATTGAAGGCCGTGGTTAGAAGGGAGCTAATCTCGATACGGGCCCACAGGGAAGGTAAACAGAGCAGAGATGGACTGACTGATAAAGGAGCTATTGCAGGTCGACAGGAGATATGCGGAGACCCAGAGGCTGGACATTTAAGGGAAACACGGAGGCTACAGGCGGAGTTTGGCTTGTTAACTACAGGGAGGGCGGTAGAGCAGCTGAGGAAGGCGAAGGGGGCGATCCATGAGCATGGGGAGAAGGCCAGCAGAATGCTTGCACAGCAGCTTAGAAAGATGGAGGCAGCCAGGGAGATAGGGAAAGTAAAGGATTGGGACGGGAGCCTGGTTGGGGACTCAGCAGGGGTGAGTAAGGCGTTCAAGGATTTCTATAGCAGACTGTACAGGTCGGAACACACAGCAGGGCTGGAGGAAATGAGGCCCTTAGGGGGGCTGAATTTCCCGAAAGTGAATAGGGGGTTGGTAGAAGGGCTGGGTGCCCCGATCGGGTTGGAAGAGATAGCGGAGGGTCTGAAGTACATGCAGTTGGGTAAAGCCTCGGGGCCGGACAGGTACCCAGTGGTGTTCTATAAAAGGTTCTCTGGGATATTGTAGCCGCTGTTGATGAGGACATTCAATGAGACAAGGGAGCGTGACTGCTTCCCCCGACGATGTCACAGGCCACTATCTCATTGATCCTGAAATGGGACAAGGACCCGCAGCTGTGTGGGTCCTATCGGCCGATATCCCTATTGAATGTGGACGCCAAACTGCTGGCCAAAATCTTGTCCTCTAGGATTGAGGATTGTGTCCCAGACGTGATTGGGGAGGACCAGACGGGATTTAAGGGAAGGCAGTTGGTGGCCAATGTAAGAAGGTTGTTAAATGTGATAATGATGCCCCCGGAAGATAGGGAGGTGGAGGTAGTGGTCACAATGGACGCAGAAAAGGCTTTTAATCGGGTAGAATGGGAATATCTGTGGGAGGTAGTGAGATGGTTCGGAATTGGGCGGGGCTTTATTGACTGGGTCAGGTTGTTGTATCAGGCTCCTGTTGCGAGCGTACGGATAAATAGGACAACATTGGACTATTTTAGGCTGCATCGGCAGACGAGACAGGGATGCCTGTTATGTGATATCATTTGTTACCTATGTATATTCGTATTTAACGGTCGTTAGTTCTAAATCTGTTACTGTTCTTTTGATGTTTGGTTAGCTGCTCCTGTTTTTGAGCCTATACAGTATTTTAAACTATTATTTTTATGTATTAAAGCAGATTAACTTTGTTAACAATGCATTTCGCCTACCTTTTTGTGGTCAAGTTACCACAAATACCGTCTTAATTCGAGCCATCTAACACAAACTAAGATTGTGCAATCTGCCCTCATGATTTAACTTTTGGAGCACTGTCTGAATTTGCACTACGCTGCTTCTAAATCAATAAACGTTTAGTGAAGTTCGATGCAAAAAAAAATGCATTACCCCAAATGGCGACTGACAACTGAAACATCACTTCACTATTGAATTTCGACCACCTTGATGATTCCTTTTTGATTAACTTCTTTTACCCGTGTAGGGGTGCCTGTTGCAAACTGCAGGTAAAGTTACCAAAACTGTAGGTTGCTTGCCTCACCTTGCGTGCAGTCACAGCATGTTTTACAAGCTCTGGATCCAAAATACTTTTTTTAATGAGATGCTGCTTTAGTTTGTAGTGGGTAGATTTCTAAATGATGAGCTAATTCTTCTCAAATTCTAATTGCAGTTTAGCATCCGCAAGCTTCCTTCCAAAGTACTTCAGCTCTAAGTGGAGCTTCTCCAAGTTTCAGGTCCCATCTGGTTCACCTTGTATCTGTGCCTTTGGTACTGAACCAAACGCTGTTGTGGGTAAGTTCTGTCCTTTTATACCAAGAGATAATGTTAATACTAACAGAGGCCTCCAAAACATTTGCAATGTTGGTATATTTATTGCAACAGTACTTTAAATATGTGATTTATTTATTTTTGTTATTCATGCGCCAAAGACTTTTCCAGAATCAAAACCCCTCACTCTGTCAGGCGGGGGGTGGGGGCACATAAAGCCCTGTTTATGGGGGAGGGGGTGGGAGCCACATAAAGCTCTGTTCATGGGGAGGGGAGAGCCACATAAAGCTCTGTTCATGGGGGGGGGGGGGGGGGGGGGGGAGGAGAGGGGGTTGCGGGGGTGAATATAAATGTTGTCAAGTGATAGAGTACGAAAGTCTAGTTGGGAACTTTTTTCTCTAGTTGAAAAGGCAGGTTTAAACTGATGAGTTCAATATTATACAAGCAATAAATACTCTATTTCCTTGAAATCTGCCTGTGATAGTTTCAGCGTCTGTCATCAAAGTGAACAGCTACCCTACTGGCAATCTTGTTCCATGACAAAGTCTATGTTTACAATTCATTGCAACACTAACTGCTCCTTCCTTGAATCTAAGCTTGCGCTGTGTGATGCCTGTTGGAGTTAGACCTGTAGAAATACTAGAGGATATGAACTAATATTGTGTACAAAGTCATGCTGATGTATTTTTTCACCAAAGCATTTAACAGAATGAAAACATTCAGACAAATGAAGGCATGCAGAATGTGCTTCACTGCTGCGTGAACTGAACATTATTATAATTATGCAGCTTTGCCTTGAGGCTTTCCCTTCCTGGTAGTTCTGAAACTACAAAGCTGAGAAGAGAAATCATTTTATTAACAACTTCTGTTTGACTGGGGAGGTTTCTGGTCAATCCAGATCCAGCAACATGCTTTGAAAACTCTGCTGGCATTTAGACAACTGTGGAAAATTCCACCAGAGCAGCTGAGACAATCCGCAACACTTTTTTTTAAACAAAAAAAGAGACAGTTCACCCTATCTCCCAATATTAACACATCCTTTAAAAAGAATTCCGGGATCTGAAGCTGCATCTTCGCCAACATCTAATCCAGTCTTCCTTGGGCCATACTGTACCTGTTTAATTGGAATCCATCCATTAGGTTTTGGCTGTATGCTTTGCAGAGTAATGGGGGAAAAACATTACCTCTGCCCAGCTTTGATGGCAAAGGTAAAGAGAAACCAGGGAGACCCAAAAAAGGGAAACCATCCTTCAGTCTGAAATGCAATCATTTACCACACTTGTTTTCTGTCCTGAAGCCATTTTTTAAAGAATCTTAAGTTCTTGCTGCCCCTCCTACACGCAGGCCTCAGTTTCATTAACCAGCCTTTCATGTTGTTGAATTTGTGATCCTTGCTCGATGGGAATTGTTTAGTGTTTGGTGAGAATGTTGACCCAGTGACATTTTGCAACTCAAAACTGAGAGTTGGCTGAATTGATGATAAAACATTGCATTACAACATTAAGGTATCATTTGTACTGAGTGGAGCAATATTTGTCAGGAACTGTTCATTTTTTAAAAAACACCGACCAGCGTACTATTTAAGTTGACCAATCAAAATAGTCTGGACAGATTGAGAACTATTATAGATTGAAATGTGTATGAGTATTATGTATGTGTGGATAATTCATAGTTTGTTACAGATCCTGTGCCTTACTCTACATAATGCTTCATACTTCAAAAATGCAGGAATTCAACTAACCAAGATATTACACAATTAATCAAGCAAGAAACAAAATCAAATCACTCAGCTTAAATCAAAATCTCTGCTGCCATTTTATTGCAGGAGCTGAATTTTTTTTATGTTGAAAATGTTAACATCTTTTTAAAGCTACAATTTTGGAACCTATCCGATTCAATAGTTTTTTTTTAAAAATCTGTGAGGGAAAGATGAATAGATTAGAGCACCTCTGTTTTACCTGTTTATGCTGAGGACCTGTTTGCATAAAAATGTTTTCTGCTAAGCTTGAAGCATACCTTCCCGTACACTACAATATTTGAATTTGTTTCACTAAATTGTTTTGAACCAGCTGGTGAATACATTTTAGCATTTGTCTTTTTTAGAGCAAGAGACTTGCATTGATATAGCACTTTTCCCAACCACCAAACGTTCCAAAGCACTTTACAGCCAATTAAACACGTTTTTGTAATTTAGGCAATGTTGCAGACAACTTGCTGACTGTAAGCTCTCACAAGCAGCAATGTGTTGGTGAAATATTGAAGAATTAGTACTGGCCAGTACAACAATGCCTGTTTCACTGAAATAGTGCTTTGGAATTCTTTACATTCACCTGAGTGGCCAGATCGGGCCTCAATTTACATCTGATCTGAGAGACTATCTACAACAGTGCAGCACCATCTCAGTGAAGTGACAACTTTGATTTTTGTGCTCCTGTCCTGGCATGGTACTTCAACCCACAAAGTTCTGACGGAAACGCACTTTCCAGCAACTGAGTCAAAGCTGATGTTCTTAAGGTAGTTTCACATTCAAACTTTATCAAGCAATATCCCACACATTCTTGGGCTTTACTATGAACAGGTGCTGAGAAAACAAATTAATTTTACTATTATATTTATATATACAGTTTGTTTCTATTCCGTGTCTCCCATTACATTTTCGCTTTTTGAAGTTTGAAGCTGAGTTTATTGCTTTTAATAGTTGGAATAAGAGTGCAGCAGTGACCAGCAAGTGTGCCATGAGGCAAATGCCTCATATTATTAACCATCCAAATGATTTTCTCTTTCATTTTTGTTCATTATAGATTATTTAAGTTCATGTCTCACAACTGCTGAACAGAAACAAATTTTCTTTGGACTAAAATTCATTAAACTGGTCTGTTTTGTTGCAGCGATTTGTTCAGATGGCAGCTACTACAAATTCTTATTCAACACCAAAGGTGAATGCACCAGGGATGTTTATGCCCAGTTCCTGGAAATGACAGATGATAAGATATGACTGTGAAGGATGTTGAATACAAATAGTTTTCAAACAGATCTGCCTATTGGATTTTGGCCTGCCGCCTAAAAGAGGAAAAAGTGTTACATGACAAAACAGTGATAAAGAGGAATATGATTAACCTCTAGCAATGGACCATTTGATGGGCAGCACACAGATGTCTTTGTTTATTATTTTTGCCATTTTCAAATTCTGTTCTGGAATTTTTTGGGTTTGGGGGAGAATCCACTTTTTAATAAAACGAATAGAAACATTTAACCGTTGTGACCACAAGGAAGTAACCAATTCTTCAAACTTCTCTTTCATAAAATAACTCTTTGAACTAATTGTGCCTGTTTAAACTTGTTTGTGACTGGATGTTTACAGTATGAAATTTTGAAGCAGCAGGTTTTCCCTTAAATGTTTGGTTTGCTTGCTGGCAAAGCGAATTATCGTTGCCTAATGTGAGTGAGCCATTACTTATCAAATACACAAACCGAAAGGATGGTACAGTCACCACAACTCTGTTTCTGTCTAACAATATATTGTGGCCTGTGAATGTGAAAAGCTTAAATGGACATCAAATTGCACAAGGCTGTGAACAGCTCAATTGTTAACTTCAGGTCAGCTCATGGAATTAAGTACACAGTGAATTCTGCTTTTTCCAGTTTGGAACCCATGAGTACAGAAAGTTACAAACTGGTGTCTGCTTAAACAAGACACCCAATTTGTTATTAGTTTTGTGTTAAATGTCTGTACAGTACAAAACTCATTTCTAGTTACGAAATACTGTTTTTAATGTAGTCTACACACTAAGTCTAACTTGTGAATTGCTGATTTAGATCAATTTTTCTTTGAAAAAAGGCCTGATACTTTTTTTAAAGGAAAGGTGAGATATATTTGTCTGATGGTGTTTACGGCATTTGTACTTGTCTGTATCTAATGCACTTAAGTGAGTAAATTGGCATCCAGGTTGAAAACCTTGCATAAGTTAAATTTTAAGAAACTGTATAGGGAACAAATCATTATGGTTTTTGCAGAATGAACTAACACAAACCTCTACATAAAATTTAGTGGCTCAAAACAAAGTTTGTATTGGTTGCTTTTTGCATTCAATCTTCACTTTCAAACGGATAAGCAATCTTAACTTATTTGTTCGCTTAATTTTGGTAAATTGGACAACACGTATGTAATAATGTAACAACATCACATCGGAATCTCAAACCTTAGTAAAACCTTCCCAGTTACTTGGTTTAACATAGTTTGGAATTTAATTAAAGTCTAGCCAGCAAGCTAAAAATTCCTCTGCAAATATTTTCCTAACCAGACTGGATGTTTGAATAGAAACTAGCTCATTAAATGCACACCATATTATTAAATACTTCTGGCAGTTTTTGATCAAAGGAATCTTGTAGGAAAGGATCACTTAGAATGATTGTTACCCACAGAGTTTCCCCCCGCAGATTGTCACAGCACGCTTCAACAAAATCTGATTTTCTTTCTTTCAAGTGTTAATATTCTTATTTATTTATCCAGACTAATGTAGATTTATTAAGAATTTTCTGTTTGTATGTGGGAGTGGTCCAATAATGTGTGCTATATCTTTTGGACTGAAAAGGCACACAAATATAACTGACAAACCACTGTTAATCAGCAAAGTTACTATAATCTCCTTTCCTGCTTTTATGGAATCTAAATTCTGTGCAGCTGTACCTCAAGCATAATACAGTTTAAAATTGTAATTAATAGGACAACTGCATGCAGGCATATTGAAAAATTCAGCTCGAGGTTTCCACAGGAAAACTGCTTCCAAATAAGCTTCAGGAAATTTACAGTTAAAACGGCATTGGGTTAAGCGTGCTGTCACATGTAGTTAACAGTTTTACACTAATAGCTTTTATTATAGCTATATTAAATGGGGCACTTTCCTGCTCCTATAATTGTACAGTTAATGAACTGGATTAATGAGTTCTTATTAAGATAACTTTCATAATGCACCTTCCTTTACTAATATTAACCATTGTTGTGAGCACTCACTGTTCATTCACTAATGGGTTCTGCAGTGTAAATTGAAATCAAGTAAAAATGGTGTACATACAAGTATGTGCCTGTGTAAATTCTGTTAATGAGAAAAACTCAGTTGTGTCCACTTTTTACTAAAAATGTTTGATTGTATAAAATTTTTTCACTAACTTGTTTGACCCATGTCATTTTTTTTTGTATTTTATCTGTTTCCATGCACTAATAAAAATAAGGTCATCAGTAGTAACTTTGAACAGTTGTTAATTTGTACTATTGCAAGGAAAATGTAACATTAATTTCAAAATACATTCAGTGCAAAGCATAATCTAGATGTTAAATCTGTCATCTTTCTTTACTAAACTACTAAATCATTTAATATGTAATTTATAGTTTTAGTTGGGTGATAGTGCAGGCCAGCACTGGAGTTAAAAAAGGGAGGGGTGACAAGCTGCTGTGAAAACGATTTATAATTTATACTCTTTAAAACATGTAGAGATATGAACATATTTGCAGCAGTACCTCCGTGTTTTGCAATTCACTAACATCCCCTCTGTACATGCTGAATTTGCGCATGCAACTTTAATATTTCCCTACTCATAGCTGTGTTTCCTGAGCATGAGCAAACATGGACACCTCTTGTTTTGCCCAATCATTTTTAGTTGGAGTCTCTGAATTAGTGATTCGGAGCTAACCAAGGTATAACTGAAATGAAATGTCCCTGTGAAAGTCAACATTTAGTTTCAGGAACGGAGAATCCCGCCCTAGGTGTCCATGTACATAAATTACTAAAAGTACACTAAGTAATAAAAAAGGCTGATGGAATGCAGAGTCTTAGACCAAAGATATAGGAGCAGAATTAGGCCTACAGCCCATTGAGTCTGCTCTGCCATTCAATCATGGCTGATATATTTCTTACCTCTCCTGCCTTCTCCCTGTAACCCCGATCCTCTTATTAATCAAGACACATTGACTTGGCCTCCGCAGTCTTCTATGGCAATGAGTTCCATTGATTCACCACCCTCTGGCTGAAGAAATTCCTTCTCATATCTGTTTTAAAGGATAATCCCTTCAGTCTGTGCCCTCTGCTTCCAGTTTTTCCACCCAGTGGAAACATCCTCTCCACGTCCACTCTATCTAGGCCTCTCGGAATTCCGGCGGGTTCAATGAGATCCCCTCTTCCCCCATCCTTCAAAACTCTTATCGAGTACAGACTCAGAGTAGTCAACTGCTCCTCATGTGACAGGTCCTTCATTCCTCTTCTGGACTGTCTCCAAGACCAGCACATTCTTCCTTAGATAGGGGGCCCAAAACTGCTCACAATGCTCCAAATGGGGTCTAACCAGAGCCTTATACAGCCTCAGAAGTACATCCCCGGCCTTATATTCTAGCCCTATCGACATGAATGCTAACATTGCGTTTGCCTTCCTAACTGCCAACTGAACCTGCATGTTAACCTTCAGAGAATCCTGAGATAGGACTCATAAGTTCCTTTGTGCTTTTGATTTCCAAAGCCTTTTCCTAGAAAATAGTTTATGCTTCTTCTTCCTACCAAAGTCACTTTTCCACATTGTATTTGATCTGCAACTTCTTTGTCCACACTCTTAGCCTGTCCAAATCCTTCTACAGACTCCCTGCTTCCTCAAAACTACCTGTCCCTCTACATTTCTTTCTATCATCTGCAAACTTAGCAACAATGCCCTCTGATCCTTGTTTCAGATCATTAATGTTGTGAATAGTTGTGGTCCCAGTACTGACTCTTGCAGAACACCACTAGTTACTGGCTGCTATCCTGAAAATACCCCTTTATCCTCACTCTGCCTTCTGCCAGTCAGCCAATCTTGCTATCTGCCAGTACTTTGTCCCAAACACCTTGGGCTCTGATCTTATTTAGCAGTCTCCTGTATGGCACCTTGCCAACGGCCTTCTGAAAATCCAAAGAACAAAGAAAATACAGCACAGGAACAGGCCCTTCGGCCCTCCAAGCCTGTGTTGACCATGCTGCCCATCTAAACTAAAATCTTCGACACATCCTGGGTCCGTATCCCTCTATTCCCATCCTATTCATGTATTTGTCAAGATGCCCCTCAAATGTCACTATCGCCCCTGCTTCCACCACCTCCGGCAGCGAGCACCCACTACCCTCTGTGTAAAAAAAAAAAAAAAAAAAAACTTCCCTCGTACATCTCCTCTAAACCTCGCACCTTAAACCTATGCCCCCAAGTAATTGACCCCTCTACCCTGAGAAAAAACCTCTGACTATCCACTCTGTCTATGCCCCTCAATTTTGTAGACATCTACCAGGTCACCCCTCAACCTCTGTCGTTCCAGTGAGAACAAACTGAGTTTATTCAACTGCTCCTCATAGCTAATGCCCTCCATACCAGGCAACATCCTGGTAAATCTCTTCTGCACCCTCTCTAACGCCTCCACATCCTTCTGGTAGTGTGGCGACCAGAATTGAACACTATACTCCCAAGTGTGGCCTAACTAAGGTTCTATACAGCTGCAACATGACTTGCCAATTCTTCTACTCAATACCATGCCTTATGCCTTCTTGACTACCTTCTCCACCTATGTTGCCCTTTCAGTGACCTGTGGACCCAGTCTCTCTCTCAATACTCTTTGAGGGTTCTACCATTCACTGTATATTCCCTACCTGTATTACACCTTCCAAAATGCATTAACTCACATTTGTCCAGATTAAACTCCATCTGCCATCTCTCCGCCCAAGTCTCCAAATGATCTAAATCCTGCTGTATCCTCTGACAGTCCTCACTGCTATCCGCAATTACACCAAATTTTGTGTCATCTGCAAACTTACTAATCAGACCAGTTACATTTTCCTCCAAATCAGTTACATATACTAAGGACAGCAAAGTCCATAACTACCAGAAGGATGTGGAGGCGTTAGAGAGGGTGCAGAAGAGATTTACCAGGATGTTGCCTGGTATGGAGGGCATTAGCTATGAGGAGCAGTTGAATAAACTCAGTTTGTTCTCACTGGAACGACAGAGGTTGAGGGGTGACCTGGTAGAACCACTAGTCACAGCCTTCCAATCAGAAAAGCACCCTTCCATTGCTACTCTCTGTCTTCTATAACCTAGCCAGTTCTGTATCTATCTTGCCAGCTCATCTTTGATCCCATGTGACTTCACCTTCTGTACCAGTCTCATGAGGGACCTTGTCAAAGGCCTTACTGAAGTCCATACAGACAACATCCACTGCCCTACCTGCATCAATCATCTTTTGTGACCTCTTCGAAAAACTCTTATCAAGTTAGTGAGGCACGACCTCTCCTTCACAAAACCGTGCTGCCTCTCGCAAATACATCCATTTGCTTCCAAATGGGAATAGATCCTGTCTTGAAGAATTCTCTCCAGTAATTTCCCTACCACTGATGTAAGGCTCACCGGCCTGTAGTTCCCTGGATTATCCTTGCTACCCTTCTTAAACAAACATTGGCTATTCTCCAGTCCTCCGGGACATTACCTGAAGACAGTGAGGATCCAAAGATTTCTGTCAGAGCCTCAGCAATTTCCGCTCTAGCCTCCTTCAGTATTCTGGGGTAGATCCCATCAGGCCCTGGGGACTTATCTACCTTAGTATTTTTCAAGACGCCCAACACCTCGTCTTTTTTGGATCTCAAAGTGACCCAAGCTATCTACACACCCTTCTCCAGACTCAACATCCACCAATTCCTTCTCTTTGATGAATACTGATGCAAAGTATTCATTTAGGACCCCACCCATTTCCTCTGGCTCCACACAGAGATTGCCTTGCCTGTCCTTCAGTGGGCCAACCCTTTCCCTGGCTACCCTCTTGCTTTTTATGTACATGTAAAAAAGCCGTGGGATTTTCCTTATCCCTATTTGCCAATGACTTTTCGTGACCCCTTTTAGACCTCCTGACTCCTTGCTTAAATTCCTTCCTACTTTCCTTCTATTCCACACAGGCTTTGTCTGTTCCCAGCCTTCTATCCCTGACAAATTCCTCCTTTTTCTTTTTGACGAGGCCTACAATATCTCTCGTTATCCAAGGTTCCCGAAATTTGCCGTATTTATACATCTTCCGCACAGGAATATGCCGGTCCTGAATTCCTTTCAACTGACATTTGAAAGCCTCCCACATGTCAGATGTTGATTTACCCTCAAACATCTGCCCCCAATTTAGGTTCTTCAGTTCCCGCCTAATTTTGTTATAATTAGCCTTCCCCCAATTTAGCACATTCACCCTAGGACCACTCTTATCCTTGTCCACCAGCACTTTAAAACTTACTGAATTGTGGTCACTGCTCCCGAAATGCTCCCCTGCTGAAACTTCTGCCACCTGCCCGGGCTCATTCCCTAATACCAGGTCCAGTACAGCCCCTTCCCTAGTTGGGCTATCTACATATTGTTTTAAGAAGCCCTCCTGGATGCTCCTTACAAACCTTGCCCTATCCAAGCCCCTAGCACTACGTGAGTCCCAGTCAATATTGGGGAAGTTGAAGTCTCCCACCGCAACAACCCTGTTGCTTTTACTCCTTTCCAAACTCTGTCTACCTATCTGCTCCTCTATCTCCCGCTGGCTGTTGGGAGGGCTGTAGTAAACCCCTAACATTGTGACTGCACCCTTCTTATTCCTGATCTCTAACCTTGCTGCCCTCTGAGTTGTCTCCCGTAGTACAGTTGTGATAGTCTCCCTAACCAGTAGCGCAACTCCGCCACCCCTTTTACATCCCCCTCTATGCTGCCTGAAACATCTAAATCCTGGAACATTTAGCTGCCAATCCTGTCCTTCCCTCAACCAGGTCCCTGTAATGGCAACAACATCAGAGTTCTAAGTTCATCTGCCTTACCCGTTATACTTCTTGCATTAAAACATATGCACTTCAGGCAACCAGAGCCACTGTTTTCAGCAACATCTCCCCGTCAGCTCTTCCTCGGAGCCATACTGGCCGTATTCCCTAGTTCTCCCTCAATCTTTTCACCTTCTGACCGATTGCTCTGGTACCCACCCCCATGCCATACTAGTTAAACCCTTCCGTGTGACACTAGCAAACCTCGTGGCCAGGATATTTATGCCTCTCCAGTTTAGATGCAACCTGTCCTTCTTAGACAGGTCACACCTGCCCCGGAAGAGCTCCCAGTGGTCCAGATAACAGAAACCCTCCTACACCAGCTGTTTAGCCACGTGTTTAGCTGCTCTATCTTCCTATTTCTAGCCTCACTGGCACATGGCGTAATCCTGAGATTACAACCTTGGAGGTCCTGTCTTTTAACTTGCTGCCTAGCTCCCTGAACTACTCCTGCAGGACCTCATACCCCTTCCTGCCTATGTCATTAGTACCCATATGTACAACAACCTCTGCCTGTTTGCCCTCCTCCTTCAGGATTCCCACTAACCGTTCTGAGACATCCTGGACCCTGGCACCAGGGAGGCAACATGCCATCCAGCAGTCTCTTTCATGTCCACAGAAGTGCCTATCTGTGCCCCTGACTATAGAGTCACCTATGACTATTGCTTTTCTGCAGTTTGACCCTCCCTGCTGAACATCAGAGCCAGCCATGGTGCCACTGCTCTGGCTGCTGCTGTTTTCCCCTGATAGGCTATTCCCCCCAACAGTATCCAAAGTGGTATATCTGTTTGAGAGGGGGACAACCACAGAGGATTCCTGCACTGATTGCCTGCCCCTTCTGCTGGTCACCCATCTCTCTGCCTGCACCTTGGGTGTGACCACGTCTCTATAACTCCTATCTATGACACTTTCCACTACCTGCATGCTCCTAAGTGCAGGTCACCATCCACTGGTTTGCCATTGTTTAACTTCCTCGTTACCTCAAAGAATTCTAACAGATTTGTCAGACATGATTTCCCCTTGACGAAGCTATGCTGTTTCAGTCCTATTTACCAATTTACCAAGTGCTTCCAAGTATTCCACAATCTTATCCTTAATAATAGGCTCCCAAATCTTATCAACAACCAACGTCAGGCTACCGGCCTATAGTTTGCTGTCTTCTGCCTTTCTTAAATGGGTGTTTCATTGGCCATTTTCCAACCCCCCCCCCCCCCCCCCCAACCTTCCCCCTGCCTCTAGTAATTCCTGAAAGTTCACCACCAATGCTTCCACAATCTCCTCAGCTATCTCTCTCAGTATCCTCTGGTGTCGTCCATTCAGTCCGGGTGATTTATTGACCTTCAGGCCTTTCAGTTACTACTTCTCCAGCCTAATTTTCCACTTGTCCAATGTCCATTTTTGCCCCTCTTTTACGTTTTATATATCGAAATAAACTCTTGCAATCGTCTTTTATAGTACTAACTAGCTTTCACTCATATTTCATTTTCTCTCCTCTTATTGCTTTTTTGTGATCCTCTGCTCACTTTTAAAGGCTTCCCAATCCTCTGGCTTCCATTAATCCTTGCCACCTGATATGCTTTTTCTATTGATTGCCTTGCCTTGTCAGCCACGGTTGCGTTGTTCTTCGTAGATTGTTTCCTCCTTTTAAGGATGAATTTCTTTTGTGTCTCCTGAATAACCCACCAAATTTCCTGCCAGTGCTGTTCCCCGTCTTCCCTGCTAAGCCCCCCTTTCAATCAACTCTGGCCAGCTCTTCCCTCATGTCTTTGTAGTTACCTTTACTCAATTATAAAACCGTTTCATCTGATTCCTACTTCTCCCTCTCAAACTGCAGGGTAATTTTAACATATTGCGGTCACTGGCCCCTAATCAAGTCTGTTTCATCACATATCACCAAATCCAGAATTGCCTGTTTCCGACGAGGCTTTCCCACAAGCTGCTCCAGAAAACCATCCTTTCTTTTCTTAGGATCTGCTACCAACCTAATTTTCGCAGGCCACCTGCATATCGAAGTCCCCCATGGTTATTTTAATATTGTCTTTCTCATACGCCTTTTCTATCTCCCGATTTATTTTCTGCCCCACATCTTGACCACTGCTAGGGGGCCTGTACATAACTCCCATCGGGGTCTTTCTTCCTTTGCGATTCCTCAATTCCTTCTGATCCTATATTGCTTCTTACGATCGATTTAATTTCATTCCTTACTAACTATGTAACCCTGCTCACTCTGCTGTCTGCCTGTCCTATCGATGGGACACATATCCTTGGATACTTAGATCCCAGTCCTGATCCCCTTGCAGCCACGTCTCTGTGATGTCCAAACATTGTACCCTCCAATTTTAATGTGCGCAACAAGCTTTTTTGGGGGGGGATATATTTTTATTAAAATTTTTAACTATTTTAACACAACCTACAAAAACACAATAAACAGTAAGAGCTCCCTCCCACAACTCCTTCCGTTACAACAGCAAAACCTAAGTTACAAAATCACCACCAACCCAACAGCCAATGGTGACCAGCTCTCTGAAGCACAAAATAAACGGCTGTCACTACAGTAAAACCCTTCCATTGACCCTCTCACAGTAAACTTAACCTTTTCGGGGTGTAAAAACTCTTAACAAGTCACCCAACCACACCGAGGCACTTGGTGGTGTAGTGTGGTCAACCTCAAGCCCATGAGGAACCGCCTCCTTGGCACCAATAAGGCATAGGCCAGGACATCTACCTCCGTCTGGAGTTCCGGCACAACCAAAACCCCAAAATTCGCCACCCATGGGCAAGGCTCCAACCTTGGGTGGCATGGTAGCACAGTGGATAGCACTGTGGCTTCATAGTGCCAGGGTCCTCTGGATGCTCCAGTTTCCTCCCATAGTCCAAAGACATGCAGGTTAGGGTGATTGGCCATGCTAAATTGGCCTGAGTGTGCAAAAGGTTCGGAGGGGCTATTGGTTACGGGGATAGGATGGAGGTGAGGACTTAAAGTGGGTCAGTGCAGACTCGATGGGCCAAATGGCCTCCTTCTGCACTGTAAGATCTATGTTAAAACCCAATTGCCAACATAATCTCAAAAAATAACCTCTGAAGCAGAGCCGGATCAGATCCTCTCGAACAAGACAGAAAGCTGTTTCACCGGAAAAGCTGAAAAGTATGTTTTGACCAGCTGCACATTTGGAGATACCTGAACCCATCAGCGTCTGTAAGTCCATATTATTCTTTCAGTTCCCCAAGGCTAGCAAATCGACCCTCTGAAAATAAGTGTCCCATTTTCTTTCAACCTTTATCCTTCCATTCCCTAAATTTCACATCTGACCTAGCAGGTTTGAATAACTGGGGCTGGATTCTCCGTTTGCGGCTGGTTTGGCACAGTGGGCTAAACAGCTGGCTTGTAATGCAGAACAAGACCAGCAGCGTGGGGTCAGTTCCAGCACCGGCTTCCCCGACACTGGAACGTGGCGACTAGGGGGTTTTCACAGTATCGTCATTGAAGTTTACTTGTGACAATAAGCGATTATTATTATTAAGTCCCCATGCTAGCGTGAAAATGGTGGTGTTTTACGCCAAGGAAACTGGTACAAAACGGCCACCGAGCCCCTGCTCTCGGCGAGGGTGGAGGTGGGGGGGGGGGGGGTGGTGGTTGACGGGCAACCAGGCAGCGCAGCAGAGAGGGGGGCTTAGCAGAGTATCGTTCCGGCTTGCTGGAAGTCATTTCAGCAGCAGCTCCAGCTGCCGATACGGCCCAGGAGCATTGCTGTGTCCGTGGCCATCCATGCACACGGTGGGGGCCTGCAGTAGCCGTAGGACGCAGCCCACGGACCCGGACCGCAAAAATAGTGCCTCCACTTCGGCCACTCACGTGCCCCGGTCCACACCCCCCACAGTGCTCCAGCCCCGAATAAAGCCTTCCCCCCCCCCCTTCCTGCGGCTCTCCCCCGACTGTGGCGGCGCTGGACTGAGTCCGCAGCCGCCCTGCTGTGTTCATGACATATGAGATCACATTTGTCCTACACCATCGGCCGGTCGGGGACGGAGCATCACGAAAGCAGCGCTGCCCCGATTTTGCCGTCACCGAGGATTCTCTGCCCTGTCGCCAAACGCTATTTCAGCATCGGGGATCGGAGAATCCAACCCCTGAGTTGCACAGATGGTGATCAGCCTAGAGGCAGCCCTCAAATTGAAATGATGGCGGAGTTGCCTCCAAATTTTTAACGTGGCTACCACTACCACGTTAATCGAGTGTTTCCTTGGTACCACTGATCACGAAGCTGATACCAGTGCTGCTAGGCTGGATCCCCTTGCAGACTCTGCTTCCACCCGAACCCAAAGCTCATCCGAATCTCCGACCCACTCTTGCACATTTTCAGCATTAGCTGGCCAATAATAGTATTAAAAGTTTAGCAAGGTGAACCCCCCCTATTGTCTCTCCCTGGCTCAACCTCCTCCACTGGACAGTCAATCTCGCTGAAAAAAATCGGAAGGCATTGGAATAAAAATTAAAATCTCGGACAGATGTTCACCTTAATCGTTTGTACTTGTCCCACCAAGGATAGTGGGAGATCGTCCCATCTTTGTAAGCCCGCTTTGACTTTTGCCGTCAGATTCCTATAATTCAACCTCTGGCGTTTACCCCAGTCCCTTGCTATCTGGACACCCAAATACCGAAAATGACTTCCAGCAAGCCGGAATAATACTCCCCTGAACCCCCCTCTCTGCTTCGGCAAACCAACCACAAAGTATCCACTCTTTCCTATATTTATCTTATAGCTAGAGAAGGCCCCCAAAACACTGCAAGATCCACATAATGTTACCTACTGATGCTTCTGGATCCCTCACATATAAAAGTAACTCGGCGGTGTACAGGGAGATCCTGTGTTCCGCCCCACCTCCAACTATTCCTCCCCATGTTTTCGAGGACCTCAGGGCCATGGCTAGTGGCTCAATTGCGAGTGCAAACAGCAAAGGTGACATCAGACAATGCTGCCTGGTACCCCGGTGGAGACGAAATGGGGCGTGGGTCACTTTGTTAGTGCAAACACTGGCAAATGGGACCATATATAACAGTCGCACCCAGGCTACAGAGCCCGGCCCAAATCCAAATTTTTAAAATACTGCAAACGGATAATCCCATTCTACCCAGTTGAACACCTTCTCTGCACCAAACGAGATTATGAACTCCGGGACTCTTCCCCCGAAGCAAGTACCACATTCAACAGCCATCTCACATTCACCGTAAACCTCCACCCCTGAACGAAATCCGTTTGGTCCTTTCCCCACCACCTCTGGCAGACAAGGGGCTGGATTCTCCCTTCTGGAGACTAGGTGTTGACGCTGTCGTGAAAACTGTGGAGTCTCACGGCGGCGAAATCGGGTCCACAACTGCAGCGATTCAACCTCTCCCAAGGGGTCAGCATGGGCGTAATGAGGAACGCCCAACCACTCCCAGGGGTTAGCACGGGCGTAACGAGGAACGTCGAACCACTCCCAGGGGGCTAGCACGGGCGTAACGAGGAACGCCCAACCACTCCCAGGGGGCTAGCACGGGCGTAACGAGGAACGCCCAACCACTCCCAGGGGGCTAGCACGGGCGTAACGAGGAACGGGCAAATGGAACAGCAGCCGATTCACCGGTTCCGTGACTGCTGCTCCACCACTGTTGGATTTAAGGCATTCTCCCCCTCCCACACACAAGCGTTGCAGCCAACATGGCCGCAAAGAGAGCAGCACCGTGCTTCCGCGATCCCAAACTTGAGACTCTCCTGGACTCAGTGGATGAGAGGAGGCTGGTTCTGTACCCGGGCCGGGAGGCAAGTCAGCAGGTGCCACTGTTCGCTGTGCCTGGGCGAAGGTGGGAGCCGCTGTCAGCAAGGAGCAGCCGAGGGGCCGGATGTTCGGAGGGCAGCCCATGCCCAGCTACCAGCTGCCACCCAGACGGGTCCCGGGCTCCTGGAACATCCAGTCTCACTCACAGTGCAGGTGCAGTCAGAGACCCAGGGACTAGAGGAGGAGATGACGGCCGGCTTCCAGCACCTGCAGGGGCAGGTGGAGGTGTCCATCCGCATGCAAGAGCAGGGGTGGTGCTGGTCATGCGTGCCACTCAGGCCGAAGGCATTGGGGGTGGTGGTGTCGGACATGGGTCAACGGTTGCAAGGCCTGTGGCATTCTGCGCAGGCCAGGTCCAAGGCCCAGGACAGGGTTGCCCACACAAAGGCAGCCATGTGCCGGAGACTGCTGGACGTTGCAGCAGCGCTCCTCAGTGTGGCCCAGTCACGACAGGCCATTGCTGAGAGCACCGGCAGCATTGCTCAGGCACTGGCCGGCGTCGCACAGGCACAGAGGGAGGTGGCCCACTCACTGGCTGCTGTGCACAGACCCAGAGGGACGTGGGCCACACCACGAGTGATGCGGCCCACTCACTGGTTGCTGTGGGACAGACCCTCAGTGTGGTGGCACAGTCGCAGCGTGTCGTGGTGCAGTCCCAGGAGATAGGGCACTTCTTGTGCTCCATGGCCGCGAGCGTGCAGACCCTGGTCGAGACCAGAGCGGGCCTTCAGGAGTGACAGCACCATGGAGTAGCTGGAGGCCATCGGGCACGGGCCGGTAGATCCCGCAGGGGAGGTGCAGCACCACGAACTACCCCACCTCTCGTTTGTGGCCTCCGTATAGGCATCATCAGCCATGACCGCAACGGGTTGCCCTGCAACCAGTCCT
The DNA here is from genome assembly GCF_902713615.1 of Scyliorhinus canicula. Classification (NCBI taxonomy): domain Eukaryota; kingdom Metazoa; phylum Chordata; class Chondrichthyes; order Carcharhiniformes; family Scyliorhinidae; genus Scyliorhinus; species Scyliorhinus canicula. The sequence continues at coordinate 48,626,308 of NC_052163.1, forward strand.
GCAGCCAGGGGGACGTCTCTCGAACATGTCGGAGATCACTGATTGTGCCAATAAAATATGAGTCATGTACACTGCCCTGGTACCGGGCGCAGACGTGCAGGATCCGCATCAGGTGGTCACAGACCACCTGAATGTTCATGGAGTGGTACCCTTTCCTGTTCGTGAATAGCGGCCTGTTATGTGCCGGTGGCTGCAGGGCGATATGCACCCCACTGATTACCACCTAGACCCGGGGCATCCCGGTGATGGCAGCAAACCCCGCTGCCCAGACGTCCTGGAGAATGCGGTCCACAGGGTACTGGATGTACCGGTCCACCAGAGCATACAGGGCGTCCATAACGGCGTGGATGTACCAGTGCGCCGATGTCTGGGAGATGCCGGACAGGTCCCCACTCGGTGACTGGAAAGACCCTATCGCGTAGATGTTCACCCTCACCTTGACGGCCACTGGGAGTGGGTGCCCACCCCCATTCCCATGTGGTGCCAGGTATGCCATCATGTGGCAGATATGTCTCACTGTCGCCCTGCTCATCCGCAGTCTCCTCCTGCTTGCCCGGTCTGGAAGGTTTTCAAAGGACATGCGGTTGCGGTAGACATGTGGTCTTATCCGACGCCTCCATGGCACCACCTCCTCCTCATCCTCTTGGGTGGCCGGACCTCCAGTCTGAGCGGCTGCCACCTGCCCCTCTGCAGCCCGCTCCTCTGCTGCAGCCTCTGCCTCCTCTCTGAGCCGCCCCCGCTGCAGGGCAGCGGCCATCGCCACAATGGCCAACATCGCTGGTTGATGGCCAAATGCCAAAATGATCTGTAGGGGGCGAGAGGAAAACATGTGCATACACCCGTGCCCAACCAGGTACCATGGGCTGCACAGTGGCCCCGGTTGTCACCGCACGCCTCAGCCACGCATGCCCCCTACCTCCGAACCCCGGCCCCTTCGGTGCCCCCGGTCCTGGCGTTCATCCCTGCTGCGAGGGGCACCGTTTGATGGCACTGCCCTCACTGGGGGCTTCCGTCGGCGTGGCTCTGGATGGTCCCCCGGTGCCCATTCAGCCGTTTTCTCAGAGTCCACACAGGGGCCGGGGTTTCGCTCGGTGCGTGGGCACCGCCCTTGTCCTCTTGGGGGCTTCCCACCTTCCCCTCCCCTCTCCCGGCCCTGGCAGGGACCCCCCACCCCGCAGAAAGCATGGCCGTTGTCCGATCTGGGAGCCCGCAGGCCTCCCACGCCACCTCCTACCACCTCTCTCGGCCGCCTCAGCCAGCAAGCCAGCTTCACGATTTTTTTATACCACATTAGAAACATGCCGTCGGGATCTCAGCCCACCCGAGGAGCAGAATCGCTGAGGCCCCGGAGAATCGGTCGTCATGGCCGATAATGAGATGCGCGGCAGGCATCGCGATTTCATCGATTTTGGGGGTCCGAAGAATGCCGATTTGGCGCGAAGCCAGCGTAAGGCCTGATTTCGATGTCAGAGCCGCTTCTACGGCCGATCACATTTCGCGATTTCGCCGTGGTCACAGAGAATCCAGCCCAAGCTTTCAGTCTTAACGCCCTCACCTTAGCTAACAGCTTCACATCCACACTTAACAGGCAGATCAGTCGATATGACCCAGTCTAAGGGTGTCTTTGTCTTTTTTCAAGAGCAGGGAAATCGAAGCCTGCCTCAGCCTGGCGAAGCACCTCTCTCAAAGGAGTCCCTGACATCCCCAACAATAGAAGGGCTAATAGGTTTTACATAGAATTTACAGTGTAGAAGGAGGCCATTCGGCCCATTGAGTCTGCACCGGCTCTTGGAAAGAGCATCCTACCCAAGGTCAACACCTCCACCCTATCCCCATAACCCAGTAACCCCACCCAACACTAAGGGCAATTTTGGACACAAAGGGCAATTTATCATGGCCAATCCACCTAACCTGCACATCTTTGGACTGTGGGAGGAAACCAGAGCACCCGGAGGAAACCCACGCACACACGGGGAGGATGTGCAGACTCCGCACAGACAGTGACCCAAGCCAGAATCGAATCTGGGACCCTGGAGCTGTGAAGCCATTGGGCTATCCACAATGCTACCGTGCTGCCAGGTCTATGAATATTTTATAGAATTCCACTGGGAAGCCGTCGGATCCCGGTCCCTCAATTTCAGCGCCTGTTTGATCTCATTCCACTGCAGTGGAGCTTGAAGGTCCTCTCATAACTCCTTCTCCACCTTGGGAAACTCCATCTCACCCAGGAATTTCACCGAATCTTTCCCATCCCATGGAGGCCTGGGATAATAACTCATTTACCTTCTCCCAATCAGCTCTACATGAGCGTTGAAACATCTAATTTCTCCCATAATTACAGCGCTTCCCATAGTGTCGAGAGAGACATCCACATTGTCACTGCTCAAAATATTATCCTGGATAGTCCCTATGATCCTTGCAGAGAAGCCAACGCTCGCCAGCGGACCCATTTTCAATGCCCCGTGCCTATCCCCAACTCTAGGTGAGGGTACATCCAATGTGGCACATGGTTCTCCCCCCCCCCCCCCCCCCCCAGGACCAGCAACCTTGGGCCTAGACCAATGTACCCTTGGGTCCAGCACACAAACCATGTCTCTTCCCATATTAAGCTAATGGGTGTTAACCAGGTATCCTTGCCAGCAGTTGTTTCACGAACATTGTATCATCCCAATTCGGGGCGCATACATTGACCAAGACCACTTGTATCCCTTCTAACACCCCCATTCCAAATCCTACCTTCCTCCCGCATCTGCTAATAACTTCTCCAAACAAAACCCGAGCCGTTTATTAATAAGGATCGCCATCCACCGGGCCCTGCTATCAAATCCTGAGTGGAAAACTTGGCTCACCGAAGCCTTCCGAAGATGTGCCTGATCTCGCTCAGGCATGTGGGACTCCTGGAGGAATGTCACATTGGCTCCCAAGTTCTTTAAATGAGCAAAAACCGGCGTTCCTTTAGCTGGGCCGCCCAGCCTCCAGGTGACCACCCTTGTTGGGGGGTCACTTAACTCCTTCACCCCCAGCCTCGAATCAGTCATTATCACCGTGAAATGTCACAGCTTTACCAATGATCCCCAGAACCTCTATCCTTGTTCTACCGATGTTGTTGCTACCTACGTGGGCCACGACAACTGGATCTTTACCCTCCCACTCCAAGTAGGCAACACACCGTTCAGGACTGTCTATCTTGGTCACAGAGAAGCGTACATCACATGCCCCTAACTATACTATCTCCGATTAGGACTACATTTCTTTTCTCTTCCCCCACTTCAATGGCTTCCTGTACCATGATGCTGTCAAGTGTCATCTTTAGTTCTGTTTTTTCTTCTCCTTAACAAACAATTAATCTTTATTAATTGTTTAAACAACAGCTGGATGGGCTGCTCACTGGGTTGAACATTGTTCCAAACAAAGATACGCCAGGAACCTATGTTTCAAGTTGACTTTCGGGGGCTTGACACAATCTCGCAGTTAACATCAGTGGGGGCTCTTAACAGTTGGCAAATGAAGTTGATGTATAGTGGGGTGGGGGCATCCATACGGCTGCTGTCGCTCTGCAGAAAGTGGTCAGTGGGGTGCGCAGCAAGATGGCTGTCTTGCAGGCTGTGGCAGTAGCGGTCTGTAACTGGATCCCCTGTCCCGCACCCTCCCCCCATCCGGGCCTCTCAGGGTCGTCTCCCATCCCCAGCCAGCCTGGCCAGTGTCAGGACTGGCAGTCCATAGTCAGGACTGGCAGCCCATAGTCACGCCTATGTCCTTCCTCCTCCTCTCTCTCCCTCATCAGCCATTGCACCCTTTCCACAATTTTTAAAAGCACAAGTGAACCTCGCCATCCGGAATTGACCCCGATGGAAGCAGAGAATCACGGAAGCCCAGGAGAATACATGGTCAGGCCTGCTAATGATATGCAAATGAAGTTTACTGTACGCGTGGAGCTACTGCCGAGGCACTGGAGAATTGCAATTTGGCACACAGTGCCACCTGGTCTGTGATAGAGCAATGCACAGGGCTGCAAAGATATGCTTCTGCTGCCTTGACAGGTCCGGTGGGGCCTTGCAGTACAGTCCCGAGTGTGCCCGCATCGTCATGGTCCCCTGTGCCCGACGTAAATTGACACAGCTGCAGGGCGACGTCCTTGATAATGACGAAGAGCAGAGTGTGGCCTCTGATGAGAAGAAAGTCCAGGAGGGAGTGGCCAAAGAGGGGATGAAGGATGGGGGCCAGGCAGATGCGAGGGTTCACTTGGGTAAGAGGACCAGCTATGCTCTCAGTGCTCAGGCAGTGTGGAGTTTGTACCTTGGGTGCTCCGGTTTCCTCCCACAGTCCAAAGAGGTGCAGGTTAGGTAGATTGGCTATGCTAAATTGCCCCTAAGTGTCCAAAGGTTAGTTGGGGTTACTAAGTTACAGGGATAGGATGGAGGTGTGGGCTGAAGGAGGGTGCTCTTTCAAGGGCTGGCGTAGACTCAATGGGCCAAATGGCCTCCTTCTGCACTATAAATTCTAATGATTCCTATGATCCTTTTACCTCATAGCACTAGAGGGGAATTAGGGGCGAGGGTATCGGGTTTACTGATTAATGCCAGAGCCCTTCCAGGACATGTTACTCTTGTTTTGAATAGGCCTAACCATTTTCCTTACATTGGGGACCTGTGAGAAAAGCTGCATCCAGATGGGGTGAAGACATCACTGGGAGGAGGGTTAAAGATAGTGAGGCCTTAAGGTTGTGAACAAGAGACTTTAATAAGGTGACGAGTGCAATTGTGACATTATTATAACCCTCAACGACCTGTGCCTAACTTCACCTGTGTCGACAAATCTTGACACTGATGAACCTTCCCAGTACGTCTCAATGCATTCCAAGGATGCACAGCAGCACAGAGACGGCTGCTGTGTTCCATGCCCTGTTGTCCGAGGTGCCCTTGGCTGTGTTCTCTGGTGGGCCCCAACCTAATTTCAGGTGGCACTGATGTTGCCACATCACTCTGCTCTATCCACTGCCCTCAAAATGCACCATACTCAGGATTTAGGGAAGGGGGGGGGGGCATTCAGAAAGGTTGGTCACTCCCATGTGGAAGGGCCCAGAACGTGCTCCACCACTTCCTCCTTCATCTGAGAGCTTGTGGGCTCCTGAGTTACTCCATGGGATGGAGGGACAGCTGGAATGAGCCTCAATATCACCTTGCACTGTCAGTTCTGGAGCCATAATATTGCCTGGAACATGGTGTTGAGACTTTCAGCCATGGTCCTCAGGGATGGCGATATGCTTCAGAGCTCTCCAATCATGGCTCTGATGTATTGCCCAGGTTTTTCATTGTAGACACTACCCTTTCAGTACTACACAACACCAGCAACATCTCCTGCAACTGAAGGCTTTGGGACTCCTCCATTCAGCCTCCTGGTGTTTGTTTTTGCATCTCCAGTAGCTGAGGGACGAACATGTCCAGAGGTCAGCCCCTGGCTGGGGCACAACAGAGTCGTGGGCTCCAGCAGGACTCAAGTTGGCCGGATCCCTGGGGTGCACCTGGCTCCATCTAATGTACATCAGAACCTGTGTGGTTCTCACCAGATAGTCACACAGATGCCACACCGAGGTGCTGGTTTCTGCAATGGTGGAAGTGTGGATGATAATTGTGACACGTCATCCGGAGCCTTCATGGAGATCTCCTCAGGAGGTGCTTCGAGGCTGGCTGGGGGAGGGGGGCACTGCTGGTTGGTGGCCAAGGCTCATCAGTTGATGTTCCAGACCCACCAAAATTTTTGATATGATCCAGCTGAGGACCAATACATTGCTGTTTAAAATAGACAGAGTTTGAGATTCAAGGCACTTGCCAAGAGAATAAACCAAAATATTCCACAGGTATGGGGCGGCATGGTGACGCAGTGATTAGCACTGCTGCCTACTGCGCTGAGAACTCAGGTTTGATCCCGGCCCCGGGTCACTGTCCGTGTGGAGTTTAACCCCCACAACCCAAACGTGTGCAGTTAGTTGGACTAAATTTCCCCTTAATTCAAAAAAAATAATTTGGTACTCAAGTTTATTCTTTTAAAAAAGATTCCACGGGTTTTGTACAAACATAATCTTTACTGTACAAGTTATTATTCAATTTACAATATCTGCTTTTATACTCTTAATATTCAGGATCAATGAGTTACATGTGAATTAACAGTCAAACTCTGATCAAAGACAGCAGGCACTGCACACTAAATAATAGATGCAGCCAAGACAGATTCCACGGATTTCTCTGGGGAATAACCTACCAAGATGTCAGTAAACATTGAGTCAACTAATTTCATTGGAACTCTGTTTCTCACAAGGGATTCTAGTCTTCACACAAAATTTCACCTCGGAATTCTCTCAAAGTCATTCCAAGTCAGATGGCTTCAATGATGACCCTCTCTCAGGGTTTCAACCTTATTGTCTGGCACTCGGTTCTCTTTGATTCCTAAGTCTTCACTCCAGCAACTCAAGCACAACTTCACCTCTTCAGCAATGCCAAGCAGAGTGCTACTGTTCCTAAAGGGGTGCCTTCCCCCTACATTACGAAGCATGGAGTCACCAATATTCTGCTGCCTTCTTAGATTTTCAGGGTTCTCCGTTTACTTGAAGTCTGCCAACCACAGCCCCTTTTCTGCTCAAATTCTCTTTTAACTGCTCCTCCATTTCTTAACAGGGACCTCTCCCTGTCCCCTCTCTTTGTCCCCCGTCTGGGATTCCTCTCAATTATGATGCTCTGCTCCTGGTCACATCATCCGTTCCTTGTGCCATTTTCTTTTTCTGCAGGCACATTAAGTACATCGGCGGACTGAAGAACTTCAAAATGTTAGAATCGTTCGGTCCTGGTGTCCGCTCCAGACAAGAAAGTATGTTGAATCTCATAACGTTTTAAGGATCCTGCTCCAGATCAGATTTGGCATTTTGCTTTCAGAATCATCACTCTACAACAAAGCATCTTTCTCTCCATCCATTCCGTTGGATATGCTGCATTGTTGGAATGATCTGATGACAGATGTGTTTTGTTATGATCCTTGGCCTGACCATCAGGTTTTTCGTTAGATCTGGTTGGGGAGCAATAATGTTTTGTTCAAAGCAAAGTTTGAAACTCAAGATGCTTACTAAATTAATAAAGTCACATGATTTCATAACACATAAAAATAAGTTTTACTATGGAAGGACATAAAGATAAAACAATTAGCAATATCTATCTTGTGCTCTAACATTTAGGAAGTGTGAGGTCCACGTGAATTAACAAGCCAACTGGGGTGGAACATGTCGTACGACACAATAAATAGAAAATGTGACCACCATTGTGATGAGTCCATGGATTTCTCAACAATGAAGCCAGTAACAAAACCAATTTCACTGAAACTCCATCTCTCTCACAAGGGATTCTAATATTTATCTTTGAAGAGCTTGTCTTGCAATTTTGTACAAAAGTCGCTCCAACAGGAAATGATGGCTCATCTTGCAGGACTTCAATCTAGTCTCCTGAGATTATGCTCCCTTGGATTCCGGAGTGTACACTGAAACCCCAACTCACATGCACAATGTTAGATCCAAGGCACTGCTGCTCTAAAGGGCTACCTTGGCTCAATGGCACGCATCACTGAGTCACCAAACTTCAGCTACCTACTGGGATCTTCAGGGCTTCCCCCGTGCCCTCTTCGATTACCAGGGTTTTGCCTGAGCACATTTCACTTAAAGTCTACTCCCTGCAGCTCTTTTTCTAAATTGTGCCTCTTTTTTTCTTTTACTGGGTCTGGTCTCTGTCCCTTACCTGAGACTTCCTTTTGGGGCCTCTCCCTGCCCCATGCTTGGGACACTTGCTGGTTATAGCTCTCTGCTCCTGGTCACCTAGGTTTTCAGGTTGTCTTTATCTCTGCCCATATTGGGCCCATCCTTGGCCCAAATAGTTTAGACTGCCGTACTGCGCTGGCGTGGAACGTCTGAAGTTTGTTGGGAGTTGAAGTTCCCGACCTCCACTCTCAATGAGGAAAGTATAGTATTAATAGAATCCCATGATTTGATGACACACTACAAAAATCAAGCGGTGGAAGTACACATATTTCCAATCGTGAGAAAGCTCTTTCGTTTACCTATTATATTTGGGTGAATTCGATCCTTGAATGGTTTGTTAAAGCTCATATCCAAAGGTTGAACTACAGACATTAAACCTCCTGGTATAACTGCAACATATGTGTTATTTCTCGGTTTTATAGGATCTGAACATATCTCACACTAGGATCTGAACATATCTCACACTAATGAGCGACATTCTTTATGTAGGCCACCCATTATCGATCCATAACTTCACTCCATCCTCATCCATCCAACTGCTGTCATAGACATGCACAAAATTTCCTGCAGAGTTCAAGTTGTGATGCAGCTTAATGTGCCATAATGGGTATTTATGCTGCTCTCCAATGAATCATCGCTGGAAACTAGTAAATTCGACACCAAGCTGGATGCATTAAACTCAATTGTTATGGGTCAAGGTTTAGAGAATCCCAAAGTGTATCATGGAGTTCACCTGACCCACAACTTTTAATAGATTGTGGTATGGGGAGCACACGGCTCACCCTACAGGTGTGGTATAGCAGAAATGGACGAGTATTTTAAAAAACAAAACAATGTTTATTCTATGAACTCAAGTTAATCTTTCTAAAACAGTGAACATCCTAGCAACCAGTAAATCAAATACATCCCCCAAAGAATACAACACTAAGTAATCTGTATGCTATTCTTTTAACATCCAAAAGACTTAACAAACCTCCAAACAGGAGCACATCAGGGTTTACATTCAAGACTGAAAACATTTATACTTCTTCTGAATTCACCAAATGATCCATAGATAGTTTTTGGATGGCAGAGATCAACAGTAGTGCAGCTCACTTTTAACTTCAGATTAAGCTCACTGAAAAACACGACACACCCAAGTTTTCTCAAACTGAAACTAAAAAAGCAGAAGTAGAGCTCAGCTCCACCCACAATCTGACATCACTCCAGTAACATGAGCAGCTCGATTTCTTAAAAGTACATTTCTTAAACACCCTTTTCTTAAAGGGTACTCTCACATGACATAATGCCTTCCTTTAAGTCATTAATACAAGTAGTTGTGGCTCCTGAAATGATCCAACAATAATAGCCTACTTATCGGTAAATGACCATTTTATTCCTATGGTTATTTTGCCCTTTAACCAATCCTCTAATATATTATCTTAATCCTACAAGCCCTTTTTTTTTTTGCAACAACCTTTTGTGCAGCACATTACTGAATACCTGTTGAAAGTCCAAATAGATTACATCCACTGGTTCACCTATATTTACTTTGCTATTGCATCTTCAAAATTTTCTAATTGATATCAAATACTAATTTCTTCAAGGAATCACATCGGTTCTGTCTATGATTTTCTAAGTGCCCTGTTACTACTCCTTAATAATGGATTTGAGCATTTTCCTAATGACGTTAGGCTGACTGACCTGTATTTTCTCACTTTCTCTCCTTTTTTGAATAAATCCCTTCATTCTGAGACATGGGACCCTAACCCCATATCAACCTGTCAGGCAAGGCTCTCATTCAATTAATGCAAGCAAACTAGAACGACAGAGTTTGAGAGATAGCTTTATGTAAAAGATAACACTTGTGTTATTTCAACAATCTAACCCATGAATATGCCCACTGCAAGCTGTTAGTTTTGCTTTCATCTTTCTCTTGCCCCTCACCAAGCCTGGAAGCGGGGTTGAAGAAAGATGGTGTTCATTGTTCAGTTACTTGAACTGAACCAGCAAAAGCCTAGTCTTGAGTAAACAAGGCCAGAGGTTTTTCGACTAATATGCTTCTGTCCCCTTGACTTTCCGTTAGACGAGATTGCTTGTAGTTACCAGGGAGACTTCCTGGGATTGTTCTAGTGGCTGTGGTAGTTTACTTGTAGTAATTTATTCTGTCCTCAAAACACACTTTTGTTTCTGCTTTTGGACTTGTGGAAATGGGATGGACACAGAAACAACCATTATAGCTGCTGAAAATCTAACAGTACTTGATATAAAATCTGTGCTAGAGATCCCACAAGTCATTAACTGGAAACCACAAACAAAAGAAACAAGCTTGTTCTTATGAATTGATCACTCCAATATACTAACCAAAATGCTTAAACCCAGAAACATTTCCGTTAAACATTACAAAACTGCTGGGAAGAACCCAATTCTTTTTTTCCCCCACTAAGGGGCACCTTAGCATGGCCAATCCACCTAGCATGCACATCTTTGGGTTGTGGGGGTGAGACCCACACAAACATGGGGAGAACGTATTAACGACACACAGACAGTGACCCGGGGCCAGGATCAAACCCGGGTCCTCAGTGCTGTGAGGCAGCAGTGCTAACCACCTTGCTGCCCTGCTGGGAAATAAAGGCTAATGCAAGTAATGCAAATGAATTAGAGTGCTGAAACAACACCCGAGTTGACAAGTGAAAGTAAAAGCCACAACAGCTCCTGTGAACCATAGGCTGCCCTCCCCCTTTGAGAGCTGACTGGTGGTTTAGCCCAAGGGTAACCACACCTCAGGTGAGGGGCAAGGCTGAGAGGGGTTTATGGATAATCTCAGTCGGTACGTAAATTGAATCCATGCTGCAGCTGGGGTAATCCAGCGTGTTTAATAATAATAATCGCTTATTGTCACAAGTAGGCTTCAATAAAGTTACTGTGAAAAGCTCCTAGTCGCCACATTCCAGCGCCTGTTCATGGAGGCTGGTAGGAGAATTGAACCTGCGCTGCTGGACTTGTTCTGCATTACAAGCCAGCTGTTTAGCCCACTGCGCTAAACCAGCCCCTATTGTTTCCACCCCAAGTTAAGGCGAAAAGGTATTACAAAGGGCTTGGCCCATTAATCCGTTCCTCATCCTCATCCCATGAAGATAAATGCAATTATGTTCACATATGCTTCAGTCAGAGGGTGGGGAAACTTTGGAATTCTCCACCCCAGGGAAGGCTCAGTCATTGAGTTCAAGACAGATTAATTTAACCACTTGCAAGTATGGAGATGGAGCTTAAGAAAGCAATTAGGAGAGCAAAGAGGGGAAATGGGAAAGATCTTTCTGGCAAAAAGTAGGGAAAATCCCAAGATATTCTGTAAGTGGGAAGAGGATAACCAGGGAAAGAACAGGGCCCATTAGGGACTAATCTGTGTGTGTAGCCAGAGGACACTGATAGCATGTTGAATGAATACTTCACATCTGTTTTCACCCAATATAATGAAGATGTTGAGGAGAGTGTGTGAAGTTCTTGTGCAAATTGACATAGGGAGTGAAGATATTGGAGGTGCTAGCAGGCTTAAAAGTGGACAAATCTCCAGGTCCGGATGAATTGTATCCCAGGCTGCTGTGGGGGAAAGGGAAGAGATTGCAGGGGCTCTGACTCAAATTTTTAATTCCGCTCTATGTAAGAAGTGCAGAAGACAGGAGAACAGAGAACAGCTAATGTGGTTCCACTAATTAAGCTCGCTTGTAGAGATAAACCAGGGAACTACAGACCAGTGAGTCTCGGGTCAGAGATAGGGAAACTATTGGAGTAAATTCTGAAGGAGAGAATCTATCTCCACTTGATCAGGGATAGTGAGCATGGTTTTATCAGAGGGAGGTCATGCCCAACAAATTTAACTGATATTCAGATGACCAGGTGTGTAGATGAGCGTAGTGCAGTTGATGTAGTTTATATGAACTTCAGTAAAGCCTTTTATAAGATCCCACATGGGAGACTGATAAAGGAAAATGCACATGGGATGCGGAATAATTTAATAAGGTGATTTCAAAATTGGTTTCGTTGTAGGAGACGGAGGGGAATGTCTGCTTTAGTGACTGGAAGTCATTGTCCAGTGGCGTACTGCAGGGATCTGCTGGGTCACTTATTATTTGTCATTTATATAGATAAAAATGTGCGAGTAGGATCAGTACATTCGTGGATGATACAATGACTGGATGAGTGGTTAACAGTGAGTTTGAGTGTCTTGGGTTAGAGGAAGATATAGACGGGCTGGTCAAATGGGAAGATGGAACTTAATCCTGAAAAGTGTGAGGTGATACACACTTTGGAAGGATAAATTTGACAAAGTATTCAATGAACGGCATGACACTGGGAAGTTCCGAGGAACAGAGACCTTGGTGTGCTTGTCCATAGCTTTCTGGAAGGGGGGGGGGGGGGGGGGTGGATTTGTTAATGCGGTGGTGAAGACATATGGGACACTTGTCTTTATCAATCGAGGCATAGAATATAAAAGCAGGGAGGTCATATTGGAATTGTGTAAAACTTATGAGGCCACAGCTGGAGTAGTGTGTGCAATTCTAGTCACTACGTTATAGGAAGGATGTGATTGCATGGAGAGAATGCTTGCCTGGGATGGAACATTTGAGTTATGAAGAGATTGGAAAGGCATGGATTGTTTTCATTGGAGCAGAGAAGACCGAGGGGAAACCTGATCGAGGTGTACATGATTGTGAAGGGCATGGACAGGGTGGAGAGAGCAGCTGTTCCCCTTAGCTGAAGGGTCAGCCACAAGGGGTCACATGTTCATGGTGATGGGCAGGAGGCTTGGGGATGGGATGTTAGGGAAAGCTTTCTTTACCCAGAGGGTGGTGACGGTCTGGAATGCACTGCCTGGGAGGGTGGTAGATGCATGTTGCCCCACATCTTTTAAATAGTACTTGGATGAGCACTTGACACATCATAACATTCAAGGCTATGGGCCAAGTGTTGGCAACTGGGATTAATTAGGTAGGTCTGGTGTTTTTCCAATGGCGGAGCAGGCTCGATGGGGCCAAAGGGCCTCTTCTGCACTGCAACTTATGATTCGATCCAAAACCTCTAGCAAGATTCAGTTTTATAACCCTCAAACAAGAAATTAAGTTCTATTAAGACCATAAGGCATAGGAACAGAATTAGGCCACTCGGCCCATCAAATCTGCTCCGCTATTCAATCATGGCTGATATTTTTCTCATCCCCATTCTCCTGCCTTCTCCCCATAATCCCTGATCCCCTTATTAATCAAGAACCTATCTTATCTGTCTTAAAGACACTCAAGTGATTTGGCCCCCACGGCTTTCTGCGACAAAGAGTTCCACAGATTCACCACCATCTGGCTGAAGAAATTCCTCATCTCAGTTTTAAAGGATCGCCCCTTTAGTCTGAGATTGTTTCCTCTGGTTCTAGTTTTTCCTCCAAGTGGAAACATCCTTTCCATGCCCATTCTATCCAGGCCTCGCAGTATCCTGCAAGTTTCAATAAGATGCCCCCTCATCCTTCCAAACTCCCGAGTACAGACCCAGAGCCCTCAAATGTTCCTCATATGACAAGCTCATCAGTTCAGGGATCATTCTTGTGAACCTCCTCTGGACCCTTTCCAGGGCCAGCACATCCTTCCTAAAATACGGGGCCCAAAACTGCTCACAGTACTCCAACTGGGGATGACCAGAGCCTTATACAGCCTCAAAAGTACATTCCTGCTCTTGCATTCTACCCTCTCAACATGAATGCTAACATTGCATTTGCCTTCCTAACTGCCCACTGAATCTGCATATTAAACTTGAGAACCGTGAACAAGGACTCCCAAGCACCTTTGTGCTTCTGATTTCCTAAGCTTTTTCCCATTTAGAAAATAGTCCATGTCTCCATTCTTTCTTCCAAAGTGCATAACCTCACACTTCCACATTGTATTCCATCTGCCACTTCTCTGCCCAAATCCTTTGGCAGCCCCCCGCTTCCTCAATACTACCTGTCCCAGATCATTAGTGTATATTGTGAAAAGTTGCGGTCCCAGCACAGACCCCTGAGACACACCACTAGTCACCAGGTGCCATCCCGAAAAAGACCCCTTTATCCCCACTCTCTGCCAGTCAGCCAATCCTCTATCCACGCCAGGGGCTTACCCTTAACACCATGGGCTCTCAACTTATTTACCAGTCTCCTATGTGGCCTTCTGGAAATCTAAATGAATCATGTCCACTGGTTCTCCTTTGTCTAACTTCCTAGTTACCTCCTCAAAGAACCTTCATAGATTTGTCAGACATTACCTCCCCTTGACAAAGCCATGCTGACTCAATCCTATTTTATCATGCACTTCCAAGCACTCCACAATCTCATCTTTAATAATGGACTCAAACCTTACTAATGACCGAAGTAAGGCTAACTGGCCTATAATTTTCCATCTTTATGCCTCCCTCCCTTCTTAAACAGCAGTGTCACATTAGCCACTTTCCAGTCCTCTGGGACCCTTTCTGCTTCCAGTGATTCCTGAAATATCACCACCAATGCCTCCACAATCTCCTTGGCTATCTTTTAGAACCTTGGGGTGTAGTCCATCTGGTCCAGGTTATTTATCCACCATCAGACCTTTCAGTTTCCCCAGAATCTTCTCCTTAGTGGTGGCCACCGCACTCACCTCTGCCCCCTAATTCTCCTGGCTCTGGCATCCCACTAGCATCTTCCATCGTGAAGACTGATGCAAAGTAACAGTTCAATTCCATACCATTTCTTCGTTTCCTATTATTACTTCTCCAGCCATATTTCCAATGGCCCAATGTCTATTTTTGCCTCTCTCTTCTTTTATATATTGAAAAAACTCTTCCCATCTTTTTATATTACATCTTCTCCCCCCCTTACTGTTTTTTTAGTTGACCTCTGCACGCTTTTAATAGCTTCCAAATCCTCTGGTTTCCCACTAATCCTCGCCATTTTGTATGCATTCTCCTTTGCTTTTATGCTGTCCTTTACTTCCCTCATCAACCATGGATGCCTTGTCCTCCCCTTAGTATGTTTCCTCCTCCTTGGCATGAATTTCAGTTGTGCCTCCTGAATAACCATTGCAGTGTTAATGTAAGCCTACTTGTGACAATGATTATTATTGATTATAAAAAAAACTCCTGCCATTGCTGTTCCACTGTCTTCCCTGCTGGGCTCCTTTTCCAATCAACTCTGGCCAGCTCATCCCTCATGTCTTTGTAGTTCCCCTTATTTAATTGTAATACGGTTACAGCTAATTCCAGCTTCACTCGCTCAAACTACAGGGTAAATTCTATCATATTGTGGACACTTCTCGCCAAGGGTTCCTTCACCTTAAATTCCCAATCAAGTCTGCCTCATTACGTATCACCACATCCAGAATTGCAATGTTCCCTAGTATGCTGTCACAAGCTGCTCCCAAAAAAAAGTCATTCCACAAATTCCTTTTCTTGAGATCCACTACCAACCTGATTTTCCCAGTTTACCTACACATTTGAAGTCCCCCATGACTGTGATATTGCCTTTTTTACATGCCTTTTCTATCTCCTGATTTATTTTCTGCCCCACGTCCTGACTACAGCTAGGGGGCCTGTACATAACGCTCATCAGGGTGTTTTTACCTTTGTGATTCCTCAACTCTACCCACAGAGGTGCAGTACGATGGTGCAGTGGTTAGTACTGCTGTCTCACGGCGCCAAGGTCCTAGGTTCGATCCTGGCCCTGGGTCAGTCCGTGTGGAGTTTGCACATTCTCCCAGTGTCTGCGGGGTCTCTCCCACAACCAAAAGATGTGCAAGGATTGGCCACGCTAAATTGCCCCCTAATTGGAAACAAAATTGTATACTCCTAAATTTAAAAAAAGAACTCTATCCACAGAGATTGTATGCCTTCTGATCCTATATCGCTCCTTCCTATCGATTTAACTTCATTCCTTACGAACAATGCAACCCAGCCCCCTTTGCCCATCTGCCTGTCCTTTCGATAGGACACATATTCATGGACATTTAAATCCCAGCCCTGATCCCCTTGCAGCCACACTTCTGTGGTGCCCACAACATTGTACCGGCCAATTTCAATGTGCACAAGCTCATAAACCTTATTCTGTATACTGCACCCATTTAGGTACAACACCCTCAGTCCTGCATTGACCTCTCACGTTGTTTTATTAAAACAAAGACTCCCATATTATTTCAAAAATGAATATACCAGTTACCCTGTGCACTCAAAAACTACATTTGATTCCAGTCAAATTATTCTAAGTGCACATTGTAGAATACTATTCTCCTGCCACACAAAATAAATATGTTCACCCTTAAATGGTGGTTTAAAAATGTCTGTTCTGCCCCACTGCTAAACAATGGGAACGAGAATTATATCATGCATAAATATTTTTCCAAATTTACTGTTGAGATAAAATTGTAATTTTCCAAAAAAAAACCCCTCCTTATTAAATTAAGTTACTTTTGGCTTTGCAAGAGGAAGTGGGCTGATCAGAACTGGTTCTTTTTTGGAAATACCTCAATGGGAGTTACAATAGATAATTAGAATTTGTTATGTTATTTGAAAGAGGAGGTACATTCGACTGAATAGCCACATAATAAAACGTTAAAAAGGTGCATTTTAGTAATCTGCATTTCAATGTGCAGATTGTTCAGAAAATATAATATTCAATCAGTATTTTTTTCTGTAGCATCAGTATTTCTTGCAGGAATCTCCTTCAATTGATAGAACTTAAATGTTGGACTGGTTATTCTCATTGAAACTGATGTTGTGTATAAAATATCCATTTCCACATGGCAGTTCAGCAGTATTAATAAACCCATAACATTGAGCTCTCTCTGGATAAATAAATAATTATCTCCCTTTACATTCAGTATTGCATTTTGGTGATACCATGTTCAAGAATATCTATGCTGAGGAACTAATACTTTTGGAACCTAATTCCACAACAAGCAACCACAGATCAGAACAATCTGGGTTATATGTAAAGTAAAATATCCATTATCTCCCTCCCCAAGTGTCTTTAATATCAATGCAGAAGAGCATTCCTCTGCTTCAACATTAAGAATATTATCTTCCTATGCAACATTTTAGTGGTAAATTATGAGTTACCCTGAGCTTGCATCCTCCATGAACATTAAAACGGCACTCAGTTCAATCTCTACAACAGTCTGTGCCTGATGCGAATCCAGACAGATGAAAGGTTTTCAGGAGAGGAAATATGTAATCTGCAGCCATTGCCTTGTAGTAGCTCTAGTAAGAGTGGCTCAAGGTTATTCATTAAAGCATGGCTTAGCATCTTGCATTTCAGACAAAATCTAGAAGTTATTTTATCTTTACTTCCCCACAAAGATATTAAGAGCAGTATACCTAGCTGCCCTGCTCACCACACTGTTATAATATACCTGAACTAATCAACACAATGCTTTGACAGTCACCATTTCTGTGACATTCAAAGGTCTGGTCAGCTGTTGTTTATACAGATTGTGAAACATCAGACGCATTCTCATCATCTGGGTTCCAGACACAACCAAAGCATTATTTGTCAAACAGATGCTCAAAAGACATTCAAGGCATTAAAATGCTTTAATCTTGAAGGCATAGATTAAAATCCTGCCAGATGGGATAAAGACTTACTTTGCTGGCTCTGATGGTCATTTATGAAGTGACCGTATGAAATACACACAATAAACACGTTTGTAAAGTACAATTGCGCAGGAACTTCTTTCTTGTTCTGCCTAGTTTTTTTGTGAATCCATATTCACATTGGCAGTGGGAAAGCTGGAAATTAAGCATTTTCAGATTTTGAAAACATAAGAATCTATATTAACAACTGCCATTGCAGAGATTTAACAAGGGCTAAACAATAGTAAACTTACCTTATTCAGGTTTAGTGATGCACATTCTCCTCATCTTCAAAAGAAAATTCACCACTACAGCATGAATATTTCCCTTCCCCCTCCATTTCCAAGACAAGTGATCACAATGACCTCCAAAAAAATGAGTTGCACAGTATGTTGCACCATGTGCATGCAATGGAGTGTTGGGTTGAAAGCTTAACCAAAATGCATTTACTTCCCAATTTCTGCAATATTAAGGGATACATTCAGCAGAATGTTAGGCACCTTACCACAAGAGAAAACATTCCGAACATTGCTGGCCTATTCCTACACATCGGTTGATAGATTGAATAGGACTACAGAAGTCTGAAAAAGGTTTGCACAAACTCCCCCTTACCTTCCTGTTTCTTGTATCAGCAAAATATATAACTTGATAAAGCATAGTACGGGATGTTATGTGGAGAGGGAATGAAGGAGGACAGACTAAATAACATACTGACCCCAAGGAAAGCAAATTAAATTCTGGAAATATACAAGGTGCTAACTATAATATGAAACTAAAGAGAAAATGCTGGAAAATCTCAGCAAGTCTGGCAGCATCTGTAGGGAGAGAAAAGAGCTAATGTTTTGAGCCCAATGACTCTTTGTCAAAGCTAACAGACAGAGAAAGTGGGAAATATTTATACTGTGGAGTGAGAATGAAAGATGAGTCATAGCCACAGAAACCCAGGGAAACCCGATGCTAATGGCCACAGAAACCAAGGGGAAAGAGTGTTAATGGCAGTCCCCACAGAAGACAAAAGATGTGAAAGGTCAAACAGCAGGGAAATTAAGATCAGAGGATGAACTGTAGGTGTGGGGGGAGGGGAAGCAAAGAGGAGAAAGGTGCAGGAAAGGTGGATAAGATTGGGGGGAAAGTTAAATGTATATTAAAAAAGAAACAAATGAATACTTTTATCCAGCATTATTTTAGCCAACTATAATATCCTATCTCCACACGCAGAAGGCCACACTTCAAATCTATATCCACACCGCTACAACGTTCTTATCAATTTAACTTCATAAATCTGGCTGATGTGGCTGCTGATGTTTTAAGATCTGTACACTGCAGTAAAAGGGAAACAAGGTTTGATTGCAACAAAAAAATTACTAAACTACAGGGTACTTGCTAATACCATATTAGACATTTTCCCCTTGCTTCCCACACGATAATATGGAATTTGAAACATTTCAGCTAACGTTTTGCTGTCGAATCAAATTGTTGTCCTTATTAGTGACAAAGCTTAAAGAAGCCTGTGCCAGTACTCTTGCAAAATAATCTTTACTGTCTTTCCAAAGTACAGAATACATCTGTACAGCAGCCTGCAGGTAAGAAATTTGATTACGCTTTTCAGTGTACAGAAGATTAAATTGAAATTGATTTCCGCCCCTCAACCAGAACATTGTGAAACACACTAATGATTCCAATATGTTGCAGCTTCCTTGCTTCTTGATGCTGTACAGTTGCAGTGCAAAGAGGGCAAACTTTTCATTTTTGTTCTAAAAGGTAAAGCAAGTTACAAGATCAGACTCAACAAAAGGTACATTAACACACATTTAAGGTTATGTTAACACAAACAAATAAGTTTAGCTCTAGCTGATTAATTCAGCCAAGTACTTCTGCAGTTTTAAGCGAGCTTTGATACAACATTAAATCCAGCTGCATTAATAATCTTCCAAATTTACCAGAAGGAAAAAAGACATTGGTGGTCAAACTCCCTAGATGCTGCTTTCACATCCTCTTATTTATTTCAGATTTTTCCAATTCCTTCGGTCTCAATCCTCACCTGGAGAAATACATCACTTCAGCAACGGAACTGCACATCGGAATAATGCCATATGTGAATGTTAGCAGTGGTATCTACTGCTGTGCGGTTTTTCAATTGAGATTCACAAACGGTTAAAATATCCTCAAAATCCAGTCACGGGCAGCTGCAGCTTTGGACTGTAGTACAATGAGGTTGGGGGGTGGGGAAGGGTCTTCCTTTGGATAATATAAAGATTTACATTTATTTGGCATCCTTCCACACCCTTCTCAAACAGCAAAGTGCTTTATTTAAAAAAAATTAAGTTTTTCCAATTAAGGGACAATTTAGCGTGACCAACCCGCCAATCTGCTCATTTTTGGGTTGTGAGGGTGAGACCCACGCAGACATGGGGAGAATGTGCAAACTCCACATGGACGGTGACCTGGGACCAGGATCAAACCCAGGTCCTCAGCACTGTGAGGACCAAAGTGCTTCATGTATAAAGAATTACTTAATAGTGCGGTGACTTGTGCAGGGGAAACATTGAACAATGTAATGGCTGCTGTAGAGCTGTACTATCTTTCCAGATTAAGTGATTGGGCATATTTAACACTGACCAATGGTACGATCTACAGTATTCATTCACAGCAATTTGGTGTATGTATTTTCAACAAGGTTGAAAGGTAAAGCATCTCCATTAAGATACAATTATCTTGAATTTAATAAGATTGCACTATTTCATATATAACTTAAAATATGAATGAGTTATCACCCAGTAAATATAAGTTAAATCGCATTGCCTCTTGAACAATCCTTTTACTTTATATACATAAGAACATAAGAACTAGGAGCAGGAGTAGGCCATCTGGCCCCTCGAGCCTGCTCCGCCATTCATGAGATCATGGCTGATCTTTTGTGGACTCAGCTCCACTTTCCGGCCCGAACACCATAACCCTTAATCCCATTTTTCTTTAAAAAACTATCTATCTTTACCTTAAAAACATTTAATGAAGGAGCCTCAACTGCTTCACTGGGCAAGGAATTCCATAGATTCACAACCCTTTGGGTGAAGAAGTTCCTCCTAAACTCAGTCCTAAATCTACTTCCCCTTATTTTGAGGCTATGCCCCCTAGTTCTGCTTTCACCCACCAGTGGAAACAACCTGCCCGCATCTATCCTATCTATTCCCTTCATAATTTTAAATGTTTCTATAAGATCCCCCCTCATCCTTCTAAATTCCAACGAGTACAGTCCCAGTGTACTCAACCTCTCCTCGTAATCCAACCCCTTCAGCTCTGGGATTAACCTCGTGAATCTCCTCTGCACACCCTCCAGTGCCAGTACGTCCTTTCTCAAGTAAGGAGACCAAAACTGAACACAATACTCCAGGTGTGGCCTCACTAACACCGTATACAATTGCAGCATAACCTCCCTAGTCTTAAACTCCACCCCTCTAGCAATGAAGGACAGAATTCCATTTCCTTCTTAATCACCTGTTGCACCTGTAAACCAACTTTCTGTGACTCATGCACTAGCACACCAGGTCTCTCTGCACAGCAGCATGCTTTAATATTTTATTGTTTAAATAATAATCCCGTTAGCTGTTATTCCTACCAAAATGGATAACCTCACATTTGTCAACATTGTATTCCATTTGCCAGACCCTAGCCCATTCACTTAACCTATCCAAATCCTTCTGCAGACTTCCAGTATCCTCTGCACTTTATCCTCTTTACCACTCATCTTAGTGTCATCTGCAAACTTGGACACATTGCCCTTGGTCCCCAACTCTAAATCATCTATGTAGATTGTGAACAATTGTGGGCCCAACACGGATCCCTGAGGGACACCACTAGGTACTGATCGCCAACCAGAGAAGCACCCATTAATCCCCACTCTTTGCTTTCTATTAATTAACCAATCCTCTATCCATGCAACTACTTTACCCTTAATGCCATGCATCTTTATCTTATGCAGCAGCCTTTTGTGTGGCACCTTGTCAAAAGCTTTCTGGAAATCCAGATATACCACATCCATTGGCTCCCCGTTATCTACTGCACTGGTAATGTCCTCAAAAAATTCCACTAGTTAGGCACGCCCTGCCCTTTATGAACCCATGCTGCATCTGCCCAATGGGACAATTTCTATCCAGATGCCTCGCTATTTCTTCCTTGATGATAGATTCCAGCATCTTCCCTACTACCGACGTTAAGCTCACTGGCCTATAATTTCCTGCTCTCTGCCTACCTCCTTTTTTTAATCTATCCATTTTTTGTGTTTTGTTTCCTCCCAGGTTCATGGGTCCTTGCACTCGCAACAGCTGGCAGACAAATCCTTCTTGGATCTTGTTCCTGGTGCTACAAGGACAGCAAGAAGAATGGCGGCTGAACGGCTAATTTTTCTCACCCACTCTTACAGCAAATGTTTCAGGTCTTGCCTGAACTAGCAATTCAAGTAATTGAGATTATGGCATCAAAGTTCCAATCATCCTACCAACATCAGATTGTTCTGTTTCAACTTTGGTTATTTGTTCTTCTTTATTTCCTTAATACCACAAACATGATTCTGAAATAGCGTACATGTCTGCAGTCTTTGACTAGGTTGACTACACCATTATCCTCCAGTTCCTCTCCACTTTTGTCCAGCTGGGTTAGACTTCACTCATTTGGTTCCATTCTCATCAAACCACAGGCAGAATAACACTTGTAATGACAATTCTTCCTGCACCCACACCATTATCTCTGGTGTCCTCCAAGGATCTATCCTTAGCCCTCATCTGCATGGTGCCCCAAGGTGACACCATCTGAAAACACAGCTTTAGTTTTCACTTGCACACTGATGATGCCTGGCTCTCCCTCACCACCAGCTCTCGCGACTCCTGCATGCTGATAAATTATTTCACTGCCCGACTGACATCCAGTACAGAGATGTATATAACAGAAATTATCGGTGTCAGATTAAAAAAGGCTTTTTTGGGTCATCCGTGTGGGTCATGAACCACAGGTTATTCAACCCCGGAGCATCACAGATGATCCTCACCCTGTTATTGGTTAGGCAGGGTCCACTGGATAGGGATAATGAGCGGTGAAACTGGTCGGTGAAATCCACTAAGAGGGCCCAACTGAGATCACCTAATTCAGCAGACCTAGAACTGAACATGGTATCTGAGTGGTCTGTACAGCATAGCTACCCTTTGAATAAAAGCCACCAAGAACTGTTGGGAAGTGGAGAAAAATGGACTTCGTAGACATACACATACATACCATGGAAACATATTTTGTGCCCATTCACATTTTGAATATTTGTAACCCTGACTACATGGACTTCATAATTAAACAAGGTTTTTATTCTGCAGTTTGAATTTTAGCAACAGTTACCAGGTCCCAATAGCCCAGAACAGATATGCACTTTTTTTCCCTCCTCCTCTTAAATAAACAGTTTGCAGCAGTGTGTTTTTCTTCTTTTCATTTGAAATATAGCCTGCAAAACCAAGCCAGGAATAGCCAATGTCAACACAAAGTAACAAATAAGCAAAGAAAGCAAATAAGCAGTAGGTAAGTGCAGCGCCGGTCAAATTAATAGCTGTTCATTTAGGTCAGGGTAACGGCTCAGTTACAATGGCTTCTTGCCCAAAACATGCAAACCCGAAGCATTTGATCACTACACATTAATAAAAATTGATTAAATTCATCAGGAATCTGTTAAAATATGAAAACCTGCAGGTGTAAAGTAGATTTATCTGGATTTAAACAGACTGAAGTAAACTTTTAACCACTCCATTGGTTATTTTAAAAAAACATAACTACATTCATTTTCACTGAACATAAAATTAAATTTACGTACGAAAACAGTTGTGATTCCAAAGCTTCTGAAATATAAAATGGAGTGATCTGAAATGATAGTAACCCCATTTTCATCTGCAGAAATGAAATACGCCCAGAAATATCCTAATTCCACATATGAACAAAATACTGCATATTTACTAACAACTGCATTAGGTAGGTCATTAAAGGCTAGCTGCCAGATGTAGGAAATGGGTCCACACCTTTGTTTCCTTTATGTAATATACAATCTTTTGTAATTGGTGTACAGTAAGCACTTGCCATGCTAACGTCACACTGGTCTGCTCAAGTCTGTAAGTATCTGATGGAGAACGACAGATGTGCGTGGCTAGCTGTGGCCCTTTCCGTCTCCCTTTCCCAGTGAGCACTGAGGTAGTTGAGAAGGAGGAACAGCCTCTTATGAGGGGAGTCACGTTTTAAATTTGTTCAGTTTCTTTAATTTATTCCTGTGTTTTAAGGCTTCCTGTTTCTCAGTGCTACAGTTTAGTCGCTCATACAGGTCCCCAAAACCCATAAAGAGTCAACACATTCTGGAGTTCTAGATGTTAAGTTAGACTTGTCCATTTGGCACCTTGCATTTGATAAAAATTAAGCATCGTTTCCCATTCCCCAGTCTTTAGTTTTGGCTGTTGTGCACACTTGCAGCCACAGCTGGGGTTTCCACTTTGACAGCAACAAGTATGCTTTCTCCATCTTCTGTTTTGATACGTTTAATCTCTGGCTGTTCTCCTTGGTCTCCGTTTTGGCGTTTTGTGGGAAGGGATGCTGATGCGGAGGCATGGGTTGCCAACATGTGTAATGGGCTTGCAGCAGCTGCAGGAAAAAACAGAATAGAACATTTATAGACCTGTTTAAGGAGTCAATTCCTATCAAGTTTACCTTGATATTTTTGCACAATTATTAAAAGTCTCCCACAATTATTAAAAGGGTCCTTTGAAATACTTGAATTAGAGTTCTAATTTAGTTTCATGCCTAAATAACGTTAAATAATTTTGCTTCATTTTTATTAAAAAATAAATGAAACCAAATATTACAAACTCTGAAATAGATAAAACTGAGTTCTAATGTAGGCTTGGTTACAATGGAATTCTTGATCAATTATTTCTCTTTGCGATGCAGACCTGCTGCGTATGTGATCAGTATTTGGTTTTCATTTCAAAGCATTTTTATTTAAACACTGCAAGGCAAGTCCGCTTCTGCTGGGAGATAAGGGGAAGGACCTGGCTACCCTTGAATTCATGGTGGGAAATAGCCACTGTTACAAAGCCAAGTTACAAACAAGTGTTATTACCAACTTATCATAGAATTTACAGTGCAGAAGAATGCCATTCGGCCCACCGGCCCTTGGAAAGAGCACTCTATGCCTCCACCCTACCAGCGTAACCAACTAAACCCCCCCATACCTTTTGGAAACTAAGGGGCAATTTGAAATGAAAAATGAAAATCACTTATTGTCACAAGTAGGCTTCAAATGAAGTTACTGTGAAAAGCCCCTAGTCACCACATTCCGGCGCCTGTTCAGGGAGGCTGTTACGGGAATCTACCGTGCTGCTGGCCTGCCTTTGGTCTGCTTTCAAAGCCAGCGATTTAGCCCTGTGCTAAACAGCCCCACCTAACCTGCGCATCTTTGGACTGTGGGAGGACACCAGAGCACCCGGAGGAAACCCATGCAGACACGGGGAGAAAGTGAAAACTCCAGTCACCAAACACCGGAATTGAATCCGGGACCCTGGAGCTGTGAGGCAGCAGTGCTAACCACTGTGCCACCGTGCTTACCTAACATTTCAATGAGGTGTTGACAAGTTTTTAAAAAAAAACATCAAGTGGCAAAACAAGATTTTAGTTATTTTCTCTTTATTCTGTGATAACATGCACATTGTAACAAGATAACATACCTTGACTGAAGTTGACTACAGGCATTTTAAGATGGATATGGATTGGGAGCACATAACCTATCTAGTGAGCGAGTCTCCTAGCCAAAAGCAACAGGATAATCGCCAAGGTAAATGCTTGAACGTGCTTTAATTCACACATGTTCTCTCTTTTATGGGCAGAATGGTAGCAGTTGGTAGCACTGTTGCTTCACAGCTCCAAAGTCCCAGGTTCGATTCCTGGCTTGAGTCACTGTCTGTGTGGAATCTGCCCGTTAACCCCGTGTCTGCATGGCTTTCCTCTGGGTGCTCCGGTTTCCTCCCACAAGTCCCGAAAGATGCGCTGTTAGGTAATTTGGACATTCTGAATTCTCAGTGTACCTAAACAGGTGCTGGAATGTGGCGACTAGGGGCTTTTTATCGTAACTTCATTGCAGTGTTAATGTACTTGGGACAATAAAGATCATTAATATTTGGCATAAAAGGCTCTTCTGTGCATATTGAATTATTTTCCCCAAAATAAAGACACACTCAAAAATACATTAACCAAGTGACAATTAGGGCAGCACGGTGGCGCAGTGGGTTAGCACTGCGGCCTCACGGCTCCGAGGTCCCAGGTTCGATCCCTGCTCTGGGTCACTGTCCGTGTGGAGTTTGCACATTCTCCCAGTGTTTGCGTGGGTTTCAAGCTGTGCAAGTTAGGTGGATCGGCCACGTTAAATTGTCCCTTAATTGGAAAATAACCAAATTGGGTACTCTAAATTTATATTTAAAAGAAACAAGTGCCAATTAACATAACTTTCAGGTTTAAAGAGTGTGAGGTCAGCTGAGCACATTGGTGGAGAATGCTTCCCAGTAAATGAATGAACAAACAATGTTATGCTTAATTGAAAACAAATCTACCTTTTAGCTTCATTTGAAATAATTGCCATTTGTCTCCCATCTTTTGGGCCTCGGGTGTAATTTCAGTAACAGAGCAGCAAGAATGAAGATTGTTTAACTGGAGGCCAATTTATTCTCAATAGTACAACAGTAATATTCTTCAATAATTCATACACTCTCTAAGGCATGCCTGGGGGCCAAGAGAGTGGCGGCAGAAATCCGATTGCAGGAAATCAGGTGCAATGGCCGCAGCAGCCAGCTTTTAAAAATGCCGGCTGTATACGGCTTTAAAATGCAGGTGCGCTATGCATGTGTGCCCGCTCATCAGTGCGCATGCCCAGAGCGAAACACCAACTCCTCCTGATGTCAGCGCGCTGACCCAGGAAAATATTTGAAAAAATAATTCAATTCAGTCTTCCTGCATCTGTCTTGAATATGCTCAATGGCTGAGCCTGCAGAACAGAACTCTCTCGGATAGTGAATTTTAGAGATTAAAAAGATTCACAATACTTTTAAGTTCAGTAATTCCTCCTCATCTATGTCTAAAATTGCCGCATTGTAATTTGCAGACCCCAGGCTGTAAACCACCCATCAGAGGAAAACTTACATTCTACATCTGCTCTGTAGAGCCCGGAGCAAATAATGTCTGTTTCAATAAGGTCATTTCTCATTTTTCGCTACTCTAGACTATAGATTATAAGGCCAGGCTCAACTCTCACATTAAAGGTAAGAGAAAATGGTGGGTTGGGAAGGTTGGCCGGCGTGGGTCGCAAAGGTCGGCCAGTTGGTAAAATTGAGTCCCGGGCAAAAAGGTTTGAAAAACACTGCTCTAAGGCAATCAAGCGACAGATTCCACCATTGTTTATTAACTTCAGAAGAAATACCCTCTACCTAAAAAATAAATCAGACTGAATTTTGGGGTTATAACAGTAAAAAGGGTTAACCAAGTTTTGGAGTCTGTCAACTTCTGGAATATTTTATAATAACAGAAAAGAGCAGATAAAATTCACTCTGACAACTGCAGTCACCAAGTCGCAATAGTATCAGATGCAAGACTTTCATGAAATCTTTTCAACTGAACCAGGTAATCCTCTTGTATCTTCAATTGCCACAGGTTATTAGATTTGGCAGAAGTAGGTGGCTCGAAGGGTAGATGCTTGGGCATGCAATTGGATTTGATTTGTTTATTGTCACGTGCACCAAGGTACAGTGAAAAGTATTGTTCTGCGTGCAGCTCAGACAGATCATTCCGTACAAAAAGAAAATACATAATAGGGCAAACAAAAATACACAATGCAAATATACAGCCAAAGGCATCGGGTGAAGCATACAGGAGTAGAGAAGGTGTGTGAAGAGATCAGATTAGTCCATTAGGGGGTCGCTTAGGAGTCTGGTAACAGCAGTGAAGAAGCTGTTTTTGAATCTGTTAGTCCGTGTATCCCCTGGTAATGGCGCCAAGTTGAGATGAGAGTCCATTACAGGTGATTCGCGCAATCCGATATCAAGAAATGACTGAGTATATTGGATGCAGCAAAGGCTATGGGTCCCAACAGTATCCCAACTTTAGTTCTGAGGATGGTCTTGAGAAGTATCCATGCCTCTAGCCAAAGTATTTCAGTACATCTACAATGCTGGCATTTAACTGACCAGGTGGAAAATTGTTCAACTATGTCATCACCACAAAAAGACAGCAAATGAGGAACCCTTCAGCTGCAAAGTGATGACAGTGTTACCGAGAGAGTGCTGTCCTTGAGCTCATCAGCAAAATCCTGAATATCGGTAAATGATTGCAACTTTAGCTGGAGAAAGTCAGAAAGAATGGGAGGGAAATCTCAAAAGAATATTGCTTGGATGTGCCTTGATACTGTTAGATAAAACTAAAAGAAGGATGAGGAATTCTTACAAATTTCTCTGTCCATCATCCAAAAAAAGTAGCTGAAATAGGATCAAACAAGACCGAGTGCCAAATGCCACCTCATGTATACGCAGGTAAATGGATCGTAATAATCGGTACAAAAAGCTGCAATCATTCATGCTTAGTTGGCAGCTTTTGAACAATAAATGGTGCAGATTAGTGATATCTTTAATTGTTGTATTATCATTAACATGTCAGTGCTTTCTGCCACAAATTCTTTAAGTCACCATTATCTAGCCTTTCATGAATTCCCAAAGTGAGGGACTTTTAAAACATTTACTGCTGCACAAATACTTTGATGAAGCGTGACAAAATTTTATTGGTTTATGTTTTGTGATATAACACTCCTCCCTATAATTGACCCACGGTGAAGTGGTTAAACCAAACCTCTTCAGCCTGAAAGATACATGGCTTTTGTCCAAAAAGTTTGGTAACCAGGTTTCTTTGCTTTATATTATGCTAGATTAAACTGGGATTTTGTATGTACTAAGTGAGCTCTATACAAATTCTCTAATTTCCATTAAAAAATTGTTTCCACCCTCTCCCCCGAGAGGGGATGATTTAATACTGCTGTCCTGTTCATCTGAAAGACAAATAATTCAGATCTTCCTCATTACCTGTGAAAGCTTAATAGCAGGTAATGCAGGCATACTGTAAATATTGGGCCAGCATTCAGTGAACAAAGCTCTAAAGAGTTGAAAACATAATTTTGTATAAATGATCACCTCATGCAGCTAACATCTAATTATGTCTTTTAACGGAATATTCAATTTCCCGGGAAATATTTTCGAAACGGGTTTCAACCTTGGCTCAGGGACAGCACTCACCTCTGATATATACAAGCTCCAGTTCAGAGACCTTTGGATATACCTAGGCTTCAGAGCTGTATTGAGGTACTGCATTATTCTGCTGTGCCAGTTTTCAGATGGGATGTTAAACTGAGACCTTATCCCACCTCTCAGGTGGGTGTAAAAGATCCAATGGCAATGTTTGAAATGGGAGTTCATTCTGCGGCCATTTCTCTCTCAAGCAACAAGAGATTATCTGATAAATTATCTCATTACTGTTTGTGGGACCGGGCTGCATGTTTTACATAATCACTGCAACTGTGCTTCAAGGGGAATAGGAAGGGTAGAGAGAGAGAAACCAATGCCACTGCTCGAAGACTCTAGGACCAGGGGGCATTCGATCCAGCCAGACCTTTCAGGAAACACCTCCACACAGAAAGGATGGTAGAAGTTTGGAACTCTCTTCTGTAAACGGCAATCGATGGTGGAACAATTGTAGAATTTAACTCCGCAATTGATAAGATTTTTATCATCCAAAACCATTCAGGGATATGCAAAGCAAAGATGGGTCTATGGCGTTATAGGTTGCAGATCAGCCACAATTTTAATGAATAGTGCATCAAACTCAACAGACTAAATGGTATACTACTGTTCCTATGTTCTTGTTATGTTACTACATCAGCTGGTGAATACTTTGGGACATCCTATACTACTGTTCCTGTGTTCTTGTTACGGGAGTATTTTGGGACATCCCAAATTGGAAATGCCCTAAAACCTCAACTATTGGCCGGTATTTATATTTCATAGGTGAAAGAAATGTGATGTATAGTCAAATTTACAAAAATATATTACCAGTGTTAGCTTGTCCTTGTGTTGCTGAAGAGATGGGCACCACATGCGTTCCATTCTGTGCAACTGCTTTAAGGGGTAACTGGTGCTGGCCCAAAGGAGCCTGCTGTAGTATAGTAACTGTCTGTATGGGTGTACCCTGTGAAGTTTGAATGAAGCGACTTGCTGTGCCTATCGAAGCTGGTGCAATTGCAGGAATAGGCTCCACTTTGACTGCAAAATAGAAGGGAAGAAATAGTGTCACATATCAAACTGTATCGCAAAAAATACATTTATCTCTGATTGTAAAACGATGCTCCCATTTCTTTTCCAATAGAGTACTGCTGCATTCCTTGATATGCATTGCTTCTTGTTCTCTTCTCCCATGAAAGATTCAGATATAAACATGCAAACATTTTTGTAACAAAGCACAGAAATGAAAATGTGAGCACTAATCTACACAGGTTCCATTTTCATTATTATTATTTGGGAGGAAATATTCAGAATGCAAATATGAGAACAGATTTGGTTACAACTCAAATATTTTCCACCAGGGCGATTATTGTACGAGATAAAATGTTACACATTTAAGTCTTAAAATGTATAACTTTCAAAATTCAATGTAACCTCCCACCTTGCTTTCAATACCAATTTTATCCTTCTTCTATATCTTGCTCCAAATCCAATTGATAGTACTTTTGCATGTAGGTTTTATGAGTCACTGAAAGGCTTGACCAGCAGAACATGGGAATGCAACATATTTGATAACGATCTTGCCTGAATATACAGCAATGATTTGGCACATTATATCAAGGCGCTGCCATTTGAAAATTCTAACTCCTGTTACCTTTCACTTCTTTATGTTCTCCATTTTCTGACCGCTCCATTTTAGCCTGGCTGACCATGGCCTGTGTCACCATTGCCTGGTTTGCTACAGTGTAGCTGTTTGCTGCCAGACTAGCCATTGTAACAGATACAGCGGGTATCTGATGAACCACATGAACAGTTTGCAACATGGGCTGCTGGGACGTTGATGTAACAGGAGTGGCCACAGTATACGTGACAGGTTTCATGGACTGTGAAATTTGGCGTTGGACGGTAATTAAAACTGGCTGAGCGGACAGAGGTGATCCTGAGGATAAGAAAAAAAAAATTGTAAAAATTTCTGCACACATCTATTATAAAAAGTTGGAAACATTTCGAAAATATATTAATGGATGATACCTGATACCCAGCCTATCCTTTACTACAATAAATAATTCAAAGTTTGACAGCAAAGTAAATGACAAGTTTGAAAATTATCTTTCCAGTTATCATATCCTCACCATAAAATATTACATTTGGCTAAAAATACTGTAAAATGCCATGAAACAGATTTGTGCTAATTTTCTTCCAAAAGACACTTTTGAAATTGTCCGCAATTAGATTGGCTTAAGCTCACTTGTTAGACTACTCAAAAATTATTCAATGATCAAAGCTGGATTATTGACATTATTATCCTCAAACTATTTCACAACTGAACCGTAATCAGTGCCATTATAATATCCATATAGATTCTGCATGTTTAAAGTTTTGGCTTTTACTTACACGGAGAGAAACATGTTTAGTCAAATGTGGGGTTATTCATAATAGGCTCTTTCAATATAAATCAAACATACTGAGGAAGGACCAGAATTATATCATGGTCAAGAATACATTGAGAAATGTAGATGTGGTGCAGGTATGGAGAAAAGACAAAGTAAATGCTCGTTCAGATTGTATTGGCCCCAACTCTACTAAAGTGAGCCAAGGCGCAAGAGCACATTAACTGAGTGCATTGCAAAGAGTGCAAAGTTGAGAACCTGGTGAGAGTGGGGTGCTTAAGTTTGTGAGTGGTTCACACAGAAATTTAATCTTAAATATTAACTGTCAAAAGCTTCACAATTTTTAAAGAGTCAACCAGCTGTATGTGCTGTCTGAATGGGGGCAATGACATGAGCTGAAAGTTGACTGCGCAGGTGTAACTTGCGAGTGCCTCAAATGGTGCTCTGGCACAAGAGTGCAACATTAACTGAGTGCAATGGGGAGTGAGAAATTGATCATTTGGAGAGAGTGGGAACTCAAGTGCAGAGGGAGATGGAGCCATTTCCCTCTAGTTAGATTAGTTTAGGATAAGATAAGTAAATGAATTACATAAAACTTAAAATAATAATGTATAAAGTAAGGTTGTACAGAGATTGCATTGAATTGAAGAAGTTCTGCCACATCTGCAGAGTTGGTGGAGATGAGTGTGATTCCAGGCAACTTGAACTTTCTGCAATTCTAGGAACTTTGGCCCAGCGTTGTTAATCTGACATCTGAGCCGTAGACACTGCAATGAATCAGGAAGGGGAAAATAGTTATTTGGACATTTTGCCCTAGAAGCAGTAACATTTCTTAGGTTAGGTGGTGACCCGGGGCAGGAGTGTGTGACTCTGGTCTTACTTTTGAGGAGTGTAGCGAAGGTTTACCAGACTGATTCCTGGGATGGCATGACGAATGTATAAGGAGAGACTGTGCCGGTTAAGATTGTATTCGCGGGGCACGTTGCACAGTGGATAGCACAGCTGTCTATCGTGCTGAGGACCTGGGTTCAAATCCCGGCCCTGGGTCACTGTCCATGAGGAGTTTGCACATTCTCCCTGTGTCTGCATGGGTTTCATACCAACCCAAAGATGTGCAGGTTAGGTGGATTGGCCAGGCTAAATTGCCCCTTAATTGGAAAAAAATAATTGGGTACTCTAACTTAATTAAAAAAAGGATTGTATTTACTGGAGTTCAAACAAATGAGGGGATCTCATAAGAACTTATGAAATTCTAACAGGACTAGACAGGGTAGATGCAATAAGGATGCTCCCAATGGTGGGGGTGTCCAGAATCAGGGGTCACAGTCTGAGGATAAAGAGTGGATCATTTATGACAGAGAAGGGAAATTTCTTCACCCAGAGAGTGGTCGACCTGTGGAACGTGTTACCACACGAAGCAGTTGAAGTTAAACATTGGATGTTTTCAAGAAGCAGTTAGATATAGCACTTGGGGCGAAGGGGATCAAAGGATATTTTTGGGGGGGGGGGGAGAAAGAAGCCGGGATCAGGTATTGAGTTGGATTATCAGCCATGATCATAATAAATGGCGCAGCAGAGTTGAAGGCCTCCTCCTGCTATGTTTCTATAAAGAGGCTCCAGATGCAGTAGTTGAGGAGTCTCATGTCATGTTCCAGCACATAAAAGGTACTTGTTACCAGTGTGGATAAGAACAAAAATTGCAGGAAGAACGATAAGTTGACCATGGCAGGGTGGTATTGTCCACCATCCAACTGGGGCAACGTAGGAATGTGGCAGCGGTGGAGAAGAAAATAAGTCTCTGTTCTCTGAAGCTGCAAGGAGGCGGTGTTGTCTGAATGGTACCAGAGTTCTTCAGGGCTATGGAAGGATGTAGCAAAGAAGGGAGAGAATTGTTATGGTCCACATAGGAAAAAATGGCATTGCTAGTAAGGAGGTTCTGAGGTGCTTGAGGAACTAGGGTACAAATCCAAAAGAACTTCAAAAGATAATCTTTGATTGACTGCCTGAGCCAAGTGAAACATTAGCACTTAATAATCTCAATTTTTAGAAGAGATAGGCAAACAGGAAAGACGGTGGGAATGGGATAAGACAGGGGAGAGAATAGATCTTCGCCCAGGATATCAGACTGAAGGGCAGCAAACACTGGTAATAGTTTATAGATTCCATGAAGGTAACCATGGTCAACACAAAAAGCTGGACAATCTCAGCAGATCTGGGGGGGGGGAAAAGAGAGAGAGAGAGAGAGAGAGAGAGAGAGAGAGAGAAAGCATGTGGCGTGCAGAGGGCCAGCAATAGGTGGAGATTGACAAAGATATCATGGACAAAAAGACAATGGGAATGTAAATGGTGGTGATAATAACTAAGGGTGCTGATAGTGGCACATTAAGAGAGCAGAATGTGTAATGGCAGAACAGAAATAAGCTGTGTGTTAAAGGACAACTTACAACCTGGACCAGGGAACAAATGGCCCTAGTGAGGGGAGGGGAGACAGTGTTGAGGGAAAAATGGATCAATGGAAGAAATTAAAATAACTTATTAGAAATAAAAATGGGGTGAAGTTGGAGGAGAGAGTTCACAGTCTGAAGCTGTTGAACTCAAAGTCCGGAAGGCTGTAACATATCTAATCGGAAAATATCGGTGCTGTTTCTTCATTTTGCGTTGGGCTTCAGTGGGGCATTGCAGCAGGTCAAGGGTGGACAAGTAGACACGAGAGCAGGACGGTGAGTTGAAATGGCAACGACAGGAAGGTCTGGGTCCTCCTTGTAGATCCATGGATGGTGTTTTGCAAAGCGGTTGCCATTTCAACTCACCTGTTGCTCTCATCAGCACCCTTCTTCCCTTCTTAGTCATTATCACCATCATTTACATTTCCTTTGTCCACAACATATTTTTCAATCTCCACCTACTGCTGGACCTCTAACTAGCCTCCTGCTCCAGAACTACCCACCCCCCACACACACAACAGTATAAACTTGATCCTATTTCCAGTTCTCTCGAACTCTGACAAAGAGTCAACCAGACTCGAAACGTGAGCTCTAGTCTCTCTCCACAGGTGCTGTCAAATCTGCTGAGATTGTTCAGCACCTTTTGTTTCAGATTCCAGCATCCACAGTAATTTGTTTTAATCAAAGTAATCATGGTGTCCGTCAAGAGTCTAAATTAGGAAATTAGAGAAGCATGTTACCAGGATATGGTAATAATTGTGGCAGGCTTAAAAATCTTTATAGACTGGACAAACCAAACAGCAAAAATAGCTGAAAAACAAGTTCATGGATGCATTTGAGACAGTTTTCTGGAACAATACATCAAGGAATCAACCAAGGTACAGGTTATTTTAGATCTAGTGTGGTGCAATGAGTTGATTAATGATCTAATAGGATAATTTCATATTAAGTTTAATTGTTGGGTGGTTAAATCAAACTATAAATTTAAACAAAGCCAATTATGGAGATATGAGGAGTGAATTGGCTGAGGTAGATTAGAAAATTAAAGTAAAAGATACTAAAGTTGATGAGCAATGGCAAACACTTAAAAGAGACAATTCTTAATTAATATATATTGGATTAAAATTCACCCTAAAATCGGTAGAGCAATTGCTAACGAGAGAAGTCACGGGTAGTTTTAGTTTAAAAGTAGCCTAGAATGCTGCCAAGAAGAACAGCAAGCCTGAGGATTGCAAAGGTTTTAAAATCAGCAAATGGTGACCAAGAAATTGATAAAAGTGTGAGAAAATAAAATGAGTAAACTAGCAAGAAATATGAAATCATATTGCAAGAACTTTTACAAATTTACAAAAAAGGAAGAGATTAGTAAAAGTAAACATGGGCTACTTAAAAGAGGGAGAAACAGGAAAAATTCTGATGTGAATTAAGCAATGACAGAGATGTTGAACATCTTTAAGGCTTCTATACCATCACTGTACTAATTTATTGCTGTACCTGCATGTTAATTTTCTGTCCTCACATTAAAGGACACAGGGAGTATACTGGAAATTCCGGTGAACCAAAGGGCTTAAAGACAAAATACTGGCAACATTTGGAAAATGCTAGAAACTTTTCCCAAGGACATGGCAACGGTGTTTAGAGAAAATAAACCACAATAATTAGGCAGAGCCAACACAGTTTTATGAAAACAAAATACTGATCGATAAATGTTTTACTTTCTCGAGGATGCAACTCGTAGGGTAGTTAAGGAGGATCCGGTGAATGTAGCTTATTTGGATTTTTAGATGGTATTAAATCACACATGAGGTTGTTACTCAATATTAGGGCTCATGGGACTGGGCACAATATATTAATAGAGATTGGGAATTGGTTACAGGATGAAAACAGAATAGGAATAAACAGATCGTCAAATATTAGCACAGCTTGGGAATTGATTATAGACCAGAAAACAAAAACTAAATGTACAATTTTTGGGATGGCAGGGTGCAACTAGTGGAGTGCCACAAAGAACAGCTATTTACAATCTGTATCAATGACTTAGAGGAGTGGATGGAGTGTAATATATACAAAAGCAAAATACTGTAGATGCTGGAAATCTGAAATAAAAACAGAAGATGCTGGAAATATTCAGGTGAAGCAGGTAGTTTTTTGCCTACTTCCAGGATTTTCTGCATTTGTCATAATTACATGTTTACTGATGATACAAAGCTAGCTGGGAAAGTAAGCTGTGAGGAGGATACAAAAACAGTGTCAGAAGGAACACTGACCAGTTATGTGATTAGACAGAAGGTGGTTGATGGAGTATAATGTGGCAAGTGTGAAATTAACTACTTTGGTGGGAAGAAGGGTAAAAGCAGAATTAAAAAAGGTGAAGGACTTGAAAAAGTTGGTATACTAAAGGATTTGGGGGTCTTTGTATGAACCACAGAATTTTATTTATTTAAAAAAAAATATTTTTATTCTCCTCCTTTTTCACATTTTCTCCCAAACTTACACCCACCAACAATAAACAATAATCAGCAACAAATGTGTCAATCCCCATATCAATAACAACGATCCCGTCCTCCCACCAACCCCCAAACATTAGCCCACATGTTTACATAAACAAATCACAAAAAGGAATCAAGGATTACCCATAGTCACCCTTAATACACACAGCCCCCCTCCGCCCCAACTAATGTTCGATGTTATCCAGTTCTTGAAAGTGCATAATGAATAACGCCCCTGACTTGTAGAACCCCTCCGTCCTTCCCCTCAGTTCAAACTTCACCTTCTCAAGGATCAAGAATTCCAACAGGTCCCCCCGCCACGCCAGGGCATAGGGTGGAGAGGTTGCTTTCCAAACGAACCACAGAAAATTAACATGCAGGTACAGCAATAAATTAGTACAGTGATGGTATAGTAGCCTTAAAGATTATCGAAAACAAGAAGAGTAGGCCATTCAGTCTCTCAAGCCTGCTCAGCCATTCAACCAGGCCACTGCTGATCATCTACCCCAATGCTATTTTTCCACACTATCCCTATATCCATGTACTTATTGCAAGGGAGTTGGAGAGCAATAGTATTACTGCAATTATATTGGTGTATAATTATTATAAAATTATAAGGATTATATACGTACTACGTACAATTTTAGTCTCCTTACCTGAGGAAGAATAGACTTGCCTCAGAGGCGGTGCAAATGACGGTTCACTAGATTGATTCCTGGATGAGAGGGCTTTGAGGAAAGACTGAATAGAGTTTGCCCAGCTGTTCTGGAGTTTAGAATAATGCGAAGTGATTACGAGGGTATGACAGGATAAGACGCTGAAGTGCTGCTGTCCAAGATGAACAGTCTAGCACTAGGAGTCAGTCTCAGGGGAAGGCCATTTAGAAGAGGTGAAACCTCTTAACTTAGTGGGTTTGGTGGGGGGAGGGGGAAGAGGGGTGGGGAAAGAAAGAGGAGTGGCTGTGGAATCTTTAAAATTCTCCACCACAGAGTACTGTGGATGTTCAGTCAAGAAATATGTTCAATGTGAGATTGGGTACGAAGGAAATTTGGGGTGGAATGCTATTATTACTGCACTAGTAATCCAGACGCCCAGGCTATTGTTCTGGGGACATGGTTTCGTATCCCACCACAGGTGGAATTAAATTCAATTCACAAAATCTGTAATTGAAAACTAGTCTCCGCAATCATAATCATAAAAACTCATCAGGTTCACAAATGGTCTTTGGGAAAGGAAATCTGCCATCCTTACCTGGTCTGGCTTATTTCTGACTCCAGAACCACAGCTTACGGTTGACTCTTAAATGACCTCACAGATGACCCAGCAAGCCAAGGGAAATTAGGCATGGGTAACAATGGAAATATCCCATGAAAGAAAAAGGAATGAGGGTAGAGAAGTGCAGTTGATGTAGTAGTTCAGCTGTGATGTTACTAAATGATAGAGCAGACTTTATAGGGTTAAGGCATACGTCCTGTTTATATCCCAGCTGTTGATGAATCAATTTGATTATATCTTGTTCGACCAAGTTGTGAGCTTTCCAGAACTGAATATATTGGCCAGAATATAAATTAGTATTCTTTTCCCATTATAATTTGATTAGGCTTTGATGGTTAAGTTAACCATATATCTCCAAACTTAGGAAGATGCTCATGCTAAAATCAAAGCTGAACCTGGGGTTTGCCCAAAGTAAAAGAGCCAACAGCATCCAAGTGAATTTAATTTTGCAAACCATTATTAAACAAGCTATATTTCAAGTTACTTTAAACTGAACACCAGCTTAATAATGGTATGGACATATAGCTTTAGTGAGGTGCTGACCTGCCCATTTATTATCAACAAATATTTATATAAAATGTAATACTTTTTCATCAATTCCACTGCAAAAAAGTGTTTATTTGTGGAATACCATAGCAACTTCAGAAAACATTGATGACAAAGAACAATGGGACTTCCGGTGGTGAGCATGGAGTGAGCGGTCACACATTTGGTGGCTCCCACTCAAGGTGATATTTTTCAGTCCTTTCCCTGTCCAAAGGGCAAAGTTTTGGATGGAGCGGTATAGGAGTACCCGCAGAAGGTGTAAATCCTCTGGTTTGGCTGGTGGATGGATCCACAAACTAGGAGAGGGGTGAGAAGAAAGAAGCTGTTGGAACAGGAGAGTCTTTGTGGTACGCCACAAAAGATGGCAGAGGGTAAAGGGTCTAATCTGCCCGCCCAGTGGTCAACGGAGCAGCTGGTGGAATTTCTGAATGGTAAGTTCAGCCAGCAGAGGAAGGAGGCCCTGGCCAAAGGGGTGGAGCCAGTTAAAGCAGGTATCGAGAGAGTGGAGCAGAGGCCGGAGTCACAGGGCCGGGCGGTACACAACATGGAGGTGGTGATGGGGGAGCACGAGGAGCAACTGGCCCTGGTGGGGATGATGCAGGAGACCCAGAAGAGGCTGAAGGAGAAGGTGGAGGATCTGGAGAACTGCTCCAGAAGGCAAAATTTGACAATTGTGGGATGCTCAAAGGCATGGAGGCCGGATGTATGTGGCAAAATGTTGTAGTAGTTGATGGGCGACTTTGACTGGCCCCTGGAGATCGACCAAGCACACAGGTGTACGGATGAGGAGGCCGCAAGCAGGCGAGCCAGCAAGGGCGATGGTGGCATGGTTGTACCGCTTTCTGGATAAAGAGCAGATTCTTCGGTGTGCAGAACTAGTGATGAGGAGGGCTGGGTTTTATCGGGTCAAGGCTACCCTCAAGAAGAGGGTAAAGTTCGGGGTGCTAAGCCCGGCCGGCATGACTATTATTTTGGCACCCCGAGGAGGCGATGGAGTTTATGAGGGACAATGGACTGGAGAAGGGGAACATTGAACTTTGGAGGAGTTTATGAGGAGGTTTCTTTGTTCTCGGGAAACTTTTCCCCTTGAAATGTTCTATTCGTTTAGATGGCGGGGTGTCTGAAGGGCAGGTCCCTCTGTGGGGGGGAATATCAAGGGTGAGTGCACCTTTTGTGTTTTTTGGGGGAAGCAGGACCGGGGGGTGGGGGGAGGAAGAGGGGGGAAGAGAGAGAGAGAGAAAAAGAGGGCGAGGGAGAGGCTGGCCAAGTGGTCATGTTTGTTCACGCACCCGAGTATGAAGGCAGGCATGGTCGTTTTGCAGGAGACACATTTAAAGATAGATGACCGGATAAGGTTAAAGAAAGGATGGGTGGGGTAGGTGTTCCCTCTGGACTGGACATGAAGATGAGGGGGCTGGCGGTGCTGGTGAATAAGCGGGTGGCGATCGGGGGCGGGGGGGGGGGGGGGGGGGGGGGTTTCGCGACTGAGAGTGGGAAGCTGGCGGGTTGCAGTCGTCCTAGTAAATGTTTATGCCCTAAATTGGAATTATGTAGATTTCATGAGGTGGGTGCCAGGCAAGATTCCTGACTTGGACTCGCATCGGTTGATTATGGGAAGGGATTTTAATACAGTTACAGTTAAGGAAGCACGGTAGCACAGTGGTTAGCACAATTGGTTCACAGTCCAGGGTCCCAGGTTCGATTCCCAACTTGGGTCACTGTCTGCACATTCTCCCCGTGTGCGCGTGGGTTTCCTCCGGATGCTCTGGTTTCCTCCCACAGTCCAAAGACGTGCAGGTTAGGTGGATTGGCCATGCTTAATTGCCCTTAATGTCCAAAAATTGCCCTTAGTGTTGGATGGGGTTATGGGGATAGGATGAAGATGTGGGCCTGGGTAGGGT
The DNA here is from genome assembly GCF_902713615.1 of Scyliorhinus canicula. Classification (NCBI taxonomy): domain Eukaryota; kingdom Metazoa; phylum Chordata; class Chondrichthyes; order Carcharhiniformes; family Scyliorhinidae; genus Scyliorhinus; species Scyliorhinus canicula. The sequence goes on from NC_052163.1 coordinate 48,666,066, forward strand.
GCTCTTGAGCCGGTGCAAACTTGATGGGCCAAATGGCCTCCTTCTGTACTGTAAATTCTATGATTCTTTGTTACAGAGCCAAGCTTGGACCATTTGAGCCGGAGGTCGGGGAAGGTATCGGCTGTGGTGAAGGAGCTGAAGCGGTTTACAGAGTGACTGAATGGGGGAGGGGGGGGGGGGGGGGGGGGGGGGGGGGGGGGGGGGGGAAAGAGAGAAAGAGAGAACGATGACACACACACAGACCCGTGGAGGTTTGGGAGGCTGAAACTGACGGAATTCTCATAGTTTTCCCATGTGCACCGGGTGAACTCCCGGATCTGCTGTGTTGTGCTGGATAAGGCATTGCTGGCGGGGTTGGTCGATTTGGAGTATTTGGCGATTGTGGTCTCTGATCACATGCCGCACTGGGTGGATTTGCCAGTGGAACGGGGGAGGGGCCTAGCGCTCGCAGTGAAAGCTGGATGTGGGGTTGTTGGTGGAGGAGGAAGTGTGTGAGCGGGTGAGGGCTGCCACCCAGGGTATGTGGAGCTCAACGACACAGCGGAGAACCCAGCTGCCACGCTGTGGTTTGGGGGGGGGGGAGAATATTTCAATTGGAGCGCATAGGGAAAACACAGAACTGTCAGAGAGGGCAAAGCTGGTGGAAGAGGTTATGAGAGTGGAGAGGGGGTATTCAGAGGGCCGGAGGTGGGGCGCCTCAATGAGAGGCAGAGGCTCCAGATGGTGTTTGGATTAGTGTCCATGGGGAAGGCGGTGGGACTGCTGCGGAGGGCCAGTATATGAGCATGCTTTTTATAGCAGATGATGTTATGGTATTCGTCGGAACCCCGGCTGGGGTGGGGGTGGAGTTTCCCCAGAGTGGATGAGGAGTTGGTGCAGGGATTGGGGGCACCTATTGGGTTGAGGGAGAGTATGGGGACAATGCAGGCAGGGAAGTCGCGACTATCAACAGGCAGGACTGTTCCCTTCCAGTTGGGGAACACTTCAGCAGTCAAGGACATTCAGCCTCTGATCTCCGGGTCAGCATTCTACAAGGAGGCCTTCAGGAGACGCGACAACGCAAAATTGCTGAGCAAAAACTTATAGCTAAGTTCAGCACGCATGAATGCGGACTCAACCGGGATCTGGGATTCATGTCGCGTTACATTCGGCCCCCACCAACAAGCCTGGACTTGCAGAGGCCTACCGACTGAACTGGCTTGGGACAATTCACACCTCTTTAACCTGGAGTCACCTCTCTCTCTGCATCTTTGATGATTTGATTGCCTGCAGGTGCTCGCATTCCGGGGCATCTCTGACTGTGTCTATATAAACATTTCTGGAACAAGCCTTTCCATTCACCTGAAGAAGGAGCCGTGCTCCGAAAGCTCGTGTTTGAAACAAACCTGTTGGACTTTAACCTGGTGTTGTAAGACTTCTTACTATATTGAAAAAGGACAAGGATCCAGAAACAGTGTGGATCGTACCATCCGATATCGCTAATGAATGTAGATACCAAGTTGTTGGCAAAGGTGTTGGGTTACGAATCGAGGACAGCGGCCCAGGGGTGATAGGCAAGGACCATATGGGGTTGTGAAAGGGAGACAGATATCGTCAAATGTAAGGCGGTTGCTTAGTGTAATTATGATGCCTCTGGAGGGGCAGGAGGTGGAGGTGCTAGTGGCGATGAATGTGGAGAAGGCATTCGACTGGGCGGAGTGGGAATATTTGTGTGAGGTGCTGGGGCAGTTCGGGCAGTATTTGTGGACTGGGTCCGGCTGCTGTACAAGGCACCGGTTGCAAGTGTGCGAACGAACCGGGTGAGCTCGGGATATTTCGAGCTGCATCGTGGGACGAGGCCGCTCTCCGCGTTCCTTTTTGTCTTGGCTACAGGCAGAAGGCCTGCTGTTATACATCTTGGATGCACTGGGGACATTATGGGGGTTTTTGAGGATTTGGCTGGCTCTCTGGGTACAAGTTGAACATGAGAAAGAGAGAGGTGTTCCCGATTGAGGATAGAGAGCAGGCGAGGTTAGGGGAGTTGCTGTTCAAGGAAGCGAGGGCAGGTTTTAGGTATCTGGGTATCCAGGTGACATGGGGTTTGGCGCAGTTGCACAAGTTAAATTTGTTTCGGCTGGTGGAGCAGATGAAATAGGACTTCAAGAGGTGGGATATGATGCCATTGTTGTTGGCCAGCCAGAAAGTAAAGATTACGGTGCTGCCTAGGTTCCTGTTCGTATTTCAGAACCTCCCGATCTTTGTCCTGAAGGCGTTCTTTAAGGCGGTTGATGTGTTGATCTCTGGGTTTGGATGGGCGGGGAAGAACCTGCGGGTCTTTATTTTTGGAGCAGGGGTTACTGAATATAATGAACTACTACTGGATGGTGAATGCTGCCATTGTTAGGAAATAGGTAGTGGGGTTGGCATTGGAGCGTATGAAGGCGGCTTCTTGTAGGACAACAAGCTTAAGTGCATTGTTAACAGCGCCTCTTCCGTTCTTGCTGGCCAGGTACTCCGTGAACCCAATGGTAGTGTTGGCCTTGTAGGTGTGGTGGCAGTGGAGGTAGCATTTGGGACTGGAGGGCTCCTCAGTTTGGGCACCATTCTGTGATAATCACAGGTTTGTATTGGGGCAGGGATAGGGGTGGGGGCCTGTATGTGAGGTTTTGGGAGTTGAGGCAGGCAGTGATTGAGCGATTTGGTGATCTGTTGTAGGGAGCAGTTTCGTGAAATTGGAGGACTTGTGTACTGTCCTGGGGGAACGGCTTCAGGGACCTGCAGGTTCGGGATTTTGTGAAGAGTGAGGTGCCGTCCTTCCCTGGGCTACTGCCCTTGGGGTTGGAGGACATGGTGCTATCGAAAGGAGAGGAGAAGTATCAGAGGTCTATAAGGAGCTGATGGATTGGGAGGGGGGCCCGGTGGGGGATATAAAGCGGAGGTGGGAGGAGGTGCTGGGTGGGGAGGTGGTGGAGGCCGGGACGAGGGCCATGGACCTGCGGAGGAGGAATACGTTCTCGTCGTCTGTGAGGCAAAGCCTCATCCAGTTTAAAGTATTTCACAGGGCACATACGACGTTAGCGCAGATGAGGTTTTTTTTTTGAGGGGTAGAGGATAGAAATGGGCTGTGCGCGGGTCTGCAAAACGCATCCACATGTTTTGGGCATGTCCGAAGCTGCAGGGGTGCTGGCAGCGGTTTGCCATTGTAATGTCCAGTGTTCTCATAGAATCATAGAATTTACAGTGCAGAAGGAGGCCATTCGGCCCATCAAGTCTGCACCGGATCTTGGAAAGAGCACCCTACCCAAGGTCCACACTTCCACCCTATCCCCATAACCCACTAACCCCACCCAACACTAAGGGCAATTTTGGACATTAAGGGCAATTTATCATGGCCAATCCACCTAACCTGCACATCTTTGGACTGTGGGAGGAAACCAGAGCACCCGGAGGAAACCCACGCACACGGGGAGAATGTGCAGACTCCACACAGTGACCCAAGCCGGGAATCGAACCAGGGACCCTGGAGCTGGGAAGCAATTGTGCTAACCACAATGCTACCGTGCTGGGGGGCGGTGAAGGTGGCCCCGAGTCAATTTATAGCGATAGTTGGGGTGTCGGAAGACCCGATGTCATGGCCTTTGCCTCCCTGACAAATTTCACTTGGATGGAGGGTCTCCGAGCCGCCGAAAGCAGGGGTGTGGGTGAGTGACCTAGCAGAATTCCTGAGGCTGGAGAAGGTCAAGTTCATCCTGAGGGAGTCGGTTGATGGGTTCTCTCGGAGGTGGAACCGTTCATTGACTTCCTTAAGGAGGATTGAGGAGTCAGCAAAGGGAAGAGGGGCGGGTAAGGGTGTTAAACTGGGGAAGGCAGGACGGGAGGAGGGGGTGTTGGTTATTTATCATGTTGTATAATTTTGTTTGTTTGTTTTTATGAAAGTGCCTGAATAAATATATATATTTTTTTAAAAAGACAAACGAGAGTGGGATAATGAGTACCCCTGTGTAACTCCTCTACACCACCCAATAAACAGAAGCCATATTGGCTTCTGGAGCCATGTTTCCTCAAAAGTTAACAGGGAGGTATGCACAATCACTCACGAAGGGGGGGGGGGGGGTAAGAGAAATAGTAGATTAGAGGTGGTGAGTGAAGATAAGCTTTCAATCTTTCCTCAATACCTAGATTTGCTCTGGTGCCATTTTGAACACATGTTTTTCCATTTGACATCTTGACCAGAGGTTTTCAAACTGGGGTCCATTGTAGGATCCCACAGTAGCGGTGAATATCATTCACCACGATGAAAGTGTCTAAAGAATGCTGCACTGTTTTTTTTTGTAAATGTTAACTTATTTCCATTTTGTTTCTGTTACTGTACACCAATATAAATCATGTTCTGCAATGGTGGGATTATTTCCCTTCGGGAAACTTAACCTACAGAAAAGTTTGAAAACCACTGATCTGAATCATGAGAGATAGTGGACAAGCTCCATTTTTGAAGAAATTAAGTGGTCAGTTAGTACTATTTCTGCAACTTGCACATTGTGATTGCTGACATATTGAAGGTTAAGGTTTGCTGAAGTATTTTCTAACTGATCTAACTTAGCCTTGCTCACCTTTTTCTGCGTGGGTGATTAATATATTATCCTTCCTCTAACAAAGGCCTTGTATGCTTTCCACTCTGTACCAAGAGAGGAGGTGCATTTTTCATTAATTGTGAAATATTTTTTCAACCTTTTTGATAAACTCTATATATATATATATCTATTTGGCATTTTATATGACACACTGATGTGTCATTAATAAATTCTAGGGTTTGCTAAGATTATTGAAAACTTGACCACTTTCAAAGATTGCTTATCAAGAAAGATACAGTCATCATTTGTTCAATAAATTTCGCAACTATGGGCATTAAAAACATCCTAAATATCTAATGTTTTATAATCAAACATTTATGCCTTTGAGTGTATCTATCAACATTCAATTCCCCAGTCTTACATATTATAATTATCCATAAAAGCTCAAAATGTATTTAGCCCCGTCAGAAAAATAAATATCAACATAACACATGAGTTAGGATGGACTCTGGTCCAAGCCAGTTACCCCTCACACCAATAAAAAAAATAGAAACATATGGAATATCCCACAGTGTGAACTAATATTTAACTATCTACTGGAATGTATGGTGATCAGTTGGGGAAATGCCCAGAGCTCCACCAAGGATCAATTAAACACTAGTCTCTAAAAGTGACCAATGGAAGCAGTGTTGCATAAAATAAGATCCTTATTAAGCCTCATATTTACCTTCAGATCAAATAAAACCCAAGTGATAGCCAGTCAAGGTGAGCCCACATTTAAAAAAAATTCATTCAGGGGAGGAGGGCGTTGCTGGTTAGGCAAGCTTTATTGTCATCCTTAATTGCCTTTGAGAAGGTGCTGGTGAACTGCCTTCTTGAACTGCTGCAGTTCATGTGGTGAATCGTTAGGGAGGGAGTTCCAGGATTTTGACCCAACGACATTTCAACGTCATGATGGGGAGTGATTTGCAGGGGAATTTTTAAGTGGTGGTTCACATGTGTCTGCTGCCCTCATCATTTTAGATGGTAGGGGTCATGGGTTTGGAAGTTGCTGGCTAAGGAAACTTGGTGAGTACCTGCAGTGCATCTTGCTGCTGCAACTGTGCACCGGTGGTGGAGGGAGTGAATGCTTGTGGATGGAGCGTCAAGCAAGTGGGCTATTTTGTTCTGGATGGTGGTCGAGCTTCTGGAGTGCTGTTGGACATGCACTCATCCATGTAAGTGGAGAGGCTTTGGGGAGTCAGGAGGTGAGCTACGTGCGACAGGATTCCTAGCCGTTGCCTGTTTGATGGCTAGTCCAGCTCAGATTCTGGTCAATGGTTAACCCCAGGATGTTGATAGTGAGAGATTCTGTAATGATAATGTCATGAATGTCAAGGGTGATGGTTAAATTCTCTCTTGTTCGTGAAGGTCATTGCCTGGCACTTGTATGGCACGAAAGTTACTTGCCACCTGTCAGCCCAAGCCTGGATTTTGTCCGGTCTTGCTGAATTTTGACATGGACTGCTTCCGTATCGGAGGATTATGCTGAACATTGTGCAATCATCAGCGGTGAACATCCCCACTCCTAATCTTATGATACAAGGATGGTCATTAATGAAGCAGCTGAAGGTGGCTGGGCCGAGGACAAATACAAAATCCAAATGCAAAGTTGCACTGGCAGAAAACCAGGGAGCATTCAATAAAGCTATACCCCACTTCACATTTGCTTCAAAAGCAAGTCCAATGAATTATATCTTCAGTAAATGTGAACAAATGCTGATCAGATGACAACATAACTTCCCAAACAAAATAAATGTCCACAGGAAGAGAATGTAGCCTCTAACTTTGTTACGGGAGCTCTCCTACCTCTTACACATAAGATTCAATTAATTGAAACAGGAAAAGTCATTCCTTATGATGACAGCTATGATCTCATTGAATGGTCGAACAGTCTCGAGGGCTGAAGGGCCTTACTCCTGTTCCCAATTCCAAATGACATGAATTGTTACATTTGACCACTTTCCTTATATCTCTCCAGTAGTTATAAGAACATGAAAAAGTAGAAGCGGTTGGCCATAAAAGCCCTCGAACCTGCTCCAGGATTCTAAGTTCATAGTTAATCTTGAACATCAACTCCACTTGAAAATGAAATGACAATCACTTATTGTCACACGTAGGATTCAAATGAAGTTACTATGAAAAGCCCCTAGTCGCCACATTCCGGCGCCTGTTCGGGGAGGCTGGTATGGGAATTGAACCGTGCTGCTGGCCTGCTTTCAAAGTCAGCGATTTAGCCCTGTGCTAAACCAGCCCCTAACTTTCCCACTTTATGCCCAAATCCCTCAATTCCCTTAGTGCCGTGCTTTTTAAAACTTTTCTCCCAGTGTGACCCCATCTTAATGCCCCAGACTACATGTGACCCGAAAACTTGTATTTATTGAATTCGTAACCATACCAAAAACAGAATAATTTCAAGAGGAAGGGCTGGGAACATTGAAGTGCTAAATTTTTAAGTTTCTGGACTTGTGTAACAGAGTTGCAGGGAGTGTAACTGGAGTGGAAAAAAAATCACCCATCATTTCGCAGCCAATTCTGCAGCAGGAATCTGGCCTCCAGGATCAATCCAATAGGCCATGCCCACCATTAGATAATGAGGCAAGGTGAGCACACTTTCTGAGCTTCACACCCACCATTTCTGCCTCTGCGCTCATGGTCCCAAACGTTTGGCTGACAATCCCACTGGGGGATGCAACCCACAGTTCTGGAAGGCCCTGACTTATTGGTCACATTTCTATCAATCTCAGCCTTCAATATATTCTCATCAATTGAGCAGGCACAGCCCTCCGGTGTAGAAAATTCCAGAAGATTCACAAACCTCAGTGGAAAGAATTCTCATCTCCATCCTATGTGGCCAGTGCCTTATCCTGAGGTTGTGACCCCAAGTTATAGACTATCCAGTCAGAGCAATAGCCTCTCAACATCTACCTGGTCATGGTCCCGATGAATTTTATATTTTTAAATAAGATTGCTTCTTTTTCTGCTAAACTCCAGAGAATATAGGCCCTTTCTACTCAGTCTCAACTCAAGGCATAGCCCTCTCATCTTATGAGGCAGTTCTGACTTAAATAACTTGTTTGGAATATGACCGCTTGAAACTTGGCATTTTACAAGCCTCAAGCTAGTACTCAGATGTGGCTGAAATGATCTGTCAATTGGAGTAGACTTCCAACATGACAGCTGTGAATGACAACCGCCTTTACCAAGGGTTTTGTGCTTTCTTGCTATCAATAGACTTCAGTGACTGCAGAAGAGCACATACTTCCAACAATAATTGTGGAGCGTGGCCTATTTTTCTTAGGAACTATTCGATAAGATTTAGGGCATGACCATGTACTCGATTTTATATACCTGATTAATATATATTTTTAGAATCATATTTCTTTCTGCGTCTCCTTAAAATGAACATAATTTCCTCTCAAAAGAGATCTCCCTGTTGATGAAATATTTATTTATTTATTGAATTCGTAATCATACCAAAAACAGAATAATTTCAAGAGGAAGGGCTGGGAACATTGAAGTGCTAAATTTTTAAGTTTCTGGACTTGTGTACAGAGTTGCAGGAAACAGACGCAATCAATTTCCCATCTTTATTCTTGCTGGGGGGGGGGGGGGGGGGGGGAGGGAAGAGAGAGAGAGAGAGGAGAGAGAGAGAGAGAGAAGAACACAAACTGTCCAGTGTGTTTCCCCCAGTTATAGCCAGATATCCCTGGCAGGCCTGATCAATTTTCCTTAAACTATTAATTTAAAAAAATACATTTTATTAGAAACTTCGAGTACCTAATTCATTTTTTCCAATTAAAGGACAATTTAGCGTGGCCAATCCACCTACCCTGCACATCTTTTGGATTGTTGGGGTGAAACCCACGCAAACATGGAGAGAATGTGCAAATTTCACATGGACAGTGACCCAGAGCCGGGATCGAACCTGGGACCTCTGCGCCATGAGGCAGCAATACTAATCACTGCGCCACCGTGCTGCCCTCTTAAAATATTAATTTCAACATGTCTGGTATCAAAAGGGTAACAGAACTTAAGCATACATACAAACCAAATGTTTACTGGGCGATGGGGAAATGAGGGAAGGGCTGTGCACACGTTTTAGATACTGGAATCAAGTTTCAATGCAACTGTTTGATTGAAATGTAGATTTGAACACTCTGACATAATGAAGGAATTGGCAGTGTTGAAGGACGTTAATTCAATATTCCGGGGTGAATTCTGGATTTTAAACAAGTAACAAACATTTACAGTAGTTACTTGTTGGGCATTTGTTTAGGATAATGAATGTGACACCTTGATTTAACAAGATTAATATGCCACTGTTACAACTTTGCTAACCAGTTATCAAAATAAGAAAGATATTCAGCTTCATCCAGCATGATTTTTGTAATCCAAAATGCAGATTTTAACACTGGTCTTTAATGTATTCTGTGAAAAAAGGAAGTTTAGTTATTTTTGATTGTTTCATAGTTTGCAGCTCGTCAGTCAGTTTGAATGACTAGGAGTTTCAGCCCAGTAAAAATGCAACAAGCCATTACATATGTTAAAACCAAAACAAGAACTAAATTCGGATTCAAGTACACTTTGGAGACAGGAAAATTCAATATCATAACAGGGTTAAGAATTGAAAGATTTCTACTGCATAAAACGAACCCCCTCCGCTTACTAATAGCTTAATGAATAATGCATTGGCATACACATTTGGATATGCATAGCACTCACCTGGTGCACTCTGAGCATATCGTGCCTCTTGTATTACTGCTAACTTAGGTTGCATAGTGCTAGATTCGTGGTCTGTGGGGATTGGAGAGCCTTCCCTGGACAGGCTCTCTGGAGTTTGTACACCGCTGGAGTGGGAGGAAAACACACCAGGATGGCTTGGAGAAGCTGGTGCACTTCTGCAGCAGAAGATGAAAAAAACAACATGAGCAACACTTAAGTAAATACTAAGAAAGCCTTACAACAGACTGACAGTTTAAATAGTGACCACCATAAGTTTAACTTTGTCTGACAAACTAAAGCCGGAATACTTGATGTTGGAAGATGACTGAAAATCTGATTGATTTGATTTCATTTACTGTCATATGTACCGAAGTACAGTGAAAAGTATTTTTCTGCGGCCAAGCTAAACATACACAGTACGTATAATAGACAAAAAATAATTAAATAGTGTACATTGACAAATGGTATGTTGACAAACAGTGATTGGTTACAGTGCTGAATAAGGGGCCAAACAAAGCAAATACATGAGCAAGAGCAGCATAGGGTGTCATGAATAGTGTTCTTTCAGGGAACAGATCAGTCCGAGTGAGAGTCTTGAGGAGTCTAGTAGCTGTGGGGAAGAAGCTGTTCCTATGTCTGGATGTGCGGGTCTTCAGTATCTTCTGCCTGATGGAAGGGTCTGGAAGAAGGCAAAGCCTGGGTGGAAGGGATCTCTGACAATGCTGTCTGCCTTCCTGAGGCAGCGGGAGGTGTAGTCAGAATCAATGTGTGGGTGGCAAGCTTGTGTGATGAGTTGGGCCGAGTTCACCACACTCTGCAGTTTCTTGCGATCTTGGGCCAAGCAGTTGCCACACCAAGCTGTGATGCAGCCAGATAGGATTCTCTCTATGGCACATCTGTAGAAGTTTGAGAGAGTCTATGCAGACATGCCAAATTTCTTTAGCTTCCATAGGAAGTAGAGACATTGTTGGGCTTTCTTGACTGTTGCATCAACGTGAGTGGACCAGGACAGACTGTTGGTGATGGTGGCCCCGAGGAACTTAAAGCTATTGACCATCTCCACTTTGGAGCCATTGATGCATACGGAAGAGTGCGTGTCGTGCTAGGTTTCCTGAAGTCGATGATCAGTTCCTTTGTCTTTCCAACAGAGAGGTTGTTTTCGGTACACCATGCAACCAAGTGAACTATGCCCCTTCTGTAATCTTATTCATCGTTGTTTGAGATACGACCCACCACAGTCGTATCATACATAAAATTGTAGATTGAGTTGGAGTTAAATCTTTCCACAGTCACGTGTGTATAGGGAGTATTGTAGAGGACTGAGCACACATCCTTGAGGGACCCCGGTGTTGAGGACTATTGTGCAGGAAGTGCTGTTGCCTATACTGACAATTGTGGTCGGTTGATGAGGAAGTCAAGGATTCAGCTGCACAAGGAGGGGTCAAGTCCAAGATTGCAGAGTTGTTTATAAGTCTCGTCAGGTGTCCTTGTTGTCGAGGTGTGAGTGTCGATTGTAGAGTCAGGGAGATAGCATCTGCTGTGGACCGGTTGTGGCGTTAGCCGAACTGCATTGGATCGAGACCGTCTGGGAGGCTGGTATTGATCTGTCTCATGACTAGTCACTTGAAGCATTTCATGATAACAGACGTCAGGGCCACCGGTCGGTAGTCGTTGAGGCAGGCTACCTTGTTCTTCTTTGGTACTGGTATTATGGTAGTCTTCTTGAAGGAGGTGGGGACGTCGGAACGGAGGAGTGAGGTGTTGAAATACTAACGTACACATCAATGAACTCCAAATCAAATATTTCCTCAAATATTTAGTGTGCTCAAATAGGCAATCAAAAGTCACTCCCTTGAATAACTCAATCTACTTCAACGGTGTATTTTTTGGCACAGGTTTAACAAGTTGATTGTCAACATGAGAACAAGCAAGTCATTCATAAGTGCATAAACTGGATACTTCCTGCCCATCGAGAATGCATCTAGGTCATATTCTCATCAATCTTCTCGACACAAACAGTAGTGCATGTTTACTACTGTGAGCTATACATTACTATAACTCAAAGACATAAAAAGACAGACTTGCATTTACATAGTGTCAGACACAACCACCAGCTGTCGCAAAGCACAATGCGAATAATCACTGTTCGAGTAAAGGAAAAGTGGCAGCCAATTAGTACGCAGCAATGCAAATAATGACAAATTGATTTATGTTTGCGATTTTGATTGAGTGATAAATATTGGACAGGACATTGGGCTAACTGCCCTTCTCTTCTAAACAGTGCCAAGAGAGCCTTTGCATCCACCTTGGGGGCAGCAGGGGCCTCGGTTTAACATCTGTCGAAAGATGACACCTCAGACAGTGCAGCACTCCCTCAATACTGCAAGTGAATGCCAGCCTTGATTTTTGTGCTTAGATCCAGCAGTGCGACAGTGGGACTCCGAACCTAGTGAGTCAGAGGCAGTGATGGTGGAACAGTTAGAACTTTTTCTTAATTCTACATAACATTTTTCATTATTTTGTGTCATGGAGAAGCAAATACATTCTATAAAAGATTGCTCTTGAAATATTTTAGCAGCTATTGACAATGAACTTGTGCACAATGCCTGTGAACCCAGAAATTGAGCTTCACTGCAACCCATTTGACAAGTAAATATTTTATTATTCATTAAATAATTCTGCTTAAATCAGTTAGCATTACTCTTGTGCATTAGAAAGTTCCACATCCATTCCAATAGTTGAGCCTAATCCAAGTTAACAATTCCAATGTAGCAGCAAAATGTAGGAGCTGTAATTCTTCAGATGAGAAGTTAAACTGAGCCCCCAATTGCCTGCTTTGCTTGATCTTTAATATTTTACAGAATTACTCATGTAACGCATAAAGAGCCACTTTGTGCTTTAATTATACGTAACAACTCAAAAGATCAAAGTTCTCCTGGTTTCCTCAACAACATTTCTGTCTCAAACATCTCGTCAAATACGCTTCTTCGTAAAGAGACATTTAATTCACTGCAGTCTAGGGATCTTATGCATTTTATATTAATTGAATGTGAAGGCTTTTTGACATGAGGTTCAAGGTTAAATTCCAAGATTTCCTTAGGCAAGATCCTGCTTAAGTACACGATCATTGCTGGCCTGTGGTCGAAACTATAGAAGTCCAAAAGATACAAGCACCATAAAAGGTGATTCTGTAAAGAAAGGAGGCAGCAGCTATTACATTTGACCATCAGAAACGTTTGTGCAGGATGGTAATGGTAAGTTTAGAACATAATGCTGTGCAACCTAACCTCACCGACCGGAATAACATTAAATTGGAAGTGGTTATCTCAGACTCATCTCATCAAAGATCCCAACTTGATCTGGCAGATTTAATTCCAAAAATGCAGGTAAATAAGACTTCCAAGTCCTATCTTCATGGAGATTATCCAAAAATCATAACTTGATGCGACAGGCGAGGCAATTTCCAGATGCTGGTCCGACTAATAAATGGCCCCATCATGGTTCATGCGATATACCGTATATACTCGCGTAACATGCGACTTTTGAGCACCTAATTTGAAGCCTAAATTTCAGGGGTCGCATGATACGCGAGGTACAAAAATCGCGGGTGTGAAATGCTGGCCAAGATAAGTCACATAGCATCCAGCTGGCTTTACTAGCGTCGTTCAGCCACTTGCCGTTTCCATTCATAAAAACATGAATGGAAACGTCAAGTGGCTTGAACATCTTCCCATCAGAATGCTGTGGTCAAAATCTGAAGAGTAGTACAGTATTCTGATGGGAAGATGGGAAGAGTGGATTCTGCTGTGAAAGCTGTTCGCGATTCGAACAGCTTTCCAGCTGGCTTTACTCGCGTTGTTCAGCCACTTGCCGTTTCCATTCATAAAAACATGAATGGAAACGTCAAGTGGCTGAACATCTTCCCATCAGAATACTACTCTTCAGATTTTGACCACAGCATTCTGATGGGAAGATGTTCAGCCACTTGACGTTTCCATTCATGTTTTTATGAATGGAAACGGCAAATGGCTGAACAACGCGAGTAAAGCCAGCTGGAAAGCTGTTCGAATCGCGAACAGCTTTCACAGCAGAATCAACTCTGCAGAAACCACACACAATGATACCATTTGGAAGTTTTAGTTTCCAAAATTAATTTCCAAAAAAGTCACTCGCATGATACATGAGGTATACCATAAAATCATGTTTTGGGGACGAAAATTTAGGGGTCGCATGATACGCGAGATCGAAGGATACGCGAGTATATACGGTAATTTAAAGCGTTGCTTTAATTTTTTTCTTTTGTTCCAATAATGGACGATTTGACAGCTACAGATTTTACACCAACTTCCAAAGCCGTTGTTTTAAAGAAAATGATCACCTGTTGCACCTTTATAGTTAAGATGTTGCTGTTTACCATATCCAGAACAAATGGATAACAGAAATGCCAAATGTTAGCAATCTAATTAAACAAATCAAGATCAGACACAAGAAAGTTAAACTGCATCTTCAAAAATGTGATCTTTTCTTCCTCAACTTCAAGTGGTAGAGATATGAATGTATTTGGCACATAACATCCAGTACCAGATTTAACTGGACCACATCATTTTTTACCCACACGTGCCTCTACCCAGATTACCAACTATTAGAAGTCCACCCTGGACAACAAAGACAATTCCCAGCTCCTTTTCCCCACTACAAACTATCTCGCAACCATCTCATCCTACCCCACTCCACCTCAGCATATAACATGACTAAAGAATTCATGGACTTTGTGCTACCACAATTAAGATTATCAATTGAGCTGCCTCTACTGTTCTTCTCTTCCCCTTGTTCAGCAAGCCAAACTGACTCCTGAGTCCCACCTAGTTTCTCTTCCATCCCTCCCCAGGAACCCCTCTTCAAGCTCATTTCATCTCATTCATTAGAATTACCGTCTTGATCCCACTTGTACAAATTTTGTTAATTTACGGGATATGGGCAGCATTGGCTAGGCCATCATTTATTCCCCATCCGTAATTGTCCTCGAGAAGATGTAGGTCACAGCTGCCTTCTTGAACTGCTGCAGTCTTGTAGTGCTATTAGGGAGGGACTTCCAGGATTTTGATCCAGCGACAAGGAAGGAACAGCAATATATTTCAAAGTCAGGATGTTGAGTGACTGGGCGTGAACTTCCAGGTGGTGGTGTTCCCATATGCCGGCTGCCCTTGCCCTCTAGATGGTAGAGGTCACGGGTTTGGAAGGTGCTATTAAAGAAGCCTTGGTGAGTTCCTGCAATGAATCTTTGAATGATATACACTGTTGCTACTGTGCATCGATAGTGGAGGGAGTGCCAGTCAAACAGACTGCTTTGCCCTGGATGGCATTGAGCTTCTTGAGTATTTTTGAAGCTGCACTCACCCAGGAAAATGAGTGTATCCATCACACTCCTGACTTGTGCCTGGAGATGGTGGACAGGCATTGGGAAGTTAGGAGGTGAGCTCCTCTTGTGCGACGTGGGAATTCAGGGACCTTCCGGTGTCCGTAGCTCCTTTGCGTGCAAAAGCTGTGTCCAACAGCAGCTCCTGTTTGACAGCTCTGGAGCTGTGGATGGATTCACTTTAGCGCATTCACGATGCTGAGGAAGTCGTGGATAGCACGTTCAGCGAGTTGGTCACACTGCATTTAAAAATTATTGAGGGGGATAAGAAATGCGTGACCACCAGACAGAGCAAGACTAGGAAGGCAGTAGGGGTCCCCTGCGGTCATCACCCTCCAAACAGATACACCGTTTTGGATACTATTGGGGGAAGATGGTTAACCAAGGGAGGTGGCAGCAGCAATGTTCATGGCATGGTGGTCGGCTCTGCTGCGCTGAAGGGCAGGAACTTTCAAAAGTTGATTGGAGGAGTCTATTGGATGGCTGGTAAGTGAGAGGTTTTCAAGAGTATGTTAACCAGGGTTCAGGGTAAGCACATTGCTTTTAGAGTGAAGGGCAAGACTGGTACAAGTAGAAGTAGGGTACCCTGGATGACTTGGGATATTGAGGCCCTGGTCAAAAAGGAGGAATATGGCACGCATAGACAACTGAGATCAAGTTGATCCCTTGATGAGTATAGAGGTTGTTGGAGCAGTTGAGAGAGAAATCAGGACTGCAAAAAGGGGACATGAGATTGCTTTGGCAGATCATGCAAAGGAGAATCCAAAGAGCGTCTCCAAATGCATTGGTGGTCATTTACCTGGATTCTATAGACTCTGGAACAGTTCCTGCAGATTGGAGGGTAGCTAATGTCACTTCAATATTCAAAAAGGGTGGGAGAGAGAAAACAGGGAATTATAGACCAGTAAGCCCAACATCGGTAGTGGTGAAAATTCTTGAACCCATTATAAAGTACTTTGTAGCGGAACATTTAGAAAGCAGTGGCAGGATCAGTCTATATCAGCATAAATTTATGAAGGTGAAATCATGCTTGACAAATCTGTTGGAATTCTTTGAAGATGTAACTAGTACAGTTGACAAGGGGCAGCCAGTCGATGTGATATACT
Source organism: Scyliorhinus canicula (assembly GCF_902713615.1). NCBI lineage: Eukaryota > Metazoa > Chordata > Chondrichthyes > Carcharhiniformes > Scyliorhinidae > Scyliorhinus > Scyliorhinus canicula. The sequence continues at coordinate 48,681,902 of NC_052163.1, forward strand.
TGGGGCGTGATTCTCCGCTCCCCTCGGCGGGTGGGAGAATTGCGGGAGGGCCGCTCTGGCACCCCCCGGGTTTCTCCCACCCCCCCCAAAATGGTGAGTCGCGTTTTGCGACACGCCGCTTGGAGAATCGGCGCTCGCCGTTTTCCCCGGCAACCGGCGATTCTCCGGCCGGGATGGGCCGAGCGGCCCGACAACCCCGCCGGCGGCAACCACACCTGGTCGCTGCCGGCGTGAACATCGCACGACAGTTAAGTGTGGGGGGCGGAGAGGGGATCGAGCACCACCGGCGTGCTCGTGAGGTGACTGGCCCGCGATCGGTGCCCACCGATCGTCGGGCCGGCATCTCTAAGAGACGCACTCTTGCCCCTCCGCCGCCCGCAAGATCAAGCCGCCACGTCTTGCAGGGCAGCGGAGGGGAAGACAGCAACCGTGCATGCGCGGGTTGGAGCCGGCCAAACTGCGCATGAGCGGCTGACGTCACTTAGGTGCCGCCAGCCGCGTCATTCTCGGCGCGCCGCTTTGATGCAAGCGTCAAGGCCCGGCGGCCGAGTTTCTCACAACGCCGCTCCTAGCCCCCCCCCCCCCCCCCCCCCCCCCCCCCCCCCGGGAGGAGGAGGAGGAGGAGGAGGAGAGAATAGGGGGCGAGGAGCAGCTTCCGACACCGGAGTAAAATACTCCGGGGTCGGCCGTTGCGGAGAATCGCGCCCTTGGACTTTCAGAAGGTGCTTGACAAATTCTTGCACAACAGATTATTGTGCAAAATTAAAGTGCATGGGGGGGAAAGTGTATTGAGCTGGATAGAAAACTGGTTGGTAGAGAGGAAACAAAGAGTAGGAATTAATGGGTTCTTTTCAAATTGGCAGGCAGTAACTAGCGGGGTGCCACAATGATCGGTGCTGGGACCCCAACTATTCACAATATATTAATGATTTGGATGAGGGAACAAAATGTAACACCTCAAAGTTTGCAGATGATACCAAGTTGGGTTGGAGGGTGAACTATGACGAGTTTGTAGAAATACTACAGCATGATCTGGACAGGTTGGGCGAGTGGGCAAATCAATGGCAGATGCATTATAATTTGGATAAGTGTGAGGTTATTAACTTTGGTAGCAAAAATTACTACCAGATAATTACCTGACAGGTCGTAAATTGGGAGAGGGGAGTGCACAGCATTACCTGGGTATCCTTGTGCACCACTCACTGAAGGTAAGCATGCAGGTGCAGCAGGTGGTGAAGTAGGCTAATGGTATGTTGGTCTTCATTGCGGGAGGTTGAGTACAGAAGCAGGGATATGTTGCTGCAATTATACAGGGCTTTGGTGAGGCCACACCTAGAATATTGTGTGCAGTTGAAAATGAATGAAATTAAAATTATTTATTGTCACAAGTAGGCTTCAAATGAAGTTACTGTGAAAAGGCTTGGTCGCCATATTCCGGCACCTGTTCAGGGAGGCTGGTACGGGAATTGAACCGTGCTGCTGGCTTGCTTTCAAAGCCAGCGATTTAGCTCTGTGCTAAACCAGCCCCAGTTTTGGTCTCCTTTTCTGAGGAAGGATGTTCTTGCTCTCGAGGGAGTGCAGTGAAGGTTTACCAGACTGATTCCAGGGATGGCGGGACTGTTATACGAGGAGAGATTGACTAGGTTAGGATTGTTCTCGCTGGAGTTCAGAAGAATGAGGGGGGAATCTCAGAGACTTATAAAAATTGTAACAGGACTAGACAGGGTAGATGCAGGGAGATGTTCCCAATGGTGGGCGTGTCCAGAACCAATGGTCAGACAGAAATGTGGAGACATTTCTTCACCCAAAGACTGGCGAGCCTGTGGAAATGCATTACCACAGGCAGTAGTTGATGCTAAATCATTGAATATATTCAAGAGGCAGCTAGATATTGCACTTGGGGCGAATGGGGTCAAAGGGAGCAGGCTCGAAGAGCCAAAAGGCCCCCTCCTACTCCTATATATCTATGTATGTACGTAAAGTGCAAAATAGTAACTCGGGAGAGAGTAGGGCCTCTTAAGAATCTACAAAGACATCTATGTGCGGTTCCACAAGAGATGGGCGAGATCCTAAATTAATATTTCCCATCGGTATTTACTGTTCAGAAAAGCATGGATGTTAAGGAACTTGGGGAAACAAATAGTGATATCTTGAGAAGCGTACATATTACAGAGGAGGTGGTGCTGGAAGTCTTAAAGCGCATCAAGGTAGATAAATCACCAGGAAATGTATCCCAGGACATTGTGGGAGGCTGGGGAGGAAATTGTGGGTCCCTTAGCGGAGATACTTTTTGTGGGCGGCACGGTAGCACAAGTGATTAGCACTGTGGCTTCACAGCGCCAGGGTCCCAGGTTAAATTCCCTGCTGGGTCACTGTCTGTGCGGAGTCTGCACGTTCTCCCCGTGTCTGTGTGGATTTCCTCCGGGTGCTCCGGTTTCCTCCCACAGTCCAAAGATGTGCAGGTTAGGTGGATTGGCCATAGTAAATTGCCCTTAGTGACCAAAAAGGTTTAGGAAGGTTATTGGGATAGGGTGGTAATGAGTGGGTCGGTGCAGACTCGATGGGCCGAATGCCCTTCTTCTGCACTGTATGTTCTATATTTGAATCTTCGACAGCCATAGGTGAGGTGCCTGAAGATTGGAGGATAGCAAATATTGCGCCTTTGTTTAAGAAGGACCACGGAAAAGCCTGGGAACTACAGACCGGTGAGCCTAACGTCTGTGGTGGGTAAGTTGTTCAAAGGTATTCTGAGAGACAGGATCACCAGGCATTTTGAGAGGCAAAGTATGATTAGGAAGAGTCAGCATGGCTTTGTGAGTGGAAAATCATTTCTCATGAAATTGATTGAGTTTTTTGAAGGGGTAACCAAGATGGTAGGTGAGGGCAGTGCAGTCAATGTTGTCTACATGGACTTTAGCAAGGCCTTTGACAAGGTACCACATGGTAGGTTGTTGCACAAGGTTAAATCTCTCAGAATCCGTGGTGAGGCAGCCAACTGACTTGACGACAGAAGACAACAGGTGGTTGTAGAGGGTTGTTTTTCAAACTGGAGGCCTGTGACCAGCTGTGTGCCTCAGGGATCAGTGCTGGGTCCGCTGTTACTTGTTATTTATATTAATGATTTGGATGAGAATTTACAAGGCACCGTTAGTAAGTTTGCAAATGACACCAAGATTGGTGGCATAGTGGACAGTGAAGGAGGTTATCTAGGATTGCAATGGGATCTTGATCAATTGGGCCAGTGAACGGCAGATGGAGTTTAATTTAGATAAATGTGAGGTGATGCATTTTTGTAGATTGAATCAGAGCAGGACCTACTCAGTTAATGGTAGGGTGTTGGGGAGAGAGTTATAGAACAAAGAGATCTAGGAGTACAGGTTCGTAGCTTTTTGAAAGTGCAGTCACAAGTGGACAGGGTGGTGAAGAAGATATTTGGCATGCCCGGTTTCATTGGTCAGAACATTAAATACAGGAGTCGGGACATCTTATTGAAGTTGCACAAGACATTGGTAAGGCCACACTCGGAATACGGTGTACAGTTCTGGCCACCCTATTGTAGAAAGGATACTATTAAACAGAAAGAGTGCAGAAAAGATTTACTAGGATGCTACCAGGACTTGATGGTTTGAGTTATAAGGAGAGGCTGGATAGACTATGCCTTTTTTCCCTGGAGCGTAGGAGGCTTAGGGGTGATCGTATAGAGATCTATAAAATAATGAGGGGCATATATAAAGGTAAAGAATCAATATCTTTTCCCAAAGGTCAGGGATAAGTTGAGTGGGCAGAGATACAAAAGGGTCTAGAGGGGCACGTTTTTCAAATAGAGGGTAGTGTGTGTCAGAGGCAGCAGTAGAAGCGGGTACAATTTTGTCTTAGAAAAAGCATTTTATATAGTTATTTGGGTATAGAGGGATCTGGGCCAAATGCAGGCAATTGTGACTAGCTTAGTGGTAAAAACTGGGCGGCATGGACAAGTTGGGCCAAAGGGCCTTTTCCATGCTGTAAACCTCTATGACTATGACTTGCTGCATATTCCGAGCCTCTGACCCGCTCCTGTAGCCAAAGTATTAATATAGCTAGTCCAGTTCAGTTTCTGGTCAATAGCAACCAATAAGATGTCGATGTGGGAATTCCGTGATGGTAATGTCACTGGATGCCAAGGGGCGATGGGTGTTCAAGATGGTAATCACTTGGCACTTGTGTGGCGCAAATGTTACTTTCCATTTGTCAGTCCAAGTCTGGATATTGTCCAGGTTTTGCTACATTTGGACATTGGCTGCTTCAGTATCTGATGAGTCGTGCTGAACCCTGTGCAGTCATCAATCAACATCCCCACCTTCTAATCTTATGATGGAAGCAAGGTCATTGATGAAGCACCTGAAGATGGTTGGGCCTAGGACACTGACCTGAGGAACTGCTGCAGTGATGCTGTGGAATGGAGATTGACCTCCAACCAACACAATCACCTTTCTATCAGGTATGGTTCCAACCAGCGGAGGGATGTTACCCCCACCCCCCACAATTCCCATCGACTCTAGCTTTGCTCGGGCTCCTTGATGCTACACTGAGTCAAATGCTGCCTTGATGTAGGAAGTTGGAAGGTAGTAAAACAGGGACAGAAGCAAAAGGAAGGGGAAAAATGCAAGGCAGAGAAGACATAGGCAAAAATCAAAAAGGGCGACAGTACAAGGTACAGTGACTGAGGGGAGCTCAGTGAATAGGACCAGTAATACTAAAAGGAATAAAACTGGAGATGTTAAGATTCAAAACAGAGGAAAAAAAACCAACATAAAAGTGTACTTTACCTGAATGCTCGTAGTATTCGGAATAAAGTAAATGAGTTGATGGCACAAATCATCGTGAATGACTATGATTTAGTGGCCATTACTGAAACATGGTTAAAGGATGGTCACGACTGGGAGTTAAATATCCGAGGGTATCAAACTATTCGGAAGGACAGAGTGGATGGTAAGGGAGGTGGTGTTGCTCTGTTATTTAAGGATGACATCCGGGCAATAGTAAGGGATGACATCAGTGCTATGGAGGATAAGGTTGAATCCATTTGGGTGGAAATCAGGAATAGTAAGGCGAAAAAGTCACTGATAGGAGTAGTCTATCGGCCACCAAATAGTAACGTTATGGTGGGGCAGGCAATAAACAAAGAAATAACTGATGCATGTAGAAATGGTACAGCAGTTATCATGGGGGATTTGAATCTACATGTCGATTGGTTTAACCAGGTCGGTCAAGGCAACCTTGAGGAGGAGTTTATAGAATGTATCCGCGATAGTTTCCTAGAACAGTATGTAATGGAACCTACGAGGGAACAAGCGGTCCTAGATCTTGTCCTGTGTAATGAGACAGGATTTATTCATGATCTCATAGTTAGGGATCCTCTCGGAAGGAGCGATCACAATATGGTGGAATTTAAAATACAGATGGAGGGTGAGAAGGTAAAATCAAATACTACTGTTTGTGTTTAAACAAAGGAGATTACAATGGGATGAGAGAAGAACTAGCTAAGGTAGACTGGGAGCAAAGACTTTATGGTGGAACAGTTGAGGAACAGTGGAGAACCTTCCAAGCGATTTTTCACAGTGCTCAGCAAAGGTTTATACCAACAAAAAGGAAGGACGGTAGAAAGACGGAAAATCGACCGTGGATATCTAAGGAAATAAGGGAGAGTATCAAATTGAAGGAAAAAGCATATAAAGTGGCAAAGATTTGTGGGAGACTAGAGGACTGGGAAATCTTTAGGGGGCAACAGAAATCTACTAAAAAAGCTATAAAGAAGAGTAAGATAGAGTACGAGAGTAAACTTGCTCAGAATATAAAAACAGACAGTAAAAGTTTTTACAAATATATAAAACAAAAAAAGAGTGGCTAAGGTAAATATTGGTCCTTTAGAGGATGAGAAGGGAGTTTTAATAATGGGAGATGAGGAAATGGCTGTGGAACTGAACAGGTTTTTTGGGTCGGTCTTCACAGTGGAAGACACAAATAACATACCAGCGACTGATAGAAATGAGGCTATGACAGGTGATGACCTTGAGAGGATTGTTATCACTAAGGAGGTAGTGATGGGCAAGCTAATGGGGCTAAAGGTAGACAAGTCTCCTGGCCCTGATGGAATGCATCCCAGAGTGCTAAAAGAGATGGCTAGGGAAATTGCAGATGCACTAGTGATGATTTACCAAAATGCACTAGACTCTGGGGTGGTCCCGGTGGATTGGAAATTAGCAAACGTGACACCATTGTTTAAAAAAGGAGGTAGGCAGAGAGCAGGAAATTATAGGCCAGTGAGCTCAACTTCGGTAGTAGGGAAGATGCTGGAATCTATCATCAAGAGAGAAATAGCGAAGCATCTGGATAGAAATTGTCCCATTGGGCAGACGCAGCATGGGTTCATAAAGGGCAGGTCGTGCCTAACTAATTTAGTGGAATTTTTTGAGGACATTACCAGTGCAGTAGATAACGGGGAGCCAATGGATGTGGTATATCTGGATTTCCAGAAAGCCTTTGACAAGGTGCCACACAAAAGGTTGCTGCATAAGATAAAGATGCATGGCATTAAGGGTAAAGTAGTAGCATGGATAGAGGATTGGTTAATTAAGAGAAAGCAAAGAGTGGGGAGTAATGGGTGTTTCTCTGGTTGGCAATCAGTAGCTAGCGGTGTCCCTCAGGGATCCGTGTTGGGCCCACAAGTGTTCACAATTTACATTGATGATTTGGAGTTGGGGACCAAGAGCAATGTGTCCAAGTTTGCAGATGACACTAAGATGGGTGGTAAAGCGAAAAGTGCAGAGGATACTGGAAGTCTGCAGAGGGATTTGGATAGGTTAAGTGAATGGGCTAGGGTCTGGCAGATGGAATACAATGTTGACAAATGTGAGGTTATCCATTTTGGTAGGAATAACAGCAAACGGGATTATTATTTAAACGATAAAATATTAAAGCATGCCGCTGTGCAGAGAGACCTGGGTGTGCTAGTGCATGAGTCACAGAAAGTTGGTTTACAGGTGCAACAGGTGATTAAGAAGGCAAATGGAATTTTGTCCTTCATTGCTAGAGGGGTGGACTTTAAGACTAGGGAAGTTATGTTGCAATTGTATAAGGTGTTAGTGAGGCCACACCTGGAGTATTGTGTTTAGTTTTGGTCTCCTTACTTGAGAAAGGACATACTGGCACTGGAGGGTGTGCAGAAGAGATTCACTAGGTTAATCCCAGACCTGAAGGGGTTGGATTATGAGGAGAGGTTGAGTAGACTGGGGCTGTACTCGTTGGAATTTAGAAGGATGAGGGGGGATCTTATAGAAACATTTAAAATTATGAAGGGAATAGATAGGATAGATGCGGGCAGGTTGTTTCCACTGGTGGGTGAAAGCAGAACTAGGGGGCATAGCCTCAAAATAAGGGGAAGTAGATTTAGGACTGAGTTTAGGAGGAACTTCTTCACCCAAAGGGTTGTGAATCTATGGAATTCCTTGCCCAGTGAAGCAGTTGAGGCTCCTTCATTAAATATTTTTAAGGTAAAGATAGATAGTTTTTTGAAGAATAAAGGGATTAAGGGCTATGGTGTTCAGGCCGGAAAGTGGAGCCGAGTCCACAAAATATCAGCTGTGATCTCATTGAATGGCGGAGCAGGCTCGAGGGGCCAGATGGCCTACTCCTGTTCCTAGTTCTTATGAAGTCACTCTCACCTCTGAAATTCAGTTCTTTAAGCCACATTTGAACCAAGGCTGTAATGATATCAGGTGCTGAGTGACCCTGGAGGAACTCAAATTGAGTGTCAGTGAGCAGCTTATTGCTAAGCAAGTGCTATTTGACAGCTCTGCTGATTACCCCTTCTATCACTTTAAGGATGACTGAGAGTAGATTGATGACGCAATAATTGACCGGCTTGGATTTGTCCTGGTGTGTGTACAGGACATATCTGAGCAATTTTCCACATTGCCAGATAATTGCCAGTGTTACTGCTGTACTGAAACAGCTTGGCTAGGTGTGCAGCAAGTTCTGGAGCACAAGTCTTCAGTACTATTGCCAGAATATTGTCAGGGTCCATCGTCGTTGCAGTATGCAGTCCCTTCAGTCATTTCTTTGATATCACGAGGAGCTAATTGAATTGTCTGAAGACTGGCATTTCTGATGCTGGGGTCCTCTGGAAGAGGCAGAAATGAATCATCCATTTGGCACTTAGGACTGAAGATTGTTGCAAATGCATCAGCCTCATCTTTTATACTGATTATCCTGGACTCCCCCATAGTCAAGGATGGGAACATTCGTGGAGCCTCCTCCTCCAGTGAGCTGTTTAATTGTTTACCTCCTATTCATACCTGGCTGTGGCAGGACTGCAGAGCTTTGCCACTATCTTCCCACTGCTCTACCATTCTTCCTGTTCCTGCATGCAATCGGACATTGAAAATGGCTCCCTGCTGGAGTGAACTGACTCGAAAACCACTACCATGTCAGGTCCTCTCTGCTTAATTCACCTGCAGCCCCTGAAAACTACTTCCTTCTCGGGAACCTTCAGTTCTCTGAAGCCTCCCCATAGCTGTCTCTCTTGCAATTACCGAATGAATTCTTCCCAACTGATTTTTCACCTCTGTCGCTGCAGAACTAATTTTAGTGCTTTAGAGGGCAGCATGTGGCTCAGTGGATAGCACAGGGACTGCGGCACTGAAGACCCAGGTTTGAATCCCGGCCCTGGGTCACTGTCCATGTGGAATTTGCACATTCACCCCATTGTCTGCGTGGGTTTCACTCCCACAACCCAAAGATGTGCAGGTTAGGTGGATTGGCCATCCTTAATTGAAAAAATATATATAATTGGGTACTCTAAATTTATTTTAAAAAAATTATATTTTTTTTTTAGTGCTTTAAGATGACCTGCCAGGAACTACTTCCAGCAACACAATTTTCTTTAGTCTGAGTGATCACTGCAGTACGCTATCTTGTTACATTTGTCCCCGGCCTCATCCTGTTGTATGAAATGTGTATGAAAAAGAACCAAATTGTAAAAGGTTTAAGTAGGGTATTCCATCTCAGTCCATAATGATACTAAAAGGACTCGGAAAAATATCAAACGAGGCCTGGGAAACCGTCAGCAGAACGGGGAAAGCAAAGTTGATCAAATTCTTGTAAAAGCAAACTAACATCTTACACTAGGAAATTCATGGCAAATGCACAATGGGTCTTCAAAACAACTCCAGAGCAACACTGATATTACAAATAATTTCAAAAACGTTCAAGTTTTTAAAAAACTGTAAGTAGGAAGAGGAGTTTTGATCAACGAATGGGCTCTTGTTTTGTGCAACAGATCAGGACAAAGAGCTTGAAGCCGTATCCAGTGTTGTATTGACAAGGTGACTTCAGTGAGTTCTGACATGGTTATAAGTAATAAAGATCAAGACTGGTTGGAAAGCAATTGCCCCAAATATTTGCTTAAGTCAATGTTCAACATCACCAAAATTGAATTTATTTCATACACTTTATATATTGTACAGCTATCTTAACATTTCTTAATTGTTCACAGCTTCCTCGTCTGTCTAGTTTTATTGCCAGTAATGTCAACAATTGCTTAACCCATTAGTATGACATTCCACACGTCGCTATTTCAATGGATTTGCTAGCCATATCTAGACAATAATCAATATATTTTGCACATCTCTCTGCTTTTACGGAGTCAGTCTACTATCTTTACATTTTTCTGATTTTCTTTCCCATGTTTTCTTGGCTTATTCAAATTGAAGGATAGAAGCCAATTCTATTAAACATATGTCACATATGTTTCTCATAATTCCATTAGCAACAAACTCCAAATACTTATAAAATGAATCATGTTATAACTGTGACTGTCACAAGTGAGCCATTTCTGGTCATAATGTCAGCACAAAATCATTAACCGGCACTACAGTTTTGTAGGAGCAGTTCCATGCATTTAGCAACCCCCCCCCCCCTGAGTTTCCCCCACAATTACTTGCTCAACGGACATTCTTTCTTTAGTTTCTTTTACATTCCAGCAGATGGCACTCTAGGGAACTTTCCGGACCACAGTTACGTAGATGTTCTCCTCGTACAACCCATATGCAATTTAATAGTGCTTTATATTTAGAAAGACAACAGCTGTATACCAACTGAATATTCTCATTGCATCGCTCCTATATTTAGAAATTGTAGATATATAATTTTGCAAGATTGCTTTACTGTATAGAAATTTCACCACTTTAAATACCAATCTTCCAATTGTACATTTTGCCTCAACATAAACCAAAAAGCACTTTTCCTTAACAAAACTCTTAATATGGGTTCAATTTTTGCTGTTGTTTTAGAGGATGCCACTAGCGCATGAAGCCAAATTAACATATTTCCCAATCTGCTTATCCAATTATAATCAAGAATCAGTTGCAATACTAACAATAACCCGTCAAAAAAAATCCAGGATTTTCTGAGCACCAGAGTTTAACTTTAAGTTATGCTGATCAAGAAATTAACATTCCAATACAACATACTCTGATTGGGTAAAATGCTGAAATTCTAATTAATGGATTTATCTAAAACCTGAATGTTGTGATAAGTTACTATGTCACTGATGCAATGCATTAAATTCAGGAAGTGGTCAAAGATTACATTTATTGCTGTACATAATTCCATGCAGTTTGTCTACCTGGAAGAAAGAGGTCCCATGGGAGTTCTGAAGCAGGGCACACCCCTTGGCCTTCTTTTCCTGAAGGCCTGCTCTGTTAGTTTGCTTTCAGAAGGAGGGTCTATCCTCCAGAATGAGCCTTTCCCAGGCTCCTCCTGGGATCGTGGGACCTTAATGAAATAGCGATTCAGGGAAAGATTATGTCGGATAGAATTCTGCAGGAAACGAGAAAGAGGGGAAGATAAAACATTTTACATATGTACGGTGTTCTTCTGAAATGCACAATTGATTTTGAAACCACGGAAATCTTGCATCACTTTTTGTTGGCACCTGCAAAACTTGTTTGTTTACCTGCCAGCCTTTGTCTGCTGTCCTGTAATATGGATAATTCTTTGTGATGTGTGTGTAGATTCCACTTAATGTAAGCTGTTTATCTTGTGCTGTTGTGATGGCTTGAACTATTAACTGTGCATATGAATAAGGTGGCTTGGCATCATCCTGTCATCAAAGAACATGGTTAATTCTCAGCACTGAAAGCCTTAATTTTTCTTAAAAACAAATCGGCATTGCATATTGCTTAGAACAGAAATTGTCATTTTCTATGCATCCAAAATCCTTCCACCAACAAGCTTTGACTGATCAGTTACATTGTGTGCTGTTTCCAAGCCTCATATTCATAACCATGCTGAGAAAAGGTCACTAATGGTTTTAATTAATTCAATACGGTCATTAAAAAACAGATGCTTCTTGTACACTTACTGCTGCAGCTCCTTTATAGGTTTCAATGCAGTTTTTAAACAGAAATTTAGCATTTGCTTCCATCAAATGCTTTTTGAAATTAAGAATTTATTATTTTATGGAGTCAAGAATTACGCTTCCCCTATTTTTCCTAGCTGAAAGAGTTATAGTTTGGGAACTCTCCAAAAAGCCAAGAGCATGAAACAAATTAGAATTGTGTCAATCTCACTTAGACGGGCACTAAAAATTAATGCAACAGGATTGCTCCAAGGTTGGTCATGGCATGTTATTTGGGCAGAGCAGACAAAACACTGCGCCCAGTCTACGCTCTATCTAACCAGCAATGCTCAGTGCAAACATACAGTCACCAAAAGGGGAATTGAAAATACATCTGGCTCTTTTAACAAGCTGCCTTTTCAGAAAAATGTATTAAAGAGTTTTAAAATTGCTGTAAGATGTTTCCCGTCATTTTGAATCTTTCTTAAAGTGGAAAACTTTTTTAAAACTTAGGCCGGGATTTTCTGGACACCTTGTATCAGGTTTTTTTGCCGCGGAGGCGACTTGCTTTGGCCGCCAGCAGGATCTTCCAGACTGACTGAACTCGATAGCCATTTGCAGGCAACGCTGCCAGGAAACCCATTGCAGAGGGTTTGCCCAAATATCCCGTTAGCGATAAGGGCCAGAAAATCCCACCTTCAGAGTGGGCCCCTTATTGGATACTTACAACTTTGGGAAGTTTAATTCGGAAAACAACTTGGAAGTATATTTGCATGAAACAGCACATCATTCAACCTTGCTTGATACAGATTAAAATAGGTTTGATACTGTGAATATAGTAAATGTTGTACAGCCAATTTTTATGAACACTATAATTTAGTCAAAACATGAGATTTTCAAGCAATAAAATGCAGTGTTATACCCTTTTGTTATTGCAGTTGTTATGGCATAGCAAGAAACTAATCTCTGTCTCCCCGCTCAGGCAGGTATAAAAGATAATACAGTAACATGCAATAATAATAATAATCTTTATTGGTGTCACAAATAGGCTTACATTAACACCGCAATAAAAATCCCCTAGTTGACACACTCTAGCGCAGGGGTGGGCAAACTTTTCCGTGCAAGGGCCACATTCAGAAATTCACAAAGGGCCGCATAGTATATTAAGTAAAATAATTACTTCACCCGGTTATGATTCTGGGCGCCTCATATAGAACATAGAACAGTACAGCACAGAACAGGCCCTTCGGCCCTCGACGTTGTGCCGAGCAATGATCACCCTACTCAAGTCAACGTATCCACCCTATACCAGTAAGTAACCCAACAGCCCCCCCCCCCATTAACCTTTTTTTTTTAATGACTTGGTGGGCCGCAGAAATACCTTTGGCGGGCCGCATGCGGCCCGCAGGCCGTAGTTTGCCCACCCCTGCTCTAGCGCCTGTTTGGGTACACTGCAGGAGAATTCAGAATGTCCGATTTCCCTAAGCAAGTCTTTCGGGACTTGTGGGAGGAAACCGGAGCACCCAAAGGAAGCCCATGCAGACACTGGTGGAACATACAGACTCTGCACAGGCAGTATCTCAAGCTGAGAATCGAACCTGGGACTCTGGCGTTGTGAAGCAACAGTGCTAATCATTGCGCTACTGTACCACCCAAAGAAGGGCTGCAAAGTTCTCCTGGCCATTACTTATCTCAACTAAAAATCATGACAACATATCAAATGGTCACTTGTTTCACCATTGTTTGTGGAATCTTGCCATGCAAAATTCGTTGCCATATATCCCTCCATCATAACAGAGATTAAACCAGAGAAATATTTGACGGGCCATAAAGTGTTTTGGGATGTCACAAGGTTGTGAAAGGGACCATATTAAATGGAAGTTCTTTCTTCATAGGAAAGAGCAACAATTTGGAGGGCAAGAAAGATCCATAACTGTTATGCCTTCCAATGTCTGGTGTAGAATATCACCACAAATGTCCAAAGAGCTCATCTATCTACTCTCAAATGAAGAAATCACAGAGGACATAAAAAGAAACGGGGGTACAGAGGTAGAATAAATACTATTGAGGATCTTGGGGAAGGCCTGCTGTTGGTATTGTCAGAAGCCTGAGTGGAAGAGAGCCTCCCCACAAAAAGGCACACAAGGCTTTGGTTGGCTCTCCAGCTGGCAGTCGAGATTCAGGTCACCTCCACAAGATTCCAGTGTTTTGTGCATGTGTGCGCGAAAGAGAGAGCAAGTGGACAAGGCTGGAGAAGAGAAGAATTTCAAATATTCTTCAGCAAAATCATTAAGAAAGGAAATTTGGAGGCCGTATATTAGATGTTCATCAAGTTAGTCCCTGGGATGAGGGGGCTGTCTATACTGAGGTGCTCAGTAAATTGGGCCTATATTCTCTGGTCTTTAGAAGAATGAGAGATGATTTCATTTAAATATAGAAGATTCTGAATGGGCTTGATAAGGTCAACATAAATTGTTTCCAGAGGTGGGGGAATTTAGAACAAAGGGGCTCAGTTTCAGGGCAAGGGGGTCAGTTCATTTAGGTCTGAGACGAGGAGACATTACATCACTCAAAAGGTTCTGAATCTTTGGAAATCCCTGCCCCAGAGATGCTACATTGTTGAATATGCTTAAGGCAGGGTTAGGTGGGAAAATGGATCTGATGCCCAAGATCAGCTATGATCACACTGAATGGGGAAGCAGTTCAATGGATCATATGATCTACTCTTGGTCCTATTCCTTGCATTCTTGTAAAGCAAAACAAAAGCTCATGATATTTTTTGTATTCCACTCAGATACACTGACAGATGGGTGCTCTCCAGCATTTAATCAAAAATTCACATTTATATCCACAGAAGACAAGATGTGAAGGGTTTCATGTAGGGTCTGTCTGCTGAAGAACAAAATTATATACATTAGCGAACTCTGATTATCTACTTTCCTCCTCGTTAATCTTGTTGGTCAAACAGGTTTCAAAGCAATTACTTTGTTTTGGGTACTGACTTTTGGGCTGTCCCCATCTGATGTTTCCTTGTCATTCTCCGAATTGTTCTGTGCATGGTCAGACATTATTTGCAGGTCAGAATGAAGTCCACGACTTATCCGGTAGCCAGAAGAACCTGCACCCCTTGGGCTGGAGGGACAGGAGTTTGCAGCACTGTGAATAAAGCCAATCTCAGTCAGTTACAAAACAATTTAAACAAAAATGTTAAATTATTATAGTAGCACTCACTTTGAAAATAGCATAGATAAAATATATGTACAACAGAGAAAAGGAGGCCTTGAGGAGGTTGGGAGAATTGACCAAAGGCTTGGCGAGCAAGAATTTGACTTGGGAAAGAAACATACAAGGAATTTAGATGGAAAGGAAGGGGATTGAGGCGATTGAATGAAAATAAAAATGTTTCTGAGGAGCAATGGAGAATCCTGACAGGTAGAACCTGACAATGAGAACCACACTGCTGCTGTGGTATGGGCAGGGCACGATGTTAAGCCTGTAGTTTGGCAAAAAGGTTTCAATGAAAGGGAAAGGAATCATAGATACATACATATGATAGGAGCAGGAGGAAGGCCCTTTGGCCCTTCGAGCCTGCTCCGCTACTTATCACGATCATGGCTGATCATCCAACTCAACAGCCTAATCCAGCTTTCTCCCCATATCCTTTGATCCCATTCTCCCCAAGTACTAAATCTAGCTGCCTCTTGAATATATTCAATGTTTTAGCATCAACTACTTCGTGATAATGAATTTCACAGGCTCACCACTCTTTGGGTGAAGAAATGTCTCCTCATCTCTGTCCGAAATGGTTCACCCTGAATCCTCAGACTGTGACCTCTGGTTCTGGACACACCCATCACTGGTAACATCCTCACTACATCTATCCTGTCTAGACCCGTTAAAATTTTATAAGTCTCTGAGATCCCCCCCCTCATTCTACTGAACTCCAGCGAAAACAATTCCAACCTAGTCAATCTCTCCTCATATGGCAATCCCGCCATTCCTGGAATCAGTCTGGTAAACCTTTGCTGTACTCCCTAGAGTGCAAGAACATCCTTCCTCAGAAAGGGAGACCAAAACAGCACACAATATTCTAGGTGTGGCCTCACCAATGCCCTGTATAATTGCAGCAACACATTCCTGCTCCTAAACTCAAAACCTCTTGCAATTGTAGCCACCTGGTGGGTGGCTACCCTGCCCAACACAAAATGGAAGATTGCAAGGAATGCAGGGAAAATGGACATGTTGGAAAGCAAACAGCTTGCAAAGCGATTGTATATTGGGACGACTGCAGAAACCAGTTTTGACTGTTGCAGAAACCAGTTTTGACTGTTGCAGAAACCAGACAGCACTGTGAAAAGAAACCAGTTAACATACTAATGAGGCAATACCGGGCGAGTCCCAGATACAATGGACACAAGTTAAGCACAAATCGATACATTCTATGGAAGGCCAGACCCTGTGGCGCCAGAGAAGCCCAAAACAATAGGTCCCAAGAACCGCCCCAGTGACCGAGGAACTGCCCTATGATTGGGGGGGTTCAAACATAATCGATTGGGAAGAGACCCAATCGATTCCAAGCAGGTAAGGGAGTCCGCCCAAAGGGGCGCGGACCCCCTGGGACCTATAAAAGGTCCCACACATGGTTCAGTCTCCTGTCTCCTACTCCAGCCGTCGAGCAGCAGCCACCAACAATTAAGTGCCTAACGACGACCGCTACCAGAAATAGGCACTCCTGACCCCCTTTTCAATTGATAACAATCTGAAGTCTGCGGACCAGAGCAGAGCAAGAGGCCTTGTTCCCTGACCCAACAGTTCCTTCGAGATAAGTATTAGTTGTTTAGTGGTTGGAGTAAGTTTAATCCTTTAGCGTTTGCTTGGGTAGTTATTATAACTGTATTATAATAAACTCTAGTTGTTTGGGCTTACTAATTGGTGTACGGTTTTATTGCATTGAACTTCACCTTGAAGCTTGTGGCGGTGTCTTAACGGCACCTGGCGACTCCAGAGCTTAGAACAAGAAACAGAGCCAAATTGAGTGTTAAGCACACTCACCCAGAACGAGCAACACAACGAAGGCCAACAAACCATTAGCCTTCTTTCTGCCTGCTGCACCTGCATGCTTACCTTCAGTGACTGGTGCACAAAGACACCCAGGTCCCGCTGCACAGTCCCCTCACCCAATTTGCAACCATTCGGGTATTAATCTGCCTCCCTGTGTTTGCTTCCAAAGAGAATAACCTCACATTTATCCAAATTATACTGCATCAGCCATTGATTTGCCTCTCGCCCAACCTGTCCAGCTCATGCTGTAGGATCCCTGCATCATCACAATTCACCCTCCCACCCAACTTGGTATCAAACTTGGAGATGTTAAATTTTGTTCCCTCATTCAAATCATTAATATATATATTGTGAGGGCAGCACAGTGGCAAGCATTGCTGCCTCACGGCGCCAAGGTCCCAGGTTCGATCCCGGCTCTGGGTCACTGTCCGTGCGGAGTTTGCACATTCTCCCCGTGTTTGCGTGGGTTTCGTCCTACAACCCAAAGGTGCGCAAGCTAGGTGGATTGCCCATGCTAAATTGCCCCGTAATTGGAAATAATTAATTGGGTACTCTAAATCCCCGTGGCTCCCCACGAGGGGTGTAATCTAGGTTCTCGCAGGTTTCAGGCCAGTAACTCATGTTTTCCTTCAATGTGGTTATTGAGAGAGAACACTCATTTGTGAGAAAGTGATAATTTTGGGGTGATATTACATGAACTAGCTGTTGATGACCAGTGAGACCTTGGGGAGAGAGTGGGAGATGAAAAGGGAATGAGGTGGTGATGAATTTCTGAGAAATAAGTTGGGTGGAATGGTGACTATTAACAGGGGATGACTCTGTGAAAGCCAGTGGCTTGTGCCATGATGGGTGTACCAAAAGTGGAACAGAGGAAGGCAGTGGGCTTGTTGATGTGGGAGGAGAGTCAACAACAATGTGTATGGCAGCTTTTAAGGGCCTCACGGTAGCATGGTGGTTAGCATCAATGCTTCACAGCTCCAGGGTCCCAGGTTCGATTCCCGGCTGGGTCACTCGTCTGCACGTCCTCCCAGTGTGTGCGTGGGTTTCCTCCGGGTGCTCCGGTTTCCTCCCACAGTCCAAAGATGTGCGGGTTAGGTGGATTGGCCATGCTAAATTGCCCGTAGTGTAAGGTTAATGGGGGGATTGTTGGGTTACGGGTATACGGGTTACGTGGGTTTAAGTAGGGTGATCATTGCTCGGCACAACATCGAGGGCTGAAGGGCCTGTTCTGTGCTGTACTGTTCTATGTTCATTATAAAACAAAATATAACATTGAACCAAATGAGATATTAGGTCAGATTAACAGATGGTTGCTCAAAGAGATAAGGATAATCTTAAAATAGAAAATGTAGGTTGGGGAGGTGCATGGTGGGGATTTTAAAGTTTGTGGGCCTAGTCAACTGAATGGGAAGCCACCAATGCTAGAACAGTTAAATTCGGGGAATTTCAAGAGGCTAGGGTCAGAGCGGTGAAAATATCAGAAGGTTATGGAACTGGAGAATAGAGATAGGGAGCTATAAGGCAATGGAAGAATTTGAATACAAGGTTGAGAATTTCAAAATCAATGCATATCCAGGAGTCAATATAGGCCAGCAAGCAGAGGGATGGGAGATGAACAGGACTGGTGAAAGTTAAGACACGGAGAGTGAAGTTTTGGATGACCTCATCCAAAACTTTATGGAGGGTAGAATGAGAGATACTAGCCAGCTTTGTGCTGGAATAGCCAGGTCTAGAGGTAACAAATAAAAGTATGACTGAGCAAATGAGCTGAGACAGGCAAAGTTGCAAATAGGCAGTGATGGTATGAACATATGATCAGAAGCTAATCTTTTTTTTAAAGTATTTTTATTAAGGTTTTGCAGAATTTTTCATAATAAAACAATAGTATCCATAATAACAAAACAAACTAGAGTGAACATTAACATAGTGCAAAAAGAAAATATACAATAACAATTAAATAGACATTACCCTATGCAACCCAGTCTTCCCACACCAACCCAATGAAGCACTCCCCCGCCCCCACCCCAGCCCACAGATTGCTGCTGACATTTTAATTTTCCCCGAGAAAGTCGACAAACGGCTGCCACCTCCAACAGACCCTCTTAAGGCAAACTTTATTTTCTCGAGGCTGAGAAGCCCAGCGATGTCGGTAACCCAAGTCTCTACACTCGGGGGCTTCGAGCCCCTCCACATTAATAAAATCCGTCTCCGGGCTACTAGGGAGGCAAAGGCCAAGTCGTCGGCCTCTTTTGCCCCCTGAACTCCTGGGTCTTCTGACACTCCAAAGATCTCTATCTCTGGACTCGGCACCACCTGTATGTTAAGCACCTTGGACAATGCCCTCGCGAACTCTTGCCAGAACTCTCTAAGCTCCGAGCATGCCCAAAACATGTGGACATGGTTTGCAGGGCTGCCCTTGCACCTCATACAACTGTCTTCTACCCCAAAAAACTTGCTCATTCTCGCTGCTGTCATGTGTGCCCGGTAGACCAGCTTAAATTGAATTAGACTGAGCCTGGCACAGGAGGAGGAATTAACCCTGCCCAGGACTTCTGCCCATAGACCCGCTTCCAACTCCTCACCTAGCTCCTCCTCCCACTTGCCCTTGAGCTCCTCCACCGGGGTTTCCTCCGCCTCCTGTAGTTCCCTCCCCTCCCCCACCCAGGTGCTGGAGACCACCCTGTCCTGTATCCTCAGTGGCGGCAGCGGCGGAAAGGCCACTACAGGTACTTGTTTTTTCAGGAAGGCTCGTATTTGCAGATATTTAAAGGCATTTCCTGGCGGCAGATTAAATTTGTCCTCTAGCGCCTTCAAACTGGGAAAGCTTCTGTCTATGAACAGATCTCCCATCCTCTGATGCCTGCCCTCTGCCAGCTCTGGAACCCATCATCTACCCTACCCGGGACAAACCTGCGATTGTTGCAATTCGGGGTCCAGGCCAACGCTCCCTCCACCCTCTTGTACCTCCTCCACTGTCCCCAGATCCGCAGTGTCGCCACCACCACCGGACTTGTGGAGTAACGGGTCGGTGAGAACGTCCGAAATGTACAGGAGCAAATCATCCACGTATAGCGAGACCCGATGTTCCATCCCCACCCCCGAACCAGTCCCCGCCTGTTCCTCGAGGCTCTTGGTGCCATAGATAGTGGTTCTATAGCTAGAGCAAATAGCAAGGGGAGAGGGGACACCTCTGCCTCGCTGATCAGAAGCTAATCTGTTGCAATCAGACTGGTTTAATCTACAGACTGACAGCACTCAGGAAGTTGTGAGGGAGGTCAGAGAAACTCAGTTTCTGAAAAGGTGAGCATGTAAAAGGTCAAGGTTAGCAATTCTGCATCTTATTATCCCCACACCATTAACTTATATTGTAAACATGCTGGCTGTCATGTTGCAGATCACCTAGTCCCTGGAACTCCCTCTTGCAAACATTCCTCTGCTAATTTCTCCCTTCATCTTCAAAATCTGAAAGTCATAATTTCAATGAAGATTTCAGTAACTTTAAAAAAAAAAAATTTAGATTACCCAATAATTTTTTCCAATTAGGGGCAATTTAGCATGGCCAATCCACCTACTCTGCACATTTTTGGGTTGTGGGGGCGAAACCCACGCAGACACGGGGAGAATGTGCAAACTCCACACGGACAGAGCCGGGATTGAACCTGGGACCTCAGCACCGTGAGGCAGCTGTGCTAACCACTAGGCCACCGTGCTGCCCGTTCAGTAACTCTTCTAACTCGGTTTTCAATTTACTTAGTGGAAAAGCACAATTAGGAGCACAGAAATAGAGCTATCCAGCATCTTACCTGATTGTTCCAGTAGGAGAAGGGAGGGGACTGATCAAATCAGCAATGTTGTCTGGAATGTTTATCTTCAGAGGGGAGATTTGTGGTTGGACTGGCCTCACTGGAGATTCTGGGGCCTCCTGTTTTTCTTTCTTTTCGCTGCACAGTGCGGTAAATGAGATCTTAATGTTTGTGCTGGGGAACCTGAAGGTACACCTGGAAAATACAAGCACAAGTTTCAATTGGTGTGTTATTGTTTGGCTTTAAGGTTTCATTATCCATCTATAGATTTTATTTTTACATCTTACACACATACAATAAACTAATTTCCTAATGAGCACTAATATTTAAACTTACTATTTCACAGATATTTAGACTATCACATTAATTCTATTGAACTAGGATGATGTTTACTCAGGGTTGCGAGTTTCTGCCATGTGTCTTCATGTGACTAAACAGGCTGATTCTTGATCCACAAATCTTTGGGCACATGGGATAGGTTGCCCGACGAGGTAGTCAGATCCTTAGTGCAGGATTTGCTACCTTTTCTTTCCTTCTCTATTATAGCTCTGCTTCAACATCAAGACACGGTGATTCACAGCATGATGGCGCTTAATGGGCAAATTATCACAGTTTTGAATGACTGTTTGCAAACTCTTCCTCACTTTCATTATCGTCAATGTTTCTGTGTTCAAGAAGAGCTTCAGAGAGTCTTTGAAGCATTTTCCCTGTCCTCCCCTGCAACAATAGGCATTTAAGCATTGAGAAATTAGGACCTGGCAGGAAAGATGCATTTTGACCATCCAGTGTCGCATAATTTGATTTGCAGGAGTTTTGCCTGAATGTTTGGGAAGCTGTCTTCAAGAAGGATATCAGCATTTGATTGCGCTCTTCCCACTGAATCTGGAGGATGTGGTGGAGGTATTGCTGACAGAATTTCTCCAGCACTCGTGTCCCTGATGAATAGTCCAAGGCTCACGGGAGTACAGGAGTGAGGTGGCGATAACTGTTCTGTACACTAGGGACTTTTGTTGATTTGCAGAGGTCTTTTTTTAAGCACTTGCTATCATAGCTTGTAGAAGGCTGAGCTGGCACAGTACATCCAGTGTTGGATCTCATCAATGATGACTTTTTGAGTGAGGTGCTTGCCAAGGTATGGGAAGTACTCAACATATTCCTGAGACACTCCTTCCACATATATATGGCTGACCAGGTGTGGGTAGATACGAGAGTTTTGTTTTGGCAACAAAGATAGGCCAAGCTTTTTGTACACAGAATTGAAGAAATCAGTGTGGTTGCAAATCTGATGCTGAGTGGGCAACAACAATGTTATTGTCCACCAACTGCATATCATGCAGGCCTACGACGGTCAGTTTAGTTTTGGGCCAGAGGCGACTGGAGTTGAACAGTTTTCCATCCAAGTGGAATTTAATACTGGTATTACAGGGCAGTTGATCTTTAATGAGATGATTAGTCATCATCAAGTAGTTTGTGACCAATAACATGTTGCACAGCCTTGCTGACACAAGTCTGGATTTTGAAGGCCATCATTTTAGATGTCCCACTCAAGGCAGTTCCAGTCATGTCATCATGAAGCAATTGCAGGATTACAAAGTTGTTTCTTGGAGCACAATCCATAGTCTTGCGATATACTGAGTCAAATGCTTTGGTCAGGTCAATGAATGCAACAATGAGTTCCTGGTGTTGTCCTCAACATTTACCTTGAATGTGTCTGGCAACACAGACCATGCCAGAGGTTTCTCTGGAAGGTCGAAAGCCAACACACCTCTGGGAGGATTGTATCAACTACAGGAGGTAAGTGAATCAGAAGAATACATGTCAGGATTTTCCCTGCAATGAACAAGAGGGGAATACCTCAACAGTTTACACAACATGATTTATTCCCCTTCTTGATGATAGTTACAATTGTCACATTTCTGAAAACCGGGGTGCGGAATCCCTCTCAAATCTGCAGGATGAGTGCATGGTGTTTTGAAAGTGCACCAGCTTTAAAGACTTCAGCTGGAATACCATTGGAGTCGCTGGCTTTGTTGTTTTCCAACTGGTTAATTGCTCGTCACAGCTCTCTCATCAGTGGTGGCATAACAGGGTACTGGGGCATTAGCTGGATATAATCAGCTGCCACTGTGGATTCACGATTGAGAAGTTGTTGAAAAGTGTTCTCAACCATTAATACTATACACGGAAGCTATTGACTTAGGTGGTAGTTTCACAAGGGAAACATTAAAACTGGAGTGTTTGGAGATACTGCCTTTCTGGTCCTTAACCTGTGGCCTTTAATTATAAACAATTTGATGCTTTATTCTGCACAGATCGGAACCTCAATCTCTTGGATAGTTAATTCAATAGTTACTGCTGCAAAAGTTAGGCATCTTAAGTAAGCAACACCACATGTACAAGGTTCAACAAATCAGCAGGGCTTCAATTTTAAAACTGGCCTCCAATTATTTTATAAAACGCAAATGCTCAAAAGTCCAATTCAACTGTTTTTTTCACCATGGAAGAGAAACAGCAAGTAGAAATTCAACACAGCATAACAAGGTATATACTGCTGCATTTCATAACAAGTGAAATGTTAAAACGAAGTACATCTCAATCAACAAATGAATAGCACACATTCCATTTGTAGTTATCACAAACATTAACTTCAACTCTCAATTCTAAGAGAGCAAAGGACTATTTATAGATGATACTGTGAATAAACAGTCTCACTGAGCATTCTCCAACAGGGCTATGCACAATGCACGGACCGTAACATAAACAACATTAAGTAATCACACCCATGTTGTTGACTGGCCTTATCCCCTATGTTGATCAGCTGGTGCTGTTTTCCATGGTTGCTTGGCATTCTGCCCAAAATGAAGAATTAATGCTAAAGTTGTGTTTATGCATTTCAATTCAGACAGATATCAAGAGCCAACTAGTGATATCGTACACAAAGTTAAAAGCAAATTACTGCGGATGCTGGAATCAGAAACAAAAACAGAAAATATTGGACAATCGCAGCAGGTCTGGCAGCATCTGCGGAGAGAGAGAGAGAGAGAGAAGGGAGCTAACGTTTCGAATCTGGATGACTCTTGGTCAAAGTAGTGATAATGGTACTGTCTGTGGATCAAAATCACAATATACGGCCACACTTACACAGCAATGGTTGCAAGGGTTTTATTATTAAAACAGTCAGATTCAAAGAACAGTACCACCTGTACGAACATTTTAAAAGTTGATTTAAAAAAAAAAATTAATGCAATTCTGGAATGACAGTTACTTCAATGTTTTGAAATATTAGAAACATTTTAAAGAAACCGTCCAAAGATGTGCCGGTTAGGTGGATTGGCTATGTCCAAAAAAGGTTAAGTGGGTATAGGGTGGATGTATGGGCTTAGGTAGGGTGCTCTTTCCAAGGGCCGATGCAGACTTGATGGGCCGAATGGCCTCCTTCTGCACTGTAGATTCTATGAAAAGTGATGTTTCTGAGGAGCAAAACTTGAAAAGCATCTTTGACTGAAACCACTTGACCACAAATTTAGATTCCGAATTTAGGACACACAAGGTGAAATAAATCACAGTTCACCAGGCACAATATTGCCAAATTAAAATTTAGTTGCAGATTTTATTTTTACACTTTAAAAGTTGGGATCGCACCAATTTAGATAGCCAGTTTTCTATTTTGTCAAACTGTATTATCTCCTCTTTCATGTTCTGCACCCAACACCAGACCCCCTCTCGATCATCACCTTTCAGCTAGAAGGAACAACAATTTATATTTATACAGAACCTTTAACAGAGTAAAACATCCATGTGCGTCACAGGAGTGTTATCAAACAAGATTTAACAGCAGCCAACCTGAAGTAGTTTTAAGATAGGTGACCCAAAAGCTTGGTCAGAGGTATATCTTAAGGACTGTCAGAAAGAGATGCAGAGATTTAGAAAAGAATTGTGGAGTCGCCAATGGAGCAGTGGAGAGATTTGAAAGGTTTGTAGGGATACAGGTGTTAGAGGTGAAGCCTTTGTGAGGGAGCAGACATATAATTAGAAGCTCATCTGGAATTCAGACACAAATCCAAGGATGAAATCGGTCTGCTTTGGCCTTGGAAGTTATCAGGGAAAGGAGAAAGCTTGTGTGGAAAGGTCTGACACAACGACCTTCATCCTAACAGGATGGGTTGAATTGGCAAGGGAGGACCTTTAAAATAGGAAAACTGTTCGCATGCTGAGTTTAAACTACATGGTATTGAGGAAAATTAGATTTTTTTTGCAATATCATTGTCATATACTGGGAAACAAGCTCGTGGGAGAGAATATGGATGTGACTGGTTTAATTAAACTGGAGACATTTAGACTGCAAAGGCCAAAGTATCAATACAGGTGGTGTGAATGCAAGTGGTTGAAATGGTAATGAACAGGGAGCCAGGGAATCAGTTTGACCAGGAATTTACATTCAGCAGATAAGTGATGTGATGTTAAAGCTGGCTGTTGGATTTCAAAGGAAACATGTACAATGGGGCAACAAGGCAGCTAGCACTGCTGCCTCAGTGTCAGGGATACAGGTTCAATTCCGGCCTTCAGAGATTGTGTGGAGTTTGCACTTTCTCCCCATGTCTGCGTAGGTTTCCTCCAAGTGCTCGAGTTTCCTCCCACAGTCCAAAGATGTACAGGTTAGGTCATGATAAAATTGCCCCTCAGTGTTCAGGGATGTGCAAGTTATGTGGGGCTATGGGGACTGAGCCTAGCTAGGTCTTTCAGAAGGTCGGTGCAGACTCAATGGGCTGAATGGCCTCCGTCTGCACTGTAGTGATTCTATTCTATTTCAACCAGGGGTTGGTTTAGCACAGTGGGCTAAACAGCTGGCTTGTAGTGCAAATCAAGGCAGCAGCGCAGGTTTAATGCCCGTACCGCCCTCCCCAAATAGGGGCCGGAATGTCACGACTAGGGGCTTTTCACATAACTTCATTGAAGCCTATTTGTGACAATAAGCGATTATAATATTATTATTATTTGGGAGATCATAAATGTCTGAGGCAAAATAGTACCTTTACTTTATAAATATGATAGCCATGAAGTAACAAAACAAAAGTCAGATCAATTCTGGAAAGAGTAACTTCAAAAGGATTGTAGAAACAATAAGCGTGGAAGATCAAAGGGACTGTTGTGGCGTGGCTGTGAGGTCTCTGTGCTGAATCCAAACCTATGAACATCAATTTTACCACCCTCAGAGAGAAGTTCAAGATTCCTCCTAAAGCAGCAGGACATTGTATGGTAATATTCTATAGTATGTTCTAGGATTAAAAATCTATGAACACTGTTGCCATCAAAACGGGGTGTAGCTTTGAGTTTATTTAAGCCAGCATTTTTTAAGAAAGGTTTGTAAAAACACTTAACTGTGTAAAGGTGTTCTTTGCTTAATACGTTATTTTCTATTTTTTCCCCCCAATAAATATTTAACTTTAATATTTAAAATCATCACTTACTTATCTTTACTTTAGATACCAGCTTATAATATACAAATTGCAAACTATTGTGGCAGCTTGTTCCAAATTTCCCTTTGGAATTTGGGTAGCCCAACACTTACCATCTGCCATGCCATAACTGTGTGCACATTTCTTTTTGCCAGGACCCCCACCTTGAAGTTAGCCTGATTTACAGGCTTAGCTTCCAGTCAGGCAGGAAGTACTCGGAGCAGCTACCACGCTAGGTAGGGAGCCTGCAGTTGCTCTTGGGGAAAAAGGTGTTCGTAAAAGGGGAGATGGATGCCAAATTGCACATTTGGATATCAGCATTTATTAATTCACACACCATCATCCAAGGATTTCTACATTTACGCATTTAATCTTAGATTGTGCAGCAAAAAGTATTCTTTCATGGGATGTGTGCATTTCTGGCAAGGTCAGCATTTGTTGCCCATTCCCAAATGTCCGCGAGAAGATGATAGTGAGCACCTGCAGTCTGCGTGGAACGTGATATATTGCCTTGGGAGGGTAACTTGCAGGCAGTGGTTTCCCAGGCATCTGCTGCCCTGGTCCTTCTAATTGGCATACATTATTGGATAAAGGCTGTTGAAAGAAGCTTGACAAGTTGCTATTGTGCATGTGGTACACACTACTACCATGGTCCGCCAGTGGTGGAGAGTGTGAACATTTAAGGCGTTAGATGGGGTGCCAATCAAACAAGCTGCTTTGTCAATTTTTTTGAGTGTTGTTGGAACGGCACTCATCCAGGCAAGTAGAAAAGATTCCAATTCCACCTTGACTTGGACCTTATAAATGTGACTTTTGGGAAATCGGGGTGAAAGTTATCCACTCCAGAATTCCCAGCCTCTGACCTGCCGTTGTAGCCATAGTATTTATATGTCTGATCCAGTTAAGTTTCCAGTCATTGGTAACGCACAGGATGGTGATGGTCTGGATACACAAATGGTAATGCCTTTGGAGGCACGGATGTCATTTGGGACTGATCATCCAAGCCGAAAGCGTATTGCGAGCAAAGGGAAGGTTTCACTGCCATTCAACCGTTAGAACTATTTTTCTGTGATTTGTGAACACATAAACACCAATAGGCATAATCATGACCCGAAATGTTGTTCAGCATTATGCAAGTTTAGAGCAGCCCGAGGATTCACATTCCACTGCTGACTAATTTTCTTTTTTTAAATAAAATAATTTTTATTGGAATTTTTTGAAAAATATATATCAACAAAACAATAATAACAATAACAATAATAGTAATAAACACCCCCCGGCACCCGTAACAACGCATATAACAAACCCCCCCAACCCCAATAAACAACAAAATAAATTAACAATAAGCAAATTAACTTAAACACTATCCCCCTAAACCCCCCCCCCCCCCTCGGGTTGCTGCTGCTGCTGACCTAGTATCTTATCGTTGAGCCAGAAAGTCGAGGAAAGGCTGCCACCTCCTAAAGAACCCTTGTACCGACCCCCTCAGGGCGAATTTGACCCTCTCCAGCTGAATGAATCCCGCCATGTCATTAATCCAGGTCTCCACGCTCGGAGGTCTCGCATCTTTCCACTGCAGCAAGATCCTCCGCCGGGCTACTAGGGACGCAAAGGCCAAAACATCGGCCTCTTTCGCCTCCTGCACTCCCGGCTCCACCCCAACCCCAAATATCGCGAGTCCCCAGCCTGACTTGACTCTGGATCCCACCACCCTCGAAACCGTCCTCGCCACCCCCTTCCAGAACTCCTCCAGTGCCGGGCATGCCCAGAACATATGGGCATGGTTCGCTGGACTCCCCGAACACCTGATGCACCTGTCTTCGCCTCCAAAAAACCTATGCATCCTAGATCTGGACATGTGGGCCTGGTGCAGCACCTTGAACTGGATGAGACTAAGCCTCGCACATGAAGAGGAGGAGTTCACCCTCTCCAGGGCGTCCGCCCATGTCCCCTCTTCAATCTGCTCCCCAGCTCCACCTCCTACTTAACCTTCAGCTCCTCTACCGACGCCTCCTCCACCTCCTGCATCACCTGGTAGATGTCAGACACCTTCCCATCCCCAACCCACACCCCCGAAAGCACTCTATCCCTTACCCCCCG
Source organism: Scyliorhinus canicula (assembly GCF_902713615.1). NCBI lineage: Eukaryota > Metazoa > Chordata > Chondrichthyes > Carcharhiniformes > Scyliorhinidae > Scyliorhinus > Scyliorhinus canicula. Next base: position 48,709,699 of record NC_052163.1, read on the forward strand.
CGGGGGCAGCAAAGGGAACCCCTCCACCTGTCGCCTAGCAAACGCCTTAATCTGAAGGTACCTGAACATATTCCCCGGGGGAGCTCAAACTTCTCCTCCAGCTCACCAAGGCTCGCGAACCTCCCGTCAATAAACAGGTCTCCCAACTTCCTAATGCCCGCCCTGTGCCACCCCAGGAACCCGCCATCCATGTTCCCTGGGACAAACCGGTGGTTCCCCCGCAGCGGGGCCTCCACCGAGCCCCCCACTTCCCCCCTGTGTCGCCTCCACTGCCCCCAAATTTTGATGGTAGCCGCCACCACCGGGCTCGTAGTGTACCTCGTTGGAGGGAGCGGCAACGGCGCCGTTACCAGTGCCTTCAGGCTCGTGCCTCCACAGGACGCCATCTCCATCCGTTTCCATGCTGCCCCCTCCCCATCCATTACCCACTTACGTACCATCGAGATGTTAGCTGCCCAATAGTACCCAGAGAGGTTGGGCCAGCCCCCCTCTATCCCTGCCCCGCTCCAAAAGACCCTCCTTACCCTCGGAGTCCCGTGCGCCCAAAAAAAATCCCAGAATGCTGCTGTTCACCCTCCTAAAAAAGGCCCTCGGAACGAAAATGGGGAGGCACTGAAGCAAAAAAACCAAAAACCTCGGGAGCACCGTCATTTTAACGGACTGTACTCTACCCGCCAACGACAGCATGTCCCACCTTTTAAATTCCTCCTCCATCTGCTCCACCAACCTAGTAAAATTGAGCTTGTGCAGAGTCCCCCAGCTCTTAGCCACCTGAACCCCCAGGTACCTAAAACTCCTCACTGCCCTCTTTAGCGGGAGCCTACCAATCCCCTCCTCCTGATCTCCCGGGTGTACGACAAACAGCTCACTCTTGCCCAGGTTCAATTTATATCCCGAGAAACTCCTGAACTCAGCAAGAATCTCCATCACCTCCAGCATTCGCCCCACCGGGTCTGCTACATACAACAGCAAGTCGTCCGCATACAGCGACACTCGGTGCTCCTCCCCACCTTGCATCAAACCCCTCCACCTCCTCAACTCCGAGAGCCATGGCAAGAGGCTCAATTGCCAGTGCAAAAAGCAAGGAGGACAGGGGGCACCCCTGCCTCGTCCCACAGTGGAGCCTGAAGTACTCGGACCTCCTCCCATTTGTCGCTACACTCGCCATCGGGGCCTCGTACAGCAACCTCACCCATTTAATAAACCCCACCCCAAACCCGAACCTCTCCAACACCTTCCACAAGTACCCCCACTCAACCCTGTCAAAGGCCAACTCCGTACAAACAAAGACACAGATCAACCACAAACCCCAGTACCCCTCTTAGAACACAAAACCATAACCCACATCGTCCGAGAGCGAGAGAAAAAACAGAAACAAACAGAATAACCCGCTACAGCATAAACAATGATAGAGAAATAGAAAAACTCCCACAGCCCCCCAATCTCTAGTTCGAGTCCAGCTTTTCAGCCTGCACAAAGGCCCACGCTTCCTCGGGGGACTCAAAGTACTGATGCCGGGCCTTGTAGGTGACCCACAGGTGGCAACATGCCGAACTTCACCTGCTTTCCATGGCGCACCGCCTTCGTCCGGTTAAACCCGGCTCTCCGCTTGGCCATCGCCGCACTCCAGTCCTGGTAGACACGCACTACCGAATTCTCCCACTTACTACTCCTCACCTTCTTGGCCCATCGGAGAACACACTCCCGGTCACTGAACCGATGGAACCGCACCAGCACCGCCCGCGGGGGTTCATTCGCCTTAGGCCGCCTGGCCAGTACTCTGTGGGCCCCCTCCAGCTCCAGGGGCAGATGGAAGGATCCTGCCCCCACCAGCGAGTTCAACATCACGGCCACATAGGCCGGCAGGTCCGACCCCTCCAGCCCCTCCTCGAGGCCCAGGATCCTCAGGTTCTTCCTCTGTGACCGAAGCTCCATCTCCTCGAACCGATCTTGCCACTTTTTATGAAGCGCCTCGTGTATCTCCACCTTCCCCACGAGGGCCGAAACCGCCTCCTCGCGCTCAGAGGCCTGCTGCTGCAACTCAAGTATCGCTGCACCCTGGGTTGTCTGGGTCTCCAGCAGCTTACTCGTCCTCACCTTCAGGGATTCCAACAACTCCCCTTTCAGCTCCGTAAAATAGCGCAGAAGGGCCGCCTGCTGCTCCTCAGCCCACTGCCTCCACTCCTCAGGGGCTCCACCGGCCGCCATTTTGTCCACTTTCCCCCGCTTTTCATGGGGAGCTGCTGCCGTTTTTCTCCTCGCCCCACTTCGAGTCCGCACCATAAATTCCGGGGGGTTGTGCTCCAGACCCCTTTATCCACCGGGAATCGTCGAATCAGCGCCGTTTGGGGCCCTTAAAAGAGCCCACAAGTCCTAATAAAGCGGGAGCTGCCGAACGTGTGGCTTAGCCCCGCATAGCCGCAACCGGAAGTCGTCCTGCTTACTAATTTTCAAGCAAACTTCACTGTTAAGCTGTGCAACGTGCCAGAGGACTGACAAGTTACATCGGGAAGTGAAAATGGCAGTCTAATTGCCAAATGCAAATCTCGGCTCCATTATCAAAAAGAGACAAGAAGCAGAGGCCAGGTACTAAAAGGAAAATAAAAATGGCACTCAGCTTTCAGTGGTACAGGAAGGGTTGTGGTAAATAATTTGAACTATTGCCTTCAGCTATATCTTGTGTCCAGCTGAAATGAAGAGGAATACTAAAAAAAATCGATTATAATAAAATAATTGAATAATGTTCTCGTGATGAAATTTGTGAGATCTTTCCCAACATGAACTTCATAAAAGTCCTTGCAATCTAAGGGTGGGGGATGGAGAGAAAAAATCAAGTTGGGTCTTTTAAGCTCTTCCAACAACAGGATGGTTTTTGTCAAACATTCTTTTGTGGTTTCTGGTAATAGAGCACTGCTTCCCAAAGAGCTATGACCTGACCACATAAAAACATTTCTAACATAGTTTTCATCATACTCTCTGAACATTCATGCACATTCAGCAACTTGGATTTTTAACAGGCGTTTACTCCATGGACCTCATGGTGGATTATATGACCAGCGGTCATAGAGACCTCTCAGTACTCACACGACTGACTTTGGATGATAAGACTCTTCAAATGCTGCATAACACAAGTCACAACATAACAAGCAAATTGTGCACCGCCACATCTGGTGCAGAATGAAGCAATTTATTTTAACCTACTATTGCACTTCTGCCAGCTAGTGGTTATAATATAGATGCAATGCAACAGAGAAGGAAAGCAGAGACAGGGGAGGCACACAAACAGAGCGAGACGGGGGGAGGGGGGGCACACAGACAGAGCGAGACGGGGGGGGGGGGGGGGGGGGGGGGGCACACAGACAGAGCGAGACCGGGGGGGGGGGGCACACAGACAGAGCGAGACGGGGGGGGGCACACAGACAGAGCGAGACAGGGGGGGCACACAGACAGAGCGAGACAGGGGGGCACACAGACAGAGCGAGACAGGGGGGCACACAGACAGAGCGAGACAGGGGGGCACACAGACAGAGCGAGACAGGGGGGCACACAGACAGAGCGAGACAGGGGGGCACACAGACAGAGCGAGAGAGAGAGAGAGAGAGAGAGAAGGGAGGCACAGACAGAGAGGGAGAGATGAGGAATGAGACTCAAAAAAATAACTACTATTTACTAAACACCTTTCACAGCTTTGCAACATTGTAAAGCACTTTGCAATTAATGAAGTACTTTTGAAGTGCAGTCACTATCATAATGTGGGATAATTGTGCACAGTAAAGTCCCAAAAACAGCAATGATATAACTAACCAGATTGTTTAAACTGTTGGTTTATTGATAAATATTAATTCCCCAGCTCTTAAGACTGTGCAATGAATCAATCTGAAGATGCAGATGGAGTCAATGCTTCCTTTAAGCTGTGTGGGACATTCTGCAATCATAAGACTGTAAGGCATAGGAGCAGAATTAGGCCACTCGCCCATCGAGTTTGCTCCACCATTCAATCATGGCAGCACGGTAGCATAGTGGTTAGCACTATGGCTTCATAGCGCCAGGGTCCGAGGTTTGATTTCCGGCTTGGTCAGTCTGTGCGGAGTCTGCACGTTCTCCCCGTGGTTGCATGGGTTTCCTCCCACAAGTCCCGAAAGATGTGCTATTAGGTAATTTGGACATTCTGAATTCTCACTCCGTGTACCCGAACAGGCGCCGGAATGTGGGTACTAGGGGCCTTTCACAGTAACTTCATTGCAGTGTTAATGTAAGCCTACTTGTGACAATAAAGATGAACAAAAAAATTATTTTTCTCATCCACATTCTCCTGCCTTCTCCCCATAACCCCAATCCTCTTATTAATCAAGAACCTATCTGTCTCTGTCTTAAAGACACTCAGTGATTCAGCCTACACAGCCTTCTGCAGCAAAAAGTTCCACAGATTCACCACCCTCTGGCTGAAGAAATTCCTCCTCATCTCTGTTTTAAAGGATTGTCCCTTTTGTCTGAGGTTGTGCCCTCTGGTTCTAGTCCTACAAGTGGAAGCACCTCTCCTCGCCCACTCGATCCAGGCCTCAACAGTATCCTGCATGTTTCAATAGGATCTCGCCTCATCCGTCTAAACTCCCGAGTACAGACCCAGAGTCCTCAACCGTTCCTCATAGGACAAGATCTTCAGTCCAGTGTTCATTCTTGTGAACCCCCTCTGGACCCTCTCAAAGGCCAGCACATCCTTCCTTAGATACAGGGCCCAAAACTGCTCACAATACTCCAAATGGGGTCCGACCAGAGCTTTATACCAACTCAGAAGTACATCCCTGCTTTTGTATTCTAGCCCTCTCAACATGAATGCTAACATGGTATTTGCCTTCCTAACTGCAGACTGAACCTGCATGTTAACCATAAGAGAATCTTGAACAAGAACCCCCAAGTCCCTTTGTGCTTATGATTTCCTAAGTATTTGTCTATGCCTCCATTCTTCCTACCAAAGTGCATAACCTCACACTTTTCCACATTGTATTCCATCTGCCACTTCTTTGCCCACTCTTCTAGCCTGTCCAAGTCCTTCTTACCCCCTGCTTACTCAATACTACCTGTCACGCTACATATCTTTGTATCATCTGCAAACTTAGCAACAGTGCCTTCAGTTCCTTCTCCCAGATCATCAATGGATATTGTAAAAAGTTGTGGTCCCAGCAACAACCCATGAGGCACACCACTAGTTACCAGTTGCCATCCTGAAAAAGACCCTTTTATCCCAACTCTCTGCCTTCATGCCAGGATCTAACCCTTAACACCATGGGCTCTTAACAGTCTCCTATGCGGCATCTTGTTAAAGGCCTTCGGGAAATCTAAATAAATCAATTCCACTGTTTTTCCTTTGTCTAACTTCCGTGTTATCGCCTAAAGAACCCTAACAGATTTGTCAGACATGACCTCCCCTCGACGAAGCTGTGCTGACTCAGTCGTATTTTACCATGCACTTCCAAGTATTCCGCAATCTTATCTTTAATAATGGACTCTAAAATCTTACCAATAACCGAAGTCAGGCTAACCGTCTATCATTTCCTGTCTTCTGCCTCCATATCTCCTTAAACAGGGGTGTCATAACAGCCATTTTCCAGTCCTCTGGGACCCTCCCTGCCTCCAACTATTTCTGAAAATCTCCTCAGCTGTCCCTTTTGCAACCCTGGGGTGTAGTCCATCTGGTCTAGGTGATTTATTCACCTGCAGACCCTTCAGCTTCCCCAGAATTTTCTCCTTAGAGATAGCCACTACATTCACCTCTGTCCCTGATTCTCCTGGAGCTCTGGCATCCCACTGGTGTCTTCCACCATGAAGATTGATGCAAGGTAACTATTCAGTTCCTCTGCCATTTCTTTGTTTCCTAATACTACTTCTCCAGCCTCATTTTCCGGTGGTCAAATGTCCATTTTTGCCTCTCTCTTACTTTGCGGTAAAGGTTTCTGTGCAGGTCCCCTTTGGGTTAGCGCACAATTAGAAAATTAGAAGGCACGTTGGACAAAGCCATGGTTTTGTATCTCACCCAAAAGACAGAATTTCTGAAAATGCAGTACTCCCTCAATACTACACTGAGTGCCAGCCTAGATTATGTGCTCAATTTTCTGGTTTGAGACTTGGAACCCCCCACCCCCGCCATTTTCTGACTCAGATCAGAATGCTAGAACTGAGCCAAGGCTGACATCCAATAAGATGGTATGAAACTACACCGCTAAAATGACAAGGATAGAAAGTGTTACGCTTTCCCCAAAATTAGTGTAATTATCTATAGTGCAGTCAGTGCACTTCTTAAAACAAGTTATGAGCAAGAACAAGTTTGAACTTAACTAAATTTGGATGTTGGGCGGTAAAGGTAGCTTCTCTCATTGCCTTAACAAGTCTCTGAATATAACAACCATTGAAACAATTTCCAACTGCCAAAAACAAAAATATATGCGCTGCGTTCCAAAATCTAAACTTCAGCAGTAACTATTGTTGTGTTCGGTGTCTGGCAAGGAATCTACCAAGCGACTTGTGACTTGCCCAAACCAGGATCTTTATTGAATCTCACGTGGTAAGATAATGATCTGATACCGAGCAAGTTATCATGGAGTTTCTTTGTTCTCCCCTGGAACTACACCTAGGCACAACTGTCCACTTGTATGTCTTCTAGCCATCACCCAATTACCGGATGTGCCCCACACTTATATGTGAGTGCCTTGTCACGTGCCCTCTATGAAGAGACTGCATGGAGAGACTGTACTGCCACCTGCTGGTTGGAGGTCGCACCACCAGCCATCTACAATATTGCTTACAGGCAAATTACCACAACTATTTCTTGGCTAAACTAATGACTCACCCAATTCAGGCTAATAAATTAACAACTGTTTAGTCATTCCCAAAACAAGCATAACTGTGAACTCTATAAAAGATTGCAACAGTAAATTCTTAATGTCCAATCCCAATCGAGTGCCGCACTGTTGGAGGTATTGTCTTTGGGAGGAGATGTCAAACCAAGGCCTCACCTGATCAGTTTGTACCACTAATCAAAGAGCATATAATTCTCAACATGCATGGCCAGCATTCTTCCCTCAACTATCCGTGGGGTAGCACGGTAGCATAGTGGTTAGCACAATTGCTTCACAGCTCCAGGATCCCAGGTTCGATTCCCGGCTTGGGTCACTGTCCGTGCGGAGTCTGCACCGTCTCCCAGTGTGTGCGTGGGTTTCCTCCGGGTGCTCCGGTTTCCTCCCACAGTCCAAAGATGTGCAGGTTAGGTGGATTGGCCATGCATAATTGCCCTTCCAAAAGTGCCCTTAGTGTTGGGTGGGGTTATTGGGTTGTGGGGATAGGGTGGGGGTGTGGGCTTGGGTAGGGTGCTCTTTTGAAGAGGCGGTGCAGACTCAATGGGCCGAATGGCCTCCTTCTGCACTGTAAATTCTATGATCAAGGCCACGTAGTGGGTTTAGACTTATGGGCCAGGATTCTCAAAAATCTAGGCTAAGTGATGACGTCAGCGTAAACACCGGAGTGTTCAACGCCGGCGTCACCGAGCCTCTTGGCCCAGTGATTCAGTGGCCAGCACGGCGCTGGAGTGCTCCACGCAGCTCCGGCGCCGATACGTGGTCCTGCAATGCCGGCGCAGGTCCATGCATGCGCATGGTGGGCGTTTCCGTGCCGGTGCATGTGCGTGGTGGCCGTTTCCACGCAACATGGCGTAGCGACACAGCAGACCCACGCAGAAGGTAGGCCCCCCCAGATCGCGGGCGCCCGCCGATCAGTAGCCCCAGATTGAGGGCCTGGCCGTCATGGAGCCCCCCCCCCCCCCCCCCCCCCCCGTAGCTATGGCTCCGAGCTCTGCTGGGTGGTTCTATATGTGAACCATGCCAGCGGGACTCAGCCGGTCGACCGCGGAAAATCGCCGCGAGGGCCTCTTTGAATGGCCCCCGAACGGCGCCGCATTGACAGCGCGCGACTGACGCCAATTCTCCGGAGAATTGTGCACCGGCATTGGAGTGCCTGGCAGGAATTTCCGGCGTCAACGCCGATTCTCCGACCCGGAGACGCGATTCTCCCAGCTCGGAGAATCCAAGCCATGGTTCCCATCGATTTTGTACGTAACCTGAGCTGACGAGCACAACAGGAGCATAGCAAATGTTGCATTGTTCATTCCCAAAATAACAGCTAAATGTTTGCTGATTCAGTGAAAACAGCTCATTTATGAGGCATTTCTGAAAAGTGATAAGACAATACATCAAAATCTCTCTCCATACTGGCAAAAGCAGCAGGGAACATGTTAACATGAACAAAGCATATTATGAAACTGACTTTTAATTATTGCAAATATTCTCAATTTGCAATGCAGAATGGCAAACAAGTTAATTTTGTTATTTCTTTTGCTGTCATCCATAACCACAAATGAAATTAGGCACTTGTGATGCATTCCCCAATGAACTTAAGTACTAGGAGCAGGAGTCGACCATGTGGCGCATTGAGTGTGCTCCACCTCTCAATATGATTGAGATTGCTCTTCGGCTTCAACTCCACTTTCCCATCCACTCCCCATATCCCCAGATTCACCGAAAAACCAAAACTCTACCTCAGCCTTAAATATAATTAATGACGAAGCAACCACAACCCTGTGGTTAGAGAATTCCAAAGATTCATAACCTTTTTAAAAATAACACATCTTCTCATCTCAGTCCCAAATGATCAGGCCCTTATCCTGAGACTGTGCCTCTGTGTTTATAGGTTCCCCAGCCAGGGGAAACAACCTCTCAGCATCTACCCTGTTAAGAAGCCCTTCAGAATCTCGGGTGTTTCAATGAGACCACCTCAGATTCTTCTGAACTTTGGAGAGTATTGACCCAATTTACTCAGCCTCTCATCATAAGACAACCCTCACATCCCCGGAGCCAGTTTAGTGAGCCTTTGCTTGACCTCATCCAATGATTATATTTAGCATGGCTATGCTTTAATTAATGATATCCCTAGTCGAGAGGAATCACCATCTACAACAGTGGGACAGCAGGGATTTTTATTCTTGACACAATAGTACTCAAAATCAACGGGTTCAACTATAAGCTGGACAAACTGGGTAAATAAACCACAAACTGGGGAAATAAACCTGCATAATAATATTATGCAATATTCACATATCCCCAGTCAAGCAGGGGTTTTACAGTTAGGATTCTTAAAGATAATGATAGAAACTTGTTTTGTAATCGTGAATGTTCATAACTTGTCAAGAGAACTGGAATAACTGCTACCAGATTAAAAACCACATTAGTAACCGGAATTTTAAAGGCAAGTAAGGTATCTTCAGAGACTTGAGAGTTTTGGCCTGATTTCCCCTCCATGTGTATAATCCATTATTTGGGAACTGCAAATATCCGCAGCTTGTCAACAAATATAATATATATAAATAAAGGGATTCACTGCCTTGAATTTTCCTATTGATTTCTATTAATTATCTATCATATGATTCTTAAAATTGAGCTCTTATAAAGTAGACGGTGGCAAGATTCCCACAGAAGAGCATACTTTGTTTATATCCACAGTTTATGTCCCCGTCAATTCTAATGTAAATAACGGAAACTTAGGGTGCGATCGACAGGCTACGCTGCGCTGGAAAAGCACCTCGCTGCAGCGCAGTGTGGCTGGTGAAAGCCAGGCGACCCCACACCCAGGATTTACCTGGCTCACAACACCTCGAGAGATTCAATGCAATCTCTTCAGATGTTGCAAGGGGAATCCTGCCCACAATGTTAGAGCGAGGCAGTAAGCCTTAGTCTAATGTGCACACAAATGGAACGGCACTCGTGGGGGTCTCAAAGGGGATCAGGGGCCACCAGCTGCATGCCCTTTGGGAAGGGTGGTGTCCTGGCATTGCTGGTGACACCTGGTTGGCATGTTTTGCACGTGCGATCGGACCGGGGTCTCCCGTAGGTGTTGGGGGGTGCTGGAGGGGCGATGGACCCTGCCATTATGCGCTTGGGCTGGGGGTGGGCCTCAGTGAGCGGAACGCTATTTAAAAATGGTGTCCCAACTTTGTGGTACACAGAATTGTAATTGCATTGTAAAACACAGGGCTATGTGCGGCCTCGGCTACGCATTCCCAGTTCAGGTCCCTTATTCAAAGCAAGTTGAGTTGAATAGCCATGTTTCTCGGCACTGCAAGTGCCGGGAAACACGCGGCTAAACGCCCTTGCTCGGGAATTTTGTTCCCTTTTGGGAAGATCGCACCCTTAAGGTTTGAAGAACTGCAACCGTCTCCCAAATGCAGATACTGTTAGCATTAGTTTTCCACTACTACTTTCAGTTCTAAATATAATTTCAAAATAACGGTTCAATGATTATGAAAATAATTTTTCCTCAAGACTCGTACTTGCCCTGTTCTTAGTAAAATTATCCAGTATAATAAGTCAGCTGATAGTCAGCTTCTTTCACTTAGAATGCTCGACTCAGATTCTTAAGTAATGTCCAGATATGGTTGACTTACAACTGTAAACAACACTATATTTCTATTAATGTTTTTGAGACTATATACCCAGAATAATTTTAATTTATTGAAGAAACCAATGCTTGTACGCTTTTTCGCAATTATGAGCATACAAATAGACAATCATTCAAAAGTCAAAACATAATCAATATTGGAAATGGAAAATTTACGCTACAGTCGGAGCTTGCAAGCACCCGTCTTTTGTCAGTCATACAAGTTCAGTTCAAATGTCGATCATACAAGTTCAGTTCAAATGTGGCTAAGTTGTCTATATTTTTGAGCCACTCGGTGTACTGCAGTAACAAGCGTTAGTCTGAGGATAAGGTAGAGGAGAGACCTTGTTATGATCTACAACAATTCATACAGAACCACAAGTCTGAACCACAAGTGAGCTATCCCAAGCACTAGAGCTGTTATTATTGAATATTCAGGGCAAGTGTCATAGGGTCATAGATGTTTGCAGCATGGAAACAGGCCCTACAACCCAGCTTGTCCATGCCGCCCAGTTTCTATCATTAAGCTAGTCCCACGTGCTCGCATTTGGCCCATATACCTCTACACCCACCCTGCCCATGTAAGTGTCCAACTGTTTTTTAAAGGAAAAACTTGTACCCGCCTCTACCACTGCCTCTGGCAGCTAGTTCCAGATGCTCACCACGCTCTGTACGAAAATAATTCCCCTCGGTCTCTTTTGTATCTCTCCCCTCATACCTTAAACCTACACCCTCTAGTTTTAGACTCCTCTACCTTTGGGAAAAGATGCTGACTATCTACCTTATCTATGCTCCTCATTATATTTTGGACCTCTATGGATCCTCAGCGGTGTTGGTTCCGGATGTTTGGATCATGCACAGCTGCAACAGCCACAGTAAAATGTCAAATTCTCTAAACCCAGCCCTTAGGAGGACCCAATATTAAAGTAGATTTTATTCTCAAATTATTCTATGGTTCGATCCCAATTGGATTTATCAGTAATTATTTTGTATGTTATTTATGGCTCCTAATTTTGGACTCTCCTAGAAGGACAGTCAAGAGTTATGGGGGGCCGACGGGAACGCAAAGTTGTGAGACCACAGCCATAATCTTATCATGGCAGAGGAGCCTTGAAGGGCTGAATGGCCTGCTCTTGCTCCCAAGTCCTCTTCCACGTTACCCATCTGAATCATTCATGATTTTTAAAACCTCCATCAGACCAGCCTAAAGTTTTGACATTTCTACAGAAAAGACCCACCTTGTTCAATCTGTCCCAATAGCTGCAAACTCTTAATTCTTGTCATTTGTTTTGGCACTGTCTCTCGTGCTTCTTTGTCCTTTTTTAAAAGAAAGGTACTTCGGAGGGTTCACTCATGGTGCACAGCCTTGCTATTGGCCATCTACTATTGCAGATTGGGCTGCAACATTTAGCTCTGAATTTCCAACTCAAGTTTGTCATTAACAATTTATCACACTGCACTCAGCTTTCTAGGTGCTTGGTGGTCGGGGAGATGGGCAGAGAAAAGGGACCAGAAGGAAAGAAAAAACTCCGAAACATTCACAACAGAGCAAAAACAATATATGAAGTCCTTTTATGCAGTGTTCTTCAAACTTTTTTTCCGGGGACCGATTTTTACCACCGGCCAACCTTTGCGACCCACGCCGGCCGACCTTCGCGACCCACCATTTTCTCTTACCATGTTTGCTGCTGACAAAAATGGAGGAAATGGTTTTGGGTCCCTTTGGCCCTCGTACACGCTCCTCCAATAGAACATAGAACATTACAGCGCAGTACAGGCCCTTCGGCCCACGATGTTGCACCGTCCTGTGAAACCCTTCTAAAGTCCCTCTACACTATTCCCTTATCGTCCATATGCCTATCCAATTACCATTTGAATGCGTTTAGTGTTGGCGAGTCCACTACTGTTCCAGGCAGGGCATTCCACGCCCTTACTAATCTCCGAGTAAAGAACCTACCTCTGACATCTGTCCTAAATCTATCTCCCCTCAATTTAAAGCTATGTCCCCATGTGCTGGACATCACCATCCGAGGAAAAAGGCTCTCGATGTCCACCCTATCTAATCCTCTGATCATCTTGTATGCCTCAATTAAGTCCCCTCTTAACCTTCTTCTCTCTAACGAAAACAGCCTCAAGTCCTTCAGCCTTTCCTCATAAGATCTTCCCTCCATACCAGGCAACATTCTTGTAAATCTCCTCTGTACCCTTTCCAATGCTTTCACATCCTTCCTATAATGTGGCGACCAGAACTGCACACAATACTCCAAATGCGATCGCACCAGAGTTTTGTACAACTGCAACATGACCTCATGGCTCTGAAACTCAATTCCTCTACCAATAAAAGCTAACACACCGTACGCCTTCTTAACAACCCTCTCAACCTGGGTGGCAACTTTCAGGGATCTATGGCCATAGACACCGAGATCTCTCTGCTCGTCCACACTACCAAGAATCTTACCATTAGCCCAGTACTCTGCCTTCCTGTTATTCCTTCCAAAATGAATCACCTCACACTTTTCTGCATTAAACTCCATTTGCCACCTGTCAGCCCAGCTCTGCAGCTTATCTATGTCCCTCTGTAACTTGTAACATCCTTCTGCACTGTCCACAACTCCACCGACTTTAGTGTCATCTGCAAATTTACTCATCCATCCTTCTACGCCCTCCTCCAGGTCATTTATAAAAATGACAAACAGCAACGGCCCCAAAACAGATCCTTGTGGCACACCACTAGTAACTGGACACCAGTCAGAGCATTTCCCACCAACCACCACTCTTTGCCTTCTATCAGCTAGCGAATTTCTGATCCAAACTGCTAAATCACCCTGAATCCCATGCCTCTGTATTTTCTGCAATAGCCTACCGTGGGGAACCTTATCAAACGCTTTACTGAAATCCATATACACCACGTCAACTGCTTTACCCTCATCCACCTGTTTGGTCACCTTCTCGAAGAACTCAATGAGGTTTGTGAGGCACGACCTACCCTTCACAAAACCATGTTGACTATCTCTAATCAAATTATTCCTTTCCAGATGATTATACATCCTATCTCTTATAAACCTTTCCAAGACTTTTCCCACAACAGAAGTAAGGCTCACTGGTCTATAGTTACCGGAGTTATCTCTACTCCCCTTCTTGTACAAGGGGACAACATTTGCTATCCTCCAGTCCTCTGGCACTATTCCTGTAGACAAAGATGACTTAAAGATCAAAGCTAAAGGCTCAGCCATCTCCTCCCTTGCTTCCCAGAGAATCCTAGGATAAATCCCATCCGGCCCAGGGGACTTATCTATTTTCATACTTTCCAGAATCGCTAACACCTCCTCCTGATGAACCTTAAGCCCTTCTAGTCTAGTAGCCTGTATCTCAGCATTCTCCTCGACAACTTTGTCTTTTTCCTGTGTGAATACTGACGAAAAATACTCATTTAGCACCTCTCCTATCTCCTCGGACTCTACGCACAACTTCCCACTACTGTCCTTGACTGGCCCTACTCTTACCTTAGTTATTCTTTTATTCCTGACATACCTATAGAAAGCTTTAGGGTTATCCTTGATCCTACCTGCCAAAGACTTCTCATGTCCTCGCTGGCTCTTCTTAGCTCTCTCTTTAGAGCCTTCCTAGCTAACTTGTAACTCTCAAGCGACCCAACTGAACCATCACGTCTCATCTTCACATAAGTCTCCTTCTTCCTCTTGACAAGTGTTTCAACTGCTTTAGTAACCCATGGTTCCCTCACTCGACCACTTCCTCCCTGCCTAACAGGTACATACTTATCAAGGACAAGCAGTAGCTGTTCCTTGAACATGCTCCACATTTCCATTGTGTCCATCCCCTGCAGTTTTCCTCTCCAGGCGATGCATCCTAAGTCTTGCCTCATCGCATCATAATTGCCTTTCCCCCAGCAATAACTCTTGCCCTGTGGTTTATACCTATCTCTTTCCATCGCTAAAGTAAACGTAATCGAATTGTGGTCACTATCACCAAAATGCTCACCTACCTCCAAATCTAACACCTGTCCTGGTTCATTACCCAGTACCAAATCCAATACGGCCTCGCCTCTTGTTGGCCTATCTACATACTGCATCAGGAAACCCTCCTGCACACATTGGACAAAAAAAGACCCATCTAAAGCATTCGAACTATAGTGTTTCCAGTCAATATTTGGAAAGTTAAAGTCCCCCATAACAACTACCCTGTTATTTTCGCTCCTATCCAGAATCATCTTTGCAATCCTTTCCTCTACATCTCGAACTTTTCGGAGACCTATAGAAAAGCCCTAACAGGGTGACCTCTCCTTTCCTGTTTCTTAACTCAGCCCATACTACCTCAGTATTCGAGTCCTCATCAAATGTCCTCCCACCATAATACTGTCCTTGACTAACAATGCCACCCCTCCCCCTCTCTTACCACGGTCCCTGAACTTACTGAAATATCTAAACCCCGGCACCTGCAACAACCATTCCTCGCCCTGCTCTATCCATGTCTCCGAAATGGCCACAACATCGAAGTCCCAGGTACAAACCCATGCCGCAAGCTCAGCCACCTTATTCCGGATGCTCCTGGCATTGAAGTAGACGCACTTTAGACCACCTTCCTTCCTGCCGGTACACTCCTGCAACTTTGAAACCTTACTCATGACCTCACTACCCTCAGCTTCTTGTGTACTGGAGCTACAATTCAGGTTCCCAATCCCCTGCTGAACTAGTTTAAACCCTCCCGAAGAGCATTAGCAATGGAACCTGTTGGATGAAGGTGAAGCCTTCCGGTGTCGGAAAGTATGGAGTCTCCATCTGTCCAAAGTTCTGAATTTTTTCCTGTAAAATTTTATCAAATAACACCCCCCCCCCCCCACGAACTTGTAAAAAAAATAAAAAGAGCAAAATAAATGAATAAAACCCCCCCCCGAACTTGTAAAAAAAAATGAATAAAATAAAAATTAAATGAATAAAATAAATGAATAAAAACCACTGCAGGACTTGTAAAACAAAAAGCTGCAACCGTTTTTAAAAAGTGGCCGCATTGCGCATGCATGCCCGATTACCGGCGCGCATGCGCATTCCGTGAACATGTTTAAAAAATTCGGCCACACTGCGCATGAAGATCGAGCGCATGCGCACAAATTCATTTTTTTAAAAAAAAACATGTTCGCGGCCGCTGCAACCGGCGTTATGAAAAGCTGGCTGTTCCGCGGGGATTTGCGCGTTCGGGAACGCCGTGGACAACGGCTCTTTGAAGAACACTGCTTTTATGTATTCCAAACACAGTAACTACAACCATAACAATATAACCATTTTTGTCTCAAAGGGAAAATGTTGGAGTGCCACTTTCAAACAAATCTATGAACATACAAAATTAGTAGGTTACTTGGCCCCTCTTATTAGAGCAAAACAAGGTTACTTAAATGTATTAGGTCCCAAAGCTTTACAGACCATGAAGAACTTTTGAAGTGCAGTGCAGTCATTGTTGTAATGTAGGGCTGACATTTAAGACAAAATTAAACTTTGTCAATAGAGAGTCTGAGCAACTCCTTCACAACTCAGCAATTCTGGTTGCATCAATTATCATAGAATCCCTAAAGTGTAGAAGGGGGCCATTTGGCCCATTGAGTCTGCACCGACGCTTTGAAAGATCACCCAACCTAAGCCCAATCCCCCGTCCTATCCCTGCATATCCACCCAACTGTTGGACACTAAAGAGCAATGTAGCATCTGGCACATCTTTGGACTGTGAGGGGAAACTAGAGCACCCGGAGGAAACCCACACAGACACCAGGAGAATATGCAACCTCCACATGGTACCAGAGGTCAAAATCGAACCTGGGTCCCTGGTGCTGTGAGGCAGCAGTGCTAACCACTGTGCCGTCTTAGAGCACATCCAGAATGGATCCTTGAGCAACTTTGTTTCAAACGGCAAAAGAATAATGCACAAGCTGGGAAATGTGAATTGCCAGCTTGCAATTAAATTTCCCGGTTTTATGCAGCTCTAGTTACTTAGGCGTGTTCGATGTTGCAGCTGCCACTGTTGGTACTGCAACCATTCTGGGAGTAAGGGACATCTCCAAAATAGCCTGGCAGGGAAGGGGCCCTACCTAAGGTCCATCAAATCGATGATAAAGTTGTCTTCTGTAGGAATGTACTTTGGGGGGAAAAAAGCTCCCATGACTATCCTTGTTCTTTAAAGCCCAACATAAACAATAGTTTTTGTTGAAAGAACCTCTCTCTTGCGCCTCCTGGAACAAACACAAAAGAGATTGAAAGCACCAATCAATAGGAAGCTTATAAAGCTTCACGTCACATCTTTTGTTCAAAAACCAGACGTTAATTAATTAAAGCTGCTCGTGTAATGCCTTTGGAATTTGAGTCTTCTCAGTCTCAAGTACAAAGACAAAGACTCCTATGGAAACACCACTTTCTTCTCTTTTGTTCCGCTAACAAAAAAACAACTGCATGACATGCTTAGGGGTCCTAAATTTTTCTCTAACTAGGCACATACAACAAAAGTAGAAAAAACTATTAAAATGCAATGTAATCACCACAAATTCTCACATACTGACTACATGGCCTGCATGCAAAATATCCATGCTTTAGCTGCGTAACTCACTTCAACAACTTCAAAAGGAGTGAAACTACATGTGCAATTTTAGCTTGTACTCTTTTTTAGTACCCCCCACTGCGTGACAAAATCTCAACAAATGATACTTCAATTCAAACCCTTCCGTTTCCCAGGATGTTAGTTTAGATTTATAATTACATCACACCATGTCGGTC
Source organism: Scyliorhinus canicula (assembly GCF_902713615.1). NCBI lineage: Eukaryota > Metazoa > Chordata > Chondrichthyes > Carcharhiniformes > Scyliorhinidae > Scyliorhinus > Scyliorhinus canicula. The sequence goes on from NC_052163.1 coordinate 48,726,951, forward strand.
GAATATGCTAATTTAAGTTGTGTAATTTTCCACCAATAGTTACTGCCAAAGCTTTTCAAAATTCTGCATTTGCCTCAAATGATTAAGTATGTGTTTATCAAATGGATCTTTTCTTCCCCAAAACTCCTCGAGTTAACTCTGCTATCAACAAAAATATCAACTGTAGTAGAAATTCACAGAAACAATCAATCAAAGATTGCAGATACTTTTGTTCGCCAAAACTGGAAAACAACGACCCTTTATAGTGCAATGATTTCCAGCCTCATTTGGTTTGAGGAAATTAATTCTTCCAAGGAGCACAAAGCGCAGCACAACTTCTCCGAGAAAAACAGCATGTTATGAATGACAGGATATGTTGACGAAGAGTTTGGCCCAGAGAACATAATATTTGTCCTCAAATGTATGATAATTATGATGAGGTCTTGCATTACCACAAATAAAGACTGTCTTTCATTGTAAGTACATAACCTCAATTACTTGCAAGAATATTCATAGCATCATAGAAGCTTACAGCTCAGGAGGCAGCCATTCTGTCCATCGCTCCCATGCTGGCTCTTCAAAAGAACAATTCAATTATTTCTGTTTCCCCATAGGCCTACAATTTTTTTCCTTCAAGTATTATCAAATTCTTCTTTCAAAGTTAATGAAGTTAATTCCAATGCCCTTCCAGCCAGTGCATCCCAGATCATAATGTGGAGATGCCAGCATTGGACTGGGGTGAGCACAGAAAGAAGTCTTACAACACCAGGTTAAAGTCCCAACAGGTTTGTTTCAAACACAAGCTTTCGGAGCACTGCTCCTTCCTCAGGTGAATGAGGTCTGGTCTCCTCTTTGCTGCTTTGGCCAATTATCTTAATTCCATGTCCTCTGGTTACTGACTCGTACCAGTGGGAAGTTTCTTTTTATTTACTAAATCAAAATTTGTTTATTAATTCTTCTCCTACAATTCTAGCTTCTCAAAATAAATGAAGTCACTCATTCCCAGTATAATTCTAGCAAATCTCCATGCCCTTTCCAAGGATGTGGCATTCTTCTTAAACAAGGGTACCAAGGATGGTTGGTCGTCTTCTTAGGCAGTGCCTCGATTTGGGACAGTGCCTCAAGTTAGAGAATGACTTGATTCTAGTCCAGTTTGATGGATTCTGAGATGGTTGATTAGTCCAATGCATAATACACTGGTCACTGGAGATTGTGTAAATGGATTGTTTGGAGAGTTGTGCACCCTCTTCTCATCACATTCCAACAACGTGTTTGATACCTTCCTGAATGAGCTTTCTCCATTTTGGCTGGTCATCAGCCAGGGTCTCCCATTAGTCGTCAGGTATGTTTGACCTCTTCGGGGATGTTTGAGCACATGCTTAAGTGTTTCTGTTGTTCTCCTGCAAGTTTCCTGCACAACAGAGGTCGAGGCAGAGCAGTTGCTTCAGGAATTTGGTGTTGGGCATACAAATGAAACATCCAGCCCAGTGGAGAAGATTTTTGCCTCCATGCTGGGCAAGTTGGCTTGGGAGAGGAAGCAGTTATTTAACTAACTTTCTTACCACTGTATTTGGAGGATCTTGCAACGGTACCACTGTGGTACGTCTCCGGTGCTTGGAGATGCCTGCTGTAGGTTATATATGTCTACAAAAACTTACAAGAACAGGAAGATCACTTGCGCAGTAAAGCATGACCTTAGTCATGGGGTTTGAGATCTAATTCTCAATACTCTTTTCCTCAGTTGACTGAAAGCTGAGCTGGACAGAGGTGAAGACTAATTAAAATCATAGAATTCATACAGTGCAAAAGGACGGCATTTAGCCCATTGGGTCTGCACCGACCCTCTGAAAGTGCACCCTACCTAGGCTCACTCCCTGTCCTAGCCCGTTACCTAATCTGCACATCTTTGGATACTAAGGGCAATGAAATATGGCCAACATGCCTAACCTGTATATTTTTGGACTGTGGGAGGAAATCGGAGCATCCTGAGGAAACCACGCAGACACGGGGAGAATATGGAAACTCTACACAGTCACCTCAAGGCTGGAATTGAACCTGGGTCCCTGGTGCTTTGAGGTAGCAGTGCTAACCACTGCACCACCCCTTTTGTCTATGTTTTTCTTTGTTGAGGGGAGGTGGTCAAAATATGGAAAATGGTTCACATTTTCCAAGATTTCACAGTTAATGTTAATCGATGGAAGAAGGTGTTTTGCTGTGGAGCTGGTTGGAAGAGGACCTTAATTTTGTGTGTTTTTAGTGAAAGGCCATTTTTTCATCTGCTGTGAAGTCAACGACAATTGTCTGGCGTTCAGTTTCTTAGTAAGACACACACACAAGCATCATCGGCATGCTAAAATTCTAAGCCTGAGAGTGGATTGAAGACAAAGTTTTCCATCAGTTCTGTAGAATATCTCCAGTGTATAAATTTGCTGGAGGTGAGGAGCGGTATTGCAGTAAAGAAAATGGAGAAGAGAGTGTTGGTGCAATTACACCTTGTTTGACCTAATTTTCCACCCAATAAGGTTGTGGTGGTTCTGCTGCTGTGAATCACAGCTTCTCTCTCATCGTGGAGTAGGTGGAGGATGGCGATGAAATTCTGAGGGCAGCCACATTTGAGAATACTCCATAAGCCTTTGCAGTTGACAGTCAAAGGCTTTCACGAGGTTGAAAAAGCTATGTACCATGGCTTGGGCTGTTCCTTACATTTATTTTGAATTTTCCGCGCCGGGAAGTATAGTCCAAACTGGACAAAATGCTAGCTGTATAAAGGGTTGGCAGAACCTACCTTCCTTTGCACTCTTTACAAAGCTTACAACTAATTGATTTCAAACATTGAAAGTTTCCACCAAATGTAACTTTGGAACCCGGGTTTGATTTACGGCTTGGGTCACTGTCTGTGCGGAGTCTGCACATTCTCCCAGTGTCTGCATGGGCTTCCTCCGGGCTCCTGTCACAAGTCCCGAAAGACGTGCTTGCTAGGTGAATTGGACATTGAATTCTCCCTCCATGTACCCGAACAGGAGCCGCAGTGTGGCAACTAGGGGATTTTCACAGTAACTTCATTGCAGTGTTAATGTAAGCCTACTTGTGACAGTAAGAAAGATTATTAATTGGCTGTGTTTTTTTATAAACTCCTCACCAAAACATTTCAGAATTCAAATCAAAATCAAAAAGGTGTCTCCTTTTAATGGCTGCTGGCTTAAGATAGACCAATAAAAATTCAGTTTGTGCTTCAGACGATGCAAGCAGTTATTGAAATGGAAGAACTTTGTCTTGCCTTCTGCATCAAAACAACAACTACTTGCATTTATACAGCCACTCTAATGTAGTAAAATGTCCCAAGATGTTTGACAGGATTGTTGAAGAAAAATTTGATACTACGCCACAAGGAGATTTTTGGACAGATGACCAAAGATTTAAGGAGAGGTAGTTGTTAAGGAGGAAAACGAGGTAGAGGGGTGGAGGTAGTGGGGGAAGAAATTCCAGAGCTACAGGCCTGTGCAGCTGAAGTCACAGCTGCCAATAGTGGAGGGATGCAAATCAGAGATGTGCGAGAAGCCCAAATTGGAAGGGAACAGAGATCTCAAAAGGTTGTAAACAACAGATGCTTCGAGAGATGGGCAAGAATGAGGCAACAGAGGAATCTGAAGACAAGGTGGAGTGGTTTGCACTGTTGCTTCACAGAAGCAGTGTCCTAGGATCAATTCCCGGTTTGGGTCACAGTCTGTGTGGAGTGTGCATGTTCTCTCCATGTCTGCGTTGGATTCCTCCGGGTACTTCCCACATGTCCCCAAAGACGTGCTTGTTAGGTGAATTAGACATTCTGAATTCTTCCTCAATGTACCCAAACGGACAGCGTAGTGTGGTGACTAGGGCCTTTTCATAGTAACTTCATTGCAGTGTTAATGTAAGCCTACCTGTGACAATAATAAAAAATTATTATTATAGAATCCACCATACCAGGATTTTCCTGCTGTGACTGGATATGTAATCAGGCAAGGTTCTATGTATCAAGGAAAAAATGTGTTCTCAATTTTGGGGAAGAACCAAATAGAGAGGCCATATCCAATCAATATTGCTGTACATTTTGCTGTTGATGCATACATTCAATTGTAACAAATTCCTAATTCCAAATAGTATTTAGAACAATGGGATTATACAACGTTTACAAACTTAGAAAATAATATTTTTTAAAAGATGATTACAAATTAAAAAGCAAAAAATGTCCATAGGCAAGTTGTCACATTGGTGCAGGACAAACTGTACGAAATGTGTGTGACCACCAGTTGAACCAGCAATACAAAGGCTTAAAATGTAATTGTTTTCAATACCATGCATATTGTTGCCAAGTTCAAAACATTACATCTTCATGTTGTTACTTCTGCCCTAGAACAGGAAAAAATAATGAACTGTCAACCAAATCCAAACGTGGAGACCACAGGAGGCAGTATAAAAGGGGAATGTACCGATTGCATTACATTCTCTTTTATGAAAACCCTGACACAGCCAAATACAATATAAAGTTAATAAATGCAATACAAGTCTAAAATGTCACTATAGTTGTCATCGCCAGACATAAGCAAAACCAAAGAACACAAGCACTTTGACAGTTGAGTTAGTATACGAGTTGACAATTAGCTTACCATGTGACAGTACTGTAATTACTGAAGTATATTTACAAGACTATTTAGTCATCATTGACTAATGTGACTATTACTACAATGGCAGCCTTGCAAAGAATATTAACAACAGCACACCCTGATGCAGGCTTTAAAAAAAAAACCAGATTGACTGTTAGTTTACAAATCCAGAATATAAATGCCATTATCCTACATCCTCAATGTTGAACATTAATTGTAATTTATTTCAACTGTGTCAGTTGCCATTAGTTAAAAAAAGGACCCCCTTTCAACTCCGACATTCATGTTATTTTCTTTTTCCTATTTGCATTCATGAGGGCGGAGGAAAAGGCATTGCAATTACTTCCTCTTATAAGTATGCCTCCTTTTGACATCGCCCCAAACAATTCACCAGAGATCAGAAAGTAAGGAGAAAAGTTGTGACTTGTTTTAAACATTTAAAAAAATCAGCTGCCACATGCAAAATACAGGATATATTGCCCTGTAAACTTTGCATGTGATATTTAGTGATATGGAGTTAAGAGCCAGAGTAAAATAGTTAACAATGTCAATGGGCCAAAGTCTGTTTGAGATCATTTCTGTTAGAAAACCATACATTAAACTGCCGACTTGGAAATAAATCATTCTGTAATCTTTATCTGGTTGAAAATGCATTGTTATGAAAAGGCAGTAATAGTAGAGGGGTGGAGGTTGGATACGGTGCAAAAATCATAGGTTTAGACATTCTGAACCCAGTTCCCAGAATCGAGTATGAATTCCCAGGACTAAATGGTCTAGAATTTGGAATAGCTGCAAACTCGGAAATGCTGTTTTTACACAACTTCTGAACTACACCAGCACCATTGGCTCTTGAAACACTAGCCACTGTAACTTAAAACGGGAACTTATCAGAATCCTCTTAGGTTTACAACAGGGAAGACCAATATTTTTAAAGCCAGATCTTCTCAGTTACCAGTTCTACCGAATCCTGTCAAAGTTATCTTCTGGGGTTGCAGTCAGCTGCTGCTGGGATCTGTTTGCCGAGTGAGAATTAGCTGTGCGAGAATGTCAATCAACATTCAATAAATCAACATTACTGAAAAAAACCTCACATCATCTGGTAACTGAGAAGACCTGGCTTTCAAAAGAATGCGCTTTACTTAAAAAAAAACCTCACATCACCTGGTCATTGTCTCATTGCTCTCTGTCAATGAAGCATTTGAAGTGTCACAGTGCAATGTAGAAAACATAACAGCTAATTAACCAAGGTCCTACCAGCAATAATCAGATCATCTGTTGTGTGACACTGACTGAAATAGAAATATTGGCCATAACAAGGTAAAACACCCACTTTTTCAAATGGTGCCATGGGATCTTTTACATCCGCTGAGGCAGCCAGCACTTCTGTTTAACATCTCACCTAAAAGACTTCAGCTCCACAGTCTGGAAAATATGCTTATGTTTTGTCACAACCCACAACCTATTGACTGAGTGATTGCCCCATCATCTCCAAGCCCAGGCTTAACCATATACAGCAATATAAATACAACTTCATTTTGACCGGCCATTTTTTATTTTGATCTGACAGTACAGAAGAGGTGGTTGCCTGCATCCTTGTCCATGTTTTCGTAGCCATCTAGCCAATTGTGAATAGTTTTTGTAATGATTGAAATAAATGAAACTAAATGTAGCCATTCCTCTAGTGTTATGCCACAGACAAAACATTTGTGGTAAAATATTTTAAGCCCATGTATATTAATCATGAATGGTTTAGGCAAGCTACTTAATAACATGAAGCATTAATAAAAGATTTCTACTTTGAGAATAAAATTTAGGAACTCCTTGGTTTAGAGAGGTGAAAATCAGAGTTCTCCCTCGAGTTGGAAGTGTGAAGGCAAGATCAGGTTCTGCAAACCCCACTCACTTCACCACTGCAAATAACTCATTGTCAAAACTACATAACTAATAGATCTGTAGGCTCAAGACCTGTGGAACCATACCCCAGCAAGAAATCTACAGCTATTGGTGAGGATGGAACAGAAGGCAGTATATTGGCCCACATTTTTTAATGAAATGGTTTGATTTCTTGTCAGCAGTAAATATCATAACAGTCCTAATGCTTGGCATTCGCAGTAACACAACAAGCACAACTTTTTGTTTTGCTAAAGTCCAGTTAGGAAATCAAACTTGAAAAATATTTTATTCATTAATCTACATTATCTGTCCTACCCTGCAGGGTTAGAGCTAGGGACGGTTCTTTCTTTGCAAATCATGTGACCAATAATTGTCTGGACTTCGAACTGCACTTAAAATTGTGTCAGCAGACTTTTTTTTTAAAATTATAGTTTGTTACATTAAGGTTTCTTAAATGATTTATTTGTGCAGTGCTCATGTTTGCGGTTAAAACGTCTAACTTATATAGAAATCTGCATTTGATTTATTTTCTGCTGCAACTGGAAGTTAGCCCATTTTATAAACAAAGTTTTAGATACTAATTTTATTTGCATCCGCCCAATTCGAAACCCAGAGTCACTTTGACATCTGGATGTACATTAGTACAGATGCTCCCTTCAGTATTATTCAATTTCCTCACCCTTCCCCAGAAGTACCAGCTACATTTTTGTGGTGTTTCTGTGTACTGTTGAATAGCTGCATAACGTTAAGATAGAACTTGCACAGAAAAATACACAGCTGTTTATCATTCATTCATTATTACATTCAAGAAATTTTAGCAACTAAGCTGCCAAGTTTTGTTTGCTCAATGATATTTGATAAACCATAAAATCTTACAGCACAGGAGGAGGTAATTTGTCCCAACCTGCCTGTGCTGATTTTCTGAAGGAGCGGTTGTACTTAGTTCCACAACCCTGACATTTTATTCCATCTCTGCTTGGTGCTGCATCCAAGGTCTTGGACTTCCAAAACTAAAAGCAGATCAGAGTATCTGGATATCTAATTATAAATAGACAACTGGAAAGAATACAATATATTAGTTGAAAATAGGTATTCTGACTTCCAGTGGCGGCTATGAAGGAGTAAGTCGCACATTTGGTGGCTCCCGCTCTCGTCGGACTTTTGGACCTTTCCCCCAGACTTTTTTCCGGTTTTGAACGGTGAATTTGAAGGCTGAGGCAATTGGGCACCGTTTCCACGTTATCGGTGTATGGAGAAAAGAACCAGAAGTGCACGAAAAGACAGAAATAGAAAGATAGGCAAGAGCTGTACTGAAGCTGCAGCAGGAGACAGCATGGCCAAGGACCGGACCCCTGGGGTGGCGGCGCAGCGATCAACGGAGCGGTTGATGAGAGTCATCCAGGACGGCTTTGCCAAGCTGAAACGGGACTATCTGGACCCGATTAAAGAATCGTTTGATCAGCTGGAGCACCGATTGGATGCCCAGGATCGGGCGATCCAGAAGGTTGAGAAGGTGCTGGCTGAGCAGGAGGAGCATCAAACACCGGTGGAGCTGGAGATGCTGCGAGACCAGCAGAAAAGGCTTCTGGAGAAGGTGGAGGACCAAGAGAATAGGTTCCGCCAGCAGAACTTAAGAATTGTCGGGCTCCAGAGAGGGCTGAGGGAGTGGATGCTGGGGCATACGTAGCAGGTATGTTCGAAAAGCTGCTGGGGGAGGGGGTATTCTCCCGACCCTTGGAGGTGGATAGGGCATATACAGCGCTTGCGAGGATGCCGTGAGCGGGGAACCCTCCGAGGGCAATGGTGGCGAGATTTCACAGGTTCCTGGACAAGGAATGTATTCTTCAGTGGGCCAAGCAAACGTGGAGCTGCAAGTGGGACAAAGTATCCTGCGGGTGTACCAGGACCGGAGTGTGGAGGTGGCTAGGAAAAGGGCAGGTTTCAACCAAGTTAAGTCACTCTTCTTCAAGAAACAGGTGAAGTTTGGACTGCTGTATCCGGCTCGTCTTTGGGTCACATATGAGGACCGGCATCATTATTTTGAGTCGCCCGAAGATGCACTGGACTTTGCTAAAAGAAAAGGACTGGTGGGGGGCTGAGAACTCTTGAATTTTGAGGCGACTTGTTGGCCTATATTGGGCCCTTTTCTTTTTTTTAAATTTGTTTTTTCCATGGATCCATGGAGATTTAAGCAGCCGTGGAGAGTTTTCCTTCTACTCCCACGTACATAAGGTATACTCTCTGATCAATTTCTTTGTCTTGGGTAGGGCTTTGCTGGCAGGGGTGGTGGACACGGAGTACTCGGCGATTACAATCTCGGACAATGCTCCACACTGGGTTGACCCCCAGGCTAGTACAGATCGCAATCAGCGCCCGCAATGGAGGTTAGATGTAGGGCTTTTGGCGGACAAAGCGGTGTGCGAGAGACTGAGGAAATGCAAACCAAATAACCTGCAGGTAAATGATATGTGGGGAGGTCTCAGCAGCGGTGGTCTGGGAAGCGCTGAAGGCAGTGGTGAGAGGAGAGCTGATCTCAATCCGGGCTCACAGGGACAGGGCAGAGATGGACAGACTGGTAAAAAAGATTCTACAAGTCGACAGGAGGTACACGGAGACTCCAGAGATAGGGCTTTTCAGGGAACGGCAGAGGCTACAGGCAGAGTTTGGGTTGTTAACCACAGGGAGGGCAGTGGAACAGCTCAGAAAGGCGAGCGGGGCGATATACGAGCATGGTGCGAAGGCCAGCAGGATGCTTGCACAGCAGCTCAGAAAGAGGGAGGCAGCTAGAGAAATAGGGAAAGTTATCGACAGGGATGGGAACTTAGTTGGGGACTCGGCAGGGGTGAGTAAGTGGTTCACGATTTTTACAGCAGGTTGTACAGGTCGGAACCCCCTGCGGGACTGAAGGGGATGAGGCACTTCCTGGAGGGGCTGACTTTCCCGAAGGTGGACGGGAGCTGGTAGAAGTGCTGGGGGCCCCGATCGGGTTGGAAGAGATAGTGGAGGGCTTGAAGGCCATGCAGTCGGGTAAGGCCCCAGGACCGTACAGGTACCCAGCGGAGTTCTATAAAAAGTTCTCGGGATATTGGGACCGGTGCTGATAAAGGTGTTTAACGAGGCAAGGGAAAGGGGGGGTTCTGCCCCAGATAATGTCACAGGCCACGATTTCGCTTATCCTGAAGTGGGACAGGAAGCCGGAACTATGTGGGTCTTCCAGGCCGATTTCCCTGTTGAACATAGATGACAATCTGCTGGCCAAAACTTTGTCCTCCAGGATTGAGGATTGTGTGCCGAACGTCACTGTGGAGGATCAGATGGGGTTCGTTAAGGGCAGGCAGCTGGGGAACGTAAGAAGGCTGTTAAACGTGATCATGATGCCCCCAGAGAATAGAGAGGTGGAGGTAGTGGTTGCGATGGATACGGAGAAAGCTTTTGACCGGGTTGAGTGGGATTATTTATGGGAGGTTCTGGAGCGGTTCAACTTGGCTGGGGCTTTATTGACTGGGTCAGGTTGCTGTACCAGGCTCCTGTGGCAAGTGTTCGGACGAACAGGATGACTTTGGGCTATTTTAGACTGCACCGGGGGACGAGACAGGGATGCCCCCTCTCCCCACTGCTGTTTGCGCTGGCTACAGAGTCGCTGGTAATTGCTCTAAGGGCCTCAAGGGGCTGGAAGAGACTGGTCCGCGGGGAGGCAGTGGAGGGATGGAGCACAGAGTCTCGCTGTATGCGGACAACCTGCTTTTGTATGATTCAGATCCAACTGAGGGGATGGAAGAAATTATTGGAATTCGGCTGGTTTTCGGGGCATACGCTTAATATGGGGAAGAGCGAGATGTTTGTGGTCCAGGCAAGGGGTCAGGAGAGGCGACTGGTGGAACTGCCGTTTAGAGTGGTAGGGAACAGTTTCAGGTACCCAGGTATCCAAGTGGTGTAGGATTGGGATCGGCTACATAAACTGAACTTGGCCCGGTTGGTGGATCAGATGAAGGAGAATTTCAGGAGATGGGATGCGCTCCCGTTGTCTCTGGCGGGCAGAGTTCAAATGGTGAAACCGACGGTCCTCACGTGATTCCTATGTTTTCCAATGTCTCCTCATCTTCATCCCACGGTCCTTTTGTAAACGGGTCAATAAAGTTATAGCGGGCTTTGTATGGGGGGGGGGGGGGGGGGGGGGGGGGGGGGGGCAAGTTCCGCGACTGAGGGTAATGCTTGAGCGGAGTCGGGGGAGGCGGGCTGGGGCAGTTGAACTTTAGCAATTATTACTGGGCAGCTAATATAGCCATGGTTAGGAAGTGGCTGGTGGGGGAGGAGGAGGGGGGGGTTCGGCATGGGTGCATATGGAGGTGGTTTCTTGCAGGGGTACAAGTCTGGGGGCGCTGGTAACTGTGCCTCTGCTGTTCCCGCTGGCACGGTACTCCACCAGCCCCGTGGTGGTGGCCTTGAGAGTCTGGGGGCAGTGGAGGAGACATGTGGGAGCATCGGTCTGGACCCCAATCTGCGATAATCACCGGTTTGCTGCGGGGAGGATGGACGGGGGTTCGGAATATGGCAGAGAGCGGGGATTGAGAGGTTGGGGGACTTGTTTATAGAGCGGAGCTTTCAGAGTATGAGGGCACTGGAGGAGAAGTTTGCACTGGCGGGGGGAAATGAATTTCGATTTCGCAGGGTAGCATGGTGGTTATCATAAATGCTTCACAGCTCCAGGGTCCCAGGTTCGATTCCCGGCTGGGTCACTGTCTGTGTGGAGTCTGCACGTCCTCCCCGTGTGCGTGGGTTTCCTCCGGGTGCTCCGGTTTCCTCCCACAGTCCAAAGATGTGCGGGTTAGGTGGATTGGCCATGCTAAATTGCCCGTAGTGTCCTAATTAAAGTAAGGTTAAGGGGGGGCGGGGGGGGGGGGGGTTGCTGGGTTACGGGTATAGGGTGGATACGTGGGTTTGAGTAGGGTGATCATGGCTCGGCACAACATTGAGGGCCGAAGGGCCTGTTCTGTGCTGTACTGTTCTATGTTCTATCTGCAGGTGCAGGACTTTCTGCGTAGACAGGTACCAATCTTCCCACTCCTGCGCTAAGGGGGATTTAGGATAGGGTGGTTTCTTGAGGAGAATAGGAGAGGGGAGCGTTTCTGACATTTATAAGGAGCTTATGGGATCAGAGGAGACGCAGACCAAGGAGCTGAAGCGAAAGTGGGAGGAGGAGCTGGGGAAAAAGATAGAGGGCCTTTGACCACACGCGTGGAGTAGAGTCAACGCGACCGCGACGTGTGCCAGGTTCAGCCTGATTCAATTCACAGTCGTGCACCGGGCTCACATGACAGTGGCTCAGATGAGCAGATTATTTGGGGTGCAGGTAGATGCGCAAAATGTGCGGGAGGACCAGCGAACCACGTCCACATATTCTGGGCATGTCCGAACCGGAGGGGATTTTGGCAGGGGTTTGCTGACGTCATGTCCAAGATATTAAATACAAGGGTGGCATTGAGTCCAGAGGTGGCGATTTTCAGGGTGTCGCAGGATCCAGGAGGAGAAAGAGCCAGACGTTCTGGCCTTTGCTTTCCTGGTAGCCCGGAGACGGATATTATCAGCATGGAGAGACTCAAAGCCCCCAAAGTCGGAGACCTGGCTATCGGACATGGCTGGCTTTCTCAGCCTGGAGACAATTAAGTTTGCCATGAGAGGGTCATAGTTAGGATTCGCATGGAGATGGCAACCATTCATCGATTTTTTTCGCAGAGAATTAATCATCAGCAGAAGGGGGGGGGGGGGGGGGGGAGGAGCGTAGGTTAGCATAGAGTAGGGGGTAAAGTAATGGTGGGACCTGTGGGGGAAGGAGGCGGTATTTGCACTATGCTTATATTTGTATGAACATTGTTTATATTGCGCTGCTGTCACAATGCCAAAAAAACCTCAATAAAATGTTTATTAAAAAAAAAAAGAAAATAGGTATTCTATTTTAAGCACTAAATCCGGTGGTTTTATTTGAATATTGTTCAAGTTATTGGATTAAAAGACCTGGGAGGTGTGGAATAGGAGATGGGCATGGCATGATATGGATGACATGGAATGGAGATTTTAAAAGTACTACTGCAATTCCTTTGTTCATATATGATCGACCCAAAGGCTTTGGTTCATTGTTCGTTGATACTTCACCACAAGCTGTTAATTTGTCCGTTTTTTAAAAAAAGTGGTGCTTTGCATTGCCTCTCACTTTCACGTACAGGGCTAGTTGGCAGGTCCCATGTCAAATGTAGCCGGGATGGCAATCAAACCCATGTTATTCTGACCCACATGTTAGCTAACTGAGATAATCAGCCCCATGCTTTGGCAATAAAGATACTAATTTCACTACAAATGATTTACATGTCTCTGCTAGTGTTCAAGTTAAAATGTTTTACCTTCTTAGATGTTTTGATCGATTTAATAAAAGGCAAATGGCAGCTTTGCAGACCAGCAGCAATGAGCATTATAAAAGGTACAAAATAGAAATTAAATGCAAGATTGTGGGCCACGTTCACACTCATGTCCATGTTGATTTTAGAAATGTTGCTTCACTGGGAAAATGTTGAATTAAGATACTAAGAGTCTCCTGCAAACAAATACAAATAAGGTTTCTGAAATGAATCCGAGATGACGTTTCAATTCTTCTGATTAGCTATCTTATTGTGGCTTATGGTAAGAACACTGTAGGGCTGGGGGGGAAGAAATAGAAGGCATAGAATTTACAGTGCGGAGGCCATTCGACCCATCAAAGTCTGCACCGCCCTTGGAAAACAGCACCCCACTTAAGCCCCACGCCTCCACCCTATCCCTGTAACCCCGCCTAACCATTTTGGACACCAAGGGAAATTTAACATGGCCAATCCATCCAGCTGTGTGGTGAGCTTTGAAGTTTTTGTTTGCACTGCTCAGGTATCGTTGGGCCGGGAAATAAAGCAGCTTTTAAAAGATAGATAAAGAAGTCAAGGAATGCAAACCTTTTCGAGATCCAACAGAAAATAATTTTACTTATTCTGAGCAGCAGAGCACACAGCAAGCTATCATGATGCATCCTTCCAGGGCTTTCAAAATGAGATCAGGGAAAATATCCCAATAGGCTAGCAAGGCCAACAGATTTCTGTCAGTCTTTGATCACATACCCTTGTTTACTGGTTTTCCTAGCACATTATTCCTAACTGCACAAATGAATAAGTTATTTTTCCCACAAAGTTAGATTTGTTTTTATATAGTGCTTTGAATGTTAGGACAGGCGGTCCCTAGGAATTACATCCAACTTTGCAAAGGATTCCAGGGAATAAATTCCTACTGTGCGCCCCAAATAGTAAAGCTTGAAAACTACTGTTCAATATTGATGCACAACAACCTATAGAGTTTCTTCAAGAAATGAAGACTAGATTAGGTTGGGTGCACCAACCAAATAAACAGTATTAGTGCTTAAATTTTGGTTAACTTTTAGCAATTAACAACATAAGCGTTTTGTGTGATCCACTGTTCTGGGAATCGTTAACTTTGCTATGAAAGAAATCAGTTTTGTCACACAACATAGTACGTCCAAGCAAGACAAGAAATAATAAAAAAATTATTAGCAAACACATCTTGAATATCCAGATGATTGTGTGGTTATACATTGTCCAAAAATTCAGGCATCAATATGCTGCGCTACCTGGAAGAGTCACCATTAATTCCAGGTACCCTTGGGCAATAGTTACAGTATAAAAGTCGAAACAATTACCAAGTAACTTGCATCTCATCTTCATGTCCACAGGGCTGTTTTGTGAAATTACTTGGTTGTTTAGAAGCAAATGTCACTCAGCTTTCTCCCTTTACCATTCTTATTATACATTTCCCCCATGACATATGGTAGTCTATTGTGAAGATAATTTCCTTTAAAATACCTTAAAGAATACTACCTGACCTCTGGTGTGACAATAATTTTATGAAAAACCAAAGTTCTTTTTTTTATTTTTTTTATTTACCACATCGTGCTTTTAAGAATACGGGGAATAGCGTAGGATGCTGGAATTAGCACCCTAGAACAGCCCCTAGGGGCTGTTTAGCTCACTGGGCTAAATCGCTGGCTTTGAAAGCAGACCAAGGCAAGCCAGCAGCACGGTTCGATTCAGGCAACAGCCTCCCTGAACAGGCGCCGGAATGTGGCGACTAGGGGCTTTTCACAGCAACTTCATTTGAAGTCTACTCGTGACAATAAGCAATTTTCATTTTTTTTTTTCATTTTCAATTGGGGCAACAGTTTGGTTTTGTGAACCGAATTTGAAAGCAGCTCGTATGCCATCTTGACTTCTGTACAATTTTTCAAAATTGTAATTTTCCCATCTCTTTTTAACATTTAGAATTGATCCTTTCAATAATTTTAAACTGAATCACTGTCAGCCATGGCTAAATGGCAGCTTTCTTGTCAGAAAGGGATAGATGGGCAGCACGGTGGTGCAGTGGTAGCACTGCAGTCTCACGGCGCTGAGGTCCCAGGTTCGATCCCGGCTCTGGGTCACTGTCCGTGTGGAGTTTGCACATTCTCCTCGTGTTTGCGTGGGTTTCACCCCCACAACCCAAAGATGTGCAGGGTAGGTGGATTGAACACACTAAATTGCCCCTTAATTGGAAAAAATGAATTGGGTACTCTAAATTTAAAAAAAAAGAAAGGGATAGATTAGGGGACTTCCGGTGACAGCGGGCGGGCGGCAGCCGCGCGTTGGAGGGCTCCCGTTCAGGAACAGCATTGTTGGGGATTGACGCCAGGTCCTGGGGGCAGCGAAGGCGGTGAAGGTCAGGAGAAAGCACAGGGAAGGGATATGTCAAGTACCAGTACAAAAAACGGCTGTGAAAACAGCTGAAAGTCTGTCGGGGAGTAGAAAGGTCACCGCGGGGTCACCAAGGAAAATAGAGGCTGGACCACCAGGGGAGGCCACATTGCTTACAGCTGAAGAAATAACTAAGGTGATGGCTGCGGAATTTGAAAGGCAGTTAACAAAATACATGGAGACAATGAGGAAGGAGATGAGGGAGGTTTTGAGTGTGCTGGTGGACGAGGTGATTTCCCCGGTGACGACGGCTGTGGCGAGCGCAGCGGCAGAGGTGCAGAAGCAAGGGGACGCGCTTAAGGAAGTGGAGGAGACATTATTGCAGCACGGTGATCAACTTACCTCGGTGGGGAAGGAGATGAACAAGTATCTGCGAGGAAAAATGAAAGACCTGGAAAACAGATCCAGGCGACAGAATTAGAACACAAGAACTAGGAGCAGGAGTTGGCCATCTGGCCCCGCGAGCCTGCTCCGCCATTCAATGAGATCATGGCTGATCTTTTGTGGACTCAGCTCCACTTTCCGGCCCGAACACCATAACCCTTAATCCCTTTTTTCTTCAAAAAACTATCTTTACCTTAAAAACATTTAATGAAGGAGCCTCAACTGCTTCACTGGGCAAGGAATTCCATAGATTCACAACCCTTTGGGTGAAGACGTTCCTCCTAAACTCAGTCCTAAATCTACTTCCCCTTATTTTGAGGCTATGCCCCCTAGTTCTGCTTTCACCCGCCAGTGGAAACAACCTGCCCGCATCTATCCTATCTATTCCCTTCATAATTTTAAATGTTTCGATAAGATCCCCCCTCATCCTTCTAAATTCCAACGAGTACAGTCCAAGTCTACTCAACCTCTCCTCGTAATCCAACCCCTTCAGCTCTGGGATTAACCTCGTGAATCTCCTCTGCACACCCTCCAGTGCCATTACGTCCTTTCTCAAGTAAGGAGACCAAAACTGAACACAATACGCCAGGTGTGGCCTCACTAACACCATATACAATTGCAGCATAACCTCCCTAGTCTTAAACTCCATCCCTCTAGCAATGAAGGACAAAATTCATTTGCCTTCTTAATCACCTGTTGACCAACTTTCTGTGACTCATGCACTAGCACACCCAGGTCTCTCTGCACAGCAGCATGCTTTAATATTTTATTGTTTAAATAATAATCCCGTTTGCTGTTATTCCTACCAAAATGGATAACCTCACGTTTGTCAACATTGTATTCCATTTGCCAGACCCTAGCCCATTCACTGAACCTATCGAAATCCTTCTGCAGACTTCCAGTATCCACTGCACTTTTTGCTTTACCATTCATCTTAGTGTCATCTGCAAACTTGGACACATTGCCCTTGGTCCCCAACTCCAAATCATCTATGTAGATTGTGAACAATTGTGGGCCCAACACGGATCCCTGAGGGACACCACTATCTACTGATCGCCAACCAGAGAAGCACCCATTAATCCCCACTCTTTGCTTTCTATTAATTAACCAATCCTCTATCCATGCTACTATTTTACCCTTAATGCCATGCATCTTTATCTTATGCAGCAGCCTTTTGTGTGGCACCTTGTCAAAAGATTTCTGGAAATCCAGATATACCACATCCATTGGCTCCCCGTTATCCACTGCACTGGTAATGTCCTCAAAAAATTCCACTAATTAGTTAGGCACGACCTGCCCTTTATGAACCCATGCTGCGTCTGCCCAATGGGACAATTTCTATCCAGATGCCTCGCTATTTCTTCCTTGATGATAGATTCCAGCATCTTCCCTACTACCGACGTTAAGCTCACTGGCCTATAATTTCCTGCTCTCTGCCTACCTCCTTTTTTAAACAATGGTGTCAGTTTGCTAATTTCCAATCCAGCGGGACCACCCCAGAGTCTAGTGAATTCTGGTAAATCATCACTAGTGCATCTGCAATTTCCCTAGCCATCTCTTTTAGCACTCTGGGATGCATTCCATCAGGGCCAGGAGACTTGTCTACCTTTAGCCCCATTAGCTTTCCCATCACTACGTCCTTAGTGACAACAATCCTCTCAAGGTCATCACCTGTCATAACCTCATTTCTATCAGTCACTGGCATGTTATTTGTGTCTTCCACTGTGAAGACCAACCCAAAAAACCTGTTCAGTTCCTCAGCCATTTCCTCATCTCCCATTATTAAAACTCCCTTCTCATCCTCTAAAGGACCAATATTTACCATAGCCACTCTTTTTTGCTTTATATATTTGTAAAAACTTTTGCTGTCTGCTTTTATATTCTGAGCAAGTTTACTCTCATACTCTATCTTACTCTTCTTTATAGCTTTTTTAGTAGCTTTCTGTTGCCCCTTAAATATTTCCCAGTCCTCTAGTCTCCCACCAATCTTTGCCACTTTGTATGCTCTTTCCTTCAATTTGATACTCTCCCTTATTTCCTTAGATATCCACGGTCGATTTTCCCTCTTTCTACCGTCCTTCCTTTTTGTGGGTATAAACCTTTGCTGAGCACTGAAAAATCGCTTGGAAGGTTCTTCACTGTTCCTCAACTGTTCCACCATAAAGTATTTTCTCCCAGTCTACCTTAGCTAGTTCTTCTCTCATCCCATTGTAATCTCCTTTGTTTAAACACAAAACACTAGTATTTGATTTTACCTTCTCACCCGCCATCTGTATTTTAAATTCTAACATATTGTGATCGCTCCTTCCGAGAGGATCCCTAACTATGAGATCATGAATCAATCCTGTCTCATTACACAGGACAAGATCTAGGACCGCTTGTTCCCTCGTAGGTTCCAATACATACTGTTCTAGGAAACTATCGCGGATACATTCTATAAACTCCTCCTCAAGGTTGCCTTGACCGACCTGGTTAAACCAATCGACATGTAGATTAAAATCCCCCATGATAACTGCTGTACCATTTCTACATGCATCAGTTATTTCTTTGTTTATTGCCTGCCCCACCATAACGTTACTATTTGGTGGCCGATAGACTACTTCTATCAGTGACTTTTTCACCTTACTATTCCTGATTTCCACCCAAATGGTTTCAACCTTATCCTCCATAGCACCGATATCATCCCTAACTATTGCCCAGATGCCATCCTTAAATAACAGAGCTACACCACCTCCCTTACCATCCACTCTGTCCTTCCGAATAGTTTGATACCCTCGGATATTTAACTCCCAGTCGTGACCATCCTTTAACCATGTTTCAGTAATGGCCACTAAATCATAGTCATTCACGATGATTTGCGCCATCAACTCATTTACTTTATTCCGAATACTATGAGCATTCAGGTAAAGTACACTTATGTTGGTTTTTTTTAACCTCGGTTTTGAATCTTAACATCTCCAGTTTTACTCATTTTAGTATTACTGGGCCTATTCACCGAGCTCCCCTCAGTCACTGTACCTTGTACTGTCGCCCTTTTTGATTTTTGACTATGTCTTCCACTTTCCCCCTTACTTTCTTTTGCTTCTGTCCCTGTTTTGCTACCTTCCAACTTCCTGCATCGGTTCCCATCCCCCTGCCACATTAGTTTAAACCCTCCCCAACAGCTCTAGCAAACACCCCCCCCTAGGACATCGGTTCCAGTCCTGCCCAGGTGCAGACCGTCCGGTTTGTACTGGTCCCACCTCCCCCAGAACCGGTCCCAATGCCCCAGGAATTTGAATCCCTCCCTCTTGCACCATCTCTCGAGCCACGCATTCATCCTATCGATCCTGACATTCCAACTCTGACTAGCTCGTGGCACTGGTAGCAATCCTGAGATTACTACCTTAGAGGTCCTACTTTTTAGTTTAACTACTAACTCCCTGAATTCAGCTTGTAGGACCTCATCCCATTTTTCTAACCTATATCGTTGGTGCCTATGTGCACCACGACAGCTGGCTGTTCACCCTCTCCAGAATGTCCTGCAGCCGCTCCGAGACATCCTTGACCCTTGCACCAGGGAGGCAACATACCATCCTGGAGTCTCGATTGCGTCCACAGAACCGCCTGTCTATTCCCCTTACGATCGAGTCCCCTATCACTATAGCCCTGCCATTTTTCTTCCTGCCCTGCTGCGCAGCAGAGCCAGCCACGGTGCCATGAACCTGGCTTCTGCTGCCTTTCCCTGGTGAGTCATCTCCCTCAACAGTATCCAAAGCGGTATATCTGTTTTGCAGGGAGATGACCGCAGGGGACACCTGCACCGCCTTCCTACTCTTGCTCTTTCTTTTGGTCACCCATTTTCTATCTCCCTCATTAATTTTCACCTGCGGTGTGACCAACTCGCTAAACGTGCTATCCACGACCTCCTCAGCATCGCGGATGCTCCAAAGTGAGTCCATCCGCAGCTCCAGAGCCGTCAAGTGCTCTAACAGGAGCTGCAACTGAACACACTTCTTGCACGCGAAAGAGCCAGGGACAGTGGACGTGTCCCTGAGCTCCCACATCGCACACGAGGAGCATGACATGGGTCTGGGTAGTGACTCTGTGTTTCCGTAGGTACAGTGTGAAGGAGAAGGTCCTGTGCTGGGCCAAGCAGAAGCGGGTGGTGCAGTGGGCTGGAGCTGGTATACGTGTATACCAGGGCTTTATGGTGGAGCTGGCGAGGAGGCGGGCTGCTTTCAACCGGGTGAAGAGGGCACTGTACATTAGTATGGTGCAGTGCGGCATTGTATATCCAGCAAAGCTGAGGGTGACTTACAAGCTCAAGGACTTTTATTTTGGAACGGCAGAAGCAGCGGAAGAGTTTGCGAAGGCAGAAGGACTGTGGCAGAACTGAGAAATGGCCATGTGCCGATGTAACCTCATGACTGTATTTTCTTTTTTTTTTGTTTCACTGCGTGCGGGTGTATGGGCTAAAGGAGCCAATGTTGTATATATTTGGACAAGGGAAGTGATGTGACTTTCACTCGAAGTGAGGGCTCTTTGGGGTGTAGGTGGATATGCAGGGTCTGTGCGCTAAAAGGGGATTTCTGGACTTTCCTAGGGCCAGGCAAGGGGGGAAAAGGGGCCCGGGCCTCCACGCTGGCCTGTTTAAGCCGGCCAGTGAACGGGAGTGAGGTGGGGGGAGGGGCTGCGGCCATCAGAGCAGGGTCAGAGTGGTTGAAAAGTTTGGGGGGGGGGGGGGGAGGGAGGAAGAGAGGTTGGGGGAAGGAGTTTTACGAGAGGCAGCGGATGGTTTTACAACTCTTGGATATCATGTGCGGCACTCTTTCAGAGGTTGGACGGCGTTGAGTGTGTGTGTGTGTGGGGACGACGACTCTATGGTGACCGTGGGCGGTCCCGGACTCCTTTTTTCTTTTTCTCCTTTGTTTTTTGTTTTCACCGTGGGAGGGTTTGTTTTATTGGATGCATATATTGACAGGTGGGCCTTTGGGGTGGTGGGAGGATGGGATCGTTGTTATTATTAAGGGAATTGATTTTGTATTTGTTACTGTTTGTGGGTGGGGTGTAAATTTTGAAGGAAAATGTGAAAATGGAGAATAAAAACATTTATAAAAATAAAGAAAGGGATAGATTCAAACTCCAATCCTGTGGTTTGAATATATAATCTGGGATAACACACAAGTGCAGTGCTGAGAGAATATTGAATGCCAGAGGGCCAATCTTTCAGTGATGATGTTAAACCGAGGCCGTTTGTTCCAAGGTGGGTTTAAAAGATTCCCGAACAGTAACTGAAGAATGAGGACCTTTGCCCAGTAACTTGGTTAATATTTCTTTCTCAACCAGCACCAAAGCAGATGTATGTTATTTATATAACCGCAATGGAGACAGACTTTATAATTAGATGGTACAGGGCGATCTGGGTGCCATTGTACATGAATCAGGAAAATTTAGTATGCAGTTACAGGAAGTAATTAGGAAGGTAAATGTAATGTTGTTTATTGCAAGTGGATGGAACATTTAAGGAAAGGATGTTTTGCTACAGCTGTATAAGGGAGACCACATCTAGAGTACTATGAACTGTTGTAGTCTCCTTATTTAAGAAAGGATATAATGTGATAGAAGCAGTTCAGAGAACGTTCACTCTATTGATACAAGGAAAGGTTGGACAGGCTGGCCCTGTATCCATTGGAAAACAGAAGATTGAGAGGTGATCATATTGAAACATACGATCCTGAGGGGACTTGACAGGGTGGATGCTGAAAGGATGTGTCCCCTTGTGGGAGAGATGACAACTGGGGCTCACAACTTAAAAATAAAGGAGTCTATCATTTAAGATGGAGATAAGAAGAAATATTTTCTCCGAGAAGGTCATGAATCTTTGGAACACTTCTCCAGAGCGTAGTGGAGGCAGGATCAATAATATTTTTGAAGCAGAAGTAGATAGATTCTTGACTAACAAGGGAGTCAAAGGTTATTGGGGGTAGGTGGAACATGGATTTGAAGCCACAATCAGATCGGCAATGATTATTTAATGCCAAAATACACTTAAGGGGCCGATTAGCCTCCTGCTAATTCATATGTTTGTATGGACTGCTGTGCACTAGCTTCCTCTATGTAACAGTAGCCTTGGTCATAAAAGCAGCTACAAAAATGCAAATTCTTTCCTTCTAGACTTACCATTGTTTTCTTTCCATCAACTAGCCACCTACTTCCGACCATCCAGATAGCAATTTAACTCCTGCTTTACTCACATTTCTGGAGGTCTTTTGGTACACTTGGATAGCACCCTAGCCTCCGAACCAGAAGCTCCAGGTTCAAGTGCTGCACCAGGCCTTGGATGGTCATGGAAAGTCTAATCACCAACCTGAAAATCCTTCCAACATGCCTATTTCTGGCAGTAAGAGTGGGAAGTCTGCCATGTTTGATGTAGAGTGGCACCCCTCAAACTATGGCTTCTGGCAACTTTCCAGGAAAAAGCCTAGCAATAGAAATGGGCACAAGCATGTGCTTTGTCTCTCATGCACCACTAGACATGGAAAGAGAAAACAAGATACCCACGTTTAGTAGTGCACAATGTTCAGTACCATTCACCATCCCAGTTATTGAAGAAGCCCATGTCTGGACAATGTTCAGCCTTGGAGTGCAAAGAGGGGGTTGGTGTGGTGGCTACCATTGACAACAGTAAGAAGTCATACAGGTGAGTGTACCCGAATGAAGGAGCTACACTCCAAAAGCTTGTGATTCCAAATAAACCTGTTGGACTGTAACCTGGTGTTGTAAGACTTCTTACTGTGCCCACCCAAGTACAATGCCGGCATCACCACATCATGGCTACGATTGACCAGTCAGAGAACTGTGGCTACTGAGGACTACAGTTAATTTAGTTGGGAGGCAACTCTACAAGACATTAACTAGTTGTTTACAAGTAGTCCCTCCCCCTCTCCAATTAATTCCTCCACCTCACCCCTCTTTCATTTTAAAATTTCTATCCTCTTCTCCTTCTCCTCTCAATATTTATTGGGTTCTTTCAAAGTTGTGATTCCTAAATGTGCAATCCTCACTTGCAATGGGAAACACAAATGAGGAGTGTGCTGCCAATTTTAAAACTGGATCGCACTCAAGTAATTTCATTTAAAAAAAAAAATGTTTATTCTCCTTTTTCACATTTTCATCCAAATTTGCACTCACCGGCAACAATCAACGGTAACAACTACAATGTCTGAGTTGTGGGGGCGAAACCCACACAAACGGGGAGAATGTGCAAACTCCACATGGACAGTGACCCAGGGCCGAGATTCGAACCTCGGTGCCGTGAGACAGCAGGGCTAACCCACTGCGCCACCATGCTACCCGTTATCCAATTCTTGAAAGTGCATAATAAACAAAGCCTATGAATTGTAGAACCCTTCCATCCCGCCCCTCAACTCAAACTTCATCTTCTCGAGTGTTAAAAACTCCAACAGACCCCCCCCATGCAAGGGCACAGGGTGGGAGAAACTGACATCCACCCCAACAGGATCAGCCTTCAGGCAATCAGCGAGGCAAAGGCTAAAACATCTCCCTCCACACCCGCATCTAACCCCGGCCGGTCGAATGCCTGAAAATGGCCTCCAGAGGACCTGGCTCAAGCCTCACATGTACCACGTTCGAAATGACCCTGAACACCTCCCTCCAATACCCCTCCAACTTTGGACAGGACCAAAACATATGATCGTGGTTTGCGGGGGCCCCCTCAACGTTCACAAACATCCTCTAACCCCTCAAAGAGTCGGCTCATCCGCGCCTTTGTGAGGTGCATCCTATACACCACCTTCAGCTGTATCAGCCCCAACTTCACCACAAAGTTGAGGCATTTACCTTCCGGAGCACCTCACATCACAACCTCTCCCCCACCTCTTCTTCCACTTTGCCTTAAACCCCTCCAGCGGTGCCTTCTCTTCCCCCAGAATCGGCCCATAAATCGGCGACACAGCCCTCTTCTCCATTCCCCCCGTCGTCAGCACCTCCTCCCAACAGTGTGGAGACTGGCGCCACCGGAAAGATCTGTATCTTCTCCTTAGTGAAATCTCAGACCTATATACACCTAAACATTTCCCCTGCCCCAACCCATATTTTCGCCCCTAGCTCCTTCAATCCCGCTAGAAACAAATCCTTTTAATGCCCCGACTCCCTTCTCCTCCCATGTTCAAAAACTCCCAGTAATTTCATATCCCTTTTTAAATTTAGAGTACCCAATTTTTTTTTCCCCCAAGGGGCAATTTAACATGGCCAATCCACCCAACCTGTACATTTTTGGGTTGTGGGGGTGAAACCCTCGCAGACATGGGAGAATGTGCAAACTCCACACGGACAGTAACCCCGGGCCGGGATTCGAATCCAGGTCCTCAGCGCCGCAGTCCCAGTGCTAACCACTGCGCCACATGCCACCCATGTAATTTCATATCCTTAAGAAATGGACAAGTCGGAAATGGCTGTCATGAGGGGGCATAATTTTAATGTGATTGGAGGAAGGTATAGGGGAGATGTCGGAGGTAGGTTCTGAGTGGTGGGTGCTTGGAATGCACTGCCAGCGGAAGTGGTGAAGTCAGAGTCAAGAGTTGGACAGGCACATGGACAGCAATAAATTGAAGGGGTGTAGGTTGCTCTTAGATTTGGATAAGTGGTCGGCACAACATCGTGTGCCAAAGGGCCTGTACTGTGCTGTACTGTTGTATGTTCTTGGGATGTCCCAAGCAGTACGCTTGTGAGCGAGTGAATTACCAATGGTAAAACAATTGCCTGTTTTTTTTATTCTGGCTGCTAAAATATGCATTTTTCAATTGCAAATGGAAATCAAAACAAGATTTTGTTACTCAAATGGGTGGGTGGTGTCTAATCTGTCAATATTTACTTTTGAAAATGAAATGAAAATCGCTTATTGTCACGAGTAGGCTTCAATGAAGTTACTGTGAAAAGCCCCTAGTTTCCACATTCTGGCGCCTGTCCGGGGAGGCTGGTACAGGAATCGAACCGTGCTGCTGGCCTGCTTTAAAAGCCAGCGATTTAGCTCAGTGAGCTAAACCAGCCCCCTTTTGCATTAAATTTACTCTGGCAGCCTGCTGAAAGGTGAATCACAAAGAACAAAATAAAAAATAAGGATAAAATAAATATAGAGTCTATAAACACCAGCTATTTGTGAACACAAAAGATGCTGTAAATCTGAAACAAAGGAAGAAAATGCTGGAAATCTACAGCTACATTTGTAGAGAGAAACACAGAGTTAATGTTTTAGACTAACCTGTCAGAGGTTGTGGACCTGAAAGATTAATTCTGTTTTCCTCTCCACGGAAGGTGCCTGACTTGCAGAGAATTTTTTCATTGTAGCCAAAAATTTTAATTCATGTCTGATGTTAGAATTATTATTATGCAAAATATTTTTTTAAGTATGCTGTTGTAATTGATGCGCTTTGCTCATCAGAATAATGTTGTATTGCAAATACAAGCTCGTTCTGCACATGGAAGACCTTTCATACCATGTGAACTTCTGACAATCATGATATTAAAATTGCAATCGTCTTAAGTTGTGGCTAAACCCAATTCCTGAACTACAAGAAAGTAAAAAAAAAAATTAACACCAATTTTCAGAAACTATAGCTCTGGTCCTCAGGCATATATTTTAGCAGTAATGAATTATAATCAATATATTTGTACTTTTTCGAATTTAGTTAGTGCATTTTAGCAGATAATTTCATCAACGTTTACCATGGGGATGGGTTTCCTGTTCTCAGAAGAACCAAAAATGTAGCGGAGGATTGCCGCACAAAAGTTCACGCACAAACTTTGGAACACAGGAACAGGAGGAAGCCATTCAGCCCCTTGAGCCTATCCCACCATTTAATGAGATCATGGCTGATCCGTGCACTACTCCATATAGCTGCCTTTGGCCCATAACCCTTAATATCTTTTCTTAACAAAAATCTAACTCTAAGAGTTAAAATAAACAACTGTTCAAGCGTCAACTGCTGTTTGTAGGACAGAACCGTAACATCTCTCCTGAACGGTCCAGCCCTAATTTTTAGAATCTCCAACCAGTGAAAATAGTTTATCTTTATCTACCGTCTTTCCCTGTTAATATCGTAAATACTTTAATACTTCGATCAGATAACCCCTTAACCTTTTCAATTCGAGCAAAAACAGGCCTAGTTTGTGTAATCTCTCCTCTAAACCCATGTTGATCATGTATCACTTTTGTAAACCTATGTTGCACTCCCTCCAAGGCCAATATAGCCTTCCTAAAGTGTGGTGCCCAGACTGCTCACAGTACCTCAAATGGGGTCTAACCAGGGTTCTGTAGCCAGCTGGAAGTAGACTACAAAAATATCGCTATTAAAGGATTCATATAAAACTGAAGTTGAACAGTTCATACGGTCAAACTCAGATACAGTTCAGTTGTGCAGTCTTCTAACTGGCTTTCAATGTGAACACCAAGATAGTCTGAAGCATAGATTTGGGGTTAGTGAGATAACATGGTTCATAATAACATGGTAGTCTTGTGCAACAGGTGCTCATTTTAAATAGCACCGTTTGACAATAAAAGTAATGCGGACAAAAAAGGACGGAGCAGATTATGGTAATGAAGGATACAGCCTACACATGTAGAAAGCTTCAAATTTGTTCGACATTAAAGATGGAGCTTTAAGATGCCATTTAAAGCACTATTCTTCAATTTTTAAAAAAACATTGAAATGGTGGATCATCATTCACCCATTACGAGAGCTAGCTTTTTAAAAAAAATGATAGTGATTAATTTTGAACATTCGTAATTTTGAACATTCGTAACATGCCCCAAGAATACCCTGACTGTATCACTGAATACATTTGGAAACATAGAAAAAAAGGGGGAGGCCATTCGGCCCTTCAAGCCCACTCCGCTATTCATTATGATCATGGCTAATCATCGAACTCAATAGCCTAATCCTGTTTTCCTCCATATCCTTCGATCCCCTTCGCCCCAAGTGCTATATGCAACTGTTTCTTGAGACCGCACAATGTTTTGGATTCAACTACTTCCAGTGGAAACAAATTCACTCAGGGTGAAGAAAGTTCTCATCTCTGTCCTAAATGGTCTATCCCGTATCCTCAGACTGTGACACCCATCATCGGGAACATCCTGCCTGCATCTACCCTGCCCAGTCATGTTAGAATTTTATAGGTTTCGATGAGATTCCGCCTCATTATTCCAAACTCCAGTGAATACAATCCTAACTGATTCAATCGCTCCTCGTATGTCAGTTCTGTCATCCCAGGAATCAGTCTGGTAAACCTTTGCTGCGCTCCATCTAGAACATCATTCCTCCGATAAAACTGCACACAATATTCCAGGTTGGCCTCACCAAACCCAGTATAACTGCAGCAAGGCATCCTGCTCATGTACTTGAATTCTCTCACAATCATATCATACATAGAATCAGAGATTTACAGTGCAGGAGGCCATTCAGCCAATCAAGTCTGCACCGGCCCTTGGAAAGAGCTCCCTACTTAAGCCCACACCTCCACTCTATCCCAATAACCCAGTAACCCCACCAAACCTTTTTGGACACCAAGGGCAATTTAGCATGGCCAATTTAACCTGCACATCTTTGGACTGCGGGAGAAAACCGGAGCACCCGGGAGGTAACCCTGCAGACACCAGGGAGAGCGTGCAGTCTCCGCACAGACAGTGACCCAAGCTGGAAATCGAACCTGGGGCCCTGGAGCTGTGAAGCAACGGTGCTACAGTGCCACCCCTGAATTGCCCCTTCCGCAATGAAGGTCAGCACAACATTTACCTTCTTTACCACATGCTGCACCTGCATGCCTACCTTCAGTATGCTGCAGAACTAGCTCAACCTCTAGCCAATCAATTCCAATTTTGCTACAACACAGGCATTTACTTCAATGGGAAAACAGCCTAAAGCACGGCAGATACAATCCAGTCAATAACTGCACCATCAGTCTACTGTGTTCTGTCAACAATGCCATCAAACTGCACTAACTCACCAACAACTGCTCACCAATCCTCAGTTTAGGTTCTATTGGGACCACTCAGCTCCACAACTTACTACAGCCAGAGTTCAAACATGGACACCTTTCAATTCCATGTTTGCATTTGTTCCTATCTGCTCTTTTAGAAAATTAGAAAAATAAATCTAAATCAGTAGCAGGGTAATGGTTTTGACAATGATTTTGGATTTTAGTTGATTTTAGTTATTCTTGCTATATAATTAGCGTTAGTTTACTGTTACAGAAGAGAAAATCTTGAGCACAACTGTTTCAGTACCAAAATATTTATATATTCTTGCAAATCAGATTTCAAAACTGAATTGACACCTCAAATTGTTAGATTGGTGCAGAAAATGAATACAAGTACTGTTAACATCTAACTCACTTCAGAAAAGATCACCGTGGCAACATACCATGGAACACTCTCAATGGAGTCAGTCATTTGAAGTATGCTATCCCCGTAGTAACACAACTCCAAATAAGTGCTGCATTAACCACCAAGCTGCATACATTGATGAGAGTACAGAAGTTGTTTCTTTTTCTTATCCAAATCAATTATTTCAGTATTTTATTGTTGCAGTAAAAACTTTGCTTGGCATGATGTGTTGGGTACTCTGGATCTGTGGAGACTGCGTTTACCTTAGCAGTAACATAAACAGACTACCAACACTTGTAATAGTACAATTCTATTTTATTTAACTAAGAGCTGTTGAACATACTTGCACTGTGGGTCGACACTATGTTAGATTGATTGAAGACCTATGCCTAACCTGACCAGCCTATACTGCTAGCACATGGTGGATGTTTGTGCTACTGACTGCGGGCTCAGTCTGTCTCAGAGGTTGCATCCCGAATGAGCGGGAAAACTAGTGCCCTCTGGTTTTATAGTGACCGTGCCCTAACTGGTGATTGGCTGCTGTGCTGTGTGTTGATTGGTCTTGCAGTCTGTGTCTCTGCACCATCGTATACTGATGTGTATATTATGACAGGCTGGATTGCTCACTTCTGAAGATTCACTTCTTCAGTCCCTAGATTGTGACTTTAACACAATCTAGTTTGAAACCGGTATGCAATAAGGAAGTGCTGCACTCTTAAAGATGCAGTTAAACTAGGGTCCATCAGTTGGTTATACAAGAACTCTACATCAATTAAATGAGAAGGCCACATTTATCCTTCATTATAGATTGCCTAGTCATTATCTCACTGTTATTTGTTGGACTTTGCTGCATGCAAATTATTACCACCAAGATGGGAGGAGTGCACAGATTATCTAGCCCCACTACTCCACCGGTCTCATCATACTTTAAAAGTTTCATACGCTCACCAAAATGGCCAATGATGTACCTTCATTACTGTTCGATCCAGAATAAGAGACTTTAACCAGACTTCCTTCAATAAACTCTGAATAATTGACTTATTCTGAAATAAAATAATGTTTTTAAAAACAGGCTGCAAGAACTGGTTAACACACAATTGGAACCTGGAACTATAACTATCTGTCCCTTTAATAATTTTCCAGTGCGCGCACACACAAATAGGGGTCTCAGATAGAGAAAGACACTTGAAGAGTAGAGTTTATAACAAAAAGGATAAAGTTTGCAGTTGATCTGGCGTTGCCCCCGTGTGAAGCAAGATCACCGGTCTCAGAGACCTGGACGTTTTTACCAACAGAACTTTGCTGTGGAGGAATATAGGGCCGCATCAATCCTTCTCATAGCCTCTCGACCTTCCAAAGTCAGGCCAGTTCCACAAAGCTGGTGATTCCTAGCTGGATCCTGATAACCACTCTATTTCAGGAAAGGGAAGGAGAATGCGAGCTGGGAAGCAAGCTAATCTGTCATGTGATTTCCAGTAAATCGTAAATCACTCGTCTTTGCTCCCCCCACTTCAATAATTTCAATGCAAACAACGTTTCCCCCATCAACTGCCATGTTGACTTGTTAGCTGAAGTCATGTGGTTTCTTAGAAAAGGCACGTTTGTGGACAGTCCAAGGTGAACTTATGACATTTAAATGAATCCAGATCAGCTTCCACATGCCCAGATAACACAATGTCTTTCCATATTTAAAAAACATTGTGTTGAAAGATATCGTTTTAGCAAAACTGACTGCTACATTTCCTACACTTAAAATTAAGAACTTCTGCAAGTGCTTCAGAATGTCCTACAAGCATGAAAGATGCCATAAATGTTTTTTTTAAAATGAGATTGTAATTTTTGAATTTTAGTAACAATTGCATCTCAAAAGTAATTTTCACAAGTACTGAAGTCGGGAATAATTTACAGATTCTGATTTAATTGACTGCCAAATACCAGGCAAGCCAACTTTCAGGTGTTAAAACAAATCCTGAAACTATAACCATTCTTCCTGCACGGCACCCATTCTAGGCAGATTTTGGAGAGGGTATTTCATGGATTTCAATATTGGAGGACTGATATCCCCGAATGGAGAAAAAGGCCGCTATTTTTGTCCTGACATACTAGGATAGGTGTAGCTTAATCAGGATCAGAAAGTTCCGAACATGAATGCCGCATGAACTTTAACCGATCTTTCCAGATTCAGATTGACTTGGTGTGCATTCTTATTAGGTCGTGGCTGGAATTCTCCGATATCGCGGCCAAGTGTTGACGCCGGCATCAAAACTGACGTGAGCAACGCCAGCGTCAACAGGCCTCCAGACCCAGTAATTCTTCTGTTCTTCAGGTGCTAGAACAGTGCCGGAGTGCTGTGCGCTGCTCTGGCACCGAAAACCGACCCTGCACGGCCGGCACGGGGCCGCGCATGCGCTCGCCGGCCGTCTCCGCGTAGCAACATGTCGGCGACCGAACAGCGGGCCCGCGTGGAAGGAGGTCGGCCCCCTCCAGATCGTGGCTGGCCGGCTGCCGATCGGAAGCCCCCGATTGTGAGCCTGGACCCTGTGAAGCTCCCCCTGCCCCACCCCTAATCAGGACGTTCACATCGGCCACAGGTCCGGGCTCCCGCTGGGTGGTACCAGGTTTGAACCATGCCAGCGGGACTCGGCAAGGATGTCCGACCCGTCGCGGCCGGAGAATCGGCGGTGGAGCGGGATTCTCACAGCCCCCCACCTCCGATTCTCCAACCTACCGCGGGCTTGGAGAATCCCGGCCCATAACTTCCGAGCTCCCAGTGTCGCGTTTGGGAGTACCCCCAAAATGCGCTGCGGAAAATGCTCTTGGGAGGTTTCCACGTAAAGAGTTTACCTTGCTCAGACAGGCTTACTTACCCTAAATAATTGCAGTGGACTATAAGCATAAGATACATCTGACAAAGATATTAAAATCACTAACTTTGGATGGTTCTGCCAGTTTTACCCTCAACCACTCAGAGCTAGAAGGAAAAAAGTACTCAACGACCCAGACCGAGCCCTGCATAAGGGGACCCCCCCCCCCCCCCCCCCCCCCCCCCCCCCCGGCATAAACCCCTGAGCTGCAGGGTAACTCTTCCACCCCCCCCCCCGCCCCGCATAACCCCTGAGCTGCAGGGGAACTCTTCCACCCCTACCCCCCCCCCCCCCCCCCCCCCTGGGCTAGTACCGTAAAAAGAGAATGTACCCACCTTCTACACTGGCAGCTGCTGCAGCCCGAGCTGCTTCCCTGATTCAGTCTCACCCAGCCTGAGTCAGGAAGATAATCAGGAAGTTTCATGCTAAACGAAGTTGCTATGGAGTGGCAATCCACCACAGATTTCCACTCAGAGGAAGTTGTTACTCATACTTTTAAAATAATGCTCACTTTTTGCTGATGAGCTAATCTTGGAGCACAATGTGTTCAAATAAGTTATTTGCAATAACATGCACGGTTCTACCAAGGTGCTCAACTCGCCAAGCGTAATTTAAAAGTGACTTTGTGATGAAGGCACATGTTTTGATATGATGCCTGCACTAAAGTAACGCAGTTGCAATTTCAAAGTTCCTCAAAATTAAATTGGTACGCTTTTTAATCTTTTTAAGAAAACCACGTGCACTTCCTATTTCATCAGTCTTTGCAGCCGGTCCAATTCCTGTGTAAATTACCTGCAACTGCAGAAAGTAAATAATTAAACCACAGGAAAGGAAGTTGCAGTCCCTTTAAAACCACAAACTGGTCAGTTTTATGAATGACTGCAGCTCTGACCAGCAGGATTTCCTTCTTTCTCCAGACAAAACGGAGAACTTTATGGGTTATTTTTTAAAAATAGCTCATGATTCTTTAATTAGTATCTTCAGTACTCAATTGTGAATCACAGGAAATTTGTGATGCATACTAATATAACCGTAGCCTAAAAATCTGTTAGCAAAAGTCAAGAAAAATAGGTTTAAAAAACTCAAAATATTCAGTGGTTAGGGGACAACCATTGTAACTCTCCTTGCTCAGGTGCGACTGATTTTAATGCCATTGAGCTATTCAGTTTTGTTTTTATTTGTTCACGGATGCGGATGTCGCTGGCGAGGAGTTTATTGCCAATTACCAATGTTCCTTGAGGTGGTAGCGGTGAGCCACCATTTTGAACTACTCCAGCCTGCCGTTGCTGTTTTGATGTGCCCCTTGCTGGGCTACTTCAGAAGACAGACTCTGGAGTTACACGTAGGGTACAGGTGGCTGGTTTCCTTCTGTAAAACATAACTAGTTGGGTTTTCACAGCAATCAGGCAGTTGAAAAGTCATCATTACTGATATCAGCATGCTATTCCAGCTTTATTTAAATTTCCCCAACTGCCATGTTGGGATCCAAATTCATCTTCAGATTATTAGCCCACAGCTTTGCGCTACTTGTCCAGTAACAGAAATATCACCCGACTGCACCAAAAGTGTACATAATCACACCTGAACCAGTGCATTTTTAAATGATGCACAGAGAGTTGAGCACATGGCTAAAAGTGCAGAAGAATACTGCAAACAAATTATTTTCAACAACATGCAACAGTGGGAAATTTGACTGGCAAGGGGAAAAGCTGATTGCAGTATTCCAATTGCCCAGCAAACTCAGCACAGCCAAGAAATTGAACTTGGAACCTTCTGTTCTGCATGGCTAATACTACAGTTCATGGGCAATAAATGCTGGCCTAGCCAGTGACACCCACATCCCATGACGCATTAAAGAAAGACACCAGGCAATGTATTCACCCACCGTGTCATTGGAGCTACATATTAAAAATGTACTCTTACCTATTCAACTTCAATATGAAATATGATTCAATGTGAATAAAATGCACCAACATGAAACCAGATGATAACTTTTCAAAGGATTACCGCAAATGCATAACTACAAAAGTACAACATTTGCAAACAACTGGCCCTCAAATCTGCCTGTGCCAAAAATGTCAACTATGCCAACAATTTCTTCTAAGTTTAAAAAGTTTTTTTGTCTAAATGCACAGAGAGTAACATCCTGAGATGAGTACAGAAACAATCTGTGACTAGGCTGTCAAGTTTTACATTTAGCTTCTACACCTTCTAGTTGTCACTATGTAAGAACTCACTAGAAATATTAACTGCATCAAACACTTAAGAATTGTTGGTGAGAATGCAGTTTCTCTCTTTCCTAGGGTGTAGCCTAATTTGAAGGTTAAAATACCATCTATTTAGTGGATGTTGTGAAATAACTTCTGGGAAAACTCCACAATTCAAACTCATTTTTCTTTACTTCTCAGTAAATTGAATATTATATTGAGGCATTATTTTTTTTTTTTAAACAGGTGAACAAGTCTTGCTGTAGAAAGAATAGCTTTCAAGGAATGATCTAGATTTTCAGATCACCTTACCTGCTGCTTTACTATCAGGAAAACAAGTTGATTCTGTGCTCATGGGAACAAGGTGAGCTTCAATCATTTCAAAACACCTGTAACCACAGTGGTTTGTAGATCTGGAAGTCTTTGTTACTACCACTCATTAAAAGGTGACTAAATACATTTACAACATAAAATTGTATTACAATCTAATGGGCCAACGAGAGGATGTTAATTTGAACCCATTTTTTTAAAGCATCCAATGGCACAAACAAAATGAGAGAGCACAACATAATAAATCTTTGAAAGGATGCATTATGGGTTATGTCCTTTCAATAGCCTTAGCTTGAGGTTTCTCCAGCAACAAAAAAATTGAAAAATGTGTGTGTTGTTTTTGGAACCATCTCCCAAATTGACCTAACAGAATATCTTCAACTAGTTTCAGTCAAAAAGTTAAAACGTGATGCTTACACAGCCATTATTTTTAGCACTTCTTTCACTATCCAATAAACAATGAATAGCCTCGAGTACTCTTTCACAAGAAAAACGCCAAGGGAGTATAAGCCTACCATGAAAGTGTTGGCTCCCATGGGACTGCAATATCCAATTCACATAATAACCAGGTAGGAAAAGGAGCCTCCTGAAGATAAATACAGTGCAGGAGACGGATCCTTTAGAAGAACTGCAGCTTTCATAATCATTTCTGCAAAGCTACAACACCCAGAGCATACAACGACAACTAGGCAGAAAATTATATACAACTGTGAATGATGAGGAATGCATGGGAGAAAGCTTTTTTCTTTAAAATCAAGGCGATAACAGGCAAAAGGATAAAGAAAAAAGCGATGGGCTTGCCCCTTATGCTTTTGGTTGAGAAAACAATGGGATCTCGATAGGTAAATAACTGGGAATAAACTTTTAGGGAAAGAAAAACCATACCTCATCTTTTTTTGTAAAAAGATAGATAAATAGTATGACAAATGTTTTTCTGAGAGCTGTGATCATCAGTATGGTATGCAGTACTTTTGGCAATAGTGTGATATATTGTTTTAATAGGTTCACAGAGATAGCATTTGGACCATCAATCACACCCTTCCCTGCAAACATGAAATTCTTCCCCTGCCTACCACCAGTTCCACATACCAGTCACATCACAGTTAAGTTTGCTAAATTACAATTATAGACAGGCCACTGCTCTGCTTAGACTGCACTAAAACCATACAAACATTAAAACTGCCCAATTCCAGGCTGTTTATTACATCATAGGGGATTTACCGTTATATATTTGTGCAAGTCGAGTTTCTAAGACATAACCTTTAGCCAAAATGTAAGGGGTTGAAATTCACCATCGCCCATCCTCTCACTATCAGAGTTGCCAGGTCAGACTGTTCCTGCCAGTCTCGCCCCCAAAAGTAGAGCAAACGTATTTTTATTTATAAATACAAACTTCAATGGAAATATATATTGATTGGTGTACATTAAATTCATCAAATTTCTTTACTTAAAAACAAGTCAGATACACAAATTGATACAATTTCATTGTTTTCTTTTCATGGCCAGTTGTCTTCACTAAACCGTTTTCTCTCCAACCTCACCTTTTGACCGGCTGATATGTCAAAATTCATCCAAGTTCCCAACACAGGAAAATCTACATCCATTCTTTTGTTGACGTTTGGTTATAAATGAAATGCGATAAGCCTGTCAGGTTCTGCTGGCAGACGCTGTGACATCTTGGTCACAGACAAATTGTTCCCCATCATAAAACTTAGTACACCATCCAGGGTTAGTGTTGAAATCTGCAGTGCCTAATTTTCTTGCTTGCTCAGGGCGAAGATTCTGATAGGTCCACAAGAAACTGAGACACCATCATGGTTATTTTCAATGACATACTTCGCAACTACATTTTCCAGATATGGTCACATGCTAGGCTTCCCTCTGCATATTTTACTCTTCGCATTTATGTAAAGTGTGTGGTGAGCTTCTTCAAATCTCTAATATTCTTCATCGACATCTTGAATTCTCTAGCTGCTGCTCAATTATTTGTCTGCTCTGCTATTTTTATGAACTGGGCTGCGTATCTACCGTTCCTTGATACCATATTACCATAATAGAGGGCAGGATTGGCAAGAATCCTCCAGTGGGGTGGTAGCCTCATCAGAATGGGTTGACATGCGCAGACACAAGGAGCTGCCTTCGAGGGTGTATACCGTATATACTCACGTATCCTTCGATCTCGCGTATCATGCGACCCCTAAATTTTCGGCCCAAAAACATGCTTTTATAGTATACCTCATGTATCATGCGAGTCACTTTTTTGACATGACAGCTGACACTCAGGTAAGCTTTCCGCCTAAAACTGCCGAATGAGAAACAGCTGTTTTGCTGTTTCTAATCACGGAACTAAACCCGATAATAAACAGTCACGGTACCTAACAGGTGACACAATCGACCCTTAGCAAAAATGGAGAAAAGATCAGCGAAGAAACCTGTTTGGTGTCGGAGAAAGCTGTGTCCGAAACTGGAGAAAGCAAAAGAACAATTGGTGGCAAGTCCTTCCTATAAATGCGCAAATCGCGGGTCGAAATGTCATTGGCCGCAGTTAGAAGATGAAGTCTCAAAGTGGGTGTCCGAAAATCGGGCAAATGGTTACATAATAACACGATCTAAAATAAGACTTTATGCTTTACGAGAAGCTAGAAACATGGGCATTCGTGAGTTTACTGCAAGTCCCGGATGGTGTACGCGGTTCATGAAAAGACATGACTTTGTGTTAAGAAGAAAAACAAAAATTGCACAGAGACTCCCAAAGAATAAGAAAAAGTGTTAGGTTTTCATAGATTTGTTATCAAACATCGCAAAGCTAACAGCTATAATTTATCGTGCATTGGAAACATGGATGAGACGCCCGTGAATTTTGATATGCCATCAAACTCAACCATTAATAAAGTCGGCGAAAAAAGTATCTTTATCAAAACTACAGGGCATGAAAAGACACATTTTACGGTTGTACTAACGTGTATGGCAGATGGGACGAAACTTCCTCCAATGGTCATCTTCAAACGGAAATTAATGCCCAAGCTAAAATTTCCAAGTGGTATCATTGTCCATGTCCATGAAAAAGGTTGGATGAACGATAATGGCTGCATGATTTGGCTAAAGAGAGTTTGGGAATCAAGAGCAGGTGGTTTACTACGCCAAAAAAGTTTACTTGTTTGGGATATGTTTAGGTCACATCGAGTGGATGCCGTTGTGAAAGCTGTTCGCGAAGCGAACACCGATATAGCGATCGTTCCAGCTGGCTTGACTAGCGTCGTTCAGCCACTTGACGTATCCATCAATAAGCCATTTAAAGACAATCTAAGGAAGAAATGGAATGACTGGATGATGGAAGGAGAGAAATCATTTACGAAGGGAGGGAATATGAAGGCTGCGGATTTGGCTCTATTGTGTTTGTGGGTAAAAGAGCCATGGGCTGGGATAGATGGCAATTTGATCGTTAAAGCATTTTAAAAATGTGGAATAGCAAATGCTTTGGATGGAAGTGAAGATGATGCTTTATTCGAAGATGTAGGAGAAGAGGATGAAAATATTGAAGACCTGGAAGATGACTGCCTCGATGAAGAAGAATTCCAAGCTTTATTTGACGATGACGATGACAATGAAAGCGAATTCGAAGGATTTTAGTTCACCTGCATTAGTTTGTGTTAATGATGTTTTTACATTTTAATAAATGTTAAATAACCAATGTTTTCCTGTTTCATATATCATTATGTTCAAAAATAAATACCTGTATAACAGTTTCATTAACTACTGGATTTAACTATGTGACTTATCTTGGCCAGCATTTCACACCCGCGATTTTTGTACCTCGCTCCATGCGACCCCCGAAATTTAGGCTTCAAATTAGGTGCTCAAAAGTCGCATGTTACGCGAGTATATACGGTAATTCCATGATTCTATCAATGAGTAGGTTCACACCAGGATGAGTTTGACCTCAGCGACCAGCGAGTGTCAAGTACAGAGGAGGTAACATTTTTTGGCTAATAGTTGGGGGCTGAGGTGGTTCGCCCATTATTTGAGTACAAATGGTAATATAATTTTTATAAAAATCTCATGCTCATTGAAATGTTGCATTTCTCAAAGTTTGTGTTTCCAGAAGTTGACTATAATAGCTGTGCTCAACAGACTGACGAACTCTGACCTGCATCAGTTGACAAAAATGGCATTCTCTGCACAAGAATTCATCTTCGCCAATATGAAGGAAGGCCAGTCTTCTAAAATCGATGACCAAAGCATCAGAGTTGCTAGCAATCCTTCAGATATAGTGAAATCTGTAAATTAAGACACTAAGGGACTTTAATATGGATGTCCTTTATTTGCAGGTATCCTCATTTTTGAAACAGTCATTGAGTATGCAGCAAAGCAGATGACCCAAATCTTCAGGATTGGATAGCTCTGCTGGAATGTCTCTATGTCTAATTCCAAAGTTCTGTCAGTAGGATATGATTTGCTCATTTCCTGTCTGTCATATTTCCTGTTTCATTGCGTCTCTTGGCCCTACTCCATTGAGAAAGATAGGTCCTGGTCCTTTGATCTGACACATGGACATCCTGAATAGGGCATGGTGGGTGCCATAACACTGGAGTATTTGGTAGATTCCAGCTAAATCCCACCACCTTGATGGGCCATAATTTATTGCCCATCCCGGAGGGTAATTAAGAGTCAACCACATTGCTGTGGATTTGGAGTCACATGTAGGCGAGAACAACAGATTTCCTTCCCTGAAGGACATTAGTCAACCGGATAGGTTTTTACGACAATCGTCACCATTAGATTTTTAATTCCAGATTTCATATTGAATTTAAATGTCACCATTCGAACCCTGAGCATTACCCCGGGTCTCTGGAGGAATACCACTATGCTACTGCCTCTCCAAGCCTGCAACTTCAATCATCCTGAAGGACAAGGGCAGCAGATGCATGGGAACGCCACAACCTGCAAGTTCTCCTCCAAGCCACAACCATCCTGACTATATCATGCTCCCTCGTAAAATCCTGGAACTCCCTTCCAAACTACACAGTGGGTGTACTTACACCACATGGACTAGTTCAAGGCGGCGGCTCACCACCACTGTCTCAAGGACAATTGTTGTGGGCAATAAAAATGGTGCCCTAGCAAGCGATACCCACATCCCGAGAAAGAAAAGAATAAAAACAAATTGGGTGTGTCCCGTCCAGAACCTTCTTGCTCCATATGTGACAGTTGCTAATGTTTGAAGAGGTGATTTTAGCAGCTCATCAGTACCTGAAATACAGGTGGAGACGGGCTACCTATTCTGGTTGATCATATTCCTGGAGATTAAGTGTGATGTTCTGACTATGACTATAAAAATACTACAGAGCCTTTTATCCTGACCAGGAACATTCAACAGGGGGTTCCTGAAGATTAACTCATCAAACTACAATGGGAAGAATCCCAGTCATTTGAACACAAACCCTGACTGAGAGAGGGGTTTCAAGGCATAAACTGTCAGTTACAAGGTGGAATATGCTAGTAGCAGCAATGCTTGGATCACTGGGTGACACTTATACTGACAAGCCCACCCAAAGTTCTGTTTTCTCTGCACCCAGAGGAAAAGCAGCTGAGTCGCAGACGAGAGACGACCCAAATGGACTCCGTTCTTCCTCCCCTCTTTTTAAACCACCTTGCAAAATTTGAACCCTGTTTGCCAACTGTGACCACCCAACGATGGCCCTGCTACAAACAGAAGCTTTCGAAGGAAGGCAACTCTACCCATCTGTCTCTAGAAAGATAGCCAAATCAGCAGTCAATCACCACCATATTCATTGAGAGTCCAGCCAAGCTATCAAACTAACAACTACATAACCCTTTTATTGCTCTGGACTCCAATTCAAATAATCTATTCTTCTCCACTCTAATCTGCAAGTGTGTGCCCTCAAGCGAGAGTGAAAGAGTAAGAACACTTGCTCAATTGGTTCCTTTAAGATAATAGCATGTAAACAGTTAAACGCCCACTGAACTGACAAGTATATCCTTTTCAAAGGAACACTATTACAGTCTAACGAGGAGCGGGAAAAGAGGGGATCTATCCAATCCACCCTCTCATGATTATAATCTGGCACACAGACATTTGGAAAATGCAGTTAGAAACTCAAAGCCACAAACTAAGCATAGTAAAACAGAATACTGCATGCTTGGATACGGATCAATAGAGAGTGCATGAAGACAGAGTTGGACCAGGAGAATGAGAAGAGTACCAAGATTCATGACAAAACGAGCTGAATTTCATTTTTCTGTTTCTACACCCTCATACAATTACATAGAATCCCTACAGTGCAGGAGGCCATTTGGCCCATCGAGACTGCACCGGCCCTCTGAAGGAGCGCCCCACCTAAACTCACTCCCTCACCCTATCCCCGTAACCCCTAATCTGCACATTTTTGAACTGGGGGAGGAAACCGGAGCACTCGGGAAGAAGCCGGTGCAGGCAAGGGGAGAAAGTGCAAACTCCCCAGTCACCCAATGTTGGAATCGAACCCAGGTCCCTCGTGTTGTGCGGCAACAGTGCTAACTGCTGTGTCACTGTGCTGCCCCTGATGAATTCCATTAGCAAGAATTAAGCTGTAGGTATTTTAGAGAATAATAGATTGATTGATTTGATATTTATTGTCACATGAACTGAGGTACAGTGATAAGTATTTTTCTGTGCCCAAGGAAAGGTACATGGTGTGTACATAGTAGACAAAAGAATAATTGACAGAGTACATTGACAAATGGTCCATCAACAAATAGTGATTGGAGAGCAGCATAGGGTGTCGTGAAGTGTTCTTATAGGGAACAGATCAGTCCGAGGGAGAGTCGTCGAGGAGTCTAGTAGCTGTTGGGAAGAAGCCGTTTCTATGTCTGGATGTGCGGGTCTTCAGACTTCTGTATCTTCCGCCTGATGGAAAGGTCTGGAAGAGGCCAAAGCCTGGGTGTGAGGGGTTTCTGACAATGCTGTCTGCCTTCGTGAGGCAGTGGGAGGTGTAGACAGAATTAATGGGAGGGTGGCAAACTTGAGTGATGCGTTGGGCTGAGTTCACCACACTCTGCAGTTTCTTGCACTAATATTGTGCAAACAAAAATGAGGCAGATGGCATCTGAATAAACAATATTTTGGATGCAGACCGAAATAAACTTTATGAATGGTCTGCGTGCGAGTTAAATACAGGCAGCAAAAATTTGGGTGAGCAAAAAAGTGTAGGGAAGATTAAAGACCAGCCAGGAATGTAGTGGAATTGTCAGATCTGGAGGTTACAATCACACAGATCAGGGTTTCAGTAGATGATCTGAGACAGAGGTCGACACAGATGATGTTACAAAAGTAGAATTCTTCTTCTTCATTCTACACATGCTACTTAACATGCTGTTTCCAACATTTTCAGTCTTAGATGTTCCCCTGCAAACTGCATGTTTTTTTTTTAA
Organism: Scyliorhinus canicula; assembly: GCF_902713615.1. Lineage (NCBI taxonomy): Eukaryota > Metazoa > Chordata > Chondrichthyes > Carcharhiniformes > Scyliorhinidae > Scyliorhinus > Scyliorhinus canicula. The sequence continues at coordinate 48,767,877 of NC_052163.1, forward strand.
ACTGCAGCTTTAAGTGCTAATCCACTCAACCTTTTAATAATTCCCGTGTACGGATTAAGGGCAGATTTTGAGACAAGATTACCAGCAGACTCGCTGCACACTTGAGGTTAATGTATTTTAAATTATTTTTTATGGGATATGGATGGCTTTGCTGGCTAAGCCAATGTTTGTTGCTCACCCCCAATTGCCTTTCAGAAGGTGGTGGTGAACTACCTTCTTGAACTGCTGCAGTCCACGTGATGTAGGTACATCCACTGTGCTATTAAGGAGGGAGCTCCAGGATTTTGCCCCAGCAACAGTGAAGGAATGACGATATATTTCAAAGTCAGGATGGTGAGTAAGTTTGCTGGGGAATTTCAGGTGGTGGTGTTCCTGTATATCTGTTGCCCTTGTCCTTCCACATGGTAGTGATTATGGGTTTGGAAGGTGCTGCCTATGGAGTCTTGGGGAGTTTCTGCAGTGCATTTTGCAGATGCATTAGTAGTGAAGGGAGAGTTTGTTTGTGGAAGGGGTGCCTATCAATTCAGCTGCTTTTCCCTGGATGGTGTCAAGCTTCTTGACTGTTGTTGGAGCTGCCCTTATCCAGGCAAATGGGGATTATTCCATCACATTCCTGACTTGTCCCTTGTAGGTGGTGAGCAGGCTTGGGGGAGTCAGGAGGCGAGTTACTCATCACAGTATTCCTAGCCTCTCACCTGCCACAGTATTTATATGGCTAGCTAAGTTCAGCTTGTGGTCAATGGGTGTTGATTGTGGGGGCTCCGTGATGGCAATACCACTGAATGTCAAGAGGCAATGGTTTGATTATCTTTTATTGGAGATGGTCATTGCATGGCACTTGTGTGGCATGAATGTTACTTACCACATGTCAGTCCAAGCCTGGATATTGTCCAGGTCTTGTTGCATTTGCACATGGACTGCTTTAGTGTCCGAGAAGTCGGGAATGGTGCTGAACATGACAATATAATTATATATGGCAAGGTTAATAAATGAAGTCAATATATAACTTCATAATTGTTTTTAAATTGAAGTCAGCCATATCATCAGTAATAGTGGAAGCTGAAATTTCTTATTTGGTGCATCAAACGGGATGCCAAGTGTTATGCATCTTAGTCTATATCCAATACTCGCCAATATTATGCATTATGGGTGACCCAGCTTTTCTAAACAGACAACAGGATGTGGTTGGCTTGTTACCGAGGCTCCTTGTTAACAAGAAAACAATTTAAGTTCCTTGAATACAAGTGGTTATGCTGATTCACTAACCACAATGCATTCAGCAACTCTGTACTCCGGAGAAGACTTAATTTTTGAACTTTAGAAACAAAATTCCTTCAGAGTTATGAAGCCAAGGCTCAGAATGAACAGGTGCAAAACCCTAATCCACCTACATGCCTGCTCCAAAAACCAATTCAAATTGAATCCATGGTCCCCAGAAGAGAGACATACCAGATCTAGGCTTTACACCCAATCTTATGCTCAATCTTAGCCAAAATGCCAAAAAAAAAAAAATCGATATTACCTTTTTTAAACTTAAGTGCCCAACTTTAACCCCACCATGATCATCAAATTAGAAGTTAGTATTAAATGTAGTACAATACATGCTTTCCTGGTCAGAAAATTGTAACAAAAAGTTTTTTGCCCTCCAAATTAATTCACAAGATGTGGGTCTTGCTGATAATGCAAGAATCTATTGCCCATCCCTAATTGTTCTCAAAATGATGACAGAGAGTTGCCTTCTTGAACTACTGAAGTCCATGTAGTGAAGGCAATCCCACTGTTGTTAAACCTGCAGGACTGTGACTATAAAGGAACAGAGATATATTTCCAAGTCAGAACAGTGGGCGACTTGGAGGGGACATTGGGTCTTCTCGTGTACCTGCTGTCTCAATTGTATAGACCATGGGTTTTGGAGATACTATTTAGGAAGCCTTGGTGGGTTGCTGCAGTGCATCTTTTAACTGGTTCACACTGCAGTCACACAGCACCAACAATTGAAGTAGCAAATGTTTAAGGTAGTTGATAGAGTGCCAATCAAGCAGGGGTTTGACCTTGGCGTTGTCAAGCTTTTTGTGTGTTGTAGGAGCTGCTCTGATCCAGATAAGCAAGAGCTTTCAACACTCTGGACTGCTCCAAAGAAAGAAAGGCTTTGGAGAGTCAAGAGATGAGCCAATTACCATGGAATACCCAGTGCCTCTTGACCCAGTTCTTGTAGCCACAATACTTGGGGCATGGGAGCCTTAAGTGGACAAAACTTGCGGTTGATTCTATTAAGCTTCTGGTGAAAATTGCACTGGGCATTTTGTCCACTTAAAGCTACCATACCCATATAACGCAAAGGGAGTCTAAAGGAGAATAAAGGTAACGATGGTTTGACAGAACATGCAATTCGGAAAGCTTCTTCACAAGAACTTCATAATGGCAATAACAAAGGTGAAAATATGAAACATTGCTTTCAGGTCTGTAACGCTTGGAAGGCATTTGCCTACCTTCTGTAGACAGTACAGCATTTTAAGGTGAAGGTTTAGTTGGGACGAAATGGAGACTTTAGCCTGTTAGACACATGAGACACTTAGATCAGGATTGACACTTGAATGTCCCGCACACTGTGCACACAGATCTCATGAAGATAACCATCCAATTAAAATAAAATTAACCGTGGGTCATTAGAGGTTTTCTTTGGAAGGAATGAATGAGATGCTGGGCCTTTGATCACTGCATTACTGAACAAAATAACATTATATATGCCTGATCTACCACATTTTGATGTGCATGTACAGTCATCATCTATACTCCAATGCTGGCAAAATTGGCTACAGCATTTCATGTCAGGTTTTGAGATTTCAGATGACAAAGGAAAAAGGCCTTACTTCTCCATTATAGAGATGACGAATTGGAGGAGGTTTTTGAGACGCTTATACACGAGCAAAACGACTATAACTCAGCATAAAAATGCACTAATAACCTATTTCAATTCCAAGAACAATACAATGTACGAAACAGTCTTCTGATGCACCCAACAAGAAGCAAATAAGACAACTGGCCGATATTGGTTTTAGGCTCTATTTATCGACTGTGGAATCCATTCCGATCAAGGGAAAAATCAAAGATGTACTAAATATGCCTCTCTCCAGGAGAGAGAGTATTTGCAGAGATTTTTTTTAATAAATTTAGATTACCCAATTATTTTTTCCAATTAAGGGGCAATTTAGCATGGCCAATCCACCTACTGTGCACATTTTTGGGTTGTGGGGGCGAAACCCAGGCAGACACGGGGAGAATGTGCAAATTCCACACAGACAGTGACCCAGAGCCGGGATCGAACCTGGGACTTCAGCGCCATGAGGCGGTTCTGCTAACCACTAGGCCACCGTGCTGCCCGAGTATTTGCAGAGATGCCTCAGATTATTCAACTTCTGTCAGCACCATACCTACTCCTCAACTTCACTGGAAGAGCATCTTCTCTTAAGAGAGTTGTTAAGAAAGGAAAGATATTCCAAATGTAGGGCAGGACCATCAACATGGCTCAAGTCAATTAAACAAGGTTCATTGTAAAAACCGATCACAAACCTTTAGAGATAATTTGTCAAAAGTGTGCATCACCCATACTGCAGGAAAGTATAGGGATGTGATTGTGAAATCCATTGTGAACTTGGTAACAAAATGGTTACTTCAGACACACTGACCAGGTTACCAAATCGAAAAGAGCACAGGCCAGGTAGAAGATGTATGCAATGTTGATCTGATAGATTTTGGTCAACACAAATGCAACTAACCTCTGGAGATAGAGAAAGAGCCACAACTGAAAGCAGTGTAGAAGGATGGTCTGATATGATACAGATGCCAGACACTCCCAGATGTTTTGGCCACATAGGGACGAACAAAACATTTCAAGAGAAGTGATTTTCAAAGGAAAGCAGGTACTCGCACCTGAAACTCTGCTCCAGGACATATTGTCACAGTTGCACCAGGGGCGTACAGGTACAAGGTGCCTGACAAGGTAGACCAGGGATCAGAAAACGCAATGAAGATGTGCAAGCAAGACACGCCAGTTATCAACCATACCAACATACAGAACCACTACATGCTCATGAGTTCCCAAAATTGATCAAAAGTTGCAATAAGTTTATTCAATGTCCATGGCGATTGTCTCCTCATTCCCAATTAGCTTTCCAAGTTTCCAATCATGAGAGAATTGAAAGGATACCTCAAGTGCATCGGTGGAGGATGCAATGTGTCCCATATTCAGTTTGTTTGCTACACCCGATGTGATTGTATCAGACAATGGACTACAAACAGGCTGATTTTTTGGGATGTATACACCAAATGGGGCATAAACTATGTGACACCCTTGCCACACAATCCCAAGTCCAACTATTTTGCCGAGTGAATGGTTGCCGAGTTAAGGTATTAATTGTTGAAGTGTAAAGAAACTAAACAAGACCTCTGTATTACCATGTTCAATTTGAGGGCAATACCTTTAGACATACGCTTACCGCCATCAGTGGAAATCATGTCTAGGTCACATACCAAGCTATCACCTGTCCAAGTTGAGAGAGAGATACAGGAGAAATTTCTCAAAAAAATAAAGGATGAACAGAGAGATGCAGATCTGCCAAGTCTGCACGTTGGACAAAAGGTTCGGGTCATATACCATAAGCAGGGAACTCTGATTCCTGCGGAAGTATCTAACGGGTGCAGAGAGCCTAGATGTTATGAAGTTACAACACTGAATGGGGAGATATTAAAATAAAAGCAGAAGCCAGTTGAGAGAATTACCTAGTTATATATCAATCACTCAGCACTTCAATTGTACCAAGAACACATTCCAAGACGAACTTGGAGAGTGAAATTGTGGAATGAAAACAACCAGCACAACAATGATACACAATGCCAATTGACCTACAAGTTGAGATGACCTAGGTATTGAGTAATCAGGAAGGCTATAGCTGCAAGAGATCGGGAAGTATTACATACTTTGTGTAAATAGTTCTCATAACCGCCCTATATATATTTATCCTTACTGTATGTAATGATTATTTTTGGAAAGAGAAGAATGTGGTGATATTGCTTTAAGAGAATATGCAAATAGTACATCATCGCTGAACCAGGATGTAGAATAGCACGTGACCAATAGGGAGAATGTGTGCACGTGTTAGTGTGTGCTTTTTTTGAGCTCTTGAACTAGTTCTAATCTTGGAATAAAAACATACCTAAAGGTTACCAATCCGGTGTAATTGTTGAGTTTGCGTGAAGTAAGCAAGTAACATAACAGTAACTATCAAGCTCCAAGTTCAAATTCTGTGAACACAGTTCAATATTTAAGTGCCAAATAACCAACTGCAAAGCAACAGCAGTCGTATTGCAACTTGATCAAAGAATGTTTCCCTGTGATGGTGCTTAGCCACACTGGAGTGTATGTCCTGCTACTGGCCAAGTGTAAAGCCTATGGGAAAATGCAACCATTTTGCCTATATGTGTCGCTCATCAGCAAAATCAACTATCAAGTCCACTAGAAGGATACCACATGTGCGTACCACAACAAAGGGCGAGTGCAATGGACAGGTGAGCTGACCCAGAATGTACTTTTGTGCTCTCTTTCAACCAGATAAATGTGGCGGTGACCATGGGGTGCTTGGGCAACTATGCTCTCATGGATACAAGAGCACCTGTTAATGTCAGGGTAGGCAAAATATTCAGCAAACTTCAGGATTACCCATTCATAGCATCTAGGGAAATTTTAATCACAATACCACAAAGTTTTCAGGACTTTTGAAATGGCAGACACATTCATAGAAGTGGGAGTGACTGTATTGCACAAATTTGCATTGATATGCAGTCACCTAACCATGCAGCACAGCGAAAAAGACACTTGGCACCATCAATTGATGATATCACAGAGCAAGTGAATGGTGCTAAACACTTCACTAAACTGGATCTCAATGCAGGCCACTATTAAATCAAGCTTACAGAATGATCTCCACAAATCAGACTTTTTCAAATAAAAGGCTCAATTTTAGATTCAATTCAGCAGCTGAAGTATTTCAACATATGACTGTCTATCGTTCAAGGACTTGAAGGCATGCTGAACAAAAATTCTCATCTACGGTTGTACTGCATGTATCTCAAGACACACCTACAATGTCTTAGAGCAGTGCATCTCAAACTATCTGATGTAGCGCACCAGCAGTTTTTTTTTCAATGTGCCAGGGACCGGTGAGCGAAACAAGCCAATCCAGGATTACTGTCTCTTTCTTTTCTGGAAACACTCCAAGTACCGGCAGACGATGGCTTGCGTACCGGCACCGGTACACGTTCCACACTTTGAGAAGCACTGTCTTAGAGAATATAACCTTAACTTGAAGAAACTGAAGTACCTGTTCAATGAAAGCAGAATTTAATTCTTCAGTCATGTGCTCAGCAGCAAATGAGTCTCACCTGATCCACAGAAAGTAGAAGCCATTGCAATCATTGTGAATCCAACAAATGCGTGCAATTCCAGAGTCTGTTCAGGCGCAACAGGTACTGTGGTCACTTCAATCCCGACCTTGCCACCATATCGGCCCATCGAGTCTGCACCGGCCCTTGGAAAAAGCACCCTACCAAAGCCCACACCTCCACCTAATCCCCATAACTCCACCCAATCTTTGTGGGACACCAAGGGTCAATTTAGCATGGCCAATCCACCTAACCTGCACATCTTTGGACTGAGGGAGGAAACCAAAGCACCCGGAGGAAATCCACGCAGACACGGGATGAACATGCAGAATCCACACAGACAGTGACCCAAGCCGGGAATCGAACTTGGAGCAAATGTGCTAACCACTGTGCTACCGTGCTGCCCAAAGAAAAGGTTGCAAACATAATCTTAACTACGCAAGCCTAAATTAGCGAACATCAAAGCAACAACAAAACAAGGTGAGGCTTTGAAACTATGTATGACGGCTATGGAATCACAAAGCTAGAAATATGACAGAAGAGCATCTACAAACAAAATCACACAACACTACATGCTAAATTGCCCTTCATGTCCAAAAAGGTTAGTTGGGGTTCCGGGGATAGGATGGAGGTATGGGCTTAGGTAGGGTGCTCTTTCCAAGGGCCGGTGCAGACTCGATGGGCCGAATGGCTTCCTTCTGCACTGTAAATTCTATGATTATGTGATCAGATTCTGACATCGACATCTCAGAGGAACGCAAGTTAAATGATTCCTCTCCTAGTGTCAGACAGATTATGCTGCATACAGGCTTGGACTGCTTCATCATCTGAAAAGCTGCAAATGGACCTGAACACTACAATCTGTGAGCATCGCCAATTCTGACCTTATGACAGAAGGAAAGTCATTAATGATACAGCTGACAAGGCTGGACCTACAACACTATCCTGCAAAACATCTGCAGCGATGTCCTGGAGTAGAGGTGATTAGCCCAACAACTAAAACCATCTTTCTTTGCACTCAGTACGATTCCAACCAATGGAGATCTCTGCCACCATTTCCACTGATTTCAGTTTTACCAGGGCTTCTTGAAGACAAGTCAAATATTGCTGTAATGTCGAGGATCACTCATCTCTGGAATTCCACTCTTTTGGACAAGGCTGTAATGAGGTCTAGATTAGCATTGCGCTAGCAGAATGCAACTGGCATCTGTGGCGATCTCAGGAACAGGCAGGAGTTTGGTTCATCCACTCAGCACTCTTAGCTGAAAAAAATCTCTTATTCTTAAGTCTTGAGCTTTGCACTGGTGTTCCACACACTGCCATATTGAGGATGGGATGTTCAAAGCATCTGCTTTTAAAAAAATTATCCACCACTGTGACTGAATGCAGAGCTTTAACAGATCTTTCGTTACAAATTCACTTAAATCAGTCTATACCATGCTACTACTTTTGTTCAGCATGTATTTAGTTTTGTGTTGTAGCTTCAACTGGCTGGCACTTAGCATGCTCCTGGCATGCTTTTCCACACTTCTCACTGGTCTAAGTTTGGTTCCCTGGCTTGATAATAAAATGAGGGATATGTCAGGCCATGAGGTTGTAGACTGTAATGAATACAATTCTGCTGCTGATGGTAATGGCCTACAGTGCCTCAAGAATGCGTACTTGGAGCTGCTGGAGCTCTTCTGAATCTAGCACGGTGCTAGTGTCACGGAATGTGTTCTCAGCGTGATGATGCAACTTTGTCTCCACAAGATATGGAAGGTCACTCCTACCAATACGGTCACGGACAGATGCATCTGCAACAGGTAGATTGGTGAGGACGAGATTACGTTGAGGTTTTCCCGCAAATCATGAAGAGCTTCTTCCAATTTCTAGCTGCTAGTACGCAAGGCAAGAGGACTGTGAAGAAGGATTGCTATGTTACAAGAAAGACACAGCCAGAGACACAATTAAACAATGTACCTACTGGCCAGGATCTCACATCTGAATCTGATGAAGAAAGCCTCTCAGGAGAATCCACAGCAGGGTTAGTATTAGCTCTGAACAGAGCTCAAGGACCTCTGCTAAATAGCTACAAAGAAGAAAATTAACTTGGGAACAAAACAGCATAAAGATGATTTTTTTAAGGTATGGTTTCGTCAATTGCGCCAATGCAAATATGGGTGCAAAGACCATGTGTGTTATATGCAGGGAACTACTGGCAAATGAATGGAGAAGTTTCAGATTTTGAAAGAGAAGTGGTTGGTGAAAAATTCCTTTTGAGGTTGAGACCCCAGAGACAGTTATTAACTTACAGCTGACTCCAAATAAAAGACTTTAGGCTGCTGTACCTGACCTATGACAGCACGCTAAAAACACAGCAACGGTCCATGAGGCTGTCAGCATTCTGGAATAGCATCTCCCAGGAATATTCAGTGCTGAGTAAAACAAGCATTGTGTTCCTATTGCCCTTCATGGCGACCTATATGTGAGAGGTTGGATTTTGTGTTCTCAAAGATGAAGACGACACAAGGGAACTGGTTGAAGTCTGCACTTGATATAGGCATCGCACTCTCCTCCTGTGAACCCAATTAAAGTGAGATTGTGAGGACCAAGCAGGCTTCCCTTTCGCATTAAAGGTAACCGAACGTGGTGTATATCGCAAAGGTCTGCCGATGTGGGTCGAGAAAAGTTGGCCAGTTGGCCAAAGTGGGTCCCGAGAAAAAAAAAGTTTGAAAAATACTGCACTGGATGATTCCACTCATTCTGTACATTTGGTGCTTCTTCCAAGTGCTGTACAACAGGGTCACTGATTTCTCAGTTGAGTATGCTAAGTGGTAATCAGCAGGAGAATTCCTTGCCCCTGTTTGACCTGATGCCATGAGATTCCATGGGGTCCAGACTCAATGTTGAAGAGTTCCATGGTTTCTCCTTCATAACCAATACTGCTTTGCTACCTCCTCTGGTAGATCTGTCCTAGGACATACCCAAGGGTGGGGATGTCAGCTAAATGTATGATTCTCAAAATATGACTGTTGTTTGCCTAGGGTTGTGGAACAGCTCTCCCAATTCTGGCAGATATTGAGGAGTTTTCCAGGGTTGAAGGGTCAGCAGTGCCTTATTCTGTTCAGATCCACTGCCTAGGTCAATGCTAGCTGGTCTAACCAACTATTTCTCTTAGTTTTTATAGCTGTTTTGATACAACTAAGTGGCTTGCTAGGCTATTTCAAAGCATGGTTAAGAATCAATCATATTACAGAGGGTCTGGAGTCTCATATAGTTTAGACCAGATAAGGGTGGTAGATGTTGATCCCCAATGTACATTAGTCAACCAAAAGGATTTTTATTGGAATCTAGCGGTTTCATGATCCCTTTCACCGATGCCAGCTTCGTTAAATCAATTGAATTGAAACTTCAACACACCAAAGTGTTCTAGATATAAACTTGATCTTAAGTTTTTAACCCTCATATGCAGAGTTGGGGTAACATTACCCGCCATGAAATTACAATAATATACTTGGGTGTAAGTAAATGCTTACACACCATCTTCAATTAGTTTGTGGTTCTAAATGAACTATTTACTAAAAATATACTTGATATACTGTAGATTCACACAATGGGTTAATCCTGTTCTCCTAGCCTTGCATTATATACTTGGGAGGCAGGATGAAAGAAAATGCAGACTGCAAAACTATGCACTTAGCAGAAATGGTGTATAAATATATATAAATAAAGAAAGCATTCCCGTTACCTATGCCTGAATCACCACTTTTGAATGTGGGTGGGCTGAGCATATTGCTACTGCATTTTTCCAGTCACCTGCTGGCTGACCCCATTTCCCAGGCAGTGCGTGATAAAGTGACTGATGCTATAATCTCACCAGTACACGGTTCCAGTGCCAAGCAATACAAATGCCTGCTAGGTCATATATTTGGCTTCAATCTGTGAGACAGTTTACTCTACTGCAGCTCCAAAAGACAATATCAGAAAACTCACTTACAAATATAAAGCTCTTCTTCTGGAATTCATTATTCAGCAGTTGTACCATCAGATTCAGCCGAGAGCTAAACCCTCCCAAAGGTCATTTTAGCATTATTACTGTAGATTTGATCAGTGGAGCAATGTAACCAGCTGCTTTACAGAAATAAATCAATGATCAATTAAATTACATTCTAAAAGACCAATCAAAACTTGTATAATCACCAACTGACATGGACAAACATACGGTTAGGAAAAGACAAGCTGCTTCATCAAGCCTACTCCACACCACATTTCTTTTGGGGGGGGGGGGGGGGGGGAGGGGAAAGAGAGAGAGAGAGAGAGAGAGAGAGGAGAAAAGACCCAAACTCCAGAAAATCTCCTCTCAAACCGCCTCAATCCAGATCATTGGGCCAAGCTATCTATTTAAACACTTAGCTTCAGTAGAATGAGATCTTTGCCATAGTGGAGAACCAGTTAGCTGATAATAATAATAGCTTATCGTCACAGTGAAGTTACTGTGAAAAGCTCCTTGTTACCACATTCCGGCACCTGCTCGGGGAGCCCAATACGGGAATTGAACCCGTGTTGCTGCCTTGTTCTGCGTTACAAGCCAGCTGTTTAGCTCACTGTGCTAAACCAGCCCAAGATATCACACCTCATGATATCACATGAAAGTGACCTTAACTTGATCTGTTACATTAATAAGACAATTTCAAAATCTTTTTTCTTGCATTTTTTAATTATTAAGATGCTAATTATTAAGAGCATATCTGGCTTCCTGAACGATTCCCCCCTCAACCTGTGTGCAGCCTTTGATATCATGACCACACTATCCTCTTCCAAAGCCTCTTCTCCACTGTCCTCTGGCTGGACGGGTCTGCTCTCACATGGTTCCATTCTTATCAATCCGATCTAAAGCAGAGACAATCACCTGCAGTAACTGCTCTTCCTTCTCCTGCACTATTTTCTCTTATGTCCCCCCAAGGGTCTATTACTCGACTCTCTCCTATTTCTCACATATGCGCTACCATTTGACAACCTCATCTGTTAGTTTCCACCAGCATGCTGGATTGAAGTATAAGAGCAAATAGGTCTTGCTACAAATGTACAAGGGTTTGATGAGACACTTGAGATTGGTTGTTTCCCCTGGCTGGGGAATCTAGAACGTGGCAGTTCAGTCATGGGATATGGGGTCGATAATTTAGAACGGAGGTGAATAATAATAATAATCTTTATTAGTGTCACAAGTAGGTTTACATTAACAAGGCAATGAAGTTACTATGAAAATCCCCTTGTCACCACACTACAGTGCCTGTTTGGGCATACTGAGGGAGAATTCAGAATGTCCAAATGACCTAATAGCACGTTTCTCGGGACTTGTGGGAGGAACCCAGACGAAAGCCACGCACACACGGCGAGAATGTGCAGACTCCTCAGACAGTGACCCAAGCCAGGAATCAACCCTGGGACCACGGCCCTGTGACGCAACAGTGCGAACCACTGTGGATATTGTCACGCAAGAAGGTTGTGAATTTTTGAGTTCTGTACTTCAATGTTGCAGATGCTCCATGGTTGACTATATTAAGGCTGAGATAGTTTGATTTTTGGTGTCAAGGGAATCAAGAGATAAGGGTAAAGTGGAGCTGAATCTGAAGATCGGCCCTAATGAATGGGTGGCTGGCTCAATGGGCTGTATGCTCTACCACTGCTCCTATTTATGTTCTGTGATGAACGGTATTAATAACTGCTGTAAACGGTACCTGACCTTTAATACCTTGCCCCTTTAAGATGCTTGGAACCCTGGGGGACTCCGCCTCTGGCTACGCCCCCAGGAAATGGTATATAGGATAAGGCTCCATGTGGTGAGCACACTTCTCTCGGATGCTGTTCAGTTCTCTGTAGATTAAAGCCTTTTGATTACCGACCTCGCTCTCGCATCGTAATTGAGGGTGCCTCATGTTCTTACTCTACCTTTACTGAAATATTCCTTCACCTGTCCACTGTCAGGCTGCTTGTGCAACATCCAGTACTGAACAAGCAAAACAAATTCTTGCATTAAAATATTAATACCGAAGTCATTGTCTTGGGTTCCCAGCACAGCCTCCACCCCTAAGCCACTCATTCCAGCCCTCACCCTGACTACTGTCGGAGGCCAGTTTGAGACTGTTGTCGTAGACTGTTTGCAACCACAGTGCCAATACTGACTGTAAGATGACCTTCCGACCACTCTTCTGCCCCATCAATCAAGACTGTCCATTTCTACCTCTAACACCACCGGACTCCACCCGTGTCTCAGATTATCTGCTGCTGAAGCCCTCAACTGTGCTTTGGGAATCTCTAGACTTTACTAGTCCAACTCACTCCATATCGGCCTCCAGTATTTAACCCTACAGAAACTAAAACTATGCATTATTCACTGAGCTCCCTTGTTGCTGACCCGCACTGGATTCCAACAATACTTCAGTTTTAAAATTCTCAACTTTGCCTTCCAATCCCTCCATGGTGTTGTCACTCCCTAACCCTATAATCTCTCCAGTTAGAAATCCTTCAAGATAACCATGTTCCTCCAATACCAGCCTGGTGTGCATCAGATTTTAACCACTGCATCACTAGCAGTAGTATTTTCAGCCACCAAGACTTTGGAATTCTCTAGCTAAATCTCTGTTTCGCTTCTCTCCTTGAAAACCTTCCACTTTGGCTCGCTGTGACATTTCTGGAAAAATGCTTCTGTGACGTGCAATGGGATTTGTTTTTTTGCGGTCAAGGCACTGCACAAATCCAAGCTGCTGTAAAAACTAATACGTTCTCTCACTTTTGGTAGGACAGCGACATTGAAAATCCTCTGGTCAGCCTCACAGAAACACCAAATATTCAGCATAGCCATGGACAAACTGGACTCAGTTCAGGACTTAGCTCCATGTGCAAAGTTGGATTGCTTCCAGGTGGCAGGCACAAATGAAAATGTGTACACCACCAACTTTTTAAAACTTTAAGTTAAAAACACCCCAGACTGTAAAGCTTCAATGTCATATGGCTATCATGAATATACTTTTCAGACAATCAAAAAAATTCCACAAGTGCATGAAACAGAATCCTCCACAGACATTGACTGAGAAATCTATTAACCTTTGATTAAACTATGCAAGTATAGCTCAGCATTGCTCCGTCACAGTTATAAGAGCAGACACCAACACAGTTTGAAGTTTTATATTAAAGTACCAAGTGCAAATCTAAATACTTGCAAATCCATTCCTGAACAATCAGCATACCTGATGGATAAACATGATCTTTTTGTGTCGACATATACAAGGGTTCGACCCCTTCCTAAAATGCTTCATATACTGGCAGGCCTACTATGCATTTCCAGCGTGTTTATTATATCCTTCTTACAAACTTACACGACCATCATGAACAAACATTTAAAAAATCTGAAGGTATCCAATGTTACTAAGCACTTTCGATGCTAATGTTGCCCAGTGCAAATATACAAACAGCGCCTTGCAACAATAAACCCGCCTGTAGGGGCGATTACAATTACGCCAGACTGGTCAAGGAAATGGGACATGAATTATTGGTCAAGGAAATGGGACGTGAATTATTGCAGGTGTTTATGGAGTGAAAGTGATAGGTGTACGCACAGATGTATTTAATATATAAAGGAAACTCGATCGAAATAATTTGCAGGATTTCACACGGGTATGAAGTAATAATTAGCTACTAAACACATAGGCACTAAATGTATCGACTATTTCACCTCCCTCCCAACCCTGTCGTGTGCACACACAGACCTTTATTGCGGATCTACAGAGGCTCCGATCTGGGTTAATAACGTGGCATGGTTAGAGAATGCCCGAGGTCTCCATTACAAAGGGGCCATTCCCCAAATTAAAACGCTTTTAAAAAGAAAACAGAAATGAAAAGGTGGGGGGGGGGGGGGGGGGGGGTGTGAAGAGAGAGACAAGATAGACTTAGTCAAATGACAACACGTGTTTGTATTGGAAGGGTGACGGATAGACACACACACACGTGGGGGTTGCAGACAGGCTCAATGTTGTTTTTAAAAAGAACACAATTGGGCAAAATTATTAAACACGGGTGGATTGCAGAGACAGTGAGGTGTTAAAAATCCGCAGACTGGGTGTATTTTCCGGAGTGTCTGCGATCACACGTGCATCTCAAACAGTGCAAGAAGATGGCTGAATGAAGGTTGTTGAATCAAGGTTAATGCTGATGTATTATTGATCGCTCTCTGGGAGCCGGTGGGGGGGGGGGACATTGTCCTCTGGACATTGGGGGGAGGGGGGTATTTGTTTGATTTACTCACGCTCTGGGGAGCTGCAGAGGCGGCGCCCCTCTCCGCTGGAAGACGCCGTCCACGAACACCCCGTTCTTGCCCAGACATTTCAGGTAGAACCCGGCCTGGGCGGTGGGGTCCCCGCCGCGGAAGATTTCCAGGTGGCGGCGGGAGATGAAGCTCGAGTGGCCCATGTTGACGTCCACCTGGCCCTGGCTGGAGTTGCGGCCGATGGTCACACTCCGCTTCTTCATGAGGAACTCGAAGTCGCGGCCCTCCAGGCGGGCCAGCACCTCGGAGCCGGTGCCCGGGCCGCCGCCGCCGGCCTGCTCCTGGTGATGGAGGGGGGCCGCGGCTGAGCAGGAGCCGCCGCCGCCTCCGTTCAGATCCTCCTCGGGCTCCCAGTGAACCTGGAGCCGGGACGGGCTGCACGGAGCCGACTTGAGGGCCAAGAGGGCCCGGGCCCCGCAGTCGGTGCTGTTATTATTGATGGCACTCGAATCGCTCAGATCCGCCGTTGCTGCGGCCATTTTAAAGATTATTATAATTTATTCCCTCCCCCCGAAAATTAACGGGAATAAATTATCTTGTATTCTTTATTTTACCCCCCACAACAACAGCAGCGGCGGCGGCGGCCGGGAAGGGGGGGGGGGGGGGGGGAGGGGAAAGAAAGGGGAGGGGGGGGGGGGGGGGAGGAGGAGAAGGACGGACCGCAACCGAACCTGGCGCCGGAAAAAACGTCAGCTGTCACAGCGATTGACAGGTCCACCGACCAATCGATGTCCGGAGAGGAAGGGCGAGTTGCCGGCCCCACCAATAGCCGCTTAGAGGAGGTGGGGCTTTCAGCCCGCTCAGCAGGTTCGGTTGTCGCGCGCGACAGAGTCGGGGTTGCGGAAAGGAGGTGGAAGGGGAGAAGGGAAATCGCGGCGCTGGATTACATCCGGAGCGGACTTCAGCCCCGTGGGAATAGCCAGAGTACTGAAAGAGGCTATTTGGCCCGTCCTATCTCCACCAGCTCCCTTACCCCACCTTCTCCACACAACGCTGCACACTCTTTTTGGACAATAATCCAATTCCCTCTTGAACACTTCGATTGAATCTGCCGCCACTAATCTCTGAGACATGTCATTCTGAATCCTAACCCAGTCAGTCCCTGAAAAAAAGTTTTCCCCTCATGGCACTTTTGCCAATGACCTTAAATCTGTTCCCTTGTGTTTTGGATGTACAGTGTTTTGGGCACCGAGTGAGTTGCAACATACCACTCCACCCCCACATTGTGGAGTCAGCACAAATTCATAAGAATAATAATCTTTATTAGCGTCACAAGTAGGCTCACATTAATACAGAAATGAAGTTATTGTGAAAATCTACATGAAAATTCGCTGCACATTGAGTTGGAGTTTGTGTTGGCAGTAGAGTTTCGAACTGTTACTGAAATGTGATGCATCACTCTTTCTCGCCTTTTATTAAATAATTCTGTATCACAGGTGGCGTGGACTGAATTAATATGAAAAACACTGGGCTCTGTAGTATTTGAGGGGAGGCAGGGGCCTAGTGTAATGTCATTGCATTAGAAATGCAGGCGGATGCTCTAGGGGTACAGGTTCACACCCCACCACAGTTGGTGAGACTTAAATTTGGTTAATTAATAAATCTAGGATTGGAAGCTGGTCTTATGAATGGCATCCATCCAACTGATTCACTAATATCCTGGGAGAGAAAATCTGCCATCATTACCTGGTCTGTTGTGCCTACAAGTGACTCCACAACAATGTGGCTAACTCTTAACTGTTGTCTGAAATGGTCCAGCAAACGACTCAATTCAAGGGCAATGAGTGATGGGCATCAAACTTTTGAATGGACCTGCCTTGTATTAAGTTGATCTTTTCTCTACATCCCAGTTATGACTAACATTCTGTAGTCTCTCCTTCCTTCCCTATGTACGGTATGCGTTGTCTGTACAGCATGCAAGAAACAATACTTTTCACTGTATACTAATACATGTGACAATAATAAATCAAATCAAATGTTGGCCTTGCAATGTACCATTGAAAGAATAAATTAAACTAAGCACAGTTGATCAGTCTGCTTTTTCTGTAGTACAGGAGGCAAAATCTGCCTTTACATTCAATATTTATAGCACTGAAGACATTTATGTCATAGGAAAGCAAAGTAAATGCAGCAAGACTGTTTCCCCTTGCTTCAGTGTGGAGGGGTTTAGGACGAGGGCACACAGTCTCAGAATAAGGGGAAGACCATTTAGGACTGAGATGAGGATTTTCTTCACTCAGATTAGTGAATATTTGAAATGGTTTATCCTAGAGGGCCATGGAGTATCAGTCATTGAGTACGTTGAAATCAGAGATTGAAAGATTTCTAGATATTAAGGGTTTGCATGAAAATGGCACTCGGGTAGAGAACCATGATCGAATAAGTGGCCAGGCAGGCTTGAGGAGCCGAATGGCCTAATCCGATTCCTATTTCCTATGACAGTTGGAGCTGGGCTTGGGGCCGTGGAGGTGAGCCCTCTCCCCGGTGCAATGTCGTTCACCCAAGAGTTATTCTGCGAGTCTTTGCAGATTAGGTGGATTGGCCGTGATCAATGCGCGGAGTTACTGGCATTAGTGGGCCAATGTAGATTTGCTCTTTCAGAAGGTCGCTGCAGATTCGATGGGCTGAATGGCCTTCTGCACTGCAGGGATTTTGAGTCTTATGGTTGTGGAACTGCAAAGATCCAGTCCGGGTTTTGCGGCCGGCCGGCGCTCTGATTGCTCCAAAAAGCCGCTCCGTTTAATGGAGCCGGGGAGGGGGTTGCAAACAAACCCTAATTAACGCTCCTTCCTTTCCCTTCGGCCTCTCCGTACACCGGGGCTCTGCCGGGTCGGGAAGACCGCGGGTATTCCTCGGTTGCGGGCTGGGTGTCCGTCTCCAATTCCCTCCCACCCCGGTGCACACAGACATGTGCTCCGCTCTGGCCCTTCCCCAGGCGCTAGGGGAGTGTTTGTAAACACTGAGCAGCAGCAAGGGAGGGGCAGACAGGCACCGGGGAGGCGGTACACTCCACACCGCACAGCCAATAAGAGCCTCACTGCATGGTTTCCTCACCACATGCACCACTGCTCTTTCACTTGACAAACTTTTGCAATTCTTTTTCTCTTTTTACAAGAACACACACTCGCATTGAGGCCACGCAGAACATTTGGCCCCATTTGTGGCCTACTCTGGCCACACTACCTTCGCCACTCTTTTAGCGGTTTGCCAGACTGCCCTTGTTGGATATGTTTGCAGTGCCACAGAACTGTTACAGCGCAGAAGGGGGCCATTTGGCCCATTGTGTACACGCCGGCTCTCTGAACGTGCATGGTGCCATTCCCATTCCTCCTTCCCATTACCCTGCACGTTCTTTTTTACATAATGATCCAATTCTCTCTTCAGAGCCTCAATTGAACCTGCCTCCACCACGCTCTCAGGTGGTACATTCCAAATTGTCACTGCATGAAAGGTTTCTCCTCATTGCTCCATTGCTTCTTTTGCCAACTACCTTAAGTCTGTGCCTCCGGTTCTAAATCCTTCCACCAATGGGAACAGTTTCTCCGCAAATGACTACAGACCCTTCGCAATTTTGAATACCTCTATCAAATCTCATCTTAACCTTCTCCAAGGAAAATAATTAAAATTTCTCCAATCAACGTAACTGGAATTCCTCATCCCTGGAATAATCCTCATGAATCCTCACATCTTTCCTAAAATGTGGCACCTAGATCATGATGCAATATTCCAGCTGAGACCGAACCAGTGGTCTATATTCAAGTTTAAGATAACCTCCTTAAGACTGCGATAGACAGATTTCTAAAGGCATTATGGGGATCTCTCAAGGAATAATGGGGAGCAGGCAAGAAGGTGGCGTTGAAGCCCAAGATCAGCCATTATCGACTACAGCTCAGCCTTCAACACCATCATTCCTACAAAACTCATCTCCAAACTCCTTGGCCTCGGCTTCTCCCTCTGCGACTGGATCCTGAACTTTCAAACCCACAGGCCACAGTCAATAAAGATAGGCAACAACACTTCCTATTCGATCATCCTCAACACCGGTGCCCCACAAGGCTGTGTCCTCAGCCCCCTACTATAATCCTTATCCACCTATGACTGTGTGGCCAAATTACCCTCCAACTCGATTTTCAAATTTGCTGATGACACCACCGTAGTGGGTCGGATTTCAAACAATGGCAAGACAGAGTATAGGAATGAGATAGAGAATCTGGTGAACTGGTGCAACGACAATAATCTCTCCCTCAATGTCAACAAAATGAAGGAGATTATCATTGACTTCAGGAAGCGTAGTGGAGAACATGCCCCTGTCTACATCAATGGGAACGAAGTAGAAAGGGTCCAGAGCTTCATGTTTTTAGGTGTACAGATCACCAACAGCCTGTCTTGGTCCCCCCATGCCGACACTACAGTTAAGAAAGCCCACCAATGACTCTACTTTCTCAGAAGACTATGGAAATTTGGCATGTCAGCTACGACCCTCACCAACTTCTACAGATACACCATAGAAAGCATTCTTTCTGGTTGTATCACAGCTTGGTATGGAGCCTACTCTGCCCAAGACCGCAGGAAACTACTAAAGGTCATGAATGTAGCCCAGTTCATCACGCAAACCAGCCTCCCATCCATCGACTCTGTCTACAATTCCCGCTGCCTCAGAAAGGCAGCCAACATAATTAAGGACCCCACGCACCCCGGACATACTCTCTTCCACCTTCTTCCGTCAGGAAAAATATACCAAAGTTTGAGGTCACGTACCAACCGACTCAAGAACAGCTTCTTCGCTACTGCCATCAGACTTTTGAAAGGACCTACCTCGTATTAAGTTGATCTTTCTCCACACCTTGCTATAACTGTAACATTATATTCTGCAGTCTCTCCTTCCTTCCCTATGTACGGTATGCATTGTTTGTGCAGCATGCAAGAAACAATACTTTTCACTGTATACTAATACATGTGACAATAATAAATCAAATCAAATCAAATTAATCATATTGAACAACAGAGCAGACTTGACAGGCTGTTTGGTCTACCCCGTTCCTATTTCTTATGTGTTTATGCTACTCACTGCAACTTGTATGAAGTTTCACTTTCTAATCACTCTATGGTAAAGAGGTTTCTTCTAACTGCCCTATTTGATTTATTACTGACTATCATATTTATAGCATACCAACTCTGGCAGGATCTGTGGAGAGCGAAGTTAATATTTCAGGTCATGACCTTTCATCAGAACTGTTTTTGTACTATTGATTTCCAACTTCCACAGTATTTTGCTTTTATATCGATAGCCCCTAGTTTATTTATTCACTGGATGTGGCATCACGGGCTGGGCTAGCATTTACTGCCCATCCCTAATTACTGCTGAAGCGAGGTGCTTGCTCGGCCATTTCAGTGGACCTTTTAAGAATCAACCACATTGCTGTGGACCTGGAGTTAAATATAACCCAGATCAGATGAGGATGGCAAGTTTCATTCCCTAAAGGGCATTCGTGAACCAAATTGGTTTTTATGCCAGTCAACAATGGATTCATGGTCACTTTTAATTCCAGAATAAAATTAAATTGGGGCTGGTTTAGCACACTGGGCTAAATAGCTGACTTGTACGCAGAACAAGGCCAGCAGCGCGCATTCAATTCCTGTACTGGCCTCTCTGAACAGGCACCGGAATGTGGCCACTAGGGGCTTTTAACAGTAACTTTATTGAAGCCTACTTGTGACAATAAGCAATTATTATTAGAATGTTGTTGAATTCAAATTTTACCTCCTGCCATGGTGGGATTTGAACCTGGATCCCCAAAGCATTATCCCAGGTCTCTGAATCACTAGTCCAGTGACAATACCACTGCACCATCACCACATCTCCCATCGTCATCGTCACTCCCTCCTCCTCCCCCCATCCACCCCCTGTTTGCTGCCATAAAACCAGAAATGAGAAAATGCTGGAACGTACAGCCTGTGGAGAAAGACCTCATTGTGATAACATTTCAAAGCAGCAACCTTTCACCAGAACAGATGTAAACCAGCGTCCCCAAACAGGCGCCGGAATGTGGTGACTAGGGGATTTTCACGGTAACTTCATTTGAAGCCTACTTGTGACAATAAGCAAATTTCATTTCAACTTATACTGCAAAACGTTTTGCCTCTTGAATGATGATAGATGAGTTTTATTCCATGCATTGCTTTCTCCATCCAGTCACAATGTTGGGTGTCTATTATATAGATTAGGAATGTATTAGGTTGAATACATGATACATTATCTATTACCAACCACTGGGCTGATATGATTTGAACTTCAGTTTGCTAATGTCAGAAAGAAACAAGAAAATCACCAGGTGTTTCTTCTCTGGTTTGCTACCCAATGAAGCTTGTTGGAAAGTCCATGCCTGCAGAAATCAGGTTAGAGCTAAAGGGGAGATGGTGGTATCGTGGCAATGTCACTTGACTGGTAATCCAGAAGACCATGGTCTTGGGATATGGGTTCCAATCCCACCCGGGCAGCTGGCGGAATTTAAATTCAATTGATAGCTGGTCTCTCATTGTAAAACCCAAATGATTCACTGAAGCTGTTTAGGGATGGAAATTGCCATCTATCATCAATTATAGAATTTACAGTGCAGAAGGAGGCCATTTGGCCCATCAAGTCTGCGCCGGTCCTTTTAAAAGAACACCCCATTTAAGCCCACACCTCCAACGTATCCCAGTAACCCCACCCAACCTTTTTGGACACTAAGGGCAATTTAGCATGACCAATCCACCTAACCTGCGCATCTTTGGACTGTGGGAGGAAACACCCCGAGGAAAACCACGCAGACACTAGGAGAACATGCAGACTCCACACAGGCAGTGATCCAAGCCGGGAATCGAACCTGGGACCCTGGAGCTGTGAAGCAACTGTGCCAACCATTGTGCTACTGTGCTGCCCAATTGCTACCGTCCTGCCCGATCTGAATCTCAATCTCCAGTAATATGGTTGGCTCTTAATCTGCTCTCAGTTAAGGGCAATTAAACTGCCAGTGATGCACCCATGAATGAATAAATAATCATAAAAATATATGGCTCACCTACGACCTCTTCAAAGTCTAAAAAAACTCTTGCTATTCATTTAATTACCTCTAGTTCTAGCTTTCTACTCCTGCCACATGTGTATGTCACCTTGAAGCTGCGCTTCTGAACATTGTCCCAGCCAGTTGCTATGCGTAAGACTTCAGCAACGTTTCAATTCATTCACAATGTTCTCACCCACATACAAGCCACTGGAGTTAGAAATTATGGTGAAAGAAAAAAGGAGGTTCTATGATGTCTGCCAGATGAATTCTTCAAATTAGAACCAGGTGAAATACAATGGCTTGCAAGGGGAGTTGAAGAGGAGAGTAAAACTGGCAAAGAGAGAGTATGAGAATAGAATGACTGGCAACGCAAAAAGCAAGCCAAAAGTCTTCGACCAACATGCAAGTAGTAAGGTGAATTGGTTCTTATTAGGGACAAAGAGGGTGATACATGCTTACAACTTCAGGGTGAGGATAGCATTCTTAATCAGTTCTTTCTATCAATGTTTGCTGAGAAAGAGGAATCTGACAGTTAACAGGAGAATTGGAGACAGTGGAGGTGAAGGATATTGTGGGAATTGAAAAGGAGGAGGGACACGCAGTGTTGGCTGTGCTTCAGCTAGATAGGTTGTCGACTCGGGCTGAATTGCATCCCAGGTCGCTAAAGGCGATAGGGCTGGAAATAGCAGTATGGCTTACCGTAATCTTTCAATCTTCCCTAGGTATAGAAAGGATTGGAGAGTGGCAAATGTGACACAGTTATTCAAGAAAGGGTATAAGGACAAACAATTGCAGGCCAGTGTGTAAGGTTTTGGAATCCATAACCAGGAAGGGGGGGGGGATCAACAGGCGCTTGGAGAGGTTTGAATTAATTAAGGAGTGCCACCTTATTGTAAAAAGGCAGATTGTTCAGAACTAATTGAATTGTGTGAAGTAACAGAGAGCATTGATGTCATAATAAACACCAGTATATCATGGTGCAGGCACACACTGATGGACACACACAGGGACCAATCAACATGTACAAACACCGCAGCCAATCACCAGTTAGAATACACACATTATAAAGGCAGAGGGCACCACGGTTCCCGCTCATTCAGGGTGCTGCCTCTCAGTGTAACAAGAAGTCATCCAGCCCAGCACAGACTCACACCACGTGCTGCAGTGGCGTGCAGAGGTCTGGTGATGCCCGGGGCAAATCTTGATTGTATGCCCCAAAGACTCAAGTATAAGGCCTATTATACTGAGAAATATTATGAGAAAGGAAAACATTTTGAATACATAAACACAGATGAAACATGAAATAAACGCTTTATTCGATTTTAATATAAATCAATCAAATTTATTAAGTTCTTTTCCCCAAATGATACCTCCTGTCACAAAACACCTGAACTACTTCACTTTTTACATCAGCTGTGAGAAATTTTTTTTCAATGCTTATTAAAGCCAGGTTGGTCAGTCGCTCCTGTGACATAGAAGACCTCAGATATGTTTTTATTAATTTCAGTTTTGAAAATTATCTTTCACAGCTTGCGACTGAAAATGCGATTGTCAGCAGTAATCTGTATGAAACACACAGCGTCGGAAAGACATCCCTCCCATACTGCAGTAAAGACTCCAGAGCATCTTTAGGATCAGGGATGCTTTATGAGAAGGGCTTTTCTCATGGTCAGGTATTCTTGGATTTAATTTTCTCCAAGTGGAGAAACCGTCTTCCTTTCCAAAGTTTGATACAGACGACAAATGCTCCTTTGAAAACAAAAAGCAAACAAAACAGTAGCATGCTTTCCGATATGGAGAGTATAACAACCATTTTCTCTCCACAATTTCTCCGTTTGTGGAAACTTTATCAAACCACTGTTTGGAAAATGATCTCCCATCCTTCTCAGCAAATGGACCACTTTTATTCTGATATCTTTCAGGACCATGTTGTAATATTGTCATCTTCAAATGATCTGGAATTGGTTTCTTCAAACAGCCAAAATCACTTCTTTGCAAAAATATGCTAAAATCTTCTTTATTTTCTTCACATGGATCATCATCCTGACAACGAGTCTGAGGAGAGAGAGTATTATGTTCTGACCGAGCTGAATTCGTATCAGAAAAATCCTTCTCTGCACCCACATCATCTTTTACTTCTCCGTTTCTCCTATTTCTTCTTTACTTCTTTTTATCCATGCATCTAATGCCCCTCTTTGATGGGACTCTTCTTCGACTCTGGCCCTCTTTTTTTTCCTGTTCTGTGCTCCATTCGGTTGTACACGAAATACTCGTAACATTTAATTTTCTATCTCAAAAACCGTAAGACGCATGAGAAAATGGGAAGAAAATGGTAAACAATCGGTCAGTTGCAGACGGATAAACCATATTTCATTTCTTTGTTCCTTCGTATCAAATTATTTCACACTGATTCTCCACTGATAATTTTGTGCAATTTATATCAGAGACTTGCAAATTAGTGGTATCTGTATTCGAATATTAGCATGTTAAGGAATAAATGTCTCCTATTCCGAGATTAAATGCCATAGCAGTCCTCTGATCATCCAGGCTTCACTCTTACTACATCCCACGTAAATATTTCATTAAATATCACCAAAAACCTATAAAAAACGTAGTTGCACCCGTTCTAGAGCTATTCACTGACCTGAGTAGGTAAAAGAACTAATCTAGATGCACAAAAAGCTGAAGAAAAGACGAGTTATGACTCGAGGAAATGCAGGAACGAACAGCCACGTCTGCTTGTTGCTTTTGATGGTTGCACCACGTACACCATGCGCATGCGTGTGGGGGGATGGGGAGAAGCACCATTTTCTCTAGACAGAAAGGGTACACCATGTTAAAGGAATAAAGGGCTAACAACTGCCTCTGCAGTGCGGTGAGCCTCCAAAAATTGATTTATCACCGCTGAAATTTTAAAATTACTATCTTATTTCCTTCTCTGGGGCAGCACGGTGGCCTAGTGGTTAGCACAACCGCCTCACGGAACTGAGGTCCCAGGTTCGATCACGGCTCTGGGTCACTGTCCGTGTGGAATTTGCACATTCTCCCCGTGTCTGCGTGGGTTTCGCCCCCACAACCCAAAAAATGTGCAGAGTAGGTGGATTGGCCACGCTAAATTGCCCCTTAATTGAAAAAAATAATTGGGTAATCTAAATTTTTAAAAAAAAAATTCCTTCTCTGATTGAATGCCCCCATCCAATGGATGCCCGGGGCCAATGCACCATCGCCCCCCCCCCCCCCCCCCCCTCTGCACGCCACTGACGTGCTGAGAGAATCAACTGGTTCGGACAAGGCTTAGGTCTCTAGTTTAAGTTAGCATAATTCAGACCCACAGTCATCGTGTGTTATAGAACTTAGTTAATAAAATTGAGTTGAACCTTCATCAGTGTTGGAAGTGTCTGTTCATCTCTCAAGCCTACACTAGCCCACACTTCAGTTGATGAAGGAAATGCAATACAAAGAACAAAGAACAATACAGCACAGGAACAGGCCTTTCGGCCCTCCAAGCCTGCGCCGACCATGGTACCTGCCTAAACTAAAACCGTCTACACTTACGGCGTCCGTATCCTTCCATTCCCACTCTATTCATATATTTGTCTAGATGTCGCTTAAATGCCTCTATCATACCTACGCCCCCCGCCTCCCCGGACAGCACGTTCCATATATTTACCACCCTCTCAGTAAAGAACCTGCCTCGCACATCTGTTCTAAACTTCTCCTCATGCACTTTAAACCTGTGTCCCCTAGTACTTCACTCTCCTACCCTAAGAAAGAGCATCTGACTAGATGTTATCTATATGGATTTTAAGAAGTGTTTGACAAGGTACTACATATAAGGCTGGTTAACAAAATTGCGGCTTCTGGAATAGCAATGTCAGTGTTCAATTGGATTTTTAAAATTTGCTTAAGGACAGAAAGCAGTGTGTCATGGTAGATGGTTGATGCCAAAATGATCAGTTTCCATCTTCTAAATGTTGCTCGTTGTGTCTTTACTTAATTGTTCTATTTAATCACCTTGCTCAAGAGTCACCAGGTATCTTTATGATACCACCACGAGGTTCAAGTTCAAGTTCAAGTGCTGATCAATAACTCAATACACTAGTTAGTAAGGTTCAAATCAAAACACATTTATTATATACATAGTCAATCGCTACTCATGCATAAAATACTACTCACTAGACTATCTCTAACACTAAAAGGCCAATACTTAGCTTTGGAAACTGGCCCACCAGGTCAGGGGAACAAATGGCCTTTCGTTCGATTCTGAGTTTGCAGGCTTCTAGCTGGTATGGACTAATGGTTAGGAGCGCCTATCTGGTAGCGTGCGTTGACTGGACACTTACTTGGTTGGTGCAGCTGCTAGGCAGGTCACGGTCAAGAGTTGTTTCGAGCTGCTGAGAGACCCTGCCAATAAGATTGAAGTGAACTTGGGGACTCTATTTTATAGTCCCCAGGGGTTTCGTGCCCTTGTGGGTGGACGCTGTACTTGGTTCCAATTGATTGGACTAAGTTCTGATCATTTGAATTGATTTCTCCAATACTGGAGCTGTTCCCTGATCGCTGGGCGGTTCCTAAATGTCCGTTAACCTTCCTTTGTCTTGGCTCCCGCTGGCGCCGAGGAGTCTGGCTTGGCCTTGATTATCTTAAATGTTTCCAATTGTTCCCGGGGATCGCTCATCAATATGTAGATGGTTGTTAGTTTCAGTGCTGTCTAGGTTTCTGCAAGTTCTGATACACAGGAAGCTTTGCATCTGCTTGCTTCCCTGTGCCTGTCCATTTCTCCCTGCATTCTTAGCGGATCTCCATTTTAAAGTCGGGAAGTGGCCAACCCCGGTGGCTACACTCCCTCCTTGTGATCCCTAACGTGAAGCGTGAAGGATCACATAACTGCATCGTCTTCACTCCCTGACCCAGCGAGCACTCTTCCATGGCCTCTACACTGATCATAACTATGCAAGAAAATTTTAACTGACAATTCTAAGTGGCGCTATGTCATAAAAGGGACATGCATTACAAAACAAGAACTGGAACCTCTAACTATCCTCAATAAACTACTCTCACTTAAATCATTCAAACATACTAACTTCCTAACAGTACAAAAATAGCAGCATTCACATTTCCCTCTGGCTTGGCGGTCAAGCGCAGAGTTTTACAATCTTATAGTCGCAAACGAAACACATTTCTTTATTTACAAATGACGCACAAACAAAACGAAAGTTCTTTATTACATCTCAAGGGGTTTGGGGGCCTGGTGGAAACAGAAAATAGGGGATCTCATCCTGTATACCGGGGTGCGAGAGCGGTAGGCTCTTCTTCGCCATTTCTTCATGTGGGTAGTCTGCACGATGCTGCAGAGTATCGCCAATGCTAGAAGGGATTCAATTACATATGAGAAGGAGTACCACGTTACAAACCTATCACACCATGATGGTGTGTTGTTACTTGTCACTGGGCTCTGGGTGCTAAGGGGAAGTGAATCATTAACGGCCGCGGGGGGGGGGGGGGGGGGGGGGGTTGGGGTCAGGGGGTTCACGTTCGCGCGCAACCAAATATATTGGATCATAATAACGAAAAACATGGAGGATGTCTTCATTGTTCTCTTCTTTCTTCTCTTCCTTTTCTTCTCTTTCTTCCTGGAGCTTCTTGAATTCTGTGGATCAAGCATAGTTTCTGTTACTATCTTGTTTAATATCTGGTACGTTAGCATGTATGTCCTTTAGTGCCAATTTCCCTTTATAATTGGTCACCATCTGTGACTTCCTCATTAAAAAAAAACTAATTTCAGGACATGACACACTTAAAAATACGGAAACAGTGCGAGCCGTCTCCGTAAATCTGTGCGATTTACCATCCAAATGTTTGAGGATGTGAATAGCAGGAGGGGTAGCAACCGAAGGGTCACCTGAAAACAAAACAAAATTTTGAACCAAAAGAGCCGAAATGAGGTGCGTATGGACCGTGACGGGTAAGAGTTGGATGGAATCCCCGGGTAGGGTGGGCTGTGCTCTACCCGAGCTTGTCTGACCAGAGGGGGGATCCTCAGACAGGCCGGGAACCACTGCCGTTTATCCACTGCCTGAGTAACCGACAAGAACGGGCAAGAATGTAGCCATCATGGGGGGTTACTGTAAAGGCTCTACCATCAAACCAGAAGAGCAGTTATGAACAGGGGTTGGGCAAGCTCTCAGCGGTTTCGGCTGATAAGCGTGCCGGCACATTCCCGTAGGTATCCGCGGACAAATGTGGCGTGTGGCCGTAGAGCTGTTTAAATTGAAACAAAGAACATTTGACAAACACAAACAAACAAACATGCAACGAATATCATGCAGGTTCCATCAGAAAGGATACCGTTTCTCCCAAGCGGTTCCTTTTAAAACATCATCTGGACACCTCAGTTATCTGTTGCGAACAGGGTCGCAAAGGGGTTCTCGTTTTGGGAGTCAGACTCAAAGTCATCATCTTCTCCCGGATGCCATACTCTTGAATGGATGAGGGTTGCTAAAGCTGCATGGTGTGACTTAGGGTCCATCTCGTCGTTCCGGACGAGCCTGTACGAATTGTCACGGTGCCAAATAGTCGTGTCTAATTCTGTGGAAATGAAGTCGGGGACGTCATCGTAGGGCGGTGGTCTTTGGTGAGGTTTGTTAAGAAATGTGATCAGGAAGGGGTCACTCGAGCTGTGGTCAGAGTCGCTGGGAATGGGGCCTGTTGCATGGGGATAGTAGCGAGGAGTGCTGTGGCTGAAGTCTGTGTCACAGTCGCTGTCTCTGCTGCTGCTGTCTGTGGGCGTTCCGTGGCGGAGTCTAGAGTTAGGGGGCGGAGTCGAGGTCGAGTCTGTGGATGGGTCGGTCGTGCTGGGGGAGGCTAGGGAAACGTTGGATGTGGGCGGGGCATGGTGTTCTGCTGCGTCGAGCATGACATGGTGTGCGTGGTTAGACTGCGAGCCATATGCCTTGAGCTGGTTTATATGAAACCATGCAGTCTTTCCGTTGGGGTACTTAATCTTATAAACTGAGGGGCTTACTTTGTCCGCAATGGAGTACGGACCTGAATACTTGGGTGACAGGAATGTGCTGGGGTTGTAAATGGAGAGCATGACCTGCTGTCCTACATCAAACTCAGTCGCATGCATTGTCTTGTCGAAGAAGGTCTTGCTCTGTTACTTCCTGGTGCCTAATTTTACTGCGGCTGCTAGCTGAGCCGTTTTAACATTCTCTACCAATTGCTTCACTGCGTTCTCGTGTGTGAGGGCCGTCACTTCGGGGCTGGTCAAGTCAAGTCCTAATAAAAATTCTGTGCCTTTCATGGGGCGTCCGGTCATGAGAGTGTGGGGGGTGTAACCTGTGGATGTGGAAACATCAATGTAAAAGGGAGGACTGAGTCCCAAGTGGTGTTGTTTTGTTGGACCATTTTTCTAAGGGTAGCTTTTAGGGTCCGATTCATTCTTTCCACGATACCACTCGACTGGGGGTAGTATGCGATATGGAATTTTTGGGTAATGCCAAATATCGTGAGGACGTTCTTCATTACACGTCCCGTAAAATGGGAACCTTGGTCGGATTCAATGCTGCGGGAGAGTCCCCATCTCGTAAAGATGTGGTGGGTCAAAATCTTAGCTGTGGTCTTTGCCGTGTTTGTCCTTGATGGGAATGCCTCTACCCATTTCGTAAACATGTCTATAACAATTAACACATACTTGTAACCATTCCTGCAAGGGGGCAATGGTCCTATAAAATCAATCTGGAGGTTAGTCCAGGGGCCATTAACGGGGCGAGTGTGGCTGAGTTGAGCTTTTTTCGCATATCTGTCCGGATTGTTTTGGGCACAGATAAGGCAATTCTCAACATAGTGGGCGATGTCTTCCTTTAAATTCGGCCACGAACAGAGCTGCCCGAGGTGGGCGGTAGTGGGATCAATTCCCTGATGTCCATGACTGTTATGGAACAAACAAATAAGCCAATTCCTGTCCGGTTCAGGAACCACATAGAGAATGTCTTTCAGGATCACACCGTCATGTGTGGTCAGTGCATTTTTAAACCTATCGTACGGGGCTGGGAAGGTTCCTTTTAAAATCTCCCTGAGATTTCCATCTTGCTTCTGGGCCTGCACTAAATCTTCGATATTGGTCTGTGAGACCTGAACTGCATTTACTGGGGTGCTTTCGGGGGGGGTTCCAAAAATGACCATGCCTGGAACCTGCTTTAGTCAGTGCGTCTGCTTTCACATTCCCAGGTGGGGAAGAACGGTGGTGACTTCAAACTTTAATAATACCAAATATCCTGTCCTGTGCTTTGTCTAAAATGTGGCGGAGCAATGGGGCTGAAGGGAGGGGTTTACCGTCCGCAGAAACAAATCCTCTTGCTTTCCACAGGGGTAGGAATTCTGTTAGGCTGTTACAGACATAGAGGCTGTCCGAGTATATGTCTGCTGGGCTGGGAAAGGAATCTGGGTGATCTACAATGTTTGCAATGGCTGCCAGTTCTGCCGCCTGCGTGCCTAAGTGTCCTGGCAGTTTTAACGAGATTTCTTCTAGGGCGCGTCCCTAACATAAATACCCCATCCTGTAATGCGTTTCCCATCTAATATAGTGGAAGAACCATCCACATGTATCCTTAGGGGTGCGCACGTGTCTGTGTGCTGGGGGCTCTGGGGTGAACTACCTATCTTTCTGGGGATGTTTTCGTGATAAAGGGGCCTGTGTTGTGGTATGGTGTGATGATTTCACATTCATGGGGGGGGTGCCTGGGTACTGTAGGTTGTCGGCTAAGAAAGTGTGGGTCTTAGTCCTTTTAACAGTGATGTCCTGTCCCTGCAAAAGAAGGGTCCATCTGGCTGCTCTGATCTGGCTTACTGTGCCATCCTTAAGTCGTCCGTCTAGTAAAACTTGCGTGGGGGTGTGTTCAGTGAGGATTGTGATGGGGTTTAGTCCGGTTATATAAGAAAAATATTGAACTGCCCAGAAAACTTCGAGCAGGTGCCTCTCACAGGCTGAAAATCCCTGCTCCACAGGATCTAAAACTCTGGAGGCGTAAGCCACGGGTCTTAACTGTTCGTGCCGTTCCTGGTGGAGCACGGCCGAAAGGGTGCGATCTGTGCTTGCTACCTCTATAGCATAGGGGGAAAGTGGGTCTGGAACCTGTAGTGCGGGGGCTGCGATGAGTGATCTTTTCAAAGCATCCACAGCATCCGTATGCTGCGGAAGTCATTCCCAAGGGGCTCCTTTCTTTAAAGAGGTCTGAGATGGGCGCTGCTTTGGTGGCGAAACCGTCTATTTGGTTTTGACAGTAGCCAACCAGTCCTAAAATCGACTGGAGGGCTGAAACATTCTGGGGAAGGGGCAATTTGACAATCGAGTCAATTCCTTTAAGCTCGATCACGCGTTTACTGTGCGCGATATTCGTTCCCAAATATATCACTTTGTTCTCCAAAATTTGGGCCTCTTGGGGTTTACTTTGCATCCAATTTGCTGTAGGAGTTCTGACAGAAGCGCGATGTGCTCTGCCTTGATGTCCGCATACTGGACTAGACATTCGGGGCGAGAAAAGTTTGATAAACCATTTGCCAGCTGTCGGTGGAAAATGGAGGGGGAGTTGTGGAATCCTTGTGGGAGGCATGTCCATGTATATTGCTGACCTTTGAAAGTGAAGGCAAATTTGTACTGGCAAGTTTTGCCAATGGAATGGACCAGAATCCATTACTGATGTCCAAAACCGTAAAATATCGTGAGAGGAGTTCCTGTTTGAGCATGGTCTCGGGACTTGTGGCTACAGTGGGGGCTGCGGCTGGGGTGACTTTGTTGACTTTCCGGTAATCAATGGTCAGTCGCCATGATCCATCGGGTTTTCTCACTGGCCAAATCGGGGCACTATTAGTAGAGGCTACTGATCTAAGTACGCCCTGTTCTAATAAGCTTTCAATTATTTTGGAGATTTCTCCCTCTGCCTCTTGGGGAAATCCGTATTGCTTCTGGTGTCTAGGGTCAGGTCCTGTAATCTGAACCGAACCAGCCATCCTGCCACAGTCATGTTTATGACTTGCAAATGCTGTCCTGTTCTCCTGCAGAACTGCCCTAACCTGTTTGTCTGTGCTAATCGTGGTCGGGTCCAACCAAAAATCGCCGACTGCGCTAATCTTATTAGCATACTCACCTACCGTGAGCGTTGCGGGGGTTCACGCTGATTTCGCCATTTTCCAGACACATTGATTTACTGGATCAAATGACAGGTTGTGAGAGGTCATGAAATCAATGCCCAAAATGTGTTTGGCTGTGTGGGGCAGGTCGACTAAAACTATAGGGTGTTTTGTTGTAATGTTGCCAATTTGATTGGGTACAGGGGCTGTGATGTGTCCCTGCTATGAGTGGCCTGTAAAGCCGCTGAGGGTGATTGTGGCTGTAGTGGGCCACGTGTCTTTTTGGAACATGTTGGAGGAATTAATTGTGGTGCGGGACCCTCCTGTATCCCAGAGAAATTCAATGGGCTGTCCCCGTATTTTCGCTGCAACGACCGGTCGGCCGGACCTATCCCAAAGGGTGTCGCAGACCCAAGTGGGGGAGCCCGAACACCGTCAGTCTGTTCCGTTCATGTCTGTCTGGTCTGAACGGTTGCTTACACTATGAACGGGCTTTGTCCTGTTTCTATTCAGAGTGCCGGTCTGCTGGGCTCTGTGGCTTTTGTGGGGCATTGCACTCTCATGCAAAGTGTCCTGGATGTCCACAGTTGTGACACTCCTGTGTTTTTTGTGGGGGGTTGTTCCTGCCTTCGTTCACCCATGCGGGGTTCTGGTGTGCTTTAACTGCCTGGATATCTGCCTATGCCTGTGCTTCCTTGGGTTTTCTGAACGCGAGTTTATTGTGGACAGATTGCTCCCAAGCGCGGGACAACCTTTTTAAAACCCATTTTTCGTTGTGCGCTTCTTCTGAGGGGTCATATTTAGTACAAGCTCATTGTCCTGCCTCTGTGGCATGGGAGATAAGGGTGCGGGTCCATTTGGCCATGTTGTCTGGGGACAAATGGGCGCGGTCCAAGTTTCCAAAAACGGCTGTAAAATGGATCCACAGACGTCCTGCAAATGCTGTGGGGTGTTCAGTTTTCTTTTGCCTGCACTTATACTGGGTCACCTCTGTTATAACCGATCGCATCTAGGATCGCCGTATGCATCTCTGCAAGGGTGCCTCCTCCTACGTTCTGTGGGTCTGGAAGGGCTGCTACAACTGAGGCGTCTAAACTTAAAACTGTGAGCTTCACTTGCTCACGCTCATCCAGGCCGTACATGGTCACCTGCTGTTTCACTCTTGCAAAGAAGTGGTGGGGGTCTGAGGTGGGCAGGAACGGTGTGATCTTTTCGCATGCGTCCCGTAATTGGGTCACGGTTAAGGGGGTTGTGTACAGGAATTGCGCTTCTCCATCCGCTGTGGCTGTGCGGTGGGTGGTGACTGGATTCATGGGCGCCTGATCTATCTGCTCTGTGGGGGGTTGGGGTGCTTTTCTCTTTTGGGGCTTTCCTCCCGCACATGTGCCCTGCACATATCTATGCGCGGTGTCATTTAACTCCTGCCAATCGGGGCCGTCTTCCTCATCTAATTGGGAGCCAAAGGTGCTTTGAAACTCATTTTGTACTGAAAGCAAAGACTGCAGTTCTGCAATCTGCTTCCGGCATTTTGCATGGTCTAAGGAGCTTTGTCTCTGCTCCATGGTGGCAGCATGGAGTGCTGTTAACGCTGCTTTCAAGTCGCTGCATTGCTTTTGCAATGCCTCTACCCGTTTCTCTGTCTCTTCTCTTACTAGGACTGCACGTTGCGTGTCCTGATAGGCCTTATCGTATTGGGTTTGGAAGCTGCTCAGATGCGATAGACAAGACTGGTGTGCCCTCTTGGCATCATCCACCTCTCCGTCCTTTGCTGCTAGCTTCCTTCTCAAGTCTATATTCTCGCTCTCTACTTCGCTAACATCAACCTTGCTCATTCGATGTCTCTCCTCTAACTCTTTGCGGAGCGTCCGAACGACCTCCTCGGTGTCTCGCAATTGTGCCAGACAGGACACAATTGCCATCGGCTTATGAGCTTTCCCTAAGCTCTCCTTGTGTATTTCGCTCAGGTTCTCCCACCAAGTATGTCCTATACTCCCGGGACCTGTTTCCTCATTTGAGCAAAAGTCACTCCAAAGGGGCCATCCCTTTCCTTTGAGGTACTTTCTCAACCCAACTTCCCAAACGGGACACTGACCTACTCTGCTGCTGGTCGCTGCGACCACAAATTCTTGAGGGTTCATGAGGCGTTCCATTGCCTGCATGGCCATTTTTCCTATCTTAATGCTCTCTTTTAAATTTGGAACGAGGGGTACTAAGGCGGTGCTGTGAACACGGGTACGGCTTTCGCTAATTTCCGGAATACAAACTCTCGACAGTTTTTCGCAACAAAATCTATCAGTTTTACTTTATAACCCTGTTAGTTATGCATGCATAAACACACTTCCGAATTATGGAGGATTTATCAGAACTGCTTGAACACTTGTGGTTATTTCTGTTCCCAATTGGATTCAAATTTCAAATTTCTGGGTTCTCTCGGAGTGGGGGGACCACTTCTAGATCGAGTCCCATCAGAGGTCGCCACTAAATGTTGCTTGTTGTGTCTTTACTTAATTGCTCTGTTTAATCATCTTGCTCTAGAGTCGCCAGGTATCTTTATGATACCACCATGAGGTTCAAGTTCAAGTGCTGATCAATAACTCAATACACCGGTTAGTCAGCTTCAAATCAAAACACATTTATTATATATGCAGTCAATCGCTACTCATGCATAAAATACTAATCACTAGACTATCTCTAACACTAAAAGGCCAATACTTAGCTTTGGAAACTGGCCCACCAGGTCAGGGGAACAAATGGCCTCTCGTTCGATTCTGAGTCTGCAGGCTTCCAGCTGGTATGGACTAAGGGTTAGGAGCGCCTATCTGGTAGCGTGCGTTGACTGGACACTTACTTGGTTGGTGCAGCTGCTAGGCAGGTCACGATCAAGAGTTGTTTTGAGCTGCTGAGAGACCCTGCCAAGAAGATCAAACTGAACTTGGGGACTCTATTTTATAGTCCCCAGTGGTTTCATGCCCTTGTGGGTGGACCCTGTACCTGGTTCCAATTGATTGGACTAAGTTCTGATCACTTGAATTGATTTCTCCAATACTGGAGCTGTTCCCTGATCGCTGGGCGGTTCCTAAATGTCCGTTGACCTTCCTTTGTCTTGGCTCCCGCTGGCGCCGAGGAGTCTGGATTGGCCTCGATTATCTTAAACGTTTCCACTTGTTCCCGGTGATCGCTCATCAATATGTAGATGGTTGTTAGTTTCAGTGCTGTCTGGGTTTCTGCAAGTTCTGATACACAAGAAGCTTTGCATCTGCTTGCTTCCCTGTGCCTGTCCATTTCTCCCTGCATTCTTAGCGGATCTCCATTTTAAAGTCGGGAAGTGGCCAACCCAGGTGACTACAAGACAATGGCAAAAACAAAAATATCTGCTGCGGTCATGGCTGACGATGCCTATCCGGAGGCCACAGACCTTCCTGGAGACCCCCTTAATGACGCCCATGCAGCGACCAGGAGCGTGATCGAGTGGTGCTTCAACATCCTAAAGTTGCGTTTCAGGTAGCTGGATCGCTTTAGAGGGGCCCTCCAGTATGGTGCTACGAGGGTCGCCTGCATCGTGGTGGCCTGTTGTATCCTCCACAACATCACGTATCAGAGGGGTGATGTGCTGGAGGAGGAGGATGAATGCCAGACTTCCTCCGACGAGGATGTGAGGGAGGGCGAGAATGGATAGTATATAGGGCCCGGGCAGGCACAGGAGGCCACAAATCATGTGCAACAGGGCCAACACACGCGGGACGCTCTGATTGCCTCCAGGTTGACCGACTTTGGGGTGGGGAGGGTCTGGCCAGGGACATGGGCACCACATCCCACCTGCACCCACCTCCCCTGCACCCGCCAGCTACCTCCTCCGTGATACATGCCTGGCGCACTATGGGATGCGGGCACTGGGTTGGCAACAATAATGGGTCTGGTCTGTGGGATGGAGGATAATGACAACCTGCTCTGCGATGAGATTTGGTGCTCCGTATCGTATAGGTCTGACTCCTGCACACGGTAGCACTGTCCACAGTCCACCTGTGTGATCCCTGCATGCAATCTGTCCAATCCATCACATGGCCTCATTGAATCCCCTGGGTTGGCGGAGGTGGGGCGAGGGGGCGGGACACCAGAGCAGTGAGCGCTGGCTGAACTGTGGTCCCTGAGCCAAGCCCAGCCCTAACGTCTGCCCACCCCCCCCCCCCTCCCTTTGCAGCTAGCCCAGACCAGCCCACCCCTCACACTTTTCTAACAGAGCACCGAGGCAGGTTTTAACCTTGTGCACAGGTGTTTAATGTGAAAACATATACACAGACTTGTGCCCTAGCCCCTTTCACTAAACTGTATCCTGCACTTGTGCCAACTTAACTGGTGTCTAATTTTCTGGGATTGCAGGACCTAATGCTATGGCTAGGAGGATCGATCAGATGATACATCAGGAGTGGAGATGGCCTGCTGTGAGTCCAGCCCTGCGATCTTGGTCCCTTTGGCGTGTTTCTTCTGAGGCGACCCAACCGGGATGGGCCCGGCTGCTGCTTGGGTGTCCCAGATGGAGTGATGCTGCCCTGTTCTGCCCACTGACCACCAAATGTGCCAAGGACAGGAGGGTGGGGAGCGGAGTCCGAGGTGCTGCGGTGTTCCGGCACCTCTCCTGCAGGAGTCACCGGTATGGGACACATCACATCCTCCACTCCGGGTGGCCAATGGCCAGGGGGGGTGACAGGAGCTATCCCCTGGGGCTCCCCACTACTTGGTGCTGCCATTCCTGGAGACCCGCTGCCGTCTGGGCCAGGGTTCTCCAAGCTCGCAGCCATGAGTACCGGGAGTGGACCATCTCTGTCTGGCGCTGCACCACATCACCTATTGACTGTGCGATAACATTCTGGATCTGTCCCTCATCAGCCAGTGACTGCATCATCTCCCTCTGCGTCTGTGCCACTTTGGCCTGGGCAATGCCGGAGACACTCTTTGCCATGGCCCGCTGTGACGGGGCCACGCTCAGGAATGCCGCTGCAACGTCCAGGTGGTTCTCAAAGGGCAGCCCAGTCCTGGCCCTCGGCCACCGCCTGCTGAAATTTCCCCAGGCTTTGGGCATGCTGATCCATGGTCGAAAACAACGCCCCCCCCCCCCCCCCCCCCCCCCAAGGCCTCCACAGTGGATGCCACCCGTGCGGTGTTGGCCTGAGTAGCACGCATGGCCGGCACCACCTCCTGCTCGCGGTTGGACTCCTCTACCTACGCCTGCAGGTGCTGCATGCTCGCCGACAACCCCTCATGCAGTCCCTGGCTCTTTGACTGTATCACCACAATCAATGGGACTATTCATTCCAGAATCCCGAAACCCATCTGAACAGCAGCTATTCCCTGGGACCGGTCCAACCTCCGACTGTCCATCCCCTCGGTAGTTCCTACTTCCAACTGCTATACCAGAGCATGTGTGTGGCATGCACAGATAGTGCCCCAGGAGCCTCTTCAGTAAAGTGCCCCAACCGAGGTGAGTGTCTCTGGGATGGTGGAGACAGCTGTGACGGGAAATCAGTGTCATCATCGGACTAGAGCTCTGGGGTGCCTTTGGTCTCGGTTTGATGGCTCACGTCTGTGTCTGTGTCCTCTTCGTTGGTCGGCACCTGGGGCTCTGACTATGGCTGGGGTCTGGGGCGGGGGACACCAGAAGGACCCATCACCAGCAGGTCCTGCAAGACACGATGCATGATTAGACCGTGAGCCGGGCAGCCCTGGGGGGTTGTGTGGAAATGTGTCGGCCAGCCCCAAAGGTGCAGAATCCTCCGCACCTTCAGGGGCTAGGCCGGCACCGGAGTGGTTTGCGCTCCGCCGGCCGACGTGGAAGGCCTTTGGCGCCACGCCAGCCGGGGCCGAAGGGACTCTGCCGGCCGGCGAGAGTCCGGGCATGCGTGGGTGTGTCAGCGGCTGCTGACGTCATCCCCGTGCCTGCGGAGGGCGGGGGTCACCTACGCGTCGGCCGTCGCGGAGGCTGACATGCCGACGCATAGTAAAAGAATGTCCCCACGTCACAGGCCTGCCCGCCGATCAGTGGGCCCCGATCGCGGGCCAGGCCACCGTTGGGGCACCCCCCAGGGTCAGAATGCCCCGCGCCCCCCCAGGACTCCGGAGCCCGCCCACACCGCCAGGTCCCACCGGTAAGGGACCTAGTCAGATCCACGCTGGCAGGACCGACAATAAACCAGCGGGACTTCGGCCCATCGCAGGCCGGAGACTTCGGGCAGCCCCGGGGCCCATTGAGTTGTGCCGGTCCCCACCATTCTCCGGGGCGGGCGGCGCGACTCACGCAACTTTTGGAGGGCCAGAGAAATCGGCGGCCGGCGGGGGCGGGATTCACGCCGACCCCCGGCGATTCTCCGACCCAGCGGGGGGGGGTCAGAGAATCCTGCCCTTAGTCTCAGGAATGGAGAATCCAGCCACCCATGTTCAGATTTCATATAACCAATGAGATCAAGAGGTGCCTTCAAAGAAATATCACCAGATTGCAGTTATTCCATGGGAGCTAATACTCGTGGTTTAGCCTTTGAGTGTGTGCCTCGAGAAGCTATTGAAAGATCATGTTTGAGCTGAATAGAATAGGCGAATGGTTGATTCAGAAAATTGTATCAAAACAAAATCGAGGGTTGGGAAATACTGGGCGAGATTCTCCGCACTCCCGACGGTGCGGAGAATAGCGTGGCTCGTAAAATTTTATGGCCACGCTGTTCCGACGCCCTCCCGCTATTCTCCCCCTCCCCCACGCCCAACTCCCGACACGAATCGCTGCCGCCGTTTTTTTACGGCCGGCAGTGATTCACAGCTGATAGATGGGCCGAGTTCCCAGCCCTTTACGGCTGTTTTTACGAACGGCAAACACACCTGGTCTGGCCGTTCGTAAAAACGGCTGTAAACACTCGCATTTTATAACCATGGCACCGATTGGCACGGCAGTACCACGGCCGTGCCAAGGGTGACATGGGCCCGATGCCCGCGCACTATTTCTCCTTCCGCCGCCCCGCAGTATCCATTCGCGGGGCGGCTGAGGGGCAACCCGGCCCGCGCATGCGCGGGTTTTGCGCAAATGCGCGATGACGTCATCCGCGCATGCGCGGGTTGGAGTCTTCCAATCCGCGCATGCGCGGCTGACGTCATATGACGCGTCAGCCGGCGCTAACTCCGGCAAGCGGGCTTAACGAAATTCGTTAAGCCCGTGATGCCGGAGCTTACGGCATCGGGCTGCTAGCCCCGACCGGGGACCAGAATCGGTTCCCGGTCGGGAAGGGGGGGGGGGCTGGCGTCAAACCCGCCCGGGTTTGACGCCAGCCTTACGATTTCTCCCGTTTTGGGAGAATCGCGCCCACTATTTTCCTTATTAAAGAGTACAATAACTAGGAGTCATAGATTTAAAGAAATTGGCTGGATAATTAGAGGAGTTAAAAAGTAATTTTTGATCCAGAGGGTGATAGGGATTTGCAACTCACTTCCTGAAAGGGTGGTAGAGGCAGTAAATGCTCACTGGATTTAAAAAAGTACTTTGACATGCGCTTGAAGTGCCAAAACCCCTCAGAGCCACAGACCAAGAGCTAAAAAGTGGGATTAGGCTGGATAACCCTCTGGCCGGCGTGAACATGATAGGCTAAATAGCCTCCTTCTGGTTGTACATTTCTCCATTTAATTTTTGTTCTGCAACCAAAGTTGTCAACCCTCTCCGTCATCATGATCCTCTGTTCACTTTGAAATTCCTGTCCTTACCATCAGATGCTTCCGTAGCCCTATTATTGAAGTTGATCCTTATGTCCTACATGTCACTACCTTACACAAAACTTATTCCCACTCCCTCCTCTCTACCTCTAGTAGCAGCTGTTATATTACTGGGTCTAGTAATATGTATTGTTACTAGTTGTTGTTGATGCCGATGGTCTGATGGTGTGATCTTGACGAAACCATGAGTCTTCAATTAAACAAACTAATTTATGTAAAGTAACGATTGATTAAATCTGAGTTCGACACTCTACAGAACTATCTCTGGAAATAAAGTAATTAGATATGATGGAATTAGCTAATTCACAGCTATAAATACTAACTATACTGAGAGCTATCTAAATACACAACTGCTTACTAAACAGTCCTGGGTAGAAAGAGACCAAGATCCTTTAGGAGCTGCTTTTTATACTGGATCTTGTAATGCCCTCTAGTAGTAGTGTTACAGCTAGATGTTATAATTAACCCTTTAGTTATTTACACATATACTTATCAGCTACTT
The DNA here is from genome assembly GCF_902713615.1 of Scyliorhinus canicula. Lineage (NCBI taxonomy): Eukaryota > Metazoa > Chordata > Chondrichthyes > Carcharhiniformes > Scyliorhinidae > Scyliorhinus > Scyliorhinus canicula. The sequence continues at coordinate 48,808,042 of NC_052163.1, forward strand.
GTCCAGGTATTATGCCTCAACTCATAGAACATAGAACAGTACAGCACAGAACAGGCCCTTCGGCCCTCGATTTGTCCGACTCCACTATCACAGCAGGCAGTCCATTCCACACCCTAACCACTCTCTGAGTAAAGAACCTACCTCGGACATACCTCCTGTATCTCCCAGTTGCTTCAATATTTCTACTTCTGTTCCTGATTTCAAAACTTTCTCAAAGACCTTCAACTGCCAATTAGTTCTCTCTCTCTTTCCAGCCTTTCTTAGTGTTTTGTGCTCAATGTAAAGTATATGGATATGTCTTCCTCCCAAGTCAGGCATTCTGTAGTTTCCTTAAGCCATATGCCTAGTGTGGCTGAAGAGCTTGCTCCTTCCTGATGGTGTGCAGCAGCAACCTGATGGTGACTTCTGATTTCCTCTTACTCACCAAAAAGGAATGTAACGTCTTTGTTTAACACTTTGTTTGATATCCAAGATAAATTCAGTAATGTTGCAAGTGTATGCTTCTTTTCTGTATTGCCTTCAGTGCTTGAATATCTTGCTTCATGGTGACCAGAGTTGGATACAGTATTACAATAGATAGAATAGAATAGAACAGTACAGCACAGAACAGGCCCTTCGGCCCTCGATGTTGTGCCGAGCAATGATCACCCTACTCAAACCCACGCAATCCGTATACCCGTAACCCAACAACCCCCCCCCCCCCCATTAACCTTACACTACGGGCAATTTAGCATGGCCAATCCACCTAACCCGCACATCTTTGGACTGTGGGAGGAAACCGGAGCACCCGGAGGAAACCCACGCACACACAGGGAGGACGTGCAGACTCCACACAGACAGTGACCCAGCCGGGAATCAAACCTGGGACCCTGGAGCTGTGAAGCATTGATGCTAACCACCATGCTACCGTGAGGCCCCTGAATTCAAATGTGGTCTGACCAGAACATTATTTAATTACCCAATCTGACCTATATTCTACTGTTTTAGTTAGATATAACATCCTAGCAGCTATGTTAATTGATGTCGTGCATTGGTTAGGTACGTTGAGTGTTGCTATTGTCAAGATTCCGACCTCTCCATCAGCTTTATCCTTAGCTAGGGGCGGCACAATGGCGCAGTGGTTATAATACTTATTAGTGGTTATAATTCTTATCACTTATTGTCACAAGTAGGCTTCAATGAAGTTACTGTGAAAAGCCTCTAGTCGCCACATTCTGGCGCCTGTTCAGGGAGGCGGGTACGGAATTGGACCCGCGCTGCTGGCCTTGTTCTGCATTACAAGCCAGCTCTTTAGCCCTCTGTGCTAAAGCACTGCTACCTCACAGTGCTGAGGACCAGGGTCACTGTGTGAAGTTTCCACATTCTCCTCGTGTCTGCGTGGGTCTCATTCCCACAACCCAAAGATGTGCAGGCTAGGTGGATTTGCCACGCTAAATTGGAAAAAAAGTAATTGGAAAAAAATAAATTGGGCTTTGAATAACAAAAGAAAAGCTTTATCCTTAGCTATCCTAACACCATTCAGAGAACTATAAACATCATCTACTTTTTATCCCCAGGGCCAACACTTCACTTGAACTTTGGACTAAATTTCATCCGTCATTACCCTACCCGCCTGCAGATTTTGTCCAAGCCATTCTGTAACTCCTGAGCTGCTTCCACTAATTCAAATGGCAACCTCCCTTATATAATTTTCAAATCTGATCATTTTGTACTGAGTTACTGACTCCAGGTCCAGGTCATTTGAGTAAATAAGAAACAGTAGTGGTCCCAGTGTCAAGCCTAGAGCTACCTCATCCCGCACAACTAATCCCACGTTCACACTCCAACTTCTACATTACTTTTCTTTTGTATAATAAATTTAGAGTACCCAATTCATTTTTTTCAATTAAGGTTCAATTTAGCGTGGCCAATCCACCTAGTCTGCACATCTTTGGTTTGTGGGGCGAAACCCACGCAAACCTACATTACTTTTCTAGTCAGGATTTGCTACTTTCTACTTTTTGCTAGTTTCCTAGTTCATTCCCAGGGTTTGCTCTATATCCCCACAGTTTTATCAAAACTGCAGTCAAAATACACCGGGTTGTCACTTCCTGATGACATGGTCATCAGGCAATATCTTATATGCAAGTATCTTTTCAGCTTTTCCTGGCGGCATGTGTGATTATTTACATTACTGAATTTTAAAGCCAAGTTACTTAAAGTCATGAAAACTCTAACTCTCTATTCAAAATGTCACAAATGAATAATTATTATTTACAAAATGGGTTCAAAGGGTGCCCGGGTGAACAACAAAGCTGGTAATGTATTAACAAGCACTGCAGCATCAGAGGGCTGGAAATTTGAGGGCACATTAACCCTTGCTCACTTCATTCCAGGTCACTGATTAGAGTGACTTTGAAAGAGAAAAAAAAAAGTTACTCAAATGAGTCTCTGGGCAATGCGCACCATTTATAAAATGCATATTTAATATTTCACAATAATGTCATTTTTCAGCCCAATAATCAAGCTCGTAATTAAAATGAGTTTTCAAGAATTTTTCCTTTAAGAAAAATCAACATTTATTGTTTCTTCATATGTTCTCACCATAGCCTTAGTGGGTCTGTTAACTTTGTCTTGCTTGATCTTTGACTTTCTTCAAGCCTCCCTTGGTCCACATCTTAATGTCATCCACCCATCTGATAGTTCTTCTTCCTTCTCTGCTTTGTCCCTCAATTTCCCCTTCACTCGGTATAGGGTGTGGTTGTTGGGTTTTTGCTTTGAAGGTCCCTACTTGCCAGCATTTATTGCCCATCCCTAATTGCCCTTGAGCTGAGTGGCTTGCTCGGGCATTCAAGAGGGATTTGAGAGTCAAACACATTGCTGTAGGCCAGACTGGGTAAGGACGGCAGATTTCCTTCCCTAAAAGGACATAAAAGTGAACCAGATGGATTTTTACGGCAATCAACAATGGTTTCATAGTCATCAGTAGATTTTTAATTCCAGATATTTATTAAATTAAATTTCACCACCTGCAGTGGTGGAATTTGAACCTGGGTCCCCAGAGCATTTCTCTGCTTTACTAGCCCAGTGACAATACCACACGCCACCGCCTCTTGTACTTAATTTGATTCCTGAACTTCTTCTTTTTATCTAACCCACTGCGTCGTTCTGTCCAACCACCCAATTCTGAGCATCCACCACCAAACTCACATTACCAAAGTTGTTATCCTTCTTTCCTCCTCTTTTTCCAGAGTCCACCCCATATAACCATTGAGTGCAAATTCCACACTGGTGACTGCACTAGACATGTTTTTATGATTAAGCTTTTAGACTGCCAGACTTAAGTCATTGGTTACGTCTCTTGCCACAGCTAATCTGACCTGGATTTCATTCTTGGATGTAATTTTGTTATTTGTCATTGAGCCAAGGGACCTAGGTAGGGTGCTCTTTCAGAAGGGCAGGATGGCCTCCTTCTAAAAGATAAAGGGTGGCACGGTGGCAAGCACTGCTGCCTCACAGCGCCAGGGACCCGGTTCCAATTCCGGCCTTGGGTGATAGTCTCTGTGGAGTTTGTACGTTTTCCCCATGGTCTGCATGTGTTTCCTCCGGGTGCTCCGGTTTCCTTCCACAGTCCAAAGATGTGCAGGTTCTGTGGATTGGCCATGATAAATTGCCCCTTAGTGACCAGGGATGTGCAGTATGGATATAGGGTTACGGGTATACAGCAGAGTGGATCGGTGCAGACTCAATGGGTCAAATGGCTTCCTTTTATAGGGGTCCTATGATTCTATCTTTGGGTGTGGTGCTGGAGAAGATTAGAGAGAAAGAAAGGGGTGGGCTTGAACATGAAGATAAAGATGACAATTTAAAATTTAAGCTGCTGATAAAATGGGAGCTAATGTAGGCCATGAGCACAACGGTGGTGTGTGAGCAAGGATTCGGGGAAGATTCAGATATGGGAAACGAAGTTCATAGAGGGTGGAAGATGTGAGACCAGCTGGGCGACCCTTGGATACTTTAGATTTCAGGTATCAATTGCATTTATGTGAGTTTTAGCATCAGATGTTAGGTGGGATTGGATGATTTTTGTCATACAGAGACTATGAGGTTGAAAGATCAGTTCAGGCTTAAATAGGATGCTGAGGTTGTAAACAGAGTTTTGAGACATTAGACAGGCTGAAGAGGTATTGAGGATTGGAGTTTCCAATGGGGTCTGAAGGTAACGACTTTGGTCTTCTGCATGTTTATTTGGAGGAAATTGAAGCTCATCTGAGATTGGACTTGATACATATAGGCTGACAACATGGTAATGAGTGGCTAGTGAGCAGAACTGGGTATCCATCAGTGTACATAAGTTGGTATTAACTTGATCCTATATCTTTGGATGCAACTGCCAAAGGCCAACATACAGATAAAAAAAATGAGGGATCTAAGATAGATCCATGCGGAACACCAGAGGGAATGGTGCAGGGACAGGAAGAGAAGACGTTACAGAAGATTTTGTGGTTTCAGTTGGCAAGAGTGAGGGCAGTTGCACTCAGTTGGGGAATGGAGAAGAGGCACAGCAGATGGATAGCATTGATGACTCAGTCAAAGGCTTCAAAAAAGGTTGAGATGGACAAAAAGCAAAAGTGCACCCTTGTTGCAGAGGATATCAATTATACTTTTATTAGGACAGTTTCAGTGTTGGGATAGGAGAGGAAACCTGATTAGAGAAGTCCAAACAATTAATATTGGAAAGATGGGCATAGGTTTGGGAGCGACAACACATTCAATGATTTTAGAGGTGGGACATTAATTTGTATGGGTAGGGAGTTCAAGACAGAGAAAACGGTACCAGAGGAGAACAAACTGTATATAATGTCAGCTAGCATGGGGTCCAGGAGGGAAAGTTGGTGATAAACAGCAGATAAGTGATGTTACGGAGGTGGAATTTGCTGATTGTTGTGATAGAGAGGATTGGCAGCTCAGCTCAGTATCCAATAGGATGCCAAGGATGTAAAGGGTCTGGTTCAGCCTGGGGAATAGGATTGGGAGAGCAAATGATGTGTCTTACCACAAGATAAACTTTGTGGATTCATCAGGAGGAGATAGGAGAGAAACCAAAGAAAGAGGTAAACAAGGCTGTAGGGCTGTGTGGGGAAGAAGCCGGGATTGGCGGATGTGGGAAAGGAGGAAAGTAGCAGATGTCATAATATACACATTAGTATATAATGGTGTAGAGACACACACTGACTGACACACAGCAAGACCAATCAACACGCACAACACAGCAGCCAATCACCAGCTAGAGCACACTCACTATAAAGACAGAGGGCACTAGTTTTCCCACTCATTCGGGATGCAGCCCCTAAGAAGGACAGAGCTCACAGCTTGTAGCACAGATCTTTACCATGTGCTGATAGTATAGACTGGTTAGGATAGGCATAGGTCTTCAGTTTAATCTAACATAGCGTCGACCCACAGTGAAAGTATGTTCAACAGTTCCTAGCTCAATAAAATAGTGTTGTACTATTTCAAGTGTTGGTAGCCTGTATGTGTTACTGCTGAGGTAAACGCAGTCTCCACAGATCCAGAGTACCCAACACATCAGCAGACAGCTGAACAAATGGTCTCAATTTTGCGACGTAGAATCAATGAGCACCTTGCACTTGGTTTTGGCAATGAGAGTGGAAGGAGCAGGGTAGAAGGGATAGATGGAGACAATTGGTAGTGGAGATTAGAATCTGAGGTTTATCTTTGGTTTCCGGGATGATCCTGGAATCATGGGCAGTTTTGGCAGAGGAAAACAGGGCCGTTTACTTCCTAATGTGACCCACCCAGACCTGGTGCTGAAGGGCTAAGTCAGTTGTGCATCATGTACGTTGTAGTCAGAGTCCTCCAGATTGAAGAGAGCAAAGATACAATCGTAGCAAGGCCATGGCCAGGGTGAATGAGAGTGCAAGGAAGAGGTAGAGGAGTGATTGAGTTGATCAGTAACTCACGGTGAGCAGAGGGGCCAAAGGTTAGAGAGTTGGAGTGCCATGGCAAACAACAGTAATATATTGAAAACAGGAGAACCTACAGTAGATTGCCTGGAAGTTCAAAGAAGAAAACAAGCTGATGAACTCTGATGAAATATGAACCTTCCTTTCTCAGATGATGTGTACTTCCAACATTATCTGATTTATTTTAGTGCTAAAATCACTCTGATAAGTCCAATACTGAAGTATTTTAGTTATAATGTTTGAATATTTTAAATGTACTGACATATGAGAACTGTAGTTCTTGATGAAATATGTTCCAGCGAAAGGATTGGCCCAAAATGGCCAAGACAAGAATCATTTAATACACAAACATTGCAGTGAGAAATTAGATCATTGTTTTTTTTCCCCAATTTAGAGTGCCCAATTCTTTTTTTCCCAATTAAGTGGCAATTTAGCGTGGCCAATCCACCTATCCTGCACATTGTTTTTGGGTTGTGGGGGTAAGACCCATGCAAACACGGCGGAATGTGCAAATTCCACATGGACAGTGACCCGGGACTGAGATCAAACCCAGGACCTCAGTGCCATGAGGCAGCAGTGTTAACCACTGCTCTACCGTGCCAAATAAGATCATTGTTACACTGTGTTTATAAAATGTTCACATTAATGGCATTTGTTATAGTTATGCAGATTTGTGGTAGATATAGATTTGTAGAAATATATTCTTATGCTTATGGCAATGGACTTCTTGCAATTGGAGTAGAGTTAACAGGTCTGCTGTCCTTGTATACTTATCTGATGACCTGACATCTGGAGGCAAGTAAAATGCAATGTTTAAAATGTCCCTCTTCCTATTATATATAGATCAAAAGGCACTTCTTCCCATAACACAGTCTATATTTCTCACACTTGCCATTATATTCAGCAATAATCTGCTCACGGATGTTAAGTTTGGGTTCTGCCAGGGCCATTTGACTCCTGACTTCATCACAGCCTTTGTCCAAACATAAACAAAAGAGCTGAACTCAAGAGGTGAGAGTGACTGCACTTGACATCAAGGCTGCATTTGACCGAGTGTGGCATCTAGGATCCCAGCAAAACTGGAGTCAAAGGAAATAAGGGGAAGCTCTCCACTGGTTGGAGTCATACCTGGCACAAAGGAAGATGGTTGTGGTTGTTGGAGGTCAATCATATCCCAGGACATCACTGCAGGAGTTCCTCAGGGTAGTGTTGTCCTAGGCCAAACATTTTCAGCTACTTCATCAATGACCTTCCTTCCACCATAAGCTTAGAAGTGGGGATTTTCATTGATGATTGCACAATTCTCGGCATCGATTGCAACCCCACAGCTATTAAAGCTGTCCGTCCCCATATGAAGCAAACTGTTCTAGGCGACGGCCTTGGTCGGCCTTTTCAGCTGCGCTCCGAAAGCCAGTGATTCCAAACAAAACTGTTGGACTTTAAGCTGATGCTGTAAGACTTCTTACTGTGCCCACCCCTGTCCAACGCCGACATCTCCACATCATATGAAGCAAGATCTGGACAATTTTCAAGCTCAGGCTGATAAGTGTTAAATAACGTCCACACTACACAAGTGGCACAGAATGACCATTTCCAACCACAGTGAATCCAACTATCTTCCCTAAATATTCAATGGTATTATCAATGAAACCCCACTATCGACATCCTGGGGGTTCCATTGACCAGACACTGAACTGGACAAGCCATACAAATACTGTGGCTACTAGAGAAGGTCAGAGGCTAGGAATCCTGCAGCGAGTAACTCACCTCCTGACTCTCCAAAGCCTGTCAGTTATAAGCAAGGCATAAGCCAGGAGTGTGATGGAATAGTTTCCATGTGCCTGGATGAGTGCAGCTCTAACATTATTCAAGAGGTTTGACACCATCCAGAACAAAGCAGCCCACTTGATTGGCACTCCATCCACCACCTTAAACATTCACTTCCTTCACTACTGACACAGTGCCAGTAGTGTGAACTATCTGCAAGACATTGCAGCATATAGAGAAGGCTCCTTTGACACCATCTTTCAAACCCGTGACATCACCCAATTGGAAGGACAAGGGCAGCAGATACATGGGGACACCACCACCTGGGAGTTCCCTCCAAGCAGCACGGTAGAACAGTGGTTAGCACTGTTGCTTAACAGCGCCAGGATCCCAGGTTTGATTCCCGGCTTGGGTCACTGTCTGTGTGGAGTTTATATGTTCTCCCAGTGTCTGAGTGGGTTTCCTCCGGTTTCCTCCCACAGTCCAAAGATGTGCAGGTTAGGTGATGGGCCATGCTAAATTGCCCCTTAGTGTCCAAAGGTTAGGTGGGTTACTGGATTATGGGGATAGGGTGGAGGCATAGGCTTAAGTAGGGTGCTCTTTCCTAGGGCCGGTGCAGACTCGATGGGCTGAATGGCCTCCTTCTGCCCTGTACATTCTATAATTCCATGAAATTACACACCATCCTGACTTGGAACTATATTCCTTCACTGTTGGTGGGTCTAAATCCTGGATTTCCCTTCCTAACAATACTGAGGGTATACCTACATCACATGGACTGCAGCAGATTTAGACAGCGAATCAAGGGTAATTAGAGATGGGCTATAAATGCTGGTGTAGCCAGTGATGCCCACATCTCATGACAGAATATTGATACAGATTCAAAGATCATCGACATTGATCATGTTGAACATCATGATTTGTTCTTTACACTTAAAAGTGGCAAATGAAGTCCTCAAACTGCACAAGATGGCTAATAATTGTTTTCCTGGTATGACAACTGTCAAAGCTTCTGATTATCTATATCTAATCATGCTTGAAACTATCAGGGAATTTCTCCATCATTTACCTTTAAGAGTTTTGCTATTTTCTCAAGCTACCTCTTTTACATTGTCTGAATCTTCCCAATTCAATACTTTGAAACTCAGCACGGGTCAGTGAATAGGTGTTAAAATACTGTATTTATCAACAAAGCATTGACACCCTTTGTCCCCAGTTGCAGACTAAAGCCATTCTGCCATACACTGGCCATTTTTTTCAATCATAATATATTTCACAGATGTTTGGCCTTGGAACAAAAATCAATGGATAAATCATTCCTCCAGAAACTTTGGCAGAATTTTTCGACAAAATTCGCAAAGTGTAACTTTTGGCATAAAAATTGACATGATTCCCATTGCCCTCGTGGCGCAATCTAGCCCGTAATGCTTTTTTATTCAGGGGCAATTTAGCGTGGTCAATTCACCTATCCTACACATCTTTGGGATGTGGGGGCAAGAACTACGCAGACACGGCGAGAATGTGCAAACTCCACATGGACAGTGACCCGGGCTGAACTCGGGTCCTCGGCGCCATGAGGCTGCAACACTAACCACTGGGTCACCATGCTGCCCACACCGTAATTTTTAGGCACTTTGAAAAAAGGTTTTCCACATGTAAAAATGCTGTGTGTGAGGCGCAAAGTGTCTGATTCATCCATCCCGGGGGTCATCGAAGTTCTTCAATGAAGGGGGCAATGCATTTAAACGGCTCCACAGCACTTGCTGTCATTCTAGCAGGATGGCAACGAAGAAACTTGGTACTCAATTCTCATATGCTGGATGCCCTCAGGCTGGCAGGAGATACTCCAGCAAGGTTTTGAATCCTGACTGGGAGGTGGTTGTAGCACTGGTCAGTGCCAGCAGCCTGCACAAGAGGAAGGGATGCAGTGCTGCAAGAAGATGAATAATCTACTCCATTCTGCCAGGGTAAGTGTTTCCGGTCTCCTCTCTGCACTCCACCTTGGTGTCACCTCTCAGAATGCCACCGCGACCCCACTTGCTGCCACCTTGCAGGGCCCCAACACTCCATCTCCCACAAGCTTCCTCACAGCCCCCAGTACTCGTCACAACTCCTCCCTGCTTATGCACATGGATCAAATAATTGATATCTGACCCACCAGGCTGCCTGATCACATCATCCTCATTTGTATTCCTTCAGGAGAACCGCCGTGAGTGAGAGAAGATGGGTGGTGGGATACCTGAGCTGAGGATGCTGACTCCTATGGCTCGCTTAGGAGGTGCAGGAGTGGGCCTATGCTGAGAGTGAGGTGGGCCTGTGAGAGAAACGTGAGGGGCCATTGCACCTTCATCCAGATGATCAAACTAGAGTTTCGTATTCTCCAAACCCATGACCAAGCTATGCACTAATACCGTCTTCCTTCCCTTGCGGGAACGTCATTCAAGTAGCCTGACCCATCCACCAGCAGATCTCTGACTGCCCAATTCCTGGGACGTTCCTGCCTCAACCTGTGAGCATCAGTAGCTGTGTGGTGTCCACCAGATAGTGACCCAGAACCTGCCTGCTAAGATTGCCCACTGAGGTGGTGTGGGTGATAGCTGTGTTGCATCTTCAGTGTCCTCCAGAGTCTGTACTCCTCTAGTACAGTTACTAGTAGGATGGCCAGCTCCATTGGGTCCATTCTGATATCAATGGGATCCATTCTGATATCAATGGGATTCCTGCGAGGGATGAGAGAGAGGGAGCAGCAGAGAGACTAAGGTGGGTGTCGTAGTTGCTGATAATCATAACGTCCCAAGACCCATTGGCCTTCCGGACCTGGAAACAGCCAGTCCCAGATCATAGCTTGTGGTGACCACCCACTCCCAACTCTGGTGCCTTCCCATCTCCAGGGCAGGCCCCGGCCTATGCACTCGCCCACTAGGACTCGCCTTTAGCTTCCCTTCTGGTTCTCTCCTCCCTGATGCTCTCTACCACTGGGGGCTTTGACAGGAGGGTTCGATGCTTACTCATCCTGAATGGCCAGGGTTAACTGGATGTCCACCTTGGGGGCTAATAGATCCTGATTGGCAGGCTTTGGAGTTCCAGTAGAGAGTGAGCCCGGTGTCTCTTAATCCCATCAACCAAACTTTGACCCCTGAATCCTGAGTATTTATCCAATTCCTTGACCTTGAACTATTTTGAATTCAACCAATTATTCCTTGACTTTGTACTATTTTGGTAGTTCCAACTAATTAAACAAAATGAAAAAAACGGAGGGACAAATTAAAGGACTCAGCAGATCTAAACAAAAATTAAAAGCAACTGAATTTTAAAAACATCAAATTAAAAGGTGATTAAAACATACCCTCGACCCTGCGGTACCTCCCAGTCATGGAAGGCCTTAATTGTGCCAGTGCCAGTACCACCGTGTGCTCCCTCTCCAGGAACACCTGGCCGCAAATGAAGCCTCAGAAGAGGGGCGACTGTCAGCTGGACGACCCCTCGGTTGGCCATTGCCTGGACCTGTTATTGTATTCCTTGACTTTGAACTCTTTTGAAAGTTCAACCAATTAAACTAAGTTGAACAAATTAAGGGACAAATTAAAAGGGGCCCTTCCTTAAAGGTGATTAAAAGGGTTAATAAAGCACCCCAGACCTGTGGTGCCCACCAGGCATGGAAGGCTTCCTTGACTGTGAGAGTGTGGGCAGCAGACATTGTTGCCCAATTAGTTTGACAAGCCAGCACCTCATAGAATTTACAGCACAGAAGGAGGCAATTCGGCCCATCAAGTCTGCACCGGCCCTTGGAAAAAGCACCTTACCTCCACCCTATCTCCATGACCCAGTTACCTCACCCAATCATTTTGGATATCAAGGGCAAATTAGCATGGCCAATCCACCTAACCTGCACATCTTTGGAATGTGGGAGGAAATCAGAGCACCCGGAGGAAATCCACGCAGACAAGGAGAGAATGTGCAGGCTCTTCACAGATAGTGACCCAAGCCGGGCACCGAACCTGGGACCCTGGAGCTGTGAAGCAACTATGCTAATCCCTGTGCTGCCCTTGAATGCTAGGGGGCACAATTTCTTTCTGCTTCAGGGATAGGCAGAGCTAATAGGCACCCTTCTTACTTAAGCTGCATAAATCTGAGATCTCATCGCTGTCTTTCCTCAACACTTAGCCTACCCGACAACCACTCCAGAGGTTAAGAACATCCCAGCCACCCTTCAGGGTTGGCACCATGTTGCTTTCTCTTTCAAGGTCTCAGCCACCCGGCCTATTAGGCCCGGCTCCTTGACTCTCATCACACCCCACCTCCCACAGGTATGTGCACTGCAGTCGCCCCTGCCCCATACTCCCATACCACAGACTGCATCCCACCTCATGAGGGAAGGGCAACCCTGGGCCCGATCCCCAATGCAGGCAAGATGCTATCTGGGAACCTTGGCACTGCTAGCCTGGCTCCTGGCAATGTTCCTCCCAGCCTGGCAGTGCTTTCTGAGCACCCAGTGGCATTGTCAAGGTGGACAGGTGGCATCATGGGTGCCAGAGTACCACCCTGCCAGGGCCCGGTCACCCAGTGACCCCCGATCACCTGGGAGTCCCTCCCCCACAGTGTTGGTATGCCTGTTCACCGTTGGTGGAGACCAGTGCTAAAGGGCACACGATCAGGGTCTCCAAGGTGCAGGGATTAGATCCCATGCCTTGGGTAAGTCTGGCGGGAACATATTCAAGTGAGCTGACTGCACACCAGAATATGCAAATCTGGATTCTGCCGATTGTGGCGAAATCTCGTCAAGATTTACTGGCCTCACCCTGTCCCAAGTAGGGTGCGACGAGGCCGGTAGAAGCGGCCTATATATTTTTTCCCTATTGCTTTAAATAGAGAAACTGTTCTTACTATATTAATCCCAATGACTACAAGCCAGGACCATGAATGGCCATACATGGGGCATTCGACTAGTGCGGCCAACAGGAGATAAAGTTTGATTGGTGGACATAAACCTGATAGATGGCAGAGGGGAAGACACCATCAAAAGATGTCTAAAAGACCCAAATATTGTGAAATCCACATGGCCTTGCAGTGCCTGTGAGGACAGTTGATCAAGTCTGAGACTATTCTGCCTTTGGAGAAGAAGAAAGCACTTCTACCGCTTACAACTACAAGTTACATTGCGGCACGGTACCGCAGTGGTTAGAACTGTTGCTTCACCGTGCCAGAGACCTAGGTTCGATTCCTGGCTTGGGACACTGTTCGTGCGTAGTCTGCACGTTCTCTCCGTGACTGCGTGGGTTTCCTCCGGGTGGTCCGGTTTCCTCCCACATGTCCCGAAAGACGTGCTTGTTCGGTGAATTGGACATTCTGAATTCTCCCTCAGTGTACCCGAACAGGCGCCGGAGTGTGACGACTACGGGATTTTCACAGTAACTTCATTGCAGTGTAAACCTACTTGTGACATTAATAAAAATTATTAGATTATTATTGATTATAATTTAATTCCAGAATTTTACCTCACGATTAGGATTCAGCTGTTGAGATTCTGCACTAAATCAAAGTGCGCTGAACTATTTGAAATTAACTTCTTTGTGAAACACTTTGGCTCAGATATTGCTGAAAATACAATTGTGCGTGAACAAAGCACATTTTCCTGATGCTTCATTGTGGACCAGTGCAAATCAGCCAGCAATTAGTCGGGAGGAAAAGACATCTTGTGAAGTGCAAATTGCCATAACTTGTTGACCAACTAGCTCTGCTCTTCATTAACTTTGGGAATATGGCATCTTGCCCCATGAGCTCCCCGTGATTTTCATGCAGGTACTGAAATTGGATGTTAATTGGCCCTTACATTTTCTGCAGAAAGTAAGTATACCTAGTAAGTAACCCTTTAATAATGTGACAATTGTTATTGACTGACAGTCACTCTTGTCCAGAAAATAAACCATTACGAGTGTGATGTTTCACTCTTTTGTGTTGCAAATTGATGTAATTTAAAAAAAAATTCCTACTCTTCCTTTCTCCTTTACTCTCTTTTAAACAAATTTTATTTCCCCCTCTCTTTATTTCTTTCTGTATCTGATTTGACATTGACAGAGGTGAGGTGGTAAGATGGATACAGAACTGGCTCGGTCACAGAAGGCAAAGGGTAGCAGTAGAAGGGTGTTTTTCTGAATGGAAGGTTGTGGCTGGTGGTGTTCCACAGGGACCTGTGCTTGGGCCTCTGTTGTTTGTGGTGTACATAAGGAGGAAAATGCAGCCGGTCTGATTACTAAGTTTGTGGATGACACCAAGGTTGGTGGAGTGGCAGATAGTGTTGTGGACTGTCAGAAGATACAGCAGGACAGAGATAGGTTGGAGGTTTGGGCAGAGAAATAGCAAATGGAGTTTAATCCGGAAATATGTGAGGTAATGCATTTTGGTAGGTCTAACATGTGGGGTTACTGGGTTATGGGGATAGGGTGGAGGCAGGGCCGGCTCAAGGTACCGGCAACTTGGGCAGTCGCCCGGAGCGCCATGTGCTAGGGGGCGCCATCAAGGAGTGCGTGACCGGCGTCAGAGACCCGGCGCCGCATAAAAGACTCAGGTCCTGCGCATGCGCAGTTGGGCCGGTGCCAACCAGCGCATGCGCGGTGGCCGCCCTCCCCGCACAAACATGGCGGATGGATCCAGGCTCGCCGGTGGAAGAAAGGAGGCCTGCCGACAGAGAGGCCGGCCCGCCGATCGGTGGGTCCCGATCATGTACCAGGTCACTCCGCTCCCCCCCCTCCCGAAGGGCGCCGGAGTTCAGCTTGCCCGGGGCGCCAGCAACCCTAGGGCCAGCGCTGGGTGGAGGTGTTAACCTTGGGTAGGGTGCTCTTTCCAGGAGCCGGTGCAGACTCGATGGGCCGAATGGCCTCCTTCTGCACTGTAAATTCTATGTAATATGTAACATAGAGAGGAAATATACTGTAAATGGTAAAACTCTTAGGAATATAAAAATCCAGAGAGATCTGGGCGTGCAGGTCCACAGAACTTTGAAAGTGGCAACACAAGTGGACAAGGTAGCCAAGAAAGCATACGGAGTGCTTGCCTTTATTGGACGGCGCATTGAGTATAAAAACTGGCAAGTCATGCTACAGTTGTATAGAACCTTGGTAAGGCCGTACGTGTAATATTGCACACAATTCTGGTTGCCACACTACCAGAAGGATGTGGAGGCTTTGGACAGGGTGCAGAGGAGGTTTACCCCAGGATGTTGCCTGGTCTGGTGGGTGTTAGCTATGTGGAGAGGCTGAACTCTATTCCCCCAGGACAATAGAGTTTGAATCAAGGATTTACAACAGTAGCAGACTAACTGGCGCCGCCCCCCCCCCCCCCCATTTGGAAAGGCCTACGTGCCTGGGACAATGATAGCTAGGACCTGCCCAGCTATCGAGGTATCCGCTCCCTAATTGGCTGAGATCGATGAGGGTGATCGAAAACCCTATCGATCCATTGGACCTGGAGTAAGGACTACCCGAAAGGGCACAAAAGAGATGAAGGATTAAAAGCCCTGCGCACTAGAGATCTGTCTCTTTTGGGACCGGCCTGTGTGCGACCAACTGCAGCAGAACAACCAAGTTCAAGGACCCGCGACCATTCCTGAAGGACGAGCCCAGCTGAGACGAACCCAACCACTTCCAAACCGACCACATGGACCCGGATAAAGGCTTTATCTCGCACAGTGCTGGTCACTCGAAGTTAAGTGAAGGTCATCTTAGTCGTTAGGTGTAGTTTAGTATGAAGCCTCGTGTGTTATTGCATCGAGATACAAGTCTTGTGTTATTAATAAACAGTGTTTTTGAGCTAACATATTGGTTGTGTGGTCATTTCATCGTTATAAGAAACAGCTTGTGGTTCACCCCAAAGTAAAGAAGGCAACACATGAAAACCTTTAAAAAAACTCAATTTGTGACCTACTTACTATCTTCAATTATTTGCATGTCCAAGTTAATAAGATTAGAAATAGGTAGTCAATAATTTTCCAGCGAGATTTTTCAAGGATCAGAGCCCTCTCAAAGTTTAAATATGACCTTGTTTATATACGAATAATATAGTTCGAAGGTGAGGAAGAACAACATGAATTGACAGATTTTGTGGCTTTTCAATGCCGCATGCTATTTATTGAAACCTTATATACAAGGTTAGCACTTAAAACAGTAAATGCATTGATTCAAGTAAGTAACGGGACTTTTTTTCCCCCATGAGATTCTAGAAATGTTAAAAATAACAATAACATATAAAATAAACTAAAATATTGGGGATTTGGTCCAGGATCCTAGCCACTGTTGGGGTCTGGTCTGGTATCATAATACAACCTTGAAAACAAAATCCTCAAAGTCTACCTCTTGGCCCTAGGATTTAGTTATGTGCCCCGACCTTTCCCTTGTTACTGTGTGATAGCCAATCTATGAAGCACCTTTGGACATGTAAATGTAAACTGCTGTTGTGCAATTTATGAAAAGCTAAAAGAGGGAGAAAAATCAGAAACTTAGGGTGATAAAGCTGGAAATTGATTTCCAACTTTGAAATTACAAGCTACATAAAAAAGACTAAATGACCTGAATTCCACTTTTTTGTTTAATTTGTCTTGTATTATATATTGAAAACTTCATCAACTGATAGGTACATTGGCAAAAAAAATTGTTAAAGGACAGCACTTGTTTAACAGCACATGCCTCAGGTTTAATTTGTTTTTAGTTTTTCCAATTAAGGGGCAATTTTGTGTGGCCAGTCACCTACCCTGCACATCTTTGGGTTGTGAGGGTGAGACCCACAAAGACACGGGGAAAATGTGCAAACTCCACATTGACAGTGACCCGGGGCAGGGATCGAACCTGGGCCCTCAGTGCCGTGAGACAGCATTGCTAACCACTGCGTCACCATGACGCTCTGCATATACCTCAGTTATAGACAGGCACTTATCTAAATCCTCCAAAACTTTGTAACTGCACAATGTTAACTAAACAACGTTAAAAAAAACAATGTATATGATAAGCAGAGTATGTTAGCAACGAAGGACACAGGGGACCATCAATAGACCTCACTGTGGCCTTCATGGAATATGAACTGCCTATTGAGTATGTGGGAGCTCACCCAATGGGAAACGAGCAACGGGAGTTTAAAATCCTCTGCTTCAACCTGGGCCGGTATTCCAATCGGTCTCTGGACTTGGACTGGTGCACTGTAAACTGTGGCTGCGATCTTTTCCGTTTTGTAAATAAAAGTGTTGAAAGACTAGCATTTGTCAGATTATTACATTGGTGATAAGAAGTAAACAAGTTTTTTTCTTCTCCAAGCAA
The DNA here is from genome assembly GCF_902713615.1 of Scyliorhinus canicula. Lineage (NCBI taxonomy): Eukaryota > Metazoa > Chordata > Chondrichthyes > Carcharhiniformes > Scyliorhinidae > Scyliorhinus > Scyliorhinus canicula. Next base: position 48,825,077 of record NC_052163.1, read on the forward strand.
CCTTCGTTATCGAGAACGGGAGGCTTCTCTGGTAGATCAAATCAGGGCAGGACCTACTCAGTTAATGGGAGGGAGTTGGGAAGTGTTCCAGAACAAAAAGATCTTAGAGTACAAGTTCATAGGTCCTTGAAAGTGGAGTCGCAAGTGGACAGGGTGGTGAAGAAGGCATGCAGCATGCTAGGTTTTATTGGTCAGAATATTGAACACAGGAGTTGGGATGTCTTGTTGAAGTTGTACAAGGCATTGGTAAGACCACACATGGAATACTGTGTTCAGTTCTGGTCACCCTATTATAGGAGAGTTATTGTTAAACTAGAAAGAGTGCAGAAGAGATTCATGAGGATGCAACCAGGACTTGATGGTCTGAATTATAAGGAGAGGCTGGATAGGCTGGGATTTTTTTCCCTGGAGCGTAGGCTTAGGGGTGCTCTTAGAGGTTTATAAAATAATGAGGAGCATAGATAAGGTAGATAGTCAACATATTTTCCCAAGGTAGAGGAGTCTAGAACTACAGGGCAGAGGTTTAAGGTGAGAGGGGAGAGATACAAAAGAGACCAGAGGGGAAATTATTCGCACAGAGCATCTGGAACGGGCTGCCAGAGGCGGTGTTAGAAGCGGTTACAATTTTTTCCTTTAAAAACCAGTTAGACAGCTACATGGGCTAGGTGGGTATAGAGGGATATGGGCCAAATGTTGGCAACTTAGTGATCAAAAGGGCCTGTTTCTATGCTGCAAACAGCTATGACTCTAAAATGCCTCTCTTCGGTAAACTATAACCCTGTGATGAAAGTGGAGGAGACTGGGCCCAATAGACAGAGCGCATGTGTTACTTCTTCCGGGCTAATAATAGTGCAGGAGATAAAAAATAGAAATGACAGCATGTGGAGCCCGCCATTCAGTGTGATAAAAACCTGACCTATCCAGATGACCCTGACACGAAGACTTTTAACAAATTAATAGACTTGGTAAAAAACCACTATGATGCAAAGCTCTCTGTTATACTCCAGAGATACCACTTTAACACAGCAGTGAGAACCCCAGGGGAACCTGTCACCAAATCTTTGACCAGAACACAAAAATTAGCAGAACATTGCTAATTTGGACCTTCTCTGAATAAAATGTTGCATGACAGATCGGTATGTGGAATAAAGAACTTGACAACTCAAAAATAAATTATTGGCAGAACCGACCCTGGATATTATAAAAGCCATAGAAATAGCTCTCTCACTGGAAAATGCAGAAAGAGGGGCTCAGGAGCTACAAGGGCGATCAGACAGCAATGTCCTCGGTTAGAGGGAGGGACATCGCGTAACAGTGACCATTCCTCAACTGAGGATGCATCATAAGTAAGATGTCAGATAGTTGATTACAATATCAAGGCTCAATTTGCATCACCCGAAGGTCCAGGAAATGACGACCCCAAGAATGCTAGGAAACGTGTTCTGGAAGGTTGCCAATGCCAGCCGATGGAATACTGAAAGTACTATCGAAAGTACAAAAGTCACATCTACGACAAAGTTATAGCAAAGCATGTGCTGTTCAGGGAGAAGCCATGGCTAGTATTGGTCCATGCAGGTGTACACACTACCTGGGTATGGACAATGCAACAAAACCATATCATTACGATCAAGTTGGCCAATAATAGTGGAACTGCTGGTAAATGGTTATCCATTTAAAATGGAGGTGAATACAGGAGCTGTGGTCTTCTTTATCGGGGAGCAGACATATCATCACCTCCAACCTGCTATTCAAATCTTGAGCTTTGAAGACATTAAGGTCATATGGACGGCATGGTGGCACCGTGGTTAGCACTGCTGCTTCACAGCACCATGGACCCGGGTTCAATTCCACCCTTGGGTGACTATCCTTGTGGAGTTTGTGCATTTTCCCTGTGTCTGCATGGGCTTCCTCCGGGCGTTCCAGTTTCTTCCCACAGTTCAAAGATGGCTTGGTGAATTGGTCATGCTAAGTTGACCCTTAGTGTCCAAAGATGTGCAGTTTAAGTGGGGTTGCAGGGATGGGGCAGGGAAATGAGCTTGGTAGGGTGTCTTTTGGAGGGTCGGTGTACTCTCGATGGGCTGAATGGGGAGAGATTGGCTCCAGCGAATCAGGCTGAACTGGTTGGAGATCTTCACGCTGAGCATGAGAGGACTGTATGAAGTCACCAGCAAATACCCTAAACCTGGCATGTAGAAACAACCTGCGGCATCCATAGAGACCAAATTGGCACAATTTCTATTCGACTCTATGACCACTCCTCATACAACAACACAAATTGCCCCAGCGGAACTGTTAATGGGATGGCGGCTCCATACGAGAATAACCCTACTATTCCCAAATCTGGCGAGGAGGGCGGAGACCCAGAAAATAAATTATGACTCTGCAAGAACAGAAAGAACATTTGAAACGGGTGATCAGCGTTACATCAGGAACCTCAGAGATGGTCCCTATTGGGTCCCTGGAATGATAATGGAAACAAAGGGGCCAGTGTCATACAAACGTGAAAGCCCAGGGTAAGGTCGTAAACATCGGGACCACCTCAGGAGCAGGAGTCTGCCCGCTAGTAAGCCTCGTTACAGGCCATGGAGGTGGCTGCCACCCCTACTGTACAACAGCTCAATGCTGACCCAGCGCCCATCCCTCCGGACAATGGAGACACGGAACCTGAGAATGAAGCCGAGGAAGCTGGTTCCCCGACTGAAACCGACCCCTTAGAGGAACCCACATCAGTAACTCTTCGAGGCTCCCTCCGGAAATGAAGGGCTCCAATTCAGTTCATACCTCCAGATCCGGTCTCACCCTCCACTGACCTCAGACTGATCAGCAAACGGTGGAACAGACTTTCTTGCAGCGGGAGTACTGGAGGAGAAACGGACTTAAGGGGGATGGATGTTATGGCAGCCATGAAGGACACGAGACATCATCAATAGATATCCCTGTGCGCTTCGTGGAATATGAACTTCCCTATTGAGCGGATGGGAGCGCATCCAATGGGAAACGAACAGCGGAAGTTTAAAACCCACTGCTTCAAGCCTCTGTAGGCCCCGTGCTTGGACGTGGCTGCAGCATTTTCTATTATGTAAATTAAAGGGTATGATGTGTTCTTTCTTGGTATGTGGGCATCACCAACATTCGTTAGCCATCCCTAATTGCCCTTGAACTGAGTGACTTGCGGAACATTTCAGAGGGCAGGCACCCATATTGCTGTGGGTCTGGAGTCACATGTAGGCCAGGCCAGGTAAGGATGACAGATTTCCTTCCCCAGAGAACATTATTGACTAGAGGGGTTTTTACAGCATCCGATGATAGTTTCATTTTTAAAAAAAATTTAGAGTACCAAATTATTTTTTCCAATTAAGGGGCAATTTAGAGTGGCCAATCTACCTATCCTGCACATCTTTGTGTTGTGGGGGTGAAACCCACGCAGACACGGGGAGAATGTGCAAACTCCACACGGACAGTGACCCAGGGCGGGGATTCGAACCCGGGTCCTCAGCGCCGTAGGCAGCAATGCTAACCACTGTGCCACCGTACTGCCCCGATGATAGTTTCATGGTCACTATTACTGAGACTAGCTTTATATTCCAGATTATTTTGAATTTAAATTTCACCAGCTGCCATTTGCTGGATTTGAACCCATATTCCCAGCACATTAGCCTTGAGATACATGATCACCTCCAAGTCTATTGTGAGCAAGGTTAATTAACCCATTGAGCTCATATCTTTTGTAAGCAATGCTCTCATTGAAGAGTGTTGGTTCAAAAAGAGCTGATTGTGCCACATTGCCTGTTGGCAAATTTTAATTTCTATGTATGCAAGTTCAGTTGTAGCATCAAAACCATTACCCTGGTTGAGCGGGGAGGACAACAGAGACATTCAGGTCATTGAACGGACACAACATTTGGCAGGACTTTTAAAACTTGGCCTTTGGCTAAACCAGCTTTGGTTGCTTGAAGGGGATATTGAAAAGTGGAACTTGGTCTTATTTCCAAATGGAGACTGGGAGACAAATGAAAGACTGAAGAAGGTCATTAAGAGGTTTTCAAATAATTAAACTTAATGGGTTAGAATCAGTCTAGTCAGATTCGATTAAAAGGAAAATAAAGTTAAAATTAAAATAATAAAAATAGGAATGGGGAGAGAGTATGATGGAAACAGGGGATGACAGGATTAGAGTATTTATTTTTGTTGGATATTATTCTGTTGTGTCCGTTTTGAAACTTAAGGTTATTATTACAGTAATAGACTCATTCCTAATATCTGAGCAGCTTTAATACTCGTTGGAAATGAACAGATTACAGATTAACTTTCAGATGGAAAAGGTACCTAAGAGTGCCCCCTAGTGTGATATTTGTTCAGAGTTGGACAGCACTGTCTCAGTAGCTGTTGTGTTGAAAGACAAAAATGTTCGTCCAATACAAATAGGACAATAATATTTATATGTTTGTCAACTGTTTTATTGTTAGTTCCCATTTTGCTATTCATTTTAAGTTTTTGATATTTGTATTTTACTTACTTTTCATTTTTGCAATTTAAGTGCACATTTTGTTCTTGGTTAATATTTTAAAATGTTTCTGTATTACCTCTTGGGTGACTGGCACAACCAGTTAATAATAAAGCTACTTAGATGTGAGGAATGTGTTTATTGCTCTATTATTAATCCTCATTTCACAATGTTTCCTTCATACTCTCTCCCCTCACCAATTTAGATATTTAAATTTGAGCATTATTTAGTTGCCAAGTATGTGAATTCATTGGAGTGCAGAAGAGGTTTACAAGAATGGCTCCAGGGATGAGAAACTTCAGTTATGAGGATGGATTAGAAAGGTTAGGACTGTTGTCCTTGGGGAGAAAAAGACTAAGAGGAGATTTGATAGAGATGTCCAAAATCATGATGGGGCTGGACAGAGTAGATAGGGCGAAACTGTTGCTGCTCGTAAAAGGATCAAGAACGAGAGGGCACAGATTTAAAGTGATTTGCGGAAGAAGCAAATCTGATGCGAGAAATAACTTTTTCACATGAGCAGTACAGGCCTGGAAGTGTGGTGGAGGCAGGTTCAATTGAGGCATTCACAACGGCATCAGATGACTACTTGTGCAGTGGTAAGGGAAAAAGGCAGGGGAATAACACTAAGTCACGATGCTCGTTTGGAAAACCAATGCAGACATGATGGGCCAAATGATCTCCTTCTGCGCCGTAACAGTTCTGTGATTTAATCTAACGTAATTGTCAAGATTCTAACCCATTCCTAATGTTAATAATCCTGAAATCTCTTGAGAACCATCTTTAATCTTTCACTTGCCTCTCAGTAGAAGTATGAATAAGTGCCATTTTTGAACATTTCTTTCTGCAACTTGAGTTGGCTTTCCCAATGGCCAACTGCTAAAGAATGGAGGACTTGTGCTGCAGTGGGTAGTATTCCTGCCTCTGAACCAGAAGCTCTGGGTTCAGGTCCCACGCCAAGGCCTGGTGGCCATGGTTCATTAGGTAGTCAAACAAGTTGATTAGCATCCTGTAAATCTTTCCACTACACCTATGGCAGATGGGGAGAGTGGGAGAGGCTCTTGGTTAGTCATCCTTGCTATGGAATGGCACCCCTCAAATTATGACTTCAGGCTAATGGGCTATTCCTGTAAAAACGAGTTCCAGATCTAAGCATGTACTTTTGTCTGTCTCATGTGTTTCCAGATGTGGGATGTCTTCTAGGTCAACTGCTTAGAGCTATTAAAAGATTTTGTCTAAGGTCAATGGAGTCACAGCTGTTATGTGAACTCAGGGCAATGGGTGTGATCTAACACAGTGTCCTTCAAACTTTTTTTCCGGGGACCCATTTTTACCAACTGGCCAACCTTTGGGACCCAACCCGACTGACCTTCGCGACACACGCCAGCCGACCTGCGCGACCCACGCCGGCCGAACTTCGCGACCCACCGTTTTCTCTTACCTTGTTTCCTGCTGACAAAAATGGAGGAAATGGTTTTGGGTCCCTTTGGCCCTCGTATGCGCTCCTCCAATGGAACCTGTTGGATGAAGGTGAAGCCTTTCGGTGTTGGAAAGTATGGAGTCTCCATCTCTCCAAAGTTCTGAATTTTTTTCCTGTAATATTTTATCAAATAAACCCCCCCCGGAACTTGTAAAAAAATAAAAAATAAAATGAGTAAAATAAATGAAAAAAGTGAATGAAACCCCCCCAAACTTGTAAAAAAAATGAAATGAATAAAATAAATGAAAAAAAAAATTAAATGAATAAAATAAATGATTAAATGAATAAAAACCACTACAGAACTTGTAAAACAAAAAGCTGCAACCATTTAAAAAAATAGCGGCCGCAATGCGCGTGCGCAATGCGGCTGAATTTTTTTTACATGTTCGCGGAATGCGCATGCGCGCCGATCATCATGCGGGCATGCGCAATGTGGCCGAATTTTTTTTTTACTTGCTCGCGGCCGCTTGCAGCCGCGTTATGAAAAGCCGGCTGCTGTGCGGGGATTTGTGTGATCGGGAGCACCGCGGACAATGGCTCCATGACACTCCTGACACCCACCCACGACCCACCCGAGGGTCGTGCCTCCGACTTTGAAGAACACTGATCTAACAGAAAGGTTTCTAAGTATCATTTGTGGCGGGTTTTCCTCACTGCTATCTAACATTTAAGTCAATTGTTTGGCCCTGGGGAGTTTCTCACTGGTTTAGCCCACACTTAGAATTATTTTTATCGCGGGGGAGCTGAACGCAGGGATCGGGCGACCATTTTGAAAGGGTGCCCAGATCTCTAAGTGAGCTTGTGGGTCCCCCCCACCCATGGGCAATGCCACCTTCCAGACATATGGAGGCTACGCTTTACCCCTCCGAAGTGAGGACATCCTGCTATGGGGTCCCTGAGAGGCCCTTCTTCAGGCCCTTCCACGCCACCTTACAGGCTCCCCTGTCCAGGACCCCATCCGTCACCCCCCAACCTCTCAGAGGCCCCTACCTACTTGCCTTGCACCCCCCCCCAACCTTTCATACCCCACACCACCCTCCTTTCATGAGCATGGCCCCACTCGGGCCCTCACCCTAGGCAGTGCCACCCTTGTGCCCAGATACCTTTGCACTACCACCCTGGCAGTGCTCCTGCCAGATTGGCAGTGCCACCTGGTAACTTTGGCAGTGCCAAGGTGCCAGCCAGTCAGTGCCAAGGTGCCTGTATTCCAGAGGGAGGGCCTGGGACCACCCTGCACACAGGGTGACAACCCAGGGGCCTCCGATGGGCTGGGAGATCCCCCAGTGCTGTCCCGCCTGGTTCGTATTTTCATGGACCATTACTGAATGGCGCCTGGCGTGGCCTCTCTGGGGAGGCCGGTAGGTACCCCGTATGCTTGCCTAAGTAGATTTAAACCATACCTAGGTGCGTGTGGGCTGGTGACGCTTCTTTTGGGCGGGATTCTGATTCCGACGCCCTGTGAGATCTGGGTAGATCGCATGAGACGTAAACGCTGCCGGGAAGCCTACGGGAGGCCACTCCCAGGATCTACCGACCGCGACACACTCTCACTCGAGGGCAATGCAGCCAGTTGATTGCGGCCAATGGTTTTGTTGCATTCAAATAAAAATAAACTGCAACATGGAAACAAACAATCGAGCCCAGTAATCTCTCGAGTTAAAATATTTCTCATCACAGTTGCACCCAATTCCCATGCCCCTTCTACTCCACTTTCTCATTCACCTATCCAAACTGATGTTGACATAATTTATACCTCAATCACTAATCCAGGAAGTGAATTCCAATTCTCTGCGTAAAGATATTTTTCCTGCTGTTTGTTCCAATTCTCTTACATTTAATCTGGCATGGATGACCACTTATTCTTGACCTGCCAAATTCTGAAAGTAGTTTGCTTCCATCTGTCCTGTTGCGTCATTTCAGAGTTGTAAAATGTTTTATCATGTTACTCTATTGTGCCGACACATGGGAACATCACCACCTAGAAGTTCCCATTCCAAGCCATTCACCATCCTGGCGTGGAAACATATCACCATTTCTTCACTGTCGCTGAGTCAAAATCCTGGAACTCCCTTGCTAACAGCACTGTGGGTGCACCTACACCACATGGACTGCAGCAGTTCAAGAAGGCAGCTAACCACCACCTTATCGAGGGCAATTAGGAATAGTCAAGAAATGCTGGTCGAGCCAGTGATGCCCATACCCCCATGAATAAATTTAAAAAAAAACAAATTGGTCAGTCTCCTTTTCTGAAAATGGACATTATATTGGTCACCCTCCTTTGATGCACATAGGTTTCTAATAGAACCCTGAAATATAATTCCCAGGGCATTTCCTCATTTTTTGCTACTTTCCCTTAGAATCCTTGGATGTATCCCATTGGATCTTGGTATTTTGTCCTTTAAATTAATTCGCTTCTCCATCTATTTCCTTTCATTTATTATAATGCATCTCATAATAATAATAATCTTTATTAGTGTCACAGTAGGCTTACATTAACACTGCAATGAAGTTATTGTGAAAATACCCTAGTCGCCACACTATGGCGCCTGTTCGGGTACACAGAGGGAGAATTCAGAATGTCCAATTCACCTAACAAGCAAGTCTTTCGGGACTTGCGGGAGGAAACCAGAATACCCGGAGGAAACCCGCGCAGACATGGGGCGAACACGCAGACTTCGCACAGTTAGTGACCCAAACCGGGAATCGAACCCGGGTCCCTGGCACTGTGAAGCAACAGTGCGAACTACTGTGCTACCCATATAGGTACTGTGGCAACAAGAGCAGGTCAGAGGCTAGGAATCCTGTGGCGAGTAATTTGCCTCCTGAACCACCAAAACCTGTCCACAAATCAGGAGAATGCAGGTATACTCACCACTTGCCCGGATCAATGCAGCTCCAACTCCCAAATATAATGTTACCGATTGACTAATACTGTACAATATTAATTAATTCTCCATTAGGCCCCTAGGTGGAGCTTCTCCCCTTTCTTAACGGTTAAGAATAGCTCTCCATTGGTTCATCAGTTCAGCAGCGTTTGAAACAAAAGACTTTCATGACCTCACGACTGGTCAAAACATCTTACAGCCAAGTAGGAACTTTTGAAGTGTAACCACTTTTGTAACATAGGAGTTGCAACATCCAATTTGCACATAGTAAATCTTCACAAATAACAAGTGATAATCATCAGATCACATGTTTTAGTGATGTTGATTAAAGGGTGAATATTGGCCAGAATGCAGGATGACTCCCTTGCTCTTAGTACAGCGATGAAATCATTTATATTCACCTGAGGGTGTGCATTGATTTGATGTCTCACCTGAAAGACAAGAGCGTGGGATTTTCTGTCCCCCCCCCCCCCCCCCCCCCGGTGTGTTTTCTGGCAGAGGTGGCTCGCCATTGGCCACCGGCGGGGTCTTCCGGTCCCGGCAATGTCGACGGCCTTTTTGCATAGATTGTCCGTCCAGAAGATCCCGAAGTGCCGGAAAATTCCTCCCAGTACTTCCAACAGTGCAATGCTTATGCAGCATATCGCTGGAGTGTCAGCCTGGAGTTGTGTGCTCCAGTCTCTAAAGTGAGACTTGAACCCACAACCTTTTAGTTCAGGGGTGAGAATTGAATGCTGAGTCTCATAATCTCAAATGTGCCCAATGTATGAGCTGGGACAGAGTTCCAGCTCTGGGCGAAAGCAGGAAAATGCCCCCTGTTATAACTGCAGCGGAGGTCATGGGAGAGGAACCATCATCAGGGAATATGAACTTCCCCGGTAAAGGAGCGGGGCTTCCCCTTAACAGGTGTAACCCCTCTAGTATAAAAACCCCGACCTGGGTGCAGGTCAGGGAAGGAGGCCCAATGCGGAGTGGTGGTGATTTGACTGTAAGTAATAAGTAACCTCTTTGTGGCCTAGCCTTGGCTTATGCATGGCTGCTTACCTTGGATCTAACACTGGCAACGAGGATTCAGTGGAGCTGCCATCGACACCAGATGCAAGTACAGGTGACTGGGGACAGTACATAGAGAGGATGCAATTCTTCTTCCACACGAACACAATTATTGGTGACGAGCCAAACTAGTCTTGCTAACAGCTTGTGGTGGGCCCATGTACAGCATTATAACCCACCTGGGCCCTATGGACACCCGCATGTTCCACTTCCTGGTAGCCTTGGTAGGGGTACATTCGGACCCGAAGCCGCCACTGGTACTGGTTCCACACGGCCGCCCAGGCACAAGGGGACGTTCTCAGAGAATTTCTGGCTCGCCTCAGGAAACAAGCTGAGACCTGTTAGTTCGGTCCAACTCTGGGTGAAGCACTACACGACTGGTTAGTATATGGGATCTGCGATGTGGCCACACAAAGAAAACTAAATGAGCCGAAGCTCATTTAGACCTCCAAAGAGCTGTGTAAATATTGGTATCCAGGGAAAACGCCGAACAGAGAGTCCGAGAACTCCGGGGGATGGCGATGCTTAGTTTAGGGGATCAAAACAGTTCCCCTGCACAGCCCACGAGTACCCGTTCCCCAGCATGGGAATACCTATGGCAAGGGGCAAGATGCAGGAATAAGCCCTGGGAACATCGGCAATCTTTTCCCCTGACCAGGAGAACCGGGAATAAAAAAAATTTTAATAAATATTTTTATTCTCCTTTTTCACATTTTCATCAAAATTTACAACAAAAGATAATCAACAATAACAACAAATACAATGGGAATCCCAGCCAACAATCCCCATATCCCATCCTCCTTCAAACATTTTGAATACAAAACACCAATGAAAAAGAATCATCAATAACTTATATATTCCAACCTCCCCGCCCTAATGTTCGATGCATCCAATTCATGAAAATGCAATTTGACCAAGGCCCATAAGTTGTAAAACCCTTCCATTCTCCCCCTCAACTTTTCTCGAGCGTTAAGAACTCCAGCAGGTCTCCCGTCACGCCTAGGCACAGGGTGGAGAAACCGACCTCCACCGCAACAGAATCTGCATTTGGGCAATTAGCAAGGCGAAGGCTAAGACATCTGCCTCCGCACCCGCTTCCAACCCCGGCTGATCCCACATCCCGAATATGACTTCTCGGTGACCCGGTTCGAGTCTCACATGCACCACCTTTGAGATTAGCCTAAAGCCAGCTAATCCTCACCCTTGTGAGGTGCACCCTATACACCACCTTCAACTGTATCAGCCCCAATCTTGCGCACAAAGTTGATGCATTCAACGTCTGGAGCATCTCACACCATGACCCCTCCTCAATATCCTCCCCCAACCTTTCCTCCCACTCCGCCTTAATTCCCTCTAGCGATACCTTCGGCAGGATTCTCCATTCCGCCACGCCACATTTCTATTTCACCCCGCTGGGGGGAGCTCCGTCATGCCGGCCGGTCAATGGGGTTTCCCATTGTGGGGAAGCCCCAGGCCGTCGGGAAACCCCTGGGCTGCCGGCAAAACGGAGCATCCCGCCGGCGGAGAATCCTGTTACTTATCTTTCCCCAGAATGACCCCATAAATCGTCGACCGCCGCCCCCCCCCCCACCTCTGCGAGGAGCCACCCACTGCACCGGTAGGCATGACCGCCCCACTCGTGACAGATATGGAGGGCAATGACAACCAATACCGACAACTACATTATGTGGCGGCACCAGAAATTCACCCATCAGGGGCTGATTTAGCTCGGGGGCTGATTTAGCTCACCAGGCTAAATCGCTGGCTTTCAAAGCAGACCAGGCAGGCCAGCAGCACGGTTCGATTCCCGTATCAGCCTCCCCGGACAGGCGCCGGAATGTGGCGACTAGGGGCTTTTCACAGTAACTTCATTGAAGCCTACTCGTGACAATAAGCGATTTTCATTTTCATTTCATTTCATCAAATCTCGCTCCAGATTAATGGCCACACAACTGCATGGAACTCGATGTGGGGGCTGCCGTGTCTGTTATTAGTCGACACACCTTCAACCGCATACGATCCTTGATTTATCTGGTAACTCTCCAGGATACCAACGCAAGGTTAGCAACCGGCACAAGGGAGCCTCTCGGGATTGTGGGATTTATTACCGTTCACATTGAATATGGCAGCCAATCAGTAAATTTACCACTGGCCATTGTACATGGGAGAGCCCCGAGCCTGTTGGGGCATGACTAGCTCCGGCACCTTCGCTTAGACTGGCAGAGGGTTTGCCAAATGCACTCACATAGCCCTGAAGGCATTTTGACCAGATTTCCAACCGTATTCCAGGAAGGTTTAATAATAATAATAATAATCATATATTCTCACAAGCAGGCTTCAAATGAAGTAACTGTGAAAAGCCCCTAGTCGCCACCTTCTGGCATCTGATCGGGGAGCCTGGTTCGGGAATTGAACCCGCGCTGCTGGCCTTGTTCTGTATTACTAGCCAGCCATTAAGCAGACTGTGCTAAACCAGCCCCTTTGGGGACCATCAGGGGAGCTGAAGCCCGAATAAGCATGGACCCCAAAGCCCACCTGCGCTATTTCCGCGGCCACACTGTTCCTTACGCCTTGCATCCAAAGGTAGAGTTGGATCGCATGGAGAACCTGGGGATCATAAGACCTATACAATTTTACAACTGGCGATGCAGGTTCTACCGGTAATGAAGCCACACATCTCGGTGCATCTCTGCGGGGATTATAAAATGACAGTAAACCGGGTATCACGCTTAGACCGTAATCCAGTCCTCAGGATCGAGGATCTGTGTGCCAAGCTCAGCAGTGGAGCAAGTTAGATATGAGCCATACGTATCTCCAGCTGGTCCTAGCTCCCAAGTCAGGAAGATTTGTCACCACCAGCATGCACCGGGGTCTCTATGAATATACTGGGCTACCATTCGGGGTCTCCTCTGAATGCACAATGTTTCAGAGGACCATGGAAAACAACTTGCGGATGTTACCGCGCATGGCGGTCTACTTAGAGATGACATATTGATAACTGATTCATCTGACCAGGAGCACGTCTGCAACTTGGCAGAAGTGCTACAACGCTTTAAGGCGGCTGGCTTCCGTCTTCGCCGAGAGAAACGTGTCTTCAACGCAGCATTGATGGTGTACATCGGATACCGGGAGGACGGCTACGGTCTGCACCCCATGGGGAGAAGGGCCAGGCCATCCGCCAAGCCTCGGTGCCGGGGGTGGGGGGTCCATTGGAGCTCGGGGCTTTCCTGGGGCTGGTCAATTATTATGGAAAATTCCCCCCAGGATTAGGCACGACATTGGCTCCCCTCCATAAACTACTAAAGAAAGGCTAACTCTGGGTGTGGGGCGCCGAGTAACAAAAAGCGGTTGCCAGAGTAAAACAGTAGCTTTTCTCTTCAAGCCTACTTATTCATTTTGACCGTGTAGGCCACTCTTACAGCATCGGGGCTGTGCTAGATGATGTAATAGAAGATGGTTCCGTGCGACCTATCACATTTTCATCTAGGACATTGGTTGATGCGTAGGTGGAGAAAGAAGAACTGGCCATGGTATTCGACCAGTATGTCTAAGGGCACCACTTCACCATCCTGATGGACCACAAGCCCCTTCTGTGGCTCTTCAAGGTGGACCATACAATTCCTCCCATAGCCTCTGCCCGCATCCGGCGCTGGGTGCTAATACTGGCAGCATATGACTATGTATTGGAACACCGCTCCAGGGCACACATTTCCCATGCAGACACTTTGAGCCGCCAACCGCTGGCCACTAAGCCACCTACACCCGCCACGGCCGATGAGGTAATAGCAACCTTCCATTTCACAGACTCAATATCGGTCACAGCATCTCGCATCCGCGGCTGGACTCAGACCTAGCCAAAGCTCTCCCCGTCAAGCACATGGTACAGTAGGGGGCCCAACACCGGGCTCTGCAGAACTGAGCTCTGAAGATGGTGTGCTATTATGGCCACCCGCGTGATGGTGCCCGGGCATGGATCGTCACCGTTCTTAATGGACCTCCATTTTGGACAGCCAAGTGTGTCGAAAATGAAGATGCTCACCTGGAGCTACGGTGGCCTACCATCATCATGGACAATGAACGAGTAGCCCAGTGATGTCCGCAAAGTCAGGCACACCAACAATTACCCCCAGCAGCCCCACTCCACCCTTGGGAATGACCCGGAAAGCCTTAGGCCCGAGTTCATTTTGTCTTTGCGTTCCCTTTCCAGAGGGCTATGTTCCCCTTCCTGGTAGATGTTCACTCTAGGTGGCTGTAAGTGGTGTGGAGGCGGGTGACAACCACTCGGGCTACCTAGAAAAGCTACGCCAGATTCCTAGTATGCTCGAATTCCCTGAGGTATTGGTGTTCGATAACGGCACGGGGTTCACATCTGCGGAGTTTGCAGCTTTTGTTTCCACCAATGAGATTCAACATGCGAGGACTGCTCTCAACCACCTGGCTTTGAACCAACTGGCCGAAAGAGTGTTCCAAACGGCTGGACCCTGGGACACATGCCTGGCACATTTCCTTTTTTTAAAAAATCGCACAAAGCCGCATGCCACAACGGGTGTCGCACCAGCGGAGCTTATGATGGGCCGTCGCCTCCACACCCGCCTGAACTTGGTCATCCCTGATCTACAGGGGAGGCTCTTCCAGAACCAGAACCAGTCTGAGATCAATGCCGGTCACCTTCCGCAGGCCCGTATATTTTCCCCCAGTGACGCCGAGCACGTCCAGAACTTTGGCAATGGGGCCGTTTGGCTCCCAGGTGTCATTTTGGCGGCCACCGGGTCATGCTGGCAACACTGCCTCCACCTTGGAGGTCGTCACGCAAGTGTTCTCCAGTCTGGTACGTGCTCCCTGGGCTGGCACAGAACACGACAGAACGTCAATTCCGATCTAAAAGGACCAGAGGTCCTGGGAACGTTCCGGCAGACATGGACATGTCACCGGACTTGGGGATGGGGACGGATGTTATATCCCCAGTGGACGTCATGGGATAGGAACAATCAGGTTTCCCGTGCACTCCGGGGAATATGAGCTTTCCTGGTAAAAGGGCGGGCTTCCCCTTAACATGTGTAGCCCCTCAAGTATAAAAATCCCAACCTTACTGTGTAATAATGAATCTCTTTGTGCTCTAACCTCAGCTTTTGCGTGGCTGCTCACCTTGAATCTAACGTCCTGATCTGCGCTTGAAACTGCATTGGTTTGGTTACGGTTCAAGTTACCATTTAAATTAATTTGCATAACCGCATACGTAAAACCTTCCGCAAACTACTTCAATCAGACAGTACAATGGAAGCTAATTGTCCCTTTTTTCTTCTATCCATTCCAAACGAATTGCAAGAAATAGCACAGATCCCAGCAAGTGGGAAAGATGTAAAGAGCAGATAACAACGCAGATAGCAGGAGATGCAAGAAGAAAAAAGGTAAAGAGATTTGCAAGGGATATCAAAATTAACACTTAAAAACTTTTATGTTTACATTAGGAAAAAGAGGGTGGTCAGAAATAATATGGACCCCTTGAAAACTCTTAAACAGTGATATTATCAATGAAAATAAAGAATGCTGAATAGATAGATTGCATCAGTATTTACAGTCGAGGAAAAGGTCAGTTTGTCAGACGTCCAGGGAAAATATTATTGAATCAGGGACTCAACGAAATGAATGTAAGGACAGTACGGTGGCACAATGGTCAGCATTGCTGCCTCACGGTGCCGAGGTCCCAGGTTCGATCCCGGCTCTGGGTCACTGTCCGTGTGTGGAGTTTGCACATTCTCCCCATGTTTGCATGGTTGCATGGGTTTTGCCCCCACAACCCAAAGATGTGCTGTTTAGGTGGATTGGCAATGCTAAATTGCCCCTTAATTGGAAAAAAAATTGGGTACTCTAAATATTAGAAAAAAAGAAAAAATGAACGTAAGCAAGATAACTGTAATGGAGAAATTAACAGTGTTAAAGAACAACAAATCCCCAGAGCCAGATTGCTTCCATTGCAGGATTTTAAAATAAATAGATGCAAACGTTACAGATGCCATAACTATAATCGTCCAAAGTTTTCTCAATTCAGGAACCATTCCTGTAAATTGGAAAATGGTGCATGTCACTCTGCTATTTAACCAAAGTGTTACAGGAAATGATTAATAGACCAGTTAGTTTAACATCTGTTGTTGGGAAATTGCTATAATTGAAAGTCTATAATTAAGGATAATGTGACTGAATGCCTTGAACATTTTCAGCTGATCAGAGAGTCAGCATGGATTTGTAATTGACATTTGTCAAGGTTGCCAAATCTGATTGAATTCTTTGATGATGTGATGGTATAGTGAACAGAGAATGTGTGTTATTTATATGGACTTCCAGCTGGCATTTGATAATGTCCCTCATAAAAGACTGTTGGGTGAAGTTGAACCTCGTGGAATTGCAGGCAAATTGTTGACCTGGTTAGGAAATTAGCTGAGTGAAAGCAGATAGAGAACAGGGTTGATGGGCAGCTGCTCTAATTGGTAGGACGTGATAGATTTTCAATTGCCAGTGGAGAAAAATTGCATTCCTGGCGGGCATCTCTCGGAGGCACTCAAAGGGAGGGGGGAGGAGGTAACAAGGAACCAGCTCATCTGCAATTTACAAGCTGATTGTGAATGAGAAAAGAGATTGAACTTACTTACTTCATCGATCCAGAATGATTCTAATGCCCTCTCACATTTCAGCATCTCATCAAAGCAATGCTGAAGTTATGCATCTACTATTTTATGCATGAGTCCATTTCATGTACAGATCAAACTTTTGTCTGTGAAAGTAAACATATTAGCTTGAACTTGTAGTCCTTTGTTTCCTGACTTTTCAGTTTAATTTAAATTGCTCAGATATATCTTTTCCATATTGTCTGCTGTCTTATATATTTCCACATATAGATATTTCGGTTCAATGCAGGAAAGTCTGTGTTCCTCTAGTATTTTCATATAACGAAGATATCTGACAGTAAGGCTCAGCCAGTGCACTGGCCCCCACCTCTTAGGTGCCCTTCTTGTGCTTCAGTGATGAGAACAAGGCAAGCTGTTCCCTGGCCAGAGATATAACATTTGATCACAACTTCCTCTGACTTGTGCTCTCTTCTCTTGACGTAATAGTTGAAACTTTATTGGTTTTGTTAATTGCACTCTGCATGAGTTGTGACAGTATTGAATCTATATGACTCTAGGGTCCTTTTTTGTATCCGTCACTCAGTTTCCATCCTACTGACAGTTCTTTACATTTGTCTGCTGTCAATTCAATTTGCTCATTGTCTTCCTTACATAACCTATTTTTTCTTCAACTGTTTCTGCAATTTTTACCTTGCCTCCTCCAATTTTACCGTGGCCCCCGAGATTGTTAACGCCTGTAATTTACCAGTTTATCTTGGGCATCTAAATTAAAGGCACTGATTCAAATTTGAAACAGCTATAGTTGCAGTTCTCATTTCTGCAACACCTATTATGATCCCAGACCAGAACCCAACAGCATTACAAAATTAAAATAAAATTTTAATTTTTTTAAATCAAAAAAATTGAAATAAAATTTAAATTTTTTAAATTTAGAATTTTTAAAATTTTATTTCAAATTTGATTTAAAAAAATAAAAAAATAATTTTAATTTTGTAATATTGTGAGGAAAGGATATGTTGCTCCCGGAGTGGTTATATATGATAGGGGTATGGTGCGCGATTTAACTAAATGGGAACAAAGACCCATAGCGGACGTGTTTAACCACATGTTTCCCGGTACTCGCAGTGCCAGGCTGCCTAGGTGGCTCACAGCGCCAAGAAACACAACGCTATCGAACAGCATTTGGGTTAGATAGGGAGTCTCAGGAGGAAACGAGTGGCCGGGGCCTCACATAGCTTTGTTTTCTGTACTGAGGAGCTCCGCTCGCCGGAATTCCTCAGTGTAGCAAGAGATCGGGCCACCATTTTAAAATCGTGACCCGATCTCTTGAGCACCTAACATGAACCCGATCCCCCAAGCCCCAACTCACTATGAGGGGGGTCCCTGGGCCCCCCAACACCCGCTCAAGGCACCCTGGCCCGATCGCCAACCTGTGAAAAATGACAGCTTGGCACCCTAGCAGTGTCATTCCGCTACCTTGGCAGTGCCCCTATCAGCAGTGCCACTTGAGCACCCTGGAAGTGCCACCTGAGCACCTTGGCAGTGCCAGGCTGACACCCAGATGGCACTGCCAGGGTGCTAGGCTGACCAAGTGGCACCAGCAGTGCCAGCATGCCATCCTGCCCAAAGGGCATGCATCTGGGGGCCTCCGATACCCTGGGAGAATCTCACGAGTCCCCGTTTGTGGAGACCAGTACTGAATGTCATTCGTCCAAGGTCTCCAATGTGACCTCCAAGGTGGGCAGCACGGTAGCACAGTGGTTAGCACAGTTGCTTCACAGCTCCAGGGTCCCAGATTCGATTCCCGGCTTGGATCACTGTCTGTGCGGAATCTGCACGTTCTCCCCGTGTCTGCGTGGGTTTCCTCCGGCTGCTCCGGTTTACTCCCGCAGTCCAAAGATGAGCAGGTTAGGTGGATTGGCTATGCTAAATTGCCCTTAGTGTCCAAAAAGGGGTTAGGTGGTGTCACGGGGATAGGGTGGAGATGTGGAGATAGGGTGGAGGTGTGGCCTTAGGTAGGGTGCTTTTTCCAAAGACAGACTTGATGGGCCAAATGGCCTCCTTCTGCATGTAAATTCAATGATTCTCTGATCCCAGTGCGCCGAAAAACTTTATATGACAGTGAGCCTCGCTGTCTCGCTCTAATATCCAGATTTTCCAAAAAGTGATCCCACCCACAATGAGCAGGATTTACATCGCAACATCTCGCAAGATCGTGTTCGATCTCCCGAGGCATTGCAAGCTGGGTAGATCCCGGGAGTGGGGTCTCCTGGCTTCTATCGGCCATGTTGCACAATGGTGCACTGCTTTTCAGGTGCAATATGGCTGTTCGATTGCACCCATGGTATTTTAAATCAAAACCTTAAACACAATATTAAAATCTTTAACATCACACCCAAAAATGGCTCACAATTATCCTTTAAACAATACTTCTTAATGCAGTGAATACAATATCCTTACTTGCTATCGTCATTCGCACTTAAATAACAAGAATATAGATCATCCCAACTCTCAACCCACCTTAAGTACCACTGGTGCAGAAGAATACCTGCTTTCATTAGTTATTTTTTGAGAAAGAGATATCTTGAAACTGCATTACAGAACAGATCTGACTCCGGTCTGAACCCCTGCAGAAACTCTGGCCTGATGCCCTCAAAAGCTGTTTTCAACTGGCTTGTTTCAGCTTCCCCTTGTCCTCGGACAGGTCTGCACTGCTTTAAATATAGTTAATCTCTTTAAACTAACCTACAATGAGAACCAACTGCCTTACTTGGTCTTAGCTTCAGCCGTATGAGAACTCAACTGAAAATGCTTTCTCAAAATGCCTTAGCTCCACCCATCAATGACATAATCTCACCAACCTGAAAATTAATTAACTCCCCAGAAAATCCCCTGAAACAAAAACAAAATTGGGTGGCTAGGTGGCACAGTGGTTAGCATTGCGGCCTCACAGCGCCAGGAACCCAGTTCAATTCCAGCCTTGAGTGTCTGTGTGGAGTTTGTACATTCTCCACATGTCAGCGTGGGTTTCCTCCTGGTGCTCAGGTTTCCTCCCACAGTGCAAAGATGTGTGGGTTAGGTGGATTGGACATTCTAAATTGCCCTTAGTGTGCAAAAGGTTAGGTGGGGTTATTGGGTTATGGGGATAGGGTGGGGACGTGGGCTTAAGTAGGGTGCTCTTTCAGAGTGACAGTGCAGACTTGATGGGCTGAAAGGCCTCCTTCTGTACTGTAGTGATTCTATGATTCCAAAATTTCATTAGCCCAAGCATTTGCAATGGTTAATAGCACCGCAGGCTCTTAAAAGCTTTGTTGTATTTTAAACCATGATTCTTTTAAAACCATGACTGCAGCAGTCAAACACACTCTAACACAGGCTTTTAAGCTATACTTCACAAAATAATTGTAATACAATGGCTGGATTCACTGATCCTGCGGCTATGTCCGCAGGTTCGGTCTGGTCTTACGACCAGAAAGTCAGCGCCACCCCCACACCGATCCTCCGTCCGGTGGGAGGCTAGCAGCCGCACAGTGTATAGCCCCTGGCTTTACCTGCGGATATGGCCAGAGAATGGCTGGCTCCGTAGCCGTGCATGCGCATGGCGGTGCCCTTTCCTGTGGAAGTTTACCAATGCTTTGTGATTGTTTGGGCACCTTACATTGTCAAACTACCAGATTATACTTGGGACATCCCTTCACCAAAGAAATGAAGATGGTTGACCAGCCAGGATTTTGTCTTTTTATTGTTTATGCATTCATGACTGGACAAATGATCTGCAATTTTGTTTTGATGCTTTCATAGGATCTGGGCATCGCTGGCCTGGGCTCCATTTATTGTCCATCCTTAATTGCCCTTGAGGTGGTGGTGAGCTGCAGTCCGTGTGGTGTAGGTACGCACTGTGCCGTTAGGGACGGTCTTCCACAATTTTGACCCAGCGATAGGAAGGAACTATGATATAGCTCCAAGTGAGTATGGTGTGTGACTTGGAGGGGAACTCGTAGGTGATGGCATTTCCATGCATTTGCTACCCTTATTCCTCCAGGAAGTAGGGAATGTGGGTTTGGAAAGTTCTGTCAAAGAAGCCTTGGTGCATGGCTGCAGTTCATCTTGAAGATGGTGCCCACTACAGCCACTGTGCGCCGGTGGTGGAGGGAATGGACATTGAAGGTGGTTGATGGGGTGCTAATCAAGTGGGATACATTGTCCTAAATTCTGTTGAGTTACTTGAGTGTTGTTGGAGCTGAACACATCCACGCAAGTGGAGAGTTTTACATCACACTCCTGGCCGCACGGCAGCACAGTGGTTAGCACTGTTGCTTTGCAGCGCCAGGCACCCGGATTCGATTCCCGGCTTGGGTCACTGTCTGTGTGGAGTCTGCATGTTCTCCTCATGTCTGCGTGCGTTTCCTCTTGGTGCTCTGGTTTCTTCCCACAAGTTCCGAAAGATGTGCTTGTTAGGTGAATTGGACATTCTGAATTCTCCCTCAGTGTACCCGAACAGGTGCTGGAATGTGGTGACTAGGGGATTTTCACAGTAATTTCGTTGCAGTGTTAATGTAAGCCTACTTGTGACACTAATAAACAGTATTATTAAAAACGTGCAAATTTTACACCTGATGATCAATTCCATTATTTTAGACTAAATTTGTGACGATAATGATGACTCTATTATGACCGGTATCTGAGTAACCAACTTCTTTGATTATGAGCAACATGTTAACCTTTCTCCACTCCACCAATGTCGCTCAGTGTCTACTGATCCACTTATAATTATGCTTACTGTTTCACAATCCCCTGTCTCCTTGATCTCTTTCTGTGATAAATACCATCCATTACTGGCAAACCTGAAAATCCATATATTATTGACATAGTGCATGAACATCCTCACCACAAAATGTCCTTCCTGTTATTACAGCTTGTGATCACACTTTTTTGTCATTATATGTTGCAATGAATTGCTATGTCAAGATCCTCATTCAATTTTGATGTCACGCCTCATAATGTAGTTGCCGTCTCTGACCACAAGGTGGTTCTCTGGGATAAATCTCTTATTGAACTGCATTGGCATGCTGGGTATTTATCAACATTATATTTATCAACTGACCATGCCAACAAAACAGCAAATTAAAAATATATGGAGCTATACAAGTTCATCAAATGTTTCCACCTGGAGGGATTGTAACCTGGAATGTACCAAAACCCG
This sequence comes from Scyliorhinus canicula, assembly GCF_902713615.1. Lineage (NCBI taxonomy): Eukaryota > Metazoa > Chordata > Chondrichthyes > Carcharhiniformes > Scyliorhinidae > Scyliorhinus > Scyliorhinus canicula. The sequence continues at coordinate 48,846,825 of NC_052163.1, forward strand.
AAACAGTATTTACACTTTGCTGATTATCTGAAAGATGCATTCGGCATTTCCCCAGCTCTTTAATGCTGGACCCTATCCAATGATTGTGGAAGGAGTCTTGACCTGAACATAAGTGGAAGATAATGCTTGGGTGGGGTTGGGCAGTCGAGGGGGGCGTGGGGGTGGGGGGATGGGGTGAAGGTCATCGAGTGGCTGACAGCAGTCCTGAATATTTTTTTTACCAGTCATGTTTCTTCTGACTTAACAGTCAGCCTAACAGTCTGCAAAACAGCCTTTGTGGCCATTTTCTGAGCCACCTTTGTAGACCCTTTAAGGACTATTGGATGAGCTTCTCAATGCCAAGTGTCAATGGCTGCACACATTGACAGTGTTAAAGTCCCTGGACTAGAAATTCAGGCTAATCTCTGGGGACATGGGTTCAAATCCCACCATGGCAGCGGGTGGAAATTATATTCAATTATTTTTTTCAAAAAGTAATGGTGATCACGAAAATATCATAGAACTGCTAAAGGAGGCCATTCAACCCCTCAAGTTTGCACGACCCTCCGAAAGAGCACTCTACTTAGGCCCACTCCCCTGCCCCATCTGTTACCCCACCTAACCTCCACACCTTTGGACTGTGGGAGGAAACTGCAGCACGCAGAAGAAACCCACGCAAAGACAGGGAGAAAATGCAAGCTCCACGCAGACAGTCACCCAAGGCTGGAATTGAACCTGAGTCCCTGGCGCTGGGAAGCAGCAAAGCTAACCATTGTGCCACCCAAATCGATTGCCATAAAAACCCGTCTGGTTCACTAATTTCCTTCAGGGAAGGAAATCTACCATCTTTACCTGGCCTGGCCTGGCCTACATGTGACTCCAGATCCACAGTAAAGTAGTTGCCTCATAAATCCCCTCAAGGCATCAATGCTTCACAGCTCCAGGGTCCCAGGTTCGATTCCCGGCTGGGTCACTGTCTGTGTGGAGTCTGCACGTCCTCCCCGTGTGTGCGTGGGTTTCCTCCGGGTGCTCCGGTTTCATCCCACAGTCCAAAGATGTGCGGGTTAGGTGGATTGGCCATGCTAAATTGCCCGTAGTGTAAGGTTAATGGGGGGATTGTTGGGTTACGGGTTACGTGGGTTTAAGTAGGGTGATCATTGCTCGGCACAACATCGAGGGCCGAAGGGCCTGTTCTGTGCTGTACTGTTCTATGTTCTAATAGCCAAGCAAGCCTCTCATTTCAAGAGCAGTTAGGTATGGGCAACAAATGCTGGCTTTTCCTGTGAAGGCCACGTTTCATGAAATGATTTAAAAAAAACATATTTTAATGAGGCTTCCACCTGTTTTGGACAGGAGTCTTTGTTGTCAATTTTGTGGCAGTGGAAAATCAAGTCAGATAACTAATGGCTATCTGGCTTTTGGAAAATTGGTTTTCAATTTTCAACTGCTTACCATCTTGACTTTCAGCATTGACAGGGTAAGCAGCAATTGAAATTATTCTTGTGGCATGAGACAGTTCATAGGTCAGGGCCATGGAAGTAATTACATTCAGAAGATGGAGGATGGCGCTTAAGGACCCTTTTCATGATGATGATAAGGATTGTTGTCCTCAATTAGCAATTAAAGCTCTACAATCTCATTTCCATCTTGTCTTCATTTATAACCTGTTTAGTTTGTGATTTTCACGGTTATGTAAGATTATAATGATAGAATAAGACTGCAGACCTCTTGTCTATGTATCAGAAATGATGGTTCCAGGTGAGAATTCAACCATTTACATCCTTATTAATCACAGCATGCTTACGATGACGTATGGCAATGTTCTGCTGTGGAATATCACATGTTTCTGTTGTTGAGTTCACCGTTCTACATATCTTCCATATTGTTTTATCTTCTAACTTTATACTACAGTTTAGTCATTTTACATTTTTCTAATTGCATTACTTTGCAATTGATACAGTTTACACCAGTTCTCATCAGCATTTTATCAAGAATCTCCAAGCCCAGGTTTTCGGCCTGAGCCCTGTGGGCCCAAGGCTAGCAGGCTGGTGTTCGGGATAACAAAACATGAATTATGACCACTACAGCTACAGTTTTAGTCACTAAGCCATAAATACATTTGTGAGAAAGTTCAAAGTTGAAAGTAATCAATGTGTTATTGAGAGGAGGCTGCCTGTTTTATCTGTAAAGACCCCAATGTTCTGTAGGTTTTTAACAAGTGACACTTGGGACTTCTGGTGGAGACTTTTAGGTGGAGGTCGCATGTTGGGTGGCTCATGTCAGAGTTCTCGTTTTTTGGCCCCTTTCACCCAGTTTTGGGGAGAACCTTTACATGAGCTGTCTTCAATAAAGTCATGGGAATTATATGATGTTGAAATCCCAACGAAAGAATATGGCACGTAAAGGACCGAGTGCTGGTTCGCTTCTGGCCTGGGTTCGGTGCTGAGTTCTGTGGGAGGAAAGATGACGGGAGCAAGTTCGCCGGGTGGGGCTGCGCCCATTACAGTGGATATGCTGGCCGAGTTGATGGCAGTGGAGTTTGAGCAGCAGTTTGCCACGCATTTTGAGAGGCATGGAAAGGAGATGCTGGGAACGCTCAAACAGCTGATGCGAGATACGCTGGGTCCAATAAAGGTGGCTCTTGGAAAGATGTCGGAGACAGTGCAGGAGCAAGGAGAGGTGTTGAAGGGGGTGGGGGAGGGGTGGAGGAGGGTGGGGGCAAGGGTGTTGGCCGCATTTATGAAGGAGATGGGGGAGCGGACCTGTGGCGGTTCTTACATCCAGGGGGCAGGTAGTCTGTTTTTTACAGCTATAAGATGAAGGAGAAGGTATTGAGATGGGCCAATCAGAATTGGGAGGTAAGATAGGAAGGCCTGCGCTTTGCAGAGTGGTGAGTCACTGCAACAATAATTGCGTGAGTTATTTACTTTAACATCGATACTAGTGATAAGGTTAACAAGATCTAACTACAGTAACTAGCTTGAATCCACTAACCATCTGAGCTAATCTGATACTCCAGTCCTGATCACAGTCCATCCAAAAGAGAGAGAGATAGACCTGATGTGGTTTCTTTTATACCCCTGTTGGTCAGACCCTCTAGTGATCATGTAGTGCTACTGATTACACATTAACCCCTTATGTACATGCACATGCAGAGATCACGACAGTGTGCGGTTTGGGATGGTTTACCTGGCGATGTTGAGAGATACGTATAACTCCAAGGACCATTTATTTGAGATTGCGGAGGAGGTGGAGGCGTTTGTGAGGGCTGAACTACTGGGGCTGAACTGAGTTTGACTTTGATTCCTTCTGTTGTGGTTGGGTGGGAGTGGGTTGAGGCTTTTTTCCCTTTGTTTGGTGTTAACATGTTTGGTTCTTTAGAAGTATTGAGTGTGGGGGGGATCTCTCTATTAGCTTTTGTGTCTGGTATGTGGGGGGAAGGGGGCTCTGGTGGTGGGCCACCTCGCTAGCAAACTTAAGTTTGTGAGTGAGGTGGGGGAGGGGCTGCAGCTGGCTGAGCCTGTGTGGATAGGTTTCAACCGGCCTTGGAGGTGTGAATGGGGCCGGGGTGGGGGGGGGGGGGGGGGGGGGGGGGGGGGGGGGGGGGAAGGGGGATAGGGAGCATGCAGAGAGGAGTGGTTTCGAGAAGAAGTGCTTGGGGGGGGGGGGGGGGGGGGGGGGGGGGGGGGGGGGTTCTCTGATTGAGGGAAGGGGTAGTTGGTTGACGGCGACTAGGGGCTTGGTCTCATTCATGGGGCGGTGCCGGGGACCATTTTGGGCGGATGATGGGCCTGTAAGGTTGGCGAGGGGCACCAGGTCTGTCCTGTGGGGTGGTCATGGTTAATGGGAGGGGGAGTGGGGCAGAGGTGAGAGACCCCCAGTCCGAATGGTAACGTGCAGGGATTGGTGGGACTGGTGAAGACGGGCGAGTCTTTTCATAATTCAAGAGCCTGGGAGCCGATGTGGTGCTGCTGCAGGAGACCCATCTGAGGGTGAAGGACCAGGCTACGCTTCAGAAGGGTTGGGTGAGTCGGGCTTTGGGTGAGTCAGGTGTTGGGTGAGTCAGCTTTGATAGCAAGGCCCGGGGGTAGCGGTACTAGTGGGGAAGATTAGGTTTCACATCAAGAAGATGGTGGTAGGTCAGGGGGGCAGATACATTATAGTAACAGGCGCCTTGTGCAGAGGGTTGGGGAGGATCAGACGGGGTCTGCAAAGGGTGGGCAGTTGTCCGTGAATGTGTGGTGCTTGCTAAACATTGTGCTCTCCCCATCAGAAGGGGGGGGGGGGGGGGGGAGCAGAAGGTGGTGGTGGTGCTGGATGCGGAGAAGGCATTTGGTCAAGTAGAGTGGATTATTTGTTTGCGATGTTGGAAAGGTTTGGGATTGGGTCTAAGTTTGTGGTGTAAGTCAAATTGTTGCAGAAGGAACTGAAGGCAAGTGTTTGTACGAATGAGGTGAACGCAGGATATTTTGAGCTATATAGGAGAACGAGACAGGGGTGTCCCATATCCTCCCTCTTATTTGCACTGACGATAGAGCCCTTGGCCATTCCACTGAGATGCTCGGATAAGTGGAGGGGAATAGTGAGGGGGTGCTGGGGTGGAGCATATGGTGTCCCTGTATGCTTATGACCTGTTGGTCTATATTTCCAACCCGGTTCCCACGGTGGGGATATAATGGGGTTGCTGAAGCAAATTGGGTTTCTCGGCGATACAAATTGAATTTGGAGAAGAGCGAGTGCGTTTTGGTCCCTCTGCCAGGGATGGGATCTGGCTTGGGGGTGGGGGGGTGGGGGGTTGCCATTTTGTGTGGTGACTATTATCTGAGGATGCAGCTGGCTCGAGATTGGCCACAGCTCCATAAATTGAATTTTACGAGCCTGGTGGGCAGGGTCAAGGTGGATTTGCTGAGGTGGGACAGCCTCCCCCCAGGTCGGGTAAAAGCTGGAAAGATGAATGTTTTGCTGGGGTTTAGATTTTTGATCCAGTGTTTACCGGCCGTCTTGACGAAAGGGCAGCACAGTAGCACAAGTGGATAGCACTGTGGCTTCACAGAGTCAGGGTCCCAGGTTCGATTCCCCGCTGGGTCACTGTCTGTGCGGAGTCTGCACGTTCTCCCCGTGTCTGCGTGGGGTTCCTACGGGTGCTCCGGTTTCCTCCCACAGTCCAAAGACATGAAGGTTAGGTGGTTTGGTCATGAGAAAATTGCTCTTCGTGACCAAAAAGGTGAGGAGGGGTTATTGGGTTACGGGGATAGGGTGGAGTGAGGGCTTAAGTGAGTCGGTGCAGACTCGATGGGCTGAATGGCCTCCTTCTGCACTGTATGTTCTATGTATTTCTATGAAAAGATTTTTTATGGGGTGGAACGGTTGATTTTGCCATTTGTCTGGGCAGGCAAGGTAGTGAGGATTCAGCCTAGGCAGGTAAGGTAGTGAGGATTCAGAAGATGGTGCTTCAGAGAGGGTGACTGTCAGGGGGTTTGGCTCTGTCGAATCTGTGTTATTACTGGGTGGCAGATGCAGAGAAGGTGCAGGACTGGGGTAGGATCCCAGAGGCAATGTGGGTGAGAATGGAAGCAGGCTTTTGTAGCGGGTCAGGGTTGCGCGCGCTGGCAACAGTGCCACGCCTGTTTTCCCCAAGGAAATATTCGGGTAGTCCGGTGGTGGTGACCACATTGAAAATATGGAGGTAATTTCCACAGCATTGTAAGTTGGGGTGGGGTTGAAAATGCCGATCCGAGAGAATAATTTGTTTGAGCCGTCGAGATTGGATGCTCGATTTCGGGGTTGGGAGAAGCGAGGCGTGGTGGAACTGAAGGACTTCTGGAAGGGTGGTCGCTGGAGGGGTTTAAGGGTAAGTGGGTGGATGAGCTGGGGGTGGTGCTGGAGGAAGGGTTCTGTTGTGAGGTGTCTGCGATACTGGGTTAAATGCAACTAAAGGTGGTGCACAGGGCGTACCTGACTAGGTCAAGGATGAGCCAGTTGTTTGAGGGAGTGAAGGGCACTTAAGAGCGGCATGGGAGGGGCCCAGCCAACCATGTACATGTGTTCTGGTCCCATCCTAAGTTGGGGAAATTTTGGAGTTATTTTTTCAGCACCATGTCAGCAATCTTACACTCGGACTTGGTGCCCATTCCCCTGGGGGCCATATTTGGGGTGTTAGACCTGCTGGAAATGCAGGCGGGGGCGGGGGTGGATGTTTTAGTCTTTGCCTCGCTGATTGTTCGCAGTGGGTCCTGTTGGGGTGGATTTCAGCTTCTCCACCCTGTTCCTCAGTGTGGCTGTGGGACCTGATGGAGTTTCTGTATCTTGAGAAGGTTAAGTTCACCTTGAGGGGAGCTATTGAGACGGAGTCTGTTATTGTTCACGTTAAAGAGTTTATTTTTCGAGTCATATATGTTGGTACAGTGGGGGGCATTCTTCTGTTATTCTTTTTATTTTGTGTTGTTTTATGTATCAAATGTTAAAAAAACAAATAGAAATATATAAAAAAATAAAGTGACATTCGACACTTGCTCCTAAGCACCTAACATTTGGATAATAGGAATGCATTATTACTTTAGGCAATCTACTCCACAGCGCATCTTCACATTAAGGGACTTGAACTACTTAATGGGCACTTTACTGAACTTGTGCAGGGCAAGTATCAACCATTTATTTTCAAATAGGGAAACAAACACATTAATGTCATGATACAAATCTGACTGAAGATTACATTGAAAGAATTGGAGAGATTTTCTTGGAAATCGGCAAAGGCTGGTGGCGGGTGGGAAAAGTGGCATTGAGCCCGTTGACGGCAATGGCAGTTTTACCCCCATAAAGTGCAGCACTTAGTGGCAAATATTTTTATCCATGGGTTCCACACCGAATTTCTGGCAGGGTGGCCTCTGATTCACCCACCCCACCATCACCTCAGCGCTGTGATCATCGGGGTGCCACATTTAAAGGCCGCCCAGCACACAGCAGCCACACTTCCCAGGCTGGCGGGAAATGATGGTAGCCAGGATTTCCACCCCCAATTTTTCAGACCCCTTCATGGAGAGACTGCGCGGTGCTGTAGAGGCCCAACGTGCTCTCAAGTACCTGCACGCAGGGAGGAAACAGTCAGCCAGGTGACACTCCATGCTGTATCACCATGAGAGCAGGCGAGCTGCCATTAGCCAGACAGGATTCAGATATTCACAGAAGCTCTGTGAGGATCCAAGCACTGTCCCCACTGCAAGACATTGTCATCCTCCTGGGATGTGGGGACTGTGGACAACCGCTGTGTTCCCATGACAGGAGCCTTATCACAGAGAGTGTGCCCTTCATCAGTCAGACGGGGAGCAATGTTCACAGAAGCCATGTCAAGAAAATGGGATGTCCTCACTGGATGCCTTTACCATCCTCTGAGAATCTAACGGCATTGAGAGGGTCCCGAACCCGTCTGCCTCATCTGGACACTCCATGCTGTATCACCATGAGAGCTATTACCTCATGGCTGGCATCCTCTCTCTTGAGAACCGCCTCAGTCGCATCTCCTTTGAATTCCTCTTCAATGGAAAAACGCACTATGCCTCCATCCCCTCTTCGGGCAGTTCCTCCCCTCGTTGTAGTGCCAGGCTATGCAGGGCGCAGCAAGCGACCACAATGCGTAATATCCTCTGAGGATTATATTGGTGGATTCTACCAGACTGGTGCAGGCAACAAAACCTCATCTGCTCCACTAAAGTATGAGTAGCAACATGAGCCTCATGAGTCTCAACTGTACTCTGTGGCCTCCACACAGGTGTCATCAGCCAGCTCCTCAGTGGGTAGCCCTGAGGAGTCAAATCTGCAGTCTCTGTGGACCCTGAGATATGTCAGGGATCTGAGAACAGCTTAGAATGTGGTAGCCACGCATGCTCCCTGATAATTGAGCACACAGAAGGATGCATTTGGGGTGGTTGCAGACCAGCTGAACATTCAGCAAACGGAAACCATTGCAGTGCACATAGTTCGCTGCTTGATGCCCTGGAGATCGGAGTGCCACATGAGTGCAGTTTATCACACCCTGCACCTGTGGAAAATAGTGGTTTGGTAAAGCCCATTTGCACAAAAATTGAGTGCCGCTGTAACTTTCATCAACACTGGCAGTGGGTGCGTTCCAGGTCGCTGTGGTGCCAGTTCCTGCAGTAGGTGGCAGATTTGACCAACTAGTTCTCTGGGCATGCATAAGCTTCAGTGACACTGGTTCTCAGACATCTACAGGTATGTTAGGTGCCGTCTGTAGTCCTTGGGTCTAGTGAGCTGTCTCTGAATGATGACTCTCTGGGGTTCAGCCTCTGTGTGTGGAGTAGGCCTGCCAGCTCTTCCTCTTCACGGTTCTGCTCCTGCCTTTAGCAAGCAAGGTGCCTCTGTTGATGTCTTCTTCTTCTCCTCCTGCCTATAAGTGAGAAGAATGATAGGAAGATTACCAGGCTCCATGTTCTTTTCATTCTTCTTACTGCAGTATCAAAGAGAGACTTGATGGTTAGCATTTGTCTCCTAAGGACTACCTTTGCCCATTCATTATCTGAAGCTGATGTCCTGGCCACCATAATGATGCCCAACCTGGTCTATAGGGAGCACTTGTCAATACACACTTCGGCACACAGTCAAGGATTAAGAGCACTTTCCCCACCAGTGTGCCATTGTCAACTGTCCAAGGGAATATAGCTGCTTGATCAGTTGGCCAATGATACAGATACACCATGGTAGTCATCCATTTTGGAAGTCAGTGCGCCAAGGGTTAAATGCTGAGCAGCAATTGGTGGAACTCACACAGATAAGTAGTGCTTGAGTGGCCATAATTGCACGACTAGTTTAACTCCAGGCATGTCTTTCCATTAGCTTTCCCCTTGACAACATCTCACCTCCAGAAACCCCCGCACAGATTTGAGTGGAACCGTCAGTCCATGATGATTCCCCACCAACCCACTGCACAGCCCCAGGATTCCCTTCCCTCTGTGAGGCCCTGCTAAGAGACTTGTGGCCCAGCAGCTGGCGGCATTCTCATGTACGGTGCCTTTCCCAACTGACAGTCAACCAACCCGGTTACCAGCACCCGCCTCCCCCCACCCCTCCACCCCCACCTCCTGTCCCTGAGCCAAGCCCTTGGTAAGCACAATGGTCCTGTGATCAAATTGTGGCTCCAATAGATTGTTTCTAGCAGCAGGGAATTTCTAAATTTAACTTGAGACCTATCTAGTCATTTAAAAAAAATTTCTGTTGAACCTAATACTAATTTCTCAGTTATTGTTTTCCTCCTTTGCACGTCAGGGGAAAGAGGTGATGCGACCATCTATTCACACGAGACGGAGAGTTGAAGTGAACAGTGGTTTTAATCAGCTAGATCTGTGCCTGCCTGCAACTGCTCTGTACTGAGTGCCGCCTACAGGGCTGCAGATCTATATACCTCCCCCGAGGGGGCGGAGCCATAGGCAGAGCCCACAAGGGCACCAACATAATACAATGTAATGCAATGTAATACAATGGTGGGCCAGAGGTGGAGCCCACAAGGGCATCAACATAATACACTAATGTAATGTAATACAATGGTGAATGGTAGCAGTAATACATTCACCACAAGAGGAGAAATGCTTGCATGTAAGAGACAAGAAAAGCATTCAGCTCCAGTAAGTGTGTTCAGAGTGGTTTCTCTCAGGAAAACACTGGGGTCATTAAGCACAGATACATTTGGGATTATTTGTCTTGGAGAGAAAGTCAGAATGATGTGCTTGACAAACTGAACGTGCACTTTGGTCCCTTCAGCCGGCAGGCAGGCTGGCAGGAAGGATCTTGCGTGATACCAAGCAACCTGACTAAGAATGGATAAGGCCCCAGAGAGATTCACCGTTCACCAAGAGGGACTTCGATATAAAGCCACTGAAACAATAGACGGGTATTATTCACCTTCACTGTCAGACCCTTCACAAAAGTACAAGAAAAATCAAATTGTTTTCCTGTTTCCAATAAGCCTAATTGACTATTTACAGTTTGTGAACAAGCTTTTAACATCCATTAGGTAATTTATTGCAGGCTCTTTTGAATTTTCAGAAAAGGGTAAGACCGGATGCTTTTAACTGAATTGTGTGTTTTGAAGTGGGAAAACCTTTCATCAAATTCCATAGACATCCCTCAGGAGATTGCATATCTTATTGTCACACATAAGACTCAAGTTACTCTTAAAGCAGACGCCAAAATATTGTATGAATTGAAGCATCTTATTTCTTTACAAATCAACATTTGCAGTCGGTGCACAGGAGCAAGCACCAGAATATCAGCTGGGCTATTAAAGTCATGCAGCCGTATTCCCCGTCCCTGAGACTTATTAAGTGTTGACGCTGGGGCAGGATTAGTGAAGTTCTACAACAGCAAAACTGGCGCTGCACCTGGACCAATTCAATGACCGTTAAGGGGCTAGCACCGGCGGCACGTGGAACATGGTCGATTCCAATAAGAAACTTGCCGGATTTGCCAGATTCGGGATTGACATTCAGGAGGCTGACAAGCTGCCGCCGCATATACACACTTCACTTCCCACACACACTCATCCCAGCCAACAAGATGGCAGCAAGACGAGTGGCACCAAGATTTAGCAACGCGGAGGAGAGGCAGGCAACCCTGTACCTAGGGGTGGGAAGGAGCCTGACAGCTGCTGCCGTTCGCCGGGCCTCGGTGCAGGTGTCAGAGGTAGTCAGCTCCATGGGCAACACCGTCCGGACTGGCCAGCAGTATTGAATACACAGCATGACCTCGTGAGGGAGGCCAGGGTGAGTAGGCAGCACTGTGCCCCGAGCACCAACACCCGTTCCCCACACACCCACACACCCATAACTCCCCCCTCACCCGAAGGACGGCCGAACCCTTACCTTGCACCACATGCCAGCACCCATACCGGCTGCCATAGCGAGATGCCGTGGCCACTGAAGCCACCAGGAACCCACTCCATGGGCTGCATACGTCAGAGTGTCTAACACTGTGCATTTTCTGTTCCTCCGCCAGGAGAAGGCCGTGCACAACCGCCGAGAGTGATAAAGATTGGAGGGGACCGCCGGACCTGTGGCCCCACATCGCAACAGAACTGAGGGCATTGGACGTGGTCGGAGGGCCTGAGGAAAGGGAGGTTGCCGGGGAGGAGGTCGGCATCGGACAAGGAAGTGAGACCCTGCTGCTTTGCAGTTCCCTGTGACACGTGTGTCACCACCCAAAGCCCCCACCATCACACCCACACCACCCCCACATCCACCATCACCCCACACCCCTCTCCATCACCAGCCCCCTCCCCACTTACCCTCTCTCCACCCACTTTCCTCCTTTGGCCTGCGATACAATCATGCGTCCTGTCTTGTGTGTTGCAGAAGTTGCGGATGAAGGGGCGGGCCCTTCTGGTGTCCCCCCCCCCCCCCCCCCCCCCCCCCCCCCAATCACAACCAGAACTCCGTGTGTCGATCAATAACAGAAATGAGACCATCACGGATGGGAGCCCTGGAGCTTGACTTCCCATCACAGCTGTCTCCAACACCCTCCACAATCCCAGAGACAGTCACCCTGGTTGGGCACTTTAGTGAAGAGGCTCCTGGGGCACTATCTGGTGGGCACCACACATACACATGCCCCGGTACAGCAGGTGGAGGTAGGATCTCCCAAGGGGGCGAACGGTTGAAGGGACTAGCTGCCGGCCAGACGGATGTAGGGCTTCTGGAATGGACGGTCCATAGACTGTGGAGCCAGAGACTGCATGAGGGGTTGTCGGTGAGCATCCAGCACCTGCAGGTGCAGGTGGAGGAGTCCCACTGCATGCAGGAGCAGGAGGCAGTGCCGACCATGTTTGCCTCTCAGGCCAACACCGAAAGGGTGGCGTCTGGGGGTGGAGGCCTCGGGGGCGAAAGGTTCCGCCATGAGCAAACATGTCCAAGGCCTGGGGCAATCTGTGCAGGTGGTGGCCGAGGCCCAGGACAGGGCTGCCCTATCACAAAGGTACCTGGACATTGCAGGGGCGCTCCAGAGCCCAGTCACAACGGGCCATGACTGAGAGCATTGGCAGCATTGCAGAGGCATGGCCAACATGGCCCAGCCCTCAAGGGCGCTAGCGCAGTTTATGGCTGTTGCAGCAGAGACCCAGAAAGTGGTGACACAGTCACAGCATGATGTGGCACATCCCAGACGGAGGTGGTCCACTCCCCGTGCTCCATAGATGAGCACGCAGACCCTGGTCGAGATGAGAGCGGGCCTCCAGGACTGGCAGCGCCAGGTAGCGTGGGAGCCTCAGGGGTTTGCTCCGCTTGCACCCCCATCCCATGGAGTAGCTCGGGGGCCATCAGACACCTGCCCCATGTGGCCCACCCTGGCCCCATGGCCATTTTGTGTTTCTGGCGTTGGCCGACAGAAAACCCCATGGTGGTGAAATCTGTTCTCATCAAATGTCTGTCTCCATCTCCACATCATAAAGCTACTTTGAAATGTGCAGTGATGCTTCAACGCAATCTCACCAAATTCGTTCGAACTGTGGTAACGAGTGGGAAAGGCCGGGTGTTTTCCGAAAGCTGCCTGACAAAACCGTCACTGGTATCTAATGTTAATTGGCCCACTTAATGTGACCCCTAGGGCTTCACGTCACAAATGACTGTCCAGTGGGCTGATTCGCCAGGATCGTGCCCGGCAACTCCCCACTAATGAGGGGGAGAAAAACCGAAAAATTAGGGTTAGGGTTAGGGTTAGGGGGAGCAAAACCGATTCCGCAGAGCAAACCCCACACAGGGAAATCTGGAGCTCAAACCAGCTGCCCCTCCAGTCCAAGGTGACCCCCAGGGCTCCATGGAGCACTGAATGCCAATCTGGAGCCTTCCTACGGGGTGGCGATGGCAACCACCAGCACCCCAGAGTCTCCACCCCTGACAACCGTGTGTGTCAGAGTCAGTGTCCAGAACATGGTGGCATCGGCAGATGGGCCTGGGCCCTCCTGTGCCAGCTCCCCCAGAAGATGCCCGCCAGGGGCATCAAAGGCTATGGGATGCGGTAAGCTGCAGGCTGCCTCCACTGCTGAGGGGGCACTGGGATGAGGGCGGGGCAGATAGGGGGAAGCGCAATTTGGGGCGAGGGACAGTTGGGGGTCACAAGTGTACAACAATAAAACAGGTTCCACCTGAGACATGTGAAGCCTGTGGCATGTTATTCTGGAATACGGGCCGGTCTCCAAACCTCTGCCCCAGTCCCCTGGGCATAGTGGTCCTGGATTTAAACACCCCCACCCAAAGCATACCATGTGCAGGTGATGGGTGTGAGTGCGCACTTAGCAGACAGACAGGAGTCAGACTATGGCAAAGAGTGAGGAGCACCGATGGCGGTCAACTCCCCCCAAGTGAGGCAGTCCCTCCCAGGGTCTCTTTTCCATGGCCCTGACCCACCCTGGGATCTCATCCCCTGGTGCACTGTGCTAGCAATCCCAGTGTCCCTGGGCTAATTGCCCGGGATCAGTGATGGCTACTCACCTCCTTGGATTGCCACAGTAGCTGGAGGCCGTCGCCGTGCGCATGCGCGGTGATGCACGATCAATTGCACAAAGATGAGAGTTGCATACAACTGAGGCTTTATTACACTAAGATGTGTGGCCTCCTACAGCAGCTGCCAAAATGGCTGCTGTACAGGGAGCACACATATTTATACTCCTCCTACTGGGCAGAGCCAGCAGGCAGAGACTACCCCCATACCTGTAGTACAGGGCCTTACCATACATACCCTAATATATACAGCAGTGGTTACTACCACATTCACCCCCTGTTAAAATTGAGTCCGGTGGGGGTGGTGGAGAACTATATACAGCACAAGTTTAATATACAGAGAAAAGAATTTTGAGTCCAGAACCGAATACAGGTTTAGCCAGTCCGGAGCCTTGATCTGACGTTGGGAGCGGCACAGTGGTGGCGGCGATTCTGGCGTCTGTTGGGTCCTTGGTGACTCCGGGAGCGTGCCGAGATCCTCTTCATCCTCGGGCGTGGGCAGGGGGAGGACAGATGTCCTCAGGGGTTGCTGCTGGGTGCGCCGGGGAGGGGAGGGTGGCGCCGGGCTGGGGGTGTGTGTGTGTGTGTGTGGAGCCTGCTGGCGCCACGTCCCTGAGAGACAGTATCTTGGTGGCCGTCGTAGGCATACTGGGGGTTGGTGTGGAGTAACTGCACCCTTTCCTCCAACGGGTCCGCCTTGTGGAGTTGTACGTTCTTACGGAGGAGTAAGTTCCTGGAGCTGCGAGCCAAGTCGGGAGCGACACCCCGGAGGTGGACTTCCTGGGGAAGGCAAAGAGACGTTCATGGGATGTGTCGTTAGTCGCAGTGCATAGGAGCGACCGAATGGAGTGCAGTGCACCGGGAGGACCTCCTGCCAGTGGGAGGCCGGGAGATTTCTGGACCGGAGGGCCAGCTGAATGGCCCTCCAGACTGTCCCGTTCTCCCTCTTCACCTGTCCGTTACCCCGGGGGTTATAACTGGTTGTCCTGCTCGAGGCGATACCCTTGTGGAGCAGGAACTGACGCAGCTCATCGCTCATGAATGAGGATCCCCTGTCACTGTGGATGTAGACGGGGAAGCCGAACAGAGTGAAGATGGTGTTAAGGGCTTTGATGATGGTGGCAGACGTCATGTCGAGGCATGGGATGGCGAAGGGGAATCTGGAGTACTCATCGTCCACACTGAGGAAATACGTGTTCCGGTCGGTGGAGGGAAGGGGCCCTTTGAAATCCACGCTGAGGCATTCAAAGGGGTGGGAGGCCTTCACCAGGCGCGCATGGTCCGGCTGGTAGAAGTGTGGTTTGCACTCCGCACAGACCTGGCAGTCTCTGGTGATGGCCCTGACTTCCTCGACGGAGTAGGGCAGATTGCGGGCCTTAATGAAGTGGTACAACCGTGTGACTCCCGGGTGACAAAGGTGCAGAGTCCAGAGTTGGTCCACCTGTGCGCTGGCACATGTACCTTGGGATAGGGCATCGGAGGGCTCGTTGAGATTACCGGGGCGATACAAAATCTCGTAGTTGTAGGTGGAGAGTTTGATCCTCCACCTCAAGGTTTTATCATTTTTGATCTTGAACCGCTGTGTGTTGTTAAACATGAAACCTATCGACTGTTGGCCAGTGAGGAGAGCGAATCTCCTGCCAGCCAGGTAATGCCTCCAATGCCGCACAGCTTCAACGATGGCCTGGGCTTCTTTTTCGAAGGAGGAGTGCTGAATTTCAGAGGTATGAAGGTTCCATGTAAAGAATCCCATGGGCTTGCCTGCCTGGTTGAGAGTGGCAGCTAGAGCGACGTCTGATGCGTCGCTCTCCACTTGAAAGGGTAACGTCTCGTCGACTGCGTGCATCGCGGCCTTGGCAATGTCGGCCCTAATACGGTTGAAGGCCTGTTGAGCCTCAACTGTCAGGGGGAAAAGGGTGGACTGGATGAGTGGGCGGGCCTTATCTGCATAATTTGGAACCTACTGGGCGTCGTAAGAAAAGAACCCCAGGCAGCGTTTGAGGGCCTTGGGGCAGTGGGGAAGGGGGAGTTCCATGAGGGGGAGAATGGGGTCGGGGTCGGGCCCCAGAACTCGGTTCTGGACCACATAGCCGAGGGTGGCTAAGCGGTTCGTGCTGAATACGGACTTCTCCTTGTTATAAGTGAGGTTTAGGAGAGTGGCGCTGCGGAGAAATTTGGCAAGGTCGGCGTCGTGGTCCTGCTGGTCGTGGCCACAGATGGTGACATTATTTAGGTATGGGAAAATGGCCCGCAGCCCGTACCGGTCGACCATTCAGTCCATCTCCCTTTGGAAGACCCAGACCCCGTTGGTGACGCCAAAGGGAACCGTAAGAAAATGGTAGAGGCGGCCGTCTGCCTTGAAGGCAGTGTATAGGCGGTCCGCCTTACGGATGGGGAGCTGGTGGTAGGCAGATTTTAGGTCTACAGTTGAGAAGACCCGGTACTGTGCAGTCTGATTGACCATATCAGATATGCATGGGAGGGGGTACGCATCGAGCTGCGTGTACCGATTGATGGTCTGGCTGTAGTCCACGACCATTCCGTGTTTCTCCCCCATTTTCACCACTACCACTTGGGCTCTCCAGGGGCTGTTACTGGCCTCGATGGTGCCTTCCCGAAGCAGCCGCTGGACTTCGGACCTGATGAAGGTCCTGTCCTGAGCACTGTACCATCTGCTCCTTGTGGCGACGGGTTTGCAATTCGGGGTTAGGTTTGCGAATAGGGAAGGTGGGTCGACCTTTAGGGTCGTGAGACCGCACACAGTGAGGGGTGGTAGGGGCCCACCGAATTTCAATGTTAGGCCCTGGAGTAACAGGCCGAGTAGCAGGGCAGCGCAGGGGTTGGGGAGGACGTGGAGGTGGAAGCTCTTGAAAACTCTATGCCCTGGATAGTGAGCATGGCTATGCAGTACCCCCGGATCGCCATGGAGTGAGACCCGGAGGCCAGGGAGATTCTCTGATTGGCGGGGTGTACCGCGAGGGAGCAGCGCCTTACCGTATCGGGATTTATGAAGC
Organism: Scyliorhinus canicula; assembly: GCF_902713615.1. Lineage (NCBI taxonomy): Eukaryota > Metazoa > Chordata > Chondrichthyes > Carcharhiniformes > Scyliorhinidae > Scyliorhinus > Scyliorhinus canicula. The sequence goes on from NC_052163.1 coordinate 48,863,314, forward strand.
TCTCGCTGTTCCCGGAGTCCAGCAGACAGGAGATCTCGTGCCCACCGATCTTCACGCTTGTGGAGGCGGTTGCTAGATTGTGCGGGCGAGACTGGTTGATCGTGACTGAGGCGAGCCGCGGCTGGTTATCGCTGGTGTCAGGCAATGGGGTGCCCGGGGGGGCATGGGTCCTGGAACGATGGTGGCGCCCACGTGCTGTGGGGGAGACAAGATGGCGGCGCCTGCCAATCCTGAAGAGGACCAGATGGCGGCGCCCACGGGCTGCATTTGGCGGGGGTTGAACAAGATGGCGGTCGGGGTCGGAGCGATAGCAGCGACTGAGCGAGCCTGGCACACCACAGCGAAGTGCCCCTTTTTGCTGCAGGCCTTGCAAAGGGCGCTCCGGGCCGGGCAGCGTTGGCGGGGGGTGTTTTGGCTGCCCACAGAAGTAACATCTGGGGCCCCCGGGGTTGGCTGGTTGGTGCGTGGCACAGGTGTAGGGTTGGTTGAGTAGAGTCCCGGATGGGGCGGCTGTCTGCGGGGTCCACGATACGTAGGAGGGGTGGGCCGCGCGGACGGGGATGTAGGCCTGGATATTGCGCGAGGCGACCATCATCGATAGCGCCAGCGTTTTGGTTGTCGCGAGGTCGAGCGTGTCTCCCTCTAAAAGTCGCTGGCGGATGTAATCTGACGCAATCCCCGTAACGAAAGCGTCCCGGCTGAGTACATTCGCGTGTTCCGTGGCCGTGACGGCCTGACAGTCACAGTCTCTGACCAGGGGAGTTAGGGCACGCCAGAAATCTTCTCTTGACTCACCAGGGAGTTGACGACGAGTTGAGAGGACATGCCTGTCGTAAAGCGTGTTAGTCCGCTGAGCGTAATTCTCTTTCAGTATCGCCATGGCTTCATCGTAGGTCGGCGCGTCCTGGATAAGCGGAAAAACGCTGGAGCTCAGCCGTGTGTAGAGGATCTGGATCTTCTGAGTTTCCAGAATTGGGACTGGTGCAGACCTGATGTAAGCTTTTTGGCGTTGCTTGATTCCGGATCGAGCTGCAGGCGATCCGGCTTGTTGCGGAGGTCCATCTTCTGAAAACTTTAGTGTAATAAATTGATGCACTATCAATTGCACAAAGACGAGAGTTGAATACAACTGAGGCTTTATTACACTAAGATGTGTGACCGCCTACAGCAGCTGGCGAAATGGCTGCTGTACAGGGAGCACACATATTTATACTCCGCCTACTGGGTGGAGTCAGCAGGCAGGGACTACCCCCATACCTGTAGTACAGAGCCTTACCATACATATCCTAATATATACAGCAGTGGTTACTACCACATGCGGCCTCTGACCCGGAAATACGGGGGCCAGTATCTCTAGCAAAAGCTGCAAGATTCACTCCGGGTCCCTGCTCGCACCCTGCAGGTCTATGAATTCATCTCACTTTTTTACAGGAATTTCAGGAGTAAACCTCCACCGTTTTGATGCTGGCGTGGGGACACAGTCTCAATAGTGGAGAATCCAGCCCCATACATTTGAAGGAGAAGATCCAAAGGCAAGACACCACGGGTTTTTCCCCAAATAGTTCACCTACATTCTACTCTGAATATCTCAGCAAATGTGCTTCAGCCTGTTGGCAAAGAAGATTCAATTTATGGCGGAACATGCACTTCATGAAATACAGCCATACATAATGTCGAATAAAGGTTAACAACGTGTGAAACAAGATGTGTTATTATTTGTGGTACTCCCGTGACAAACTAACGTGGCAATAATTAGTTAGAAATGCATTTTATGGGGAATAGAGTCTGAAGCATTGGATGCTCATATCATTAAAGCTTCCAGATGGAATTAATGTTGTACGAAAGTTTGATTTTACAATGAAGGTAATGACCCTTGCGTATACTGAGCTTTCCGCACCCTCTCGAGAGGTTCTTTGTTGTCTGTAAATGGAGATTAGCTGAAGGAACAAACAACTTTCCTTCCTGGTTTCAGGTTTGTCATTATTCAGAGCACAAAGACAGGAGTATGTTCTCTGGAAGCTAATTTCATGCAAGATTATAGGGAAGCAATGCTTACTGATGTATTCTTTCCAACCTGTTCAAATGGGTTCCGTTAATAATTCTTAATGAATTGATGCCTGTCAAAGAGGCAGTTTGGCTCCTGTCAAAGAGGCAATTTGGCTCCAAAATTAGATTAATTATTGATTTTGCGCACCAATTCAAATATTCCCTGAATTTGTATGCACAAAATTTGAATTTAGGTTGAAATCTGATTTATATTAAGTCTGACTGCATTGGGCTCTTTGAATTAATCCGAGCGAGGGTAGTTCATCCAAATCTGAACTCGTCCACTGCAATTCAGAAATGAGAAATCACTTGAGAGAGAAATTTACAGCAATCATGAATAATTTAAATTGAAAAAAGGTATTGGAGTGCAGTGCACAAGATGTCCAGACTGCAAACATGCCAATATGACAATATGTAACCATCAGCACTTTGAAAGCTTTGATCTCACAGCTTTGTATACGTTGGTTCATTGCAATAACTGTGACATTTTGCGCTGAGCAAAAGACGACCCATCACACTTCACAACATCGATATTAATGAAGGTCAGTCAGCCCATCTCTATCATAGAACCATAGAATCCCTACAGTGCAGGAGGCCATTTGGCCCATCGAGTCTGCACTGCCCCTTGGAAAGAGCATCCCACTTAAGCCCACGCCTCCATATCCCCATAACCCAGTAACCCCACCTCGCCTTTTGGACACTAAGGGGCAATTTAGCATGACCAATCCATCTAACCTGCACATCTTTGGACTGTGGGAGGAACACGGAGGAAACCCACATAGACACAGGGAGAAAGTGCAAACTCCACACAGTGCAAACCATGACTGGGAAGTGAAGGTTAGTGGCCAATTAGCTGCAGAAATATCACAGCTGGACTCTGTGCTCTCCTTAATTGACAACTACACTTGTGCGCTCCCCAGACAAGCTGCTTGACTGTTAGGAATTTCTTTTTGTTTTAAAATAAATTTAGAGTACACAATTCATTTTTTTCCAAGTAAAGGGCAATTTAGCGTGGCCAATCCAACTAGCTTGCACATCTTTTGGGTTGTGGGGGCGAAACCCACGCAAACACGGGGAGGATGTGCAAACTCCACACAGTGACCCAGAGCTGGGATCGAACCTGGGACCTTGGCGCCGTGAGGCTGTGGTGCTAACCTACTGCGCCACCGTGCTGCCCCCACTGTTAGGAATTTCTGTCATCTGGTCGTACAGAACTCGAATCTTGTTGAAAAGAGAGACATGTTGCCAAAGCTTTTCATCTTGCACTCAGCAAGACAAATGCATGAATGGTAAATTTTAAACAATTACAACAATTCATTCTGCAGGAGCAAATGGTGCTGATTGATTGGCAAGTCGATTCTAATTGGCTGAGGCATTGCCATGGAGAAAACAGTGAGAAACTATAGGTTCCCCAAGCTGTTGGATAATTCAAAAAAAGTGCAAGGCTTGGATATATTCCTTTGTTTGAACATGTCCCTGTGTATGAATGTATTTTGCTTCTAGCAAGTGTACAAGAACCACGTTACGAGCTTGACTGATTATCTTAAATTGGTTGTCAGTGTAACTACTAGCACACTCAGGACTGTTCAGGAATTTCCCCTCCTTAACCCAGGGGATCCTGGTCAATTGAAATGCCACAAATGCTGCCCTGGCTGAGATAAACTAACTCAGTACAAATTGGATATCAAAACTGACACCTTATTGATTGAATTTTTTCTGTTACCTGCTAAACCTAAGCTAACTGGTAAGGAAGGTACAAACTCTCATTTAAATAAAAAGCTCAGTCCTACATCTTGAAATAAGGGGGGTGTGCAAACATCTGAGCTGGATTGGCCACATCCACAATGTCACCAGCCATATCTGTAGACTCCAGCTTCCAACTGCGAACTGCCTTGATCAGCTGTCCAAAGATTTACAGGTTTGGTAGATTGGCCATGCTAAATTGTCCCTTTGTGTCCAAAACATTAGGTGGGGTTACTGGGTTGCGGGGATAGAGTGGGGGCATGGGCCTAGGTGGGGGTGCTCTTTTGGAGGATCGGTGCAGACTTGATCGGCCAAATGGTTCCCTACTGCACTCTCGGGATCCTATGGACTCTGGATCAGCAGGAAGCTGTGCCATTTGTTACAAGATCACCTGTAGTCAGCCTGTGCTGTACATAAGGTTGGCATTGTCAGTTCCAGCCAAAGCCACCAGCACCCTCATCTATTTTGCCTTTGCATCCTTCCAGAAGGGCATGGACATCAGAGTTAATCCTGAGCCCTAAACGGGCAACAATGGATGAACATTCCATCATTCATTACTAGAGAAACAGGAGTGTAATAGGATTATCCCATGCATTGTCAAAAGTACATGGGGATCCTTGGAGATGAGCAGTGAGTTATTGCTCCTCCTCACTGTTCCCTGAGTTTCAGCAACTCACCCAGTCTAACCTCCAAAGCTCAATAAGCACATTATCTGAGAAGTGATTGATTACACTTTTGCTTGCAAATATCAGGAAGAGGAATGCAGACAGTTTTGAGGTCCTGTCTTCATGTGACCTTCAGGAAGGATTTTCGCCAGCTAATGTTACAATGCTGTCCACAAAATAAATATTCCAGCGTAAAGAAAGAAAGAAACACTTACTTTTTTCGAGCATCTCAGGGTGTCCCAAGGTGTTTGCAGGCAACAGAGTATTTCTGAGGTGGCACCACTGTTGTAGTGTAGGAAATAGACCCTATGTTATCACAGCCCTTGATTTCCTTGAAGCCTGCAGAACAACTGTACCTATGGTGAGGTGGAACTACTGTCCCCTGGCCATAGGGCCCTTCATCCACTTAAATTCCCTTGATCTGTATCAAAGGCATGAGTGTCTGTGCCAGTTATGGTGCAACTGGGGTGCCTGTCTTAGGAAATTAAAGCAGGTACTAGCTACAGAGTTACCAGCTTAAAGAAACGGCAGTGGAAAAACAGTAGCTTTCAACCCCAAGATACCATGGATGCACTGTCCCTGGATTTCCTCAGCACACACATGCCATGGCTGGCTGGTAATCCGGAAATCGACTCGGCTGGAGGAAGAGGTGGAGACTCCATGTCAGTGGGTGTTGCCCCCATTTCTGCTCCATCTGGCTCACGTTCACCTGAATATGATGCCCTAACATCAAACCCAGAAGAACTTTGGTCCCCATAAGTTGTTTGCCTGATTGCACGCGTATGTGCCTCTGTGGGAATGCGTTAAGGCATAGAATTGCACCTAGTTTAGGGAAGGCCCATAGCTTCACTTTCACTTACGTCCTTAATATTTCTTTAGGCCAGGATGGCTCCTGACAAGAAAGTCAAGGACATATAATTTATGAACGGGCCTTCCTTTATTCTCTATATCTTTGTATTATGTTCCATGTTGTTGTTGATGTGGAGAGCGATGTGCTGAAGTAGCACATGTATCATGACAGACCATCCATGGTACTGGTAAATGACCATCCCATCCATCATGCAGTTTTGACATGTTACAGTGCTCTTCGATCAAGTGAGAACTTAACATTTTGTCTTTCACAACCTGATGATATCTCAAAGCACTTTACAGCCAATTAATTACATTTTTTTCAGTCACTGCGGTGAGTGACACATCTATGTGTGAGCTTCTTTGAAAAATATGACTGTCTGCCATTCAAGTGTAACTTATGGCTGCAATCTGTTCCTCATTGGTTTCCATGGTTAGTGATGAAAGAGTTGCGAATGTGCAGGGGTTGTGCAGCACCTGGGCATTCATTTCATGTGGCAGCACCTTAAAGTAATGTAAATGCTGTGTCGCGCCATCATTTGTCTCCACTGTTCTGCCTCCATATTTATCATGTCAGCACTTTATATTGCCCCAAGTTGCTTTTGGAAAATCTGAAAGAAGTGTCTAAATGTTAAACGGTCAGGTTCTATAAATAACCTCCACCCCCAAGTATTTATTTTTGAAGTCCCTGAACATTTTCTTAATACAACTCAGTTTTTTTCAATAAATATTTTTATTCTCCTCCTTTCTCACATTTTCATCATATTTACAACAACAAATAATTAATAATAACAATGGATACAATGGCAATCCACTCGCCAACAATCCCCTCATTCCCACCCACCCTCAAACAACTCCCAACATTTTGAATACAAAACACCAATGAAAAAGAATCATCAATAACTTATAAAATTCAACCCTCCCACCCTAATGTTCGATGTCATCCAATTCATGAAAATGCACGATGAACATGGCCCATAAGTTGTAGATCTCTTCCATCCTCCCCCTCAACTTGAACTTTACTTTCTCGAGTGTGAGGATCTCCAGCACATCCCCCCCGCCACGCCGAGGCACAGGGCTGAGAAACTGACCTCCACCCAAATATAATCCGCCTTCGGGAAATCAGTGAGGCGAAAGCTAAGACATCTGCCCCCGCACCCGCTTCCAACCCCAGCTGACCTGATACCCCGAATATAGCTTCTAGGGGACCTGATTCGAGTCTCACGTGCACCACCCTTGAGATTATCCTAAAGACCTCCTTCCAATACCCCTCCAGTTTTGGGCAGGACCAAAATGATTTCCGGGGCCCCCACCACAGCGTTCGCAAACATCCTCCACCCCCGCAAAAAGTCGACTCAACCTCACCCTTGTGAGGTGCCTTAATACCACTCATAATATCACTCTGCTTCTTCACAATCACCCAAGCAACATGACAGTGAAATGGTGCTGAGTCAGTTTTATGAGAAGGGATTATACAAACTAGGGGTGTATTCCCTAGAATTTAGAAGGTTAAATGGTTATTTGATCATTTAAGAAGCATTTAGATGAGCACTTGAAACACCATAGCACACAAGGTTATGGACCACGTGCTGGAAAATGGGATGAGAATAGATAGGTGCTGGATGGATGGCACAGACATGATGGGCCGATGGGTCTCTCTCTGTACTGTAAAACTCTCAGACTCTATGAATGGATTTAAAAATCTTTTATGAAAGGAAATTCATAAAACAAATGTGTTTCTCCTCCTGTAAAGATAATTACACCAATGAGATGCACTACATTCTGCCTGGTTGTTTCTGAGTGAGTTACTAAGACTTACTGTTCAAATCCAGGTTTCATGAAAACAGCTGGATATTTTTAACATCATGCAGTTTGTGACTTAGCAGAGAAATGGAACAGATGGCTCTCTCATTCTTTGGTATGATTGGAGTGATGTTTTCTGTTTCTGTGTATTTTCTGTCAAGCTGGGTTTGAGGCAGAGAGCTGCGTACATTAATCATTGTACTTCACAACTCTTGTTGAAAATATTATTATCTTGTGTATGAACATTGGAATTTTGTTTCAGTTACGAATACCAAACCACAAAGCACTTAACACCAAACAATGATATGGAATTGAAAGAAAGGTATTGAGGGGTATGGCTGGCTGGGCCAGCTTTTATTACCCATCCTTAATTGCCCGTCACCGATGTGACTTGCTCGGCCATTTCAGAGTTAACCACATTGCTGTGGGTTTGGAAGCACATGCAGGCCAGACAAGGCAAGGATGGCAGATCTCCTTCCCCAAAAGGCATCAGTGAACTAGGTGAGCTTTTTAAAAAAGTATTTTTAATAAGGTTTTGCAGAATTTTTCATAATAAAACAGTAGTAACCAGAATAACAAAACAAACTAGAGTGAATATTAACATAGTGTAAAAAGAGAATATACAATAACAATTAAATAGACATTACCCCACGCGACCCAGTCTTCCCACACCATCCCAATGAAGCACTCATTCCACCCCCCCCCCGTCCCCCCTCCCGACACCCCCCCCCCACGGATTGCTGCTGCTGACATTTTAATTTTCCCCGAGAAAGTCGACGAACGGCTGCCACCTCCGAGAGAACCCTAGCGTAGACCCTCTTAAGGCAAACTTTATTTTCTCGAGGCTGAGAAACCCAGCCATGTCGTTAGCCCAAGTCTGTACACTCGGGGGCTTCAAGTCCCTCCACATTAATGAAATCCGTCTCCGGGCTACTCGGGAGGCAAAGGCCAAGACGTCGGCCCCTTTCGCCCCCTGAACTCCCGGGTCTTCTGGCACTCCAAAGATCGCTATCTCTGGACTCGGCACCACCGTGTGTTAAGCACCTTGGACATTGCCTTCGCAAACCCTTGCCAGAACTCTCTAAACTCAGGGCATGCCCAAAACATGTGGACATGGTTTGCAGGGCTGCCCTTGCACCTCATACAACTGTCTTCTACCCGAAAAAACTTGCTCATTCTCGCTGCCGTCATGTGTGCCCAGTGGACCACCTTAAATCGAATTAGACTGAGCTTGGCACATGATGATGAGGAATTAACCCTGCCCAGGACCTCTGCCCACAGACCCGCTTTCAACTCCTCACCTAGCTCCTCCTCCCATTTCCCTTGAGCTCCTCCACCTGGGTTTCCTCCGCCTCCTGTAGTTCCTGGTAGATATCTGGCACCTTCCCCTCCCCCACCCAGGTGCTGGAGACCACCCTGTCCTGTATCCTCAGTGGTGGCAGCTTCGGAAAGGCCACTACCTGTTTTTGTCAGGAAGGCTCGTATATGCAGATATTTAAAGGCGTTTACTGGTGGCAGATTAAATTTATCCTCTAGCGCCTTCAAACTGGGAAAGCTTCCGTCTATGAACAGATCTCCCATCCTTCTAATGCCTACCGTCTGCCAGCTCTGGAACCCACCATCCATCCTACCCGGAACAAACCTGTGGTTGGTCCATATCGGGGTCCAGACCGACGCTCCCTCCACCTTCTTGTACCTCCTCCACTGTCCCCAGATCCGCAGTGTAGAACTAGGTAAGTTTTAATGACAATTGTTTCACAGTCCAGATTTGTAACCAAATGCAAATTTCACCATCTGCCACCCCCTCCCCCCCTGACCAGACAGTGAGGTGGCTAAAACCTCATATTGGAAAACCATCCTTACCTAAATTGAGGCCCTTAAGTGATCAATAAACGGCTACTTAAGGACCGTTTCCTGTTCAGGATGGGGGGGGGGGGAGAGGGGGGGTTGTCTCCATCAGAAGCTCCGTTCTGATTGGCGGCGGCCTCTCCTTTAGGCTGGGTGTGACCTTCAGACCGCCCTTCCCCCTGACCCCTCCTCTGAGATCCTGATCGCCCCCTTCACAACTCCCCCAAAGCCTTCCCTAACCGCCCTGGGATCCCTTACACTTTTCTTGGGCTCCAGCTCTGGCACTCAGGCAGTTTGGTGTAGTTTACCTTCTGTCCACTGCAGCGCTGCAGAGACCGGGGAGCTGCCAGCCAATTAGTTTGTCCCGAGTAAGGGGCGTAAGTTCTGCTTGCAGCCAATCAGTGCTCATTTGAGTGTTAACTGGCATTCAGAGTCAGCAGGGATGTCTTCCTCACTGACCCATTGGATAGCCGGAGGGGAGCCCCCGGCCATGGAAAAAATTCCGGCTTGTGATTGAACCAGACTCACAGCTTTGATGTTTGACCCTGAACTGTCATTCCAACTCATACATCCATTGCTAAGCCCAGATATCTCCAGCTCTGTAAAAACACCTGATTCACCCCTTTTAGCTCATCAAAACACCCTAATTCATTTCTTTGTTACCTCTAGACTTGGAACCCCTGGCCAACATTCCATCTTTCATTAGGCTTGAGGTCATTCAAACTTAGTTGATTGTGTCCTAACTAGAACCAAGTCCGGTTCACTCATCGCCCCTGTGCAGCTCTCCAATGTGCACTGGCTCCCAGTTTAGTAAGGCCTGGATTTTAAAACTCTGAGCCTTGTTTTCAGATCCCTCAATGACGTTGCCCCTCTATATCTTTGTAACCTCTTCCAGCCCTAAAACCTCCAAGATATCTGGAGGGCGGTGGAGTGGGCCTCGGTAGGGTGCTCTTTCGGAAGGTCAGTGCAGACACGATGGGAGGAATGGCCTCCTTCTGAACTGTAGGGATTCTAAGATCTGCTTTGCTCCAATTCTGGCCTCTTGTGCATCTCCGATTTAAATCACTCCGCCATTAGTGGCTGAGTCATTGGCTGCGTTAGCTCCTGGCTCAGGAATTCCTTCTCTACACTTCTTTCCCATTCCAGCTTTCCTTTTTCCTTTTGGTACGCTGCTTAAAATCTACCTCTTTGACCAAGCTTTTGATTACCTGCCCGAATATCCCCTTATCTGACTCAATGTCAGGTTTTGTTTGGTAACACTCCTGCAAAGCACCTTGGCCATTTCACTCTGTTAAAGGTGCTGGATAAACACAAGTTGCTGACAATAGGCCCCCTCCTTGTTTACACAGCGCTTTTTTTTCCAAATGTGATTAATACCCTGAGGCACCCTGGGAATGAGCTTAACCGTTTCATTGTTTCTAGTTACAGTACAAAGCTGCAACGTATTTTCAAATCAAACAATATTCTTAATCAAAAATGATTGAATCAAATCCAGTGCTATGTATTTGTGGACACGTACAGGGTAGCTTACAATTTCCCTTTTTGAGGGTGATGAAATCACCTTCTGATCCTGCAGCTTTATTCATAGAATCCCTACAGTGCAGAAGGAGGCCATTTGGCCCATTGAGTTTGCACCAACCCTCCGAAAGAGAATCCTACCTAGGCCAATGTCCCCACCTTGTAATCCCACCTACCCTTTTTGGATACTTAGGGGCAATTTAGCATGGGCAATCCACTAACCTCTTCATAAATAAATTTAGAATACCCAATTCATTTTTTCCAATTAAAGGGCAATTTTAGCGTGGCCAATCCACCTAGCCTGCACATCTTTTGGGTTGTGGGGGGTGAAACCTGCGCAAACGTGGGAGAATGTGAAAACTCCACAAGGACAGTGACACAGGGCTGGGATCAAACCTGGGACCTCCGGCGTCATGAGGCAGCAGTACTAACCATTGCGCCACCGTGCTGCCCTGTCAATCCACTCACCTGCACATTTGTGGACTGTGGGACGACACTGGAGCACTTGGAGGAAACACAGGGGGAATATGCACACAGACAGTCACCCAGCCGGGAATTGAACCTGGAACCCTGGCACTGTGAAGCAGCAGTGCTGACCACTGTGCCACCGTGTCGCCCCCCCACCAGTTTTAGTTGTTCATATTGATGTTCTAAGCTACTCAACAATGCTTGAACCCTCCAGAGTATGAATAAACAATACACCATTGCTACCAAGTGGAGGCCGGGTCATTGAATGTATTCAAGGCTGAGCTAGACAGATTTCTGATCTACAAGGGAGTCCAAGGGAGCAGAAAGGAAAAGTGAGTTGATGCCATAATCGTATCAGCCATGATCTTATTGAATGGAAGAACAGGCTGACGGGGCCAAATGGCCTACTCCTTCTATTTTGTAACGTTCTTATCTGGACAATGAGGCACACAGGTTAACAACTTCACAGTATTTCTCCGATATTGCACATACTTTTCCATCAGGAGTGAGCTCTAACCAACCAAACCCACGTGTTCTGGGCGTGTCCCAGGCTTGTCAGGTTCGGGACAGCCTTCTTCGAGCAATGTTTAAGGTTGTGGGGTGAGGATGGCGACGTGCCCAAGAGTGACAGTTTTCACGGTAACGGACCAGCCAGAACTATTTATGGGGAAGAGGGCCAACGCCCTAGCCTTTGCTTCCCTAATCGCCAGCTCGAGAATCCTGCTCAGCTGGCGATCAGCAGCATCACCCACATCTTCAGACTGGCTGGCAGACCTGTCGGAATTTCTCCACCTGGAAAAGATCTGATTCGCAATCTGAGGGTCAGAGAAGGGCTTCCACTAGACTTGGAGGCCATTCACCAACTTGCTCCAGGACCTGTTCGAGGCCAACAGCCAATAGAGCAAGGGGAGGGAGGGTTTGCAATGGAGCCAACAAGACTGCAGGGGACAGACAGGGGGTTAAAGGGAGGTGGGGGGAGGCCAGAGAGAGAGAAGGCGGAGGCTGGAGAACAGCCAAAATGGATATCAGGGGGCTAGAGCAAGGAACGGAACCCCCAAGGAAACACCGAAAATAAGTTAGGGGCGGGGGGATGTGGGGGGGAAAAGCAGAGTGGGGCCAAATGACAAAGCGGGGGAGGGGAAAGCACCGCATGCATGTAAATTGAGGATAACTGCTCACTGTATAATAAGTGACATAAGAAAAGATCTTAAAACAACAAAAGGAGGGGGTGCGTGTGGGGAACCAAGGAGGGGAGGGGTGCTGTCGATATCAAGGAAAACATCTTATATATTGTACCCGATGAACATACCTTTGTTGATTGTAGTGCATAAATTAAAAACGTTAATAAAAACATTTTCAAAAAACAAGGATTGAGCTCTAACCATTTGTAAATCATTTGTAATTAACTTAGAAAGCTTTCCTGAATTAACCTTCAACTAGTTTGCGTGGGTTTCACCCCCACAACCCAAAAGATGTGCAGGATAGGTGGATTGGCCACGCTAAATTGCCCCTTAATTGGAAAAGATAATTGGGTACTCTAAATTTAAAAAAAAAAACCTTCAACTAAACTTTTATTGCCAAAATGTCCAATCTCTCATTAGATCCGGAGATTAATTTTTACTTCTACACCCTCACAAGCACTGATATCTTATACCCAATTCAATCATTCTGGATTTTGTTCATGTATGACAAAATATTTGACTGCTGAACAATAGAAACAACCACAACTTATTTGATATAACAGGAACGCTATGAAATGAAATATGACATGAAGTCACAAAAATAAATATTGGGTCAGGTGACCAAAGGTTCGCTCAGAGAGATAGGTTTTAAGGAGTGTTTCGAAGGAGGAAAGTGAGGCGGTGTGAACGGGCGGGGACGGGGGTCGGGGGAGGTCCAGAGCTTGAGGCCGAGGCAAATGAAGGCAAGGACACCAATGGTAAAGTGATTAAAATTGGGAATGTGCAAGAGGCCAGGGTTAGAAGAGTGCAGATGGCTCCGAGGGATTTGTAGCTGGAGGAGATTGCAGGGATAGGGAGGGGCGAGACCATGAAGTGATCCAAAAACAAGGATGAGAATTTTAAAATGAGCCCATTGCTTGGCTGCATGCCGATGTAGGCGGCAAACACAAGGTTTGAGGTAAATGGGACTTGGTGCGAATTAAGACATGAGCAGCAGAGTTTTGAACGACTTCAAGTTGACAGAAGTGGGAGATCATCCAGTAGTACACTGGAATAGTCAAGATTAAAGACAATGAAGGCTTGAATGAGAATTTCTGCAGAAGATCAGCTGAAACAAGGGTAACATCAGGGATGTTCCAGAGATGGAAATAATGATGGCAGATGAAGCTGGATGGTCATCTCAGGGTCAGATATGACATCAAGGGAAGGATTTTCTGGCTGTTTCTGGTGGGACCCTCTGTTCCTCCGAAATCGACCCCCTGCTGCGGGTTCACTGCTGGTCGATGGTGTGAACAACGGGAAACCCCATTAACAATAAAGTGATGTGAGCGTGGGAGAGGCTGTGTTTTCAAGAGCTCTGGCTCTGCTCATCTTTTAATCCGTCTTTTCATTCTTGCACATTTCGCTTTTGTCTTTTCTTGGTTTACATAGTTTGTACTATCTCCCGAGAGTTGTTGGTTGTTATTTTTGCATCAGGGAGCCGAGGCAAAATGTTTAAATCCTTGCTTGTTTGTAGTGGCTGGAAGGGGTTGGGGTGGGGCCCTGATGTTATGGCGCAGTTGCTTTTGAGCATGCTCCCACACTGACGGTGCAGTGTACATCAACGGCTGATGGCTGCCAAAGAAGGAGCTGTTCTGGCTGGAAATTTCTGCTCCACAGTCCAGTCTTCATGGCCCAGTCCCAAGAGTTGTGGGTGTTTTTATGGATGCACTTGGTGCACACGAGGAGGTTCAAGCAGTAGAGAGAGCACTTTCCCTGGTGGGAGTCCGCCTCGATACAGTTGAGTTCCTGCTGAATGATCTGTTGTCCACCCTGACGGATCTGGGAGTGACAGAGGGGTAACGGGAGAGGTGTACCACTCAACCCGGTCCTTGAGGTGAAGTAGTGGGGAGGGTCCCGACTGAGATCAAGAATTGGGTGCCATGTTTTGGGAATTTCGATCTGCAGGCTGGACATATTAAATTCAATGGAGCACATTGAATCCTGTCTTCAAGGCCTGGGGTTGGTTTGCCCTTCAGACCACTGGTTCTGAATTGTCCTGTCCAGATTTTAGTCATGATGAGTTGGAGGTGGCAGAACCAGTCGAGTCACGCTTCCCCCCCCCCCCCCCCCCCCCCCCCCCCCCCCCCCCCCTACCAAACCCCCAGCCAGAGTCCAGATTGTTGACTACATGGGTTCTGGTGAGATAGAATGGTGGAAGTAATTGTGTCTCGTTCTTTGACCATTGGCATCCTTGAGAGATTCTGAAGAGTGCTCATTGATCGTGATCCTGCCTCATCCTTGATTTTTGCTTTCTTCATGCACCACTGAAGAAGTCTTTATCCTGAGGCTTGCCCTGCACCTCAATCGTTATCGTTATTGGGCAGCATGGTACCATTGTGGATAGCACAATTGCTTCATAGCTCCAGGGTCCCAGGTTCGAATCCGGCTTGGGTCACTGTCTGTGCGGAGTCTGCACATCCTCCCCGGGTGTGCGTGGGTTTCCTCCGGGTGCTCCGGTTTCCTCCCACAGTCCAAAGATGTGCAGGTTAGGTGGATTGGCCATGATAAATTTCTCTTGGTGTCCAAATTTGCCCTTAGTGTTGGGTGGGGTTACTGGGTTATGGGGATAGGGTGGAGGTGTTGACCTTGGGTAGGGTGCTCTTTCCAAGAGCCGGTGCAGATTCGATGGGCCGAATGGCCTCCTTCTGAACTGTAAATTCTATGATAATCTATGATCCTGAACTTTGCTCCCTGTTGATCATGTTGTTGTCTGCTTGATGGTGTCAATTTGTTCCTTTTACAGGGAAGTGTACAATGTGGGTGTGATGACCTGTACCATTGGTTTTCCTGATTTAACGACTCATATCAAGTTAATCCGAATGTTAAGTCTAAACGTATTTGTGCCTTATAGTGTCTGATAATCCTTGTGTGGTCTCTCCCCCACCCCGTCTCATTTAGAAGGAAGATGAGTGGAGCTGGAGTGGGGTGAGAAGTGGAAGGTTGGGGTTGATGGGGTCGGTTTGTCCTCACTATGACTGAGGCAGGTCCTCCCCACCGTTAGAGCTAATCAGTTCTGTTTTTTTCACTCTTGTTTAATTTTGATTTTGAGCAACTGTACTTTTATCCTTTATGGGCCCAGGCACACTGTTCTCCCATAGCTCTGGGGTTCCTGTCTATTATTTTCCTCTGTTATTTCCTTTGAAGTGATGTGATGTAACTCTGTGGTGTTGTTGGTATCCTGGTGCAGACAATCTTGTGTCTGTGAAGGGAACATGTCCGTGACACACCCTGTCTTGTTTGTTCCTATGCTTGCAGTGATCCCTGCTCTACATTGATACCTATGGATTTTTTTCTCATTTTCTTTTGTCTTGCTGTGATATTTGTGAACACTTGAAAAATTCAATTAAAATATATTGAATAAAAAACCTTTTATCGTGAACTAAATGTCTTAATACACTCTGTGGTCTGGATCTTCCAGTCTCTGGACCATTGCACAACAGACCTTCCCCCCCAACTTGTGCTACAGGATCCCTTGCAGGTCCCAGTGCATGATTCCAACTTACTTACCTGAACAGTTAGCCAGGAGGTGTTAGACAAAGAATCCTGGGTAACTTCTGGGTAACGACACAACTGACCCTCCAATAACTTAATGAACGCCTGCCTCCCCACCATGATCTCCCAACTACATCCTGACCCCCTGAATAAACGCCTGAATTTCCTGACTTCCCCCTCAATCACCTCCACCTAAGTCCCATCACCCGTTTTGGCCCCTGATTCCTCCCTCCGACCTCCCTGACTCACCGCCAAACCCCAGCTCCCCTATGGCATGAACTCACCCCACCTCAGAACCCTACTCAGCTTCAAATTCACCCACTCGCTACCCTGGCTCCTTACCCAGTGACATCACCAACAGCACCCTCTTACCTACTTACCTTCTCTCCGTAGCTTTTCATGGAAGCTTGGGACATTTAAGCTCTTTACTTACCAGACTACGGCAGCTAGTGCTGTGAAAGTGAGACATGGCATTCCCTTTGCTGGAGCCTCCGAGGTTTTCTGAACTGAGTGCGTTTGGAAGGAACCTCCATCAGAAGATTCCCCAGAAAAATTGGAGGAAGTTAAGTGAGCATTTTGTGCCTGACCGACCCTGATCAGAATGTTTGGACCAATGTCTAAGAAGTGATTATGCAGAGAAATAAACAACCCTACCCCACATTTCCTCTGAGGAGAGGTGTAAACATTGTTGATCTTTCGATTTTGTCGCTCTGTACAAATTATGAGGGATAGCTCAAAATCTTTATAGGTCCCAAGTCATGTATAACTGTTCAAGATAATTCAATATGGCATGGTGAAAGTTATTGTGAACAAGATCCCCAGGAAACACAGTACAAAATATCAAAAACAAGAGTAAGCATGAAATTCTTAATATTTCATTGTGTAATTTTCCTGCAGTAAAATATTGGCATGTTTTTGGATAAATGTAATTCTGGAAATTCTTAATTTTACAGTAAATGTAATCAAAATGATGTTTAACCAGCAGTTAATGATTGACTCTAGTTAGAAGGCAGATGGCTTCTGATTTGTATCTCATGTTTGGATTGATCTGATACACATGAGTCATGATGAATGTTATTCAAGGGAGGCAAATCAAATTTCATGTCTCTCCATAAAATGTTCCATTTATACTCTATGCTAGATGAGTATTTCCAATTACATCAATTTTAAACGCAGACAATACTGGTGTGTAATTTCTGCTTCTGATTATGTGAACCATTATTTCTCACAGTGCCTTCTTTTTCTGATGATGTGATCCCCATGAAGTACAAAAAGTATGTTGTGGAAATGGTACTAAGGAGCAAATGAGTGGATTTTTGTCCATTATTGAGGCATGTGTTTGACTACACATTGGTCAGCAAAATGATATGGTAAGAAGCTGCTAGAAAGACCTTTGAAATTGAATCAGAGTTTGGTGGAGCAATTTGATTAAAATGGTTAGGATAATTAGTGAAACAATAAAATTAGCAGTCAAGAGATAATGTTGACACTAAGACATCTTTGAGGGTTGGGGAAATGCCCTGACTAAAATAATGGTTAGTTTCCTATCCTATTGGTATTTTCCCCTCAAAATGGCAGAAGTAAATTGATACCTGAAGGAACCATAATTTTTATTTATCTCCTTAATATATAAATATTATACTTGATATTGGGATTCCCAAGGACTGATATCTGTGATTGAGGTGAGACAACAATTTTCATCAATAATGTTTCAGTCTGAGGGTTTACACTACATCCAGTGCTGGATAAAAACTTGAGTTTGATTTAAGAGCTTTCAAAGTGTTTAATTAGATCTCAAAGTGTTTAATTCGGTCTGATTTTAACGACAGACATTACTCAGATGTGAACTGCTGGGGTGTTGTTAGCTAAGATTATTGGATTATTTCATGTGAAACTGTGTCCTATTTGGGTGAAAATGTATTTACTTGCTTACTTTAATAATTTAAGTTCAAAATTGCAGGGGCTAACTTATTATGTCCTGCATTTCTGAGATTTAAATTTTAGCGCACTAAAGCTACGTTACAATAAAAGTAAATTAGTGTGGATGCTGGAATATGAAACCAAAGACCTGAAAGTGGCAGAGATAAAGAGGAAGCCAGTAGCTCAACAGGATTCTGTGATGAATGTATAACCTATAAATCCACACTGTATATTACTGTGCCCCTGTGGGCTCCATCTGTGAGCTGTTGCGCGGCTCTGCCTTCAGGGGGAGATGAGGAGCATGTACAGGGCTCTGCCCTTGGCTCCACCCCCAGCAGGAAGTATAAAATGCTGCGGTCTTGCGAGCCTGCCTTCAGTTCAGTTAGTCGCAGGCAGGCTCAGTTGGAAGTCGATTAAAGCCACAGTTTACTTCACTTGTGTCTATGAATGAATTGATGGTCGCATCAGATTCACAGCAGGGGAACTGTTATAACCCCATTCGAAACCTGAGCTGAGAAATGTAGGTTATAATCCTACAGCCTTTCCTGCCGGCGGAATCTTCCAGGTTCCGTAAAAGTCGACCCCGCCGCGGGTTTCCCAATGGCGGCACGGGCGAGGAATGTAATTGCCATCGACTTTACCAGCACCAGGGGATCCCGCTGGCAGCCGATGGTGAGCTGCCTCCGCCGTGGGTAAGTTCACCGTAGGGAGGTTGGAGAATTCCTCCTGCAGTTTCTAGTAGTTTATATTTGATAACATTTGTTATCGGCAGGAAAGGGTTTAATTTAATCAGCACTCGTTTCTCCTCTTACCACTCATTCGTAAACAGAAAGGTGCTTTCATTTGCTTGCCTTTTTAGAAGTGGTGGTGTATTTCCCAATCCTTTGGTTTTAGTGGAATCCAATTTCTATTAATAATCCCACAGCAATCTTGAGATAGGATGAACTCAAAACTCAGGAGGAGGGTCACAACATTTCCTCTTTTACATCCATACAGTAAAAGAGAGACAAAGAATGGAAAGATTTACAATGCAGAGACAACAGAGAAAATAAACGTTGGTCAAAATTTTCTGTCCTCGTACATGGCTGGGATTTTTTTGGTGCTGCTGAGAGTGAATGGAGTTTTGGCTAGAACAACAAATTTTCTGTTCTCGCTCGCAACGGGTCAAGCCATGGGTGAGACCGGAGAATCTCGCCCATTGTTTCACATGGGTTCCAGAGCCTAGAATCAACGATGTGGTAGTCACCACTGTTTGCATGATATGCGTATTCAAGGTAATACGGTAAGGCTCCTGTACTACAGGTACGGGGGTAGATCCCTGCCTTCTGGTTCCACCCAGTAGGCAGAGTATAAATGTGTATGCACACCGAGCTGCTACCATTTCTAGTAGCAGCTGCAGGAGGCAACACATCTCTGCTTAATAAAGCCTCGATTACTCTCTACTCTCATCTCGTCGTAATTGATAGTGCATCAATTTATTAAGCAGAGATATTACAGCGATGGAACTACGCATCAAGCCAGATTGCCTACAGCTGCACCCCCAAGCAGACAATGCTGCGACGGCCTTCGACAACTGGCTAGCTTGCTTCAAAAGCTACCTCAGATCAGCGACTGAACAGCCCTCAGAAGCACAGAAGCTTCAGATCCTGTACTCATGGGTGAGCTCTGAGATTTTTCCCCTTATCTGGCATGCGCCCACTTACCCTGAAGCAATGGAGCTTCTGAAAAGACACTATATCCGGCCAGTCAACAAACTCTATGCCAGGCACCTCCTGTCCACGAGGCAGCAACTCTCCGGTGAGTCATTAGATGATTTCTGGCATGCCCTGTACATCCTGGTGAGGAACTGCGATTGTCAGGCAGTTTCGGCCGTGGAACATACAGAACTCTTAATCAGGGACGCTTTTGTTGCGGGCATACAGTCGGCGTACATCCGCCAGCGCCTATTAGAAGGGGGTACGTGACCAGACACTCGCGAACTCACTAACGGTAGCCTCCCATAACGTACAGTCGTACGCCCCCGACAGCACAGCACCCTCATGGACATCTTGGGCCCCACCAGCGGCCGCCCCCAGCCAACCCCAAGCCTCTGCCGTGCAGCAGTCGGCCAACACCGGGGGGCCCAAGTGCTATTTCTGCGGGCAGACAAAACACCCCCGCCAACGCTGCCCGGCGCGTAGTGCAACCTGCAAGGCCTGCGGAAAGAAGGGACATTTCGCTGCTGTGTGTCAGGCCTGGTCGATCGCTGCTGCACATAGGCCCAGTGTTCCTGCACCCCCCACGTGCGACCCGTGGCTGCCACCATTTTTGTCCCCGCATACCACGTGCGGCCCGTGGGTGCTGCCATCTTTAACGCGTCCGCCATATGCACCCCGTGGGCGCCACCATCTTCGGCGCCATTTTGGACGGTGCCTCAGGACCCCTGTTTGTCGGGGACTTCATCAGGCCGTTCATCGCCTGCCACCGCCGCCGACCAGCCTGGGGCCTACCAACACCATCCGCAACTCGCCTCCATCACGCTCAACCAGTCCCGGACGCACAACCTCGCAACCGCAATGACGACGGTGAAAGTCGATGGGCACATGACATCCTGCCTTCTTGACTCCGGGAGCACGGAAAGCTTCATCCAC
This sequence comes from Scyliorhinus canicula, assembly GCF_902713615.1. Lineage (NCBI taxonomy): Eukaryota > Metazoa > Chordata > Chondrichthyes > Carcharhiniformes > Scyliorhinidae > Scyliorhinus > Scyliorhinus canicula. The sequence continues at coordinate 48,883,519 of NC_052163.1, forward strand.
CCCTCCATGGTAAGGCACTGCTCCCTCGCAGTACACCCCGTTACCCAGAGAATCTCCCTGGCCTCCGGATCCCATTCTGTGGAAATCCGGGGGTACTGCATCGTCACCCACACCATCCACGGCGTCGACTTCGATCGGCCGCCTTGAATAGTCGTTGCGAGCGCCACAGTTCTGGTGGCGATTCAGGCGTTGGTTCGGTCGTCGGTGACTCCGGGAGCATGTCGACCTCATCTTCATTCCCGGGTGGGAACAAGGGGAGGGCGGATCGTCCTGGAGTGGGAGCTGTGGTGGGGTGCACCGGGGGGAGGGAGGGTGGCGCTGGGGCAGAGGGGGGGGGGAGTGTGGGGACCCAGCTAGTGCCAGGTCCCTGAGGGAGACTGTGTCTTGGCGTCCATCGGGGTACGCTACGTAGGCGTACTGCGGATTCATGTGGAGTAGCTGTACCCTCTCAACCAACGGGTCTGCCTTGTGGAGCCACATGTGCTTGCAGAGGAGAACGGGTCCTTGAGCTGCCAGCCATGTTGGGAGCGAAACCCCGGAGGTGGACTTCCTGGGGAAGGCAAAGAGACGTTCATGGGGAGTTTTGTTAGTCGCAGTGCACAGGAGCAACCGAATGGAGTGAAGGGCGTCGGGGAGGACCTCCTGCCAGCAGGAGATCGGGCGATTTCTGGACCGTAGGGCCAGCTGGATGGCCTTCCAGACCATCCCATTCTCCCGCTCCACCTGCCCGTTTCCCCGGGGGTTGTAGCTGTGATGCGCTAACAATTGCACACAAAGACTTGAATCGGTACAAGAGAGGCTTTATTACCGTGAGATGTTATTCCTTCGACTGCAGCTGTAGAATGGAAGCTCAGGAGAGCTCATGAATATTTATATTGCTCCCTGTGGGTGGAGCTAGCCGGCAGGGGCTTACCGACAAACCTGTAATACAGGTACTGCTGTACATCCCCTAATACAGGCACACACACATATATATACAGTGGTGGATTACCACATTCATCCCCTGTTAAGAATGAATCCGGCGGGGCTGACGTGTAACTATATACCTGATCCGTGATTTATTTACAGAGGGGAGGGGTAAAAAAATTAAATGTCCATCTTGCAACCCGGTGCCCGTCATAGGTTGAGTCTGACCGGCGGTCTGACGGTTCGTTGAGAGCGAAGCAGCAGCGGTGGCGACGTCTGCATAGGTGGTGTCGGAGTCGACGGCATGGGTGGTGGCGGTCTTGGTCATGGCCAGTGACCGGACGACTCCGGGAGCGTGCCGAAATCTTCCATATCCTCTAGTGTGGGCAGGGGAACAAGGGATGGACCTGGTGGGGCTGATGTTGGGGGCGCCGGGGAAGGGGAGGGTGGCGCGTGGGTGGGGAGGTGTGTGGGCGTGGGATCAGCACCCGAGGGAGCCAGGTCCCTGAGCGAGACCATATCCTGGCGGCCGTCGGGGAACTCCACGTAGGCATACTGGAGGTTTGCGTGGAGCAGGCGTATCCTGTCCACCAGAGGGTCTGCCTTGTGGAGTCTGACATGCCTACGCAGTAGGACCGGCCCTGGAGCTGCGAGCCAAGTCGGGAGCAACACCCCGGATGTAGACTTCCTAGGGAAGGTAAAAACACGTTCATGGGGTGTGTTGTTAGTCGCGTGCACAGCAGTGACCGAATGGAGTGGAGTGTATCAGGGAGGACCTGCTGCCAGCGAGCGGCTGGGGGGTTCCTGGGCCATAGGGCCAGCTGGACGGCCGTCCATACCGTCCCATTCTCCCTCTCTACCTGCCCGTTTCCCCAGGGGTTGTAGCTGGTCGTCCTGCTGGAGGCTATACCCCTGCTGAGCAGGAACTGACGCAGCTCATCGCCCATGAATGAGGATCCCCTGTCACTGTGGATGTAGTCGGGGAAACCGAACAGGACGAATACGGGCGAAGGCCTGTTGTGCCTCGGCCGTGAGGGGAAATTGCGTGGACTGGATCAGTGGGCGGGTCTTGGCCGTGTATTGTGGGCATAGTAAGAAAAGAACCCCAGGCATCGTTTGAGAGCATTGGGGCAGTGGGGGAGGGGAAGCTCCATGAGGGGGCGAATGCGGTCGGGATCGGGCCCCAGTAGTCGCGTTTTGGACTACGTAGCCGAGGATGGATAATCGGTCTGTGCAGAAAACGCACTTCTCCTTGTTATCAGTGAGGTTGAGGAGAGATGCGGTGTGGAGAAATTTGGCACGGTTGGCGTCATGGTCCTCCTGGTCGTGGCTGCAGATGGTGACATTATCTAAGTACGGAAACGTGGCCCGCAGTCCGTACCGGTCAACCATTCGGTCCATTTCTCGTTGAAATACCGAGACCCCGTTAGTGACGCCGAAGGGAACCCTAAGGAATTGATAAAGGCGACCGTCTGCCTCGAAGGGACGGTGTAGGGACGGTCCGATTTGCGGATGGGGAGCTGGTGGTACGCGGATTTCAGGTCAATTGTTGAGAAGACCCGATACTGCGCAATCTGATTGACCATATCAGATATGCGTGGGAGGGGGTACGCGTCGAGCTGCGTGTACCGGTTGATGGTCTGGCTGTAGTCCACAACCATCCTGTGTTTCTCCCCAGTTTTAACCACCACCACTTGGGCTCTCCAGGGGCTGTTGCTGGCCTCAATAATACCCTCCTGAAGCAGCCGCTGGACTTCGGACCTGATGAATGTCTTGTCCTGGGTGCTGTACCATCTGCTCCTGGTGGCGACGGGCTTGGAATCTGCAGTCAGATTGGCAAAGAGGGAGGGAGGGTCAACCTTGAGGGTCGTGAGGTCGCAAACGGTGAGTGGAGGTAGGGGTCCGCCGAATTTGAGAGTGAGGCTCTGGAGGTTACATTGGAAGTCCAGGCCCAGTAAAAGTGTCGCACAGAGGTTGGGGAGAACGTACAGGCGGAAACCGCTGAATTCAATGCCTTGCACAGTGAGTTTGACCAGACAGAAGCCCCGGATCGGGACAGAGTGGGATCCGGAGGCCAGGGAGATCTGTTGGTTTGCGGGATGGACCGTGAGGGAGCAGCGCCTTCCTGTGTGCGGATGGATGAAGCTGTCGGTTCTCCCGGAGTCAAGTAGGCAGGAGGTCGCGTGGCCGTTGATGAGCACCGTCGTTGAAGCGGTGGCCAGGTTGCGAGGACGGGGTTGATCGAGTGTCATGGAGGCGAGTAGCGGGCGATCGTCCGAAGAGTCCGATGAGTAGCGGCAGCGACCCGGGTCCTGTGGTCCAGTCCCGAGGGGAGGACAAAATGGCGGCGTCCGAAGTACCTGCGGGGAAGAAGATGGCGGCGCCCATGGAGCGCATATTGCAGGGGCGGGGCAAGATGGCGGAGCCCACTGATCGCACATGGAGTCGGGGGAGGAAGATGGCGGCGCCCATTGGTCGCATGTGGCCCCGGGAGCAGCAGATGGCGGGGCCCATTGCGCGATCGGCTGGTGAGAGGGGGAGAGGTCGGGCGCGATAGCGGCAACTGCGCGGGCCTGACACACCGCTGCAAAGTGGCCTTTCATGCCAAAGGATTTACAGGTCACGGTGCGGGCCGGGCAGCGCTGGCGGGGGTGCTTCTGCAGAAGTAGCAGCGGGGACCCCCAGGGTGCGCGGTGTGGCGAGCAGCGCAGGCATACTGCGCGGGAGCGGCCCCAGTAGGGGGGGTCGGTTGCGGGGTCCACGAGGGGTAGGATGGGTGGGCCATGCGGTGGGCGGGGTAGGATTGCAGGTTACATGAAGCGACCGTCATAGAGAGCGCTAAAGTCTTTGTCGCCGCTAGATCGAGTGCGGCCCCTTCCAGCAGTCTTTGCCGGATGGGGTCCGATGCAATACCCGTCACAAAAGCGTCTCGCATGAGGAGGTTGGAATGTTCTGTTGCCGAGACGCCTGGCACTCGCAGTCCCGTACTAGAGGGATAAGGGCCCGCCAGAAGTCCTCAATCGACTCACCCGGTTGCTGGACGCGAGTGACGAGTACATGCCTCGCAAACAGAGTGTTCGTCGACTGGACGTAATTTTCTTTGAGAAGTTCCATAGCACGGGCGTAGGTCGGTGCGTCCTGTATCAGCGGGAACACGCTGGAGTTCTACCTTGAGTAGAGTAGTTGAATTTTCTGAGCTTCCGATGGTGTAGGGTCCGCTGAGGTGATGTAGGCCTCGAAGACAGCCAGCCAGTGGTTAAAGTCTTTTCTGGCGTTTGGCGATTACGGATCCAGCTGCAAGCGGTCGGGTTTAATTCTGATGTCCATGATGCGGAAAATCTCACGGTAATAAATTGATGCGCTAACAATTGCACACAAAGACTCAAATCGGTACAAGAGAGGCTTTATTACCGTGAGATGTTATTCCTTCGACCGCAGCTGTAGAATGGCAGCTCAGGAGAACTCATGAATATTTATACTGCTCCCTGTGGGCGGAGCTAGCCGGCAAACCTGTAATACAGGTACTGCTGTACATCCCCTAATACAGGCACACACACATATATATACAGTGGTGGATCAGCACAAGCTGGTCGTCCTGCTCGAGGCAATGCCCCTGTTGAGCAGGTACTGACGCAGCTTATAGCTCATAAATGAGGATTCCCGGTCGCTGTGGACGTAGGTGAGGAAACAGAACAGAGCGAAGGTGGTGTTGAGGGCTTTGATGACGGGGGCAGACATCATATTGGGGCATGGGATGGTGAAGGGGAATCTTGAACATTCGTCGTCCACGTTGAGAAATTACGTGTTGCGGTCGGTGGAGGGGAGGGGACCTTTGAAGTCCACGCTGAGGCATTCAAAGGGGCGGGAGGCCTTCACCAGGTGTGCACGGTCTGGCCGGTAGAAGGGCGGTTTACACTCAGCGCAGACCTGACAGTCTCTGGTGATAGCCCTGACTTCCTCGATGGAGTAGGGCAGATTGCGGGCCTTTTTGAAGTGATAAAAGCGGGTGACCCCTGGGTGACAGAGATCGTCGTGCAGGGTGCGGAGTCGGTCCACTTGTGCGCTGGCACATGAACCTCGGGACAGGGCATTGGGGGGCTCGTTGAGCTTACCGGGGCGATACAAAATCTCATAATTGTAGGTGGAGAGCTCGATCCTCCACCTCAAGATTTTATCATTTTTGATTTTACCCCGCTGTGTGTTGTTAAACCTGAAGGCAACCGACCATTGGTCAATGAGGAGAGTGAATCTCCTGCCGGCGAAGTAATGCCTCCAATGCAGCACAGCTTCAACAATAGCTTGGGCCTCCTTTTCAACAGAGGAATGCCGAATTTCGGAGGCATGGAGGGTGCGGGAAAAGAATGCCATGGGCCTGCCTGCCTGGTTGAGGGTGGCGGCCAGAGCGACTTCTGATGCATCGCTCTCCACTTGGAAGGGGAGCGTCTCATCGACCGCGTGCATCGCAGCCTTGGCGATGTCGGCCTTGATATGGTTGAAGGCCTGGTGAGCCTCGGCCGTCAGGGGAAAAACTGTGGAGTGAATGCGTGGACGGGCCTTGCCCGCATAGTTTGGGACCCACTGAGCGTAGTACGAGAAGAATCCCATGCATCGTTCGAGGGCCTTGGAGCAGTGGGGGAGGGGGAGTTCCATGAGGGGGCGCAAGCGATCGGGGCCAGGCCCTGGAACTCCATTCCGAACCACATAGCCGAGGATGGCTAATCGGTTCGTGATGAACACACACTTCTCCTTGTTGTAGGTTAGGTTGAGAGGTTTGGCGGCGTGGAGAAATTTGGAAAGGTTAGCATCGTGGTCCTGCTGGTCGTGGCCACGTGATATTATCCAGGTACGGGAAAGTGGCCCGCAGTCCGTACTGATCAACCATTCAGTCCACCTCCCGTTGGAAGACCGAGACCCCGTTAGTAATGCCGAAGGGAACCCTGAGGAAGTGCTAAAGGGGGCCGTCCGCTTCAAACGCGGTGTACGGCTGGTCCGCCTTGCGAATGGGGAGCTGATGGTAGGCAGATTTCAGGTCCACTGTCGAGAAGATCCGGTGCTGTGCAATCTGATTGACCATATCAGATATGCGTGGGAGGGGGTACGCGTCGAGCTGCGTGTACCGATTGATGGTCTGATTGTAGTCAACAACCATCTGTTTTTCTCCCCAGTTTTCACCATGACAACTTGGGCTCTCCAGGGGCTGTTGTTGGCCTCAATAATACGTTCCCGCAGCAGCCGCTGGACCTCAGACCTGATGAAGGTCGAGTCCTGGGCACTGTACCGTCTGCTCCTGGTGGCGACGGGTTTGCAATCCGGGGTTAGGTTTGCAAATAGGGAAGGTGGGTCGACCTTAAGGGTCACGAGGCCGCACACAGTAAGGGGTGGTAGGGGTCTGCCAAATTTCAGGGTTAGGCTCTGGAGGTTGCACTGGAAGTCCAGGCCAAGTAGCAAGGGAGCACAGGGGTTGGGGAGGAAGTAGAGCTGGAAGACGCTGAACTCTACGCCCTGGATGGTGAGGGTGGCGGTGCAGTACCCCTGGATCGCCACGGATTGGGAGCCGGAGGCCAGGGAGCTTCTCTGGTTGATGGGTTGGACCGTGAGGGAGCAGCGCCTTATCGTATTGGGATGGATGAAGCTCTCAGTACTCCCGGAGTCTAGAAGGCAGGATATCTTGTGCCCGTCGACCGTCACTGTCGTTCGACGCGGTCGCGAGGTTGTGTGGTCGGGATTGGTCGATCGTGATGGAGGCCAGAAATGGCTGGTCGGCGGTGGTTGCAGGCGATGAGCGGCCCGATGAGGTGCCCGACGAGCAGAGGTCCTGAGGCAGGGGAGATGTGGCGCCCACGGGCCTCATGGGTTGTGAGGCGAGGAAGATGGCGAGCAAGATGGCGGCGCTCACGGGCTGCACGTGTTGTGAGGGGAGCAAGATGGCGGCGCCCATGGGCCGCACATGGTCGGAGGCGAGGAAGATGGCGGCGCCCGCGGGTCACACATGGGACGATAGCGGCGACCGAGCGGGCCTGGCACACAGCAGCAAAATGTCCTTTCTTCCTGCAGGCCTTGCAGAGTGCGCTCCGTGCCGGGCAACGCTATCGGGGGTGTTTTGACTGTTTGCAGAAGTAGGACTTGGGTCTCCCGGGGTAGGTTGGCTGCCGTGTGGCGCAGGCCTGGGGTTGGCTGGGGGAGATCACTGGTGGGGTCCACGGTGAGGTGTTCGCTGGCGGGGTCCAGGATGCCCAGGAGGGCTGGGCCGTGCGGTCGGGAGCATATGCCTGTATATTGTGTGAGGCAACTGTGAGCGAGAGCGCTAGTTTCTTGGTCGCCGCGAGGTCAAGGGTAGCCCCTTCTAAGAGGCGCTGGCGGATGTAGGCCGACCCTATGCCCGTAACGAATGCGTCTCTAATTAGCAGGTCAGAATGATCAGCGGCCGAAACGGCCTGGCAATCGCAGTCTCTCACCAGGACGTGCAGGACACGCTAGAAATCTTCCACGGACTCACCGGGGAGTTGATACCGCGTGGAGAGGAGGTGCCTGGCGTAGATTTTGTTGGTCTGCTGAGCGTAGTTTTCCTTCAGTAGCGCCATGGCCTCAGCAAGCTAGCCAATGTGCGAAGGCCAACTTGGCATTGTCCGCTTGAGGGTGCAGCTGCAGGCGATCAGGCTTGATGCAGAGATCCATCGTTTTTAAAATCTCTACGTAATAAATTGATGCACTATCAATTACGACGAGACGGGAGTAGAGTGTAATCGAGGCTTTATTACACAGAGATGTGGAGCCTCCCGCAGCTGCTGCTGAAATGGCTGCAGCTCGGAGAGCCCACACATTTATACTCCGCCTACTGGGCGGAGCCAGCAGGCAGGAATCTACCCCCGTACCTGTAGTACAGGGGCCTTACCGTAATACCCTCGTATGCAGTATACACAATACAACAGTGGTGACTACCACAGGAGCTAACACAATGGCTGGAATGTTCTGACTGTTCCCCCCAGTGGGATCATCTGGTCCTGCCAATGTTGAACTCCTGCCATGGGTTCCCCTGGGACATGGAATGCATACAACGGGAAACCTTGTTGACAGCGGCTGTCCAATGAATGTTTACCTCCACCGCTGCAAAACACGCCAGGGGGGGTGTGTGGAAAATCCCACCCATTTTTTTTCAGAACAATTTATATCTTTACAAATTAATTAATTTTCCCCCCAAACAACTCCCGTCCCCCAATCCACTCCCCTCTATTAGCTGCTGGTGACAAACAGATCTTTTAAAACAGAGATAAAAAGCCTCCACCTTGAGTGGATGCCCTCCTCTGATCCCACAGAGGTTGTTCATGAAGGCCCTGCCTTCGCAGCCTTGCCTGAGGTGTGGTGACCCTCAGGTTACATCACCACCAGTCAGCTCTCAACTGGGAGAGCAGTCTCTGGTCCTCACAGGTTATGTTTAGTCTTGGAAAAATAATGGACTACTTGTATAGAATGGAAGCAAACGTGGTACAGAAATTAAATCAATAAGAATGAAAATTTACTGGCAAATAGCTGGAAAGCTCTGGGACGTCATTGTTAACTGTAAACCATTTTGTACCAGAGGAAATAGAGAAAGTACTGTTCAAAATAGATTGAGCCAAATGTATAAGGGATTGGAGAATAGGAAGTAAACCAATTAACTAGTCACACTATTGAGGTTTAACATACATAAATAATTTCTTGTGACAGTGAATTGCAATTGGAATTGTAAAACTGGAAAAGGGGTTGATTTATTTCCCTGCATGAGGGCTTCAAAATTAAATCACTGTTACTTTCAGGAAAGAGACTGCTGATCAGAATACCAGTTACATCACTGGGGAAAAACACCGAGGAAGACGCTGCACAGGTTTCTCAGCAAATGTTTGCACTTATAATAAAGAAGCACGTAGCTGAAAGAGTGAAGCAATGTATCAGTTGAAATCTGCACCTGAATGTATATAATAAGCATGCACTGCCAGATTCTTGAAGAGTCGGAAATTATAGATCCAACAGCAGTGATTCATTCCTTCCAATTGCTTTGTCACCCCTCGGGGGAAAATGGTAGATTTTGGATAACTACATTGCAAGGAACCAAAAACAGCACAGTTAAAAATAAAATCAAAGAATTGGATACTTTGCTGTAAAAAAATCAAAGGTTTTGAAATTTCAGTCAAAAAAGATAGGGCGGGATTCTCCCATCTGAAGGCAGAGTGTTGACGCCGTCATATAAACTGGAGAGTTTAACGACGGCGTCATCGGACCGCTATGTGTAGCGATCCTCTGCCCTACAGGAGGCCAGCACGGCACTGAAGTGACCCACACCGCTCCAGCTGCCGATACCGGCGTCAAATGGGCCTGCACATGTGTGCTGTGACCAGTGCGAAAGCGCGCATGCACGGTAACCTCCTTCTCTGCGCATTCTCCGCCGCAACATGGCGTAGGTCTACAGGGGCCACTGCAAAAGAGGCCCCCACCACGAGAGGTCGGCCAGCCAATCGGAGGGCTCCGATCACGGGCCAGGCCACAGTGGAGGCCCCCAGGTGGTCGGATCCCCCCTACCCCCCTACCAGGCCGCCCCAGACAAGATGGATGCCATGGTCCCACCGGGTAAGACCAGATATGAATGGCGCCGGCGGGACTCGTTCTTTTTTGGGTGGCCACTCGGCCCACCCCGGGCGGAAAATTGCCGGCATTGGGCCGGCGTCGAGCGACTCGCGCCCAGCCGGCGTTTCTCTGAACCGGCGTGGGCTGAGGGAATCCCGCCCATAGTCCCTCAAAATAGCTTTCACAAAGCAAGTAAATTGCATTAAGCATACAGGTTAGAGACTAACTACTGAATGAGGAGTTTGGATGCTTTGGATAAGTTGTTGTTTAAAACGATAACTACCAAAATGGATTCTTACCGAGTTGCGATTACGGATTTCTGATAGCCAAGAGCTTGGAAGGGTCAGAGCCTCGGGAAATGCTTCGGACGTACCATTTGAAAAGTGGTACCAGGTTTTCACATCAGGGTTATAATTAAACACAGGAAGCTGAGAGTGATGCAGTGCTCCATTTTGTAAAACCCATGATATCAATAGTTCAGCACAACGTAAGAGAATTTAGGCTCCAAATTGGCTATGACAATAATTTTCCTGGCTTCAAATCTGCAAAGCGATTGTCAATTGTTATTCAAAAACATCTGGTTCACTAATGTCCTTTAGGGAAGGAAATCTGTTGTCTTTACCTGGTCTCGCCTGTCAATGTATTATTTTTAAAAATAAATTTGGAGTGCCCAATTCATTTTTTCCAATTAAGGGGCAATTTAGTATGGCCAATCCACCTACCCTGCAGATCATTGGGTTGTGGGGGGGCGATACCCACGCAAACACGGGGAGAATGTGAAAATTCCACACGGACAGTGACCCAGAGCCAGGATCGAACCTGGGACCTCGGCACCGTGAGACAGCAGTGCTAACCACTGTGCCACCGTGCTGCCCTTGTCAATGTATTATTAATCACTGTGTATATTAATTACATTTTTAAGAGAATTTCCAGTTAAACATGTGACATTGATTATTCTATAAAGCAGACAGCTGGAACACTTTGGTGTGAGAGCTTCTTGTGGGTCAGTAATTATGAGGATGTATCTTACAATAAACCAACTTGAACCTCTAAGACCAGACTGGATTGATTCCTCCACTGTAGTCCCTGGTTGTAAGTAACATGGCCTAGATATGACTCCAGTCTCACAGCACTGTTGTTGACTCTGAACTGCCTGCTGCAATAACTTAGCAAGCCACTCAATGCATGGACATTTAAGGATGGGCAAGAAATGCTGGCCTTGCCAGCAATGCCCACATCCCATGAAAGAATAAAGTGAAACATGAGGATATGAAGTAGGTGTTTCATTTTGCAATGTGCCTTTTCGGTGCGAGCATTCACACTGGCTTATCAGACTCTATACTGAAGAAGAGTTTCTTCTTCCCTAGTTTTTTATTGCTTATTAAACATTTGTCAATTTGTAGTTGACCATTAAATATCACAAGATGGTCACAGCAGGACATGAAACTATAGACCAGAGAATGGGCCTGCTACCCCATGACCAACTGGAGAATGATTTAGCCAAGTTAAACCCAAGAATTCCAACCAAAAAGCTCCTTGTGATTTCAATATAATTCCAGAAAGCATGCGACATGATTCCAGAAATAGTGTAATGAAGAGTGAATAATACATATGGAAAGTGAATGTAACAAGTTTAGACAGGGTGGCACAGTGACACAGTGGATAGCACTGTTGTCTCACAGTGTCAGGGACATGGGTTCAATTGTGGCCTTGGGTGACTGTCAGTAGGAATTTGCACTTTCGCCCCGTGTCTGCGTGTGTTTCCTCCGGGTGCTCCGGTTTTGCCTGTTAGTGTCCAAAGATGTGCAGGTTAGGTGGGGGTATGGGGATAGGGTGGGGAAGTGGGCCTCGGTGGGGGTGCTCTTTCAGAGGGATGGTGCGGACCCGATGGGCTGAATAGCTTCCTTCTGCACTGTAGGGATTCTATGGATAACCGGATATATTTTGAAATTAAAGAATCCGCAAACCTATTTTCTGAGAAGCATCAAAATGAAAGTCTTTACTGCTTTTAACTCCAGTCTTGGCAAAGTTATGAGTCAGGGTTTAGAGAACCCCAAAGTGTATCATGGAGTTCACGTGACCCACAACTTTTAATAGATTGCGGTATGGGGAGCACACAGCCCACTCGACAGGTGTGGTACAGCAGAAATGGAAAAGTATTTTTAAAATCAAAACAATGTTTATTCTATGAACTCAAGTTAACTTTTTAAAACATACAGTGTACATCTTAGCAACCATTAATTCAAATACAGCCCCCAAAGAATACAACACTAAGTAATCCTTAAACTGTCCTTTTAACATCCATAAGACTTAAACAAAACCTTTAAACAGAAGCACAGCAGGTTAAAGTCACTACTCAGAGCAATTATTTGTTTTAAATCACCAAAGGATCGATTTAGTTTTTAGATTACAGAGAGAGAGACTAATACCCCTTCTGGCTGTGACTGCAGCTATCCAGCTCTGTAAACGAAACTAAAACACCCCCTGCAGCAAACAGACTAAAACGAAAGTAAAAAGCTGTCAGACAGCCCAGCTCCACCCACACTCTGACATCACTGATAAACACCCATTTCTTAAAGGTACATTTCTTCAACACCCATTTCTAAAAGGTTGTCTCACAAGACAACAATTAATACAATTCCTCTTACTGGAGCTGCCAATCAACAAGAACAAAATTCAGCTGGACGTACGGTCAGTCCTGAAGAATCATATCACTATTACCTTCATATTCCCTTCATGATTGAGAAGTGAGAATTATCTGATGCTGAATAGACCAATAGTTCTACTTGGCTTCAACAAAATGAAGAGAAATTTGCCCTGGCAATGCACAGAACTGGACAGAATAAAGGGTAATGAGAAGCTACGAGATTGAAGAGGCCAGAGTTAATTTGTGTTCATGTGCAGCAAGACCTGGATAACATTCAGACTCCAGCTAATAAGACACAAGTAACACATTTGTGCCAAACGTGTGTCAGGCAATGCAGACGATCACCAACAAGAGAAAACTTAACCATTTCCCATTGACATTCAATGGCATTACCATCACTGAATATTTCACTATCAACGTCCGAGGGGTTATCATTTTTCAGAAACTGAACTGGACTAGTAAGATGAATAATGTCGCTACTAGAGCAGGTCAGAGTCTGGCAACCCTCTCGAGAGTAACCCACCTCCGGACTCCCCAAGGACTGTCCACCATCTAGAAGGCACAAGTCAGGAGCGTGATGAGTACAGCTCCACCAACACTCAAGAAACACAACATAATCAAGACAGAGCAACTTGTACTTTATTTGTCAGCTGTGCTACTGGTAACTTTTTTTACGATAGAACATTTCGCAAGTTCTGACTAGCCCTTTAGCAACCTAGTGAGATTGATTGTCTTTAGCGAATGCAGTAGTTGAGTTTTCATTCAATTACAAATCGTCGGAATTCTTCAAATCATAATACACAGGATAACATAATTAAGTTAAAGAGAAAATGCTGGAAAATCTCAGCAGGTCTGGCAGCATCTGTAGGGAGAGAAAAGAGCTAACGTTTCGAGTTTTATGAAGCTTTGATTGGCTGAAGGAAACCAAACTGATTAGAAATATTCAGTGTTGCCGATAGGGTTTCCCAGGAGCATTTATGCAAATACCACAAGGTCTTCCAGAGATAGTTGAGATGCATCAAAGGTGTGAAGGCAAAGATATACAAGTAATCGGAAGCAATACCAACATTCTTTTGCGCCAGACCTGTCTTATGCTCTACACTCGAAAGTGGAGATGGAGTTGAAGCATCTGGAAGACCTGCGGGTAATTGGTTTCAATTTTGATTCTGGCAGAATGATGAAGGGATCCAGCTAACTCTATCCAGAAGGCTGCGACGAGGGCTGTCTCTCTCTCCAGAAAGATCCAGCTAACTCTCTCCAGAAGGTTGCTGTGAGGGCTGTCTCTCTCTCCAGAAAGATCCAGCTAACTCTCTCCAGAAGGCTGCTGTGAGGGCTATCTCTCTACAGAACTATGGTACTATATTCCTGAGACTGCAGAGCCAGAATGCAAACCACAAATTGAAAGTAAAGTTTGAACAGAAATAAAGTACCTCTCCAGAAAATGCTGTGAGTAATGCATTTCAAGACAAAAACAAAAAATCTGCATGCATGAATCGACAGAGAAGATCATTACAGGTTACAAATCAAAGACTTTAATCTGGAAGTTTGCTGTGAAGAAAAATGTGCTGAAGACCATCATCAGAAACAAAGACTTTTCTTCCCTCCACTTATGTTTTTTTTTACCATTTTCCACCCCTCTGTGTTTATCTGTCTTGTGTATGTTGAGGGTAGGGGCAGGATAAAATGGGAATAAGGTATTAGCTAATAGTTAACCAGTTGCATTTGCTGCATATTACATTATAGTTATTGTAAATAAACAGTAATTGTGTTTACATTTATAAACCTGGTGACTGTGACTATTGGGCAGCCAAGGGCCAAAGACATTGGGTATTTGTATTGGAGCTATTAGTTAATTCACCTGTGTTGTGACTCCGGGTCAAGTGGGGCGGAAATTGACCACGCACTAGCCCAGGGTGTCCTAACACAGGCAGAACATTAGCAATTAAGTTATTGGAAATTAAAGGGTGAGATAATGGTGGGTCTAACTTCTCAATGAGCAATATTGGGAAGCCCTTTTACATGTATTAGCATCTTATGCATACTCTTTAAAAGGCCACCTCACCGGAATTAAGGTCCCCCTCCAAATGAAGTTTCCCACCAGTGAAAAACTGGAATGTTCGCTATTACAACTGCACATCGATAGCATGCACCTGGTGAGGTAGACTTCACCCATGATTAATGGTGAGTTGTTGTCGCATTGTGCTCTTTGGGAAACGTTTGTAAATGCCAGCCTACGCATGTGATGTGTACACGTTCTGTGGAGAATGACCAGGGAAAAGAAGAAGGGTAAGTGGGGAAGTGGAGCAGTGACTGGGCAAATGTGAAAGGGATAGTGCAGGATGTCCAGGTGCCCTTTAAATATGGTGCCCCGACCTTTGACCCCATGAGGTAATGGTGGTGGCACGGTTTCTAGCTTGCCCCATCATGAGAATCGGCAAACTCATCGTGGATGCATATGTAATGAGTTGAGCAGTGCAAGCCTGCACATGGTCAATAATCCCCCTCCCAGGGCAGCACGGTGGCGCAGTGGGTTAGCCCTGCAGCCTCACAGCGCCGAGGTCCCAGGTTCGATCCCGGCTCTGGGTCACTGTCTGTGTGGAGTTTGCACATTCTCCCAGTGTTTGCGTGGGTTTCGCCCCCACAACCCAAAGATGTGCAGGGTAGGTGGATTGGCCACGCTAAATTGCCCCTTAATTGGAAAAAAATTAATTGGGTACTCTAAATTAAAAAAAAAAAAAAAAAATAATCCCCCTCCCCACACAACGGAAACCACTCTCACTTCTGCGCCCGCCACTGAACTTAGAATGCAAGATTCCGACCATGGTGTGGCCTGTCAGTTTTTTTGGGGCAGTTGATATTTCACCCTTTCCCATTCCCTTCCTCTAGTCCGACAATTACCTTTGCCTCTTCCCAAGTCAAATCCCTGTACAGAGTGCTTAAGGCTGGGTGGAAATATATTTGTGATTGGCTGTTCACCTCAGATTGAGAAAGCAACGTTGGAGGCTGCTATTGTTCTAAAAGGCACATGGCAACAAAAAGATGTGTAGTTTTTGCCGTCCAGATTTCTGTCAGAACAGGCTCCAGACTCACAATGCAATCCTCCTGTACCCTCGAATTAAAGAACAAGGTTTACTAAGGCTTGGTTGCCAGGAGTTTCCTTACTGATCGTCCAATTTGAAGCAATGTCTTGTCCAGTTCCCTGGGACATTCTTCTTTTTGGGACAGGAACTGGAATAGATTATTTAGCCCTCTGAGTTGGTTCTTCCATTCAAAGAGATCCTTACTGGTGACTGACAGATGGATTCCTCGGGAAAAAAGCACGGCAGAGTAATTTTGCGCGGCGTCCGTACTACGTATATGAAATTTGAATGTGTCTTCCTATTCCAGGCAGGTGCTCCTCAGAAAGCCCTAAAAAATAGGCAACAAGTACAGAGAGGGCAGAGTTTCATGAGTGTCCATCCTTATTTTCTCTGCCTTAAACTGACACATGTAAGATGGCAGGGAGAGGCTCCCTTAAAATGAGATCAGATTACACAACAAACAACAACATTAGCTATCATTCAATTTGTATATATTTGTACATCTTTAGTCAGTTGGCATCCAGGTGCGCTGACGGCAGCTTTCCTCATCTTTACTATTTGGCCCCAATTGATGAAATGTGCTGTTTATATCATCCAGTCAAATCTGCATTACTGCCTTACTGAATTATAGATGAACTGAAGGATTTAGTAAAAATCCATTTGACAAGTTGACTTAAAAGGAATGGACGTGTATGTTTTATTTTGGTCTGGCCTGATTCACCAGGTTACTGCAGACAGGGACGGTTACTGATAGAAGTGATTAGCAGGCTGAATTTTACAAATAGCACAACAAATGGCCAAGTTGGTAGCATGTACTGTGTGCTATGGTTGAAAACATACCCAGAACACATTGTGGTGATTTAATGTTGAGTGCTATATGGAGAAAACCTCTTCTTAAAAGAATCATGCAGGAATATATGTTGCATATTTTTCAGATATTTAGCTGAATGGTAATCTAGTCTTCTGTTTAAAGGCACCTCCTGATTAGAGGTCCACGGACCAAAATAATAAAATAACGTAAAAGAAATGAGAACAAAAAATATAAACATGAAGGACTCTTACACACTCCAGGTGCTGATCTCCTACCTTGGCCCTGAAGCCTTGCCAGCTTGGTCATGCTGTTTGACCTCCTCTTCCTGCTCTCCAGGTGGTGCAGCCCTCCCTTAACTTTGTCTACCTTCTTGTGTGCCAGTAGCACTCCCAAAACAGCCACAGTGCAGGAAGTCAGCTGCATTTTAAAAGGTTCCCCTTGATGCCTCCCACTGTCTCTTGGAGACCTGCTCACCTTCGTTAATTACACAGCGCTCATTGAGCTGGGCTCTTAATTGACTTCTGCCCCACAAAAGGATTGAGTCAGAAGATGTGCAGCTGCAGCGAGTTGTCCCGACCCCCGATATTTTTCTAACTCCAGGAAATTCTGCCCTCAGAGGCTCTGAGAACCAATCAAAGACAGAACGAGGAGACAAAGTTGACAGACAGTGGGAAGACGGTAGTGTGTGGGGAATCAGTGGTGTATTGGCATTGTCAATTAATCTGGAGATCCAGGGTAATGCTCTGGGGACCCAGATTCAAGTGTCATAATGGCAGGTGATGAATTCAATAAAAATCTTGAATTAAAAGTCTAATGATGACCATGAAACCACTGTCGATTGTCATAAAAACCCATCTTGTTCACTTATGTCCATTAGGGGCTGGTTTAGCTCACTGGGCTAAATCGCTGGCTTTTAAAGCAGACCAAGCAGGCCAGCAGCACGGTTCGATTCCCGTACCAGCCGCCCCGGACAGGCGCCGGAATGTGGCGACTAGGAGCTTTTCACAGTAACTTCATTGAAGCCTACTCGTGACAATAAGCGATTTTCATTTTCATTTCATTTTCATAGGGAAGGAAATCTGCCGTCCTTTCCCAGTCTGGCCTCCAGCAATGTGGTTGACTCCCAAATGCCCTCTTAAATGCCCGAGCAAGCCACTGAGCTCAAGGGCAATTAGGGATGGGCAATAAATGCTGGCCCAGCCAACGACGTCCATATGGATGAATATTTAAAGAAACTTGCATAAAGAGGGAGTGAGGAATAATAAGGTAAAGATACAGACATGACAAGAAAATAAGGTCTGTCAGAACCAGTGACAAAAAGTACAAAATACGGAAAATCAGGCAGAGGGAAAGAATTAATTAGCGATTGCGAAGGCAGCAGAGAGAAGAAACATTCAGAAGTACAATAAAACTGAAAATGCTGGAAACATTCAGCAGATTCCATTAACGTGCCATTAAATTTATTTTTCTCACTGCAGTTGATGCCAGATCTGCAAAGTATTGATGGCACAGTAGCACAGTGGTTAGTTTCACAGTGCCAGGGTTCCAGGTTCGATTCCCGTGTTGGGTCACTGTCTGTGCAAAGACTGCGCGTTCTCCCCGTGTCTGCGTGGGGTTTGATCCGGGTGCTCCGCTTTCCTCCCACAAGTCCTGAAAGATGTGCTGGTAGGTAATTTGGACATTCTGAATTCTCGCTTTGTGTATCCGAACAGGCACCGGAATGTGGTGACTCGTGGCTTTTCACAGTAACTTCATTGCAGTGTTAATGTATACATACTTGTGACAATAAAGATTATTATTATTATTATTCCTCGCACTTCCTTTTTTTAAATTTCAGATTTCCAACGTCTACAGAATTTTGTGTTTTGTATTTAGAAATGGCAGCTCGATAACATTAAACTGCAAATCTCATTCAGGGAGACCAATGGAATGTGGGAAAACATAGGTGTGATCTCTTGAGATTGGGAATAAAGGTTAGAAGATGTTTACCCGTCACTATTCTGCTTTAGTAAAGAAAAAGGCACCACGGTTAGTCTGTGCACGCAGAACAACATTTCCAGCGAGCAAACTGCTTCCTTTAGCCCAGGTCAGAAGGACTATATGTCCAGATGATACATTCTGGCAATACCCTCTAACACATAACACAATCCCTCGCTCTTGCTGATCTTTTTTCTTCTCTCTAGATTTGGTGTTCTGAGGCTAAATGTGGTGTTGTTCCACTGCCATGTGGCTTTGATCAGAAACTCCGCAGAGAGCAAATACCCAGCGTGGTTTTTTGAATGGCTCATTCCTGTTCACCCTGATGCAACAATCCACTAAGCAAAGTGCCACATTGGTTGGAAGACCCACCAAGGCTATTCTCCCAGCCTATCCTGGACTGTGTAACTATGGCCATTAGTATACATAAGCCAACACTGATTAGTATGCATTTCTAAATCAGATACAGGCTCACCCCAGACCCTTGGGCCCCAATGTTTAAATGGAGGTGGAGTATGTTCGGGGAGCTGAAAATACCCATAGAGCCCGTGAATCGTTTTGAAAGTACAAATAGATTACATCCGTCATATTACCCTTATCTTTCCTTTCTGTTATTTTTTAAGTAATTAATAAGCCTGACATTACTTTTTTGAAATCCATACTAGCTATTCTTCATTAGCTTTCCAGTCCGAGTTGTTTTTCAGCAATATCAATAAGTAGTTTTATACAGTAAGTTAATTGAACATTTAATTTTTCTGTAATTCCCTCAGCACATTTGTGCTGAAACATAAACATGTCTTTATGTTTAATTTGGAATTATACAGTGATTATTACAAGGTTTGCCTTAATTATCGAGCTTTTCTTTGTCCTCTCCTGGGCCAGTACCTTTGTATGCGGGTGAGGTACTGTATTAGAATCTCACACACCAAGCACCCTGAGGCACAGTAAAGATAATCAATTTTAATTGTCTTTAATTGTTATTACTTGATGCAATACACTTTACATTGACAATGCAGAAAACATCTGGGATGTAATTTTTCATAAATGTTTAATGTAGCATAAAATTATACACACAAACCTTTTGGTTATCCCACGTGAAACCAATTTAAATATTAATAGCTGCATTTTACTTTAGTTTAGATTGGTGAATTTTGCCCTTTTGTTACACTTATTTCTAAGTTGTACCTCATAGGATTCTCTGAATTTTGCTGTAATTTACAGCTCTGCCCAATTTGTTGCATATTTTCTGTGCGTTTGACAAGTGGAGGTCTTGTGGTGTGGTGGTAGTGTCACTGCCTCTAGAGCAGATGTTCTAGGTTCAAGTCCTATTCTAGTGGGGTGGTTTTAAGCTTGCATTCACCGTCAGAGAGAGCAGCGATATGGGTGGAAAATGTGATGAGATTTTCTTTGTCGGTGACATCACGCAATTCATGCTCACAAAGGGCGAGGATCTAATTTTAATGTTTTGTCAGACATTGTCGTTAGCCCCCCCCCCCCCCCCCCCCCCCCCCCCCCCACCCCGTCCCGCCACACGATCCTCCCTCACATCAGTGAGGTGCACTACAGTAATTTTAAAACGTGATTCAATTGAAGGGATCTGCCCTGGCACACAGGTAACTGTAGCTCTGTTGGGGGGGGGGGGGGGGGGGGGGGGGGGAGAGAAGAGTGACATGCCTGGGCAGTGCACTGGCACTTTGTCCTTGCACAGATTGACACTGCCAGGTTGGCATATCTGGCAATGCCAAACTTGCAGCACCAATCTGCCAGTGGCAACTTGCACCAGGGGGCAGTGCCAGGGATAGGCAACTCCATGGAAATGGTTCCTCTTATGTGTTTGGGGAGGGCTGATATCTGTGAGAGGGGAGAGTGCCCTGAATCTACCTATGTCGGCAAGAGGGTGGGTGTGAGAGGGAGTCCTAATGGGGGGGGCCCTTATGCTTGTGAGAGGGGGTCCTAATGTGTATGCGGGGGGTTGCTAGGGGCCGTTCAGTTTCTGAGCTGAATAGGGCACCCTTTCAAGATTGCACCACGATCTCTGTGGAGTCGGCCTTGCCAGAGTGATTGCCAAAACCCACCCACTCATTTTGTGTTTCAGAGATGCTCAAGATATGGAATGAAACCTGCGGTGGAATTCTCCGCCCCCCGTGATTCGGCTGGGGCGGGAATCGAGCCGCGCCAGTCGGCGGGCCCTCCACGGCGATTCTCCGGCCCGCGATGGGCCGAAGTCCCGCCACTGACAGGCCTTTCCCGCCGGCGTGGTTTAAACCACCTCTGGTACTGGCGGGATTGGCGGGGCGGGCAGGCTCCGGGGTCCTGGGGGGGGTGCCGGGCGATCTGACCCCGGGAGGTGCCCCCACAGTGGCCTGGCCCGCGATTGGGACCCACCGATCGGTGGGCGGGCCTGTGCCATGGGGGCACTCTTTTTCTTCCGTGGAAGAGACCCCCTCTCCTTCGTATGCGCTGGTATGACGTCAGCAGCTGCTGACTTCCGCCGGCCCCGGCGAAGGCCTTTCGGCCCCGGCGAAGGCCTTTCGGCCCCGGCTGGCGTGGCGCCAAAGGCCGTTCGCGCCGGCCGGTGGAGTGGGAACCACTCCGGCGCAGGCCTAGCCCCTAACGGTGCGCACCTTTGGGGAGGCCCGACGCCGGAGTGGTTCATGCCACTCCGTCCCAACGGGATGCCCTGCCCCGCTGGGTAGGGGAGAATCCCAGCCCTGGTCTGTGCTGCTGGAGAGCTACACGCTGGTTTTCAATAGAGTCTGGCACTTTGAAAAAAATATGGTAAGGTTCCGCCCCAAGGCTTGATGGCCATGGAAGCCACGTTTGATAATATGGTATGGTATGATAAAACAGGTTGATCATTAGAATAATGAAAATTCTGTGAATGTTGGAATCTGGAAGAAGAACAGAGGCTGCTGGAAAATCGAGTTTGGACCCTTCTCCGGTTGATTATCAGCCTGTTTTTAAAAAAAAATTCACATCCTCCTGAAGGCAAGGTATTAAGATTGGGAAAGGTCTCTGATCAGCCATATTGCCAAAGGCAATGACAAACCACTGCAGTACTTTACCAAGCATGATCATGGGCCAATTCAATGGACTTCCATTGTTGCCAATGCCCTTTTAGGGACTGGAACCTGGAGAAGGATTTGGACCAGAACCAGATTGCTCACCAATTGGCAAATGTCTTTCTGAGATACTGATCATACTAATTCTGCCCAAATGTTAGACCACCAGTACCAGATGTAAAATATTATGTGGTACAAATGCCAAATATCTGGCAGTAGTTCACCAGCCCGTTCGCTTATTAAGCCCCTTGCTCCGCTGATTTAGTTATGCTAAATAACGGGACTGGTGTACAATGATGTTACGACAAGGCAAATCATCAAGTTTCCCCTTATTAACATTAACTCGTTCACCCAAACATAAATTGGGGTGTTCATTGCACACTGTTACTTTTGGTGGGTGTTATGGGCCAGGGTTTAGAGAACCCCAAAGTGTATCATGGAGTTCACCTGACCCACAACGTTTAATAGATTGTGGTATGGGGCGTACACGGCCCACTCTACAGGTGTGGTACAGCAGAAATGGAAATGTAATTTTTAAAAGCACAACAATGTTTATTCTATGAACTCAAGTTAACCTTTTTAAAACGTACAGTGAACATCTTAGCAGCCATTAATTCAAATACAACCCCCAAAGACTCTAGCACTAAGTAATCCTTTAAGCTTTCCTTTTAACATCCGTACGACTTAAAAAACAAAACCTTTAACAGAAGCACATCAGGTTAAAGTCACTACTGAAAACATTTATAATTCTGAATTCACAAAATGATCAAGAGATAGTCTTTTAATGGCAGAGAGAACAGCAGTACACCTGCTTGGTCTGGCTTCAGCTCCAACACTGAAAACGAAACTAAAACACACCCTGCAGCAAACAGCCTAAAACAAAAGTAAAAAGTTGACAGATAGCCCAGCTCCACCCACACTCTGACAGCACTGCAGTTGTAAACACCCATTTCTTAAAGGTACTCTCACTACAGATACTTACATACACACCCATTTCTAAACACTAATTTCTTAAAGGTACTCTCACATGACTGTGGGAAACGTAGGAACAAGTGTGGATGCTAGAGAGTCAGGGTCGTGGCTTGCTGATCAAATTCCTGTCCATGGCTATTTAGTTAACTTCAAAAATGAACAGTGGTGGGGTGGAAACTGTACCTTGAAATTGAAGGGAAGGAATTTTCCAGTCAGATAAATAACACCGTTTGAGATGACAGGAAATCATTTAATTCGTTGTAAATTGTACTTGTCTGCTAAATGTTAGCTAATCCCTATATTATGCATGGCATTTAACGACTAAATTGGAATTGAAGCTTTGAAGGTACTGATGCCGAGGTAAGCAAATCTTTTATGTGCACTCTTCATTAGAATGTTGGGATTAATTATTAATCATTTCAGTAAATTGCCATTGCTTTTCCTTTCAGCTTCCACACGTCACCAGTTTATGGTGCACATTGTGTTTGTTCTGTGATCATTGGGAGTGCTGTATACAGCCTTTGCTCTAAGATGCTGGGAGGTACGTTGTACAAATTCTCTTTGCTGCCAGCTTGATCTGTTCAATGTTATAGTTTCTTGAAATTAGGGAAAACTTAATAGTAGGACATTTAGGTTTGCAATTGCCAGTGTCGTTAGAACACAGATTACAATCTCTCTCGCATTGTACATTATCAATCAAAAAAATGTTTACAATCCCGATCAATTGGTCGTCATTTACACCCTTAGGAACAGAGTCATTTCCTGTGATAGCAGTCCAACGTCATTAAACTTAGCCAAATTCATTTAAGCCTCTTACAGCAACAGTGGTATTTCACAGCATATCAGATGATTAGGACTGAAACCTTGGCTTAATGAGAGCTGAGTTGGAAAGTGAAAGGTTTGAGCCTCAGTTCAACAACCCCTGTGAGTAGAGATTAGAATATGATATCCAATTACTGAATTGACATCTAGCGGGAACCTGTGACACTGGTTTAGTGGTAGTATACCTGCCTCTGAGTCAGAGTGGTTGGTTAAGAGCCCCATTCCCGAACGCCCTCAGTGACCAGAGCTACAAGATTGTGGATCAATGTCCACTGAGGACTTTTGCGCCTGATGGGAGCAAGTATTTTAAAAGGAGGTACAGCGGCCCCAACGTAGTTGCCAAATTAGGAATGAACTAGCTGTAGTAATTTGCTATGCAAAGAAACAATTTCAATTCTGCGACATTCTTCTCTTTTAACAAACATTTTATTCAGGCATTTATAGTTTTATAACAACAAAAGATACAAATACAAATGTAAACATCATTCAGTACATAACACCCCCCCCCCAACCAAATTCTGCGACATTCTTATGGAATTCTTTGATGGCTTTCACCTTATTTTCTAATGGGTGCAGGTTTTTTGAGTCCACCTTAAATCCCAAATATGTGACCTCACTGGCCTGAAATGTGAACTTTTCTTTTTTTAGTCTGATGCCAGCGTCTCTGAACCTTTTAAGGACTTCTTCCATCGTCCATTGAAATATTGTGCAAGCAGATGATATACCAAAGTGCAACCTGGTATATTTGAAAGGACCCTTGGGCTTGTTGATGATTGCAAATCTCCTCGCATCCTCATCCAGTTCAAGGTGAAAATAAGCCTGATTTAAGTCATTCTTTGTACACTTAAGTCAAGCTTTGTATCCAAGGGCTGAGCCTTGTCTGGCATGGCAACGCGTTTGAATGTGACCCTTCCTGTTACACTTGAAGCACACAAAATCTCTGCAATGGCACATCTATAGGGGTGGTCTAAACACTCATCAAAATTTGGAGAGGTGGGAAGTGAGGGGGTGCGGAGTTGGAATGTGGTGTTGGTCTGTGGTCACCGGATAGGTGTCATCTGCCAAGGCCGCAGCAGGTAAGCCCTGACACCCAGGAGCCAACCCCTCAGCCAAGGAGGAGGGGGGGGGGCTCTCGAACATGTCAGGGATCGCCGAGTGTACCAGGATGAAGGCATTATGCACACTGCCCAGGTATTGGACGCAGAGGTGCATGATGCGCAGCTGATGGTCACAAGCCAGCTGGACGTTTTGTGTAGAGTGGCCTGTTATCCGCAGGTGCTGGTAGACGGACATGCATCCCATCTATCGCCCCTGGACCTAGGGCACCCGGCGATGGCAGCGAACCCCACTGTCCGGGCATCCTGGTGGGCTTGGTCCTCATTGAAATGGATGTATTGATCCGCCTGGGCATATAGGGCCTCCATGACCGAGCGAATGCACCTGTGCACCAAGTTCTGTGAGATCCAGGACAGGTCCCCAGTCAGCGCCTGGAAGGACCCCATGGCGTAGAAGTTCAGGGCGACTGTCTCCTTGATGGGTGTCCTCCCACATAGCCCTGTGGTGCCAGGTGTGCCATCATCTGGCAGATGTCTCTCACTGCTCAGCCGAAGTCTTCGACGTCATGCCCGGTGCGGCAGGTCCTCGAATGTCAAACGCTTCACTATAATTCACTCTGATTCCTAGATCCACAATGCCCGTGCGACTGCTCTCAGGGCGCCGCGCTTTTTCCCCATTGGTCAAATAAACGTGCTTCCACGCCATAGGCCCTGAGTGGGTCACGTGCATCGTGAAAGGTCGCTCCTGAAAAGAACCAGTCTACCACAGTCTGCCTTCATTGACAGGGGGCTCCCAAGATAGAGCAAAAGGTGTCCTCCAGGTTCTCTCTTTTTAAATTTATTCTTAACTTTCAATCAGGACTGACAATCAGGTTCAACAATTGGAGGAAATAGTAGTCCAGGTGAGGAGTAAAAGAGATTTTGGGTTAAGGAGGAAACTATGGTTCAGGGAGGAGGTCATGGGTTGCAGAGGTCACAGTGGCTGAAAGAGGGAAGAAAGCCCTGCTTATTTCCTTCTTTGGAAATGCAGTGTGAAAAATGTTTTATATAAAACATGAGTATGAGGAATAAGTGGGTGAGTAAAAAGTTGAATAGTGCAAATATGCAGCCTTATCTGGTTGCATTAATTATCAACAAATGGATTAATTATTTGTGTTATTTCAGGATATGGTTTATTTGTTTAATAAATCCATTGCCTAGCTGGCTGTTTTGATGCTCATTAAAACAAATATTTAGTGGTTGCCTAAATATCCGCTGAGATTGGTAAATTTAAAGAAGTCTTGCTCGACATCAACTGACAGAAGGTGGTGAAAATAATAATAATAATCTTTATTATTGTCACAAGAAGATACTGTGAAAAGCCCCTAGTCGCCACTCTCCGGCGCCAGTTCAGGTACACTGAGGGAGAATTCAGAATGTCCAATTCACCAAACGAGCATGTCTTTAGGGATTTGTGGGAGGAAACCAGAGCACCCGGAGGAAACCCACGCAGACACAGGGAGAATGTGCAGACACGACACAGGCAATAACCCAAGCCAGAATCGAACCTGGGACCCTGGTGCTATGAAGCAACAGCACTAACCACTGTGCTACCATGCCGCCCTTGTACAACCACCTTGTACAACGATAGAAACATTGAAAATAGGAGCAGGAGGAGGCCATTCGGCCCTTCAAACCTCCTCCACCATTCAACATGATCAAGGCTGATCCTCCATGCCATGCCCCAGTACTCTCCCCATATCCCTTGGCACCTTTAGAGTCCAGAAATCCAGAAAGGAGCTTTGACAAAGAGTCATCCAGACTCGAAACTTTAGCTCCCTTTTCTCTCCGCAGATGCTGTCAGACCTGCTGAGATTGTCCAGTATTTTCCGTTTTTGTTCCAGAAATCCAGCTATTTCCTTCTGTGATTTGACTCCCACAGCCTTCTGTGGTGCAGAACATACTTCGCTGCATTCTTCTCATATCCAAGGCTAAGGCTGTGAAATTTGATGAGGGACATTGTTTCAGGCGCAGGTAACACACAAACCCGGTGATGAAACTGTGCAACCAGCACTAATTGTGCTTCCTGGCTGCAAGCCTGAGCAGGCTACACAAAATCATGAGTCTTGTACCACTTTAAGCTACAAAACCTCTTAAAGGAGAGGTGCATTGTGGCTGCAACATGGGCTGGAAATGTTTGGGGTAGAATGTCCAAACAGGAAGTACAATGAAAATGGCACAAAAGAGCAGCGAGCATACTCTAAGTGTAGCATTTTGCAAGATCTGAGCATTTTGTTACATTGCTCTCTCTGCTGGGGAGGTGTGAATAAAGTTAGTTCAATAATGGTTGCAGTTGAGCCATGCAACACAGAACAGAAAAATGGTGACAAGGAAAGGATGGAATTTTTTTCTACATTTCATTTGAGAAATTAATGGCTGAGGAATGTTGTGATACGTTTTTGGAACTCCTAAAAGTGATTTTAAGGAAATTTGAACATGTGCGCACATCATATACAGGTACCCAGTGAGTCAGCAGGTACGTCATTGAAAATATGACACCAAAGCCATACTGGGGGACAATGGGGGAAATTGAACTCTTACAAAGAGGACTAATGTAGTTACAAATGAAGATTACACATTTGGCTGAAAGTGAATAAAATAGATGAGTAAAATAAATGTTTTGCTACTCATGATGGGTCCAGATATTTTTGAGGTTTAACCAGCGTTGCCTGACAGATCCCAGTTGGATGGAATATGCCGAAATGAATGAAATTTCGAACTCATATTATAGTGTGACTAAACATGAAATTGCATGGGAGAAGTGCAGGTTTCAGTGGATGAGGTAAAGGCCAGTTGGGAGGAGGAGCTAGGGCCCATTTTGGAGGACGAGGAATGAATGAGTCCCTCCGTAGGGTAAATGCTACATCATCCTGAACGAGGCTAAGCTTGTTACAACTTAAGGTTGTGTTCAGGATACATCTCGCCAAGGCCAGGATGAGTAGATTTTTAAAGGAGTTTGAGGATAAGTGTAAGCGGTGCCCTAGAGGGCTTGTTCCCCATATGCACATGTTCTGGTTCTGCCCCACATTGATGGGCTAATGGAAGTCCTTTTTCTGCGCCATGTTGACCATCCTTAAGCTTGATGTAGAACCCTGCCCATTAGTTGCTACATTTGGACTGTCAGATCAACCAGAACTGAGGGTGTCTGTGAGGGCGGATGATCTGGCATTTGCATCGCTGTTGGCACGGTGACGAATACCGCTGAGCTGGAGGCCGGTGACGCCACCCAGTGCCGAAGCATGACTGGGTGATCTAATGGAATTCTTGTACCTCGAGAAGGTCAAGTTCACGATATGTGGGTCGATTGACAGGTTCTATCTTTAAGGAGCACTTTAAAGAGTTGGCCTTGATTAGTTTAAAAATAAATAAATTTAGAGTACCCAATTCATTTTTTCCAATTAAGGGGCAATTTAGTGTGGCCAATCCACCTACCCTGCACATCTTTGGGTTGTGGGGGCGAGACCCACGCAAACACGAAGAGAATGTGTAAACTCCACACGGACAGTGACCCAGAGCCGGGATCGAACCTGGGACCTCGGTGCCATGAGGCAGCAGGGCTAATCCACTGTGCCACTGCGGTTAGCTGATAGTGGAGGAGTAATGGAGGGTGGAGGTTAGCGAGGGGGGTAATTATTCTGGGCAGTATTATAGTTGTTGGAGTTCATATTACTGTTGTTGCTTATATTTTCTGATTTATGTTGGGGTATTGTTGCAACATGTAATGGTATATCCTTTGTTATAATGCATTAAAAATTCAATGTAAATATGATATTAAAAAATGAAATTGCACTGCTTATTCAACGATCTCCATCAACCATGACTCAAACCTCATATTCTTAGCTTCACCTCAGCCTGATGCACGCAGCACTGCTGCAAGCCATTAAGCCATATCAGCCAGCTTGCATAAACTGCTAGCCATATAGCCAGTCACATACCCCAACATATTATACTCACTGACAAACTTCAGCCTCTCTTGTGGTGCATATCTAGTGGCAGCACCATGCAACTGGAAGGAGACCCACATCTGCATATCTTTACGATGCATGTTGTCATTGGAGTGGTCATGATTGAAGCTGTGGTCATCATTCATCCTCCCATCACTGGCACTCTATCGCTGTGCCTGTTGTTACCTATTAACTAGCCAGTTAGCCCAGACTGCTGCACATACGCTGAGATGCTGCAGGCCGAAGCCATGCCTCCTAGCACCAAGTTATTGCGTAAGCCTATCAACCGTATGCCTCAGTAAAAGGCAGCAGCCTTCCACCAGCCATGCTGCAACCACTGGGGTAGCACTATGTAAAAGCACCAGGACAAACATAGGCACACATAAGGCAGGCACCAAGGAAATGACCAAGGGTCTTCACTAACTATTGTGTCAGATATAAGGTGGTTTGATTGATAAAGTTGGTGGGGAATGTTTATTTTGGGATGGTTTCTATTTCAGCACAGTGGCAAAGAGGAGGCGGTGGTGGCGTGGGGTGGGGGGGGAGGGGGGAAGATGTGACGGTAAAGTGTGGGACTGTTGCTAAATGGAGAATTAAGTTACGGGGTTTGTTTTCACTGAATATGCAGTCTAATGATCCAATCATAGACCACTGGCCGAATAGGGGATGTGCTGATTGCCTCCTCTCTTCCTCCTCCTCAGTCACCCACAGCAAACCTCATGGCAAAGACTGTGTCCTCATGGTGGTGAGGTTGTGCAGGATGGAGTAGATCATAATGAATCATGGCACACAATCTGGAACCAATGTTTGAGCATCCAAATGGTCTGCCCGATGACATTTTGTGTGGCAGCGCGGCACTCATTATGTGCACACTGCCCATGTGTGAATGAGTTGCATACTGGGGTCATGAGGTCACGGTGGCACAGTGCTACCTCACAATCCTAGGGATACGGGTTCGATTCCGGCCCTCGGTGACTGTGGAGTTTGTACATTCTCTCTGTGTCTGCGTGGGTTTCCGCTGGGTGCTCTGGTTTCCTCTCATTGTTCAAAGATGTGTAGGTTAGATGGATTGGCCATGCTAAATTGCCCCTTAGTGTTCAGGGATGCACAGGTTAGCTGGAGTTATGGTGTTATGGGGATAGAACTGGGGGGGGGGGGGGATGGGGTGGGGGGGAGTGGTCATAGGTAGGGTGCTCTTTCAGAGGGTCAGAACAGACTCGATGGGCTGAATGGCCTCCTTCTGCACTGTAAGAGTTCTATGGTTCTATATGATCGCCACCTCCTTCTCCTTCTTTGAACAGCGCCTGTGCTTACTCTCCCTATCAGGGTGCAGGCCAAAGGGGAATAGAAACTGCAGCAACCCTGACAACATGTGACCTGAGAGGAAAACATGAAGCGAGGACCAACGCATTATCCATGTGCCACACCATTCCCTATAGACTTCAATGAGTCAAAGCAGCAGTAGAAGCCTCCAAAGACTGTTACTACCTAGCAGCAGCCAGTAGCTTCAATCAAAAAATAACCTGAGAGTATTCAATAGCACTACTTTAAAGTTGCGTTATATCCAACAATGCTTGATGGTGTTTTAAATAGTGCTGGTGCGGTTCGGGTGCGGGGGGGGGCGGGGGGGTCTTTCTTGCTGTTGAATGCATGCTCAGCTGTACAAGGTTACGAATGGACGTTAACTGGAATGTTCATGTGGAAGATGGCTCTGCTAGAACCAAATTAGCGTTACATTTAGAATACCCAATCATTTTTTTTCCAATTAGGGGGCAATTTAGCATGGCCAATCCAATTACCCTGCACATGTTTGGGTACTCCCTGTGTCCCACTCAGGGAGAATGTGCAAACTCCACACAGACAGCACGGTAGCATGGTGGTTAGCATAAATGCTTCACAGCTCCAGGGTCCCAGGTTCGATTCCCGGCTGGGTCACTGTCTGTGCGGAGTCTGCACGTCCTCCCCGTGTGTGCGTGGGTTTCCTCCGGGTGCTCCGGTTTCCTCCCACAGTCCAAAGATGTGCGGGTTAGGTGGATTGGCCATGCTAAATTGCCCGTAGTGTCCTAAAAAGTAAGGTTAAAGGGGGGGTTGTTGGGTTATGGGTATAGGGTGGATACGTGGGTTTAAGTAGGGTGATCATTGCTCGGCACAACATCGAGGGCCGAAGGGCCTGTTCTGTGCTGTACTGTTCTATGTTCTACAGTGACCCGGGGCTGGAATCAAACCCAGGTCTTCAGAGCCATAGGCAGCGGTGCTAACCACTTCACCACCATGCCGCCCACCCGAAAGCAAGCTCAAGGGGGAGATGATGGTGGAGTGGTCATGTCACTGGGCTGGTAATCCAAGGGCCCAAGCTACTGCTCTGGGGGTGTAGGTTCAAATTCCTCCGTGATAGATAAGGAGGGTGGATATGAAGTTAGTCTCAATAGTACTGACCATGAAACTATTAATGTTGTGAAAAGCCCATCTGGTTCAATAATATCCTTTAGGGAAGGAAATCTGTAATCCTTTATGTGACTCTCTGACCCGTTTTTTTGCTGACTCTTACCTGTCCTCTGAAATGGCCTGGCAAACCACCCTATTCAAAGGAAAATAAGGGTGGTCAAATGTAGGCTTGCCAGCGATGCCCACATCCCATGAGAAAGAAAAAAGTAAAAATTGATCCCATAGTTAATTCACTCTTATTGCTCATTTATGTTGCTCTCTGGTGATAAAGGCTTAAGATGCAATGATAGATTAAAAAAGATATGTATATCTGAGCTTTGACCCACTGATAGCACCCTCAGCTTTGAGTCAGAAGGATTTGAAGTCAAATCTCACTTGGGAGTATGCATACAGTCTAATACCTCAGTGCTGTGCTAAAGGAGTACTGCACTGTCACAGAAACTATTTTTTTGGATAAACATTAAACCAAGATTCTGACTACCCTCTCGGGTAGATGCAAGAGTTGCAAGATGCACTGTGCTATCTCAAGAAGAATAGGAGAGTTGTTCCTGTGCCCTGGCCAATATCTATTTCTCAACTTAAGTAGATTCTCTCATGATGAATGGTATTGTTGTTTGCAGTGCAGTGCACACATTGTGGGTGTTTCCCCACATAACAACAGTAATTATACTTCAAAAGTAAGTCATGCTGTGAAGCACTTTGGGACATCATAAGATTGTTAAAATACTGTGGAAATTAAGGTTTTCCATGCACAGTGATAATAAGCTAAGAAACTCTCCAAAATTACTTTACATTAACGCTATTTGGTGTCAACGCCATGCTAGGCTTTTCCATTATTGTCTGTAATTGAGTTTTTCACTATCCTAAATTCTGGTTCAAAATGGTGTTAATGTTTTTTTAAATGAAGAAACACCAAACTGCAGGACCAGAGAATGAGCACATTGAAGCAGATGTTTATTGCAACAACTGACTTTAATCTGACGTCTGTTTTGTAGCCTTACACTGTCACGGGCCTGTGACATCTCTGGTTCCTAAAGCCAAGCGTGTTTGCACTTCAGAGTGAAAAATGTTTCGGAAATGATTTTCATTTGCTGTTTATTCACTTTCAAGGCTAGTTTTCTCCACTGTATCAAGCTATTCCATCTTCTCTGTTGACTAGTTACTTGTTACAGACAAACTCTCTTGTGTTTGGTGTCTTCCCAATGAGTCTTCTCCATTTTGGTCAGTCACAAACCTCTTCAGGGATTGTTTGAGGCATTTATGCTGTCCTCTTGGGTCATTCCCACTGCCACCGAGATCTAAGTTGAACAGTTGCTTCGGGTGTCTGGTGTCAGGCACATGAACTACATTCCTGGCCCAGCCAAGCTGGCTTGCGAGAGGACAGGATCATAGTAATTATTCAATACCTGAATACTACCCCACCTCCAACCCAGTAAACATTCCCTCCTCTCTTCCTGCATACCTGAGGCTTTGGAAAAAGTAAAGGGCAGAAATGTGCAAGAACCATATGGAAGCACTGGAGACATCCGGATGAAATGGGAGACAGGGTGAGAGAGAATCTATGAAACAATTAACCACACCAAATGACCCAGAAACCATAGAAAATGATTGGTGGCAGTCGGGTAGAGAAAGGGAAAGAGAAAAAGCATTGAAAAAAAGAAACAGAGAGTAACATAAGGGGATTAGTGGATGGGAAATATACAATTACAGAAGGAGATTTTTGCCCAGTGAACAATGTTGGAAGGAATCATGTCAGATGATATATTGCATGGTAAGTTTTTGTTGTTGGAACGCCTGCTGAATAATACCAGAAGATGCATTGTTTCTATTTCTCTGTTATCCAATTGTGCAGGGACTCAACATGACAGAGCAATTCATAACTCATTAAATTAAACAGAAAAACTAAAGGGCTCGATCTTCCAGCTGCGCTGCAGCACAAAACCATCTTGCCGCACGGTGCAGTGTGGCCGGTGAAAGCTGGGAGACCCCACTCCCTGGATCTACCCAGCCCACAAGCCTCACGAGATTCAACTAAATTTCGCAAGAGGTTGCAAGGGGAATCCCACCCACAATAGTCAGGATCAGTTTTTGGCAAATCTGCATATTAGAGCGAGGCAGTAGGCCTTACTCTAATGTGCAGATTCCCAAGGTGCCTGAGGCTTTGGGATTCAATCCCTTTTCCTCGGGAACCTCGGGTGAGTGCCGTTTGATGTAGGTCCCCATTTGACGGAATGGCACTCGTGTGGATCTTGAAAGGGTGCGGAGGCCCCCAGCTGCATGCCCTTTGGGCAGGGTGGAGCCCAGGCACTACTGGTGCCACCTGGGTACCTTGGCACTGCCGTCCTGGTACCTTGGCAGTGCCACCTGGGTGCCAACCTGCCACTGCAGCTAGTAGCACTGCCAGGGTGCCAGGTTGGTATTATTTGCATGCATGTGATTGGGCTGGGGTTGCCTGGCATGGGTGTTGGGAGGGACGTGGGTGGCCGGGGAACCCTCTTATGTTGCGTTTGGGCATGGGGGAGGTCGCGGATTGTTTTTGTGGGCCTCGGAGATTGGAATGCTATTTAAAAATGGCGCCCGATCTCTCACTACAGAGAGTAACATAAGGGGATTAGTGGATGGGAAATATACAATTACAGAAGGAGATTTTTGCCCAGTGAACAATGTTGGAAGGAATCATGTCAGATGATATATTGCATGGTAAGTTTTTGTTGTTGGAACGCCTGCTGAATAATACCAGAAGATGCATTGTTTCTATTTCTCTGTTATCCAATTGTGCAAGGACTCAACATGACAGAGCAATTCATATCTCATTAAATTAAACAGAAAAATTAAAGGGCTCGATCTTCCAGCTGCGGGGAGTTTCGGCGAGTGGAGCTCCCTGTTGTAAAAAACAGGGCTATGTGCAGCCTTGGCCGCGTGTTCCCTATTTAGGCCCCTTATTCAAAGTGAGTCGCATTGAATAGGCATGTGTTTCTCGGCACTGCAAGTGCCAGGAAACACATGGCTAAACGTGCTCGCTCAGGAACTTTGTTCCCTTTTGGAAAGATCGCACCCCAAGTCTCTGCCATTCCTTTGCACACATGGTTGAACAGAGGTAGCTTTCAGATACTTTGCACAATGGAACAGAGGGTTTTCCCTCAGAATTGCACATCACAGACCTTACACCAGGTAAGTGGTCAGGACTTCCACCAGGGAGGAAACGTTGAAAAGCACCGTTGTCAGCTGGCAAAAACCGTGGACTTCTTTTTGCTTCTTGAAGGGATGCTAGTTTGCCAGTTGGTAATAGATGGGAGTGACACAACTGAAGTTTACACAGCTTAACAGTCATACAAACATCTGGAGACTTGTTGCTGGTACCTGGCTTCTTGATTCCTCAGTCAATAAAAGATGCAATAAATTACATTAGCTATCTGAGGTCATATACGCCTTGACTAAATGTCACATTTTATGTTAAAAAAAATGATTTCCTCCATTGTGCTTAACCAGCGAAGCAAAGCAGATGATTTTATTTTTGAAGCTGAAAAGTATACATTGCTTATTGGAGGTGCATGGCTGTGAATGTGATTTGATCATTATATGTATTGAATGGATTAGGTATTTGTTTATAAATTTGTACAGTATGATATATGAATCATTTCCTCACTTGTGTTTCTTGCCATCTAGTGAAACTACACATTATGGTAACACAATCGTCACAAAGCCTGGTGTGTTGCTTTCTATGTGGGTCAGTGAGGGGTCTGGTGAAATAGCTTCAGTTGCAAATTGTCATCAATTGACTGACACTTGACATAATTATTTAGAGTGGGAGGTATAGAAGGCTTACATGGCTTTCCGATATCATCTCAGCCTATCAACTCCTGTTTTAGCAACTACGTTGAAAAAAAGGTCGAAGGCTTGACTCATTCAGATGTCTGTCAATCATTATGTTCACAATTTCTTCAAACACTTTCAGTGTTAACTGGGATTCACATAGAGTATAATTATGTGAGGAAGAAAGAGCTTGTATTTCAAACCTCTCCATGACCTCACCCCTCCCTAACTCTGTAATCTCCTCCAGTTCAATAACCTCCAAGGTATCTGCAATCATCTAATTCTGGGCCTTGTTATATTACCTTGTCTAATATATGTGACTCAATTGCTTCTTACCAAGATGATCTTAAATTTGAAGTTGATTCACACTCGTAGTCTTCCAATTAAAGCAAATAATTTATTGAGTAACTTCAACAAATAAGCTGTGAGTTTGTTCACTCTCCATTATTTATACTAGATATTAATTAAACAAGATTGAATAAGAATAAACTATGATTAACTACACCTGCACTCTAAGCTATCTCTCCTTACCCCTGGTCACTAGTCACAATACACACGAAGAGGCGGGAACTCGGATTGAGTCTGCCTTTAATACCTCTTTCTGGTGCTGCCCTCTAGTGATCACTTAGCTGTTAAGTCAATACATTAACCCCTTGTATACATACAGATATGCAGATCACCATAGGCCTCATGAGCATCTCTGATTTTAATTGAGCCACCATTAGTGGCAAGCATAAACTGCTGAAGTCCCAACCTCTGTAATTCCCTCCCTAAACCTCTCTGCTGCTGTACTTCCCTTTCCTCTTTCAACATGGTCGTTAAAACCTACCAGCTCTGAAGAACTTGGACTTGAAATGTTAACTCTGTTTCCCTCTCCACAGACGCTGCCTGAGTTTTTCCAGGTTTTCTATTTTTATCCGAGCATCCATAGTATTTTTCTTTTACTTACAACCTATCTCTTGGCCAAGTCTGCCCTAATATTGCCTTATGTGGGCCCGTGTCAAGCTTTGCTTCATAACGCTCCTGTGAATAGACTTGGGACAATTGATTATGTCAGTGGTGCTGTACACAAGTTGCTCTTGTGTTTATATTGCACTTTTCAATCCGCCAGGGTGCCCCAAAGTGCTTTACCGTCAATGAAGGACTTTTGAAGTACAATCCCTGTTGTCATGTTGAGTGCAAACTATTCAATGGAGACATGCGGATGCCTAAAATAGCTGGTGTGCTTAACATGCTGTAACCAGCCACTTTGTAATTGTCAATTATAGTGATGGTGGCATTTGCCTGGTTTAAACAATTGCCCAAGTTAAATGTGGGAGCTTTAAGTGGTGGGGACTATGTCACCATATACAGTGTGATTGTGGAATATAGTAGGTAAATTTTGAGACTGATACCTCTTTTTGAGCAGTGTGAATTGAAAGCACACAGCTATGGGGCTGTTTAGCACACAGCTAAATCGCTGGCTTTGAAAGCAGACCAAGCAGGCCAGTAGCACGGTTCGATTCCCGTAACAGCCTCCCCGAACAGGCGCTGGAATGTGGCGACTAGGGGCTTTTCACAGTAACTTCATTTGAAGCCTACTCGTGACAATAAGCAATTTTCATTTCATTTCATACTGTACTGTGTGCATTCAGGGAAACCTAAACTCCCATTGTACGTACTGTTTTGCTGGTCTCCATTTACTCATGGATTTTCTAATGTTAAGAGAAGAGCTGGTGTAGCAAGTAAGCTGGTTGAGAAAGGTTGTAATTTGTAGATTGTTGTGCATTACAAATGGACCCATTCATATCTAAATTGAAAACGCAGGTTTTGCTAGTTGGAGATAAACTGTAAACTATGCAAAGTCATCTCAACACAGTGGGTGTCACACATGATGCAAATGCCAACTGGCATTAACTCGACTCCCAATTGTACTGTTCACCTTGTGCCATTGTTAACTGAAACCTACTTTTCAATGATACAAGAAGTCAAGGAAAATCCCAAACTCCTGGATTAGCCATTCCTTATTTTAAAGTTGTCAGCCCCAAAAGTTGTAATGTTGGAAGAAATTTTATGAAAATTATCAAGTTAGTAAAACACCCAGAGATGCTTCTGTCTTCACTACAGACGGTACAAACAACGTTCCAATAATAGCTGTAAATCAAGAGGTGGAAGGGGGAGAGGGTCTTGGGAATCATTAGGGAAGTACTGAACAAATTGATGGAGTTGCTGACAAGTGTCCAGGTCCAGATGGACTTTATCCTAGAGGTGGAATGCAGCCACAAGTGGTGGGTTGCTTGTTGAGGTCATTAGAAGGTCATTGATCAGAGGCCAACTGGAATTTTCACTTGGCCTCTGGGCTTCCCATGGCACGGGGAGCATGGCAGCTGCCAGGAGGTGGCCTCCCAGTGGCAAACCAAGGGACCAGACTGACTTTGAGGATCTTGACCATTGCTGCCTACGTGGTCATTGCTGCAGTTGCAGGCTGCTCTGTGGAAGGGTTTCTACTCCCCCATACTGGTCTGGAAACTATGGCTATTGATTAGCCAAAAGTTTTAAAAGTGCTGAGACGCTTCCCCCCTCTGTTCCTGCCCTCACATTAGGGCAAATATTCTGCCCAGGTCCCAACAAGCGATATGATTTTCCACTTGTCCTTGAAAGAACAGAGCCAATGGAGAGATTGGGCATTCTCTAAGAAGGAAGTTCCTGCTGCCCCGACCAAAAATGGGACCTGCCGCTTGCCGGAGTCTGGACCTGTTAGTCATGAGGTTCAGTCACCACATAGGCCCTTAAGTTGAATGGGTCGAAGTAAACCTGCTTTGAATCCCCAAAGACAAGGGGTTTTCTTTTGTCATCCACCCCACCCAATCTGAGAGGACAGATTTAACATTATGTAAGTACACCATTCCCTCACTACTCCACCCGGATTAAATACTCAAGTTCAGTTCTATAGAGGAGCCATATTGGACTCAAATCGTTAACTCTGTTTATCCCTCCACACATTCTGCCAGACCTGCTGAGTCATTTCTGCATCCTCTGCTTTTAATTCAGATTTCTAGCATCTGTAGTGTTTTGCTTTTATTTAAGTGCTGGGATTTTTGAAAGAGAGGCAAGAGTTACCTTAGTAAACAAAGGCTGATGCTTAAATTCACCTCATCAAGGCCTATTTCTTGTACACAATGAATAGTTCTATTAGGACAGGTTAAAAATGCTGGTGGCAAAGTGCATGTGCAAAATAGACTTTAAAATTGTAATAAGTAAACTAATTTATTTATTTAATTGAGCTAATCAAAATGACTCCTCCACTTAGCCACACATCCTTATCAGTGCATAATTCATCTTCTAACATGTCACTCAGGTGGTTTTTGTTTGTATTTGAACGTTAATAGTGAATGTTGGCAGTGTATTCAGCTGCAGGGAGAGGTTAGCTCAGCAGCTGATTACTCTCTCATACACACACGTATGTAAACACACAGTCACACACAAAAAACATGCACAGCACATCCAATAGTAGACATACACATCCCCTCACACAGACAGTTACGCAGTCAGACAGACAGGGCATGATTTAACGGAAAGGTTTCTAAGTGTGGTAACGAGCTGCAATTACTGGGTACATCCTGACGTCCAACCTGGCGAGACCGGCATCGGTATCTAACGTCAATTTGGACCGATAATGATGCCCGATGTGTTTCACGTTGGAAATGTCTGTCTTGCCAGATGATTCGCATGGACCATGCCCGGCAGCTCCCCGTTAACCAACGGGAGCACCTCTTAAACCGATTCTCTTAAACTTAAATTGCTCCACAATTCAGAGATGTCGACTTGCCCAGACTGTTGGATGTCAGTGGAGTCCAGTTGAGACACCCTGGGCGGGATTCTCTGATCCTGAGGCTAAGTGTTGACGCAGTCGTAAATGTCGTCGCGTTTTACGACGGCGTCAACAGGCCCCCAGGATCAGCGATCCTGCGCCCTACAGGGTGCCAGCACGGCACTGGAGAGACTCATGCAGCTCCAGCTGCCGATACCAGTGTCAAACGGGTGCTGCGGGTCTGCGCATGCACGCTGCAGCCGGCGCGAAATCGCGCATGCGCGAGGTCATGGCGGTCGTAACGCGCATGCACAATTTCGCGTCGGCCGCGGCGTGCATGCGCAGACCCGCAGTTTCCTTCTCCGCGCCGGCCCCGACGCAACGTGGCGGAGAGCTACAGCGCGGAGGAACATAGGACCCTACCTGAAGAGGCCGGCCCGCTGATCGGTAGGCCCCGAACGCAGGCCAGGCCATGGTGGAGCCCCCCCCCCCCCCCCCCCCCCCCGAGGTCGGTTACCCCCTCCCCCGCACCAGGCCGCCCCCCGCAGGATGAACGCCGAGGTCCTGCCGGGTAGGACCACATGTGAATGGCTGCGGCGGGATTTGGCCTATCTCAGAGGCCACTCGGCCCATCGCATGCGGAGAATTGCTGGACTGGCATAGGAGGGGCGTTGCGTGAATCACCCCCCTCCCCGCCGATTCTCCGACCTGGCCCGGGGTCAGAGAATCGCGTCGCCTGTTCACCCGAGGGGGTCGGAGGGTCAGCCACAAGTCAGCCAGTGCCGCCTGGGAGGCAGTGGCAACAGCTGTCAGCTCGGGGAGTGTGACCAGGACTGACAGCCAGTGCCGCAATGAACTACATGACCTCTACCAAACCATACGGGTGAGTCGGCATCGGCCCCCTGGAACCGGTCCTACCTGCCATCCGCGTCTCCCCTTCCACCCCCAGAAATTTCAGTGGTTGACACTGCACCTCCCCAGCACAATACTGTACCAAACTCTGGCACCCACCTGCACACCCATCCATGCCCAGCAGTGGTGCCCCCATCTGTCCCCGCCATAGGCCCCCCTCCACCCGCGATGCACAAAGCGTGTAGCTCACAATGCCCTCACTCTGTCCCCACAGGAGAAGCTGGCCCATAAAAGATGGGAAAGAGCCCAGATGGGTGGCGGGGTGCAGGACATCAGAGTCCTCACCCCCTACGAGGAATGGGCCCTGGAGGTCGCGGGGATGACCGAGGACAGAGCATTCACTGACGTCGAGCTTGGCCTGAGCCGTAGAGGTAAAGATCTATTGCCCCACCACCCAAATGACATGTCACACATGAGTTGTCCATGCCAGACATAATGATGCTTCCCTCTCCTGACCACATGTCCTTTCTCCCACAGTATCTCCATCCAATGGTGATGGCCCCTCCAGGGTGACCCCCGAAGAGAGCACCTCAGAGGAGAGCTCCGAAGATGCCACCATTGAGGTGGCACAGCTGCCATCCCCACCCTCCACCAGCACAGAGACACACACCTAGGTGGGCGGTAGTAGTGGACAGGTTTCCAGAGCACAATCTGGGGAGCAGCACACAATTAGCGATGCACATCAGGCGGAGGCAGGAATGTCCAGGGTGTACCGCAGTCAGAGGTCTGCTGGATCCCAGGACCTAGCTGGCCCCAGTCCATGCCGAGCCTCTGGATAAGGTTATCCCGGAGCTGGCTCGTCGCTAGGGGCGGGCCGTGAGATTCAGAGGAGCGTGTTAGCGACACTCCGCGGGTCCAAGGCCAATTGGAGTAGTCCCAAAGGCTACAGGCAGAGGAGATGGCACCGGCAATGCGTGGCACAAAAGCCAACACTGCTAGGATGGCGACCGCAGTGGAAAATCTGGAGCGCAACATCAGCACCATGAGTGGTGGTGTCCAAGGCGTGGCTCAGTCGGTGACTGGGGGATGGCTCCCTGACTCAGGTGGACATTGCCGAGATCCCCTTGTGCATGTCCCAAGTGCTGAGGACCGTGTCGCAGGCACAGGTGGATCTTGCCGAGGTGCTGAGAGGCATATCCAGTTTCAGGTGGGCATTGCCGAGGCGTTCCAGAGCATGTAGGGCAGCACGGTAGCATAGTGATTAGCGCAATGGCTTCACAACACTATGGCCCCAGGTTTGATTCCAGCTTGGGTCACTGTGCAGAGTCTGCACGTTCTACCCGTGCCTGCGTAGGTTTCCTCTGGGTGCTCCCCACAGTCCAAAGATGTGCAGGGGTAGGTGGATTGGCAATGCTAAATTGCCCTTTGTGTCCAAAAAAGGTGCGGTAAGATCAGGTTACAGAGGTAGGGTGGAGTGTGAGGATAGGTTGGGGGTGTGGGGTTAGGTGGGGTGCTCTTTCCAAGGGCCGGTGCAGACTCTATGGGCCGAATGGCCTCCTTCTGCACTGTAAATTCTGTGACCCTGTGACGTTCCAGTCGCTGAGCACCCTTTATGCAGTTGGACATTGGTGAGGTACTGCAAAAAGTGGGTGGGTCACAAGGGGCATCGCTGGGGGTGTCGACACCATGGTGCAGAAAATGGGGAACCGCCAGGGCTAGCAGAAGTAGATGATGCAGCGGCCTCTGGATCTCACTCTAGCTACCCATCTGTCCCAAAGTGATCCCCAGGTACTCCGGGCACTGACAGGGAGGAGGGAGCCCCGGAGCCCAACCCGGAGTGTCCCTACAGGGAAACAACAGTGGTGTCCAGCTCTCCCGAGTCCCCCCACTTGGCAATGGCGCATCTCGGGGTCAGTGGGTGGATCAGGGTGGCACAGCAGGCATGCGCCTCTGACAAGGCGGCCGGGCCCTCCGGCTCCAGGCCCCCCACAGGACACCCGCCAGGGGCATCAAAGGCCACAGGGTGTGCGCGGTAAGCAGCAGGCTGTCTCCACCTCCAACGTGCATCCTGGGGGGACGACGACACGTAGACATTGTGGCAGAGCACGGAGGGCTATGCAGTTTACGGTTATCTGAGAGGATACTGTGGGTGTGGGGGAGAGGGGGATGATATAATCAGTAGCTAAGACAGTTAGGGCACTATTGTACACCATTAAAAATAGTTCCACCTAAGACATATGAAACCTGTCATGTTATTCTGCACCTGCGGGCCGGCCTGCACCTCCCCACCCACCCAGCGTTCTCATACTTCCCCGGGTCCCTGGTCTCAGCCTTCTGGGCATGGTGGTCCTAGATCTGCCCCCCCTCCCCCCAAAAAAAATAACTATGTGCAGGTGTTGGGAGCGAGCACCCTGAAAGAAGACAGACAGGACTCAGACTATGGCGTAGATTGAGAAGCCCAGAGGTCAGCTAACAGAGGGTCATCATCACCCTCCTGCCTTGTATATTGACCTGCTGATAGTTCCAACACAGCCCATCACCCTGGAGTGATGTTACACAGACCCTCAGAGGCTAGAATGGGCCGACTGGAGGGGGGGAGGTTTGAGGAGAGGGGAGGGAGAAGTGGATCAGGAGGGGGAGGAGGAACGGTTAGAGGGGCGGTGTGTGAGAAGGGGGAGTTGGGCGAGATAACGGCAAAGCCACAACCTTTGAGAAGTGGGCAAGGATGAGGGCATCCCTGGACCTCTGTCATTGCGAACTCTCCCCGCCGCCTGTCCTCCATTCTCCGGCTGCTCCTGTGGGTCCCCCCCGGGCTCGTTCTCCAGTCCCTCATGATCTAGCTTCTCCTCGTCCTCAGATGAGGCCACATCTTCCTCCTCCACCTCCAGCATGTCACCCCACTGTCATGACAGGTTGTGGAGGGCACAGAAGACCACCATGCAGTGGGTGAACTTCTGGGGGGTGTACTGCAGTGCACCACCAGAGCGGTCGAGGCATCGGAACCGCATTTTGTGGAGTCCGGTGCACCGCTCAATTACAGCCCGAATGGCCACTCAGGTCTCATTATATCGGGTCCCCACGTGATCTCTGGTCTCTGGTTGGTGACATTACCCATGACTCCAGCA
The DNA here is from genome assembly GCF_902713615.1 of Scyliorhinus canicula. Lineage (NCBI taxonomy): Eukaryota > Metazoa > Chordata > Chondrichthyes > Carcharhiniformes > Scyliorhinidae > Scyliorhinus > Scyliorhinus canicula. The sequence goes on from NC_052163.1 coordinate 48,925,457, forward strand.
GGTATGACTTACCGCCCAAGAGCCAACCGGCCTTCCTGGGGTGTCCCACAAAGTCATCGGGTATCTCTGACTGCCCCAGGATGTAGATTTCATGCACACTCTCTGGGAAGCGTGCACACACATGCATGATCTTGAGGTGGTGGTCACACACAAGTTGAACGTTCATGGAATGCACTCCCAGATCGCCCAGTGTGCACAAGATGACATGCATGCCATCTATTCCCCCTGGATCTGGGCATCCCAGGGATGGCGTAGAATCTTGCTGCCCTGGCATCTTGATGGACTTGGTATCGGTCAAAGTTTATAGAGTCGTCTACCCAGGCAAACAGGATATGCGTGACTTCAAGGATGCATTGATGGGCTGTTGGCTGGGAAATGCCACACAAGTCCCCGCTCGAGCTCTGGAATGAACCCTAGGGCTAAAGGTTCAGGGCTGCGATGACCTTCACGGCCACCGGGAGATGGTGTCCTCCTCCTCTACGTGGTGCGAAGTCTGCAAGGACTTGGCACATGTGCCGCACTGTCCCCTTGTGGAGGTGGAGCCTTCTGTGGCACATGCTGTCTGACATCTCCTTAAATGACCAGTGATGCCTGTACACCTTGAGGCTTTGCTGGTCTCCCCCTCTGAGTTGCTCCCCAGCCTGATGGATGGCCGGGTCCTCAGGTTCCCTCTCTGATCTTCACACCCACCCTGTGGTTGCGGGGATGTCGCCAGTGCTGAGGCCCAGCTCTTATCGACTGCTACCTCTATGGTGTTGACTCTCCAGTGTTCAGGCAAAGTGCTCAGGCCTCGCCGTTTGATTGGGATGCCAGACAGTAATATTGCCTGCGACATGACTCATCTACCCACGGGAATCCACTTGTGAGCTGTGGAGTGCTCATGTAACTAGCAATGCCTATTCCCAATTAGTGATAGCCTTGAACTGTGCAGCCAGAGGTCGCCACCGTTAGAGGGAGTTAACGTGACCTTCACCATATTACCATGGACAGGGCTCTGTCCTGGGTGTTTGGTGAGGTGGGCAGGCAGCAGCTGAAGTTGCCCCTGGTATGGGTATACACTTTCCTGGGGGTGGCATGTTGGACCCACAGGCGCTGAGCCTCTCATCCCAGGGGTAACCCCCCCGCCGATGGCAGGTGACCTTCCCCATGGGGCTCCCCCACCCACATCAAGCATCGGCACCAGTGTCCCCGGGCTTATTGCCCGGTTTTGAAGATGGCTAATCACCTCCTCCGATTGCAACCATTGCGCTAGCTTCATTTTTAAATAGATGTACCAAAGGGGAGCTGTGACCGATTGCAATGGAGCCTGTTAGATCACGGGAGGCTGTTAGATAGGGGTCTGTCTTGTTAACGATATGGAGATTGGCCTTAATTGGTGATTATTGATTTCTTGCCATATCGAGGCTGGATCCGGATCTCGTCAAAGGGAGCAGGCCTGTTAGATCGGAAACCGATCGGTGCCCGGCAGGGATCCTGATTTTGGCCTCTCCCACGATCTCAGGGCCCACTCGGATCCACGCCGAGTGCCCATACTTTCATGTGTTTGGCAGTCTTCTACCTTGGGAGACAGCGGCTCGCACTGTGGTGGTCAGCTAAACATCGCCTGCTGGGGTCAGGGGCTCCACTCTGGTATGGCAGTCTCTGCCACATGTGCTGCAGAGGAAGACTGGGCTGACAAAGTGCAGGGTTCGCTGGATTTTATTTCCTCAGCCAACTCCTCACCTCTTCCAATGCCCTTCCAAACAGTCAACCAGCCTCAGAGCTCATGGCCATTAGTGAATGTATCTCAATGTCCACCATCTTCATATCACACTTGCAAGTCTCCTTGCAGCAGCGGTGCGGGCATCTGTAAATAATCTGGTTTGAAAATCTGCATCTGGAAGACAAATGCCATGGTCAGAACTTTGCCATCAATCAGCATTCAGAAGGTGATGCTGCAGGTTGTTGATAGCTTCACATATCTAGACTCCGTAATCACCAGCAATCTGTCACTCGATGCTGAAATCAACACACATTATAAAAATCTGCAGCATTATGTTCAAGCTGAGCAAGGGAGTGTGAAACAACAGCCCCATTCTGAGCACACCAGATTGTGAGTCTATCAAGCCTAGGTAGGCAGTGTCCTCCTCTACAGTGGTGAAACCTAGATAACATATGCTGGACATGAGAAAATGCTGAACAATTTCCACCATCGCTATTTCAAATGTATCGTTGGCATCTCTTGGCAGGACAACTCAGAGGCCACGAAGCCTTTGTATTCAGCAAACACTTGTATGCTAAGCCAACGGTGCCTGTGTTGGCTTAGCCATGTTCTTTGGATGGATGAGGGCTATATACCCAAAGACTTTCCGCACAGTGAACTGGCCATTGGATTGGCCATGATAAATTGCCCTTAGTGTCCAAAATTGCCCTTAGTGTTGGATGGGGTTGCTGGGTTATGGGGATAGGGTGGAGGTGTTAACCTTGGGTAGGGTGCTCTTTCCAGGATCTGGTGCAGACTCAATGGGCCGAATGGCCTCCTTCTGCACTGTAAATTCTATGATGACAGTGATCAAGAACAGGGATGTTGGCTGATATTTCCCTCCATAACCCAGGGCACTGAGGCTCGCTGCAGTACATTTATGGCTAAAAGCAGTAATCAGTTTCGATCGCCCGGCTGCTCACTGGACGAATTAACATTACAAGGGTACATAGCAGAAGCTGTTTTTTGATTTAATGATATATTAATGAGTTAAATACCAGATTGCTGCAAAGCACGCTGCTTGAAAAAGGAAAGCCATTTGAAGCACTAACGCTGTTTCTCTCCCCACAGATCTTGCCTGACCTGTTGCGTATTTCCAGCATTTTCTGGTTTTAATTATTTATTTTCTTTTTTTTCAAATTTAAAGTACCCAATTCTTTTCCTTTTCCAATTAAGGGGAAATTTAGCGTGGTAAATCCATCTACCCTGCACATCTTTGGGTTGTGGGGGTGAGACCCACGCAGACACGGGGAGAATGTGCAAACCCCACACAGACAGTGACCCAGGGCTCGGATTGAATCCGGGTCCTCAGCGCCATGAGGCAGCAGAGTTAACCCCATTTTCTGGTTTTATATCTAATCTATTGAGCTAAAATAAACTTTTTGTTTTGTTTCCTCCCATGTATGAGAAAAGTTCTTTTAAACTTGCCTGCATTAGCTCCGTGGAGGCTGTTTTTTTAATATTAAATTTGATACTGTTCAGTTGAAACTTGATAAAGGAAATGAGTGGCTCTATAGAATGGTAGCATGGGGCTGGTTTAGCTCAGTTGGCTAGACAGCTGGTTTGTGAGGCAGAGCGAAGCCAGCAGCATGGATTCAATTTCCGTACTGGCTGAGGTTATTCATGACGGCCCCATCTTCTCAACCTTGCCCCTCGCCTGAGGTGTGGCGATCCTCAGGTTAAATCACCACCAGTTAGCTCTCCCACTCAAAGGGGAAAGCAACTTATGGTCACTACCTAAGAATAACATGGCTTCTTTTGTGGATCTAGGTATTAATCATTGGTCCAGACACTAGAAAATAAGGTATTGTATTACAAGACACCAGTCCATGAAGAAGGTTGGGATTCCTGGTTCATACTCGGGCCACTTACTTTGTTATTTTCACTTTCTCTCTCTCCCTGTGAGCAAGCACCTCCACTGGACAGAAAAGATTGGGAATTTATCCAATAGGAATTAGATTCTTTGGTATATCAACCATGAGAACCAGTTCCACTCTCAGTTTAAGATTCCAAGCTCACCTTCTGCAGAATTTTTAAAACCATATCCAGAGGGCGCTATGTGGCGAAAAACTGAATTTAATTTTCAGAGCATTTTTAAAACTGCGATACATTGCAAACTAATAGGGCAAGTGATTTATTATTTCTCAAATTCACTCAGACATTTCCATTGTCCCCAGGATTACTTATGCAGAATTGGAGTACACAAATGATACTACAGACAATGAGCATGGGAATTCACAGGACTTGTTAAAAGTGTCCTATCAAATTGCTTACCATGCTATTCAATTAATTATCTCGCAATTTGCATACTTTGTCAGAAAATCATTTACTAATATAAAAATTCCATCATTAAATGTGAATTATTCAAGTTAATTCAACACTTGCATCTGTAACAGTACATTTTTTTGGGTCAATTTTACATGAAAGTGCAATTCTTGAAAGGTTCAGGTTTGCCTGAGTGTCAATGGCAGTGTGGGATTGGCTTGTCTGTATAATGTTGGGGCTCACATTTTATCTCTTTCCCTCATTTTAAAAGCTCGTTGTGTCTTTTTTACCTGGTGACCAGCCCTTATTTAAATATGACGGACAAGTCAAATCTCCATGATAAGGGAACTGTGAACTATTGCAAAGACCAAAATGTTTTTTCTAATTCAAGATTTCCGTTTGAAAAACTAACTATGCCTGGATTTAACTGATTTATGTATATTTTAAGAAAAGAAAAATGAACGACAATCACATTTAAAAAGTAATATCCCTATTTATATATATTTATTGTGGATCTAATGTCCCGTAATAAATTGCAGATTAAATTTGCAAACCTCCAATAAAGATAAGTGGAACTGTATTTTAGTACCTTTCTGGGACTGTCGCATTGTGTCACTCTCAACTGTTTATTTATTTCACTGTCTTGAAACAGTTTAAATGCAGTAATTCAAAAATATATAAAGTTACAGTCAATGATATTAGCATACTAATGTTTAATACATTAAAATTAATTCCTTTGTTATTTTAATGAATGTACACACCCAGCTAATATATTTAAGTTTGAGTTAGTTAATAATAATGAGTTAAAAGCTCTAATAATATATCAGAGGAATTTGATAGCATTGAATTGAATGTTATTCTCACTCACACTAATTTCAGTAAGAAGTCTTACAACACCAGGTTAAAGTCCAACAGGTTTGTTTCGAATCACTAGCTTTCGGAGCACTGCTCCTTCCTCAGGTGAATGATTTCACCCCCCCACCCCCCATCTGGCCTGGGCTTGCAAAATCCTATCAACTGTCCAGGCTTGAGACAATTCACACCTCTCTAACCTACTCCATCTGGACATATAATTATTTAATCACCTGCAAAGACTCACATTCAAAGTATTGTCTTGCATCTTTGACTTTATCTATATATGTTTTTGGAACCTACCTCTTCATTCACCTGAGGAAGGAACAGTGCTCCGAAAGCTAGTGATTCGAAACAAACCTGTTGAACTTTAACCTGGTATTGTAAGACTTCTTACTGTGTTCACCCCAGTCCAATGCCGGCATCTGCACATCAACACTAATTTCAGGCCATTGCTTCAAATGCAAATGAGCTTTTTATGACGACTAGGTTTTGTTATTATCAATGAGGGAGTTGCATTGATCAACATTAGGACATTAACCAGTTAAATTAACATGACAGCAAAACTATGCATTTATAATCTGAAACAGATCCACAACTTCTCACCTCACAAAAGTTACTAGGCACAAGATCATGTGCAAAATGGTGCAAGAATCTTACAGTGAAGGAGGCCATTTGGCTGATCATGCCTGTGTTCGCGTTTTGGAAGTGTTGTCCAATTACACCCACTTGTTTGCACTTTCTTCATACCCCTATACATATCTCCTTTTCAAGTGTGCATCCGTTGCGTTAAAAGGTTTCTGGAAGGTTTTTGATTTGTACAAAAATCCCCAGAGCATCTTATTTTATCGAAGCAGAAAAATGATTTATAAGATCATAAGAAAAAGGAGCAGCTGTAGGCCATTCAGCTCATCGAGCCTGCTCCGCAATTCAGTAAGATCGTGGATGATTTGACTGTTGCCCTGAACACCACTTTCTTACCTGTCACCCATAATCCTCAACTCCATGACATTCAAAAATCTGTCTAACTCAGCCTTGAATATATTCAATGACCCAGCCTCCACTGCTCCCTGAGGGAGAAAATTTCAAAGCCTTAAGAACCCTATTGATGGAAGAAATTCCTCTTCATCTCCATTTAAATGGGAGAACACTCGCCTTTAAACTATGCCCCCTAGTTCTAGATTCCTCAATGAGTGGAAACAGCCTCTCAACAACCAACTTGTCAAGGCCACTCAGAATCTTAAATGTGTCAATAAGACCACCTCTCATTCTTCTAAGCACTAATGCATTAGGCCCAGCCTGCTCAACCTTCCTTATAAAACCATCCCTTAATTCCAGGAATTAGCCTAGTTAATCTTCTCTAAACGGCTTCCAACGCAAGTATTATCTTTCTGAAGCAAGAATTGTTGAAATTAAATTTTGTTGAGATAGTGCTTCATAATTTCTAATATATAGGAAATGCTTTTAGTTTAAGACCTGTTTTTTGGGGATGGCGAAGCGGGTAGCTTCCAAAATACAGCAATTAATTTAAGTTATTCAAAATGTTTTGCCTCATGTTTGTGGCAGTAGATTATTACACTCCTCTCGAATAGGCGAGAGCCTTTTGCCCACCCAGCCAGCCATAATTTTATAAGTAACAATACCTAGAGCCAGATTTGTGTGTAGTCCGAAGGCATTCAAAAATGTCAGGTGGGTCCCTATTTGGGATTCCCTCCCTCAGTTCCGGGCACTGGCTATTTTTGCTGGCACAGGATAGTGATGCGCTCCTGACTCGCTGGCTCTATAGAGGGGTTGGCATCTCCTTGAACCCACAATTTTTACAGAGTCAGACCAACTTTACCATGCTCTCTGGTTCATGGCCCCTCAGAGGAATCTAGTTTTGGGAGCCCTTTGAAAGGAAAGTTGAAAAGGCTTTGCCCATGCCCCTCCCCCACGCCTCAGCCATTTCCTGTGACCTCTCTATTCTCCATGCCAATTAAATGCCAACTCATTCACCCTAGTCAGTCCCCAAGGCACTCCCTATTTTCCATGTCAACTCAATGCCCCCGGTATGCACTATGTACACAATCAATGATCCATATGATAACAGTGGTGAGTGTGTGGAACAAATACCCATTCAGAAATGTTCCTTGAAAAAACTGCTGTTCCTAAAACCCGAAATGAAAAATGAAAATTGCTTATTGTCACAAGTAGGCTTCAAATGAAGTTACTATGAAAAGCCCCAATCGCCACATTCCGGCGCCTGGTACGGGAATTGAACCATGTTTCTGGCCTGCCTTGGTCTGCTTTCAAAACCAGCAATTTACCCCTGTGCTAAACCAGCTAAGTCAGCTGATAAAGTAACAATTGGACAGATCATTACAGTTTCAACAATGGAGACTTCAAACATTTCATACCTCTCTGGGTTAGCACACTGGACTAAATCGCTGGCTTTTAAAGCAGAGCAAGGCAGGCCAGCAGCACGGTTCAATTCCCATACCAGCCTCCCCGAACAGGTGTCGGAATGTGGCGACTAGGGGCTTTTCACAGTAACTTCATTGAAGCCTACTCATGACAATAAGCGATTCACATTTAGACTGGGGCTGTTTAGCACAGGGCTAAATCACTGGCTTTGAAAGCAGACCAAGCAGGCCAGCAGCACGGTTCAATTCCTGTAACAGCCTCCCCGAACAGGTGGCGACTAGGGGCTTTTCACAGTAACTTCATTTGAAGCCTACTTGTGACAATAAGTGATTTTCATTTTTCATTTCAATCTTGTCCAAATAAATATTGACAAAAGAGATCACAGAAGGAGTAAGTTATTACAACCACTTAAAGATATCAATCAAGCAACAATTCACTTTAGTTGCCGAAACAGATTCCCTCCCCAGCTAATGCATTTATTGATTGGGTTGTCAGCCAAGAATGCATAGGAGGGTCAGTGAATGGGAGGGAGGTGGCAAACAGAAGCGAGGCGGTGAGTAGCAGGGTTGCTAAGCAGGAGGGAGGTGTAGATCAGGAGAGCAATGGCGAGTGAAAGAGGTGGCGAGTAGGAGCATGGCAATGAGCAGGAGGGAAGGAAATGGTGAGCAGGATGGAGCGGGCAAGCGGGAGAAGTAGCGAGCAGGAGAGAGAGAAGTGATGAGCGGGATGGAGTAGGTGAGCAGGAGAGGCAGCAGGCAGGAGAGAGGCAGATGGGAGGGCAGCGGCGAGTGGGAGAGAGGTGGCGCGGGGGAGGGTGGCAGGTGGAGGGAGGCAGCGAGCAAGAGTGAAACAGCAAGGGGGAGAGATGCGATAATGGGGAGAGAGGTGAGCAGGTGATGGGTGGCAAGTGTGAACGAGGTGGGCAGCAGCAAACGAGAGGAGAACAGGAAGTGAGAAGGAAGTGGGAACAAGATGGGCAGTGGCAAATGAGGGGTAAGTGATGTGACCATCAATTCACAGGACAAGTGGTTGGAAGTGAACAGTGGTTTTAATAGTCTTACAACTGAGCCTGCCTGCGACGAGATGAACTGGCAGCAGGATCACAACTACAGATCTTTATACTTCCAGTTAGTGGGAGGAGCCATGGGCGGAACCATGGGCGGAGCCAAGGGTGGAGCCCAGTACAAACTCCTGATCTCCCCTATGGCGAGAGCCGCGCATCTACTCATATACCGAGCTAACAGAGACACAACATATACAATATAACACAGTGTGAATTACTAGGATTGTGATTCACCACATTCACCCCCTGTAAAAAAATCAAGTCCGGCGGGGGTGATGGGTCTACAAATTGAGTCGGTCCGGCGGTCGAGTCGTTCTCTGAGATCTACGAAGTACCGGGGTTGCAGCCTCTTCTGGTGGCTGGGTGGTGGCGGTCGGCGAGGGTACCATGGCGGACTCCGGGGGTGATTCAGTCTGAGCTTCGTACCCGACTGGTTCGACTGGTGACGGGGAGCGCTGGAAACCCATAAGCGCGGGGGCGCGGAGCACGGGCAGTGGACCTGCAGGCGTGGGGGTTGGGTGGGGTGTAGTGTGAGGGGCACCTCGGCGGTAGTAGTGTCGGAGTTGGATCCTGCTGGCGCTAGGTTCCGGAGGGAAACAGTGTCCAGGCGGCCGTCAGGGTATTCGATGAACGCGTATTGGGGGTTCGAGTGGAGTAGGAGCACTCTCTCCACGAGTGGGTCAGTTTTGTGGGTCCGGATGTGCTTACGGAGGAGAAGCGGGCCCGGTGTCTTCAACCATGCTGGGAGTGAAATCCCCATGGCAGTGCCCCTGGAAAAAACAAATAGCCGCTCATGAGGGGTCTGATTGGTGGCAGTACATAGGAGGGACCTAATAGCATGGAGCGCGTCAGGGAGGACCTCCTGCCAATGGGAGGTCGGGAGCTTCCTGGACCGGAGGGTCAGTAGGACGGTCTTCCAGACCGTTGCGTTCTCCCTCTCCACCTGCCCGTTCCCCCTGGGGTTGTAGCCGGTAGTCCTGCTCGAGGCGATGCCCTTGTCGAGCAGGTACTGACGCAGCTCGTCGCTCATAAAGGACGAACCCCTGCCGCTGTGTACATAGCTGGGGAAACCAAACAGGTTGAAGATGCTGTGCAGGGCCCTAATGACTGTGTGGGAGGTCATATCGGGGCACGGGATAGCAAAGGGGAAGCAGGAGGACTCGTCTATGATGTTTAGGAAGTACACATTCCGATTGGTCGAGGGGAGTGGCCCTTTGAAATCGATGCTCAGGCGTTCAAAGGGCTGGGATGCCTTTACCAGGTGGGCCCTGTCTGGTCTATAGAAGTGCAGTTTGCGCTCCGCACAGATCGGGCAAACCCTGGTGATGGTTTTTATCTCCTCGGTGGAGAAAGGCAGATTTCGGGCTCTGACGTAGTGAGCAAGCCGGGTGACCCCGGGTGGCAGAGGTCATTGCGGATGGCTTTCAGGCGGTCGTCTTGTGTGCTGGCACACGTGCCGCGGGACAGGGCATCTGGGGCCTTGTTGAGCTTCCCCGGTCGGTACATGATATCGTACTTGTAGGTGGAGAGTTCAATCCTCCACCGTAGGATCTTATCATTTTTAATTTTGCCCCTTTGTGAGTTGTCAAGCATAAAGGCAACCGATCTTTGGTCGATGATGAGGGTGATCCTCCTACCTGCGAGGTAGTGCCTCCAGTAACGAATAGCCTCCACAATGGCTTGTGCTTCCTTTTCGACCGAGGAGTGTCGAAGTTCCGAAGCGGAGAGGGTTCGGGAGAAAAAGGCGACTGGTCTCCCTGCCTGATTTAGTGCGGCTGCGAGAGTGACCTCTGAGGCATCGCTCTCTGCCTGGAAAGGGACGGATTCATCCACTGCCCGCATGGCCGCTTTGGCGATGTCCTCCTTGATGCAGGTAAAGGCCTGGCGAGCTTCATCTGACAGAGGAAAGAATGTGGCCTTAAATAATGGGAGGGCTTTGTCCGCATACTGAGGGACCCACTGGGCATAATATGAGAAAAACCCCAGGCACCTTTTGAGGGCCCTGGGACAATGAGGGAGGGGGAGTTGTAAGAGGTCTGGGTCGGGGGCCCAGGACTCCGTTTTCCACGACATAGCCGAGGATGGCTAGCCTGGTCGTGCGGAAACCACATTTCTCCGTGTTATACGTGAGGTTGGGTTTCTGGGCAGTCTGGAGAAATCGATGGAGGTTAGCGTCGTGGTCCTGCTGATCATGGCCGCAGATGGTGACGTTATCCAAGTACGGAAACGTGGCTCGCAGCCCGTACTGGTCCACAATTCGGTCCATTGCTCGTTGGAACACCGAGACCCCATTCGTGACGCCAAAGGGAACCCGGAGGAAGTGGAAGAGGCGGCCATCTGCCTCGAACGCCGTGTAGTGGCAGTCCTCCGGGCGGATTGGGAGCTGGTTGTATGCAAACTTCAGATCCACCGTGGAGAAGACTTTTTAATGGGCGATCTGATTCACCATGTCTGCAATCTGGGGAGGGGGTACACATCGAGGAGCGTGAACCGATTAATGGTTTGGCTATAGTCCACTACCATTCGGAATTTTTCCCCGGTCTTGACGACCACCACCTGCGCTCTCTAGGGGCTATTACTGGCCTCCATGATCCCCTCACGTAGAAGCTTATGGACCTCAGTTCTGATAAACACCCTGTCCTGCAGGCTGTATCGCCTGCTGTGAGTGGCTACAGGTTTGCAGTCCTTCGTGAGATTGGCAAAGAGTGGAGGGGGGTCGATTTTTAGCGTAGCGAGGCTGCAGATAGTGAGTGGGGGCATGGGCCCGCCGAAGCTGAGTGTGAGGCTTTTGAGGTTGCACTGGAAGTCGAGTCCCAGTAAGAGTGGGGCGCAGAGTTCGGGGAGCACGTATAGCTGGAAGTTCGAGTAGCTAGTGCCCTGGATCATTAGGGTCGCGGCGGTGCGTCCTTGGCGGTGAACAGAGTGAGAGCCCGAAATGAGGGAGATAGTTTGCCGTGCAGGGAAGATAGGGAGCGAACAGAGTCTTACCAGATCTGGGTGTACGAAGCTCTCGGTGCTCCCGGAGTCAAAGAGGCACGGTGTCCTGTACCCGTTGATTTTAACGGTCATCATAGAGTTGCGGAGGTGTTTCGAACGCGACTGGTCCAACGTGACCGTGTTGAGTTGTGGGTAGTCGGCGGCTCGATCAGCTGTGCTGGAATGGCCCCGTGATGACTGCCCTCTGAGTTCGTAGTCTTCGAGATGGGTTTCAGATTTTGAAGAGGATGGATCCCAAGATGGCCGCCCCCGTGGATCGCACGTGGCGGGCGGCGAGGAAGATGGCGGCCCCCATGAGTTGCACATGGCCGGTCGCGTGGTGCAGGGTTGCCAAGATGGCGGCCCCCATGAGTCGCAGGTGTCGGGTGGGGGTGGAGCCGGAGTACAGGCCGCAGCATTTCGGGGCCTGCGGGCATGTGAGTTTTGGAAACGAGTGCTCTGGGCTGCGGGAGTGTTTGGAGAGGAGGATTTCTTCGCCAGGCAGACCCGGACATAGTGTCCTTTGCGACCGCAGCCGCTGCAGGTCGTGTAGCGGGCCGGGCAGTACTGCCGTGGGTGCTGGGGCTGTCCGCAAAAATAGCACACTGGGGCTGCGTAGTGGGTGGGTGGCCTCGCAGCGCAGGCCTGGGGCAGTCGCTGGTCGGGGACCCAGGATGGGGTCGCTTGGTCCGCAGGGAACGAGGTGAGGCTGCGGAACGAGACCTCCATGGTAGTAGCCACTTCTACAGTGTCCTCCATGTTCTGGGCCCCTTTTTCAAGCAACCGCTGGCGCACATAGTTTGACCTGAGTCCTGCCACGTACACATCTCTGACAGTGAGCTCCATATGCTGTTTGGCTGATACAGCTTGGTAATTACAGTCCCGAGCTAAAGCTTTTAAATCCCGCAGGAATTCATCCAACGACTCCGCGGGGCGCTGGCGGCGGGTCGTAAAAATGTGGCGCGTGTAGACCTCGTTGATGGGCCTCACATACATTCGATCTAGCATGGCTAGGGCCTCCGTATACGAGGTAATACTGTTAAGTTGAGTAAAGATACGGTGGCTCACCCTTGCGTGCAGTAGACTGAGTTTCTGCTCCTCTGTAGTTTCTGATGTGCTTGATTCAGCCAGGTAGGCCTTGAAACATCTGAGCCAGTGTTGAAAGATTTCTTTCGCGTCTGCAGTCTGCGGGTCGAGTTCTAGTCGATCAGGTTTGAGGGCTGATTCCATAGTCGTTTTCTTCAAGTTTCCTATGACTATTAAATTGATGTGACCATCAATTCACAGGACACGTGGTTGGAAGTGAACAGTGGTTTTAATAGTCTTACAACTGAGCCTGCCTGCGACGAGATGAACTGGCAGCAGGCTCACAACTACAGATCTTCATACTTCCAGTTAGTGGGAGGAGCCATGGGTGGAACTATGGGAGGAGCCAAGGGTGGGGCCCAGTACAAACTCCTGATCTCCCCCTATGGGCAGAGCCGTGCAACTACTCGTATACCGAGCTTACAGAGACACAACACATACAATATAACACAGTGTGAATTACTAGGATTGTGATTCACCACAGTAAGTAGACAGAGTTAGTAGGTTATTAAAAGATTGTAAGAGGGATTTTGGGCCAGTTAGGTTCAAGGCACAAAATAGATTTTTAGTGCAAAATTACAGGTCAAGAATGCCCCTACATATTTTCTTTAGGAAAAGTGATTTTCGTTTTGCATGTTTTTGTTCAGCATGCCATTCTTTCAGAACAGGATTGATTCAGGATGCTAAGGACCTGGGTTCGATCGCAGCCCCGGGTCACTGTCCGCATCGAGTTTTCACATTCTCCCCGTGTCTGCCTGAGTCTCACCCACTCAATCCAAAGATGTGCAAGGTAGGTGGATTGGCCACGCTAAATTGCCCCTTAGTTGGAAAAATTTAAAAAAACATTTTAAAAAAAGGATTGATTCAGGATGGATGGCTGAAAAGTAATGAATTAAATAAGAGTGAAAATATAAATAATTAGCGTAAATACCATAAATATTTTCATTCATTACTCGAAGTTGAAAACAAACACCACCATCAAAGGAGACAAAGATGTAGGAGAAAAGTTATGCTCAATGTGGATTAAACCTTATTTAGATGACACATGGTGTACTGTATACAGTCACCAATGTCTTTGTCTTGGCAGCAACTGGGTGCGCCAAGACACTGGGTCACTGCCTTCCTGTGAACTAATTTATCCTGTCATCTGAACCTCAGGATTAAATGATAGCCTTTATTGTCCTTCCCTGTCTTCTTTTTATTCTTAATAACACACGCTATTGTGTTAATAAGGTGAACATTATACTAACAGTTCGAAGCAGGGTTGAAATTACATCAATGAAAGACTGTGAGATGCTATTATAGTCTTTTCGCTCCAGAATAGCACAGCATCCATAACCAGTACTAAAATAAGTATTGAATATTTGTAAATCTAGCTTTAAATAGATGCTGGCCACTTTAACTTTACTTTATAGTGTTTCTGACTCGGTGCATTGTCTGGTTTCACATTAAGGATGAAAGGAGAAATGAGGCGTAACCCAAATTTTACATGGGATCTTGAGTTCTATTTTTTTGTGTTGATGCTGGGGAGACAATGGTGCAGAGGCTCCGACTAATGCTCCAGGGCCATGGGTTCAAATCTCACCACTGCACCTGGCAGAATTTAAATTCAGTCAATGAAATCTGGAATTAGAAGCTAGCCTAAGAAATCGTCAATTGTTATAAATACCCATCTGGTTCACTAATATTCTTTAGGTGTATAGAATTACGAAGGGGCAGATAGGAAGGAACTTTTCCCTTTCGCGGAGGGGTCAATAACCAGGGGGCATAGATTTAAGGGAAGGGAGAGGAGATTTAGAGGGGATTTGAGGAAAAACATTTTCACCCAGAGGGCGGTGGTAATCTGGAATGTACTGCCTGAAGGGATAATAAAGGCGGAAATCCCCACAACATTTAAGAAGCATTTAACTGAACACTTGGCAAGGCAACAGACCAAGTGCTGGAAAATGGGATCAGAATAGGAAGGTGGCTGGGGCGGGCACGAGCAAATAAAACAAAATAGAACAAGGCCCAAAGGTAACACCTCAAACAAGGGGGGAGGGGGAGGAATCAACAAGGGGGGGAGAACTATACATATGTAAATACATGACAATCACCTTTTCTAAACTATGCATTCTAGTTAAAATGTTATAAAATAACAAAAAAAGGCGTGGGGGGTGGGGAAGAAGTGTTTATGGGCTGTTACTTCCAATGTTGACCTTTTATAAATTGTATCTGGTCCACCAAGATTTGTTTATTTTGTATTAAATAAAATGAAATTTTTTAGCAAAAGTATTCTAAAAAAAAGGATAAGCGCCACGATGCGCTGTAAAACTGTCTGATTGTTTTATTCCGAATGTTAGCGCCAGAATTAAATGTTTATCTGATTACATCTACATATAAAAAAATCACGTTGCCTATCCCAGTGTTACATTTTTGTGATTGGTGTCGATGAAATTGAATTTTAAAAATCGCGAGGGTGGCCGTTGTGTTAACAGGCAGACAGACAGCAAGTCTAACTTCTGTAAAGTTAGTGGTTTCAGTGAAGCGGCAGCAGCTTTGTTATTAGGATGGGGTTTGAGAGGATTGTAACAGGGATAACCTGAATCCTACGTTGAGTTTGCACTGGGAGATTGCCGAAAGCTCCAATCCTTATGACAAACACATATGATCCATGTAAACTTTCAATGATGAATATTATTGGATTCAATTAAGAATTTAAATCGAGTTTTTAAAAATAAGCTACACTTGATATTTCAAATTAAATACAATCACAAAACTCCTGAGGTAACCCTTTAAAAGATCCATTTGTGAGTTTAAATTAAGTCAGTCGGTGCATTTCCGTGTTTTCAGGTCCAGACACCGATTGCAGACGCCAGATCCTGTGTGTTTCCCCGGTAAAGTCTGCCCAGCAAAAAGAAATCCATCCTTCGGGGGGAGAGTCAGGACAGTTCAGCAGCATCACAATGTGTTTTGTCTCGTGTGTGTGTGAGATTCCCAATCACCTCTCGAGTCCCTGCTCTCCACCAAGTGCAACATTCATCCCACCAACACAAACGGATCCGGAGCCTTCCCCACTTTCCCATGTGGACAGGTCGCAGCACGATCCATTCGAGTCCCCCAAAGCCCTCTTTCTGTCTCTCTCCCGGGTGAAACGTGTCATCTTCAAGGTGAACGCCATCTCTGTTGGGAGGGAAATGAAATGATTAATAAAAGTGCCCTATGCCAGGTTTATCCAGGTTTTTTTTCTTGTGTGTGGGTTTGCCCCCTGCCCAGAATCAGGCATGCTGCAATGTTTCCCTTACCGACCTACCTGTGTCTTTAGCAGGGGGATGTTTAAGTTCACCGCCCGGGCTCCCCTGCTCAGGCACTCCGCAAAGCCAGGAGTTTCCTTTCCGAGATCTCGATGTTGACCGTGTACCAGAACGTCCACCACACCAGACTCAGGGCGATTACAATGGACCCGGTGTAGATGAAGAAATCCCAGTATGCCAGGGAGCTGAAAATACCGACCAGCAGCAGGATGATACCCACCACATCAAAGATCACAGCGAGCAGGAAAAGCAGCCCACAGCGGCCGATAACCCTGGCAGCAGATCCCAGCATTGATGTGTGAGAGAGAGAGAGAGAGAGTGTGTGTGTGTGTGTCTGAGCTGGCAACAAGCTGAGACTCGGAGCACCCACTCAGGTGTGTTCCTCCTTCCACACCTGCACACGTCTAAAAGGGCAACGCGGGGAGGAGAGTCTTTTATATAATGGCCATGGAGAGGCGACAGGATCTCCGGGGGATCCCCGTTCGGCAGCGAGGCGAAGCAAAAAAGCAAATAAAAGACCGAGTGAGAAGTTTAAAACTCATTCCAGACCTCTCCATTCGATGGGCTGAGCGATGAACATGAATCAAGAGCAGCCACCTCACTGTCAATTAGTTCTCCTGTTCCATCCCATGTCTCAGGCGCAAGAGTAATGTGTGTAACTGTAATAACTGAGCGATTATTTCACTGTATTCAGTGTAACTGTAATAACTGAGCGATGATTTCACTGTATTCAGTGTAACTGTAATAACTGAGCGATTATTTCACTGTGTTCTGTGTAATGTGTGTAACTGTAATAACTGAGCGATTATTTCACTGTATTCAGTGTAACTGTAATAACAGCGATTATTTCACTGTATTCTGTGTAATGTGTGTAACTGTAATGACTGAGCGATTATTTCACTGTATTCAGTGTAACTGTAATGACTGAGCGATTATTTCACTGTATTCTGTGTAACTGTAATAACTGAGCAATTATTTCACTGTATTCAGTGTAACTGTAATAACTGAGCGATTATTTCACTGTATTCAGTGTAACTGTAATAACTGAGCGATGATTTCACAGTATCCAGTGTAACTGTAATAACTGAGCGATTATTTCACTGTATTCTGTGTAATGTGCGTAACTATAATAGCTGAACGATTATTTCACTGTTTTCAGTGTAATGTACGTAACTAATAGCTGAGCGATCATTTCACTGTATTTAGTGCAATGCATATAACTAATAGCTGAGCGATCATTTCACTGTATTCAGTGTAATGTGTGTAAATGCAATAGCTGAGCGATCATTTCACTGTATTCAGTGCAATGCGTGTAAATGCAATAGCTGAGCGATCATTTCACTGTATTCAGTGTAATGCATGCAACTGTAATAGCTGAGCGATCATTTCACAGTATTCTGTAGCCACCTGGGGTGGCCACGTCCTGATTACAAAATGGACACTTTGCAAAGAATGCAGGGAAAATGAACAATGCTGAGAAAGCAAGCAGGTGCTAGGTTTGTCTGTTGATGGGAGCTGTAACTCCCAGACAAGACCGATACTGCAAAGTCATTACCATAATAATGAGCCATCTCCAGGGGCAAAAGAGAAACATTTAGGTAAACGATACTAAAGCAGACACCCCGGCACCAGAGGAGACTAGAACAAAACAGACCAATGGCCACCTAGGGCACGCCCAGCAATCAGGGCAGCCACCCCTTTATTTGAGGAAATCGATACCGATGATCAGGATACGGTCCAATTAATTGGGACCAAGTTCAAGGCCCGTCCAAAAGCGTGCAAAGCCCCCTTCGAGTATAAGAAGAAGCCCCCAAGAGAGAATTGTTCTTCTTGGCCTTGGCTCTCAGCGACGAGAGGCCTGCCTAGCAGCTGCACCAGAACAAGTAAGTCCAAAGTCAATGCACACTACGAGAGCAGTAGCTCCTAGCTACTATTCCATACCAGTTCGACCCCAGCAGCCTCAGAACCGGACAACGGCCATTGTTCCTCTGACTGAGTGGGCGCCCGAAGCTAAGTATAGGCTTTAGTAGTAATGATAGTTTAGTTGGTAGAGTTTGTGCATGAGTATAATTGACTGTGTGTGTAAATAAATGAGCATTGATTTCGAACTTAATAACTGGTGTATCGAGTCTTTGATCAGTATTCGGTTTTGAACCTTGTGGCGGTATCGAAAGATACCTGGCGACTCTTGAGCAAATGTAATTAGAATTAAGGAAGGCGATCATATTATCCGCCATAAACAGAGCCAACTAAGGAGAGAACAAAACGAGCAACTTTTACTGGCGACATCTGACGGGACTCAACTTAGAAGTGGCCTCACCACTCGGAGAGAACCCAAATTTGAATTGAGAATCCAATTAGAAACAGAAAAACCACAAGCGTTAGAACAATACTGATCAAGCCTCCGAGATTCGGAAGTGTGTTAATGCATGCGTACTAACAGGGATATAAGGTAAACCTGAGAGATTTTGTTGCGTAAAACTGTCTGGAGTTTTGTAGGCCGGAAAATAGCGTAAGCCGTACCCATGTTTACATCACCAATTTATCACCCCCTGTTCCAAATTCAGTAGAGAACCTAGATAGAGAAGATGGCAATGAAGGCAATGGAACGCCTTATGAACCCCCAGGAATTTGAGGTCGCAGCGACCAGTAGAGTAGGACAGTGTCCCGTATGGGAAGATGAGATCAGGAAATATCTCAAAGGGAAAGGATGGCCCCTTTGGAGTGAATTCTGTACCAATGACGAAACAGGTCCCGGGAGTATAGGACATACTTGGTGGGAGAACCTGTCAGAGATCCACAAGAAGAGCTTCGGGAAAGCTCGCAAGCCGATGGCAGTCGTGTCCTGCGAGGCACAATTGCGAGGCACAGAGGAGGTCGTTAGGACGCTCCGTAGAGAGATTGAGGAGAGAGACAGAAATAGTGAGGTAGAGGTGAGTGAAGTTGAGAAGGAGAATAAGGAGTTAAGAGAGAGGTTAGCAGCAAGGGACAGAGAGGTGGATGATACCAAGAGGGCACACCAGTCTTGCCTTGCGCACTTGAGTAGTTTCCAGACCCAGTATGATAAGGCCTACCAGGACACGCAACGTGCAGTCTTGGTAAGACAAGAAACAGAACAGCAGGTAGAGAAATTGGAGAAACAGTGTAATGATTTGAAAGCAGCCCAATGAGCACTCCACACTTCCACGATGGAACAAAGGCAGAGATCCGTAGACCACGCAAAGTGCCGGAAGCAAATTGCAGAATTGCAATCCCTGATTTCCGTTGAGAATGTGTTCCAAAGTACATTCGGACCCCAGTTAGATCAGGAAAACGGCCCCAATTGGAAGGAATTGAATGAGACTGCCCATAGATACGTGCATGGAACATGTACGCAGGAAAAACCCCAGAAAAGGAGAGCATCCCAACCCCCGACTGAACAGGCAGAACACACCCCCATGAACCCTGTAACCACACACCGCAGAGCCGCAGCAGAAGGAGACGCAGATTTCCTTTATACCACCCCGTTAACCGCAACCCAATTATGGGACGCGTGTGGAAAAATTACACCGTTCCTTCCCACATCAGACCCCCACCAGATTTCGCTAAAGTTAAACAGCAGGCCGCCATGTACGGCCTGGACGAGAGAGAGCAGGTAAAGCTCACGGTTTTAAGCTTCGACCCTTCAGTCGTGGCAGCCCTTCCCGACCCACAGAATGTAGGAGGAGGTACCCTCAAAGAAATGCACACAGCGATCCTTGATGCAATCGGCTATAACAGAGGAGACCCGGTAGAAGGCCTAAACAAGTGTAGGCAAAAGAAGACAGAGCACCCCACAGCGTTTGCTGGACGCTTGTGCATTCACTTCACAGCAGTTTTCGGAGAGTTAGCCCGCGCCCATTTGTCCTCAGATAATATGGCCAAATGGACTTGAATCCTAGTCTCCCATGCAACAGAGGCAGGACAGAGAGCTTGCGCAAATTATGACCCCTCAGATGAGGCCCACAATAAAAAATGGGTTTTGAAAAGGTTGTCCCGCGCTTGGGAGCAATCAGTCCAAGGCAAATCCGCAGTTCTAAAACCTGAGGAAGAACAGGCAGACATGAATCCAGTTAAAGCGCACCAGAACCCCGCATGGGTAAATGAGGACAGGAACAGCCCACCCCAGCCCAAATCACAGGGGTTTTACAATTGTGGACAGCTAGGACACTTTGCACGAGAGTGCAACGTGCCACAAAAGCAGCAGAGAGTCCAACAGGCAGGCACCCTAAATAGGAATAGGGCAAAGCTGATTCATAGTGTTAACGCCCGTTCAGACAATGGAGACATGAACGGCACCGAGTGACGGTGTTCGAGCTCCCCAACTTGGGTCTGTGACACCCTTTGGGATATGTCCGGTCGACCGGTCATAGCAGGCAAAGTCTGGGGACAGCCCGTAGAATTTCTTTAGGACACAGGAGGGTCCGCACCACACTCAATTCCTCCATGATGTTCCAGAGAGACACGTGGCCCACAACAGACACCATCACACTCAGCGGCTTTACAGGTCATTTACAACAGGGACACATCACAGCCGCTGTAGCGATACAAATAGGTAACATTACAACTAAGCACCCCGTAGTTTTGGTTGATCTGCCCCAGACAGCTGAACATATCCTAGGGATCGATTTTATGAGCTCCCACAACCCTTCTTTTGATCCGGTAAACAAGTGTGTTTGGAAAATGGCAAAGGCAACACAAGCCCCCGCCACGCTCACAGTTGGAGAGTATGAGAACAGGATTAGCTCAGTAGGAGACTTCTGGTTCGACCCTCGAGCCATTAGTCCAGACAAACAGGTTAGGGCTGTCCTGCAGGAACATAAAGCAGCATTTGCACAGCACAAACACGACTGTGGCAAACTGGCTGGCTCTGTGCATATCACAGGTCCTGACCCCAGACCCCAGGAGCAGTACGGATTTCCCCAGGAAGCAGAGGGAGAAATCTCGAAGGTAATAGAGAGTTTACTTGACCAAGGCGTACTCAGATCAGTAGCCTCCACAAACAACGCACCCATTTGGCCAGTCAGGAAACCGGATGGATCACAGCGACTGACCATTGATTACCAGGAACTGAACAAAGTAACCCCAGCAGCAGCCCCCACCATAGCCACAAATCCCGAAACCATGCTCAAACAGGGACTCCAGTCAAAACAATTTCGGTTTGGACATTAGCAACAGCTTTTGGTCCATTCCATTGGATAAAGTGTGCCAGTACAAATTCGCCTTCACATTCAAAGGACAGCAACATACATGGACGTGCCTTCCACAAGGCTTCCACAACTCCCCCTCCATTTTCCACCGACAGCTGGCAAATAGATTAGCAAAATTTTCCCGCCCCGATTGACTGGTCCAATATATAGACGATTTGCTACTACAGACAGACACAAAGGGAGAGCACATTTCGCTTCTCGCCGAACTCTTAGGACTCCTAAAAGAAATTGGATGTAAAGTCAACCCCAAGAAGGCCCAGATTTTGAAAGAAAAAGTGATTTACTTGGGTACAGTAATCACTCATGGTCAACGCGAGATCGAGCAAAAGAGAATTGACTCGATCGTCAAATTGCCCCTTCACCACAATGTCTCCGCCCTCCGGTCATTTCTAGGACTGGTTGGCTACTGCTGAAACCATATTGACGGTTTCACCACTAAAGCAACGCCCCTATCCGAACTTCTCAAGAAGCAGGCACCTTGGGAATAGCTTCCACAGCATATAGATGCCGTGGATGCTTTAAAAAGAGCACTCAGCACAGTCCCCGCACTACAGGTCCCAGATCCACTCTCCCCGTTCGCTATCAAGGTAGCAAGCACCGACCAAACTCTTTCGGCCGTGCTCCTCCAGGAACGCCATGACCAATTATGACCCGTAACATACATCTCACGCATTTTAGATCCTGTCGAGCAAGGATTTTCTGCCTGTGAAAGGCACCTGCTCGCAGTTTTTTTGGGCAGTACAGTACTTTGCCTACATTACAGGACTCAACCCCATCACCATCCTCACTGAACACACCCCAACACAGCTATTGTTAGACGGCCGACTTAAAGATGGCACTGTCAGCCAAATCCGTGCAGCCCGTTGGACCCTTTTACAGGGACGAGACATTACAGTGAAAAGAACCAAGACCCACACCTTCCTTGCCGATAATTTACAGTACCTAGGCACCTCTCATGAGTGTGAGATCATCACCACACAACACAACACAGGCCCATTTATACCGAAGACACCTGCCAAGAAAACAGGTAGTACATCCCAGAGACCCCAGCCCACAGACACGTGCGCACCACTGAATATTTATGTGGATGGTTCCTCCACAGTTTTAAATGGAAAGAGAATCACCGGTTGTGGAATTTATGTAGAGGACGCATAGGGACGAGCCCTGGAAGAGATTTCACTAAAGTTGCCAGGACACGTAGGCTCGCAGGCAGCAGAACTGGCAGCGTTCGCATATATTGTAGACCACCCCAACTCGTTCCCGACCCCAGCAGGCATCTATTCGGACAGCTTGTATGTCTGTAATAGTTTAACTGAATTCCTACCCCTGTGGGAAATGAGAGGATTTGTTTCCGCAGACGGAAAACCCCTACCCTCAGCCCCATTACTCCGCCGTATCTTAGAGAAAGCGAAAGACAGAAAATATGGAATCATTAAGGTTCGCAGTCATCACCGTTCTTCCCCCCCTGGTAACGTTAAAGCAGACGCCCTAGCGAAGGCAGGTTCCAGACATGGTTATTTTTGGAACCCCCCCGAAAGCACCCCAGTACATGCAGTTCAGGTCTCACAGACCAACATTCAGGATCTAGCGAAGGCCCAAAAGGAAGATGAGAAGCTGAGTGAAGTTTTAAAGGGAACCTTCCCAGCCCCTTACGATAAATTTAAAAATTCATTAGCCACACATGACGGTGTGATTTTGAAGGAAGGCATTTATGTAGTTCCCAAGCAGGACAGGAACCAGATTATTTGTCAGTTCCATGACAATCATGGACACCAAGGCATTGAACCCACTTTAGCCCACCTCAGACCGCTCTGCTGGTAGCCTGATTTAAAAGCCGACGTAACCCACTATATTGAGAATTGCTTGATCTGTGCCCAGAACAATCCGGACAGATATGCAAAAATGGCTCAACTTAGTCATACCCGCCCCGTTAATGGCCCCTGGACGAATCTCCAGATAGATTACATAGGACCCCTCCCCCCTGCAGAAGTGGATATAAGTATGTGTTGTGGTGATCGACACCTTCACAAAATGGGTGGAAGGTTTTCCATCACGAACGAATACGACAAAAACAACAGCTAAAATCCTAACCCACCACATCTTTACAAGATGGGGACTCCCCCGCAGTATAGAGTCCGATCAAGGCTCCCATTTTACAGGACGCGTAATGAAAAACGTCCTCACGATTTTCAGGATAAGACAAAAGTTTCACATCGCATACCACCCCCAGTCAAGTAGAGAGGATGAACAGGACATTAAAAGCCACCCTCAGGAAAATGGTGCAGCAGAATAATAGCACCTGGGATTCAGTTCTCCCATTTGCTTTAATGTTTTTACGGAAAACGGTATCCATGTCCACAGGATACACCCCCCACACTCTCATGACCGGACGCCCCATGAAAGGGACAGAGTATTTATTAGGACTGGATTTGGCTAGTCCCGCAGTCACATCCCTCACATGTGAAAATGCTATACAGCAGCTTATTGAGAATATAAAGGCAGCCCAACTCGCAGCAGCTGTGAGACTTGGGACACGGAGGAAACAGAGCAAGGCTTGTTTCGACAAAACAGTACACACCACTGAGTTTGCAGTAGGGCAGCAAGTGATGCTTTCCCTATACAACCCCAATTCATTTCTTTCCCCAAACTTTTCCAGACCGTACTCCAAAGTCAGCCCCTCGGTATACAAGATTACATATCCCAATGGCAAGTCTGCGTGGTTTCACATAAACCAGCTCAAGGCTTATGGCTCGCAGAATAACCATAGACACCACATCCTGCTCGCAGCAGCAGACGAGCATACCCCGCCCACGGATGACGCATTCCTACCCTCCCCCAGCCAGTATTCGGTTTTGAACTTTGTGGCGATATCCAAAGATACCTGGCGACTCTTGAGCAAACGTAATTAGAATTAAGGAAGGCGATCATATTAACTGCCATAAACAGAGCCAATTAAGGAGAGAACACAGCGAGCAACATTTACGTGTAATGCGTGTAAATGCAATAGCTGAGCGATTATTTCACTGTATTCAGTGTAATGTGTGTAACCGTACTAGCTGAGCAATCATTTCACTGTATTCTGTGTAATGCGTGTAAATGCAATAGCTGAGCAATTATTTCACTGTATTAAGTGTATTTGATGTAATGTGTGTAACACATGTAAATGTCTGAGCACATCCATTCGGCCCATCGAGCTGCACCCACCTCTGAAAGAGCACTTGACCTAAGCCCACTCCTTTCACTCAATCCCCATAAGCCCGTGCATTGATCATGGCCAATCCACCTGACCTGCACATCTTTGGACTGTGGGAGGAAACCGGGGCAACCGGAGGAAACCCATGCAGGCATGGGGAGAACGTACAAACTCTACACAGACAATCACCCGAGGTCGGAATCAAACCCAGGTCCCTGGCGCTGTGTGACAGCAGTACTAACTACTAACCACGGTGCCACTGTGCTGCCCTGTATGCAGTGTCATGTGTGTAACGTAATAACTGAATAATTATTTTGGTTTATTCAGTGTAATGTGTGTAAATGTAATGTCTGAGCAATTATTTTGATGTATTCGGTGTAACTCTGAACATTCTCCCACAGGTTCACCTTTAACCCCTTCAGAGTATCCTCAACAACTGTTGGCCACCTCCCACCCAGCATTTGTTTTCCAAGTCTTTCATTCAATGCGTGGACCAGTAAACGTTTCCAGCCTCCTTCATCCTTCTATCACCATCACTGCACCCCCTCCCCATCCCCCCGCCGGATAATCTTTCCATTTCTGTCCCTCGATCCCTCCCATCACCAGGACCCCTCCTCCCCGCCGCTAGAAATACAATCACTGCCCCTCTGTGTTATTTGTTCCATAGAATGTATGTTCACTCATTGCCCTACCTAACCTTATCATGGAGGATTGAATGATACTGAGGGAATAGGTGACTGAGCAGTGCCTACTAGGATGAGCGACTGCCTGTTGTTTTAAAGGATTGTCACCTATTCTGATTGTCCATCCCTTAAGAAATGCCTTTTGTCCCTTATTTCATGGACATCCTATGGGACACTGAACCTGGGAGTCTACTCTTGACTTTTTTTGTGAGCATGCACACTGTGTCCATTGTCCAGCAAGGGGAGAATGGACAAAAGAGCTGGATGCCAGAGGTAGGGTGAGAGTGACTGCCCTTAACATTAAAGCAGCATTTGATTGAGTATGGCATCAAGGAGCCCAGCTAAACTAGAGTCAATGAGAATCAGGGGAAACTCTCCGCTGGCTGGAGGGATACTTGACACAGCGGAAGCTGGTTGTGGTGATTGGAAGTCAATCATCTCAGCTTCAGGACATCACTGCAGGAGTTCCTCAGAGTAGTGTCTTAGGCCCAACCATCTTCAGCTGTTTCATTAATAACCTTCCTTCCATCGTAAGGTCAGAAGTAAGGATGTTGGGAGATGACTACTCAATGTTCAGCACCATTCGTGACTCCTGAGATACAGAAGCAGGTCAGGTCCAAATGTAGCAAGAACTGGATAATATCAACGCTTGAGTGAACAATGCAAGTAATATTCACACCACACAATGACTATCTTCAACAAGAGAGGATTAAACCATCGCCCCCTGACATTCAATGGCATTACCATCACTGAATTTCAAACAATCAACATCCTGGGAGTTACCGTTGACCGGAATCAGAACTGGACTAGCCATATTAATACTGTGGCTACAAGAGCAGGTCAAAGGCTAGGAATCCTGCGGTGATTAACTCCCCTCCTGACCCCCCCAATGCCTGTCCACCATCTACAAGGCACAATCAGGAGTGAGATGGAATACTTTTCACTTGCCTGGATGAATGAAGCTCCAACACTAAAGAAGCTTGACACCGTCCAAGACAAAGCAAGCCACTTGATTGCTACACCTTCCACAAACATTTACTTCCTCCACCACCATGCACAGTAGCAGCCACGTGTACCATTTAAAAGAGGCACTGCAGGAACTCACCAAGGCTCCTTAGGCAGCAACTTCCAAATGCACGCCCACTACCATCTCGAAGGACAGCAGATATCTGGGAACACCAGCACCTGGGAGTTGCCCCTCAAGTCAATCACCACCCCGATTTGGAAATATATCGCCGTTCCTTCATTTTCACTGAGTCAAAATCCTGGAACTCCCTCCCTGAGAGTACACCTCAGGGACTGCAGCGGGTCAAGAAGGCAGCTCACCACCACCTTCTGAACGGCAACTGGGAATGGACAATAAATGCTGGCCGAACCAACGCCGCCCAAATCCCGTAAATGAATTGAACAAAACACAAGTTTTCCTGTTAATTACAGGCCAGCCTTTACTGCCATTTGTTCCTCAGGTTTTTACAACATAACAATAACAATTTACAAGGTGTTGTATTGTGTACACACAAATGATTATAGTCAGGCTTTATGCATCTATGAACAGTGGCCAAACAGCACATTATACTTCTGTAAAATGCGTGCAAAAATGAAGATTTACTCTTGCCTCTGCTGTGTTAAAAATTCAATCTGAAACAAATGCTGGAAATAAATAGGTGAATGAAAAATTGAGAATGCCGCTGCACTCGCATGTTCGGTTTGCTGTCAGCAGCCACGATTATCATTGTTGTCCATTTCTAAGTCTGTGCACACTTGAGAATGTCTTCAAACTGGTTTTTCCAGGTTAATGGCATTCAGCCGTCCTGACGCTTTGTTGGGCGGGACGGAGATTTTGAAGGAGTGGTCCACTTGGATATTTTACGAGCGTGCTTGTGCCTTTTGAACAACTGTGTTAATGCTGAAAGACAAAATCGATAGTGACTGGCTGGCATCAATGTGCGTGCACAAAATATCTGTATAGTTGAATGCAACAATACAAATCTGCCTGAAATAGAGAGGACCACTGTGGAAATGAGTAGATTACAGAGTTTGTGACTGTTGAATCTTCCCCAATGAGTCAACATCCTAGTGAATTATTGATGGGAAAAAATTAAAATTTTCACCTGAAGAGTTCAAAGTCTAATTGGAATATTATTTT
Source organism: Scyliorhinus canicula (assembly GCF_902713615.1). Taxonomy (NCBI): domain Eukaryota; kingdom Metazoa; phylum Chordata; class Chondrichthyes; order Carcharhiniformes; family Scyliorhinidae; genus Scyliorhinus; species Scyliorhinus canicula. The sequence continues at coordinate 48,952,386 of NC_052163.1, forward strand.
ATTCCAGACAAACTGCTATTTTTTTAAGGCACATCTCCTGCAAATGGATCAGCTAGAACATCTTTGTTCTAATTTCAATTATGTTTTTCCGTCTATAATCTTCGCAGAATTATATTTAAGCACCTTTAATCCCCCAAATTGTCCCTCAAAGCCACATCTACATTTGTTCCTCCGGGCTTGTTATCTTCAACCCAGCCCTTGCCACTCTAGCGGGCTTCTTTTCCAATTGGTCCAACATGCTACTCCCTACATTCTGAGTCACATTAAAGTCAGGCACTTATCGCTCCTGTCTGAGTCACACTTTACCGCATCCTTGACCCATAATGTACTGAATTCAAAACCTTTGTTCTCCTTTCCAAATCTTTCTGCAGTATTGACACAAATTACCTCCTGAGCCCCCTCTCCTGCCATATATTCCAATATATTTCCATTAATACAGGTTAGCGTCTACAGTCTCCTTTCTGATTCTGGCCTTCTTTCTATTTCCTGGGTACCCCTCATGCATCACTGATGGCAGATACTCAAATTTGGGCATAAAAACCAGGAGTAGCACAAAACGGGCTTTATTTATTGGCAACCAACGTTTCACTGCGCAAGCCTGATCTTCTTTCTGCTGGTATTCACGGAATGTGGGTAGCACGACATGGGGCAGCACGGTAGCATAGTGGTTAGCACAGTTGCTTCACAGCTCCAGGTTCGACTCTTGGCTTGGGCCACTGTGCGGAGTCTGCGTGTTCTCCCCGTGTGTGCGTGGGTTTCTTCCGGGTGCTCCAGTTTCCTCCCACAGTCCAAAAATGTGTGGGTTAGGTGGATTGGCCATGATAAATTGCACTTAGTGTCCAAAAAGGTTAAGTGGGGCTACTGGGTTACGGGGATAGGGTGGAGGAGTGGGCTTGGGTAGGGTGCTCTTTCCAAGGGCCAGTGCAGACTTGATGGGCCGAATGGCCTCCTTCAGCACTGTAAATTCTATGAACACTATGAACTCTTGACATTATCCAGTGATTCCTGTTGGAATGGGCAGCATTTAAGGTTTGGGATCAAGCTGCTCATGTTCGATTGCTTGTAGATATTCAATATATGCAGATCAATATACTAAAGGTGAAATTAAAAACGAAACATGTTAGATAAACTCAGCAGCATCTATGGAAAGAGAAAGAATGTTAACATTTTGAGTCTGTATGACTTCAGAGCTGAAGCGGGGCTGAAATGTGATGGATCATGTAGTTGGAGAGGTGGGTGGAGCAGCTGAATCAGAATAGGAGGTCAGGCATGTGTCGGCAATATGGAGGGATTGACAAATATGCAAATATGTCTTGGAAACAAGACATGTATGGGAAAGTGCAATGGGAAGGGGATGAAGGGTTGGACCAATGGAAGATGATTGGGTTGTCGTGGGAAGAGAAATTGAACAGTTTAGGCCTATTCTCTCTCGAGTTTAGAAGAATGAGAGGAGGTCAAATTGAGGTATATAAGATGATAAAAGATATGGATAAAATAGATGTGGAGAATATACTTCTGCTTGTGGTATATTCTAGAACAAGAGGTCTTAGTCTGAGGATAAGAGTTAGCAAATTTCAAACGGAGTTGAGGAAAAACTACTTGTCCCAAAGGATTGTGAATCTGTGGAATTTGCTACTCCAGAGTGCGGTGGATGCTGAAACAGTGAGTAAATTTAAGGAGGAGTTAGACAGATTTCTAATTGGTAATGGGTTGAAGGGTTATGGAAAACAGGCAGAGGGTGGCATGATGGCGCAGTGATTAGCACTGCTGTCTCACAGCCCTGAGGTCCCAGGTTCGATCCCGGCTCTGGGTCACTGTCCGTGTGGAGTTTGCACATTCTCCCCGTGTTTGCGTGGGTCTCACCCCACAGCCCAAAAATGTGCAGAGTAGGTGGATTGGCCACGCTAAATTGTCCCTTCATTGAGAAAAAAATAATTTTAATTTATTAAAAAAAACAAAGAAGAAGAGATCAGTGCAGAACAGTGGAGTTAAGGCCAGGATGAGATCAGCCATGATCCAATGGTGGAGCAGACTCGATGGGCCAAATGGCCTAATTCTGCTCCTATAGCTTATGAATGTAAGAAGAGTGCACAAGGGTGTCATGGAGGGAGTGGTCCCTGCAGAATGCTGATTGGGCAGTGGGTGCGTGGGGGGGGGGGGGGGGGGGGGGGGGGGGGGGAGGGGGTGGCAGCATGAAGGGAAGGTGTATTTCATGGTGGCAGCTTGCTGGGGTGGACTAAAGGTGGTCTTGAACTTTGAAAAAGGAACACCCTCCCCTAACCCCATGAGGGTCAATGCTTAAATGAGGTGCAAAGGAGGATGAGAATCGCAAAGAATACAATTTTGATTGATACAATTGGGCCTAACCTCCATGTATGGGCAGGATGACCAGTTGTCCCTTATTTTACAGAGGTGTCCCGTTATTGGGCTCAGCTAGCCCACTGTCTTGTGTTTCATGCATCCCGGAAGGTGTTTTTTCATGTAATTGGGTATTTAAATCTTCCCCCGTGTGCATAAACCATTCTCCTCTTTGTGCCCTCTCACGCCTCTAGTTTTCCTCCCACTCACCCACCCCCACTATAACCAATTGCATTCCTCCCCCCCTGAAATCAGAGTATCCCTGATTCTTCTATGGGGGAACTGGTCACCCTGTCTCGAGGAGCTCTGACTGATTTTCTTCTGAGATTAGATGGCTTAAAGCTGGGACACGTAAAGCACAGCCAAGAGAAATTGAATTGGATTTCAAGTTTACTGACCACATGACTGTGCACATTAAGTAAAACAGTGGGTAAGAAATGTCACTGAACCAGAATGAAAATCGTTTTGTGTTGAAATGACTAAGTGCAGGTATTTAGTGACAAATTTGCGTAACACTTGCCGATGCTAAAAATATAAAGGAATGCTGTTTTTCCCTTTTGGGTTTTTCCCTCCCATTTTTTTGGATGACAGCCGTAGACGCCTGGATAAGGTACATGGATTTTAATTACTTGAGCCTCTCTTTTTGCTGCTGCTAAAAATAACAACAATCCAAAGGCCACAGTTGCTGTACAGGGAAGGTACATACAGACTTGCTGGAACAGCCTGGAGCAATTCTCTGCTCATGCAGCTGTTTATCAAATTGTGATCTTTTTTTTTGTCCAGTCAAAAAAGTCAGTGATCGGGCACGACAGGGGTGGAACTCCCCAAGGAGTGGCTTTGAGCGTTGGCTGCTGAAAATTCATTGGAGGCATTGAAATTTTTAACAAAGCGGAAGAAATTACTCATTTAACAACCGTCATTTGGTGCCAAAATTGTGTTTAAAAAACATTGCTGTGTGCCCACTTTGAAATCACGTGGTCCAGACTGGGGTCATTGCAAACCTGATCTACTACTGCAGAACTCCAGTGAACCGTGATATGGATGTTTCTCCAGAACCTTGCTTGAAAGATTATTTGACCTGAAACGTTAACTCTGTTTCCCTCCTCACGGATGCTGCCAGACCTGCTGAGTATTTCTCCATTTTCTTGCTGAAGGAATGACATGTTGCCAAAGATTATCATCTCATACTCATCAGGAAAAGGATGCCAGATTTGACATTTTTGGTTTTGGCTCGACGAGCTCAAGATAAAAAGTTGCAGCAAAAAGCTTCAGGTGGCACAGTGGTTAGCACTGCTGCCTCACTGCTCCAGGGACCCGGGTTCAATTCCAGCCTTGGGTGACAGCCTGTGTGGAATTTGCAGTTTCTCCCTGTGTCTGAGTGGAGGTTTCCTCCCACTGTCCAAAGATGAGCAAGTTAGGTGGATGCTAAAATTGCCCCTTAGTGTCCAAAGGTTAGGTGGGGTTACGGGGATAGGGCAGGGGAGTGGGCCTAGGTAGGGTGCTCTAATAGGGTTGATGCAGGTTTGTTGGGCCAAATGGCCTCCTTCTGGCCTGGAAGGATTTTATGGAACATGTCTCTCTTTTCATTTTCTGTTTCCCTATTTATTTAACTGTTAGCTTGGTTTTGAGAAATAGCACATTTACTGCGAGCCAGAAAGTTGTGGATGCAAGCTCTACTCAACATTGAACTTATAATTCAGTGAGGTATTGAGGAAATGTTTTAAGTTTTGGGAGGTTCTATCCTTTAAATTAAGGTCCAATCTTTTGTTTAAGTGGCTGAAAAATACACAGTGGCAAACTTCAAAGGGCAGAGGATTCACCTGACAAAATATCCATCAAAACAAAAAATGTCGGTACAGTCGTGCCAAGAAACACGGAGTGTTATTTTTCGGGTCCATTTGGCGTGTGCGCAAATCCTGTTATGGCCACTAACGAAAGAGAGAAAGGGCCGTGACAGGATTTGCATCGGCAAGATCTCGAAACAAGATGTTTTCTGCCCCCCTCCCGCCGGTGACGTAATCAGGTTCACACCCAGAAAGGGCGTGAACCGGATTTACATTAAGTTAAATATATTTAAATATCATTAAAAGACTTTACACCGTATCCTCCAGCCCCATGTAATGTTCTCCACCTGGTGATGTGAAATCAAGCCGGCGCAATTCACTACTGGTCTTTGATTTCATCATGACCACACCAGAGGTGCGGAGGTGCCTGAGGCCGGGGTTTGAGGGCGGAGGCTGGGCATTGCTGCCGGGACCCTGGCAGTGCCCTCTGGCACTGTCAGGGGGTGGTGCCGGAGAGAATTGCCAGGGGACACTGCCGGGGGCAGTGAGAGGGGTCACTGATAGGGTGAACTGATAGGGGGCAAACACGTCTCCATTGGTGGAGGAGGGCTTCTTATATGGGGTGGGGGGAGGGGGTGCGCACTGCAGAATGTATGGGCAGGATGGAGAGGGGGAGAGTGTCCCCCCCCCCCCCCCAATGTCTCTGCAGTTGGGTTGCCCTGGAGCTTGTGGTTGTCCTCCATGGCAGTGGGGAGGTGGGGAATGTATATTTTTAGTGCACATCAGGGCACCCTTTAAAGATGGCATCCCGATCTCTGTGTAGCTAGTCTTGCCAGCTCTACGAGGCCCCCCTCCGCTAGAGTGATGTTGCAAAAATATGCCCACCAATTTTGCTCTGACAAAGTGTTCGAAGATCTCTGGACAGAAAACCTGACTGTTTCTGAGGAGAAACACCCTGGTTTTCTGTCAGAACCTGACACTGCCATTTTTTTCCAGAAACTTCCACCAACAATATATGGTCACATTCTTTCTAGGTAATGGAATATTTCATGGGAATGTACTTTAGATGCTGGCCTTCATTCAGTTGGTGAAGCTGTTGCCTGTGAGTCAGAAGGTTAAAGTACCTCTCTTGAATCATGAACATTACATTTTTGAACGAGTTGTTAAACTGAGGCCCCATTTACTTGTATAGGTGGATGTTTTAGGCCCTGTGGCACTATTTTGTGTGCTATCTCTCAAAACCAATCTCGGTACATATGACAGTAAATCTAAATTTAAATCTAACCTGACCAATTTTTATCGCTTAACCTTCTTTGCTTAAAAAAAATGAGGCCGTACTCATGTGTGCAGAACTTGGCTATAAGTTTCTGCTCGGTGATTCTGCGTTCTTGTGCGTCCTGAAGGCAGGGCGCAGAATCGCCAAGCAGAAACTTATAGCCAAGTTCCGCACATATCAGTATGGCCTCAACTGGGACCTTGGATTCATGTCACATTACATTCAACCCCCACCATTTGGCCTGGGTTTACAAAATCCTACCAACTGTCCTGGCTTGAGACAATTCACACCTCTTTAACCTGGGGTTACCCCTCTCTCTGGATCTTTAAAGACTTAATTACCTGCAAATGCTCACATTCAAAGTATTGTTTTGCATCTTTGACTTTGTCGATATATGTTTCTGGAACCTACCACTTCATTCACCCGAGGAAGGAGCAGTGCTCCGAAAGCTAGTGATTTGAAACAAACCTGTTGGACTTTAACCTGGTGTTGTAAGACTTCTTACTCTGCTCACCCCAGTCCAATGCCGGCATCTCCACATCATGTTTATTGTCTAGGGAGGCCTGAAAAAAGAAATGCAAACATCCTTTAAGAGAGAGAAGCAATTGATTTGACACCCAGGTTCAGTAGATGAGGATGTGATTCTACATTTTGTAACAGCGCTTATGTCCGGGCGGCACAGCGGCACAGTGGTTAGAACTGCTGCCTCACAACGCCGGCGACCCGGTTTCAATTCCTGCCTTGGGTGACTGTATGGAGTTTGCACATTCTCCCTTTGTCTGCCTGGGTTTCCTCCAGGTGCTCCAGATTCTTCCCAAAGTCCAAAGATGTGCAGATCATGTGGATTCACCATGTTAAATTGCCCCTTAGTGTCCAGTGATGCGTAGAAACGGTTAAGGGGTATTTTGGATAGAGCGGGGAAGTGGACTTGGGTGGTGTGCTCTTTCAGAGGGTCGGTGCAGACACAATGGGCCGAATGGCCTCCTCTGCACTGTAGGGATTCTATGAGCTTAGCAGCAACAACAGCATTAATGAGGCATTGACATTTTTCAGCATTACTGGTGACTGGCTGAAACTAATTGAAGCCTTTGCCATAGTATTTACACTGCCAAACAATCTGAATACAATCTGAACTTTAATGTTCCCTACCCACACTCCAGCAATAACAAGGTTACTCCACCCAACCCTATTTTGAAATACCTTTACACAAGCAGAAACACAAAGAAACATTACACCTACGCTATCAGTTTTAGCCTGTAGAAATCCACAACATTGAATAGGCAACACCCAATTGATGGTGATGATGGAAGGGTTGCTTTCGGCATTTAGGTAATTAAATTTTGAAATCCTTTCCTGCTGAAGATAATGGTCTGGAATTCTGGGGGATTATTGATGGTGAACAGTGAGTGTTTGCTGCTATTTTAAGATATAGTGCAAAGCGCAGGTTAAGGTTGCATATCTTAATGATGCATGTGACGCATGCAGACTCGAAGGGCCGAAGGGCCTCTTCTGCATTGTATTACTCGGTGATTCTGTGAATTTTGAAATCCGGAAGTTGCTTTGCAGTCTGTCATTGGCTGCTCTGGGGTGAGCTTCATTGTGGACACCACCCCCGACCCGAGGTACTTGGTTGAGTCCAATAAACTACAGTCACCAGGTTTGTAACTTTAAAACACAAGTGACCTTTTATTATGTACAGTATTATAATTAAACAAACAGAAAATGTAACTGACCATCTACTATCCTTTTCCCAACCCCCCTTCCTAACTCACTCCACTCTTTACACACACACACATACAGGGCAGGGTGGTGGAAAGGGTAATAGAATATTACTAAAAGGATAAGGATCTCTGATGCACTAGAATGACTTTCAGTCAATGTCATTCTGACATTCGGGCTTTCGTTTTGATACTTCTTCTTTCTAGGCTTAGAACATAGAACTTGGGGCGCGATTCTCCCAAAACGGGAGAAATCGTAAGGCTGGCGTCAAACCTGGGCGGGTTTGACGCCAGCCCCCCCCTTCCCGACCGGGAACCGATTCTGGTCCCCGGTCGGGGCTAGCAGCCCGACGCCGTAAACTCCGGCATCACGGGCTTAACGAATTTCGTTAAGCCCGCTTGCCGGAGTTAGCGCCGGCTGACGCGTCATATGACGTCAGCCGCGCATGCGCGGATTGGAAGACTCCAACCCGCGCATGCGCGGATGACGTCATCGCGCATTTGCGCGAAACCCGCGCATGCGCGGGCCGGGTTGCCCCTCAGCCGCCCCGCGAATGGATACTGCGGGGCGGCGGAAGGAGAAATAGTGTGCGGGCATCGGGCCCGCTGCCCGCGATCGGTGCCCACCGATCGCGGGCCCATGGCACCCTTGGCACGGCCGTGGTACTGCCGTGCCAATCGGTGCCATGGTTATAAAATGCGAGTGTTTACGGACGTTTTTACGAACGGCCAGACCAGGTGTGTTTGCCGTTCGTAAAAACAGCCGTAAAGGGCTGGGAACTCAGCCCATCTATCAGCTGTGAATCGCTGCCGGCCGTAAAAAAATGGCGGCAGCGATTCGTGTCGGGAGTTGGGCGTGGGGGGGGGGGAGAATAGCGGGAGGGCGTCGGAACAGCGTGGCCGTAAAATTATACGAGCCACGCTATTCTCCGCACCGTCGGGAGTGCGGAGAATCTCGCCCATAGAACAGTACAGCACAGAACAGGCCCTTCGACCCTCGATGTTGTGCCGAGCAATGATCACCCTACTCAAACCCACGTATCCACCCTATACCCGTAACCCAACAACACCACCCCCCACTTAACCTTACCTTTTAGGACACTACGGGCAATTTATCATGGCCAATCCACCTAACCCGCACATCTTTGGACTGTGGGAGGAAACCGGAGCACCCGGAGGAAACCCACGCACACACGGGGAGGACGTGCAGACTCCGCACAGACAGTGACCCAGCCTGGGAACCGAGCCTGGGACCCATGGTGCTGTGAAGCATTTATGCTAACCACCATGCTACCGTGCTGCCCGGTATTGGCAGTCTGTGAGATGGTTTTCTCTGGCAAGATTGTCTACCTTCTCTGTAGACTCAGCATCATTTCAGGCTCACAGCAAATAATGTGCCAGGGACTCGCTGTTTCAGAACAATAGAGCAGTCCTTTCATTTCAGCAAGCAGGAGAGAGAGAGAGAGAGCGTTCTTTTCACTTCCAAGGCCTAAATACTCTGCCAAGTTTTCTCAGAAAGCATCATGCAAGAACCAATCACTGACAGTTGTCAGGCAGAACACTGACCCTGGCCAACCTGACCAATCAAACCAACTGTCTCCAAACTTGGTTCCTAAGAACCACTTGGTGCCAAAGAGCCTGGCTTCTCCTTTCCAAATGCAAAACCTGGAAACATGGTGCCCTGGCAAGAAGGCTGTTTCAACTTTGATTCTTCTTCTTAAAGGCACATCCCGATTATTGGTTCATGGACCAAAATAATAAAAACAAAATAAAAGAAATGGGAACAAAGGAAAAAAACAGGACAAGTTCTTTTCATTTTCTGATTGGCAGTCTGTGAGAATAATTTAATGTAATTGGTTATTTTGACAATTTAATGACATTATTGCAACTCTAAATTGGGAAACCCCACTAAACAATACTATAGTCCACGGCATCCCGAAGTACAGTTCTGGCCACAGAGATCACTAGATCTCTCAGTGAGGCTTTCTTCGAGGTCAGTGGCGAGTACCCTCGCTTTGCTGCTAACTGCAAAATCCAGGCCAATATCCTTGGCATCAGTTGGGTGCTAATAATAGTTTTAATATTTTATTCTTTCTTTGGTTAATTTATGCTATTCTGTATGAAATCTATGGAATAAATAGAGTATTGTGAGGGAATCTATGTTTTAAAATTTAATTTGTATGGTTTTGAGGCAGACCCTAACAAAAGCAGAAATGGAACTGAAAAGGGAACAGAATGGGAAAAAGAACAGGTAAACGTAAAGAGAAAACTGACCCTCCCAGTTTCGAAGGAAGCAAAGGCAAACTGAGATTTGGACAGGAAAAACATCTGGGTAAAGCCTACCCTATTTGAAAGATACCTAAGAACATAAGAACCAGGAGCAGGAGTAGGTAATTCAGCCCCTCGAGCCTGCTCTGCCATTCAATGAAATCATGGCTGATCTCTTCTTTGTCTCGTCTCCATTCTCCATAACCTTTCCACCCATTACTAACTAAAAATCCATCTATCTCCTCCTTCAATTACCTCAGTGCCCTGACATCCACTGCACTCTGGGGTGGTTGCCTCTGGGCAGGGTGGCACCCTAGCACTGCTGGTACCACCTGGGCACCTTGGCACTGCCAGCTTGGCACCCTGACATTGTCTGTCTGGCACCCTGGTCGTGCCACCTGGGTGCCAACTTGATAGTGTCAAGGTTGGCATTTTCCTTGCGTTGGGGATCAGGCCCAGGGTGCCCTGTCCATGTATGGGAGGGCCTGAGGTGCTCCTTATAGGTGCGTCGGGGATTTGGGGGGTCCGGGTTGAGAGATTGGGCACCATTTAAAAAGGCATCCCGATCACTTTCTGCACTGAGGTTCTGGCGAATGGAGCTCCTTAGTGCAGGAAACGAGGCTAAGTGTAGTCTCAGCGGGATGTTCCCCACTGAGGCCCTGGATTGCAACAAAGTCCCATTAGATAGCGTGGTGTTTCACGATGCTGGGCAATTTGGTTACTCCCTTAATTTGTTTTTATGTTGCTGGTCCCTATCGGGATTGTAACAAAATTCAATAGGAAGTCAGTGCAGCGCGCACAAACCTTTCATCGGTAGCTGTTGCTTTCAAGTCTACACAAAAATCTCCTCAGTTTACCAGCTGTAAGAGCGCCACATGGAAGAAGTTTGGACGGCCTAGTTCAGTTCCTAATCATGAAGAGCATTTGGTGCCAAACTATGCCGAACTCAGCGGGGAGGTCAGAAGACTATTGATGGTGTCGCTGAGAGCAGCCTCAAGATGGCTGGCATGGGAAGAGGGACAAGTCTCATCATGTCAAACAGGGAATGTTCTCCTGAGATTAAAGTTGCGGTCAATGGTTACAGCATGGTACAGGAAGTTTTACATCAAATCATAGTACACCAGATTTGAAATTAACTGCCTGAAATAGTGTTAGTTGTTTGCAGCATCAATATTCTATAACTTGAACACACACAAAAAATAACATAAGAAGATAAGAAATAGGAGCAGGAGTAACACATACGGCCGTTCAAAGCTGCACTACCATACGATCACTGCTGGTTCTCTGCCTCAATTCCACTTTCCTGCTTGCTCCCCATATTCTTTGAATTCCTGATTGGCGAAAAATCTTTCCATCTCAGACCCCAAGTTCCAGCTGGGAGAAGCAACCTAGAGTCTGCCCTATGCAGCTCCTTTAGAATCTTGTACATTTTAATGAGATCACCTCTCATTCTTCTAAACTCCAGTGAGCACTGGGCCAAATTATTGAGCTTCTCATCATAGGACAACATTCTCTTTCCAAGAACCGAAACTGTATGCCCGCCAATGCAAGTATTTCCTTTCTTATATATGGAGACCAAATCTGTACTCAAGAGTTTCTGGTATTGTCTCATCAAAGCTATGCCTAATTGTAATGAGACTTATTTAATCTTGTACTCCCTGTAAATATCGCGCGACAATCACCAGGCAGGAATGTTCCCTTCCAGTCGGGGAACACTTCAGCAGTCAAGGGCATTCAGCCTCTGATCTCCGGGTAAGCGTTCTCCAAGGCGGTCTTCAGGACACGCGACAACGCAGAATTGCCGAGCAAAAACTTATAGCTAAGTTCCGCACGCATGAGTGCGGCCTCAACCGGGATCTTGGATTCATGTTGCATTACATTCATCCCCCACCATCTGGCCTGGACTTGCAAAATCCTACCAACTGTCCTGGCTTGAGACAATTCACACCTCTTTAACCTGGGGTTACCCCTACCTCTGGATCTGTAAAGATTTGATTACCCGCAAATGCTCGCATTCCAAGCATTGTCTGGCATCTCTGTCGATATAAATGTTTCTGGAACATACCTCTCCATTCACCTGAGGAAGGAGCAGTGCTCTGAAAGATAGTGTTTGAAACAAACCTGTTGGACTTTAACCTGGTGTTGTAAGACTTCTTACTGTACTTAATTGTTTGATATACCTGCCTGCTATATTTGTGTCCCTTGTACAAGTACACCTAATACTCACTGAACATCAACATTTAATCATTTCCTGCCAGTTAAAAAAGATTCTGCTTTTCCATTCTTACTACCAAAGTCAGTAACCTTACACTACCTTACATTATAATCTATCTACCATCTTGTTGCCCACATTCGTAAACTGTCTATCTCTTTCCAGTCTCTTTGTGCCCTCACAGCTTAAATGAATCATTGAAATATTCAAGACCACCAGGCATGTTGTTTGAGAATAGTGTTACAATGTCTTTTAACCCCTGTGTCAGCGTGGACCTGCGAAGACAGTCGGGAGCTGAAGAGCACCTCTAAATAAAGCCCAGGGATTGCAGTGCAGCCTGAGTCAGCATGGAGCTGTGGGAGACAGCTGCCCTGAGAAGTGCACCATTTCACCATTTCACCATTACAGCTGTTGTGAGACAGCAGCAGGGGGAAGATTAAACAAATATAATGCCACAGGAAACTAGTAAGTTGATTGTCTGGCAAGTGCTCAATGTATGGGGCAGTACATCTGGAATAAGGGGAAGTCAAGGCTAATAGAATAAGGCAATATAACTAATCCAAAGTATAATAAATGTAATGTGAGGGAAGTAAAGTTAAGACATGGCAGAGCAGCTTAGTCGAGTGGAATGTGTGTCCTGTAATAATCCAAAGTCACGAATGCTACCGGTGCCCTCGATGACCAGCTGTGCAGGAAGTGTCACCAGCTGCAGAAACCTGAGCTCCGGGTTTCAAAGCTCAAAAGGCGGCTGAAGTCACTGTAGTGCATTCACGAGGTTGAGTGTTCTGTGGATAGCATGCTCTGAGAGATGGTGGATACGTGGGCTTGAGTAGGGTGATCATTGCTCGGCACAACATCGAGGACCGAAGGGCCTGTTCTGTGCTGTACTGTTCTAAATTCTAATCCATTTGGCTGAGCTAAGGAACAAAATGGGTACAATTATACTGCTCGCCATTGTCTATAGCAGGCATTGTATAACTCAGGGGCGTGACCCGCCTGTGGGTTGCGGGTGGGTGTCGGGAGGGTCACGGAACTGTCCATCAAGGCGCTCCCGATCACGCAAATCTGCGTGCAACAGCCACAGCAGCTGGCTGTTAATAATGCCGGCTGCAAGCGGCCTTCAAAACGGCCGCAAACATGTAAAAAAAATGCAGCTGCACTGCACATGCATGCGCAAAGTAATGCGCATGTGCACCGATGATCGGACACACATGCGCAGTGCGGCCGCTTTTTAAAAAACGGTTGCAGCTTTTTGTTTTACAAGTTCGGGGAGTTTTTATTAATTTTATTCATTTATTTTATTCATTTAATTTTTATTTTTTTCATTCATCTTATTTTTCTTTTTCTTTACAAGTTTGGGTGGGGGGGGGGATTATTTGATAAAATTTTACCGGAAAAATATGCAGAACTGTGGACAGATGGAGACTCCATACTTTCCGACACTGGAAGACTTCACTTTCATCCAACAGGTTCCATTGGAGGAGCGTATACGAGGGCCAAAGGGACCCAAAGCCATTTCCTCCATTTTTGTCAGCAGCAAACAAGGTAAGAGAAAATGGTGGGTCAAGCAGGTCGGCCGGTGTGGGTCGCGAAGGTCGGCCAGTGCGGGTCGTGAAGGTCGGCCGGGTTGGGTCCAGAAGGTTGGCGGGTTGGTAAACATGGGTCCCCGGAAAAAGAGTTTGAAGAACACTGGTCTGTAGACCACCAACAAGTGAGAAGGATGTAGAACAAAACTGCAGGGAAATTACAGAGAGATTAAAACATTATAGAGTAGTTATAATGGGAGACTTTATTTACCCAAATGTAAACTGGGACGGTGGTAGTGCAAAGGGTGGAGAGGGGGAAAAGGTTCCTAAATTGTGCCCAGGGCAGTTTGTGTCCAGTCCAACAAGAAAGATGCACTGTTGGACCTGGTTCTTGGAAATGAGATGGGCCAAGTAGATCAAGTGTCAGTGGGGAAACATTTATGAGACAGTGACCATTGTATGGTAAGCTTTAGAACGCTGACAGAAAAGGAAAATAGGCATTCCAGAGTAAGAAGAATTAACTGAGGTGAGCTGATTTCAATGGGGCAAGAACGGAACTGGACCGGTTGGGTTGGATTGAAATGTTGGCAGGAAAGAATGTAGCTGAACAGTGGGCTACCTTCAACACAGAAATGGTCTGGACACAGTCAAGGTATATACCCTTAAAAAGGAACGGTAGGGAAAACAAATCTAGAGCCCTCAAAACAAAAGGAGACATTAAGATAAGGAAGAAAAAGTGTGCTTATGACAGGTGTCAGGTGGAAAATACAGTTCAGAACAAAGAGGAATACAGGGGCAGCACAATAGCACAAGTGGATAGCACTGTGGCTTCACAGTGCCAGGGTCCCAGGTTCAATTCCCTGCTGGGTCACTGACTGCGCGGAGTCTGCATGTTCTCTCCGTGTCTGCGTGGGTTTGCTCCGGGTGCTCCGGTTTCCTCCCACAGTCCAAAAACATGCAGGTTAGGTGGATTGGCCATGATAAATTGCCCTTAGTAACCAAAAAGGTTAGGAGGGGTTATTGGGTTACGGGGATAGGGTGGAAGTGAGGGCTTAAGTGGGTCGGTGCAGACTTGATGGGCCGAATGGCCTCCTTCTGCCCTGTATGTTCTATGTTCTAGAAGGCTCAAAGGGGAGATGAAAAAGCACATTAGAGAATAGGAATTGTAAGAAAAGACTGACAGCCAACACAGAGAGGAATTCCAAAGCCTTCTATAGGCATTTGAAAAGCAAAAGGGTGGTAAAAGAAGGAGTAGGGCCAATTTGGGAAAAACAAGGGAATTTCCACATGGAGGCTGGGGTATTGTTGAGGTATTAAATGAATATTTTGCATTCATCTTTACCAAGGAGGTAGCTGCTACACGGAGCCAGCATGACAGATCAGGAAACTCTGTCCCTCGAAGGGTTAAGAATTGATAAGGAGGAAGTGCTGAATAGATTGTTGGTAATTAAAGTTGACAAGACATTGGGACCAGATGAGATGCATCCAAGAATATTGAAGGAAGTGAGAATGGAAATTGCAGATGTGCTGGCCATAATCTGCTAGTCTTCTCTAGACTCAGAGGAGTTTCAGAGGAATGCAGAATTGCAAATGTTATGCCCCCTTTCAGAAAAGGTTGTAAGGATAAGCCCAGCAATTACAGACCAGTCAGTATAGCTTCAGTGGTGAGCAAGCTTTTTTGGGATAGAATTAATTGTCACATGGAAAAATTTGGGTTGATCAGAAAGAGCCAGCATGGATTTTTAAATAGTAACTTGTGTTTAACTAACCTTCTGGAGTTTTTTGAAGAGGTAACAGAAAGGGCCAATGAGGGTAATGTTGTTGATGTGGTGTACATGGAATTTCAAAAGGAATTCGATAGAGTGTGAACAGGGAAGTCGGAGAATCGCCCGGGGCTGGCGTCAATCCCGCCCCGGCCGTGTCCCGAATTCTCCGTCACCCGAGATTCGGCGGGGGCGGGAATCGCGGCGCGCCGGTCGGCAGGGACCCCCACGGCGATTCTCCGGCCCGCGATGGGCCAAAGTCCTGCCACTAACAAGCCTCTCCCGCTGGCATGGATTAAACCACCTCTCTTACCGGCGGGATTGGTGGCGCGGGCGGGCGCCGGGGTCCGGGGGGGCAGGGCGCGGGGCGATCTGATCCCGGGGGGTGCCCCCATGGTGGCCAGGCCCGCGATTGGGGCCCACCAATCGGCGGACGGGCCTGTGGCCTTGGGTCACTCTTTTTCTTCCGCCTTCGCCATGATCTTCAACATGGCGGAGGCGGAAGAGACCCCCTCCCCTGCGCATCCGCCGGGATGACGTCAGCAGCAGCTGATGCACCGGTGCATGCGCGGACATACGCCGGCCGACGAAGTCCTTTCGGTTCCGGCTGCCGTGGCGCCAAAGGCCGTTCACGCCAGCCGGCGGAGCGGTAACCACTCCGGCGCGGGCCTAGCCCCTCAATGTGAGGGCTTGGCCCCTAAAGGTGCGGAGACGTCCGCACCTTTGGGTCAGCCCGACGCCGGAGTGGTTCATGCCACTCCAACAAGCTGGGACCCCCCGCCCCGCCGGATAGAGGAGAATCCCGGCCCAGATCTGTAAGAAACCTTGTAATTCATGGAATAAAAGGGACAGTAGCAATGTGGATACAAAATTGGCTGAATAATAGAAAGCAGAGGTCAATGGATATTTTTTGGGTTGGTGGAAGCTCCCCAGGGGTCGTTAGTGGGATCCTTACTTTTCCTGAGATAGATTAATGATCTAGATCTTGGTGTGCATTGGACAATTTCAAAGTTTGTGGATGATATTAAGCTTGGAAGCATTCTTAACTGTGAGGAGGACAGTGTAAAACTTCAAAAGGACATGGACAAGTTGGTATTGTGGGCAGATAGGTGACAGATGAAGCTCAGTGAGAAGTGTGATGCATTTTTGTAGGTAAAACATGGAAGGGACAATATAAAATAAGGGATGCACTTCTTAAGGGGATGCAGGAACAGAGGAATCTGGGTTTATATGTGCAAAGATCATTGAAGGTGGCAGGACAGGTGGAGAGAGCAGTTAACAAAGCATATAGTATCCTGGCTTTATTAATATTAACAGAGTACAAGGGCAAGGAGGTCATGCTGAACTTACGCAGGACACTAGTTAGACCTCAGCTGGAATATTGTGTATAGCTCTGGATGCCAAACTGTAGGAAGAATGTAAACATATTGGAGAGAGTGCAAAAGAGATTTACAAGCATTGTTTCAGGGATAAGAAACTTCAGTTTTGAAGATAGATTGGAGAGGTTGGGGCTGTTGCCCTTGAAGAGAAGAAGGCGAAGAGGAGATTTGATAGAGATGTACAAAATCAAGAGAGGGTTGAACAGAGTAGATAGGGAGAAACTGTTCCCCCTTATAAAAGGATCAAGAAGGCACAGATTTAAAGTGATTTATAAAAGAAACAAATGTGATGTTAGAAAATCTTTTTCACGCAGTGAGTGCTTCGGGACTGAAATGCACTGTCTGGAAGTGTGGCGGAGGCAGGTTCAATCGAGGCACTAAAGAAGATATTAGATGATTAATTGAATAGAAACAATGTGCAGGGGTACTGGGAAGAGGCAGGGGAATGGCACTGAGTCGTAATGCTCATTTGGAAAGCTGGTGAGGCACGATGGGCCAAATGGCATCTTTCTGAGCAGTTCGGTGATTCGCCACTGTAAGTTCTTCTCAATCTTTAACCTTTTCCCTTTATTTTTCTTTCCAATGATTTGTTTTTTGTTGACACAGCGAATGCCAGTTTGCAGTTGTGCCAAACAAAAGAATACCAATTCTTCCTACAAACACTGTGCAATGGAATATGTTATGGGAATGTCTTTCCACAAAATAGATGAAAACATTTACCGCAAAGTACAATGGTTGAATAAATGCATTTATGTGAACAAATTTTCTTAGGAACCAGATTATAAATAAATTAAGAGAGCTAGTTTTGGGAATTATTGGAAACTTAAGCCATGGACTGTAGTTTAAAACAGTGTTTTACTTCAGCTGCCTTAAAGTGTTGAGCTCAGTGACTCCTGCCATCTAATGCCGTCAATGATCAGAATAAATGGGCGGAACTTCCTGGAAAAATAACAAAGAGTCAGGCTCTGACTGAAAACCAGCAGCTTTCTCCTCAGAAACACCTCGATCTGCTAACTCTCCGTCAGAATAAAATTGGTGGTGTTGTGCTTTGCGGTGTCACTCTGGTGAGGTAGACCCTCCTGGAGGCAGAAAGCCCGGCTACGCAGAGATTACTCTCCCCCTTCTGCCCCCCTTCCCTGCACATTCTCCGGCATGCCCCATTCTGCCCTCCTCCACACATAAGTAAAAACCCCTCTCCCCCAATAGAAAGAGATTTTTCCCCTCTCAGTATCCCCCTAGCAATGAACCATGCCACTGCCCTCTGGCAATTCTCCCACGGCACTGTGCCTGGCAGTGCCCCCGGCACTAAGGGGCAGTCTCTCCCAGCCTTGGCCCTCATCCCCGGGGCTTCCAGGTTCCTCCTCAACCCCGGTGTAGTCATCATAATTTCAAAAAGAGCAGTGACTAGCGCCGGTGTGATGTCACGTCACCAGGGGGTGGGGGATCATCACATGGGGATGGCAGATGCAGCATTAAGCCATTTAATTATAATTACATTTATTTAAAATATGGAATTCAGGTTCTCGCCCAAAAAAAGCATGAACTCGAAAAGGCATCAAACCGAGATCTCCCTGGTGCCAGAGGGGGATTTACAGTGAAACACATCTTGCCAAGGTACAGGGCCCTGACCAATGGGGGGTGCCCCATGCTGGCCAGTGTCTGTGGTCACCAATCGGAGCCTGATAATTCTACATTTGCTGATAGGCTCAATAAATACAAATGAGCTTGTCAGCAGGCAATGCAGAGTGACATCAGACTCTGATTGGTCGAGTACCCTCAGAATGGGAAAACAGACTGGTCCGAATATTGAGGCACGTGAGGAACGAGAGGCGCCTAGGCGAGGAGGGAGAGAGGCAGAGGCAGACGATCCTGTGTTTATTTTACGAAAAAAGGTGCAGCCAGCAGATTTTGATCCAGAGCAGCGGGCAGGCCAGCCAGCAAGGGTGAGACAAGGTGTGAGGCACCAGGGGAAAGCTACGAACCAAGGTGAGCCAGCCATGAAGCAGCGAGGGCAGCAGGCGAGGGGCAACTTGACCCAGCTAGGACTGAGGGCAGTCCAGCCAGCAGTCGTGAGGTGCGAGGCGCTGAATTAAGCCTGACCAGCATGAGGAGATGATGGGTGAGGCAGAAGGCTGCCTTGAAGACGCCAGACGAGTGAGGTTAATGAGATCATGAGAGAGGGACAGTATGAGGGTTTGGGGGAGATTGCAAGGAGATGGGGCGGGGGGGGGGGAGATTATTAGGGTGTGGAAGGACTGAGGGAGGCGAGTGAGTGAGGAGGAGGGCGGTTAGCCATGGTTACAGACTTGCAGGGAAGGAGAGTGTGCGGGGGCCAGGTTGCATTTTGGAGGGAGGGAGAGTTTGTGAGGGAGGAATGGGCAGGAGAAGAGTACAGTGAGCATTGTTATAAATCCAGAATCATAGCTTCATTGTTAAAAGATGAATTCAATTTTTTCAGAGCTGGAATTAATGTGGGATTGACTGTGCAAAAGCATGCTCTTTCAAAAAATGAAGATCAGTTTCTTTAGCAATATGAAGAGACATTATCAATCTGGCTGTCAAAAATACCAAAAATTGAAGTTGAGGCAAGAGGGCGAAGCTAAGCAAAAAGACAGTTTGTCATTTTACTTTAAGAAGTTCAACATAATGAACTGTGTACAAAATGCATATTCACTAAAGCAGTGAATGCTTATGGCTTGAGCGTTTGGATTCTATGATGGGTCGGTGGGTTCGGGAGGGGCGTGATGTCAGAGGGAGGGGTGGGGCCCCACAAAGTGTAAATCCACCTCTGCCTGGCGCAACTCCCGTTATGGCTTTCTTGCAAGATTTAGCGGTCATCATGGGATTTGCATGCGCATGAAATGGGCCCGAAAACTTGTGCCCAATAATTCAACTCAAAAGCCTGTAATTCAGGGAACCTTGTAACTTGTTTCTTCTGTTGCCGTATTATTTAGCCCTGTTACCCTTCTGAGACTTTGCAATCACTGTTGATTATTCTGATTGCACACTGTCATACGTATTTCATTTTCAAAATAAAGGAATCCAAATATTTTCTGATTAAGAAGATTCCTTAATGGTTAGTGGCAAATGGAAGGAGCGAAGTTAAATTCAACGGTTATGATCTGGAATGTAAACCTGAAAGGTGGACACAGATTCAGGAGTAATTTCCAAAAGTGGACCATACCTTAAAGGGAAAACTATTCAGGGTTCTGGGGAAAGAGCAGGGGAGAGGGACTGATTGTGCCTTGAAAAACAAACCAATAGGCTGATCTCCTTCTGTGCTGTCCAGTCAGTTGCTATGTTTGATCTCAGTTGGGAGAGTGACAGGGATTCAAGAATTGGCTCTAAACATGAGTTAGCCAAAGGAAAAAGAACATCAGCAAAATTTCATGCTGCATATCACGATTGATTGCTGTTATAACATGAACTTATCTGGACATTGAATGAAACTGCATTGGACTCGGCTGCGATTCTTCCCTTTGGTCATATAACCTACCAACAACAATACATACACACATTGTACATATTAAAACTACACAGGGTTTTTCAAAGGAAGATTATCAGCCAAAATTTGACATCAAGCCGCAGGATGAGATATTACCAATAGGTGAGCCAAAGATTGGTAATAGAGGTAAGTTTAGAGGAGGGTCTTGAAAGGAGAGTTAGAGAAGCAGAGAGGTTAAAATGAAATTAAAATTGCTTATTGTCATCAGTAGGCTTCAATGAAGTTACTGTGAAAAGCCCCTAGTTGCCACATTCCCTGTTTAGGGAGGCTGGTACGGGAATTGAACCGTACTGCTGGCCTGCCTTGGTCTGCTTTAAAAGCCAGTGATTTAGCCCAGTGTGCTAAACCAGCCCCTGTGGGGTTTGGGGTTTGAGGTGGGAATCCAAGAGCTTAGGGCTTGGACAGTTGAAGGCACGACGATCTATGGTGTGGCAAAAGAAATCGGGAATTCAAAGGAATTCAGAGTAGGAGGAGTGCAGGGTTTTCAAAGGGTTGTGGGGCTGGAGAATGTTATGGAGTTTGGGGTGAGGCCATGGGCAGGATTCTCTAAGCCTGGGCCAGGCCGGAGAATCCCCGCGACTGGCGCGAATCGCGCCACGCCGCCCCGACGCTGCCATTGACGCCGGTGTGGTTAACACGGTGCCAGTTGTGGGCCGCTCTACACAACTGGCCCGCCGATTCTCGGGCCGGGATGGGCCAAGCGGCCGCCGTTGAAATGCAGAGTTCCGCCGGCGTAGTCCACACCTGCTCTCAGCCGGCGGGAACTCAGCGTTGAAGGGTCGGGTGACGGCGTGTGTGTGGGGGGGTGTCCGACCCCGGGGCGGCACCTCCCATGTGGCCTGGCCCACGATCGGGGCCCACCAATCGGGGGGCCAGCCTCTCTGTCTCCCAGCCTCCTTTCTTTCGCGCCGGCCCCTGTACTCCTGCCTGAAAAAGTTGAGAGGGAACTAAGAGCCAGAAGATGAAGCAAGCACCATGTTTTTGTCTTTTGCTTCTTTTCACTCAACAATTCTTTTGTAATTTTGTTGTTTCGTTATTATTTTTAAAAATTCACATATTTTACCTGAATTCAAACTTTATTTTAGCTTCATGAATACCTAATTTTCCCTTCCTGCTCTGACACAGAAATGTTTTCTATTTGATCTGCAGTCACCCACTAACCCCAGAGTGGATAGTATATGACTGAGATCAAAGGGGATTTTGCTGTTCTATGTAAATTCGATGAAGGAGAGACCAAGGTACCTGTGAATAATGTCAATTTCAAGTTGACTGCAGAGCAGTCCTCATCGGGGGAATAAGGGGACTAGCCCTTGGCCATCAGGTAACATCCTGAACTGGGAACTAAAACATGGAGCATTACAGTTGTGTTCTTTCAAGTGTGGTTATGAGAGACCAGAACACACATGAGTTTGTTTGTGTAAAGTGCTTTGTTGGAAAACTCAGATATTTAGCTGTGAAGAAGCATTGGGGCTGAACTTACACTGTGGGAACATTGGCAGCAGACCATTTACTCTGATGTATTTCACACATCCACTCAGAGGACTCGGCTGACAATCCCACTGTCCCTCATTTAAAAACAGCGAGTAATCTCTCAGCAAGGTTTAACAATTGGGGTAAAAGGCACCTCAGCTGGTGCAGCTTTTTAAGGTGGGAGCTGCACTTTTTGTTGGTGGCAAACTTCCATGTCAGGCAGCTTCTAATTGAGGTTGCCAACTATGATTAAATGGATTCCTGGAGGTTTGGTCACATGACCTAGCCCCCCCCCCCCCCGGTCTGGAGCCATTAGTCGGCCAACATATCCATCCTTGTGATGTAATGCCTTTGTGATCCAATTGGAAAGCAAAAAGACTCATTACCCAATTGGATGACATTTGACTGTTGTTGTAGGGTGTTTGCTATGGATTGGAAGGTACAAAGAAGTCTTCACAGTCATACGTAGGTTAACTGTAAATTTTTATTGACAACTAAAACCACAAATATACAGTAAAAGGTACAAGGTAGGAGTGGCCACCATGTTTTCTTGTACACACAGCTCGGTCCAATATGTGACTGAACTTGGGTGCAGCTAGCTCATGTGCTCTCTTACATCACTGTGTGGGTGGTGCTGTATTTAGCCCTATATTAATGCTATATGTGCCATGTTCTAATAACACATCACCTCACAAGTCTTTCTCCAATGCATTTTAAGTGATTATAGTTTACCTTATATCTTACATAGTTGTTACAATCACACATTTACATTCTCATTACTACATTATCACTACTCCATTTCTCCCCTTCAAGTCCTTGAATTCCAAGGTTCAGGAAGTCCGGAGGGCTGATAACCCTTCCATATCCTGTTTGCACTGCTGTTGGCTGAATGGTAGGCTCTGTTGCTGCTGGTTCTTCCTGCATGTTTGGAGTTTGCTCTGATATATGCGCGTCTTTTCATCGGAGATTGAGGTTCATTGGACTCACTCACTCACTCACTTTTACATCCTCCACTGGAGGCATCACAGTTACCTCCTGGATGGCTGGCTGATCTGACCATTGTAGATGTTCCTGCGCCTGTAACAAGAGTGGACAAACCAGCTCCACAAAGAGATGAGACAGTTCGGAGCTGAAGTCCCAGTCAGGATACTCTTTTTTATTTGAGTACTCGGAACTTGCAGTTCTGCATACTTAATGACAATGCTTGTCTTGACATCTTCTGCCATTTTGAGGAGATTCATGGCTAGACAGACATCTCTGTTTAGGGAAAGAAAGACTGGTTACAGGTGACTTATATCAGCTCAAAGGTTTGGTTGTTGCCATAGCTTAATGGATCCCGAATCATACCCATGACTGGAAGCTGATCCCTATGGGATCATAGAGTGGTGTCTCCTGTTCATAGCCAGAGGTCTTTTAGCCATGGTTCTGTCTGACAGGACTGTTATGCTGGCTCCTGTGTCTAATTTATAAATTTTAAAATGGGCAATGACTCAAATGTCTGCATTCCATGACCTCACCCAGGAAGCATGGCTGTTTCTGGATTGTTCAGTGTTTTATTCCAAGTTGCGAATTTGTAGAATGCTGCTGAATTGCTTTCACTCTGCTGAATTAGCAGTCGCAATTCTCCCAGATTTTTAAATTATTTTTTTCTATTTCAAAGTGAGTACAGATGCCTCGGGCTGGATTCTTCTGCCCCGCCTGTTGTATTTTATATTTTCCCCGCGTCTTGACTGTGATAGAGAAATTCAAACAGCATTCATTAGGTAAGCAAAACTGAACTTTATTTCCGAATTTGAACTGACTGCTAGCAGTATATGGCTGATACTTGGAGTCGGAAAGCAGTCAATTACAAACTGCTGAGTCCGTCCCAAGTCTGCGATATTACAGGAAAAGAAGGCGATTCTTATACATTATAGGATCAAGATAACATGAATACAACTCGGTTAGGAATTTGATCAAAAGTAAAACATAAGTAATAATCGTTACAATGGCGTCACCTTGCTGACCTCCAGGGGACTTGAGTTTTATATCATTATCTTGTCTTTGTTTTAAGAAAGGGAAGAAGTTGTTTAGGAACAGGAAGAAATAGTTGTTCAGCTTGTTATGTATTAAGACTACTTCTAGCTCCAAGCCTTATCTAGACTCTCAGGACATGCTGTCTATGTGTATTCTGAATCTGTGTCTTAGGTTAAATTCAATTGTACCAAGAAGACTTGACTAGTTTTCCCATCATGCCATTATTTGCTTCACACAATACCACACGCCCGCCGCAAGGTCGTCATGGGCGGGCCGCAGACCATGTAATGGTCCATTGACTTTGGGCAGGAATTCCCGGTTGCTGAGCAGGTGCAGCCGAAGGATCCCGCCCCAAGTGTTCAGGCACCAATTTGCGGATTGGGTTTTCGCAACAGGTTTCTCCAACCGGCACTGCTGACTGAATTCCTTTAAGATTTCACAGGACTTGCTGTAACCTGAAATTTTAAAAGATTTAGCTCACCTCTACTTGGACAGCTAACTCTGCACTTTGGGAATTGAGCTCGACTTCTAACGAGATTTAGTGGAGTCTTATTTTATTAAGGAATTTTTAATTCTGCCATCAGCTTCCAAGTCTTTCTTCGGAGCCTTTACTTGGTGATTTTTCATCAATGCCTCTTGAAATCTTTGAACTCCCTCCCAAACAGCACTGTGGATGTACCTACACCTCAGTAACTGCACCACCAGCCAAGCTAGGTTTTGGTGCTGGTTTGAAATGTTTGATGAGGCATTTTGCCAAATGACTTTGACAATCTGTTCAGGGAACCATCCAACAGGATCCACCATTTCCTTTCTCCATAGGGCTTCCAGGATATTATGTACAGACCATTGACGAATGGACTTGTGGTCTAACGTGTTTCTCTATATAGATATTTCGACAAGGGACAGGTGGTCTAGCATGGTCCAACTACTTTGAGCCTTCCACAGCAGCATAGCCAGACCCATCCTTCGCAACACTAGAGACAGGTAGAACCTCAGCATGTGGTGGCACTTTGTGTTTGAATATTGAGGGTCTATGCACTGCTTGATACACCCACACACAAAGGTGGCCATCAGGATTAGGGCGATGTTTGGCACTTCCTCCCCCCCCCCCTTTATCTATAGGTTTACACATTGGGACAGCAAGGTGGCACAGTGTTTAGTACTGCTGCATCACAGTGCAAGGGGCCCAGGTTCAATTCCAGCCTTGGATGACTGTCTCTGTGGAGTTTGCATGTTCTCCCAGTATCTGCGTGGGTTTCCCCTGGGTGCTCCGGTTTCCTCCCACAGAGAAAAGACGTGCAGGTTAGGTGGATTAGCCATACTAAATTGCCTCTAGGTGGGGTTACGGGCTTAGGGTGGGGCACTGAGCCTAGGTCGTGGACTCCTTCAGAGGGTCAGGGAAGACTCGGTTTGCCGTTTGGCCTCCTTCTGCACTGAAGGGATTCTATGATTGCGGCCCTTCAAACGTGGTCCACTTTTGACCTTCAGATAAAGCAGAAAACTGCTCGGGTGGTTGTCACAGCGCAGGAATGAGGAATGCGCCAGACCTGCGCCATGTACACCAACACCGAGAGTGCCTCACACGTGATGACCAGGTGCTTATCTACAATGGAGAGAGAGTATCACTCCCACATACTTAGTTCTTGGTTCATTATACCTACTCGCTCCTACCAGTTTCCAGCCCTAGTCCCTCAGAACCATATCTCCAGCACCTTCAGCCCATCTAATCTGATAGTGAAGGGGACAAGGGATCAGTCAGCCCATTTCCCAAAGAACATGGCCTCGCTCTTGCTGCGATCTACCTTCGCACCTGAGGCCATTTGAACTGTTCACAAATGTTGATCAGCCTGTGCACCGACAGTTGATTCGAGCAGAAGATGGTGACAGGGAGGCTTTGGCCTGAGGACGCCTGCTACCTGAGATCGTCACTCCTCTTATGCCCAAATCCTTCATGATGGACTCAGCAAAGGGTTCTGTACAACACACGAACAAGACGGAATAGAGAGCAGCCCTGCCTGTCTCCAGATTTAATTGGGAACATTTTTGATTCCCACCCATTGAGTGAAACTGCAATGCTGATGTTTGTGCAGAGCAATTGGACCCAATTGCGAATTCCTTCCCCAAGCCCCATTTTGGAGAGAAGATACATCATGTAGATGTGCGATTTTCTGTCAAAGGCCTTCTCCTGGACCAGGCTGATGAGGCAGGTATCCACACCCCTGTCCCACATATAGGCAATCCTATCCCTTTGTATTGCGAGGTTATTAGAGATCTTTCTGCTGGTTGCAGAGCAGGACTGGTCTGGAGGAATCACCAACTCCAGAGCAGCCCTGGCCTCATTGCTGATGATCTTGGCTAGAACGTTATAGTCCACATTCAACAGTAAAATGTGTTGCCAATTTCTAATTTCTTCCCTTTCCCCCTTCCACTTGTAGGTACCGGTAATGATGCCTTTCCTCATGGATTCTGACATGCTCCCGGTCAGAAGCATGCTCTTGTATATCTCAGCAGATCTGGGCCAACCCAGTCCCACAGAGCTGAATACACCTCAGCCAGTAAACCATCACTTCCAGGAGTTTTACTTTACATGAAGGCTTTAGTCAAGTCATCCAGTGTTAGCGGTATGTCCAGACTCCTGCCTGCTGTCCCCTAAGAACTCCGTGATGCAGGACAGGAAGGACTGGGAGGCAATGTGGGCTTCGCATCATATATATTGTCACAGAATGATTTGCTGATCTTCAAAATGTCAGATTGTGATTACTGTACTGAGCTGTCTTCTTCCTTAGGCTGCTGATCACAGACCTCTTTCTCTGTACCTTTTGGAAGAAGAAACACAAGACATCTCATCCTGCTCCATGGAGCGGAGTCGAGACCCAGAAGGTGACCTTGGAGGCCTCTGGGTCAAAGAGTGAGGCTTCCTGGCCCTTCAACTTCTATGAAATCCTCCTTGACATCAACTCCCATCCACTGCAACCGGAGCAGATTCTGCATGCCTTTCTCGAGTAGGGACATTTCCCCTTGTCTCTCTCTCATCTTCTGAACACCTTTGAGGATGAAAAACCTCTTGGTTGCTTCCCATCAGTGCATCAGGACTCAAAGAGGGGTTTTATGGTTCTCCAACTTTTGTAATCCCTTTTGAGAGCCTCAATGTTCTCTGGGGTCGAGAGTTTCACATTCAGCTCCCACATTCCCCTGCCAACCCTCTGGTCATCCGGTAGGTGGCAGTCAGCCAGGAGGAGGCAGTGGTCAGAGAAACACACCAGCTTGACATCGGTGGATCTGACTGTGAAAACTTGGGATACAAACAGGAAGTCTATCCTGGAGCGGACAGACCTATCTGGCCGTAACCAGGTATATCTAAGCTGCGCTCCACCTGCAGGGAGTGGAGCATCCTTGAAAGTACTTCTGAAACGAGGAGGCATCCACTTACCACCTCCTTAACTTGCACATTCATGGAAGCGATCTTTATCCCTATTTTAAAATTCGATTGACCAATGCTCCCTTACCTCACTGTACTCAGTCCCACATTAACCCTATCTATGCCAAACCCTTAAACGACAACTGCCAGCCAAGTAGCCTCCCCCCCCCCCCCATTTTCAATATTTTTATATTTGGTAAAGAGAAAAGTTAAAAGACAATAACAAAAAAAAACACAATCATTCTTAACGTCCCAAGTTCGCACACAACAGTGGCCTGGAGATTGATCTTCAATTCCTGGAGAGGCCTGGGCTGGCAATGCTACTTGAGATGCTGAGATAAAGTAGGAGATCGCTGATGGCCCCGGGGCAGACAAGATATCCTGTGTCATGTAAAGAAGCCATAGTCCCAGAAGACTATAGGCTGCTTTCCCCTTTCAGGATGGAGAGCTGACTGGTAGTGATTTAACCTGCGGATCACCACACCACAGGCGAGGAGCTGGGTTTAGAAGGCTTCATGAATAACCTCAGCCGGTATGGCAATTGAACTCCCGCTGTTGGCCTCACTCTGCATCACAAACCAGCTGTCCAGCCAACTGAGCTAAAATCGTAAAGTTGAAATCAAACAAATGGGACAATGAAAGAAGAAACAGTGAAGTACCAACAAATCAAATACGGGGTTAAAATAAAGACTGATAGCATCAAAGGATCAAATGGGACAGGTTTCAAGCAAATTCTGCTTGTTGTGTGTTGATAAGAGTCTTAAATACGTAAAGGAACTGCTAGTTTTGGATCAAGGGGCACCAAAGCAGGCTGCAAAAAGCTGCAGCTGGATGATGTAATAAGGCTGGCACCGGGGTGCAACACAGCTGCTTGTGCCTCGGACCATGCTCATCAGAAAACCTGAGTGAAAATACCTAACAGACGCATTGGCACAGATCTCACTTCCCTTGCCCTTGTGGTCTTTCTCAGGTTGGAGGGCAGTAACCGGTGGAGTGCCGCAAGGATCAGTGCTGGGATCGCAGCTCTACACAAATTAATGATTTGGAGGAAGGAACACAGTGGACTGTGGTCAAATTTGTGGATGGGGCAAAGGTGGGAGGGAAGGCAGGTTGTAAGGAGGATATACATAGTTTACACAGAGATACTGACACGTTATGCGAGTGTGCAGAAAATTGGGAAATGGAATTCAATGTGGGAAAATGTGAGATTGTTCATTTTGGAAGAAAGAATGAGAAGGCAGATGATTATTTAAATAGAGAGAGACTGCAGAAAGCTGTAGCACAAAGGGATTTGGATCCTTGTTCATGAAACCCAGAGAGCTAGCATAGAGGTGCAGAAAGTAATAGGGAAGGCAAATGGAATGCTGGCTGTTATTTCAAGGGGGCTGGAGTATAAAAGTAAGGAGGTAGTGCTGCAACTCTACAAGTTACTAGCGAGGCCATACTTAGAATACTGTGCAGAGGTTTGGCTCCCTTATTTAAGGAAATAGATATTATCATTGGAGGGAGCACAGAGGAGGTTTACTAGTCTGATCCCAGGTATGGAGGGACTGTCATCGGAGGAAATATTAAACAGGTTGGGTCTGTACTCCTTAAGGTTCAGAAGAATGAGAGGTGATATGATTGAAACATATAAGATTCTTAGGGGGTTAGTCAGGCTAAATGTTGGGAGGATGTTTCCACTTATGGGAGAGTGCAGGACCAGAGGGCACAGTCGCAGAATGAGGGGGTGCTCATTTAAGGCAATTTGAGGAAGAATGTCTTCTCTCAAATAATGTTTGGAATTCTTTACCCCAAGGAGCTGTGGAGGTCAAGTCCTTGAACATCTTCAAGGCTGAGATTGATAGATTTATAAATCAATTAAGGGTCATGGAGAGAAGGCAGGAAAGTGGACTTAACGAGTGTTAGATCAGCCATGATCATATTAAATGGCAGAGCAGGCTCGAAGGGCTGAATGGCCTCTCCTGTTTCTATTTTTTATGGTATGCCCTTATTACCAAGGTTAACAAGGTGCAGGAATTACTAAGTTTCAGCCTTATGATCTGGCTGAAAATACACAATTGTTGAAGCATAAAGGAATATTCTTTTGATCGCTCTGAACTATTGGCCAAATTTCTGTCACCACAACTTCTCTATTAATAGCATGGTACACTATATTGAGAACTCATTCTCCATCATGTTTTAAACTCTTCAACAAAGTGTGCTACAGACTAAGTTTGTCAAGCAAGAATTTCACTTGCCAGCAGCCCGTTCAAATTAGGGCAGGGTTTTTCTGTCCCTCACTGAACTGTGTCGTAGATCAGTTAGATTTACATTTTCAGCTAGATTTTTTCAGAACTGGAACTACAGGCTAGATCACGACGCAATGTATTAAAAATAACTCTTTGAATATATAACTGGCAATTCCGATGCTTCTTCAAGTTTTCTCAGCGTCAGTTTTCTCTGACAATACTTCAGCTAAAAGCAATGCTTGTGGTTTGTGAAAATTTTATTCTGGTCACCAATTAACAGCAGGTCAGTGAGTCATTGAATTACCATCATTTTGGCACGGGAGCAAATGACAGGATAAAACAAGGAAGTGCTGTTTGTGATGTGGAATCAATTGATCAAATACAAGCCCTAACCAAATAAGTTTAAGGACGAGCAGAGGTCGACACCAATTTTGTATCTCACTAACATCAAGGGCGGGATTATCCAATAATGGGGCTATGTCCCCATGCCGGTGTGAAAAGCAGCGCCAACCAATCTGGCATCAACGGTCCCCGAAAATGGTGAATGCTCCCCTTCCTAGGGGGCTAGGTTGGCGCCGGAGTGATCTCCGCAGCTCCAGCTAGCGCAGAACGGCTTGTGCGAGTTTGCGCATGTGCGAAACAGTCGGCGTGATTCCGCGCAAGTGCGGGACGACCTGCTCATTTCCGCGCATGTGCTGGGGTTCCCTTCTCCGCGGAGCCCTACAGGGGCCCAGCATGGAATAAAATAGGCCCCCACTGAACCAGCCCACCCGCCGATGGGTAGGCCCCGATCACAGGCCACCCCCCCGGGTCAGATCCCCCCCCACCCCCCCCCCCCCCGGGTCAGATTCCCCCCCAACCCCCCCCCCCGGGTCAGATTCCCCCCCAACCCCCCCCCCCCCCTCCCCCCCTCCAGGACGGCCCCTTCCAGGCTCCACCACGTGGGACCTGAGTAACCCACGCCGACGGGAACCCGGCCAAACTCGTCAGCCATTCAGCCCATCAGGGCCCGGAAATCTTCAAGACCTGTCTTTAGGTTATTTCAATTGGAAAGTTTTCACCCTCAGGGCTGTTATAGCCTCAGCTGGTTTAGCTAGCACCATCCATGTAAATGTTGGTGGAAAACAAATATTTGCCTATGATGCCGACAAAACCAAGGCAGAAACAGAAATGCCCGCCCAACTCCCAGCTCCCTTGAGCAGGTATTAAATGATTTTTAGAAAGGAGGAACCAAGTGAGGAATTACTCGCAGCTGAGCAGGAGCAAACAGAGGAGACAGGAGTTAGGAGAGGAAGCTCCTTGTAAGCCCACAATTCGATTGCATAGCACAAGAATAATTTTGGGTCCAGTGCGCCTGCCTTTATGCCTGAAGCAATGCAAAAATATACTGCTTTTATCTGTGTTGCCCAGTAACAGGGATGACAGAAATGTTCATAAAGCAGTTCATTCACAAGGTGGCCACGTGTCCTCCCAGCAAGATTCTACAAATGGTTCAGTTCAGCATGTTCTTCAGAGTTGTGGTTACAACTGCCTTGCGCACATTGCTCCATTTGTTGCAAGGATATGTGGAGTCCTTGCAAGCTGATGATCATGGCTATGAACAAGGCAGGGAGATCAAAACAACACAATTCTTCCTGCCATGAGGTTACAGATTGTGATTAAGTACAGTTCAGTTGCCACTGATTGCCCACACGACCTCATGGTTGCCCAATCTTAAGTTGCTAGATCTGTTCAAAATCCATTCCATTTAGCACGGTGGTAGTGCCACATAACTCAATGGAGGGATCCTCAATGTGAAGACAAGACTTTGTCTTCACAAGGACAATGCGGTTCTCATTCTTAAATAGATAGATGCATCTTCTGCAGTAGGCAGGTTGGGGTGAGGATGAGGTCAAATATGTTTTCCCCTTGCCGGTGGAAGAGGACATATCCTGGGACGGTGATGGTGGTGCCTGAGACATTGGAAGGTATGATTCTGTGAGTGTCAGGCTGTTGCTTGACTAGCCTGTTCAGAACTTTGGCAACATCCAGATATTAGTAAGGAGGACTTTGCAGGGTCAGGAGTGCTGAGTTTGCCATTGTTGTTTCCTGTGTTTAGGTTGATACCGTGTGATCTGTCCAGTTTCACTCCTTTGAGACTCCTTACCAGTTTGATATAACTGAGTTGTTTGCTAGACCATTTCAGAGGACAGTTAAGAGTCAACCACATTGCTGTGGACCTGGAATCACATACAGGACAGGCCAAGTAAGGACGGCAGATTTCCTTCCCATAAGTGCATTAGTGAACCAGATGGGTTTTTATCTACACATGACAATCCTTAGATTTTTATTTCCAGATTTTTTATTAAATTCAGATCCCACCACCTGCTGAGGTGGAATTCAAACACGGCTCTCTGGATTGCTAGTCCAGCAACAATAGTGCTAGCACCTCTCCTGGTTTAGTTCACGAGGTTGAGTGTCTGACTTTATAAACTCTGTTGGCTGCCTGCAACCCTCCCACCATTAGCACCCACCTTCACCTGAAGAATTCTCCACCCAGCCATGTTTTGCTTGACCAAGCTCTTCAACTTTCTTGCAGAACCTTCGAACCAAATGGTCAACAGAAATCCCCATCACACGGTGTACCGCGTCCCCTGAGCCATTTGACAAATTTCCACATCAAAGGTGACATGAAAACCTGTGTGTTTGGTTGGACTTTAAGAATGAGGCAAGCAAATGACTTAAAGGTGGAAGACAATGAGCAAGACAATGGGCGGCATGGTGGTATAGTGGTTAGCACTGCTGCCTCACAACGCCAGTGACCCAAGTTCGATTCAGACCTTGGGTGACTGTCTGTGTGGAGTTTCCACATTCTCCCTGTGTCTGTGAGGGTTTCCTCCGGGTGCTCTAGTTTCCTCCCACAGTCCAAAGGTGCGCGAAGCTTGCAAGCGGACTCTCGTTCACGAAATTAAAACAAAGAACAAAGAAAAGTACAGCACAGGAACAGGCCCTTCGGCCATCCAAGCCTGTGCCGACCATGCTGCCCGTCTAAACTAAAATCTTCTACACTTCCGGGGTCTGTACACCTCTATTCCCATCCTATTCATGTATTTGTCAAGATGCCCCTTAAACGTCACATATGAATCACGCCTACCTATGGTTGGAGTTGGACCCTGGCTCCCGGCCATATGTAACTATTAATACGCACCGGGGCCTGTATGAATATACACGGTTGCCCTTTGTGGTCTCCTCTGCCTGCGCTATTTTTCAAAGCGTCATGGAGGGCACGTTGCGAGGTTTACCGCGTGTCGCAGTCCACTTAGACGACGTTTTGATTACAGGGACGTCGGAGTAGGAACTTTAGGAAAATTTGTAGGCTGTCCTTAGATGCTTTTCAGAGGCTGGAGTCCGTTTACGTCATACAAAGTGCGCCTTTCAGGCAAAGGAAGTAGTCCACCTGGGTTATCGGGTGGACTGCGATGGTTTGCATCCCGTCACAGAGAAGGTGCGCGCAATTCAACAGGTCCCCGCCCCGACTGACACTTCGCATCTTCGTTCTGTTCGCGGCCTCATAAACTATTACGGGAAGTTCCTCCCCAATCTGGCAATTACGCTGACCCCGTTGCACCTCCTGCTAAAGAAGAATCACAGCTGGGTTTGGGGTCAGCCGCAAGAAACCGCTTTCCGGCGGGTCAAATAACAATTGTCATCGTTTGGGTCACTAACCCACTATGATCCTGGAAAGCTTTTGCTCATCACGTGTGATGCATCCCTGTATGGTATTGGGGCTGTCCTGTCCCACAAGATGGAGAATGGGGCCAAGCGGCCGATAGCTTTCGCCTCCCGCACATTGACTGCAGCAGAAAAGAAGTAGGTGCAGATCGAGAAGGAGGGCCTGGCGGTGGTCTTTGCGGTGAAACGCTTCTACCAGTATGTGTATGATCAGTGACTGATTATAAGCCTCTGCTGGGACTTTTCCGAGAGGATAAGGCAATACCGCCCATTCCTTCCGCATGGATCCAGCACTGGGCTTTTTTGCTCACTGCCTACGAGTATTCTCTGGAGCATAAACCAGGAACCCAGATAGCGAATGCTGATGCACTGAGCCGATTGCCTTTATCGACCCGCCCCATGTCGGCACCCACGACCGGTGAGGTGGTTGCAACCCTAAATTTTATGGACTCCTTGCCTGTCACGACATGACAGAAATGTGAGTGGACCCAGACAGAGCCAGTCCTGTCAAAGGTTTTGGCACATAGTCCTGTATGGTAGGCAGCATAGACAGTTCCCAGGCGAGTTGCGGGCATTTTCCTTCAAGCTGTCAAAATTCAGCGTGGAAGACGGCATCCTCTTGTGGGGGACGTGTGTGATTGTCCCGGAAAAAAGACAGGAGCTGATACTAAGGGACTTGCACAATGGGCATCCGGATGTGACCAAAATGAAAATGTTGGCCCGGAGTTATGTCTGGTGGCCAGGCCTCGACACCGACATTGAGAAGGTGGCCCAAAACTGCTCCAGTTGCCAGGAGCATCAGAAGCTTCCGCCGGCCACGCCCCTACATCACTGGGAATGGCCAGGGTGGCCTTGGGCGCGCTTGCATGCGGATTTCGCCGGCCCTTTTCAAGGATCTATGTTCCTTCTATTAATTGATGCCCAGTCTAAATGGTTAGAGGTGCATTATATGGTAGGCACAGCATCCTGTGCAACAATCGAGAAGATGCGTTTGTCTTTCAGTACGCATGGCCTCCCCGAGGTGCTAGTCACGGATAACGGCACTCCATTCACAAGTGAGGAGTTTGCGTGGTTCATGAAGATGAACGGCATACGCCATATCCACACCGCTCCATATCACCCGGTTTCCAATGGGTTGGCGGAGCGCGCAGTGAAAATGTTCAAAAGGGGCCTAAAGAAGCACTTTTCCAGTTCTATGGACACAAGACCGGCTCATTTTTTGTTTTCATACAGGACCACTCCACATGTGGTGACTGGGATAGCTCCCGCAGAACTCCTAATGGGCCGGAGACTTTTCACCCGCCTTAGCATGGTTTTCCCGGACATTGGCGCAAAAGTACGCAGCACTCAAGAACGGCAGGGACATGGCTTTTCTTGGCATCGGCCGATTAGGCAGTTTGCACCCGGTGACCCAGTGTTCGTTCAAAATTTTGCTGGTCGTGCTCAGTGGGTCCCTGGCGTTATCTTTTGCCGTACGGGCCCTATCTCTTACCAGGTGCAAGCCCAGGGTTGTCTCCAGCGCAAGCATGCAGACCACATTCGGTCCAGAAGACCATTTCTTCCAAAGATTCCCCGCCCCCGGAGCTAATTTCTACAGCCACAGAGACCAGACACAGTGGAGAGTATTTCTCACAATCTTCCTCTGGTGCCGCACTCAAAGCCTGCGCAGGTCGTGACAGAACCGCGTGGAGATAGGGACGCTGAGATGATGGAGGCAGCGGACTCCGACTCCGAGATGGAGACACAGGATGCCTCAGAGGGGGAGTCCTCGGGCCCACGGGCCATGGATGTACAACTGTTACGCCATTCATCACAGAAGTTCTCCGTCTTGTTGCACGCCAGCCGGTCCAGCGCCTTGTACAAATGGTGTCCGGCTTGCGGCCAAACGAGTCCGATGCCCTCCTTCGCCAGGGTCTTCGGTGGATTCCTTGGACTTTAGGGGGGAGAGATGTTATAACCTGCCTGCTTACCATTGGCTGGGGACTAATGGAAATCCCACAATCCTTAGGGAGTATGAGCTTCCCCAATGAGGGGGCGGAGAGATCATTAGCAGATTCTCTGCATAAATAAAGCTGGCCAGTTTGGAGTGCAATTTGAACCTGAAGCTTTTGGCTCAGAGGGAGGGACAATGTTCACTGTGCCACAAAACCTCTCTGACCATTTTAGATCCAGTTTTATTACTTTTATAAATTTGTTGCTTCACAGAAAGAACTATACTGATACAGAGATAAAATGTTGACTCTGGGTTTTTAACAGCTTTTGTATCATATCAATAAAAGATACAGGTCAGAGGCATGAAGAACTAAGGCCGAGGTGCCGGGTCGGAGAATCCCCGGGGTGGGGGGGGGGCGCGAGAATCGCGACCCGCCACCCCCGGTTTCCCCATTCTCCGGCGCCATTTTCAGATGCCAGCGACCTCTCCCCCCTCCCCGGCGATTCTCCAGGCCCCGATGTGCCGAGTGGCAGACGGGTGTGGCCGAGTCCCGCCGGCGTGGATTACTCACCTACCACAGGCAGTGAGTGTGGGGGGTACCGTCCTGGAGAGGGGGGGGGGGGGGGCTGCCCAGGGTGGCCTAGCCCGCGATTGGGCCGATCGATTGGTGGGTGGGCTGGTTCCATGGGGGCCTACTTTACTCCACTGCAGGCCTCTGTAGGGCTCCGCCATATTGCCTGAGGGCTGGCGTGGAGAAGGGAATCCCCGCGCATGCGCGGAAATACGCCGGTCATTCCACGCATGTGCGGACTCGCGCCGGCTGTTCCACACCGGCTGGATCTGCCAGGACCTCTCCAGTGGCAACCTCGCCCCCTAAAAAGGGGAGAATTCTTCACTTTTGGGGGCCGTTGACGCCGGAGTCGTTGTCGCCGGTTTTCACGCCAGCGGGGGGACATACCCCCATTATTAGAGAATCCCGCCCTAAGTCTGACTTTATAAGATGTGCTTATTGTCGTTGCATACTGATTATACAAAGGTGAAATAACAGCGATAACATGCACCAGCCCTTACATCTATTGTGTTAGTTTTTCTCCTGGATTCCACAAGAATATTAGTCTTTCATTCTTCTTCCTGTTGTTTATCTATTTATAATAGCCCCAAAGTATCCAACCTCCAAAGATTTCTGGCAAATTTCAAGATCAAAAACAGCAGTAAGTATGAAAGTATGAAAGTACATTAGCACTGAGATTGAATTCTGGTGCTTTTTATTGCAAGAGGAGGTTTAATGTGCAATAAAAGCCCAATCTTGGAACAGAATTCAATTAGCAAATGGAAGCAAGTTCTCAAGAGACAATTTGTCACTCATCCTTAGCATCACATTTGAACCTTAGAGCAGACAACTATGACCCTACATTAAACCTAGCTACTAATATTAATGACACACATTCATGCATTTTACATTCTTCTCCGTAATTCAATCGACTCACATTTTTATTCAACCAAAAACCTCTTAAAAATGTTTTGGTAGGAGCTCCTGTCATATTATTCTGCAATTATATTATTATGGACTGGAAAGAGCAACAACAACAACTTGCATTTGCACACCTATAACTTTGCAGTAGCATTATCGGACAGAATATGATTGAGCTACAATGGGGAGATAGCGGTGAGCAAAAAGCCGCTCAGGGGGTGTGGGTTTTCAGGAGCATCCTAAAAAGAGAAAGGTGGAGGTGCTGAGCGATTTAGGGAGAGAACACTAGACCTCAGGGCCAATGGTCACTGACGATGGGGTGACTTAAATCAGGAATCAACAAGCGGCCATAATTGGAGAATCCAGCAACATGATCTACTTACTGAACCTGATTATAAATAGACAGAGCATTTTGGGGAGATGGTGACAGATAGTAATGTCATTGGACTAGTAATCCAGAGACCCAGGCTGATTGGCTGGGGCACTGCAGGTTCAAATCCCACCATGAAAGCTGGCAGAATTTAAATTCAGTTAAGTAACACACAGCCCAGAAAGAAGAGGCAAGTGCGTGTCTTCGCAATAGCTGGAACATGTCAACACAAAATTAGCTCAAGAGCTACCAGTCCAGTTTCCACTGGATAATCCACAGCATGCCATTTGGTCATAAACAATTTCAATTAGAAGCCACAGAGATGTGGGTGTAGCAAGTAGAAATATTACAAGAATTGAATGAAAGGAGCTAAGAAACATCCTGGTGATATGTTTGAGGCTGATTACTGTGAAACAGAAAAGGGTCATTTTCACTGCTGGTCCTAATGGTTCTCGTCACGTTGCACTTTCTGAGACATTGCTCTGCCTCAGCAGCCATGACATTTCAAAGTAATTTATTATAAGTGAAATATCCTGAGACATTTCTGAGAAATGATAATGAGCTCTACCAATATTCTTTAAATATCAAACTAGTCACGAGCTGCCTTTACTCGTTCCAAGTACCTTATGGAATGTGATTTAAATATAGAACTATCAGGAATAAGCTCATATTTCCTTCCCAACACAGACTTGGCATCTCAAATGCCACTCCCAGCGCCGAGTAACTGGTGTACCTGTAGAACAAAGGTTCTTGCATATTCTTAAGTAAATCAAGCAATATAACAGTAAAGCTCCCCTGCCAAAAATCAGAATGAACTGGGGGTCAGTGAAAGGTGTGACATGCTGAGCTCTTTCTCCCAAACTTTTATAAATTAAAAAAATTAATTTACGGGATGTGGGCATCGCTGGTTATGCCACCATTTATTGCCCATGCCTAGTTGCCCTTCAGAAGGTGGTGGTGAATTGCCTTCTTGAACTGCTGCAGTCCCTGAGGTGTAGGCACACCCACTGTGATGTTAGGGAAGGAGTTCCAGGATTTTGACCCAGTGACAGTGAAGGAAATTGCAACTCAGGATAGTGAGTGACTTGGATGGGAACTTCCAGGTGGTGGGTCCCGAGGTATATGCTGCTCTTGTCCTTCTTGATAGTAGTGGTTGTGGGTTTGGAAGGTGCTGCCCTTGGCGAGTGACTGCAGTACATCTTGTGGATGGTACACACGGCTGCCACTGTTTTTCAGTAGTGGAGGGATTGAATGTTTGTGGAAGGGATAGAAATCAAACGGGCTGCTTTGGCCTGGATGGTGTCGAGCTTGTTGTTGGAACTACACTCATCCAGGCAAGCGGAGAATGTTCCATTACACTCCTGGGGCGAAATTCTCCGACCCCCAGCAGGGTCGGAAAATCGCCTGGGGCCGCCGAAAATCCCACCCCCACCGTGGCAGAGATTCTCCGCCACCCGGGAAGTGGCGGTGGCGGGAATCTCCCCACTCCGATCGGCGAGGCCCCTGTGGTGATTCTCCGGCCCGGATGGGCCGAAGTCCCGCCGCTGGTGTGCCTCTCCCGCTGCCGAGGTTTGAAACCACCTCTGTAACGGCGGGATCAGCGGCGCGAGTGGGCCCCCGGGGTCTTGGGGGGGGCGGGGGGGGCGATCGAACCCCGGGGGGGGGGGGGGGGGGAGCCCCTCGGTGGCCTGGCCCGCGATCGGGGCCCCCCGCTCAGACTCCAGGGGCCAGTGCCCTGGGTGCACTCTTCTCCTTCCGCGGCCGCCACGGCCTCCGCCATGGTGGAAGCGGAAGAGAAACCCACATCGCGCATGCGCCGGTGGTGACGTCAGCGGCAGCTGGCCGCTGATGTCACTGCCGGCGCATGCGCCGACCGGCGAAAGCCTTTCGGCCAGCCCCGCTGCCGGGGGCGCCGGTTTTTTGCGCCAGTCTTCTGGTGCCAACCGCTCCGGCACGGGGCTAGCCCTCAAAGGTGGGGAGAATGCCCCACCTTTGGGGAGGCCCGACCCCTGAGTGGTTGGTGCCACTCCCCTATGCCGGGACCCTCCGTCACACCGGGTAGGGGAGAATCCAGCCCCTGACTTGTGATTTGTAGATGGTGGACAGGCTTTGGGGGCGTCAGGAGGCGAGTTACTTTTACTAGCAGAAGCAAATTACCTGAATATTTTAATTAGTGCATTTTGCAATGCAACATCAGTTTCTAACTTTCTGGCAAATACACAGAAAACTGGATGGTATCATAAAGTGCAATGCTCAAAAAAGTCTATAGTCCACCACAAATAAAATTTGTCTTTTCAATCACCATGATCTACTGGTCCTAATTATCAATAGACATAGGGGGCAGGATTCTCTGACCCCCTCCTCAGGGTCAGAGAATCCCCGGGGCGGGGGGGGTGTTGCGAATCCCACCCCGCCGCCGGCTGCTGTATTCTCCGGCACCGTTTTTCGGGCGGGTTCAGGTTTCCCGCTAGGCCGGTTGATGCCCCCCCATCAATTCTCCGGGCATCGATGGGCCGAGCAGCCGTCTATTTTTGGCCAGTCCCGGCGACATGAATCACTCAACTCACGTACCGGCGGGACCTGACAGGTAGGTCGGTGGGGTGGTCCTTGGGCGGGTGCGCGGGGATCCGACCCCGGCCGTTCCGCGCATGCACGAGGTCATGCGGGGGAGGGGGGTGGGGGGATCAAATCCCAAAATGAAAGCCGGTGGAATTTAAATTCAGAATTTAGTTGAGCAAAATATCTGGAATTAGGCTCATCTCAGCAATGGGGACCACAAAATGATAATTGACTGTTGTAAAACCCTACCTGGTTTTCTTAATGATTTTCATGGAAGGAAATCTGCAGCCATTACCTGGTTGGCGACATGTGACCTCAGACTCACAGCAATGTAGTTGACTCTTAACTGTTCTCAAGGGCAGTTAGGGATGGACAACAAATGCCGGCCTTGCCAGCAACCCCCACATCCCACATGAATGAATTCAAATAAATCGCTTTTTGGTCTATTGGCCCAAGCTTGAGGTCAGGTGTAATGCCTGCTCCTGTCAGCTTAAACCTAGTTTCTCTCTTTTGTGGGGACCATACATTGGATGGAGCAAGCAAGGAGACGGATTAAGGGCTTTCCCTGTCCACTCTGCGCATTGGTTTTGTAACTCTGAGAAGGGAATACATATTTTTAAAAAATGAATAAATTTGACTAAGTTGCAGAATGAGATCCCTCAAATGTAGGGTATTACATACAGTAAAAATGGAATTTAACTTGGTCACCACAATTTGATCTTGTTATTGCAAGCTATCTTATCTGCAGAATTTGAGATCTGACGTCATGCTTTGGAATAGTGGACTCAACGTATGAATAAAATCCTGCGTTTTTCAGAGTTTAAAATGTCTTGGGTTAGCATTCATTGCTTTCCTTCATTTTCCAAGTGTAGCAGGTTACTTTGTTGAATAAATGCAATGCTCAGAAGGGGCTCAAGCAAATCAGATTACTGTGAGTTCTTTCAGTTAAAATTTATACTGGAGCCGTACGTTTCTTCCATGGTCCTCACTTGAAAATCTGGAACTTTTCTTCACACAAGTCTCTTTTCTCATGGTTATCTGTCTGGTTTGCTGTCGGGAGACAACACTCATTCACAAGCAGGGTAACAACCTCAGTTCTTCTACAACGCATAAAGTTGTGCATTCCGGAGACGGCATTGCATTAAAAAAAGTGTAAACATTTTAAACACAACACATTTAATATGCTCTATCTTTGGAATAAAAAAACATTAACAGGATAAAAAGCTGCCATTCAACCCTTAATGCCTTTGCTGAAGAAATCAACATTTCATCTTTCAACTGCCCTGTAGCATCATCTGCTTCATTTAGCCAACTTTCTCCTTAAAAGATACAATAATCCTTATTTCAATGGAGTGGCACAACATTCCAGTCTTCATGGGCCAAAGAGGTAAATTGCAGAGAGGAGGGGAGAGTAGCTGCCCTTGACATCAAGGCAACATTTCTAATGAGGGAGCACTAGTAAAATTGAAGCCAGTAGGAATTGGGGTAAATGGCTCCGCCCCGTCGCATTTCCATTTCACCCCACTGGCGGGATGCTCCGTTACACCAGCGAGTCAATGGGGTTTCCCATTGTGGGGCGGCCCCACGCCGTTGGGAAACCCCCAGGCTGCAGGCAAAACGTAGCCGGCGGAGAATCCAGCCCATGGTCTTCACAGGCTGGAGAAATATCTAATATGAAAGGGAAGATGATTAATGTTTCACGGTTTATCTAGGGAGGATATTTCCTCTTGTCGGTGAGTATAGAACCTGAAGACAGTTTGGGAATAAGATGTTTCTCTTTAAGACTGGGATTAAGTGAACTTTTTTCTCTTGAGAGTCGTTAGTTTGTGGAATTCTCTTTCCGGGAAGCCATGGGAGGCTGGGTCATTGAATTCATTCAAGGCAGAGTGATAGACAAGGAAGAGCGGCGGGAGGCTGAGGAGAGCCACATTCCATGGATATTAAATAAAATGTTTATTCTACTCAAAATCCTGGAGCACCCTCCCTAACAGCACTGTGGGTTTACCTACACTACAGGGACTGCAGTGATTCGAGAAGGCAGCAAAATGCCACCTTCTCAAGAACAATTATCAATGGGCAATAAATGCTGGCTTGGCCAGTGACACCAACATCCTGTAAATGAAAAACAAATTGTTTGATTTTGTAATGGTTCTTTCAGTGAGTTTTGCAATGTTTAATTTCTATCATAATACAAGTTTGAAGTCAGCTATTGGCTCTTTCAGTTTCTTGATCAACAGTTTAGTTGCAATTTTGGACATCATTCCTGCATAGATAAGGACAACTTGATTATTTGGGGTGGGTCTTTGGGAGATTAGGAATTCATATGCATATACAGCAGTTATCTTAACTTAATTTTCCCCTAATAAACTTGAAACCTAGTTCAGCCTGGTTCATTGGATTTTCACACTCACACACAACGATGCAGCAAAGCAAAAATGTCACCATGTTGGAGTCACTTGTATTGTTTACACCGGGAGACAACTTGGGATGATTGCCTCCAATCACTAGCAGCCGATGAGCTGGCAATCAGTGCCAACAGGCTTTCAACTCTACGGAGGAAGAGTGTCCATTGGCTCGTATCAGTCGGGTTTCAACCAGCTAAGGGCAATAGCGCTTGGGCTTCAGCCGGTTTTTAACTAGCCAAAGGTAACTGCCCATTAACCAGGGATCAACCTCCTTCCAACCTGTCCCAGAACACAGTTGCTAACCAGTCTGGTGATGTTTTTCTTTGAGGTTGGGAAGTCAATGGTTATGGGAGGCAGGCAGGAAAGTGGAATTGAGACTACAATCAGATCAGCCATAATCTTATTAAATTATGTATCAGGCTTGAAGGGCCAAATGGCCGACTCCTGCACCTAAGTTGTACCTTTCTATGGTGGAAACCTACCATTTCAGTCCCAGGACAGTTTGTCAAAGCTTTATATCTTGCACTCATCCAAACAATTGCAACACTACCAATGTCAAGTGAATGTCTTTATTTTGCATGGGAAGAGAGTGCTGATTGGTTGGCAAGTGAACTTTGATTGATAGAGGCATTGCCATGGGGAATGCACCAGTTAATGGTGACTGCCAAGCATTATCCGAAAATTTGAACAAGGCACTTTGACTCTGATTAGTCAAGGCATTGCCCAGAAGCATCAACATCGCTGGAGGAGATCCTTAGGCTCGTCTCCTGGACCCAAACATCTTCAGCTACTTCATCAAGAGCTGCACAAAGATATTTCATTAAACCCCTCTCTTAATTCTGTGACCATTTTAAATTGACGACCCTTTGTGACCAACTCGCCAACCAAAACAAATGTCTTTGCAACAATCATTTGCATTTATCTTGCACATTTAGTATTATAAAATGTCCTATTAGGTTATCGCTCTCAGAAAAACCCTTCATAATTAAATACACATCTTTTAAATCTCATTTCTCTTCTCTGCTGGATATACCCTCCATAATTCTTTCCTTATAATTATAAGTTTTCCATACTTGACACATCATGTGGAGTCAATAGGGATGAATGATGAGCCCCACAAGGCTGCACTCTTAGCCCCCTACAATACTCCCTATAAACACATGACTGTGTGGCAAAATCTGGCTCCAACTCCGTCTACAGGTTTGCTGGTCACACGACCATAGTGGGTCGTATCTCAAACTACAATGAGTCAGAGTAGAGGAGGGAGGTCCTGTTCAGGTGCAACAACAACAACAATCTCTCCCTCAATGTCAGCAAAACTAAGGAGCTGGTCATCGACTTCAGGAAGCAAAGTGTCATACACACCCCTGTCTGTATCAATGGTGCCGAGGTGGAGATGGTTGACAGCTTCAAATTCCTAGGTGTACACATCACCAACATTCTGTGCTAGTCCACCCACGTTGACGCTATGACCAAGAAAGCACAACAACGCCTATACTTCATCAGGAAATTCGGCATGCCCACATTGACTCTCACCAATTTTTACAAATGCACCATAGAAAACATCCTATTTGGCTGCATCATAGCCTGGTATGACAACTGCTCGGCCCACGACCTTAAGAAACTACAGAGAGTTGCGCACAGCCCAGCCCATCACGCAAACCCACCCTCCATCCATTGACTCTGTCTACATCTCCCGCTGTCTTGGGAAAGCAGGGAGCATAATCAACGACCCCTCCCATCTGGGGTATTCTCTTCTAACCTCTTCCATCAGGCCGAAGAAAAAGTCTGAGAACACGCACTAACAGATTCAAACAAGCTTCTTCCCCGCTGCTACCAGACTCCTGAATGGTTATCCTCATCTCTCCACGCATCTTCTTTACTGTATTGTATTACACTCCGTATGCTTCACCCAATGTTGATGTATTTAGAACATAACAGCGCAGTACAGGCCCTTCGGCCCTCGATGTTGCGCCAACCTGTGAAACCACTCTAAAGCCCATCTACACTATTCCCTCATCATCCATATGTTTATCCAATGACCATTTAAACGCCCTTAATGTTGGCGAGTCCGCTACTGTTACATTGTGTATTTATCATATGTCCTATGTTTTTCATGTATGAAACGATCTGCCTGGACTGTACGCAGAACAATACTTTTCACTGTATCTCAGTGCACGTGACAATAAATCTAAATCCAAGAATGATGGGAAGTGGAAGGGATTTTGATTGAACTTCTAACTTGCTGTCACACTAACTCATGTAAACAATGTTGTGATCAATCTTACTCAAAATTATCATAACGAGTTTGAGGAAATCATGTTGTGCAA
Organism: Scyliorhinus canicula; assembly: GCF_902713615.1. NCBI lineage: Eukaryota > Metazoa > Chordata > Chondrichthyes > Carcharhiniformes > Scyliorhinidae > Scyliorhinus > Scyliorhinus canicula. The sequence goes on from NC_052163.1 coordinate 48,996,089, forward strand.
TATTTCTGTTAACTATTACGGTAAATTAACAGCAAAGCCAACACCCAATTATTCAAATAGCAGTGTCACGGAAGAGATGGCAGCTGCCTCACACAAGTGCCAATAAATTTCTTCATCACACTAAAGTATTGTGCTCATCTGATCAAAGTTAAGAATTCCATGAAAAATGTTTCGTCCAATTTTATTACATAGTTGGAGAAAACATGTTTCATATTTCTCAAAAAGAAAACATAACTCACCATTTGTAAATTCAACTGAATTTTCACCTAAAAAATAAATGCATGTGATTTTTGAAATGTTATAGTCTTGCATGTATCATTTTCTTTTAAAAGGTTCCTGCAAGTGGAACATATCTACATTATTGAGAACCACAGTTTACCTTGGTTAAGCCCTTTACCTTTGTCAAATAATAGCATCGCTAGTTATTCAACCTCCTACCCTAGATCAGGAGAAATTACATTAACCTATTTTGGATTTATGCTTCCCTCCCAAGAACATCGCTCACTAAAGATTGCTTTTTACCGATCTTTGGTTTTGATAATACAGCACGAAGAGATCTTCTACGTAACAGAGTTCCTGTTGTCATTTTGCCAAGAACATACCCCTTTTGAAATCATTCACCTTTGTCACACAAATCTTTTTCCCAGCACCAGTTTCCTGGTACGGTTGGTAAATATTCAATCGTGTGAAATGGTCAAAACAGTTTAATGCTAAACTCTTTCCCCACCCAGTTAGGATGAAATAACTTCACACTATTAAAATAGCTTGGCAAATGGTCAAATGTAAAAAAACAAAACTTTTATTCATCACAGTCTATTATCTACAGTTAAATACACACCCTGCCATGTTCAAACGCAATATAATATTGAATTTAATAGATTACACATTGGTACAAAAGTAAACAAACCCTTTCAAATGTGATCATTGAGTGCTTATTATCCCACCATGTTTCTTGTATTGTGACTTTATAATGAGAAAAATTCAGTGCTGGTTTGAAGTTGGCTGCAGTAAGCAATATTGTCCTTCTAAAAAGCAAAGGCAACTGAGGCGAGGACAAAGTGTGGGGAGCTCATCCAAAATTTAAGATGGATTCTTTGCCCGTGCGTTTGAGGTATCAGAGCTTTCAGTGTTTGAAGAAAGCAAATTGCTTGCAAAATTTAGTCAGTAAACAAGTGGCTTTCATTCTTTCGTGGAACAGATTCTCCTTCAAATCTTAGGTACACCCGAGTGCCATGTGACCACCTGTAATCAAGAAGAGATAAGATCATCATTTAGTAACTCGAAGGCGTCCATTTTCAAAATTAGAGATATGAAAAGCAGGAAATTAAACTCAGTTAAACAAGTGAATAGTACATTCAACAAGTCTTCTTTTAGTCTTAAGGGCAGGACAACAACTTACATTTTTATAATGTATTGAAGCTACTTTGTTATTGAAACAAAATATGACGTCAAGCTACATAAAACGATATTGGGCCTAATCATCCTTTTAGAGTAGGGAACCACAAATCACGCTTTGCAATCTCGACTCCAATCACGGTTTCCCCACCCCCCACAGAATTTCTGCCGCCATAAGACGCAAACAGGCAATGTTCAGTTCTACTGCCTCCCAAGGCAGGCCCAAGGAAGTGACGAATGGGTCGGATGGCAAGGAAGGCCCACTTTCATTTACATCAGTCCAGTTCAATTTCAGGTAGGTTTCTAGGACCTCTAGCCCTCACTTCTTACTCCCAACCCTCACCTCACCCACGCTTCATTATGTCCACTTGACTCCTTATATCCTCCTATCCCTTGGCACAGTGGTTTGCACTGCTGCCTCACAGCTCCAGGGACCCGGGTTCAATTCCGGCCTCGGGGGACTGTCTGTGTGGAGTTTGCACTTTTGCTCTGTGTCTGTGTGGGTCTCCTCTGGGTGCTCCGGTTTCCTCCCACAGTTCAAAGATGTGCAGTTTAGGTGGATTGGTCATGCTAAATTGCCTCTTCATGACCAAAAGGTTAGGTGGGGTTACTACGTTACGGGAATGGGGTGGAGCATAAGTAGGGTGCTCTTTCCAAGACCCGGTGCAGACACGATGGGCTGAATGGCCCCCTTCTACACTGTAAATTCTATGATTCTTACTGAATACTGCTTCTATAGATACAATTGGCACAGTTTTACATGATGGCCTTGTTGCAATTCTGAAGGGAAACATGAACCAAAATAACCAACGTTATCAAATAACGCCTAAATGAAAAATATACCAAGGTTTCACCATTTGTTAATTGAAGAAGTCAAATTGGACACTAAATATTAACTATGTTTTCCCTCTCTTCACAAATGCTGTCAGGCCAGCTGCATTTTTACTGCATTTTGTTTATAGATGCAGGAAGGATGTTTCATCTGGCTGGGATTTCGCGAGCCTGGGCACAAAGTCGCAGAATAAGGAGTATGTTATTTACGACTGAGATGAGGAAGAATTTCTTCACTCAAGCGGGTGGTAAATCTTTGGAATTCACAACCCCAGAGAGCTGTGGCGGCTCAGTCATTAAGCACATTCAAGACAGAGATCGATGGGTTTATAGATAATAAAGACACCAAGGGACAAAGGATAGTGCAAAGAAAATGGTGTTGAGGTACAAAATCAGCTATGATCTAACTGAACAGCGGTGCAGGCTCAAAGAGCCAAGCAGCCTACTCCTGCTCCTAGTTCTCGTGTTCCTAACAAATTCATGTTTGCAAGATGGGTAACAAGTACCCAGGAAAATAACCAGCATCAGTGGAGAGAGGTGGCTGAGCAGGTCAATGGCAGCAGCGTGGTTCCGGTAGAATCTACTTGCAGACCAGAAATACGACTTTAATCCCTTGTGGCTGCCTGGAAAATTAACTTGTGCTTATCTGTCACAGACAATGCGGCAGCAGAGTCCCTATTCCAGAACGCCACGAATCCCGCTACTGACTGTGGTATTATCATAAATGTAAGATCTGCAAAGGTTAATGAAATGTCTAGAATAGCCACTAGAGGGACCTACTGTTACAAGTATATAAGGCATTGATGCCATGCCTTGTGGAGAGAGTGTGCAGGGAGACAGAGACAGTCAGAAGTACAGATAGTGTGAGTAAGAGCAGATCATAGTTTATATCAGTGTAAAAATTAATTGTAGATGAGTGTAGTTGATATGTTAATAATCAACTATGTTATCTTTAGGAGTATGTGTCAAATTCAAATTAGTAGTGTTAATACATTTATAGCTTTGTTCAAGTTCAAGCTATTTTGTGGTCTTTGTGAACACTACACCAACCATCCTGAATTGAGCAACACAAAGATCACCACACCGGCTGTCTTTGTAAGTCACAACCGCCTCGTGCACTGGGTTTGGGATGACACGATTTGTAGAAGCACTGGGTGGATAGGGGTCACTGCTCTCTCACCTTCTTGTCCTTCCCTCATGCAGGAGTTGGTATTTCTCTGCCTACCCTCATCACCTCCTCCAATTCCACATGTAACGGTTGATCCCCAGCAAGGTGCCCATGACCAAACAATCCCTTTCTGTCTAAGAAGGCAGAATATCACAGCACTCACTTTTAAGACCGTGACAGCCTTAGAGGGCAGGAAAGAAAAATTGAACAGCTTTTCAGTACTCTCCTTTGGAATTTATTTTTCAGGCCGAGGGGAATACCTTCGGATTCTGAATTCAAGTAAGAAAATAATCTCCTTTTCACTCAAAGTCGCTTAATTCAAATTACTGGTTACGTGGTGGCTTTATCAAGCTAATGGAAGGGGTGTCACCTTTCTTCATGTTTCCAAATTTAACTTCTCTCTGCAAATTGGTCAGAATTTCTCCAGTTCTGCTTCACATCCAGCACAACTGTTGTTTACATTATAGAACCAGATCAGTCATACTGTTACAGGTTTGAGATTCTTTATCTCACAATGTGAAATTCCAGCTGTGGTCCAGTGGTAGCCTTCGAGTCAGACGGTTGTGGGTTCAAGCCACACGCCAGCACAAAATGAAACCGGACCTCTCACATCAGCGCAGCTCTAAGAGAATTCTGTTCGGAGGCGAGACATTAAACCGAGGCCTCGCTGCCTTCTCAGGTGGAAATAAAAGATTGCATTATAATGGTGACTACACTTCAAAAGTACTTCATCGGCTGTAAAGTGCTCAGGGATGCCCCGAGGATGTCAAAGGCCTATATAAATGGAAGTTTTTCTTTCAAGACCTGAAGAGTGGTATTGCCCAAACGCCTTCTCAATTCACATTAAGAAGTGCATCCTATCAGGGCTTGTTTAGCTCAGTTGGCTGGACAGCTGGTTAATGATGCATGATGCAGAGCGAGGCCAACGGAGTGGGTTCAATTCCCGTATTGGCCGAGGTTATCCATGAAGGCCCCACCTTCTCAACTTTGCCCCTCGCATGAGGTGTGGTGACCCTCAGGTTAAATAACCACCAGTCAGCTCTCCCCCCTCAAAAGGAGAAAACAGCCTATGGTCATCTGGGACTATGGCGACTTTACTATTACTCTATACATCACACTAAGAAATTTACAAGTCTAAAGATTCAGGATTACGAACCCCAGGCAGGTTCCAGTAAATCCCGTGATGACTGTTTTTGTCAGTTCAGGCCTGTCATGTATTACTTAACCGGACAGTTGCTGTGTTTAGTTTATACCAAAGTCTGTTTTAATGAACGACGCTTAATTTAAAAAGTGCAGAAAAATTTACCGCACAAAAGGAGTTCACTCTGCCCGTCATGTCCACATTGGCATTTTCCAGCATTTGGTCCATAACCCTGGATGTTACGGGACTTCAGGTGCATATCCAGACACCTTTTAAATGAGTTGTGGTTTCTGTTTTGACTCCCATTTCAGGCAGTGAGCACCATATCCCTACGATCCTCAGTGAAAAAATTCCCTGATCTCTCCTCTAATCCTGCTATCAGTCACTGTGCCCCCTTGTCACTGATCTCCTTGCTAAGGGAAATAGGTTCTTCCCATCCACTCTATCCAGGCCTCTCATAATTTGGTGCAGCTCAATTAAATCTCCCCTCAGCCTCCTCGGTTCCCAGTCTATCCTATTTTTGCTTATAGCTGCAATTTCCCAGTCCTGGCAACATCCTCGTAAATCTCTTTTGTTCCCACCCTAATGCGATTACAACCATTCTGTAAAGAGGGAACCAGAACTACACACAATACTCAATTTATGTAACTAAGTGTTTTATTTCCAGCATAATCTCCCTGCCTCGGCACTAAAGGAAAATATTCCCTATGCTTTCTTAATAACCTTATGACCTGTCCTGTTTGCTTCAGGTATCTGTGGACATACAGTCCAAGGTCCCTCACTTCCTGTCAGTATTCTCCTATTTATTATGCATTCCTTTGCCTTGTTGGACCTCCCCATATTTCTCTGGGTTGAATTCTATTTGCCACTTTTCTGCCCATCCGACCAGTCCTTTGATATCTTCCTGCAATCCACACCTTCCCTCCTCACTATCAATCTTGTGGCCAATTTTTATATTGATGCAAACTTTTTGATCATGACCCCTACATTCACATCCAAGTCATTAATATATACCACAAAAATCAGGTGACCTAGATTGAGCCTTGCGGAATCCCACTGGAAACAATCTTCTGGTTGCAAAAATACTCATCAAACATACAAAATAGGAGCAGGGGTAGGCCATTCGGCCCTTCGAGCCTGCTCTGCAAGTCAATATGATCGTGGCTGATCTGACTGTAACTTCAACTCCACATTCCCAGGTTCACCCGAGAGATTTGATTTTTCAAAACTTCACCTGAGAGATTTGACTTTTCATAAAACATGAGCAATATAAATTGTAAGGTGAAGGAATTAATCCATCTCGCGGTCAATAAGACATACGCACTCTTTCAAGTATTAGGTGGTGTGCTCTGGGGAAAAGGTGTGGGCAATACAGAAACCCGCCAGGTGGAATGTATAGTAAGTGTACTCAATTATATAAAATAGTAAGATGTGGAGAAAATAATTAATATTTGAGAAAACTTTGTTCAATGTCCATTCTGACTGATTAATGACAAGCAGAACAGTTAGTTTGTCAGTTGTCTGTGGGCCAGTTTTAGTGTTGTCAGCATTCATCAACTTTGATGAACTTATTTTTAAGTTGAAAAAACTTGCATCAAGCAATTGAATTGCATTTAAGTCAATTACAAATCACGATTTTAATATCACTATCTTTAGATTTATGGTTGTTTCATTTATAAGAACCACATAGGGCTTTCTCCTAGCTATATCTTTGTCCGCCGCTCCTCTCAGTCTCTTTCCTTTGCTTCTTTTTCCTCGAGGCAGTGTCTACAATGAATGCGGGTTCATAATTGTTGGAAGCTCTTCAGTATCTCTCGAGTAACTATTCTTCATGTGTGACCCTGGACAGTGAACCGTTATAGATAGGAGGACATCACAGACTTGTCTGATCCTGTCCTCACTCAATGAATCAAGGACTACTGGATAGTGATTAAGAACAGGAAAACTAAATTATTTTCTTTTCCCACCTTACTTGGGAAAAAAAAACTTTATTGTCCCAAACACTCCCTTGACCAAGGATAGGCTGGGTAAATGATTGTGATGTGGGTCCTGAAGTTCAGCCAATGTAGGGCCCGAAGGTGCCAGTGTGGGTCCTGAAGGTTGACCAGTTGGCAAAAGTGGCTCCTGGAAAAAAAAAGTTAAAAAAACACTGCCCGACACTATGAACTTTAATTTTGTGCAATAAAATTTCATGCGGCATTTTATCAAATGTCTTCTGAAAATCTAAGTACAGTACATCCCCCTTTATCCTCAGTACATGCGAGTCCTTCAGAGAACTCCAATAAATTGGTTAAACGTGATTTCCATTTCACAAAAACATGTTGGCTCTGCGTGCATGTTTTGACTTTTTCTAAGTGCCCTGCTATAACATCTTTAATAATGGCTTCTAACATTTTCCCCAAGACAGATGTTAGGCTAACTGGCCTTAGTTTCCCCACTTTCCAACTCCCTCTGTTTTTGATAGAGGTTTTATTTGCTATTTTCTAATTCAATGGAACCTTTCCTGAATGTAGGAATATTAAAGCCAATATATCAGCTATCTCACCAAGACTCTAGGATGAATTCTATCTGGACCCAGGAATTTGCCAGCCTGCAGCCCCAACTATTTGCTCAATACCATTTTCCTGGGACTGTAATTATTCTGAGTTCCTCCCTCCCTTCCAATTCTTGATGTAACGAATATTGGGAAGTTACTTGTACAGTGAAGATGGATTGCAAAATTCCTGTTCAATCCAACCGACATCTCCCTACTTTCCGGACAAGATTCTCCATTCCACCAGCTGTGTGTTTCTTGGTGGCACACCTTTCGTTGGCAGCGGGATTCTTTACTCCAGCCGCCTGTCAATGGAATTTCCCATTGAAGCTGCCCCATGCGGCCAGAAAACCCATGGGCGGGGTTGTGCTGCCGGCAGCAACAGAGAATCCCAACAGATGGAGAATTCCGGCCTCCATTATCAATTCCTCAGATGCACTTTAAATAGAACCAATTCTAACTTTGTTAACTCTTATTTAAACATGTATAGAAACTCTTATTATCTGCCTTTTTGTTTCTAGCTAGCTTTCTCTTGTACTCTAATTTTTCCCTTCTTATCAATCTTTGTGTCATTCCTGCTGTTCTTTATATTCTGTCCAATCTTCTGACCTACAAACTGTTTTTGCATAATTATATGCTTTTTCTTTTAAGTTTGATACTGTCTTTAACTTTTTTAGTTAACCATGGATGGTGGGTCACTGAAATATATCTCTCTCATTGGAATGTTTCTACTCTCTTTATACTGAAATGCCCCTTTAAAACTCTGCCACTGCATCTCACTTGACCTATCACTTAATCTCATTTGCCAGTTTACTTTAGCTAGCTCTACCTGAATTCCCTCCTAATTGCCCTTATTTAAGTTAAAATGCTAGTCTCTTCTCTTTCTGAAACGGAATGTAAAATTCAATCATATTATGATTGCTACTACCCAGCGATACCCTCACTATGAGGTTATCGATTAATTCTATCCCATTGCACAATCCCCCATGGTTATAGCCTGCTCTTTGATTACCTCCAGAACATGCTGTTCTGAGAATCTATCGCGAAAACATTTTAGAAATTCCTTATGCAGGCTACCTTTGTCCATCTGATTTTTCCTGTCTATATGTAGATTAAAATCCCCCATGGTTATTGCTGTATCTTTCTGAAAATCTCCCTTTATCTCTTCCTTTATGCACCGTCTGACCATGTAATTGTAATTCAGGACCTATACACCATTCCAAGTGACTTCTTGCCTTTCTCATCTCAATCCAAACTGCTTCTGCATGCTGGTTTCCTGAATTGAGGTCATCCCTCTTGAATGTGCTGATGTCATCATTAGTTAACAGTCATCTTTCTACCTTCCCCATGCTTCCTAAATATCACACGCCCTTCAACATTTAGGTCCTAATTGCTGTCGTCGTGCAACCATGTCTCCATAATGGCTAGCAGATCATCATTATTTATTTCTGTTTGTGCTCTCAGTTCATCTCCTTTGTTTTGAATGCTACGTACATTTAGATACAAAGGCTTTATTCTATTATTTTTGTAACATCTATCTTGATGCATTGATTTACTCTTCGCTTTGTACTCTTTGTCCCTTCTTGTCTATTCTGTTTATCAATTCCCGTACTAGTATCTTTTTCTCTTACCTTGTCTCTGCTCTTTGGTTTACCACATCTTCCCAAATTTGATCCCTTGCCCCCACTATTCAGTTTAAAACCCTCTTTACATCCCTGGTGTAGCTCAGTGGGCTAGACAGCTGGTTTGTGATACAGAACAAGGCCAGCAGCGCGGGTTCAATTCCCGTACCAGCCGAGAATTCTGAATTCTCCCCCCGTTTACCCGAACAGGTGCACGGATGTGGCGACAAGGAGCTTTTCGCAGTAATTTCATTGCAGTGTTAATGTAAGTCTACTTTGAGACAATAAAAAGATTATTATTATATAGTTATGTGCTATGCTGGAACACCAGTCCCAGCATGGTTCAGATATGATCCATCCCAATGGTACAGATCCCACTTTCACCAACCCTGGTAACTAGTGCCTCACAAACGGGAACTCGCTTCTCCCATACCAGTCTTTAAGCCATATATTCATATCTCGTGCCAGCAGACTTATAGTAACAGAGAGTCAATAGCAGCAATCTCTTCATCAGTTGATGGATTACAAATCAAAATTCCAGACATGCCAACAGACTTTCCACAAAACACTTAAAACTATAAAGCTGGCTTAAGTTATAGCACATCAGAGCATAGATTCATACAGCCCAAAAGACCATTTGGCTCAGTGGCTGGGCTAGCCCTCTGACAGAGTTATCCAATGTCAGACTTATCCAACCCCACTGTCTTGCCTCCGATTTATAGATTTGTCCCATTTATCCAGTTCCCTTTTGAAAGTGACTACTGTACACCTCACTGCCGCCTTCACTCTCTCTTTCAGATTCCAGATTGGAATAACTCGCCTTATAGTAACAAAAATCGCCTCACACTTGTACGTTGGCTAGTTATCTTAAGTGTGTGTGGTCTGATCTTTGGCCATAGAAACAGTTTCTCCCCAAGTACTTTATTAGCATCTTTCATAGTTTGAACACTTTGATTAAATTACCCATATGTATAATAAGTATAAAAACAGTTGAGACATAACTACAGTATAGAGGTATCAGTTAGATCTACACATGTTTTATTTTCAGAGTAGAAATAATTTTGCAGACATTTATGGTCAAAGCTATTTACGCAAAAACCAAAAGCTGATACATCCTTTGGTACTGCTGCATGGGAGCAAATGAGTCCAAGGCACTATCTGGAAGAACAGAGTTATCCTTGTCTGGCGATTATTTATCTCACAAAACCAGATTATCTGGTCATTATCACATTGCGGTTTGTGAAATGTGCTCTGTGCAAACTAGCTTTCACATTTCCGACACACTTCAAAAATACACAACTGACTGAAGAGCACTTTTGGAATATCCTGCAGTTGTGAAAAAGTAATTGCGTATATAAATACACATTTCCCTTCTAAAACTATTTAATCGATAATGGAAAATATCAGTGTTTAACATTCAGAACAATGGGATCTTCAAATCAGAGATTAATGATCATTCACTCCATGATCCCTAGACAACATCTGGAGCCAAGAGAGACAGAGCAAGCGTGCCATTCACAATAATCAAAACTCATTTTGGTACAAGAGTAGTCCCCAATTTTTCACTTAAACTTAATTATTTCCGAACATTTATAATCTTTAAAAGACAACCTCCCAGTGATTTCTAGAATTGAATGAATAAAATATTTCAAAGAGGGCTATGGACCAAAAATAGCCATCCGGCGCACCATCCCTACATGACCCACCCACTCTAATCCAACTCTCTAAATCTACCCTCCAAGTTACTATTAATCTGATTCAAGGGGTGTAGGTTAGGTTGAACTTAGATTAGTATAAATGGTCGGCACAACATTGTGGGTCGAAGGGCCTGTACTGTTCTATGATTCAATTTTAAAATAACCTGTATGCTTTGCTTGAAGGAAGATGTCTGATGGAGTATTTCTGTTTCACATAATTTTGTTTAACCCCTTTAACTCTTGACTCCAGTCCTAATTAAGCCCATTGACTCTGGATATCATGGGCAGCACGGTAGCACAAGTGGATAGCACTGTGGCTTCACAGCACCAGGGTCCCAGGTTCAACTCCCCGCTGGGTCACTGTCTGTGCGGAGTCTGCACATTCTCCCAGTGTCTGTTGGGTTTCCTCTGGGTGCCCCTGTTTCCTCCCACAGCCGAAAGACGTGCAGGTTAGATTGACCATGCTAAATTGCCCTTAGTGTCTAAAAAGGTTAGGAGGGGTTATTGGGTTACGGGGATAGGGTGGAAGTGAGGGCTTAATGTGGGTCGGTGCAGATTCGATGGGCCGAATGGCCTCCTTCTGCACTATATTCTATATCAATTCTCACCCCTTAAGAACATCTGTTCTTTAGAAAAAAAACTAATTGGCCAAGAGAATATTAAACTGCTACTGATTGCTTTGTTGTATTGAAGACTCAGCTGGGCTCAAAAAGGCTTTGGGCTTATCTTCACAGATTGGACTCCTTACCTGGTGTTGTTTTAACTTTGTGAAGCTGACAAGCTCAATTGAGTGAATAAAGGGAGTGGGTGCAACACCCTCCAGCAGATATAACCGAGATCAAATCTTATATTGCCACCGGGGCAGTGCAACTCCCCAGCAAAAGCAGAAAATACTGTACAATCTCAGCAGGTCTGACAGCATCTGAGGAGAGAGGAGGGAGCTAATGTTTGGAGACTGGATGACTCTTTGTCAAGCTAGAGAACTGGATACAGGATCAGAATTATAACTCCCCATTTTACCATGTGAACAGCCAGTGGTATAACTCTACATTTAAACCCCCTGGTTGATGGAACCAATTTGGAAGATCTCACCATTTAGACCAGCCGTTCTCCATTCAGCTGCTTCCTTGGTAAATGTTGGGCAAGCCTCACATGATTCAGCTCTACGTATCTAGGCTCCTGCCTCTGGTGCGGCGACATCTCACTGAAGTTCCTCACCATATCCCAGCTGATGGCGGTGGCTATCTCCCTCACACTCAGCTCCCCCTCCTTCCCCAGTTTATCCGCCTCCTCCGGCGAACCCTGGCTTTTCACCGAGAGTCTTTGGGAAAACCTCCTGGCCAGCCTCCCCTCGAGCGCGGGCTCTTTCTCCAGTTCCTCCAGGGGCACCTCGATGTTGCCCGTGCACCAGAAAAGCCACCAAATCAGGCTCAAGAAGACGATGATGGAGCCGCTGTAAACGAGGCAGTCCCCAAACCCCCTGCCACCCACCCGCACATTGGCAAAAATGCCAATTAAGAGCAAGGTCAAGCCGGCCACGTCCAAGCTGACAGCCATGCAGAAGAAGCCCGGGCACCGCCCCATCCCGCCCAAAACCATTGCCTCTTGTCTGCAGCCCACTCTCCAATGCAAAAAGTTCTGGGGCAAAAGAGCTACAAACTCATCCAGGTGTTTCTCCCGGGAAATCCCGCTTCCCGTGACGTAAATCCTGTCCTGCTTGGACGGAGAAATTGTGGGGTTAAAGTCTCTTCACAGTGTTGCATGCAAAAGTAAACGTGATGACATCTAAAACTTAAAACAAATAATATCGAGGAATAGTTATTCCTTTCATTTTTATTATTGTTTTGAATTGAAATATGCAAAGCTTTCACCTTCTCACCTGTGAATAATAAATCTAAAGTAAGTTTTTAAAAATTATTTAATCTCTTTTTTTGGTGAGAATGACTAACACGAAGTTAGACAAATGAGTGTGCCATAAGTTGTCATTGAGTGTGTTTCTCCAGATTGAAGTTTGAGGAATGGTCTGAGTAATACCAACAATATTTTTTTAAAAATCACCTGAAAATCCGATATCAATCCAAATATTAGAGCAATAATTTGTATTGAAATAGTACCTTTAACCTTGTAAAAGGTCCCAAGGCCCTTCATAAGAGTGTTGTACTAAATTACGACACAAACATGATTGAGACATATAAGATCCTGAGGGGTCTTAATGGGATGGATGTGGAAAGGATGGCTGGGATTCCTCGGTCCCCCAGCCGCAGGTTCCATGGGGCGCACCGTTCGCTGGCGGCGGGAGTCTCTACTCCCGGCGCTTGTCAATGGGATTTCCCATTAAAGGCACCCCACACCGTTGGGAAACCCATGGGAGGGGGTGTGCTGCCGGCTGAGCAGAGAATCCCAATGGCTGGAGAATTCTGGATGACATTTCCTCTTGTGGGAGAATCTAGAACTAGGGGTCACTGTTTTAAAATAAGGAGCCACTCATTTAAAATGGACACAAGGTGATTTTTTTTCACACACAAAGTTGTGCCTCTTTCTGAAAATACGGAAGAAGCACAGTCTTTGAATATTTTTAAGGTAGAAGTGGATAGAATATTTCTAAGGAGGTGATAGGATATCGGGGGTAGGCTGAGTACATATTTGAGGTAACTATTAAACCCCCATGATCTTATTAAATGGTGGAGCAAATTCGAGGGGCTGAAGGGCCTACTTCTGCTCTTTGTTGGTACATAAACCATTAGCTTGGTCAAGCGGTCCAATTTAAGGAACATCTTCAAGATGTAAAGGAAGGTAGAGAGCTGGAGCGACATCGGGAGGGAATTCTAGACATTAAGAGGCTGAAGGTGGAGTGATTAAAACTAACAGTCCCAAAGAGGCTAAACTTAGAGGAACAAAGATATCTCCGATGTTTGTAGGGCTGGCGGAAATTATAGAGCTAGGGAGAGATTTGCAAACAAGGATAAGAATTTTAAAATTGAGAGGTTACATCATTGAAATGCCCTATAGGTTTCATTATTCCTGTAGGTTTTATTGAGAGTCCCTATTGGTTTCAGTATTCCTATAGGTTTCATTGAGAGTCTCTATACGACAGTAAACACAGAGGTAATAATGAACAGGACTTGATGAGAGGTAAAACACGGGCACTGAGCTTTGGATGAGCTTAGTGATAGGACAGCCAAAAATACATGGGAATAGTCAAATTGATGAGTAACAAAGGCATTGATGAGGGCTCCAGCAGCAGATGAGTTTACGCAGAGGTAGATTTGAGTGGTCAAGGAGGTGGAAATAAGCGGCTTTTAGTGATAGTATGGATATGTGGTCGGAAGCATTTATAAAGGTCAAATACGACAATAGGGTTGCAAACAGTCTGGTTCAGTCTCAGAAGTTTGCAGGGAGTGTGATGGGGGTCAATGGCTTGAGGATGGTTTTGTGAAGGGGGCTGAAAATCATATCAAAAGTGCAGAGGAGGTTCACCAAGATGTTGCCTGGGATGGAACATTTTAAGTTATGAAGGGAGGTTAGATAGGCTTTGGTTGTTTTCCCTGGAGTAGAGAAGACTGAGGGGCGACCTGATCAAGGTGTACAAGGTTATGAGGGGCATGGACAGGGTGGATAGGGAACAGCTATTCCCTTAGTTGAAGGGTCAGTCACAAGGGGACACAAGTTCAAGCTGAGGGGCAGGAGGTTTAGGGGGGGGGGGGATTTGAGGAAAGGCTTTTTACCTAGAGGGTGGTGACGGCCTGGAATACACTGCCTGGGAATGTGGTAGGGGCAGGTTGCCTCACATCCTTTAAAAAGTACCTGGATGAGCACTTGGCACGTCATAACATTCAAGGCCATATGGGTCAAATGCTGGCAAATAGGATTAGGTAGGCAGGTCAGGTGTTTTTCATGTGTGAGTGCAGACTCGATGGACCGAACGGCCTCTTCTGCGCTGTATTATTCTGTGATTATATGTCGTGGATTTGTCTTTTTGCCATGCAATTGGTAACTGTGTGTTTATAACTGTTTGAAAACAAGTGCTGTGCAAACTGGAAATTATGTTGACATATGGACAAATCAGACAGCAATAAAAAGCAATCAACTATTTTCTTCAATTGTAATTTTACAAATATTGCAATATCTAATTGAAAGGCTATGGAGCACCCGGTCCAGGGCAAGATTTAGGTTAAATCAGCAAGTGGTGATTTGGAGGTGCCGAGCTTGAATTTGAAAGTTTGAAATGAATGTTGAAACAAAGATGAAATAATTGTCACAGGTATGAAATATGGGAGTGACGAGAGCAGTGTTTAAGTCTGCCACCAGTGGCAGTGAGGGAACATGCATTGCACAACATGTCGCCCGCTCTCAGGAGTCAACAGTGATGCCACTATTGAAAATATTGCAACAAATATAACCAGTAATATTAAACCCACAACACAAGTCCTTTTTTAAAAAACTTGGCAGGAAAACTGCTGTTGTGTTACTTTGTCAGGAAATATCTCCGTTTATCATGTAACTCAGAACGTAATATGCCACCGTTAATATTATTCCAAGGAGGGTATATGCTCAAATAAGAAACACTCATAAAATCTTTACCAGACCTTCAATTTTGCGCTGCTCAGTCTGTATTTGCCAGAAGGGTGAAGTGTCATTCTCAAGCAGCCATACAGTCTGCCTGCTGACCTGTACAGCCCATTTACTCTGATGAGATGCTGGTCATCTTTTTAGAGGCAAATAAAACCAAACATTTTGTATATCATACAAAAGTTACAAGATAATTGGGGGAATAAGTTCGCATAAATGCACAGCAGGTTAAATTGACTGTTTTAATAGAATTATTGTTTTAATCCCAAACTAATCTGCACACATGATTTTATCACTCAGTGATCCTGCATTTATCAGAGGAAGTGAGTTTATAACACTACCAGTTGTATTCTACAAACTGTGTTTAGAAACAACCATGAGGAATGGTTACAACTATCCTGGTTTTTCCATCATACTGCCTTGGAATATATCCCAGTTATATCTGGATGAGACCAAAAGGACAGTTAGTCAGGATTCATGATGTCCAATTTATTCCAGAGTCTGTGTCTGATTAACTAAAGCACAAGATTATTAGTATAATGAGGAAAACGGTGCAATTTTGTTAACTTAAGTTTTTGTTAGTCTTTTAGTTTTCTACAACATGTATAGTAGCCAGACTGGACATCTGCCAATACCACACCATAGCTGAGCATTAGTGCGTGCAGAATGATCTGGACTGTTTTATCTTCTGTGTGTTTATGCACATGACCTCCTCTGCTCACTGACAATTCCATAAAATGGACAATCATTCACGCAACAGCAGATTAGTGAACAAACCCCTTGACATCGCTCAATCTTTCATCTAGTGTCGCTCAAGTTAGATTATCGATAAGTGATTTGGATGAAAGGCACAGTCTGTAATCACACATTAAGAATGCTGAGACTGTCTTTGTTTTCTTTCCAAAGTCTGCACTTCCTTATCAAATATAAGCCAGGCACAATGTCATGTTCAAAACTGGCACTGTATTTTGCAAGCATGTTCCATCAATGTCATCCACCCATTTGGGTTCTGTACAGACTGACTGCTGATACCAGTTTATCTTCATGTGATACCAATGATATTTTTAGGAGGCAAGTCAAGCTAAAATGTAACATCTATGTTATGAAAGTGAGATACCCTCAATTATGACACAGGAGAGAAGATTGGTAATTCAAAGGCTTTAATTACCAGAGAACCGGACAGCTGCCGAGAAGTGTGGTCACAGCATGCTGCCCAGTGAGCATCACCTTATATACTGTTTACTGGGGGCGGAGCCAGAGGCGGAGTCCCCCAGGGTTCCAAGCCCGGACTTAAAGGGCCAATGTATTAAAGGCAAGGTACAGTTACAGCAGTTACCGATACCATTCATCACATTCACCCCCTTTTAAAAAAAACACATAGTCCGTCAGGGGTGAAAGTGGAGTTATAAGTTCAGTCTTTTGGGTGGTCTGACCGTCCGTGCTGACCTTCTCCGCTCCGGTGGTGGTGCCGTGGATACGGTCAGTTTCGGTGATGGTTTTTCCAGGAGCACGGTTGACTGAGCCTTTGCCCGCTTTGCGGGGGGGTGGGGGGGGGGTGCGTATCTGGGGTGACTAGGGTGATTGGTGCCGGCACCGGCTGGGGGGCAGGGGGCGGTATGGGGGGGCGCTGTCGGGGTCGGCAGTTGGTGCGGGGAGGGGAGTGTCGGTGGGGGGGGGGGGGGTCGGTGGGGAAGCCGGCGGGTGCCAGGTCTCGCAGGGATGCTCGACGTTGGCGTATTGAGGGTTTGCGTGTAGCAATTGGACCCTCTCGACCATCGGATCTGTTTTATGGCTCCTCACGTGTCTGCGGAGTAGGACTGGTCCCGGAGTCGTCAGCCAGCATGGAAGCAAGACCCCAGAGGTGGACTTCCTGGGGAAGACAAACAAACGATTGTGAGGGGTCTCGTTCGTGGCCGTACAGAGGAGCGACCTAATGGAATGTAGGGCATCGGGTAGGACCTCCTGCCAGCGGGCGATTGGGAGACTCCTTGACCGTAGGGCTAGAAGGACAGCCTTCCAAACTGTCGCGTTTTCCCTCTCCACCTGCCCGTTTCCCCGCGGGTTATAGCTCGTCGTTCTGCTCGAGGTGATGCCCTTGCTGAGCAGATATCGACGCAGTTTATCGCTCATGAACGATGTACCCCAATCACTGTGGATATAAACGGGGAAACCAAACAGTGTGAAGATGCTGTGCAGTGCCTTGATTACGGAGGCCGAGGTCATATCGGGGCAGGGGACTGCAAAAGGGAAGTGGGAGAACTCATCGATAATGGTGAGGAAATAGATGTTGCGGTTGGTGGATGGGAGGGGCCCTTTGAAGTCCACACTTAGTCGCTCAAAGGCCCCAGAGGCCTTTATCAGGCGAGCCCTGTCTGGTCGATAGAAGTGTGGTTTGCACTCCGCACAGATCTGGCATGCCTTAGTCATGGCCTTGACCTCCTCTGTGGAGTAAGGTAGGTTGCGGGACTTGATGAAATGGGCAAGCCGGGTGAACCCCGGGTGGCAGAGGTCATCGTGGATGGCTCTCAGGCGGTCTTTTTGCGCGTTGGCGCACGTGCCGCGGGACAGGGCATCCGGGGGTTCGTTGAGCTTCCCCGGGCGATATTTAATATCGTACGTATAGGTGGAGAGCTCTATCCTCCACCTCAGAATTTTGTCATTCTTTATTTTGCCCCATTGTGCGTTACCGAACATAAAGGCAACCGACCGTTGGTCGGTGACGAGGATGAACCTCCTACCGGCTAGGTAGTGCCTCCAGTGCCACACGGCCTCCACTATAGCTTGTGCCTCCTTCTTGACTGCAGAGTGCCGAATTTCCGAGGCGGTGAGGGTTCGGGAGAAGAACACTATTGGTCTGCCCGCCTGGTAGAGGGTAGCAGCCAGGGCGACGTCTGATGCGTCGCTTTCTACCTGGAAGGGAATGACTTCGTCCACCGCGTGCATGGCGGCCTTGATGATGCCGGCCGTGATACGGCTGAAAGCCGACTGGGCCTCAGCCGTCAGGGGAAAAACCGTGGTCTTAAGGAGTGGTCAGGCTTTGTCCGCATATCTGGGGACCCACTGGGCGTAATAGGAGAAAGGCCCCAAGCACCGTTTGAGTGCCTTGAGGCTACGGGGGAGGGGGAGTTCCTTAAGGGGACGCATGCGGTCGGGGTCTGGGCCTAGGACCCCGTTTTCCACGACGTAGCCGAGGATGGCGAGCCGGGTTGTGTGGAACACGCATTTCTCTTTGTTATATGTGAGGTTGAGGGTCCGGGCAGTCTGGAGGAACTTCCTCAGGTTTGCGTCGTGGTCCTGCTGGTCATAGCCGCAGATGGTGACGGGAAGCCGGTAAGAAGGTAGCCCGTAAGCCGTACTGGTCCACTATTTGATCCATCGCCCTCTGGAAAACGGAGACTCCGTTTGTGACACCAAAAGGGACCTAAGGAAGTGAAACAGCTGACCGGCTGCTTCGAAAGCCGTGTCGGGGCGGTCCTCTGGGCGGATAGGGAGTTGATGATAGGCCGATTTTAGGTCGACTGTGGAGAATACCCGATACTGGGTGATTTGAGTCACCGTTTCCGCTATGCGGGGAAGTGGGTACACATTGAGTTGCGTAAAGCGGTTTATGGTCTGGCTATAATCCACTACCATTCGTTGCTTTTCCCCGGAGCGGACTACCAATACCTGAGTCCTCCAAGGGCTGTTGCTGGCCTCTATGACCCCCTCTTTTAGTAGCCGCTGAACCTCTGACTTGATAAAAGGCATGTCTTGGGTACTGTACCGGCGACTCCTGGTGGTGACGGGCTTACAGTCGGGAGTGAGGTTCGCGAAGAGGGGGGGTGGCGCAACCTTGAGTGTCGCCAGGCTGCAAACCGTGAGTGGGGGCAGGGGTCCGCCGAACATCAGTGTCAGGCTCCGGTGGCTGCACTGAAAGTCCAGACCGAGCAGCAGGGGGACGCAGAGGTGAGGGAGGATGTAGAGTTTAAAATGGGTGTATTCAGCGCCTTGAATCGCGAGGTCCGCGACACAATACCCCGTGATTTGTACCGAATGGGACCCTGAAGAGGGGGCGATAGTTTGGGAGGCAGGGTGGGTGCGCAGGGAGCAGCGCCTTACCGTGTCTGGATGAATAAAGCTCTCCGTGCTCCCGGAGTCGAATAGGCAGAGAGTGTCGTGGCCATTGATTTGTACCCGCATCATTGAGTTCCGCAGATGCTTTGGCCACGATTGATCGAGCGTGATCGCTCCTAGTTGCAGATAGTCAGAGTCCTGGGTTAAGTCGGACTCACAAAATGGATGCCTGGAGTCACAAAATGGCTGCCGCCGTCGGTCGCACATGTCGGGATTCGAAGATGGCCGCCGCCAAGATGGCCGCCCCATGATACGCACGAGGTCGATGACGCGTCGGAAGTAGGCGTGTCCGGCTGCTGCGCGGCCCGTTGCGGGGCCTGTGAGGCCGGGAGCTTGATTTCTGGGTCTGGTGAGGCTTTTGTTTGCGGCCTTTGGGCCCAGCCAGGCAGACTTTAGCGAAGTGCCCCTTCTTCCCGCAGTCGTTGCAGATCGCGGAGCTGGCTGGGCAACGCTGACGTGGGCGCTGGCTTTGCCCACAGAAATAGCATGGGGAGCCACGGAGTGAGCGGATCGCCGCGCGGCGCAGGCCTGTAGCGTGGCCGAGCCTGGAGGGGATTGAGAGGGGTTCGCAAGGTCCGCGGAGTACGTACGGAAGTTACGGTGGGCCGTTTCTAGAGAAGAGGCGAGCGTTACCGTACCTTGGAGATCCTTTGCCCCATCTTCTAGGAGCCGCTGCCGGATGTACGAGGACCTGATACCGGACACGAAGGCATCACGAATATTTAAGTTCATGTGGACTTCTGCCGTCACTTCTTTATGATTGCAGTTCCTCGCGAGCACAGTGAGTCTCTCCACATATTCGTCTAGAGTTTCCCCGGAGCGCTGGCTGCAGGTCGAGAGCAAATGTCTGGCGTGTACCTCGTTAATCGGCTTTACGAAGCGGTTCTTCAGTATATCGACCGCAGTTTCGTATGTCGTAGTGTTCTTGATCACGGAGGAGCGTCGGTGGCCCACCCGGGCATGTAGTAAGCTCAGCTTGCGAGCGCCGTCGACTTCAGTCTCTGAGGAGTTTAGATAGGCCTCAAAACACCGGAGGCAATATTTAAACATTTCTGGGGCCTTCGGCGACCGAGTGTCTAGGTTGAGTTTCTCCGGCTTTAGAGCGTTGTCCATCTTGATGTGTCTGGTAATTAAATTGAGATACCCTCAATTACGACACAGGAGAGAAGATTGGTAATTCAAAGGCTTTAATTATCAGACAACCGGACAGCTGCCGAGAAGTGTGGTCACAGCCTGCTGCCCAGTGAGCATCACCTTATATACCGTTTCCTGGGGGCGGAGCCAGAGGCGGAGTCCCCCAGGGTTCCAAGCCCGGTCTTAAAGGGCCAATGTATTAAAGGCAAGGTACAGTTACATCAGTTACCGATACCACTCATCACAGAAAGGAATATATGATTGGGTATAGTTTGTATTCTGAATCTTTGCTTACATAAAACCAAGTTGGGTCCTTATTCCCTATCATGACGCTCCATTATCTTATTCCAAGTGTACTGCTTGACAGTCACTACAGTTTTCACTAAGACAGTTTTTCAAAAAGGAACTCTGTAAACTAGTGAACATACTGTTTTATCAGACACATAAATCTTACAATACCAATGGAAAAAGAGTAAAAATGCACAAACATGTTTTCTTTTCGCTACGTCAATACGTGATAACCCTTTAAAAAATGTTTGAGTTCTTTAGGAAATTTATTATACCATTTTATTAAACAACCAATTGGTTGCAGGAAGTTCCATCTGAGAGCCAAGGCAATTTGTGCACTTATCCAGACAGTTATAGATTTCAACAGATTTGCTTTGTAGCCAGAGAACAACTTAGAAGATAATAAAATATTCTCAACTGTCAAGAGCATGCAATATTAGGTCATCTTCCAACATAAAGTACATGGATTGGGACAGGCTCTCCAGTTTCTTTCTAATTTCTCTGGTTAGTTAAATAAACTTCAGTGACTTTTCTTACCAAGCTCAGTGTTAGTTTTCTCTCTTTTCTTATTTTGCTATCTTCCAGTTCTGTGGCCTCCTTGCATTATACATTTTTTTAATCTTCAAGGGGCATGAGGTGTTCCGGCTTTCCTGGATTCTGTTCTGCAATTGATGGTGAACGGGTACACAAGAATGCCCTTAGTGTGAGCCGACCTCTGAGTTCCCCTTGATCTCAGTGAGAAAATATCTTGCTCCACCTTGTTCAATGTTTGGCTGTAATATGGACATTGCTGTCTGGAGACTAGTGGCTACAGACTTCCCACTACTTGGTGCAATGCTTGTGCTCCAGTTGATTGCGATCCTGCTCAAACTTGTAATTATTCTTTCTTGCAGTTTTATTTTCCCTTATCGCTTCTCATCTGAAGGTATTAGTTCATATTATGGTAGTGCTATACAGACAGTAGGCTCTTCAGTACGTGTCTCGCGCGAACATCCTTCAATTATAAGCCCAGACAGTAAATGTCAGGATGCTATTATGACAGATTCTACCTTACATCCTAACTGCATTTGTGCATTACCCATTGTTGGGTCATTGGATGAAGATCAGGGACTGGATTTCGACTCCCCGATGCCGAAATTGCGATCGGCGACGGGGCGGAGAATTCGTTTTGGCGGCAAAATCGGGAGCGGCGCCGGTTTTTTAAATTCGCCGCCCGCCGAAAATCGGTGTATTCCTGGTGAGTATCCACCACCTCAGGTCATTGCCTGAGGTCCGCCCCTCGATGCTCTGTCCCCGACCGGCCGAGTTCCCAACGGCGTGGGACTCTCATGGTTCCACCATCCGGAATCCTCGCTTGGCGGCTGTGGACTTAGTCCAGGGCCTCCACAGTCAGGGCAGGGTCGCTCAGCGGGCAGGGGGTGCCTCATTCGGGGCTAGGGGCAATGTGTGCGGGCGGTCCGGGCCATTCGAACGGTCAATGCGGAGCACTATTTTGCCGATCCAGGTCCGCGGGCTGAGTCCACCGTGGAACACTGCATGGCCGCTGCAGGCCGCCATCGTACGCATGTGCGGCCTCTGACCCGAAAGTGCAGGGGGCCGTATCGGCAGTGAGAGCTGCAAGCTCTACGACGGCTGCTTGCTAGCCCCCAGCAAAATGGGAAATCTTTGGTCTTTTGACGCCAGTTTTCCTGCTGTAAAATACTACAGTTTTCCCGACAGCGTGGGGACTTAGTCCAAAAAACGGAGAATCCAGCCCAAGAAGTGGGATCCTGGCTTGACCTTTTCCTTCCAAAGCAAGTGACGCTAAAACCAATTACAGTGTGCTCACAACATCTTGGCTGAGATCAACTAAATTAGTCCACAACAGAGTGGATGTACTAAAGGTCTATGGGTCGTTTTCTTTGTGTATCTGTCAGGCAGGAAATAAATAGCGAATGGCACTAAACAGCAGATGAACACAACCAGAAAGATCAAGCAGGAGTCTTATTGTAGACACAGGGTCAAGTACCTACTTTTAAAACACTCAGAAGGCAGTTAAGTTCCATATATTGGAGAGATATTTTTAGCACAAAAAGGATAGAAAACAATGGGTTTTCTATGGTGGAGACGGCTCGCTGGTAGCTTCCGGAAGAATCTTCCGGACTCTCCGAAGTTCATGGTGATTTACATTCCTCACCCGTGCCCCCTTTGCGGAACTCAGGGTGGCGTTCAATTTTGGCGGGAGTGGAAGGTGTCGCCAGCGGGAAGGGTTGAAGAATTCTGCCCAATCTTATTGCCAGTACGGCAGCAGATACAAGAATATAAACTGAGAAAAGTTGTGGGTTCTCTCTGGAACCCAAACATTAAAATCACATTGCTCCTCAGTGCTTAAAGTAAAAAAAAAAATCACTGTTCAAAGTTGAAAAAGATATTCTTACGACTGATAGAATTAATGACTTAACACAAACCTTCCAGAGTACTAAGGTGTAGACTTCTGATTTTGATTTCTCATGTTGTAAGTACTTGACTTTTGCCCACTAGTTCGGAGCTGCCATGGGACGGGGGGAAGTATTGATTGCTATGTGAGGCGGAGGAAAGGTAAAATCTGCAGCCAGTTTTAGACGCTGAGATGAAAACTAGCAAAGAAAGTATTACTCCAGAAAGCGCACACAACCTTTTGGGGAGACACCCTTTCATAAAAAGAGATGGTGGCATAGTGGTAATGTCACTGGACTAGTAATCCAGAGGCCCAGGCTAATGCTCTGGGGACAAGAGTTCATATCCCACCACGACAGCTGGTGGAATTTAAATTCAATTAATAAATCTGGAATTGAAATGCTAGTCTCAGTAATGGTGATCATGAAACTATTGTTGATCGCTGTTAAAAACCCATCTGGCTCACAAATCTCCTTTGGTCATGAAAATCTGCTGAGCTTACCTGGTCTGGCCTACATGTGTCTCCAGGCCCACAGAAACTCTTAACTGCCCTCTGAATTGGCGTGGCAAGCCACTCGGTTTAAGGGCAGTTAGGGATGGGCAACAAGTTTGCCAGTAATGCCCAAATCCCATGAAAGAGTAAATAAAAACTGGCTCCCCTACGTGGATTCCGAGCTGGGCCGTCAGTGTGTGGTATAAGGAAACTGAAAGCTAACAGTTGGAAAGGAAGAATATCATCATCCAATCACATAAATACTCCTCGCAAGACGGGGCAAAATATTTTTTCAAGTATTTTGTGTAATAGTTCTTCCCAAACCTACCTGTGGAAATCACAGATGAAATCTCAAATTCTAACCTTCACTCTGTTCAAACAAAAAAAACAGAAAAATTGGATGAGTTTGTAAATCTGATTATACTTTGTGGCGTTTTTTATTACTTATTTTATTTCTTAGCTGAGAGTGATTGAATTTCACTAAAAAGGAATGTGTGCAGTTTTAATCTTTTTTCACCTAAGATTTAAGGAAGCCATGAAGATTTTTTTGTCAAATTTTGGTGATGCTTTGGTGAAGTGCCATAGGATATATTCCTCTCATCATTTGGTAGTAAAGAACTTTGGCATTGCTGAAAAAAGACATTTTGTCGAATTTTTTCATCTGGACTCAGCAGGACAATTCGCAAGAATACCAATGTTAGGGGAAACACCAGTATTGTATGAGAGGATAGCTTTTTAACAATTTGTTCGTAGGATGTTAGCATCGCAGGCTGTGCCAGCATTCATTGCCCATCCCTAATTGCCCTTGAGGGGCAGTTAACAGTCAACCACATTGCTTTGGGTCTGGAGTCACATGTAGGCCAGGCCAGGTAAGGACAGCAGATTTCCTTCCCTAAAGGACATTAGTGAACCAGATGGGTTTTTATGTCAATCGGCAATGGTTTCATGGTCAGCATTAGGCTTTTAATTGCAGATTTTTATTGAATTCAAATTTCACTATCTGCAGTGGTGGGATTTGAACCGGGGAGTGCTCTGGATCTCTGAATTACTAGGCTAGTGGCAATACCACTACGCCACTGCCTCTCCAATAGTGTGGATTGATTGGCAAATGGATTCTGATTGGCAGAGGTGTTGCCATAGAGAGTGCACCAGTGAATGGTGACTGACAGTTAATTGCCAAGCATTATTTGAAAATTTGAACCAGGCAGTTTGACTCTTTATGTTCTTTCAGTCTGCTATGGTCATGGCCCTGTGTATTAATATATGTAGCTTCCAGTACAGTTGAGCTCACAGTGTGATGCATGTGTAATTACTGGAAGGTACATATATTCATACACAAGGCCCTGTACTTTGCAGGCAGAAAGAACATGTATGCACATTGCCTCAGTTTCAGCTAAACAAAATAAGTGATAATCACTCACAGGCTCATTCCTCAGGGCAATGCCTTCACCAATCAGAGCCAAGCTGCCTGGTTTAAAGTTTCAACCAATGCTTCACAGTTAACTGTGCGTACATATTCTTTCTGTCTGCAAAGAACAGGGCCTTGTGTATGAATGCATGTACCTTTCAGTACACACAAATGCATCACACTGTGAGCCCAATTGTACTGGAAGCTACATATATTAACAGAGCCATGTTCATGGCAGACTGAAAGAACATAAAAAATCAAACTGCCTGGTTTGAATTTTCAAATAATGCTTGGCAATTAACTGTCAGTGTGTTCTCCATGGAAATGCCTCTACCAATCAGAGCCCACTTGCCAACAAATGGGCAATCTCTTCTCACAGTGTTATGTTAATGTTTCCTTAATATTGGTATTCCTGCAATTGTCCTGATGAGTGCAAGACAAAAGCTTTGGCAAATTGTATTTTTTTTCAGCGATACGCCAATATGTTCCAATGTTAAATGTCCTATATAAATGAACAACATTGTTGGAATGTGCAATTCATGCTTCAAAATGGATGTGTTTATGATTTATTTTAGATTAATGTTAAGGCATTTTGTGCAATGGTCAATCATTTACCCACTTAAGAACTAAGAGAATTGCATCATATTGATTCCAACAGCAGATGCTGTAGCAAACGTGATGTCTCATTAGAAATCCCATTGGATATGATGGAAGAACTCGAGTGATTCTTGGACAAACATATCGAAGTGCAAGCATTTGAAAGGTTTACACATTATTGTGCACAGATAATTTTCAATGGAACGAGGCAGGTTTTTAATGATTAGATGCAATTTTTGGCTTGATGTATGTTTTAGTCTCAGCCTAAGACATCTGAAGATATGCACCATGTGAAGCATGCATTTCTACCATGTCACCTGTTGATTCACTGACTTATTTCTATGACAATATTTACAAATAACTTTATGTCATAAACGATAACCTTTTACCAGCATGGTTAATTTCATGACTTCAGAAACTATTTGCTTACATACTAGATAACTCGATAGACTTGTGATGCAACAATTTTTGGTCCTTAGTTAGTTTGTTGCTCAAAACAGCTTTACAGACAGAACTGGATTGGCCCAGAAAGCCAAACAATTAAATTATTTAAAGATCAACCAAGTAGATATGTTGACAAAAATTAAGTTATCCATTGAAAGAAGGCATCCATTTTTTTCGATGATCATCGAACGAATAAAGTTCATTAACGGTCATATTGTTACATTATCCCATGTGCTACAATCTATCATTGTGACTATTCTTAATTGGCTATACAGCACTTTGAAATGTCCTCACATCACAAAAGTTGCATTATAAATGCAAGTTTTTTTGTTCTTTCCAACCAGCTTCACTGATACCAAGGAATACATAAGGATGTAGTGTAATAGACCTCCATTAACTCCCATGGGCCCATGTAAATGTGGATTACAGTGAACATCAGGAGACATCCATTCACAAAAGTCATTAGTTCAGCAATAAGCTTCTCTGTAGTTCAGTTTTGTTTCACAGGTTAAAGAACGATGGTGGTTTATGGTTCCGTAAGTACCTTGACATGGACTTTTGTTTTCGTTTCTCTTTGAGGATCGGCAGCCAGACTAATCCAAATACAAGAAACATAATTCCAATGGACAGAAATGCAGGCCCCAGCACGTTACATGTTTTCTTTGTGATCTGCGCAAAATACAAGCCAGTCATTATGGACCCCAAAAAGAAAAAAGCCCCTCCAACTGACATGACAAAAATTGGCTTGTGGTAGATTTCCCAGGCAGTCTGTGGCGCTGAGGTCCAAATGGATACACTTCTGGAACTGCTGTAGTAGGTGCTTCCTGTATGGCTGGTCAACAGATCTTTGGACTCAGAACATAATCGTATGCCCAGATCGGTGTTCTCAGTTGAACTTGATGTCATCATTGGGTCTGGAGTGGACGCCAGCATGAAATCTGTGTTTAAACAAACAGGCACATTATTGAAGGTGAGCACTGACTACACTGACAGAGAATATGGTCGACAAAATGAGGATATTCATCGTAAGAAGTCATCCAGTTTCTTCAATGCTCATCGAGCTAATAGAATTCATTAAATGTCACATTGTAATTTTATTCCATATGTTCCATATCCCTCTGACATAAGTTCCTCATTTTGATATATTTCTCAATGTCTAAATATTTTTCAGACACGGATGTAGATATACAAAGTACCTCACCACCAATGCTGAATAATTGTATCATCAGAATAGAGTGCTAACAACTTCCCCCTCAGAAACCAAAATGGAAATGAACTGCAAACCTTCTCAGAACATAATGAATAAGCAAATCAATAGGCACAGGCTGTCATATTTGTTCAACCAAATTAGATTATACAGCTGGATGAAACCTCTGAATTTAAGCCTAGCCTAAACAGGAACTTCAGCAAGCTGCAACCATCCATCTGCTTTGTACTGAGGCACTGATGAGTATACAAATGGCACAAACACACTGCTTAACATCATGGGGACGGTGGCGCATTATCAATCCCATTTTGTTTTGATGTTTTAAGTTTCCTTGGCGATTCTGTTCACCTTGATGCAATATTCCTTTAAAGAAGTGCATTTTGAATTTATCCCACAGTTACTCGATTTTGTTTATTTGGTTAACCAAAAGAAGCACACAGTTTAATTGTTTAGCTCGAGGTTCAATTCTTATAACCCAGCCTAGAGTTTTTTTGAAAAAAGTGCCATTTTAAATGCTGAAAGTTGCTTTCAATATCAGACGTTCAGTCTGTAGCGAATGGCTCATCACATCAGATGCAGGGATAATATTTACTCGGGGAGAGTGGAGCAAACAATGCCATGCTGTCAGTGAGGATATCATGGGTTCTACAATGCAGAAACAATTAATCAATGTGTGAATCCTACCTTGAGCTAATTAGTATTTGAACATTCTGCAGAGCATACCGTATCCTTTAATGGTCTGATCCATCCACCATACTGTTCAATAACTGCTGAATGAGTTAACTAATAAAAGCAGTGTTTTTTTGATCAGTTGGAGGATATCAAATGCTTGATGTGACTTATTATGCTTTCTGCAATATAAAGACCAGGAAAGTTACTTTGAAAAAGGATGAGTGACCCTGTTGGTTACCCTAATGGGATCCAGTGCTAAATGTAGTGGAAAGTGAAAAGATGAAAAGCGATTTTCTTGAATGACTATAAGAGATGGGTGTGAGAGACGATAACGCAGTCATAACCCACTTCCTCAAAGTTGTGAGTGCATTCTGCAAAACTGCCCATAATTTTGTGCAAATTTGCATAAAACTGACAGCCTGAATTCAAGATGCTATGAGACTACATGGGTATGACGAGAAAAAAGTCAAACTTATGCAATGGATGATCCTTTCCTGAGGGTAAAGGAGATTGACCTCCACAGGCTAAATTTTGATTAAATTCATTCACAGGAATCATAATGCAATATTAATCAGCACCCAGACCACAGCACTTTGTGCTGCCTGCTCACCACTATGATTGTGGTGGGTATCTCAGCATGAAACATGCCGCTGACTGTTTACGCATCCAACAGGGGACCAGGCCTATGCCTTGCGAACATGACCTACTGGTAGCCTGCAATTCTTAAAGGCAGTCCGCTTCTTAAATTGAAGTACAATTAGGCTTCAGTTGCTGTTTGTGAATGTCTTTCAGGGAAGGCCGAAGACTAAAACACCAACAATGAAGCAACAGGTCAGAGAGAGAGTTCCCAGGTTCTCTGATGCTGCACTCGGAGCCTTATTCCAGGAGCTTGAAATGGGAACAGAGAGCTGATGTTTTTTCAGGGAACTAGGAAGCCCTCAAAGTATAACCCACAAAGGGAATGGGAATAAGTGTCCAAGGAGGTGAATGCCCTGAGTCTGGCCCACAGTACCTGGCTGCAGTGCCACAAAAACTTCAACAACCTCACCCAAGGCGTCAAGGTCAGTGAAGGAATCTTTTAATAGCATCAGTCTACTGTACCATTGACCTCTCACACTGTTCAATATATCAGAGCCTCAGCAATCAGGACCCATGGTTAGCAATGATATGCTCCACCTCACCTTTGCACACTTACCAATGCTGCAACCCTCAATCCCACATATCACAGCTTTCACATTACTTCCTGCTTTTCAGCTACGATACATGGCAGAATGAACAGCAGTGAACTGACGGGACAGCTCCAAGCTCTTTGGAGCAGACGCTGCTCTACCTTAAGACCATAAGTGACTGAGCTGCAGGTAAAACTTTCAGTTTGATGGTATGCTCCTGGCTTATTCCCCTTCTGAAATCCTACTTTATCCTTTCCTCCTGTATGGCATGAAGTTAAAGCTGCATATGGTGTAGCCATACACCTCTTGTTTTCCACCCCATCCTCCTTTTTAATAATAATCTTTATTGTCACAAGTAGGCTTACATTAACACTGCAATGTTATTACTGTGAAAAGCCCCTAGTCGCCACATTCCGGCGCCTGTTCGGGTACACAGTGGGAGAATTCAGAATATCCAAATTACCTGACAGCACATCATTTGGGACTTGTGGGAGGAAACCAGAGCCCGGAGGAAACCCACGCAGACACGGGGAGGACGTGCAGACTCCGCACAAACACTGACCCATGGCGTAGCCTCACCATGAAGGGCAAGAGCAGCACTCTCAGCCTCAGCTCAGGTTCTTGAACTGTGCATACATTAAGCAGTGGTATAGCATTGTAGTGTGCCATTAGGCACGAGTGGGTTGCATCCAGGCCAACTCTCTGATGGGATAAATATGAGGTGGTACATTTTGGTAGGGAGATGAAGGAAAGCTCATACCTGTTGGAATGTAAGTATCTCAATGTGATAGAGGAGCAGAGGGATCTGGGTGTACGGGATTCAATTTAGCAACTCCATAAAAAAAACTCAGCACTGGGATTCATTTCTCCAGGAATAGAATTGAAAAGCGGGGAAGTTGTATTAAACTTGTTTGAAAGCTTCACAGTTCTAGTCTCATATGAAAAAATGTTGAGGCACTGAAGGAGGTATAGTAAAGATTTTTAAAAATGGCAACAGAACTGAGAGGTTACACCTATCAAGAAAGATTGAATAGGCTGGGGTTCTTTTCTAAAGATAAAAGAAGCTTGACATGATCACGGTTTTGATAAAGGCGAAAAGGAGTCAGACGAGTAACATTAAGAAGATGTTTATTCATAACATGTACTTATAACATCTACTAGGTACAAAGGGGCCCATCAGACCTTACTGGGTCCTCTCTCTCTGGGGTTGGTTCCTATCGTGGCTGACCTTACACACACAAGGCAATGGCCCTGTGGTTGGCGGGGGAGCTCATACTCCTCGATCAAGCCAACCTCAGGTCTCCGTGCAGGTTATTACAAAGGTCTCATGACCCTGGCAAAGACAATGAAGAAGTTTGGTACAGTAGATGTAGAAAAGATGGTTGGTTGGGAGTGGGGGGGGACCAAGATGGAGGACCATAAGTGCAAGATGAAAAAATCATACCGGGACATAAACAGAAAATACTGGACAATCTCCACAGGTCTGGCAGCATCTGTGGAGAGAAAAGGGAGCTAACGTTTTGAGTCTGGATGACTCTTTGTCAATCATACTGGGAATCCAAGAGGGACATCCCTACCCAGAGAATGGTTGAATTATGGGCTTCGCTACTTTGAGGGGTATTTGAGGTGTAAAACACTGATGCATTTAAGATGATGCTGTGTCAACTTGTGAGGGAGAAAGGAATAAAAATTTATACTGATAAGCGTTAGATGACGGTAGCACAGTGGTCAGCACAGTTGCTTTACAGCTCCAGGGTACCAGGTACGATTCAAAACTTGGGTCACTGTCTGTGCGGAGTTTTCACGTTCTCCCCGTGTCTGCGTGGGTTTCCTCTGGGTGCTCCGGTTTCTTCCCACAGTCCAAAGATGTGCAGGTTAGGTGGATTGGCCAGGATAAATTGCCCTTATTGTCCAAAAGGGTTAGGTGGGGTTACGGGGGAAGGGTAGAGGCGTGGACTTGGGTGCTCTTTACAAGAGCCGGTGCAAACTCGATGGGCCGAATGGCTTCCTGAACTGAAAATTCTATTAAGAGGGTTTGAAGGAGGCTTCTGTGGCACATTGGACAGTTGGTTGAATGACCTGTACATTCTATATAATTGTTTGCAAGGAACTGAAAGAGTCCTGCAACTGTTTTGTCACATTCATGTCTCATACAGGCACTTAATATTCTGTTTTAAGAGGATTTACATCATCACATTATGCAACGAGAAATAGACCATCAAACACTTAACCATGAAGATAATTCTTCCTTAATAGCACAAATTAGCACTCAACTGACAAGAAAATATATACACATATGCACTTTGGCAAATGTCTTGACACACTGTTCTAGAATAAGCAATGGCAGTGTTATTTCAAGGTAACCAAGTTTAGATTGGCACTGTGGTGAACTCGCAACGATTACGTCAGAATCAATAATGCTTAAATGATGCAGTTATCATGGATTCCATGTTTTAGCATCAACGTCCATGTGGCAGTAGCAAAATAAGCAAATTGGCAACAGAAAAAAATGGCCCCCAGTAACATCACTCTTTATAACCTAAGAAAAAGCAAGCACAGTGGAGAGATTTCAGACTGTGACAGAGATGAAGATTATCAATTACACCAGCTTAACATAGCTGGTTTAAGGTGCTTTGTAGACCCCTTTATAAGAATGAGAATATTCCCCATCTGATACATGCAGTTACTGATTATCCAGAACAAGAAATCGTATTTAGGTAAGCTATCAAGGGAAGCAGGAGGATTGTAAACTATCACATCTAATGAATTATAATCAATTTACTTCTGGGACAAGAATGTTAGAATTAAGTTAAGTGA
The DNA here is from genome assembly GCF_902713615.1 of Scyliorhinus canicula. Taxonomy (NCBI): domain Eukaryota; kingdom Metazoa; phylum Chordata; class Chondrichthyes; order Carcharhiniformes; family Scyliorhinidae; genus Scyliorhinus; species Scyliorhinus canicula. The sequence goes on from NC_052163.1 coordinate 49,027,802, forward strand.
GTTGGTCATCACTCAGTTCAACTCAAAATCTGGCATTCTCACTGCAACCAACACTTGCTATGCAGAATTGTGGTTTTTGATCAGATAATTGTACTACACATGGTTAGAACAGAGGATTATTAATTTTATCATAAGCAGCCTTGGATATAAGGGTTATTATGTTTTAATAATAGTTTAAAAACCATGAACATTTAGTTGAAAACGATGACTTAATTCTGTACAAGACTCACTAATTATGAACCTTTGACAAGGAAATTGTTTTACAGGAAGAGGCAATCAGAAGACGACTCTCTCTGAGAACTGGAACTGAGGGCTCCACTTGGATACCAAAGATTTGCATTTCTATTACAAGTGCACATCTTTTTTCCTGCATAATCACATGAAGGGATAATGGCTTTGAGCTATATTTTATAAACCTAAACTGATCAAAAAGTGGATCAACTCATGCAATTTAGAAAAATTCTAATTCAGTGAAATGTTCTGTCCCAGATGATGAGCTTGTCTGTTTTGTTCAATGGGTTTCAACTGACTTGAGTTCTGTCACTACTAAGCACTACCTAAGCTTGCTCCCACTCTTCAAACACCACAGAAAGGTGAACAATACACGTTCATATAGCTGTGTTGTTACTGACAAAATCTTTATTTTTAGATGTTATCTGGTTTGGTTTTCAGCTTTTTAAAGCATTTTTTCATTCACACCATATTTGGTGTTTTAATAGTGATTTTTCATTATTGGTATTGTTAAGAAAATGAGATGTAGGAACAAAGCTAACTGAAATCTGAAAATGTTAGGTAGTGACCTTGGGCTGTGACAGATTGTGGATACAAGCAGTAGAACAGTGCTGGTGGTGGAATATTCAATTGGGGAGGGTTACAAAGCAAATGTTGATAGTGAGGGCTTGTAGCAAGGCATCAGCTTCTTCAATGATGAACTATTCAAAACTGATGGTGCTTTAAGACATCACCTTTACACAGACCATCAAATTAGCCCCATAAATTGTCAACATAGCTAAATTTATATGTACCGTGACAGGTTAGCAGACGTTTACAACATCAATTGTACAAAGTTAACCAGTGAGGGAAGTGCAGGGTTGACAACTTAGAATACTTAAAATGTTAAATGAGGTTCCAGGAAAATGTATTTGGTACTACCAATCATTTTCAAATCTAAATCCAAACCAAAATCCATAGAAAAGCAATATTTAATAGTGCAGTCACACACCGCATGCTCGAAGATTGCAGAATTGAAGAAATTATGGAAATGCAACTTGTTGTTGAAAGTTCTTTATTAATGGATAGAATTTTTTGATTATCATTCTCCCTTTCCCTCTGGTATTTATCTCTATAATATACGTGCTGTACAAACACAAGTTTTTACAGTTATAACAGTCCTATTCTGCAGAACAATCAGGCAAAGTGGTCAATGGACTAAAAGATTACAGAATTGACATGGAATTTGACCATAGAGAAATGCATTGCCGAGGAAGTTTAGAAATTCATCTTCCAACTAATTGTCTAATACAAATGCTGTGCCTTCATAATATTACATCTACATGCAATCAGATCAAAGGTGAATCATACACACAGCTATACTAAATACTGTGTTGATACAAAGCAGCCTCCACTGTAGAAGAGCTGCGTCAATAATTTGACTGATTACAACAATGAGTGAAACTCTACCATGTGTATTTTATAACCCCTTTCTGCTACATGAAATACAGACTTTAGGTCACACGAACACAAGGAATAGGAGCAGGAGTAGATGACCCGTTGAGCCTGCTCCGCCATTCAATATGATCATGACTGATCTTGGGCCTCAAAACCATTTTCCCACTCATTCCCCATGTCCCTTAATTCCCTGGGATACCAAAAATCTGTCTATCCCAGCTTGAATGTATTCAGCGATGATCAGGTGTACAGCAGGGCAGAGGCCTTCTTGATATCTGGAGCTACATAAGCAAGGTGCCTCATATTGAAACATTTTCCAAAGAGCAAGCCCAATGTTTTTATTATAAGCAAGCCTTTACTTTTATCCACTCCAGATTGCATAACTTTTCCAAGTTCATTAGTCATAGACTCAAACAGCACAGAAAAGGCCCTTCGGCCCATTGAGTCTGCAACGGTCAAAAACAACCACCTAACTATTCCAATCCTCATTCCCAAAACTTGGCCCAATAGCCTTTTATGCCTTGGGATCGCAAGTGCACATCGAACTACTTCACAAATGTTATGAGGGATTGTTGCCTCCACCACCCTTTCAAGCAGCAAACTCCAAATTCCCACCACCCTCTGGGTAGAAAAGATTTTTCTCACATCCTCTCTAAACCTTCTTCCCTTGTCTTAAATCTATGCCCTCTGGTCATTACCCATCCACCAAGGGTAAAGCGTTTTTTCCTGTCTACTCTACCTATGCCCCTCATAATTTCATAGATCCCAATCATGTGCCCCCTCAGTCTCCTCTGCTCCAAGGAAAACAATCAAAGTCTATCCAATCTCTATTCATAACTAAGGTTCTCCAGCCCTGGGAACATCCTGGTCAATCTCTTCTGCACCCTTTCCAGTGCTGTCAAATCCCTCCTATAATGCGGATTCCAGAACTGCACACAACACTCTAGCTGTGGCCTAACCAACATTTTATACAGTTCCATCATAGCCCCCCTGCTCTTGAACTCTGTGCCTGTCTAAGCAAGTATACCATATGCCTTCTTAACCAGTGTATCTACCTAATGCTACCTAAGGGACCGGTGTATGTGAATCGTCACACCATTACCAATAATTCCAATAATGCACGTTCAAAATGCCTTTTAGAGTGCCTGTTCACCTCAAGATTGTTGAAAATCTGTTCCTTAGCCACTGATTCCATCACCCTTCCTGGCCACTTTCTAAGGCTGAATAAGACTGTTGGAAACCTTGGTGTTCTGTTGGATCCTGAGCTCAGCTTCAAATGCCACATCCTCCCCATCACCAAGTCCGCTTGCTCATACCATGGTAACGTGGTTCCTTTCCACATCGCCCTCAAATCATCCACTGGATAAAACCAGTCCCCTCCAGACTTGACTATTCAATGCTCTCCAGACTGGCCTCCATCTTCTGCTCTCAGAAACTTCAGTTCTTTTAGAACTTTGCTGCCCATATCCTACCCCCTACTGTTTCTCACACACACATCCCCATCCTGTGAGTAGCTCTGACTCCCATAGCCAATTCACTGGCGATGCCTTCCCTCTGCCCCTCAGCCCATCTCTAGAGTTGCTGTTCCCTCTCCCTCTCTCTCTCTCTCCCTCTCCCTTCATTCCTGTGCTCACTGACCCATATCAGCTTTCAATCTAGCAATGCCTCACGTTTCAAAATTTCTATCCTCGCTTTCAAATCTCCCACAAACTTGCTCTTCCCCATCGCTGAAACCTCCTCCAGGCCGACAACCCTCCGAGAATACTACATTCCTCTAAATCTGGCCTCCTACAAATTCCCCATTTATTTTGCTTCATCCGGGTCAGACTGTCAGCTTTCTAGGTCTTAAGGGCTTCACCTTTCTTCCTCTCCCCCCCCCCCCCCCCCTTAAGATAATCTTTAAAACCTAACACTTTGACCACCTATCCAAATATCTCCTGGGGTGGCTCCATGCCAATTGTTGTCTGGTTACGTTCATGTGAAGTAGCCTGGGGGGCATTTACCATGTTAAAGGCACTATACAAATGCAAGTTGTTTGTGTGGGGGTCAATGTGTTTTTTTATCGCCAGAGAATGCTTACTGGGGGATGGGAGAGATATAGATACAAGGCATATTACAAATACAGCTGTGTTTTAACGACACTGATAGCTTCCTCAATGTCATATATTGATTTACGCTGCAAACCTGCTCCAATTGACCAATTATTTTGCCACTGACCAATTTTGACTTCAGTAAGATTCCATGATTTATTATTGGAGTAGCTTTGGGCGCGGTAGCCAGTTTCCAGCTCACGTATGCTCACTTCCCCGCCTTAGAAATATTTGCATTGGGTCCCAGTGGCTTCTTAACAAAAATAATAATTTATGGGATGAGACCAGCATTTATTGCATCGCGCTCTGCAGCCCTTATTGACATCCCCACCAAGGCAGCTTCACAGAGTAAATGGCACAGAGGGGCAGCTCGACACATCTGCAATCAATGCCCCCATGGCACTCTCATGGTTTCACCTTTGGCCGTGCCAAATGCAGGTGGCTCAGTCGGCTCACACTGGCACCTGGGTCAGACTTCACTCAGTTTGTCTGCCAACCCCACCCACACCCCGGACTTGTCTTTGAGACTGCAGCAGGGTGGGGATCCGGATCCTAGACTTTAAGCCCTCGATCATTTATCCCATTCTGGCGACCAGTCTCTAACTTCGATTGCATTGCAGGATGTTTAGAAGTTGGGAATCTCCGTTCAGCCGAACATTAACCATTTCAGTGCCAGCCTTTATTTCTGTACAGTCGAGATTTCAGCCTAAAAACCACCAGGTCGTTAAAATGTGCTCGGCGATTGTTTAAAAGAAGCCGAGTGGTCACACGCCAGTGTGGTGAAATGCTCCTGTTTCCCACACACACATCCCCATCCTGTGAGCAGCTCTGACTCCCGTGGCCAATTCACTGGCGATGCCTTCCCTCTGCCCCTCAGCCCATCTCTAGAGTTGCTGCTCTTTTTCTCTCTCTCTCTCTCTCTCCCTCCGCATTACTTTCCCACAGTAGCCACGCCTCGCAAGAGATACTCACTTTATTTCACCACTTTTCCAGCAGTCTTCTCCCTCTTTCCCGCTCCAGAGACCCGCAGGGTCCGCCTCTGATTTAAAACGAAAAAGGGCCAAAGGCTGTGAGTGTGCCCCTCTGATCAGTGTCTCGCACAGGAAAGCTCAGACCAACTCAATGCCAGAGAGCCAGGCATGTGAACAGCGAGGCTTCATAATGTGAAGAGCCGACAGGGAAGCCCTTCCCCAGGGCGGAGGAACTCAATGACATCATCGCTGGGCCTGCCCTCAGATTGGGAACTACAGCTTGACTGAACGCTTCTTAGGGTTCTTTTGTTGTTGTTGGTGACACACCAACTAAATTGGCAGCACTTCACTTTTCCGTCAGTGTTTCTCTTTTATATCGACTGCCCATGCCTATAATCAATGGTAAAATGGATCTGTTTGAAAAAAAAAACGTGAAGGCCATCATCAATGTTGGGTTATTGGAGCAATCGAGGGAATAAGAAATTTCCCTAACTTTTCATCAACATTATACACAGCCTGGTCAGGTCTAAGGTGTTTTCTGCACGACTCCAGCAACACTCCATATGGGTGAGGAAGAGGAGGCCACTAGGTTCTTCGAGCCTGCTCCTCCATTCAATAGGATCATGCCTGTACTGATTTAACCTCGGGCTTACACCCCCTCCCCTCGTAACCTGCCACCTATATCTTGCTTATCAAGAATCTATCTATCTGTCTCGGAAACTTTTAAAGACTGCTTCCAATGTCCTTTGAAGAAAGGTTCCAAAGACTCACAACTCTGAGAGAAAATCAATTCTCCTACTCTGTCTTAAATTGAGCGACTCAATTTTAAACAAGTGACCCCCTAGTTCTAGATTCTGCTACAAGAGGAAACATCCAGATCCACCCTGTATGGACCCCTCGGGATCTTATATGTGTCAATCAAGTCACCTCTTACTCTTTTAAACTCCTGTGGGTACAGCCTAGCTTGTCCAACCTTTCATCAAGAGCCAAGCTACCCATTCCTAGTATTAGGTTTGTGAACCTTCTATGAACTGCTTCTAACGCATTTTCATCCTTGCTTAAGTAAGGTGACCACAGTCATTCAGATGTGGTCTCACTAATGTCCTGTACAGCAGAAGCATAACCTCCCTGTTTTTGTATTCAATTCCCCTTGCAATAAATGATAACATTCGATTAACTTTCCTAATTACTTGCTGTACCTGCAGACTCACCTGTTCTAGTTCATGTACTAGGACAGACAAATCCCTCTGCATCTGCAACCTCTCACCATTTAGATAATATGATTCTTTTTTATTCTTCTCGTCGAAATGAACAATTTTGCATTTTCCCACAAACTTTATACCATTCAGGAAAAAACACCCACTTGATCGGCGCTCCTTTTCCCACCTAAAACACTCACTTGTTTAATTAAAGTAAATTGTCAAAGGATATGTAACATTGGGGCAGCACGGTAGCACAGTGGTTAGTACAGTTGCTTCACAGCTTCAGGGTCCCAGGTTCGATTACGGCTTGGGTCACTGTCTGTGCGAAGTCTGCACCCTCTCCCCGTGTCTGCGTGGGTTTCTTCCGGGTGCTCCGGTTTTCTCCCACAGTCCAAAGATGTACAAGTTAGTTGGTTTGGACATGATAAATTGCCCTTTGTGTCCAATAAAAGTTGGGTGGGGTTACTGGGTTATGGAGATAGGGTGGAGGGCTTAAGTGTGGTGCTCTTTATAAAGGCCAGTGCAGACTTGATGGGCTGAATGGCCTCCTTCTGCACTGTAAATTCTATGAAATTCTATGAAATTTGTAACCTGGCCACCATGTAAGTATTGTACTGCTCTTTAATCTTTTCCTTTATTTGGCTATACAAGCGTTGCCAATTGTCGTGAAGCTCTATTGCCTCTTACACCAGGTAAGAACATAAGAACTAGGAGCAGAAGTAGGCCATCTGGCCCCTCGTGCCTGCTATGATATTCAATAAGATCATGGCCGATCTTTTTGCAGTCTCAGCTCCACTTACCCGCCTGCTCACCGTAACCCTTGATTCCTGTACTGTTCAAAAATCTATCTATCTTTGCCTTAAAAACATTCAACGAGGTAGCCCGAACTGCTTCACTGGGCAGGGAATTCCACAGATTCACAACCTTTTGGGTGAAGATATTCCTCCACAACTCAGTCCTAAATCTGCTCCCCCTTATTTTGAGGCTCTGCCCCCTAGTTCTTATTTCACCCGCCAGTGGAAACAGCCTCTCTGCTTCTATCTTATCCATTTCCTTCATAATTTTATATACTTCTATAAGATCCCCCCTGAGTCTTCTAGTATGGGTGAATCATCCATCCTTTACACCTTTCCATGTATAAGTGTAAGTTCGATATAGCGAAGAACCCAGAGAGTGGATGAGGAGAAGTGTTTTTATGCAGCAAGTTGTTAGCGGTTGGAAGCAAATATACTGCCTAAAAAAGTGGTGGAAACACATGCAAATAGCAACTGACAAAAGGGAATTGGATATAACCCAGGAGGTGTCCAATCTTTTTGTGTAAGGGGTCACATTTAATTTTTTTCTCAATCCTGAGCCAGGTGATGCTTTAACTGGCGGGGTAGGGGTGGCAGGGGTTGGAAGGGCGATTGCTAGTGAAAGAATGAGAGAGGGAGTTGCTGATGGCTTTAGAAGACCGGGGAGTGGGGGGTGGGTTGAATGAGTGGAGAATGGTGGAGTAGGGTTGATGGTGACTCTCCCTTATTTCTCTCTGTTCTTCCATCTCTGTTTCTCCTCCCCCCACCACCCACTCACAGTTAGTGGGCAGGACGCTAACCTTTGGTGGGCCAGACTGTATGTTGAACAACTCGTATATACATACTTGGAAAATAAACATTTTCAAAGCTTTGGGGAAAGGAAAGGGAGATAAGAAGACTAACTGGATTAAAGGGAACTGTGTGCTGGAAAAACTCAGCGAACCTGGCAGCATCCAAGGAAAGAGAAACAGTTATCGTCTCGAGTTGCTGTTTTTGGGCGGCACGATAGCACAGTGGTTAGCATTGTTGCTTCATAGCGCCAGGGACCGGGTTCGTTTCCCAGCTTGGGTCACTGTCTGTGAGGAGTCTGCACGTTCACCCCATGCCTGCGTGGGTTTCCTTCGGGTGCTCCGGCTTCCTCCCACAAGTCCCGAAAGTCGTGCTTGTCAGGTGACTTGGACATTCTGAATTCTCCCTCGGTGTACCCGAACAGGCACCGGAGGGTGGCGACTAGGGGATTTTCACAGTAACTTCATTGCAGTGAAATGAAATGAAAATGAAAATCGCTTATTGTCACAAGTAGGCTTCAAATGAAGTTACTGTGAAAAGCCCCTAGTCACCACATTCCAGTGCCTGTTCGGGGAGGTGGTATGGGAATTGAACCGTGCTGCTGGCCTGCCTTGGTCTGCTTTCAAAGCCAGCAATTTAGTCTGGCTAAACCAGCGCCTGAATGTAATGTAATATAAGTGTAGTGTTAATGTAAGCCTACTTGTGACACTAATAAAGATTATCATTATTCTGAAGTAGCTCAGAATGGTCCGAATCTTGGCTTGTTGTTTCTCTGATAACTAAAAGCAAATTACAGGCAAGTTGGATTGTGGATGCTTACTCAGCAAGAACAATTGCAGTTTTTTTTTAAGGATCGGTTGTTCCTTCGCTCTCAGGATTTATATCTAGGCCAAACTAATGAGTTGAAAGCTCCTTCTCTAAGGCATATGCACTAGCCCCAAGGGAAATTAGTTCGGGAAGCTTTTACTCGATTTCTGAAGGATGGGGGTAGATTTTCCAATTGGTACCAAGCCATAATCTGGTGTTGTAGATTGGCCACCACTATAGAAGCCACTTGTTTATCATTGGCGGCAACGCCTGCATTACAACTCGGCGCATAAATCCACCGTCTGACATGACCATAACATGCAATGAAAGCAACAGTAAGAGAATTTAAAGTTTGCCAGGACGTGTAATGCGGCAAATGGAAACGTTAGACTGCAGATTCTTGGACAGGTTTGATCATTTCTGATGCACTATCAATTGCACTTAAAGACTCGAATCGGTACAAGAGAGGCTTTATTACAGTGAGATGTTATCCTCCGACTGCAGCTGGTAGAATGGCAGCTCAGGAGATCTCATACATATTTATACGGCTCCCTGTGGCCGGAGCTAGCCGGCAGGGGCAACCGACGAACCTGTAATACAGGTACTGCTGTACATCTCCTAATACAGGCACACACACAATTACACAGTGGTGGATCACCACATTCACCCCCAGTTAAAAATGAGTCCGGCGGGGGTGACGTGGAACTACATACATAATCCGTGAAATATTTACAGAGGGGAGGGGAAAAAATTAAGTGTCCATCTTGCAACCCGGTGCCCGTCAGAGGTTAAGTCTGACCGGTGGTCTGACGGTTCGTTGAGAGCGGCGCAAGTGGTGGCGACGTCTGTACAAGCGGTGTCGGCGTCGACGGCATCGGTGCTGGCGGTGTTGGTGCTGGCCAGTGGCTGGATGCCTCTGGGAGCGTGCCGAAATCTTCCATGTCCTCTAGTGTGGGCAGGGGAAAGAGGGATGGGCCTAGTGGGGCTGATGCTGGGAGTGCCGGGGGAGGGGAGGATGGCGCGTGGGTGGGGAGGTGTGTGGGAGTGGGATCGGCACCCGAGGGAGCCAGGTCCCTGAGCGAGACCGTATCCTGGCAGCCGTCGGGGAGCTCCACGTAGGCATACTGGGGGTTTGCGTGGAGCAGGCGTACCCTATCCACCAAAGGGTCCGCCTTGTGGAGTCTGACATGCCTACGCAGTAGGACCGGCCCTGGAGCTGCGAGCCAAGTTGGGAGCGACAACCCGGATGTAGACTTCCTAGAGAAGGTAAAAACACGTTCATGGGGCGTGTTATTCGTGGCAGTGCACAGCAGAGACGGGATGGAGTGCAATGCATCCGGGAGGACCTGTTGCCAGCGAGTGGCTGGGAGGTTTCTGGACCGTAGGGCCAGCTGGACGACCCTCCACACCGTCCCGTTCTCCCTCTCTACCTGCCCGTTTCCCCGGGGGTTGTAGTTGGTCGTCCTGCTGGAGGCAATCCCCCTGCTGAGCAGGAACTGACGCAGCTCATCGCTCATGAATGAGGATCCCCTGTCACTGTGGATATAGTCGGGGAAACCGAACAGAGCAAAAATGGAATCGAGGGCCTTGATGACGGTGGCAGACGTCATATCCGGGCATGGGATGGCGAAGGGGCACCTAGAGAATTCATCGACCACACTAAGGATATACGTGTTGCAGTTGGTGGAGGGCTGGGGCCCTTTAAAATCCATGCTGAGGCGTTCAAAGGGGTGGGACGCTTTCACCAGGTGTGCAGTCTGGCCGGTAGAAGTGTGGCTTGCACAGGCCTGGCAGTCTCTGGTGACTGTCCGTACTTCCTCGACGGAGTAGGGCAGATTGCGGGCTTTGACTAGATGGTACAACCGAGTGACCCCCGGATGGCAAAGGCTGTCGTGCAGGGCACGGAGCTGGTCCACTTGTGCGCTGGCACATGTACCTCGTGAGAGGGCGTCTGGGGGCTCGTTGAGCTTGCCGAGGCAATACAAGATCTCGTAATTATAGGTGAAGAGCTCGATTCTCAGCCGCAAGATTTTATCGTTTTTGATCTTGCCCCGCTGCGTGTTGTTAAACATGAAGGCTACCGACCGTTGGTCAGTGAGGAGAGTGAATCTCTTGCCGGCCAGGTAATGCCTCCAGTGCCGCACCGCTTCAACGATTGCCTGGGCCTCCTTTTCAACAGACGAATGGTGCGGGAAAAGAATGCCACGGGTCTGCCTGCCTGGTTTAGAGTGGCGGCAAGGGCGACATCTGAAGCGTCGCTCTCCACTTGAAAGGGCAGTGTCTCGTCTACTGCGTGCATCCTGGCCTTGGCTATGTCTGAACGAATATGGATGAAGGCCTGTTGTGCCTCGGCCGTGAGGGGAAATTGAGTAGCCTGTATCAGTGGGCGGGCCTTGTCCGCGTATTGTGGGACACACTGGGCGTAGTAGGAGAAGAACTCCAGGCAGCGTTTGAGGGCCTTGGGGCAGTGGGGAAGGGGGAGCTCCATGAGGGGGTGCATCCGGTCGGGATCGGGTCCCAGGAGTCCGTTTTGGACTACGTAACCGAGGATGGCTAAGCAGTTTGTGCTGAATACGCACTTCTCCTTATTATCAGTGAGGTTGAGGAGAGATGCGGTGTGGAGAAATTTGGCAAGGTTGGCGTCGTGGTCCTGCTGGTCATGGCTGCAGATGGTGACATTGTCTAAGTACGGAAACGTGGCCCGCAGTCCGTACCGGTCAACCATTCGGTCCATTTCTCGTTGAAATACCGAGACCCCGTTAGTGACGCCGAAGGGAACCCTAAGAAATTGATAGAGGCGACCATCCGCCTCGAAGGCAGTGTAGGGACGGTCCAATTTACGGATGGGGAGCTAGTGGTACATGGATTTCAGGTCAATCGTTGAGAAGACCCGGTACTGTGCAATCTGATTGACCATATCAGATATGCGAGAGAGGGGGTACGCGTCGAGCTGCGTGTACCGGTTGATGGTCTGGCTGTAGTCCACGACCATCCTGTGTTTCTCCCCAGTTTTAACCACCACCACTTGGGCTCTCCAGGGGCTGTTGCTGGCCTCAATAATACCCTCCCGAAGCAGCCGCTGGACTTCGGATCTGATGAAGGTCTTGTCCTGGGTGCTGTACGGTCTGCTCCTGGTGGCGACGTGCTTGCAATCTGCAGTCAGATTGGCAAAGAGGGAGGGAGGATCAACCTTGAGGGTCGTGAGGCCACAAACGGTGAGTGGGGGTAGGGCCCGCCGAATTTGAGAGTGAGGCTCTGGAGGTTACATTGGAAATCCAGGCCCAGTAATAGTGTAGCACAGGGGTTGGGGAGAACGTACAGGCAGAAACCACTGAATTCAATGCCTTGTACGGTGTGGTTGACCAGACAGAAACCCCGGATCGGGACAGAGTGGGATCCGGAAGCCAGGGAGATCCGCTGGTTGGTGGGATGGACCGTGAGGGAGCAGCACCTTACCGTGTCCGGATGGATGAAGCTATCGGTGCTCCCAGAGTCTAGTAGGCAGTAGGTCGCATGGCCATTGATTAGCGCCGTCGTCGAAGCGGTAGCCAGGTTGTGAGGACGGGACTGGTCGAGCGTCATGGAGGCGAGCAGCGGGCGATCGTCCGAGGAGTCCGATGAGGAGCGGCAGCGACCCGGGTCCCGCGGTCCAGGCCCCAGGGGGAGGACAAAATGGTGGCGTCCGAAGTACCTGTGGGGGAGAAGATGGTGGTGCCCATGCAGTGCACGGTGTGGGGGCGAGGCAAGATGGTGGTGCCTACTGGCTGCACGTGGACGTGGGGGGGATGATGGCAGCGCCCATGGTGCGCTCGTTGTGGGGGTGGCGCAAGATGGCGGCGCCCATGGGCCACACGTGGACCTGGGGGGAGAAGATGGCGGCGCCCACTGGTCGCACGTAGCCCCGGGAGCAGAGGATGGCGGCGCCCCTTGCGCCATCGGCTGAGGGAAGGGAGAGAGGTCGGGCGCGATAGCGGCAACTGCACGGACCTGACACACCGCTGCAAAATGGCCTTTCTTGCCACAGGATTTACAGGTCGTGGCACAGGCCGGGCAGCATTGGCGTGGGTGCTTCTGTTGGCCACAGAAGTAGCAGCGGGGACCCCCAGAGTGCGCGGTGTGGCGAGCAGCGCAGGCATACTGTGCGGATCGGCCCCAGTCGGGGGGGTCGGTTGCGGGGTCCACGAGGGGTAGAATGGGTGGGCCGCGCGGTGAGCGGGGTAGGACTGTACATTACGAGAAGCGACCGTCATGGAGAGCGCTAAAGTCTTTGTCGCTGTTAGGTCGGGCGCGGCCCCTTCCAGCAGTCGTTGCCGGATGGGGTCCGATGCAATCCCCGTCACAAATGCATCACGCATGAGGAGATTGGAATGTTCCGTGGCCGTGACGGCCTGACAGTCACAGTCCCGTACTAGAGGGATAAGGGCCCGCCAGAAGTCTTCAATCGACTCATCAGGTAGTTGTACACGAGTGGCGCGTACATGCCTCGCAAACAGAGTGTTCTTTATTTTCTATAAGGAGTTCCATGGCGCGTGCGTAATTCGGCACGTCCTGTATCAGCGGGAACACGCTAGAGCTCAACCTTGAGTAGAGGAGTTGAATTTTCTGAGCCTCCGACGGTGCGTGGTCCGCTGAGGTGATGTAGGCCTCGAAGCAAGCCAGCCAATGGTTAACGTCTTTTCTGGCGTTTGGCGATTGCGGATCCAGCTGCAAGTGGTCGGGTTTTATCCTGATGTCCATTGATGCGCTATCAATTGCACTTAAAGACTCGAATCGGTACAAGAGAGGCTTTATTACAGTGAGGTGTTATCCTCCGACTGCAGCTGGTAGAATGGCAGCACAGGAGATCTCATACATATTTATAAGGCTCCCTGTGGGTGGAGCTAGCCAGCAGGGGCTACCGACGAACCTGTAATACAGGTACTGCTGTACATCCCCTAATACAGGCACACATACAATTACACAGTGGTGGATCACCACAATTTCATCTGAGTCGAGCTTTCTCTTGTAGATTTTTTGAATGACAGGATTGGCAAACAAACCAATTAGACATTAGATTTGTGGTTCTTGAAAACCTTAAACCTTGGAAAAAATAAAGAGACAGTTCATCATATTAAAAAGGCACCACATGATGACAGTGAGCAGAGCTCTGTGAGTCTACATGAACCTGTCTCTGATTCCATTCTCCCTGGCGGAACGTGATTTGAAGCTAACAGCATTAAATGGGTTTGCCAAACCTGCATCACTCTAAGCAGGCACTATGTGACAAATGATACTTTGAAAATCATTTTTAAGCTTAACAATTATTCTTAATAAATGAACACTACGTTATGTCAAACTCAGACTAACTATACTTGGAAATAACTCCCCACTGAATATTAATATGAGCAAGTTCTGAATTGGTTCTCCTAGAGGAAAAGCTTTTTTTATAGGGCTAAGGTGATAGAGTGGGAGATACAAAAATTCAGCATTGACTTGATGGGCTTAAAGGGCTCCTTGTCTGCCATAAATGATTCCACTGTTACCAGCAGCTATAACATGAGGATAAAGGACCTGCTTGAATTATTAACTCGCCCCACCCACTCTCTATTTGATTTTGGTTCATAAATTGATAATAAACTCTGCCTCCAGAATGCATTTATTTTCCCTTTCTCTATTCCTGCATCCTCATGGCTCAGTGAATTTCTGACATGATTACACTTCAAAGGTACTTCAATAACTGTAAAATGCTTTGGGAAATCCTGAAGTTGTGAAAGCCATTATATAAACACCATTTTCCGTCCTTTTAATGTGAAATGTTAATTATCATAGAATTTACAGTGCAGAAGGAGGCCATTTGGCCCATTGAGCCTGCACCGGCCCTTGGAAAGAGCACCCTACCCAAGGTCAACACCTCCACCCTATTCCCATAACCCAGTAACCCCACCCAACACTAAGGGCAATTTTGGACACTAAAGGCAATTTATCATGGCCAGTCCACCTAACCTGCACATCTTTGGACTGTGGGAGGAAACCGGAGCACCCGGAGGAAACCCACGCACACACGGGGAGGATGTGCAGAATCCGCACAGGCAGTGACCCAAGCCGGAATCGAACCTGGGACCCTGGAGCTGTGAAGCAGTTGTGCTAACCACAATGCTAATCTAATTATATTTTTGGGATGATATTCCTCACTTGGGGGAAAGAGTTCCTGTGTGTACTGGGTGTTACAAAATCAAAAACCTGTTCCTTTTAAACTGTTTATGATTTTACTACAGTTAATGGAGGAAACGGATGGAATCTCCCCCCCTCTCCCACATCGCTTTTTCCATTCCAGTGATGACGGTCTTGGTGCCACTTCATACTCTCCTCTGGAACTGGAAAGATTTATCAATTTTTCTTCCAATTTTCACCCTTCTCTCACCCTCTATTACCGACACTATCCCTCCCTTCCTTGACCTCTCTTTCCATTTCTGGTGATAGACAGCCCACCAATATCCATTACAAACTCACTCTGCTCCCTGTAAGGACTCCATCCCATTCTCCCAGTTCCTCCGCCTCCGTTGCATCTGTTCCAGTGATGCTGCCTTTGAAAACAGTACTCCTGATATGTCTGCCGTTTTCCTCAACTGAGGTTTTCCCCCAACTCGGATTGACAAGCCATGTGCGACTCGACTCCTGTACCTCTGCCCTCATCCTTTCCCCTACCTCCCAGAACCATGGTCCATTCCCCTTGTCTTCACTTTTCACCCCACGGCTTCCGCATTCAAAGGATCATCCTCCACCATTTCCACCAAATCCAGCACAATGCCACCATGAAACACATTTTCCCTTCATTCCCCTGTCAGCATTCTGCAGAGTCCACTCTCTCTGTGACACCATGGCTTACTCCTCCATCGCCCTCAACCCTTCATCCCCTTCCCATGCAGTCACTGAAAGTGAAACACCCGCCTCTTTATCTTCTCCCTCCTCACTGTCCTAGGCCCCAAACACTCCTTTCAGGTGAAGCAGCATTTTCCTCAACTTCGTTCAATTTGGCAGACTGTACTCAAGGGTTGTAATCTCGGGATTACTCCCTGTGCCACATGCCAGTAAGGCTAGAAATAGGAAGATAGAGCAGCTAAACAGCTGGTGTAGGAGGGAAGGTTTCAGTTATCTGGACCACTGGGAGCTCTTCCGGGGCAGATGTGACCTGCATAAGAAGGACGGGTTGCATCTAAAGTGGAGAGGCATAAATATCCTGGCCGCGAGGTTTGTTAGTGTTACACGGGAGGTTTTAAACTAGTATGGCGGGGGGTGGGTACCGGAGCAATATGTCAGAAGGTGAAAAGATTGAGGGAGAATAGGAGATAGGGCCAGTATGACTCTGAGGAAGAGCAGACGGGGAGATGTTGCTGAAAACAGCAGGACTGGTGGCCTGAAGTGCATATATTTTAATGCAAGAAGTATAACAGGTAAGGCAGATGAACTTAGAGCTTGGATTAGTATTTGCAAATATGATGTTGTTGCCATTGCAGAGACCGGGGTTGAGGGAAGGACAGGATTGGCAGCTAAACGTTCCAGGATTTAGATGTTTCAGGCGGGATAGAGGTGGATGTAAAAGGGGCGGAGGAGTTGCGCTACTGGTTAGGGAGAATATCACAGCTGTACTACGGGAGGACACCACAGAGGGCAGTGAGGCTATATCGGTAGAGATCAGGAATAAGAAGGGTGCAGTCACAATGTTGCAGGATTACTACAGTCCATCCAACAGCAAGTGGGAGATAGAGGAACAGATAGGTAGACGGATTTTGGAAAGGAGTTAAAGCAATAGGGTTGTTGTGATGGGAGACTTTAACTTCCCCAATATTGATTGGGACTCACTTAGTGCTAGGGGCTTGGACGGGGCAGAGTTTGTAAGGAGCATCCAGGAGGGCTTCTTAAAACAATATGTAGATAGTCCAACTAGGGAAGGGGCTGTACTTGGCATGGTATTGGGGAATGAGCCCGGCTAGGTGGTAGAAGTTTCAGTAGGGGAGCATTTCGGGAACAGTGACCACAATTCAGTAAGTTTTAAAGTGCTGGCGGACAAGGATAAGAGTGGTCCTAGGGTGAATGTGCTAAATTGGGGGAAGGCTATTTATAACAATATTAGGCAGGAACTGAAGAACCTAGATTGAGGGCGGTTGTTTGAGGGTAAATCATGCCTTTCAAATGTCAGTTGAAAGGAATTCAGGACCGGCATGTTCCTGTGAGGAAGAAGGATAAATATGGCAAATTTTGGGAACGTTGGATGATGAGAGATATTGTAGGCCTCGTCAAAAAGAAAAAGGAGGCATTTGCTAGAAGGCTGGGAACAAACAAAGCCTGTGTGGAATATAAGGAAAGTAGGAAGGAACTTAAGCAAGGAGTCAAGAGGGCTAAAAGAAGTCACAATAATTCATTGGCAAATAGAGTTAAGGAAAATCCCAAGGCTTTTTACACGTACATAAAAAGCAAGAGGGTAGCCAGGGAAAGGTTTGGCCCACTGAAGGGCAGGGGAGGGAATCTATGTGTGGAGCCAGACAAAATGGGTGAGGTACTAAATGAATACTTTACATCAGTATTCACCAAAGAGAAGGAATTGGTGGATGTTGAGACTGGAGAAGAGCGTGTAGACAGCCTGGGTCACATTGAGATCTCAAAAGACGAAGTGTTGGGCATCTTGAAAAATATTAAGGTGGATAAGTCCCCAGGGCCTGATGGGATCTACCCCAGAATACTGAAGGAGGCAAGAGAGGAAATTGCTGAGGCCTTGACTGAAATCTTTGGATCCTCACTGTCTTTAGGTGATGTCCCGGAGGACTGGAGAATAGCCAATGTTGTTCCTTTGTTTAAGAAGAGTAGCAAGGATAATCTAGGGAACTACAGGCCGGTGAGCCTTACGTCAGTGGTAGGGAAATTATTGGAGAGAATTCTTCGAGACAGGATCTACTCCCATTTGGAAGCAAATGGATGTATGAGCGAGAGGCAGCACGGTTTTGTGAAAGGGAGGTTGTGTCTCACTAACTTTTTCGAGGAGGTCACAAAGATGATTGATGCAGGTAGGGCAGTGGATGTTGTCTGTATGGACTTCAGTAAGGCCTTTGACAAGGTCCCTCATGGCAGACTGGTACAAAAGGTAAGGTCACACGGGATCAGGGGTGAGCTGGCAAGGATACAGAACTGGCTAAATCATAGAAGGCAGAGAGTAGCAATGGAAGGGTGCTTTTCTGATTGGAAGGCTGTGACTAGTGGTGTTGTGCAGGGTTCAGTTCTAGGACTTTTGCTGTTCTTAGTATATATAACTGATTTGGAGGAAAATGTAACTGGTCTGATTAGTAAGTTTGCGGATGACACAAAATTTGGTGGAATTGCGGATAGCGGTGAGGACTGTCAGAGGATACAGCAGGATTTAGCTCATTTGGAGACTTGGGCGGAGATATGGCAGATGGAGCTTAATCCGGACAAATGTGAGGTAATGCATTTTGGAAGGTCTAATACAGGTAGAGAATATACAGTGAATGGTAGAACCCTCAAGTGTATTGACAGTCAGAGAAATCTAGGTGTACAGGTCCACAGGTCACTGAAAGGGGCAACACAGGTGGAGAAGGTAGTCAAGAAGGCATACGGCATGCTTGCCTTCATTAGCCGGGGCATTGAGTATAAAAATTGGCAAGTCATGTTGCAGCTGTATAGAACCTTAGTTAGGCCACACTTTGAGTATAGTGTTCAATTCTGGTCACCACACTACCAGAAGGACGTGGATGCTTTAGAGAGGGCGCAGAAGAGATTTACCAGGATGTTGTCTGCTATGGAGGGCATTAGCTATGAGGAGAGATTGAATAAATTTGGTTTGTTCTCACTGGAGCGAAGGAGGTTGAGAGGTAACCTGATAGAGGTCTACAACATTATATGGGGCATAGACAGAGTGGATAGTCAGAGACTTTTTCCCAGGGTAGAGGGGCAAATTACTTGGGGCATAGGTTTAAGGTGCGAGGGGCAAGGTTTAGAGGAGGTGTACGAGGCAAGGTTTTTACACAGAGGGTAGTGGGTGCCTGGAACTCGCTGCTGGAGGAGGTGGTGGAAGCAGGGACGATAGTGACGTTTAAGGGGCACCTTGACAAATACATGAATAGGATGGGAATAGAGGGATACGGACCCCGGAAGTGTAGAAGATTTTAGTTTAGACGGGCAGCATGGTCAGCGCAGGCTTGGAGGGCCAAAGGGCCTGTTCCTGTGTTGTACTTTTCTTTGTTCTTTGTTCTATTTGTTCTTTGTACTCATTGCTCCCAATGTGATCGCTTCTAAATTGTGGAAATTAAAGGCCGGCTGGGTGACTGCTTTGCGGAACATCTGGACTCAGTCTGCAAGCATTACCCCAGCCTTCCTGTCATTTGCCATTTCAACTCGCCATCTTGTTCTCATGCCCACATGTCTGTCCTTGGCCTGCTGTATTTTCCAGTTCAGCCCAGTGCAAACTGGAGGAACATTACCTCATCTTCCAATTAGGCACTTTGCAACCTTCTGGACTACTGAGTTTAAGAACTTGAGACTGTGAATTTTCCCCTCTATCTTGACCCCCCTTTTTGTTTGTTTTTTTTGTTAGTCTCAATTCCCCACCCCTTCCCGACAGGGCTATCTGTCACCTATTCTTTCGTTTTGTTTTCAGTGAGCACTGACCTTTATTCTCTGAATAACACATTCTGCTATCTTATCTTTATGCCACTATCAGCACCTTCTTTAGTTTTCAACGCTACCATTACCATTCCCCTCTGTCTTGTGTCCATGTCAGTCTCTCCTTACCTCCAACCTATCGCCGACCTTCTACTCTGCCACACCTTCTCCAACCCCCTGTCCAACTATATAATCCATTCCCCGTGTCTGCGTGGGTTTCGCCCCCACAACCCAAAAATGTGCAGAGTAGGTGGATTGGCCACGCTAAATTGCCCCTTAATTGGAAAAAATAATTGGCTAATCTAAATTAAAAAAAAAAAACTTAAAAAAAAACTATATAATCCATCATATTTCTACCCCTCTTCAGCTGGAAGAAGAGTCATACGGACTCGAAACGTTAGCTCTGTTTCTCCCTCCACAGATGCTGCTAGAACTGCTGAGTTTACCCAGCATTTCCTGTTTATATCTGAAACCTCGCTGTCATTGTTTTTCCAGTTTTAAGCTAATGTTCCAAAATGGATAATTTCATTCAGCTATGATATTTCATGAGATATTAATTACCTTCACATCCAGTATATTTTACACAAATATCGGTGACCGCTGCATTTTTACAGAACATCTTGCATGCTCATCATACATGCACAGAAGCTTTACCCAGAAATGATTCAGACTTGCATCGAGGGTAATTAACGATCAGTGGCTATCGTACTTAGTTTAAAAGGAATAGTCATTGCTGTTCACACCATTATTCCACTGGTTCTGATGTGCTCAGCATCAGGATTACTTCTTTAATTTGGAAATAATTACTTAAAAAGTATCCATATAACATTTGTCTACAAAATTATGAGGGGCATAGACAGAGTTGATAGTCAGAGGCTTTTCCCCAGGGTAGAAGGTTCAATTACTAGGGGGCATAGGTTTAAGGCGCGAGGGGAAAGGTTTAGAGTAGATGTACAAGGCAGGTTTTTTACACAGAGGGTAGTGGGTTCCTGGAACTCGCTGCCGGAGGAGGTGGTGGAAGCAGGGACGATAATGATATTTATGGGGCATCTTGACAAATACATGAATAGGATGGGAATAGAGGGATACGGACCCAGGAAGTGTAGAAGATTGTATTGTAGTCGGGCAGCGTGGTCGGCACGGGCTTGGAGGGCCGAAGGGCCTGTTCCTGTGCTGCACCTTTCTTTGTTCTTTGTTCTAACATGCATCACCCTGTGTGTGTTTTTAAAGTGAAAAGCTATTAAGCATATTTGCTTTGATGAGTAGGATAACCAATCAGTGCTTTATGGAACAATTCACTTCAGCCCTGGTAACATTTACACAATGCGAAGTATAGAACTTGCAGCTTATGTTGTTGATGGTGCAGAGCTGCATTCGGAGGGAATGCTGGGGTTTGGAAATCAAGTTGTGATCTGGAATGCGCTGCCTGAAATGAAAAAAAATGAAAATCGCTTATTGTCACGAGTAGGCTTCAATGAAGTTACTGTGAAAAGCCCCTAGTCGCCACATTCCGGCGCCTGTCCGGGGAGGCTGATACGGGAATCGAACCGTGCTGCTGGCCTGCTTGGTCTGCTTTAAAAGCCAGCGATTTAGCCCAGTGAGCTAAATCAGCCCCTACAAGCCCCTGAAAGGGAGGTGGATGTGGATTTGTAACTTTTAAAAGTGGGCCCTGAAGTTTAGGAAGGATGTGAAGGCATTGGAGAAAGCGCCGAAAAGATTCATAGAACATAGAACATTACAGCGCAGTACAGGCCCTTTGGCTCTCGATGTTGCGCCGACCTGTGAAACCCCTCTAAAGTCCATCGACACTATTCCCTTATCGTCCATATGCCTATCCAATGACCATTTGAATGTGTTTAGTGTTGGCGAGTCCAATACTGTTGCAGGTAGGGCATTCCACGCCCTTACTACTCTCTGAGTAAAGAACCTACCTCTGACATCTGTCCTATATCTATCTCCCCTCAATTTAAAGCTATGTC
This sequence comes from Scyliorhinus canicula, assembly GCF_902713615.1. Taxonomy (NCBI): domain Eukaryota; kingdom Metazoa; phylum Chordata; class Chondrichthyes; order Carcharhiniformes; family Scyliorhinidae; genus Scyliorhinus; species Scyliorhinus canicula. The sequence continues at coordinate 49,048,752 of NC_052163.1, forward strand.
CCCTTGTGCTGGACATCACCATCCGAGGAAAAAGGCTCTCACTGTCCACCCTATCTAATCCTCTGATCATCTTGTATGCCTCAATTAAGTCACCTCTTAACCTTCTTCTCTCTAACGAAAACAGCCTCAAGTCCCTCAGCCTTTCCTCATAAGATCTTCCCTCCATACCAGGCAACATCCTGGTAAATCTCCTCTGTACCCTTTCCAATGCTTCCACATCCTTCCTATAATGCGGCGACCAGAACTGCACGCAATACTCCAAATGCGGCCCCACCAGAGTTATGTATAACTTCAACATGACCTCATGGCTCCGAAACTCAATTCCTCTACCAATAAAAGCTAACACACCGTACGCCTTCTTAACAACCCTCTCACCCTGGGTGGCAACTTTCAGGGGTCTATGTACATGGGCACCAAGATCACTCTGCTCATCCACACTACCAAGAATCTTACCATTAGCCCAGTACTCTGTCTTCCTGTTATTCCTTCCAAAATGAATCACCTCACACTTTTCTACATTCAACTCCATTTGCCACCTGTCAGCCCAGCTCTGCAGCTTATCTATCTCCCTCTGTAACTTGTAACATCCTTCTGCACTGTCCACAACTCCACCGACTTTAATGTCATCTGCAAATTTACTCACCCATCCTTCTACGCCCTCCTCCAGGTCATTTATAAAAATGACAAAAAGCAGTGGCCCCAAAACAGATCCTTGTGGTACACCACTAGTAACTGGATGCCAGTCTGAACATTTCCCATCAACCACCACCCTTTGTCTTCTTCCAGCTAGCCAATTTCTAATCCAAACTGCTAAATCACCCTGAATCCCATGCCTCCGTATTTTATGCAATAGCCTACCGTGGGGAACCTTATCAAACGCTTTACTGAAATCCATATACACCACATCAACTGCTTTACCCTCATCCACCTGTTTGGTCACCTTCTCAAAGAACTCAATAAGGTTTGTGAGGCACGACCTACCCTTCACAAAACCATGTTGACTATCTCTAATCAAATTATTCCTTTCCTGATGATTATCCATCCTATCTCTTATAAACCTTTCCAAGACTTTGTCCACAACAGAAGTAAGGCTCACTGGTCTATAGTTACCGGGGTTGTCTCTACTCCCCTTCTTGAACAAGCGGACAACATTTGCTATCCTCCAGTCTTCTGGCACTATTCCTGAAGACAAAGAAGACATAAAGATCAAAGCCAAAGGCTCAGCAATCTCCTCCCTATCTTCTCAGAGAATCCTAGGATAAATCCCATCCGGCCCAGGGAACTTATCTATTTTAACACTTTCCAGAATCGCTAACACCTCTTCCTTATGTACCTCAAGCTCTTCTAGTCTAGTAGCCTGTATTTCAGTATTCTCCTCGACAACATTGTCTTTTTCCTGTGTGAATACTGATGAAAAATACTCATTTAGCACCTCTCCTATCTCCTCGGATTCCACGCACAACTTCCCACTACTGTCCTTGACAGGCCCGACTCTTACCCTAGTCATTCTTTTATTCCTGACATATCTATAGAAAGCTTTAGGGTTATCCTTGATCCTACCTGCCAAATACGTCTCATGTCCTCGCTGGCTCTTCTTAGCTCTCTCTTTAGATCCTTCCTAGCTAACTTGTAACTCTCAAGCGCCCTAACTGAACCATCACGTCTCATCATTACATAAGCCTCCTTCTTCCTCTTGACAAGTGTTTCAAGTGCTTTAGTAAACCATGGTTCCCTCGCTCAACCACTTCCTCCCTGCCTGACAGGTACATACTTATCAAGGACACGCAGTAGTTGTTCCTTGAACATGCTCCACATTTCCATTGTGCCCATCCCCTGTAGTTTTCCTCTCCAGCCGATGCATCCTAAGTCTTGCCTCATCGCATCATAATTGCCTTTCCCCCAGATATGACTCTTGCCTTGCGGTATATACCTATCCCTTTCCATCACTAAAGTAAATGTACTCGAATTGTGGTCACTATCACCAAAGTGCTCACCTACCTCCAAATCTAACACCTGTCCTGGTTCATTACCCAGTACCAAATCCAATACGGCCTCGCCTCTCATTGGCCTATCTACATACTGCGTCAGGAAACCCTCCTGCACACATTGGACAAAAACGGACCTATCTAAAGCATTCGAATTATAGTGTTTCCAGTCAATATTTGGAAAGTTAAAGTCCCCATAACAACTACCTTGTTAATTTCGCTCCTATCCAGAATCATCTTTGCAATCCTTTCCTCTACATCTTTGGAACTTTTCGGAGGCCTATAAAAAACCCCTAACAGGGTGACCTCTCCTTTCCTGTTTCTAAACTCAGCCCATACTACCTCATAAAACGTCCTTTCAGCCACCGTAATACTGTCCTTGACTAACAATACCACCCCTCCCCCTCTCTTACCACCTTCCCTGAGCCTACTGAAATATCTAAACCCTGGCACCTGCAACAACCATTCCTCTCCCTGCTCCTCCATGTCTCCGAAATGGCCACAACATCGAAGTCCCAGGTACCAACCCATGCCGCAAGCTCACCCACCTTATTACGGATGCTCCTGGCATTGAAGTAGACGCACTTTAAAGCACCATCCTTTCTGCCGGTACACTCCTGCAACTTTGAAACCTTACTCATGACCTCACTACTCTCAACCTCTTGTGTACTGGAGCTACAATTCAGGTTCCCAATCCCCTGCTGAACTAGTTTAAACCCTTCCGAAGAGCATTAGCAAACTTCCCCCCCCAGGATATTAGTACCCCTCTGGTCCAGGTGTAGACCATCCTGTTTGTAGAGGTCCCACCTACCCCAGAATGAGCCCCAATTATCCAGGAATCTGAAACCCTCCCTCCTGCACCATCCCAGCAGCCACGTGTTCAACTGCTCTCTCTCCCTATTCCTCGACTCGCTAGCACGTGGCACGGGTAACAACCCAGAGATAATAACTCTGTTTGTCCTGGATCTAAGTTTCCACCCTAGCTCCCTGAATTCCTGCCTTACATCCCTATCCCTTTTCCTACCTATGTCGTTGGTACCTCTGTGGACCATGACTTGGGGCTGCTCCCCCTCCCCCTTAAGGATCCCGAAAACCGATCCGAGACATCACGGACCCTGGCACATGGAAGGCAACACACCAACCGTGAGTCTCTCTCGTTCCCACAGAATCTCCTATCTATCCCCCTAACTATGGAGTCTCCAATGACTAATGTTCTTCTCCTCTCCCCCCCTTCCCTTCTGAGCAACAGGGACAGACTCTGTGCCAAAGACCTGTACCCCATGGCTGACCCCTGGTAAGTCCCCCCCCCCCCCCCCAACAGTATCCAATGCGGTATACCTGTTACTGAGGGGAACAACCACAGGGGATCCCTGTACTGACTGCTTCCCCCCAGCCCCTCTCACCGTCACCCATCTATCTTTATTCTTTGGCGTAACTACTTCCCTGAAGCTTCTATCTATGACCACCTCTGCCTCCCGAATGATCTGAAGTTCATCCAGCTCCAGCTCCAGTTCCCTAACACGGTTTCTGAGGAGCTGGAGTTGGGTGCACTTCCCACAGATGAAATCAGCAGGGACACTGACGGCGTCCCTCACCTCAAACATTCTGCAGGAGGAGCATTGTACTGCCTTCCCTGCCATCCCCTCTAGATACAAACAAGAAAAAGAAAGGAAGAGCTTACCTGATATTCCCTCAACCCCTTAGGTTAGAGGAGATGGAAGGGTGGGGGACACTACAAGTATAGTGTCTCGGGTTTAGCAACCGCCCAACTTATATACAGGTACTGACGTTCCTGACAGGCCCCTGCTGCCGCCGAAAATCCAGAGGCCGCTCCTGGTGTAAAGTAAGTGAATTTAACGGTTTACACTCACCTTCCCGACAGGCCCCTGCTCCCGCCGAAAATCCGGAGGCCGCTCCTGCTGTAAAGGAAGTGAATGTAAAGGTTTACACTCACTTTCCCGACAGGCCCCTGCTCCCACCGAAAATCCGGAGGCGCCTGCTGTAAAGTAAGTGAATGGTTTCAGAGCTGAAGAGCTTCAGTTCTGAGGATAGATTGGAGAAGTTGGGACTGTTTTCCTTAGAGAAAAGAAGGCTGAGAGGAGATTTGAGAGCGGTATTCAAGATCAAGCGGAACAGGCCAGAGTAGATAGAAAGAAATTGTTCCCACTCAGGAAAGGATCGAAAAGGCGAAGGCACAGATTGAAACCAATTAGTAAAAGAAGCAAAAGTGATAAGAGGTAAAACTTTTCACAGCGTGTGGTTTGGGTCTGGAATGCTCTGTCTAGAGCAGGGGTGGGCAAACTTTTCCGTGCAAGGGCCACATTCAGAAATTCACAATTTTAAAGGGCCGCATAGTATATAAAGTAAAATAATTACTTCACCCGGTTATGATTCTGGGCGCCTCATATAGAACATAGAACAGTTCAGCACAGAACAGGCCCTTCGGCCCTCGACGTTGTGCCGAGCAATGATCACCCTACTCAAGTCAACGTATCCACCCTATACCAGTAAGTAACCCAACAGCCCCCCCATTAACCTAAAAAAAAAATTTTTTTAAATGTTTTTTTTAATGACTTGGTGGGCCGCATAAACACCTTTGGCGGGCCGCATGCGGCCCGCGGGCCGTAGTTTGCCCACCCCTGGTCTAGAGTGTGGTGGAGGCAAGTTCAACTGAAGCATTAAAAAGAAAGAATGTGTAGAGTTATGAGCGGAAGACAGGAGAACGATGTACGGTTCAGGTGGATTAGCCATGCTAAACAAATTGACCGATTGTGTCCAAAGATGTGATGGTAGCCCAGTGATTACCACTTTTGCTTCACAGCGCCAGGCACCCGGGTTTGATTCCTAGCTTGGGTCACTGTCTGTGCGGAGTCTATACGTTCTCCCCGTGTCTGCATGGGTTTCCTCCGAGTGCTCCGGTTTCCTCCCACAAAGTCCCAAAAGACACACCTGTTAGGTGAATTGGACAGTCTGAATTCTCTCTCAGTGTACCCGAACCAACGTAGTGTGGCGACTAGGGGATTTTGACAGTAACTTCATTGCGGTGCTAATGTAAGCCTACTTGTGACACTAATAAAATTATTATTATTATTTAGGTTACGGGCAGAGGATGGGGGTTTGTGTTTAAGTAGTGTGCTCTTTCAGAGGGACAATACAGACTCGATGGGCCAAATGGCCTCCTTTTGCTCTGGAAGGATTTTATGGATTCTATGAATGGAACTTGGTGAGTTGCTCGTCCGGAGAGCTGGTGCAGACATGAAGGGCCAAATGGCCTCCTTCTGTGACATAACATTAATGTGATTCAGTGCAGTGAATATATTAAATAGCATCTACAGCATAGAAGTGGACGATTTGGCCCAACTAGTCTGCTCTGGTGTTTATACTCCACATGGGTATTCTCTAATTTAATCTATCTCATCAGCCTAACCTTTTATTCCTCGTGTACTCAGCTAGTTTCCTTTTGAATGCATCTAACCACTTCCTGTGGTAGTGAGCTCCACATTCAAGCTAAATGTGCTAAAAATGAAAAACCTGCAGGGTTACAGGGAAAGGGCAAGAACGAAATGGGACTATTATAAAGAAAATCAGAAAATACTGGAAACACTCAGCAGGTCAGACAGCATCTGTAGGAGAGAGAAATAGAGTTATTTTTTCAAGTTGTTGATCCTTCTAATTGGATAGCTTTTATAAAGAGTTTACACAGGCACAATAAGACAAATGGCTGCTTCTGTCCTATATGATCATTGGAGCAATGATGCTCCAAACCTATTCTTTCTCTGGGTGCATCACCCTTTGAGTATGCAGAATTTGTAAGTTTCCATCCATGCACCTTAAAAGGGCAATTCTGCATCAATGTTAAAGTTTGCCAATGAAACTCTTGTGGTAAGCTGGCCCTGGGCACAGTTTCTGATTTATCCTTCACTTTGATATCCTGAAATTCCCGTTCCCGCGAAGAGGCGATCCTCAGCCTGATGTCCAATACAGATGTTTGCCACATTCTGCTGAGTGGCCCCTGGAGCAATAAGGAAGAATCAAACTGGCAGATGCTGAGAGAGGATAACGGAGGCAAACTCAGATATTAATCGCAGTTTGGAATTAGTGGCAAGGCAAAACTGTGTGAAATGGAGGGGAAATGGGGAATTGGGTCTCATCATGCTTAACGTTTGTGTATTTCTAAGTCAGATCTTGACCTGATTCCATCTGTGACTTGACTATATCTGCCTTCTCATAACACTGCTGGAGAACAGGGGCAATCTCCCAGTGTTATGACCAACACGTAATTTCGAGCAGCATCAACAAAACAGTTCATTTGGCCCCTCTTCTCATTGCACATCCTTGCTGTGTGCAAATTGGTCATCACATTTTCCATTATTACAACTGTGACGTTTCGGAAGTATTCATCAATACCAGGCTCTGAGGTAATTGCAATGCTACGAAAATGCAAACAATCCATCTTTTTTCCCAGAGATAAAGAGGAACATTTTTAGAGGTGGCTATTTTCCAACCATTTCCAGGGAGACTGAGATGGAACAAACCAAACTGCCAGAACTTGGAGGAGGATACCAACACTTAGATCCGATCACTGTAGCATTTGACAGTAAAGGTCATCTGTGGCCTGAGATCAGCAAGTAAAAACATCTACTGAGCAATATAGGATGTGAACAAAATTGTGTTGATGCATAATATGCCAACACATATTAATTTATTAGAATCATGCTGTATATGACAGATAGATATGAGTAGCTGCAACAGAAATGAGCTGTGTTGTAATGTTAATTACAGTTGTCTGGATGCTGAAGTTCAGCAAACTGTTAATTATATATGTCTCAGTGCCAGACATTACATTGATACTGCATTTATCAATGTATAATTTCCTTACTCAGGTTAAGTTCTTCCACTCTTAGCATCTTTTCCCAGCTTCCCATTAATTTTAAATTTCCCTGTTATGGAGGCAAAGTTGCCAGACTGAATCTGCAGACTTTCCAGGGTCCGTGTGTGTTATTTGTGGAATTTTTCTGTTTTCTTTAGGATCAATGCCATAGCTTAATTTTTCATTTCAATTAAACTTTTTTTCCCCACATAATTTGTGCACATTTATTGCCTTCTTAAGCAAAGGTTGTCAATGCTCTGGAAAGAGATGTTTCCATATTCTGGCATGCAGTATGAAGTGCTTCTTGGGCATTGATCTCATTAACCTAGACTATTCAAATCCAGGGTCCTCGATATGAAGGAAAGATTAGATTTTCGTTATATAGCACTATTTACCACCACAGGAAATTCCAAAGAGATCCGCACCCAAAGAAGTACTTTTGAAATGCAGTCAGTATTATAATGATGGAATTGCAGCAGCTAATTTGTGCACAGCAGGATACCCACAAATGGGAAATACGATAATGGTCAGATAAAATCACTTAATTAAGTTGGTTGAGGGATAAATATTGGCCCAGATACCAGAAAAATGTTGCGTTTTTAAGATTATATAAAGGCATCAATCAATCATAAGGGGTTGGGTAAAACATTGTGTGTCCATTTATTTAGACTAGACACATTGAGAACAGATATCCTCGGATAGAAATCTTGACTACATCAGCATTAGAGCTGTGTGTGCTGTGCTCTGCTCACAGGCCAAAGTGAAACTGAGGCTGGATTACATGACACACTTCCTTTCCAGTGATGTCATGCTGCAATCCCTTGAAGGTATATTATAACAGGGAACTCCCCTTCTATTTAACAAAATAGTGTCAAATGGTCTTTGCAAGGACAGACAGGTCCTCAGTTTAACATCTCATCTAAAAGGCAGTGTAGTGATATTCAGATATCAATATACATGATCAATGTATGTAAATGTAGTACAGTCATTTCAACACTAGATGGCTCACAGTCAAATACTATAAGAACTGGTTTCCCGCCTTTTCTAAGTCAGATGATCATGATGATGTGATTCAGAACAGTGAATAAGCAAGACATAGAATAGCTAGAGTGAGAGAAGTTAGAACTAGTTTGTTATAATAGTGTATTGTTATATAGTTATCTGTATTGTACTTTAATTATTTATTGTTGGTTTAGTATTGAGTAAAAGGACTCACAGTTTGTTATTTTATTACTCATTAAATAGTTCATCTTTCAATAAGAAGATTATTGGTCATTTTATCATCCTGGTGGATTCAAGAATAATATATATATTTTAGATAAGTCATTATTTTAAAATATAACAGGCAGCACCTTTCACAGTGTAGTGCTCCAACAATATGGCACTGGAATGCTAACCAAGACATTCAAGTTTTCAGCATGAGATTTGAACCCACAATCATCTGACTAAGAGGCAAGAGTGGCACCACTGAATTATATTGCTGACTCGCAACCCTCCCATGTCTATCATATCAATTTGCATTCGGAATGTGAATTTTTGTAATAATACAGGCAAGAGGCTGCAGTACTATGACCAAGGATAATTCAATGCACTAACAGTTGAAGTTTCATTAAAAGATCCAATGGTTGGCCACAAACAGGTCCCGGAACAATTGCATGAATGGCTCCCACATTCTGTGGAAGCCGTCGTCCAACCCTCGGATGGCGAATTTGATTTTCTCCATTTGGAGAGATTCCGAGAGGTTGGACAGCCAGTCTGCAGCTCTGGGCGGTGCTGCTGACCGCCAGCCAAACAGGATTTTACGGCGGGCGATCAGGGAGGCAAAGGCAAGGGCGTCCGCCCTCCTCCCCAGGAATAGATCTGGCTGGTCTGAAACCCCGAAGACCGCCACTATCGGGCATGGCTCCACCCTCACCCCCACCACTTTGGACATAGCCTCGAAGAAGGCTGTCCAGTACTCCACAAGTCTGGGGCAAGATCAGAACATGTGGGCGTGGTTGGCCGGGCCTCTTTGGCACCGTTCACATCTGTCCTCCACCTCCGGGAAGAACCTGCTCATACGGTTTCTTGTTAAGTGGGCTCTATGTACCACTTATAGTTGCGTCAGGCTGAGCCTTGCGCACGTGGAGGTGGAGTTGACCCTATGTAGTGCTTCGCTCCAGAGTCCCCGCCCTATCTCAGTCCCCAGGTCGTCCTCCCACTTCCTTCTTGTTGCATCCAGCACGGTGTCGTCCCTTTCTACCAGTCGGTCATACAAGTCGCTACAGTTCCCTTTCTCTAGGATACTTGCGTCCAGTAGGTCTTCCAGTAGTGTCTGTCGTGGCGGTTGTGGGTACATCCTGGTCTCCTTTCGTAGGAAGGGGAAAATGGACGGGAATCGGGGGAAGGTGGCTGGTGGGGGGGGGGGGGGGGGGTGGGGGGTGGGGGGGGGGGAGGGCTACGGGTTCGTTATGGGGGTTTGATGGCTAGCTAAGGCCCAAAACCAAACTGTAAATAAATGCCTATAAACATGTGCCTCGGCCATATTGGGGAATGTAAAATATGTATGCCGGCTAAAGGGGGGGCGGCCACAGTTGTTATTACGAAGATGCTTACCTGTAAATATATATGTTAATTTTTGCGTGTTTTTTTTTTCTCTCTTTAATAATTTGTAATTTGTTCAATATAAAACATGAAAACTTAATAAAAAACATTTATATAAAAAAATATATATATCCTTCTCCCAAAGAAGATAATCTGTTAGCAGATAACAAAGGACTATTAGCAGATTTATATTTTGAAGACTCTGTAACATTGTTTTTATATTCTGAAATATTTTGTAATAAACTTTCACTGGAAAATTAAACTGTGTATTCTTCGAATAAAAAAAAAGATCCAATGGTGCATCTGTTCATGGCCAGCATACTGAAATTTCAAAGGATGCATTTTTGGAGAAGAGACATACTTTACAATCGGATGTAAACATCCTGCCAGGTGTCTCCCTTCTTCATCTCACAACACATGACCACACCTTTACTGCATTTTTACCGAATCAAGTTGGACAGCTCCCTTGATATCCTCATTACAGATGTACATAGGCCCTACTAAATATGCTTGGGCTAGCAATATATAAATGAGATCTGAATCCCCAGTTGGGGCGATAAAGCAAATCTAAACAACTGCAACAACTTGTATTTATATAGAGGCATTTGCATTGCAAAATGTGTACAATGTGGCCTTAAAGAACGCTGCGCTAAACATTTGTACAATCATTTTCAGCCTGTTTGCAGTCTTTAACTCTATGATGTAACTTTAGACCTTAATGAATTAATTCATTCCATAAAATGAATTCCCTTAATATTTCTCATTGCTGATCTCTATAATCCTTAACAGTTTAGATACTAATTTATTATATTGATTAAATACATTTCCTGTTGTATCACAGATATTTTAATGCAATCAGCAAATAACGTAACTTCTTTTCATTCCGATCAGAATGTAGTTTAATTACAACCACACAGGGCAGCACGGTGGCCAAGTGGTTAGCATAACCGCCTCACGGCGCTGAGGTCCCAGGTTCGATCCCGGCTCTGGGTCACTGTCTGTGTGGAGTTTGCACATTCTCCCCGTGTCTGCGTGGGTTTCGCCCCCACAACCCAAAAATGTGCAGAGTAGGTGGATTGGCCACGCTAAATTGCCCCTTAATTGGAAAAAATAATTGGGTAATCTAAATTTAAAAAAAGAAAAAAAAAAAATTACAACCACACATTTGGGCGAGATTCTCTGCAAATGCGGAGAATCGTAAAGGCTGCCGTGGGACAGGCCGTGACCCACGGCAGCCTTCACGCCCACTTCCGGGGCCGATTCTCCCCCCCGGGCGGGGCTAGGAGCGCGGCCCCGATCGTCACGGCGGTGCGGCTTTGACGATGGTCGTTAAGGCGGCACGCCAAGCGTCACGCCGGCTGACGCGGCCGAAGACGTCAGCTGCACATGCGCAGGTTGGACAACGCCAACCCGCGCATGCGCAGTTGGCGTCTTTTCCCTCAGCCGCGCCGCGCCGCAAGACGTGGCGGCTTGATCTTGCGGGGCGGCGGAGGGAAAAGAGTGCGTCCGTTATGGGCACCGATCGCGGGCCTATGCCCCACTTGGCACGGCCGTGCCAATCGGGCCCCCAAACGGGCATCTGCCGCCCATTTCACGATGGCAGCGAGCAGGTGTGTTTCCTGCCGTGTTGAAACGGGCGCGAAGGCCCAACCGCTCGGCCCATTGGCCTCGGAGAATCGCCGCTCGCCGTAAAAAACGGCGAGGGCCGATTCGTGGCATGGATCAGGCGTGGGGGGGGGGGGGGAGAATAGCGGGAGGGCATGAAAAATGTCAGGAGGCCCTCCCGCTATTCTCCCACCTGGCGTGGGGGGCAGAGAATCGCGTTTGTGTTTCAAACTTTAAAATGGTGTTTAAGAAGAACCCACCCAGGTCACTTTTAGCCAGGAGAAAGTGTTCCTACCCATGGAAGAATTGAAAAACAAAGGGCACAGAGATACGGTAATTGGCAAAAGAAGCAATGGTGAAATGAGAAAAATATTTTTCGCAGTAAGCGATGAGGTTCTGGGTTGCATTGCCTGAGAGCATGGTTTGAGAAAGGCTCAATTGAAATTGAATTATTATCTGAAAAGGAAGAATGTGTGGGACTACGGAGTAATGGGGGGCAAGGTGGGGAATGACACCAGGTGAATTGTTCTGTCAGACTGCCAGCACAGACATGATGGGCTGAATGGCCTCCATCTGTGCGATAATTCTATGGTGCTTTGGAGCAGCAGTGATGCCATCAGGCTATTAACTAGCCAATCACATTAAGGGATTTTCACAGGCAGGCAAGCAGGAAACAAAAAGCACTAAACAAAATCATTCTAAAAATATTTTACACAGAACGTATAATAATTGATGGCACACACATGGGGTGAAAGTAGATGATTCAATAATCTGAACGAAAAACATTTTTAACAAATCTTTCAAAATCTCCTAATTTGTCATTAACCAGCAAACCACCCCAAATTAACTATCCAGAGCATGTTCCATTGGTCATCGAATTTAATCAATCAGATTAATATTAAAAACCAAGACACGTTTGATTGAACAAAGTGCATCTTTTGGGATTTCTAAGTGCAATGTGGGAAAAGGAGAGTTGAAATTCTTGCTGATTTAAGTAGTTGCGTTCTCTGGGGGTGGGGAGGGGCACCGTTTCAGAGTCTGGAATGATCGATCTCAACTTCAGGATTTCCGTGCTAATCTCAGCATGCATAATATCCCGAAATTAGTTGCAGAGGGGCAATGACTGGAAACATTGATAATTCACCATCAACCCCTCCACAATATTGACACGTTTTGCAGGCAGAGATTGACTGAGCTGTATGTGAAATTCTTGGAACAGAATGTTATATGTTCTGCCAGAGACATTTAGAATTAGGATTGCACAAACTGTTAAATATGGATCCTTTATTATCTAAGTTTATCAGAATAATACCTGGAATGGGTGGTTTGTCTTATGAGGAAACGTTGGACAAGCTAGTCTTCTATCCACTGGAGTTCAGCAGAGTGAGAGGTGACTTTTTTTGAAAGATATAGGGCTGGATTCTCCATTATTGGGAGTCTGTCCCCACGCCGGTGTCAAAACCGTTGAGTTTTACTCCTGAAAATCCTGGAATAAAGGGACATGAATTCCCAGCCCTGCAGGCGGCTAGCAGGGACCCAGAGTAAATCTTGCCGTTTTTGCTGCAGGTACAGGCCCCCGCATGTCCGGGTCAAAAGGCCATACATGCGCAAGGCAGCGGCCTCCATTGGCTGCGCCATGCTCCCTGGCGGACTCGGACCGCGGAGGTAGACCCACAAAGGAGACCCCCCAATCGGCCGCCCGCCTGACCCTCAAACCCCGCACGAACATTCCCCGGCCTGAGTCTGCAGCCGCCACGTGAGTATCCCGACTGGCTGGTCCACACCGTCGGGACTTCGGCCGATCGGGGGAGGAGGATGTCAGAGCGGGCCTCTGGCAATGGCCCAAAGTGGCGCGGCGTACTCCCCGGTGACGCCGCTTTTCGTGGCCCGCAGAATCGGTGACCCAGCGCCGGTCCCGATTTCTTGCGGGACCGTTGATTCTCCTCCCCCGTGCCGGTGCCGATTTCAGCGCGAGGGTGCGGAGAATCCAGCCCGTAAGACCTTGATAGGGTTAGATGTGGAGAGAATTCTCTTGTGGGAGAATCTAGAACTAGCGGGGTCACTGTTTAACAATAAGGGGTCCCCGTTTAAGGCAGTGATGAGGACAAACATTTTCTCTCAGAGGGTGGTGAGCCATCGGAACTCTTACTCAAACATTGCTAGAAGCAGAGTGTTTGAGTATTCTTCAGTAAGAAGTCTTACAACACCAGGTTAAAGTCCAACAGGTTTGTTTCAAACACGAGCTTTCGGAGCACGGCTCCTTCTTCAGGTGAATGGAAAGGCTTGTTCCAGAAATGTTTATATAGACACAGTCAGAGATGCCCCGGAATGCGAGCACCTGCAGGCAATCAAATCATCAAAGATGCAGAGAGAGAGGTGACTCCAGGTTAAAGAGGTGTGAGTTGTCCCAAGCCAGTTCAGTCGGTAGGCCTCTGCAAGTCCAGGCTTGTTGGTGGGGGCCGAATGTAATGCGACATGAATCCCAGATCCCGGTTGAGTCCGCATTCATGCGTGCGGAACTTAGCTATAAGTTTTTGCTCAGCAATTTTGCGTTGTCGCGTCTCCTGAAGGCCTCCTTGTAGAATGCTGACCCGGAGATCAGAGGCTGAATGTCCTTGACTGCTGAAGTGTTCCCCAACTGGAAGGGAACAGTCCTGCCTGTTGATAGTCGCACGATGCCCGTTTATTCGTTGTCGCAGTGTCTGCATGGTCTCGCCAATGTACCACGCTTCGGGACATCCTTTCCTGCAGCGTATGAGGTAGACTACATTGGTCGAGTCGCACGAGTATGCGCCGCGTACCTGGTGGGTGGTGTTTCCACGTGTAATGGTGGTGTCCATGTCGATGATCTGGCATGTCTTGCAGAGATTACCCTGGCAGAGTTTTGTGGTGTTGTGGTTGCTGTTCTGAAGGCTGGGTAATTTGCTGCAAACAATGGTTTGTTTGAGGTTGCGCGGTTGTTTGAAGGCCAGTAGTGGGGGTGTGGGGATGACCTTGGCAAGATGTCCATCCTCGCTGATGATGTGTTGGAGGCTGCGAAGAAGATGTCGTAGTTTCTCCGCCCCAGGAAAGTACTGGACGACGAAGGGTACTCTGTCAGTGCTGTCCCGTGTTTGTCTTCTGAGGAGGTCGGTGCGGTTTTTTGCTGTGGCGCGGTGGAACTGTCGATCAATGAGTCGAGCGCCATATCCCGTTCGTACGAGGGCATCTTTCAGCATCTGTAGGTGTCTGTTGCGCTCCTCCTTGTCTGAGCAGATCCTGTGTATACGGAGGGCTTGTCCATAGGGGATGGCTTCTTTAATGTGTTTCGGGTGAAAGCTGGAGAAGTGGAGCATCGTGAGATTATCTGTGGGCTTGTGGTAAAGCGAGGTGCTGAGGTGACCGTCCTTGATGGAGACGAGTGTGTCCAAGAATGGAACTGAATTTGGAGAATAGTCCATGGTGAGTTTGATGGTGGGATGGAACTTATTGATGTCATTGTGTAGTCGTTTCAGTGATGTCTCGCCGTGGGTCCAAAGGAAAAAAATGTCATCGATGTATCTGGTGTATAGCATCGGTTGAAAGTCCTGTGTGGTGAGGAAGTCCTGTTCAAACTTGTGCATGAAGATGTTGGCATATTGAGGTGCAAATTTGGTCCCCATGGCTGTTCCGTGCGTCTGGATGAAGAATTTGTTGTCGAAGGTGAAGACGTTGTGGTCTAGAATGAAACGGATGAGTTGCAGAATTGCGTCTGGAAATTGGCAGTTGTCGGTGTTGAGTACGGAGGCTGTTGAAGCAATGCCGTCGTCATGGGGGATGCTGGTGTAGAGTGCCGAGACATCCATTGTGACGAGGAATGTTCCTGGTTCAACTGGTCCATGGGTGCTGAGTTTCTGTAGGAAGTCCGTCGTATCGCGACAGAAGCTGGGTGTACCTTGTACGATGGGTTTTCTGTAGGAAGTCCGTCGTGTCGCGACAGAAGCTCTGTAGGAAGTCCGTCGTGTCGCGACAGAAGCACCCATGGACCAGTTGAACCAGGAACATTCCTCGTCACAATGGATGTCTCGGCACTCTACACCAGCATCCCCCATGACGACGGCATTGCTGCAACAGCCTCAGTCCTCAACACCGACAACTGCCAATCTCCAGACGCAATTCTGCAACTCATCCGTTTCATTCTAGACCACAACGTCTTCACCTTCGACAACAAATTCTTCATCCAGACGCACGGAACAGCCATGGGGACCAAATTTGCACCTCAATATGCCAACATCTTCATGCACAAGTTTGAACAGGACTTCCTCACCACACAGGACTTTCAACCGATGCTATACACCAGATACATCGATGACATTTTTTTCCTTTGGACCCACGGCGAGACATCACTGAAACGACTACACGATGACATCAATAAGTTCCATCCCACCATCAAACTCACCATGGACTATTCTCCAAATTCAGTTCCATTCTTGGACACACTCGTCTCCATCAAGGACGGTCACCTCAGCACCTCGCTTTACCGCAAGCCCACAGATAATCTCACGATGCTCCACTTCTCCAGCTTTCACCCGAAACACATTAAAGAAGCCATCCCCTATGGACAAGCCCTCCGTATACACAGGATCTGCTCAGACAAGGAGGAGCGCAACAGACACCTACAGATGCTGAAAGATGCCCTCGTACGAACGGGATATGGCGCTCGACTCATTGATCGACAGTTCCACCGCGCCACAGCAAAAAACCGCACCGACCTCCTCAGAAGACAAACACGGGACAGCACTGACAGAGTACCCTTCGTCGTCCAGTACTTTCCTGGGGCGGAGAAACTACGACATCTTCTTCGCAGCCTCCAACACATCATCAGCGAGGATGGACATCTTGCCAAGGTCATCCCCACACCCCCACTACTGGCCTTCAAACAACCGCGCAACCTCAAACAAACCATTGTTTGCAGCAAATTACCCAGCCTTCAGAACAGCAACCACAACACCACAAAACCCTGCCAGGGTAATCTCTGCAAGACATGCCAGATCATCGACATGGACACCACCATTACACGTGGAAACACCACCCACCAGGTACGCGGCGCATACTCGTGCGACTCGACCAATGTAGTCTACCTCATACGCTGCAGGAAAGGATGTCCCGAAGCGTGGTACATTGGCGAGACCATGCAGACACTGCGACAACGAATAAACGGGCATCGTGCGACTATCAACAGGCAGGACTGTTCCCTTCCAGTTGGGGAACACTTCAGCAGTCAAGGACATTCAGCCTCTGATCTCCGGGTCAGCATTCTACAAGGAGGCCTTCAGGAGACGCGACAACGCAAAATTGCTGAGCAAAAACTTATAGCTAAGTTCCGCACGCATGAATGCGGACTCAACCGGGATCTGGGATTCATGTCGCATTACATTCGGCCCCCACCAACAAGCCTGGACTTGCAGAGGCCTACCGACTGAACTGGCTTGGGACAATTCACACCTCTTTAACCTGGAGTTACCTCTCTCTCTGCATCTTTGATGATTTGATTGCCTGCAGGTGCTCGCATTCCGGGGCATCTCTGACTGTGTCTATATAAACATTTCTGGAACAAGCCTTTCCATTCACCTGAAGAAGGAGCCGTGCTCCGAAAGCTCGTGTTTGAAACAAACCTGTTGGACTTTAACCTGGTGTTGTAAGACTTCTTACTGTGCTCACCCCAGTCCAACGCCGGCATCTCCACATCATGAGTATTCTTCAGGCAGAGGAAGCTAGATTTTTGATAAGCAAGGGAGTAAAGATTATGGAGATAGTTGGGAACGTGGAGTTGACGTTACAATCAGATTAGCCATTATCTTATTAAAAGGTTCAGCAGGCTCAAGGAGCCAAGTGGCATAATCCTACTCCTAATTCATTTGTTTGTATTTCTTCCTGGCAGACTCCCTCTGCTGGTACATATATGCATTGTAGCCTCAAGTGGACAATGTGCACAATGCAATTTCAATACATTACATCAAGTATACTATGGGGCTTATGGACCCCAACTGTCAGTTGTGTCAATTTCAGCGGCCGGCTCACTTTGATCCGGAGAGGGAAGCTGCTCTCTCCCTGAAACAATCAGCCGGCCGCTGAAATTGATACTGCCGGCTGCTCTCTCCCTCCAATCCAACTTTTAAGTTTTAATGTTTCTGATTGGAGGGAGAGAGCAGCCGGCAGTGTCAATTTCAGCGGCCGGCTGATTGTTTCAGTGAGAGAGCAGCTTCCCTCTCCGGATCAAAGTGAGCCGGCCGCTGAAATTGACACTGCCGGCTGATTGGAGGGAGAGAGCAGAGAACACAGGAGGAGGTCATACGGGCCTCTGCAAGACCAGCATGGTCTCACATCCCCTCTGTAGCTGGGGTTCAGGCTGTGGCTGCTGGGGTACAGGCTGTGGCTCCTGGGGTACAGGCTGTGGCTGCTGGGGTACTGTGGCTGCTGGGGTACAGGCTGTGGCTGCTGGGGTTCAGGCTGTGGCTGCTGGGGTACAGGCCGTGGCTGCTGGGGTACTGATTGGAGGGAGAGAGCAGCCGGCAGTGTCAATTTCAGCAGCCGGCTGATTGTTTCAGTGAGAGAGCAGTTTCCCTCTCCGGCTGCTGAAATTGACACTGTTTTAATTAGATCCACGATGGGGGTTTTAAATTTATTTAAAAAGCTATGCTAGCGCTTCCCATTGTGAGTCTACGGGGGTCTGACCTCTCCCCCCGCCCCCCGTAGACTCACAATGGGAAGCGCTAGCATAGATTTTAAAATAAATTTAAAACCCCCATCGTGGATATCCGCGGCTCGGATGCAACGCGGGTGGCTGTCTTGGACCCCAACACCCGCGTTATAAAGGAGGACTACTGTATTCAGTTGCATGAAGAAATAATTCTTCCTTTGGGAAGCATTGAAAGAATTGGGCCCAGTGATTGAAATAACTACCCTGTTATTTTTGTGACATTGTAGACTCAGACGTCTCTCACACGATTGACATATTAATTTTCAATATAAGTTCGGGAGACCTCTACAACCACCGAGACTCAATATTGAGTTCCACAATTTTAATCATAACCTCTACCTTTATCTTGTTTTCTGTTTTGTTTAATGGTTTAGAACATATAACATAGAACGATACAGCGCAGTACAGGCCCTTCGGCCCTCGATGTTGCACCGACATGGAAAAAATCTAAAGGCCATCTAACCTACACTATGCCCTTATCATCCATATGCTTATCCAATAAATTTTTAAATGCCCTCAATGTTGGCGTGTTCACTACTGTTGCAGGTAGGGCATTCCACGGCCTCACCACTCTTTGCGTAAAAAACCCACCTCTGACCTCTGTCCTATATCTATTACCCCTCAATTTAAGGCTATGTCCCCTCGTGCTAGCCACCTCCATCCGCGGGAGAAGGCTCTCGCTGTCCACCCTATCTAACCCTCTGATCATTTTGTATGCCTCTATTAAGTCACCTCTTAACCTTCTTCTCTCTAACGAAAACAACCTCAAGTCCATCAGCCTTTCCTCATAAGATTTTCCCTCCATACCAGGCAACATCCTGGTAAATCTCCTCTGCACCCGTTCCAAAGCTTCCACGTCCTTCCGATAATGAGGCGACCAGAACTGTACGCAATACTCCAAATGCGGCCGTACTAGAGTTTTGTACAACTGCAACATGACCTCATGGCTCCGGAACTCAATCCCTCTACCAATAAAGGCCAACACACCATAGGCCTTCTTCACAACCCTATCAACCTGGGTGGCAACTTTCAGGGATCTATGTACATGGACACCGAGATCCCTCTGCTCATCCACACTACCCACCATTAGCCAAATATTCCGCATTTCTGTTATTCTTTCCAAAGTGAATCACCTCACACTTCTCCACATTAAACTCCATTTGCCACCTCTCAGCCCAGCTCTGCAGCTTATCTATGTCCCTCTGTAACCTGCAACATCCTTCCGCACTGTCTACAACTCCACCGACTTTAGTGTCGTCTGCAAATTTACTCACCCATCCTTCTGCGCCCTCCTCTAGGTCATTTATAAAAATGACAAACAGCAACGGCCCCAGAACAGATCCTTGTGGTACGCCACTCGTAACTGAACTCCATTCTGAACATTTCCCATCAACTACCACTCTCTGTCTTCTTTCAACTAGCCAATTTCTGATCCACATCTCTAAATCACCCTCAATCCCCAGCCTCCGTATTTTCTGCAATAGCCGACCGTGGGGAACCTTATCAAACGCTTTACTGAAATCCATATACACCACATCAACTGCTCTACCCTCGTCTACCTGTTCAGTCACCTTCTCAAAGAACTCAATAAGGTTTGTGAGGCATGACCTACCCTTCACAAAACCATGCTGACTGTCCCTAATCATATTATTCCTATCTAGATGATTATAAATCGTATCTTTTATAATCCTCTCCAAGACTTTACCCACCACAGACGTTAGGCTCACCGGCTTATAGTTACCGGGGTTATCTCTACTCCCCTTCTTGAACAAAGGGACCACATTTGCTATCCTCCAGTCCTCTGGCACTATTCCTGTAGCCAATGATGACCTAAAAATCAACGCCAAAGGCTCAGCAATCTCTTCCCTGGCTTCCCAGAGAATCCTAGGATAAATCCCATCCAGCCCCGGGGACTTATCTATTTTCACCTTGTCCAGAATTGCCAACACTTCTTCCCTACGCACCTCAATGCCATAAATGCTAATAGCCTGGGTCTCAGCATTCTCCTCCACAATATTATCTTTTTCTTGAGTGAATACTGAGGAAAAGTATTCATTTAGTATCTCGCTTATCTCCTCAGCCTCCACACACAACTTCCCACCACTGTCCTTGACTGGCCCTACTCTTACCCTAGTCATTCTTTTATTCCTGACATACCTATAGAAAGCTTTTGGGTTTTCCTTGATCCTACCTGCCAAATACTTCTCATGTCCCCTCCTTGCTCGTCTCAGCTCTCTCTTTAGATCCTTCCTCGCTTCCTTGTAACTATCAAGCGCCCCAACTGAAACTTCACGCCTCATCTTCACATAGGCCTCCTTCTTCCTCTTAACAAGAGATTCCACTTCTTTGGTAAACCACGGTTCCCTCGCTTGACCCCTTCCTCCCTGCCTGACTGGTACGTACTTATCAAGAACATGCAATAGCTGTTCCTTGAACAAGCTCCACATATCCAGTGTGCCCAACCCTTGCAGCCTACTTCTCCAACCAACACATCCTAAGTCATGTCTAATGGCATCATAATTGCCCTTCCCCCAGCTATAACTCTTGCCCTGCGGGGTATACTTATCCCTTTCCATCACTAACGTAGAGGTCACCGAATTGTGGTCACTGTTTCCAAAGTGCTCACCTACCTCCAGATCTAACACCTGGCCTGGTTCATTACCCAAAACCAAATCCAATGTGGCCTCGCCTCTTGTTGGCCTGTCAACATATTGTGTCAGGAAACCCTCCTGCACACATTGTACAAAGAATGACCCATCTAATGTACTCGAACTATATCTTTTCCAGTCAATATTTGGAAAGTTAAAGTCTCCCATAACAACTACCCCGTTACTTTCGCTCTTTTCCAGAATCATCTTCGCCATCCTTTCCTCTACATCCCTAGAACTATTAGGTGGCCTATAGAAAACTCCCAACAGGGTGACCTCTCCTTTCCTGTTTCTAACCTCAGCCCATACTACCTCAGAAGAAGAGTCCCCATCTAGCATCCTTTCCGCCACCGTAATACTGTCCTTGACTAGCAGCGCCACACCTCCCCCTCTTTTGCCCCCTTCTCTGAGCTTACTAAAACACCTAAACCCCGGAACCTGCAACAACCATTCCTGTCCCTGCTCTATCCATGTCTCTGAAATGGCCACAACATCGAAGTCCCAGGTACCAACCCATGCTGCCAGTTCCCCTACCTTATTTCGTATACTCCTGGCATTGAAGTAGACACACTTCAAACCACCTACCTGAACACTGGCACCCTCCTGCGAAGTCAAATCTGTGCTCCTGACCTCTATACTCTCAATCTCCCGTACCCCAAAACTACAATCCAGGTTCCCATGCCCCTGCTGAATTAGTTTAAACCTCCCCAAAGAGCACTAACAAATCTCCCCCCCAGGATATTGGTGCCCCTCAGGTTCAGATGTAGACCATCCTGTCTATAGAGGTCCCACCTTCCCCAGAAAGAGCCCCAGTTATCCAGAAATCTGAATCCCTCCCGCCTGCACCATCCCTGTAGCCACGTGTTTAATTGCTCTCTCTCCCTATTCCTCATCTCACTATCACGTGGCACGGGCAACAACCCAGAGATAACAACTCTGTTTGTTCTCGCTCTGAGCTTCCATCCTAGCTCCCTAAAGGCCTGCCTGACATCCTTGTCCCCTTTCCTACCTATGTCGTTAGTGCCAATGTGGACTACGACTTGGGGCTGCTCCCCCTTCCCCTTAAGGACCCGGAAAACACGATCCGAGACATCACGTACCCTTGCACCTGGGAGGCAACATACCAAACGTGAGTCTCTCTCGCTCCCACAAAATCTCCTATCTGTGCCCCTGACTATTGAGTCCCCAATTACTAATGTTCTACTCCTTTCCCCCCTTCCCTTCTGAGCAACAGGGACAGACTCCGTGCCAGAGGCCCGTACCCCATGGCTTACCCCTGGTAAGTCGTTCCCCCCCACAAGTATCCAAAACGGTATATTTGTTACTCAGGGGAACGACCGCAGGGGGTCCCTGCACTGACTGCTTCTTCCCAGTCCCTCTTACAGTTACCCATCTATCTCCAGTCTTTGGTGTAACTACTTCCCTGAAGCTCCTATCTATGACCCCCTCTGCCTCCCGAATGATCCGAAGTTCATCCAGCTCAAGTTCCAGGTCCCTAACACGGTTTTTGAGGAGCTGGAGTTGGGTGCACTTCCCACAGATGAAATCAGCAGGGACACTGACGGCGTCCCTCACCTCAAACATTCTGCAGGAGGAGCATTGTACTGCCTTCCC
This sequence comes from Scyliorhinus canicula, assembly GCF_902713615.1. NCBI lineage: Eukaryota > Metazoa > Chordata > Chondrichthyes > Carcharhiniformes > Scyliorhinidae > Scyliorhinus > Scyliorhinus canicula. The sequence continues at coordinate 49,070,775 of NC_052163.1, forward strand.
TGACATCACCTCTAGATTTTAAAAAAAAACAAGAAAAAGAAAAAGAAAGGGAGAGCTTACCTGATATTACCTCAAACCCTGCTCTCGCTGAAAGGTAAGCAAATTTAAAGGCACTCACTACCTTCACGACAGGCCCCTGCTCCCGCTTCCCAACCACCGTGGGGTGGGGGGTTTGGTTAGAGGAGGACGTAGGGTGGGAAACACTCACGAAGTGTTTCGGGTTTAACTGTCACTTGCCAACAGCCTCTCCACAAACCACCTTCAACTTAGGCTGACCGCACTGCACGTATGCAAATTTCCCCAGAACAGCTGATCTGTAGCTCTGCTCTGCTGCCCTCTGCTGGATCTTGTCTTGTTTTCTTTCCGTATCTCTTTACATTGCATTTTGATAGCTGCTATGTCACCATCCACACCTTATCTGGATATATCTTTTCTTTATTTATAAAACCCATTAATATATCGGCTTTTGTACTATAAAACTTTTGTAATTTTATCCTTCCAATCTTCCACCCTCCCGTCTGTTTCCCGATTTTTAAAAGCACAAGTGAACCTTGCTGATGTGTTAGACAGGCTGGATCGACGTGGACTGCCCTTGATGCAGTGTAGCGAGAGACAGGCCTCTAACACTGGATAAGATGCAACATGATTTTATTTAACGTCTTAACTAACATACATGTTCAACTGTGGGTTGACACTATGCTGACTTGACTTGAGACCTGGTACTAACCTGACCAGACTTACTTGCTACCACATGGTGTTTGCACTGACTAGCTCACAAACTCTGACTGTCTCAGTGGCTGGGTCCAGAGAGAGCGGGAAACCTAGTGTCCTCTGGCTTTATAGTGATAGTGTCCTATCTGGTGATTGGCTGCTCACGTTGGCTTTGAAAACAGACCAAGGCAGGCCAGCAGCACGGTTCAATTCCCATACCAGCCTTCCCCAGTCGTCCGTCTAAAAGTAACTGTGTGGGGGTGTGTTCGGTCAAAATGGTGGTGGGGTTGAGTCCGGTAATGTAGGAAAAGTATTGTACTGCCCAGAATACCGTGAGCAGGTGCCTTTCGCAGGCGGAGAAACCTTGCTCCACGGGGTCTAACAATCGTGAGGCATAAGCCACTGGTAGTAGCTGCTCGTGCCGTTCCTGAAGGAGCACGGCCGAGAGGGTCAGATCGGTGCTAGCTACCTCAATTGCATAGGGGGAGAGTTGGTCTGGAACTTGTAGCACAGGTGCTGCGCTAAGGGCTTTCTTTAAATCTTCCACAACCTCTGTATACTGCGAAGCCATTCCCAAGGGGCTCCTTTCTTAAGGAGGTCTGATAGTGGGGCAGCCTTGGTCGCAAAACCATCGATATGGTTCTGACAATACCCAACCAGTCCTAAAAATGACCGGTGGGCTGAAACATTTTGGGGAAGGGGCAATTTGACGATCAAGTCAATTCTTTTGAACTCGATCTCGCGTTTGCCGTGCGTGATGACTGTACCCAAATACATCACTTGATTCTCCAATATTTGGGCCTTTCTGGGGTTAACCTTACATCCAATGTCTTGCAATAGTTCCAGGAGTTCGGACAGAAGCGTGATGTGCTCTGCCTTGGTGTCTGTCTGCAGTAATAGGTCGTCCACATACTGTACCAAACATTTGGGTCGGGAAAATTTTGCTAGTCCATTTGCCAGCTGTCGGTGGAAAATGGAGGGGGAGTTATGGAATCCCTGTGGGAGGCATGTCCATGTGTACTCCTGTTCTTTGAATGTGAAGGCAAATTTGTACTGGCACGCCTTTGCCAATGGGATTGACCAAAAGCCGTTGCTAATGTCCAATACCGTAATATATTTGGAGTGGAGTCCCTGTTTGAGCATGGTCTCGGGACTTGTTGCTACCGTGGGGGCTACTGCTGGGGTAACTTTGTTGAGTTCCCGATAATCAATTGTCAGACGCCATGATCCGTCGGGCTTCCTCACTGGCCAAATAGGGGCATTATCAGTCGAGGCTACTGTCCTAAGTACACCCTGCTCTAATAAGCTCTCTATAACCTTTCCAATTTCTCCCTCTGCTTCTAGGGGAAATCGGTACTGTCTCTGTGGTCTCGGGTCAGGTCCAGCAACTTGAACTTGTCCAGTCATTCTGCCGCAGTCGGGCCGGTGACTGGCAAATGCTGTCCTGTGCTTATTCAAAACTGTCCTAACCTGTTTGTCCGTGCTAAGTGTGGTCGGGTCAAAACAATAGTCGCCTACTGCGCTAATCCTGTTTGCATACTCTCCTACTGTGAGCGTTGCGGGTGCTCTGTCAGATTTCACCATTCGCCAGCCACACTGATTTACTGGATCGAACGACAGGCTGTGGACATTCATAAAGTCAATGCCCAGTATGTGTTCTGCTGTGCGGGACAGACTAACTAAAACAACGGGGTGTCTGGTGGAGATATTCCCTAGTTAGATTGATACAGGGGCTGTAATGTGTCCCTGCTGTGAGTGACCTGTAAAGCCGCTGAGTGTTATTGAAGCTGTAGTGGGCCACGTGTCTGCCTGTGGTGTAGTGGATGAATTAATGGTTGTGCGGGACCCTCCTGTGTCCCAAAGTAATTCTATGGGCTTTCCCCAAATTTTCGCCGTGACCACCGGTCTTCCGGATCGGTCCCAGAGGGTTTCACAGACCCAAGTGGGGGAGCCCCGAACACCGTCAGTCCGTTCCGTCCACATTGGTCTGTCCTGACTGCGTCCCTATACGATGGATTGGCTTTGCTTTGTTCCTGGTCAGAGTCAGCGCCGGCCCTAGGGTTGCTGGCGCCCCGGGCCAGCTGAACTTCGGCGCCCTTGGGGGGGGGGGGGGGCCGAGGGGGGGGGGGGCGAGAGGGGGGGGCCGAGAGGGGGGGGGCCTGGCCGAGGGGGGGGGGCCGAGGGGGGAGGGCCGAGGGTGGGGGGCGAGAGGGGGGGCGGGGCTGAGAGGGGGGGCGGGGCCGAGAGGGGGGCTGAGAAGGGGGGGACCGAGAGGGGGGGGCCGAGGGGGGGGCCGAGGGGGGGGGCGGGGCTGAGAGGGGGGGCCGAGAGGGGGGGGGTGAGAGGGGGGGCCGAGGGGGGGGCCGAGAGGGGGGGGCCGAGGGGGCGGGGCCGGGCGGACGGAAGGGGGACGGGGGGGCGGACGGAAGGGGGACGGAGGGGGCGGAAGGGGCCGCCCTGGGGGAGGGCGGCCACCGCGCATGCGCTGGTTGGCACCGGCCCAACTGCGCATGCGCGGGACCCGAGTCTCTGGCGCCCCCCAGCACATGGCGCCCCGGGCGACTGCCCGAGTTGCCGGTACCTTGGGCCGGCCCTGGTCAGAGTGCCTGTCTGCTGGCCTCTCTGAGATTTCTGCGGGCCGTTGCATTCCCTAGCAAAATGCCCTAACTGACCGCAGTTATAACATTCTTGTGACTTCTGTGGGGGGCAGTTCTTTCCCTCATTTACCCATGCGGGGTTTTGGTGTGCTCTCACTGCCTGAATATCTGCTGCAGCCTGAGCTTCTTCGGGGTTCTGTACTTTTATCTTGCCTTGGACAGATTGCTCCCAAGCGCGGGACAATCTTTTCAATACCCATTTTTCATTATGGGCCTCTTCTGAGGGGGTCATAATTGCTGCAGACATTCTGTCCTGCATCTGTGGCATGGGAGATGATGGTGCAGGTCCATTTAACCATATTATCTCGGGTTAAATGTGTGCGGTCTAAATCACCAAAAACGGCAGTGAAATGAATCCACAGCCTTCCTGCGAATGCTGTGGGGTGCTCGGTCCTTTTCTGCCTATACTTATTTAGGCCTTCGACTGGGTCTCCTCTGTTGTACCCTATCGCGTCTAAAATAGCTGTATGCATCTCTTCGAGGGTGCCTCCGCCAACGTTCTGTGGGTCGGGGAGGGCTGCTACTACTGATGAGTCTAAACTCAAAACCTGCGCAAGCTGCGCAATCTGCTTCCTACATTTTGCGTGGTCCACTGTGCTTTGCCTTTGCTCAGTGGTGGCAGCACGTGGTGGTGGAGTGCCTTTAAAGCTGCCTTTAGGTCGCTACACTGCTTCTTTAGTGTTTCTACCTGCTTTTCTGCTTCTTCTCTTACCAAGACTGCACGCTGCACATCTTGATAGGCCTTTTCATATTGAACCTGAGAACTGCTCAGATGGGCTAGACAAGACTGATGTGCCCTCTTGACATCATCCACCTCTCTCTCCTTATCTACCAGTTGTTGCCTTAAACCTAGATTCTCCTTTTCGATGTCCCTAACATCCACTTTGCTCATTCGGTTCTTCTTCTCTAACTCTGCTCGGAGCGTCCTGACGACCTCCTCTGTGCCTCACAATTGTGCCAAGCAGGACACAATTGCCATCGGCTTGCGTGCTTTACCTATACTTTTCTTGTGAATTTCACTCAGGTTCTCCCACCAAGTATGTCCTATACTCCCGGGACCTGTCTCCTCATTCATACAAAACTCACTCCAAACCGGCCATCCTTTCCCTTTGAGGTACTTCCTGAGTTCCAGCTCCCACACAGGACACTGACCTACTCTGCTACTGTTGGTTCATGAGGCGTTCCATTGCCTGCATGGCCATTTCTTTTCTCCTATGCTCTCTTTTAATTTGGAACGAGGGATAATAAGGCAATGCTTATAAAATATGGGTACGGCTTTCGCTATGTTCCGACTTATAAAACTCCCGATAGTTTGTCGCAACAAAAATCTCTCGGTTTAACCTTACAACCCTGTTAGTTACGCATGCAAAAACACACTTCCGAATTATGATTATTGGTTTGAACTACTTGAACACTTGTGGTTTTTCCTTTTCCCAATTGGATTTCAAATTCAAATTTCAGGGTTCTCTCGGAGTGGGGGGGCCACTTCTAATCCCGGCGGAGTCGCCACTAAATGTTGCTCGTTCTGGGTGAGTGTGTTTAACACTCAATTTAGCTCTGTTTCATTACTTAGCTTTGGAGTCACCAGGTATCGTTAAGATACCGCCACAAGTTTCAAGGTCAAGTTCAAAGAAATAAAACCATACACCAATTAGTAAGTTCAAACAAATGAGTTTATTATAATACAATTATAAACTACTCATGCACACGCTAAGATGACTAAACTATTCTTACCACTAAATAGACCAATACTTATCTGAGTAAGGAACTGCCGGATCAGGGGACAAGGGCCTCTTGCTCTGCACTGGGTCCGCAGACTTCAGGTTGGTACGGGTTAAAAGGGGTCAGGAGTGTCTATCTCTGGTAGCGATTATTGTGAGACACTTACTTGCTGGCGGCTGCTGTCCGAACCTCTCCTCTCTCTCGGTCAAGGTCTTCTTCGGTAAAGGCTGGTTGAGAGGGCTGGTCAAGAGAGGAGGGCTGGTCAAGAAGAACGAACTGAGTTTGGGACCTGTCTTTTATAGGTCTCAGGGCTTTGCGCCCTTTTGGGCGGACCCTCTATCTGCTGGGGATCGATTGGGTCTCTTCCCAATCGATTTGTTTGAATCCCCCCAATACTGAGGCTGTCCCTCGGCTACTGGGCGGGCCTTCAGGTGCTTTGTCTTCGAACCACGCTGGTGCCGGGGTGTCTGGCTTCCCATACAATGTTGCAATCACTTCCCTATTTGTGTCCTTTGTCCCTGGGATTGTTCCATTACTATGCTAACTGTCCCGGAGATTGCCTCATTAGTATGTGGAATGTTCGTTTCGGTGCTGTCTGCTCTCTTAGCAGACAGAATACACAGTGGCTTGTTGCAGCCTGCTTGTGCTGCAAACTTTGTCCATTTTACCCTGAAAGCTTTGCGTTCCTCCATTTTGTATTGAGGGAATGGCCAACTTCGGTGGCTACACTCCCTCCTTGTGATCCTCATGAGAAATCATGAAGGATCACCCAAGGTCAGTGTCTTTGGGTTCCCTGACCTCAGCGAGTTCCATGGCCTCTATACTTTCCTCAATTATGGCAAAAAACTTTATCTAACAATTTCTGATTGGCGCTATGTCAATGGGGACATGCATTATCAATTGAAATCGGGAACCTCTAACTACCCTCAATAAACTACTCTCATCTCATATTTAAACATTCTACAACATTCTAAATCCTTAATCATTCACACAGCAGCATCATTACATTTCATTCTCTCTGACTCGGCAGTCGAGCTCAGAGGTACATCATTAATAGAAATTGCGGGAGGGCCCCCCGACTAAATTCACGACCCCCTGGCGCCCCCCGCGATTCTCCCACCCACCGCTCGGAAGAATCGCCGCTTACCGTTTTTCACGGCGACCGCTGATTCTCCGACCCGGATGGGCCGAGCGGCCTGCCGTTCGCGGCCATTTCACGACGGCGGCAACCACACCTGGTCGCTGCCGTCGTGAAATTGCCGTGAGTTGCCCGTTTTGGGGCTTGTAGGGGGCCTGGTGGGGAATGAGCACCACGACTGTGCTCGGGAGCGGACAGGCCCGCGATCGGTGCCCAATCGGTGCTCAATCGGACCCACTATTTCCCCTCCGCCGCCCTGCGAGATCAAGCCGCCACGTATTGCGGGGCGGCTGAGGGGAAGATGGCCACCGCGCATGCGCGGGTTTGAGCTGTCAGCCGTTGTAACGTCAGCCGCGCATGCTGGAGCCAGCTAACTTGCACATTCGCGGCTGACGTCACATAGGCGCTGCCGTCGCGTCACTCTCGGCTTGCCGCCCGGCGGCCGAGAGTTATGGAGCGCCGCTCCTAGCCCCGCCGGGAGGGGAGAATAGGGGGCGAGGAGCGGCCTCCGAGGCCGTCGTGAAACTCGGCCGAGTTCACGACGGCCTTCCCGATTTTTCCTGGGAGTGGAGAATTCCGCAAGCTCTTCCATAGCCGTAAGTAGAATGGATGTAGTTTGGGAAAATAAAGAAAACAAATTGGCTTTTGAGTTTACAGACAGATTATGCTCACCTGTGGCAGATGGTAAATCTTACAGTCAAGAAGGAGAGAACAGCTTGGGTGATGTCCTTGGTCAATAGACATGCTTTATTCAAAATTGCTTTTATATTCTCTGAAATAGGCTATTCAATTTCACTGACTTAACATTTGTTTTAACATGTTATGTATGCATATTTTAAGATTGGTTTGTTTTATTAACAAAATAAGACTTTACACTTAAATCATTTCATTTTGAATGCGATAGTTCTAAATGGAACTGACAGAACAGGACAGAAAAGTTTGCTTTGTCACTATTACCTTCTGTGTATTGGCACATTGCTGTGTTGTTATCAACTCTAATCTTGGAGAAGGATCCAGTTGTTAGCAATTAGCAAACACTCACATGCTAATTTGCCCATGTTGCCCTGGTAGCCTCTCTTTTTTTTAATAAACAATTTTATTGAGGTAGTTTTTGGCTTTATAAACAGTTACAGACATCATCAGAAAGGAAGCAAAAAAGGCAAAAATGTGCAAACATCCACGTACTTTCAATACTTCCATCGTAACATATTGCACAAGCCCGCTCCCCTCCCACCGGTACCTGGTAGCCTCTCTGACATCAGCCACTTTGTTACTGTGTTTTGACGAAAGCTTCACTCCGAATTAGCAACCAGCAACTGGAGTCATTTTTACAGAAAAGGGTCCAAGTTTAAAATGTTAATTTGATAAATTTGATCATTTGTTCCGGCCTTGGGAATGAAGTTGGTCGTGGTACTGTTTGTTCAACATAAGATCATGTAGTATTCCGCTGACGGGATTTGCTACCATGCAGTTACTGTATGTAGAAATGTGCAAATTAGAGCAATTTGTATGTAATCGCTTCCTGACAAGATAGCTGTTGTGCTTTAAATGAGATAAAGCAGCCTTGGACTGACCAACAACATAAGAAAGTGGACGAGGCTAGCTGTGATGGGATATACTGTCTAATTAATTATTCTTCATTAATTCATGGGATGTGGGTATCGCTGGCGAGGTCAGCATTTATTGCCCATCCCTAATTGCCCTTGAGATTGTGGTGGTGAGCTGCCTTCTTGAACCTCTGCAGTCCATGCGGAGTAGGTACATCCACAGTGCTGTTCGGAAAGGAGTTCCCGGATTTTGACCTGTGCCATCTGTGAAACAGGCTACCGAGCCTAACCCCACTTTCCAGCATTTGATCCTTAGCCCGATAGGTTTTGGCACTTGAGGTACATATCCAGGCACCTTTTAAATGGGTTTCTGCCTCTACCACCCTTTCAGGCACTGAGTTCCGGACCACTATTACCCTCTGGGTGGTGAATTCTTTTCTCACCTCCCTTCTAACTTTTATACCATTCACTTTAAATCTGCCACCTATTCACTGACCTCTCTGCCGAGGGAAATAGGTCTTTCCTATCCATTCTATCCAGGCCTTTCACAATGTTGTACACACAATCAAATCTCCCGTCAGACTCCTCTGTTCCGAGGTGTACAATCCAAGCCTATCCCATCTTTCCTCACAGCTTCAGTTTTCCAGACCCGACAACATCCTTGTTAATCTCCTCTGTACCCTTGCGAATGCAATTACAACCTTTCTGTACTGTGGTGACCAGAACTGCACACAGATCTGTAAACCAATCGCTCGTTGTGCCAAGCTTCATGAAATTAAATGGGAGGATTCTGGGCTGGAAATTGGTCTTGGCCTGTTTTTGGCTTTGAAATAGAAATGTGCCTCAGGAGAAATTACGAAAAGCTTACCCAAAATTGGGTTTCTTGTCTCATTGGCATATCACCAGCAAGGTGTGAAGCCTCCAGAGGCAGCTTTCTGGCTTGGCAAAGATGAACCTGGGCTCCTGTCAGGTAGCCCGTGGGATTGTGTTGGGATGGCGTCATTTGTGGGATTCCTCTGCTCTGTGGAGTTTGAGAGTTTTGGTCCTCCTGGCTCCTCAGAAAGGTAACGGTAAATTAAAAAGTATTTGCTTTCTGACGGTAGCATCTATTGGTGTTTATAAATGTCCACATTGTGATTCATAAAACGGAGTGGAAAAGGTCAGGCTTTGTCCAGTGCCAGTTGACTTCAGAAAAAAATCCTTAAAATATCATTAGGTACTTGACTTTTGTTTATATGCTGCCAAAGATATGTTTGAATATTGCCCGATCAATATTGGGTCAAATGTATTTCAGGTGTCCTTAGGGTGCCGAATGTTTTTCCCAAAAATGATCCTGTTTGCCCCCAATTACCACTTGGAAAATGATGGTAATAAGGAACAAATCCTGCCTCTCTGACTCCAATTGTAGCACTTTTGCCCCAGTGGTCAAGGATGACTCAAAGTGCTTCACAGCCAGTGAAGTACTTTCCAAGTGCAATTACTGTTGTAATGTAGGAAACGTGACAGCTAATTTTACAAACAGCAGAACGACAACGGTCAGATATTCCCTTTTTCGAGATGGATTAAGGGACATGGATTTGCCACTTCTTCAAAATACTGCCATGGAGTCTTTTGCATCCACCTGAGCAGGCGGAGAGGGGTCCATGTTTAATGTCTCATCCAAAAGACAGCACCTTTAACAGTGCAGCATTTCCTCTTTATTGCACAGGAGTGGGGCTTGAACCCAGAATGTAACAACTCGAAAGCAAGAGTGTTATCAACTGACATCCAATACCAATATACCAAGATGCCACTTTCCAATCCCCGGGGATAGATTGACAGAGAAGGCTGCATTTTGAGCTGGTCTGGCCAATACTTTGGGGAAACAATGCTGACACCAAAAAGCAAGTCCTGTAACAGGACCTCAAAATATTTTGATGGGTCATTCAATCTTCCAGTTTCCACATCTGTTTACAAACACTATTTAGTCCATTGCACTTGTGTAATTCTCCAGGATGAAATGGAAAAGGTGTTGTAACACAGATTACTTCCTCAGATTAGCCTATAACAGCCTATCATATACATTATATAATATTAATATGATGAATGCAGGAATTTCTGATGTATTCTATTATATGTGTTTGGTGCAGTAAGGGTTGAAATCCTGTGTGTTTGACTGCTGCAGTAGTGTTTAAAAAATCTTGGTTTGCAAGACAGCCAGGCTTTTTGAGAGCCAGAGGTGCAATTAAAGCATCGTAAAAGTTTGGGCTAATAGATTTTGTTTATATGAAGAGGGTTCCCTGCAGAATAGTTAATTAGAGACATTGTGTTCAGCTCAGAAAGATGATGTAGTTAATCAGATTAGCCAGGGGTTGAAGAAGTCAAGTGCTGAGGTTCAGTTTTAGTTGGTGGCTGGAAGGCAAGCTGACACGTTTCTGAAGAAATAAAGCCGGAGATTCGACATTGCTCTGACAGGGATCAGGTCTATCTTTTCAAACACTCTGGAAAGACATCTCTATACAGCAAGTATTCATACTGCTAACAATATTAAAAGTGGCTTGAGATCTTGGATGGTTTTGTTGTTTGAGTGGAAATAAAGTTAGAAGTTAAGGGTTATTGTTTCACTGCATTGATTAGCATTGTTTCAGGGGTAATTGTAAGCTATTTCACTTCTGTGATGTTAAAGATATTTTAATACTGTGTAAGTAATGAAGTTTGTTTTAATATACCTTATTCCTATTTTGTATGAAATAACTCCTGGAGCGAGGTATTCTTTTCCCACAGTCTTACAAAACTAAAATAAAATATTGGGGATTCTGTCCAGTATCCGAGGCATTGTTGGGGTCTAGTCTGGGATTGTAATATTATCCCATATTATATTGCCTCATATCAACTTATATTTTCCTACAGTAGCTTACATTATAGCTAATGTGCTATTAGCCTACATTATACCGCCCCATATTTGCTAATGTTATGCTTTCCTATTTTTACTCATACGTGGAAGGACACTGAAGATAGAGCAAAATGAACGGGCGGGATTCTCCGGTAATCGGCGGGGCGAGCAGAAATGGCGCAGTGGAGTGGCAGGAACCACTCCGGCATCGGGCCGCCCCAAAGGTGCGGAATCCTCCGCATCTTCAGGGGCTAGACCGGAGCCGGAGTGGTTTACGCCCCGCTGGCCGGCCTTTGGCGCCACGCCAGCCGGGGCCAAAGGGACTCCGCCGGCCGGCGTGGGTCCACGCATGCACGGGAGCGTCAGCGGCTGCTGATGTCATCCCCCACTCATGCGCGGGGGGGGGGGGTTCACCTTTGGGCCGGCCATCATGGAGGCTTACACTGCTGGTGCGGAGTGAAAGAGTGCCCCCACGGCACCGGCCCGCCTGCGGATCGGTGGGCCCCGATTGCGGGTCAGGCCACCGTGGGGGCACCCCCCAGGGCCAGATCGGCCCGCGACCCCCCAGGACCCCGGAGCCCGCCCGCGCCACCAGGTCCTGCCGGTAAGGGAGCTACTCCAATCTATGCTGGCGGGACCTACATACAACGGGCAGGACTTCGGCCCATCGCGGGCTGGAGAATCGCCGGGTGGCCGCTGTGAGCGGCCGGCGACCGGCATGGCGCGATTCCCGCCCCCGCCAAATCTCCGGCGCCGGAGAATTCAGCAGCGGGCGGGGGCAGGATTCACGCCACCCCCTCGGCGAATCTCCGACTCGGCGGGGGGTCGGAGAATCCCGCCCAACATCTTTGGATATAATTGAGAGTAGTATGCCAAGATAGTGCAGAGACCTTGACCTGGCCCATGTATTATTTTTAAACATGAAGCAACAAGAAGATATCGCTACGATTTGTATCAAACCTAATTGGAACCAACACCAGACTTGGTCACTGGCCAGTTTCATGTCAATTTGACATGAAATCACTCAGAAGAGGCGTGCTTGGGAAATGAAACCGGAACTTATGATTTAGATTTAGCTGATCCCTAAGGGAAGGCGAGGCAACAGCGACTGCAGGAATCACATCCTGGTTCCTGTTCATTATCCTTGTTCATTAGCCCAACTAAGCAGATCAATGTTTTTTTTTTGTGCTATTGATTCTGCCAATTAAAGTTGGGAAAGAAAAGAAGCATGAAATAATTGCAGGAAATGAGCCATATAGTGCTGCATTTTGATAATCTGTTTACTAATCCAAGTGCATTGGTGAAAGTGAGGACAATTATTTGTTCTTGTAATGGGTGAGAAAGATATTGAAGGCAGACTTAGGCCGATCAGAAGAGATTGCATCTTGCATATTCATTATGAGGATAAACCTTTTTAAGATCGAGTTTTAGTCAAAATGACAATGCCATAATTATTGATTGCAATGTTCAGACTGTTTGATGCACCATTGCAACCGTATTGGGATGGGCAATAAATTCTGGCCGAGCCAGTGACACTCACATCCCATGAACGTGTAAAGTAAATCTTCAAGCTGGAGGAGACAAACGATCCTTAGCTTTCAGCAACAGAAACTCTTGGTCATCTGTAAATGGAGCAGCTTTTTAAAACAAAAATGTTATTCATACCTGCTTCATTTGAATTTGTTTCCTCCTTGGGACTTCCATAAGCTACACAATCATATCATTCTGGATATTCTGATATCAGGTTAATTACTGACGACACCCGAGTTTCATTGGCAATCAGCAAACAGCACAGCGTTGGCAAATAACAATGTGGTCTGGTTTTGTATATGAGAAACAAAGATCAGCAATGGAACAAGTGAGTACAAAGCAGTTATTCAATATTGATGACAATCCTTATGGTGTGTATTTATTACTGTGCTGCGGAATAAGGGAGAAGGATGGAGACATAACAGGTTAGGTTTGAACACTGGAAATACGAGAACTACCAGGTATTTTGGGGCTGTACTTTGCGGCCTTTACAAATTGGGAGAAACTACGCAGAGTTTTCCCTTACAAGGATGAATCAGTGATGCAGAGTCGATGGTGGTCTACTCTAGATTGTACATAACCCATGGAAGGAATATGGCTGAAAAATGATGGAATAACTCCTCAGGTCTGGCAGCACCTGCGGAGAGGGCAGCAGAGTTAATATTTTGAGTCCGTATGATTCTTCTTCAGAGCTCCTTTATACAGGACTCGAAAAGCTAACTCTTTTGCTCTCTCCACAGATCTGTTGAGCTTTTCTGCCATTTTCTGCTTTTAAAAAATATTTTCAGCATCTGCGGTATTTTGCTTTTAGTTAAGGGTTGTGGCTTCGTGGGTTAATTTGATGTTTCTGAATCCCTGCATTTTGATACATCCATATCCTTGAGTTAACAAAACCATCAGATTAAATTTCTTTTGTTACTCATGTTCAACCTAAATTCTACATTTGCATTGTGTTGCTTTGTATTTAGCAATTATGGTGATATCCATTCTACCTCAGCCAAACCTCACCCCAACTAACCCTCTTTACCTAACCTGTTGGTCGAAGGTCTGACACACACTTATTCAACAGCTGAAGCCAGTCCCAGTACTTTGCTCCGGGAACACTCCAGTAACCAGCGCAGCTATATTTCCTTCGCCCTACAACCATTTTAGTTACAGTCTACAAAGCAATCTTCCACATGCCCTCTCCAGTTGTTAGATAACTTATTGACTTCTTCTGCTGTCTCATTTGGAACATTGGGCTGTCTGTTGAAGGATCTGTGTAGAAAAGTACAATAGTTGAAGCTAATGCTGCACAAGATTAAGCAACAGAACTAAAATAAAATCAAATGATACACGAAAAACCATGGGAAAGTAAGCAATTATAATCAGTTCAAAATGATTAAGAGACTAATGTTGTGTTATTATACTGGTATGCCTTGGGCTTATTTACTGCACCGGACACAAGGCACCAATCACCCATAAAGGTTTGGGTAAAGACATTGTGGGTTAATTTATTAAGACTAGACACATGAGAACAGTTTGTAACGGCCCTTCCTATTGATTCCCTTATTTCCTTTCTCTTTTATTTTTTCACCATCCTTTTGATCCATGGATTTTTGTGGATCTTTAAGTCAATCAGGGGAAGTGAGGAACTCAAAAGTTGCAATGTTGTGCTATGAAGATTTAGATATTGAACAGAAGAACTCAGACTTTATGGCACCTTAGAGATTGGGGGGATTTGGTTTGATTGGTTGGCGGGTGGCCAATGGATTAGCCAAGGACAGTGTTGCCTGGCAACACACAATGATTGGGCCCAGCCAGATGGGGCTTTCAGAGAACCCAGGAGAGAAAGCTCCTGGACACTGAGAGGAGAGATTGTGCGTTGCTCTCTCGCTCTCTCTCTCTCTAAAATATTTCCTGCTTGCTGGTTCTCAGTCTGCAGGGATCCTGATGAATCTACAGTGAAAACCATTACAGACTGAAAGCAAAGACATCCAACTGGAGGACGAGACTGAAGAAAGATTGAAGAAAGAAAGACTGCAAGATGTCCATCTGAAACAGAGATTTTTTATCCTTTTACTTTTAGTATTATTTTTGCATCCCTCTTTGTCAATCATCTGTGTGTCGAGGGTGGGCGAGTTAAAGAGGGGTGTTAGTAATTAGATAATAGTTAACCAGTTGTATTTGATGCCTATTTAATTATAGTTATTGTTATTAATAAAAAATAATTGTATTTACAAACCTGGTGACTGTGGTTATTGGGCAGCCAAAGACGTTGGGTATTTTTAAAATTAATAGTTAATTTCAATTGTGTTGGGTCAAATGGGTCTGGAATTGACCGCTCACTAGCCCAGGGTATCATAACAAGTTACGCATCGGTGTAAAGCTTGAGGGTATCAGAGCTGTGTGCTTCTTTTCATTAACTAAATAAACTACATCAACGAATTGTGGGATACATCAAAAAGGCAGTTCCTTAAAGAGATACGGTAAACAGAATCTCAAAGGAACCTTAAAACATCAAAGCAGAATGTGATTAAAATGGTCAATGAGATTTTTCAGAAAACTAAATTGGGAGTGCAGACTAGGACAACTTACAAATACTATTTTAGGTTGAACAAATTAAACTAAATTTAAAAAACCAAGGGACAAATCAAGAGAACAACCCCTTAACAGGACACTGCATTAACCAATAACAAATTGCAAAGGAAACTTAAATATTCAAACCAAAATGTGAATAACAGGAAGGCCTCAGTGGTGCTGGCAGACACATATATTCCCCCTCTTGGGACACCCAGCTGTGAATATAGTCATACATAGAATTTACAGTGCAGAAGGAGGCCATTCGGCCCATCGAGTCTGCACGGGCTCCTGGAAAGAGCACCCTACCCAAGGTTAACACCTCCACCCTATCCCCATAACCCAGTAACCCCACCCAACACTAAGGGCAATTTTGGACACTAAGGGCAATTTATCATGTCCAATCCACCTAACCTGCACATCTTTGGACTGTGGGAGGAAACCGGAGCACCCGGAGGAAACCCATGCACATACGGGGAGGATGTGCAGACTCCGCACAGACAGTGACCCAAGCCGGAATCGAACCTGGGACCCTGGAGCTGTGAAGCGATTGTGCTATCCACAATGCTACCATGCTGCCCACATGGTACAGGGTAATGGGTACCACATGGTACAGAGACAGGCAGTTGGGCTGGACAACCTCTTCAGTTGCCCACTGCCTGGACCTGTTGATGGCAAATTTGCCAAGGCCCAGGAGCAGGTTCAGGAGGGGGTCCCCCTCCTACCTCTCCGCTCTCTGTACCGGCTGACCACAGATCAGGAGCATGGGACTGAAGGGCAAACAAAACTGTAATAAAAGGTTTTTTAAATAACTGAAAAGGGGGGTGCAATGTATTACAACTTACATATGCGTGGTCCACGGACTCCACATGGCCGCACAAGACGCATGCATCTTGGTAGGCTATGAACCAAGCAATCTATAGTTGTACGGGACTGCTGCATTGTCTGGGCCTCAGGAACCCAGCGGGAAACATCTGGGAGTGTCGCTTCGGAGGTTGCCTCCAGCGTCTAACCATTCCCCCACATTGAGTGTGTGGGGTGGCTTAGAGCCAGTAGCGACCTCAACCTCCATCTTAATCCCACCCCAGAATCATTGACAGAGGGGTCCTCTCTGGTCTCCCACGAAGGTATCGGGTTGACAGGTGTTTGTGGCTTGGGGTCTCTCCCTACTCTCGATAGCAGGTTCCACAACATCTTAGGAAACAATGCCAGTTGTAGCACTGGCTCTACAGTGGGGGAGGGGGGGGGGGTAAGGGTTGGGGAGCCTCCACTTTGCCATCGCTGCTCAGTGACCCAATGGACAAGGGACCATCAAAGGGTAATGGGTACCTCCAGGTCACGGTGTGACACAGGAGGGGGTACACCGTGAGGAGTCACATCTGTGCCACTACCAGAGGCAACAGCTCGAATTACTGTAATGGCATTTCCCACCTCTAGGACCACACCTGAGGGCAAAAAGACGACTTCCTGGGAGTAAATGCCGTTTTCATCAAGGGAGGAAAAGTACACAATAGTACTTTTTGCCAAGGTATAATTTGTAATGTCCTCCCACTCCAAGGGGCGATGCCTCTTCAGGCCGTGGTTTGGAGCCAAGGAGATCTCCATATTTCAGGGGTGTTCCTGATCTTCCCCCCAGCTGTCTTTCCTCATGGATTTTGGTGGGTCAATTTTTGTTTGTGCTTTGACAGGCTTGGACCACATTGGGGGGGGGGGGGGGGGGGGGGGGGGGAGGCGGCGGTAAGGAGGTGAGGGTGGGGGATCCCGCGCTGCCTCAACAAACTCTGGCTCTTTTATGATGGGTCTGCATCATTCTCTGCTGGCCCCAGCGTGGACTCCGCAGTTGGTATGAACTTTACAGGTTTTGGCTCAGAACTGGGAGTGGTGTTTGTTTGTGAACTCACCCCAGTTTCTTTTTCTCTTTTCTTAGCCCTTTTGCTCAAAAGGGTAGCATTGCCCCTTTAAATGGGCGCGCTCCACGGATGATTTGATGGGCTCGGGGCCAATTGTGTGGGAGCGTTCTAATCCCAGTCAATAGGCAGTTTGTGTGCGGCCCTGGGGGCAGCACCCTGGGCATTGTGGACCAGGGAGCCAAAGTTTTAAGAGTTGTTGGATAGTGTTCTGTGCTTGTTACTTAATTGCTTTTGTCTTTCATCAATGAACCCCTTTGTTAACTACTGGAGGCCTCCAGTGTACGTCACGAACCTTCATATTGCCGACGAGATAAAAGTTTTCAATCCCAGTCGTGAATTATGGGGGGGAAGGAAGGAACAGTTGAGAAAATAGAGAAGCTCCAGCAAGAGTTGGAATCATTCAAACTGTAAG
Source organism: Scyliorhinus canicula (assembly GCF_902713615.1). Classification (NCBI taxonomy): domain Eukaryota; kingdom Metazoa; phylum Chordata; class Chondrichthyes; order Carcharhiniformes; family Scyliorhinidae; genus Scyliorhinus; species Scyliorhinus canicula. Next base: position 49,087,833 of record NC_052163.1, read on the forward strand.
CCAAAGTACCTATCGTTGGTAAACTAAACCAATTTGGCCAAGGGGCTGAAGATTTGAGTCAGTACATTGAACGGCTCCACTTTTTTTTTACCGCGAACGAGATCACAGGCGAGGACAAGGAGAAGGCAATACTTATATGTATATACTTATACCAAATGTATAACTTAATTAGGAACCTCACATCCCTGAAGGCACCTGACTCAAAGACCTTTGACCAGGTTGTGAAAATGATTAAGGAACATTTAAACCCAAAGCCTCAATTATCCTCCAACATTATAAGTTTAACCTTGCAGTAAGGGACCATGAAGTGTCTGTCTCAGCCTTCAGAGCCAGGCTTTGCTAGCTTGCTGAGCACTGTGAGTTTGGGACTGCTGTTAATGAAATGTTGTTCGATCGGCTGGTTTGCGGGATCCATAACCTTACTATCGAGAAAACCTTCTAACCTTCTGGCAGAGACCACAATTACATTGGAAAAAGCAATCAAGATCGCTCAGGCAATAAAATGCGGCAGAAAATACTCCACTGAGCTCCAAAGAGTGGCTGAAGGCAAGTTTAATCAAGTATGGGGCAATATGACTGTGAGGTCCACGGTGGGATCAACAGGTACAGCCAAGAACCAAACACATTCCTCAGTATTGGAACGGAATCAAGGATCTGGAAAATGTCGGAGTGTCAACCCAAGTCCGAGGTGGACTGTTATCGTCATGGGGGAGACCATCCCTCGGAGACCTCTCATGTTTGGAAGTTTGTGTGCTTCCGATGCAACCGAAGGGTGCATATTGAAGCAAGTTACTGTGTGAGGCAAAATGCGGCAATGCAAAAATAAACAACAGTAACAGTCCACAGCGCCACTGAACATAGTGGAGTAGAGCTCTGAAGAAGAGCACGCAATGTATTGGTTAAATGCCGTTCAATTGAATAAAATGGCTCTGATTGAAATTGCCTTAAGGTAAAGTGGCAAACCCCTCAAAATGGAAGTTGACACCAGGGCATCAGTAACCAAAGTGGGGAACAATCTGCCTTTGGTTGTTGTGGAAGGACGTAGATCCTGATGGGAAGATTAGGCTCAACTGGCTGGAAATCTTCGAAATATCCAACAGCGTCCTCCAAGATGTCCTCCGGAGATATGAAGATGTCTTCCACAAGGCGTTGGGCCGGATTAAGGACGTCAAAACAAAAATCTATGTCAACCGAGATTCAATGCTCAAGTTCCAAAAAGCCAGATAGGTGCCAGATGCACTGCATCAGAAGCAGAGCTAAAGAGATTGGAAGAGCTCGGCATAATTAAGCCGGTTTAGTTCTCAGAGTGGGCAGCACCTTGTCCTTAAACCAGATCGCTCGATAAGGATTTGTGGGGGTTGTAAGCTGATCATAAATCAGGCTGCCGAGGTCGATTGGTGTCTGATTCCTCAGTCATGCCTACCTGCAACTAGAATTGTACAACGTCTCAGAAATTCAGCGTATCCACAAGTTTACAGATACACCATAGAAAGCATGCTATCTGGCTGCATCACAGCCTGCTATGGCAACTGCTCGGCCCAAGATTATAAGAAACTACAGAGAACCGTGAACACTGCCCACTCCATCACACGATCCTACCTCCCATCCATTCACTCTGTCTACATCTCCCACTGCTTTGGGAAAGTAGGCAGCATAATCAAAGACCCCTCCCACTTGGGTTATCCTTTTTCCCAACTTCTTCAACGGGCAGGAGATACAAAAGTCTGAGATGCACTAGCAGGTTCAAAATCAGCTTCTATCCTGCTGTTAACAGATTCCTGAATGACCCTCTTATGGACTGAACTTATCTCTTCATACATCTATTCTTAGTAGTACTACACTCAGTAAGCTTCACCTAATGCCTGTGCCTATGCATTTATGTGTGTCCTATGTTTTTTTCATGTATGGAACGATCTGTCTGGACAGTATGCAGAACTACACTTGTCGATGTACCTTGGTACACTATAATTAAATAAAATCCTATCAAATCAAAAATCCAAGAAGTTTGCCACAATAAATACCCACATAGGCCTCTTCCAGTACAGCAGATTGCCGTTCGGAATTGCTTCAGCCTGCACTATTTTACAGTGGATGTTGGAAAATCTCCTCCAGGGAATTTCCAAAGTGATGGTCTACCTGGGATGACATGCTAGTCACTGGCACTACACCAGAAGAACACATGTCCAACCTGGAGGAAGTATTAAATAGGTTTTGGGATGCAGAGGTCCACCGAAAATGCGAAATGTGTACTTTCTCGGCCACAAAAATGATGTACCTAGGTGTGGTGAATGTAATATATGGTAATATATACGTAATTCACACTGTTATTGTAAGCGCAGTAGCGCTATCCTACCACTAGGGGGAATAGCGCTGGGAGCACCTAGGAACTTGTACTGGGCTCCACCCTTGGCTCCGCCCACGACTCCTCCCCCTAGTGCAGCTGTATAAGTACCCGTGTCCAGAGTCAGCCTAGGTCACTACGAGTTCATCGACAGGTAACAGGCTGGCTCTGAAGTAAGTCGATTAAAGCCTAGATTCACATCGGAAACACGTGTCTGGTGAATTGATGGTTCCATCACTAGGATTTGGCATTGATGTGACAGGATTGCATTCCCTGGAAGAAAAGGTCAAGGCCGTTCGAAACGTCCCTGCACCTAAAAATGTCAGTGAGCTCAAATCCTTCCCGGTATGGGAAATGAATATGGAAGGTTCAGTTCAAATTTAGCCACAGCATTGGCACCATTTCACCAGCTGTTAAAGAAGAATCAGTAGTGATAGTGGAGAAGCCCCAAGAGGAAGCCTTCCGAGCTGTGAAGCAAACATTGCAGTCTTGAAAACTCTTCGTACATTCTGACCCAGGAACACCGATCGTGCTGACATTGTGATGTGTCCCCTTGAAATGAAATGAAATAAAAATTGCTTATTGTCACGAGTAGGCTTCAATGAAGTTACTGTGAAAAGCCCCTAGTCGCCACATTCCGGCGCCTGTCCGGGGAGGCTGGTATGGTTTAGGGGCAGTTTTATCCAATAAAATGGGAGATAGTTCTTAGCGTCCTATCACCTTTGACTCAAGGACCCTTTCAGAAGCAGAACGGAACCACTTCCAGATTTAGAAGGAGGGCTTTGCAGTTATACACGGTGTGAAGAAATTCAAACATGTGTACGGTCGACAGTTAAATATAATGACTGACCACAAGTAATTACTGGCTCTTTTGAGGGAAGATGGGACTTTCTGGTGACAGTCTACAACTATGATTTCTGCACGTGCCTAGCACGCAAATTGCCAATGTATTAAGTTGCCTGCTTCTACTAAAGAGAATTCTGCTGTCACCAGAACTCCAGGAGATCATGCTGGCTTCAAACTTCCGAGACACTCTGCCAGTGTCTGCTGGGCACACTCAAACTGGACCCAAAGAGACCCTTTTCTTTCCAATGTGAAAAGAATGATACAGAAGGGGTGGTATTACAAGAAGTCTGAACAGCTGAGGCCCTACTTTCTACATCAGGCTGAGTTGATATGTGAAGAAGCCGTGAATCTGTGGGGATCAGGAATAATCGTCCCACCTTAGGCTAGGGGGCCCCTCCTTCAAGAACTACATAGTGCCCACCCAGGGCAGACAAAGATGAAGATGTTGACATGTAGCTACCTCTGGTGGCCAGGCGTAGACAAAGCCATTGAAAAATTTATATAACAGTGCCACGCTTGCCAAATGTAGCAATCCTTGCTGCCTTCATAGGCTCTTCACACTTGAGAATGGCCAGGTCTCCAGTGGACCAGGGTCCAAGTTGACTTTGTGGGTCCTTTTGTGGGCAAGATGTTTTTAGTACTGATGGATGCCCACTCTAAATGGCTATCGCTTCAAGAGTTGGGGACCACTAACATGACAGCTGAGAGTTAGCCATTCATTGGCCTCACAAGTCAATCATTTCGGAGAATGGCACCCACTTTACTGGCGATGATTTCCAGGTTTCTGTGTAAGCAAATGGCACACAACAAGTGAGGACAGCCTCCTACCGACCAGCATTGAATGGATTATCTGAGAGTGCTGTACAGACTTTCAAGAATACAATGAAAAAGCAATCAGATAAACTTTACTAGCATTTGGCTAAATCCTTGCTGTTGTACAACTCAAAGCCCCACTCCACCACGGGGTGGACTGTCAGTTGAAAACCCGGTTCGATCTTGCGTTTCCAAATTTGGCTGGGAGGGTGGAGGCACATCAGGCCTCCCAGAAGAGTCAGCAGTCAGAGCAGAGGGGCGATAGATGGTTCTGGACGGGGGACCTGTTTTATTTCCGTAATTTTGCTTCAGTACTGCCCTAATTAGAAGGACAGGCTGTGGCTGATGTCATATGTGGTCAGTGTTAATGGGAAGACCATCAGAAAGCACGTCGACCCCTTGAAGAGTTGAGAGGTTGGCGACCCCCAGCTTGGAGTTGACAAGTCGCGCCATCATCGTGAATATTCCTGTAACTCTGTCCAAACAAGTGGAGCCAGGGACTCTTGAATCTGCTCATCCAGTAGCCCCCTTCGAGGCTGATGAGGCCAATTTTTGTCTATTTGAGAAGGTGCCTCCTGAGGTGACACTGACTGCTGACAGTTTGATTGCCCAGAAGAATGTTGAGCCTGTGGCAGGGCTGCGGAGTACGGGAGGACCCGGACGACTCTGGCTCGATTGACTTTTTAATGGATTCTTTTCCCCTGTTGCCTCGTTAACATTTGTAATTTCTGTATCTAGTTTTTGAGGTAGTTCTGATAAGGGTCCTGGAAGGAGGGATGTGGTAGTGTGGCCCGTTTAAGGGGCTGGGCTCCACCGACGACTTGACTGGCTCAGGGCCAATCATGCGGGAGTGCCTGAACCCTGGCTGATAGGGCGTTTGTCCGGGGGTGTGTCAAGAGGGGTGGGAGAGGATGGCGGGGTTGGGAAAAAACACGACTGAAGCCAACGAGCCTTTGTCAGGCGCAGTCTTCAGTGACGTGAATCATTGACTGGGGTGCACCATGACTGCAGCCCGGGTTCCTCACAAGGCCCCATGTGGTGGCTCGAGATATTCACTGGAGGTATTCAGTAGTTAACGAAGGGGTTTATTGATGAAAGGCAAATGTAGTTAATTAACTGGCACAGAACACTTGACAGAAGGGGGAATGATGGTGTTGTGGTTATGCCATAGGTGTAATGAAACAGAGGCCAAGGTTAATGCCACAGGTTCAGATTCTGGCAGCTCGTGGAACTTAAACTCAGTAATAAAAGCTGGAATTGAAAGCTAATCTCATAAATGGCGATTTTGTCATTGTTGTAAAATCCTATCTGGTTCACTAATGCCCTTTAGGGGAGGAAATCTGCCATCCTTACCCGGCCTGGCCTACATGTGACTCCAGACCCTTCAAAATGGCCGAGAAAACTGCACAGTTCAAGGACAGTTAGGGAGCAGCAACAAATGCTGGTCTTACCATTGACGTCCACATCTCATGGAAGAATTAAACAAAAAGGAGCACAGTATTTCAGAAGAAACAGAAGTAGGTGGAAGATTTTGGATTGAGAATAAATGAATATTAACTGGAAATAAAGTTTAGGCATTTGGAAAGATTTGTTTGCTGGCATGCTCTTGATTTGTTCTGTTTTGTTGGCTTGCACAGGACATATTTTCCCTGATCGCCTCCCACAGTTATCCTAAATGTGGAATCCTGACAACAAGGTTGGCAGTGATGAAAAAAATCCAACAGGAAAAAATTGTCGACTGCCTTGTTTATTGTGCTTGGCTGACCCCAAGTGGTAAAAGATATTAAATCCCCTGAAACATAAAAAATATTAAAGGAAATGGCCTGGGAAAAGCCCATCCACAAACAGGATGGGGCAGGGAAGATTTACTTTTGGGAAGACCCCATTTTGAGTGGGTTCTCCGTTTCAGAGACTCTGTGTTGATGCTGGGACGGAATCGACGGACTTCCATGACAACTAAACTGACGCCAGTGCAGGAGCAATTCGTGAACCATTAATGGACAAGCACCAGCGACACGTGGGACACGATCGATTTCAATAAAAACGATCTACGATTCGCCGGGGTTGGGATTGCCACTCGAGAGGCTGACAAGCTGCACAGCATATAAACACTCCACTCCCTACACACACTCATCCCAGACAACAAGATGGCAGCATGGAGAGCAGCGTGGAGAGCATGGAGGTACCACGCTGGAGACCCTGTTGGACACCGTGGAGGAGAGACGGACGACCCTGTACCCCAGGGTCGGAAGGAGGCTGCCACCTGCCGCCGTAAGGCGTGAGCCCCGTGGACCCCACCACCAGGATCAACCAACAAGGCCACAAAAAGCTGCACAACCTCCTCGGGGGCAAGGGTGAGGAGGAAGCACTGTGTCCCTGGCACTAACCCCCGCCCCACACACCCATAATCACACACCCCCAAACAGGAGGATGACTGGACCACACCCACCGGCAGTGTGCGTGCACCCCACCCTGCACCACATGCCAGCACACATACCAACCGCCATGGCCGGGTACCCTGGCTACGGAGGCAACCAGCTGCCCAGCCCCTGTGCAGCATGCTTCTGGCTGCTTAATACTTTGCTTTTTCTGTCTTCCACCCCCCACCCCCATGGGGAGGCGGTGCACAATTGCCGGGAGATGGAGAAGACTGGAGGGGGACCACCGGATCTGCAGCACCACACCGCAACGGTGCAGCAGGCATTGTACCTGGTCGGTGGGCCCCAAGAGGGGGCAGTCACCGAGAGCGGAGGTCGACATTGGGTGAGCAAGTGAGCTCCCGCTGAGTTGCGGTTCCCCGTGGTACATGTAGCACCACCCCCACACCATGTCCTCACCACCCTCTCACCACTGCCACACCCACTACACTAACACGCGATCCAAACATGTGTCATGTCTTGCGTCTTGCAGGATCAGCTGGTGACGAGGCGGGCCCTACTGGTGTCCCCTGCCAGCAACCCCAACCCCAAGTGGATACAAGTGTTATGTGAGAGTACCTTTAAGAAATGGGTGTTTATAAATCGGTGTGTATATAAATATCAGTACTGAATGTACCTTTAAGAAATGAGTGTTTACTACTGCAGTGATGTCAGAGAGTAGGTGGAGCTGGATTGTCTGTCTGCTTTTTACTTTCGTTTTTGAGCAGGCTGCAGGGTGTGTTTTAGTTTTGTTTTCAGTGTTGGAGCTGAAGCCAGACCAAGCAGGTGTACTGCTGTTCTCTCTGCCATCAAAAGACTATCTCTTGATCATTTGGTGAATACAGAATTATAAATGTTTTCAATAGTGACTTTAACCTGATGTGCTTCTGATAAAGGTTTTCTTTTTAAGTCGTATGGATGTTAAAAAGGAAAGCTTAAAGGTTTACTTAGTGTTTGGGGGTTGTATTTGAATTGATGGTTGCTAAGATGTTCACAGTATGTTTTAAAAAGGTTAACTTGAGTTCATAGAATAAACATTGTTTTGCTTTAAAAAATATGTTTCCGTTTCTGCTGTACCGCACCTGTGGAGTGGGCCGTGTGCTCCCCATACCACAATCTATTAAAAGTTGTGGGTCAGGTGAACTCCATGATACACTTTAGAGTCCTCTAAACCCTGGCCCATAACAAATTGGGGGCTTGAGGGGGATAAAAGTCTATCTATTGGATTGGCTTCGTGAACTTAAAGACAGTGAGGGGTGAGCAGATTGTGGTTGCTTTTCAGGTGTTGTATTCTAGTTTAAGTAGGGAGTGTGTTGTGGACAATGGCTCTCTCAGAGGCTCAGAAGTGTTTGGGGGGGGTGGAGACGGTTACACGCAGTACCTTACGGACTAAAAGCAGACTGTTAGATTTGGCAAAAACATTGCAGTTAACATGACCTGACAAAATGCGAAAAGATGAGGTAATTATGGCGGTGGCTAAGCATTTAAAGTTGCCTGAGATACAGTTTGACTCATTGGAAATGTCAAAAATTCAGGTACAACTTAAATAAATGGAACATGAGAAAGAATTAAAGCAGCTTGAATACGAAAGAGATAGAGAGGAAAGAGAAAGAGAGAGAGAGAGAGAGTAAAAAGAAAGAGAGAGAGAAGAAAGAAGAAAAGAAAGAATAGCCCAAGTGGAACAAAAAGAAAGAGAAAGGGAGATACAGATCAGGGAAAAAGATAAAGAGAGAGAGTTTGAACTTCAGAAAATGGCCATGAAACATGACAGTCAGTTAAAATTGGCAGACGTAAAGAGAAACGTACAGTTGGAGGATAGTGATGAGGATAGTGGGAAAGAGTGTCAAAGTCGAAGGCTTGGTGGGGATCTATTTAAATATGTCCAAGCATTGCCAAGGTTTGATGAGAAGGAGGTAGAAGCCTTTTTCATTTCATTTGAGAAGGTGGCTAAACAAATGAAATGGCCACAGGACATGTGGGTATTACTGATTCAAACAAAGCTGATAGGAAGGGCGAGTGAAGTGTTTCATTACGAGCAGAGGAGGTATCTGAGATGTATGAGGAGGTGAAAAAATCCATCTTAGGTGCATATGAACTAGTGCCTGAAGCTTACAGACAAAGGTTGAGAAATTTAAGGAAAGATTTTGGTCAAACATACATGGAGTTTGAAGGGCTCAGAGTAATTTTGATAGGTGGATAAGGGCTTTGAAAATAGAGCGAATGTATGAAGCTCTCAGAGAAATTATACTTTTGGAGGAGTTTAAAAATTCAATTCCTGATGTAGTGAGAATTCATGTGGAAGAACAGAGGGTTAAAACTGCGAGACTAGCAGCAGAAATGGTAGGTGATTATGAAGCATAGTGGTTAGCAGAATTGCTTCACAGCTCCAGGGTCCCAGGTTCGATTCCCGGCTTGGTTCACTGTCTGTGTGGAGTTTGCACATTCTCCCCGTGTGTGCGTGGGTTTCCTCCGGGTGCTCCGGTTTCCTCCCACAGTCCAAAGATGTGCAGGTTAGGTGGATTGGTCATGTTAAATTGCCCTTAGTGTCCAAAATTGCCCTTAGTGTTGGGTCGGGTTACTGGGTTATGGGGGATAGGGTGGAGGTGTGGGCTTGGGTAGGGTGCTCTTTCAAAGAGCCCGTGCAGACTCAATGGGCCGAATGGCCTCCTTCTGCACTGTAAATTCTATGATCTATGATCTATGATCTGTGAATTAGTTCATAAATCAAAGCTTGGTTTCCGACATCAGTTTCAGCCTGTGAGGGATAGAAACTGGGGACATGAGAAATACTCAAGTAGTAAAGGTAATGGTGATCTGATGGGAGATAATAAGGAGAGTGTACTTCAGATAAAAAAGAAATCCAGGAGGGTGGAAAAGAAAAAAAAGTTTCAAATGTTTTCACTGTGATAAACTAGGCCATGTAAAGTCACAATGTTGGTGGTTGAAGAAAAGCACTGGGAAGGCTGATGTGTTAAAAGGGGATAAGACTGTGGGGTTTGTGAAAATGGTAAAGGAAAGCCCAAGTGAAGCGAAGGAGGTGCAAAAGATTGTAAAGCCTGATCAAGAGGTGATTGATAAGAAGTTACCAGATCTCTTTAGATAATTTACTTGTGTGGGTAAAGTTTACTCATGTGTATCAGGAGGAGCAGGTAAAGAAGTCACAATTTTAAGAGATACGTGAGCAAGTCAATCTTTAATGGTAAGAGATGAGGAGTTATTTAGTTTGGGAAGAATGTTGCCAGAAAAGGTGGTAATATGTGGAATTCAGGGTGAGAGGAGTAGTGTTCAATTATATAAGGTAAGGTTGGAAAGTCCTGTGAAGAGTGGTGAAGTGGTAGTAGGAGTAATAGAGAAGCAATCCTGTCCAGGAATACAGCTTATCTTGGGTAATGATATAGCTGGATCGCAGGTGGGAGTGATGCCTACTGTGGTTGATAAGCCAGTGGAAAATTAGACAACTGATGTGTTGAAGGATGAATATTCCGGATTGTGTAGTAACAAGGTCGCAAAGTCACAGGTTAAGACGAGAGGAGAAATCAAAGAGCGAAGATGACGTTGAAGTGCAATTATCAGAAGCGATTATTGATCAGATGGTTGAAAAAGAACAAGAATAGGTGGAGGACGAGGTGGATATTTTTAGTTCAGGAAAATTGGCGCAGTTACAACAGAAAGATGTAGAAATAAAATGGATGTATCAGAAAGCATACACGGAAGAGAAAACTGAGTGGATACCAGAGTGTTATTACTGTAAAAGTGATGCCTTGATGAGAAAATGTAGACCTTTACATATGCAGGCAGATGAAAAGTGGGCAGAAATTCATCAAGTAGTATTGGCGGTAGGGTGTTGCGAGTTGCACATGAGGTATCAGTGGGAGGTCATTTGGGAATCAGGAAAACATAAACTAAAATCCAAAAACATTTTTATTGGGCTGGACGACATAAAGATGTAGTTAAATTTTGTCAATCATGTCATACATGTCAAGTGATAGGGAAACCTCAAGCAGTGATAAAACCAGCGCCTTTAATACCCATTCCAGCATTTGAGGAACTTTTTACACGGGTCTTAATTGATTGCATAGAACCGCTTCCGAAAACGAAAAGTGGGAATCAATATCTTTTGACTATAATGGATGTGTCTACTAGGTTTCCAGAGGCCATTCCAGCACATAATATTACAACTAAAAAGATTGTGGAGGAGTCACTTAAATTCTTTGCTAGAGATGGACTACCCACAGAAATACAATCGTATCAAGGATCAAATTTTACCTCAAGGTTATTCAAAGAGGTTATGGATAACTTAGGAATAAAGCAATTTAAATCAGCTACGTACCATCCGGAATTGCAGGGAGCGATAGAAAGGTGGCGTCAGATATTAAAGACAATGATGAGGGCTTATTGTCAAGATTATCCAGAGAATTGGGATAAAGGAATTCCATTCTTTTGTGAGGGCCACGAAGAATCCAGCACGAGTTTTCAGGATACAAAGAAATAACATTTATTTACAATAACACATATATGCAACAGCAGTAGCAACTTCCCTTGCTGCTCACTCCTCTCTCTCTCTCTGCTGGTTCCAAACTGGCCAGCTCTATTTATGCAGGGAGTCTGCTAATGATTTCTCCGCCCCCCCTCATTGGGGAAGCTCATACTCCCATAGGATTGTGGGATTGTCATTAGTCCCCAGCCAATGGTAAGCAGGCAGGTTATAACACATTTGTACTGTTTGCAATAAGGGATGCACCTAATGAATCAACCAAATTTAGTCCTTTTGAACTAATTTTTGGTCATGAGGTAAGAGGACCACTTAAATTGATTAAGAAAAAATTGGTGAGTGAGAAATCAGAACTTACATTATTGTATTACGTGTCAAATTTTAGGGAACGATTAAATAGAGCAGGTGAATTGGCTCGACAACATTTAAAAGTTGCGCAAAATGTGATGAAACGGGTAGCGGACAAGAAATCCAAAGTTCGTAGTTTTGCTAGTGGAGATAAAGTTTTAGTATTGTTACCAGTGGTAGGTGAACCTTTAAAAGCAAGGTTTTGTGGACCTTATCAGATTGAAAGGAAATTAAGTGAGGTGAATTACGTGGTGAAAACACCAGATAGAAGGAAGACTCACCTAGTGTGTCATGTGAATATGCTTAAAACGTACTTTGAAAGGGAAAGAGAGCAAAAGGAGGAGGTTTTAATGATTCTAACTCAAAGTGACGAACCAAGTCCAGATGACTGTGAATTTGACTTACCTCAAATTAAATTGGAAAATGAGGATGTTCTTAAAAATTGGGATGAATTGTTGAGTTACCTTCCAGAGGAAAAACAAACTGACCTGAAAGAGTTATTGATATCACAGGGACAAGTTTGTGGAGATAAATTGGGAAGTATTAAAATGGCTATACATGATGTAGATGTGAGAAATGCTGTTCCAATCAAACAACATCCATACAGACTTAACCCTTTAAAATTGGCACAGGTTAACAAAGAGATTGAGAGTATGCTTAAAATGGCATAATTGAAGTGTGTTGCAGCCAATGGAGCTCACCCATAGTGATGATACCTAAACCAGACTGTACCCAACGGTTGTGTGTGGACTATAGAAAGCTTAATGCAGTTACAAGAACGGACTCTTATCCTATCCCACGTTTGGAGGATTGCATTGAGAAAGTGGGGCAATCAGCTTTTATTTCCAAACTGAATTTACTTAAAGGTTACTGGCAGGTACCTTTATCCAAAAGGGCAAAAGGAGATTTCAGCTTTTGTGACTCCAGATGGTATATACCAATTCAAAGTCATGCCATTTGTTATGAAAAACGCAGGTATTCACCCCTTCATAGGGGGCTAGTATGGCGCCGGAGTGGTGTCCGCTACTCTGGCGCTTGAAAGCCAGCGCGGCACGGCCGGCGCGGGTTCGCGCATGCGCGCCATGGCCTGCGCGAGTCCGCGCATGGGTTCCCATCTCTGCGTCGGCCCGTGGGAAATATGGTGGAGCCCTACAGGGGCCTGGCAAGGAGGAACATAGGCCCCTACCGAGATTAGCCCACCTGCCAATCATGCCCATCATGGAGCCAGATCCCCCCCCACCAGGACGGCCCCCACAGCCAGAACTCCGAGGTCCCGCTAGGTAGGACCATACGTAACCTATGTTGGCGGGACGCAGCTGAACTCTGCGGGCACTCGGCCCATTGAGGCACGGAGAATCGCCGCTTTCAACGGCCCCCAACCGGCGCGGAGGCAACCCCGCGGGTGCCGGAGAAACGGCGCTGATGAATGGGCAGGCTGGCGTCCGAACGGCGTGCCACGATTCTCGCACCGCCCTGCCAATTCTCCGACCTGGCACGGGTTCAGAGAATCCCGGCCCTTGTGTTCAGACTCCAACACATCTGTCTTTCTTTCCCACTTTGTTTTCCATAAAGATTGGCCGCTTGCTCCCAGCAGATCTGCCCCGGGAACTCTATTTTCTCCATCAGCTTTTCTGAAATGTCCTTCTTTCCCTGAACTGTGATTTCTGTTCATTGTTAATGGGGCCCTTCATTGTCTTGTTTTCTGAAAGATATGAAGGGCTATCTGTATGTGTAGGGGGGTTGCCATAACTTGGCATGGAGAGAATGAGGGGTCAAGGAAGGGTGGTGGTGGTGGGGGGGGGGGGGGGGGTGGAGGGTGCATAGCTTGGCATGGAGAGAATGTACTTTTGTACAGTTCTCTTATTACTTACAGTGCAAAATAATGAATAATTAAAAAATATGAAGGACAAGGGGAACCACTTGGAGAATAGAGGATTCTGTTGAGCTGTTGTTTCTGGGGAGTTTTCTGTTTGTATGTCAAGGGACAGAACCGTTTATTTAAAATTGGTTATATGGGGCTGGTTTAGCACAGGGCTAAATCGCTGGCTTTTAAAGCAGACCATGGCAGGCCAGCAGCTCAGTTCAGTTCCCGTACCAGCCTCCCCGAGCAGGTGCTGGAATGTGGCGACTAGGGGCTTTTCACAGTAACTTCATTGAAGCCTACTTGTGACAATAAGCGATTTTCATTTCATTTCATTTCATTTCATTTCAAGTGCTGGAAATGCTCAGCAGCTGTGGCAGCATCTGTGAAACAGAGGAACAGAGTTAATGTTTCAAGTCTGATGTGAGTCTTCATCACAAGTGAAACGTTAACTCTTTTGCTGTGTTTTATTCCAGCATTTTCTTTTGGGATTATGAGTTCCAATGGCAACACCGGCATCGCTAATTCCCATAAAAAGGTGGATATCTGGAAATCTGACGGCAAGTGGCTGGAGCCAACAGAAGGGATTCCCTGTGCTGGACATCTCCCCTTACCTTTGACTTTGTCGCAATTTAGTAGATTAATAGAGACCAGTCTGGTGATGTAAACCATCCTGGAGTGCGCTTCGGTGGTTTTGTGGCTCCCCAGAACTGGCACCCAGGCTAAGAAAGACACCCAAATCCCCCCTCCTCGACACGACCGCACAGTAGTTAGCACTGCTGCCTCATAGCGCCAGGGACTAGGTTTCGATTCCGATCTTAGGGCACTGTCTGTGTGGAGTTTGCACGTTCTCCCCGTGTCTGCCTGGATTTCCTCTGGGTGGCTCCGGTTTCCTCCCACAGTCCAAAGATGTGCAGGTTAGGTGGATTGGCCATGCTAAATTACCCCTTAGTGTCCAAAAGATTAGCTGGGATTACAGGGATAGGGTGGGTGAGTGGGCCTAGGTAGGGTTCTCTTTCGGACGGTTGGTGCTGACTCGATGGGCCAAATGGCCTCCGTCTGCACTGTCAGGATTCTATGATTCCCCTCCAAAACGGTGAATTCTCCTCATAACTTTTCAGGATTGGCCCCTTAAATGAGGCTGCAACTGGATAACTACCCTGCTTCATCCCCCAAACAATGGCCAGACTTTTTGTTCACATACAGCAGGTGGGTATGAGGAATATACTGGCAGTGCAGTTCCCCAATCTCATTTTCCTCATCCCAATTAGATGCCCTCCCCCAGATCCGATAAATTTTGGCGATATCAGCCCCAGAGGGAATGGCAAACGTGATCCAGGCCTATATGTTTGCATTGCCTCCTGAAGAATTTTGGGCCTCCATATTTATCAGAGCGGCTCACAATCCAATAGTCAGGAAAAAAGGACTTCCTGAAGAAAAGCATTAAACTTGAATGAAAATTATTTTAATTTACAGAGAGAGAAGCTCTGCCAGTAGAAGCTGGGGCATACAACCTCACAAAAATAACAGACAGGAAAAGACCAGCTGGTCTCATCAAGCTAACCTGATATCATTAATGTCATTAATAAATTCCCCCACCCTCTCCCAGCACAGGTTCCCTTCACTTTCAGCTTAGACACGTAGAATGTAAAGCATTCTATGCTATGTTACACACTGGGAGGAATTTACCCGCCATCAGTGGGATTTGTGATTGGCAGGACCAATAGGAATTTTCTGAGTTTCAATGAGATCACCCCTCGTTCATCTAAACTCTCAGGAGTACAGGCCCAGTTTGCTCAACCTCTTGTCCAAAAGCCTGGATTGAAGCTGCCTCCACCCTGCTCTCAGGCAGTGCATTCCAAACCTTAACCTCTCACTGTTTTTCTCTTATCGCTTTTCTTTACCCAAAGACCTTCTGACTTTGAAACTTGAATCATGTCTGAATTCTGATCTTGGAAATGGAGTCTCGTTGCAATACAATTGATTTCACAAAATATACACAGATGCATTTTCTTCAAAGAAAACCGAGACATTGTGTAAAATCAAGGGAAAAGCAGCAATGCGCTTTTTTCCCATCAGTTTGCGGAGCATTCATAATCAATAGAATAAGTTTGAAACATACCAGGACTTTGACAAACAAACAACTTTGATGATCTTTGCAGGTTGTACTGCTGCAAGGGATTACTGTGTATCATTTGGTGTACCTTTAACATCTTTTCCTCTATAGCACCTTGTTCTGTCATGTGCATGTGATTCACTTGTCTGACAATGCATTTGTAACCAGTGCTGCCCAGCAGCATGTGAGGATGAAGATTGATGTGTTAAGCAGGTCGGTTCGATGTGGACTGCACTCGATGCAGGGAGGCTAGAAACAGATGTCTAACACTGGAGAAGATCCAACACTGTTTTATTCAACGATAGAACTGATAGACATATTCAGCTGTCGGTCGACACTATACTGAACTGACTGGAGGCCTAGTAGTAGCCTGACCAGATTTACTAGCTACCGCATGGTGTTTGCACTTGCTAGCTCGTGGACTCGGACTGTCTCAGTGGCTGGGTCCAGAGAGAGCGGGAAACCTAGTGCCCTCTGGCTTTATACTGTAGTGGTAGTGTCCTGTCTGGTGATTGGCTGCACTGTGTGCTTACTGGTCGTCCTGTGTGTCAATCACTGACTGTCTGCACCTCATTATATACATGAGTGGATATTATGACATCTCCTCCCTTTGTTTTTAGATAAATAAATACTAAAGTGTGCATGCACATATATATATATATACATATGCCTGAACGTATTTACATAGGAAGGTGTCGATAGTGCAGATACATGGCAAACGAAACAATATTTACAGAGGTTAAATCGATGAAGTCACAAGATGTCCAAAAGTTCAGTCTACAGATTCAGTCTTTGTGGTGGGCGACAAATTCTTGTTGATCGCCGCAGAGGTGGATCAGGAGCTGCCTGCACGTGGATAGGCGGGATCGCTGCCATCGCGGTGCTCACGTGGGCCGGCAGGATTGCTGGTAGATTGGTGGCCTCGTGGCAGGGTACGTCCATAGGAAGCATCGTAGGCGGCGGGGCACTTCGGTCAGGTAGCGTGGAATTCTTCGCAGTGCCCGTCTGTTGCGCCGTAGCAGGGAGCCATCAGCCATGCGGACAAGGAACGATCTTGGGGACACTTGTTTGATCACAACAGCTGTGGCAGACCAGCCGCCCTCAGGCAACTGGACACGAACATGATCAGTAGGGGCCAGCTCGGGTAGATCCGCGGCATGAGCATCGTATGTGGCCTTCTGTTGGACCCGTGACTGCTGCATTTTCTGTAAGACCGTGAGGTGGTCAAGGTCTGGAACATGGACCTCAGAACTGTGGTCCTCAGAGTGCAATTCATGAGCATCTGCGCTGGAGACAACCCAGTGGACAGCGGGGTTGCCCTGTATGCCAGCAGTGCCAGGTTGAAGTCGGAGCCTGAGTCTGCAGCTTTGCACAGCAACCGCTTTACAATATGGACCCCTTTCTCGGCCTTCCTGTTTGACTGCGGGTAGTGGGGGCTGGAGTTACGTGACGGAAGTTGTAGGACTGTGCAAAATCAGACCATTCCTGGATGTAAAAGCTCATTACCGTGAGCGGTACCCCATGCCTGCCGAACGTTTCTTTGCAGGCATTGATTACCGCCTTCGATGTGAGGTCGGACAGTTTCACCACTTCTGGGTAACTGGAGAAGTAGTCGACCAAGAGTACGTAGTCACACCCCTTGGCGTGGAAAAGGTCTACACCTACTTTGGACCACGGAGAGGTCACGATCTTGTGCTGTTGCAGCGTTTCCTTGGGTTGAGCTGGTTGAAACTTCTGACAGGTGGGGCAGTTGAGGACTGTGTCAGCAATGTCCTGGCTGATGCCCGGCCAATAGACCGCCTCCCGAGCTCTGCGTCGGCATTTCTCGATCCCAAGGTGACCCTCATGGAGTTGGCCCAGCACCATAGCCTGCATGCTCTGAGGAATCACAATCCTGTTGAGTTTCAGGAGGATGCCCTCCACCACCGTCAGGTCGTCTTTTACGTTATAGAACTGGGGACATTGTCCCTTCTGTCAGCCATTGGTAAGGTGCTGCATCACACGCTGCAGCAGCTTGGCCGTCTCCTCACGAATTTGGACCACCCGTTCGTCAGAGGCCGGAAGGTTGGTGACACACAACTGCACTTGCGCTTCTATGTGGCAGATGAAGTCAATTCACATGGTGTGGTAATAGACCTGGATAGGACATCTGCAACGATCAGCTCTTTGCCTGGCGTGTAAACAAGTTCCAAGTCGTAGCGGCGTAGCTTAAGAAGAATTTGCTGTAACCAAGGTGTCATGTCATTTAAATCCTTCTGGATTATGTGGACTAGAGACCTATGGTCCGTTTCTACCGTGACTTTTGGCAGGCCATAAACATAGTTGTGAAACTTGACTGTCCCTGTCAGGAGGCCCAGACACTCCTTCTCAATCTGAGCGTACCGTTGCTCAGTGGGCATCATGGCCCTGGAGGCATACGCCACTGGAGCCATCTCGCTGAAGGAGCACCGCCCCAATGCCGTCCTGGCTTGCATCAGTTGATATCTTGATTTCCTTGGTTGGGTCGAAGAACGCCAGAACCGGGGCTGTGGTGAGCTTTGCTTTCAGCTCACGCCATTCCTCTTCATGCGTTGGCAGCCACTGGAATTCCGTCGACTTCTTGATGAGATGGCGGAGGGCCGTGGTGTGGGATGCCATATTGGGAATGAATTTCCCGAGGAAGTTGACCATCCCGAGGAAGCGGAGGATCGTCTTCTTGTCCTCCGGGGTCTTCATGGCGTTGATCGCCGAGACCTTGTCGGCGTCTGGCCGCACGCCCTGCTGCGAGATGTGGTCACCTAGGAACTTGATATCCGATTGACCAAATGAGCATTTGGCCTTGCTGAGCTGGAGACCATGTTCATGAATTCTCTGGAATACCTTCTTGAGGCGAGCGATGTGTTCCTGGGCGTTGTGGACCAGATAATTATGTTGTTAATGTATACTCGCACCCCCTCGATGCCCTCCATCATCTGCTCCATGATGCGGTGAAATACTTCGGAGGCAGATATGATACCAAAAGGCATCCGGTTGTAGCAGTAGCGACCGAACGGGGTGTTGAACATGTACAGCTTGCGACTGGGCACGTCCAGTTGTATTTGCTAAAAACCCTTGGAGGCGTCCAGCTTGGTAAAGAATTTGGCATGAGCCATCTCACTGGTCAACTCTTCACGTTTTGGTATCGGGTAATGCTCCCGCATGATGTTGCGGTTTAGATCCTTAGGGTCAATGCAAATGTGAAGCTCCCCTGACGGCCTCTTTACGCAGACCATGGAGCTGACCCAGTCAGTGGGCTCTGTGACCTTCGATATGATGCCCAGGTCTTGGAGGTCCTGTAATTGCTTCTTCAGACGATCCTTGAGGTGTGCCGGCACCCGGCATGGTGCATAAATTACAGGGGAGGCGTTCAGCTTGAGCAGGATTTTATATCGGTATGGGAGCATACCCATCCCATCGAATGCACTGTGGTACTGCGTGATAATGTCATCTATGTCGGCTTGCAAGTTTCCATCAGGCGAGGCCGTCGCCAGTGATGATGACATGGTGTGGACTCGCTGAACCAGGTTCAGGAGTTTGCAGGCCTGAGCACCGAGCAGGGATGCTCTGTCAGGTCCAACGATTTTAAACCGCAGCGTCGCCTTGATCGCCTTGTCGGATACCCCTAGTTGACATGAGTCACTGGCAGCTATGGCATTGCCATTGTAGTCAAGGAGCTGGCAGGCCGGTGGAAGAATGCTTGGTCTGGCGCGGATGGTGTCGAGGTCGGATTTTGAGATGAGGTTCGCCGATGCGCTGGTGTCCAGTTTAAATCAGATGCGAGCCTTGTTAACTGTGAGGACAGCACACCACTCGTCGTCGGGATCCACACTGAGGATCGAGAGGCGTTTTGCCGTTGTGGTGGAAGGTAGTGCATGTGTAGTTATGATGCCCACCCGGTATGGGGACTTGAGGCACTCGGCATCAGGGTCTGTTGGGCTGTTGAGATCGGAATCCAGCGTGCCTTGTTGTGTTGAGCGGACACTTCTGCGCCGCAGCTGGGATCGCTGGCTGCTGAGCGGTGGAGCAGATCTACAAAGTGCTGCGTAGTGGCCAAGCTTGCCACACTGTAGACACCGGCGTCCTTTTGCCGGACATTGCCGCTTTAAGTGGGCGGAGCCACAATTCGGATACGTCATGACGCCGATGTCAGCGCGTTCCGTGCGCCATTGCTCATGCGCAGTGCGGTCGGTTGATGTACGCACCTGTGCAGTCGGGTTGTCGGTCTCGCCGTCCACTCGGTCATGCCGCGCATGCGCAGGGACCCTGGAAGAGCGCGCGAAACGGCCACTCTCCTCGATGCTCAGGCCCTGCATCTGTGCGATGGCCTGCACCCGTTCCGCCTCGTGGGAGGCCAGCTTTGCAGTCTCTGCCGCCCTGATGTGGAGGTAACTATTCTTAGCATGCTCATGGACAACGCATGTCTCGATAGCGACAGGGAGAGTCAACTGTTTGACTTTCAGGAGCTGCCGCCGAAGGGAGTTGGAGTGGACCCCGAAAACGGTCTGATCCCGGATCATTGAATCAGCTGTTGAGTCACAGTTACATGACGCGCGAGGATGTGGAGATGGGTCAAGAAGGACTGAAAAGGTTCATTCTTACCCTGAAGCCTCTGCTGGAAAACGTACCGTTCAAAGCTCTCATTCACCTCAATGTCGCAGTGACTGTCGAACTTCAGCAGGATTGTTTTGAATTTCGTTTTGTCTTCGCCTTCAGTGAACGTAAGGGATGTGGATGGTGTGGTCCCCCGCGGTGGAGAGAAATAGCGCGATCTTCCTGGCATCCGATGCTGCCTCGAGGTCGGAGGCCTCGATACACAAGAGGAACTTTTGCTTGAAGATCTTCCAATTGGCGCCGAGGTTGCTGGAGATGCGGAGCTGCGGAGGAGGCGGGATGTTTTCCATTTCACCGGATGGCTGCTTGCTGGTCAATGCTGATTTACTCAAGATAGGTCTGTCAAGATCAGTATCACTCTGGTACCATGATGTGTTAAGCAGGTTGGTTCAATGTGGACTGCACTCGATGCAGGGAAGCTAGAAACAGACGCCTAACACTGGAGAAGATCCAACACTGTTTTATTCAACGATAGAACTGATAAACATATTCAGCTATGGGTCGACACTATACTGAACTGACTGGAGACCTAGTAGTAGCCTGACCAAACTTACTAGCTACCGCATGGTGTTTGCACTGGCTAGCTCGTGGACTCTGACTGTCTCAGTGGCTGGGTCCAGAGAGAGCGGGAAACCTAGTGCCCTCTGGCTTTATAGCGGTAGTGTCCTGTCTGGTGATTGGCTGCACTGTGTTGTGTGTTTACTGGTCATCCTGTGTGTCAATCACTGCACCTCATTATATACATGAGTGGATATTATGACAAAGGTCTCGCCTCGCTCCCAACCCCCCCCCCCGCCCCCCGCAAACCCCCCTCCAGCCTGAACACCACCAATCAATTCCAGATTTGAGCATCTTTGAGCTCAAATCTGGAATTGATTGGTGGGGGAGGGGTGAGAGAAGAGAAGGAATAATGACCAATTTTAATTAGGTTCTCCTTGAAAGCAGAAAACGTATTTTCTGTGATATCACCTGAGTTGACAAACTTACTCAGTGTAGGTTTGCAGCTGTGAAGGTTTGCCTTTTCGATATTGCAAAATAGACAAATTCATGGTTTTCTCAGGAACCTGTTTGACATTTCTTCAATTGTTCCAATTTTCGGATTTTAATAGACTTCTCCCTTGCCAGCCTGATGTTGAGCAGCATGATTGGATCTTTACATTATAATTCAGAATTTTCTCACTTTCGGTCCTCTCTCACGAATGAAGTCTTAATAGAATTAACAATGATCGGATTTGTAGAAATCTACTGAACATAAACAAACCTTGTCCTCCTGCATGAAATTCTCTTCGAAATGGAAGGCATGGTCACACAAACCACAAGTTTGCAGGCCCCAAACAATTAATGTCCTTTTATAATTATGAAAAAGTATGAAATGCAATAGGAGGCAATTCTAAAATGCTGTGTACACCCACTGAGAAAACCGACAATGTGTAAATGCCCCTTTGCAAAAATATTTGTGGATTCATTGTAAGTGCAGGTTTCACAAATAAATCTACCCCTGCATAAGTGGACAGCTGTACACTTGGAACATTTTTCAAAATCCATTAGCAGCCAGTTTGGCACTGCCAGGTGTTACCATTTTGTAGAAATGCCAGGGCTGACAGCTTGTTTTTCTGGACATGCTTGTTGACTTGCTCAGATTACTTGACAACTTTTCTTTAATGAAGCGAGTCAAATGCTATTTTTAGTCCAATACTGTTTGGGAAATTCAACAATTCATTCCTTGTCACAAAGACGAAGGCTTTTAAATTCATTAAATTCCTGCAATTCCTTGGATATATTTTCAGCCAGTGTGGTCCTTCCTAATGGACCTTAAGTTGCCCATAATCTCCAATGGACTGGAGTTATTCAATTTCAGCTTTCAAGCTTGATAGCTCAGTACGGTAGTGGTGAGCGGTACGGTAGCACAGTGGTTAGCACTGTTGCTTCACAGTGCCAAGGCCCCGGGTTCGATTCCTGGCTTGGGTCACTTGTCTGCGCGGAGTCTGCACATTCTCCCCGTGTCTGCGTGGGTTTCCTCCGGGTGCTCCGGTTTCCTCCCACAAGTCCTGAAAGACGTGCCGTTAGGCGAATTGGACATTCTGAATTCTCCCTCTTGCGTACCCGATCAGGTGCCGGAATGTAGCGACAAGGGGATTTTCACGGTAACTTCATTGCACTGTTAATGTAAGCCGACTTGTGACAATAAAGACTATTATTCCCTCCACCCATTAAGGCCCAAGTGCAGGTTCTTAAGCATTTTATGACGGGCAAGCAATGCTTTCCGATTGTGTTCCTCCTTGAAATCCGGAGATAGCCACAAACTATGAACCGGTCATCTTCAGTCGACATAACGATTCTCTGATTTGAGTTTGCCCAGTGTAACTTGCTCAGATTTAAGGGACAATTGACAAACCCTGAGGCTGTGGTTAAAAGCAAATGTAAAGTGATCCGAAAAGACGATTTTTCTTTTGACTGCAGACCAAGAACCCGAAGGCGGCGATTACTCAGGAAGGAAGACCTTCAAACAAATATCTAGGTTACTCGCAGAAAAGCTGTATGAACAAGCTAGCTATGTAATAACTGTGATTTGTTTCCACCAGCAATGTCTCTAGATGTTGTGGAAACAAAATTGTCTCAACTAGGGTAGATCATTGGGTTAATTATGAACCATTTATTTTGACAGGGAATTTGGCTTCACAACTCACAATTACATCTTTTCCAGCATGACATCCACAGGGAGGAATGTTTTGGAACTGTATGGAGTATCTGGTGACAGTGGAGCAAACTAAGACAGGTAGGTACAAAACAACTAGGAAAGGCCAGAGGCAATTTAAACAAGCTGTTTAGATGGACTAATGCACAAGCGTAACACAGTTTAACAAAGAGATTTGTATGATCTCTGCATTTTCCTTCGCCAGATGACAAAAGTTGGCTGAGTAAGATCAATCCTCATAATCCTATTTGCAGGTGGGATGAGCAAGGAACTCACATACAATGTAAATGAATTCAAGGTTTTTGTGCTGAATGTGAGAGGTTCATCTATTTCTGGGATTTGCTGACTTGAATCAGATTCCTACTGACCAGCTTTATGACACTCCTTTCCAAGTTCCACAGAGTACATTTATGCCCAAAGTTCTGCCATGATGCACAGGCTCTCCGTCGTAGCGAAAATCACAGACATGGCCGAAAATTTAAGTCCCATCCCCAAACTCAGCATTTACCTTCTTCCCGGGGTGGGACTGGAATCAGGGAAGGCAGTTGGCCATTTAAGTCACTAGCTGTCCTCACTAATGTGGGATTTTAGAAGAACAGGAGTGTGGGATCTGGAGTGTGCAGGTTAGAACAGGTAAGAGGGGGGTTGAACTTGGTGGATGAGCTTGGAGATCCAGAGTACCCCTTTGGAAAGGTGAAGTACCCCTTCGGATAGAGTCCTGAGTCACATTTCAGAGACCAAAGACACCATTTGGGAGAGGTAAGGGGCAGCTGTCAAGGAACTGTCCATCTGTCAAGGAAATATTGAGGAACTGTCCAACTTCCATACCTGTCAAAACTATTCATGAAGTGTCAAACCTGTCAAAGCTATCGAGAAAGTGTCAAATGTCAATGTTGTCTAGTAAGTGTGAAACCTATCAAAGTTCTCCAGGAAGTGTCAACACTGTCAAGAAACTGTCCAAGAGTGCCAAATAAGTTGGTATGGATGGGTAAATGCAAAGAATGGTCGGTGAGGGACATGGGTTGGCATGAGCGGGCACTAAATTGGCATAAGGGTATGGGGATCACAAGGGGGTGTATTTGGGCATGACTTTCAGTAGGTTGCATTGATGAGGCATGGGGAACGTATGGGGGTATGGGGTGAGTTTGGAGAAATGTTTTTTGTTTTATTATTTTTTATTTGCTTAAACACAGTGAGGGGGCGCAGAGGCAGGCCTGATGCCCAGCCCACTTCCAAACCCAGCGGCCTGTGGATTTGTTCCCCACCCTGCCTGCCACCCAGCCCCCCCCCCCCCCCCCCACCCCACCCCCCACACCCCCATCCCCGGGGACCATACGTTTCCAGCCAATGTCCATACATGTGCATCATTTAGAAAAAAAATAATAATGAAAGTCAATTTGCATGCAGCCGGGTCCCACAAATGGCAACCTGATAATAACCAAAAACAAAATCTGCCTTTTGTGATGTTAGCTGAACGATTAATATTGGCCAGAACACCAGAGAGGCTAACTAGATGTTATCCCTGAGAATGTAGCATTCCCTTGGTGCTGCACTCAATAGTCAGTCTGAATATTGTGCTCAAATCCCAGGAGCCGAGATTTGAACCCACAATGTTCTGACTCAGAGGTGGGAATTCTACTAGTCAGGCTTGACTGACACTTTTTTAGCAGAGGGAAATCACTGACTAGCGATCAGGAGTGGGAACCCTGGCTGATTTTACTTCTCCTTAGCTCAGGGCAGCTCTGACAGCCAGAATGGATCAATAGCCTTAATTGTTTAAAGACATATGCCTTAGAGAATGAAATAATGAGAAGCGTGTACAGTATTATTCTTGCACTCGCCAGTGTTTGGATGTTGGAATGGCCTGTTCTCTTCAATAGCTATGAAGTCCTAAAGGGAATGAATTTGGCCAGTTTAAACACCAGTTTTATGCAGCACAATTCTTGCCATAACAATGGACTTACACTAATTAGGATCAAAAGTAGACAATGTTCACTAAATGAGGCTATAATGATGGCAAATGCCATGGATTTTGTTTGGGTTAGGTTTGAGCTATGTTGTTGGGGAATTTCTAATTTTTTCTTCAAAGTGAAGGTGACCATGTTCATAATCTGGAATGCCTGGTAGGGTCCCCATGGTTACCCAAGTGACTGCTAAGGCTGACCTGCACCCAGAGTTTTCTGCTGAGAGTAGGCCAGGATACTGCAGCCAACTGAGTTTTTGACAAGTTGTTGGCTCGGGATTTCTTCTCTCATTGCATTTTCCCTCTGCCCCTCATATGCCCTTTCTTTAGAAGGTGACCGCAATGATTTTTTAATTGGTTGTGCCAGGTGCAGCGATCTTGGGTGAGCTTCTCCCAGGACTCAAAGTCGGTATCAAAACTCCTAAGTGAAGCCTTCAGTGTCCTTGTGTGGCCCTTCCTTTGACCGTCATGGGAGCGCACCGACCTTGGGCGACTGTGTAGAGTTTGCATATCCTCTCTGTGTCTGCGTGAGTTTCCTCCGGTGCTCCATATTCCTCTCACAGTCCAAAGATGTGCAGGTTAGGTGGGTTGGCCATGCTAAATTGCCCCTTAGTGTCCAAATCTATGCAGGTTAGGTGGTGTTACGGGATTACAAGGATAGAGCATGGGATTGGTCCTGGGCAGGGTGCTCTTTTGGAGGGTCGGTGTTGACATGATGGGCTGAACGCCCTACTTCTGCATTGTAGGGATTCTATGGTTCTATAGAGATCATCCAAGACAGTGAAAAAATATTCTGGCTAAACGACCAGCCCACGGCAGTTGTGACTGTCTCTATATGCCTGGCGTGCCAACCTGGGCGAGTATTTCACGTCTGGTGTTTTGTTCTGCTATTTGACCTTTAGAAGTTTCTGTAGGCAGCTCAAGCGAAAGTGGTTGAGCTTTTTGGCATGATGCAGGTACACAGACCAAGCCTCGCATGAGTAGAGCAGAGTGGACTCTGCTCTATAGACTTTCAGTTTGGTAGACAGGCTTATTCTTCTTCATTCCCGGACTGACGTTTGAAGTCTGCTGGAGGCCGCACTTGCTTTGGTAAGTCTTGCCCGTGTCTCGTCGTTGATACTGGCAGCAAGAGTGAGTGTGCTGCCGAGGTAAGTGAGCTTAACCTCTGCTGACAGATTCTGGTCATATGCATGGGCTGAAACCTCATGTTTTGGATGGGACTTTACTAGAGTAGACTGGTACATTCCTTCAGTTTTTATCATGCCTATCGCTAAATTAAAAGACAGATCTTACGATCAGCACAAAGAAAACTGGGGAATTTAGATGTAGTCTTAAACTGCTTTCAGTGTACACAATACTATTTCCAATTATTTCATGCTAATGCCAATTGTCAAAAGTGGAAGAATGATTCTACCCCAGGTTATTGAATTTTTACTCACCTTACGGAGTAGAAACATTTCCCCCGACACCCTTAGAAAGGTAAAAGTAAAAAATAATTCCAAGTAACAAAAAGTATACGATTGTTATGAAAAAGAAACAGAAGACTCCTTTGCATCTAGACACACAAATTTATTGGAGCATTTGCTAATAGTAATAAGGGAACAGACATAAAGCCACTTGGTGGAGCTCCTCACCCATTGTATAATGTACCATTAATATTAAATCGAACCGGCAGTCTGGCGCATTGGAACATAGAGCTATTATGACACTGTAGGAGACCATGCAACATATCGAATACATGCTGGGTCTCTACAGAGCAATCCAGTCAATTTTATTTCCCCACACTATCTCCGTAGCCTTGCAACTTTACTTCCCTCAAGAGCCCACACAATGTCCTTTTGAAATCATTCATTATCTCCATTTCCGCCACCCCCGTGGGCTACAATTTATGGCCCATTACAACTTGCTGCATAAAGATATTCTTGCTCACATCCCCCTTGCATCTCTTGCTTGAAGAACAATTAAGTCTGTGTCCCCCTAGTCCTTGTACAATCAACTTTTCTTTGTTTCTCTTCTGTTATTCACTCTTGTGAAAGATGCACTGGATATTGACTGACATATGTGATGCAAAATTTTACATCATATTATCAGTGAACATATTGCTCATCTTTTGTTTTATTAAGGAATTGCTGTTAATTTCTTGATATGCTTGGTTTAAATTGAATATAAAATGAAAATAAATATATTTGGCTGTTATCCTGAGACATGAAATTATAGAGATGTATAAACATTTTTACTTCTTTTCAATATATATACTTAGGATGATGAGTAATACGTATTGAATATATGATTAGCTTGCATCTCTGGAGAGCTACAACCCTAGTAATGAATTACTATTTATTTGAAGTCAATTGCAGATCCACGTTAAAATTAAATTACGCTGCTACATTTGTTGAATCCGAATTTAATTCTTAGCCTGACCATTTTTGACATTAATGTGAAAAGTGGTTAAAAACTGCTGGAAAACATCAAGCTGGATTATTGAGGTCATTGGTGAAGCACGAACGCTTTCCATGGACTTCGGCAAAAGCTGCCCACAAAGATTCAACAACAATGTGCTGTACTCTTTCCTTTCCCCCTGACTCCACATCAAGATCTCTTGGTTTGCAGCAGCGGTGAAGTCAACAAGCAGCTACGCAGCCAATCACATTGAAGTATTCACATAGCAAACCAGAAAGTTCAAAGTAATTATTATCCTTCATTTTTAATCAAAGTTTTCAGACGTTGAAGTATATGATTAGGATTGGATTAAGGTAGGGGGTGGCACAGTTATGCAATGGTTAGCACTGCTGCCTGACGCTGAGGACCTGGATTCGATCCCAGCCCCGGGTCATTGTCCGTTTGGAGTTCGCACATTCTCCCCGTGTCTGCATGGGTCTCACCCCTGCAACTCAAAGATGTGCAGAGGTAGCCTGCCTCAATGACTACCGACCGGTGGCTTTGATGTCTGTTATCATGAAATGCTTCAAGCGGCTAGTCATGAGACGGATCACTGCCAGCCTCCCAGACGGTCTCACTCCATTGCAGTTTGCCTATCGCCACAACTGATCCACAGCAGATGCTATCAACACTCGCTACCTCGACAACAAGGACACCCACGTCAGACTGCTGTTCATAGACTGCAGCTCTGCCTTCAACACCATTATCCTGACAAGACTAATAAGCAAACTCTGCAACCTTGGATTTGACCCCTCCCTGTGCAGCTGGATCCTTGACTTCCTCACCAACAGACCACAATCTGTCAGGATAGGCAACAGCACCTCCTCCACAATAGTCCTCAACACTGGGGCCCCGCAAGGATGTGTGCTCAGTCCTTTACTGTACTCCCTGTACACACATGACTGTATGGCAAGATTTAACTCAATTTGGTTTATAAATTTGCGAATGATATGATTGTGATGACTCGTATCTCAAATAATGACAAATTAGACTACAGAATGGAGATAGATCACTTGGTTGTATGGTGTTCCGATAACAACCTCTTTCTAAATGTTGGAAAGACCAAGGAACTGACCATCGACTTCAGGAAACATAGCACAACACATACCCCTGTCTACATCAATGGCTCCGAAGAGGAGATGGATGGCCGATGGCTTTAAGTTCCTGGGGGTCATCATCACCAACAGTCTGTCCTGGTCCACTCACATTGATGCAACAGTCAAGAAAGCCCAACAACGTCTCTACTTCCTACGGAAGCTGAAGAAATTCGGCATGTCTACATCGACTCTGATAAACGTCTACAAATGTGCCATAGGGAGCATTCTATCCATCTGCATCACAGCTTGGTCTGGCAACTGCTCGGCCCAAGATCGCAAGAAACTGCAGAGTGTGGTGAACTCAGCCCAACGTATCACACAAGCTTGCTACCCTCCCATTGAATCTATCTACTCTTCCTGATGCCTTAGAAAAGCAGACAGCATTATCAGACACACCTCACAACCAGGCTTTGCCCTCTTCCAGACCCTTCCATCAGGCAGAAGATATAGAAGTCTGAAGACCCGAACATCCAGACATAGAAACAGCTTCTTCCCCACAGCAACAAGACTTCTCAACAACTCTCCCTCAGACTGATCTGTTCCCTGTAAGAACACTATTCATGGCGCCCTATGCTGCTCTCCAATCACTGTTTGTTGATGTACCATTTGTCAATGTACTCTGCCAATTATTCTTTTGTCTATCATGTATGTACTGTGCACCTTCCCTTGGCCGCAGAAAAATACTTTTCACTGTACTTCAGTACATGTGACAATAAATATCAATCGATCAATCTTGACCAGTAATTATGAAGTTAGTTCACGGGTAAGCACTCAATTACACTTCTTTAAGCAAGGTGTAACTTTATCGAAGGTTTTACAGCAAGTCAAACGACGTAAGAGTGGACGTTCTTGTCAATTCATAAATTTCCTATTGCTGCAGTCTGGTGGTGCGTCAAAACTGCACCCCCTGGAGAAACCTAGAATTACTGACAGAAACGTCTGGTTTCCATAGTAGACTGCGCATGCGTGGATTCCAGATGTTGCTGTCAGTTTCAGTGGATTAATAATAATAATAATCTTTATTGTCACAAGTAGGCTCACATTAACATTGCAATTAAGTTACATTGCATTGAAAATCCCCTAGTCTCCACATTCCGCCGCCTGTTCGGGTACACAGAGGGAGAATTCAAAATGTACAAATTACTGAATAGCACGTCTTTCGGGACTTGTGGGAGGAAACCGGAGCACCCGGAGGAAACCCACGCAGACACAGGGAGAACGCGCAGACTCTGCACAGACAGTGACCCAAGCCGGAAATCCAACCTGGGACCCTGGCACTGTGAAGCCATAGTGCTAACCACTGTGCTACCAACTAATGATGGTGAATGTTGACACAGGTTCCGTGGCATCACCACAGCAAACCCTTTGCCAATAGTATGTAAGGCCCTCAGGTCTGAATATCTGCACATTTGCTATTTCTTTAGAGCGCATTCATCAACGAGTATAAAAAGCACTTTAACAGTTTTATTGTGAATAAGAAACTGGAAAAGCCTTCCCCACACACCTATCATTTAGTGCTGACTCATCCTGATTGCTTTGATCTCAAGTTGCTTGTGTCCTTTTTTATTTTGCTTTAGAGTAGAATGCTGCTCCAAGCTGTTCAATTAAACCACATCTCACATCAGTATTTTTCTTTTTCTTTTGCACAGTTTTGCTCTTTAAGATGAGAAATGGTGCAAATAAATCTTGTTTCTACTCCCACTTCTGGCATCCTGAGACAGCAAGACATTGGGAGGATGGATTATAGCAGAGTTCCCTATCCTCCATCCCAACTGTAGCCTACACATGTAACCTTGAAAGGAACCCCCCCCTCTCCCCCACCCCCACCCCCGACTCACAGCCAGTGAAGCATTTTCATCTCTCACATTAAACAAACTTGGAGTCTTTTCGAATAAGACTCACAATTTAGGTAACTCTGTGATGCTCAATTGCACTTACCACTTTCTGGCTGACATAGACTGAGCTTAATTCACACTGGGTCCTCAGAGCTTACAGAGAGTAGAGGCTTCTGTCAGATCAGCATATGTTGGATTCAAATAAAGGTCTTAGGTGAAAGAACAGTGTTTTGAGCCCATTGTGCTAAAACTGCAGGCAAAAATCGATGCCAAGAAAGGTCAGGGAACTTTTGCTGCTGGAATCCAAAGCAGGAGGCATCAGTGCTGGTGCTTTTAAAAGTAAATATCAGTGTAAGACAGCCCTTGACATGGGGCCGAATTTACTGCAGGCCAGAATAGTCTTTTTCTGTTGTAAAAGCTGTCCCTGTGCTAGAGAAATCCAAATTGCAAATCCTATTTCCACAACTTTGTTCTCCCCCCCGTACCTTCTTTGACTATTAATACTTCTCGACTCCTTCCAGAAAAGAGGCAATGGTCTCTGCCTCTAGTGCTCTTTTCTATGCTTTTGTAATATGGAAGTGTTGCATTATTTTCCTGTCTGCAATACTCCTGTATTAGCAGAAACTGACCACCATTGCCTCTTTCTCTCTCTCTCTCTCTCTCACTTCTGACAAAACATTGTCAATTATAATAAACTGAGTGTAACTCGATCCCTTTTCTATCTTCGCAAAAATAAGGGCAGCAGGGTAGCATGGTGGTTAGCATAAATGCTTCACAGCTCCAGGCTCCCAGGTTCGATTCCCGGCTGGGTCACTGTCTGTGTGGAGTCTGCACGTCCTCCCCCTGTGTGCGTGGGTTTTCTCCGGGTGCTCCGGTTTCCTCCCACAGTCCAAAGATGTGCGGGTTAGGTGGATTGGCCATGCTAAATTGCCCGTAGTGTCCTAATAAAAGTAAGGTTAAGGGGGGGGTTGTTGGGTTACGGGTATAGGGTGGATACATGGGTTTGAGTAGGGTGATCATGGCTCGGCACAACATTGAGGGCAGAAGGGCCTGTTCTGTGCTGTACGGTTCTATGTAGGTTTATGTACAGTTCCCATGAAAAGGATGGGAAATAGGGTTGAGAATAATTAACTGCACAGAGTGAAGCAAAGGGTTTAACACAGGGGTGGGCAAACTTTTCCATGCAAGGGCCACATTCAGAAATTCACAATTTTAAAGGGCCGCATAGTATATTAAATAAAATAATTACTTCACCTGGTTATGATTCTGGGCGCCTCATATAGAACATAGAACATAGAACAGTACAGCACAGAACAGGCCCTTCGGCCCTCGATGTTGTGCCGAGCAATGATCACCCTACTCAAGTCAACGTATCCACCCTATACCAGTAAGTAACCCAACAGCCCCCCCCCCCCCCCCCCCCATTAACCTTAAAAAAAATAGAAATTTTTTTTTTTTTTTTTTTTAATGACTTGGTGGGCCGCACAAAGACCTTTGGCCCGCGTCCCACCCCTGGTTTAACACCATATCTTATAGCAATTTCAGGATGTTATTAATTTCTAATTGTATTTAATATAGTAAGATATGTTACAGCTCAGACTGTGGGGGTGAACACATCCCTAGAATTACATTTTATAAGCATTCCATTCCATTGATTTTTCGGATTGATGTATCGGCTGAGGATCTGCTGGTAGCATTCATGCCTCTGAAGAATAAGGTTGTGAACTTAGGTATTCTTCCAGGATCTAAATACAAAAATACAAGCTGATACTAAGGGTCTGCTTTGCTGAGCAGGGTCGGTGCTTTCCCTCAACTGAGTGGCTAGACTGAGGCCTTCTTGCCCACTCACACAGATGCAAAGGATCCCACTGAATGAACACAGTATTCATAACAAAATGGTTAATAGCACAAATAGAAATAAAAATGTATGACCTGATAGTTATTTCAATGGCATGGTTGCAAGGTAACCAAGACTGTGGCCTAAATATTCACGGGTATTTCACAATTTGGAAGAACAGGATGTGAGGAAAAGGTGGTGGGATAGCTCTGCTAATTAAGAATGACATCAGTACAGTAGTGAGAGATGGCTTTAGTTCTAAAGTTCAGGATGTAGAATCAGTTTGGGTAGAGATAAGAAATTGCAACGGTAAGAGGTCACTTGTGGGAGTAGTTTATAACAGTAACAGTAGATACATTGTAGAACAGAGTAAGCAGGAAATAATAGTGGGGTCGTCGAAGAAAGGTACCACAATAATCATTGAAAATTGTTATCTTTATACAGATTGTGTAGACAAATCAGATTGGCAAATGTAGCCTGGAAGATGAGTTCCGAGAGTGTATTTGTGACAACTTCTTTGAACAATGCATTCTAGTGCCAACCAAGGGCAGGCTATTTTAGACCAGGCAATGTGTAATGAGACATAATTAATTCGTGATCTCATAGTAATGAAACTCTAGGGAGTAGTGATCATAACATGATAGAATTTCATATTCAGTTTGAGGACGAAAAGTGTAGGTCTAAGATTACTGTCTTAAATACAGGTAATTATGAAGACAGCGTTGCTAAATTGAACTGGGGATATAAAGTAAATGTAGGACAGTAGAGAAACAATGACATACATTTAAGGAGATATTTCATAACACTCAGCAGAAATATATCCTATTTTAAAGAAAGGCTCTATGAGAAAGATGCATATTCGTGGGTAATTAAGAAAGTTAAAGAGTATAAAATTGAAAGAAAGAGTGTGCAATAGTGCAAAGGTTTGTGGTTGGTCAAAAGATTGGACAGATTTTAGGAACCAGCGAAGAATGGCTAATAAATGAGCGAGAAATTAGAGTATGACAGCAAGCTAGCTAGAAATATATAAAATAGATAGTAAGAGTTTCTACAAGTATTTAAAAAGGAAAAAGGAACTAAATTGAACATTAATTTGTTAGAGAGCTCGACCAGGAAATGAACAACAGGAAACAATGAAATGGCAGAGGTGTTGAACAGGCTATTTTGAAGTCTGTTGTCACTGTAGAAGACACAAAAAACTTTTCAAAGATAGCAGAAAATCAAGAGGTAAAGGGGACAAAGGAACTTAAACAATCAAAATCATGTGGAAAAAGTATTGGGAAAGCTATCAGAATGAAAGGCAGACAAGTCTTTGGACCTGAAGTTCAAAATCCTAGGTTCTTAAAAGAAGTGGCTAGAGAAAGTGGTTGTAATCTTCTAATGTTTCATAAATTCTGGATGTGCCAGCAGATTGGAAAACCACAGTTGTAACACCTCTGTTCAAGAAAGGAGGGAGACAGAAAGCAGGAAACTATCAGCCAGTTAGCCTAGCATCTTTCATAAGGAAAACATCAGAGTCCATTATAAAGAAGATAATAAAAGCACGTTCAGAAAATTATAATGCAGTCAGACAGAATCAACATAGTTTTGTGAAAAGGAAACCATGTTTGACAGGTTTATTAGAGTTAGAAGGAAGTTACAAGCAAGGTAGATAAAGGGGAATCTGTTGATGTGGCGGACTTGGATTTCCAAAAGGCATTCAGTAAAGTGCCACAAAAAAGGTTAATACACAAATAAGAGCTTATAACGTTTGGGGTGACATCTTAACATGAAATTAGGACTAATTATCTAACAGAAGACAGGGAGTAGGAACAAATGAGTCATTTTGGAGTTGGCAAGCTGTAACTAATGGAGTTGCAGGGATCATTGCTGTGGCTTCAACTGTTTATAATCTACACCAATGACTTGGATGAAGGGGCTGTTGTTGTTTAAGGGGTGCTGCTGTCAAAATCCTAATGAGTGACTTTGCCTCGGGCTGGGGGACACACACCAAGAAGCAGTCCCAACTCCTATTTGTCTCCCCCCTCATTGGGAAAATCCAATTTGTTACGATATCTTATGGTTTATGGCAAGTAAAAATTTCACAACATGCAACAGTAGGGGGAGCTCAATAACTTCAGTTCATGGACTAACTAAATACCTGCATTATGAATATCACAGAGATGCTATGGGTGAATATTACCTCATTGTTTTCCAGGAATGTGCGTGCTTATGTTTCATTCAGACATGGAGCTTTTACAACCATTTTATGTAAGCGAGCTGAGTATGTTGCCAGCACAGTGGGATTGACAGTGGGTAGCTCAGAGTCAGTTTGACAATATTGATCCAATTGTGGGTGAGGACATTTTAATAGATGGGGTGACATAAGTTTAATAAAATCATCGATATAAAACAATTTTGTTTCAGCCTTAAAAACCCATTCCCAACAAAATATGTCCTACTGTGTACCATCTTACACATTAGCACCTCTTCTGCAATAATTGTTTTCTCCCTGAAATTAAAGTAGGTGAATTGTAAAATGATGTACTATCCGAGTTTAGTTACATGTTCATGAAAATTTTATTTACAATAGGTTTCAAGGAGTTTGCTCTTAGTATACCTAAATGTATGAAGCTGAGTAAAACTATTAAATATTTCACACTGACATCTCTGCATCTGTTTCATTTCTCCACTACTGTTTCCAATGTGTTCGTTTCTGGCTTGAGGAAGTATGGAAGTTTGTTCTGGTCCATTGAAACTTGTCTCTGACAGCCACAGAGTTACGTGAGTCAACTCTTCGAGCATTTCTTCCTTCCTTTAGTGAACTGCTTCACCTCTGCTGTTTCTTCAATTGGCTCCCAGGAATTCATCACTGTAGATTGAGCAGGGTTCTTGGTTGTAAGGTTTTTTTTTTGTTGTCAAAACGACCGTCACATTTTATGAGACTTTAAATTATTGGATGCATTGAAGATATTGGGAGTCAATTCTTGCTGTTTTGTAATTGTGAAGGATAACTTTATAATGTATATTGCAATCAGAACGTTCTCATAACCTGTGTAATACCCCCCACGAGAGCCAGGGGGACGGCTCGATTGATCTCCCTGTGAGGCTCGTGGAATACGAGCTGCCCCGCTAGTGGGCTGAGGTCCATCAGCTGGGACTCGAACAAATCACCTCATAACAGCCAGCCCGGATTGGGACCAGTAATGTGTTAGGCAGGTTGGTTCGACGTTGACTGCAACTGGATGCAGGGAAGCTAGAAACAAACGTCTGACACCGGAGATGATCCAACACTGTTTTATTTAACTATGAACTGCTGTACATGTTCGGCTGTGGGTTGACACTCTACTAACCCTACTGATGACCTCTTACTGGCTTGACCAGACTTACTAGCTACCACATGGCAGTAGTGCCCACTAACTTGTGCACTCTGACTGTCTCAGTATCTGGGTCCCGAGAGAGCGGGAGTCTTAATGCCCTATGGGCTTTATAGTGGTGGTGTCCTGTCTGGTGATTGGTTGTTCTGTGTTGTGTGTTCATTGGTCATCCTGTGTGTCAATCACTGCCTGTCTGCATCTCATTATATACATGAGTGGACATCATGACGTCTCCCTTTTAAAAAAAATAAGTTTTGGAACGTGAAAGTATATACATGCCGGACTATATACAAGTGGTGAGTTAACGAACATATGTACATGGGAAGATGTCTATCATGCAGATACAGAGCAAACTGAAAAAATTTACAAAAGTAATGTCTATAGATTCAGTCTTTGAGGCGGGCGACGAATTCTGGTCGATCGCCGCAGAGGTGGAGCAGGAGACGCCGGCACTTGGACAGGCGGGATTGCTGGCATTGCGGCGGTGTCGTGGAAGGTGGGATCGCTGGCAGATCGGTGGCTTCGTGGCAGGAGACATCCGGAGGAGGCATGATAACCAGCGGAGCAATGTGGTTAGGCTGTGGGCGGGGAACTCTCCGCAGCGCCCTCCTGTTGTGCCGGAGAATGGAGCTGTCAGCCATTTGAACAATGAAAGACCTTGGGGCGGCCTTCCTGACAACAACAACTGGGGCTCACCACCCTCCGTCAGGCAACTGGACGCGAACAACATCTGCTGGAGCCAGCGCAGGCAGATCTGTGGCATGAGCATCATACGTGGTCTTCTGCTGGTTCCTGGATCGCTGCACGTTTTGCAGCACCGTGAGGTGGTCAAGGTCTGGAATATGGATGGCTGGATCAGTCGTCCGCAGGTTGCGCTTCATGACCATCTGCGCCGGAAACAAACCAGTCGACAGAGGGGCTGCCCTGTAGGCCAGCAGCGCCATGTTGAAATCAGATGCTGAGTCTGCAACCTTTCACAACAACCACTTAACGATATGGACCCCTTTCTCAGCCTACCCATTTGATTGCGGATAATGGGGGCTGGAGGTGATGTGTCTGCAGTTGTAGGATCGTGCAAAATCGGACCACTCCTGGCTGTAGAAGCATGGACCGTTGTCAGTCATTACTGTGAGTGGTATCCCGTGCCTGGCAAACGTCTCTTTGCAGGCTTTGATCACGGACCGAGACGTGAGGTCTGACAATTTCACCACTTCCGGGTAACTGGAGAAGTAGTCGACCAAGAGCACTGGCGTGAAAGAGGTCTACCACCACTTTAGACCACGGAGAGGTCACAATCTCGTGCTGTTGCAGCGTTTCTTTGGGCTGAGCCGGTTGAAACTTCTGTCAGGTTGGGCAGTTGAGGACCGTGTCGGCAATGTCTTGGTTGCTGCCCGGCCAATAAACCGCCTCCCGAGCTCTGCATCGACATTTTTCGACCCCAAGGCGACCCTCATGGATCTGTCCGAGCACCATTGCCCGCATGCTTTGAGGAATGACGATCCTATCGAGTTTAAGAAGGATTCCCTCAATGACCGTTAACTCATCCTTAACGTTAAAGAACTGGGGACATTTCCCCTTTTGCCAGCCATGGGCGAGGTGTTGCATCACGTGCTGCAGTAGAGGATGCTTGGCAGTTTCTTCATGTATTTGGACCACTCGTTCATCAGTGGCTGGTAGGTTGCTGGCACACAACTGCACCTGTGCCTCTATGTGGCAGATGAAGTCGCCTTGATCACACGATGTGGTGCTGGACCGGGATAGGGCATCCGCAATGATCAGCTCCTTACCCAGTGTGTAGACGAGTTCCAAGTCATATCGGCGGAAATTTACCATCCCGAGGAAGGGGAGGACCGTCTTCTTGTCCTCCGGGGTCTTGATGGCGTTGATTGCCAGCACCTTGTCGGTGTCAGGTTGCACATCCTGCTGTGACACGTGGTCACCCAGAAACTTGATAGCGGATCGACCAAATGAGAATTTGGCCCTGTTGAGCTGGAGGCCATTTTTATGAATCCGCTGGAAGACCTGTCGGGCGTTGTGGACCAGATGATCACATTGTCCACATAGACTAGCACCCCCTCGATGTCCTCCAACATTTGCTCCATGGCCGGCCGATCTCGAATCGTAAAGTTGCCTTGGTTTCCTTGCGAGATACCCCTAGCCGACACGATCCACTGGCAGCTATGGCATTGCCATTGTAGTGAAGGAGTTGGCAGGCTGGTGGAAGAATGCTTGGTTGGTCACGGATGCTGTCGAGATCTGACTGTGATATGAGGTACGCAGACGCGCCGGTGTCCAGTTTAAATCAGATGCGAGCCTGGTAGTCTGTGAGGATAGCACACCACTCGTCGCCAGGATCCACACTGAGGACCGAAAGGCGGGTTGCAGGTGCAGTGGGGACCGGCTCGCGTGTGGTTATGATGCCCACCCAATATGGAGACTCGAGGCAGTCAGCATCGGGGTCCGTTGGACTGTCGGGATCAGAATCCTGCATGCCTTGTTGTACCGAATGGACACTTCTGCACCATGTCTGGGATCGCTGGCTGATAATCGGTGGAGTGGACCTGCAGCAGGCCGCGAAATGGCCAGGCTTCCCACAATGTAGGCATCGCCATTCTTTGGCTGGACATTGCTGCTTTAAATGGGTGGAGCCACAATTCGGACACGTCATAACGCTGACATCAGCGTGTTCCGTGCGCCAATGCGCATGCGCAGTGCGGTCGGCCGACGTACGCTCCTGCGCATTAGGGTTTTCAGCCTCGTCGTCCACCCGGTTGTGGCGTGCACGCGTAGGGATACTCATGGACTACACACGTCTCGATAGCGACGGAGAGGGTGAGCTGTTTGATTTTGAGGAGCTGCTGCCGCAGGGAATCGGAGTGGAGCCCGAAAACGATCTGATCCCGGATTATGGAATCAGCCGTCGAGCCATAATTACATGTCTGAGCCAGGATACGGAGATTGGTCAGGAAGGACTGAAAAGGTTCATCCTTACCCTGAAGTCTCTGTTAGAAGATGTACCGTTCAAAGCTCTCATTCACTTCAATGTTGCAGTTGCTGTCGGATTTTAGCAGAACTGTTTTGAACTTCATCTTGTCTTCGCCGTCGGCAAACGTAAGCAAGTTGTAGATATGGTTGGCGTGATCCCCCACGGTCGAGAGAAATAGCGCGATCTTCCTGGCATCCGATGCTGCCTCGAGGTCAGAGGACTCGATATACAGGAGGAACTTTTGCTTGAAGATTTGGATGGATGGATGTTTTCCATTTCGCTGGATGGCTGCTTGCTGGTTGTGGCAGATTCACTTGAGGTAGGTTTGGCAGGATTAATAGCACTCTGGTACCATGATGTGTTCGGCAGGTTGGTTCGACGATGACTGCAACTGGATGCAGGGTAGCTGGAAACAAACGTCTGACACCAGAGATGATCCAACACAGTTTTATTTAACTATGAACTGCTGTACATGTTCAGCTGTGGGTTGACATTCTACTAATCCTACTGATGACCTCTTTCTGGCTCAACCAGACTTACTAGCTACCACAAGGCAGTCGCGCCCACTAATTTGTGCACTCTGACTGTCTCAGTATCTGGGTCCCGAGAGAGCGGGAGCCTTAATGCCCTGTGGGCTTTATAGTGGTGGTGTCCTGTCTGGTGATTGGTTGTTCTGTGTTGTGTGTTCATTGGTCATCCTGTGTGTCAATCACTGCCTGTCTGCATCTCATTATATACATGAGTGGATATCATGACAACCGGCATGATCATTAGTCCCAGTTGGGACTATTGTCCTGTATGCCGCATTGTGGTCTTTTCCTTTGGTTTAAAATAAATTGCCATTTTAATTCACCTTCTCGGACCTCCTGAGCTTTTATAACCTGAAAATCATTGATTTATAAACCTATATTTCTGTGAGCATGTTTGCGATTGCTGCATTGTTTAATTTGTGGCCAGTTGTGCCACAAGTGTTGATCTCAAACTGGTCTCTGCAGGACGTGTAGCAAAAGCCAGCAGACCTGAGTTGCGCTGCTGGAACCTAAGATGTTCTCATGCCCACAGACCTAATAGAGGTATAGATTGCACGTGGCCACAGAGCTGTGCTCATTGCCTTTAAAATAATGGTTAAATCCCCATACTTTAAATATTAAAAAATATTTTGTGGAATGTGGGCATTTGTTGTCTGTTATATTACGATTTTGTAATCTATATATTACTCTTTTTTGTCTAGCGAGTTGTTGAAATATAGACGTAGTCTTCCAGTGATGACAAAATAATTTAATGAGCAATATTGAGATAAACTAGTGAGTTCTTTTACTTCAACACTGAAGTAGTAAACAAACAAATAACTATAGATTAAACTATTAAATAAGATAATTCTATATATTAAGATCTGTTACCTTCCTCTGTTTCTCTTCTGTACTCTCCACACGCCTAACACACTCTCCTCTAGGAAAGAGCGGGGAAACCTTTTTTAGGCCTTAGTAGTGTGGCCATCTAGTGATCATTTGCCTGTACTTGCTTAACATTACTTGATCATGTATTACTACATACAGAGATCACTACACTGTCCACCCCTAATTGCCCTTGAACTGGGTGGCCTGCTGGACCATTTCAGAGGGCTTTAAGAGTCAACCATATTGCTTTGGCTTTGGAGTCACATGTTGGCAGATTTCCTCCCCTAAAGTGAAACAGATGGTTTTTCAGAACTATCAATGACTGTTGTATTGGTTACCATTATCGAATCGGGCTCCATATTCCACATTTATTAGTTGTATTTAAATTCCACCAGCTGCCATGGTGGGATTTGAACCTATGTCCCCAAATCATTCTCCTAGGGTCCAGGATTACTGGTCCACTACACCAATTTGAAATGGAGGTGAAAGGAAATGGGTTACAGATTGGGTGTGGGTGAAGGATGGTGAGCCTAGCAAACAAGTTGGGCACTAGCTTTGTTGCGGGGGTTGGTAGACTTCAGGTAGAGTTGTGTAGATGCTGGTGGGAGATACTGAGGATGGGCTCAGGGTTGGCAACATTCGACTGGAGATTCATCCAGATCCTGATGTTGAACCAGCAGTTTGAGAGTAGGATAACAAGCTTTGGATCAAGGGAGGATGCAGCAAGCCGTAGCTGCAGAAGTTATCATGTACCCTGAGTAATGTTGGTAATGGATGGCAGGCAGATGGTGAATCAAAGGAGACCAAGGGTGTACCCCTGTGGGGTGTGGGTGTCAGTGGCTAGGCCAGAATTTATTGCCCACCCTTAATTGCTCTTTAGAAGATGGTGGTACGCCAACGTCTTGGCCCGCTGCAGTTCATGTGGTGTAGGTACCTCCACAGCGCTGTTGGGAAGGGATTTATTCATTATTATTTATATATGGGAACTGTGGTTGTCCCTAACTAAAATATCAATAAGAGGAGAATAAACATTACAAATTCACATAGCCAATGCTTTCTCATTTGAAAGGGAGATTTAAGCTTGTACAATGAGTGGAGGAGATAGTGGTGCAGCAGTAATGTCAACTCCCGGTAATTTAAATAGGAACTGGACAATGTTTAAACAACAGTTCCAAATATACATGGCAGCTACTGATTTAAACACAGCCTCGGATGAGAGAAAGATTGCGCTGCTATTAGCAATGCCAGGTGAGCAAGCTGTAGACATTTATAACTCCTTCAATTACGTAGAAAATGAAGACAAAACTAAATTTAAAGTGATATTCGCAAAATTTGAAGAACACTGTAAAATGCAGTCTAATGAAATCCTGGAAGAATTTAACCTATGTAACAGGTTCCAGCGAAACGGCGAGACAATCTCTAATTTTGTTACAGATCTCAGATTAATAGCACAAGGCTATAATTATGCTGATTTAACAGACTCTATCATCAGAGATCAATTAATCTACAGACTCTCTGATCAACACTTAAGGGAATCACAGATTCAACAAAATGATTTAACTCTAAAAACCACCATAGTAAAGTGCACAGCGCAAGAACAAAAGAAACAGCAGTACCTTGAGTTCCTTCAGAAAAAAAACGGGGACAAATTCCTCCATGAGGTGGAAAATGTCAAAATGGTGTCCTCTCCTCACAGGCATCTTCTCCCTGGCGCCAACTTCAATTCAAATATGTATGCGCATGCGCACATTCAAGAGAGATGTGACCCGGTGAAATCCCGTTCTGCGCATGCGCAGTTCGCAAAATACCGCACTCAGACAGAGGAGCGATTTGCGCATGCACAATCGATGCCTATGCATGACATCACGAACATCATGACATGCTACCGCTGTGGCAACGCCCACTTAAAAGGAAAATATCCTGCACAAAGGAAAAGATGTTTAAAGTGTTCCAAACTGAGTCATTTTGCCTCCCAGTGTAAGTCAACACTCTCCAACACAGAAACATGCAAACTTCAAGGTTCGCACAGTTGACACAATGGAAAACCAAACACCCAAAGAAAATTTTTCCGCCACAAAAATTTCCACTCTTGGGAGAACACATACTTCGTCGGAATAATAGATTCGGCAGAGGAACTTCAAGCGCTGATCACGAAAATCCTCAACAAATTAATGCCATTGACTCCAACAGTGAATGGAACGCGATGGTGCAAGTGAACAACTTCCCAATTACGTTCAAGCTTGACATGGGAGCACTCGCAAACTTGATGACAAGCAAAGATCTCACATCCATCCCTGGAAATCACGCGATGATACCTGCTGCTTGCAAGTTAAAGACTACAATGGCAACCAGATCACCTCAAGAGGATCATGCCATCTACGAGTAATCAATAAGAGGGTCACGAAAGGACTAAGGTTCAAGATCATGGACAACAAAAAGGCATCGCCGTTAGGTGCTCAAGCCTGCAAGGACTTGCAGCTGGTCCAGAGAATCTTCATGCACACGAATGACACATCACGACTAGATGATGACATCCAGCTGCTGCTCAGAGAATATCCTGACGTATTTCGTGGCATGGGTACGCTACCTTACAAATACAAAATCTTGCTCAAGGAAGGTGCAAAGCCTGTCATTCATCCGCCGAGGAGGGTACCAGCTCCTTTGCGTAAAAGACTAAAATCAGAGCTCCTACACCTACAATCTCAAGGCATAATCTCAAAAGTCGACTGACTGGGTCAGCTTGTTGATATATGTCAAGAGGCCATCAGGTGATCTCAGAATCTGTATCGATTGCAAAGATCTGAACAAGAACATTCGCAGGGAACACTACCCCATCCCCAAGCGAGACGAGATAACATGTGAAATGGCAAACACTTGCATCTTCACCTAGCTTGATGCTTCTCAAGGCTTCTGGCAGATGCAGCTTGAGGATTCCAACAGATTGCTGCATACGTTCAACACGCTGTTTGGACGATACTGCTATAACCGCATGCCTTTCGGGATCATCTCCGCATCTGAAATCTTTCACAGTGTCATGGACAAGTTGACGGTGGGTATTGAAGGTGTTAGAGTATATGTCGATGACATTATCATATGGTCAACAATAGAAGAAGACCACATTGCTCGACTAAGACACGTCTTCAAAAGAATTCACCAGTTTGGATTGAAACTGAACCAATCTAAGTGCACTTTTGCATGCTCATCTCTGACCTTCTTGGGTGACACTACATCAGCGCAAGTTTTGAGGCCGGATAATGAAAAGATTTTGGCAATCCAAAAAATGCAGCAGCCAAGAGACAAGAAAGCTGTGCTCAGATTTCTTGGATTCATTAACTTCCTAGACAAGTTTACACCAAACTTATCGACAAGGACGTCAGCATCACGAAACGTGATACGGAAGGACACAAAGTTTGACTGGACTCCACACCACCAAGAAGAGTGGGTGGATCTAAAGCACCAATTGATGACAGCTCCAACTCTGACGTTCTTCGACCCAACAAAACCCACAAAGATCTCCACCGACGCCAGTCAAGGTGGAATCGGTGCGGTACTCCTCCAACAGGATGACCAATCAGACTGGGTCTCAGTTGCATACCCGTCTAGAGCGATGACCGCCACAGAGTGCAGATATGCACAGATAGAGGAGTGTCTGGGGCTGCTCACAGGTATAATAACATTTCACCACTGTGTGTATGGGCTTTCCACGTTCCTCGCTGAGACTGATCATAGACCGCTGGTCAACAAAATTGATAAAAACCTCGCCTACAATGCATGATGATGAAGCTGAGGAGTATGACTTCACACTGGTCTATACTCCTGGAAAAGACCTAATCAGAACCGACACACTGTCCCGGGCCATTGACAAAGACAGCTCAGCTCCTGCGTCCATTGACGATGTAGAAGCTCAAGTACAGTTGTGCAGAGAGACTCTCCCGGCATCTGACGAGAAGCTGCAGCAAATTGGTCTGGCGACACAAAAAGATGCGACCTTGCTCCAGGTTATGCATAAACTTCAGCATGGCTGGCCAAAAGGACGGTGCCCGCAGTTCCAAAATATCAAAACTGAACTGTCAGTAGTGGATGGACTAATACTGAGAAATGACAGAATCGTCATTCCACTAACTCTCAGGTCAGATATGCTCCGCGGAATTCACGAGGGACATCTCAGAATCGAAAAAATGCAAAAGCAAGGCAATCTGTGTACTGGCCTTGGATCAATGATGACATTGCAAACATGATACTCACATGTGACACGTGTCAAAAGCATCAACTGGCACAGTGTAAGGAGCCTCTCCAGCAGCATGAGATGACTACGTCACCATGGACTCAAGTTGGCATAGATTTGTTTCATTCTATGGGTCGAATCTATGTTCTTATCATTGACTATTACTCCAACTTTCCGGAAGTAATGAAACTCCCGGATCTCAGTTCTGCATCAGTAATCAAAGCTTGCAAGGAAACATTCTCGAGGCATGGTATTCCACAAACAGTCATGTCCGATAACGATCCTTGCTTTGCGAACTGGGAGTGGACGGAATTCTCCAATCAAAACAACTTTAACCACGTGACATCGAGTCCTCACTTTCCCCAATCAAATGACAAAGTTGAGAAAGGTGTGCACATTATCAAACAACTCATAAGCAAGGCCACTGACTCGCATTCCGACATTCACTTGGCTCTGTTATCAAACAGATCCTCACCGTTAAGCTCAGGGCTATCACCAGCTCAAATGCTTTTCAATCGAGATGTGAGAACAACATTACCAGCATGACACTTCAGCAATCCGGATCACACACAAGTGTTTGACAAGCTACGACACCAACATCACAATCAAAAGCAGCAGTATGATCAGCATGCAAAACCGCTGCAACCATTAGCGGTCAATGACATGGTTCGACTGCGACACCCAGGTGGAGGATGGTCCAACGCGGCAACAGTGATACGACAAGCCGTGCCACGATCATACATTGTAGTCGGATGAAGGTGTGCTGTTCAGACGCAATCGACGAGACCTGCTAAAGATTCCACTTCCTGAACCTGTCTTTCCGACGTTGAATCTACATGACTCACTCACTCGACAACACTTGACACCATCAGCCGATGAACAGATGGACATTAAAACCTCAGTGCCTCCATGCCCACTGAGGAGATCAACTCGAATCAGACGCACACCCAACCATCTGAACCTGTGAACATTGGACCGATTTACTCATTGATTTCTGTAATGCATTTGCACACTACATCAACTATGTTTGTTCCATTTTCTTAACAACACACTGAAAAGATGTAACATAAAAAAGGGGGATGGAGTGCCCTTTGTATGGGCATGTACATAAGGGGTTAATG
The DNA here is from genome assembly GCF_902713615.1 of Scyliorhinus canicula. Lineage (NCBI taxonomy): Eukaryota > Metazoa > Chordata > Chondrichthyes > Carcharhiniformes > Scyliorhinidae > Scyliorhinus > Scyliorhinus canicula. The sequence goes on from NC_052163.1 coordinate 49,132,647, forward strand.
GGAAATCGGCAGATCACTAGAGGACAGCACTGGCGGGTATAAAAGCCAGATGCAAGCAGCTCTCTCCCTTGTAGTGATTAGACTGTGACGAGAGCAGGAGCATTGATCTAGTTCAGGGTGACTAGTGTGGTCAGACATAGCTACTGTATATAAACTTTGTAACCTTTCTACTAGTATTGATCTTAAAGTAAAGAACTCACACAGTTGTTAACTTAGTTACTCAATAAACCTTACAATACCTCTGGATGTCTTCGAGCCTTCTTCATCAAGGTACACAAAGCCTCTTCAACAACTGGATTGAGTAACACATTTTACGCACAGTAGTGCTACTAAACACACTACAGTAAGGTAACAAAAGAGCAGGTAAGAATAAAAACTAATCACAGATCTTTTATGCCCTGAGATTATGGATGGGGCTTCAGTTTAATGTCTCATCCAAAAGTGCACTCTCTAAGAAATAGACTGGAAACCAACCCAGATTCTGTGCATTAATGGTGTAATCTCGTCTGAAAACTGTGATAAAGAATGCTATGTTTTTCAAGGTGAAAGCTCAGTGGACTGTTTGGTAAACTAGAGATGATTTTTTTTTAACAGTTAAGTAAAACTTTATTGTAGATTTATCTTTCAAACATTAAAAATAAGAGCCAATAGTTGAATTTGTAAAAAGGTAATCTCACTGATATTGTACATCCTGTACATTTAATTGTAAATTTAACCCCCCAGTACTTATTCTCTGTTGAGTGAAGCAATAACAAATCAGGCAGCTGCTAAATAATAGTCAGGGTTATTCACAGTATGTCTGGTGTGGATGGCCATACTTTTGCACAGAATAGCCCTTTTGAGTGAATGGAATCATGGAACCCCTACAGTACAGAAGGAGGCTATTCAGCCCATTGAATTTCAATGACCCTCTGAAATAGTACTCTACCTAGACCCACTCCTCCGCCCCATCCCTGTAACCCCATCAAACCTGCACATCCCTGGACACCAAGAGGCAATTAAGGATGGCCAATCCACCAAACCTACACATCTTTGGACCGTGGGCGCACCTGGAGGAAACCCGCACAGGCACGGGGAGAACATGCAATCGCCACACAGGCTATCAACCAAGGCTGGAATTGAAGCTGGGTCCTTAGTGCTGTGGGGCAACAGTGCTAACCACTGTGCCACATTGTTTGATTTAGTGCCTTTGCAAGCCTTTCTTATCAGCAGTCCATCTGGTTCAACAGTTTTAATCTTACATTGTGTTGGGATTTTATTTTGCAAACGCTCCAATCCATTTTGCCAGGATCCCTTTATTTTAAATACATTCCGCTCCTATCTATAATGAAGGAGTCGAGCCAATCAGTAGTGTAGCCTTAGTCATAGCTAACAAAAGCAAATTATTGTAATGTTTTTAGTTATAACAATCCAACAGTCAATCAGGGTTAAATCCTAATTAATTTACTTATATAGGGGTTGCACTGCAGCCTCACGGCGCCAAGGTCCCAGCTTCGACCCCGGCTCTGGGTCATTGTCTGTGTGGAGTTTGCACATTCTCCCCGTGTTTGCGTGGGTTTTGCCCTCACGACCCAAAGCTATGCAGGGTAGGTGGATTGGCCACGCTAAATTGCCCCTTAATTGTAAAAAAAAATGAATTGGGTACTCTAAATTTATTTTTAAAAATTAACTTATACAGTAAAACATGGGTGTCTTTTAAGACTTTCGATCCTCACTTGGCAGGCTTTCCCAATAAAGCATGTGGATACTTTATTTTCACACATTTATTTTGCAGTGGAGGGCTTAAAATTGTAGCTTCCCCATTAGTTTTTTCAGAAGTCGAGGCATAATTAATGATAAGGTTTACTTCATGCTAAGTAGAGCTAACACTGTTGAAAATATTTCTATTTTATAAGATAGTTCCTGTGATGAATGTGATTCACACTATATATAGTTGCCAATAACACTCCATGTATATATGTTCGTTATCTACCCATTGTAAGATCAATGCTGTATATAGTTGCCAATATAACTCCTTGTATATATGTTCACTATCCACCATTGTAAGTACAGTTGCACTATCCGACCACCAGGGGGAGTCGCTCTGGGAGTACACGAGAGTTTGCATTGGGCTCCTCCCTTGGCTCCGCCCAGGACTCCTCCCCCTGGGACCGATGTATAAAGATCAGTGCCTTAGAGCCAGCCTGCAGTTCATCTGAAGATCAACGATGAATAGGCTGGCTCTGTTGTAAGTGTATTAAAGCCTCTGTTCAGATCCAACTACACGTGTTCGCTGAATTGATGGTTCCATCAGTTACAAAGCTAACAAATTTGCAAGGCAGCTTCGTCTATTTCTTTACTCTTAACCAAACACTCCACGGTTGCAGTACTGACATTTGTAATATATTGTCACAGATCTGTGAGAACAAAAATTTAACTATTTAGGCAGTTGTAAATTTACTCATTCCTGCAGTGGATGCTTCTTTTGGGTTTAATTTTCCCTGTGGGTTAAGGCCAACGTATATACGAATTGTGAATCGAGAGATAGTAATTTTGTGATTTCTTGTTAGTTGAGTCTACGCTCTTGAACTGGGAGTAAATCTTTCCAATGCATGTTAATGCATCGACCAAGATCTTAATTGTATCAATATGTTAAGTTCACAGAGGTGGAGGGCATTGATTGAATGAATGCTTGAGCACACATAAATGGCCACTTACAGACACAGAAGTGGAATGGAGTCAGGAAATATATATCTGTCATGTTTCATTCTGTGAGTAAATCTATTCCAAGTAAAGACAGGCTGTGGTTTCTTCCTTCACTAACTGGCTATCTGAAGTTTAACACAAGGAGTTCCAGAAATGATGGTCTCCTAGCTCCCCTACGTCCACTCTACAGGAAATAGCCATTTTACAAAAGCAGATCTGGGGCTGGATTCTCTGGTTCCTCAGCCATTCCCTGGCAGTGTGATTCTCCATTCCCACCACTTGTTGATGGGATTTTCCATTGAAGACATCCCATGTTGCAGGGAAACCCACGAGCGGGGTGGGATGCTTGAGGGAAAAAAGAATCGTAAAGGCTGGAGAATCACAACCCTGCCTCCACTGATGTAAAACTTGCAGTTTTATGCTCATTGTGACTGGGATAGTGTGTTAAACATATTAGTTTCAATGTGTGCGGTCTACCAGCCATATTGCTCCCAAACGGAGACGTGACGTGGCTGGTGGATCCCGGGAGAAGCCTTCCCCGTGCTTCCCGACAGCCTTTACACCTCGTGAGAGCTTACCAGATCTTGCGAGATGTCGTGATCTGGATCTTGGTCACAACGAGTGGGATCGAGTCTCGTATAGTGAAGTCAGCTTAGAAGTTGATTTACCTCTGACTTTGTCAGATTGAACGGTCACCCAGCATCTACCGGCCTTCTGCACTGTACATTTTATGATTCTATGAATAGGCGAACAGACTGGGAGGACTGAACTCCTGCTCCTATTTTTAATGTTCATATAAAGCCTGGTAGTATATGATCTACATTGTGCTCCTCATGTCACATAGAGCATATATAATTCCTCATCTTGCAAAGATTCATTGGTATCTCTTATAACTTTGTCTCTGGAACTCATGAACAAAGTACATTTTCTTGGCATGCATTTTATGTGACTATAGGGACGTCACTTCTGGGCATATAATGCTCCATCTAGTGGTAGAAGTGTTCAGTTACATGTATGAATTTGTTCAAGAATGAACTGGGTTTGGACGAGGGCATTGTCCTCGGGTCCACTTCCCTATGGATACAACACGGGTGAGTAGTGAACAGTGCCTCCCCTCAAAACATCAAGGGCTGGCAACCAGTGTTTGCAAACAGTTTCAGACGTTAGACTCTCTTGAAGGAACTTAGAGTTGAATTATCTTCTCTGTCCCTTTATTTCACCACCTATATTGGTGAATGTAATCCATTTGTCCTGGACATTTTGACGTGTTTCCATGCTGAAGCTGGATAATTCAGCAAATAGATATAAATTTGAACATGTTTCAAATGAAGATCCATCACTCTGAAATCAAGTTTGGTAATGCAGAAAATGTTGTTAATCAATGACAGAATGTGCCACAACGTTAACGCCATAAATGTTGGTCAGTTTCTTACCACGAGAGGCTGAGCTTTCTATTGTTGCCACAGAGCCTCTTCAAAGTCTTCCTTCTTTCGTGAGGCAACATCTCTTACCCATAGACTTCCTCCAGGTCCACTCCTTTCTGAATGGTCATGCTGTGCAGAGCGCAGCAGACCACACTGATGTGGAAACCCTCGGAGGGTGCCAACCGACTAGGCTAAGCATCGGAACCGGACCTTCAAGAGGTCAATGGCCTGCTCAACACTGGCCATTGTGCTGACATACCAGCAGTTGTTTTATTCCGGTGCCTCAGTAGTGGTGGGGTTCCCACAGGGCGTCAGCAGCCATGTCCATCATGAGTCACCCACAGAGACTGCATAGTGGGATGAATATTGGCTGGAGCAGTACTGAGGTGCAGTTGCACAGATTGTCCATCCCCTAGTGCAGAGGAATGCAGAGGGGCAGGAAGGACCAGGAGGCAATGCCCGCACAATCGACTGTGCCATCTGAGCATAGTTTTGCCATAGACAGTATCAAAACTGCAGAGTTGTTTCAACATTTTCTGTTTTAATGTTGGAGAAACTGATTTGGTTTGCACACTATGGAGTCAACTTTGACAATACATTAGTCATGTAATTTACTTTTATAAGATTTATGAATAAAGTATACACTTCGGATTTTTAAATAAATGCATAGGTTGGCGGCTCTTGTGCATTTTGAGGGGCGGTTATGTTCACTACTCACACATGTTGTAACAATAGGGCAAATCGATGGTTCCACCCTGCATCGCCACTGCCTTAAGATGAATGAACCATTGCACAGAAAACCAGCAGGAAATCCAAATAACTTCAAACTCCAAACAGTTTGCTGAAAATGTTTTTCAATTCCTCAATAAATCTGGGTGTGGCTTTTTCCTGATAAGTGAGAAAGATGTATATGCAATACCTCCAATGTAATTTGGAAATGATTTGCGATGCTATTAACTGCAACATTCGCCTGACTGAACAATTACTGTCATCTATAAATGTGTAAATCTCCCCCCTTCTGTTACTCAATCAGCATCAATGCAGCTTCCAATTGCCTCCGGGAAATCTGCGACCTAAACTGGTGCAATTACTGTACGGATTTCTGTAGTTCCAGCAAACACTGGGCTGTAATTGGTGAGACATTCTGATCTTCCTAGTGGCCTCCAGTTACACCCTGTCATATCAGTCAAAAAAACCAATCAAGCAACATTTATTCCAAAGTTTTTTTGGGGTGTATGCTGGAACTTTAGGACTAACTCGACTTTTTCTGCATTCACGGGGCATTAACCTCAATGTGAATTAATTAAATCATACATTGGATAATTATACGAAGACATCATTCATTTATAAGTTTCCCTTCAAGTAGTTGCTGCCTGCCAAATCCTTCAAAGAAATCTTCTCCCCCCTCCTTTCAATGTAACTCTGTTTTCTGACATTGGCTTGGCCTTCAGCCTTGATGTCCCAGTGCGCCCCTCCACTTGATGTCCATGTTCTTTCTATAGTGTGTGTGTGTGTGTGTGTGTGTGTGTAGACTTAAGAAACACGGCATAGCTTTTGAAGCAGTTATTCCAATCACCTCTCTTGCAAAGACCCATGAGGTTTCCTGTCAGCAATGGATATCTCTCCTTACAGAACATGCTTTGCCGTAGGGCTTGTGACAAGTCATACTTAGCAAAATAACATTTTGATATCAAAAGGAATGAGAACCAAATTAATTCTCGAAATCCAAAGGTGCTTAATTTTCCAACAGGACTGTAACCCAATGTACCTAATTAGGCTCCAAACGTGCATGGTCCGACGTATGCCTTATTTTATAATTATGCTCAAGGTAACTGGAAGAAATAATGGGCCAGCTGATTGCTCATATTTCTTCTTGCAAAATAAATACACAGGGATGTTGAAACAGTTATTACTGTCACCACAGACACTTGCCATGACTTCAACAATGCAACGCATTTGTCACAGACTTTTAAAGAGAAATTTTAAACTACCGAAAATGAGAGTTTGGATCGAGGGGGCGGGGGAGCAGGTTGGGGGGGGGGGGTTCAGTGGAATGTTAAAAGTGTTATGATCCCAGATGATGTTACGACTGGGTGATTAGATCCCTGGCTTGATAGTTAGATTGCCATTTTTATTTTTTGCTTAGAGGCGTGGGTGAACAGAGTTGCAGGACTGATGATTAGCATTTGACAGAAGAACAAAACATTTATTAAACATGAAAAGATTAAGTAACATACACTACTCTTTCATCCCACCTTTATCTTTACAGATCTACACAGATTTCCAAGGAAAACACAAGTTACAAAATAAATCTTGTATTCCGATGTTCTCAGTAAGTGCACTGTTCATATAAACCAATAGGCGACCTGTGATCAGATACACCACACTCTGAAACCAAGTGACAGATATTGCCCAAACAACTTCTGTGAATTTCTCATCAAATCCAGTCCCCCCCCTCTCCCCCCAGGATGCTTGTTACAATGTGAGCCAAAGGGTCTCACTGGAAATTTGGATGGAATTCTCCATCCCCGGGATGCCTACAATGCATTCCCTGATGTTAGGGAGAATCGGACATCGGACAAAATCAGGATTGGCCTCTGGCATCAACACGAACGCCATGCTCCAGCCTATCACTGAACGAAGGACACCAGCCTACAGCAGCTACCTAAGTTGCATTTGTGAAGGTCACAAGTCACTTTATGGTGACATAGAGTCTACAGAGCTCTCAGAGACAATGGCTAAGGTAAGCCCCAGATTGGAACCAGAGAGATATCATGTGACCTTGGTCTGAGTATAAAATATATTGGATATGAACTAACAGACAGAGATTGCCACAGGGAAAGTAGAGGCAATGGCCATAATCCCTCTCTCTCTCTGAAACCTCTCGACAAAGCGGAAACCTTTTGTGGTTTTAAAACCCATTCGAAGACCTCCCCTACCCGGCGGGGCCTCCCAAAGGTGCGGAGAACCGGCGATGACCTTTCGGCCAGCCCCGATGCCGAGTGGCGTAGCGCCAAAGGCCGTTGGCGCCAGTTTTGGCGCCAGCCGGCGGAGTGGAAACCACCCCAGTGCAGGCCTAGCCCCTAGGCGCCAAAACTGCCGCCAACGGCCTTTGGCGCTACGCCACTCGGCATCGGGGCTGGCCGATAGATCATCGCCGGTCCGCGCATCTGCCGGTGCGTCATGGTGGAGGCCGTGGCGGCGGCGGAAGAAAAAGAGTGCCCCCACAGCACTGGCCCGCCCGCCGATCAGTGGTCCCCGGTCGCGGGCCAGGCCACCGTGGGGGCACCCCCCGGGGTCCGATCGCCCCGCGCCCCCCCAAGGACCCCGGGGGCCCGCTCGCGCCGCCAATCCCGCCGGCACCAGAGGTGGTTTAAACCACGTCGGCGGGATTAGCCTGTCAGCGGCGGGACTTCGGCCCATCGCGGGCCGGAGAATTGCCGCGGGGGGCACGCTGATCGGCGGGGTGTGATTCCCGCTCCCGCCGATTCCCGGGTGGCGGAGAATTCCGGCCACGGCGGGGGCGGGATCTACGCTGGCTCCGGGCGATTCCCCGACCCTGCCGGGGGGGGGGGGGGGGGGGGGGGGGGTCGGGTCGGAGAATTCCGCCCCTCATTGCTGCAAACCAAGAGCTCTGAAGGAAGGATTCCAGATCAATACCACTGTCTTCAAGAGAAAAGAAAATTAACCAGCCATGACCGCAGAGCTTGAGTGGAAAAACTAATGTACCAGCATCCCCCATGGAAATGAACTCTCTAGTTTTGTATGAGCAGTCAGACAATCCGTGAATAATTTTTCTGACTTTATTCGTATATATTAAACCATTTTGTTAATCAAAATATAATTTTACCTGAGTAAATTTTAACAATGAAACAAACTCCATACTTGTAAACTTAAGGAATATGACTGGCTTAAGTCTGAAACCGAGCTGTCCGCATTAAGTTCATATTGACTTGGCAATATCGCAATTTTGTAAAATAAAATCAAACTCTACCATAAACAACCCAGGGGTGAAACGAAACATGGGTTATCTTGGCCCTCCTAACCTGGTCGTGGAATATAACTACCCTTTGTTGTTTATTAGAGTCTCACCTACCCTTTCAGATGGACATAAAATATCCCATGGCACAATTTGAAAAGCAAGTGAGCCCTCCAAGTGTGCTAATCTTACGTATCCCTCAAGTAACATCACAAAAACAGATTACTCTTGCTGTATACAAATTGGCTTCCAATTTCTCTACATTACAGCAGTGTCTTAATTGGCTGCAAAACACTTTGAGTTGTGCTGAGCTGGGAAAAATACTGTATTAATGCAAGTTTTTTGTTTCTGAATAACAAGTATTTCAAACAGTTAAGAACTGCTAAATTGAGGTTGACTTCCGGGCGGCGAGCGAGGAGGTCGCAGGGAGAGGGGCTCCCGCAAGCGGCAGACGAGAAGAACAACCCCCCCCCCCCCCGACAGGCCGGACGGCGGAGGAGGAGCGCCGGCAGAGGAGCCGGAGCGGGAGCGGAGGAGCCGGAGCCGAGGAGCCGGAGCCGAGGAGCCGAGGAGCCGGAGCGGAGGAGCCGAGGAGCCGGAGCGGGAGCGGAGGAGCCGGAGCGGAGGAGCCGGAGCGGGAGCGGAGGAGCCGAGGAGCCGGAGCGGGAGCGGAGGAGCCGGAGCGGAGGAGCCGGAGCGGCAGCGGAGCGGCGACAGGGGGGCCCAACAGCAGCAGGTCCATCCCCTCTCCCTCCCCCCCCCCCACGCGGGCCAGGAGCGGTGCGGCGGCGGCCCCTCTTCTCTCCCCCCCCCCCCCCACGCGGGCCAGGAGCGGTGCGGCGGCGGCGGCCCCTATTCTCTCCCCCCCCCCCTCCCCCCCCCCCCCCCAGCCAGCAGCGGGGACACACCCCCCCCCCCCCCCCCCAGCAAGCAGCGGGGACACCCCCCCCCCCCAGCCAGCAGCGGGGACACCCCCCCCACCCCCCCCCCCCCCAGCCAGCAGCGGGGACACCCCCCCCCCAGCCAGCCAGCAGCGGGGACACCCCCCCCCCCCCAGCCAGCAGCGGGTACACCCCCCCCCCCCAGCCAGCAGCGGGTACACCCCCCCCCCAGCCAGCAGCGGGGGCACCCCCCCCCCCCAGCCAGCAGCGGGGACACCCCCCCCCCCCCCCCCCCCCAGCCAGCAGCGGGGACACCCCCCCCCCCCAGCCAGCCAGCAGTGGGGACACCCCCCCCTCCCCCCCCAGCCAGCAGCGGGGACATCCCCCAGCCAGCAGCTTGGACACCCCCCCCCCAGCTAGCAGCGTGGACACCCCCCCCCCCCCCCCCCCCAGCCAGCAGCAACCACCGGCCCACTCGCCCCTCCCCCCCCCCCCCCAACTGCAGTGACCACCACGTGGCAAGGACAAAGAGACAAAGGGACTCTCTCTCTCTCTCTCCTGGTTGAGTGGGGAAAGAAGACAAAAGAAAAAAGAGACTTGTATTTCTGTTCTTCCCAAAAGAAAACTGGTAAAGAGAAAAGGGGTAGGGGAAATAAATAAAAAAAAAAAAAAATATATATATATATATACATATATAGATATATAATAATAAATAAAATAAAAATAGGGTGCGGAGAAGGGGGAAAAAGAAGAACAAGGAGAGAAGAAAAGATGAAGGGGGAGAAAAAAGTGCCAGAAGGGAGCCAAGAGAAAGGGGGCACCGGAAGTAGACTGGGCAAAGGGAAAGCCAGCTCGGGCGAACGAGTCAACACGCGAAGCGGCGGGAAGGATGCTTCGCCGCATCCAGAAGAGCTGGACGGGCGGGCAACCTCTCCCCTGGGGTTAGAGGGGGGCGTGAATTGGAAGGAAGCCTTTGCCGAGGTGGTGAGGGAGCAGCTGCAGGCAATCAAGGCAGAGTTAAAAGCAGACGCAGAGGCCGCAGCACAGGCAGCAGTGACCAGGGCCATGTCAGGGGTGCAGCAGGTTCTGACCAGATTGGAGAAGAAAGTGGATGCCCAAGGGAAGATACTGGAAGCCCAAGGGAAGATACTGGAAGCCCAGGGGGCAACCATTAAAGAGCTGGAGAAGGCAGCGACTGACGCGAGCGACCGGGTCATATCCCTGGAGAGGGGAATGGTGAAACTGAGTGCAACACAGGGGAGCCTGAAGGGCAGGGTAGACGACCAGGAGATCAGCTCGAGAAGGCAAAATATTAAGATAGTGGGCCTGCCAGAGGGGATAGAGGGTAGAAATCCCACAACATTCGTGGCTGCGATGCTGGGCTCCTTAGTGGGGCGGGAAACTTTTCCCACCCCACCGGAAATGGACAGAGCTCATCGGTCACTGCGCCCGAAGCCCAAGGAAGGGGAAAAACCGAGAGCAGTTATAGCCAGACTGCACCGGTACCGGGATAGGGAGACAATCCTGCGCTGGGCCAAGGAGAATAGAGCCTGCAATTGGGACGGGCACGCCATCCGAATCTACGAGGATTTTGGAGCGGACATAGCTAAGAGACGGGCGGCGTTCAACAGAGCGAAAGCAGCTCTCTATAAGAACAAAGTACGTTTTGGTATGCTGTACCCAGCAAAACTCTGGGTCACATACCAACACAAGGAATATTTCTTTACAGCCCCTGCCGAGGCGAATAGATTCGTCGAGGAGCACGGGCTGGAAAAACGCCATGGGAAGTAGGGACGAGGGGCCCATGGCAAGGAGATACGTCATGCCGACGGGGGGGTGGGGAGGGGCGAGGCAAAGCCAGCCCCCTCCCCCCTGGCAGGAACACCCAGAACGGAAAACAACCCAATGCCCAAGGGCCCGCTCCAGGTGGGAGGCCAGGCCCCGGCACGAGGGAACGGGAGTACTGGAGAGGGGAGAGGGGAAGCGGGACAGCAACCTCCGAGAGGGGAGCCACCGTGCTAGCAGGAAAGCTAGCGAAGGGGGCGCGCAACAGAGCAGGGCCGCAGCGCACCCCCAACAGGGGGGAAGGCGCCAGGCAGGGGAGGGGGGGGATCACCCATCAAAGGTGGGAGAGCAAATGGGGACAGGAATGGGGGAGAGAGGGGCAATGGAGGGGTACACAGGGGTATCCCCGAAAGGGATAGAGCGGGGGGGGGGGCACTCGGGGGGCGAGAGACCAGGGAGGGGAAACGCAGGGACGAAGGGACAAAAGAGGCCAGTAAGGGAATAGGGCCACAAAGTGCCACAGACAAGGGCTCGAAACAGGGAACTGCTGCAAGCACCCACCCAGTACGGTCTGTGGGTGAAGGGGCCCCCCGGAGTGCAGGGACTACCCGCGTGGCGGACACAAAGTGGACGGCCATGGCGGGTGTCCCCGGGACAAGGGGGAACCCCGGAGCGCAGGGACCCGACCGCATGGGGAGAGCAGTGATAGTGGACATCCTGGACGGCCCCCTAACAAAGGGAAACCCCAGAGGGCAGGGGCGCGTCCACCGGACAAATATGGTTAACCCCACAGGAGCAAGGGGGCAGAAGCCCCCCACCAGAATAGTCACCTGGAACGTAAGGGGACTTAACGGCCCAGTGAAGAGATCTAGAGTCCTCACCCACCTTAGAAACATGAGGGCCGACATAGTCTTCCTCCAAGAGACGCACTTGAGGGAGCAGGACCAACTGCGGGTAAGAAAGGGCTGGGTGGGACAAACCTATCATTCCTGTTATGGGGCAAGGGCCAGGGGGGTGGCGATCCTGATTGGCAAGAGGACAATGTTTAGGGCGACAAAGACGGTTACGGACCCAGGGGGACGGTATGTCATGGTCAGCGGGGCCCTGGATGGGGCGCCGGTAGTTCTAGTTAACGTGTACGCGCCCAACTGGGACGACACGAGCTTCATCCAAAAGACCATGGCAGAAATCCCGGACATAGCGACGCACCGACTAATCATGGGGGGGGACTTCAACTGTGTACAGGACCCAACGACGGACAGATCAAACCCCAGAACGGGGAAAACCTCAAACATGGCAAGGGAACTCAGCCACTATATGGAGCAGATGGGAGCAGTAGACCCCTGGAGATTCGCCCACCCGGGGGAGAAAGAATTCTCTTTCTTCTCCCCAGTACACAACGTGTACACCAGAATTGACTTCTTTGTGGTGGGGAAAACGGTGCTTCCAGAGATAGACAAGGTGGAATACTCCGCAATTGTGATATCAGACCACGCTCCACACTACATGGATGTGCGGCTAGAGACGGGAAGGGCCCAGCGCCCCAAATGGAGGTTGGACGGTGCCTTACTAGCTGACAAGGCCTTCAGCGAAAGGATAGCGCAGGCCATAGCGGAGTACACTGAGATCAACCAAAACGGGGAGGTCACACCCTCCACGTTCTGGGAAGCGCTTAAGGCCGTACTAAGAGGGGAAATCATAGCCTACAAAGCGCAAAGAGATAGGGAGGAAAGGGTGGCTAGGCAGAAGCTGGTCGACTCCATACTGGAGGTAGACCATAAATACTCCGAGGCCCCGACTGTAGAACTCCTGGCGGAGAGAAAAGAATTACAAAGGAACTTTGACCTGCTCTCCACCAGGAAAGCAGTACACCAACTCCGCCAGGCACGCGGGGCCCTATACGAACACGGAGACAAAGCCAGCCGCCTGTTGGCCCACCAGCTGAGAAAGCAGGCAGCCAGCAGAGAAATTGCGCAAATCAGAGATACCAGAGGCACGTTGGAAACAGAACCAGAGAGGATTAACAAAACCTTCAAGGCCTTCTACCAAGAGCTGTACACCTCAGAGCCCCCAACGGGGAAGGCTGGGATGAACCGGTTTCTTGATGGACTGAACATACCAGTTGTGGGAGAGGGCAGAAAACGGGATCTGGAAGCACCACTAGCACTGGGAGAGATCATGGAGAGCATTAGCTCCATGCAGGCGGGGAAGGCGCCGGGACCGGACGGATTCCCGGCGGACTTCTACAAAAAATTTGCGACAGCGCTGGCCCCGCACCTGCGGGAGATGTTCACAGACTCGCTAGCTAGGGGCACGTTGCCACCCACGTTAGCACAGGCCTCAATCTCGCTGATACCTAAGAAAGACAAAGACCCAACGGAATGTGGGTCATACAGACCCATATCTCTGCTGAATGCAGACGCCAAAATACTGGCCAAAATCCTAGCCAAAAGGCTAGAAGACTGTGTACCTGAGGTGGTCACAGAGGACCAGACGGGATTTGTCAAAGGTAGACAGCTGACCGCGAACATCAGGCGCCTGCTGAACGTGATAATGACCCCCTCCGGGGAGAGAACACAAGAGGTGATCGTCTCCCTGGACGCAGAAAAGGCCTTCGACAGAGTCGAGTGGAAATACCTCATAGAGGTACTGGAGCGGTTCGGGCTTGGAACAGGGTTCACCGCTTGGGTAAAGCTCCTGTACAACGCTCCCATGGCGAGTGTACAGACCAACAATACCAACTCCCAATACTTCCAGCTGCACAGGGGCACCAGACAAGGATGCCCACTGTCCCCGCTGCTGTTCGCACTAGCAATTGAACCGCTAGCAATCGCGCTCAGGGCAGCAAAAAATTGGAGGGGGATCCGAAGGGGAGGTAGAGAGCACAGAGTCTCACTCTATGCGGATGATCTGCTCCTCTATATTTCGGACCCACAAAGCAGCATGGACGGAATCATCGCGCTCCTGAAAGAGTTTGGAGCCTTTTCGGGCTACAAACTCAACATGAGCAAAAGTGAGATCTTCCCATTACACCCGCAAGGGGGGGGGGGGGGGGGGGGGCAGCACTAAAGGGGCTGCCGTTCAAACAAGCCCGACATAAATTCCGCTACCTGGGGATCCAAATAGCCCATGACTGGAAAGGGATCCACAAATGGAACCTCACCAGCCTGACGGAGGAAGTTAAAAAGGACCTGCAAAGATGGAACACACTCCCGCTCTCCCTCGCGGGGAGAGTTCAGACGATCAAAATGAACGTACTGCCCAGGTTCCTCTTCCTGTTTAGATCCATTCCGATCTACATCCCCAAGGCCTTTTTCAAAGCGCTGGACAAACTCATCATGGCGTTCGTATGGGGGGGTAAAAATGCTAGGATCCCAAAGAAGGTCTTACAAAAAACAAAAACCAGGGGAGGGTTAGCCCTCCCGAATCTACAATTCTACCACTGGGCAGCAACAGCCGAGCGAGTAAGGGGATGGATCCAGGAGCCAGAAGCTGAGTGGGTGCGTGCGGAGGAGGCCTCCTGCATGGGAACCTCCCTCCGGGCCCTCGCCACGGCAGCACTCCCATCCCCACCCAAAAAACACTCCAGCAGCCCAGTGGTGACAGCCACCCTCCAATCCTGGAACCAACTGCGGCAGCAACTTGGCCTGACCAAAATGTCGAACAGGGCTCCCATCTGCAACAACCATAGGTTCAAACCAGCACTGACCGATGCCACCTTCAAAAGGTGGAGGCAGGACGGGGGAACATTGACAGTCAGGGACCTATACACGGACGACAGGATCGCAACACTGGACGAACTGACAGAGAAATTTCAGCTAGCTGGGGGGAACGAGCTACGGTACCTGCAGCTCAAAAACTTCCTACGAAAGGAGACAAGGACGTACCCACAACCGCCACGACAGACACTACTGGAAGACCTACTGGACGCAAGTATCCTAGAGAAAGGGAACTGTAGTGACATGTATGACCGACTGGTAGATAGGGACGACACCGTACTGGACGCAACAAGGAGGAAATGGGAGGACGACCTGGGGATGGAGATAGGGTGGGGACTCTGGAGCGAAGCACTGCATAGGGTCAACTCTACCTCCACGTGCGCAAGGCTCAGCCTGACGCAACTAAAAGTGGTACATAGAGCCCACCTAACAAGAACCCGTATGAGTAGGTTCTTCCCGGAGGTGGAAGACAGATGTGAGCGGTGCCAAAGAGGCCCGGCCAACCACGCCCACATGTTCTGGTCTTGCCCCAGACTTGTGGAGTACTGGACAGCCTTCTTCGAGGCTATGTCCAAAGTGGTGGGGGTGAGGGTGGAGCCATGCCCGATAGTGGCGGTCTTCGGGGTTTCAGACCAGCCAGATCTATTCCTGGGGAGGAGGGCGGACGCCCTTGCCTTTGCCTCCCTGATCGCCCGCCGTAGAATCCTGTTTGGCTGGCGGTCAGCAGCACCGCCCAGAGCTGCGGACTGGCTGTCCGACCTCTCGGAATCTCTCCAAATGGAGAAAATCAAATTTGCCATCCGAGGGTCGGACGACGGCTTCCACAGAACGTGGGAGCCATTCATGCAACTGTTCCGGGACCTATTTGTGGCCAATGTACAAGAGGAAGAATAGTCGGGGGAAGGTAGTGGGAGGGGGGGGGGGCTACAGGTTCGTTACGGGGGTTCGATGGCTAGCTAAGGCCCAAAACCAAGCTAAATAAACATGTTGAGGGGGGGGGGGGGGGGGGGGGGGCGCAGTTACTACTACGAAGATGCTTACCTGTAAATATGTATGTTAATTTTTGAGTGTTTGTTTTTGTTTGTTTTTTTTTTTGTTTCTCTCTCCTAACAATTTGTAATTTGTTCAATATAAAATACGAAAACTGAATAAAAACATTTATAAAAAAAAAAAAAGAACTGCTAAATTAACTTTTGTAAAATTTATTTAGTTAAGCTGTAGTTCTCATGCCTCCATGTTTTCAAAGCTACCCTTCACCTTGATGTTGAGAAGATGTTTTACATATCCTAAGAATCTGGAGACATAGTGCAGGAGTTTCCAGCCCCACCACCGGCAGGCATTGCCATGGGCAGGACGGGAACATTTGGAGAGCTGTTAAAGGTCAACGGTTTTCAAATTTTCTGTCCTGCCCATGATGATGTCAACCAGTGGTTGGGCTCGAAAATCCCAGCCTTGGTACAGGATCTCTGCCCCCCACAACCCACCGCGGCATGTTTTGCGCTGGCATAGGTGGTGCACCATTGGTTGGCTGCGGGATCTGTCGGCACGGTATCATAGTGGTTAGCACTGTGGTTGCTTCATAGCGCCAGGGACCCGGGTTCAATTCGCGGCTTGCGCCACTGTCTGTGTGGAGCCTGCATGGTCTCCCCATGTCTGCGTGGGTTTTCTCCAGGCACTCTGGTTTCCTCCCACAAGTACCAAAAGACGTGCTTATTCGGTGAATTGGACATTCTGAATTCTCCCTCAGTGTACCCGAACAGATGCTAACCACAGAAAAGCTCTACAATGAACAATTAACTATTACCTTATACCTACTTTATTTCCAAGTAAGCATTACAGATCAAAAGCCACTTATAAATATAGTTAGCAAACACAGGGCTACTTGCTGTACACTTGTACAGAGATTTCTTGGAAAGACTGCTTGGAGAGAGAGAGAGACTTTCAGGACAGCCTGCAGATCCTTCTGTCTTTGTCAGATTCCTGCTTAACCTGGCAGCCTTTGGCAAATCTGTTGCTCAAATTAAAAACTCGAAGCAGACTGAAAACCTCTTATCTACTCTCCAGGGAATATCCAGCAATCAAAACAAAATTCCATTAGACATCTCTTTGTAAACAAGTACATGGTGAGAATGAGTGATTATCTCACCTTTACCACATCTTAATTGCATCTTTTGCAGACACACCACCTACCTGTATGTTTCAAACAAGATTTTAAAAAATATACTGCAACAGATGTATAGACCTTAATCCAGGCTTTTAATACCATTACTGCAACAGAGATATATAAATACAATCTATATAAAAATCTCCTACAGTCATCACAATTGTTTAGACAAAGTATCTTGGTCAGCCGCTCGAAGGAACGGTCACATGATGACGGCTCACTGTTGATCCTATATATGATTTTTTGTGACTTGCTTGTGACTAGTGGGTATACTGTAAGTGAAGAATTAGATTGCTAACTAGTATTTCTATGAATCTCGTAAAATTGTCATGTTTAATTTGTGCTCTGAGTGTCTACTTATTTCTCGTAATTCTTGTGTTTGAACCACAGAGTAACTTATCAGGGATAAAAGATTATGTCTTACATCCACAAGGTTTAAATCATAATTCTTTCTAAAAATTTGTTTTCTAAAGGATATCAATGACTAGACCTTTTAAACTTTTAAAAAATTGTTATTAGTGTCACAAGAAGGCTTATATTAACACTGCAATGACGTTACTGTGAAAATCCCTTAGTTGCCACACTACAGCACCTGTTCGGGTACACAGAGGGAGAATTCAGAATGTCCAATCCACCTAACAAGCAAGTCTTTCGGGACTTGTGGGAGGAAACCGGAGCACCCGGAGGAAACCCACGCACACACGGGGAGAACGTGCAAACTCCACACAGACAGTGACCCAAGCTGGGAATCGAACCTGGGACCCTGGAGCTGTGAAGCATTTGTGCTAACCATTATGCTACCATGCTACCCCTGTCCCCAGGAACTTCCTCAAAAGTGAAAAATGAATGTCGAACGTTCATTTTAATAGAATGGGAACAAAAGAGAGAGCGAAAAAGACAAGGGAGGAGAGCGAATGACCTATACAACCCGTAACAGCTAAAGAATAATGGAAGATTGTTGGAAGATTGAGATGATCTTTACATCAGATAAGAAGAATGAAAGACTTGAGAGAAGCAAAGTAGCTTGTAAATGACTAAGGAAGCAGAAAGAAATTCAAGGAAGCATAGGTGAAATTGAAACCTTTGAGCAGACGCAAAAATAACATGTTTGTCCATTTTTCTCAGTTTTAGGAAAGTTGATGTCAAGACATTCAGTTTTCTTCACTGAGAGTCACTGTCTGTCTCCAGATTTTTCTGTCTCTGTTACAAATTTCTGACAGTTGTCTTTTCTGTATTTCTATTTTCTGACCTTGAAGATCAATGTTGAAATAGTTAGCACTGTTTCTATTGCATAAATACCAAATTCCTTTGTCTGGTCTAACTAGGGTGTTATGTGAACGGAATAATTTTTATGTACCGACATATACTTATTAAGCTTATGGATCTGAATGCATTTACTGGCTTTAATGAAAAGCCTTGCAGTCGGTTAAAAGGCTTGTATATCTTTTTTTTTAATATAATTTTTATTGGAATTTTTTACAGAAAATATAAAACATAACGACAAACAATGAAATGCAACAAAATAACCCATAATAACTGTGACACCCCCAGACCGTATCGGCGCATGTATCACATCCCCCCACCCCCCCAACCCTAATGAACAACAAAAGAACTTTAAAAATATTAAAATTAAATAAACAAACATAGTCATTGTCGGCCCCCCCCCCCTTTTCCCTCCCCTTTTCCCTCCCCGGGTTGCTGCTGCTGCTGTCCCCGTACCCTATCGTTGAGCCAGAAAGTCGAGAAAAGGCTGCCACCGCCTAAAGAACCCTTGTACCGACCCTCTCAAGGCGAATTTGACCTTCTCTAGCTTAATGAAACCCGCCATGTCATTGATCCAGGTCTCCACGCTTGGGGGCCTCGCATCCTTCCATTGTAGCAGTGGTTACTGACAACTTGTTTACACGACATCTGTAAACATGGTCCTATTCTCGGATTTTAAAGCAATTGTTGTGGTGAAAAATCACAGTTTGAGCGCTCAAATGCAACTATGTATCTGGGATGGTTGAAGCAAGATTGCCCACTTGCCCTCCAAGGTTGAAAGTTGCCCTGTTCACAATGTGTTTACTCCTCCAGCCCTGTGTTCCCCCTCTCTGACTTTGGCTTCTTTTCCATTAACTACATTCCTTCATCCTACCACTGGTGGTTGTGATGAACGTAATATAGATGAATATATGTTAATTCACACTGTCTTTGTAAGCGCAGTAGCGCTATCCTACCACTAGGGGGAGTAGCGCTGGGAGCACTCAGGAACTTGTACTGGGCTCCACCCTTGGCTCCGCCCATGACCCCTCCCCCTAGTGCAGCTGTATAAATACCCGTGTCCAGAGTCAGCCTGGGAGTTCATCGAGTTCATCGACAGGTAACAGGCTGGCTCTGAAGTAAGTCGATTAAAGCCTAGATTCACATCGGAAACACGTGTCTGGTGAATTGATGGTTCCATCAGCGGTAAAACCTTCAACTCGCTGCCTCCTACACTCTGGGCTTCCCTCACCAAACCACCACTTCTCCATTGTTATCTTTAAAAAAAAGCCTCATCAGACCCCTATTTCTTCAGCTAAGCTTTTAGTCACATTAGTGTATTTTACATTTTTAAAATTTTATTACAAACATGTATCAAAACAGGTTACAGCAAATAAACACCCCGGGAAACATACTTCCCAACAATCAACTACACAGTCTATACAGATTACTCCCCTTTTTCACCCCCCCTCCCCCCATCCCCTTTGACGAACAGCCCCTCAAACACGGTCACAAACATTCCCCACCTTTTCTCAAACCTCCCTGCAGAGCCCCTTAACTCATGCTTTATCTTCTCTAGCTGCAGGAAGTCGTACAGGTCACCCAACCAAGCCGCTATCTCTGGTGGCGATGCCGACCACCGCTCCAGCAAAATTTGCCGAGTTGCAATCAGAGAGGCGAAGGCCATGACATCTGCCTTCCTCCTCTCCATGAGCTCCGGCTTCTCTGAAACCCAAATATCCCAACCAAAGGGTCCGGGTCCACTCCCTCCTCCGCTATCCTGGCTAGGACCGCAAACAGCCCCACCCAGAATCTTCCCAATTTTTCGCAACCCCAAAACATGTGCGCACGATTCGTTGGCCCCCACCCACACCTCTCACACTCATCTGCTAACCCCTGAAAAAACCCACTCATTCTCGCCCGAGTCATATGCACCCTGTGCACCACCTTAAACTGTATCAGGCTCATCCTTGCACAAGAGGAGGTCCCCCCTTTGCGGTGCATCACTCCATACTCACCAATTGATCTCCTTTCCCAACTTCGCTTCCCATTTCTCCGCTCACCTCCCTGCTCCCCCAGCCACTTATATATATCTCCAATATTTCCCTCTCCTTCCACATCCGGAAGCAGTAGTCACTCCAGCAGGGTGTATCCCGGCAACCTAGGGAAACCCTCCAGATCTTTTGTGCAAAGTCCCTAATCTGCAGATACCTGAACTCACTCCCCCTTGGCAGCTCTACCCACTCCCTTAGCTCCTCTAGACTGATGAACCCTTCCTCCAAATACCACATTTGTGTATTTTATACCTTTGATTATTCTCAGAGCAATGTAGGGATGAAACCAGTTTCTAAGTGTGCAGGAACTTTATTTACAGAGTATTTTTTTTAAATAATGCTTGAAAACATCTAACATCTCATGCTTTTTGTAGTTTCCAGCAACTTGAAACATAGAATCCATAGATAGGCTCCGGCAGATTGGAAAACAGTAAATGTGACGCCACTGTTTAAAAAAGTAGGTAGACAAAAGACAGGTAACTATAGGCCGATCCACTTAACTTCTGTCGTGGGGTAAATGCTTGAATCCATCATCAAAGAAGAAATAGTGAGACATCTGGGTAGAAATTGTCCCATTGGAAAGACGCAGCATGGGTTCATGAAAGGCAGATCATGTTTACCTAATTTACTGGAATTCTTTGAGGACATTACGAGCCCGGTGGATAACTGGGAAGCGGTGGATGTTGGTGTATCTGGATTTCCAGAAGGCATTTGACAAGGTGCTACACAAAAGGCTGCTGCATAAGATAAAGATGCATGGCATTATGGGTAATGAATTAGCATGGACAGAGGATTGGTTAGCTAACCGAAAGCAAAGAGTGGGGTAAATGGATGTTTTTCTGGTTGGCGATCAATGGCTAGTGGTGTGCCTCAGGGATCAGTGTTAGGACTGCACTTATTTACAATTTACATAGATGATTTGGAGTTGGGGGCCAATTTAATGTGTCAAAGTTTGCAGATAACACTAAGTTGAGTGGTGGAGCAAAAAGTGCAGAGGACACTGATAAGGTTATAGATACATTTAAGTGAGTGGGCAATGTTAGTACATGTGAGGTCATCCATTTTGGTAGGAATAACAGCAAAATGGACGATTATTTAAATGGTAAAAAGTTGCAACATGCTGCTGTGCAGAGGAACCTGGGTGCCCTTGTGCATGAATCACAAAAATGTTGGTTTGCAGGTGCAGCAGGTAATTAAGAAGGCAAATGGAATTTTGTCCTTCATTGCTAGAGAGATGGAGTTTAAAAGCCGGGATGTTATGTTGCAGCTGTAAAGGGTGCTCGTGAGGCCACACCTGGAGTACTGGGTACAGTTTTGGTCTCCTTACTTGAAAAAGGATATACTGATACGGGAGGGGCTGCAGATGTGATTCACTAGGTTGATTCCAGAGTTGAGAGGACTGGCTTATGAGGAGACACTGAGTAGACTGGAATTTAGAAGAATGAGGGATCTTATAGAAACTTATAAAATTACGAAGGGAATAGTTAAGATAGAAGCAGAGAGGCTGTTTCCACTGGCGGGTGAAACTAGAACTAGGGGTGATAACCTCAAAATAAGGGGGAGCAGAGACTGAGTTGAGGAGGAATTTCTTCACTCAAAGGGTAGCGAAGCTATGGAAATCCCTGTCAAGGGAAGCAGTTGAAGCTGCCACGTTGAATGGTTTTAAGGCAAAGATAGAGAGTGTGGTGAATGTATTCACCATAATCTAGGCATGATACCGTAACCTGTGACCTATGACCTGGAAGTGGTGATATGAACTGCTTCCAGGTACTGTACTGTAACCCCGGTATGGCTCCGCCTCTGGCTCCGCCCTCACAGGGGCCACATATAGGCCGGCCGCCTGTGGGCGGCATTCATCTATATTACTGACTCTGGCTAGGCATGTTCATGACTAATAAAGCCTACTGTTCACTCGCTCTCTCTGCCTCACTGTGAACTGAAGGTATATCAGAAAGATTTTTGAACAGTAAAAGAATTAAGGGTTATGGTGAGTGGACGGATAAGTGCAGCTGAGTCCATGAAAAGATCAGCCATGACCTTATTGAATGTTGGAGCAGGCTCGAGGGGCCAGATGATCTACTCTTATTCTTATGTTCTTATTCCCTACAGTGCAGAAAGAGGCCATTCAACCCATCGAGTCTGCACTGATCCTCTGAAAGAGCACTCTACTCAGGCCCCTCCCCCCCGCATCATCCCCATAATCCCACTCAACCTGCACATCTTTTGGACACAAAGGGGCAATTTAGCATGACCAATCCACCTAACCTGCACATCTTGAGGAGCCCGATGCACTGCTCTATCACAGACCGGGTGGCACTGTGAGCCTCATTGTATTAGGCTTCTGCTTCAATGTCAAACCTCTGACTGGCATCTACAGTCAAGGCCTCAGCAGGTATCCTTTCTCCCCAGCAAGTCCTCCCTGCAGCCTTGGTTGACACTCAAATATTCCAGGGTTTTTTGATTGGTCAAGATGAAGCGGTGATGCATGCCCCCTGGAAACCATACACACATGTTCCTCATCTGGTGGTCACACACCAGCTGGACATTAAGGGAGTGGAACGGCGCTGAGGACCCGGGTTCGAATTCTGGCTCTGGGTCACTGTCTGTGTGGAGTTTGCACATTCTCCCCATGTCTGCGTGGGTTTCACCCCCACAACCCAAAGATGTGCAGGCTAGGTGGATTGGCCATGCTAAATTGTCCCTTAATTGGAAAAAAAAATAATTGGGTACTCTAAAATTTAAAAAACGATTAAGAGAGTCGAACCCTTTCCTGTTGATGAATGGGTGTCCCTGATACCATGGGTGCGTAGAATGACATGGGTGCAATCGATCGCCACCTGTTCCTGCGGCAGGCTAACTATGGTGATGAATCCAGCAGCCATTTATCCTGATGGGCCTGATCCCGGTCGAAATGGATGAAATCCAATGCCCTCGCATAGAGTGCATCCGTGACCTCAAGGATGCATTTATGGGTGGATGATTGCGAATTGGCACACAGGTCACCCATGGCATGCTGGAACAAACCTGCCATATAGAATTTGAGAGCATCCATGATCTTTTCAGCCATGGAGATATGTTAAGTGTCATAATGGACCTTCTCTTAGGCGGTTTCAATGGTAACCCATCCCTCATGAGCAGGGCCAACTGGACAGTTCTGTCCACCTGGAGGGCTAATGGATCCTCATTGGCAGGCACTGGTGTCCGACACTTATGTAGACACGGTCCCTCTCGTTCCCTGCACCCAAGTGTTTATCCTTAAACTGCAAGTTATCACCTCTCTCCTTTACTTTGAACTATTTTACGGTCTCCTTCACTTTGGAACATGTGGGCAGCTGATATTATTAAGGGATAACTCATGAGAACCAATTAGTTTGATGAGCATGAGTCTCAGGACTATTAGAGGCAGAGTTACTCTCTGAATCAGGGATAGACAGGACTGACAAGCACCGCTCTTACTCAGGCTCCATCATCCCAGGATCTCATTGCTGTCAGGCCTTTACATTTAAGACTCCTGGACAGCCATCCTATTACTTTTTAATGATTGTGCGCCCCACTCTCCCATCCCCCAGGCCCCCCAAAGGCTGGGCAATATGTTGTCTTCTCTTTTTGGGTCTCATCCACAAGCACTTTAAGCCCGCCTCCTTCACCTCATCACAGCCTTTCCCCCTCACCTCATGCACTCCTCACCCATAGGCACCCCATAACCTCATGCCACGATCAGCTGACTAACTTAGCACTTATTAAACTTTACTAACAACACTGGCAGAAGACTAACACAGTGCTCTAAAAAATGTTTAAACAACACAGGCAGCAGGCTTCAGGGCTATGCATATCAGCCCCGACCCTCACCCGCGGCTAACTAAATCCTGCTCAGTGTATCACCTGACCAACAGAGTTCACGTTGTGAAGCCAAATTAGATTGAAGTTCAAATGATAGAGGGCATGAGAGGCATCAGTAACAAAATAGACACTTTATTAGCACTGAACATCTCATTAGCTTGTTTAAATGTGTGCTTTGGGTACCCATGTGTCACAGAGGCATACTGCAATTCTACTAATAATGTAAGGAACAGGGACAGCAGTAGGTCACATGGCTCTTCAAGTCTGCTTTGCTATTCATAAAGATTAGAGCTGAACCTTTACCTCAAATCCACTTTCCAGACTAATCCCCATATTAAACCACTAATCTGATATTCATGCATATAAGTATCAGAGTAAGTGAAAAATCTAAATAAAATGTCTTCTAGTTTTTCCGGGACCCCTGAAACTCTGTGGTTCCATCCACGTTATATAATGTCTGATGACTAATGAAGAATCAAACGTTACAAAAGCTCTAAAGAAACACACTGTTTTGTTTGATGGAGAACTGGAGAGTATGAAAGATATCACAGTTAAATTGAAGATTAAAGAAGGAAGCTGAGCAAAATGCTTGAAGGCAAGGTCGGTACCCTATGCTATTATGTCAAAAGCGGAGGCTGACTTGGAATAACTGGTGAAGATTCTGGTCTTGGATCCTGTCAGTTTTAGTGAATGGATGACACCAATAGTATCAGTCATTACAAAGGATGGATCTGTACTGATTTGC
This sequence comes from Scyliorhinus canicula, assembly GCF_902713615.1. NCBI lineage: Eukaryota > Metazoa > Chordata > Chondrichthyes > Carcharhiniformes > Scyliorhinidae > Scyliorhinus > Scyliorhinus canicula. The sequence goes on from NC_052163.1 coordinate 49,157,165, forward strand.
GGAGGCTTCAAAGTCACCATTAATCCAGTGTTGGGTGCAGCACAGAACCCACTACCCCACATTGATGATCTGTTTGCGGGATTGGCAGGAGGCCAATATTTTAGCAAAATCGACCAGAGCCTGGAATACTTAAGAGATTAATGTAGACCAGTGGTCACAGGAACGTCTGACAATTGTGACGCATAAAGGTTTGTTTCAGTACTGGAGATTATCATTTGGTATCACATCAGCTCCGGCTTTGACTCAAAGACCAATGGATCAGATCTAATTGGTGACCCAAGCTATCTGGATGACATCCTAGTCACTGAAAAAGATGAAGAGGAACATAATTGGAATTTGAATGACACTTTTCACAGATTGGGAGACTATAAGCTAAGTGGCTGCATGTCAAGTGTGAGTTCTTCCAGTCTTCTGTTGAGTATTTGGGACCATGATCATTGTCAGGGATGCTTACAAATCTCCTTATAAGGTCATGAATATCACGGAGGCGCTGTGAACGTTAACCAGCTGCGATCCTTCCTAGGATTGTTGCACTAGCATGGAATATGTTCCAAATTTAGCAACTATTTTATTTTAATACCATTGCATGACCTGTTGTACCAAAACAAGAAGTGGGAGTGCTTGGTTCAATGTAACAACGCTTAGTATAATGCAAGTCAAAGAAGCTTTGCTCAAATCTGAAGTCCTCGCTCATTTCAACCCTACTCAACCCCTATAGTTGGTATGTGATGCATCACCTTATGGTGTTGGAGCGGTGGTATCCTACATTATTTCATCGGGTGAAAAAAGGCTCATTGCCTTTGCTTCTCGAACATTGAGCAAAGTTAAATGTAAATATGCATTAAATCAAAAAGGGGTTACCTTTGGAGCAATGAGATTTCACCAATTCCTGTATGGAAGAAAGCTCACACTGTTTTTTATTTATTTTATAAACATTTTATTGAGGTATTTATGATTTTATAACAATAACAGAAGAAACAGTGCACATACAAATATAAACATAGTGCAAAGGCCATCTTCCTCCATCACAGGCCATCTTTCTTACACGCTAATCTAAACTAAACTAAACCCCAACCGCCTCCCCCCCCAACGCCCCCTCTCTGCTGACGGTTAATTTTCCCCAAAGAAGTCGACGAACGGCTGCCACCTCTGGACGAACCCTATCAGTGACCCTCTCAGAGCGAACTTGATTTTCTCCAGACAGAGAAAGCTAGCCATGTCAGTAAGCCAGGTCTCTGACTTCGGGGGCTTTGAGTCCCTCCAAGCTAATAGTATCCGTCTCCGGGCCCGCTCCAGGCAGCCTCCGTCCCCTGGCCTCCGTTTAGTCCCCCAGCAAAAGCCCTTCCCCTGTCAGCAGAACAGTTCCTCCCCTCCCCCACCCCAATAACAGCACTATGCAAACCGCCCCCTTCAACAAGCATAACATCTACTCACCCCCCAATGCACTTCTGTGAGCCAGCCCGCCCAACTAGCTTGGTAGCCTCCGCCCATGGCACCAGACATTTTCCCACCTATTGTTTCCCCCCTCTCCTCCGCTCGGCCACACATATGCAAAAGAAAACAATCCCAGCTCAGTTGACCGAAAGAAACAAAGAAAAGCAAAAAACTCCACATCGAAAATTCACACCTCCATCCCCCATCAGTACAAATGCAAACTTTAACTCACACAAATATGCGGCAGCCTCAGGTTCAATACAGAAGGCATTACAGATATAGTCCAAAAACAAAAACTATTTTAAAACATGAACGCTGCAGCAAAGATCAAACACCTCAGTCCACTGCCAGCCCTTTCCTTCTGGCGAAGTCCATCGCTTGCTCGGGCAACTCAAAGTAGAAATGTTGCTCCTCATAAGTGACCCAAAGACGGGCCAGATACAGCAGTCCAAACTTCACCTTCTTCTTGAACCCTGCTCTTCTCCTGGCCACGCCTGCGCTCAGATCTTGGTATATACGCAGGATGCTGTTCTCCGACTTACAGCTCCATGTCTGCCTGGCCCGCTGTAAAATACACTCCTTGACTAGGTACCTGTGGAATCTCACTTGCCCTCGGGGAGGGGGGGGGGGGCGCCTACTCGCAGCTTCCTCGTTAGTGCTCTGTGAGCCCTGTCCACCTCCAAGGGTCGGGTGAACGTCCCATCCCCCATTAGCTTCTTGAACATACCCGCTCTATATGCCCCTGCGTTCGCTCCTTCAGACCCCTCCGGGAGACCAACGATTCTCAAGTTCTGCCAGCGGGACCTATTTTCTAGATCCTCCACATTCTCCTGGAGCTTTTTCGTTTGGTCTCTGAGCAACCCCACCTCCACCTCCATTGCTGTTTGGTGTTCCTCCAGCTCAGTCAGTGCCTTCTCCATTTTCTGGATTGCCCGATCTTGAGCATCCAGTCTATGTTCCAGCTGAGCGATCGATTCCTTAATCGGGACAAAGCATTCCTGTTTCTGCTTGGCGAAGCCCTCTTGTATGAACTGCATCAACTGCTCCGTCGACCGCTGGGTCGTCGAGCCAGGACTCCGGTCCTCCGCCATTCTTTCTCCCGCTGCAGCTTCAACCCAGGCCTTCTCTGTTCGCCTATTTCTTCCTTTGCGAGCACTCCTGGTCTGCCTCTCCATGCACTGATGCAGGATTCCTCCTCACAATTACGTCCACCATCAATTTTCCGAATAAAATCCAAGACAAAATCGGGGGAAAGGTCCAAAGGTCCAACCCGAGAGGTCGCCACCAAATGTGCGACCTACTCCTTCATGGCCACCATCAGAAGACGAAAGCTCACTCTGTTGATGGACCATCATCCATTAATGACAATTTTTGGACCACACACAGGAATTTGGTGATTTGCAGCAAGTTGAATGCTGAGATGGGCATTGCTTTTGCTTGCACATAATTATACCATCAAGTATCGACAATCAAGTCTCCATTGTAATGCAGATGGATTTTCACGATTATCACTACCATGTGATTTTTCAGCAAGTAGTTTGTCAAACTTTTGAGCGGAGATATCTTCTACTTTTAACCTGTGGACAGTTCACCTGTCTTTTCAGAACAAGCGAAGAAGTACACTTGGAGCGATCCGATACTCTCCGGGAGTAATGGCTTTGATACTGCGAGGCAAGACTTCAGAACTAAAACCTGCCTTGAAACTATACTCCACTGAAGATTTGAGCTGTCTGTACAGTCAGGATGTCTTCTTTGGGGCCTCAGAGTGATCATCCCACCACCATTGAGAAGACGAGTGTTAAACAAATTGCGCAAGGGCCATTGCGGGATTTTGCGTTTGAAGGAAATAGCAAGGAGTTATTTCTGGTAGCCTGGATTAGATGCAGAGATTGATGAAAAAACTGGAACTTGTGTGACTTCTTGTGTGACGGTACCAAACCTGCCACCGTTAGTACCATTGCATCCTGGAAATGGCTGGAAGAGGCTTGGCGATGGGTGCACTTTGATTTCAGAGACCCTTTTGGAAGACAAATCTTCTTAGTAATGGTGGATGCTCATTGAAAGTGGTCAGCCGTTTCCATAATGAAGTCAATTTCATCAGAAAAGACGATCGAAAGGCTAGTAGGTTTGGATTCCCTGAGCATTTGGTAAGCGATAACAGACCTCAATTTGTCTCCCAAGAATTCGGAAGTTTCTTGAAAGAGAATGGTATTCATCATATTGGCTGGAATTCTCTGGCCGTTAACTGCCGGCAACGTACCCCTGCCCGTGCATTTCCCGGTGGCGTGGGGTGGCTTCAAATGGGAGTTCCCATAGACAGTGGCCGAAGCAGTGAATGTCACCGCCAATGAATGGTGTGGTGCCTCCCGCCACTGAGAAACATGCGGCTGGGAGGCCGGAGAATCCCATCCATTAGGTCTGCATCGTACCATCCTACTACAAACTGTCTAGCTGAACATTTCATTAAAACCATGAAACACACATTGAGAGCAACCAGGGAACAAGGTTCACTGATCGAACAGCTTAATCAATTCCTACTGATGCACAGGGATTCTGCTCATTCAATGAATAAAATCTCTCCTACATTATTAATGATGAAGAGACAACTGCATTCAGCGCCTAAGTTGTTGGAACCTCTGAAAATGAAAGAAATTGTTCAACAGAAACAATAAGGAGAGAGAGAATGCGGAAGTAAAGCAAAACATGTCTTCCACCAAGGATAAAGATGTACAGGTTAGAATGATTGACGATGCTAAATTACCCTTTAGTATTCAGAAGGTTAGGTGGGGTTATTGGGTTATGGGGATAGGGTGGGTTGTGGACCTGGGTGGGGTGTTCTTTGAGAGGGTCGGTGCAGACTTGATGGGCCGAATGGTCTCCTTCTGCACTGTAGTAATTCTATGACAAGGAATGTTGGCCAGGAATTACTCCACAGGAGAAAAATGGGTTCCTGCCATGAACCTTGCATAGACTGGACTGATTGATTATTGTTATTTGATTATTGTTCATGTTACACTTGTTTAAAATTGTTGAGGTCATTCGATGTAAAGGGGAGGAAATGTGATGTATTTATATTGAGTCTCAGTGGCTGCAGCGAGCCCTGTGTATTAATATGTGCCGGAAGTGAAGTCACAGGTCGCTAACGTGGGAAACTGCCAAAGTGAAGAAGCAGCCTATGGTGAGCACACTTTGTAAGTGCAGCTCCATTAGCTTTTGACTTGTCGTGCTTCCTAAAGTCAGTTCTCTACAATACACAAAAACACCAAAGACTCAATATAAACACATAACAATACCATCCCCTCTACTGCTGTTGGACCACTTCTCCTTACACCCCTACCCTGCCCTGTTAATGTTTTGGGTACAGATCGTTCAACATATTCCTGGTTAGCCACTTACATGCTGCGACCTGTGTTCACATTTTCAGTCAATATACATTGCCCTCTGGAATTCTCTTCTTAAGTAATGTTCTCTCAACTACCTGCCGAGGTGTCCGAGTAGTCCATCTCTTCAACTGCACTTGGATTTCCCACCGAAAATCATTGACTTCTTGATGCATCTCAAATGTCTCCTTTTTGTGTCAGTTGTGGCTCAGTGGTAACCTTCCTGCCTGAGTCAGAAGGTTTTCAGTTCAGGTAGTTCTCCAGCGACGCTAGCGCACGTTTAACACTCTCAGATTGATGTTAAAGTTGCCATGGCACTATATTAAGGAAAAACAGTGAAGAGTTTGTTCTTGTTAATATTTATACCTCAACTGAAATGATTAAACAGATTATCTGCTCATTATCATGTTGCTGTGGGAGTTTGGTATGAGCAAATTGGTTGTTGTTTTTCTCCACTATAACAGTAACTTCAGGGCAGCATGGTTAACTCTGCTGCCTCATGGTGCCAGGGACGTGGGTTCGAATCCAGCCTTGGGTGACTGTCTGTGTGGAGTTTGCACGTTCTCCCCGTGTCTGCGTTGGGTTTCCTCCGGGTGCTCCACTTTCCACCCACAGTTCAGGTTAAAGTGGGTTGGCCATACTAAATTGCCCCTTTGTGTCCAAAGATGTGCAGGTTAGGTGGATTGGCCACGAGCAATGCATGGGGTTACGGGGATAGGGCGGGCAAATGGGCCTAGGTAGAATGCTCTTTCGGAGGGTCGGTGCGGACTCGAAAGGCTGAATGGCCTTCTACAGCACTGTAGGGATTCTATGGATGCTACACTTAATTAACTGTAAACTGCTTTGGAAAATGCAAAGGTGGTGAAGCCATTAGATAAATGCAAGTTCTCCCTTTGTAAAACTATATCCTTTTACAAAGGAATGCCTTATGAATGAAAAATGAGTTCTGGACTCACACATTTGGCCCATACAACTAAACTTTGTCTCTCTTCATATAGTTGGTTCAGCGATCCTAAAAAGGTTAGAAGTGAGACAGAGAAAGTGAGACCTACACTGTCCTTTTAGATAAATAAAACAAGCTCCATGCTTGGAAATGCTACATAGGCTGAGTCACTTTGAACACTTTTTCAGCAAAATATATTTGGTGTAGAGTTGTCAAAACTTTTTAAGTTCCCAGACTGTTGAGAGGCTTCACCCCAACCGCCACCTCCCACTTGCCTACGGAAGTGGATTTGGTTTTGCTTTAAAAGTTTTATAGTAGAATAGTTCATCATTTCCTGGATTAGCTTCAGAAATGGAAACATCCGGGTTTGTCTTAAATCACACATTCTCAGCAGATAGGTCACCCACATCACAACACTTTTAAATTTACTCAGGTCCTTGTAGTGTTAAACTTTTCTTTTTCTTTTTTTTTTAAATTTAGCGTACCCAATTATTGTTTTCCAATTAAGGGGCAATTTAGCATGGCCAATCCACCTACCCTGCACATTTTGGGTTGTGGGGGTGAAACCCACGCAAACACGGGGAGAATGTGCAAACTCCACACGGACAGTGACCCAGAGCCGGGATTGAACCTGGGACCTCGGCACCCTGAGGAAACAATGCTAACCACTGTGCCACCATGCTGCCCTGTAGTGTTTAACTTGATACCTTTCATCTCACTGAATATTATAAAAATTTCTGATAAATAACCTTTCAAGACCTCTGCTTCTTCATCACCTGAATAATCGCAGATGGTTAATTCTGTCACACTATGGACATAAATTTCACATAATTCCGTTACTCGGCCCCACTGGGTTGTAGTTCACTGCCTTGAGAAGCAAACTAGAGCAATCTAAAATTTTAACTGGGAGTTGTACATTCAATTACATCTTCATCGCATCTCTGAAAGACCAATGTTTGTTTAATTTTAAATTAAGCGTACAAGGTTTAAGGTCAATACAACACTAATATTACATTAACATAACTTGGTGTATCATTCCAAAGTACATATAATGCAGTCTTTTCATGTGTCTGTCACTGACAGTGGTTTATTTGACTTCACTGATTGAATTTGCTTTCCTTTGTGATTCATAAGTATTGTGCTCTTGTTTCACTTTAGATTCCAGCCCAGAGAAGAAATATTTGAATATTGCTGAAAGGAGAGACATGTTGCTGAAGTTTTTCATCTTGCACTCATCAGGACAAACGCAAGAGTGCCAAATTTCAGACACTCCAAAAACAATTTATACTACAGTAGAAATGGGCGCTGATTGGCAAAGCTCCAGCCAATCAGAGCTGACTTGTCAATCCGTTCATTCACTTCCTACTTTTCTTCAAAGAGTGCCATGGGATGTCTTATGTCAAGTTGTGAGGGTAGAGACAGCCCTGATGTAACAACTCATTTGAAAGATTGCACCTCCACAACTGTAACACTCCGCAGAAGAATCAGCCCAGATTACATGTTAGAGTCACTGGGGTGGAGTTTGAGCCCATGCTTTTCTGACTCGTGCTACCACTGAACCAGCATTGACACTGGGTAAGGAAAACTTAATCTTCTCCCTTCTTCAACTTTCCATACCTCAGTAAAACATTTTAGAAAACCATTTATAATTGGCAAAACACTCATGAATAAAATACTCGACTGTAAATTGCTTCAAGTGATTTGCTTCGTTAAAAGCTTGCCAAGTGTCTGTAGTGACTGCAGTAATCAATTCATCATCCATGATTACACGCTTTTGAAACTAGAAAGGAAAAACCCCGCTTTCAGACACTCCACCATAAAAATACTGTTATGACACCCTGGGCTAGTGCGCGGTCAATTCCAGCCCCACTTGACCCAGAGTTGCAACACTGGTGAAACTAGATTTTATATTAATATCCGTGGCTTTGGTTCAGTTACGTTGACTGCAGTCACTAGATCTGTAAAATTTAAACACAGGTAACCTTTTATTATGAACAGTTATTTTAATTAAACTGATCGAACAATGTAACTGACTACCTAATACCTCTTTCCCACCCCCACCCCCTTTCTAACTACCTCCACTCTCTACCCACACACAGACAAACAACACAGAAGGGAAAGGCTGGTATAAAGGTTAAGTAAGTATTAATAAAATAAAAGGATAAAGGATCTTTGATTCAGATGGATGTCTTCCAGTTAGTTTCCTTCTCAAGGTTAGGCCTTCAGCTGGGGTCAGTTGGTTTCTTTTCCTTAAGCATACAACAATCTTCACTGTAGACTCACGGAGACAGCAGGCAATCGGCAGCCGAGAGAAGGAGAAACACAGTTCCTCTTCCTTCGAGCGTCTAGAGGCTTCTGGCAGGTGATCCCTGAAAGAACCCACCTGGCAAGAACCAAGCACTGAGTTTTGTCAGGCAGAACACTATCCCTGGCCAACCCACTGATTGCCAGTCAGCCAATCGAACTGACTTCCTGCAAACGAGTTCCTAAGGTTTACCCTTCACGGACGCGTCTGGTTTCTCCTCTCCAAAATACAAAACCTGGGAACGTACTGTCCTGGCAAGGACTTTTCTGCTTAAAGATACATTCCAATTATGGGTCCATGGGCTTAAAATAATAAAAAGAAAAAGTTAGGAACAAAGGAAAGAAACAGGAAGGGCACTTACATACCTCCCCCACATTGAGAACAGGGTTTTTCAAACTGTGGGTCACGACCCACAGGTGGTCAGGCTGGGTGTCGGGAGGGTCATGCAGTGATTCATCACAACATTCCCAATCACGGGAGAAACGCCCAATGGCCGCAACCGGCTTTTAACTTGAGAATACCGGCCATGACTGACCTTAAAATGTGGACGATGCAGTCTTCCCGCCAGAAGTGGCGGCAGAGAGCAGGTCATGTGCTCAGCATGTACCCTTATGTCATGCACCCTGTACGTCCATGCTTTTGCCACAAAATCACAGAGGAGAGATTCCTCTATTTACTCGCACCCAGCAAGCAAGGCAACAGGACTGTGAAGAACACAAGATGCAAAGCCCATGTGTGTCACATACAGGGAGTAATAGCGGCAAATGAGAGTTGGATGTTTACTATGTCTTACCTTGCAGACATCTTTTCATTCTAAATGAACTAAACCTCAAATTGCAAAGGAAGGATGATGATTGCTTTCGGCAGTGTGAAGAAATACATGCTTTCCAAAAGTCATTTGAAGTTTGGCAAGTGCGAGCACAAAGCCAAAACTATTTCATGTTCCCCGCACTGCTGTGACACATGGAAGAAAAAATGTTATAAGCGAACTGTCGATAGACTTGCAAGCCTTATTCAGTCACATCTGGCTGCGCTGATCAACAGTTTTTGTCGCTAATTTCCATAGTAGGAGTTTCAGATTTTGAAAGAGAAGAAGTGGGTGAAAAATCCTTCTGCATTTGGGATCCCAGAGTCAATTATTAACTTACCGTTGACTTCATATGAAGAGACTGAACTTCTGCACCTCACCTGTGACTGCATATTAACAACACACCATAAGTCCATGAGGCTGTCAGCATTCTGGTGTCGCGTCTCTGAGGAGCATCCAGTGTTATGTAAAACAAGCATTTTGTTGTTATTGCCCCTCACAATGACCAACATGTGCGAGATTGGATTTTCCGTTCTCACAAAGATTAAGAAAGACCAAAAGAACCGGCTGAACTCTGCACCTGATACGCGCATTTCCTTCTCGTGAGATCATGAGGACCAAGCAGGTTCATTAATGGTAAGCAAAAATGGTGTGTTGCGAAGGTCGGCCTGCGTGGGTTGCTGAGGTCGACCGGCGTGCATCCCAAAAGTTGGCCGGTTGGTAAACATAGGTCCTGAGAAAAAATGGTTTGAAAAACGCTGGCTTAGAGGGCTGAAACATCATTGAAAGGATGTTTCATCATAAGGTATGTGAACAAAACACACATCCGTTCATCCTTCGTTTCCCACTACCTAAGTTCTCCCTATTCTTATACCTGCGTCTTATCAACATTTAAATCCCACCATGACAATGGATCAGCAATAATATTGTTCCTACCTGGAATATGTACAACTTTTATATTGAACAGTTGTAACAATAAACTCCAACGGAACAATCTTGCCTTGCGAGTGTTAACTTTTCCTACAGCAAGCGGACTATGGTCAGTAAAGACTAGGAGCGTGATTCTCCGCTAGCGGGATGCTCCATTTTGCCGGCAGCCCGGGGGTTTCCCAACGGTGTTGGGCTGCCCCACAATGGAAACCCCATTGACCAGCCGGCCTAATGGAGCATCCCGCTGGCTGGTTTTGCTTATTAACAATGCCGAACATAAACTTTAAAAGGCTGGAGGGCTAGTCGTAATGCTAAGGGTTCCTTCTCAATGGTGGAGTACACACACAAAATGATTTGGTAATGCTATCTAAAGTATGCTATCTTTCATCAACGGACTTTGAAATTTCAATTTCAGTTGTTAGATGCTATGGTTTAAGTTAGATGCATTTTTGCTGCAGTGATTGATTACAGAGCTCTATCCTGCAAAGGTAAGTTGACCATTGCATTGATCAGCACTGTGTAAGTGTTGAGTTGCATTTGGGTACTTACCCCCTTGGGTGCTCTTATGCATTGAAAATAGAAGGAGGCACTGCTTGGGATCTTTGGTTTAAGAATTTGAAGTGATTTAAATGCCCAGTGACTTGTTAAATTGAAATGGAACTCTTCAGCAGTTTTTAATTATATTACAAAAGGCCCACCTGCTCCTGGATTGCTTTGCTTGACAGGATATCTGGTATAGCTTAGAAAACTGTTTTTTTTTTCAGTTTGGTAGCTTGCATTATTTTGATTTCCCAGGGGTTGATATTATAGTTGGAGCTCTTATGAATGCTGGGCAGAGCTTCAGAAGCTCCAGAACCATTCATCTCAGCAGAGGTTTGTGTTCACATTTTAATTTGCAGCTCTATAAGGATTTTAATGGATTATTCCTAGTGCGGTAAAGAAACGTTTAATTTTGCAACAGATAGACCAAACGAGGTGATTTAAATTTTGAGAATAGGTTTTATGTATGAGAGTTTTTTCAATATCACGTTTATTTGAGTGAAAGCTCTATTAGATTATTGAAAGTTTAATTTTTTCATCCCGAACTCAAAGTCATGGCTCCCAAGGCCTGTCCACTGTGGATTCAGATTAAGTCTTGGAGGAGGTCGCAGGTACAACTCCATCCCGCTCCGTCTCCTCGGAATGAATATATGGTGGGTCAGGGTCTGTTTAAATGAAATGGGTTGGAAAGTTTGCCACCCCGATCTTCCCATCTCTTCCATGAATGTCTGGCCCATAAGCTGGCTTTGAATGGATAGCTTGCAGGGGAACTTGACAATGTAGTGGCAATATCACTGGACTAATAATCCAGAGACCCAGCCTAATGCTCTGGGGGCTTGGGTTCAAACCCCACCACTCAGCTAGTTTCCATCAGTCAATCCGGGATAAAGAAAGCTAGTCTCAGGAGCGGTGACCAAGACAGCTATCATAAATTGTTATAAAAACCCATCTGGTTCACTAGTGCCAAGGGAATCTGCCATCCTTACCCGGTCTGACCTACATGTGACTCCAGATCCACAGCAATGTGATTCTTCATTGGCCTCAGTTCAAGGTATGATTAGGGATGGGCATTCAATACTGGCCTTGCCAACAATGCTTCCATCCCATGAAAGAATAAAGAAATTGAGCATTGAAAATTAAGCAGTAAAATTTGATCTGCAAGGTAGAAGAATTAATTTGGACTCCCTCTGCTCGACTGATCTTTAACCAGTGCATTTTACATTGATAGCATTTACTGTTACCAGTGAATAACAGACTTTTTTTTCTCCAAAACACAGATTGCTCGGGCATCAGATCACAAACTTTGTGATTTTAATTGATGCCTGATTAAAAGAGAATTGGAATTCTAATCATTTCAACCAGTAAGTGAAAAGCTTGTGTTTATAAATATTTGCTTTCAAGTTCCAACACTCCGATCAGGACTAAAAATAAAATGTGGCAGCAGCTTCTTTTTTAAACTTCCACATTTAGTTTTAATGAATTGTTGCTACAGGTAACCAGCTTTTTCCCCCTCTATGGTGCACGTTATCCTCAGCTTGACAAACATTACAAGCAACGATTCATTGACTAGCTTCTGATGCCTCGTGAACCTGATTCCTTTTCTATACCGTTTGGAGGTGGCAGCAGCAGCCACATGCTGAGATTTTTTGTTTTATTCAATATCTCCCAGTGTAACATTGACTGGTTAAAGCTCAGTGGAGCAGAGACAGTCAAAATTCAGTCTTCTGCCTTGCAGATCAAATTTTACTGCTTAATTTCTTTATTCTTTCATGGGATGGAAGCATTGCTGGCAAGGCTAGTGTTGGATGTCCATCCCTGATTGCACCTTAAACTGAGGACGATGAAGCGTCACATTACTGTAGATCTGAAGTCGCATGGAGGCCAGACCGGGTAAGGATGGCAGATTTCCTTCCCTAAAGCGACACCAGTGAACCAAATTGGTTTTTACAACAATTGATGAACACTCTCATGGTCAACATTACTGAGTCTAATTTTTTTGATTCCAGATTCACTCAGTGAGTTCAAACTAGCTGCCATGGTGGGATTTGAACCCAAGTCCTCAGAGCATTAGGATGAGCCTTTGGATTATTAGTGCAGTGACATTGCCACTGCACTCCATGTTCCCCTGTAAGCTATCCATTCAAAGCCCTGAATTGTGTTTACAAACAGAAGGAATCTACTTTCGGCAGGAATATGGCTGTGGTGAAATGCATTTGCCTACTGCTGACTGAATGGGTTCTTTGCTGTTTTTCTTGCTTTCTTGAAGATTTACAGTCAAAAGCACTGACGATGAAACTGGCTCACTTTGCCTTTTTTCAAATAAGTTGATATTTTTACTTGTAGGCTGTAAGTACAAAACTCACAGTCTATATTATTCAATTCCAATGGTAGTGCTGCGATCGGACAGAGAAAAGAATGGATGCATTTAATGGCACCTTCATGTCAAAATGCTTCACAGTCACTGAGTTACATTTGAGGTTTGGTCAACATTGTTAGTTTGGAAAACACGGTAACAGGTTTTGGCACAGCAAGGCCTCACAGCAAGGAATAAGTGACTGGTTAACTGCTTTGCTGGTGCTGCCTGAGGTCTGAGTGTTGTCCAGGGCAGCAGGTAAACTCTCTGCTCTCCTTTGAAACAATGGCACGTTAACTCATCTGAAACCTATCCAAGCGGCTCTCATTGTACTGATGTGTCAACCCAGGTTCTGTGCTCAAGTATCCATACAGGGCTTGAACTCGAAACCTTATGTGCCGGTGACGGGAATGCTCAAATCTGAAGCAAACAAACACAGCAACACTTCATGTAGGAAGCACTGACAATTGAAGAATGTGGTGTTATGAAGAGCATTCATCCTTTTACTGTGCACTGGGCTATGGGCAGGTAATCTGAGACACGGCATGATGCAGGAGCCTCAGTAGACTCTGATGGGCTATGTTGTAACTTTGGTGGAAGTCCATTGGAATTAATGGAGACCAGGCCCAGGCAAAGTTATGCAGACTGCCATGACCTTATGCCAAAGTTCTGAGTGGCCTTGTGAGGTCGAAGCCTTGACTCACTATCGCTTACAGGTTCATTAATGTAAAAGGGTATTGAAGTTCTGGCGAGGACTTTGTATGCCAGAGTTGCCATTTATTCAGGAGCTAGCATATGGTCTGCTGAAGTTTCCCAGTAAGAGTCTGTAAACAGGCCAACCAAATGATTGAACTGCAGCCCACCTGTGATTTGAGAACAAGACTTTGGCCAAGACTGCCAAAGATCTGGGCAGCTCGGGGTACTTAAGCTGAACATTCCAACATTTTCTGGAACGGGGACAAAGTAAATTGCAAAACATTCTTCTAATTCTGTGGAGCGGGGGAGGTGATCGATACCTCAGCATCACGACTTCTGGCTTCGGAGCGGGATTGGATTCCAAGCTCTGCCCACCCTGTGGGGCGTCGAGCAGTGGAATCAGTTGGCTCCACAGGATCTCCCCTGGGACAAGAGGCTTGAACCCGGAGTGCATGCTGAAGATGAGGCAAAGCCAGGAGCTTTGTGGAGAGAGCGGAGATTGGGACACCGTAAGTTGTTTCTCTGAAAAAAGATTTTCCATTCCTGTTAATAAAGATCTGGGGCGGGATTCTCCCGATTGGCTGATGCCGAAATCAGGAAACAAGATTGGGCGGAGAATAGGTTCTGAAGCCGAAATCATGGCGGACGCCCATTTGACGCCAAATCGCAATTCTCCGTCAGCTCGACAGCGGTCAATGCTGTCCGGAATGCGCGTATAGTAAACACCGTTTGCATATCATTAGCGGACCTGGGGTGTTTGCGATTCCCCACCTCTGATGGGCCGAGTTCCCAATGGCGTATTTCATTTGTGGTTTTAAGTGTCGTGAAACTAGTGTCGTGGTTGATGAGGGAGAGGGGGCTGGTAGGACATAGAGAGGCGTGACCGTGGGGTGCCGGGCCGGACATTGGACGGGCTGGCTGGGGTGGGGAATGGGCCGAGTGGCTGGGGTGACCCCCCACAGGACTGGGGCGGTGTCCAGGCACGGACCGCATTGCTGCAGCCTTCAAGGCAACTATCTTGTTGCGCACCCTATTGACCACCCACATTCCCCCTGATTCTGCAGAGTGACACCAGCCTTATGGACGTATTCTCCCCGTGTGTGCAAAGGTTTCCTCCGGGTGCTCTGGTTTCCTCCCACCGTCCAAAGATGTGCAGGTTAGGTGGATTGGCCATGATAAATTGCCCTTAGTGTTCAAAGAAAGATTAGGTGGGGTTACTGGGTTACGGGGATAGGGGGGAGGCATGGGTAGAGTGCTCTTTCCAAGACCCGGTGTAGGCTCGATGGACCGAATAGCCTCCTTCTGCACTATAAATTCTATGATTATGGGTGCTCCCACACCCGCACCCCACCCTCCGCCATACCCCCTCTGCCAACCACGCGGCCCACCCAGCGCAATGCCCACTGTAGCCCCTATGGGGGAGCTGGACGGGGGCCCCGAAGTGTACCGCTGGCATGGGCAGCACCAGCCGATGGCACCCCTTGCAGCAGGGATGGGCGCCAAGGCCAGAGTCACCATGGTGTTGGGCAATGACGGGGCCAGGGGTGCGGAGATTGGGAGGGGTGGACATGTGGTGCAGAGCCCGCAGTGCCTACGGGGGCCACCATGTAGCCCGTATTCACGAGCGCACGCACCTTGCTAAAATGTCAGCCTTTCACCCCCTTGCAGACAATGGATATTGCAATTCAATCAGCAATGGTGGCCTTCCTGCTAGTCACTGCAGTCCTGGAGCATGCTCTGCGGCTCTACGAGCTGGAGCTGCAGGACGAGGAGGAGGAATCTGCAGCAGCGGAGTGGGCAGCAGTGGAGTAGGCAGCATAGGGGTAGGTGGCAGCTGCTCAGGTTGGAGAGCTGGCTGCCCAACAGGCCGAAGAGGAGGAGGTGCCAAGGTGGCACCGCATTAGGCCTCGTGTGTACTGGCAGCGCCTCTCATTTAAGGACAAGTTGGACCGGACATGCCTTTGAAGACTCCAGCTGAGCAGTTGACAATGCGACATATCTTCCAGATGATGGCACACCTGGCATCGCGGGCTGTGGGGGAGGACACCCACTCTCGGTGGCCGTCAAGGTGACGGTCACCCTGAAAGTTTACGTGACAAAGTCCTTCTAGGCGCTGAGGTGGACCTGTCCGGGATCTCACCAACCTCGGTGCACAGGTGCATCCGCGCCGTCACAGAAGCCTATATGCCCAGTCAGCTCACTACATCCGCTTCAATGTGAACCAGGCCCAGCAGGATGCCTGGGCAGTGGGGTTCGCCAGTATCACCAACATGCCCCAGGTGCAGGAGGTGATCGATGTGTAGCATGTTCCCCCTACAAGCACCTGCAGTCGACAGGGTACTCTACACAAACTGAAAGGGGTTCCTCTCGATGAACATGCAGCTGATATGTGATCATCAACTGTGCATCATGCAGGTCCGTGTCTGATAACTGGGCAATGTGCACGACGCCTTCATCCTGACACACTCGACGATTCGTGTCATGTTTGTAAAGCCCCCCCCCCACTGGGGGTTGGCTCCTGGGTGACAGGGGTTATCCACTGCGGTTGTGACTGATGACACCTGTCCGGAGGCCACAGCCCGACACGGAGGTCCGCTACAATGATGCCAAGCAGCAACCAGGAGCGTGGTCGGGCGATGCTTCAGGTGCATGGACCGCTCTGCAGTGTCAGTGGTGCATTCTAGGAGGATAGTGAGGAAACTGGGAGCTTTGCGACACTCACTCCAACATGTGCCATCCAGCGGATTTTGGGGACAATTTTACTCGATAGAAAGCAGAAAAAGGTGAAAACTGGGTCTGTGGCATGGAGACATTCTTTGTGTTTTACTTAGCCAACAGTCTTCCCTTTGCCTTCTTGCATTCTATTCATATATTTGTTCATCTCTTACCATCAGAACTAACTGGACTCTCCACAGACGCTGACTGACATGCTGGACATTTCCAGTTTTCATTTTGTTGCCATTGTTTCAGATGTCTTGCACTTTCCATTTTTTTTTCTTATTTATACGTGTTTACAGATATTTGAAGTAGCTGCTCCAGGATTATTAGCAGTTTGCCATCCAAGGTGAAAGAGTACTGCAACAATTTACCTCCTTTTGAATGTAGCTATGATCTCACCAAACATAATGGGCAGAACATCTTTTGATTTTGTGTTGCATTATGTGTTAATTAAATCTTTACCTCAAGTCCAGATTCACTTACTTCCTGCACAGTAACTGGACATTGATCAGGAGCAATAGGCCTGGTTCATTTTCTTTCCAAGCTAGGCCTGTGACACTGAGGTCAATTGTAAAACCCAATAGGTCTCCAGGAAACTCAGATTGTTTCCAGCTTACTCTGCACATCCGTCTTGCTGTGAACTGTTTAACACAGGTGTATGTAGCTTGCTGTGGACCTGTTTGAGGTTGGTGTATGTAGCTTGCTGTGGACCTGTTTGAGGTTGGTGTATGTAGCTTGCTGTGGACCTGTTTGAGGTTGGTGTATGTAGCTTGCTGTGGACCTGTTTGAGGTTGGTGTATGTAGCTTGCTGTGGACCTGTTTGAGGTTGGTGTATGTAGCTTGCTGTGGACCTGTTTGAGGTTGGTGTATGTAGCTTGCTGTGGACCTGTTTGAGGTTCATGTATGTAGCTTGCTGTGGACCTGTTTGAGGTTGGTGTATGTAGCTTGCTGTGGACCTGTTTGAGGTTGGTGTATGTAGCTTGCTGTGGACCTGTTTGAGGTTGGTGTATGTAGCTTTCTGTGGACCTGTTTGAGGTTGGTGATTGTAGCTTGCTGTGGACCTGTTTGAGGTTGGTGATTGTAGCTTGCTGTGGACCTGTTTGAGGCTGGTGTATGTAGCTTGCTGTGGACCTGTTTGAGGTTGGTGATTGTAGCTTGCTGTGGACCTGTTTGAGGCTGGTGTATGTAGCTTGCTGTGGACCTGTTTGAGGTTGGTGCATGTACCATACTGTGAAGCTGTTTGATATTGCTTTATGCATCATCTTGTTGATCTGTTTGACCGATTACTGGTCACTGACAGGTTACTGACAGCCTCTTTACACATCTGACTGTGGAACTCTCTAATATTGAGTTATACAGGTTACCGTTTAAATGTGGGAATGGCCCAGACACTTGGGGCGAAATTCTCCGCCCCCCACGACGGGTGGGAGAATAGCGGGAGGGCCTTCCCGACTTTTTTGACGCCCTCCCGCTATTCTCCCACCCCCCCGCCGAAATCCCGACACGAATCGCTGCCGCCGTTTTTTTACGGCCGGCAGCGATTCACAGCTGTTAGAAGGGCCGAAGTCCCAGCCCTTTACGACCTTTTTACGAACGGCAAACACACCTGGTCCTGCCGTTCGTAAAAACGTCGTGACTACCTGGAAAAAAATGACCATGGCACCGATTGGCACGGCAGTACCACGGCCGTGCCAAGGGTGCCATGGGCCCGCGATCGGTGCCCACCGATCGCGGGCAGCGGGCCCGATGCCCGCGCACTATTTGTCCTTCCGCCGCCCCGCAGTATCAATACGCGGGGCGGCTGAGGGGCAACCCGGACCGCGCATGCGCGGATTTCGCGCAAAAACGCGATGACGTCACCCGCGCATGCGCGGGTGGAGTCTTCCCACCTGCGCATGCGCGGCTGACGTCATATGACGCGTCAGCCGGCGCTAAGTCCGACAAGCGGGTTTAACGATTTTCGTTAAGCCCGACTTGTCGGAGCCTCCGACGTCGGGCTGCTAGCCCCGACGGGGGACCAGAATCGGTCCCCCGTCGGGAAGGGGCGCGATGCCGTAAAACCCGCCCGGGTTTTACGGCAGTTTGACGATTTCTCCCGTTTTGGGAGAATTTCGCCCTTGGAGGATGGGTCTGTAATCTCCTTCGATTAGAAAAGAAAAGCTTGAAGAATTTTAGAGTTTCTGATGTCATTGATTAAAATGTGGTTAAAAAAAACATTTTCGTCTTCAGAGGCTGATACTCTGAAAGGCGGCGCTGAAATCGACATTGATCAAAGGTATAAGGAGGCAAATATTGGCTGCGATTGTTGGTATTCACCACATTATTTTGAGGGTTCCAGAAGTGATGATTTATGTGGAATAACACCAGAAGTTGAAGAATGCAACATCTCAACACAGAGAATTTTTATTCTACTCACTCACTTCTCTCATAATCTTTTTTTGTGAGAGTGTCAACTTAATGCAAATTAGTTTCAGATTCAGCATTTTTGTGCCAGGAGCTGGGGAATGTGCCTGAAGGCTTTTCATTGTGAACCGTAAAGATTAATAGAACATACAATGCAGAAGAGGCCATTCAGCCCTTCGAGTCTGCACCGACCCACTTAAGCCCTCACTTCCACCTTATCTCACATAACCCAATTACCCCTCCTAACCTTTTTGGATACTAAGGGCAATTTAGCATGGCTAACCCACCTAACCTGCATGTCTTTGGATGGTGGGAGGAAATCGGAGTACCCGGAGGAAACCCAGGCAGACACGGGGAGAACGTGCAGACTCCGCACAGACAGTGACCCAGTGGGGAATCAAACCTGGGACCCTGGCGCTGTGAAGCCATAGTGCTAACCACTGTGCTACCATGCTGCCCACGACATATTTATCCAACAAAAGAGAAGTCTTCCCTTGCACTGTACCATGAATCAAACACAACGCTGGAAGGACGGTGCCCTGCACAATGATATGCCATAACTGTGATATACAGGGCAGCACAGTGGCCTAGTGGTTAGCACAACCGCCTCATGGCGCTGAAGTCCCAGGTTCGATCCCGGCTCTGGGTCACTGTCTGTGTTGGGTTTGCACATTCTCCCCGTGTCTGCGTGGGTTTCGCCCCCACAACCCAAAAATGTGCAGAGTAGGTGGATTGGCCACGCTAAACTGCCCCTTAATTGGAAAAAATAATTGGGTAATCTAAATTTAAAAAAAAAATAACTGTGATATACCATGAGCAGGATTCTCCAGTCACAAACGCCAAAATCGCATTCGGAGATCGGCCGGAGAATCAACGTTTCCGACGCTCTGCCCTCTCCAAAGCGGCGTACTCTGGGAGTATGCCGTGCGCCGTATCAACGGCCTCAGAACATTGCCTGAGGTACTCCCCCCCATGCTCCACTCCGATTGGCTGAGTTCCCTATGCGTCGGTCACGTGTGCTATCATTTGTCTGGAACTCGGCGTGGTGACTGCGGATTCAGTCAACTCCACCACAGTCAGGGGAGGGCCGATCCGCGGGCAGGGTGGACTTTGGCAGGGACTGAGGGCACTGTTGGGGGAGATCCGGGGGGCACTATTTTGCAGATGGGTCCGGCGCGGCCGGCACCACGTTGCAAGACATGGCCGCTGCAGGCCGCCATTCTGTGTGTACACAGCCACGGACCTGGCTATTCTCTGGGCCGTATCGGCAGCTAGAGCCGGGTGCTCAACCCTGCCTTCCTGCTAGCCCCCAGTCAAACCGAGGAATGATGGCCGTTTCATGCTGAAGGTTTGGTAGTAAAAGGCCACCGTTCCCACGCCGGCGTCAGGACATAGCCTGAGAATTGGAGAATCCAGCCCCATAACTATGATATAACATAACTGTGAAATGCCGTAACTGTGATATACCGTAACTGTGATAGACACTGGGCAGCTGCTGTCAAGGTGACAGTCACCCTGAGAGTTTACGTGATGAAGTCCTTCTAGGCGCTGAGGTGGACCTGTCCGGGATCTCACCAACCTCGGTGCACAGGTGCATCCGCGCCGTCACAGAAGCCTATATGCCCAGTCGGCTCACTACATCCGCTTCAATGTGAACCAGGCCCAGCAGGATGCCTGGGCAGTGGGGTTCGCCAGTATCACCAACATGCCCCAGGTGCAGGAGGTGATCGATGTGTAGCATGTTCCCCCTACAAGCATCTGCAGACGACAGGGTACTCTACACAAACTGAAAGGGGTTCCACTCGATGAACATGCATATACCGTAACTGTGATATACCGTAACTGTGATATACCGTAACTGTGATATACCGTAGCTGTGATATACCGTAGCTGTGATATACCGTAACTGTGATATACCGTAACTGTGATATACCGTAACTGTGATATACCGTAACTGTGATATACCGTAACTGTGATATACCGTAACTGTGATATACCATAACTGTGATATACACTGGGCAGTTGCGGCGCTGAAATCGGGAAACAGGATTGGGCAGAAATTTTGTTTTGACGCTGAAATCACGGCCGGCACCGGTTTCACGACAAATCGTAATTCCCCGGTGCCTCGACAGTGGCATCAATACATTCCACTTCGCAAATATAGTAAATG
Source organism: Scyliorhinus canicula (assembly GCF_902713615.1). NCBI lineage: Eukaryota > Metazoa > Chordata > Chondrichthyes > Carcharhiniformes > Scyliorhinidae > Scyliorhinus > Scyliorhinus canicula. The sequence goes on from NC_052163.1 coordinate 49,177,845, forward strand.
GCGTTTGGAATATCATTAGTGGGCCTGGTCCTGTTATTCTCCGGGGCCTCTGGGATTCTCTGCCTCCACTGGGGGTAATTCCCAGTGACGAGGTTCATTTGTGCTTTTAAAAATCGTGTAATGGGCACTGTGGCTGCTGAGGGAGAGAGAGAACGGGTACAAAAAGTGTCCAACATTGCCATAATGTGTCGACAGTTGTGCTGCTGGCCGGTGTGCTTCTGTCAGGGCCGGGAAGTGGCCAGGAAGTGGGCTGTGGGGACGGGGTGGATGGGCACGGTGCACCAGGCCGCAGCCTGCAAGGCAGCCATGCAGCTGCTCCCTGACCGCATCTGTGGAGAGGGGGCCCTGGTGGGGAATATAAAGCGGGAGGGACGTTGGGAGGGTAGGTGGAGGTCGGGACGTGGGCTGAGGCCCAGTGGAGGGTGAATGCGTCCTTGCCGTGTGCGAGGCTGAACCTCATTGAGTTTATGGTAATCCATGGAGCACATATGACGGTAACACGGATGAGTAGGCTTTTCGAGGGGGTAGTGGATAGGTGTGGATGGTGCGGGGGAGGCCCATAAATCACGTCCACATGTTTTGGACATGGCTGAAGCTGAAGGGGTTCTGGCAGAGGTTCACGAACGTAATGTCCGAGATGCTGGGGTTGAAGGTAGCCCCGGGTCCAGAGGCAGCGATATTTGGGGCATCAGAAGATTCGTGAATCCAAGGGGTGAGAGAGGCCGATGCTTCGGCCTTTGCCTCCCTGATAGCCCGGAGATGGATCTTGCTTGGATGGAGGGATTCGGAGCCACCGAAAGTGGGAGTGTGGGGTGTGCGACCTGGTGGAATTCTTGAGGGAGAAGGTCAGGGGGTCGGTTGATAGGTTTGCTCGGAGGTGGAAGCCATTTATTGATTTCTTTAAGGAGGTTTGAGGGGTCAGCAAGGGGGGGGGGAGTAAAGGGGGCTAAAATGGGGAAGGCAAGAAGGGAGAAGGGGACGATTGTTGGGAGCAGGGCGGGAGTGGGTACTGGTTATTTATAATGTATGTCTTTTTTCTTCTGCTTTTGTTTCTTTCTATGAAAATTCCTGAATGAAATATTTTTTTAACAAAGCTCTCTCTGTCATCCTTGCTCCAACCTTGGGAGTGCGGGAGGTCCTTGGTGCGTTTGCATATCGACTTTGCTGGGCCCTTCATGGGCTCCTTGTAGATGCCCATCAAAGTGGATGGACGCGCACGGAATGTTTTCCAACACCTCGCGATTCGCCAAGAAGAAATTAAGCCAATTGTTCAACACCCATGGGGTTCCAGAGGTGCTTGTCACGGACAATGGAACCCCCTTTACCAGCGAAGAATTTCAGATGTTTATGGGCGCCAACGGGTTGAAACACACCCGAATTGTCCCGTACCACCCACCCTCAAATGGTCTGGCTAGGCAGGCAGTCCAGATACTTAAACAGGCCATGAAGAAACAGAATGTAGCTTCCATTGACATGAAGCTGGCATTATTTTTGTTCAATTACTGAACATACCACATATCACAACTAGGGTAGCACTGTCAGAATTGCTGATGAGCCGATGGGTCCAGACCTATCGGACTTAACATTCCCAAACCTTGACGGGAAGATAGAAATGAAGAAGGGCCTCCAGAAGAAGTATCATGCTCAACGGACAAGCGACAGGCTTTGAACAGGGGACGCTGTTCAAGTAAAAAATTTTGGGGATGGCGTTCAGTGGGTCCCAGTAACGATTGTGGAGAGAAAAGGCCAGTTTCTTATACGGTTAGGACTAGAGTGTGGACTGTGCGAAAGCACATGGACCACCACAAGGGCAGGGAGCTCACCCCAGAGAATCTGTGCCTCGACCAGCCTGTCTGCCATCATTTAGTCAGGATGCACTTCACCAGGGAACTCTGTCCAGGCCAGCAGGACATGGACAACCCAGCTTTCAGGTGACGTCGCAATCAGAGACGTGCCCCTAACAGTGACCCTTCAGCACTGTGTGTACGATATACACACCCGGCACAGTGGTTCGATTCCAGCCTTGGGTGACTGTCTGTGTGGAGTTTGGACGTTCTCCTCTTGTCTCTGTGGATTTCCTCCAGGTCTGCGTGGAGGTTTCCTCCCACAGTTCAAAGATGTGCAGGTTAGGTGGATTGACCATGCTATCCATTAGGTGGGTTAGGTGGGGTTTCAGGGATAGGGCAGGGGAGTGGGCCGAGGTTAGGATGCTCTTTCGGAGGGTTGGTGCAGACTCTGTGGGCTGAATGGCCTTATTCTACACTGTCGGGATTCTATGATTCTATGACCCAGTCCCACAGCTGCTGGAAGCACACCCACAGGTGAAGCGGTGAAGGCGACCCCTTCAACAGTCCATCGCAGGGGAACTTTCAGACTTGGGGCGGGGAAGGGAACCCTCAGGAGCCCTACAGGGACACCTCAATTTATCTCCCAGTGGGACTCGTGGAATATGAGTCTCCCCTGGAGACCCACCAGCTGGAACATGTAAATTCACCTCATAGAATCCAGCCTGGACTTTGACCGGTGTGATTGGTAGTCATGTCCCATTGGGGCCTTTGAGCAGTAAGCCACGTTGCGGCCTTTAGTTTATGTTGATTAATTAAATACTGTACCTTCTCGGGCCCTTTGAGTGTTTCTAGTTGTTGAGATGTGGTGGTGTGCAATCCCTTAAACCACTGCCCCCACAACTTAGCTGACTGATTACAGAGCAACATAAGCTGTATTGCCGATTTGTCCTGCTGATATTGTCGTGTACATAGTGTGCTAATGGAGCAAAAGCTAAAGTAAAAACTTTCCCAAATGAGCAAATAAAAACGAAATTACATTTGTAAGGCATCACTCCCATGCTTTCAGGATAATCTAAATACGCTTTGCCATCAAATCATTATTTTGGAATGCAGCCATTTTATGTAGCCAGTTTGCACACAGTGTGATTCTACAATCAGCAGTGAGACAAGTGAGCAGATAACCTGTAAAGACTTATCATACAATTTATTTCATCTTAAGTGCATCAGTTCAAAGAGCAAATTTAAAATCTTAAATGCTTTTCTTTCCAACTATTGCAATATGCCTCCTTGCTAATGTTTAGCTCCATGCGGCATTAATGAAAGCACCATTGCTCAGATCCTATCTGCAATCGCACAATCATCCCAAGAGACTGGGGCGCGATCTACCCAAATGGGAACAGAGTGCCATAGTGCGCAATTAGCTGGGTGTTTCCCAATGCTCATAGTGACGAGAACCGCCACACTATCGAATGGCCAGTCAGGAACAATGGAGGCCTCAGCGGGAAACATGAGGCCGAGGCTGCATTTAGTCCCGTTTTCTACACTGAGGAGTTTCACTCGCCGGTACTCCTCAGTGCAGGGAGAGGTTAGGACGCCATTTATAAATGGTGCCCCCTTCTCTCGATCCCCCGACGCAATCCCTGAAACCCTCCCAAAACCCCAACTCACCGATAAGGAAGTCCTCAGGCCCGCCCCGCACCCCCTGCACCCACACAGAGCACCCCCAGGTCCGATTTGCAGTGCGGACAAAATGCCAGACTGGCACTATCGGGGTACCAGGCTGGCAGTACCAAGGTTCCCAGGTAGCACTGACAGTGCCAGGGTGCCACCATGCCCAGAGAGCAAGCACTTGGGGTCTCTGATCCTCCGGGAGACTCCCTGAGTACCGTTTCATCTGGTCCCCATTTATAGAGACCAGCACTGAACAGCACTCGCTCGAGGTAGAATCATAGAATCTCGATGGTGCAGAAGGAGGCTATTTGGCCTATCGAGTCTGAACCAACCCTTGGGAAGAGCACCCGCAAGCCTATCCCCATAACCCAGTAATCCCACCTAACCTTTCTGACACTAAGGGGCAATTGCGCTTGGCCAATCCACCTAATCTGCACATCTTTGGAGTGGGAGGAAACTGGAGCACTCGGAGGAAGCCCACGCAGACACGGGGAGAAAGTGCAAACTCCACACAGTCACCCGAGGCCTGAATTGAACCCCGGTCCCTGGGGCTGTGAGGCAGCAGGGCTAACCACTGTGCCATCGTGCCACCCAAACATCAAAGTCGCCATCATCAATGGCTCCATTTTGAATGATACGCTCCTATTACATCTTACTGGTCAAAAATACAGGGAAGAGAGCACCCAGGCGAGAAGTAAAGTCGCCATAGGCCGAGGTGAGATAGGCTGCTTTCCCCTTTGAGGGGGAAGAGCTGACTGGTGGTGATTTAACCTGTGAGGATCACCACACCTCAGGCAAGGTGAGAAGGTGGGGTCTTCATGAATAACCTCAGCCTGTACAGGAATTGAACCTGCGCTGTTGGCCTCACTCTGCATCTTAAACCAGCTGTCCAGCCAACTGAGCTAAATCGGCCCCAAGCCTCAAGGAGAGTGATCCCCGATCATTTGTGTAGTCAGTCGTTTGTTTAAGGAGCTGAGTAAATATTCCGGGCATAAGGTGGCTGGTAGATCTGTCCCTGAGGCTGGAATTTTTCAGGAAGATATAAGTCCCACCCCAAGGACTGAAAGTGGGACCCACCCATAAAATGGCAGGTGGTGGGACACTGGGGTTTTATCGGCAGTGGCCAATGAATAGTCCCATTGAGGATGGTGGCCCAGCTCCTAGAGCTGCCCGTTTAATCATATGGCCGGCAGTTTGGCCGCCTTGGTCACCTCACCATTAGAGGTGTTCACTGCTGAAGCTGTAGGAAGAAGGAGTATCAATGTCAAGGTGCCATTGAAGAGAAGGCAAGTTTGTTTTCTGACTTTGAGGGGTCAGGCTGACAGTGGGATTGGTGGTGGTGGTGGTGGGGGGGCGGGGTGTTGTGAGAGAACATTCATTCGGTGGGTCTATGACCCTGATATTGGTCATTACCACATTACCCAACAGGGAGCCCATCCATGGATTATGATGTGGTCATAAAAGAGGGCCCCACATATACCCCCCACAGGCAGCCACCTGTAGTCACCCCACTCAGTGGAGGACCCGGCTGACTCCAGTAAATGTCCTGTGGGGGTGGGACATGATCCTTAATCAGGCAATTATTTGCCACAATTGGCAGTTCTTTGGACGGCCGTGCAACAGAGGCTGCTGGCAATATGCCATGGCGGCTGAAGAACACTGCGCTCCTACCCCAAAGCTTTAAGCTGGCCATTTGTCAGCACCCACCCACTCCTCTCCCCTCACTACCACTCAGACCACCTCCACAGGGCTGGTAAAGTCCTGAAATACAGTTGCCGTTTCTATGTCGGCTTGTGTGACAGTAAACCTGTACACAGGAAGATCTACAACAACAAATGAGGTGAATGACAGGATAATCTGTTTCTGGTGGCATTGGTTCTGGATGAATGTTGGCCAAGGCCCTCACACTTTTGTGTATAGTATAGTGGGCTCTTTTACCACCATTTGAACAGACAGGTGGGCTTTTTATTCAATGCTTCACTTGAATAACAGAACTCTTGATAATGAAGAACTCACATAGCATTATACTAAAGTCAGCAGAAAATATGCACTGAACTATTTACTGGGAAAATTTACCTATCAGGGCACATCACGGAGCCTCATAGAGTCATAGAGCACCAATGGAAGCCATTCCACTCATCAAGTCAGTGCCAGATTTTTGAAAGAACAATTTAATCTATTTCATTGCCTATCAGCAATATTGGACACTTGTCTAACAAAAGATAATCTGTGCATAGAAACGGTCATAATTTGACTGAAAAATCATTGTACACTGTACTTAGCAACTTTGTTTTAGGATAATAAATTGCTTTAACTTACTGTGTGTGTGCTTTCATATATAAAATTTATGATAGCTCTTTTAACAGTCTAGTCAATCTTGGTTGGAAAATATCTAATTAATTGTGACTGCTCAGCACATTCATTTAGTATGCTCACATACATCATTCCAATAATTGCAATGGTGTGAAATTAATTTAGATTCCCACCTTTTAACTATGGTCTCTGAAGTACAGCGCATACTGGTTAGTTTTGAAAGGTTTTGCACAATTAGATCTTTCGACTCTTTGAAGAATAAAAAGGGAAAAATCAAGGGCATGAAAACAGAAGACCATCTTTTCTTGTAGAATTTCAAATGCAGCACATAAATTACTCTCTTGGGTAACTTGCCTCGATGAGCCAGGATTCAATTGATTTTTCTCGTGACAAAGTTGTGCTAAAAGTGGGGAAGCCAGCAAGATATAAATCATGTCACAGTGCGAGCAGGCAGGCAGTAATTTTGAAAATTGAAGTTTTAGTACCAAAGTAAATTAGAGATAACCTTTTCACTCCCCTCTCCTGGTGAACACCGTGCACTGGGTTGCTTTCACAGAGTTCACATCCAATCATTCTTAATTATAGACTGCAGTTAACAATACTCATTCATCAGTCAATTATCTCTTTATCATAACATTATAGAGAATCGGAAAATAGTATCGGTTCTGTTTCATATGGTTCAGGTTGTCACCACTACTTTCTTCCTTTTATTAGAACTGAACTAGTTCACCTTTAATCAAATCTGTGTCTCATTCTTTTTCTGGAGAAAGGAAATCTTAATATTGTGAGTCAAAATACAGTCTGACATTTTTCTGAATGAATGTGATAATGGAGGGTTTTGCTAGCTTCCCATGTCAGCACTAACCTCTCCCTGCTGCATGCAGAATGAGCTAAAATGGATGCTAAATCAAGAAAAACGAAAATGTTGGAGATGCGGGCATCAGAGGAACAAGAATAGGCCACTTAGCCCCTCCATGCTGCTCCAGTGCTAATTAGATCATGGCTCATCCATAACTTTGTATTTGCCTTTGCTTTATATCCCTTAGTTTCTGTTGTGACCGAAGGTAAGGACTCCACACATAGCCAGATAGACAGGATACAACTAGGTTTATTCTACCTCTCCTCAATACAATACTCTCTCACTCTCCACTTCCCCTCAGAAGCCTCTTCCTTGATCTGCTCCCGGGATGCGGTTTATATATATATATTTTTTGTAAATTGTAACAATGTTGTTGCACGGCATGTTTAATCAAAGAGGCCAAAGCCCATGTCATCGTCAGACTCTTCAGATTCTTCCTGTTTCTTCTCTTCCTTTTTCTCTTCGGCAGCAATAGGGGCAGCGGTGGAAACAACTGCTGCGGCAGCTGGGGCACTGCTACCAGCACCAACGTTGCAGATCAGACTATTGACATCAATATTAACCAATGCCTTGGCAAACAGACGAGGCCAGAAAGACTCAATGGTCACATCAGTTGCTTTAATGAGGGCATTGAGCTTGTCTTCAGTGGCGGTGAACTCGTTGTCGTGCAGGATGGGCGCGCTGTAGATACAGGCGAGTTCCGAGGTGGCGGCTATGGCGCTGGATCACTGCGGGTGGGTCCGATGGTGCTAGTCGGCGGGAGTGGGGGGGGGGGAACTCGACCTTAGCTTCGTTCAGAACAACTGAGCACTTCCGAACCGGGCAGGGTGAGAAGGGATTTATATCCTGTGGGGGATCCTTCAATTGGGAGGAAGCTCCGCCCCCTAATCACTTGTGGAAGTTGTTTTCCAAGGTGTAGGAGGGAATCTAATACAAGCAGGTGCAAGCCCTTTTGGGGGTCATAACAATATTCTTAGCGGACGAAAGTATTTTGATGCCAGTCTTGAAAATTCCGGTTGCTTCAGCATCCACAGTTTGTTTTGGGGGAGGTTCAGGCCTCTGTGGCAAAGCACCTCCTGGATTCACTGGTGAGAAGCCTGGCTTGAATTTTAAATTCATGGATACTTGTTCTAGATTCCTCACCCTAACCTATTATGTTAAATCCTTTTCAATGTCTCTGTTGTGTTATGTAATTCGAATAACACAAGCTGCCACTTGATGCAGTTTTGAGTAAAAGATGCTCCAGGCTTTGAAGTGAGTTCAATGTGTTTTACTGAACTATTAGCGCAGTTCTCAATTAGTTCGACTCTCTGCTAATCTCAATGTCGTAACTTAGTCTAACTGAACCAGCCTTGTTCTAAGCCACGTGCTGGGGTGTGATGCTGAGGATACACCCGGTCTCACTCTGTAGATGTTGGTCTGTGGAAAGTGGCGGGGTGTGAGTGCCTCATCCCTTTTATAATGAGATACCACCCTTGAGTGTCCTGACTGCTCATTGGTCGTGTCCTATTCTATGTGTTCATTAGCTGCATGTTTGCATATCATGACAGTCTCAATTAGATCAATCTTCTATACTCATTAGAATGCAAGCCCACACCTGCGAAACCTGTCCCTGTAATTTTAACTCTTTAGCCTTGTCATGGTGAATTTATATGCACCCCCTCTGCGGCTAATATTCTGAGAACCGAATACATTACCACAGATGGCGTCTGACCAAGCTATAAAACTGAAGCATAACTTCCTCCCCTTTGTATTTTAGCTCCTGTTAGATAAAGGTCAACACTCCATTAATCTTTTTGATTACCTTTTGAATTTTTGTACTAGCTTTTAGCAATTTGTGCATCTGGCTACCCAAATCCCTTTGTTCCTCCCTGGTTTCTAACCTCTCGCTGCTCAGAAAAAACAGTAGGTGTCTTTCGAAGATCTATTATAGATGACCTCTCCAAAGTGGATCTCACAGGGCACAAAGAATCCCTACAGTGCCAATGGAGGCCATTCAGCCCATCGAGTCTGCACTGATCCTCTGAAAGAGCACCCAACCTAGGCCCAATCCCCCACCCTATCCTTGTAACCCCACCCAATATTAACATCTTTGGGAAATTTTAGCATCGGCAATCCAACTAACCTGCACATCTTTGGTCTGTGGGAGGAAACCAGGACACTGGGAGGAAACCCACGTAGGCAGGGGGAGAACGTGCAAGCTCCACACAGACAGTCGCCCAAGGCTGGAATTGAACCCGAGTCCTTGGCAGCAGTGCTAACCAGTTCCACTGTGTTGCCATGTCATCGCTGTATCATCAGATCAGTCAAAACCTGAAAGAGATAGCGACACATTTTACAGCATTACCCATTTTCATAATTTCCAATATATTAATAATCGCTTATTGTCATAAGTAGGCTTCAATGAAGTTACTGTGAAAAGCCCCTAGTCGCCACATTCCAGCGCCACATTTTGTTCGGGAAGCTGTAACGAGAATTGAACCCACGCTGCTGGTCTTGTTCTGCATTCCAAGCCAGCTGTCTTAGCCCACTGTGCTAAACCAGCCCCTCTTTCTCTTTCAGAGATTGACTAACTAACTTTGCATTATCAGGATTTTACTAAACATCTTTAATCTTTTTAAATCATACACCATATTATATGGCTGTATTGAAATGCACAGTTGCACCAATTATATGTGTCCCTATCAGTTTGTTTTACCCTTTACTGAACAAGAGAAAGCTTACCAAAATTTTTCTTTGTGAAGATAGGGGCCTGGATTCTCCGAATCGCCGGGGACGCGGGAAATTCCAGCCAAGCCGCTCCGACGACGGGCCGCCAATTCTCCGGTGCGGTCGCCGCAGCACCGGTCAGGGGGCCGCTGAAATAGGCCCCCGCGGCGATTTTCTGCTGGCGACCGGCCGAACCCCCACTGGCGTGGTTTACATCTGGTGCCACCCGGCGGGAGCTCGGACCCGCAGTTACGGTGGCAGTCCTGGTGGGGGGAGTCTGACTCCGGGAGGGGCCTCGGCGGTGGCCAGGCCCGCGATCGGGGGCCACCGATCGGCGGCCATCGCGATCTGGGAGGGACCACCTTACTCTGCCCTGGCCCGCTGTGTGGTTCTGCCATGTTGGCGGTGCCTGGGCCGAAGTGGGCTTCTGCGCGCATGTGCGGAACCACTTGCGGCCGCCGTGCGCATGCTCGGCCCTGCGGTCTGGAGAGCAGGGCACCACCGGCAGCCAGAGCTGCGGGGCACGTGCCGGGGCCCTGCTAGCTCCCTGGAAAACGCAGAATCACCCTGGTCTTTCGAGGAAAAAGTCCGGAGTGATTCTCATCTGTTTTCTGGCCGGCGTGGGGGCTTAGTCCCCAAAAGGGAGAATCCGGCAATGGTCTCGTGAAATTTAGGCTCTGCCTGAAAGGGTTGAAATGGCTGCAATTCTGTCCACATTCAGCACCAGTCCCACTGTGCCCACCATCAAATATGCCAGTGGGGGCTTGGCAGAATTGAGCCTGCAGTTATAGTTTGTTTTTTAAATAGTTCTGTTAAAAATATCATTGGTTGTGCCGTCATTACAGGCAACAATTTTTGGAGTAGGCAAAGAGGCAGTTCAAGAAACAAACTTTGCTCTGGCATTCTCTTCAAACAAGGAACAGAATTGGATCAGAATGCGATGGTTTAAATTTGTACTCCCTCCACCTGACAGAAACAGCGGTCAGAGGGAGCAGTTAACATGAAGACAGTGGCTTACCCCCTTCAAATCGCACTACCTTCCCACCGATGTTCACCTTTGCGCGGAGATACCTTCCTCCAGCTAGTAGTCTTTTTCAAATCTACATAGCTGAGCCTAATATCATCTTTGTGACCTGACTTGCAATTTTATCAGTCGGAGGACTGAACAGAGGAGAAGCGAAGGCGGCCCTGACAGGCCAAACATGCTGATTGTGGTATTCTGGACCAGAGGAGGCCCAAGCCTATGAACTGGAATTTTTATTGAGGTGTCCTTGGGGGCCGAGGGAGGAGGAATGTTTTCCTTAACCCTACAAGCAGGCCTTGAACCAGCCTCACCACTTCCCTATATCTTTTTCCCGAATTACACCCAGAAACCCCCTCTCCTTTTGTGTATTAGATGCTGGGGGCTGATTCCAGGGCTTCCCAACAGAGGCCTCCTGTCACGCAAGTTCCTTGCTCCTGCCAATCCAGCCAGGATGTGGCTGTTAAGATCGACCCAGGGTGCCTTCATTTTCTTTTGCCTCTGTTTCTTGCCTGCTGTAAACCAGATGGAGAGGCTGGCTGTAGGGTGCAGATTGCAGCCGCGGAGTAGAGTTGGGGGAGGGGTTGGCAGGCCCAGGGGTGTGGATGAGATTATTAACAGATACTGGGCGCGAGATGGGAGGAGGAATCAATTGAAGGAATTTGGGAGTGCAGAAGAATTGGGATGGGCATCGAAGGTTGGAAGGTCGAGGAGGGGATCCGAGGCCGAGGAGGGAGGAATGAACTGAAAAAGGTTTCGGGTGAGGATCTGATCGCATGGATGGTGGCCCATCGAGCAGGCGGGAGCACTCAATTCTGAATATTGTGGGAGAGCAGGTTAGCCTGGTGAACTGGAGCGAAGCACTCCTCCCATTCCACTTGCAACACCATTCACAATGTGCATAAACTCCCACTGATGACCTCTATGATAGCATTTTAAAAAGAGGTGAGATGTTTAGCCTGCTGAGATCTCCACCTGTCAGCTCCCTACTGAAGGCTGTCTTTTTTTTCTGATGAGATTAAATATGCATTGACTGAGTAAATGTTCTGTGCTGTATATTTAGGGAGCTGCTCCACAGAAACGAGGCCTTATGCATGAACCACCTGAATATAAACTTTTTTGCCTACGGACTGTTTGCAAGAATGTTAGGTCTGGGTGAGCGCTCAATAATGCCAACTGACCATGTGAATAATTGTTGTCATATTTCAGTCTTTCTGTGTTTTCATTATTCTGATCTCACTGTGTAAGTTCTAAACCTTCTTCTTCGTTCTCCATATGTCACATTTATTTATTTATTTATTCTATAAATTTAGAGTACCCAATTATTTTTTTTCCAATGAAGGGGCAATTTAGCGTGGCCAATCCACCTAACCTGCACATCTTTTGGTTGTGGGGGTAAAACCCACGCAGACACGGGGAGAATGTGCAAACTCCACACGGACAGTGACCCGGGCCGGGATCGAACCCGGGTCCTCAGCGCTGTAGGTAGCAGTGCTAACCATTGTGCCACCATGCCGCCCTTATGTCACATTTATAGCAGAACCATGAGAGATCAATTCAGATCAAGTTTGGTCAGGTCCTCAAGCAATCCTGGCTGACATCTAGAGCTTGCTTTGGTTGCTATGAGCAGCTACATATACAGATGGCAGCCTCTATATGGCAGACAATCATCGGCATTATTCATGCTCATTTCTCTTCTTTCTCACTGTGGCACCTTTCCTCAAGTCTCACAGCTTCTTTGGAATATCTTTCCATTATTCCTTGGTGCAGAGCATCATGCTGACATCCAGTCTGACAGTTTTATCTCACGGCATCATCCTCTCCGCTTTTAGGGTTTGCCCATATTCGACTTAAGAAACGACTTCACTTTAATCTCGTCAATATAGAACATGACAAGACTTACCTGAACATGAGGGCCAGACACTTGAGGGCAGTGGCGGACTGGCCAGGGTGTCAACTTGCCCGATGGCAAGTGGGCCCCTGATGAAGTGGGCCCCCTATATCAAATAAAAATGCAATAAAGAAACAAACATAGACAACTGTTTTAGTAATAAAAAGGAATAAGAAAAAAAGAGAACAGGACACAAATAAGCAGTGCATGAAAAGGAACGAAGCAGGGGAGGTAGTAGAAGGATGTGGAATAGGGGGGCCCGTGTCGGGCATAATTAAGGAAATTCCATGTTTTCAGCAAGAGTGTGTGAATTTAAAGATAAAGTTACAATTTGTGATTTGAGATGGTCGGCAACTTCAAAGGATATCAAGCAGTAGACTTGGCTCAGCCGGTACATCGGTCCGGGGCCCGGAGAGCCAAGAAGGGGCCCGTGAATCTCTGAAGGGCCCTTAAAAATTATAATTAATTAGATAAATAAATCTCCAACTTCTTTCCTGAGATTTGTATTCTATCTTAATAAAATATAATTGTTTTTAAAAAGAGCAATACCAAATAAAAATGCAATAAAGAAACAAACAAATCATCACTCAGTGAATGAAGGAACGAAGCAGCGTTAAACGGATGTGAAAAGGAGTGGGGAGGGGGGGGGGGGGCTGGTTCACCCGGGTCGGACATAGTTGGAAATCCACGTTTTCAGCAAGAGTGTGTGAATTTAAAGATAAAGTTACAGTTCGTGATTTGAGATGGTCGGCAACTTGAAAGGATATCAAGCAGTACATAGGGTCGTGAGGTCACCGAAAAGGAGAAGCGGTACCTTTGACCGTGAATCATGAGGTCAAAGATATTGAAGTGATAAGCCATGATCGGTAAACTCAAAGCGTTGTGACTTGTAACACTGCACTGGTATCAAACTGGACATGTTAACTTTGGTCGTGGGACCATTCTTAACGTCTTACTATAGTCGGACCAAACTTCTAAGTTTCAACAGTTGTCTCAGTTGCTTGCTGGTGTGAACACTGGACAGTGGATTGTCTCCTCTTCTGAAGCTGCAAAGGCCACAGTAGTATTGACTAATGAACATAGCCTATTGAAGTGTAAGTAAGTTTTTAATATTTTTTTATCAAGTAGGGGTTTATCTGGCATTCCTTCAAGTTATTCTTGCAATCATCAATATTCATTTTTCCCAATGTGGGCTATTTTTAATTAAGTTTTTATTTCAGGAATATTACCCCTACCAGCATGGAAAAGAAAAAGCATAAATCTGGGTCACTAAAACGCAAAGAACAAAAAGAAGCAGAAAGGAAGGAATCAGCCAAGCGACGCAGGCCTATTACAGAGTTTATAATACCACAAGCACAATCCACATCAATATCCAGTTAGAACATAGAACATAGAACAGTACAGCACAGAACTGCAACAAATAATCAAGAAGCAAGAAACAATGCTCAGGGTGATGATGCAATGACATGCGAGTTACAAGAACAGAGAAGAGCTACTTTGAATGTAGAGACAAATACAAGTGCATCCATTACTAATCAACCCAGGCCCAATATTTCTTCTGGCATCCTTGTTCCGGTATCTGTACTGCCTGTAGTTGCAACATCTGAACACATAGCTTCAACTAGTGACAGGGAATCAGATATCCCTTCAAGCATAAATGACTTGGTTTCTGAAGCACATCCTGTAAATGAACCTACGCAAGAAAATGAAAGATCAATTACTGGAATCTTCCAATATCCATCACGAGCAAAGCTAAAACAGTTTTTTGCTGAACATCCACTTCAGCCACTTGATGATCTGCCATTTGATGCTCGTTTGTATGAGAGGAAAATTATGAATGACTCAGTCCCAAGAAAATGGCTAACATATAACAAAGAAAATAGATGCTTATATTGTTCATACTGCTTAGCCTTTGAGTTTCCCAACACTTGTAATCCATCACCATTTGTACGTGGCTTTAGTGACTACAGGCGTATTAGCCAGAGCTTGACTTTACATGAATCGACAACAACATATGTCAGAAATGCTCAGCAATATATCAGTGTGGTTAATGATGGCACCTTAGATAAATTTTTTGCAGCATCACTAATTAAAAGGAAAGAAGAAGTATTGAAGCAGAGAGCACTTCCTTTTTGAGGTCACAGAAATGTATCGGCCTACACACTAGATAATGAGGTTCTGAATCATGGCAATGTTTTAGCTACAGTGCAGTTGATGGCAAAATATGACCCCCATTATGGCAGCTCATGTTTCTGCAGTGCAAAACAAATCTAAACAAAGAATCAAACAATTAGAGCAACAAGGAAAGGCTCAAAGTAAAGGCCGTGGTGGACTTGTTACATACCTGAGTAAAACAACTATCAACATGTTAATCAAAATTATGAAGAATATGATACAAGAAAGAATTAGTCATGAAGTCTCTCAAGCAAAATATTATTCTATTCAGGTTGATTCAAAGCAAGATAATTCATCCATCGATCAGTTTAGCATTATTATTCGGTATGTGCTTAAAGGTATTATCTGTGAGCGACTACTTTCAGTTGTGCCAGGTAATGATGGTACAGGACAGGGACTTTTTGATCTATTGATTGAAACATTACAGCATCTTAAAATTGACCCCCAAAAATGTTTATCTGATAGCACAGATGGCGCTGCAAGCTACCATGGCCAGTATAATGGTTTACAAAGTAAAACTGATGATGCCAGTACTTTCGTAAATCTATTGACATGCTTATCAATGATACAAGATTCAGAAAAGTTTGATGCAAAAACAAAACATGAAGCAAATGTTTTACTTCAAAGTCTTCTAAAGTTTGAAACCATATTGACAGCATTTACTTACTTGTATATATTTGAAACTACAACCCCGTTATCAAGTTATCTACAGACAAGTGGTTTAGATATGTTTACTGCATGGAGTTTGGTAGATTCAGCTACAACAAAGTTGAAGGAACAGACAAAAACATTTGATAATATTCACAGCAAGGCTTTGTAATTTGTAAATAAATGTAATGACAGGATTTCACAGATGAATATGGATGAAAATCAAACATTGGAAATTGATGCATTGGAAACAGCATTGCCAGTTAAGAGGCAGAGGAAGAAGAAAAGAATGGCAGATGAGCTTATTGATGATCAAAGAAATTCCTCAGATTCTCTAGCTGATTTCTGAGTAAATGTGTTTAACCTAATAATGGATCGCATTGTCCAGTCACTAGAATCACGCTTTGTACAACACAAACAGTTGTATAAAGATTTGTCCTGCTTGGACCCAGCAAAGTTTAAAACTATTGCAAAGAAGGGCCTTGAATATGAAGCATTGGAAGGTATTATTAAGCTGTTTCCACAAATCAGCAAAGATCAAGTAATATTGGAATTGTTTTCTTTTGCTTCAAACTTTGATGTATTAAAGCTATTGTTTAATGATGGTGAGAATATGGATTCCAGTTGCAACAATTGTAAAATTTGCAGCACTTGCCCATCATGTATACTAAAAATTCTGGCATCCAACATACTTCATGACAAGGCATATGATAACCTTTATGAGCTTTATAAAGTCATCTGCACACTATCAGTTACTCAAGTCCAATGTGAGAGGACATTTTCAAAGCTAAAGATCATAAAGGCAAGGTTAAGAAATTCGCTGTCTGAGGAGAATTTGGTATCATACATGTTGCTATCCATTGAAAAGGAATTATTAGATGAATTGGATGCAGAAGCAATTATTGGCAGATTCGCACAATCATCTAGCGAACACAAACGATTGCTCTTAATATAGTGGACTGCATGCAATGCTCTATTGTGCTTTTGAACTATCTATTAATGTGTAAATTGTGCAGTAAACTATTTAAAAATATCAACCAATTACTTAAAATTAAAAAAATAAATAAAAAATTCAATTATAACATTCTGTATTTACATTTGGTATCTACTGCCAGTAATATGTACAGTACATGTACACTGTAATTACTAAGAAATACACATTTTTTCCACAAAAATTTTAATTGTACCCTTTTTTCCATATGTATTTTTTGAAAATTTTATTTATTCGTTATGAAAATTAAATGATAGCATTGTAGTTGTGGGTGGGCCCCCTTTGTCTCCTGGCAAACAACATTTTTAGACACAGTCCGCCACTGCTTGAGGGTTTGACACTTGAAGGGGGTAAATCTGAAACCTAGCCGCTGAAACCCTGACCTGTACTGGGGTGGGGAAGAGTTCTAGTTGGGTTCCACTGCATCTTTGTTATCCTTTCAGATGAATTGCTGCCTGAATACCTGGCTTGTCCCTGTGCTGGGTGGAAAAGGCCATGGCAGAGGCTGTAGCTCAGGAGCATGTAGTCTTCCTGCTGCTGGGGCATAGCTGGCGAAGGGGCGAAGGGTGGTCTATAGGATGAGAGGGAGACTGCATGGATCAGGGGAGGATTCGGCACAAGAAATGACGGTGCCAGGGAGGGGTCAGTGATTATGGCAGAAGTAGTTCGTAGTCACCATAGGGATGGGGAGACATGCAGGGACATTGGTGGGGGAGGGGGGAGCAGAGACAACCTGGTGTCAGCTGCAGCCTTCTATTTGGTCGCAGAAACGGAAGTTGGTGTGACTCCCGCTGAGCGGGAATGGGACGGCTGACCACGAGCAATCTTGTGCTGGTCAGCTGATTACCTATACAGCTGTGTGGAGTGTGGCAAATCTTGCCATTCAGAAAGGAAGTAGAGAGAGTACAGGGCCATCATGTTCCTGGAAATATAAGTCCAGGGTGATGTGTTAGGCAGGTTGGTTCGATGTGGACTGCACCGATGCAGAGAAGTTAGAAACAGACGACTAACACTGGAGAAGTTCCAACACTGTTTTATTCAACTATAGAACTGCTATACATATTCAGCTGTGGGTCGACATAGTACTGATCTGACTGGTGACCTGGTAGTAGCCTGACCAGACTTACTAGCTACTGCATGGTGTTTGCACGTGCTAGCTCGTGGACTCTGACTGTCTCAGTAGCTGGGACCCGAGAGAGCAGGAAATCTAGTGCCATCTGGCTTTATAGTGGTAGTGTCCTGTCTGGTGATTGGCTGTACTGTGTTGTATGCTTACTGGTCATCCTATATGTCAATCACTGCCTGTCTGCATCTCATTATATACATGAGTGGATATTATGACATAGGGAACCCTGGATGCCAAGGGAAATGCAGGATTGGATCAGAAATAATAAAAGAGGCTTGTAGCTGATATAGAAAGCTGAAAACAGTGGAGTATAGAAAGTGTAGAAAAGTTAAAAAAGAAGTCAGGAGAGCGAAGAGGAGGCATGAAGAAACACTGGTAGGGAAAATAAAGGAGAATATGAAGGCTTTTATAAGTATATTAAGGGCAAGAGGGTAACCAGGGAAAGATTAGGGCCTATTAGGGACCAAAGTGACAACCTGTGAGTGGAGCTGAAAGATGAGGGTGTAGTATTAAATGAGTATTTTGCGTCTGTGTTCAGTACGGAGGACAATATAGGTATAGAAAGTAGGGAGGGAGATTGTGATATAATTGAACAGATTAGCACTGAGAGGGAGGAAGTGTTAGTGGTTTTAACAGGTTTAAAAGTGGATAAATATCCAGGCCCTGGTGAGATGTATCCTAGGCTGCTGTGTGAGGCAAGAGAGGAGATTGCAGGCACTTTGGCGCTGATCTTCAAATCCTATCTGGCCACAGGTGAGGTGCCAGGGGATTAGCGGACAGTTAATGTGGTACCGTTATTCAAGAAGGGAAGTCGGGAAGAACCGGGCAATTAACAAGCCAGGAAGTCTAACACCAGTGGTAGGGGAATTATTGGAAAGAATTCTGAGGGACAGAATTAATCTCCACTTGGAGAGACAAGGATTAATCGACAATAGTTTGCAGAGCTTTGTCAAGGGGAGATCATGTCTAACAAATATGATTGACTTTTTCAAGGAGGTGACAAAGTGTGTAGATGAGGGCAGTACAGCTCATGTAATCTACATGGACTTCAGTACGGCTTTTGATAAAGTCCACATGGGAGACCGATCAAGAAGGTATGAGCCTATGCGATCCAGGGCAATTTGGCAAATTGGATCAAAATTGGTTTAGTGGCAGAAAGTAGAGGGTGTTGGTCGAATGTTGTTTTTTGTGACTGGATACCTGTATCCAGTGGTGTGCCGCAGGGGTTGGTGCTGGGTCCCTTCCTATTTCTAGTGTACATTAATAATCTACACCGAATTGTGTGGTGTATAATCAGTAAGTTCGCAGATGGCACAAAAATTGATAGTGTGGCAAATAGTGAGGAGGCAAGCTTTAAATTTCGGGGTGATATGGATGGGCTGGTCAGATGGGCAGAACAGTGTCAAATTAAATTTAACCCCGAAAAGAGTGAGGTGATGCATTTTGGGAGGACTAACAAAGCAAGGGAATAAACAATATATGGTAGGACGGTAGGAAGTATCAGAGGACCAGAGGGACCTTGGGATACATGTCCATAGGTTCCTGTGAAGGCAGCAGGACAAGTAAGAAACAAGGCATATGAGACACTTGTCTTCATTAGCCGAGGTTTTGAATATAAGAAGAGGGAGGTTATGATGGAGTTGCATAAAAAGCTCATTAGGCCACAGCTTGAGTACTGTGTGCAGTTCTGCTCACCACACTATAGGAAGGATATGATTGCACTAGAAAGGGTACAGGGGAGATTCACCAGGATGTTGCCTAGGCTGCAATATTTCAGCAATGAAGAGAGGGTGGTTAGGCTGGGGTTGTTCTCCTTAGAGCAAAAAAGGCTGAGAGGGAATCTGATTGAAATTTGCAAAATTATGAAGGACATAGATAGGAAGAAACCTTTCCCTTAGCTGAGGGGTCAATAACCAAGCACCATGGCTTTAAGGTAAGGGGCAGGAGATTTAGAGGGGATTTGAGGAAAAGATGTTTCACCCAGAGGGTGGTGGGAATCTGGAACACGCTGCCTGAAAGGGTGCTAGAGGTGGGAGCCCGCACATTATTTAAGAAGCATTTGACGGATGCCAGATACGATGGGCTGAAGGGCTTCTTTCTGTGCTGTAAAACTATATGGCTCTATGTGTCATGGTCGGGGGAGTATGAAGATGCTGTTCCAAACCTCACCTTGTGGGGTTTTAGGTCCAGGCACCATATTTAAAGGGCACCCTGACAGCCAGGACTATCCCTTCCACCTTTTCCTTGGTCACTGCTCTATCTTTATCCACTAACCCTTCTTCCTTTCCCTGGTTATCCTCCACACAACTTGCACTGCCACGACCCAGTCTCAAGCATAGGCTGCATTTACAGACCTCTCCAAAGATCACAATGCAGTGGCAACAAACCATTCATCATGGAAGGAGTCTACCTCTTCAGCTGGATCTCACTTAAATGTAGTCATAGAAGTGGATGCTTTAATTTCTCAGCGGTGGGAAGTTTAAATAGGAGGGGGGGAATCTTAATTCCAGTGAGCAGGACTTTTAATGAGCATACATGACATGCGAATAGATGCAAAAGGGCTTTTCAGCATTGTTTGTCAGGAAGCTCTGTTGGATATAACTTGCCTTTCAAACCCCAGAATCTAATTGCTAAATTTCATCCCAGCATCGGGATACTGATTCTCGGCCTTCCACCAAATTAAGTTCCTCCGCCAGCCAAGCTTCCTGCTGCTGGTGGGTCCGGAGGATTCCGCCCCGCATGAGAGGTGTGGCCAGATTGTTGGGGGGAAATTTTCATTGTTGCAGTGTTGAGGGGGAATGGGGGGGTGGGGTGATGGAGTAAGCAGGTTAGCCTGGGGAAAGCACTCCTGCTCCTTCTAGCCCACAAGTAATGTTGGCATGCACTTACCTCTTCCATGGACCAGACCTCTCCTCCCTTTAGCTGACGGGTTTCCCAAGGCCCGAGAAATGCAGCCACCCAACCTTAAAATGGAGAAATAAATCTGAGGAAATTGGTCTCATTAAAATATTCAAACGGGCGACCCAGCTCCTGTGACTGGATTAGTTAACTGACCACTTTTCTGTCTCTCTTTGGGTAGTTTACATAGATTTACATAGAATTTACAGTGCAGAAGGAGGCCATTCGGCCCATCGAGTCTGCACCGGCTCTTGGAAAGAGCACCCTACCCAAGGTCAATACCTCCACCCTATCCCCATAACCCAGCAACCCCACCCAATACTAAGGGTAATTTTGGACACTAAGAGCAATTTATCATGGCCAATCCACCTAACCTCACATCTTTGGACTGTGGGAGGAAACCGGAGCACCCGGAGGAAACCCACGCACACACGGGGAGGATGTGCAGACTCCGCACAGACAGTGACCCAAGACGGAATCGAACCTGGGACCCTGGATCTGTGAAGCGATTGTGCTATCCACAATGCTACCGTGCTGCCCGTCACTTCTTCTTTTATATCTGATTTTCCATGTTACTACGAACCAAAATGAATCACTTCACATTTCTCCTTATTGAACTTCGCCTGCCCCCTAACTGCCCATTTCACCAACACATCTCCTGAAGTCCATCATTATCCTCCTCGCAGTTGACAACATTTCCAGAGTTTGTACCCCCCACGCTTTTATATTAGAACCCCCCCCCCCCCCCTCGAACCTTGGTCTCTTTGTGTTGCAGCCACACATTGAAGAGAATCTCGTGCGAGGCGTAGATCTCACTGGAGAAGGCGTCCTTCCTGACTGTGGGGTCCGGGGCTTTGTCCAGGTTGGCCAGGTACTCCAGGATACTCTCGCTGAAATGTCCCAGAGCTACAGCCACAAGAAGGACAAAGGAAAGGGGACAGATTAGCATGAACACCGCTGAATAAAAATGCAGGCGTCTGATGGAGTTATTACAGCACAGGAGAAAATCAGAACATCCCATAAGAACATAAGAACATAAGAACTAGGAGCAGGAGTAGGCCATCTGGCCCCTCGAGCCTGCTCCGCCATTCAATTAGATCATGGCTGATCTTTTGTGGACTCAGCTCCACTTTCCGGCCCGAACACCATAACCCTTAATCCCTTTATTCTTCAAAAAACTATCTATCTTTACCTTAAAAACATGTAATGAAGGAGCCTCAACTGCTTCACTGGGCAAGGAATTCCATAGATTCACAACCCTTTGGGTGAAGAAGTTCCTCCTAAACTCAGTCCTAAATCTACTTCCCCTTATTTTGAGGCTATGCCCCCTAGTTCTGCTGTCACCCGCCAGTGGAAACAACCTGCCCGCATCTATCCTATCTATTCCCTTCATAATTTTAAATGTTTCTATAAGATCCCCCCTCATCCTTCTAAATTCCAACGAGTACAGTCCCAGTCTACTCAACCTCTCCTCATAATCCAACCCCTTCAGCTCTGGGATTAACCTAGTGAATCTCCTCTGCACACCCTCCAGTGCCAGTACGTCCTTTCTCAAGTAAGGAGACCAAAACTGAACACAATACTCCAGGTGTGGCCGCACTAACACCTTATACAATTGCAACATAACCTCCCTAGTCTTAAACTCCATTCCTCTAGCAATGAAGAACAAAATTCCATTTGCCTTCTTAATCACCTGTTGCACTTGTAAACCAACCTTCTGTGACTCATGCACTAGCACACCCAAGTCTCTCTGAACAGTGGCATGCTTTAATATTTTATCGTTTAAATAATAATCCCGTTTGCTGTTATTCCTACCAAAATGGATAACCTCACATTTGTCAACATTGTATTCCAGGTAAGAGGCGGGTGAGGATTGGGTTTGAGATTTTTAAGATTTTAACCTTCTACCCAATCTAAACTCATCCATTTTTGGTGGTTAACGTAACCTGACAAGGTTTCAACAGTCCTTGGCCATCCTGTACAGCTTTATTTTGCTCACACACAATTCAGTTCAATTTTGGAGCATATCACAACTGACCCTGATTTTGCCCTCATCTGACATTCCTGTGTGAGCATCTTTCCAACAGAAGGAACTTGATGGTGATATTTACTTTTAACTAGCCTGCAGTATTGAGGCACAATGATAGTCTTCTCTGGTTAAGATAAATCTCCATAGACTGGAGATCAAGCCTGGTACTCGTTGGACTGTTAGGCTCAAATCCACAGAGATAATAGTGTTCCTAATTGAATTATTATGAGAATTTGAGCACAAGAATATTTGGAGTGGAAGGTACTGCGGACAAACAACAGTTTTTATCTGTTTTTCTCCCTCTCCAGGGATAAAATTGACCTGTCAGAGGCACCAATTTCTTGCAGAAGGCAAAAGCCATTAAAACACTGCACAAGGAAATGAGCTCTCGACTTTGCCAACCCGAGAAATTAGAAGAGATAAAATTCCACAGTAAGTTTGCCAAGAGTTCAATGCTATTACGGTTCACCAAATACCCTTTGTGTCCTTGTAGCTAAGGGTAACAGGAAAAACAAGGGGCTGGGCCTTCCACTCAGCATCGGGAACAATGTGTTGCTCCAAATCTTGACTTCATGACACTGATCCCGTCACATCCTTCGCATCTACAACATTTCAATCTTCCTGAGATGTGGACAGTCAACGTTGAGGTTCACCACCTCCCTCGGCAGATCTGAGGCAGCAACGGTGGCAAGACAGGCTGGTTCCCACATGCTTCCAAATTCCTCCCAACATGACCAAAATATCATAGGAGACGAAATTCAAATTTCCTCTAGGCCGTTATAATGTAAACTCTAGTGTCACAGCATTTGCTTGAGGGGTCGCAACCCGTCACATTTCCTGCCTAGGGAAAGAGGGTGTGGGTTGGGAGTGAGGGTTGAAATTGCAGGTACATGGGCCTCGTTTTGCCAATTTGAGACTCATTTCTGGGCAGATATGGGAGGGAGAACTCTGGCCCAAGGTCTCTGCTTTATGATAGTAGGGCTATTAATAAATGGCTCGGGATATATAGTGAGTATTAAGTTTCCTACTTCTTCTTTTCTCTGTGATATGCAGCATCACTATGAGTGGTCCCCTTGGTTCCGAATGTTAAAACATGAGCCAAGGTTTTTCCTGCCATTCCTGCCATTCAAGGAGACAGCAGCGAACACATTGCCATCGTTAGGACAATAAATGCTCCAATGAGCATCAGTTGGCTGGAGGTGGGATTTCCACCCCTCAGTCAGGAGGAAGTCCTGCCTCAGAGAGCCGTCGGCCAAGCTCTCTACTCCCAGCAACACCAATCGGGACTGCCTTTAAAAATGGCATCCTGATCCATGATTCGTCTTCCTGCACTGGCGAGCTGAGCTGCAGGAAATGACTTAAAGGGTGGCCTCGATGGGGAGTTCCTCGTTGAGGCCAAAGAAAACTACAAAGAAAACTGTAGGCACTGAGAAACATCCCACTAAACACTTCGTTCAGCGAACTGTAACTCAACTCAGCTGAATTGCGCCCAAGATTTTTCCCATGCCCTCAGGAAGTCTGTATGCATGGTATCATGTGAGAGTACCTTTAAGAAATTGATGTTTAAGCAATGTACCTTTAAGAAATAGAGCAGCTCATATTACTGAAGTGATGTCAGGGGGTGGGGGGAGCTGAGCTGAGCGCACTTCTGTTTTTGGTTTCAGTTTTGAGGAAAAGAGCTTGGGTGTGTCTGTGTTTGCAGTGAGCTGGATCTGCTGTGATCTCTGCCATGAAAGACTATCTCTGAATAATTTGGGTGATTTAAACTCATACTAGTAATGTCTTTAACCTGATGTGTTTCTGATGCTAAAGGTGAAGTCTTTTGGAGGTTTGAAGGAACATTTTGAGGGATTATTTAGTGTTGTATTATTTTCAGGGTTATCTTTGAAGTAAGGGGTGTTAAGTTATCCAATGTTTATTTAAAAGGTTAAGTTGAATTCATGGAATAAACATTGTTTTGTGCTTAAAAACCCATGTGAGCATTATTGTAATACCACACCTGGAGAACAAGCTGTGTGCTTCCAAAGCAACAATCCATTAAAGGGAGAGGTTGGTTGAACTCCATGATACATTTTGGGGTTCTGAAAACGCCTCTCCCATAACAATGGTATATTAAAAGCAACATGAAATTTTACCTTGACAGGGGCACACTCATGTCACCCTTACATCTGCTACCAATGGGGGTTAGCCCTTGTAGATCCAGGTAGACAGGTCCATAGGGAGCAGCAGCAGGAGAACACCAATTGTCCCCTTGAGATTGCTCCTCCATGCAGATTGATCAGGGAAGTTTGAGTTCCTGCTCCCCGATCGCCACTCACCATAGTGCCCCCTGCCATCTTTACCATGCTGTAAAGTTTTACGGTTACTTTGGAGTCCACTCCTTGAGGGTGCCTCAGCTGAATTATGGGTCATTGAGTAATAATCACTCCAGATTCTTTAATTGCAGAGATTCCTACATGTCTCAATCCTAGATGGCCTTAGTATTAGTGTGAAACTGTGATCCATCATTCTGGGCACCCCATCCAAGGTAAACACCTTTCCTGCAAGGAACCGGCAGAGTTCCGCTAGGGCTACTGTTCACATGGCTTCACATGGTTAACCTCACAGTCCTCAACACAGTTCAGTACACAGGCCCATTTTACTGTTTCTCACCTCATGGATTAAAACCCCGGTCCTTTAATGAGGTCTGGTGCTCTTCGGTTGCAAACCCTTTATGCAAATTCTACTGCAACCGTTGATAAGGTGACAAGGAAGCTTAAGAAATTTCCATGTGTAGTCTCGCAAAGGTTTCAGTCAACTGCACACATATCTCTTTAATCACACACTCAATCCTGTTTGTAGTTAAAGCTAACTTTCCTGTTGCCTCCTTGCAACCTTCATTTGCACGTTAGTTCAAAATGACAAATCACTAAGGACGACTAAAAATATTTGGACGTGTCCACCACAGCTTTCTCCAAACATGTAGGGAAAACTCTGGTTTTCTGCTGTTAAGAAGAGAGAAGACAATGTAAAGTTTCACTCTTTCAGCCTAAAGCTGTCCCTACAGTGTTCATTGCCACTCCCAATGCGTGTTTAACTCCCCTTGAATATTCCTTGCATCTACCCACATCTTACATCAAGGCAACAGCAGCAGGAGATGCACTGACCTAATCGAACACTCTGTGCAAACATCATTTTCAGAATTCAGAACATGGTCAGCTGCAAGTAATGGATTGTATGATGCTTGTCTAGGCCGCACACACAGGTTGTTTCCACTGGCGGGTGACAGCAGAACTAGGGGGCATAGCCTCAAAATTAGGGGAAGTAGATTTAGGACTGAGTTTAGGAGGAACTTCTTCACCCAAAGGGTTGTGAATCTATGGAATCCCTTGCCCAGTGAAGCAGTTGAGGCTCCTTCATTAAATGTTTTTAAGGTAAATATAGATAGTTTTTTTTAAAGAAAAAAGGGATTAAGGGTTATGGTGTTCGGGCTGGAAAGTGGAGCTGAGTCCACAAAAGATCAGCCATGATCTCATTGAATGGCGGAGCAGGCTCGAGGGGCCAGATGGCCTACTCCTGCTCCTAGTTCTTATGTTCTTATGTTCTTACAAATGATGGCCAGTGTTTAATCCTGCACACGTGGATTATTGAGTAATCACTATATTGATAGTGTGAAAGAACTGAATCTATAGGAGTTCATTATTGGGCTCTGATGGAGTCCCAAATTCCCAGACCCTTTCGTGTACACAGGCTTTGAAGTAAATAGCAAGAAGAGGGAATCCAGGACAATTCTAAACGTGTGACTTCAAAACTTCCTTATCTTTCTTTTTCTGTCACTACATTTAGGTGCAGCCTCAACTTCCACAGCTAAGGTGGAGGGAAGCCTGCTGACTGCTATGCCCTGTTGATTCTGATAGCTTATGGCAGAGTCCTTTAGTACCCAAGGCCTAGAGGCCCTCGCCTGCTAAGGGTCTCCTGCTCAGATGCAGGGGCACCCTTCTCAGCCTGACCTGCTAAAGGCGAAGGAGGTAACTGGCAGAGGAGCTACAGAGTAACAGGGCACCCTTGAAGTGTGTTGGAATGAAGACCCTGGGGTGCTTGGCTGGCACATCTCCTCCCTGTGTGTCCAATGGCAATTCTCTGATACCTTGTGTAGTAGGGATATCGGGAGGAATGTCGAGGTGCCCTATCCCCCTAGCCATTGCTGCACCTGCACTCATGGCTAGAGTGATGGAGTGCAGGCCCTCGTGCAGATCCAGCAGCCACAATGCATTCTGCTGGACCTGGATCTGATAAACACTTACATGCTGGAGCCACAACATCAGATAGAAAGTGGATGCTCACTTCCAGCCTTTGGCCTAATCTGCGCCTGACCTCTGGGATCTCGGCCTGATGTTCCCCTGCTGTCTCTGCATCCCCAATATGTCTCTTATGACTAAATCCTGAGACGTCATCTGCAAGGTCTCAGCAGGAGCCTGGTCTCCAGCAGTCCTCCAAATGTCAGAGACTTCAGCTGCCACTTCCTCTGTCAACTGTGGACCTGATTCAGTGATGTGTTCAGCAGACTGTGACCCCGAGTCTATCCTGGAAGGTGGACCCACCGAGATGACTGCAGCTGCATCGGTAAAGGGTGTAAGTGAACTTCTGTAACATTGCATCCTCTGAGGCTTCTGAGGCATCTTCCTCAGGGGTGGGATGAAACTGTGGTTGGTCTCCATTGTTGGCCTCCCACTTTTTCTTGCTCATACCTGGAATGGAGAAAACAAAGATTTAGTGAATGCCTAAGCAGGTTCTTTAATTAAAACAATGTGCCCCTCTGGAGGCACAATTGACAACTGCAGATGGGAGGTATCTTCATTGGTTTCTTGAGGCAGCCCTATCTTGCCAGGTCCAGCCCTGCTGCTCCCGGTGAGCTTTGACTCTTCCTCTTAGAAAGGGGTGAGGAATCAAATGTCCCGAATGATGCGTCTGGTCTGGGTCAGCCCCCTCTTATGGTGTGAGGTTTTGTCCTGCAGACAGACAGAATGGTTGAGTGTCATCCCAATGGATGGATGAGATGTTTGGGAGCATGCACGTACAAAGGATCTTGGGTATCCTTGTCCATAAGTCACTGAAGGCTACCAAGCATGTGGTGCAAGCTATTAGGAAGGCTAATAGAATGTTAGACTTTACTGTACAAGGATTTGAGTACAGGAGTAGTGAGGTATTGCTTAAATTGAATAGGAGCTTGGTTAGACCGCACTTGGTGTAGTGTGTGCAGTTTTGGTCCACTTACCTCAGAAGGGTGTGATTGCTATAGAGGGATTGCAACAAAGGTTCACCAGACTTGTTCTGGGGCTGGTGGGACTGCCTTATGAAGAGAGATTGGATACACTGGGCCTGTATTCTCTAGAGTTTTGAAGAATGAGATGTGATCTCGCTGAAACCTACAAAATACAAAAAGGAATAGACAGGGTAGATACAAGTAAAGTCGGGGGTCTAGAACCAGGGACGCAATTTCACTTAGGAGATGAGGAGAAATTTATTTTCTCAGAGGATTGTGAATCTTTGGAATTCTCTACCCCAGAGAGCTATGGAAGCTCACTCATCGAGGATGCTTAAAGCAGAGATTGATAGATTTCTGATTAACAATGTAAAGGGTTTTGGGAATAATGGGTGTAAAAGGCATTGACGTGCCCAATTATTGCATTAAATGGTGGAATAGGTTCGACAGGCTGAATAGCCTACCTTTGTTCCTGTGTTCATATGTCATATCTGGGTGCCACATTTAAAAGGTGCCAAATATTACTCATCCACTGTTGAAGAAAGATGGACCTCCAGGAACATCCTGAGGTTGGAAGATGGACATCCTCGATGACACAGAAGCTGAAAGATCTAACTGATAGGTATGCCCCCCTAACCACTGCTGTGGTGTTTCAGGGTCCAGAGTCGCTGCCGGCCTCCATACTGGACTCTGGAGACAGCCTCAGGCATTCTTCAGGTAAGTCCTGACTTCTGCATGGCACGTTTTTCCAGGCGTGTTCTGGACTGGCATTTATGCCTACTGGCGTTGCGCAGAATCGGGGAAGATTCAGTCGGGCCTTCACCTGCCAGCCCACTAACTAGCGTGTTTCCCGATCTGTCATGGTGGGCACAGAGGAAGATCATGGTGTCGTAAAACTCAATTTTGGGCCACCCGCCAAATTCTCCCCTTCCTCCTGCCATTGAAGCTGCAGATCGGGGTATTTGCAAATTTCATCCCAAGAGTCAAGAAGGAGCAAGTTTCTGGACAGTGTAATATCATTAGTCTTGTATCTCTGTGCATAGTTATGTTCATTCACTAAACTAGTTATTGTTCAGACAAATCCATCTCTGCAATCATTTCTTTACCAGTCACAACCAACACACAGCAAGGTCTCAGAGTTGGGATTTAACAACAGTATACTCTTTCTCATGGTCATATCTAAATGAAAATGCCTTTCGGTTCACTTCCATTACCATTAGAAAATTGATCTGTCTTAACTCTGGTCTATTAAATCCCATTGACATGAAACATTTGGAGTAAAATTAAATGTTAATTCAAACATGCAAATTTTAAAAGGTGGCTTAAGGCACTTAAACGACATTAACATTTATATAATTAAACTAGAACCATCAAATTAAAGGATTCTGGGTTCAGTGATCTAATACCACTGAATAATAATTAATTATGGATGAAATGTGCATGGTTTATTTTGAAGTGCAGGACTTGAGTAACCTTTTTGCTACAGCAAGTTTGAACCAAGTATTTTAGGAATTTTGAGCAATTGACCTTGCAAAACATTTCTCATTCTTACAAAGTGATCAAACATAGTGAGGCCTGCTCTGTACTGGGTTTCTAGATCTCAGTTGGGGGCACAACAATAAGTAGATCACTTCCTCTTCTTGACCCTGGGCTAGGGAGGAGATTTAGCAACATGGTTCCTGCTCCAGATTCAGTGACGCCAGCTAGAAAAGGCATGTTTTAAAAAATTCATTTACGGGATGTGGCCGTCGCTATCTAGGCCAGCATTTTTTGGCCATCCCTAGTTGCCCTTGAGAAGGTGGTGGCGAGCTGCCTTCTTGAACCACTGCAGTCCCGGAGGTGTAGGTACATCAACAGAGTTGTTATGGAGGCAGTTCCAGGATGTTGCCCCAGTGACGGAGAAGGGACGGCGATATATTCAAAGTCAGGGTAGTGAGTGACTTGGAGGGGAATCTCCAGGTGGTGGGGTTCCGAGGTATCTGCTGCTCTTGTCCTTCTGGATGGTAGTGGTCATGGGTTTGGAAGGTGCTGTCTGAGGAATCATGATGAGTTACCGCAGTGTATCTTGTGGATGGTACACAAGGCTGCCACTGTTCGTCTGTGGTGGAGGGATTGAATGATTATGGAAGGGAGAGCAATCAAGTGGGCTGCTTTGTCCTGGATGGTGTCGAGCTTTTTGAGTGTTGTGGAGCTGCACTCATCTTGGCTAGTGGAGAGCATTCCATTTACTCCTGACTTGTGTCTTGAAGATGGTGCACAGGGTTTTTTTGGGTGGGGGGGGTCAGGAAATGTGTTACTCGTCGTAGGATCCCAAGCCTTTGACCAGCCCTGGTAGCCACAGTATTAGTATGGTTAGTCCAGTTGAGTTTCTGATCAATGGTAACCCCCAGGATGTTGTTAGTGGGGCATTCAACGATAGGCCATTTAATGTCAAGGGCCAATGGTTAGATCCTCTCTTGTAGGAGATGCTCATTGCCTGACAGTTGTGTGGTGCAAATGTGACTTGCCACTTGTCAGCTCAAGCCTGGATATTGTCCCGGTCTTGCTGCATTTGGACAGGGATTGCTTTATTATCTGAGGAGTCACGACTGATGCTGAACATTGTGCAGACATTGTGCAGTCATCTGCGAACATCCCCACTTCTGACCTTATGATGGAAGGGAGGTAATTGATGAAGCAGCTGAAGATGGTTGTGCGTAGGACACTACCCTGAAGAATTCCTGCAGTGATGTCCTGGAGCTGAGATGATTCACCTCCAGCTGCCACAACCATCTTCCTTTGCGCCAGGTATGATACCAACCTGCGGAGAGTTTTCCTCCTGATTTCCATTGACTCTAGTTTAGCTAGGGCTCCTTGATGCCATACTTGGTCTTGATGTCAAATGCAATCATTCTCACCTTACCTCTGGCCATCAGCTTCTCATTCCATGTTTGAACCAAAGCTGTAATGAGTGAACCTGGTGGAACACAAACTTAGCATGTGAGAGCAGGTCATTGCTGAGTAAATGCAGCTTGATAGCACTGTTGATGAATCCTTCCATCACTTTATGCGCCTGAGTGTGAGTGGTTTTTGGATAAGCAAACAGAGCAGCATAGAATTGTACGGCCCATTGAGTCTGTGCTGGCTTTTTGACGAGTAATCCACTTAATTCCACTTCTTTGTTCTTATCCCATATCCCTGCAATTAATTTCTCCTTCAAACATTTATTGAATTCCTTTCTGAAGGCTACGGTAGCACAGTGGTTAGCACTGTTGCTTCACAGCTCAAAGGTCCCACGTTTGATTCCCAGCTCATTCTCCCCGTGTCCTCACGAATGTCCAAAGATGTGCAGGTTAGGTGGACTGGTCACGTTAAATTGCCCTTAGTGTCCAAAAAAGGTTAGATGGGTTACGGGGATAGGGTGGAGGTGTGGGCTTAAGTAGGGTGCTCTTTCCAAGGGCCAGTGCAGACTTGATGGGCTGAATGGCCTCCTTCTGCATTGTAAATTCTGTGATCTATGATTAAATGCGTGTCCACCACTCCATCAGGTAATTCATTCATTTATGGTATGTGGGCGCTACAGGATAGACCAACAATTGTTGCTCATCCACAATTGCACTTGAGAAGGTGGTGGTGAGCTGCCCTCCTGAATCGTTGCAGTCCCTGTGATGTAGGTGCACCCACAATGCTGTTAGGGTGGGAGTTCCAGCATTCTGACCCAAAGCCTAACCACTGGTTGCGTAAAAAAAGCTCCTCCGCATGTTACCTCAGTTTGTTCACCATCACCTTAGATCTGTTGTTCTCTGATTATTGCTCCCTCAGCGACTGGGAATCATTTCAATTTACTTATTCACTAGATTTGATTCACCTTGGATGCCATCCATGATCAAACTGCTCACCACGGCCTGCTGTCCAGATTTCACGTGAAGAATGGTCATTTTGGGGTAGTCAGGATCATCGAACTGTAACCCAGCAGTAGCTGGTGGCTTCAGTTGAGGAAGTGAGCTAATGGGAAGGGGGGAATGCAAAAGAAACCTACTGGAGATTACACTCTTTTTTGTCACATTTTTATACAAAGAAAAGAATCGTGAAAGTAACTGACAGAAATAACCCCATCCAAGGTACAACCTCTCTTTCAGCATATTACATGCAATTTCAGACCTACCCATCACTATTAGATTTTATTTCATTGTCACAGTTGGACAGATTGCAGTTATCTTGTAACTCTCTTCTCAAAGCAATCACCGATAGTGAAAATGTCAACTTGGTAAAAGGTTCAAAGGAAACACAAATGCCAATAATATAGCTTTTCCAACGTTACGACAGTGACTACGCTTCAAAAAGTACTTTATGAACTACAAAAGCGCTTTGAGATTGCCTTGAGGTTGCGAAAGGTGCTACAGTGTATGAATACAAACGTCAGATTTCTTCAGGCAATCATGTCAGCTGATGTACAACTACCATGGGCACCT
Source organism: Scyliorhinus canicula (assembly GCF_902713615.1). NCBI lineage: Eukaryota > Metazoa > Chordata > Chondrichthyes > Carcharhiniformes > Scyliorhinidae > Scyliorhinus > Scyliorhinus canicula. Next base: position 49,209,656 of record NC_052163.1, read on the forward strand.
CATGCATTTCTGAAAAGTTTCATTTGCTTGTATATTAGCTAATTCATTGAAGAGAAAATGCAAGGAAGCATATTTATTTTACAACTTCAGACATTTCACATTTTACGGGAGGTAATTATGTATATAATAACATAAAGTAGATTATATGGCCAAACTCCTGGATCCTATTTCTATCAAATTTGTTGTACTGGCTCTATGGTGTGTACATTTTCATCTTCCTTTTTCAATCCCAACTACGCTGTTTCATTGCCAAGAGTGAGGCAAATGATTTTTTGTGTGTGTAGAACTGGGAAATTACTTCTTTTATGAGTTTACCGTCTATTTATCCCTCTTTCTTAACATACAATTGAACCCTGACTACAGATTCTGACCCAATATCCACTTCAGTATGAAGATTGCATGCTTCCACTTCCATACCTTGTTAACTCCCCCACCTCCCCCCCCCTACACTGCCCCTACTCTGTTTCTGCAGCTGAAACACTCACCCCATGCTTTTGTCATCTTCAGACTGGACCAATGCCACTGGGCCGCCTTCTCATACCCCACCCTCCATAACCTTCACCTCATCAAAACCCTTCATCCTGTATTTTATCCTGCATCCACTGCCCTTCAGTTGTTACCACTATTCTTGCTGACCTGGTTTCTCGTATCCAATGCCCCAGATTTAAAATTTGCCTCCTTATGTTTAAAGTATACCATTGCCTCACACCTCCCAACATCTATATCATCTAGCAAATCTACCACTTTGTCACGTGAAGCCTCTAGTCCTCTGAATTTGGTCAATTGTGTCCCCCCCCCCTCTGTTTGGCTCCATTGCTAGCAGTGCTTTCGTCTATCTAAGCCCCATCTTTGGAATTCCCTGCATATGTTTTTCCCTATTGCCATGTCTCTCTCATATTTTAAGACCTGTCTAGAACTTAGGTTGGAATTTTATGTTGCGCCTGGGTCCCTGCCCCCAGCCTCTCCATGCCCTGTAGCCCCCCCCCCTTCACCCAGGCGTAAATGTTGAAGCGACCCTCGCTTCACTCCCATGGTTTGCCCCGCGTCATTTTAATTGGCTCCAGTTGGAGCATTTGCTCCATTTGGGGAGGAAGTCCCACTTTTTAGAGCTATTGGCCAATCAAATGGCTCTCTTGTCACAGCAGTTCCACTGGGAGCAGTGGTCACCACAGGGACTACATCCAATTTACAGGCGAGCTCCTGTACACGGGGAATCCTCCAGACCCTCACCACGGCAGCGCTCCCAACCCCGACAACGAAACACTTAAAATGCCCAGTGGTGGTACCTACCCTCAGAACCTGGAACCATATGAGGCAGTCTTTCGGTTTGCCCGAAATGTAGGTTCACACCAGCCTTGACGTTATGTTTAAGAGGTGGACACAAGGCGGGGCACACTGACGGTCAGTCTTTTACACTGAGGACAGACGAGGGACCCTAGAGGAGCGACTGGAGCTACCTAACGAAAACAAACTCTGACATCTACAGGTCAAGACCTTTTTCCACAAGAAGACGAAAGCTTACTCACGGACAACTGTTAGAAAGGACACACACCCCACGAAACATGGGAAAAATAGGAGGAAGAGCTAGGGACGGAAATAAGGTGGGGATTCTGGACTGAACAGGGCCAACTCCACCTCCACATGCAGCTGAAAGTGGTGCAAGAACCTGATAGAGCAGGTTTCTCCCAGAGGTGGAGGACAAATGTGAATGGTGCCAGTGAAGCCCCGCCAACTATGCCCACATGTTCTGGGCCTGTCCCAGACTTGTCGGGTTTCGGACAGCCTTCTTCAAGGCCATGTCCAAGGTTGTGGGGGTGAGGGTGTAGCCATGCCCAAGAGTGGCAGTATTCACACTATTGGACCAGCCAGAACTATTCACGGGAAAGAGGGTCGATGCCCTTGCCTTTGCCTCCCTAATCACCCGCCAGAGAATCCTGCTCAGCTGGCGATCAGCGACACTACCCACAGCTGCAGACTGGCTGGCAGACCTGTCGGAATTTCTCCAGCTGGAGAAGATCAAATTCATTATACGAGGGTCAGAGGATGGCTTCCGCAAAGCGTGGAGGCCAACTTGATCCTGGACCTGTTCAAGGCCAACAGCCAATAGAGCAAAGGGTGAGGAGGGAAGGGATTGCGGGAGCCAATGAGACTGCAGGGAACAGACAGGGAAGGGAGGGAAGTGGGGGGAGGGGCAGAGAATGAAGAAGGCGAGGCTGGAAAACGGCCGATTCAGAAATTAGGGGGCCCAGAACAAGGCCACAAGGAACTAAACTTTGGGCAGCATGGTAGCACAAGTGAAGGGGGCGCGAAGAGGAGAGGGAGGGTGGAGCCAATCGATAAAAAAGGGGAAAGGAAGGGGAAAACCCAGCACACATGTTAATAGAGGATAATTGCCCAATGTATAATAAGCAGCCCAAGGTGGGGAGAAAGCAGGAATAGGCTGTGGTGAATGTGATTCACACCAGATTATAATCTGTATATACTTGTGTCTGTATTGTAAGTGCAGTTGCACTACCTGTCCTCCAGGGGGAGTAGCTCTGGGAATGCTCGAGTTGTACGGGGCTTCTCCCTTGGTTCTGCCCAGGACTCCTCCCCCGGAAGCTGCTGTATAAAAGATCAGTGCCACATGGTCAGCCGGCCAGTTCACCGAAAGTTCAATGGCTAATAGGCTGGCTCTGTTGTGAGTATATTAAAACCGCTATTCTAATCCTACAAGCACGTGTCCATAGAATTGTTGGTTCCAACAATTTAATATACTCAGGAAACAGTCGAAGAAATCATGGAAGCAGCCCTCAAGCCCGGACGCCTAGAACTCGAGCCAGAGGATGCAGAGGCTAACGATATTTTTTCCCACTGGCTGTGATGTTTTAAAGCCTACCTGGCAGAAGCCAGCACAGCCGGAACAACGGAGGAACAAAAACTCGGCCTACTGCACGCGAGGGGAAGCCACAGAATCTCCACACAGCTAAATCCGGCCGGTTCTTACACCGCAGCGCTGGCAATATTGGACAAAATGTACGTTAGGCCCATTAACGAGGTTTATGCACGCCACGTGTTTACGACCCGCCGTCAGCGGCCTACAGAAACGCTAGCCGAGTTTGTAAGGGAATTGAACAATCTTTCCAATGACTGTAATTATCAAGCTGTTACCGCGGCTGAACATAGGGAGCTTGCTGTGCGGGACGTTTTCGTGGTGGGCCTTAGGCCTAACTATGTGCGCCAAAGACTGCTAGAAAAGGGGGCCCAGGACTTAGACACTACTGTGGAGGCTGCTATCACTATGAAGTTTCCTTCCGCAGCCTCACCTCGTTTCCCGCGGACCCCGCGACCTCATCGTGGACCCCCGACCAACAGTCCCCCAAAGCCTGTGCCGCACGGCCCCCCAGCTACCGCGCTGCCAAAGCCAGATACTCTGCTGCCCCCAGCCAGCTACTCGGCTGCTTCAGCCAGCTACTCGACTGCTTCAGCCTGCCATTTCTGTGGTCAAAGCCAGCACCCGCGGCAGCACTGCCCGGCCCGTAATGCGACCTGCAGCAGCTGGGGGCGAAAAGGATACTATGCCAGAGTGTGTCTGGCGAAGAAAGCCCCAGCCTCTAACCCTCCCATGGCTCAAAGCACTCGTTCCCTGAATTCATAGGCCTGCAGGCCCCGAAATGCTGCAGCCTGTATGCCGACTCCGCCCCCACCCGACATGTGCGACTTGGGCGGCCATCTTGGCAATCCTCCTCCATGCGGCCGGCCATGTGCGACTCATGGGGGCAGCCATCTTGGCAATCCTCCTCCATGCGGCTGGCCATGTGCGACTCATGGGGGCGGCCATCTTGGGATCCATACCCTTCAAACTCTGAAACTCACCTCGACGCCTACGAACTCAGAGGGCAGTCATCACGGGGCCACTCCAGCACAACTGATCGAGCCGCCGACTACACGCAACTCAGCGCAGTCACCCTGGATCAATCCCACTCCAAGCACCTACGAAGTTCGATGACGGAGGTCCAGATCAATGGGTACAGCACGCCATGCCTCTTTGACTCCGGGAGCATCGAGAGCTTTATACATCCAGAGCTGGTAAGACGCTGTTCGCTTTCTATTTTTCCGGTGAGCCAAACTATCGCCCTCGCTGCGGGCTCCCACTCAGTCCAAATCCAAGGACGCACCGTTGCTACGCTCACAATTCGAGGCACTAGTTATTCTAAATTTAAACTTTATGTCCTGCCCGACCTCTGCGTGCCACTCTTATTAGGCCTGGATTTCCAGTGCAACCTCAAAAGCCTCACCCTCAGCTTCGGCGGGCCCCTGCCCCCACTCACTATCTGCAGCCTAACCACGCTGCGCTTCTTCCCCCCTCCGCTCTTCGCCAATCTCGCTCCAGATTGCAAGCCAGTAGCTACTCGCAGCAGGCGGTACAGCCTGCAGGATAGGGCCTTTATCCGATCGGAGGTCCGACGGCTGCTCAGTGAGGGGATCATAGAGGCCAGTAATAGTCCCTGGAGAGCTCAGGTGGTGGTCGTCAAGACCGGGGAAAAATTTTGCATGGTCGTCGACTATAGCCAGAACATAAATCGCTTTACGCTCCTAAACGCATATCCCCTCCCCAGAATTGCAGACATGGTTAATCAGATCGCCCAATATCGGCTATTTTCCACGGTGGATCTGAAGTCTGCATACCACCAGCTCCCAATCCGCCTGGAGGACCGCCACTACATGGCATTCGAGGCCGATGGCCGCCTCTTCCACTTCCTCCGGGTTCCCTTCGGCGTTACTAACGGGGTTTCGGTGTTCCAACGAGCAATGGACCGAATGGTAGACCAGTACGGGCTGCGGGCCACGTTTCCGTATCTGGGCAATGTTACCATCTGCGGCTATGACCAGCAGGACCATGACGCCAACCTCCACCGTTTTCTCCAAACGGCACAGAAATTAAATCTCACTTATAACAAGGAGAAATGCGTTTTCCGCACAGACTGGCCATCCTTGGCTACGTCGTGGAGAACGGAGTCCTGGGCCCAGACCCGGACGGCATGCGCCCCCTCTTAGAACTCCCCCTCCCTCATTGCCCCAAGGCCCTCAAGCGGTGCTTGGGGTTACATAAGAACATAAGAACTAGGAGCAGGAGTAGGCCATCTGGCCCCTCGAGCCTACTCCGCCATTCAATGAGATCATGGCTGATCTTTTGTGGACTCAGCTCCACTTTCCGGCCCGAACACCATAACCCTTAATCCTTTTTTTCTTCAAAAAACTATCTATCTTTACCTTAAAAACATGTAATGAAGGAGCCTCAACTGCTTCACTGGGCAAGGAATGCCATAGATTCACAACCCTTTGGGTGAAGAAGTTCCTCCTAAACTCAGTCCTAAATCTACTTCCCCTTATTTTGAGGCTATGTCCCCTAGTTCTGCTTTCACCCGCCAGTGGAAACAACCTGCCCGCATCTATCCTATCTATTCCCTTCATAATTTTAAATGTTTCCATAAGATCCCCCCTCATCCTTCTAAATTCCAACGAGTACAGTCCAAGTCTACTCAACCTCTCCTCGTAATCCAACCCCTTCAGCTCTGGGACTAAACTCGTGAATCTCCTCTGCACACCCTCCAGTGCCAGTACGTCCTTTCTCAAGTAAGGAGACCAAAACTGAACACAATACTCCAGGTGTGGCCTCACTAACACCTTATACAATTGCAGCATAACGCCCCTAGTCTTAAACTCCATCCCTCTAGCAATGAAGGACAAAATTCCATTTGCCTTCTCAATCACCTGTTGCACCTGTAAACCAACCTTCTGTGACTCATGCACTAGCACACCCAAGTCTCTCTGCACAGCGGCATGCTTTAACATTTTATCGTTTAAATAATAATCCCGTTTGCTGTTATTCCTACCAAAATGGATAACCTCACATTTGTCAACATTGTATTCCATCTGCCAGACCCAGCCCATTCACTTAACCTATCCAAATCCCGCTGCAGACTTCCAGTATCCTCTGCACTTTTCGCTTTACCACTCACCTTAGTGTCATCTGCAAACTTGGACACATTGCCCTTGGTCCCCAACTCCAAATCATCTATGTAAATTGTGAACAATTGTGGACCCAACACGGATCCCTGAGGGACACCACTAGCTACTGATTGCCAACCAGAGAAACACCCATTAATCCCCACTCTTTGCTTTCTATTAATTAACCAATCCTCTATCCATGCTACTACTTTACCCTTAATGCCATGCATCTTTATCTTATGCAGCAACCTTTTGTGTGGCACCTTGTCAAAGTCTTTCTGGAAATCCAGATATACCACATCCATCGGCTCCCCGTTATCTACTGCACTGGTAATGTCCTCAAAAAATTCCACTAAATTAGTTAGGCATGACCTGCCCTTTATGAACCCATGCTGCGTCTGCCCAATGGGACAATTTCTATCCAGATGCCTCGCTATTTCTTCCTTGATGATAGATTCCAGCATCTTCCCTACTACCGAAGTTAAGCTCACTGGCCTATAATTTCCTGCTTTCTGCCTACCTCCTTTTTTAAACAGTGGTGTCACGTTTGCTAATTTCCAATCCACCGGGACCACCCCAGAGTCTAGTGAATTTCGGTAAATTATCACTAGTGCATCTGCAATTTCCCTAGCCATCTCTTTTAGCACTCTGGGATGCATTCCATCAGGGCCAGGAGACTTGTCTACCTTTAGCCCCATTAGCTTGCCCATCACTACCTCCTTAGTGATAACAATCCTCTCAAGGTCCTCACCTGTCATAGCCTCATTTCTATCAGTCGCTGGCATGTTATTTGTGTCTTCCACTGTGAAGACCGACCCAAAAAACCTGTTCAGTTCCTCAGCCATTTCCTCACTTCCCAGTATTAAAACTCCCTTCTCATCCTCTAAAGGACCAATATTTACCTTAGCCACTCTTTTTTGTTTTATATATTTGTAAAAACTTTTACTGTCTGTTTTTATATTCTGAGCAAGTTTACTCTCATACTCTATCTTACTCTTCTTTATAGCTTTTTTAGTAGCTTTCTGTTGCCCCCTAAAGATTTCCCAGTCCTCTAATCTCCCAGCAATCTTTGCCACTTTATATGCTTTTTCTTTCAATTTGATACTCTCCCTTATTTCCTTAGATATCCACGGTCGATTTTCCCTCTTTCTACCGCCCTTCCTTTTTGTTGGTATAAACCTTTGCTGAGCACTGTGAAAAATCGCTTGGAAGGTTCTCCACTGTTCCTCAACTGTTCCACCATAAAGTCTAAGCTCCCAGTCTACCGTAGCTATTTCTTCTCTCATCCCCTTGTAATCTCCTTTGTTTAAACACAAAACACTAGTATTTGATTTTACTTTCTCACCCTCCATCTGTATTTTAAATTCCATCATATTGTGATCGCTCCTTCCGAGAGGATCCCTAACTATGAGATCATGAATCAATCCTGTCTCATGACACAGGACAAGATCTAGGACCGCTTGTTCCCTCGTAGGTTCTATTACATACTGTTCTAGGAAACTATCGCGGATACATTCTATAAACCCCTCCTCAAGGTTGCCTTTAACGACCTGGTTAAACCAATCGACATGTAGATTAAAATCCCCCATGATAACTGCTGTACCATTTCTACATGCATCTGTTATTTCTTTGTTTATTGCCTGCCCCACCATAACGTTACTATTTGGTGGCCGATAGACTACTTCTATCAGTGACTTTTTCGCCTTACTATTCCTGATTTCCACCCAAATGGATTGAACCTTATCCTCCATAGCACCGATGTCATCCCTTACTATTGCCCGGATGTCATCTTTAAATAACAGAGCAACACCACCTCCCTTACCATCCACTCTGTCCTTCCGAATAGTTTGATACCGTCGGATATTTAACTCCCAGTCGTGACCATCCTTTAACCATGTTTCAGTAATGGCCACTAAATCATAGTCATTTACGATGATTTGTGCCATCAACTCATTTACTTTATTCCGAATACTACGAGCATTCAGGTAAAGTACACTTATGTTGGTTTTTTTACCTCTGTTTTGAATCTTAACATCTCCAGTTTTATTCCTTTTGTTATTACTGGGCCTATTCACTGAGCTCCCCTCAGTCACTGTACCTTGTACTGTCGCCCTTTTAGATTTTTGACTATGCCTTGCACTTTTCCCCTTACTTCCTTTTGCTTCTGTCCCTGTTTTACTACCTTCCAACTTTCTGCATCGGTTCCCATCCCCCTGCCACATTAGTTTAAACCCTCCCCAACAGCTCTAGAAAACACATTGGTTCCAGTCCTGCCCAGGTGCAGACCGTCCGGTTTGTACGGCTCCCACCTCCCCCAGAACCGGTCCCAATGCCCCAGGAATTTGAATCCCTCCCTCTTGCACCATCTCTCAAGCCACGCATTCATCCTATCTATCCTGACATTCCTACTCGGACTAGCTCGTGGCACTGGTAGCAATCCTGAGATTACTACCTTTGAGGTCCTACTTTTTAGTTTAACTCCTAACTCCCTGAATTCCGCTTGTAGGACCTCATCCCGTTTTTTACCTATATCGTTGGTGCCTATGTGCACCACGGGTTCTTCTTATACTACGCCCGGTGGGTCCCTCAATATGCGGACAAAGCCCGCCCACTATTTAAGGCCACACGATTTCCCCTGTCAGCTGAGGCGCACCAGGCCTTCAGCTGCATTAAGGAGGACATCGCCAAAGCAGCCATGCGGGCGGAGGATGAATCCACTCCCTTTCAGGTTGAGAGCGACGCCTCAGAGGTAGCTCTAGCAGCCACTTTAAATCAGGCAGGGAGGCCCGTTGCATTTTTCTCCCGTACCCTATCCGCTTCAGAACTCCGACACTCCTCAGTCGAGAAGGAAGCACAAGCCATCGTGGAGGCTGTTCGTCACTGGAGGCACTACATCGCAGGTAGGAGGTTCACCCTCATCACCGACCAACGATCGGTTGCCTTTATGTTTGACAACTCGCAAAGGGGCAAAATAAAAAATGATAAAATCCTTCGGTGGAGGATCGAACTCTCCACCTATAGTTACGATATTAAATATCGACCGGGGAAGCTCAACGAGCCCTCGGATGCCCCATCCCGCGGGACATGCGCCAGCGCGCAGATCAGCCGTCTGATAGCCATCCACGTTGATCTCTGCCATCCAGGGGTCACCCGGCTCGCCCACTACATCAGAGCCCGAAACCTGCCTTTCTCCAACGAGGAGGTAAAAGCGGTCACCAGGGACTGCCCGATCTGTGCAGAGTGCAAACCGCACTTCTATAGACCAGACAGGGCCCACCTGGTCAAGGCTTCTATGCTCTTTGAACGCCTTGCGATCGATTTCAAAGGGCCACTCCCCTCCACTAACAAGAACATTTATTTCCTCAACATCATCGACGAGTTCTCCTGATTCCTTTTTGCCATTCCATGCCCTGATATGACCTCCCACACAGTCATTAGGGCCCTGCATAGTGTCTTCACCCTGTTCGGTTTCCCCAGCTACGTGCACAGCGACCGGGGTTCGTCCTTTATGAGCGACGAGCTGCGTCAGTACCTGCTCGACAAGAGCATCGCCTCGAGCAGGACTACCAGTTACAACCCCAGGGGGAACGGGCAGGTGGAGCGGGAGAACGCGACGGTCTAGAAGACCGTCCTACTGACCTTCCGGTCTAGAAAACTCCAAGTCTCCCAATGGCAAGAAGTCCTCCAGACGTGCTCCACGCAATCAGATCCCTCCTCTGTACAGCTACAAATCAAACCCCTCACGAGCGACTCTTCATTTTTTCTAGGGGCACTACCATGGGAGTCTCACTTCCGGCGTGGCTGAGGACACCAGGCCCGGTCCTCCTGAGGAAGCACGTCAGGGGGCACAAAACTGACCCCCCTTGTTGAAAAGGTGCACCTCCTCCATTCCAACCCCCAGTACGCATTTGTGGAGTTCCCGGACGGTCGCCAGGACACAGTATCCCTTCGGTGCCTCGCACCCGCTGGATCCAGCCCCCCCCCATCCCCGCTGAGGAACCCCTTACCCCGTTCCCTATGCTGCCGCCCCCTCGCGCCCCGATTCCGCAAGCTCACCCCACCGGTTCCACGCACCAGAACCAGCCCGCCCCCAGCGACCCCAGTCTCCGGTCGAGCCAGAGGTGTATTAAGTTCGGACGAGTCCCTCCCCGGAGTCTGCCATCGTCCCCCAGCTCTCAACACCCACACAGCCACCGCAAGAGGCTGCAACCCCAGTGCTCCGCAGATCAAAAAGAACAATTCATCCACCGGACAGACTAACTCTGTGAGCCACCACCCCCGCTGGACTCAATTTTTTCACAGGGGGTGAATGTGGTGAATGTGATTCACACCAGATTATAATCTGTATATACATGTGTCTGTATTGTTAGTGCAGTTGCACTACCTGTCCTCCAGGGGGAGTAGCTCTGGGAATACTCGAGTTGTACGGGGCTTCTCCCTTTACCCCCTTAGCCTTTCTGCAGCCCCTTCATACACCGCTCACCCTATGTTTCATGGGCATGGCCTCCCCCAGGCCCTGACCCTTGGCAGCGCCAAGCTGGCACTCTGGCAGTGCTCCAGTCACCCTGGTAGTGTTAATCGGTGCCTGGCTGAGGCCTCTCAGACACGGTTGTTGACTCCAATGTGCTGGGTAAAAGCGGCATTGGGATATTTAAATTAACCTGATCGCTTATTTAAATATAATTATTTCGGCCTCTCCCACGATTCACCCGTTGTGCCTGACACGGAGCTGGACACGTCGCGGGAGCAAAATCACACGCAGTATGTCTGGATGGGGCAGAACTATTCGTCAAAAGAATGACAATGCTAATTATACTTGTTATTTGCAACTTCAGGTGAACAGCAGATGTGCAGTTAAATGTGAATATGCAAAGGTTCTGTCCCAGGATTATCACTCCACTGCAAGCTTCTTGACGATAGCATATCTCTGTTCGCCATTCTGTTAGTTTTAAGAACTTTCTGCATTTGTTCATAAATTGTTCATTGAACTCACTGCAGAAAGCGTTCATTACTGGCAATCGACCTCTGTGGATAGTCTTAGCAGGTAAGTGCTTCTGCCCTCTGGACCAAAAGCGTGAACCGAGCTGTAGGTACAGCCAGAGGGATCTCAGGTGCATGTTGCCATCAGTGCCAATTATGAGGCAGTCGCTTGGGACTGCTGGCCAATGGAGGATGATGGCCCGCCTCCCAGAGCACCAAGCCAATCAGAGAGCCTGCAGCACTAAAGCCTTGACAAAGCCATGATTAGAGGTAGTCATTGCTGAGCCTTCTCTCAAAGAGGGAAAATGATTTTATCTTACTATGTCAGGGCCAGGCAGGCAGGTCCTGGTAGTTGGAGGTCGGTGCCATATCCATGGGGATGGCCATTGCTGTTGGGGACAGAGGATGCCTTCTATGGACCATGGAGGTCTTTCTTTTAGGAGCTGGTAGGAGACTGCCAGGGTTAAGCTGGCTGACTACCCACACAGGGATGGCACCTCCTGAAACTGGTAGAATGCCAATGGAGGTGGGCTAATGCTTAATAGGGCCCTTTCCAGTGTATGGGTGCACACTGAGGTGATGGAAAGATGTGAACCCCTCTAGGCAACATTTTCCATTTTCATCTTTCCATTATTCCAGTCTTCCTGTCTCCCAGTCTGCTTCCAAAGGGCTGGTAAATTTCAGACCCCATTTTCAGCAATTTCTTTGTTGAATTTATACCTCTCTGGTTCAAAGGTTCTGCACAAGACTTTGAATGGTCTACTATTTCAGGGTCATTGAAGATTTTATTGGGATAGAGTGAAGTCAATCTTCAGAGAGAAGATGGAGAAACCATAAAAATAGCGAAAGGGTGAAACAGACACAGAAAACCGTCAGACTGGATGTCAGCATGGTGCTCCACACCAGGGAATGATGGAAAGATATCCAACGAAGCTGTGAGACTTGAGGTGCTAAGGTGAGAAATAAGTGAAATGAGCATGAATAATGCCGATGATTGTCTGCCATATAGAGGCTGCCACCTGTATAAGTAGCTGCTGATAGCAACCAAAGCAAGCTCTAGATCCAGCCAAGGTTGCTTGAAGACCTGACCAAACTTGAACTATATTGATCTCTCATGGTTTTGTTGCAAATATGGCGTAAGAAGAACGAATGACGAAGCTGGGATGGCGCAGTAGCACAGTGGGTAGCGCTGTTGCTTCACAGCTCCAGGGTCCCAGGTTCGATTCGCGGCTTGTGTCACTGTCTGTGTGGAGTCTGCACGTTCTCCCCGTGTCTGCGTGGGCTTCCTCCCACAAGGCCTGAAAGACGTGCTGGTAGGTGAATTGGACATTCTGAATTCTCACTCTGTCTACCTGAACAGGCGCTGGCGTGTGGCGACCAGGGGCTTTTCACAGTAACTTCATTGCAGTGGTTTTTTTCTTATAAATGTTTTTTATTGGGTTTTTGAACAAAGTATATTTACCGTTATGTACACAGGATAAGAAACATATATATATATATATACATATATAAAGAGAAGGCACACCCAAACATGCCAAAGACAAGAAAATAATAATAATAATAATTTAAAAAATACAATAAAAAATAAAATAGAATAACTGGTAATGTATTGTGCACCAGCTCAACAGCAGCAACTCTGTACACCTGGCAAAATTATTCACAACACATAAGTAGGCGACTGTTTGTGGGAGGGAGGGAGGGGGTGGGGGGTGGAGACTGGGGAGATAAATATACATTCGGGTGCCGGAGAAATAATTACAGTGGGCAATACCCGAATGGGTTGGGTGTTGGTGTTGTCGCTTGCTTCTCCTGGACGGATCTCGCTGCCGTCTCGCGCTCACCTCCGCTTCTGCCGTTCCTCCCGTCTTTCGTCTTTATTCTCCTCGTACCCTGCTCCTGGAGATGCCAAGTTTGTTATTGTATCCCATGCCTTCCTTCCGGCTCTCATTTCCCTGCCTCCCCCCACCTCCCTGCCTCCCCCCACCTCCCTGGTTCTCCTCTCTTGTTCCCTGTCTCTTCCCTCACCCCTTCCTGTGGTTTGCCTTTCTTCCTCTTAGGTTTAGTTGTCAACCCCCCCCCCCCCCCCCCCCCCCATATCCTGGTTGATCTCTCCCTCTCATGTTTTGACTACTTTCCCCTGGCTATTCTTCCGCTTATTCGTTGGCCACAAACAGGTTCCGGAACAATTGCGTCAATGGCTCCCAAGTTCCGTGGAAGCCATTGTCTGACCCTCCATTTCTCCATTTTTTTCTCCATTTGGAGAGATTCTGAGAGGTCGGACAGCCAGTCTGCAGCTCTGGGCGGTGCTGCTGACTGCCAGCCAAACAGGATTCTACGGCGGGCGATCAGGGAGGCAAAGGCAAGGGCATCCGCCCTCCTCCCCAGGAATAGATCTGGCTGGTCTGAAACCCCGAAGACCGTAAATTTCGGGCATGGCTCCACCCTCACCCCCACCACTTTGGACATGGCCTCGAAGGCTGTCCAGTACCCATCAAGTCTGGGGCAAGACCAGAACATGTGGGCGTGGTTGGACGGGCCTCCTTGGCACCGTTTACATCTATCCTCCACCTCTGGGAAGAACTTACTCATACTCGTTCTTATTAAGTGGGCTCTATGTACCACTTTTAGCTGCATGAGGCTGAGCCTTGCGTATATGGAGGTGGAGTTGACCCTATGCAGTGCTTTGCTCCAGAGTCCCCACCCTATCTCAATCCACAGGTCCTCCTCCCATTTCTTTCTTGTTGCGTCCAGTATGGTGTCGGCCCTTTCTATCAGTCGGTCATACATGTCACTACAGTTTCCTTTATCTGGTATGCTTGCTTCCAGTAGTTCTTCCAGTAGTGTCTGTCCTGGCGGTTGTGGGTACATCCTTGTCTTCTTTCGTAGGAAGTTTTTGAGCTGTAAATACCTTAGCTCGTTCCCCCCAGCTAGCTGAAATTTCTCTGTCAGTTCGTCCAGTGTTGCGATCCTGCTGTCCGTGTATAGGTCCCTGACTGTCAGTGTCCCTCCGTCCTGCCTCCACCTTTTGAAGGTGGCGTCAGTCAGTGCTGGTGTGAACCTATGGTTGTTGCAGATGGGAGCTTTGTCCCACATTTTGGTCAGGCCAAATTGCTGCCGCAGTTGGTTCCAGGATTGGAGGGTGGCTGTCACCACTGGGCTGCTGGAGTGTTTTTTGGGTGGGGATGGGAGTGCTGCCATGGTAAGGGCCCGGAGGGAGGTCCCCATGCAGGAGGTCTCTTCCGCACGCACCCACTCGGCTTCTGGCTCCTTAATCCATCCCCTTATTTGTTCGGCTGTCGCCGCCCAGTGGTAGAATTGTAGGTTTGGGAGGGCTAGCCCCCCTCTGGATTTTGTTTTTTGTAGGACCTTCTTTGGGATCCTAGCATTCTTTCCCCCCATACGAACACCATGATTAGTTTGTCCAGCGCTTTGAAAAAGACCTTAGGATGTAGATCGGAATGGATCTAAGTAGGAAGAGGTACCTGGGCAGTACGTTCATTTTGATCGTCTGGACTCTCCCCGCGAGGGAGAGTGGGAGTGTGTTCCATCTTTGCAGGTCCTTTTTTACTTCCACCGTCAGACTGGCGAGGTTCCATTTGTGGACCCCTTTCCAATCATGGGCTATTTGGATCCTGTGATGAATGGTTACTGCACCTTTAATGTAATGATCCCTTTAAGTCCGGGTTTGGAACCCTGGGGGACTCCGCCTCCGGCTCCACCCCCGCAGGGAGCCATATATAAGGTAATGTCAGGGTACAGATCCCCAGGTAGCGGAATTTGTGTCGGGCTTGTTTAAACGGCAGTCCCGTTAGTGCTGCCGCACCTACTTGTGGGTGTACCGGGAAGATCTCGCTTTTGTTCATGTTGAGTTTGTAGCCCGAGAAGGTGCCAAACTCTTTCAGGAGCGCGATGATTCTGTCCATGCTGCTCTGTGGGTCCGAAATGTAGAGGAGCAGGTCATCTGCATAGAGTGAGACTCTGTGCTCTCTGCCTCCCCTTCGGATCTCCCTCTAGCGTTTTGCTGCTCTGAGCGCGATTGCTAGTGGTTCGATTGCTAGAGCGAACAGCAGCGGGGACAGTGGGACATCCTTGTCTGGTGCCCCTGTGCAGCTGGAAATATTGGAAGTTGGTATTATTGGTCCGTACACTCGCCATGGGAGTGCTGTTCATTGCAGTGTTAATGGAAGCCTACTTGTGATAACAAAGATTAACATTATTATAACTTACACAGGATAATGAAAACCCAGAACGGTGTCAGCGAGACAGACTGAAATATGACAACAATTATTTAGATGGGCAGCTGACACCGTGCGCTAACCCAGACCTAACATTTTTTAAAAAAAATAATTTTTATTGAAAGAGTTTTTCCATACAAACATTTACCCCTACTAATTTTTAAATTATTTACAACACAATCCCTCTAGGCAAATATCCCTCCCTCGCCCGCCCTCTCGCGCGCACCAGTCCTCCCCCCCCCCAAGCAACAACTTAACAAACAAGGCAGCCTACAGTTTCAGACATGAGCAGCGAGCAGACTTGCCCGCGTTACAGTCGTGCATGTCCCCCCACGACCATTGCTGCCCCCCCCCTCCCCTCCCCTCCCTCCCCCCCCCCCCCCCGGGTTGCTGCTGCCACGACCCCGAACGCCTATCTCTGATCTAAAAAGTCAAGGAAAGGTTGCCACCGCCTGGAGAATCCCTGTACCGACCCTCTCAGGGCAAATTTGATCCTTTCTAGCTGAATATAGCTAGCCATATCGTTAATCCAAGTTTCAACGCTTGGAGGCCTCGCGTCCTTCCATTGAATTAATATCCTTCGTCGAGCCACTAGGGACGCAAAGGCCAGTATTCCGGCCTCCCTAGCCTCCTGTACCCCCGGTTCTACCCCGACCCCAAAGATCGCAAGCCCCCATCCTGGTTTGACCCTGGACCCCACCACCTTCGACACCGTCCTTGCCACCCCCTTCCAGAACCCTTCCAGCACCGGACATGCCCAGAACATATGCACATGGTTCGCAGGGCTTCCCAGACATCTGACACACCTGTCCTCACTCCCAAAGAACCGGCTCATCCTTGTCCCCGTCATGTGAGCTCTATGCAGCACCTTAAATTGAATGAGGCTCAGCCTCGCACACGAGGAGGAAGAATTGACCTTCTCCAGTGCATCCGCCCACATCCCGTCTTCTATCTGCTCTCCCAGCTCCCCTTCCCACTTGGCTTTCAGCTCCTCCCCTGATGCTTCTTCCGCCTCCTGCATTATCTTATAGATGTCTGATATCTTCCCCCCTCCGACCCAGACCCCCGAGAGCACCCTATCACTCGCCCCCTTACTGGGGAGCAGGGGGAACCCCTCCACCTGCCGCCTAGCAAATGCCTTCACTTGTAAATATCTGAACATGTTTCCCGGGGGGAGCTCAAACTTCTCCTCCAGCCCTCCCAGGCTCGCAAACCTCCCCTCTATAAATAGGTCCTTCAGCTGCCGTATGCCCACCCTGTGCCAGCTCTGAAATCCCCCGTCGATGTTCCCCGGGATGAATCTATGGTTCCCTCTTATTGGCGCCGCCAACAGACCTCCCATTTCCCCCCTGTGTCGCCTCCACTGCCCCCATATCTTGAGGGTGGCCGCCACCACCGGGCTCGTGGTGTACCTCGTGGGGGGGAGCGGCCATGGTGCCGTTACTAGGGCCCCCAGGCTTGTGTTGCCACAGGACGCCCTCTCCATTCGTTTCCAAGCTGCCCCCTCCCCTTCCATCATCCACTTGCGCACCATTGACACATTTGCCGCCCAGTAATACCCCGAGAGATTGGGTAGTGCCAGCCCTCCACTGTCCCTACTCCGCTCCAAAAAGACCCTCCTCACCCTTGGGGTGCCGTGCGCCCACACGTAGCTCATGATGCTACTCGTCACCTTTTTGAAGAAGGCCATAGGGAGGAAGATGGGCAAGCACTGAAATAAAAACAAGAACCTTGGGAGGACCGTCATTTTGATTGACTGCACCCTCCCCGCCAGCGACAGCGGTACCATGTCCCACCTCTTAAATTCCTCCTCCATCTGTTCCACCAGCCTGGAAAAGTTCAACTTGTGGAGGGTCCCCCAGTCCCTTGCCACCTGCACCCCTAAGTACCTAAAGCTCTTTCCTGCTCGCTTGAAGGGGAGTCTCCCAATACCCTCTCCCTGGTCCCCCGGGTGTATCACAAAAACCTCGCTTTTGCCCAAATTTAGTTTGTACCCCGAAAAGTCCCCAAACTCTGCTAATAGTTCCATTATCTCCGGCATTCCCCCTTCTGGGTCTGCCACGTACAGCAGTAGATCATCCGCATACAGCGATACTCGCTGTTCCTCCCCTCCCCTAGTCAGTCCTCTCCACCCCCCTGAACCCCTCAGTGCCATCGCCAACGGTTCAATCGCCAGTGCGAAAAGTAGGGGGGATAGGGGACATCCCTGCCTGGTCCCTCGGTGGAGCCCGAAATACTCCGACCTCCTCCCGTTTGTCACTACACTCGCCGTCGGGGCCGAGTAGAGCAACTTCACCCACTTAATAAACCCTTCCCCAAACCCAAACCGTTCCAACGTCTCCCACAGGTACCCCCACTCCACCCTATCGAATGCCTTCTCCGCGTCCAGCGCTACCACTATCTCAGCCTCCCCCTCCACTGCCGGCATCATAATTACATTCAGCAATCTCCGCACGTTCGTGTTGAGCTGCCGCCCCTTCACGAACCCCGTCTGGTCCTCATGGATTACCCCTGGCACACAATCCTCTATTCTAGCTGCCAGGATCTTTGCCAGCAACTTGGCATCCACGTTTAGAAGCGAGATAGGCCTGTAGGACCCGCACTGCACGGGGTCTTTATCCCGCTTCAATATCAGGGAGATCAGAGCCTGCGACATTGTCGGGGGCAGAACCCCCCCCTCTCGCGCCTCATTAAAGGCTCTTACCAGTACCGGTCCCACCAAGTCCACATTTTCTTGTAGAATTCCACCGGGAACCCATCTGGCCCCGGCGCCTTCCCCGCTTGCATCTGACCTATTCCCTTGACTAGCTCCTCTAGCCCTATTGGCGCCCCCAGCCCTTCTACCAGCCCCTCCTGGACCCTTGGGAACCTCAATTTGTTTAGGAAGTCCTCCATTCCCCCTCTCCTCGTCGGCGGCTCAGACCGATACAACTCCTTGTAAAAATCCCTGAAGACCCCATTCACTTCTTGCCCCTTCTGCACTACCTTCCCGCCCCTCTCCTTCACCCCCCAATCTCCCTAGCCGCATCTCGTTTGCGAAGCTGGTGTGCCAGCATCCTGCTCGTCTTTTCCCATACTCATAGACCGCGCCCTGTGCCCTTCTCCACTGCGTCTCTGCCTTCCTGGTGGTCAGCAGGTCGAACTTGACCTGCAGGCTGCGCCGTTCTCCCAGCAGCCCCTCCTCTGGTGCCTCCGCATATCTCCTATCCACTTCCAATAGCTCCCCCACCAGCCTCTCCCTCTCCTGCCTCTCCTTTCTTTCTCTGTGCGCCCTTATGGAGATCAGCTCTCCCCTGATCACTGCCTTCAGGGCCTCCCAGACCATCCCCACCTGCACCTCACCCGTGTCATTCAAGTCCAGATAGCTCTCAATGCTCTTCCGGACCCTTTTACACACCTCGTCGTCCGCTAACAGCCCCACATCCAGCCGCCACAGCGGGCGCTGGTCCCGCGCCTCCCCCATTTCCACATCCACCCAATGTGGTGCATGATCAGAGATCGCAATGGCCGAGTACTCAGCTTCCCGTACCCTCGGGATCAGCCCCCTGCTCAACACGAAGAAATCGATTCTGGAGTACACTCTATGGACGTGGGAGAAAAAGGAATACTCCCTCGCCCTCGGCCTACCAAACCTCCATGGGTCTACTCCTCCCATCTGCTCCATGTACCCCCTCAGCACTTCTGCCGCTGCCGGCCTCCTATTGGTCCTTGAGCTCGATCTGTCTAGCCCGGGGTCCAGCACTGTGTTAAAGTCCCCCCCCATGATCAAGCCCCCTGCCTCCAGTCCCGGAATGAGGCCCAATAGGCGCCTCATAAAACCCGCGTCATCCCAGTTCGGGGCATATACGTTGACCATCACCACTTTCTCCCCCTGCAGCTTACCCTTCACCATCACATACCTACCCTCCTTATCCGCCACCACCTCCTCCGCCACGAACGACACCCTCTTTCCCACCAGAATCGCCACCCCCCCGGTTCTTTGCGTCCAATCCAGAGTGGAACACCTGTCCCACCCACCCCCTTCTCAGGCGAACCTGGTCCACTACCTTCAAATGGGTCTCCTGTAACATTGCTACATCAGCCTTCAGTCCCTTCAGGTGTGAGAATACCCTTGATCTCTTGACCGGCCCATTCAGCCCCCTCACGTTCCAAGTGATCAGCCGGGTCGCGGGACGACCCGCCCCCTTCCCCTGCCGATTAGCCATGTCCTGTTCCCTGCTCGCCCCGGGTCGACCCTCCCCTTCTGACCCGCTCCCCATGGCGATGGCTCCCTCCCCCCACCTCTCCAGTCCTCCACTTCCCGTTTCTGGTCTTTCCAGCAGCAACCCGGTGTCCCTCCCTAAACCCCCCCCCCCCCCCCCCCCCCCCCCCCCAGGCTAGGACCCCTCCTAGCCGCGATGTACCCTCCATCGTACTCCCGTAAGTCAGCTGGTTTACGCTGACCCGGCTGCTCCTGCCACACTCCGACTCCCCCCGGCTCGGGGGGGGGCCTCCCCCCCCTTGCCACTCCTCCCTGGCCCCGCTCCAACGCGGGAAAGGTCGCCATTGCTAGCCACGCCCCGCACTCCTCCCCTCCCCCCTCCTCTGCCCCGCGCGCGGGAAAACAGAGGAAAGCCCGCGCTTTCGCCCTGCCACACCCCACCCCGCCATCTTCAGTTCCACCCCCGTCCCCGTCCATGCCTGTAAAGAACCCCCCCTAGGAGCCCATATCCCCGATCTGCTCTCCCCCCCGTCCCGCCTCCCCAACTTAACATTATAAATAACAGATAGATAACAAATAGCAATGTACTTAACAGTCGCCCTCTACCAAACAGTATAAATAACCATAAATAACCATGAATAACCACAATAACAATAACTAAGGGAAGTTGGCAAAGGGGGGAAAAAACATCAGAAGAAAAACCCAAAGCAAGAGTTCAAGATCCCAACAAAGAAAGAAGAAAAAAAGGAAACCGTTCCAATAAGAGTTGCCCAGTTCCGACCCAGCCGAAAAAAAAACCGCTTGTTCAGCTGAAGGTACCCGAGCGGCTACGGCCGCCAAGTATCCCCTGGGTCTAATTCGAGTCCAGTTTCTCTTCCTGTACAAGGCCCACGCCTCCTCTGGGGACTCAAAATAGTGGTGTTGGTTCCTGTAGGTGACCCACAAGCGCGCTGGCTGCAGCATTCCGAACCTGATCCGTTTTGCATGTAGCACCGCCTTCGTCCGGTTGTACCGGGCCCGCCGCTTTGCCACCTCCGCACTCCAGTCCTGGTAGACCCTCACCATCGAATTCTCCCACTTGCTGCTCCTTTCCCTCTTGGCCCACTCCAGCACTCTCTCACGATCGCTGAGTCGCTGGAACCGCACCAGCACCGCCCTCGGGGGCTCATTTGCTCTTGGCTTCCTAGCCATGACCCTGTAGGCCTCTTCCAGCTCCAGGGGCGAAGGGACGGCCCCTGCCCCCATCAGGGAGCTCAGCATTTCTGCTACGTATCCCGGGAGGTCTGACCCCTCCAGGCCTTCTGCCAGGCCCAAGATCCTCAGGTTCTTCCGCCTCATTCGGGTATCCAGCTCCTCAAAACGGCTCTGCCATTTCAGGTGGAGTGCCTCGTGCACCTCTACCTTTCCCACGAGGACCGTGGCCTCCTCCTCCCTCGCAGTCATCTCCTGCTGCAGCTCCCGAATCGACGCCTCTTGGGTCGCCTGGGCTCCCATCAGCCTGGTGGTCGTCGCATTCATTGACTCCAAGAGCTCCATTTTCAGCTCCGTAAAGAAGCGCAGGAGAGCGGCCTGCTGCTCCTCCGCCCATTTCCTCCATTCCTCGGGTGCGCCACCGGCCGCCATTTTGGTCTTCTTCCCCCGCTTTTTTTGGGGAGCTGCTGTTGCTTTCTTTACCACCCCACTCCGGGTACCGACCATAAAGTTGGTCTGGTTCTCCTCAGGGAGCCTTCCCCCACCGGGATTTGTCCTTACAGCGCCGTTGGGGCCCTCCAATCGGCCCGAAAACACCTTTGTAGCAGGAGCCGCCAAACGTGCGACTTAGCTGGTCATAGCCGCAACCGGAAGTCCAGACCTAACATTTTTACAAACCTTTCATAGGACAAAACAGTCTGCATTCAGGTGATTCATGCATAAGGCCACATTGCTGTGGTGCTGCTCCCTAAATATTTAGCACAGAACATTCACTCAGTCAATGCATATTTAATCTTCTCTGAAAAAAATGGCTGCTTCCAGCAGAAGGCATGGAGCTGACAGGTGGAGGACTCAGCAGGCAAAATACCTCACCTCCTTTTAAAATGTTATCATAGAGGTCATCAGTTGGGAGGCTATACACAGTGTGGATGACATGCAAGTTGAATGAGAGGAATATGTTCCAGCTATGTGGAATTATAACTGTATATCTCTGTACAAAATAGGTTTCCTCAGGTGTAAAGCAGTGAATGGATTATTCCATAAAATGTGCTATCTACTACTTCCGAAGTAACAGCATGTTTAAGTACATGCAGTGACTTATCGTGTGTCTATTTCTTGTTGCAAATATCTCACAACCCTCAGGGCAGAAAAGCAGGCGCTCATATAGAATAGAACAGTACAGCACAGAACAGGCCCTTCGGCCCTCAATGTTGTGCCGAGCAATGATCACCCTACTCAAACCCACGTATCCCCCCTATACCCGTAACCCAACAACCCCCCTTTAACCTTACTTTTTTAGGACACTACGGGCAATTTAGCATGGCCAATCCACCTAACCCGCACATCTTTGGACTGTGGGAGGAAACCGGAGCACCCGGAGGAAACCCACGCACACACGGGGAGGACGTGCAGACTCCACACAGACAGTGACCCAGCCGGGAATCGAACCTGGGACCCTGGAGCTGTGAAGCATTTATGCTAACCACCATTTATGCTCTCCCCAAGAAGCCTCACAACAGCACTCAGCATCACTGCCTGTAGAAGTAGTCAATGGCATTGAGACATCCACTTTTAGGAGGAAATGATGGGTGAGTTGCAGCTCATGGCTGTAGAAAGCCACAGGTGCAGAATGAAGGACATTTAGATGCTGTTGCGTAAAGCAAGCTATGACTGCATAACCTAATCACTTGTTTCACTGTTGCTTATGCTGCAAACTGAATTAATTCAGTTGAGGATATTCCTTGAAGGGGAAAAGCTTTGCAAGGCTTTGCATAAATGGGACAAACTGGATAATGTTTTCAACGAACGAGCGCAGGTATAACGGGCTATGTCAGTGTTTTTCAAACTTTTTTTCAGGGGACCCATTTTTATCAACCGGCCAACCTTCGGGACCCATGCGGGCCGACCTTCGCGACCCATGCCAACCGCCTCGACTCACCATTTTATCTTAACTTGTTTGCTGCTGACAAAATGGAAGAATCATAATCGCGCCCAAAGCACGTGATGTCGACGTTTGGGGGGTGTGACCTGCTCTCCGCCTCCCTTCAGACAGGAACATTACATTAAATTTAGAAAAACAAATCTTCTCCTGGATCTCCGATTGCGCAAATTCACGTGCAACAGCCGACTTGTAATAATGCCGGCTGCGAGTGGCCTTCAAAATGACGGCCGTGACCGTAAAAAAAATGCAGCACACATCGCATGCGCACCGATGAGCCGCCACGCATGCTCGGTGTGCCCGCATTTTTTTATATGGTTGCTGCCGTCAGTTTGAAGGCTGCTCATAGCCGGCATTGTTAAAAGCCGGCTGTCGCACGCAAATTTGCGCATTGGGATCGCTGCAACGGACGGCTCCGCAACCCTCCCGACACCCACCTGTGACCCGCCCACAGGTCGCAACCCAACTTTGAAAATGCCTGGGCTGTGCTGTTTGATTCTATGGCACTATTCAACTGAGCGTCGCCCCCCAAAATGATTTTTGCTCTGCAGTCAGTTGACCAACAGGAAGACCTCAGGCAAGCAGCTGGTGAGAATTGTTGGGATGTCTCTTTGGAATGTCCCCACTGATTATGTTGAGTTGAGATCCACCCCCAACCCCACCCCTCCTTCAACATGTTTGGGGACGGACTTGAGAAAACCATTAATGAGGTCTTCAGTTTCCATTTGGTCATTCTATGACAAACATTGCATTCTCAACCCACCACAGGTGGCTACCAAGGTATTGTCAGTTCCCTTGTCTGAACAAGTGACACGAAAGTCTTTGATGAATAAACAAGCCCCTGTAGCCAGAATTGGCAGAGATATTTTTATAAATGACCTAGAGGAGGGCACAGAAGGTGGGGTGAGTAACTTTGCAGACGACACTAAAGTCGGTGGAGTTGTAGACAGTGTGGAAGGATGTTGCAGGTTACAGAGGGACATAGATAAGCTGCAGAGCTGGGCTGAGAGGTGGCAAATGGAGTTTAATGTAGAGAAGAGTGAGGTGATTCACTTTGGAAAGAATAACAGGAATGCGGAATATTTGGCTAATGGTAAAATTCTTGGCAGTGTGGATGAGCAGAGGGATCTCGGTGTCCATGTACATAGATCCCTGAAAGTTGCCACCCAGGTTGATAGGGTTGTGAAGAAGGCCTATGGTGTGTTGGCCTTTATTGGTAGAGGGATTGAGTTCCGGAGCCATGAGGTCATGTTGCAGCTGTACAAAACTCTGGTACGGCCGCATTTGGAGTATTGCGTACAGTTCTAGTCGCCTCATTATAGGAAGGACGTGGAAGCTTTGGAACACGTGCAGAGGAGATTTACCAGGATGTTGCCTGGTATGGAGGGAAAATCTTATGAGGAAAGGCTGATGGACTTGAGGTTGTTTTCGTTAGAGAGAAGAAGGTTAAGAGGTGACTTAATAGAGGCATACAAAATGATCAGAGGATTAGATAGGGTGGACAGTGAGAGCCTTCTCCCGCGGATGGAGGTGGCTAGCACGAGGGGACATAGCCTTAAATTGAGGGGTAATAGATATAGGACAGACGTCAGAGGTGGGTTTTTTACGCAAAGAGTGGTGAGGCCGTGGAATGCCCTACCTGCAACAGTAGTGAACTCGCCAACATTGAGGGCATTTAAAAGTTTATTGGATAAGCATATGGATGATAATGGCATAGTGTAGGTTAGATGGCCTTTAGTTTTTGACTTCCCATGTCGGTGCAACATCGTGGGCCGAAGGGCCTGTACTGCGCTGTATCGTTCTATGTCCTATGTTCTATAGGTGAGTGCATCCGTAAAATGAGATAACCTGCCAGTGGTCCTGTTTAGAAGCCTTTGTTCCAACTCTTCCCAGCAGAATATTACACCGGAGTAGTAGACAGTGTACTAGGGTTGGTAGAACAGTACATTGTGTTAATAATGCACCACGTCTTCATTGGTATTCCAATAAAGATATAACATATCACATTAGTCTGTGCAGACTCATAACCAGCGGAACAATTTTCTTCAGTCTGTGTTCAAGATTCAGGGCCAAGCTGTGAAGTTGTTGTGGAAGTTAAAGTGAAAGGAGGGCATCAGTCTACACTGGTCTACTTATTGATTGAGTGT
This sequence comes from Scyliorhinus canicula, assembly GCF_902713615.1. Taxonomy (NCBI): domain Eukaryota; kingdom Metazoa; phylum Chordata; class Chondrichthyes; order Carcharhiniformes; family Scyliorhinidae; genus Scyliorhinus; species Scyliorhinus canicula. Next base: position 49,234,340 of record NC_052163.1, read on the forward strand.
GAAGGAATGTGACCAAAGGCTCGTGCACAATGGCCTGGATCAAGCAGTTGGTGATAAATAGGCCCGAATTTTCTCTTTGAAGGCAGGAAGAGGGAGTTGGGATTAGTTTCAATTTTGTGGTCCTCCCTCTGACTCGGCAGTGCTCCAGCAATAGTTTTAAAAAGAGGAATCTTATCCATTGGTTTTTTTTCCATTGGCGTCATGGGGATTGCTTTCTTTTGCAATTGTGGGCCTCTCTGGGGATCGTAACTGTTGCGTATTGTGGAGAACTTTTGCTAGGATAATGGAGCTTTATTTACAAGGTGTGTTCACTACTGGCTACCTCTTTACTCAGGCAGTTTGCTGTGCTAGAGACCCGTGACATCACTTCCGGTGACAACATGCATATATGAATACACAGGGCTCACTGCAGTTACTGAGACTCAATATAAATACATAACGTTTCCTCCCCTTTTACATCGAACGTCCCCAACAATTTCAAACAAGTGTAACATGAAAACATGAACAATAATCAGATAACAATAATCAAAAAGTCCGGTTTGGAGGTCGTCGCTGTCGGAATGGTTACGGTGAACCTCTGGAGTCTGCATCTTTGCATGAGTTGTTGTCTTTGTACAAACGTCACCGGTAGTTGTTCAGACTGGTATCGACGTTGTAACTAGAGGTTGACTCTGTGCTTGGTCTGAAGGTAAGGTGTTGTCTTCCTCCACGATGTACGTTGGTGTCAAGATTGTAGGAAGGTTCAGCTTAGGACATTGTAGAGTTGAATCCAAATTTTCAGCAGGTCCCATTTCCAGCAGGTCGGTTCCCTCTGACAAAAGCCTGTCCACATGCCTCCTGCAGATGGCATCATCTCTAGCCTGGCGGGTATATGAGACAGGCCCAGTCTGTGCAAAGATCATGGCAGGACCCCATTGTTCTCCTGTGCAGTAATTCCTGGCCAGCACTCCTTGTCCTCTGTGGAAGACACAAAGTTTTGCTTCCCTTCCCGCCATTCTATCTGTCCTTGTTGTTTCTGTTGAAGAATTTATTTCATTTTTGAAGGTTTCAACAAGTTAAATGTCAAAAGTAATTGTCTCTTCATCATTAATAATGTAGGGGAGATTTTAGTCGTTGAATGAGCAGGATCCCGATACATCAGTAGGAATTGATTAAGGTGTCTGATCAGCGAGCCTTGTTCCCTGGTTGCTCTCAATGTGTGTTTCATGGCTTTAATGAAACATTCTGCTAGTCTGTTTGTAGCAGGATGGTACAGTGCAGACCTAATATGTTGAATACCATTTTCTTTCAAGAAGCTTCCCAATTTTTGGGAGACAAATTGAGGTCTGTTATCACTTACGAATTGCTTAGAGAATTCAAACCTACTAAAGACTTCTCCTACCCACTTGATTGTCCATTCTGACGAAGTTGACTTCATTATGGTGACTTCTGACCGCTTTGAATGAACATGGAGAATTACTTATGCTTATGCTCTTATGCTCTTCAAAAGGTCCTGCAAAGTCAATGTGCACCCATTGCCAAGCCTCTTCCGGCCTTTCCCAAGGATACTAACAGTACAGACCCATCTCTCTAATCATTGTAGATGCGAAAGTCCTGGCAAAACCCTGGCTAGGTAGCTGGAGAGCTACGTACCAGAGGTACTGGACCAATTTGGGCTACGACCAGGGTTCACTGCCTGGGTAAAACTACTGTACAGCGTTCCCATGGCGAGCGTAAGGAGAAACACCACCAGCTCTAACTACTTCCATCTGCACAGAGGCAGGAGGCAGGGATGCCTGCTGCCCCCGCTGCTGTTTGCCCTGGCAATTGAGCCACTGGCGATGGCCCTCAGAATGGCAAAAGGCTGGAGAGGTATCCAGAGGGGGGAACTGAGAACATCGAGTCTCACTCTATGCGGATGACCTGCTCCTCTACATCTCGTAACCCCCAAGCCAGCATGGACAGGATAATGAAACTCCTAAAGGAGTTCGGAGCCTTTTCGGATACAAACTCAACCTGAGCAAAAGTGAAGTCTTCCTGGTGAACTCGCAAGGGAGAGGGAGAGAGCTGGACTACCGTTCAAACAAGCCCAGAACAAATTCCACTACCTGGGAATCCAAATAGCCCGCGATTGGAAAAGGATCCACAAATGAAACCTGACGATTCTGGTGGAGGAAATAAAAAAGGACCTGCAGAGTTAGGGCACACTCCCGCTCTCTCTGGCAGGAGTGCAGACTATGAAGATGAACGTGTTTCCCAGGTTCCTCTTCTTGTTCAGATCCCTCTCTATCTACACCCCCAAGTACAACACAGTAGACAAATTAATCATGGGGGGTTGGGGGGGTGTAAGTTTTTCGGGCAACACCAACACCTATAAGGACTGTAAAATGTACATTGGCCATTTTAAATGGTAGAAGTGGCCAAGTTTGGCTGCAGAAACTGGCTGTTTCTCCCAGCAGGCTCAGCCCCCAGTCGAATCCACAAACGGTCAAAGTCCAGGCAGGCTGCTGATTAGATTAACTGAAACACAAAGGGAGCAGATGACATCACCAGACCGGACCCGCATCGAGATTGGAAGATCAATACCGGCAATAGACTCGATAATGGGGCAATCAGGCTGCTGATTAGATTAACTGAAACACAAAGGGAGCAGATGACATCACCAGACCAGACCCGCATCGAGATTGGAAGATCGATACCAACAATAGACTCGATAATGGGGCTATCAAGCAATAAGGAGAAACCCATCTCCATGATGGGAAAGCAATCTGTAAGCCCCGGTAAAGTGGTTAGGAACATCAATGGGGCCCATTCATACTGGACAGGGCAGTCTCAGCCGTTTGTGATTTTCAATAGACTGTGCTATCACTGAGGCTGATAGCAATCCAGGACCATTGTTCTTGCAATTGCCGGTGGGGGCGGAGCTCACGGGACTTTTTGAAATCTGGACTTTAAAAAGTGTGGCTTGGCAGCCATTCTCCCTCTTCTCTCTTCGGACCCGCATGGCAACTCTCTTTCTTTTCGGACTTTCCTGAACCGAGTTACAGACAGCAGATTTTACAGCACGCAGCCAGCCCAGAAGGTCAAGGTTGACTCAACTGAGTAATTTATAATCCAGGGTTGTGAGTATTTCCTAGTAATTCGTGAAGCTCCCGAGGGTAACACAGCAGTTGAGGCTTTGTGGGAATGGTGGGTGCATGAACCTTTCATAGTGTAATACATTGCTAATACTGTTTAAAGTTAGAATTTACGTTGTGTCCGTTTAGTTTTATTCCCATAATCATAGTTATAGAGTATAAGATACCTATATGTTGCTTTCTGGTGTTGATGAGGTTTAATCTTGGTGTTTAATAAAAGATATACGATTTTAACTCGATTGGAGTCCATCTTGCTCTTTCATTTTCTCATCAGTTATCTCTGGTCGGGTCACAATTTAAATATCCCTTACCATAATTCCGGAGTCGAGAACCGAGGGTACTCTGTTCTCGAACCCGTCCACTCAGGAAATGCTGTCAGGTAATGGGTAGGCAGCAGTTTCCTTTTCTCTCTCTTGGGGGGCGCTACTCTAGTGAAGTAGGCGCAAGGTGGCCGTTGTTCCACCGGCGAGAGAGAGAATCACTCGGGCATTGGTGGGGTTTGGGTAACGGAGAACCAAACCCAAAATAAGCCAGTGAGTGGAGTTAAAAAGAGGGAGCCCGTTACAGGGGTGGAGGAGGCAAAGAACCCAAGGATCCAAAAAAGGTTCCTACGAAGGAAAAGAAGTATGGGAGGCTCTCCCAAACCTACAGTTATGCCACTGGGTGGTCACAGCATAAAGAGTGAGGGGATGAGTAAAGGAACTGGGAGCAGAATGGGTGAGGATGGAGTTCCTGCACAGGGAAGTCCCTCCGAAATTTAGTCATGACTGCACTCCCATCAGCCCCCATCCATACACTCAAGAAGCCAGTGATAGTAGCCACGCTCCATACATCGTATCAAATGAGATATCACTTCAGCCTAATTGAAATGTACACTATGGCCCCCATCTGTAACAACCACAGGGTCGCGTTTGCAACAATGGACGCCACCTTCAAAAGACAGGACGAGGGTACACTGATGGTTAGCAACATGTACACAGACAACAGATTAGTGACCCTGGAAGAACTCACCGAGAGGTTCCAACTAACTAAAGGGAATTAAATGAGGTATATACAGGTCAAATATTCCTCTGTAGGGAAACGATGACGTATCCCCGGACACCAGGACACTTGCTAGTTGAGGAACTATTGGGCACGGGCGACTTAGAGAAGGAGAACTGTGGGGACATGTAAGGACCACTTCTGGAACAAGTCCACTCCCGCCCGGATGAGACAAGGGAAAAATGAGAGGAAGACTGGGCACAAAGGTTGTTGGTGGGGGAGGGGGCTCTGCATCGAAGCATTACACAGGGCGAACTCCACCTCCACATGCGCAGGGCTGAGCCTCGTGCAGCTAAAGATTGCTAACAGAGCCTACTTAGCCCGAACCCGAATGAGCAGGTTCTTTCCGGAGGTGGAAGACAAATGTGCCACGTGTCAGGAAGGCCCGGCCAACCACACCCATATGTTCTGGGCCTACCCCAGACATGTCGAGTTCTGGACAACTTTTTTTGAGGCAATGTCCAAAGTTGTTAGGGGGAGGGTGGACCCATGCCCAAAAGTAGCGGTCTTTGGGGTCTCTTTATGGCGAGGGGTACCGATGCCCTAGCATTTTCCTCCTTAATCGCCTGCCAAAGAATCCTGCTCAGCTGGCGATCGGCAGCACCACCCAAAGCTGCAGACTGGTTGTCAGATTTGTTGGACTTCTCCAACTGGAGAAGGTAACATTCCCCATCTGTGGGTCAGAAGAGGTCTTCCACAGAATGTGGAAATCGTTCATCAACGTGTTCCAAGATCTGTTCTTAGCCAGCCAACAGCCAATACAGCAGAGAGGGAGGGGGAAGGAGGTGACAGGGGAGAGGGGTGGCGGGGTGCATAGAAGAGCCATAGATCGTAAAGGAAAGGGAAATGGGGGAAGGGGGGCTGGGTGAGTCCATAAAAAAGACCGCGGGATACAAGGGGCATAGGCGCAGGGGACAAGCCCAAGGGCAAGTGGAAAATCAAAGGGAGCAACAATATGTTGGGGATTAAACGCTAGGGCCAACACTGGGCAGTGGAACTGAGGCAGATAGGCCAAATGAGGCCACAGCAAGGGGGGAACTGTAGATGTAAATATTCATAATGATTCTTGATTGTTTCTCTTGTTCCTTGGTCTATCTCCCTTTTGTAATTTTCATTTTTCCTTGGGTGCTGTTGGTAGATATTATGCGCGGTTATGACACCTTTCATTTAATTTACAAACGCAAAAGTGTAACATAAACAATTTTTTAAATGAAAAATTAATGGGTGATGTTCCATCAACAGTGTGAACTTTCTTCTGTACAAGAATAGGTGAAATCAGGGCAGCACGGTGGCACAGTGGTTAGCACTGCTGCCTCACAGCGCCGAGATCCCAGCTTTGATCCCGGCTCTGGGTCACTGTCCGTATGGAGATTGAACATTCTCCCCCGTGTCTGCGTGGGTGTTGCCCCCACAACCCAAAGATGTGCAGGGTAGGTGGATTGGCCACGCTAAATTGCTGCTTAATTGGAAAAATAAATTGGGAACTCTAAATTTATATATGAAAAAAAAATTGGTGAAATCTCTTTACTCCAAAGATAACCCCTAAGGCTTCCTTTTCAATTTATATTCAGCTCTGCTCAATGTTTGAGATGCAAAGGCAATGGATCTTTTTTCACCTGATGGCATAAAGTGGGATAACACCACTCCAACACCATAAAGAGATGCATCACATACCAACAGTAGGGGAGGGTAGGGTTGGAATGCGTAAGGACTTCAGATTTGAGCAATACTTCTTTGATTTGCACAAAAGCTTTATTGCATTGATCCAACCACTCCCACGTCTGGTTTTGGTACAACAGGTCATGACAATAGTTGCCAAATTTGGAACTAATCTTCTGCAGTAGTTCAACAATCCGAGGAAGGCTCACAGCTGGTTAAAGTTCTGAGGTGCAGGCGCCTCTGTAATATCCTTGACCTTCGAAGGATATTTGTAAACACCCCTAGCGTAGATCACGGCCGGGATTCTCCGATCCCGTGGCTAAGTTCTGACACCGGCATCAAAAGCGGCACGAGCCACTCCAGCGTCAACGTGCTGCTAGGCCCAGGTATTCACCCCTTCCTAGGGGGCTAGTACGCGCCGGAGTGGTGTCCGCTGCTCCAGCGCTCGAAAACCGGTACGCCACGGCCGGCGCGGGTCCACTCATGCGCGCCACAGCCGCTGCGGGTCCGTGCATGTGCATGGGTTCCTGTGTCCGCGCCAGCCCCAAGCAATATGGCCGAGCCCGACAGGGGCCCGGTGCGGAGGAACACCAGCCCCCCATGGAATTAGCTCGCCCGCCGATCGGTAGGCCCCGATCATAGGCCAGGCCACTGTAGAGGCCCTCCCCACCAAAGTCGGGTCCCCCCGCACCCCACCGGTATGGCCCCCATAGCCAGGACTCCGACTGATACAATTCATAGATTCATAGAATCAAAGAATTTACAGTGCAGAAGGAGGCCATTTGGCTGACCAAGTCTGCACCGGCCCTTGGAAAGTGCACCCTACCTAAGCCCATACCTCCACCCTATACCCACATCCCCACCCTATCCCCGTAACCCCACCTAACCCTTTTTTTTGGACATTAAGGGAAATTTAGTACAGCCAATCCACCTAAACATCTTTGGACTGTAGGAGGAAACTGGAGCACCTGGAGGAAACCCACACAAATACAGGGAGAACGTGTAGACTCCGCACAGACAGTGACCCAAGCGGGAATTGAACATGGGACCCTGGAGCTGTGAAGCAACTGTGCTAACCACTGTGCTACCATGCTGCCCAAACTCCCCAGTTCTCCATCAAACACAACTGTGTGCTTCTTTACAGTTTTTGTAATGTTTTATTCTTCATATAACCTCCCACCATTTTCTTCTTAATGGAGGTTTCCAATATGCACATTTTTCGACAAGTTTTCAGCAGGCAAGTTGCTTTTCCCGTTTAAGCAAGACAACAACCCGTGCTTTAGCCTCTTTTTAACACCATCCCCCCCACCCCCCCAGCTCTATAATTGCTCTGCAGAGGATCGCTAGTCATGTCCACTTCACCCATTATGTTTGGAGTACATGCAAGATCAATTCTTCTCAGTCTTCTTTCCCAACTTCCATTAATTAATTTTTTTCCGGATGGCTAACAAGCATCTTTTGAAGTCCTGATTGCCAGTTTTTACTTTGTGAATTGTGGAGAACTGACGCTAGGGAGCATGGAGGATCAAAAACAAACAGAGTTTTATTTACAAGGTGTGTTTACTCCTGGCTGCTTCCTCACTCTGACAGTCTCCCACACTAACGACCTGTGACATCACTTCCAGCGATGATATGCATATATTAATACATCAGTAGACTTTTAATTCCAGATTGAATTCAAATTTCATCATCTGCCGCGGTGGCTTTCAAACCTTGTTCTGAAGAATATTACCCTGGGACTCCAGATTATGCGTCCAATGACAAAACGACTACACCACCACCTCCCCTGAATAGGAATTGATGAACTGTGAGCAGTCTTTTGCTGGAGACCAGTGTACCTTGAGAATTAGAGGCAAGCGCAACAATGTGCCTCAGACCTGATGTCACCAGCTCTTCAAATGAAGGGTTCTACTTTCATCCCCCTCTATGATCCTTGTTTAAGTGTGAGCTTTGAGCAAGAAAAGGCAGTAAATGTTCCACCATCCCAGAAAACCATTTTCTGGAAGGTTGCCAAGAGCAATTTAATAAATCAAATGATTATGGCTCATTTCTTCCAAAACCAGAGACAAAATTTTACCTATTTCTTAACAGCTTGCAATGAAAGTGTTGAATTCCACATTTGTCAATTATGAGATATTAGCCCTTGAGGTAATTCAAGGTATTTGAGCTTATGTGACAGAAGCAGGACAAATATCCCCTTTTATTGCAAAAGTAATGAGATTTGAATAGACAGTAAAATAAAGATAATGTCAGTCGTGTAATATTATTTGGTTGAACTGTGCAAGAAATCTCAATCAATTCTAATAATGATAGAAATATAACATTGTGTTATTGCTAGCATTTATTGTTCAACCATTTCAACATTCACATAGAGCTATCTTCTAAAATAATGCAATTGTGCCAAGTAATTCATATTATGCTAAAATAAATTAATCTATCAAATTAGTATAATTGATGGCAAGTAGCCCTTTAAGGCATGCAACAAGATAACCATAGATTTCAATTGCAGTTGTGATCCTCAAATCTTGATGAACTATTTGTTTCAGTATGGCTGACATCTGAAGTAGGAATCAGCATGATTACCTCAGACAATGTGTTGGCCTAAAAGCAGAATTGCTCATTGATTTCCATTTGAAGTATGTCATTGAGTGTCAACCTACAAATGCTTACAACACGCTACTGGCTGGCAGTAAGAGCAGGAGAGACTCCTGGTTAGCCATGTTTGACGTGGAGTTGCGCCCCTCAAGTTAGCAAGCTCCTGACGACGGGCTAATGACCTGTTTCAGCAATTTCTAGCTATGGAAAGGAACAAAAGTCTACTTTAATGCACTATGAGGTGTGGAAAGAGAACTAAAATTGGAATCTTGTCTGTACGGTCCACATTGTCATTCCCTCTCCCAGTCTCACTAGAAATCGCATTGACGTTTGAGTGTGGTGTTGATATAGAATCCATGCATATTTATGGGTGAAAGCCTAATACCACTGAAGTTCAAATTAAGGTTACTTTAATTAAACTTACCATAATTCTGCATCTCTGCTGTATTCATTTGTTCGTCCCTTGACCATGAAATATTTTATGGCTTTTGCACTTCAGCAACCTTTGTAAAGAAGCATGATAATTGATTCAAAGCACCTCCAATCCCAATTTTGGTGTGTGTTTACATAACGATACTGATTTTATCTTAAATATAAATGCTTCTGTATATTTTAATGAATTAGCTCTTAAATCTGAAATGATATGAACTTTTTCTGGAACAATCTCCCATCTGAAAGGATGGCGGAGGCAGGTTCTACTCAAAACAAAAGGGAATTGGATTGCTATCTGAAAAGACAGACTATGCAAGGTTACAGGGATAAGACAGGGATTAGGTAGAATGCTCTTTCAGTCAGCCGGTGCAAACTCAATGGGTTGAATAGCCTTCTTCTGCACTGTAAAGATTCTGTGATACTATGAAAATTTTACTCAGTATTGTGAGAAATGGGAGATGTTAGGTAATTGGATCAAAGATGTAATGGCCAATTTAAGGGTTAACAGCCTGAGGGTAAAACTGCTGGCACTTAGTCAGAGGTATATGCGCACACCTGGCCTAATTTAGATTGTTCCGTTCAGACATAAACTCATTGATGGGAGTAAACAGGATAATCATGTTCAGCCGGGGTGATTTACTCAAGATCCATTATCCTCTGGGACACTCTGGTCGAACCAGCCATTTGACCATTATGTAGTTTGATGGCCACTTTGTCCTTAAATTGGAGGTTAATTGCATATTCATAGCATGGCCCTGTTCTTTTGTGCAAATGGGAGTCGGTTAAAAAAAAAACAGATAGTGATGATGAGATCAAGTCTGGACATAGAATCAACAGTGCAGAAGGAAGCCATGCGGCCCATCGGTTCTCCACCGACTCTTGGAAAGGGCACCCGGGGCTCGTTTAGCACACTGAGCTAAATAGCTGGCTTTTAAAACAGATCAAGGCAGGCCAGCAGCGTGGGTTCAATTCCCGTACCAGCCTCCCCGAATAGGTGCCGGAATGTGGTGACTAGTGCCTTTTCACAGTAACTTCATTTAAGCCAACTTGTGACAATAAGCAATTTTCATTTTCATTTTATTTCATTCATCTAAGCCCATACCTCCCATAGGTAAGCCCATACCTCCACCCTTTCTCCGTAACCCCACCTAACACTAAGGGCAATTTAGCATAGCCAATCCACCTAACCTGCACATAGAATTACATAGAATTACATAAAATTTACAGTGCACAAGGAGGCCATTCGGCCCATCGAGTCTGCACCTGCTCTTGGAAAGAGCATCCTACCCAAGGTCAACACCTCCACCCTATCCCCAAAACCCAGTAACCCCACCCAACACTAAGGGCAATTTTGGACACTAAGGTCAATTTAGCATCGTCAATCCACCTAACCTGCACATCTTTGGACTGTGGGAGGAAATCGGAGCACCCGGAGGAAACCCACACAAACACGGGTAGAATGTGCAGACACCGCACAGACAGTGACCCAAGCCAGGAATCGAACCTGGGAGCCTGGAGCTGTGAAGCACCTGTGCTAACCACTGTGCTACCGTGCTGCCCCATGTCTGGACAGAACTATTTGAGGGGCTGGGTGGAGCTGAGAACTAAAAGAATCCTGTTTGAACAGGTAGGGGCAGAGATATTTGGAGAACGATCGGGAGAGGCTGTAAAAACACTGCCATAGAGACAGGCTTTTGTATAGGGTCTGAAGGAGCCTTACTACCATCAGGAAGGTGTTCTGTAATGCTAGTATAATTCTTCCCTGTTCATGTAAGTGGAGTTGAAAGCCGTACGTTCAATTTGCGTGCTGTTTAATGGGAAATTGTGTGTTAGGGTTAAACTGTTTCTGTAAGCTGTTCTTGTTAGGTTTGAAGTTTAAATATAATTTTTCCTTTGTTATAATAACGTTTGTTTTGTAAAAATAAACTAGCCCTATTTTTAATAAAAGCGCTCCTGGTGCGAATCGATCTTTCTGCACAGGCTTAAAAAACAATTGCGGCTCTGGTCCATTTTCTTAGCCACTGTTGGAATCTGGTCTGGTGTCCGTAACAATATACACATTGGAGATTGTCCAAACTTACGTTATGATAACGTGCATCTGTGTGGGCCACAAATACGATATTAAGATCAACATGGTGCACTATCTTTGAATTATATTGTTAAGAATTTGTGCAATTTATTTAATATAAATTCTGATCAAATTATGGTTGTTTTGGTGTTGTAGATCACTGAAGCATAGCACCTAATAATAATACTAATAATAATCACTTATTGTCACAAGTAGGCTTCAATGAAGTTACTGTGAAAAGCCCCTAGTCACCACATTCCGGTGCATGTTCGGGGAGGCCGATATGGGAATTGAACCAGCACAGCTGGTATTATTCTGCATTACACGCTACCTGTTCAGCCCACTGTGCTATACCAGCCCCAATACCTGGCTACAGTTTGGACTCTCTTGCATCATGCTTTGCTTATGTACACACTACAATGGCAGATTCCAGGGGCCGACCTGCACAGTTTATGATATGAGGCCATTTTATACATCACATAAATGGAATAGTATGCCACAGGACCATCAAGTACTACAACACCAGATATGGCACATTGGAGACTTATGTGAGCTACCCAACTCATTTGCCTCATCACTTGAAAAATATAATTCTGTCAGCCATATCATTACCCTTAATGGGTCAGTACATTTACAAATAACACGGTTGCACATATGCACAAACATATGGCAAGAGACTAATTGTAAAAGTTCTTTTCAAACAACAAATTGAGTGCTTAACTATCTTCCTCAGTACATGTTCATCACACATTCTGATAACCTTCAAAATTATAGAGCACTAATAGACTTCCTGAGGTAACCCCTTCTCTGTGGATGAGGCAATATCACTGCTCTGTCAAATTACACAAAAGCTATAGTTCATTAAAAAGCTGGTGAATAGAGAACAGGGCGGCATGGTGGCACAGTGATTAGATTTGATGCCTCGCAGCTCCAGGGACCCAGGTTCAATTCTGGCCTTGAGTGACTTTCTGTGTGGAATTTGCATGTTCTCAAATGTCTGCGTTGGTTTTCACCGGGTGCTCCGGTTTCCTCCCACAGTCCAAATATGTGCAGGTTAGGTGGATTGGCCCTGTTAAATTGCCCTTTAGTGTCCAAAAAGATGTGTAGGTTAGGTTAAGCGGTATTGGGATAGAAAGTGAGCTTGGGTGGAGTGCTCTTTTGGGAGGGTCAGTGCAGACTTGATAGGCTAAATGGCCTCCTTCTGTGCTGTAGGGATTCTATGAATGGTCAAATGAACCAATGGCACACTAATGAATTGGTGCATATTGTTGCCATTCACATCTTACTGGGCTTTATGTTCTTACTGCAGTACGAAGATGCTGCATTGCGGTTAATATTTTAAAGTATGATGCCTAGGTCTGACCTAGACTTTATACAAAGGAAGTATAACTTCTTCACTTTTGTATTTCAACTTCCATGAGATAAAGAAAAAGATGCATTGAAAAAGGCAGCAGTGCCAAGCAGTGCAGATTTTATTGGGCAATGTATCAAAGGATATGGAGCAAAGGTGGGTGAGGGGCGTCAGGTGGAGTTGAGATGCAGACCTAAGGGACTGAATGGTCTACTTTTGTTCTTATGTTCCTATGGGCTGGATGACACGGGAAAAGGTTATATTCAAATTAACGCTGTTAAATCCACTTGTTAAAAAAATATAGAGCCACAGCTGTTGGTTAAATAATTCCAAGCTGAGGAAAAGTAAAACAAAATACTCGGAGAGTGGGCGAAGACAGCACAACACACACACATCTGTATTTTGTACATTAGCAAGATGCTTAATCCTTTGGCTGGATGAAAAATGTTCACATGGCCATGGATGAGTTTGATTTATCAAAGAATTTTACAGTGTAGAAGGAGGCCATTCAGCCCATCGAATCTGCACCGGCCCATGCAAAGAGCACCCTACTTAAGGCCACACCTCCACCCTATCCCCGTAACCCAGTAACCCCACCTACACTTTTTGGACACGAAGGGCAATTTAACATGGCCAATCCACCTAACCTGCCCATATTTGGACTGTGGAAGGAAAATGGAGCACCCGGAGGGAACCCACGCAGGCACAGCGAGACCATGAAGACTCTGCACAGACAGTGACCCAAGCCGGGAGTCGAACCTGGGACCCTGGAACTGTGAAGCAGCAAAGTTAACCACTGTGGCACCGTGCCTCTGTGCAAACACTTAGGGTGCGATCTAACCAAATTGGAACAGATTCCCGGGATGAGGACATTTAGCCGGGTGTTTCCTGGCGCTTGCAGTGCCGAGAAACACTACGCTATCTATCGGGACTCTGATGCAATTCGGTGACTCTGGTGCAATTGGGAATGCTTCGACAAAGCCGCACTTAGTCCCGTCTCTTGCACTAAGAGCTCCACTCACCATAACTCCTCAGTGCAGGAAGAGATTGGGATGTATTTTTAAATAGGGTGCCAATCTCTCAACTCCTCCAACACGACAACCGAGCACCCTCAAAGCACCTATAACAGGGTCCTCAGGACCCCCACATCTCACATCACAAGCGCAGGGCACCCCTTGGCCTGAACCTCGCCACGGGAAAAATGCCAGCCTGGCACCTTGGCATTGGCAGGCTGGCACTCCGAGGGAGCTGGCAGTGCCAAAGTGTCCCGGTGGCAACAGCAGTGTCAGGGTGCCACCCTTCCATGAGGGCAACCACCTGGGGGCACCAAATCCCTGGGAACTTCCCAAAAGTGGGGTTCTATCTGGTCCCCGTTTGTGGGGACCAGCACTGAAGGACACTCGCCTGAGATATCCGAGGCAAAGAGGTTTGATCTCAATGCCTCGGATTGATCAGGGAAGAGCATATTCGAGTGAGACTAGCTATCTCACTCTAATATTCAGATATACAAAATACTGATTCAGATTGCAATGTCGCGCAAGATTGCGATAGACCTCACAAGGCGTAGCGAGCTGGGTAGATCCCGGAAGAAGGATCTCCCGACATCTACCAGCCGCGCTGCCCTGCCTTTCGGGCACAAGGCGGCCGGTAGATCATGCCATTAATTTCCATTCCCATACATTATATAGGTTGTTATGTGGAGGGCCATGGGACACACGTGTGGTTTGTTGCTGCGGTGAACAGTGCTTCTTTAGAGATTTGGCTCCTTCTCCTCCTTCAGGAACCTGGCAGTAAGAGGGCATTTGTGCCCATGGACTTCCACTGGGTTGGTCCATGGTCATGCAGTGATTTGTCATTGTCCTCTGGAGTATGGCTGACTAGGGAAAGTCTGCCACTGTTTTGCCATATTAGGAGCACATCTTCCATGGTCATCAAATTCAGAAGTGGGACTTGAACCTGGAACCTTTGGCTCAGGGGTAGGAATGCTACCAATGCACTACAAGTCCTTGGACATGCTGTACATGTAACAAATTTATCAAACTTGATAAATCGTTGCAGTCTTTCCACATAAAATCTATCTGGAGAAAATCTTCAATGGCCTGTTATTACTTTCAAAGATAAATACATGTTTTCACAACAAATCTTCCAAACATTTCTCCTGACAAGTAATATCTAATCAAAGACCAAAATTGATATTCATGTTAATTAATATAAGATCAGCAGCTGCTAAGGGAACAGGCTCTCGGTTAGAAAAAAAGCGTTGTCTATGCCCTTGATATCTGCCTTAGATTTTCTCTTACCCTGTGTAGTACTTCTATGGGTTAACCCCAGTGGCTGAAAATGGGAGGAGAGAAACTCCAGTGACTTGATCAAGAGGTCTCTGTCGTCATCTCCAGCCAGGATTCAGCTGCAGGCTGCAAAAAACCCATCATTCCCCAGCAGAAGCTGACCCGGCTTGGCCACTTTGTACCCAGGTTGGGAATTTGCTCAGGATGTTGCAAAGGTACAAAAATATTGAGAGATGACATTGCAGGACAAGTGCATAACTGTTGATCTGTGGGCGAGCAGATTGTGCGGAGATCAGCAATCCAAGTAAAACCCTGACTTCTCCAGCCAGTCAATAGCAAAGTATGGCCCAAGTATAAGCATTTCTGAGAGATCTTGGCTGGAATTCTCCCTTTGGGAAACTAAGGGCGTGATTTAACGGACAAAAGTTTCAGTCCACTTTTGGGCGTGTTTAGTGGTGATTCTGGGCCGGGAATCACCCCGCTATTCAACTGCACTTTGCCGTTTCTGTTGGCCTCAGGGTGTTTCTCCCCACTGAGGCCGCACTTCTTCACAGATTGGGGCGCCATTTTGTTTGGCAGCCGTGATCTCCCCCCCCCCCCCCCCCCCCCCCCCCTTTTCAGCACCCCCCCACCCCGGCTTTCGGGCTCCCCCTTCATCCTCCAAATTTATTGAGGCCCCTAGGAAACCCCCTCATCCCACCTTCCAATTTGCAAGACCCCCTGTAGCGAACCTGGTGACTCATGATCGGCCTGGGGGGACGCCCAATTTTGGGCTTTCGTACAATTCACACCCATTGCTTCCAGATCCAGGCTGGGTGCAATGGGGTCACTAAATTGTGCCCTAAGTGTTCCTGTCAGGACTGAATAGCGTGTGATTCACACTTCTGCTGGGTGCTATTTGATAAGCGATTCAGGGTATGCAATGGGCCAACAGTCTGCTGGCAGGAACCGCTGGGGCCAGAGTTGACATGAAAGAGCCTGGCAGCCAGAGCTGTTTCTAGCCGCTCCACTTACCACAGTCTCATTTCATCCACAGGGATGTTCACAGAAGACCTGTCCCCTGCACCTGGGAGCCGGGGTGGACCCACAGCTCCATGCCAATGAGGAGCGGAGTGACACCCTGGGAAGACTCAAGCCTGCCCTTCCTGAACAGTGCCTGGGAGGTGGTGGCAGAGGCAGTAAACACTGCCAGCTTGATAGATTATTGATTCATGGATTTATTCATGGTTTTAGGTAATAATTGAATGCATCGCTAAAGAGTGAAATTATTAAAAATGTCTTCACTGTGAGAATACAGTCATTGTTTTAGATAATGAATCAACTATAGAACTCTAGTGCCTTGACTGTGGAAATTTAGACATTGTGTCAGTGAATGTTTAATATAATGAATTGATTTCTTGCACTTCAGTGCATTTAGCAATAAGAATGTATCAAGTAATTAGTTACAGCAAGGTCTATGGCTCGTGGTGGCTTGAGAAACATATTTGCATGGGACTGTGCATGTAGACACTCAACTAACTTTGATGGACACCAGTCAATCTTAAGTAATGGCCAATGTTTGATTAATAAATCATCCTCCAAGTAACAGACATCCATTTGAACAAACCAGGAGGTTTCAGATGAGAATGAGAAACCAATGAGAGTAAATGAGGGATTAGACCATTGATAAGGAATGCCTTGAAGTAAGACCTCGTGATCGAGGTCTCATTCCTGAGTTTCTGCCTCCCTGAATTCTTGAATCATCCTATTTGTTTATCTTGAAGTGTTTTCATTATGCTTTTATATTTAATGTTTTTCTTTGCCATGTGTTTGACCCACTTATATATTGTTTAATATTTTGTTTTTAAGTTTTGATTCAGTTCTTATGCAAGGGTATTAAAGCAAGCTAGTAATTTTCAGGGCGGGTGTCACCGGTGAGACCTCTACCCTGAGAGGGGCAGAGAACCAGGGAGGATTCCAAAGGCCATGGTGCAGATGTCCTCTGGTTGGGGTGAACTCTGCAGTGCGGAAGTGCTTCTGAGTGTGCCAACACCTGGTGGGCGCCTGATTGAGCTTGGCCCTTGATGATACAGCTGGGGTATGAGGGTGTCCAGATGTGTGGCCTGGGTGGACTTCCAGATGACTAAAGGCCATCTGAACATTTAAAGGACACAGACAGCACTCAGCAGAGTGAACAGCCGGGAGTCTGTTAGTAGCACCAAAGGGCTACATTTAAAAGACATACTGTAGCAATGGCGGTCTGAGCCAGTCCACCCCAATCCCGAGGGGGACACCACAAGTCCATTGACATGGCACCAAGTCACTACCCGCTGCTTCTCCTGGCCCGGGCAGCCATCCCTCAGCAAGCCCAACAGTTTTCAATGTTTTTTTAGTTTTTGTTAGCCTCCCTCAATCCCCCCCTGCAGCCATGGCACCCAGTCCACATTTGGAAATACTTGGAGTAATACCATGAGACTTACGCCTGAGAGGAGCAGAGCATCACAGAAAGGCAGAGCATACAGTGTCCAACCGGCTAATTACATTTAAATGCATGCAAGTGCCAGTTTTGCATGCCACCATTGGCGCGAGGCACGAACCACATTATCGCCACAAGTGAAAGACTGGAACATGGTTCCAAAATCGGCACTAGGTGTGGACTTTGATTTTGGCCGGACGCCCGATTCTCTGCCCGATTGGGGTTCGCATTTGTGGCATCGTGAGGCGAAGAATGTCACCCAGTGTTTCACTGAATATCTGAAAGGGCCTCTAGACAACTACTGTGGCCAGTACTCTGTCAAATTGACAACATGAAGGCCTTATTGAACTTTAGACTTTTTGAAGTGTTTCCCTGTAGTGCTCTGCCATGGCCAGCGCGGGAAAAAGGAGTGCCCCCATGGATCAAGCCTGCCCGCAGATCGGTGGGCCCTGATCGCAGGCCAGCCCACCATGGGGGCCCGCCCAGGGTCGGATCCCCCTGCACACCCCCCGAGGACCGCCCCCACCGACTTACCTGCCAGGTCCCGCTGGTACGTGAGTTGAGTGATTCACGCCGGCGGGACTGGCCAAAAACGGACAGCCTCTCAGCCCATCAGGGCTCGAAGAATCACCGGTGGGGACCGCTGCCAATGAACCCCGACCGGCGTGGTGTGAATCCCACCCCCACCCAAAAAACCGGGCCAGAGAATATGGCAGCCGGCATCGGGACAGTGTGGCGGGATTCGCGCCACCCCCTGGCGATTCTTCGACCGGGTGGGGGTCGGCGAATCCCGCCCCTTCTATTTGTGTTGTCCTTTGTTTAGTCCTGTGTATGTGTTTACGTGTGTTGAGATTTTAAAATACATATATCGGGGAGGGTATAAACTAAATAGGAGTTAGAGAAGGGGGAATCAAGGACAAAAACAAAAGACAGAAAGGGGAATAAGAAAAGTGATAGGCAGAGAAACCATGGGCCAGAGTCAAAAAGGGTCTCAGTGAAACATATTGGGAGTAGGACAAGTAATGTTAAAAAGACAACCCTAAAGGCTTTGTGCCTTAACGCATGGCGCATTCTCAATAAAACGGATGAACTAATGACGCCAAAAGATGGTGATATTGGGAATGGTATCAAACAGGAAATTAGGGACGCATGTAATAAAGGAACATCTGTAATTATGGGTAATTTTAAGCTGCATATACATTGGTCAAATTAAATTAGTCACAATACCCTAGAGGACGAATTCCTGAAGTGTGCATATGATTGTTTTCTGCACCAACACTTTGAGGAACTAACTCGAGAACAGGCCATCCTAGATTGGGTACTGTGCAATGACAATAGTATCATTAGCAATCTAATTGTGTGAGGCCCCTTGGGGATAAGCAACCATGATATGATAACATTCTCATCAAGACGGAGAGTGAAGAAGGTGATTCTGAGACGAGGGTCATGAATTTTAATGAAGGAAACTACAATGATATGATGTGTGAGTTGGATATGATGGATTGGGAAACATTACTTAAAGAGGTGACTATGGACAGGCAATGACAAACATCAAGGATAACATGGGGGAACTGCAACAATTGTTTATTTCTGTCTGGCACAGAAGTAAAATGGAAAAGGTGGCCAATCCATGGCTTACAAGGGAAGTTAGAGATAGTATTCAAATCAAGGAAGAAGCACACAAATTGGCCAAGAGAAACAACTGGTCTGACAATTTGGAGGAGTTTAGAATTCAGCAAAAGAGGACTGATTAAGAAGGAGAAAATAGAGTACGAGAGTAAACTTGCAGGGAACATAAAATCTGACTCAAAAGGTTTTGAAATGTACCCAAAGTGAAAAAGGTTGGTGAAGGCAAATGGAGATCCCTTACAGTCAGAAACAGAGGAATTTAAATGGGGAACAAAGAAATGGCTGAGCAACTAAATGCAAAGTTTGGTTCTGTCTTCACAAATGAGGACACAAATAAGAAAGCAGAAATGTTGGGGAATGCAGGGTTTAGTGAGAGGGAGGAACTGAAGGAGATCAATATTAGTAGAGAAATGATGTTGGGGAAATTGATGGGATTGAAGGTTGATAAATCCTCAGCACATTAAAATATATATCCCAGAATACTCAAGGAAGTGGTTCTAAACATGGTGGATGCATCAGTGGTCATCTTACAAGATTTTATAGGCTCTGGAACAGTTCTTACAGATTGGAGGGTAGCTAATGTAACTCCTGAAGTCGGTAGTGGAGAAAATTCTAGACCCATTATCAAAGATTTTATGGCAGAGCATGTGGAAAACAGTGGCAGAGTCAGCATGGATCTATGAAGGGGAAATCATGCTTGACAAATCTACTGGAATTCTTCTAGGATGTAACAAGTAGAGGTGATGAGGGGGAGCCAGTGGATGAGGGGGAACTAGTTGGCAAACAGGAAACATGGAGTAGGAATTAATGAATCTTTTTCCAAAGGGCTGGCAGTGACTAGTGGGGATAGGACCCCTACTATTTACAATATATGTTAATGATTTAGATGAGGGAACAAAATGTAATATCTCCAAATTTGCAGATGACACAAAGTTGGGTGGGAGGGTGAGCTGTCGGGAGGATGCAGAGATTCTTCAGTACTGAGTGAATGGGCAAATGAATGGCAGATGTGGTATAATTTAGATTAATGTGAGGTTATTCACTTTGGTAGCAAACATGGGAAGGCAGATTATTATCTGAATGTGGACCGGAAGGTGCAATGAGACCTGCGTGTCTTCGTATACCAGTCACTGAATGTCAGCATGCAGATGCAGCAGGTGGTAAAGAAGGCAAATGGTATGTTGGCCTTCATCGTGAGAGGATTCGAGTACAGGAGCAGGGATATCTTGCTGCAATTATATAGGGCCTTGGTGAGGCCACACCTGGAATACTGTCTGCAGTTTTGGTCTCCTTATCTGAGGAAAGATGTCTTGCTCTAGAGGGAGTGCAGCAAAGGTTTGCCATACTGATTCTTGGGATGGCACGTAGGACATATGAGGAAAGATTGAGGCATTAATGTTTGTATTCGCTGGAATTCAGAAGAATCGGGGGTGGGAGGGATCTCATAGAAAACTATAAAATTCTAAAAGTACGATATAGGATGGATGCACGAAGGATGTTCCCAAAGGTGAGGGTGTCCAGAACTAGTGGTCACAGTCTGGCAATTCGGGGTAATAATAATAATAATTGCTTATTGTCACAAGTAGGCTTCAATTAAGTTACTGTGAAAAGCCCCTAGTCGCCACATTCTAGCGCCTGTTTGGTGAGGCCGGTAGGGGAATTGAACCCACGCTGCTGGCATTGTTCTGCATTACAAGCCAGCTGTTAAGCCCACTGTGCAAAGCCAGCCCCTAATGGTAGACCATTTAGGACAGAGATGAGGAGAAATTTCTTCACCCAGAGAGTGGTCAGCCTGTGGAATGTGTTACCACAGGAAGTAGTTGAAGTCAAAACATGTTTTCAAGAAACAGTTAGATATATCACTTGGGACGAATGGGATCAAAGGATATGGAGGGAAGGTGGAATCAAGCTATTGAGTTGGATGATCAGCCATGACCATAATGAATGGCAGAGCAGGCTTGATGGGCCGAATGGCCTCCTCCTGCTGATATTTTGTACGCTTCTATGTTCACTTCTGGCTTACAAATTGTATGTTAACCAGTTTTGCAACTTGTTTTAAACTTTGGTTTCATAATACATCAATTATTCTGAGTCTATTTAAAGAATTCTGATTAAAGTCTCTTTTATTCTGTATCCAGCAGCAGTGATGGTAAGCTGTTGTCTATTTTCATATGTGAATTAAATATTTACGCATATGGTATGACCTGTGGAGCAGTGAGGCTAGAAAAACTGCACACTTCACCCCCTCCATGCCAGTCATAACAAATGCTATGTAACGTTCTGTATTTGGTATATATAATCTGATCATTCTTCATAATATATTTCTTCAAAAATATAGATTATTATTTGACATTGCTGCTCAAATAAAAAGGCTCCTGAGAATATTTGTCATGACAAAATTTCACGACAAAAACACATGCATTGAACTGACAGAATATGATTAAATAGTTGAAAATGCTGTTAATGCACTAATGAATATTTTAAGACCTATGGGCGGGGTTCTCCGTTTCTGAGTGCTGATGCCAACGGATTATGACAGAACAATCAGCGCCGCTACCATGAAATGAAAATCGCTTATTGTCATAAGTAGGCTTCAATGAAGTTACTGTGAAAAGCCCCTAGTCGTCACATTCCGGCGCCTGTCCGGGGAGGCTGGTACGGGAATCGAACCGTGCTCTGGCCTGCTTTAAAAGCCAGCGATTTAGCTGAGTGAGCTAAACCAGCCCCGTCCATTGAAGGGCTAGTGCCTGCGCCACATGGAACACAATCGATTTCCATGAAAAACGGTGCAGGATTGGCTGGGTCCGTGATTGACACTCTGGAGGCTGACAAGCTGCCCGGTTGGGACACCTATATGGCCCCCGGCACTAAGTTCAAAGTGGGCTGTCAGTGGAGTGCGCAGCTGCATGGCTGCCTTGCCGGCCGTGACAATGGTGTTCCATGCCTGTATTACTCCCCCCCCCCCACCCCCCACCCTGTCCTGGCAGAAGCACCCCGGCCAGTGGCAAGACTGCCGGCAAGCTATGGCAATGTTGGACACTGTCCGTGCCACCTCTCACTCTTTCTCAGCAGCCACCATGCCAGGTTCATGATTTTTGAAAGCACAAACGTACCACGCAATCGGGAACTCCTTTCATGAAGATGAACCCCTCATGCGCTGGTTCTCGCAGGAGGACATGCGTTCTGTCAATCACCCTGTGAAAGTCGGTCATCCCAGCGATGGCGGTGAACCCCGCTGCCCGGGCATCCTGGTGGGCCCGGTCCACATTAAAGTTGATCTACTATGCCGACTGGCATAGAGAGCCTCCGATATGGTGCGGATGCACCAGTGTACTGAAGTTGCGATATCCCTGATAGGTCCCTTTTCGGCTCCTGGAAGGACCCTGTGGCAAAAGAATTCAGGGCGACCATCACTTTGATGGCCACCGGGAGCATGCATCATCCTCCTGCTCGGCCTGCTGGGCGGCCGGCTCTCCAGCCTCACCGGCTGTCTCCTGTTCGTCTGGGTCAGGCTCCGCTGCTACAGGGTCCTCCCCGAGCAGCACCTGCTCGTACAGCCTCAGTGCACTCACTAGGGCTGTGGTGGCAAGGCAGGTGGCAACCATTCCTAGTTGGATTCTGAAATCCACTGTCTGTAGGGGGTGAAAGACAGGCATGTTAGCATGGTGTGTACCCCCGTGTCCAACCAGGTCCACCAGGCTGCATGGTGGCCCCGGCCTGCACTGCAGCCCATGCCCCCTCCCTCCTCCCCACCTCCACATCCGGCCGTTCCCCCCGGCATTCTGTCCGCTGCACCGTACCCCTGGCACTATCGGTGCCTGGTGGCGCCAGGGCCTCTGACCCCAGCACCCATCCCTGCTGGTTGAGGTACCAGTGGCTGGCCCTACCCATGCCAGAGATACGCTCTCTGGTCCCCATCCTACTCCCTCCTGTCGGGGCTACTGTGGGCGTTGCCTTGGGTTGGCCGCATGATGTAACGCTGGGAGGCGGTGTCCGGTTTGGGGGGGGGGCGTGGAGGGGAGGTTGGGGGGGTGGAAGGAGGGGTTGGGGGGGTGGAAGGAGGGGTTGGGGGGGTGGTGTGGGTGGACCCATATGGTCGGTGTCGATGGGCAATCAGTGAAATGTGCAGCAGGGTGCCTACCTTGCAGGCCGTAGCAATGGAAGTCCATGCCTGGACACCCCGATCCGGGGATGCTGGGGGGGGCAGGGGGGTTTGGGTGAACACCCCAACCCCATAGCCCATCCGCTGGTCACCGCCCGCTACTCCCTCAGCCCCAGTAGATGCCCCCCAGCCATACCAGCGGGAGGACTGGCAGCCCAAGCACACGCCTCTGGGAACATGACCTATCTCCTCTCTCTTCCTCAGCAGTCACTGTGTCTGTTTCCCGATTTTTAAAACCAGAAGTGAACCTCGCCGTCTGTAATTCCTCCTGGCGGAGCATCGTGGGAGCCCTGGAGAATACCGGGACTAGCCCATTGATGACTGCCAACAGGGACTCACTAACCACAGGTACCCCCCCCCCCCCCCCCCAGACCCGCCTAACTAAAGGGAACACCCACAGGGACCCCTGAACAAAAGGGACTCCCCACAGACCCACCTCCCAGAAAAGAGACCCGTCTGGAAATGCTATAACCTGCATGGTCTTACAGGGTCAGGATGATCCACTACCACCTGAGCTTGCTGACTACCAGCTCCCTCTTGTGTTAAGTGCTGACAACTTCCAGCTCAGCACTTCAAAATCCCTCAAGCATGAAGGGGCATGTTTGGAATGCACTTAACTCTCTTTGATGTGGTTGATGTTTGTAAACATTGTGGTTTCTGCACTTAGAATTACTCAACCATGAAGAAGATAAATGAACCAAGGTTGACAGCAGGTTTGTGGAAGCTGTCAATCACAGTCCACTACCAGAAATGAAAGAATGGCTTGCAGCTAATGGATCTGGGGAGTTTAAACACAGGTCACAGCTGTTCTCTTTCCAGGAATGGACAGTTGGATCTCCCATTTGAGTGTTAATGCTGTAATTTTTTTTCGATTCCCCTGTCTGGACTGCTCTCTAGCTTCCAGACAGAAGTTTCTTTTCTGGGAGGGGTCTGTGGAGAGTCTAGGGGGGGTCCCTCTTGTTAGAGGGTCTCTGTGCCCCCCCCTTTAGTTAGGGGCTCTCTGTGGGGAGGGGGTGCTTTTAATTAGGGGTCCCTCTAGTTCGGAAGTCCCTGTGGATGGGTTTCCTGAATAAGGGGAGGGGTAGGCAGATCATGCATTGTGAGGGAGTGTGGGATCCTCAGATGGACTTTGGGGTCAACTGCCTTAAAGGGTTGCCCCCTTGGCCCACCACGAGAACAATCACAGCAGGTTCACATTTGGTGATACCTGTTGCAATCCCTGACCACGTGATTCCCGGCTGAGAGAACCAGAGAATCACTAGGGCGCAGAGAATCTGGTGCCGGGCCCACTTAGTGAACATAGAACACACAGTGCAGAAGGAGGCTACTCGGCCCATCGAGTCTGCACTGACCCACCCAAGTCCTCACTTCCACCTTATCCCCATAACCCAATAACCCCTATTAACCTTTTTGGTCACTAAGCGCAATTTATCATGGCCAATCCACCTAACCTGCACGTCTTTGGTCTGTGGGAGGAAACCGGAGCACCCGGAGGAAACCTACGGAGACACGGGGAGAGCGTGCAGACTCCGCACAGACAGTGACCCAGGGGGGAATCGAACCTGGGACCCTGGCGCTGTGAAGCCACAGTGCTATCCACTTGTGCTACCGTGCTGCCCAGTCATTAGGACCCATTTGAATCCATTAACATCCTCCTGCTGGCAAGAACCCCGATCCTGCGGCCAACTCCTGCTGGAGCATCGTGATCTGATTGGCGGCTGGCGCCGATCCTGATTTTTCCCAGATGCCCGATTCACCGCGCATCGGGAACCCCACTATCTGCAGCAGGTGGTGGAGAATCCTGTCCAATGTCTGAATGGCTAACCTTTCATGCTTCAAAAGACAAACATTTTTCCTCACAAGCTTGCCGTTGTTAGTGTTGCCAGTGGTCAATGCCAGCAGTATGATTCAGATCAGGTCCAGTTTATAAATTTAATAACAGACAGGGGTTTTCAGTTAGGGTCAGGATAAAGGAGCTGCAAATAAATTGATTGACTCCAATTCAACTGGCATTATAATATAAACAAAAGGCCACAATGGTCACCACTATGAAATCAATTGTAATAACTCTCCAGATCAGAAATAGCTCCAGCCTTCATTGTTTGGGGTTTTGGTAAATAGTAACGTGCATGAAAGATGAGTTGGGAACTGGCCTCGCAACCACTTTGGTGTGGCAAAATGTGACTGCAGAGCCCACAGAACTTAATGCCAAGCATTATGGAATGCAGAAAAATGTATTTGCTCTGATGTTGCAACGGTCCATTCTTCTCTATAATCTAGAAGACTATTGATTACAATACCTGCACATCATTGAGAAGGAGCCATCTCATATTTGGCTTGGGAAATCCATGTACACCACAGGACACAGACAACGATTTCTTTGAAGACTGGTGAAAAGTGTGGTACATCACATGGAAGAGTGTCAAAAGTTCCAATTGCAAGTCCAATTATTACTTGGATAGCCTGGCCGAGCCATTGATTCTCTTTATTCAGTGTTCCTCTATACTGACAGTCACACGTCAGGTTGTTTCCAAGGGGTTTCATCTGGAATTCTGTCTTGTTGCACAATACTGAACTAAAAAGGCATCACAGTTATGAGCCTGCTGTTGATCATGTTTAATTTCCTAAATTTAGTTAAGCCTGCAAATGCCTTGCCCTCTGTTAAGTTAATTTTGTTTCCCGAAAGGTCAAAGCCTTCAAGGTTCGCACTATCTGCAAATATTTGTTGATCCGCCATGTACAGTCCATTATTTTTAAGGGATAAAGTCTTTGCCCACAGACCAGCAAAGGCATTTTGATGTATTACTGCATTACTCAGGCTGACATTCTCCAAAATTAAGGTCTCAAGACGAGTGAGCGGACTGAATGCATAAGCACCAGGATGTGCAATAGTTATTGGCTGAATTCTGAGGTATCTGACATACAGGAAATTCCTGAAAGTTGAAACATCTATAACAAAGGGATCACCGATAGTCAGCCTTTTAGTCTTTTTGTCCCCAGTGACAGTGTGAGGGAAAGCAATGCCCTCATCTTCACAGCAGGTAATGGGGAAATTAGTACAGTTACATCTTGATAAACACATCCAGAGTGTGGTGAACTGGATCATCAGCCACATGAATGGTCCCATCTTCCTACTGCGAAACAAAAGTTATCTCAGTTTAGTGAATGCAGAAAACATTAATTGCTCAATTTTGCAGTGGGTGGTGGTAAGGGTTCCTGTCAATACTGTTAGAAAGATTTATGTTTAAATATACAGTTAGCTCTATCTTGTTTCGTAGAAGACCATCGAAAGCCTGGCAGATGCCAGGACAACTAACGCAAATAAAATAGGTTTCAAGAATTGGTTCTAATATGTTAACAGGATTGGCGAAGCAGAAACCAAAACACAAAGCTTTTCTTTATTGAGAGAGCTTATTGACTTATTCAGTCTCACAGCTCTCCTCCCACATAACCCAGTGTCCCAGCTATCCCCTATTTATATGTGCTCAATTAATACCTATTACCTGTTACTCATAGCCTTAGCAATGTAATTAATAAATCTTACCATTAATTTGACAAAACATTAACATAGTAATGAACTGGATGCAAACTGTTTGACTCCAAATCAACTGGATTTATAATAGTTTGGAAAGCATTCTAAACATGTGCAACTTGAAACATGCTTTTTAAACAAAGAATATTCCTCCCACTCATGATCTGTTGGTATCAACCAAAGCTCTTTGTGACTGTAACCATCATGTCATATTCTGCCTGAACCTCTTGGCTTCTCTTCAGTGTTTAATATGGAAGATCATACCATTCACTTGCACTAAATTTCTTTCATGATTGGACTCAAACTTGATCTATCCAAATATAGACAGTGCATCCCAAGCTTCTCTTCCCGCCCATCAAATTCACCTAAAAATCCCCTGGGGCTGTATTCTTATCCCTTAACCCTTCCTCCTTTACATGCCACCTTTGCAACAGTATTTGCTGACCCAAAGTTAGCTTCACTATTTATTTTATTGATATACATTTCTACCATTCTATCCCTTCCTCTCCTTCAGAAAGCTTTAGCACTGGCCCTTGGTGCATTTAACTCTTCATAGGTAAGAGAGCATTGAGGCACCTCGGTCACCCTGTTCGGAATTCTCGCTCTAAATTAATTTCCTTTTGCTCCTTCAAAACCGATCTCTAAAGCTATCTTTTTGATTGAGCTTTCAATGGCTTGGCATTGGTTTTGTTGTCTATTTAAATTGTGAGGCACCTTGGGTCCTTCATAGTTAAAGAAAAGTGCTGAACTCAAGTACTCACCAGTGAAGGGCTGGTTTAGCACAGTGGGCTAAACAGCTGACTTGTAATGCAGAACAAGGCAGCAGTACAGGTTCAATTCCTGGACCGGCCTCCCTGAACAGGCGCCGGAATGTGGCGACTAGGGGCTTTTCACAGTAACTTCACTGAAGCCTACTTGTGACAATAAGCAACTATTATTATACAGTATTGAAGAGGGTCAATTTAAACCACACTGTCCAAAAAGAATACCAAAACCAGAGCTGCTAGTTTATTTTTTTAGTCATGGTATTCAACATGCACACACACCATTTTACCTGATTAAAGAATTCCACTATCTTTAGAAAAAATAAGTTAGACCTTCTCACTCTGAAATAATTACATGGATATTTTTCATGCATTTTAAAGCAGCTTGCACAGTAATCCAGCAAACTGAAGTAATAACATTGTAATGGATACACAACAGAAAATGACATTCTATCCATCTCCTTTTGGCATTTCCCAGCCAGATGGACAGACCTGTCTTCATCACTGGCTTCAACTAATGCTATTTCGTAACCAAGTGGTTCACAAAGTCAAACAGATTTAAAGCACCCTGCCGATTTATTCCCCCTCAAGAAAGTACCGAACCTTTACCTGACCAGGATCACGTTAAAGGAAATCACGAGTTTGATTCCAAATAAGCTGCTCCATCCTATTGTATATGTATGTATGGGTTAGTATCAATACAAAAGAGAGGTTTCCATTATGTGGTAGCTTCCCCCTTTTAAGGAGACGGGGCATGGAGGGTCATGTGACCCATTTGGCCAATCGGGCGAGAGTACGCGAATCCTGGGGGCTGAATGCAGATTTTCCTTGTCAGTTTTGGGATTCTGGATTCATTGAGTACGGTAGACTTTATCGCACTCTCTGTAAATAGTTGCTCACCTTAATAAACCGCTTATTTATTGATCTACTTGGTAGTTGCTTGTTTTACAGGAAAGTACACATTCTATATTAACTTGGGATATTACCTGTTATATATCAAGGGCCAACTCTGCAGGGAAGTTCAAGCTATACAGATCAAGAGCAAACAGAACAATACTCTTGGTCATCTCTTTAGTGAGGCTCAACAAAGGACAGCACGGTAGCATTGTGGATAGCACAATTTATTCACAGCTCCAGGGTCCCAGGTTCGATTCCGGCTTGGGTCACTGTCTGTGCGGAGTCTGCACATCCTCCCCGTGTGTGCGTGGGTTTCCTCCGGGTGCTCCGGTTTCCTCCCACAGTCCAAAGATGTGCAGCTTAGGTGGATTGGCCATGATAAATTGCCCTTAGTGTCCAAAATTGCCCTTAGTGTTAGGTGGGGTTACTGGGTTATGGGGAAAAGGGTGGAGGTGTTAACCTTGGGTAGGGTGCTCTTTCCAAGAGCTGGTGCAGACTCGATGGGCTGAATGGCCTCCTTCTGCACTGTAAATTCTATGATAATCTATGAAAACTAGTCATCTCTAATCACCTCAATTCACCAATCACATTATTACTTAATGGGGAGTGGGTGGGGTTAGCTCAGATGGTTAGTGTGTGGTTCGGAATAACACCAACGGTGTAGGTTTGATTCCCATTCGAGCTGAGAGAGACTTGGGGCATGCCTCTTCGCCGTGATCCTGGGAATGGGAGGCAATGACAAATACTGCCAAGCAAACAGCTCAGGATGAAGCATCAGCAAACAATGAACCAAGGACCTTTCCCGAGGCAGGGTACATATGAATGATTTAATCTTTCCTGGGTGATCAATAAGCATAGAAAAGGGTGTAATCTAATTATGTTTATTTTGTACTGCGTAATGACTCTGTCAATATTAAACCCAGCTCCTGTGAACAATATCAGTGAATTATACCTCCACAGTCCAAGACCACATGAGCACATGTGAAGCACCTTCAACCAAGCAGAACTGAATAGGAAAACAGAAAATCAAAGGAGCTGAGCAATACATTTTGGGATTAAACTGTATTGTACTCTTTCAGGTACTCAAGCCTAAAGCTGAAGGGAATGATTTAACCAAATGGGAACAAAGTCCCATAGCGAGCATGTTTAGCCTTGTGTTTCCCGGCACCGGAATCGCGGAGAAACACCCTGCTATTTGACAGGCTCCCGGTTAGATATGGGGCCTCAGCAGGGAATGTGTGGCCAAGTCCGCAGATAGCCCTGTTTCTGCATTGAGGTACTCCGCTTGCCGGAGCTCCTCAGTGTAGCAAAAGATCAGGATGCCTCCCCAAGCCCCCAACTCACTATGAGGGGTGTCATTCCCCCCCCCCCCCCCCCCGTCCCCACCCTGACACGCGCCCCAACACCCACACTGGGCACCCTCAGCACGATCGCTGCCATGTGAAAAATGCCAGCTTGACAACCTGGTACTCTGGCAATGTCCATCAGCTGGCAGTGCCAGGCTGGCACCCAGGTGGCACTGCCAGGGTGTGAGGCTGACCCTGCCATGGGGCCCCCCTGCCCAAAGGGAAAGCACCCGGGGCTTCCGATCATCTTGGAGACCCCACATTTGCTGTTTTGTCTGATCCCCATTTAAGAGATCAGTACTGAATAGCACCCGGCCGAAGGAGATAGATCCTAACACCTTGGGCATCTTGGGAAACTGCATTTTAGAGTGAGGCTGGCTAGTCTCTCTCTTAAATGCAGATTTTCTAAAAGGTGATCCCGCTCACGATGGGCAGGATTCACGTCGCAATGTCTCGCGAGATCACGTCAGATCTCACAAGGTGTTGCGAACCGGGTAGATCCCGGCCACGTTGCGCTGCAGTGTGCTGCCTTTCAGGCGCAACGTGGCCGTTCAATCGCGCCATATATTCTAGGTTATCTAACAGGAGGCTTTGTACATCTATATTAGCCCCACAATGTAGTCTTTTATCCTGCACCATGGTGCAATATGTTACCACGTTAAAATGCAATTTCCGGACTTCCGGTGGTGGCTATGAAGGAGTAAGTCGCATATTTGCTGGCTCCCGCTTGGGTCGGACTTTTGGACCTTTTCCTCCAATTTTCTACCGGACTTGAACTTTAAAACTGAAGACAGAGGCTAAGCAGGAGGAACATCAAACTGCGTTGGAGTTGGAAGTGGGGATGCTGAGAGACCAGCAGAAGAAGCTCCTGGAGAAGGTGGAGGACCTAGAGAATAGGTCCCGCCGGCAGAACTTGAGAATCGTTGGGCTCCCAGAGGGGTCCGAATAAGAGGACGCTGGGGCATACATCGCAGACATGTTTGAGAAGCTGCTGGGGGATGGGGGATTCTCCCGACCCTTGGAGGTGGACAGAGCTCACAGAGCACGCGCGAGGAAGCCGCGAACGGGAGACCCCCCGAGGGCAATGGTGGTGAGATTCCACAGGTACTTGGATAAGGAGCACATTCTACAGTGGGCCAAGCAGACACGGAGCTGTAAATGGGACAACAGTATCCTTTGGGTCTACCAAGACCTGAGTGTGGAGGTGGCCAGGAGGAGAGCAGGCTTCAACCAGATTAGGTCGATCCTTTTGAAGAAAAAGGTGAAGTTCGGACTGTTGTATCCGGCCCGTCTCTGGGTCACATATGAGGAACAGCATTTTTATTTTGAGTTGCCTGAGGATGTGCTGGACTTCGCGAAAAGGAAAGGACTGGTGGTGGACTGAGAACTTTTGAACTTTGCTGCAACGTTTATGTATTTTCTTTCCTTCTTATTTCTCTGTTCTTCAAAAAGAAGTTTCTCGTTTTTCGTTTTGTGGAAGCTGTTTGTAATGCCTTCTGTATTGATTTGGGACCAGTGGCAGAGCTGAGTGAATTAAGGTTTTCATTTGCACTGTTGGGGGATGGAGGTGTGCTTGCTTACATTTTGGTGTTTTTCAGTTGGGCAATTGTGTGTGGATTGTTTGATGTTTGACTATGTTTGTATGAGGGAGGGGGGGGGGTGAGGAGGGAACAATAGGTGGGAGACTATCCGTCGCCAGGGATGGGGGCCACCAAGCTAGCTGGGCGGGCTAGCTCACAGAAGCGCAGTTGGGGGTGTGCACCAAGGAGTTGGGTTACAGAGTGTTGTTACTAGGGGGGAAATGTTCTGCTGACGAGGGAGGGACTTGGTCCAAGGGACAGAGAGGAGGTTGGGGGCAGAGGCTGCCTGGGGGCGGGGTGGTGGAGGCGCGGAGCATGGGCTGGAGGTTGGCCCAAAAATGGGGATGGCTGATCGGCGAAGGGGGGGGGGGGGCAATGAGCCCCCCAACTAGGCTGATCACCTGGAATGTTCGAGGGTTAAATGGGCCGGTCAAGAGGCCACATGTGTTCGCGCATCTTAGTGGACTGAAGGGGAAAGAGGCAGACGTTTTGGCCTTTGCTTCCCTGGTAGCCCGGAGACAGATACTATTAGCTTGGAGGGACTCAAAGCCCCCAAAGTCATAGACCTGGCTATCGGACATGGCTAGCTTTCTCTGTTTGGAGAAAATCAAGTTCGCCTTGAGAGGGTCAATGTTAGGGTTCGCCCGGAGGTGGCAACCGTTCGTCGACTTCTTTGCAGAAAATTAAACGTCAGCAGAAGGGAGCGTTCAAAAACCGTTGGGGGATCACCTGTGCTGCATCTCCTCACCGTCCATGAGCAGAGGGTTCTGGACTTCACTGGGGGAGCCGCCACCTGGGAGGTAGCGCCATGCCAGGTCAGAGGCGCAGGAACAAGTGAGACTCCCCTGCCTGTCACCTCCTCCCCCCCTCACACTGCACCCCCTACCACTGACCCAAGCCCCCCCTTTCAACCCACCCCATGACACATACCCCCCACTCCCTAACCCCCCCTGACACTGCAACCACTCACAATGCCCCCCCACCCCCTAAACACCCCCCCCCGACACTGCACCCACTCACAATGCCCCCCACACCCAACGCCGGGTGTCTAACGATACATGCCTCATTGTTGCCAGCAGGGTCTGGAGCCGATCATCCAGGGATGTTGCGGAGAAACCCCCGCCATCCAGATGCAAGCACATCCGCCCCCACAGACGCATGGCAGAGGGGGCAAGGAAAACTGACAAGGGGGCCCTCCCTTGAGGCCATGGCACTGGAGGGGGATGCACGGAGGACGGACAGACACGGGAGGGACGAAGAGACGGCGGACATTGAGGACACTGATGCCCGTAAGTCGGACGAGGAGAGGGCCGCGAGCCGGGACAGTGACGGAGAGAGGACGAGGACTGTGGACAGTGATGTAGAGGACAGCCAGACAGTCGACGCACAAACCGGACACGGCACCTAACGTGGGCCGCTGACTAGTAGCGCAGGTCCGAAGATCAACCCAGGAGCCCCCAGACCTGGGGACAGATGATGAGCTTGTGTTTGCGGCACTGCTGTCACCCACAATGTCCACCATCGCAGAGACACTCACCTCAGTTGGGCACATCAGTGATGAGGCTTCGGGGTCACTTACTGGTGCGCACCACACAGCCGAACCGCTAGAGCAGGTAGAGGTAGGTGCAGCCGGGGGGCTGGACAGTCGGAGGTCAACCCAGGCCCAGCACACAGCTACCGCCCAGACAGTTCCCGGGGTCCTGGAATTACTAGACCCACCCACAGACCCAATGCATTTAGAAACCCTGGGAGTGGACAACGGGATGACGGCCATCTTCCAGCAACTGCAGACACGGTTGGAGGAGTCCATCCGCGTCCAGGAGCAGGGACTGGTGCCAGTCATGGCTGCCACCCAGGCCGACACCGCACGGGTGGCGTCCGCGGTGGAGGCAATGGGTACAACGGTTTAGGTTCTGCAAGGCATAGGGCTTGATGTGAACACGTCATCCGTGGCCCAGGACAGGGCTGCCCTCTCACAGGCAGCCATGCGTCAGAGCCAACTGGACATTGCCGCCGTGCTGCGGGGTCTGGCCCAGTCTCAGCAGGCCATCGCTGAGAGCATCGGCGGCCTTGGCCACGTGCTGGGTGGTGTCGCAGAATCGCAGTGGGAGGTTGCTCAATGCCTCACCGGGATTGCGCACTCCCTGAGCTCCATCGCTGGGAACGTTCAGACCCTGGTCGATGCTGCAGCCAGCCTCCAGGACTGGCAGTGCCAGGTGTCGGTGGTGCCACGGCGCATGTCTCAGGGGGGACCACTGTCCCATAGTGAGGCCCGGGGGCCACCGGGCTCCCCGAGGGAGGAGGAGGTTCTGGGGCTCCAGCAAGTCCCAAAACACTCGGACTCCCCCAGTTCCGTCCCTGGTGCATCTGATGGGCAGAGGGCAGAGCAGGGTGGCACCACGCTATCCAGCACACCCGCCGAGCATCCTGGCCCATCCAAGCCGGGTCGCCCCAGGAAACGCTCGCCGAAGTGGACCAACATCGCAGGGCAGGAGTCTCAGCAGTCCACCTCCACTCCTGCTGTACCGTCTGGGGAAACACCAAGATGTAGTAATAGTCAGAAGTTAGTAAGGTCAAGAAGTTAGACACTTAATAAGTTGGCATGGGTGCGGGGCA
This sequence comes from Scyliorhinus canicula, assembly GCF_902713615.1. Lineage (NCBI taxonomy): Eukaryota > Metazoa > Chordata > Chondrichthyes > Carcharhiniformes > Scyliorhinidae > Scyliorhinus > Scyliorhinus canicula. The sequence goes on from NC_052163.1 coordinate 49,267,871, forward strand.
CAGCTTAGTTGTAGGGGCAGGGCACTTGTATTTGAATGTCATGATTAAATTCACTCTAATATCAAACCTAGGTGCCTCTGTGCTATATTTGGTGCCTGAGGGGTCGTGAGAGGGACCGAGTGACGCTGGGGGTCGCAGTTCCGTGCAACGGTGAGGCCGGGTGTGTGTTCTCACCCCCCCCCCCCTCTCAACACCCCGTCACCCTCTGCACACCGACGCCAGATGCCCCACATGGCCATGTGGTGGGTTGTCTGTGACACATACAGGGACCACCGAGGTGGAGGGTATAGCTGTGGCCATGAGTCAGACATTGTCTCACGATCCGGAGCTCACAGGTATCGCAGAGCGGGTTGTCATCATTCCACATAGCACTGATCACACCCGCTGACACAAGCAACTGTGTTCAAACATTCCCGATGTGCCGCAGGTGCGACGTTTCACATCGCGCTGTGAAAGTGGCGATGTTGGCGGTAGGGTTGTGCGATGGTGCGGGAAGTGGGAGGTGCTGGGAGGTGCGGTTGTGCGCAGTCCGTGGTGCAAGTGCCTTGCTCAGCGATGCCTTGCCCCTAGTTTGTGAAACGTGTGGCGATCAACGCGTCGCGTGCTCACTCTCCTAGCCGGTGTCATCATGCAGCCTCTTGGCCATATCCCGCCCCAGGTCGTGTCTGTGCCCCCCCCCCCCCCCCTCCCCCCATCCTCCTCCTCCTCATGTTCAGAGGGCGCCGCCCTCATCGGCCTCCCCATGTGCATCCTCCTCCAGAACTTAGCCCCTCTGCTGGGCAATGTTGTGCGAGATGCAGCAGACCACAACTATGCACCTGACCCTGCCGGGGTGGTACTGCAGGGCCCCTCCAGAGCGATCCAGGCACCGAAACCTCATCTTCTGGAGGCCAAAGCACCTCTCCATAACACCCCTGGTTGCAACATGGGTTTCATTGCAGCGGGTCTCCGCGTCGGACTGTGGCCTCCGTATAGGCATCATCAGCCACGTCCGCAAAGGGTAACCCCTGTCACCCAGCAACCAGCCCCTCAGCCGGGGGGGGGGGTGACACTCGAAAATAACGGGGATGAACGAATGAGCGAGTATGAAGGCATCATACACGCTGCCAGGGTTGGGTGCACACGTGCATAATCTTCAGGCAATGGTCGCAGACCACCTGAGTGTTCATAGAGTAGTTGCCCTTTCTGTTCAGGTAAACGTCCCTGCTGTCCGAGGGTGGTCGTATGCCAACGTGCACTCCATCACTCACCCTCGGGACCATCGGCATCCCGGCCACGGAGGCAAATCCCGCTGCCCGGTCAGCCTGGTGTGCGCGGTCCTCTGGAAAATTAATGTATCTGTTCGCAATGTCATACAGTGCGTCGGTGACGGCCCAGAAGCACCGGTGCACCAATGCCTGCGAGATTCCAGAGCGGTCCCCACTCGGCGCCTGGAAGGACTCCGTTGCGAAGAAATTAAGGGCAACCTCACCTTGACGGCCACCGGGATAACATGTCCTCCCCATGATCCATGTGGTGCCAGGTGTGCCACAAGATGGCATATAGAGAAATACAGCACAGAACAGGCCCTTCGGCCCACGATGTTGCGCCGAACTTTTGTCCTAGGTTAATCATAGAATTTTGGACAATTTTTCATGGCCAATCCACCCAACCTGCACATCTTTGGACTGTGGGAGGAAACCGGAGTACCCGGAGGAAACCCACGCAGTCACGGGGAGGATGTGCAGACTCCACACAGACAGTGACCCAAGTCGAAATCGAACTTGGGACCCTGGAGCTGTGAAGCAATTGTGCTATCCACAATGCTACCGTGCTGCCCTTAAGAAGTTAACCTACACTCCCTTATTCTACCCTAATCCAAGTACCTATCCAATAGCCGCTTGAAGGTCCATAAATTTTCCGACTCAACTACTACCACAGGCAGTGCATTCCATGCCCCCACTACTCTCTGGGTAAAGAACCTACCTCTGACATCCCCTCTATATCTTCCACCATTTATCTTAAATTTATGTCCCCTTGTAATGGTGTGTTCCACCCGGGGAAAAAGTCTCTGACTGTCTACTCTATCTATTCCCCTGATCATCTTATAAACCTCTATCAAGTCGCCCCTCATCCTTCTCCGTTCTAATGAGAAAAGGCCTAGCACCCTCAACCTTTCCTCGTATGACCTACTCTCCATTCCAGGCAACATCCTGGTAAATCTCCTTTGCACCTTTTCCAAAGCTTCCACATCCTTCCTAAAATGTATGTGTGCCACGGTTTCCCGACTCAATCGGAGTCTCTTCCTGCATGCCGCATCCGGAAGCTCCTGGAACGACATGCGATCCCGACACACTAGAGGCCGCATGGGGCGTCTCCGGAGCCTTGACACCACCACCTGCTCCTGCTCCTCCCCCTGCCCCCATCAGGATCTGATTCAGCATCCTCCGCATGCCCGACGATGTGGTGGTCATTGTCACGCTCCGCCTGCTCATGCATCTGTCGGGCGGGAGGGCCTGCGGCATTAGCGGCTGGCACGGGGCCCTCTGCAGCCAGTCCCTCTGATGCAGCTGCCGCTGCAGCAGCTGCTCTGAGCCGTCTGGCTACCTGCAGGCCAACCTCCCCCGCCACGGCGGCAAACATTGCTGGATGGTGCGCGAACATAACGACCTACACGAATTGGGGGTGGGGGGGGGGGGGGTTGGGAGGGAGAGACGACAACAAATGTTCAACGATGGCGCTTTGATACCTCGACAGCCAGGGCCAATGGGATACATGGGTGCCCCGGCTGCCCTGTACCGCTGCAGACACCATGTAACTTTCGCCCTGCCCGCAGTCTCCGTCCACCATGCACTTAACCCCGTCCCTCCTCATTGAGGCGCCACTTGCCTCGGCCCATCAGTGTGACCTGCACTTGGAAGCCTGTCTTCACCACCGTCCTGCCATGGAAGGCCGGCTGGCATGTCGCTCCCGTGGGTAACCGTGCCCAACCTCACCCCCCCCCCCACCCCCACCAACAGCACGGCGGCATCATTTCTCCACCCCTTCCTCCTTCCTTCTCCCCCATCCTCCTACCTCCACCCCTTCCTCTTACCTCCACCCCTCCTCCTACCTCCACCCTCTCCTCCTTCCTCCACCCCCTCCTCCTACCTCCACCCCATCCTCCTACCTCCAGCCCCTCCTCCTTCCTCCACCCTCTCCTCCTACTTCCACCCCCTCCTCCTAACTCCACCCCCTCCTCCTATCTTCCCTCCTACTTCCCTCTCCTCCTACCTCCACCCCCTCCTCCTACCTCCACCCCCTCCTCCTTCCTCCACCCTCTCCTCCTACTTCCACCCTCTCCTACCTCCACCCCTCCTCCTACCTCCACCCCCTCCTCCTTCCTCCACCCTCTCCTCCTACCTCCACTCTCTCCTACCTCCACCACTCCTCCTTCCTCCACCCTCTACTCCTACTTCCACCCCCTCCTCCTAACTCCACCCCTTCCTCCTACCTCCACCCCATCCTCCTACCTCCACCCCTCCTCCTTCCTCCACCCTCTCCTCCTACTTCCACCCCCTCCTCCTAACTCCACCCCTTCCTCCTACCTCCACCCTCTCCTCCTACCTCCACCCCTCCTCCTACCTCCACCCCCTCCTCCTTCCTCCACCCTCTCCTCATACCTCCACTCTCTCCTACCTCCACCCCTCCTCCTTCCTCCACCCTCTCCTTCTACTTCCACCCCCTCCTCCTAACTCCACCCCTTCCTCCTACCTCCACCCTCTCCTCCTACCTCCACCCCCTCTTCCTACCTCCACCCCCTCCTCCTACCTCCAACCCCTCCTCCTACCTCCAACCCCTCCTCCTACCTTCACCCCTCCTCCTTCCTTCACCCCCTCCTCCTATTTCCACCCCCTCCTCCTAACTCCACCCCCTCTTCCTACCTCCACCCCCTCCTCCTACCTCCAACCCCTCCTCCTACCTCCACCCCCTCTTCCTACCTCCACCCCTTCCTCCTACCTCCACCCCCTCCTCCTATCTCCACCCCTCCTCCAACTCCCATCCCACCCCGGCCACTGTGGCATCCTACTCCAAGGGCCCTCCCACCCCACTCCCAGCACCAGCCGTGGATGCCACCTCCTGCTGCAGACGGTGAGGCCAGCCACTCACCTCCTTCCTCCACATCGTCAGCCAGCACGGTGAGAATGGTGACGGCGTGACCTGGGCTCACGCCGTTGGGACTTCGGCCCATCCGGGCCGCTGAATGGAGGGGGGCCCGGAGAAGTGCTTGGTACTTCGGGGGGCGATTCTCTGGCAGGCGCAGCACCGACCTCGATGACGCCGTTCTCGCCGTCTGGGAGAATTGCGGAACGGCGTCGGATTGCGCCGCGGGAAAAAATGGCGCGCACGGCGATTCTCCCATACGGCGTGGCATGGGAGAATCGCGCCCATATTGTTTATAGTTTTATTTTCAGTGTAACTTTGTGCGCAAGGTGAACTTGTTTATGATGTGTAATTGCTGTAAATGTGGCTCTTAGTGAACAAGTTATACAAGTATTAGTTTTGCTTAATGTTTGCTTCTGTGTCAGACAAAAGTAATATTGATGCCAAAGCAATACAGAACAACATTCTGCAAAAGCTTCCATTTGCTATGACTTTTTGCCTGAACGTTCCATGTATGCCAGCCACGATTAAACATATTGAGAGGAGGGGAGATGGTTATGCCAACGTAGAAATAACCGATATTGAATTGCAAAACAAAGCTAACATTTCAGAAAGCATTGATTTTGGCAGCAATGTGATATTTTTCATAAATTGGCTCAAAAGACATGGTGCAATTAATCCAAATGCAAAAGCCTATTTGCTTTCATTGCCTTTTACTTGCATGTTCATGGGGGTGGAAGAGATTTTTTTCAATGCTACATTTAGCAGGAATGGCCACAAAAATAAACCTGGCCAGACAAACATGAGATAAATAAAAAGATCAATTATGTTTCAGTGTGAATATTTGGATGAGTGTTCCTTTAATTTTCAGTCATCCGAAGTGCAACAGAAACAGTGTTGCCCTGTTCCATCTTAGTGAACTAAACGGTATAGGGTGACACAGTAGCACTGTGGTTAGCACTGCTGCCTCGCAGCACCAGGGACCGGGTTCAATTCGGCCTTGGGTGATTGCCTGCGTGGTGCTTGCACGTTCTCCCTGTGTCTGCCTGCGTTTCCTCCAGATGCTCCAATTTCCTCCCGTGGTTCAAAGATGTGCAGGTGGATTGGCCTTGCTAACATTGTCCTTTAGTGCCCATAGATGTGCAGGTTAGGCGGGGATAGGGCGAGTGAGTGGGCCTCACAGGGATGCTCTTAGGAGGCACAGTGCATCCTTGGTTGGCTGAACGGCCTCTTTCTGCACTGAAAGGATTCTATAAATAAGCATTTCTTTTGAAAAAACACATGAAAATTAGTCGAAGATTTAGCAATCTCTTTTGCTCCTACTCAGCATAATGTGGCTGGACAGTTACCATTTAAAACATACATGTATCTACTATTTTATTATCAAAAACACTGGATAAATGTTCCGGTCTGGCCCACCGCAAGAATTGTTGCGGGCACGGAGGAACATTTGGCAGACCATTTATGGGTCCCTTGTTCTGGGTGGTGGGGGGGGAGTTTCCAGTCTTGGGGGCGTGCTCTCGTGGAAAATCCTGCACAAAGTGTTTCATAGTTATAGAACATAGAACACTACAGCGCAGTACGGGCCCTTCGGCCCTCGATGTTGCGCCGACCTGTGAAACCATCTGAAGCCTATCTGACCTACACTATTCCATTTTCATCCATATGTCTATCCAGTGACCACTTAAATGCCCTTAAAGTTGGCGAGTCTACTACTATTGCAGGCAGGGCGTTCCACACCCCTACTACTCTCTGAGTAAAGAAACTGCCTCTGACATCTGTCCTATATCTATCACCCCTCAATTTAAAGCTATGTCCCCTCGTGTTGGTCATCACCATCCGAGGAAAAAGACTCTCACTGTCCACCCTATCTAACCCTCTGACTATCTTATATGTCTCTATTAAGTCACCTCTCAGCCTTCTCCTCTCTAACGAAAACAACCTCAATTCCCTGAGCCTTTCCTCGTAAGACCTTCCCTCCATACCAGGCAACATCCTAGTAAATTTCCTCTGAACCCTTTCCAAAGCTTCCACATCCTATAATGTGGTGACCAGAACTGCACGCAGTACTCCAGGTGCAGCCGCACCAGAGTTATGTACAGCTGCAGCATGACCTTGTGGTTCCGAAACTCAATCCCCCTGCTTATAAAGGCTAGCACACCATATGCCTTCTTAACAGCCCTATTAACCTGGGTGGCAACTTTCAGGGATTTATGTACCTGGATGCCGAGATCTCTCTGTTCATCTACACTACCAAGAATCTTGCCATTAGCCCAGTACTCTGCATTCCTGTTACTCCTTCCAAAGTGAACCACCTCACACTTTTCCGCATTAAACTCCATCTGCCACCTCTCAGCCCTGCTCTGCAGCTTATCTATGTCCCTCTGTATCCTATAACATCCTTCAGCACTATCCACAACTCCACCGACCTTCGTGTCATCTGCAAATTTACTAACCCATCCTTCTACACCCTCTTCCAGGTCATTTATAAAAATGACAAACAGCAGTGGCCCCAAAACAGATCCTTGCGGTACACCACTAGTAACTGAACTCCAGGATGAACATTTGCCATCAACCACCACCCTCTGTCTTCTTTCAGCTAGCCAATTACTGATCCAAACCGCTAAATCACCTTCAATTCCATACTTCCTTATTTTCTGCAATAGCCTACCATGGGGAACCTTATCAAACGCCTTACTGAAATCCATATACACCACATCAACAGCTTTACCCTGATCCACCTGTTCGGTCACCTTCTCAAAAAACTCAATAAGGTTTGTGAGACATGACCTACCCTTCACAAAACCGTGTTGAGTATCGCTAATCAACTTGTTCTTTTCAAGATGATTATAAACCCTATCTCTTATAACCTTTTCCAACATTTTACCCACAACCGAAGTAAGGCTCACAGGTCTATAATTACCAGGGTTGTCTCTACTCCCCTTCTTGAACAAGGGGACAACATTTGCTATCCTCCAGTCTTCCGGCACTATTCCTGTCGACAAAGACGACATAAAGATCAAGGACAAAGGCTCTGCAATCTCCTCCCTGGCTTCCCAGAGAATCCTAGGATAAATCCCATCTGGCCCAGGGGACTTATCTATTTTGACATTTTCTAAAATTGCTAACACCTCCTCCTTTTGAACCTCAATTCCATCTAGCCTGGTCGACTGAACCTGAGTGTTCTCCTCGACAACAGTGTCTTGTCTTAAACACTGACGAAAAATATCCATTTAATGCTTCCCCTATCTCCTCTGATTCCACACACAACTTTCCACTACTATCCTTGATTGGCCCTAATTTTACTCTAGTCATTCTTTTGTTCCTGATATACCTATAAAAAGCCTGAGGGTTTTCCTTGATCCTATCCGCCAACGACTTTTTGTGTCCTCTCCTCGCTCTTCTTAACTCTCCCTTTAGGTCCTTCCTGGCTAACTTGTAACTCCCAAGTGCCCTAACTGAGCCTTCATGTCTCATCCTAACATAAGCCTTCTTCTTCCTCTTGACAAGTGCTTCAACTTCTTTAGTAAACCACGGTTCCCTTGCTCGACAACTTCCTCCCTGCCTGACAGGTACATACTTATCAAGGACACGCAGTAGCTGTTCCTTGAAAAAGCTCCACATTTCGATTGTACCCATCCCCTGCAGTTTCCTTCCCCATCCTATACATCCTAAATCTTGCCGACTAGCATCATAATTGCCTTTCCCCCAGCTATAATTCTTGCCTTGCGGTATATACCTATCCCTGCCCATTGCTAAAGTAAACATAACCGAGTTGTGATCACTATCACCAAAGTGCTCACCTACATCTAAATCTAACATCTGGCCGGGTTCATTACCCAGTACCAAATCCAATGTGGCCTCGCCCCTTGTTGGCCTGTCTACATACTGTGTCAGAAAACCCTCCTGCACACACTGCACAAAAACTGACCCATCTATAGTACTCGAACTATAGTATTTCCAGTCAATATTTGGAAAGTTAAAGTCCCCCATAACAACTACCCTGTTACTCTCGCTCCTGTCAAGAATCATCTTTGCAATCCTTTCCACTACATCTCTGGAACTATTCGGAGGTCTATAGACAACTCCCAACAGGGTGACCTCTCCTCTACTGTTCCTAACCTCGGCCCATACTGCCTCAGTAGACGAGTCCTCAAGCGTCCTTTCTACCGCCGTAATACTTTCCTTGATTAACAATGCCACACCCCCCCCTCTTTTACCATCTTCTCTGTTCTTACAGAAACATCTAAATCCTGGAACCTGCAACAACCATTCCTGTCCCTGCTCTACCCATGTCTCCGAAATCGCCACAACATCGAGATCCCAGGTACCAACCCATGCTGCAAGCTCACCCACCTTATTCCGGATGCTCCTGGCGTTGAAGTAGACACACTTCAAACCAGCGTCCTGCTTGCCGGTGCCCTCTTTCGAACTTTTAACCCTATCCCTGACCTCACTACTCTCAACATCCTGTACACTGGGACTACAATTTAGGTTCCCATCCCCCTGCTGAATTAGTTTAAACCCCCCCGAAGAGCACTAGCAAATCTCCCCCCCAGGATATTGGTACCCCTCTGGTTCAGGTGAAGACCATCCTGTTTGTAGAGGTCCCACCTACCCCAGAATGAGCCCCAATTATCCAGGAAACCAAAACTCTCCCTCCTGCACCATCCCTGTAGCCACGTGTTCAACTCCTCTCTCTCCTTATTTCTCACTTCGCTAGCACGTGGCATGGGTAACAACCTAGAGATAACAACTCTGTTTGTTCTAGCTCTCAGCTTCCACCCTAGCTCCCTGAATTTCTGTCTCAAATCCCCATCTCTCTTCCTACCTATGTCGTTGGTACCTATGTGGACCACGACTTGGGGCTGCTCCCCCTCCCCCTTAAGGATCCCAAAAACACGATCAGAGACATCACGAACCCTGGCACCTGGGAGGCAACACACCAACCGTGAGTCTCTTTCGTTCCCACAGAACCTCCTGTCTGTTCCTCTAACTATGGAGTCCCAAATGACAAGTGCTCTGTTCCTCTTCTCCCTTCCCTTCTGAGCAACAGGGACAGACTCTGTGCCAGAGACCTGTGCCCTATTGCTTACCCCTGGTAAGTCGTCCCCCGCAACAGTATCCAAAACGGTATACTTGTTATAGAGGGGAACGACCACAGGGGATCCCTGCACTGCCTGCCGGTTCCCTCTCCCTCCCCTGACGGTAACCCATCTACTTTCTTCTTTTACCTGAGGTGTGACTACCTCCCTATAACTCCTCTCAATAACCTCCTCCGCCTCCCGAATGATCCGAAGTTCATGCAGCTCCAGGTCCCTAATGCGGCTCTCGAGGAGCTGGAGTTGGGTGCACTTCCCACAGATGTAGTCAGAAGGGACACTAGAGGTGTCCCTTTCCTCCCACATTCTGCAGGAGGAACATTCAACTGCCCTAGCCTCCATTCCCACTGAACTAACTTCCCAACTACTGAAAAATAAAATAAAAAACTTGTTAGTTTAGCAATCCAACGGACAGAACTTTTTTTTTTGGTTAGAGGAGGAGGATGGGTGGGAGACACTATGTAAGTAGTGTTTTGGGTAAAGCTGTCACTCGAGAACAGCCCCTTCACAAACCACCTTCAACGTACGCTGACCGCACTGCACGTATGCAAATCTCCCCGGAACAGCTAATCAGAAGCTCTGCTCTGCTGCCCTCTGCTGGATGCTCGCCTTCCGTCGAACTCCTCGGGTCACTGATGCAGGTGTACCTTCAACTTACGCTGACCGCACTGCACGTATGCAAATCTCCCCGGAACAGCCAATCAGAAGCTCTGCTCTGCTGCCCTCTGCTGGAGTTCTAGCAAACAAGTACACATTTAAAAGAAAATTTAGAATCACAAAGAATGTACTGCACATGAACAGGCCATTTGGCCCAATATGCCAATGCTGGAGTTTATGGTCTGCACAGCCCTCCTCCCAACCCTATTGGTCTAACTGTTTTAGCAGTCTTCCATTCTCCATTATGTATTTGATGAGCTTTTTCTTTATAAATTTAGAGTACCCAATTATTTTTTCCAATTAAGGGGCAATTCAGCATGGCCAATCCACCTATCCTACACATCTTTTGGGTTGTGGGGGGTGACTGTGCAAACTCCACACGGACAGTGATCCAGGGCTGGGATTCGAACCCCGGGTCCTCAGCGCTGTAGGCAGCAATGCTAACCACTGCGCCACTGTGCCGCCCCGGTTAGCTTTTTCTTCAGTGCATCTAACCAATTTACATTCACTTCAATTAAATGCTTCAACTACTGGGGCAGCGTGTTCCACAAATTCACTACCCTCTGCCAGAAGTAAATGAAAAATTTCCAATGGAAAATTTAGGAGGTCCAAATGAAGTAGTCAACAGCAGCAGAGAAAAATAAATTCTAACACCAGAATGTAGAGAGTAATTAGATTGGTAGTAATACACTCAAGGAAGTGAGAGATTTTTAGCTAAGTAGAATATTCCAATATAGGCAAGCAATCGTTTTTATCAGTCATTTCAATTTGAGCTACACAGCAACACATCGTATCAGTTTAGCTAAGTTTAAATCACTAAGTTTGAGCAATGTGAAGCTTTATTTGGAAGCCTAATCAGATCAACAAAACACACGGATAAATCTTAAGTGATGCCCTTGACCATATTAGATCTCAAATAGTATATCATAGCAAATGGGTTCCAGAACGCACGCACAGTAAACACCATTGGCATATCATTAGCGCGCCTGACCTGGTATTCTCTGGGGCTTCCGCGATGTTTTGCCTCCACTGGGGTGAATTACCGACGGTGGGGTTTACTTGTGCTTTTAATAATCGTGCAATGGGCACCGTCGCTGCTGACTGAGAGAGAGGGGGTGCGGAAAGTGTCCAACATCGCCATAGTTTTCTGTCAGTCAAGCATCTGGCAGGGAGGCTTCTGCCAGGGCGGGGCGAGTAGCGGCGGATGGCCAGGAGGTGGGTTGTGGGATCGGGGTGGACGGGCAAGGAACACTATTGCCACGGCCTTCAAGGCAGCCATGCAGCTGCGGGCGCCGCTGACTGCCCACTGTGAACGTAGGGCCACAGGTCGTATGGGTGTCCCCCAAGCCACTCCCTTGGTACCCTCTGGCCTTAGCCAACCCATCATCTGTATGGGTGCAGTCCAGTGCAACCAGTGCCATCTGTTGGCTGGGATGAGTGTGTGTGGGGAATGTAATGTGTATCTGTGGCTGCAGCTTGTCAGCCTCCTGAGTGTCGATCATGGACCCCTCAAATCCGGCACCGTTTCTCATTGGAATCGATTCATGTGGCACTGGTGCTAGCCCCTCCACGGTCGCTGAATCGTTCCAGGTGCAGCTGCAGTTTTGCTGTCGTGGAAGTCCACGAATCCTGCCCTGGCATCAATACTTAATCTCAGGAACAGAGGGCGAGATTCTCCGCACTCCCGACGGTGCGGAGAATAGCGTGGCTCGTAAAATTTTACGGCCACGCTGTTCCGACGCCCTCCCGCTATTCTCCCCCCCCCCCCACGCCCAACTCCCGACACGAATCGCTGCCGCCGTTTTTTTACGGCCGGCAGCGATTCACAGCTGATAGATGGGCAGAGTTCCCAGCCCTTTACGGCTGTTGTTATGAACGGCAAACACACCTGGTCTGGCCGTTCGTAAAAACGGCCGTAAACACTCGCATTTTATAACCATGGCACCGATTGGCACGGCAGTACCACGGCCGTGCCAAGGGTGCCATGGGCCCACGATCGGTGGGCACCGATCGCGGGCAGCGGGCCCGATGCCCGCGCACTATTTCTCCTTCCGCCGCCCCGCAGTATCCATTCGCGGGGCGGCTGAGGGGCACCCCGGCCCGCGCATGCGCGGGTTTCGCGCACATACGCGATGACGTAATCCGCGCATGCGCGGGTTGGAGTCTTCCAATCCGCGCATGCGCGGCTGACGTCATATGACGCGTCAGCCGGCGCTAACTCTGGCAAGCTGGCTTAACGAAATTCGTTAAGCCCGCGATGCCGGAGCTTACGGCGTCGGGATGCTAGCCCCGACCGGGGACCAGAATCGGTTCCCGGTCGGGAAGGGGGGGGGGGGCTGGCGTCAAACCCGCCCGGGTTTGACGCCAGCCTTACGATTTCTCCCGTTTTGGGAGAATCGCGCCCAGAAAATCTCACCTGATGTTCTTTGATACTGTTTTAAAGAAAAGACCTGAATCCTGTCAGACCCATGCCGATTTCTCTGGCGCCGGGGATTTGGCAGGGGTGGGAATCGCACCACGCCGGTCGGCGGCCGCTGGCAGCGCCCCCCCCAGAGATTCTCCAGACCGAGAATGGGCCGAGTGTCCGCCCATTTTCGGCCAGTCCCACCAGCGTATATTGCACCAGGTATTTTCCGGCGGAACCTGGCTGCGCGGGCGGCCTCTGCCTCTGGGGTCCTTGGGAGGGGGAGGGGGGGTTGATCTGGACCCGGGACGTGCCACCCCACGGTGGCCTGGCCCGCAATCGGGTCCCACCGATCCGTGGGCTGGCCTGTGCCGTGGGGGCACTCTATTCTTCCGCGTCGGCCGCCGTGGTCCTCCGCGATGGCTGACACAGAGATGATCTCCACTGCACATGATCTGGCACTCCGGTGCCTGCACCAACCCGCGCCGGCCGGCAGAGGTCCTTTGGCGCTGGTTGGCGTGGCGCCAAGATCCTTCCCCGCCGGCTGGGGTGGCACAAACCACTCCGGCACCAGCCTAGCCCCTGAAGGTGCAGAGGATTCTGCACCTTTGGGATGGCCCACGCCAGAATGGTTCACGCCACACCTCAGCGCCGGAGTTGCCCGCCCCGCCGATTCCCGCAGAATCCCGCCCTCTGGCTGTATTTCTTCAGAAGCTGCCTCTGAGCTTCTTTCAGCTCACATTCTGGCAAACAATTCTGAACAACTTGGAAAGAAAATGTTAATCTGTCTACAGACATGTCTTTAACTGAACTGCAGTGACAACAGATGCTTGACTTCTGCTCACATCCGAATCTGAAACTCCAAAAATGCCTGGTAGCTTAGCTTCTCCCATTAATTACATCTTCTTCCCAAGCTGAAGTCTAATTAACTCCACAGGGAACCCTTAATCTGAACCAAACTTCATTAGCCCAAGCTTTTTATGATACCTTAATTGCACCACTAGCTCCCTAAACCTTTCAAATCAGGATTCTGTAAAAACATTACTGCAGCAGTCACAAACACATTAACCCAGGTTTTTAAAACCCTGACTGCATCAAATGCATACAATACAATATATCTAAAATTCATCACACCTGCATGAAGAAGAAGGTGGCTTGGATGAAGGTTTGCTGTGGAAGGGTACAGAAGGTGGTCAAAGATGGCCTCACCAGCCTTCAAGGTCATGAGAATAGAGAGGAGGTGGGTGATGACAATGTTAGGAGATGACTCAGAATAGGATGAGCAGAGTCCAGATGGAGGGAAACTGTCAGTAGGATAGGACGGGAGTGAATTCACAGGAGTGAGGACATAGGAGCCAATGTTAAGATTAATTTCACTGAGATGGCGAATTGGGCAGAGGCTAGGATAGGAAAGGACATATGAATTAGGAGCAGGAGGCCACTCAGTCCCTCGAGCCGTGCTGTCACTCAAAATTATCATGCCTGATCTGATTGTAACCCCAACCCCACATTCCTGCCTACCCCCACTAACCTTTCACGCCCTTGTTAATCAAGAAGCTATCTAGCTCCGCTTTAAAAATATTCAAAGTTTCTGCTTCCACTGCCTTTTCTGGAAGAGAGTTCGAGACTCATGACCCTCTGAGAAAAAAAAATTCTCCTCATTCTCGTCTTAAATGAGCAACCTGGTTAAGAAAAACAGTCTGTCAAGGGAAGAAATTCAGGTTGGGGCCTGACCATCAAACACTATGAAGATTTTCAAAGGTTGATATTCTCAAGAATTTGAGATTTAACAAGATCAATAACAAGGCCATCAATCAAGATTAATGTTAGTGACAAGCTTTTCTGACCTGGTCAAATCTGAAATTAAAGATCCACATTGCGAGACACAACTCAAACAGAGCTCAACTGACATGATGTCTTGCTGCATCATTCAAATTGTAGTGCGTACCTGATTAATAAAAAGGACAATATAAATATAAATATACCTTTTGAATTGGAACATTGGCTGGATCTAGTGGATCCTGCTGGATGGAGTAGGGGCCGGATGAATCTGGCAGGATTATTGGCATCAGATTTCCGATGTCAAGAAATCCGTCCCAAATTAATTTGGAAGAGAGAATGGCCAATACGGGAATCCCATCCACCAGCGATTGGACGGGTTCACAATGGTCGAGCTGCTTAAAACCGATTATCCTTGAGTCCACCAGAAGGTAGTGATGGCTGACGGATTCTCCAAAACTTGCACAGCTTTCCCATGTTTTCCAAAGGCTGGTCAGAAACCATGTCGGGTTTACTTTTGGCCTCACAGGATGGGTCCCTCATTGACACTCTGTGTCCGATCGAATGCTCTATCATCTGGAAGGGAAGGAGGTAAGGGGCACTCAAAGCCACCATCTTCCCATTTCCTATGAAACCCTTCCCCCCTCTCCTCCCCAGACACCCCCTCCTGCGCCCCCCCAGCAAATCCCCCCACCCTCCCCCACCACCAAGCCAACCCCTCCTGAATCCACCCCAGCTGCCTCTTTCATCACCTCCAGCCTCTCTATTTCAGCCTCCCTGGCCTGTGTTTCTGGGGAACCAGTCTTCATCCTGGGGCTCGGCCTGGGTGAATTACCCTGCAGCAGCAATGGAGAGCTGCCTGTCTCTCCTTGGCTGGCAGCTCTGAGGGTGAGGATTTCTACCCTCTAGGGGGCCTTCCTTGTGTGGGAGGTCTGACGCTGGCCAATTATGTGCATGACAGGTGCCTAATTCCCTTTGGTTCTCCAACCAGTGAGGGGACCCCCGTCGCTGGAACAAAATTCCGCCAGCTATACGAATCCTAGGACTCTGACATTCTGTAGATGACAAATCCTAATACTTACTGTTCTGAGTACAATCAGTGCAAAGTTTAACAAAACAACTTTTTGGTTGAAGCCCAAATCTCTCCTCCCAAAGCATCTAACTTTTTTTTCGACATGAGAAACTGTTTTGAGATGACGCACAGAAGTGGGAGGATATTCCCCACAAGGAGGTTCCACATCCCAGCCAGAAGGTTGGGGGAGAGATTCATCAGGAGCTAGGAGCCCCCACAGAGAAGGATAGTGCTACAAAAATATTGGAAAGTGACTTGGATTGCTTCTGTTTACCACCTACTGGCTGCTAAGACATGGTGTTGGCACGTAGATGGGGACAATTCGACACTCTGCCATATTGGCCAGAGAAACAAACCATGAAATTTATAAACTAATTTAAATAAATGGGAATATTCAACGTATAATTTTGTTTGATGGAAATCATACATGAATACATTTCCAAAAGGAGTGGAAAGAAGGATTTGAATGTGCTTCCTCAAAGGACAAGGAACTAGACTCAATTTAAAGCAATTGTTGTCCTGAAGCATGTTTTTTTTGTGCATTAGAGAATCAAATGTAATTGTGTCTCTCTCTATTACAATCTTACAATCGTATGGTGCAACTGGGACACATTCAGCATTTAATGGCTGGTGGCCTGCAACCAAAATATCTTCCATGAACTTTTCAGTACAGCTCTCATAAACAACAATTAAAAATTAAATTAAAATGCTCAACCAAGTTAAGCTTTTTAAAGCTTTTGCCTATCTATGCACGTAACAATAGTTCAGTTTTCAAATGCGCCACACAAAAGAGAGCAAAATTCCTACCGCCGCTTGAGATTTGTGACTTCTTATTCAACGTGCATTATAAAATATTCACCACCCTGTGAGAAAACTCACAAGTAAACAAAATTTAATTTGCACTCATTACTTCCTCTGACAGATATGTTTATTAGCATAGCTAAAGATGCAGAATTTTTCTAAATTGGTCTATATGATCAGTGTTCCACAAGAAAAAGTTAAAAAATAAAGTGACGTCATGAAACAGTTCCAGACAATGCTCCCCTTAGTGTTACTTCTTCAAGCCTAGGAAACTGTTTACTTATTAGGGAGAGAAGCGGGTGTCTCTTCTGACAGTTGTTTAAGGTCACAAAGTGACTCAGGCGCTATAATTCTAGTCAAATACATCTATGTTATTAGGATGTCTCAACCTTACACCTAAACAATCATACAGGATGCAAAATAATGTCAGGTTGGTGCAGCACACAAGAATTACTTATGATGTGTGCATGTGTTCAGAAGAAGTAGCACCTTCCAAACCCACGAGCTCTACCATCTAGAAGACCAAGAGCAGCATATACCTGGGAACACCACCAGCTGCAAATTGCCCTCCAAGTTACTCACCACCCTGACTTGGAAAAATCAGCCATTCCTTCACTGTTGCTGGGTCATAATCCAGGAACTCCCTCCTGAACAGCACTGTAATTGCACCTACACCTCAGGGACTGCAGTGTTTCAAGAAGGCAGCTCCCCACCACCTTCTCAAGGACAACTAGGGATGGGCAATAAATGCTAGCCAGTGATGCACACATCCCGTAAATGAAGAAAAAGAAAAGCAGGATTGACTGTGGTACCTTTTGTAGCCTTGGCTATGAACAATCACAGAAAGCTTAGGCCCAGAGACAGCTTTTTTTGGTCCATCCACATTGTTTCTGTGGATCCCCTAGTTCAATCCAGTGTCCTGCTCACTTCCCAACCCACAAATATTACTTTTTTTCAAGAAACTGTGTGATGTGACCATCAATTCACTAGAGACACTATTGGAAGTAAACTGTGGTTTTAATAGTCTTACAACTGAGCCTACCTGCGACCAGAAGAACTGAGAGCAGGCTCATGGCTGCAGCACTTTATACTTCCGGTAGTGGGAGGGGCCAAGGGTGGAGCCCTGTACAAGCTCCTCATCTCTCCCTATGGACAGAGCCGCGCAACGGCTCACATACAGAGCCCACAAGGACATAATACTATGTAATGCAATACAGTGTGAATTACGATACAGTATGAATTCACCACACTGTGGAAGGATGTTGGAGTGGGCTACTTCTGTAAAGGCTGGGAGGCTACCTCCTTGAAAGGACAGAAGAGTTACTCTGCAAAGTGGAGTGAGAAGGGTGACCTTCTGGGAACCTATTTTCCTTGAAAATGCAAATTCCCTTTTATGATTCTCCTTTTATCATAGAATTATAGAATTTACAGTGCAGGAGGCTATTCGGCCCCTCAAGTTGGCACCGGCCCTTGGAAAGAGCACGTACCCAAGTCCACACACATCCATCCTATTCCCGTAACCCAGTCACCCCACCCAACCTTTTGGACACCAAGGGGCAATTTAGCATGGCCAAATCACCTAACCTGCACATCTTTGGACTGAGGGAGGAAACCGGAGCACCCAGAGGAAACCCATGCAGACACGGGGAGAAAATGCAAACTCCACCCAGTCACCTGAGGCCGGAATTGTACATGGGACCCTGGAGCTGTGAGACAGCAGTGCTAACCACTGTGCCGCCGCGCCGCTGATTTACTTATGAAGAATGAAGCAAGTTAGCATTAACCAGAATGTAAACATTTTAATGTAAATATTTGAGACTTTCACCTCGAATTTGATTGGCAGTTAGCATAAGCTTCAATACGCAGTGATGAATCAAAATGAGTGAGTATAACACTACACTTCCTTCTTCCGGCTTTGACATCCTAAGGTCAAGTCATCTTATTTGCTATTTGTCGATTCCTTAGTCATGAAAATCAATTAAAACTTTGTTTTCCTCTGTAAAATTATTATCCACTAGCACTGGATTAAAGGAAATTTAGAGCATGAAGAACAAAATAGTAAAGAGGGGCAGCATTGTGCATGTTGGTGTGAGGGCCTTGAATTTGGAGTCAAATGCAGATCTCGGCCCTGCACTGTGACAGCAGCAGCAACCTGACATTGATTTTGCCTTGATTGGCCAATAGATTATCATGGATTATCATAGAATTTACATTGCAGAAGGAGGCCATTCAGCCCATAGAGTCTGCACCGGCTCTTGAAAAGAGCACCCTACCCAAGGTCAACACCTCCACCCTATCCCCATAACCCAGTAACCCCACCCAACACTAAGGGCAATTTTGGACACTAAGGGCAATTTATCATGGCCAATCCAGCTAACCTGCATATCTTTGGACTGTGGGAGGAAACCGGAGCACCCGGAGGAAACCCACGCACACACGGGGAGGATGTGCAGACTCCGCACAGACAGTGACCCAAGCCGGAATCGAACCTGGGACCCTGTAGCTGTGAAGCAATTGTGCTATCCACAATGTTACCGTGCTGTCGTACTGCCCAGACGACCCGCATGCCATCCAATTCGGGATAGACGTGGGCACGCAAAACTGGCGGGCCAACAGGATACCAGTGGAAGGAGTGGAAAGCCTGCCAAGGTCTTAATAAACCTTTTAATAACATTAACGAGCTACACATCGCGTGTGCACAGATAGGCCATTCCACCCTCGAACTGGCCTTCCAAAAATTGGGAGTGAGGAGTGGTGGCAGTGGGCTGGTGCAGTAAAATCTGTATGCCAGCTAATGGCACACCTCCTCCAGCCTCAATTCCAATCCCCGTGTTGGGTGAAAATCCTGCCCACGTTTTTGAAAATCAAGTGACTCTTCCTTCCCCTTCAGACAAACAGGAAATCCGCTATCTTCTGCATTCGTGACACTCTTTAGACATTCGTGTAATTAGTTTGTGCTAACCCAAGCAGGAATGTTAGTATTTTTTCTATTGCTTGTTTTCACATGGCAGAGACTTACATTCAGTACTGTTTTTCAGTTGTCATCTTTTTGGTAGTGCGTCAGTTATTTTAATGCTCTTTGTCAACTTTTGTTACTTTCCTAGCTTGACATGCACAAATAGAAGCCAGTCTTTCTCAAATATCGTGAAGTTTCTTCTCCTTTTCTCAATTGTTAAAATGGCACTCCTTCCATTTCTTTACGCAGCAAAAGAACTTGAAGAATTTTCCTCTGCTAGCTAAGCAATAATGGTTTCCTGCAGCCAGAATCACAGCAAAGCAGTCTGGTAACGGTATCCTGCAGTAAGCCCCATTGTGAAGCAGTCTGGGAATGGTGTCCTGCAGTCAGCATTGCAGTGAAGCAGACTTTGTAACTCCAAAACATAATTAATCTTTAATTATGTACAGTTTTATAATTAAATGGACAGAAAATGTAATTGACTATCCACTACTCCTTTCCCAAACCCCCCATCCTAATTCTCCCCACTCTCTATATATACAGACACACAGACAAACAACACGGAGGGGAAAGGGTGGTGGAAAGAGAAAGAAAATATACATTTTAAAAAAGGATAAGGATCTCTGTGCAGTGGGATGACTTCCAGTCAATGTCTTTCTGAAGTTCAGGCTTTCGTTTTGGTACTTCTTCCTTTAACGCTTGAGATGTTTTTTCTGGCAAGATTGTCCACTTTCTCCACAGACTCAGCACCATTTCAGGTTCACAGCAAAGCATGTGCCAGGCACTCTGCTTTCAGAACAATAGAGCTGTTCTTTCACTTTAGCAAGCAGGAGAGAGGGAGCGAGTGCATTCCTTTCATTTCAAAGGCCTAAATACTTCTGCTCAATTCTCTCAGAAAGCATCCTGCAGGAACCAATCATTGATTGTTGTCAGGCAAAACACTGTCCCTGGCCAATTCACCAGTTGCCAGTTAACCAATTGAACCAACTCCCTTCAAAACTGCTTTCTAAGATCCACTCGGTGCTGAAGAGTCTGGTTTCTGCTTTGCAAAGTAGAAAACCTGGGAACACAGTGCCCTGGCAAGCAGGATGCTTCAACTTTGAGTCTCCTGCTCAAAGGCATCTCCCGATTATGGGTCCACAGACCAGAATAATAACAATAATAACAATAGCCAGTATTCCCATGACAGAGCCATTATCACACCCGACAAACATGGAAATTGATAATGTTTCCTTGGTAGATAATATGATTATTTCAAAAACATTTCCCATATTAGGCAGACAGACACTCTGCAAATTAGCAGCAGTAATTCATTGCACTAATGAGGGAACGTTTATGTAACTACCTCAAATACAAACTCACCAGTTTCTAAATTTAATAACTTCGGAGGCTGCGCCTAATCAATCTGTGCCTGGGTTGTATTGCTGGCAGCTGAACGTTAACTCTTATAGTAAAATTGTTAAGAAACTGCAGGAAATCCTACAAAAGGTTAATTACCCTTGGGCACAGCTGTTAAAACACCTGATAGAGTCCAGCTGAGAGACCATAGTGACTCATTGCACGGCTTGATATGCTCGTGAAGATGAGCAAACATACAAGGAACAAGCGCAATGTCACTTGGGAAAGCAGATTTCATGCAAGTCACTCCTATTTCATTTTTGGTGTGGGATTAGGAATGTTAGTACAATTAACCCATAGTCAGAGGGATCTATTTAGGATGGGTTTGACTTCAGAACCCCATTTAACATGGGCCATAAGACATCCCGCTAAGGCAAAGCAAATAGGAGAAATGATCAAAGATGCCAAAGGTAAAAAAGTAGCCCATGAGATTTATATTGAGATAGACGGAAAAAATTGCCTGATAGAATTTTATAGTAAACAAGAGGGTCGAGTGACCTGGAGAGAGGAGCAATGGCCCGCTATATTTGAAAGACAACAGCCGCCCCGAAAGAACTGCCATTTGCTCCCTTCAGTTCTGGTCCAGGTACCGGCACATCTATGGGCCCAACATAAAAATCATGTTGGAAAAGTACATTCTGCCCCAGCGCATAGGGTGCAGTTACAGAAGAACAAAGAACAAAGAAAAGTACAGCATAGGAATAGGCCCTTCGGCCCTCCAAGCCTGCGCCGACCATGCTGCCCATCTAAACTAAAATCTTCTACACTTCTGGGGTCCGTATCCATCTATTCCCATCTGATTCATGTATTTGTCAAGATGCCCCTTAAACATCACTATCGTTCCTGCTTCCACCACCTCCTCCGGCAGCGAGTTCCAGGCTTCCACTACCCTCTGTGCAAAAAACTTGCCTCGTACACCTCCTCTAAACCTTGCTCCTCGCACCTTAAACCTGTGCCCCCGAGTAATTGACCCCTCTACCCTGGGAAAAAATCTCTGACTATCCACTCTGTCTATGCCCCTCATAATTTTGTAGACCTCTATCAGGTTGCCCCTCAACCTCCTTTGTTCCAGTAAGAATAAACCAAGTTTATTCAACCTCTTCTCATAGCTAATGCCCTCCATACCAGGCAACATTCTGGTAAATCTCTTCTGCACCCTCTCTAAAGCCTCCACATCCTTCTGGTAATGTGGCAACCAGAATTGAACACTATACTCCAAGTGTGGCATAACTAAGGTTCTATACAGCTGCAACATGACTTGCCAATTCTTATACTCAGTGCCCCGGCCAATGAAGGCAAGCATGCCGTATGCCTTCTTGACTACCTTCTCAACCTGTGTTGCCCCTTTCAGTGACCTGTGGACCTGTACACGTAGATCTCTCTTCTGGTTGGCACCGGAAGCAGAAAAAGGGATAGAGGGAGTGATCAATACACTGTCACAGCAACGGGTACTGAATAAATCACAAAGCCCCTGTAACACCCCTATACACCCCATTCCAAAAGTAGGAAGGCCCAACGAGTGGCGGTTTGTGCACGATCTTAGAGCCATCTATAAAATAGTCATCCCGATTGCTCCATTGGTGCTGACACAAATGTCATTTTGTCAACTACACCAGCAACAGCGGATACTTTCACTTTCAGAGACTTTTGTTCAGCCTTTTTCCACATACCTTTGCACCAGGACAGTCAATATTTATTTGCTTTTACATATTGCAATCAACGGTACACTTGGATGCGCCTGACACAAGGCTATATGGAAAGCCCAGCAGTGTATGCTGCAGCAGTTAAAGGAGGCCTGGACGAGTGCAGGCTCAACACTCCTTCAATATACTGATGATTTATTGATAGCCTCAGAGGGAGGGCTAGTTTGTCAACAGGATACCCTTCTGTTATTATCACATCTGGCAGAGAGAGAGCACAGAGGCTCGATGGAAAAGTTGTAATTATGTCAAGAGGCAGTTCAGTATTTGGGATTTCAGCTGCAGCAAGGACAGCGGAGGCTTGGGTCCAAAAGAATACAGGCTATAGCAAGGGTTCCAATTCTGCGCACGGAAAAGGAAATCCTTAATAAAAGCAAATTACTGCAGGTGCTGGAATCTGAAACAAAAGAGAAAATGCTGGAAAATCTCAGCAGGTCTGGCAGCATCTGTAGGGAGAGAAAAGAGCGAATGTTTCGAGTCCAATGACTCTTTGTCAAAGCTGGGATTCTTGCTAAGGCATCGAATGATGCAAAGGATGAAATGAAACTGGGGACAGGGACAGCTTTGAGAGAGAGTAAGACGGTGCTGTTGGAGAAAGATGTCGCGTGTCTTCATGTGGCGGCGCATGGCACTGAATGTGGCTTTCAGGATGCGGCAAGAGCAGCAGTGGGAAGAATGTTGTGTATCCTGGAGGTACCTGTAATCCTGGAGGTTACATGCAGGGTGGAATTTAAGTTAAAATCCCTGTGCGGTAAGTCGGAGACAAAGATAGTCACTGAGGAAGGAAATATGTCTGTGGAAGCGAGTCTTGGCAAATACCTTGTCCAACACTAAGAGATAAATGGCAAGCAGTGAAGGTGGATAGTCGGAGAGGGACATATGAAAATGCTGTCGGAGAGAAGAGCAGTACTTGTTCAGGGTAGGCATTCCTGGAAGAGAAGTGAGTGAGTTAAACACTGGATAAAAGCAATTTACTGCAGATGCTGGAAGCTGAAACAAAAGAGAAAATGCTGGAAACTCTCAGGCGGTCTGGCAGTATCTATAGGGAGAGAAAGGAGCTAACATTTCCAGTCTAATTACTCTTTGTCAAAGCTGGATTGGAAATGTAATGAACTCCAATTGGCTTTATTGGTTGGCCAATTGGAGTATGAGCTCCCTCAATGATAGCTCATTGAGGGGGCCCATATAATCACCTGTGTAGGCTTTGTGAGCCAGTCTTAAGTTGACTGGACTGCTAGCAGCACTGTTTGTAGCTGCTCCTGTAATATCGTTATTGTAAATAAATATTGGTGTGGTGACGGAACTCCTGCCTCCCGTGGATTACTACAGGAAAGGAAATACTTACCTTCCTCAGGATGGTGGGATATTGCAGGCAGTGGATACCTGACTATAGAGAGATGTAGTGCTGCACCGGGCTACCTTACAGGGCACGCTTCAGTTGTTACCTGGACGCCAGAGAGGGAGCAAGCCTTCCGTAACTTGAAACAACCCATGGTTAGCACCCCTGCCTTGGAACTTCCTAATTTCAACAAGCCCTTTACTCTTTATATGAATGAAGCAGGGGGATTTGCAACAGGGGGCCTGGCGCAAGAACATGGAGGAGGGAAAAGACCTGGTGCCTCTTACTCAGTGGCCCTATCAGCTGCGGTAAAAGGTATGCCAGCTTGCTTCAGTGACAGCCATGGTGGTCACAGTAGAAAAGACCATGCGCTTTGTACTCGACCACCCTTGCACAGTATTGGTTCCGCATTCTGTTTTGCTATTGCTTAATTCATCTGCAACACAGCATTTTACTACAGCTCGCGCACTGGGTACAAAGTGATCCTTCTCTCTAAAACCAACTATACCTACAAGCGAGCACCAGCCATCAACCCTGCTACGCTCTTGTCCATGGCCTCAGGAGCAGAACATCTGTTTGATCATGACAGTTTACAATTGGCTGAAGCCACCACAACCCCTCGGCTTGATTTATTGAATCACCCACTAGAAAATCCAGACATTATCTTTTTCACGGCTGCGTCATCACATCGACCAAATGATATGCCCCTCCTGGCCGGCTATGCAATAGTAACTCCATTCGAGGTAGTGGGAACTTTTGCTCTGCCTTCGAGAATGTCTGCTCAAGTGGCCGAGTTGCTTCCCTTACTAGAGTATGTATTCTAGCTTAAAACAAAACGGTCAATATTTGTACTGATTCTCGATATGCTTTGGGGGTAGTACATGATTTTGGCCAATTATGGAAAAACATGGGATTCATAACTTCGACCGGCCAACCTACTAAATATGCTAAATTGGTCATAAGTGTACGAGATGCTGACCAGCAAGATAGCCGTTTTAAAGTGCGAAGCATATACTACTGAAGTCTCCTGCGGTAATAGATTTGCTGAAAAAATTGCAAAAGAAGTGGCTCTCAAACAGCAGCAACAACTGCAAGCGGCTGCAGTTGAACTTCCACCCACCAAAACAGAACCACAGTTAAACAGGCCCAGGCGCAAGCCTCCCTACAAGAACATTGCTCTTGGCTAGAAGCGGGTTGCTATCACAACAAACATCAAATCTGGATCCACCCAGATATCATACCCGATGGGTATTAACAGTGACAGAGGAAGTGATTTCACTAGCAAATTGACCAAAGCCTTAACAGAAGCAATGGGATTTGATTGGAAATAGTATATACCATATCAGCCACAATCCTCAGGGATGGTGGAATGGGTGAATGGAATAATTAAAACTGCGGTAACAAAAGTGTGTCAACAAATGGGCTGTTTTGGCCAGATGCCATACCCATAGTAATGTATACCCTGAGAAATCAGAAAAGTGGCAACATGGGCTTAACCCCGTATGAGATATTAATGAGACGTCCCATGACAATTGGAACAAAACCCCCAATAACTCCAGTGGCAGTAGCCTTAATATGGACCATTGACGCATCACTAAAATATGCCCAAGCTATAATGTGAGAGTACCTTTAAGAAATGGGTGTTTATAAATGGGTGTTCAAGAAATTTACCTTTAAGAAATGGGTGTTTACCAGTGGTTTCAGAGTGCGGGTGGAGCTGGGCTGTCTGTCAGTGTTTTACCTTCATTTTAGGCTGTTTGCTGCAGGGTGTGTTTTAGTTTCGGTTTCAGAGCTGGGTAGCTGCGGTCACAGCCAGAAGGTGTATGAGTCTCTCTCTCTGTAATCTAAAGACTGTAAATCAATCCTTTGGTGATTTAAAACTAATAACTGCTCTCAGTAGTGACTTTGACCTGATGTGCTTCTGTTTTAAAGGTGTTTTTTAAAAGTCTTATGGATGTTAAAAGGAAAGCTTAAAAGATTACTTAGTATTGTATTCTTAGGGTGTTGTATTTGAATTAATGGTTGCTAAGATGTTCACTGTATGTTTTAAAAAGGTTAACTTGAGTTAATAGAACAAACATTGTTTTGCTTCAAAAAAACTTTTCAATTTCTGCTGTACCACACCTGTAGAGTGGGCCATGTGCTCCCAGATTGTGCTCCCACAATCTATTAAAAGTTGTGGATCAGATGAACTCCATGATACTCTTTGGGATGCTCTAAACACTGGCCCATAACAAATTGGGGGCTCGTCCGGGATAAAAGTCTATCTATTGGATTGGCTTAGTGAACTTAAAGACAGTGCGGGGTGAATATATTGTGGTTGCTTTTCAGGTATGGTATTTTAGTTTAAGTGGGGAGTGTGCTGTGGACAATGGCTCTTTCAGAGGCTCTGAAGTTTTTGGGGGTGGAGACGTCACACGCAGTATCTTATGGACAGAGACTAAAAATAGACTTTTAGATTTGGCAAAAACATTGCAGTTAACATTACCTGACAAAATGCAAAAAGATGAGGTAATTATGGCAGTGGCTAAGCATTTAAAGTTGCCTGAGATACAGTTTGACACATTAGAAAGATCCAGTTGCAGATTAAGCAACTTGAACATGAAAAAGAATTAAAGCAGCTTGAATATGCAATGAGAGAAAAAGAAAGAGAAAAAGAGATATAGATCAGGGAAAAAGAAAAGGAGAGAGAAGAAAGAAACAAAGAAAGAATAGCCCTAGCAGAACAAAAAGAAAGAGATAGAAAGGGAAAAGGAGTGAGAGTTTGAACTTCAGAAATTGGCTATGAAACATAACAGTCAGTTAAAATTGGCAGACCTAAAGGGAAACATACAGTTGGAGGATAGTGATGAGGATAGTGAGAAAGAGCGTCAAAGCCGAAGGCTTGGTGGGGATCTATTTAAATATGTCCAAGCATTGCCAAGGTTTGATGAGAAGGAGGTGGAAACCTTTTTCATTTCATTTGAGAAGGTAGCTAAACAAATGAAATGGCCACAGGACAAAGCTGGTAGGTAGGGCTAGTGAAGTGTTTGCATCACTACCGGAGGAGGCATCTCGGACGTATGAGGAGGTGAAAAAATCCATCTTAGGTGCATATGTACTAGTGCCTGAAGCCTACAGCCAAAGGTTTAGAAATTTAAGGAAATAACCTGGCCAAACATACAAGGAGTTTGAAAGAATCAAACAGATTAATTTTGATGGGTGGATAAGGGCTTTGAAAATAGACCAAACGTATGAAGCTCTCAGAGAAATTATACTTTTGGGGGAGTTTAAAAATTCAATTCCTGATGTAGTGAGAACTCATGTGGAAGAACAGAGGGTTAAAACTGCGAGATTAGCAAGAGAAATGGCAGATGATTATGAATTAGTTCATAAATCAAAGATTGGTTTCCGACATCAGTTTCAGCCGGTGAGGGATAGAAACTGGGGACATGAGAAATACTCAAGTGGGAAAGGTAAAGGTGATCTGATGGGAGATAAGGAGAGTGTACCTCAGATTAAGAAAGAAATCCAGGAGGGTGGAAGAGACATGAAAAGTTTCAAATGTTTTCACTGTAATAAACTAGGCCATGTAAAGCCACAGTGTTGGTGGTTGGAGAAAAGCACTAGGAAGCCTGATGTGGTAAAACAGGATAAGACAGTGGGGTTTGTGAAAGTGGTAAAGGAGAGCCCAAGTGAAGTGAAGGAGGTGCAAAAGATTGTTCAGCCCGATCAAGAGGTGATTGATAAGAAGGTGCCAGATCCCTTTAAATAATTTACTTGTGTGGGTAAAGTTTATTTATGTGTATCAGGAGGAGCAGGTAAGGAAGTCACAATTTTAAGAGTAAGAAGTCTTACAACACCAGGTTAAAGTCCAACAGGTTTGTTTCAAACACGAGCTTTCGGAGCACGGCTCCTTCTTCAGGTGAATGGAAAGGCTTGTTCCAGAAATGTTTATATAGACACAGTCAGAGATGCCCCGGAATGCGAGCACCTGCAGGCAATCAAATCATCAAAGATGCAGAGAGAGAGGTAACTCCAGGTTAAAGAGGTGTGAATTGTCCCAAGCCAGTTCAGTCGGTAGGCCTCTGCAAGTCCAGGCTTGTTGGTGGGGGCCGAATGTAATGCGACATGAATCCCAGATCCCGGTTGAGTCCGCATTCATGCGTGCGGAACTTAGCTATAAGTTTTTGCTCAGCAATTTTGCGTTGTCGCGTCTCCTGAAGGCCTCCTTGTAGAATGCTGACCCGGAGATCAGAGGCTGAATGTCCTTGACTGCTGAAGTGTTCCCCAACTGGAAGGGAACAGTCCTGCCTGTTGATAGTCGCACGATGCCCGTTTATTCGTTGTCGCAGTGTCTGCATGGTCTCGCCAATGTACCACGCTTCGGGACATCCTTTCCTGCAGCGTATGAGGTAGACTACATTGGTCGAGTCGCACGAGTATGCGCCGCGTACCTGGTGGGTGGTGTTTCCACGTGTAATGGTGGTGTCCATGCCGATGATCTGGCATGTCTTGCAGAGATTACCCTGGCAGGGTTTTGTGGTGTTGTGGTTGCTGTTCTGAAGGCTGGGTAATTTGCTGCAAATTGCCAGGGTAATCTCTGCAAGACATGCCAGATCATCGACATGGACACCACCATTACACGTGGAAACACCACCCACCAGGTACGCGGCACATACTCGTGCGACTCGACCAATGTAGTCTACCTCATACGCTGCAGGAAAGGATGTCCCGAAGCGTGGTACATTGGCGAGACCATGCAGACACTGCGACAACGAATAAACGGGCATCGTGCGACTATCAACAGGCAGGACTGTTCCCTTCCAGTTGGGGAACACTTCAGCAGTCAAGGACATTCAGCCTCTGATCTCCGGGTCAGCATTCTACAAGGAGGCCTTCAGGAGACGCGACAACGCAAAATTGCTGAGCAAAAACTTATAGCTAAGTTCCGCACGCATGAATGCGGACTCAACCGGGATCTGGGATTCATGTCGCATTACATTCGGCCCCCACCAACAAGCCTGGACTTGCAGAGGCCTACCGACTGAACTGGCTTGGGACAATTCACACCTCTTTAACCTGGAGTTACCTCTCTCTCTGCATCTTTGATGATTTGATTGCCTGCAGGTGCTCGCATTCCGGGGCATCTCTGACTGTGTCTATATAAACATTTCTGGAACAAGCCTTTCCATTCACCTGAAGAAGGAGCCGTGCTCCGAAAGCTTGTGTTTGAAACAAACCTGTTGGACTTTAACCTGGTGTTGTAAGACTTCTTACTGTGCTCACCCCAGTCCAACGCCGGCATCTCCACATCATGGCTACCATTGACACCGCAAACTGCCGGCTCAAAGTGGAGAGGATCTCCAGGAAGATCGCGCATATAGACACTGACATTCAGTTTCTACAAAGATGCAAAAAAGCAGACAAGATCCCGAAAGGACTACAGATCAAAAACCCACTCAAGTCGACTTACAACACAGACTACGCTGAAAGACTCTGCCACCGCACCTCTGTCACACTCCTCAAACACCTCGTACACCAACTCTACAGCAGTCGACGCAACCTGGAAACCAAGAGAGAGGCCATATTCTCAACTTGCGCTCAGGACACAGCAGACCAGCTGCGGAACACCGCCAAACAGATGAGACAGCAATACTATGCCACCTACATGCACACCAAGAACAGGAAGCTTGAGAAACTTGGCATCACCACCAGCAGCAATCAAGCTTCTCCCGGTACAACAGTCGAAAACAATACAGGGAAATCCATTGTCAACTTGTCAGACTACACCCTTCAACCAGACGAAATCGAAGTCCTCAGCAGAGGGCTCAATTTCTGCACCACCACCAAAATGGACCCCATCAGTCTCGCGGCAGATACGGAGGAATTCATCAGGCGAATGAGGCTCCGGGAATTCTTCCACAGACCCCAAGAGGCCGACAGCGAACCCAGGGACACGACCAATGAACCGGAACAGCAGACCGCGAGATCTGCAGTGCAGCAACCGAAAAGGAAAGAGTCAAATTGGACCCCTCCGGAAGGCCGCTGCCCTAGACTCGACATGTATGCTCAAGCCGTCAGAAGTCGTGTCAATGCCAGATTCATCACTCGCAATCACAAGGCAGCCTCAAACGTCACCCAAGCACAACGCAACGCCATCCGCACTCTCAAGACCAACCGCAACATCGTCATCAAACCAGCAGACAAAGGAGGGGCCACCGTCATACTGAACAGAACAGACTACTGCAAAGAAGTATACCGACAACTCGACAACCAGGAACACTACAGGCAGTTACCCGCAGATCCAACCAAGGAACACATCCGCCAACTCAGCAGACTGATCAAGACCTTAGATCCAGACCTTCAGAACACCCTACGTGCTCTCATCCCACGTAATCCCCGCATTGGAGATCTCTACTGCCTCCCGAAAATACACAAGGCCAACACACCAGGCCGTCCTATCGTTTCAGGCAATGGGACCCTGTGTGAGAACCTCTCTGGCCACATCGAGGGCATCTTGAAACCCATCGTACAAGGTACACCCAGCTTCTGTCGCGACACGACGGACTTCCTACAGAAACTCAGCACCCATGGACCAGTTGAACCAGGAACATTCCTCGTCACAATGGATGTCTCGGCACTCTACACCAGCATCCCCCATGACGACGGCATTGCTGCAACAGCCTCAGTCCTCAACACCGACAACTGCCAATCTCCAGACGCAATTCTGCAACTCATCCGTTTCATTCTAGACCACAACGTCTTCACCTTCGACAACAAATTCTTCATCCAGACGCACGGAACAGCCATGGGGACCAAATTTGCACCTCAATATGCCAACATCTTCATGCACAAGTTTGAACAGGACTTCCTCACCACACAGGACTTTCAACCGATGCTATACACCAGATACATCGATGACATTTTTTTCCTTTGGACCCACGGCGAGACATCACTGAAACGACTACACGATGACATCAATAAGTTCCATCCCACCATCAAACTCACCATGGACTATTCTCCAAATTCAGTTCCATTCTTGGACACACTCGTCTCCATCAAGGACGGTCACCTCAGCACCTCGCTTTACCGCAAGCCCACAGATAATCTCACGATGCTCCACTTCTCCAGCTTTCACCCGAAACACATTAAAGAAGCCATCCCCTATGGACAAGCCCTCCGTATACACAGGATCTGCTCAGACAAGGAGGAGCGCAACAGACACCTACAGATGCTGAAAGATGCCCTCGTACGAACGGAATATGGCGCTCGACTCATTGATCGACAGTTCCACCGCGCCACAGCAAAAAACCGCACCGACCTCCTCAGAAGACAAACACGGGACACCACTGACAGAGTACCCTTCGTCGTCCAGTACTTTCCTGGGGCGGAGAAACTACGACATCTTCTTCGCAGCCTCCAACACATCATCAGCGAGGATGGACATCTTGCCAAGGTCATCCCCACACCCCCACTACTGGCCTTCAAACAACCGCGCAACCTCAAACAAACCATTGTTTGCAGCAAATTACCCAGCCTTCAGAACAGCAACCACAACACCACAAAACCCTGCCAGGGTAATCTCTGCAAGACATGCCAGATCATCGACATGGACACCACCATTACACGTGGAAACACCACCCACCAGGTACGCGGCGCATACTCGTGCGACTCGACCAATGTAGTCTACCTCATACGCTGCAGGAAAGGATGTCCCGAAGCGTGGTACATTGGCGAGACCATGCAGACACTGCGACAACGAATAAACGGGCATCGTGCGACTATCAACAGGCAGGACTGTTCCCTTCCAGTTGGGGAACACTTCAGCAGTCAAGGACATTCAGCCTCTGATCTCCGGGTCAGCATTCTACAAGGAGGCCTTCAGGAGACGCGACAACGCAAAATTGCTGAGCAAAAACTTATAGCTAAGTTCCGCACGCATGAATGCGGACTCAACCGGGATCTGGGATTCATGTCGCATTACATTCGGCCCCCACCAACAAGCCTGGACTTGCAGAGGCCTACCGACTGAACTGGCTTGGGACAATTCACACCTCTTTAACCTGGAGTTACCTCTCTCTCTGCATCTTTGA
The DNA here is from genome assembly GCF_902713615.1 of Scyliorhinus canicula. Lineage (NCBI taxonomy): Eukaryota > Metazoa > Chordata > Chondrichthyes > Carcharhiniformes > Scyliorhinidae > Scyliorhinus > Scyliorhinus canicula. The sequence goes on from NC_052163.1 coordinate 49,299,276, forward strand.
TGATTTGATTGCCTGCAGGTGCTCGCATTCCGGGGCATCTCTGACTGTGTCTATATAAACATTTCTGGAACAAGCCTTTCCATTCACCTGAAGAAGGAGCCGTGCTCCGAAAGCTCGTGTTTGAAACAAACCTGTTGGACTTTAACCTGGTGTTGTAAGACTTCTTACTGTGCTCACCCCAGTCCAACGCCGGCATCTCCACATCACAATTTTAAGAGATCTGGGAGCTAGTCAATATTTAATGGTAAGAGATGAGGAGTTATGTAATTTGGTAAGAGTATTGCCAGATAAGGTGGAGATATCTGGAAATCAGGGTGAGAGGAGTAGTGTTCCATTATGTAAGATACGGTTGGAAAGTCCAGTGAAGAGTGGTGAAGTGGTAGTAGGAGTAATAGAGAAACAATCTTGTCCAGGAATGCAGTTTATCTTGGGTAATGATATAGCTGGATCGCAGTTGGGAGTGATGCCTGCTGTGGTTGATGAGCCAGTGGAAAATCAGACAACTGAAGTGTTGAATGACGAATATCCTGGGATTTTTCCGGATTGTGTAGTAACAAGGTTGTAAAGTCATAGGTTAAGACGAGAAGAAATAAAAGAGTGAAGATGAAGTTGAAGTGTAATTATTAGAAACGATTTTTGATCAGATGGTTGAAAAAGAACAAGAACAGGTGGAGGATGAGGTGGATATTTTTAGTTCAGGAAAATTGGCAGAGTTACAACAGAAAAATATAGAAATAAACCGGATGTATCAGAAAGCATACACGGAGGAGAAAACTGAGTGGATACCAGAGTGTTATTACTGTAAAAGTAATATCTTGATGAGAAAATGGAGACCTTTACATATACAGGCGGATGAAAAGTGGGCAGAAGTTCATCAAGTTGAGGGTTTATTGTCAAGATTATCTAGAGGATTGGGATAAAGGAATTCCATTCATTCTGTTTACAATTAGGGATGCACCTAATGTGTCAACCAAATTCAGTCCTTGAGAACTAATTTTTGGTCATGAGGTAAGAGGTATGCCGAGAGAGTAAATAAATCCTAACCGCCCAAAGCCAAAGTCCCATCCCTCACCTTGATGTAATCTTGTACTTCTTTACGAATGTGATTCACCAGATTATCAATTTTTTCTGAGTTATCTGAGATGTATGTGCAACATTCACTTCCAATAAGGGCACAAGTACCTCCCTTTTCAGCTAACAAATTCCCAGACGCTCGGGGGAGGGCATCCCTGTGCGACCTATCCCGTTCACCAGTAACAAGACAGCAGAATGGGCTCTAAGAAGAAATAGTACAGGACGGGGTGAAGATACATAGTATATATTATATTGGAGATCAGCTGGATATGATATGAATAGGTTTGAGTGATGGCCTAGGTTTAATGTAACACGTCAACCGCCCTATTTGATCCTTCCCAATTATGCTGGAGTCCCAAAAGGAAGTATGTGCTTTAAGAAACATAAAACATATGAGACCCACCCAATAGGCACAAGTCAGTGTGATCGGACCTTGAATTACAACCCTCCCATGTTCCACACTACAGCTGAGGAACTATTCATCTTTGGAGTTGAAAACCAAACTAGTGGAGGCTCCTGGGAAGTGGATCCAATTAGAATAATGATGACTGATAGTAAAGGAAACCTGACCGCATATAACGGCACGTATTTTATCGGTGGCTGTAAGGCGTATCCTTGGTTTCCAGAAAATTGGGAAGGCTCCTGTTATTTGAGATACGTAGTCCTTTATGTGAATCATGTCCAGCAATTACAGGATCAGCCCCTTCATAGGATGAAACAAAGTGTTGTGAGATAGGCACAATTGCTGGGAGTAATGATACCACCATTAGGAGGAGTAACTAATGCATACGAACTACGTGAACTATGAGATATACATGAGCAGGTAGCAAATGATACCGCAGAGGTTGTTAAACAGATAGAAACTGAGATGGTTGCTCGAAGAGCGGTTGCCCTGCAGAATAGGATGGCCCTTGATTTCTTGTTAGCTGAAAAGGAAGGTACTTGTGCTCTTATTGGAAGTGAATGTTGCACATACATCCCAGATAACTTGTTAGCTGAAAAGGGAGGTACTTGTGCCCTTATTGGAAGTGAATGTTGCACATACATCCCAGATAACTCAGAAAAAATTGATAATCTGGTGAATCACATTCGTAAAGAAGTACAAGATTACATCAAGGTGAGGGATGGGACTTTGGCTTTGGGCGGTTAGGATCATTAGGACAGAAGATTGTGGGCGAGATTCTCCGGACTCACGACGGTTCGGAGAATAGCGGGCGTCGGAAATTTTTACGGCGACGCTGTTCCGACGCCCTCCCGCTATTCTCCGAACCCCGCAAAATGTCGGAGTCGCCATTCCCGTCAAACGCCTCCTTCCCGCCCCTGACACGACCAGAATCGCCATTGATAGCCCCCCCCGCTATTCACCGGCCCGGATGGGCCGAAGTCCCGACGTCATGGCGCCCTGTTTGCACGTCGTGAAACACACCTGCTTTTTAAATTCGTCAACCAGTCGGCCTGGCTGACGACAGCTTGGAGGAGGTCAGGGCACCACTCTGCGCACCGCTCAGCGCACCGCTCAGCGCACCGCTCAGCGCACCGCTCGAGTCTGGCCACAACGGGGAAGGCATCCCTGAGAACGGGAGGGGGTCCAGAGCGGGGGGAGTGTGGGGCGACGGGGGAGGCAGTGGGGGAGACGGGGGAGGCAGTGGGGGAGACGGGGGAGGCAGTGGGGGAGACGGGGGAGGCAGTGGGGGAGACGGGGGAGGCAGTGGGGGAGACGGGGAGGCAGTGGGGGAGACGGGGGAGGCAGTGGGGGGCGACGGGGGAGGCAGTGAGGGAGACGGGGGAGGCAGTGGGGGAGACGGGGGAGGCAGTGGGGGAGACGGGGGAGGCAGTGGGGGAGACGGGGGAGGCAGTGGGGGAGACGGGGGAGGCAGTGGGGGGAGACGGGGGAGGCAGTGGGGGGAGACGGGGGAGGCAGTGGGGGGCGACGGGGGAGGCAGTGGGGGAGACGGGGGAGGCAGTGGGGGAGACGGGGGAGGCAGTGGGGGAGACGGGGAGGCAGTGGGGGGCGAAGGGGGAGGCAGTGGGGGGCGACGGAGGGGGGGGGAGAGAGTGAGCCGTCCAACCCCGTAACAAAATGTCTGCCAGCATGCCATGGTGTGCCGGTGACGAGGACACGGCCGCTGGTTCCCCTGTGGCTTCCGGACACAGGCCACTGACGCACCCGTGAGGAGGCCATAGTTTACTGGCCGTTGGATGCAGAAAGTGACCAGGGGTTAGGCTGACCGCGTGTCAGCAGCGCGACCAGGCCACCGGGACACACTGGTATCCAGACGGTGATGGCTGGCGGCTGCCGAGGTGTCGACTAACGTCCGTCTAACATGTCCCGTTTCTCTGCCTCCTACCACCCTTCTGTAGGTTAGCACGATGTATGGGAACAGAACGGCGATGTTCTGCGCAGTGGTTGGGGCCGCTCTACTGGATTTGGAGATGCAGCAGCATCCACACCCACAACACGCAGTGGCTGCAGGGCCAGCTGCAGCAGCAGAGGGAAGGGCCGAGGAGTTGCCAGTCGTTGAGCAGCATGGGGGGGGGGGGGGGGGGGGGGGGGGGAGGAGGAGGAGGAGGAAGAGGAAGAGGAGAGAGTGAGGGTGCAGCCACGGCGCCAGAGGCGACGACCAAAGCCGAGGGTGTACCGTGTCCGGGTCTCTTTCCTAACAATGCCGGACATCACCTGCAGGAGAAGACTCCGGCTGAGTAGGCAGACGGTGATACATATCTGCCAACTCCTGTCGCACCTCGCCCCACGTGGAACGGGGGGAGGACACGCGATCCCGGTTGCCATCAAGGTGACGGTCGCTCTGAACTTCTATGCTACCGGCTCCTTCCAGTCTCCGTGCGGGGACGTCTCCGGGATCTCCCAGTCATTGGTGCACAGGTGCATCCGGGATGTGACCGACGCCCTCTATGCCATCGCGGACCGCTACATCACCTTTCCCGAGGACCAAGCAAGTCAAGACTCACGAGCCCGTGGATTTGCCAGTGTGGCCGGGATACCGAGGGTTCAGGGGTCAATCGACTGTGTTCACGTCCCCATGCGCCCGCCTGCTGTGGACAAGGAAGTGTTCACAAACAGGAGGGGGACATACTCCATTAATGTCCAGGTGGTATGCGACCCCCACATGAGGTTCATGAACGTCTGTGCAAGGTTCCCAGGGAGTCGTTCATCTCTGCGATGTTTGAGGGACGTCCCCCCCGGCTGAGGGGCTGGTTGCTAGGCGACAGGGGTTATCCGCTGAGGTCTTGGCTGATGACGCCTATACGGAGGCCTCAGACCAATGCGGAAACACGATACAACAAGGCCCATGCAGCAACCAGGGGTGTGGTGGAGCGCTGCCTTGGCCTCCTGAAGATGAGATTCAGGTGCCTGGACCGCTCCGGAGGGGCCCTGCAGTACCAGGCCGACAGGGTCGCTCGCATTGTAGTGGTCTGCTGTGCGCTGCACAACATCGCGATGCAGAGGGGAGATGACCTGCTGCAGGAGGCGGAGGGAGAAGCTAGTGGCAGTGGTGCCAGCACAGAGGAGGAGGAGGAGGAGGAGGAGGAGGAGGCGAGGGAGGAGGAGGAGGAGGAGGAGGAGGAGGTGAGGGAGGAGGAGGAGGAGGACGCTGGCGGAGTGGCGGGCGCAGAACGCAGACACGACCCAGGTGCTGGTGATGTCCAGGAGGCGGCACGACGGACCCGGCAAGGACGGCGGGCACGCGACGCCCTGGTGGCAGCACGGTTCACGCATCGCATGTGACGTCCCCGATGAACACCAAACCACCACCTGCATCGCTAGTCATGCAGAGGGTCACCACACAACTGCCACCACCACAACCCCCCCCCACCCCCTCAGTGTACACTGCTCCACTTCGACATGACGCTTATCACTGGGTACAGACGGAATGGCACAACATTGATGGCTGTGTCAGTGGGTGTGATCAGTGCCATGTGGAATGATGACAGCCCGCTCTGCGAAGAGCTGTGAGCTCAGAATCGTTAGAGAGAGTCTGACCCATGGCAATAGGTGAACCATCCACCTTGGTGGCCGCTGAGTTCGTCACTGACACTCCATCACGTGCCCGCGTGGGCTAGCTGTGGGAGGGGGTAGGGGCAGGGACTGCACACCCGGCACCGAGGTTTCACCACCCGTCACCCCCAGCGACACTCGGTCACCATCACGATTCCTGTGGCTGTGGAACAATCACACGGTATTACAAGTAAGGTGGAACAGTGCGTTTAATATTAACAATTATTTACAGGTGCCCTAGCCCCTACAACTAAACTGTGCCCTTCACCCGTGCCAACTTACTCAGTGTCTATCTTAGTTGCCTTACGGGCCCTACCACTACGTCTAAGTGACTCCCCAGATGATACAGCAGGAGTGGAGGAGGATTGCTGCGAATCGCCCCCCTCGACTCGTTTCTCCTTGGCTAAGCGTTTCCTGGGGCGACCAGGCCTTGATGGGCCAGGCTGCTCTGCGGGCGTCTCGGGTGACATTGTGCCACCCTGCTCTGCCTGCTGCCCACCCGATGCACCAGGGATGGGACGGGGGGAGGCCGAGAATTCCGGGACGTCCCGTGATGGAGTTAATGGGACGGGCCCCGAAACCTCCTCCTCCCTCGGGGAGCCCGGTGGCCCCCGGGCCTCACTTTGGGACAGAGGTGCGAGCGGGGAGGTGCCCCGTCGCACCACCGACACCTGGCGCTGCCAGTCCTGGAGGCCTGCAACGGTATCCACCAGGATCCGAAGGTTTGCAGAGATGGAGTCCAGGGAGTTAAACATTCCCACCAGGGACTGTGCGACCTCAACCTGTGTGTGCACGACGCCATCCAGCACATGTGTCAGGCGGTTGATGGTCTCCGCGACCGACTGCTGCGACTGTGCTATCGACTGCTGGGACTGTGCCATGGCGTGCTGCGACTGGGCCATGACCTGCTGAGACTCGGCCATGGCCCGCAGGGCGCCGGCAATGTCGTTTTGGCTCTGGCACATTGCTGCCTGTGAGAGGGCAACCCTGTCCAGGGCCGAGGATGACGCGTGCACATTAACCCCAACGTCTTGCATAACCTGACCCATTGCCTCCACCGCGGATGCCACCCGTGCGGTGTCGGACTGGGTCTCTGCCATGAGCGGCACCACTCCCTGCTCTTGGACGCGGTTCGACTCCTCTAACAGCGTCTGCAGAGCCAGGAAGGCTGCCCTCCTCCCGCCATTGTTTCCCTGGGTTTCCTGAGGCATCGGCTGTGCGGGTGGGTTGATAAACTCCAGGAACTCAGAAAACGTCTGGGAGCCAGCTGCATCCTGGGCCTGGTCTGGCCTCCGCGAGTCCGGGCCCTCTGTTGCTCCGACCTCCACCTGCTGTACCTGCTCAGCTGTGATGTGCCAACCAGACTGTGCCCCAGGAGACTCATCACTAAATAGGCCCGCCGGGGTGTGTGTCTCTGGGATGATGGATGTGGTGGGAGAAAGCAGTGCCGCAAGCCCGACGCTCTCAATGTTTAGGGCCTCCTCCAGGGTGTGGGGCTGCTCAGCGACAGGAGAGTTGTCCCTGGCCATTTCTGGTGGTGGTGGTGGACTTCGAACCCTCTGTGCGTCCTGGTCCGCAGATTGGGTTGGGGCGGATAGGGCTGCCCGCTGATCGGGCACCCTCTGTTGTGAGGCCCCAGGTGAGGTGGCGGCAGATTCCTGTCTCCGTCTGGAGGCAGACGGCCCTGGTCGTTGGGCATCACGTCCTAGGGAAGAGAATGAGACGGGTTATTTCGATTTGCTCGGCAGGCCGCTGGACGGTCCCAGTGGGCAGGGTTTGTGAAGGGACAGAGGATGGGGGAGGTGTCCCAGTGGGCAGGGTGTGTGAAGGGACAGAGGATGGGGGAGGTGTCCCAGTGGGCAGGGTGTGTGAAGGGACAGAGGATGGGGGAGGGGTGAGTGTTTGTCAGGGAGGGTTGTCTCACTTGCTGCAGTTCCGCCAACCTCGCATTGCGCGATATCGCGGGTGGCAGACCCCCCAACAAGGTCCAGGGCCCTCTGTTCAAAGGTGCTGAGGGGGTGCAGGTTGGGCGAACCCCCTCCAGTCTTGTGCCGCTCACGGTGGTTATGAGCGGCCTTGGCCTGTTGGGGGAGGGAACATAGGTAGATCATTACAAAACGGTAGGTATCAGCAGTCTGTTCAGATACTGGCACAGTTTGGGGGGGGGCAAGTTGTCATAAGACGATTGCATCTCTCCTCGGGGCCAGAGCGCTGGGTCTGTGACAACTTTGTGAACCACCCTCAAATAACTCTGCCCCAATCCCTCTCCCCCCCCCCCCCCCCTCCCGTGCCGGGGGGGGGGGGGGGGGTGCTTAAGGTAAGGGAGAGGGATGGTTGTGACTAGGGGGCACCCTCATGGCACTTACCCTGGCAGACCTGGTGAGGTCGTGTAGCTTCTTCCTACATTGCTCTGCTGAGCGAGGGGTCTGCCCCACAGCACTGACGGCAGCAGCCACGTCACGCCAGGCCTGGCGTACCGCGCTGGCAGGTTGGCGATGCCCTCTCCGCGGGCGGATGATGCCCCTCCTCTGCTCCACGGCATCGAGCAGCGCCTCGACGTCAGCATCTACAAAGCGAGGAGGAGCTCTCCTCGGCTCCGACATCCTGCCCGACAGATTCTGTGGTCGCCCGCGCCTTTTTACGGTGTCGGGCGGCGTCACGTGGGCGTGATCGTGTCGTCGTCGCGTTCCGTCGTCATCACGCACGTAATTGACGCGGCCGCGCTACTAGCCCATTTCCAGGAAGTGAATCCGTCGGGAAATGAAGCCTTCGCGACCGTCGTAAAACGCTCCCGATTTTTACGACGGTTTTACGACTTTCCACGGGTGCGGAGAATTTCGCCCTGTATTCTGGATTATAATCGCTATTATAATCTTAATTGTAGTATGGTTGCTGTTTAAATGTTGCGCAGGGTATGGTATGAACATGGCAACAACCCTGCCTCCTTGGTACCAGCCTCATAACACACAGGGAACTGTCATAAGCCTGTACCCCTTACATTATAAACCATCCTTCACGACGGAGGGCACGGTAATGTACTAAAATGCGTTGATCAGAAGATCACCAAGGAGGGAATTGTGGAAGGGAAGTTAACGTGAGGATTAGTTGCCTGTTCAGAGAATACATTAATATTAGTTGCTATTAAAGAAAAGGCATGCTAAAGCATGCTGGGAATGCTTGACTATATTTTAACACTGCTTTTGAACAAAACTTAGAAGGTCAGGTAACTTAAACAAAATACTGCTCAGTATTTTCGATTCGGCCTTGTTGTAATAACCAGTTGTTCTTCCAAAGGACGACAAAATGTGTACGAGAATTGTTTTTAGCCAAGGGCAAGAACATGCGTACATACATACTACGTATTTCATCTTACTTACTTTCCAAGGTTTGTTTAATATAAACAATGGCCAGCCAGTTGCTTGTTTACATCTCTACGTATTTCAGACCGTAAAGAATAATGATTTTCCGCTGTATAATTCAGAGTACTGTGGAATGGCTAATTATCCTACTGCAGCCTCTCCACGATATTGTGTTAAATAAAATTCCTGAAACGAAGCTCAAAGCCTCTGCCTCTATTATTATTTCCATGACAGGGAGAATCCCAAGATATTCTATAAGTATATTAAGGGGAAGAGGATAGTCAGCGAAAGAATAGCGTCCATTAGGGACCAAGGAGCAATCTGTGTGTGGAGTCGGTGAGTGGACAATATTAGTAGGGTGTTAAACAGATATGTCACATATGTCTTCACTTGGGAGAGTGACGCACTGGCGCATGCGCGAACCGGTGAAGGCCTTTCGGCTAGCCCCGACGCCGGGCAGCGGAAGTCAAAGGCTGTTGGAGCCGGTTTTGGCGCCAGTCGGCTTGGCGCCAAACACTGCGGTGCGGGCCTAGCCCCTAAAGGTGCGGAATTGGGGAGGCCCGACGGCGGAGTGGTTGGCGCCACTCTGCTACGCCGGGACCCCCAGCCCCGCCGGGTAGGGGACAATCCCGGCCAAGGTATGAGAAGGTGTTGGAGGTTTTGGCTGGCTTAAAAGTGGACAAATCCCCAGGTCTTGATGAGTTGTATGTCAGGCTGCTGTGGGGGGGATGGTGGGCTCTGACCCAAATTTTTAATTATTCTTTGGCCATAGGGGAAGTACTAGAAGAATAGAAGACAGGTAATGTGGTTCCACTTTTCAAGAAGGGCGGTCGAGATAAGCCAGGGAATTACAGACCAGTGAGTCTCACGTCAGTGGTCGGGAGAACATGTGAGGAAATTCTGAAAGAGTAAATTAATCTTCACTTGAAGAGACAAGTTTTAATCAGGGCTATCAGCGTGGCTTTGTCAGAGCATGGTAATGCCTAACAGATTTAGATTTAGTGGAGGTGATCGGGTGTGTGAGACTGATAAAGAAGATGAACATGGGATACAGGGCAACTTGGAAAGTTGGATCCAAAACTGACTTCGTGGTAGGAGTTAGAGGGTGGTGTTAAAGGCTGTTAGTGTGACTGGAGGCCAGTAAGTCCAGCAGCATAACATAGGAATTAGTACTGGGTCCCTATTGTTTGTGATATATATATAAACAATATAGATGAGAATGCGGGCGGTTGATATGTAAGTTTGTGGATGAGATAAAGATTGGCAAGGTGGTTAATAGTGAGGAATGAGGTCTTACGTTGCAGGAAGATATAGATGGGTTGGCCAGATGGATAGATCAGTGACAGATAGTATTTAACCCTGAAAAGTGTGAGGTGATGCACTTTGGAAGGAGAAACAGGACAAGCGAGTACTCAATGAATGGCAGGACAATAGAAAGCTCAGAGGAACAGAGGGATCTTGGGGTGCTTATTCATATATCCCTGAAGGTGGAAGTACTGGTTAATAGGGTAGCTAAGAAGGACACTTGCCTTAATCAGTCGTGGCATAGATTATAAGAGCAGGGAGCTTATGTTGGAGCTGTACAAAACTTTGGTTAGGCCAGAGCTGGAGTACTGTGTGCAATTCTAGTTGCCTCACTCGAGAAGGAGTGTGATTGTAGGAGAGGGTGCTTGGGCGGCACGGTAGCACAGTGGCTAGCACAGCTGCCTCACAGCTCAAGGGTCCAAGGTTCAATTCCTGCCTTGGGTGGCTGTCTGTGTGGAGTTTGCGCCACCCATGTCTGCATGGGTTTCCTCCGGGTACTCCGGTTTCTTCTCACAGTCCAAAGCTGTGCAGGTTAGGTGGATTGGCCACGTTAAATTGCCCCTTAGTGTCCAAAAGGTCAGGTCATGTTACTGGATTACGGGGATAGGGCGGAAGCCTGGGCTTAAGTAGAGTGCTCTTTCCAAGGGCCGGTGCAGACTTGATGGGCTGAATGGCCTGCTTTTGCACTGTAAATTCTATGATTCTATGATTCAATTGTATGAGTCACCAGGCTGTTGCCTGGTGTGGAGCATTGAGCTGTGAAGAGAGGCTAGATAGGCTCGGGTTGTTTTCTATTGAACCGAGAAAACGGTGGGGGGACCTGATTGAGGCGTATAAGATTATGCGGGATATGGACAGGGTGGCTAGGAAGCAGCTGTGCCTCTTAACTGAAGGGTCAATAATGAGGGGCGTAATTTTAAAGGGAGGGGCAGGGGGTTTAGAGGGGAGTGAATGTTTTTTCACCTAGAGGTTGGTGTGAGTCTGGAATGCACTGCCTGGGAGACAGGAAACCTCACAATCTTTAAAAAGTATGTGGATGAGCACTTGAAATGTCATAACATTCAAGGCTATGGGCCAAGTGCTGGAAAGTGGGATTAATGTAGATTTAGTGTAGTTTTGTCAATGCAGACTCGATGGGCCGAAGGGCCTCTTCTGCACCCTATGGCTCCATGACCTCTCAATTTTAACTTCTCTTGTTTAATCTTGAATTGTTTAATTCACTTGGCCTCACTTATTGCATAAATACATTGAAATATTATCTGGTAATTACCTCTAAATGTTTAATTTTGAACAACTTTTCTTTGCATATGATATGCATATTTATCACTGATTATGTTAAAATGTCCTCGATTGTAACAGTTTAGTAAAAGGAACAGCAAGATACCTGAGAATTCCTGTAACTGCGTCAATGAAACACAAATAAAATGAACTTGGTTTTGCTGCCATACTTTTGGCACACTGGTTTTGATCACGCCGAATACATATTATGATGTCTTAATTTAGTTTAATGCACTTAACAGTATTCACCATTAATTAGACTACTGGGATTATGTGTATAAAATTCTTAAAGGGAAGGAGAAGGACCATAACTCTTACTGAGACAGATAGTTATATAAGAACAAAGGAAAACAATGGTAAATCTGGAAGTCTGAAGTAAAGACATATAATGCTGGAAATACACAGCCCTTTCGACCGCTTCTGTGGAAAGACAATGGGGAGAAGGGGGACATCGTGACATGGTAATAACATCGCTGGCTTGGCAACCCAGAGGCCTTGGGGTCATGGGTTCAAATCTCACCATGGCAACTGGTACAACTTAAATTCAATTAATTAAACAATTCAACGAATCAATAATAAATATCTGGAATTGAAAGCTCGGCTTAGTGATAGCCACCATGAAACTCTCATCATCTGGTTTACTAATGCCCTTTAGGGCAGTGTTTTTCAAACTTTTTTTCCGGGGACCCATTTTTACCAACCGATCAACCTACGGGACCCAACCTCGCCGACCTTCGCAACCTACGCCTGCTGACCTTTGCGACCCACGCCGGCCGACCTTCGCGACCCACGCCGACCGACCTTCGCAACCCACGCTGGCTGACCTTCGCGACCCACGGCGGCCGACCTTCGCAACCCACGGCGGCCAACCTTCGCGATCCACGCCGGCAAACCTTCGCGACCCATGCTGGCTGACCTTCGCGACCCACGCCGGCCGACATTCGCGACCCACGCCGGCCGGCCATCACAGCCCACGCCGGCTGACCTGCGCGACCCACCATTTTCTCTTACCTTGTTTGTTGCTGACGGAAATGGAGGAAATGGTTTTGGCTCCCTTTGACCCCAATGGTCCCTTTGTCCCTTTGGACACTGAACTTGTAAAAAAAAAGGCTGCGACCGCATTAAAAAAATGCGTTGCACTGCTCGTGCGTGCCTGATCATCAGTGCACATGCACATAGTTTAGCGCATGCATTGGGCACAAATGCGCAGTGTGGCTGAATTAAAAAATATATATATTCGTGCCCATTTTCAACGCCGCTTGCAGCCGGCATAGATAAAAGCCAGCTGCTGCGGCTGTTGCGCGCAGATTTGCGCGATCGGGAGCGCCATGACGGATGGCTCCGTGACCCTCCCGACACCTGCCCATGACCCACCTGCGTGTCATGCCCCCGAGTTTGACAATGCCTGCTTTAGAGGAAGGAAATCTGCCATCCTTACCTGGCCTGGCCTACACGTAACTCTAGACACAATTTGGTTGCCTCTTAACTGCCCCCTGAAATAGCCAAGAAAACTACTCGGTTCAATTAGGGGATGGCAACAAATGAAACTAAAAAAAGATTAACTTTGCAGGTCATTAGTCCTTTATCAGAAATGGAAAGAAATGGGGTGGGATTCTCCGTTTCTGAGACTAGGGGCGTGATTCTCCGCCCCCCACACCGGTCGGGAGAATAGCGGGAGACTCTCGCGACGTTTTTTGCGCCCTCCCGCTATTCTCCCACCCCCTCGCCCGACCTACGTCACGAATCGCCGCTCGCCGTTTTTTACGGCGAGCGGCGATTCTCCGCGGCCAATGGGCCGAACGGCCGGGCCGTTACGCCTGTTTTTTCACGGCAGCAAACACACCTGCTTGCTGCCGTCGTAAAAACGGGCGCTGGATGCCCGTTTGGCGCATCCAGAGGCCCCTTCGGGGTGGGCGCACCACCGTTGTGCTCGGGAGGGGACAGGCCCGCGATCGGTGCCCACCGATTGTCGGGCCTGCGTCCAAGAGGGACGCACTATTTCCCCTCCGCCGCCCGACAGGATCAAGTCGCCACATCTTGTCGGGCGGCGGTGGAGAAATGCGGAACCGCGCATGCGTGGTATCCGTCAATGGCGCGATGACGTCACCCGCGCATGCGCGGGTTGGAGCCGGCTTGGTGCACGGCCTTAACGACGGTCGTTAAGGCCATGGCGCCGTGATTCCCGGGGTCCCGCTCCTAGCCCCGATGGGGGGGGGGGGGGGGGGGGGGGGGGGAGAATTGGGTCCCGGGAACGGGCGTGAAGGCTGCCATGCTGAGCAGACGCACATCAGGTGGCTCTCCTCCCAGTCAGACCCTAGTTAATTTATCGGAGATTTCAGCCTAAAATACCGACCAAAACTCACTTGGACACAGGAGAAGAAGATGCCTGCCAACAATGGACCAAGGGGACGGCGAGAAATTAGAAATAGCAGCGAAGGAAAGGGGCAGGAACAGTGGGCGAACGGACAGGTGGCCCCACAAGGCGAGGCGGAGACCCAGGTGAACCAGGAGGGGGAAAGATCGGCGAACTGAATGGCGGAGCAGGAGCAGGATACGACAATCTGGCCTCCCACACAGGGGGACAAATGGAGGAATGTATTAAAAAGAATGAAGGAAGTAATCAGGATGGAGCTCCATGTGGTGATGAAGGAGGTGATGTTGGAGACAATAAACACCATGCAGTGCACGATAGAAGGCCTGGAACGGAAGGTGGAGGCCCAGGAAAGAACAATTCTAGACCTGGGGAAAGCAGCTACGGACCAGAGCGACAGGATTGTGACTCTGGAAACCGAAGTGAAGAGGTTGGGGACGGCCCAGGGAAGCCTAAAAGGGAAGGTGGATGACCAGGAAAACAAGTCCAGAATGTAAACCTTCCGAACCGTGGGTCTGCCAGAGGGGATAGAAGGAAGGGATCCAATGGGCTACATCGCCCAAATACTAGGCAAGCTAATGGGGAGGGAGGACTTTCCAAACCTCCCAGAAATGGACAGGGCACACAGGTCGCACCAGCCCTGGCCCTACACCTAAGGGACATGTTCGCGGACTCGCTGGCAAGGGGCACTTTGCCAGCTACGCTAGCTCAGGCCACAATCTCATTTATACCCAAAAAGGCTAAAGACCCAACGGAATGCGGATAATATCGACCCGTTTCGCTGCTGAATGTTGACGTGAAAATACTCGCAAAGGTCTTGGCCATAAGGCTGGAAGGCTGCGTACCGGAGGTGGTCGCAGAGGACCAAACGGGCTTTGTCAAAGGTACCCCTTGAGGTACTGGAATGGTTTGCGCTCGGTGCGGGATTCACCGAGCGTTCGAACCAACACCACCAGTTCTGAATACTTCCAGCAACAATGAGGCACAAGACTGGGCTGCCCGTTGTCCCCACTCTTGTTCCTGCTGGTGATTGAACCGCTGGCTATAACCCTGCGGGACGTGAATAGCTGGAAAGGCATCCAGAGAGGATGCAGATGACCTTCTCCTTTATATCACTCTATGCGGATGACCTGCTCCTTTATGTGTCGAAGCAACAGGAGTGACTGAAGGAAATCATGCAGATCCTAAAAGAGTTTTCAAACTTCTCAGGCTTCAAACTTATCCTGGGCAAAAGTGAGGCATTCTCAGTGAACCCAATTGGGGATGGGGCAGAGCAGGAGGAGCTCCTGTTTAAAACAGCCCAGAACAGATTCCGTTACCAGGGGATCCAGATAGCCAGCGACTGGACACAGATCCACAAATGGAACCTGACCAGCCTGGTGGGGGAAGTTAAAAAGGACCTTCAAAGGTGGGGCTCACTCCCACTCTCCCTGGTTGGGAGAGTGCAGATGATCAAGATGAACGTTCTGCCAAGGTTCCTCTTCCTGTTCAGATCCATACCAATCTTCATGCCGAAGGACTTTTCCCAAAATGCAGACGGTTTAATCATGGCGTTTGTGTGGGGGGGATAAGAACCCGAGAATTCCCAAACCGACACTGCAAAGAAGGAAAATCAAAGGTGGCTTGGCTTTACTGAATCTACAATACTACCACTGGGCAGCAACGGCGGAAAGAGCAAGGAGATGGGTACACAAACTCGACTCAGAGTGGGTACGGATGGAGGAGACCTCCTGTAAAGGAACGACCGTCCAAGCCCTGGCTACAGCAGCACTCCCATCCCCCTTGACAAAGTACACAACAAGCCCAGTGGTAGTGGCCATGCTGAGAACGTGGGCCCAACTGAGACAGCACTTTGGTCGAACTAAGATGTCCCCCATGGCCCCCATCTGTGGAAATCACAAATTCCCCCCAGCCAAGCTAGACACCACCTTCAAGGGATGGTGACGAGACGAGGGCACACTGATGGTCAGAGACTTTTCAATAGCGCACAGACTGGCGACACTGGACGAACTGACAGAGAAGTGGGGACTACTGATAGGACAGGAAATGAGACACTTGCAAATAAAACACTTCCTCCGCAAAGAGACAGTAGGATACCCCAGGGCCCCAGAAACCACACAATTAGAGGACGTGATAGGCACAAGCAGCAAAGAAGGGGGACTGTGTGGGAAAATGTATAGATAGTTACTGGACAGAGCTCTAACACCACTGGATGAGACCAGACGGAAATGGGAGGATGAACTGGGGAGACAGTGAGGTGGGGACTCTGGAGCAAAGCACTGAGCAGGGCTAACTCCACCTCCTCCTGCGCAAAGCTCAGCCTAATGCAGCTCAAAGTGGTGCACAGAGCGCACCTGACCAGAACCCAAATGAGCAGGTTCTTCCCAGAGGTGGAGGACAAATGTGAACAGTGCCAGAGGGGCCCGGTCAACCACACCCACATGTTCTGGGCTTGTTCCAAACTTGTACCACTTAATCGTGTTGACTTGGTTTGAAGGAAATGTGACCATCATCATCATCATCATGGTGCTTGCAACAATCTTACCCTCACCATGGCTACTTCAAGTATTTTATCCCCTATGGTGCCTTCACCTATGCAGGAGGAGATGGTGGGTGATGAGTATTCAGAGGAACTGAGCCCTTATTAAGGTGCACTGTTACAGGGCTCATTCAGACCAGCTCAGCTGCTCGCACGTTGGTGGGACCAGCAACACGGATAGTTGGGCTTTCACCTAGTGACTCGTGCTCACATGATGTTTCCCACCTTCAAGTGTTTGACTGATACCATACTCTTAGCCTTATACTGGCTTAATTATCTGTAACAAACTGTTCTCGAGCACAGTGATGGCAGTGGAAGGCAGCTGGCCCTCAAGAAGGACAATGACAAAAGAGATCATGGAATTAAGGACTCTGCTTAAAATATCTCTCCTCCCCTGGCTTCTCACCCACAGCCTGCCTCTCAGTTAGTGTACTGCCTTGTCTCCTGTTAGCCAAGCCTGGCACTGCACGGGTACTAGTGGAGCAGTGTTCGACACGACTCTCAGTGGTTCCAAAGCAAAGAGTATCCCAATAGGAGCAGCCGAGCTCTACCTCTGAAGAAGCCACATGGTTTGGAATACATGAAAGTCACACAAAAGGGAAGAGATAGGTTTTGTAGTTTCACGAAGTATCAGAAAATATTTAGCTCACATAACTTTAATTATTTTTTACCGCTTTCCCATCTTGTCTATCTTCAGGAAAGTATGACGTGGAGATGCCAGTGTTGGACTGGGGTGAGCACAGTAAGAAGTCTTACAACACCAGGTTAAAGTCCAACAGGTTTGTTTCAAACACTAGCTTTTGGAGCACTGCTCCTTCCTCAGATGAATTCACCTGAGTGAATTCCCCATTCACCTGAGGAAGGAGCAGCGCTCCGAAAGCTAGTGTTTGAAACAAACCTGTTGGACTTTAACCTGGTGTTGTAAGACTTCTTACTGTTCAGGAAAGTAAGCATGGTGGGAATTGAACCCTCACTGCTGGCTTTGGTCTGCATCACTAATCAGTTGTCTAGCTTGTTTTGTTATGCTCTTGACGTAGCATAAGCTGCTTCCTTGATGTGCACTCTGCCAAAGGAAGGTTCAGACGTGGAGATAGCTTTAACACATTTATTAAACTGTTAACAATTCTCCTACTTGGATTTGACTCTACTGTTAATACTTCTATAGCTACTCAGACTGACGAACCAGTCTGCTACAATCCAGGTGGTGGGTGTGATGTTCAATCAACCATGTGTCTGTACTCACTGAGTGTCTCCACTGGAAAGAGGAAGATCATGTGTGCTGTGTCCTTTTTACATGGGTTGGTGTAATGCCCCCCTGTGGTAGTGTCACCTCTGTGTGTATCGTGACTGCCCATTGGTTGTGTCCTATCTTACTGACCTATTGGTTGAATGTCTGTGTGTCATGTCTCTGGCTCCCTCTAGTGTCTATCTAATCTACGTGTATTTACATTGTGTATTTACAGTGATGCATATCACCACATAGCTCACTGAGCTAAAGCATGTACACAAAGGTCCAAGTACCCCAAGTACCAGTCTAGCGACAATACCACTACACCACCTTCTCCTCCTGTACATTTGGGAAGCTAACCAAAGTTGCAGAGCTGAGTACATACTTGTTCTTACTGACGTGATCACAGACAAAGTTAACCTAGTTGCCAGCCCTGAGGAATAAATAATTATTGACTTGTCTGATATATTTGGGTTTCTGACTGGGAAACCCAGGAAATGTCTGTGACAGAATCCAGGAAGGATCTGGAAACAAAATTGTTGAAGGCAGTGGTGACATTGACAGCCACTGGTAACATCTGACCACCAGGTCTAGCAGGCAGCAGGCCTCTGGGCTGCAGATATTTGCCAGTTCCTGATGGGGCTTCCTGATCCTCCTGAGACACTGTTGTTCAGCCATGCCACAGAAATGCAGCATTTACCACTGTTTTGTGCGGAGTGTTTCCTGCAAGCTGTGCCTCTCCCGAAACTGCTGACCCTCTTTCTCCTCGTCTCTCTTTGCTGCTCCTTTCTTTACAGTGCTGTTTCGGGCCTGTGACCAGCAGTCCTGGCGTGCTATTGCTGACGTTGCTGACCGTATTGATCCTCATCTGAGATCAAAACTTCAGAAGCAAAACCCGTCTTGATCTGATCGAGCAAACTTTCAAAGTGTAGAAAGCAAACTCCAAAATGTAGGAAACCCTCCATTAGATGCACTGTGAATAAACCCTTTCCTACTAGAGGCAAGAAAGAAGCTGTGAGTACAAAATATTTCCAGTTAAATTTCTCTGAGGTCGATCCAGCCCCCCCCCCCCCCCCAATAGTTGCTCCGCACTTACCTTACTTTCACTGTCAAGACTCACATATCCCAGGAAATCTGTGAAAGCTAAAAGTGTGCTCACGTGCAATCCAGAAATTGGGGTGGGGGGGGGGGGGGGGGGGGGGGGGGTTGAAGCCGGCTTTGTGATACTGACTTTAAGCTATGTGTTCTCCCCTCCCCCCTTCCCCCCACTTCACCGACCCCACCGACATCCAAACCCGTACACTCCTGCAGATTAAAATTCAGCCTGTTAACCCTGATTCTCTCTAACCTCAGATGCTGTCTGCTCGGTTTCGTCAGATGAGAATGATCGGCATTGCTGATCACAGAATTAGCACCGCTGCCTCACAGCGTCAGGACCTGGGTTCAATTCCGTCCTCGAGTAACTGTCTGTGTGACGATTGCATGTTCTCCTTGTTTCTGTGTGGGTTTCCTCAGAGTGCTCTGGTTTCCTCCCACAGTCCAAAGATATGGGCAGCACGGTAGCATGGTGGTTAGCATAAATGCTTCACAGCTCCAGGGTCCCAGGTTTGGTTCCCGGCTGGGTCACTGTCTGTGCGGAGTTTGCACGTCCTCCCCGTGTGTGCATGGGTTTCCTCCGGGTGCTCCGGTTTCCTCCCACAGTCCAAAGATGTGCGGGTTAGGTGGATTGGCCATGCTAAATTGCCCGTAGCGTCCTAAAAAGTAATGTTAAGGGGGGGGGGTTGTTGGGTTACGGGTATAGGGTGGATGCGTGGGTTTGAGTAGGGTGATCATTGCTCGGCACAACATCGAGGGCTGAAGGGCCTGTTCTGTCCTGTACTGTTCTATGTTCTATGTTCTATATGTAGGCTAGGTGGATTGGCCATGCTAAATTGCCGCTTAGTGAACAAAGATGCGCAGGTTAGGTGGGGTTGCAGGAATAGGATGGGAGAAGTGGGCCTGGATAGGGTGATCTTTCAGAGGGTCAATGCAGACTCGATGGACTGAATGGCAATGTACGAATTCTATGGATTCTATGAATGGTGTCTCTTTGTCGAGAAGAAGGGTACGTTGATTAATTAATTTGGGTACTGGCAAAGCCACTTCTGGTGGAGATGGATCTACAGCAGAAAACTGACTGGAACGCATAATTCAGTCTTATCCAGGGACGATAAACCCTGAGAAAGAGAAGGCACCCATTAATGCAACTGGAATGTAACTTTTGGGAATGGAGTTACGGGACCAATCGGGGCGGAGTAGCGGGATATCAATTTCATATTTACCTTTGCCATTGCTGGAGGCACATCGTAACGATAACTGATTTCCAAAGTGGAAAAATGTTCTGCTCACCAGTACTGACGTCTCTTACTTGATAAATTCACTAAAGGAACATAACACGTTTCTAGTGTACGTGAAGAATCTCATCTAGATGTTTGCTTTATTCGCTAAATAGTTGCAGCTCAGCACTTAGATCTACAGTAAAAAACATTTGTATTCCATTTGTTACATTATTGCGGTTTCCTGGGACCTTGACCTAGAACATTGATTAGATCATTTGGCCTGCAGTCTACAGGAGTTTAGAATCCAACATTAGCATCATTTTAATCTACCTGGTCTTCTTTTCAACACTTTTCTACCTGGCCTTTCACCCAGGTTTCTCAATGAAAATAAAGTGAACTTGCCACTGACGTTTTCATTATGTGTGGTTTGCAAAGTGCAGAAACAAATGTTTTTAATTCCAGCGAGCTCCCAATTGCCTTGAAATTGATGTGGCGATCTGCAGAAATGATGAAATAATTCCAGTCTGCTTCACAAACCTGACACTTTAATGTATTTTTAAATTCTTTCATGGGAGGTCAGCATCATTGGCTAGGCCAGTATTTATATTGCCATCCCTGATTGCTCTTGAGGGGGTGTTGTTGTTCATGTAGTTCAGGTACATCCATAGTGCTGTTAGGGAAGGAGTTTGACTCAGCAACAGTGAAGGAACTTGCTACATTTGAAGATGATCTAGTTCCAAGTTGGGATAATGCTTTGCTTAGAGGGGAACTTGCAGGTGGTGGTGTTCCCATGCATCTGCTGCCCTTTTGATGGTGGAGGTTGTGGGTTTGGAAGGTGCTTTCAAAGGAGACTTGGTGAGTTTCTGCAGTGCATCTTCTAGAAGGTGCACACTGCTGCTACTGTGCGTCGATCGTGGAGCAAGTAAATATTAAAGGGGTGGATGGGGTGCCAATCAAGTGGGTTGCTTTGTTCTGTGTGATGTTGAACTTCTTGAATGTTGGAGCTGCACTCATCCAGGCAAGTGGAAAGTATTCAGTCACACCCCTGACTTGTAGGTAGTGGATAGCCTTTGGCGAGTCTTGAGATGAGTTGCTCGCAACAGAACTCACAACCTCTGACCAGTTCAGTTTCTAATCAATGGTAACGCCCAGGATAATGCTGGATAAACTCAGCAGGTCTGAGTGGAGAGAGAAACAGAGTGATCATTCTGGGCGGGGTTCTCTGACCCCCCCGCTGGGTCGGAGAATCCCCGGGGGGCGGTGCGAATCTCGCCCTAATGGCCGCTGCCGTTTTTCGGGCAGGGGCGGGACTCACGCCACGCCAGTCCGGGGCCATTGGCAGCGGCCCCCTCGCCGATTCTCCAGGCCCCAATGGGCCGAGCGGCCATCCTATTTTGGCCAGTCCTGCTGATGTGGGTTACGCATGGTCACACATGGCGGGACCTGGCAGGTAAGTCAGTGCGGGTGGTCCTCTGGGGGGCGCGGGGGGATCCAACCCCGGGGGGGGCCACGGTGGCCTGGACCGCGATCGGGGCCCACCGATTTGCGGGCGGGCCTGTTCTGTGGGGGCACTTCTTCCTTCCGCGCCGGGCCCCTTTAGGGCTCCGCCATGGCCGGCACGGAGAAGAGAACTCCCTGTGCATGCACCAAAATACGATAGCGGTTCCGTGCATGCACAAACTCGCGCAGTCCCTTCAGCGCTGGCTGGAGCGGCGCCAACCACTCCAGCATCCACCTAGGCCCCGAGACAGGTGAGAACATGATCGTGGTGGTCAAGCTGCCAAGACCCTTGGGGGCCCATTGACGCCAGAGTCGTTGGCGCCGGTTTTCCCATCAACGTGGGGACTTAGTCTCCGGGAGGGAGAATCCTGGTGTCTGAGTCTGTATAACTCCCAGGATGTTGTTATTAGGGGATTCAGCAATGGTGATATCATTGAATGTCAAGGGGCGATGGTTAGAACATCTCTTGTTGGAAATGGTCATTGCCTGGCACTTGTGTGGTGTGAATGTTACTTCCTACTTTTCAGCCCAAGTGGAGTAATGTCGAGGTCCTGCTGAATATGGACGCAGACTGTTTCAATACCTGAGGAGTCGTGAATGGTGCTGAACATTGTGAAGTCATCAACGGACATCCCCACTTCTGATTTGATTTGATTTTATTTATTGTCACATGTACCAAAGTACAGTGAAAAGTATTTTTCTGTGGCCGAGGAATGTACACAGTACGTACATAGTAGACACAAGAATAATCAACAGGGAACATTGACAAATGGTACATTGACCGAACAGTGATTGGTTACAGTGCGGAACAAGGGGCCAAACAAAGAAAACAAAGCAAATACATGAGCATCATTTCGGACTAACCTTATGTTGGAGGAAGGTAATTAATGAAGCAGCTGAAGATGGTTGGGCCTAAGACACCTCCCTGAGGAACTCCTGCAATGATGTCCCGGGACTGGGATGATTGACCTCCAACAACCTCAATCATCTTCCTTTGTTCCAAAGTGACTCCAACCAATGGAGAGCTTTCCTCCAGAATCCCACTGAATTCAATGTTGCTAGTCCTCCTTGATGCCTAACCCGGTCAAATGCCGCCTTGATGTTAAGGGCAGTCACACTCCCCCTCCTCTGTGGTCCATTTCTGGACTGTGGTGAGGTCAGGAGTTGAGTGACCCTGGCAGAACCCAAACTGAGCATCAGTGAGCAGATTATTGCTGAGTAAGTGCCACTTGTTAGCACTGTTGATTACGCCTTCCACCACTTTAAAGGTGACCATGATGTGGAGATGCCGGCGTGGGACTGGGGTGAGCACAGTAAGAAGTCTTACACCAGGTTAAAGTCCAACAGGTTTGTTTAAACAGCTAATGATTTTAAACAAACCTGTTGGACTTTAACCTGGTGTTGTAAGACTTCTTACTGAACTTTAAAGGTGATTAAGAGTAGATTCATTGGCGGTAATTGGGGCTGTTTAGCACAGGGCTAAATCGCTGGCTTTGAAGGCCGACCAAGCAAGCCAGCAGCACGGTTCGATTCCCGTAACAGCCTTCCCGAACAGGCGCCGGAATGTGGCGACTAGGGGCTTTTCACAGTAACTTCATTTGAAGCCTACTCGTGACAATAAGTGATTTTCATTTCATTCATTCATAATTGGCTGGTTTTGATCTGTCCTGCTTTCTGTGAACAGGGCATACCTGGGTAGTTTATCACATTATTGGGTAGATGGCTGTGCTACAGCTGTACTGGAACAGCTTGATTAGAGGAGCAGCTCATTCTGGAGCATGGATTTTCAGTCCTGTAGCTGAAATGTTGTCAGGGCCCATGGCCTTTGCATTATCCAATTCCTTCAGCTGCTTCTTGATATCACGTGGCGTGAATCGAATTGTAACTGGGTTGAAGTCAAAAACCTTGGGCGGGATTCTCCATCCAGTGATGCTGGAATTGCGAATTGCGATCGGGCATCAGCGAAAATCGAGGTTGGTGCCGGGCGACCACCGGTGTGCCCTGCTCCAGCACCTCAATGGTGGTGTGAATGCGCTCCACGCCCCGCCGCCTGCATGGGCATGCAAAACATAGAGTAGCACTTGTTAACGTGTCATTAATGGGTCCAACTTGGTAGTCTTTGGCCTCCCGTGTTGCTCCGCCTGCGTCATGTGGAAATGACGCTGGCGTGGTTTACTTATGGCATTTAAAAATGGGGGCCGGGTGCTGAGGAGGTAGGAAAAGTTTCCAAAGGTGCAATGGTGGGTGGACAGTGAAGCTGCTGGCTTGGGGGTGCCTGACACTGCTGGGGGGAGTAGCGGGGGGGAGGGGGGGGGGGAGGGGGTGGGGGGGTGACCAGGAGATGGGCCATGGGTTTGGGGTGTCCTCTTGGGACTTGAGTGTCCAGGCACAGACTGCCATTGCCGCACCCTGCATGGCAGCCATTTAGTTGCGCGCTCCATCACTGCCCACTGAACCTTGTAAATGTGCAGAACAGCACCATTGTATAGGCAAATTCCCCTGCCGTCCCCTCCAACCCCGCCAGGCCACGCCTCTAGGAACCCTCAGATCCCAGCTTACCCATCAACGGGATGGGTATGGTCCAGCGCAGCCAGTCGCCCACCAGGTGTTGACAGTCCAGAGTGCACCCATCCGAGGCACTGCCCCACAGCAGAGGGAGCAGGGGAAGAGCAGAGCACATCCCGAACAGCGGACGCATGCACCGTGGCCTTTGCCACCTACCCTGGCACACTGCCCCTTTCCAGGGTAGATGCCCTGCCAGGAGCACTATCAGCTAGCCCACCCCGCAGGATGGGACCGCTATTTCCAGAAGCTCCAGATCTGTCTTGACTGCAGCTTGTTCCTGGGGTCGGGCCACCCTCTGACTGTTCGCCCCCTCGGGGGTTCCTACCTCTGTCTGATGCACTGCTGCATGTGTATCATGTGCACCAGATAGTGCCCCAGGAGCTTCTTCCCTTAAGTGCCCAACCGAGGTGAGTGTCTCTGGGATGGTGGAGGGTGGCGTGATATCAGTGACGAAAAGTGGTGTTGGCCCTGGTCATGTGATCTGGAGTGTTGCGGGATTGTGGCTAGGGGCGAGTGACTCTGGATGGTCCTGCCTCGCCAGCTGCTGAGGCGCATTGCTGCGGCTGGGGGCAAGGAACCCCAGATGGGTCTGCCGCGTGGGGAGGTGATCCTGTGAGGCATAAAACAGGACACATGGTGAGAACGCAGGTAGGCGTAGTATTGGGGGGAGGTGTGACCCACGTGCCATAGGGATATTGCAACGTATTGGGGGTTCGCATGGTTGACCCATGCCGACCTCCGCCTCAGCGACTGCCCGCTCTCCCACACCGACAACCAGGCCCATCGCCCTCTGCTCCGCCGTGGTGAGGGTCCACAGGTCCTACGGGCCCCCTCCGGTACTCTCCCGCTCCCGGCGATTGTGGGCCACCGACTCCTGGGGGGACAGATAATGTACAGATAGTTTGATGTGGGAAGAGTAGGGGGCTCTGCAGCTAGTGGCCTGTGTGTGCAGGGCACCTGACCATGGAAGGCAGTATGTGTTACACAGTGGGGTGTGAGAGGACTGTCGTTGGGTGTGGTTCGATCACCCTCTGCGGGTGGGATGGGTGTGGGGAGTGTGGGACGGGGTTGGTGCCTGGGGCACAGAGCTGGTGACTCGTTCTGGCTGGGCTGGGGTATTGCCCATCCTCACTCAGTACTGCCTGCCAGTCCGCCTGGTGGGGGCCGCGTGGGAGGGAGTGATGGATATGGGTTGGAGTGTGTGGGATGGAGGTGGTGCCAGGAGCATGGAGCTGGCGACTCACCAGAGCCGCCCTAAGGAGGTTGTGCAGCTTTTTTCTGCACTGCTGTCTGGTCCTCGCAATGGGGCCCACCGTGTTCATGGTCTCTGCCACCTCTGCCCAGGCCCAGTTGACGTTGGCGGGTGGCAGCCTCCTTCCCAGCCCAGGAACAGCCTTTCCTCCACGGAATCCAGCAGTATCTTGAACTCTGCATGCGTGAACCTCGGGGCCGTTCATCAGGATGGCATATTCTTGGCTGGAATGAGAATGTGTGGGGAGTGAAGTGCTTATATGCGCCAGCAGCTTGTAAAGCTCTCGAGTGCCAATCCCGACCCTATCACATGCCTGTGTGTGTTGGAATCGTTAATGGGTGCTGGCCCATTAACATGTCCTGAATGGTTCTAGCGATCTTGCCCCCATCTGGACTGTGAAACACTCAGTCCCAGCATGAGAACTTAGTCTATTAAACAAAGAATTCTGCCCCTTCCGTTTGCAGGTTTCAGTGCATTTGTATTAAAAGTCCGAGGATTACATAATACAAAAGGTGAGCCTTCATCCTCCACTGAATGGAAAAAATGTCTCCTGGAACTTTGCCTACATATGGGCAGATGACAAAATACATTCAAAATACATTAGCAGTCATTTCAGTGCCTCGCATTATAGAGCAACTTCTTTGACATTACCATGACAACAGTATTATTGCTTGTGCAGAACAATGGGTAGCTGTAGAGGAATATCACAGATGTTCTCCCTCCCAATGCTTCATACAGTCTGATAAAATCTCTAGCTAATTTAATTTCTAGCAGTGGAGAATGTGTTGAGTAGCAGAGTTAAGCTCCTGGATTATCCACAACACACATTAGAAACAACAAAGAATTGAACCATGGGCTTGGATTTTACTTTACTCGGCAGGATGCGGGAGGCAGAATGGGAACTGAGGGGTTCAACAATCCCACCCCGCCACCTCTGTGCATCCAGTAAAGCACTAGGAGGCCAGTTAGAGGCCAATTAGAAGGTTGTTATAGATTGCACTCACTTTTCAGTTATTTAAAAAACCTTTTGTTGCACTTGGGTTTGCACTTCAGCCCCACGCTCCTGATCGACAGACACCTGGGAAGGGGGAGGACCGCCTTGTGAACCTGCTACTGGGCCTGGCCAAACCTGCCATCAGTGGTCCAGGCAGTGGGCGACCGAGGGGATTGTCAGACTCAACTGTCACCCCCTCTTTCGGGCCTACAATCGGGGTCGGGTGTCCCTGGAGAGGGAGCAGTCGGTGTCCACTGGCTCTTGAGACTCTTGAGACTTTCCATGCCCATTGGGCACCGCTTATTGAGCGTTGCCTTATTGACCCCATTAATCATATTTTAGTTTGGTGCTTTAAGTCTCATTTGTGATTCGCTTTTGTTTAAGGCCCTTCAAGGGACTGTCCCTTTAATTTGCCCCTCAGTTCATTTGACTTTATTTACGTACGTTAATCAAAATAGTTAGGAAGATTGATTCCTGACCACAAACCCTCTCTCGTACTGCCTTCCAACCTTACAGTTATTGTCAGGGTGTGTTTCTCGTGCCTGCTTTTCGATTCCAGAGTTATAGTCAGCTCTAGTGACTTTGGGTTAATACAAAAATAATGTAGTGATTAATTTTTGCTGCAGCTCCGGAGGAATATGAATCAGACCTTGGACTCTGAGTGTTGGTACTACAGGCTGGGGACACCATGCCACAGAGGGATAATGCCAGGGTCACGGCTAGAATTGTAAAGGACCCTGCTCTGAGAATCAGTCTTTATTAATCATTGAAGGCAAAAAAAAGATTTAAAATGGCATTAAAATTGGTACAGATGTTGCACCGTCCCCAGCAGAACTTGCTGCTGCATTCAATTCTGGCAGCTTTACTGCCTCATTTCAGCCGAGGTAAAAGACTCCCAAATATTTTTTACTGACACCTGAAAAGTTCAGGGGCCAATGAAAGATTGCAAAAGGTTGGGCTGTTGACAAGCTGAATAACTTGTTAATCAGTGATTTCAATAAGACGGGCATGCTGCCGATTTCTGCTCACGCCACCATCTGTATTATCGGGGACAGGCGTGATGATGTTGGGTTGTCGACCCAATGTCAGCATGCCGAGCTTTCCATCAGTGAGGGACAGCATGCCTGATTCGCCAGTGCAAACTCCAGCCCCCGATTTAAACAGAAGGCATGCTGGGGTCACAGTGGATGCAGCATTTGGCAAGATGTCGCTGTGGTGATCCACTGTGTGCACCTGTATTAGGGGATGTAAAGTAGGACCTGCACTACAGGTTCGCCGGTAGCCCCTGCCGGCTAGCTCCGCCCACAAGGAGCCGTATAAATATGCATGACCTCCTCCTGATCAGCCATTTCGCCAGCTGCAGCAGGAGGCCACGCATCTGACTGTAATAAAGCCACAGTTGTACCAATCTGAGTCTTTCGTGCAATCGATCGTGCATCAGTCGCGACATCACATTGAAAAAGCAATCATCGATTGAATAAGTACCGTTTCCAATGGGGGTTCAGTGATGTGTCTTCTGTATGTGAGAGTTAAGCAATAAATGCAGCCTGATTGAGGCCTTTATACACCACTTAAATCTTAAGGGTTACCTTCTGTATTGTCCAGGAATTGGAGGTTTTGGCCACTCTATATATCTTGGGATGACTGTACTTGTGTAAGCACTCCAAGATAGGAGAGTATAATTACTTGGAGTCCTGGAGACAGGTTTTCACGTCTTCTAGGAGTCAGGAATCATCAAAACCCTATTTTCTTCTCATCGAAAACATTAATATCCCAGGTAAAAATGGGCCCAGAGAATATTCCCATAGAAAGGAAGAATATTGCTTAATATGGCTACAGGGAGTCACACCGAGTAAAAATAAGAACAACATTTTAATTACTAATTTCCTCTACCAGGTTCCTTTCGATTGGTGCCCTACTGGCCGACCTTATATACACTGGGTAATTGAGATACCCCGCTCCAGGTCGTGGAGCGCATACTCCGCAAGGAGCATGGGGAAGAAGGGCATTCCCACCCCCGTAGGAACCGTAGGGGATATTACATTTTGAATAAGGGTCAGATTAGCATTCATGTCCTTTTGACATCAGGGAAACTGATCGTCCAAAGGGAAATTTGTCCCCAGTCTTTTTGTCGGGTCAGGACAGTTTAGAAGGTTTCGAGAAAACGTGGCTTGTTTGAGAGCTCAGGAGCCTTGAGGAAATATTGCAGAGGAGTCAGGAACAGTACTTGGGAACTACAGTGCCATGATCTCCTCATTGCTTTATATGAAAAAAATTCAGCTTTCACTTTGAGAAAATGAAGTAGCCACTTGCTCCAGCACTGCTTTGATTGAAAGGTTACTTGGTCTGGCTTAGAAAAATACCCAGTCATCTCTTTTTCCACTTCCAATAGGTTCCCTATTCTTCCAGTACAAAGGCTTGTTTTGACTATTGAGTCCATTATGAAAGCTTGGCTAAGTTTCAAAATCTGAAAACCACTTATCGCAGCAGTGGGCTGTGTTCTCAGATTTATTGACATTTATTTAAGGATGATCTGCCCTTAAAGTGGTTACTGCATAACTGAATGACCGCTTGAGGGGAATTAATTTTTTGTTCCTCGAGTCTGGAGCTCTTTTTTCAGTATGTGTTGTGTTTTTGAATGACACTCTATTTGATTGTTCGAGGTGTATTTTTTCATGTTCATTTTAAAGAATTACCATTGTTCTTATATGGGTCCTGAGGAGCTAAAGAGGATACATGTGGGGACGTAGATGGGACATGGTGGGCATGAGAGTGCATGGAGAGGGCTGTCATAATATGCACCCATGCACATCATGAGGTAGAAGCAGGCAGTGACAGACACCCAGGTGATCCAATCAATGTACAGAACAGAACATGACCAATCACAAGACAGGACACCACAGGGGGGAGGGGGGGGGGCTCCAACTATAAACACACAAGGCAGGTGCACTCTGCCTCTTTCTGCTGGTGATAGCTGTAGTGACAGTCAGGTGTACAAATCATTCAACACCTTCTGCACGTGGATAAGAGCTAGCCTGATCTAGATAGTTAATGTTAGTTTACTTAGAGTAGTAGAGAGTCAACCCACAGGCAGCTGTGTGTTTCGTTACTGAAGTTCAATAAACCGTATATTGAACCAATGCCCACGTTTGGTGTATGCTTGATCAGTTAACTGCATTGTGTGCAATCCGTGTTACCCCAGGGCGAACAACACGACAAAGGCATGGGGAATATGTGGTGACATGGGGGTGTGCTGGGCCATGATGCTGGCATGGGGGTAGGTGGGGGTGTATAGCTGAGCGTTCCAGGACTTAGGAATGATGTAGATAGCGGGACTGATGTTCCAGCAAACTAAGGAAGGAATTCTAACCAGCCTGCCTTGGCATCCGCATTCCTCCACTGCTGCCTTGGGAATCAGAAATCTCAGGCCTTGCCCACCTACATCTCCAGGTGATGAAAATATGGTGGGTACCAGCAGAGGTGACGGCTTTGAGTTTTCAAAGTCAGGAAGTGACCTGACTTGGCTTTGCCGAGCAAAACATGAAACTCCAGCCTCTGATTCCAAAATGATAATGCTGAAGAACGATCGAGAGAAAATAATTGTGGAGACATTGTCTGTTCGCTGAATAATTAAAGCACCGTGACCTTTATTCATCAAGAAATATACAAACTGGAACAAAAAAAACGAATCTAGATGTAGTCAAAGAACTTTCTGCTTCATAAAAATATCGAATTCACCGATTCAGTGTCTATGCTACACGCAAGAGTCAAAGAATAAAAAAGGTTATTAAACTTGGTGCTGGCATTGTGCCCCGTATATTGCAATGCTTGCTTTCATTTGTGAAACTCATTTAAGGTTCTGCACACTTGAACTTCTTGTAAACTTTATCAGTTAAGTAGTTTTGAAAGAGAAGCTCAGCCGGTCTGTTCGACTGACATTTGTTACCACCCTGAACAATTGAAATTTATCAAGATAAGTGCGCAGTAGCTACAAGCCTGAAAGACATCTTTGTTCAGCTTACTCTTTTCTGTATAAAGCAAGCTCAGTGAAAGGATGATGTGCCATTCAAACAAGGTTATTCCCCGAAGTAAAGCAACACTAAGAAGCTCTGTCTCCAATTTAATTCCGAGATAAAGATGACCAGATCTAGAAGTGATTGTGCACTACTTCTGCCGAAAAAGATACGAGTGCTTAAGAAGTCTGTTTTTTTTGATCAATGCCAATGAAAGACTTAAGTAAAAACAGAAAGTGCTGGCAAAACTCAGCAAGTCTGGCAGTAACTGTGGGGAATGAAACAGAGCTAACATTTTCAGATTTTCAGCATCCACAGTATTTTGCTTTTAACTGAACTGTTTACTTTAGATATTTTTGAATTATTTTTGCATGTGGATAACATGAGAAACCCAGTAGTTTTTGCCAATATAGAATTGCTCTGAGGGGGATTCAGAGTTAATTCTCTAAGCTACAGTGTACAGTGACAATATTTCATTGTTTATTTTAATTGGTAATATGCCGAGTTTCTACTCCTCCTATTCAAGTGGGTGGATGTGCAGTTAAGTCCAGGTTACTTATATGCCTTGAAGCCACTGGGAGCTGATGAACCACAATTTGTAGCTGCTCCACTGAGCAGGCAGCAAGGACAGCCATCCAAATCAGATGGGTCCTTTATCACAGGTACCTGTCATGCTCTGATGACAGCTTTGGGACTCAACCACAATTTTGAACTTGTAGGTTCGAAGCAGAAACTTAAGTGAGTTTTCCCAGACTTACCAAGAAGAGGCCCCAAAATGTAAGGATTGGATTTTAACTCAACCCAAATGTGTAGGGTAGGTGGATTGGCCATGCTACATTAATTGGGTACTCTAAATTTATTTAAAAAAATATCCAGAAAGTTTTGACAAGATTGGAAGTTTTCAGGGGGCAGCACACTACACTTGCAGGAGAATGCAAGTCTGTCAGTTGAACTTTCACAAAGGTTCAGCATTCACATACAAGCCAATTGAAGGTCGAATTTGACAAAATGGAAAAAGATGGAATCATTAGAAAAGGACAACAGCTTACAGATTGGTGCAATTCGATCACGTGTTATAAAGAATCCATGGCATGTAAATGCAGCTTTGAAACATTGTCCTGACAAAATATCCACATTAGAAGAGTTGAATCAGAGATTTTGACGTGCAAAATTTTTCTTGAAGATTGATGCCAAGCATGGTGTTTGGTTAGTACATCTTGCGAAGAGGTCCTGAGAGTTTTGTATCTTATTCAGGTGATATTGCTTTCCACGATATTCCTTTTGGGCATTTGGTTAGCCAGTGTTATAACCCCCATGAGACGATGGGGAAACCATTGTTGACCTCTCTGTGTGATAGGTGGAGTACGAGCTTCCCAGGTAGGAGGCAGAGGCCTCCCAGCTGGAACTCGTTAGAGACTACACATAAACGCCGGCCCAATCAGGGCCTGGTGTTGTTGGTTCTCCCAAAAAGGACTGGATTAGGAGAGAGTTACTGCTGTGGGCAGACTATTGTACATAATTCAATAAATCCTTGTTCCACAAGGCTGGCTTCCTCAAGTTACTAATCTATATTGCAGGTGATATAGCCGTTGTGGGGAGAACAAAGCAAATATATGACCATAAATTACATTTACTGATGCAAGCAGCAGACAGATTTGTATTCAACAGTGTGAAATGTGACATTAATGCGTAGCAGTTCATTTTCTTTCATTCTATTTATTCAAGTGCTGATATATGTCATGACCCAAATAAATGAGCAGACGTTCAAGCCATGCCAACACCCAAGATAAGGAAGATCTTCGAAGATGTTTTGGTCTCTACAATTTATTTTCTCCGAACATTCTTTATTTTGCTCAAAAAAATAATATTTTGCTCAGGAAATTGTTGAAAAAGAATATGCCTTACTTTTTTAAAAATAAATTTAGAGTACCCAATTATTTTTCCAATTAAGGAGCAATTTAACATGGCCAATCCACCTATCCTGCACATCTTTTGGGTTGTGGGGGTGAAACCCACGCAGACACGGGGAGAATGTGCAAACTCCTCACAGACAGTGACCCAGAGCCGGGATTCGAACCCGGGTCCTCAGCGCCGTAGGCAGCAATGCTAACCACTGTGCCACCGTGCTGCCCTGAATATGCCTTACTTGTAGCATGAAGACCACCAATGCCTCTTCGGAGCATTGAAACAGTCATTACCTGAAGCATCAGAAATGCAACTTCATGATACTAGGGAGACAACGATCCTGGAGATAGATGCTTCACAAGAAGGTCTTGGAGCATGCACACTAAAATAAAGAAACCTAGTGCACTTGCTTCAAATTATCTGTCTGTGATACAATTCTACTAGTCTAGTGGGAAACATTAGCCACAGTGCTTAGAATTATGAGTTTTCCCAGCTACGTTTTTGGCAAAATATGTGTGGTAGAGACCAATCACAAATCATTGGAAATGATTTGGTGAAAATTACTGACCAGTACACCACTCAGATTGCAGCATCTCTTGATAAAGATCCAAGGTTATGACTGTGAGATTAGTTTTGAGCCAGGCAACTGGATAATCATATTGGATATACTTAGCAGATTGCCTAACCCAACGAGAACGAAAGATATATCTTTCGATCTATAAGCTGATTTGATCAAAATTGAACTTGAAGATAGTCTCCAAATTGGTCTGGTACATTTTGCACATCACAAATGCCAGCGGCCACAAGAAGAAATAGTGAAAGATTCCACACTGCAGAAACTGAGGAAGACCATCATTAATGGATGGCTTGATGTAATTCAGCATGTCCACGAGCATGTGACTATTTCGACCGTACCAGAACAAGCTAGGCATCTGCTGCCGAATCATTCTTAAAGGCAGGCATGCCGTTATAGTGGAGTCTTTGCAACCTGATATTCTTCAACAACTTCTCAACTCACACCTGGACACAAATTGGACAAGAAAAAAAACAGTCTGTTGGCTAGGTATGAGTAATGATGTTGAAGTCATTGTCAAGATGTGCGAGGGAAGAGAATATGCCAAGTCGGCACAAAGCACCACTGATTCCACATGAAGTTCCTATCTGTCCTTGGTATTCATGTCCATGGTACTGACTTAATTGTCATCATCAGCTACATTTCCAAGTTCCCCATTATTCAACAATTGCATGTTATGTCAAGCAAAACTGTCGCACACAGTCTAAGTGCTATTTTCAATTTATTTGGTGTGCCTCGAGCAATCACTTCAGATAGCGCTCCACAATTTATTGATAAGCCATTTGAGCATATGTGTGAGAAGTGGAATATAGATCACAGTCTTTCTTCACCTCATTACTCTAGATCTAAAGATTTAGCTGAATTAATGATTTGCACAGTGAAATCTCTAATTCTCAAATGTCGACAGACCAAGGAAGATCTGTACATTTGAGAATCACACCGTTAAATTCTATTTAATTTAAACAACTATTCCATCACCAGCAGAGTTCATGTTTGGCAGACTAGTGCATCACTCTTACCCATTCTACTCTCTCAGAAATTAGCGCACAACTTTCAAAACTAAAAGGGCAGGCCTAATAAACTACAGATAGAGAATTGGCATGTTTACAGTTGGGACATCAATTTCACATCCAGAATCCCACAGAAGGTACGTGGCAACCAGCTGAGGTGACAAAGATTTGTTTGGAGCCAAGATCCTGTGAAGTCATGACACATAAAGGTGCAACAGTGAGGCATAACTGAGTACAAATAAGATCCATTCCAGCTCCTGAACTACTGTGCAGCCCTAATGAATCCAGGACAAGATCCAAGAATTACAACCCCATAGATCATGGTGAGAAATTAAAGAAACCTCCAGACAAGGTCATTAACAAGACTTTGGCATACAAGCAGATTACCATTAAGCAGATTAGAGACTCATGGATACTTTGTGGATATCACTTTGCAACCTGATGTTCTTCAACAATTCACTGACACACTGGCAATTATGTAATTGTAACTAAACATGAATATGTATTGTTAATAGTTATACTTCTAAGGAACGGGGAAATTAGCTTGAAAAAGAATGGGGGAAGTTGTAGAGCAACTCGAAGAATGTTAGCAGACTCTCTGCATCATCAGGAGGGAAATGTATTTTGTGTTTCAGTTTTAATTTCACATTTACTCTAAGCGGCAAATTGGACATGCACCTTCTACTGTCTCCAAGCTTTACAACAATCTAGGATGTGCTTTGATGTGCTTTGTCTTAATAAACAAATCTACAATGGGTCAGAGCTTCCATGGAGTCGCAATCATAGACAGATTACCATTTTACTCCTCCTCATTTACACTAAAATGTGTAGTGCAGTGGGATCCTGAGTTCTTCAATTGCTTGCAGAAAGGAAGACACTCCTCCCATTTTTTATGGTACTAGCTTCCGCAAAACCAGAAAGTTTAAAGGTAAGTCACTTTGAGAAGCCAAAGAGAAGGTAAGTGTATAAGTTAAGTGGGTAGGATGGGGGGGGGGGGGGGGGGGGGGTCATGTGGGGGGAGGGGGTGTTGGATGGTTAGTGGAGAGAGGGTTGAATGGTCAGTGGTAGGGGTCAGGTAGTCAATGGGGTGGATGATCATTGGGAGTTTTTGTTGGTCAGTGATGGGGGTCAGGTGGTCAGTGGGGGGGGGGATTATATGGTCATAGGAGGCTTGGATGGTCAATGGCAGGGGTTGAATGGTAAGTGGGGGTGGTGATCAGTGCGGGGGTTGTTGACTAGTCATTGGTAGATAGTTAGGGCGGGGTCAGGAGGGTGATCAGGGGTTGGGTGGGTAGTTGGTTGGGGGGGTTGAGAAGTTAGTTGAGGTGGGGGTAGTCGGGTGGTTGGGAGAGTAGTTGGGGGACTGAGGGTATAGTCTGGGAGTTGGAACATAGTCGGGAGTCATTGGGAGGGAAGTTATGGGTCCGAGGGCATTGTTGATAAATGTGAGGTCATCCATTTTGGTATGAATAACAGCAAAATGGAATATTATTTAAATAGTAAAAAGATAGCATGCTGCTGTGCAGTGGGACCTGAGTTTCCTTGTGGATGAATCGGAAAAAGTTGGTTTGCAGGTACAGCAGTAATTAAGAAGGCAAATCGAATTTTGTCTTTCATTGCTGGAAGGATGGAATTTAAAACAGGGTGGCTACGTTGCAGCTGTATAGGGTGCTGGTGAGGCCATACCTGGAGTACTGTGAACAGTTTTGGTCTCCTCACTTAAGAAAGGAAACACTGACACTGGACGATACACGGACACTGGAGGATGTGCAGACGAGGTTCACTGGGCTGATTCCAGAGTTGAGAGAATTGAGTAATGAGGAGAGGCTGAGTAGACTGGAATTATACACATTGGAATTTAGAAGAATGAAGGGGGATCTTACAGAAATATATAAAATTATGAAGGGAATAGTTAAGATAGAAGCAGGAAGGTTGTTTCCGGGTGAAACTAGAACTAGGGAGCATAGCCTCAAAATAAGGGGGAACAGATTTAGGACTGAGTTGTGGAGGAAATTCTTCACCCAAAGGATTGTGAATCTGCCGAATTCCCTGCCCATTGAAGCAGTTCGGCCTACCTCGTTGAATGTTTTAAGGCAAAGATAGATGGATTTTGAACAGTAAAGGAATTAAGGGTCATGGTGAGCGGGCGGGTAAGTGGAGCTGAGTCCACAAAAAGATCAGCCATGATCTCATTGAATGGCGGAGCAGGCTCGAGGGGTCAGGTGGCCTACTCCTGTCCAAGTTCTTACGCTCTAATGTTGGACGGTTCCAACGGGGGTCTGGAGGGTATTTGGTGGGGTGGGGGTGGGGTGCAGTGCTGTGTCAGGTTGATTAGTGCTATAGTTATTCAAGAGTTAGAAGTTTTAATTTTTGTAAATTTTCTTCAGTAGCTTTTCTGGTAAAAGAGCTGGAACATCGTATGCGCAGATTGTTTTTTAAAAAAAAATCAGTTTTAAGGGGTGTAGGCTTCACTGGCGAGGCTAACATTTGTTGCCCATCCCGAATTGTCCTTGAGAAGGTGGTGGTGAGCAGCAGTCCATGTGGTGCAGGTACACCCACTGTGTTATTAGGAGAGGGAGTTACTGGATTTTGACCCAACGACAGTGAAGTAACGGCGATATGTTTCCAAGCTATAGGGGGGATGTCAGAGGTAGGTTCTTTACCCAGAGAGTAGTGGGGGCATGGAATGCACTGCCTGTGGAAGTAGTTGAGTTGGAAACTTTTAGGGACCTTCAAGCGGCTATTGGATAGGTACATGGATTACGGTAGAATGATGGGGTGTAGATTAATTTGTTCTTAATCTAGGACAAAAATTCGGCACAACATCGTGGGCCGAAGGGCCTGTTCTGTGCTGTATTTTTCTAGGTTCTGTGTAAGTCAGGATGGTGTTCTCATGTATCCGCTGCCCTTGTCTTTCTAAATCATGGGTTTGGAAGGTACTGCCTTAGGAGCGTTGGTGAGTTCCTGTAGTGCACCTTTAAGTTGGCACACACTGATCCTACTGTTCGCCGGTTTTGGAGGGAGTGAATGCTTGTGGAAGGGATGCCAATCCAGTGGGCCACTTTGTCCTGGACAGTGTTGAACTTCTTGAGTGTTGTTGGAGCTGCACTCATCCAGGCAAGTGGGGGCTATTGCAAATGCTTCAGCTTTGATGTTTGCACAGATGTGCTGGGCTCCTCCCTCAGTGAGGATGGGGATATTTGTGGAGCCTCCTCCTCCAGTGAGTTGTTTATTTGTCCACCACCATTCGTGACTAGATGTGACAGGACTGCAGAGCTTAAATTTGATCCATTGGTTGTGGGATCGCTTAGCTCTGTCTATCACTCGCTGCTTATTTTGTTTGGCGCACAAGTAGTCCTGTGTTGTAGCTTCACTCGGCTGGCACCTCATTTATTGACATGTCTAATGCTGCTCCTGGCAAGCCCCCCTGCACTACTCATTGACCGAGGTTGATCACATGGATTGGTGGTAATGGTAGAGTGGGGGATATGCCGGGCTATGAGATTACAGATTGTGGTTGAGTACAATTCTGCTGCTGCTGATGGCCCACATCACTTCATAGATGTTCAGTCTTGAGTTGCTAGACCTGTTCTGAATCAATTCCATTTTGCACGGTGGTAGTGTCACATGACACGATCGAGGGTATTCTCAATGTGATGACAGGATTTTGTCTCCACAAGGACTCTGCGGTGGTCACTTCTACCGATGCCGTCATGGACAGACATATCTGCAGCAGGCAGATTGGTGAGGACTTGGTGAGGACCAGGTCAAGTATATTTTTCCCTCTTGTTGGTTCCCTCACCACCTGCTGCAGTCTCATCTTGCAGCTATGTCCTTTTGGATTTAGCCAGCTCGGTCTGTAGTGGTACTACCCAGCCACTCTTGGTGATGGACATAGAAGTCCCCCACCCAGAGTCGATTCTGTGCCCTTGCCACCTTCAGTGCTTCCTCCAAATTGTGTTAAACATAGATGAGTATTGAATCATCAGCTGAGGGGGTGGATGGTACTTGGTAATCAGCAGGAAGGTTTCCTTTCCCACATTTGACCTGAAGCCAAGAGACATCATGGGGTTCAGAGTCAATGTTGAGGACTCTCAGGGCATCACCCTCCCGACTGTACACCACTGTGCGGCCACCTCTGCCGGGTCTGTCCTGCCAGTGGGACAGGACATACTGAGTGATGGTGATAGTCGTATCTGGGATGTTATCTGAAAGGTATAATTCTGTGAGTATGACTATGTCAGGCTGTTGCTTGACTAGTCTGTGAGACAGCTCTCACAATTTTGGCACGAGATGTTAGTTAGGAGGACTTTGCAGGGTCGACAGGCCTGTGTTTGCCATTGTCATTTCCAGTATCCAGGTCAAGGCCGAGTGGTCCTCTGATTTATTTTCTTTTTTCCCTTTTTCCTTTTTTAAAATCGAAGTATCTGGATGGTTCCTGGTGCTGGGTAACTGCCCAATGCCAATTTAAATTTTCTGGGCAATTGCTGTGCAATCCTTACATGGAAACCTCTGAGAGGATGCCCCAGCGCATCTTTGGGGTGCCCCCTCCCCACTTACTGCTAGGTACAACGCCCCAGAGATTGGAAGTTATGGGCCATATGCGTTTACCCAATCTCATGACAGCCCAATGACTTTCAGCAGGAATTTCCCTGCCCACCAAGGGTGGGGTCAGAAAATGCTGGCCCTTATCTGGGAAGAAGAGTGGATGCCAGATGTTTATCGGGACACAGTGATTGGGACTATATTTAAGAAGAGAGACACGCCCAATTGTGGTAACTCCACCAAGGAGTTTCCTGAAAGTCCACCACAGGGAAAATCTTTGCAAGGATTCTCCCTTATTGACCTATTCAACCGACTCGCCTGAAAAGTGACAAAAGCCTCTCTGTATTAACACTCCTTATTACCCTTATCACCACTTCCTTCTTTCTGTAGTGAATAATCAAACCAATGTCAATAATCAATGAGACTCTGAGGAGCAGACGATCTGGCGAAAATAAAAAAAGGCCATACATCAAATGTGAGCACTTTCATGCAGAAGATAGAAATAAAATCTTTAAAATCAAGTGTTTGACCTGTCGTACTTTCTTTAACTAAATATTTCTTCACTTTGCTACCCCTACAGGATGCTCTGCTGGTGGCTTCAACAGAGTTGGTGGAAAGCTGCTGTTGCTCATATGGGGGATTCCTAAGATGACCTTTTGCTTTGACCTCTGCCTTTCTTTTGCCCAAGAGATCATGGGTGCAGACATGGCTTCAACCAGGGCAACCAGACCCAGCTGCATGTGAATATGAGAGAGACAAAAGGAAGGAGAGAGAGAGAGAGAGATAGATGGGATATTGCCTTGAAATATGTGGTGTCCTATCAATCCAATTTTCCCTCACTCCGCAACATCGCATTTCATATATTGCACAGGTTGAATGATGGCTTTATTACAGAGCAACGTGGAGCAGCCTGACTAAATG
Organism: Scyliorhinus canicula; assembly: GCF_902713615.1. Classification (NCBI taxonomy): domain Eukaryota; kingdom Metazoa; phylum Chordata; class Chondrichthyes; order Carcharhiniformes; family Scyliorhinidae; genus Scyliorhinus; species Scyliorhinus canicula. The sequence continues at coordinate 49,338,042 of NC_052163.1, forward strand.
AAGAAAAATGGCAGGAGCAGGCCTCAAACTCTCAACCCACCCCCTTAACAAAGTAATTGCAGCGTTGAAAATAATTGGTCTTCTAAGCTTTATCATCACTTACTCTGACGGTGTTTGCGTCAAGAATTTTTATATCATGCAAGACATGACATACCAAACAAATTAAATCCCAGAAATTTCTGATAAATGGTAATAGTAGTTTAAATTTTCAAACTAGTCTGACATTTGACAGATTTCATTCATGGGATGCATCTCATTGTCAGTCTCTGTTGCAGACGAATATTGGAGTCTAAATGTCACATGAATGTCTTAAGAGAGCATTGTTCTGGGTCAGGGAGCATCTGATGGATTTGGTTCCTGAAAAAGCCTGCTGAAAATTAGAAATGTTTGCAGGGGGAGGATGTGCTATCTGTTGGAGTGTAAATGATTTAAGTAGAGACCATTGGTAGAATTTAATGCTTGTAACAGATGTCGTTGCAGAACCAGTGGGAGCTCCATGTCATCCCTTTGGCGAAGACCGATCGGCTAAATGCCCACCAGGCACTTAAGTGGCAAATGTCAGGCCTTCCTTGACATTCTTGAAATCCCGCCCTTAAGAGCTGCCAGCCAATCAGAGGCCAGCGGCTCTCCATTGCCTGTCAGCACCACCAGGAGTAGTGGCTGCTGTTGGTAGTGCACCGCGCAATCAACATCCTGGGGTTTACCATTGATCAGAACTGGACTAGCCATATTAATACTGTGGTTACCAGAGCAGGGGCAACATCCTGGAACTCCCGCCCTAATAGCACAGTGGGTATACCTACACCTCAAGGACTGTAACGGTTCAAGAAGGCTACTTGCCACCACCTTCTGAAGGGCAACTAGGGATGGGCAATAAATGCTGGCCTAACCAGCAACACCCATATTCTGCAAATTAATTTTTAAAAAGGTGAAGGATCAAGGAGGGACCCCAGACCACAAGGTGAGTGGCAACAGGATATGGGGTGACAGTCACAGAGGCAGGGAGTCAGAAGCAAGGACAGGTGTGAGCGCTGGCTTTCTGTGCACCCCCCCCCCCTTCCTGCTGCTGGTTGAATACCAGTGACCCCCTTACTTACACACTTGAGGGGTTCAATTGGCATCTGAGGCAGGAGGCCCACGAGGCTTCTCACATCAGATTTAATCAGACGCAGGTGGGAAGGAGGCCGGCCCCCACACTACACCTTTTCACCAGATTAAATGCCCTCTGCCTCCAAACTCACCCACCGAGAGGACATTAAATTTTGCCCGTTATCCCACATTAAAAAATATATCAGGAAGAGGGGACTTGAGAACAAGCTGGGAATTTGGGATCATGTAACTGGTTATATGGAAGGTAAACACAATAACGGAGTCGTTGAGCTGAATAACTTGCTTATAATATCTGTGTAATTGTGAAAATGTCTTGTAATTTTTAGATAATCATGAAGAGGGCAGTGACTCAAATTTAAAATGCTGTCTTTGAAAGTAACACTTCTAAATTACTTAATGGAATACACAATAAAATACATATTTTTAAACATCTTTGGCACGATTTATCTAAATGGAAACAAAGCTCGCAGTGCCGAGAATCACAACGCTATCATATGCCACTCGGGTTAGACAGGGAGTCTCAGCAGGGAACACGTGGCCAAAGCTCCACATAGCGCCCGTTTTCTGCACTGATCGGCTCCGCTCACTGGAACATCTCAGTGTAACTAAAGATCGCAATACCAGTTTGAAATGGTACCCCGATCTCTGGAGCCCCTGACGCAACCCCCCTCAAGCCCCAACTCACTATGAGGGTGTCCGAGGACAACCTTCTCAACACCCACGCAGTGCACCCCCAGCCCGATTGCCACCACACAAAAACTGCCAGCCTGGCACATTAGCAGTGCCAACCTGGTACCCTGGCAGTGCCCCAGCCAGCTTGCAATGCCAGGTTGGCACCCAGGTGCTACTGCCAGGCTGGCTGTGCCAGGGTCCCACCTTTCCCAAAGGGCATGCACCTGCGGGCCTCCGATCGCCTGGGAAACTCCCTGTTTGTGGAGACCAATACTAAGACACTCACCCAAGGTCTCTGAGGTGAAGGGGATAGATCCCAACACCTCCGGTGCCTCAGGAAACTGCATATTAGAGAGAAACTAGCTGTCTCACTTTAAATATGCAAATTTTCTGAAAAGTGATCCTGCCCACAATGGGCGGGATTCACATCCGAGGAGTTGCGAGCTGGGTAGATCCCAGGAGCAGCGACTCCCTGGCCTATTGGCCATGTTACGCTGCAGAGCCCTGCCTTCTAGGGGCTGGTCGATCGCACCACTTATATAAACTTGGATCTATCACAGAAAATAAGTTCAAGGTAGAGTGAGACCCTGTATCTTTATTGATTTGGTGTTTAGTGTCATCACCAGGTTCAATGGATAAACTCAACAGCCACTGCAGCACTGAGCACACAAGTCCTACTTGATCGCTGCTTTGTGTTGTGTTAACTGATTTCAGCCTCACTGCTGTGAAGCTTCCGGGTATGAGATAGAACAAGGGAATGGGAGAACAACGAAGCCAATATCCTCCTTCTCGTTGCTCTTAATCACTAAGCAGTGATCCCTGCTGAAAAATATGCGTACAGATCATTGGTGAGAGCAAGGCGATGCTCTGCTGCTGCTACGTACCTTGTCAAACAGCCAGCCTACACTCATCACTTGGGCTCAAGCACAAGAGAGATCTTGGGGCAGAGTAGGCAGTGGAGAGCTATTGACACAAGTGAAACTGCATCCTGGCACTTTCCAGACACATTTTGCCGGGGATTTTTCCATAGAATATAATAGAATCCCCACAGTACAGAAGGAGGCCATTCAGCCCATCGAGTCTGCACCGACTCTCCGAAATAGCACCCTACCCCAACCATTTTCCTCCCACCCTGGATTTAGTTTACTTTGTACACAATTGGCTTTTTATCTTCCAAATGTGTTCGCAGTGGCGATAAGATTAATGAAGTAAGAACATCACTAACACGTAAATGAATCTGTAGATCACACTGGTTGCTAAGAAATAGCACCCTCCTAGGCCTGCTTCCCTGTCTTATATCCACAACCCCATAACTTAACCATCCTTGGACACAATTTAGCATGGCCGATCCACCTAACCTGCACATCATTGGACTGTGGGAGGAAACCGGAGCACCCGGAGGAAACCCACGCAGACACGGGAAGAACGTGCAAACTCCACAGAGACAGTCACCCAAGGTTGGCGCTGTGAGATAACAGTACTAACCACTGTGTCGCCATTTTCTGGACGGTCACAACAGGACAGGGCTGAGGACAGACGTATCTCAGGTGGTGCAGTTTTAAACGGTATCACTGAAGCATGAATACCAGTGTGACAGGATAGTGAAATCGCACAGCTTTAGCAGACACTGCCACCCGAATGGGTAAACACAACCGTGTGTGAACATTGATTTCCAGTCAATCATCTATTTAAACTCAAAATAGATGATGGAGTGCATTTTGGCCAATAAGAAGGGGGTGCCATTTTCCTCCCACCCTGGATTTAGTTTACTTTGTACACCATTGGCTTTTTATCTTCCAAATGTGTTCGCAGTGGCGATAAGATTAATGAAGTAAGAACATCACTAACACGTAAATGAATCTGTAGATCACACTGGTTGCTAAGAAACATGTAAGTCCCCCGAGTCTTGTGAATAGAACATTAGGTAATAGCATGCTTGCTCGGGTGCTGTAAATTACTGGGAAGTGCTTTCAGAGAGAAAAAGAAAGTACGTGGAAAGCAACAGTTAAGGATGTAGATTTGGAAGAGAAAAAATAAAATCAGCAACGGTCCACCTCCCCAAAGGATTAACAGACAGCTAGAATCTCCTCTTGTGAAATGCGGCCACGATGTGGATTAACTTACAAATGTAATAAAAGCGAGATAGCTGTCGCTTCTATCTGTTACAATGTGGAGGTTACGTAATGTAACCGTACCTGCTAGCTTATCAACAGCTGAGAAGTGAGTCTTGAATAACAATTTAAATCATTTGTCGGGCCCGCATTAAAAGAAAATCTTTTTCAAACAGATCATCCACTTTTTGAAGAGGCCAATTCACTCCCCGAGAATGGCAAATTGCAGCAAGAATTTTGGAAACCCGCCCAGAGCTTTCCTTCAGGATCAAGGCAAAATTTGAAAAATAAATTCTGCACAGGGTCTTTATCTAATGTCCTGACTCAGGCTTTGCGTTTACCCTATTGTCTCCGTCAACATTTTGCAACTAAATACACAGAACAGTCGCAAATCACAATTGCCTGCAAATCAACATAACGATTTCCCATATGTGAGAATGAGATTGATTGGTTTTGAGAAGACCAGGTACCTAACCACACTCTATTTGACTATTCAGAATGAATGCTATTTTCAAGAAGAAGACAGGCAGATGCTGGCTACCTTTCCCCAATCGAATATGGAATTGTAAAACATAGTTTGGGGATCATGTTGGTATTCTGTTTCGTTAAAGAAAGTTGTGTCTGTTCAATATTAATTAAATTGGGGAAGGTCAATAGGGACAGCCTGTCTGTGAGATCAGAGAGATAAAATGGTAAATGTGCTAGGTTCATGCATTGGTAATGAGGGGCTATAGTGCATTTGAGGTATAGGTAAATAGGTTTAATTTAAAATTTGCATTATAAGATAAGTGAGGACTTGGTTTTTCAGCTGTTGAATTTCAAAGAGAAGATAAGGAACTTTGAAAGGCTTTGTTGGTAAACAGGAGAAGGTATATTAAATTTCACTGACCAGAAATAGAGGCAATAGGAAAATATAACACATTTTTATACTTGGAGAAGTTGAGCTCAAAGTGGTGGTTGAGGACAATGGAACTTGAGATGAAAGCCAAATAAGATATTTAAGGACAGATCTTTGGCTGAGTTGTGGGGAAGCTGTGTGGGGAAATGTCCTGTAGGTCAGACCTGTGCACTAAAATGTTTTGAATTTGAAGCAGTCATCCAGTTTCAAGCCAGAGAAGAATTTGTTGCAGAAAGCAGTTTGGTTCTGAACCTTCATTTTGGATTTCCACATCTGAGTGGAAGTGTTTGAAGAGTCGTATGGTATGCGTTTATTGAAGTGACAACAATTCTTTGCTTTGAGTAATAATGCTGGATTTTTATGGTTAAAAATCTATAAGGAGGTTGTTGCTGAGAAGGTCGTTTACTCTTATACATTTGATCAAGTGGGTTTTTTTGGAGGCTGTAACTGTGTTACTTGAACTTTATATAGTTACTTTTATTCATAAATCTTTTAATTTTTAAAATCCTAAAGGTGTTCCTGGAATTTTATGCTTTTGGGGTCAGGAGCTATTACCCCTTGTTTTCAGAATACAAAAAAAAAGATTTAGGTAATGCATTTTGAAATGTCTAATACAGATGGGAAATATACAGTAAATGGCAGAACCCTTAAGAATATTGACAGGCAGAGGGATCTGGGTGTATAGGTCCACAGGTCACTCAAAGTGACAATGCACATGGAGATGGTAGTCAAGAAGGCAGACAGCATGCTTGCCTTCATCGACCAGGGCATTGGGTCTAAAAATTGGCAAGTCATTTTGTAGCTGTATAGAACCTTGGTTGAACATAGTGTTCAATTTTGCTTGCCACACTACCAGAAGGATGTGGAGGCTTTGGAGAGGATGCAGAAGAGGTTCACCAGGATGTTGCCTGGTAACATTAGCTATAAGGGCATAGGCTATAATGAGAGATTGGATAAACTTAGTTTGCTCTCACTGGAATGACGGAGGTTGAGGGGTGACCTGATAGAAGTCAACAATATAATGAGGGAAGAATGGATACTCAGAAGCTTTTTCCCAGAGTGGAAGAGTCAATTAGTAGGGGACAGAGGTTTAAGGTGCGAGGGGCAAAATTTAGAGGATATGTGCAAAAGGTTTTTACACAGAGGGTAGTGAGAGCCTGGAACTCACTGCCAGAGGAGGTGGAGGTAGGAATAGATAGTGACGTTTAAGGGGCGTCCAGACAAATACATGAGTTGGATGGGAATAGAGGGATTTGGGCCACAGAAGTGTAGAGGGTTTTATTTATTTATTTATTTTATAAACTTACAGCAGCCGATTATTTTTTATTCCAATTAAGGGGCAATTTTATTGCGGTCAATCCACCTACCCTGCACATCTTTGGGTTGTGAGGGTAAGACCCACGCAAACACAGGTAGAATGTGCAAACTCTATATGGACAGTAACCTGGGTTCTGAGCGGCGTGAGGCAGCAGTGCTAATCACTGTGCCACCGTGCCACCCACAGTGTGGAGGGTTTTAGGTAAGATAGGCAGCATGGTCAGCGCAGGCTTGGAAGGCCGGAGGGCCTGATCCTGTGCTGTACTTTTCTTTGTTCTTCGTTCTTGATCAGGAAGCCAGGCTTCCTTCTGAGACCTGGCTTGCTCATCAGTAACATCTGCCATGATCACAGACATACATTCTCTCCAACAAAGGTCTAAAGTCACATTGAATACTCACAACTGTCCTTGCCCTCTCACCAATGTTCAATGGGTAAAGAAAACCAGGATATGCTTCAAGTAAGATAATAGGCAAACTCAGCCCAGCCAACCTTAAAAGGGAAAAACACAAACACGCGCAGGGCCACATATAATAGTTCTCTGTGAATCAGTTAACCATGCGAGCTGTACCATAAGTTAAAGTAAAACAAAAATACATTTTTTTAGGATAACAATCAATGCAATTTTTCTATGTATCCATATGGTTTATCAAAATGCAATTTTTTTTCATAACTTCTGAGGGCAGCACAGTAGCACAAGTGATTAGCACTGTGGCTTCACAGCGCCAGGGTCCCAGGTTCGATTCCCTGCTGGGTCACTGTCTGTGCGGAGTCTGCACATCCTCCCCGTGTCTGCGTGGGTTTCCTCCGGGTGCTCCGGTTTCCTCCCTCAGTCCAAAGACGTGCAGGTTAGGTGGATTGGCCATGATAAATTGCCCCACCATTACGGGGATAGGGTGGAAGTGAGGGCTTAAGTGGGTCGGTGCAGACTCGGGGGGCCGAATGGCCTCCTTCTGCACTGCATGTTCTTTGTTTCTATATTTTTATGTTTCTTAATTTGCTTTGGTTTATTAACCTGGTTCTATAATTCACGTACTATGACCTGTTCTGACAGGAATCTTTTTTATGTCCCTATGTGACATCAACAAGTCTATCCTGATTTCTGATGTTGTAGAGTAAAGGATTAATACCAGGAGCACCTGAAACTGAAATACTGATGTAACTACAATGCTATGTCACATGACTAAGCGACTGATACTTAGTGGGAAGCAGTACAACCTTGTGTTGAGAACTGAGATGTCTATTGATCTATAAATAAACATGAATGGATTTTACGAATAACAGTCAATCCTAACAGGCAAGCCCCTTATTGGAGTACTGGGGCCCCGTGAGGTAGAAGCATGTGGGATCAAAGTGACATTCCAGGAGTGACGGAAGGGTGGAGTGCAGAGTGGAGACAGGGAGCACTTACCCTGACTGACCGGAGTAGGTCATTCACCTTTTTCCTGCATCGCATCTGTCCTCTTGTTCAGGCTGCTGGCGCTCAATAGTGTTACCGCCATCTCCCAAGTGGGATTTGTCACCTTGCTGGAGGGCCTCCTGCCAGCCTGATGGTATATTGTAGCCCACCTCTCCTCAATGCTGCAGTAGGAGGCCATTTGGCCCATCATGTCTGCGCCTGCTCTCCAAAGGACCATCATGACTTAGCGCCATTCCTCTGCCTTTTCCCATTACCCTTTCACATTGTTTCTATGCAGGACTCCATTTAGACCCGAACCCAGGACGAAACAGATGTAATGAAATCATTTGAAATTTAAAGGTGATAACGTGACAGAAAAACAAAGCAGGTTTTAATAGTTTGTCTGTAAATGCAATTATCTACCAATTGCCATGAAAAGTAAAGGCTAGTTCCCTGAAGCCAATGAGGCAACATAAAATAGAATTTAGAAATTAATCTTAGTTTTGACACTGCACCTGGTCACATTGTAAATTCAAGGAATACATTGGGGAATTACTCATAAAATAATGTCCAGATAAAGACGGGCAGAAAGCAACCAAGTATCTCTCTGTGCCTCTACAGCACCATGTTATATAGGCAGGGGTACACCTAATGGACAAAACAATTTGAATCAGAACAAATTTTATTTTTCAACCAGTTTGAATTTAGCACTCATTCCAAGCATTTACCATTCTTGTTGTTGTTGAGCGATTAGAATTTCAGAAAATAGTTTTAGTCAGAACACAGCAGTCTTTTGATCCATTATGCTGAAGTTACATAGATCTGGTTCAATTCCCGAAATGATCTATGCACTTTGTTCACATGAATCTTTGCAGTGATCCATTGTCCCGCTTTGTCAGCGATGTTTCAATGCATTGCATTATTGCCTGAATAATAGCCATTTATAATTGAGATGAAACATTCCGAGATGCCATCCCTTCTCTAGTTACTTTCAGGCAGAGGCTCTTCACATGTAATTGAGAGCTGAAGTTCCAGGAGTTATAGAATTCCCTGGATGTACTTAACTATGAGTAATGCTGAACTGGGGATCAAGAAGGAAGGATTGGGCATGTTTCGGCCTTCAATTAGTTTCTGAACTGTGACTCTTTAGAAACCAATTTCATGTTGCTCAAGGAACTTGTTGACCTTCATCCATCATTGGTCCATTTCCGTTTCATTGCTCCACTTAATTAATTTTTCCAATAGTGTCGTTGCCCTCTCAGATTTCCCCACCTTTCTGCAAAGAATTGCAATGCAAACCGGAGCTCATTCATTCCAGGTTGGTCACTGTTTAGTTGAGGGGAGCTCGTATCAAATATCAGTCACATGGGCAAATAACAGACAAGAATTGGGACTACAGGAATAGAAATTATATCACCATATGCATAATCTTTCCTTGTGACACCCCACTCTCAGCTAGGCTAAAACAGGTATGATCGATTTATTTTTAATGCATTAACATGTCTGCTATGATAGTGGATAGAGAAATGCCATGCTTGGTATCGAATATTGGGAGTTTACTATAATCTAACATAATAAATTTGATGTAAAATGAGAATTTTAAATTGAAGATGAAGTTAGTGGACAATGGGGGCAATTTATGGCAGCAGAGTCAGCTCCTAAATAGCCTCTGAGGTGGCAAGATAGATGGAGGAATTAAAATAAAATGACAGTGGCACGATCCAACAGGCACGCTGCGCCCGCAAAGCAGCTCGCTGTGGCACCGCATGGCTGATGAAAGCTGGGAGATCCCGCTCCCGAGATCTACCCGCTTGCCGCGCCTCGCGAGATCCAAACACTCCCATAGTGCATTTGGGCTGTGGAGGAGGTCTGGTATTGTTTTGGGAGCTTCGGAGATTGGGACGCCATTTTTAAATGGCGTCCCGATCTCTTGCTACAATGGGGAGTTCTGGCAAGCGGAGCTCTCTATTGTACAAAACGGGGCTATCTCCAGCCTCGGCAGCGGGTTTTCTGTTAAGGCCCCTTATTCAACGTGAGTCGCATTGAACAGCCATGTGTTTCTCGGCACTGCGAGCCGCGGGAAAAACGCGGTTATACACGCTCAGTAGGGGACTTTGTTCCCTTTTGGGAGAATCGCGCCCAGTGTCACTTTTGGTGAAAAAAAATGGTGCAATTCCTAGCATTTCCAGCGGTGTGATCCGGACCTCAATTTTCAGGCATTTTGAAAAATGTTGTTTTCTCCACCTGTAAAATGCTGTGCCTGAGGCGTGAAGCGTCTGATTCGCCTGCACTGGAGTTCATCTGAGTGCTTCAATAAAGGGGATGCTGCATTTAAACAGTTCCACAACACTTGCTCTCATTCAAACCAGGACGATGGAAGCTAGGAAATCAGTTCCATGATTTACAGCCTTGAGCCATTTGCTGGATGCTGTGGAGGAGAGGTGGGCTGCAATATACCGTCAGGCTGGTCAGAGGCCCTTCAGCGAGGTGACAAATCCCACCTGGGAGACAGCGGCAGCACTGGTCAGTGCCAGCAGCCAGAATAAGAGGACAGGTGTGCAATGCAGAAAAAAGTGAATGGCCTACTCCGATCAGCCAGGGTAAATTCTCCCTGTCTCCTTTCTGTACTCCAACCTTCCGTCATCCTCCGGTATGTCGTCTCCATTCAACATGCTTTCACCTCACGGGGCGCCAGCACCCATCTTCCACCAATATCTTCAAACCCACCCCCAGCACTCGTCGAGAGAACCCTTTCCCACTTAAACACAGTGCCCACACATGTCAGGTGTCATTGACCTCTGACCTGCTGGGTGTTCCGCTCACATTATCCCTATTTGTGTTCCTGCAAGAGAAGCTTGTTCACAACTGTCGTAAGTGAGAGAAAGCGGGTGGTGGGATGCCGAGCTGAGGATACTGACTCTGTATGAGGAGAAAGCCCTGGATCTCGCTGCCCTGGAGAAGCAGGAGCAGGCCTATGCTAAAAGCGAGGTAGGCCTGTGAGAAGAAAAATGGGGAGCTACTGCACCTTCATCCAGATGACCATCTGCAGTGGAAAGCATGGAGAAAAAGGTCTGATCCATCATGGGAGGACTTGAAGCATAGCTCAGTCCCTGAGACTGCACGGTGCAGAAAATGGCAGTCCTCCAGGACTGGCAGCGGAAGATGACATTGAGTCTTCTGGAGCTCTCTCCAGCTGCCCCTCATTCCCGTGGACTAGCCAAAGGACTCACACGCACCCAGGGGGAGGAGGATCCCCTGCAGCACAGTCTTTCACCCAAGAGACCCTTGGAAGTGATCACACAATCTGAATCCCCCCTTCTTGAGACCGCCGCAACTCAGGCGCAGCAGGCAAAACAGGGTGATGTGGCAACATCAGTGGCATCAGACTGTAGGCCGGGGCCCTCAAGAGGACGCCTGCCAAGGGCATCTCAGGCACAAGAGCATGGAAGGCCATCTCCACCTTTTATGGGCATCCTGGGAACAACCCCAGACATAGTGGGAGGGTTCACAAGTGTATCATAGAACATTACAGCGCAGTACAGGCCCTTCGGCCCACGATGTTGCGCCGTCCTGTGAAACCCCTCTAAAGTCCCTCTACACTATTCCCTTATCGTCCATATGCCTATCCAATGAACATTTGAATGCGTTTAGTGTTGGCGAGTCCACTACTGTTGCAGGCAGGGCATTCCACGCCCTTACTACTCTCTGAGTAAAGAACCTACCTCTGACATCTGTCCTATATCTATCTCCCCTCAATTTAAAGCTATGTCCCCTCATGCTGGACATCACCATCCGAGGAAAAAGGCTCTCACTGTCCACCCTATCTAATCCTCTGATCATCTTGTATGCCTCAATTAAGTCACCTCTTAACCTTCTTCTCTCTAACGAAAACAGCCTCAAGTCCTTCAGCCTTTCCTCATATGATCTTCCCTCCATACCAGGCAACATTCTTGTAAATCTCCTCTGTACCCTTTCCAATGCTTCCACATCCTTCCTATAATGTGGCGACCAGAACTGCACACAATACTCCAAATGCGGCCGCACCAGAGTTTTGTACAACTGCAACATGACGGGGCAGCAGGGTAGCATGGTGGTTAGCATAAATGCTTCACAGCTCCAGGGTCCCAGGTTCGATTCCCAGCTGGGTCACTGTCTGTGTGGAGTCTGCACGTCCTCCCCCTGTGTGCGTGGGTTTCCTCCGGGTGCTCCGGTTTCCTCCCACAGTCTAAAGATGTGCGGGTTAGGTGGATTGGCCATGCTAAATTGCCCGTAGTGTCCTAATAAAAGTAAGGTTAAGGGGGGGTTGTTGGGTTACGGGTATAGGGTGTATACGTGGGTTTGAGTAGGGTGATCATGGCTCGGCACAACATTGAGGGCCGAAGGGCCTGTTCTGTGCTGTACTGTTCTATGTTCTATGTTCTATGTTCTATGTTCTATGTTCTATGACCTCATGTCTCCGAAACTCAATTCCTCTACCAATAAAAGCTAACACACCGTACGCCTTCTTAACAACCCTCTCAACCTGGGTGGTAAGGAATTATAGGGGCACAGTGTGGGCACGGGTGAAATTAATCACAGGTAGTTGGGGTCAGTATCACTTGTAACATCTCCACATGTCACTGAATTAAATATTATTGTTCTTCACAACCTTAACACCTAACATCCTTTAACCTTCCTTCAAGTGGCACAGTGCTTCTCCCCATCTGGACACAAGTCTTCTCATCGGCCCTCAATGTCAGGAAAACAGTTGGGTGCACTCATTGTGAATATTTAATTTGCAGTGTTAGGACTCAGGTACCATTCAGTGAACCCTAGCCCCTAATTCCCCTCTCGAACAAATTGACAAAGGAATGGAGAACAGAACTTCACCCAGACGTGAGCTGGGGAGTCAGCCTGCTAGCAGCAGATCAACAGGAATCAGACATAAACAAAAGCTGAGGAGCATCACCTCACTGCGAATCATCATTATCCTCCTGCATTGACTGCGCAGCAGGCACTCAAGGACTCCTCAGCCCAGCATCCTGATGTGTAAAATCTCTGCAACATTCATACCCTGGTCGCAGAGGGGACATAATATCCTCAGGGACGGTGGTGAGGTGTGGGGGGCATGGGGGTACTGCACTGTCGTATAACATGCTGGTCCTACACCATGAAGCGGGAGGTGATGAAGGCGTACCTAGCCCTCCTGCCCATGTGCATCCTGGGCCCTGCATGGTTTCCACCTTCTCGCTCCTCAGTGGCCTCTTCCTCAACACCCTCCTGAACGTCCTTTTCATCTGAGGACATGTGTCGCTCCTCCAGGTTGTCCTCATGAAGGTTGTCTCCCCGCTGAAGAGCCAGATTATTTGGGAGACAGCTAACCACACACGATGTGGGAGGCTCTCTGAGGGTTGTATTGGAGGCCCCCACTCGACCAGTTGAGGCAGTGGAAATGCATATTCAGGAGGCCGATGCTCCGCTCTATCACAGATCAGGTGGTACTGTGAACCTCGATGACCGTGGTTCTGCTGCACTGATATCAAGATGCAAGAACTCAGAGATATCCCTTGTCCCCAAAAAGCCATCCTTGTAGCCTGGGTTGTCCCTCAAAAATGCCAGGAATCTGCAATTGCCCAAAAATGTAGCAATCATGCATGCTCCTTGGAAAAGAGCACACACGTCCATGAACCTAATCTGGTAGTCACACACCAGCTGGACATTAAGGGAGTGGAACCGCTTCCTGTTGATGATCAGGACTCCCTGATGCCACGGGGTGCATAGAGTTACATGAGTGCAGTTGATCGCATCCTGAAACTGTGGCAGACCATCTTTGGTGCCAAATTCTGCAGTCCTCTCATCTTGCTGGGCCTGGTTCAAGTCAAAATGAATGAGGTCGAATGCCCTTCCTCACGGATACACTAATAGGGCGATGCCTGCAGGATACCACACAAGTCACCTGTGGAGCCCTGAAACTACCCCATTACATTAATGTTGAGGCCTGATATGACCTTGATGGCCACAGGGAGCAGGTGTCCTCCGCTACCACTTTTTATGACAACTCCATGAAAGACACTCGGGTTCTGTACTCCCTTGGTCTCTTTCAGCTTCTTCCTGTCCCCTGTACGGCTGGTGCACCCTCTGGCCCCTGAGTCTGCCTTGTGACACCCTGGCCTTTTGCCGCTGGGTCTTCCTGGGTGCGGTCGCATGTTGCTGCTGGAGGCTGTGCCCTCCAGTGCCATAATGAGAAGAATAGCCCCACTTGCTCCATACTGATATCGCTCAGTAACCTGCGAGAGATGAAGAGAATGAGAGAGATAGCCAGGTTGATTTTGCAGCCGGATAACATCAATACCTCCCCAGACCTATTGGCCTCCCAGACCTGGAAACAGCCAGTCCCACACCTTGTCTGGTGGCAACCGCTCACTCACAGCTCAGGTGGTCTCTGATCTCCATTGCATGACTGGCCCCGACCTATGTCCTCCCGCAGTCAGAGTCGCCTTTGGCCTCCCATCTGGTTCTCCCCTCCTTTATTCTCTGTATCACTGGGTATTCTGACAGGAGGTTTACATTCTCGCACATCCCTAATGAGCAGGGCCAACTGGACGGTGAAGTCCGCCTTGGGGGCTAATGGACCCGACCTGGCAGGCATTGGGGTCCGGCACATACGCAAGCCCAGTACCTCTCGATGCCATGTCCCCAAGCGTTTAGCCTTGAACCTGAGTATTCATCCCATTCCTTGACTTTTAAGAATTTTGATGGTTCAAAAAATTTCATAGAATTTACAGTGCAGAAGGAGGCCACTCGGCCCATCGAGTCTGCACCGGCTCTTGGAAAGAGAACCCTACCCGAGGTCAACACCTCCACCCTATCCCCATAACCCAGTAACCCCACCCAACACTAAGGGCAATTTTGGACACTAAGGGCAATTTATCATGGCCAATACACCTAACCTGCACATCTTTGGACTGTGGGAGGAAACTGGAGCACCCGGAGGAAACCCACGCACACACGGGGAGGATGTGCAGACTCCGCACAGACAGTGACCCAAGCCGGAATCGAACCTGGGACCCTGGAGCTGTGAAGCAATTGTGCTATCCACAATGCTACTGTGCTGCCCCTATTCGAGATGGGCGAGTTTTTACCATCCTCCCCCTCCTCGCCAGGCTCGACCGTACTGCTTTCTCTTTCGAAGTCTCATCTACCCAGCCCATTAGGCCCGCCTCCTTGACTCTCATCACACCTCACCCCATGTGGCCCACAGCCACCCCATACCCCCACGTCACAGATATCAGGCTAACACAGCTCTCTAAGAACTTTCAAACAATATACGCTGCAGACTAACAAAGCCCTTTAAGAACTTTTAAACAACACAGATAGCAGACGTCTGGATCAACCGCACCGGCTGCGACCGCCATCCCGGAAACCCCTGCCTTCCCCCTCATCTCCAAAGGACACCCTGAGCTGGGCTCTGTTCTCCTGGATTCTCTGGTGCTAAGTGGAGAGTGCTGTTCAGCTCCTTTCTCCCTCATGGAGGTCATGGCGCCTGGTTCCTGTTTTGAAAAGTTGGTGGTAATTTATGGCAATATGAAGTCATGCCTTGTGGGTGGGAAGAATAAATCAGGGCTGAAGATGTGACGTTTATCACGCTAAGCATATTATAATGAGTTCACATTCATGCAAATCAGGTTCACGCCCAGGAAGGGTATCAACCTGATCACGTTATCGGGGAAGGCCCGGGAAGATCGCGTTCTGAATTTTCGCTGCTTCAAATCCCGTTTTTGGCCTCTCATGAGATTTATCGGCCATTACGGAATTTCCGCCTGTGGCTAAAGCAGCCGCTAAATCCCGCCTGGAGTCTTGAGGCACAATGCCAGTTTCCCAAATTTAGCGCAAGGTGCTATCAGTTGAAGCCTCTGAGGAATAGTCATTCGAATTTTATGTGCAACCTAAAAGGATTCCTCAACATTTCATATTCACTTGACATTGTAGCTTTGAAGAGAATCTCAGAAACACATCGGGACACTTTCTGGGACATTTTGTCAAGGTTTCAGCAACATTTGAACAACATTTATTCCACAAACATTATGAGGACTTCACCTAAGTAAAGAATAGGAACTGTGCTACTCCACCTTATAGGAGTCACTGGCAGAAAGGGGGTGCTTGGTATTAGGCACCTTGCTAAGGGTTCCTCATGGTCTGGACGTGAGGCCTTGCAGAACAGGACCAGCTTCTGCTCGAGAGGGGGAATGGAGAATGAGGAGGACGAGGAGGGTGAGGTGACATCCTTAACCCATGCGGGGACAAGACATCTCTCTTCCTCTGGATCTCCTCTCCCAAAGTCTGTGTGCCATCCCTGTCATTCCTTGAGCCATCTTGCACCGAGCTGTTGTACATCAGCCAGCACACTCCACACCCCCAATGAAAGTGCGTGTGAGGAGTACACACAATCATTGCTCCATGGAAATTGCATCTAATCAGCGCTTGAGTTCTAAACCCGCAGGTTTACAACTCGAGCGCCATGAAGTAAGTTCAAATTATGGTCATCAGCAGCGAGGACTAAATCCAGACTTCCAAATGAACGTGACATTTATAATACTGTACTTAGTTAGCGCCTGTTTTCACCCTTTGGCCAAAATCATTTTCAGAAACATGTCAGACAGCGTTCAAACTCATCGAAAAAAAATGTCCCCACTGACAATAAAAAATACTTTTTTTGAGCAGTAAGTAAGTTTACTAAAATAGCTTTGGAATTAGTCCCATATTTTTTCATTTTTCTGTTGCTAGAAATATATTAGGTGAAGAATATATATTGCTTCTGCTGCTTTTATTGCAAAGTTTGAGTTTATCTTGCACACTACACCGGGAAAATGTCTCAAAATGTTTCATGCAATGAATTACTCTCAAATATCGCCATTGTAAGCAATTCGGCTGCCTTTGTGCACTAGAAATAATAATAATAATCGTTATTATTGTCACAAGTAGGCTTACATTAACACTGCAATGAAGTTACTGTGAAGATCCAATAAACTTTTTCCTCATCTTATTTACTGAACGAGGGACATCAGGAGAATTAAGATTATTATTATTATTTCCTGCAAAACTACTGGAGATTTTAATACTTATCTGTCCAGGCAAGATATGATATTAATACATCTCCTACTCCAACAATGCAGCACGCCGTCACTATTTTGCAAGGTCATTGTAGATTTTATACTTAAATTCTGTTATGTACCTACAATGTAGTGTTCTAATCTTGAAGCAAGAACCAGGTAACATTTCCCTTTAACCTTCTCCCATTCCCCATGGACAGCATCTTCCAAACCCGCAACCTCTATCTCCTTGGAAATAGGAAGACAAGGGCAGCAGATACATGGGAACATTACTGTCATAATATATAGAACATAGAACATAGAACAGTACAGCACAGAACAGGCCCTTCGGCCCTCGATGTTGTGCCGAGCAATGATCACCCTACTTAAACCCACGTAACCTGTATACCCGTAACCCAACAATCCCCCCATTAACCTTACACTACGGGCAATTTAGTATGGCCAATCCACCTAACCCGCACATCTTTGGACTGTGGGAGGAAACCGGAGCACCCGGAGGAAACCCACGCACACACGGGGAGGACGTGCAGACTCCACACAGACAGTGACCCAGCCGGGAATCGAACCTGGGACCCTGGAGCTGTGAAGCATTGATGCTAACCACCATGCTACCGTGAGGCCCAAATATACCATATGATATATACCAATATATCATGGTGCAGACACACACTGATGGACACACACAGGGACCAATCAACATGTACAAACACCACAGCCAATCACCAGTTAGAATACACACACTATAAAGGCAGAGGGCACCACGGTTCCCGCTCATTCTGGGTGCTGCCTCTGAGTGTAACAGGAACTTATTCAGCCCAGCACGGACTCACAACACGTGCTGAGAGAATCAACTGGTTCGGACAAGGCTTAGGTCTCTAGTTCAAGTTAGCATTATTTAGACCCACAGTCATCGTGTGTTAGTTAGTTAGAAGTAGTTAATAAAACTGAGTTGAACCTTCATCTGTGTTGGAAGTGTCTGTTCATCTCTCAAGCCTACACAAGCCAATACAACAATTACCACCTGAAAGTTCCCCGTCAAGTCTCCAGACATTCCTGACTTGGAAATATATCGCCGTTCTTTCACTGACGCTGAGTCAAAATCCTGGAACTCCCTTCCTAACAGCATTGTGGGTGTACCTACACCACATAGACTGCAGAGGTTCAAGAAGGCGGTTAACCACCACCTTCTGAAGGGCAATTAGAGATGGGCAATAAATGCTGACCTAGCCAGCAATGCCCACATCCCATGAATGAATTTTAAAAATCCTCTCCTGTGTTGGCCAGTTTATTGCTAGGGTGTGGTTTTCTAGGCTCTTTGTCAATCTCCAGTGCCTTGTCAAGAAGCAATTCTTGATGTCTGAACCTATATGGCAAGTGTTGGAATTAACTGGGAGGAGGAGGGAGAGATGGCCAGCTTTTTGTTTGATCTATTAACAATTAATGATAGCTACATACTCATGCAAGATAACCAAATTCAACATTTCAATTTAGCCAGGTCGTCCATTCATTTTGAATGTAACACATGAAAACACAGGGTTTGAGGCCTCAGGCGGTGGTCATTCCTGTCCTTTTGCGAGTCACCGCTAGCCCTACTAAGGTTCCATGCTCTGAAGTTTGAGCCATGGCTAATGGCAGCGCTTGTGAATTTTCAGTTGTGATGAAGGAAGGGCTAGGACTTCTAAAGGCAGCGGCTGCTTACTGGTAGTGGATATTAGGGAAGAGAACTTGTCTTCTAGTTAAGCACAATTGAGGAAGGCACTTCATATGTTATTTTCTCTAGTTATAAAGGTCTTTGCTCTAGTTGTGCTTATTGGAATTGAGAACTTGAAATGAAAGACTCTTACAGTCAACTGAAAAGAAAAACATAACAGTGCGAGGCATGGATAAATGAACAGAGGCCTTGCCCTTAAGCAAATCACTGCAAAAGACCTAATACATTGTCAATTATGACCGTGGGGCATTTGATTACTCTGCGCATACCCATCTCGGAGCTTGTTATTGTATTCCTGCTTAATTATTTATCAATTAACATCAAGGCCTTCAAAATGCTTTTTATCTCTGTTGAGCTCATTCGATTTAGCACTGGACACAAATCAGACATGCCGGAACATGTCTTTTGTTGTTATGTGGGTGAAACGATCAAGTTTGCCGCCATTATGAGGTGAAACTTTGCCGCGGGCTGCAAAATCCAGACAAAAATTGGCTCCACTCCTTCTAAGCTACAGCACATATATCCAGTTCAGGAGAAAGTCACTGCCAAAACAGCTGGGCCGCAGACTGAACAGATATAATGCAAACTGAGAAGTGATTATGCAAACAATTAAGATCAAATATGGTTGACCAATGTGAATGGCGCTACTCCAGAATACTGTGTTTATACTTGATTGGGTATAATTGAACTGTGCTAATCATGTGGTTCGAAGTTCTCTTTCCTTTGGTAGAGATATTGGTCCAGTTATTTCAAGCCAGGTGAAACCTCTCTGAAAGTAAGGGAGGAAAGAGCTTCAGACAAAATAGGCAACTGTTATTGTGTAATGTTGTAATTTCAAGGCCCATTTTTCCTTAAAAAGTATGGATTGTGTTTCACAGTCCGATGGTTACGTTATATGGCTTGTACAGCATTTGTAGGAGCACCTATTAATACAGCAAGCCTGTTGTCATAGCAACTAATTTCTTAATTAAGATATTTTGTTTTATTTTCAGGGGAAATGTCTGTTTGATTTATGAGCCAATGTTGTGCGGAGGGGTCAATCCAGTCCACAGGCTGTCAGAGAAAATTACTATTCTTCACAAGTGCGCTGCAGGAATAGAGTGTGCCTGTCTTAACACAAGCATTGATATGGCATTCTCTTTTGAGTGGCCCATTTGGTTGGCTGACATGCGCTGTGATGCAACAAGTAATATCTGTCGAGTCAAGGTCAGCAGAACCCGAGTAATGTCGACTCAAAAGCCTGGGCAATTGACTTTTACTTTTTGTGGCGATCTCTACCACTGTACATATGTGTGCGTGCATTAGGGGATGTATGACAATACCTGTATTACAGATATTACACCCCCCGGGGCCACGTGTGATCAGTGGGCGCCGCCATCTTCCTTCCCCGACTCCACGTGCGATCGGTGGACGCCGCCATCTTTCGCCGCCCCCGCCATGTGCGCACCATGGGCGCCGCCATCTTCATCCTCCGACGCCATGTGCCTTCCATGGTTGCACTCTTCGGTCGATCGCCCGCTGCTCGCCTCAATGACGCTCGACCAGTCCCGTCCTCGCAACCTGGCCACCGCTTCCACGACAGTGCTTGTCAACGGCCACGCGACCTCCTGCCTCATCGACTCCGGGAGCACGGACAGCTTCAATCATCCGGACACGGTAAGGCGCTGCTCCCTCACGGTCCATTCCGCCAACCAGCGGATCTCCCTGGTCTCTGGATTCCACTCTGTCCCAATCTGGGGCTTCTTTCTGGTTACACTCACCATACAGGGCATTGAATTTAACCGTTTCCGCCTGTCTGTTCTCCCCAACCTCTGTGGGACACTTTTACTGGGCCTGGACTTCCAATGTAACCTCCAGAGCCTCACCCTCAAATTCGGCGGACACCTACCTCCCCTCACCGTTTGCGGCCTCACGACCCTCAAAGTTGACCCTCCCTCCCTCTTTGCCAATCTGACTGCAGATTGCAAGCCCGTCTCCACCAGGAGCAGACGGTACAGCACCCAGGACAAGACCTTCATCAGGTCCGAGGTCCAGCGGCTGCTTCGGGAGGGTATTATCGAGGCAAGAAACAGTCCCTGGAGAGCCCAAGTGGTGGTGGTTAAAACTGGGGAGAAACACAGGATGGTCGTGGACTACGGCCAGACCATCAACCAGTACACGCAGCTCGACACGTACCCCCTCCCTCGCATATCTGATATGGTCAATCAGATTGCACAGTACCGGGTCTTCTCAACAATTGACCTGAAATCTGCCTACCACCAACTCCCCATCCGTAAATCGGACCGTCCCTACACTGCCTTCGAGGCGGACGGTCGACTGTATCAATTTATTAGGGTTCCCTTCGGCGTCACTAACGGGGTCTCGGTTTTTCAGCGAGAAATGGATCGAATGGTTGACCGGTACAGACTGCGGGCCACGTTTCCGTACTTAGACAATGTCACCATCTGCGGCCATGACCAGCAGGACCATGATGCCAACCTTGCTAAATTTCTCCACACCTCATCTCTCCTTAACCTCACGTATAACAAGGAGAAGTGCGTGTTCCGCACAGACCGCTTAGCCAGAACGGACTACTGGGGCCCGCTCCCGACCGCATGCGCCCCCTCATGGAGCTTCCCCTCCCCCACTGCCCCAAGGCCCTCAAACGCTGCCTGGGGTTCTTTTCTTACTACGCCCAGTGGGTCCCACAATACGCGGGCAAGGCCCGCCCACTAATCCAGTCCACACAATTTCCCCTCACGGCCGAGGTACAACAGGCCTTCGCTATGACATAGCCAAGGCCGGGATGCACACAGTAGACGACACACTGCCCTTCCAAGTAGAAAGCGACGCTTCAGATGTCGCCCTTGCCACCACGCTGAACCAGGCAGGCAGACCCGTGGCATTCTTTTCCCGCACCCTCCATGCCTCCGAAATTCGATATTTGTCTGTTGAAAAGGAGGCCCAGGCAATCGTTGAAGCAGTGTGGCACTGGAGGCATTACCTGGCCGGCAGGAGATTCACTCTCCTCACTGACCGACGGTCGGTAGCCTTCATGTTCAAGAACATGCAGCGGGGCAAGATCAAAAATGATAAAATCTTGCGGTGGAGAATCGAGCTCTCCACCTATAATTACGAGATCTTGTATTGCCCCGGCAGGCTCAACGAGCCCCCAGACGCCCTCTCCCGAGGTACATGTGCCAACGCACAAGTGAACCAGCTCCGTGCCTTGCACGAGAGCCTTTGCCATCCGGGGGACACTCGGTTGTACCATCTGGTCAAAGCCCGCAATCTGCCCTACTCCGTCGAGGAAGTACGTACAGTCACCAGAGACTGCCAGGTCTGTGCCGGGTGCAAGCAGCACTTCTACCGGTCAGACCGTGCGCGCCTGGTGAAAGTGTCCCGCCCCTTTGAACGCCTCAGCGTGGATTTCAAAGGGCTCCTCCCCTCCACCGACTGCAACACCTACATCCTTAGTGTGGCCAATGAATTCTCCAGGCTCCCCTTCGCCATCCCATGCCCCGATATGACGTCTGCCAACGTCATCAAGGCCCTTGATTCCATATTTGCTCTGTTCGTTTTCCCGACTATATCCACAGTGACAGGGGATCCTCATTCATGAGCGATGAGCTGAGTCAGTTCGTGTTCAGCAGGAGTATTGCCTCCAGCAGGACGACCAGCTACAACCCCCGGGGAAACGGGCAGGTAGAGAGGGAGAACGGGACGGTATGGAGGGCCGTCCAGTTGGCCCTACCGTCCAGGAACCTCCCAGCCGCTCGCTGGCAGGAGGTCCTCCCTGACGCGCTCCATTCCATTCAGTCACTGCTGTGCACCGCAACTAACAATACACCCCATGAACATGTTTTTGCCTTCCCTAGGAAGTCTACATCCGGGGTGTTGCTCCCGACTTGGCTCGTTGCTCCAGGGCCAGTCCTTCTTCGTAGGCATGTCCGGCACCACAAGGCAGACCCCCTGGTGGACAAGGTACACTTGCTCCACGCGAACCCCCAATATGTCTATGTGGAGTTCCCCGACGGCCGCCAGGATACAGTCTCGCTCAGGGACCTGGCTCCCACGGGTGCCGATCCCACGCCCACGCACCTCCCTACCCACGTGCCACCCTCCTTTTCCCCAGCGCACCCGAATTCAGCCTCATCAGGTCCATCCCTCGTCCCCCTGCCCACACTAGAGGACATGGAGGATTCCGGCTTGCTCCCGGAGTCATCCCGCCACTGGCCAGCACCAACACCACCAGCACCTACGCCGTCATCGCCGACACAGCCTGTGTAGATGTCGCCACCACTACTGCGTCGCTCGCAATGGAACGTTCGACCGCCGGTCCGACTCAACCTGTGACGGGCACTGGCTGCCGATGGAGTCTTGATTCTCCCCCCCCCCCTCTGTAATTAATCACTTCTATGTATTATAGTTTCACGTCAAGCCCGCCGGACTCATTTTTTTACAGGGAGTGAATGTGGTGATCTCTACCACTGTATATATGAGTGTGCGTTCATTAGGGAATGTATGACAATACCTGTATTACAGGTTTGCTGGTAAGCCCCTGCCAGCTAGCTCTGCCCCCAGGGAGCAGTATAAATATGCATGAATTTCCCTGAGATGCCATTCTACAGCTGCAGCCAGAGGAATAGCATCTCACTGTAATAAAGCCTCTCTTGTACCTTATCGAGTCTTTTGTGTGCAATTATTAGTGCCACACTTTTGAACTTGAATTTAATGCTGCAGAGAGTTACTATGATTGTTTGGAAAGTTTTGGATCTAGCAGAGGTGCATCTCATAACGAGATCACAGCCAAGGCAAGCAGAAGTCGATACTTCAGACAGTGTGCAGTCCCCAGACATATAATTTGATTAGGAACCTCACGTCCCTGGATGTACCCAACTCAAAGACCTTTGCCCAGATAGTGAAATTGGTTAAAGAACGTTGCAACCCAAGGATTTTGATTATCCTCTGACATTATAAGTTTCAACTCTGCAATAAAGGACCATGGAGAGCCTGTCTTAGCCTTCATAGCCAGGTTTTGTCAGGCGTGAGTGGCTGTTTTGTGGGATCTATAACGCCAATATCCAGAAAAAGCTTCTGATGGAGGCCACAATTACCAAAGATGTCCAAAGATATGCAGGTTCGGTGGATAGGCCATGCTAAATTGCCCCTTGGTGTCCAAATATGTGTAGGTTAGGTAGATTGGCCATGTTCAAAAGGTTGGGGTTATGTGGTTACAGGGATAGGGCAGTGGCATGAGACTAGATAGGATGCTCTTCCAGAGGGTCAGTGCAGACTTGATGAGCTGAATGGCCTCCTTCTACATTGTAAGAAATCTATGGATTCTATGGAGTTACTTTGGAAAAAGCGATTGAGATAGCTCAGGCGACAGAGTGCTCCGTAAAAGGCACCATTGAGCTCCAAAGCATGGCTGATGGGAAGGTTAACCAAGTATGGGGCAGTATGGCCAAGAGGATTGTGGCAGGATCAACAGGCACAGCTCAGAGTCAGACACCATCCGCGGGACAGGACCGGAACACAAGGGGCATCAAACTAAATCCGAGGTGGATTGCTATCATTGAGGGGGAGAACCATCCCCATGAGGCCTGCCATGTTCAGGAGTTTGTGTGCGGCCTTGCAACTGAAGGGGGCACATTCAAGCATGTTGCCACGCGAAGCAAAGCACACCATTGCTTAAAAAAACACAGCAGCAGCAACAGCAGTCCACAGCACCACTGAACTTAGTGGAGAAGAGAATTTCATGCATCAGTTGAATGCAGTCCAATTGAATAACATAACTCCAAGTGAAATTGTCTTCGGAGTAAATGGTAGGCCCCGTAAAATGGAAGTAGGGGCTTCAGTGAGTATAGTTGGGGATCAGACCATCCAATATCTATGTGCAGGAACACATACAGTCTTTAAGCTTAAAGATTATGATAGCCAAACATATGACATACACTGGGGAGATTTTGAAGATCCTCGGAACATCCAATACCCCAATGGCCGACAGAGGGCAGGAGGTCAATCTGCCTTTGGTTGTTGTGCAAGGACATAGACCCAGTCTGTTGGGAAGAGACTAGTTGCAGAAGATTAGGCTCAGCTTGCTGTTGATCTCCAAAATATCTGACTGTGACCTCTAGGATGTCTTGAAGAGGTATGAAGATGTCGTCCATGGAGAATTGGGCCAAATCAAGGGCCAGTACCATGCACATTGCATCAGAAGGTTGAAATAGAGCTAAAGACATTGGAAGAACTGGATATAATCAAGCCAGTTCAGTTTTGTGGGGAATTACAAGTTGACAATAAACCAGGCATCCAAAGTCGATCGGTATTCGATTCACTGAATTGAGGACTTCAACGCCATGACCTATTAGGCCATGATGGCTAATCAAAGTTGCAACTCAATCATGCCTACCTGCAACTAGAGTTGGATGAGGAGTCTCAGAAGTTTACTACAATCAGTACCTACAAAGACGTCCTCCTGTATACCAGACTGCCATTTGGCATCGCTTCAGCCTGTGCTAGCTTCCAGTGCATGAAGGAAAATTACCAAGCTGATGGTTTACCTGGATGATGTGCTTGTCACTGGCACTCCACCAGAAGAACACGTGGGCAGCCTAGAGGAAGTTGTTTTTTAAATTAAAAAGTGTATTTAAATTTTTCCAATTAAGGGGCAATTTAGCATGGCCAATCCACCTACCCTGCACATCTTTGGGTTGTGCGGATGAAGCCCACACAGCCACGGGAAGAATGTGAAAACTTCACACGGACAGTGACCTGGAGTCGGAATCAAACCCAGGTCCCCAGTGCCGTGAGACACCAGTGCTAACCACTGTGCCACCGTGGCGCCCGAGAGGAAGTTTTAAAGACATTTTGTGATGCTGAGCCCCTGAAGTGATGCACCTAGGATTTTGCGCTGATGCAATATAGTTGCAACCTTTGGAAGAAAAGATGTCCCAGCACTCAAAAATGGCAGTGAGCGTAAGTCTTTTCTTGGTACGGTCAATTACTATGGAAGGCGTATTTCAAATCTAGTCACAACATTGGCACCATTGCAACTATTCTTATAGAAGAATCAATGGGGGCAAAGAAAGGAGCCTGAAAAATAAGCTTCTGAGTCGTGAAGCAAGCATTACAGTCCTCAGACCTCTGGGTGCATCTTGATCCAGGAAAATCAATCGTGCTGACAAGTGTCGTGTCCCCTTATGGTATAGCGGATGTTTTATCCCATAAAATGGGAGATGGCATGGAACGCCCTGTCCCCTTTGCCTCAGGACCCGTTCTGAAGCAGAACAAATCTACGCCCAGATTTAGAAGGAGGGTTTAGCAGTTATATTCGGTGCAAAGATATTCCAGCAGTATGTGTACGGTCGTTACTTCACCATAGTGACTGACAACAAGACATTATTGGGCCTAATAAGGTAAGATAAGCCCATTGCCTCACCGACGGTGAAATGTTGGGCCTTTCTGTTGGCGGCCTACAACCATGCTTTTCAGCACCGGCCTGGCATGCAAATTGCTATTGCTAATGAGTTATGTCACTTGCCGCTACCCAAGAACATTCCGCCACCATCGGTACCTCCGGAGATCATTTCTGGTCCTAACCCACCTAGACACCCTACCAGCATCCACAGGGCGCATCCACTGCTGGACCCAAAGAGACCATATTCTTTCAAATGTCAAACGAATAATGCAATCTGCCTCACAATTTGAGAAGTCTGAACTGCTTAGGCCCTGCTTCACTTGTCAAGACGAGTTGTCATTTAAAGACGGCATGGTTGTCTGGGGATCACAGGTGGTCATCCCACCTCAGGATAGGGGCCTTTCCTTCAAGAGTTACTCAGCACCCACCGAGAGCAGGCAATGTTGAATCTGCTGGCATGCAGTTTTGCCTCATGGCCAGACATAGACAAAGCCATTGAAGAGTTTGTACAACAATGCCACCCTTGCCAAATGCAGCAATCTTTACAACCTTCTGCCACACTTCATACTTCGGAATGGCCAGGTTGCATGTGTACCACGGTCCACGTGGATTATGTGGACCTGAATTCAGGTAAGATGTTGTACATGCTGGTGGATGCCCACTCAAAGTGACTTTTAGTTCAACAGCTGGGCGTCATTATCTCGGCGACCATGGTAGAGGCTTTGTGCTCTATTGCGATTTATTCATGGCAATCGTTTTGGACAATGGCACCCATTCACTGGCAATGATTTGCAGCATTTTAACTCAGAGCCCCCACCAAGGCCCGCTTCCCCACCCTATCCTCGTAACACCACCAAACCTATGGGCACTAAGGGACAATCTATCATGGCCAATCCACCTAAGCACATCTTTAGACTGTAGAAGGAAACAACAGCACATGGAGGAAACCTACGCAGACACAGGGAGAACGTGCAAACTCCACACGGTCAACCAAGGCTGAAATGGAACCTGGGTCCCTGGCACTGTGAGGCAGCAGTGCTAACCACTGTGCCACCATGCCACCCGTTTTGTCAGAGGAAATGGCATATGAACCCCACCATCCAAAGTCGAATGGTCTGGCTGAGCAGGCTCAAACTTTCAAGAACGCCACGAAAGATCAGACAAGAAGCACACTGACCACCTGAGAAGTCGAAGGGTGATGACCTCCAGAGTGGTTGGGATGAGTCCAGTGAACACAGTCTAGCCAAGGGGAGCCAGGGCCCCCCCACATCTGTTCATACAGTTACGATCTGCTAAGGGCAGTGGCTAGTTTGCCCATTGTGGAAGGGGACCTGTCTGGGGTGGCATTGACAGTGTACCACCTGATCGCCCAAAGGAGTGGCGAGTATGTGACTGAGTTTTGGAGGTCTGAGAGGAGCCGGAGGGCTCTGACTGATTGACTTATTACTGGGTCCTCGTTCCTCGGCTACCGCTGTTAACCATTGTGACCTTTGTATATATTTATGGGGAAGTGCATTATGCGACTTAAGGGGGGCAGGATGTGCTAGTATGGCCTCTTTAAGGGAGCATGGTCCATGGACCATGTGGCCAGTTTTGGGCCAATCGCGCTTGATCTTGTGAAACTTGGCCAATGGGAAGTTTGTGTGAGACCCTGGGAACTGGATCCCGGGCAGTGTGGTCCAGGGAGCTGCAGAGTAAAGAGTGTTGTTGTAGTGTTCTGTGTCTGTTATCTAACTGCCTTTGCCCTTCATCAATAAACCCCTTTTGTTTACTACTGGAAGCCTCCAGTTGAAACAAGAGTTGTAGCTTGTAGAGCAGGACAGATTGATGGATGAGTGATTTGAGAAGGAGGAGTAGGTATGAGAATCGTATCATTTTCAAGGCTTTCAGCTCTGACGTTGGTCATGGTCTCAGTCAGGGGCTGCTCCAGAGATGTTGGGCAGACTCCTCCACCAGGGTGAGGACATTCAAATATCTGCCAATTGCTGCTGCTTTTGTCTTGCAAGAGAAATGGATGAACGTCAGTGAGTACAGTTCAAGATAATTGAATGTAACTGTCTTAGTTGAATAGCTTTAGCAGTGTAATTATATGTATAATGTAGGGTGTGTAAAGAGTTGGCAGGAAGATGTTCATATATCTCAACACTAGATGGCACCCCAGAGTAGTCATACCAAATAAGGTAACTCCTGGGATTCTGGGAGAAGGGGTTAGTGGCAGATAAAAATAGGTTGTTCATTGTATTAGAGAGAGATTAAACTGCATAGTTAGTAATGATAAATTTCTGTAGCATAGATTTAAAACTGTTATTTTCTTAGCTGTTACTTAGTAAGGTGTGTGTGTCATTTAAAGTAGTGTAAATAAACTAGCTTTGTTTGAAATACATAGCTTGATGTTCTTTGTCAGCACTACGACTTTTAGCCATCTTGTGGCACACAATAGAGAACATCACAAGCAGGTCAAACTCATTTCGAACCAACTTCCAGCACCTGAAATTGCCAAAATGAACCTATCCTTTATGAGATGCAAGCTGACTTTAAGTCACGTGGACTACTGTTTGAACTTGTTCTGGCCTCTCATGATTTTGGCTCCCCAGGTCGAGCAGCCACTCAGTTGTGTTTTTTAAAACAATTTTAAGGTGCTGGCATTGGGATGAAAGGGCGCGGGTTTATCTAGCAGTGTCATCCCCGTGTCTGTTTTCTGAGTGACCAGTTTGCTCCTTAACTGTTTTATGAAGCAAAGCTAAAACATTATAAAATTAAGAAACAATTTATCAAACTTGAACATTTTCACTCATCTGAAATTCGACTTCTGCTCACGCATAATTTCTTCTTGCATATAGCATGCATTTTTTTGATGGGTGTCAATATTTCAGATAATCTGTTTCTGTATTAACCTGTGCTTTATCCAAAGGAAAATGCTACTTTTTTGTGGCAAAATTCAAACAGAATTGATGAATAATGCACATTTGGTATTCACGCATCTATTTACGTGTAAAGTAGTTTGTATAGTTTGTGTAAAATTACATTATTTGCAGTCACAATAGCCCAGTGAATAATCACCCAATATGTACTGGATGAAGGGAAATAAGCAGTGTTACCTGAACTCTCCCACAGTAGGGCAACATAAATGTCAAACAACTTGGCAGTGTGCCGTGTTATTCTGTATAAACCAAATAATTTGACATTTTCTAATAGGAAACAAAAGTGGCCAGTAACATTCGTGCCACATGAGTGGCAGGCAATGACATCGCCAAGAGAGAATCTAAACCATCTCCCCTTGATATTTAATGGCATTCCCATCGCTGTATCACCCACCATCAATATCCTGCGGATCATCATTGACCAGAAACTTAGCTTGACCAGCAAAAAAAGTACTGTGACTACAAGGGCAGGGCAGAGGCACAGCAGCAAGCTACACATCCCGTGTTGGGGGAAGACGCCAATTGGTCATTGGCATTTATTTGCATTTGATTAACAAGCTGTTATCCCGATTCTCCAGGCCCATGAGATGATGCAGGCCAATCAGCTGGAATTCACGTGGATTGGTGCATGTATTTTCCAGTGTGGCCCTGCTGTGGTGGACCCCGTGGTGAGCTTGGTATCGGGCTACCTGCTCACAATGGCAACCTGATACCTGGATTCTGAAAAATCCCGCTAGCTCCCCACCATGCATAAATTTACATGGAAAAGGAGAGCGAATCGCTCCTGGGCACCACTTCTAGTGAGACGAGGAATGATTCTACTCTGACAAGAGCACTTAGACTCCTCAATGAAGAATCTGGCCCATAAAATTAAAGAAAGGCCCTGATGAAACATCGCCCATCTGAAATGTTGAGTTGAAATTTTCAATGGGTTCTATAAATCCAACATTGGGTGTTTCAACCCTGAGCTCATGGGCGGGATTCTCCAATCCCGCAGCAGAGTGTCCACGCCGTCGTAAACGCCGTCGCATTTTACTATGTCATGAACGGGCCACTCCCAGGGGGCCAGCATGATGCTGGAGCAGTTTGCGTCGCTCCAGCTGCAGATCCCGGCACGGACTGTGCGCCGCAGATCCGCGCTTGCCCAGTTGCACTGGCGCTAACGAGGACATGCGCAGTGGCACTGGCGCCAACGCACGCATGCGCAGTGGCCTCCTTCAACGCGCCATCCCTGACGCAACATGGCGCAGGACTACAGGGGCCGGCACATAGGAAATGAGGCACCCAGCCACAGAGGCCGACCGCTGATCGGTGGGCCCCGATTGTGGGCCAGGCCACATCGGAGGCCCCCTTAGGGTCGGACCCCCACACCCACACCCCCCCCCCCCAAAGGCCGCCAGCCGACCCTTACACGCCAAGGTCCCGCCGGCCCAGAGCAGGTTAGAACAGCGCCGGCGGGACTCGACTCTTTTCTTACGGCCGCTAGGCCCATCTGGGCCGGAGAATTGGTGGGCTGGCCGCATAGAGCGGCCCGCGTCCGGCGCCGTGCCAACCACTCTGCAGAGAATCGCATGCCGGCGACGTGGTGCGATTCGCGCGGCCCGCCGGCGATTCTCCAACCCGGCGTGGGGTCGGAGAATCCCGCCCCCTATTTCTTGTCAAGGAAGCTGCCACTGAAACTTTGTATGAGGCGGGCTTTTATTTACCAACTCCGCATAGGCCATCCAATGAAGGACGGTTGGCAGATTTCTGAGGCGAAAATCTCAATAGGGGGCCCACAGCATTGGCTTGCCAGCAGCCCTGCCCGGTGAGGTGGACAGACCTGAGGGGGAAAGATGATCACAAGGGGCAACTCAAAATGGAGTTGCACTTGCAAATCTGCTAAAGATTTAAAATTAAAGAAGGGCCACAGGTGTGGAAGTAAACTCCTCCCCGGGAGTGGTTTTGATCTTGGTTGCGGCCTTTTCTTACTTGAAGCTGATTAATCGGGCCTGCCATGGAGAGGAGTCTCTGGGCAGTCTCCTGCAAGTTGTTGCCAGCCTCTGGACTCGGCATGAGGTGGGATGTATGGCCCGCCGCTGGGAAAATGCCGGTGGCTTCTGACAATGGCTCCTGAGTGAGGCCTTAACTGGTCTTTGGCTGCACATTTCAGTGGAGCAGCTTGCTGACTGCCTATGGCAACCCTCCCCCGGAAAAACTCTGCAAATGGGACCGATGAGCTACTCCAATGTGCAGCCATCTGAATTTCCCCCACCCTCCTCTGTCTTTGGGCTCTGTGGAAAGGTTCAGCCCGATAACTCCGTTTCACCCTCTGCGGATGTTGCCTGCCGTTCCTTTTAGAATGTATTTCTTTGAAAAGAGTTGAGTTCTCCCTTAAAATTCATGGCTCAGTTTGTACAATTTGAGGATCAAAACAAAAACCTTTCAACACTGTTTGGCTGATATTGATTGATGTCTGTGAATCTACAAGAACCACATTCTGAGCCAGCCCTGCTTTCAATCTTTAATGAGTGCCAGCAGAGCTAAACTAGATGAGCTTGTGTCTTTCAAACAAGATGCTTGATATTTCTACGGACCTTGCAATTAATATTTTATTCTAAACGTAACTGTGACTTTATGAAGCAGAGCTTTGCAGCTGATGCCTTAACTGCACTGCACTTTGGGTAAAGATGTCAACAGGCCACCATGAAACTACCCAGTGTATGTATGGCAGTATTGGAGCCAGGGAGATAACACTTGCTTTGATATAATGGGCTGGATTTTCCGATCGCTGGCGCCGAAATCCGTTCGGCGAACTGCCGGAGAATCACAGATCCCGACCGAATCGGGGGCAGCGGCGCTTTCGCGATGATCTGCTTCCTCCAAAGCGGCGTACTCTAGGGGTTCACTGCGCCACGTATTGACGGCCTGAGGACGTTGCCTGAGGCTGGCCTCCCGATGCTCCGCCCTGACCAGCCGAGATTCCGATGCGCGGGACACGTGTGGTCCCATCCGTCGGGAATTCAGCGTGGCGTCTGCGGACTCAGTCCGGCACCGCCACAGTCGGGGGATGCCGATTTGTGGGCGGGGGGGACATTATTCGGGGCTGAGGACACTGTGGTGGAGCAGTCTGGGGCGCGCGATGAAGCACGGCGCGGCTGCTGCAGGCTGCCACTGCAGGCATGCACAGCCACGAACCTGGAAATTCTGCAGGCCATATCGGCAGCTAGAGCCGGGTGCTCTACGCTGCCATCCCGATGGCCCCCAACAAAATGGGAAATTGGTGGCCGTTTTACGCCAGTTTTTCTGGAGTAAAATGCCACTGTCCCCACGCTGGCATGTGGACATAGCTCCAAAATCGGAGAATCCAGTCCAATGTATCTTTTGCTTTATATTAATGTGGTGGAGCAGTGTGCCATTTGCAAGCTCCCTATATAACTTAAAAGCAACAATTGCAGAAGATGTAAGTTAAGAGGTCAGTCACCCTGTGGTGCAATGAGAAAATAAAAACAACATTATAGAATTCACAGAGGATCATTTTCCTGGTTTTGTGTGAATTTTCCAAAGGGGGTCCTGTTATCTAAAAAAATTAGCGGGAATCCTCAGTTCCAAAAACTAAGTGCTGACGTCGGGACTGAATCAGTGGTGTGCTACGACAGCAAAATTGTTGTAATTCTCAGTCCAGTTCATCGACGTTAAGGGGCTAGCATTGGCACTATGTGGAACATGACTGATTCAATGAAGAATGATGTCTGATTCGCCAGCATCAGGATTGACACTTGAGAGGCTGACAAGCTGCAGCTGCTTATAACCACTCCACTCACCATCCCAGCCAACAAGCTGGCAGCAAGGGGAGTGGCACTGCGGAACTTGAGACCCTGTTAGATGCTGTGGAGGAGAGGCGGGCCACCCTGTACCCCAGGGCCGGGAGGCAGTTGTCACCCGACGTCATGCACCGGACCTGGGCACAGGTGGGAGAGCCGTGGGCAACACCGCCAGAACCGGGCAGCAGTGCTGTAAAAATCTGTACAACTTCCTCAGGGCAGCCAGTGTGAGTAGGCAACACTGTGCCCCGTGCACTAGCCTAAGACCCACACAACCCTAACCCCATCCCTCCCTGACCCTGGGGTGACCTAACTCCCACCTTGCTCCACCTGCTAATACCAATACCGGCCACCATAGCCGGGTGTCCTGCTCACAAAGACCACCAGACACCCACCACTGTGCTGCAGGCATCCGACCATCTAATACTGAGTGTTTTTGGTCTCTCTCCCCACACCCCCCCGAAAGAAGTTGGCGCACAACCGCCGTGCGAGGGAGAAAACTGGAAGGGTACTTCCGTACCTGTGGCCCCTCACTGTAGGTTAGAAGTGGGGCACTAGACCTAGTCGGTGGGCCCGGGGAGAGGGTGGTCACCGAGGCAGAGTTTGACATCGGGCGAGCAAGTGAGACCACACTGAGTTGCAGTTCCCCATGGCACATGTGTTACCACCCCCACACCCACACCTACAACCACCCTCCCACACCCACCACCACCCCTCCTCCACCCCCATACCCCCTACACAGTCTCCTCTGTCATAATATACACCAGTGGGCAGCACGGTGGGTTAGCCCTGCTGCCTCACGGCCCTGAGGTCCCAGGTTCAATCCCAGCTCTGGGCCACTGTCCGCGTGGAGATTGCATATTCTGCCTGTGTTTGCGTGGGTTTCGCCCCCACACCACAAAGATGTGCAGGGTAGGTGAATTGGCCATGGTAAATCGCCCCTTAATTGGAAAAAATTGGGTACTCTAAATTTTAAAAAAATAAATAAAATAATAATATACACCAGTTTATCATGGTGTAGACACACACTGATGGACACACACAGGGACCAATCAACATGTACAAACACCGCAGCCAATCACCAGTTAGAATACACACACTATAAAGGCAGAGGGCACCACGGTTCCCACTCATTCTGGGCGCTGCCTCTGAGTGTAACAAGAACTCATCCAGCCCACTTACAACACGTGCTGAGAGAATCAACTGGTACGGACAAGGCTTAGGTCTCTAATTCAAGTCAGCATTATTTAGACCCACAGTCATCGTGTGTTAGTTAGAAGTAGTTAATAAAATTGAGTTGAACCTTCATCAGTGTTGGAAGTGCCTGTTCATCTCTCAAGTCTACACTAGCCAACACTTCACCCGCCACCCCCATTCCCCCCCCCCCACCCCACACTGCCCTCTCCACCACCACCCGCCACCCCAACCCACGGTCCGATCATATGTCATGTTTTGTGTTTTGCAGGAGCTCCTGGTGATTATGTGGGCCCTTCTGGTATTGCCCTGACCCCAAACACAATCCCAACCCCCAGGAGGTGGGCAGCGAGGAGGAGGAGGACATGGACACCGACGGGAGCCCTCATCCTTCAGCCTGAAACACCCCGGAGCACCAGTCCGGGTTGACACTGTCTTCCCATCACAGCTGTCTCCAAAACCCTCCATCATCCCAGAGACACGGACCTCGGTTGGGCAATTCGGACTCCTGGGGCACTAACTGGTGCACACCACACACGTGTCGTGGTACGGCAGGTGGAGGTAGTAACCCCGAAGGGGGCAGATGGTTGGAGGGCGGCTCAACCCTAGGGAATAGCTGCCATCCAGACGGGTTTCGGGCTTTAGAAAGGGCATTCCCCTCGATAGTGGAGATGCAGTCGCAGAGCCAGTGACTGCATGAGGGGATGTTGGTGAGCATCCAGCATTTTTAAGCTGAAGAAGCAGACCCGCCAGGCCCGGTTGCCACAGAAGATGGCCGCCAAAGGGGACAAAGGTCACAGGGCAGGAATCAAATCAGCCCGCCTCCTCTTCTGATGTACCGCCTGGGGATCCACCTAGGTGTAGCGTTAGGGCCCATAAGGCCAGAAAGGTAGCCACCAGTTAAGTTGGCATGACACAGTATAGCAATAGGGACTAGGTCACAGAGCTGTAAATA
This sequence comes from Scyliorhinus canicula, assembly GCF_902713615.1. Taxonomy (NCBI): domain Eukaryota; kingdom Metazoa; phylum Chordata; class Chondrichthyes; order Carcharhiniformes; family Scyliorhinidae; genus Scyliorhinus; species Scyliorhinus canicula. The sequence goes on from NC_052163.1 coordinate 49,372,622, forward strand.
TATGTTCACTTGTTCACATTAAACACCTGTTCACACCATTAAAAGATGCCTCAGTGTTCTGTCAGAAGGGTATGAGGGATGGGGTGGGCTGGTCACAGAGGGGGATGGGGGTAGGGATGGGCAGATGTTGGGGATAGGCTTGGCGCAGGGACCCCAGTACAACCAGCGCTCACCACTCAAGTGTCCTACCCCCATCCTCAGGCATGGCAGAGGGCCCCCCCCCCCCCCTCCCCCCAGCCAGCCCTGCCAGAAGCAGGACCGGCAGCCCACAGACGCGTTTCTGCAAGTCCCACCTCCTCTCTCTATCATCGGCTACGCCGCTTGTTTCCTAATTTTTAAAACGATAGATGAAACCCGTCGTGGGGAATTTCCCCCGGCGGAGGCGGAGTATCGTGGAGGCCCGGAGAATACCGGGTCAGACCAGCTAATGATATGCAAATGTCGTTTACTGTTTGTGCTGAGTAGAATGCATTGATGTTGCTGTCGAGGCACTGGAGCATGGCATTCTGGAGTGCGACTGGCAGTCACCATAATTTTGGCGTCACCACTGATTCTCCGCTCAATCGCGTTTTGCCATTTCGCCATCAGCCAATGGAGAATCCTGCCCATTATTTTCAGGTTTGTTCAACTATTTTCCTATCTGCCATACAATTGATGTTCACCACACAGTTGGGTTTCAGACACATAATTGACTATAAAATAGTTTGTTTTTTATGCATAAGAGCACTTTAATTGCCCAGAATGCACTGGATGAAGAGAAATAAGAGCTGGTATCCGAATTCCCCTGGAACACTGCGGGTCAGATAATTTGGCAGTGTCGTGTCTCTGCATAATCTATGATTACAGTATAAACACTCAAACTTTGAGCACTGCTGTTGAAAATTGCATTTGACTATTGCTAAAAAAGAGACATGCTGTCGAAGCTTTTTGTCTTGCACTTGTCGAGGCAGACACAAGAAAAGAAAATTCCAGGCAAGTTGCCTGTGTTGAATTAATAAAAGGCATCGGGTGTGTGGGGGGGCCAGTTCTCTGATGCATTATCCATGGCAATGTCTCCAGAGTCAACTTGCTAACCAATCAACATCTCTCTTCTCATGCAGTATAAATTGTTGGTCCCTTAATGTCTCTTTTTTCAGCCATGTTCAAGTTGTGTACTACCAAAAGAAAACTGCTTATTCTTGTCTGAAGTTCCTTCAACAGGGGTAAATTCAGTTTCACTCACTAAGCTCCAGTTTACAGCTACACAACATTGCACCATGATATAAACTGAGACTCAAGATAAAGACCATTATACGGCTTCACTATGGGTTAGTGGCAAAATAAAAATCTAAAGGCAAATTCAATAAGTTCGTCAGTGATCACAAAAACTTTGAAGTGGGTAAAATTCACTTCTGACCTGAAGATGATGTGAAAGCTTGAAGACAATAATTAAACACTGTGACTGATATTGTTCTACACTGGTAAATGCATAGCTCAGGTGATTTTTCAATGGCCCCAACAAGCTGGGGTCATCAGCGATTGATCGTTGCCTGGCCTTTTGGTGTTCAACCTTACAACCGAAAGGTTTTAGAATGTTACAGCACGGGTACAGGCCATTTGTCCCCTCACATCTGTGGCTACTGTTTGTCCCTGTGAGCCAGTTAGTCTAAAGCCACTCTCCTGCCCTCTTCCCAGACCTTTCCTTAAAAGGCATTAGCAGCCATAGAATGAACTTTTCGGATGGCTGTCGATGAATTTGTCTGGGAAAGATGACTTATTACTTGTAGCCCTAAGATCTGCAGCCACTGTGTTGTGTGTCTACCACCATTGCCTTTCAGCATTGTCAAGAACTGAATCACCTGCCCTCTCAATCTGCTTTGCTTTGGTGAAAGTATTATAATTCTCTGCCGAAGCTGCTTCCTCTAGAATGATCAATTCTAAGCTCACTCCAAGGCTGTTTTTCAAAGTAGGACAATATATTTGCTTGGAGTAAAACACCCACTTCGGGAATACTCGTGAAATTTTCTTCATCGTATTGCGTAAGGTTGGGGATACAGATTACACAGCTCAGGAGGATGGTTGAAGCAATTCAAGTCGCTGCTGCAACGTCAAACAAGAATATGAAAAGCCTATCTGCAACAAATAACATAAGAACATAAGAACTAGGAGCAGGAGTAGGCCATCTGGCCCCTCGGGCCTGCTCCACCATTCAATGAGATCATGTGAGGAATTAAAAGGGGGTGGAATTATCACAAACTATAAGTGAAGTGAGGAGGAGTGCAAAGATACGATACAAATTATCTTTGCACAAGAAGAAACATGAAAAGAGAAACACAGATAAAAATAACTTCACTACAAAAGATAAACTTTGACATTGAAAAGATTTCAATCAAGGCCCTGTACTTAAATCAAACACTCAGCGATAAAGGTAAACTGTCAACTGCCGGATTGATGTCTCTCGCTACTGATCAAGTGATTTACTCACATCTCAGAACAGGGTTGTTCTTGCATCATGGAAATCTACAAATGTTCTTCTCAAGCTCTTTCATTTAAAAAAAAATCTATTTTTGTTCAAAAATTTGCAGAACTACACAACAACCGTACAGTTGGTGAGCATCAGTAACGTAGTGCAAATCGTTTGTTGTTTTTTGTTCTCAGTACTATCACTGCTCCCCACCCAGCTCCTGTTGGTCTTTCTCCCCGCCTTTCCAAACTTTCCCCCCTCCCCGTTTTTCCCCGGCTCCCTGTTTCCCCCCCCTTCCCTCTCCCCCAGTTCTTGCTGTCCAACACCCCCCCCTCCCCCAAGTTGCTGGTTCCGAACAGGTGCTTAAAGATGGCACTGAACTGCCTCCACCTGGAGTGGAACCCTGCTTCTGGTCCCCTGATGGAAAATTTGATTTTTTTTCTAGCCTCAGGCCTACCAGCCAGTCCGAGGCCCTCGGCGGTTCTGCCGATCTCCACACTAGTAGGAGTCGTCAGGTAGGTGAAGGCCAGGATGTCAGCCCCTTTCACCTCAAAGTGGTATGGCCGGTCCGACACCCCGAAGATCTCCACCAATGGCCATGCCTCTACCTTGACCCCCATGACCTCGGACATGGCTTCACAGAACGTGGCCCAGAAACCAACCAGTTTTGGGCAGGATCAGAACATGTGGGCATGGTTAGCCAGACCCCACTGGCATCGCTCACAACTGTCTTCCACCCCAGGGGAAGAACCTGTTCATGCTTGTCCTGGTCAGGTGGGTCTTGTGCAACACTTTCAGTTGCATCAGGCCCAGTCTTATGCACGAGGTGATGGGGTTTATTCTGTATGATCTCGCTCTAAAGTCCTCCCCATAGCTCGCGGCCTAATTCCTCTTCCCATCTCTCTCTCTCTCTCTTGTTTCATCCAGTGGGGTCCTTACTTCCTCTAGTAGAGTCCGTATATGTGTGCACACTTTCCTCCCCAAAACTCATCCTGTAATATTAGTCTGTCTAGCAGAGTGTGCCTGGATAACTGGGGAATGATGGTACCTCCTTGCGGAGAATGTCCCATATTTGCAGCTGTTGGATCTTGTTTCTTTTTGGGAGTTGTTAGTTCTGCCAAGGTTGCCACTTTGCCATCAACGTACTTGTCCCTGAACTTTTGCACCCCTTGTTCGCTTCTCCAAGTTTTGTATATGGCATCCGTTCTGGCCGGGATGAATCTATGCGTCTATGAGAGCTGAGATGGACATGTCTCTCAGTTTGAAATGGTGCCTCAGTTAGTTCCAGGCTTCCAGTGAAGCTACCACCACCGGCCAATGGGAGAATGGAAGTGGGGCAGTGACCAGTGCCCACAGGGACATCCCGACACACAAAGCTTCATCTATCTGTACTCACTCCGCCCCCGACTCCCCCAGCCATCTCCGCACCCTTTATACATTTGCTGCCCAATAGTAGTACAGGAGGTTTGGCAGTGCCAGAACCCCCCTGAATGTCGCCATATCTGCAGGACGGTTCTACAGATCCTGGGATTCTTCCCAGCCCAACAAAGGTTGAGATCAGTTTGTCTACCCTGGTGAAAAATGATTTGGGTCAGAAGATTGGGAGTGTCCTAAACACGAATCGGAACCTTGACATAATGTTCAACATATTCGTCTGCATTCTCCCTGCGGGGAGAGCGGGAGTGAGTCCCACCTCCACAGGTCACCCTTTACCTCCTCCATCAGATTCGATAGGTTGCCCTTGTGGAGCCCAGTTGTGAGCTATCTGGAGCCTCAGGTATATGAACTTGGTTTGGGCCAGTTTGAATAGCAACGGTCCCAGCTCTGCTCCTCCCCCCTTGGGGTTAACCGTGAAAATTTTGCTCTTTCTCAGGTTTAGTTGATATCCCGAAAAGGCTCTGAACTCCTTCAGGAACTCCAGTATCTTTACCATGCTGGCTAGGGAGTTTGAGACATAGAGCAGCAGGTCATCCACGCAGAGAGTGATTCTGTGCTGTGTGTCTCCCCTCTGACTGTTTCTCCACACTTCCAGCAATCTGAGTTTGATAGCAAGTGCCTCAATTGCCAGAGTGAACAGCAGCGGGGACAACGGGAATCCCTGCCTCGTGCCTCTGTGCAGCTAGAAGTAATCTGAACTTGTGACATTTTTCCGGATGCTCGCCATTGGAGAGCTGTATAGCAACTTCGCCCACGAGTATTGGAACTCAAACCGTTCCAATACTTCAAAGAAGTACTTCTACTCCACCCGGTCAAAGGCCTTCCCTGTGGCCAGGACAATGATCACCCCTGGTGTCTCCTCCCTGGTCAGCGACAAGACCACGTTTCATAGGCGTTTGATGTTTGGGGTCAGCTGCTGTCCTTTAAAACAACGTCTTCGATCATCTGCGATCACTTATGACAAGTAGCTCCCCAGTCGTCTCGCCAGAACCTTTGCAAGAACTTTTGTGACAGTGTTCAGGAGAGGGATGGGTCAGTATGACCCGTATTCTGCTGGTCTTTCTACGGAGTCAGTGTCATAAGTGATGGCTGAAGATCAAATCAGGTTTGTCAAAGGCCAGTGGTGGGCCTGTAGGCGGCTGGCCTTGTCCTCATGTTTGTAGGGGATTCCCCCTGTCTGGCGGAGCTGGCTCACTGATTTTCTGGTTGAGACCAGCTCAAACTCCATTTGTAACCTTTATCTCTCCGCTAGCAGCTCCACCTTCGGGATCCTGGAGTACTGCAGAACCACCTCCAGTATGGAGTCGATCAACGACTGTCTGGTTTTCTCCCCTCACCCCCCATCCCTATGTGCCCTGTATGCTATTATCTCCACCTGACCACTACCTTCAGTGCCTCCCAGAATGTGGAGGCAGAAACCTTCCCATTATGGTTACAGCTCACATACTTGTCGATGGCGAGTGCCATCCTTTCACAAAAAGCCTTGTTGGTGAGGTAGGCCAAGTCCAGCCTTCATGGCAGGCGCTGGGCCTGACTGGTCTCCAACCTCACAGCCACGTAATGTGTTGCGTAGTCCAAGATAACTACTGGTGAACAACCCGCCCCTACTACCCCTGGAAGTTCCGATTTCCCCACTACAAAGAGGTCTACTCGGGGGATAGGCCTTGTGAATGTGGGAAAAGAAGGAGAATTCCTTCTCCCTCGAATGGCCCACCCCCAGGGGTTCAAACCCCGAAAATCTAATCCATGTAGATGGTCAGTTCATTTTGCCATTCCCAACTTTACACCTGATCTGAGGCTTGAACTGTCCATCTTCGGGTCCGGGACACAGATGAAGTCTCACCCCATGATCAATTGGTGGGAGTCAAGGTTGGGATTCCCTGCCAGTGTCTTCTTGATGAACTCTGCGTCGTCCAAGTTCGGAGCGTTCACATTTCCCAGTACCACCCGGGCCCCTTCCAGAACCCCACTCACCATTATGTACCCCCCCCCCCCCCCCACCCCCACCCCCCTACCGGGTCTGTTACCATGTTGGTTGCTGTGAAGGCTACCCTCTTGTTAAATAGGATTGCCAACCTGCTTGCCCTCATGTCGAGGCTCTCTTGGTATGCTTGTCCCACCCATTTCTTCCTTACCCTCATCTGGCCTTAGGCACTCAGGTGCGTCTCCTAAAGAAAGATCATGTCGACCCTCAGGCTTTTCAGGTGGCTGGGGACTTGGGATCTTTTGACTGGGCCACTGAGTTCCCTCACGTTCCAGGTGACTATCTTCACAGGGGTCAGAACTCCTCCCCTCCCTTAGGGTTAGCCATGTTTGCCTTGTGGACATGTCCCTGCATGCCTCGGCTTGCCTTTGTCTTTGTTCTATCCGAGGTGACCGCCACCACCTTCCCCTTTCTACCCAGGCCCTTGTGTAACCCTGTATGACTCGCATTATACTCTCCCCCCTCTCCCCACCCCCTTGACCTATTCAGTCCCTCCCACCCAGATCCCTCCCGATTGAGCCATCTACTCCCTCCTCTACCAGCCCCCCCTTCTCCCACCACCCTTATACCCAACAGACCCTGCCCCCTTCAGCTCACTAACTTACAGGCCACTTCTACCAGATGTCCCTTCCCTCTCAGGAGATGCACCGCGGCCCCCAACCCCCCGCTATGTTCCTGTTTACCAGCATGCTCGGTAGCATGGTGGCCTCCAGTGGAAAAGATGCCCAATAACCCCTGACCTGAATCTTTACTTTCCCTATTCATTGTTGCCCTGTTTGAAGCTTGGTGGAGGATCAGCCTTGATGTCCAAGGAGCAGTGCCAGACTCCTCCTTGCCCCTTTGGCATGGCCGTGCTACGTGCAGGGTCCCGCCCTGTAACCACAGCCTATAGTATCCCATGAGATCTGGAAGAGAATTCACAGTGCAGAATGCATGTGGTAATTCTCTACCAGGCATCTGTAGAAAGAGGCATAACAGAATTAACCACAAACCGCGGCAAAAACCACAAAAGAGAACGAGAAAAGACTAAACAAGAAATAAAAACTCACACAAGCAATGCATACACCCCCACCATTCATAAAGGTCCACAACCTCAGGCCATCCTGCTCAGTTCTTGCCAAGACCATTCCTTTGCACAAATTAATTCGCCTCCTCCGGCATGTTAAAAACTGGATCTCTGTTCTTGTACGTGACCCAGAGTTTCGCCAGGTACAACATGCTGAATCGCATCTTGGTTTTGTAAAGTACTACCTCGGCCCAATTGAATCTTGCTCTGCGTTTAGCCAGGTTGGCCCAAATGTCCTGCTGGACGCTTGTCTTTCTTGATTGCAAGTCCGTGTGTTCTTTGCCCAACTCAGGATACATTCCTGGTCCTGCTGCCTGTTCAGCCTGACGATTACTGCCCACAGTGGTTCCCCAGCTCGTGGCATCTGGCGGTGCGACCTGTAGGCCTGATTTACCTTTAGGGGTTTATTGAAGCCTTCCTCCCCGACCAGCTTCCCAGGCATCTTTGAAATGTATTCGGTTGGGCTCCTACCTTCAGAGCCCTCTGATAGCCCAACAATCCAGAGGTTCCGGCGCCAAGACCTGTTCTTCTGATCATCTATTCTGGCCTTCAGAGTCTTCTGGGTCACCATCAAACGGGCGGAATTCTCCGCGCTCGGGAAAAATCGGGAGAGCCGTCGTGAACTCGGCCGAGTTTCACGACGGCCTAGGAGGCCGCTCCTCGCCCCCTATTCTCCCCACCCAGCGGGGCTAGGAGCGGTGCTCCGTAAATCTCGGCCGCGGGAGGTGCCGTGCCGAGAATGACGCAGCCGGCGCGCCTAATGACGTCAGCCGCGCATGCGCAGGTTAGCCGGCTCCAACCCGCGCATACGCGGCTGATTTCATGACGCTGACGGCACGAACCCGCGCATGCGCGGTGGCCGTCTTTCCCATCAGCCGCCCCGCAAGACTTGGCGGCTTGATCTTGCGGGGCGGCGGAGGGGAAATAGTGCGTCCGATTTGGACGCCAGCCCGACGATCGGTGGGCACCGATCGCGGGCCTGTTCCCTCCCGAGCACAATCGTGGGGCTCTTTCCTTTCTAGGCCACCTACAAGCCCCAAACGGGATTCTCACTCCCGTTTCACGTCAGCACCGACCAGGTGTGTTTGCCGCCGTCGTGAAACGGCTGCGAACGGCAGGCCGTTCGGCCCATCCGGGTCGGAGAATCGGCGTTCGCCGTGAAAAACGGGTGGGGGGAGAATAGCGGGGGGCGCAAGGGGGGCGTGAATTCTGTTGGGGGGCCCTTCCGCGATTCTCCCACCTGGCGTGGGGAGCGGAGAATCGTGCCCCTGTTCTTCTGATCATCTATTCTGGCCTTCAGAGTCTTCTGGGTCACCAACAAACGGGCAGAATTCTCCGCTCCCGGGAAAAATCGGGAGGGCCGTGGTGAACTCGGCCGAGTTTCACGACTGCCTCGGAGGCCACTCCTCGCCCCCTATTCTCCCCTCCCGGCGGGGCTAGGAGCGGCGCTTCGTAAATCTCGGCCGCGGGGCGTCGCGCCGAGAATGACGCGGCCGGCACGCCTAATGACATCGGCCACGCATGCGCAGGTTGGCCGGCTCCAACCCGCGCATGCGCGGCTGATTTCATGACACTGACGGTACGAACCTGCGCATGCGCGGTGGCCGTCTTTCCCCTCATCCGCCCCGCATGACGTGGCGGCTTGATCTTGCGGGGCGGTGGAGGGGAAATAGTGCGTCCGATTTGGACGCCAGCCCGACGATCGGTGGGCACCGACCGCGGGCCTGTCCCCTCCCGAGCACAATCGTGGTGCTCTTTCCTTTCTAGGCCACCTACAAGCCCCAAACAGGCTTCTCACTCCCGTTTCACGACAGCAGCGACCAGGTGTGTTTTCCGCCATCGTGAAACCACCGTGAACAGCAGGCCGCTCGGCCCATCCCGGTCGGAGAATCGGCGTTCGCCATGAAAAACCGCGTGCGGCGATTCTTCCGAGCGGGGAGGGGGGGGGAGGAATCGCGGGGGGCATGGGGGGGGGGGGGAGAATCGCGGGGGGCATGAGGGGGGCTTGAATTTTGTCAGGGGGCCCTCCCGCGATTCTCCCACGCCACGTGGGGAGCGGAGAATCGTGCCTGAAGCCTCAGGTGAGCCAATTCATATGTCTTGTTTGGTGACCGTCTTTTCGACTTCACGGATTGTCGCTCCTTGGGATGCAAGCCATCACTCCATCCTGTCCATTGGACCACGTATAGGGGCCAGTGCAACCTCAATTACTGTCTCCATCTCCAACATTAGATCCTCCTTTACTGCCTCCCTATGCTTTTAGAGTTCTATTGAGATGAACTCCATCAGCCTTTCCATCGAAGACTGGGATGGTGTTGGCGACTCTGCTGGGTCCAACATGTTTGGATTCATGTTGCCAAGCGTGTCCACTGGCTCCAATGCTGGGTTTTACTCTGCGTGTTTTTGATCCCCTTGTGTTCTATCTGGTGGTCCGCTGGCATCCCAGTCTGGTCGAGCTATCGATGAGGTTCAGATTAGTGCGGTTTTTTCCAGCTTTGGTGCCTGGTTATGGGATCAAAAAGGTCCAAGAAAGTGTTTCCAGACGGGAACCATCTTTCCTGCAACCGCTCAGCTCATGGCCACCATCGGAAGTCCCTCTTGCTCCTTCATGATGAAGGACTGTTTATACAGTTAATTGGGTATCAGAAATGGACCCAGTTTCTTTACCAGTCATTTATTATAACAGCGATTGCTGTGATAGTTTTCATTCTAGAAGTAATGCGAAGGAAAAAGAGGTGAAGACTCAGGAAACTGTAAGTTAAATTCTATCTATCACTGCTTTGGGATATTTTACTACATTCAAGGTGCAATGTGCAAGAAGCTGTTGTATCCTAGTGACCTCCGCCTCTCGTGAACATACTCCTCCCAGAGACATACTGACTTGAAATCAATCCAGAGATTGTCAGGTTCTCATAGTTGGTGGAAGTTGTACAGATATCAACATTGGAGCTGTTGCAGTCAGAATCCAAAATTTTAATCAGGCTGGACTTTACACCCTCAAATCAGACAGACCACTCCCACCTTTTCCCTTCTGCCCCTCATGACCCCTCCTTCCACACCCCCCTGATAGATATGTGGGTTGTTGTGGTGTTGTTGCATGGTCATTTTAAGAGTTTAGTTATGTGAGATTCCGTGACATCATTGGCAACTTCCATTGGCTTTGCCTCAGTTTAGATGAAGCGTTTGTACAGTTCACAACTTTCTAATAAATCTTATTATTGCATTCAACCTATGTGCTTCAGCATTTCTGTTCTTTCATCCTGCAAGTATGATACACAATAGGATAAAAATGAAACTGTCGACGAGGAACGGATCAGAAGAAATTTATTTTCCAAGAAAAAGATAATTGAAGCTTACGGTGGTCGATATTGAGGGAGATCAACAGTAGGTTGATCACGCCCTGCACCTAGCATTGGACTGGTAAGCTGTTTGGTACAAATTAACTGGAAAGGTCCATACCTCAAAAGTTAATCCGGCACCTCGAGGAGTTCAGGCTTCTCCAATTGGCGCATTCAACATTAGAAACTAGACTATTAATATAAGGGAAGTTGTGAAAACATTCCAATGTCACTGAAAAATGATGGAAAAATCTGGCATGATGGGCCCATTTCAGGAAGACTCAGAAAACTAGAAATCATATGCAGAAAGATTCCATTAATCTATCCTAGCCAGTAAGATTTCAGAAGATATTATGGTCCTTGCTTTTCTTAGTGCCATTGGCAGTAAGACTTTGCTCCTGAGTCTTGTCCAGACCAAGAAACCAGGGGCAGGATTCTCCCAAAATGGGGCCATGTCCCCATTAATGATCTGGAAGAAAGTACTGAAGGCACTGTTGCTAAGTTTGCAGATGATACAAAGATCTGTAGAGGGACAGGTAGTATTGAGGAAGCAAGGGGGCTGCAGAAGCACTTGGACAAGTTAGGAGAGTGGGCAATGAGGTGGCAAATGAAACACAATGTGGAAAAGTGTGAGGTTATGCACTTTGAAAGGAGGAATTTAGACATAGACTATTTTCTAAATGGGGAAATGCTTAGGAAATCAGAAGCACAAAGGGACTAGGGAGTCCTTATTCTCAATTCTCTTAAGGTTAATGTGCAGGTTCAGTCAGCAGTTAAGAAGGCAAATGCAATGTTAGCATTCATGTCAAGAGGGCCAGAATACAAGACCAGGGATGTACTTCTGAGGCTATATAAGGCTCTGGTCTGACCGCATTTGGAGTATTGTGAGCAGTTTTGGGCCCTGTATTTAAGAAAGGATGTGCTGGCCTTGGAAAGGGTCCAGAGGAGGTTCACAGAATGAACCCTGGCATGAAGAACTTGTCGTATGAGAAACATTTAAGGACTCTGGGTCTGTAGGCTTTGGAGTTTAGAAGGATAAGAGGGGTTCTTATTGAAACGTACAAGATACTGCGAGGCCTGGACAGAGAGAACGTGGAGAGGATGTTTCCACTTGTAGGAAAAATAGAACCAGAGGACACCATCTCAGACTAAAGGGACGATCCTTTAAAACAGAGATGAGGAGGAATTTCTTCAGCCAGAGGGTGGTGAATCAGTAGAACTCTTTGCCGCAGAAGGCTGTGGAGGCCAAATCATTGAGTGTCTTTAAGACAGATAGATAGATTCTTGATTAATAAGGGGATCAGGTGTTATGGGGAGAAGGCAGGAGAATGGGGATGAGAAAATATCAGCCATGATTGAATGGTGGAGCAGATTCAATGGGCTGAATGGCCTAATTCTACTCCTAAATCTTATGGTCTTATGGTCCCTACGCCGGCGTAAAAATGCTGGTGTTTCACTCTGAAGATGCGCACGGTGGCGACCTCCAGCGGCCGCACTGAGCACCGTGGCGGACCCGGAGCGCGGAGGCAGCTGCAAGGTGTAGGCCCCCCCGATCAGCCATGCGCTCTTGCATCCGACCCACCCGATCTGTCCCCCGGCCGCCCACAAGCCCCCCTACCAGTGCCCGATCCCCCTGCCCCCACCAGGGCCGCTGCAGACTGAGTCCGTAGCCACCACGCGAGAGTCCCAACTCTCGTTCTGTTCCAGACCACCGGGAACTCGGCAGGTTGGGAGCGGAGAATCGCTGTGCAATCCTCTGGCAATGGCTCCCCCAGCTGCGTGGAGTAATTCACAAAAACGTTGATTCTTGGGTCCCGGAGAATCGCCGGACTGGCGCCGGGACCGATTTTGTAGTGAAATTGGATTCTCGTCACCACCCCCCCCCCCCCCCCAAACGCAATTTTGGTGCGGGGCTGTGGAGAATCCAGCCCGAGGTGACAAAACCTTCCAAGATTTGGTTAAAATTGGCACCAAAGCCATTAATTATCATGGAGAGGTTTTGATTTCACCAAAGGAATCAGCTGGAAGTGGAGAATATAACACAGTTTGTTGCAACTCTGAAGTGCCTCTCAGAGTATTGTAAATTTGTTGACACTTTAGATGATGTTATTCGAGATGCTTGGTTTGTGGGTTGAGAAATGAAGCCATTCAGAGAAGATCATTAACGGAACAAAATCTAAGTCTGAAGGCAGCGTTAGATATAACCGTTTCAATAGAGTTTTCTGCTAAGGAGGTTCTCAGCTCAGAATAGGTACGAGGATCCATAAAATAACTGCCACCCAGAAAACATCAGCGTGTCATCTCTGTGCAAAAACAAGCCATTCACAGGCTGTCGCAAGGATAGCAAATGCAAAATTTGTGGCAGAATTGACCACACAGAACAATCTTGCTGGAGTAATCCAATTATTCCAGAGAAGAACATTCAGAGAAAAACACAGAACACATCGAAAGAAAGATACAAAACTAATTCAGCCAAGAAAATTCACAATGTGGAAGAAAAAAGAATATTAACAGTGAAGACGCAGCACATCATTCTGATGAGGAATTCACGTTAAATGTACTTTCAGTTCAAGGTGAATCACATCTGGGGCGGGATTCTCCGACCCCACGCAGGGTCGGAGAATCGGCGGGCAGCGGCGTTATTTCCGCTCCCGCAGGGTTTTTAAATCTCCCACCGGCCAAAAACCGGCGTTGTGCAAATCCCACCGGCAGCCTCTGAAAACAGCTGGCGCCGGCGGGATTTCATTTTTTTTTTAGTGTCCACAAATCTCCGGCCCGGATGGGCCGAAGTCCCGCCGACGTGGCCACGGGTCACGTCGGCGAAAATCACAGTTGCTTTAAAACGGCGTCAACCATTGATGATGGTTGACGCCGTTCAGTGTCGGGGGGTGGGTTGCGGCATCGGGGGGGGGGGTTGCGGCATCGGGGGGGGGGGGTTGCGGCATCCGGGGGGTGGGTTGCGGCATCCGGGGGGTTGCGGCATCCGGGGGGTGGGTTGCGGCATCGGGGGGGGGGTTGCGGCATCGGGGGGTTGCGGCATCCGGGGGGTTGCGGCATCCGGGGGGTGGGTTGCGGCATCGGGGGGGGGCATCGGGGGGGGGGTTTGGGGGCAGCGGCGTGCAGAGAGGGGGGGCTACGGATGCCCTGGGCCAACGCACCGTTGCCCCCCCTCTGTACGCCGCTGCCCCCTGCCCCAACCACCCCCCCCTCACCACCCCTACCTCCCTCCAACGCCCCTACCCCCCTCCCCACCACCCCTACCCCCCTCCCACCACCCCTACCCCCCTCCAACGCCGCACCCCCCCACCCCCCACCCCCCACTAACGCTGCACCCCCCCCCCCACCAACGGAGGAAGGAAGGGGGGGGAGGAAGGAAGGGGGGGAGGAGGAGAGAGGGGGGGTGGTGTGGGTACCGGCCTTCAGAGGGAGGGGGGGGGTGTGGGTACCGGCGTTGGGGGGGGGGTACCGGCGTTGGGGGGGTACCGGCGTTTGGGGGGGGGGTACCGGCGTTGAGGGGGGGGGACCCGGCGTTGAGGGAGGGGGGTTGCGGCGTTGCGAGAGATGGGGGGGCGGCGTTGGAGAGGGGTAGGAGTGGTGGGGAGGGAGGTAGGGGTGGGAAGGGAGGTAGGGGTGGGGAGGGAGGTAGGGGTGGGGAGGGGGGGGGGTTGGGGTAGGGGGCACCGGCGTACAGAGGGGGGGGCGACGGTGCGTTGGCCCCGGGCATCCGTCGCCCCCCCTCTCTGCACGCTGCTGCCCGCAACCCCCCCCCCAATGCCGGAACCCCCCCCCCCCCCAATGCCGGAACCCCCCCCAATGCCGGACCCCCCCCCCCATGCCGGACCCCCCCCCCCCCAAATGCCGGACCCCCCCCAAATGCCGGAACCACCCCCCCCCCCAAATGCCGGAACCCCCCCCACAATGCCGGAACCCCCCCCAATGCCGGACCCCCCCCCAATGCCGGAACCCCCCCCCAATGCCGGAACCCCCCCCCAATGCCGGAACCCCCCCCCAATGCCGGAACCCCCCCCCAATGCCGGAACCCCCCCCAATGCCGGAACCCCCCCCAATGCCGGAACCCCCCCCCCCAATGCCGGAACCCCCCCCCAAATGCCGGAACCCCCACCAATGGCGGAAACCCCCCCCCCCAATGCCGGAACCCCCCCCCCCCCCAAATGCCGGGTCTGTCCTCTCTCCTCCTCCTCCAAAAAACGCCGGGTCTCACCACTTCCGCAGCTGGTGAAACTGACGCGTATCGCGTCAGTCAGCTGCTGGCCCTTCCGGGAACGGAGATTGCCAGCTTAAAAGAAGGCCCGGACGCCGGAGTCATGCACACCGCTTTTTCCCGCCGGAAATGGGCGTCACGTCGGTCCGCGGAGAATTTCGCCCCAGATCTGGGAAGTTCCAAAATTGAATGGACAACCTTTAAAAATGGAGGTCGATACGAGGGCTGATTTCCCCTTAATTCCTGAGACCACCTATGAATAAAAATTGAATCACTTACCACTGAGGCCTCACGGTAGCATGGTGGTTAGCATCAATGCTTCACAGCTCCAGGGTCCCAGGTTCGATTCGCGGCTGGGTCACTGTCTGTGTGGAGTCTGCACGTCCTCCCCGTGTGTGCGTGGGTTTCCTCCGGGTGCTCCGGTTTCCTCCCACAGTCCAAAGATGTGCGGGTTAGGTGGATTAGCCATGCTAAATTGCCCGTAGTGTAAGGTTAATGGGGGGATTGTTGGGTTACGGGTATACGGGTTACGTGGGTTTAAGTAGGGTGATCATTGCTCGGCACAACATCGAGGGCCGGAGGGCCTGTTCTGTGCTGTACTGTTCTATGTTCTATGAAACCAGCAGGTGCCACCCTGATGACCTACACCAAGGAAATTAGTGCCTCTAAGAGGGTAGTCAAAGTAGAGCTATGTGGACAATCTGTGGAGCTGCAACTCCATTTTGTCTGAAGAAGTTTTCCAGCTCTCTTTGACCGCTCTTGACAGGAAATTATAAAGTTGAACTGTGAATAGCTTTGTTGATTCACACTGGGGTCCATGAAACAAGTACAAGCATCATTAATGATCAAGGAAAACGGTCAGCCTAAGAGTCTCAAGGCTAGAGCAGTACCTACACCATACGTCCAAAGGTAGAATCTGAACAAGGAGACTTGTGGGTACAGGAGTCTCTGAACCTGTCACTACTAGTGACTGGGCAACCCCTATTGTACCTGTAATGAAGCAGGACAGAACTCACCTGCGGAGATTTTAAAACAGCCATCAATCTGATTCTATGCACAGATTAATAACACTATCACTGACTGAGGATTTGTTGGTCAGCTTGACAGGAAGTCAGAAGTTCAGCAAGATCACAAGCCTGCCTGCAAATGAATGTTGCAGCTGAATCACAAAACCTGCTCACATTGTCACACATAATGACCTTTTCCGCTATCAGAGATTATCTTTTGGAATAACATCAGAACCCACTTTATTTCAAAGGTCCATGGACCAGATCCTTAGTGGTTTACAGGGGGCACAGTGTTACTTTGATGATATACTAATTATTGGTACCAATGAATATGAACACTGATGTAACATAGAAATCACTTTGAAAGGCGTTCAAATGCCTGTTTTTCGTTTGAGAAAAGATAAGTGTCTTTCAAACATCAGTTCAATATTTAGGCCATGTGATCGATAGCAAGGGTTTACACAATGCACATGAGAAAATGGAAGGTATTATAGAGTCTCCACGGCCAACGACTGTAATACAGTTAAGATCATTCTTATGCAGTACAAACTGAAGATGAGCTCATCTGGAAATGACATGCAGATCAGTTGTTATCCACATGCATCAATGTGCCAGTACCATGTATGCCAGAACTACCTCAAGAGGAAATACCTCCTTACAACCAGATTGTGTGACTGTGATTTCTGGTAAATCCACTGAAGCAGTGATTGCCAAAGAATCCCCTGCTGCTGCTAGTCTTCCCTCTGCAAAAGAGACTGTAACACTTTCCAGGGTGGAGACATCCACAGAAGAACCTGAGAGCATATCTAAGATCAAGAACAACCAAGTCCCTGAAATGCGCAGGCAGCCAGTGCAGAACAGAAGCCCATCATGCAGTCTTTCCTATTAACTGTCATACTACCATGTAATGATTTAATGCCTGACCTTGTGTATATGGTTTAATGACTATGCAAAAATACAAAGGTTATTGGTTGTGTTGGACCTTAGAAGTAAAGGGGGAGGGATGTTATGTATCTGGGTTGCTGCTGTGTTGTTGTATGGTCACGATAAGAGTTCAGTCACCTGATAGTCTGTGATGTAATTGGTTACCTTGCAGGCTTTGCCTCTGTCTAGATCAAGCTTTTATACAGTTCACAACCTTCGAATAAACCTCTGTTGATTATTGCATTTAACCCTGCTTCAGCATTTCTATTCTTTTACCCTGCAAATAGCATTCAGAATAACCCCACCCCCGACATCTTCCCGCTAGTTTCTGATAACACAGAAGATGAGTGGGCGCCAAAATTGGAAGCCCTGCCATCATTTTGAAAAGAAGTAACCACCAGGCTATGGAGCTTGCTAAAAAGGCTGCTATTTCATGCTGCCCACCCCATTTTCTGGCAGTCACACAGGACAAGCATTGGGAGTGATTTACGCGAGGTTAGAGGAGATGATGAAAGGGTGGATGAAGCGACCTGCAAATGGGACCATGGTCATCCTTTCTGTTGGGCAGCCACTAATTGGATGGCCGACGCTTGAATCGCCATGGTGAAATGGCAGGGGTGGGAGCGAGCAGGCCACACTCTGCCCACTATACCTCCTTCATCCTCCCTTAAATTGGAAAGTCAAGTCTATCAAAACCTACCTCAAGCAAAACCACAATTCCTCAGACCTGATGTGGCACGAGGATTCTATGTGGTACAGTGATGTTCAGCAACAGCTCTTGAATAGTTGGTTTTTCCCATGTTGTGTGACAGGATTTTAAGACTCTTGTCTTGATGTGCAGTGGAACGTTCTCCTTTTAAAAAACAGACTGTATTTTGCTCTACAATAAATGTGGATTTCAGGCTTGATCATTCCAATCGACTCAATGAATGGAAAATAGAACTGTAACGCTTTTGCGCAGCCGTCATTTAAAAATAAATTATTTACTTTCATTTATCAGAGGTATTTACAGGGCAATTAGGAGTTTCTTTAGGAGAGCCAAAGCAAGATGGCTACAAAAGGAAGTGACAACTTTGCATTTCTTTCAATGCCTCAACCTGATTCTTCATATTTTATTTTGAAAATATCCCTTTGTTGAAGGTATTGATTTTGCATGTCTTTGACTTGGTGCCAAGGCACTGAAGGTAAGATTTTGCAACCAGTTGCAAGAAAGTGAGGCCACCCAAGGGTAAGTCATCCCCCTAACCTGCCTTCCTGGGAAGTGATTATTTTATCTCTCTGACATTGCGGCCAGGGAATTCAGTGCTTGGAGAATTGTAGCTCTGTGACTGAACCCACCTCCTTCCTTCTTATGGCAGAGCAGGACCATTATTTATCATTTGTCCTTTTAATCTGATGACTGTTCTTCACTCATGAACAGGAATTGAGTAGATTTCTGTTTAAAACAATTACAGCATGCTCAGAAATGACCATACTCAGAACTATGCTCAGAATGACCACATGCTCAGAACTGTGTTGTGCAAACTTAGGTTACTGCTCAGATCATGGGCGGGATTCTGCCTTAATCGGCGGGGCGGGCAACTCCGGCGGGAAGGAGTGGCGTGAACCACTCTGGCGTCGGGCCGCCCCAAAGGTGCGGAATCCTCCGCATCTTCAGGGTAGGCCGGCCCCGGCGTGGTTGCACCCTGCCGGCCGGCGCGGAAAGGGCTCCACCGGCCGGTGCGAATTGGCGCATGTGCAGGAGCGCCAACGCGTGCTGGCATCATCCCAGTGCATGAGCAGAGGACTTGGTCTCCGCACCGGCCATGGTAGACCATTACAGCCGCCGGTGCAGAAGAATAGAGTGCCCTCACGGCACAGGCCCGCCCGCGATCGGTGGGCCCCGATCGCGGGCCAGGCCACCGTGGGGGCAACTCCCGGGGCCAGATCCCCTTGCGCCCTCCCGAGAACCTCGGAGGCCACCCGCGCCGCCAGGTCCCACCGGTAAGGACCTACTCTAATTACGCCGGCGGGACCGGCAAAAGAAAATGGGCGGCCACTCGGCCCATCGCGGGACGGTGAATCAGCAGCGGGGGGCCGCTGCCAGCGGCTGCTGACCAGCACGGCACGATTCCTGCCCCCGCCAAATCTCCGGCACCGGTGAATTCGGCAGCTGGCGGGGACGGGATTCACACTGCTCCCCGGCGATTCTCCGACCTGGTTGGGGGTCGGAGAATCCCGCCCCATGTATCTTGCTTTTCCCCCTTTTTATTGCATCACCTCTCTGCCAATTCTTTCACTGGGAGAATAAGGCCCTGGGCGCCATTCTCCGCAAAGGCGGCGAATCGTAAAGGCTGCCGTGAAACTGGCCGTGTTTCACGGCAGCCTCCGCGCCCCCTCCCGGGACCCTTTGTTTGACATCCACATCAGTGACAATCCTCAGCATTGGTTACCTTTGCACTTTATGGACGGATCAGTTCTCTAAAGCGATGGCACAAGTATTACATGTTCCTTGCTTCCTTCTGCAATCAAGTTCTCTCATTCCAGGGAACATTCTATCTGGCACTGAATCTAATAATCAATAAGGCTTGTTCATTGAGGGTAAATTCAAACTATAATTTAGACAGACTGCTTGAGGGGGACACTCACTGAGATCTGGCAGGATCTGTGGAGAGCGAAACAAAGAGGTAACATTACAGTTCTGTGATACCCAGCTGCCAGACCCGGTGAGCGCTCCCAGCATATGCCTTTTTTATTTCAAATTCCCAGCATCGGCAGTATTTTGCTTTTCCGATCAAGCAGGCACTTTGACAGCTAGCGATACCAAAATTATTTTTCAAATTGCTTTCATTGGGTGCATCAGTAATACTTTGACCAACACCTCAGACTTTTTCTGTCGTGTTCAACTGCCTTTGGAGTCTCTGAATCTTTAACATTATTTTACTTTTCCGCTGCCTCTCATATTAAATTATATCCTGACTCTGTTATATTTTCACTTGTAGTTAATCCAGTATCCCTTTTTTTGTAATCTTAAGCAGCGTGCTCCATACTGATGTTTATTTTATTCTACCATTCATCATTCATTCTTCTATTTTTCTGGTTGAACCTCTGTTGCCTTGGACTTCATGATTTAGATTTTTTTTGTCATTTATTTTTGGCCCTGATAAAGCCCTTTTCTAATTCTCATTTTTCTTATCTGAATCGTCACTGCTGGTTTCTATCCAGTGCACATTGAAGGCACAGTCAGAGTCATCTCATTGAATCAGACTTCTCAGGAAACAACTGGGACTGGATTAACCATTCTTATTTTCATGTCCTTCTGGGAAGAAAAAAAGACCATAACTTGTGTTTAAATAAACTTTATATATATATACATATATAAAAGTATATATTGTAAGGGTCGTTCCTTCCCTATATTTCCCCTTCTTTTTATTTTGCTGTTATTATTTTTGATCCAGGGATGATTAATGGACATGTATTTTTAAGTCAAGCGTAAAAATTCAGAAGATACAGGAGAGAATACTAGCCCCTGCTGGTCTGAACAGGAGGCTTCAGACTTGTCAGCACCAGAGAGAGAGTTGGGGTGAGACTCGGTTTGATTGGTTGGCTGGGGGCCAATGAATTGGCCTAAAAGGCCCTACTATGCCCGGTAACGAGTGGTGATTGGATCCTATCCCAGTGGAATGCGTATCAGAGTGCCAAGGAATTTCAGTTTGACTCCTGGAAGTTCAGAGGCAAGATACTACTTTCTTCCCTCCATGTTTCTCCAGAAACTCTGTATTCCTGGGGCTGCAGAGAACCTGAATGAATGAATCTGCAGGACACAATTTACGGGCTGCATCCAAAGGCTTCAGACTTGTCAGCACCAGAGAGAGAGTTGGGGTGAGACTTGGTTTGATTGGTTGGCTGGAGGCCAATGAATTGGCCTAAAAGGCCCTACTCTGCCCGGTAACGAGTGGTTCTCCCAATGGGAGTCTAAGAGCCGATGACGGAATAAAAACAGGATTGTTTTACTCCGCCGTCCACGCCTATTCCCAGACCCCTATTCTGGGGCCTCCTTGGGGCTGGCAGGGGTGTGGCGCGATTTTCTGGGGCAGGGCCTCGGCGCGGTGTCGGAGACCCGGCGCCGCGTAAAAGACCCCGGCGCCTTGGGTCCCACGCATGCGCAGTTGGGCAGGTGGCAACTAGCACATGCACAGTGGCCGTCCTCCCCCAGGCCTCCCCGCACAACAATGGCACAGGGCTATAACATTTCCGGCGGAGGAAAGGAGGCCTGCCGACAGAGAGGCCAGCCCGCCGATTGGTGGGCCCCGATCGCGGATCAGACACCATTGGATGCCCTCCCCCCCGCCCAGTGAGGGAGCCACCCCCCCCACAGGCTGCCCCCCCCGAGCGTTCCCGCAGAGTTCCCGCCGGCAGCGACCAGGGATGAACGGCGCATGCGGGACTCTGTCATGTTGGAGCGGCCGCTCAGCCCACCTGGGCCGGAGATTTGGCGGCCCTGCCGATTCCAGCGGCCCGCGGCTGGCGCCGCGCCAAACGCGCCGGCGCAAATGGCGCTGATTCTCCCCACCTCGGA
Organism: Scyliorhinus canicula; assembly: GCF_902713615.1. Classification (NCBI taxonomy): domain Eukaryota; kingdom Metazoa; phylum Chordata; class Chondrichthyes; order Carcharhiniformes; family Scyliorhinidae; genus Scyliorhinus; species Scyliorhinus canicula. The sequence continues at coordinate 49,393,601 of NC_052163.1, forward strand.
GAATCGCGCGCGGCATCGGGGCGTCGTGGGCCGGTTGCTCCAATTCTCCGGCCCGGCAGAGAATCGCCCCCATTACCTTCTTTCTCTCCAGAAAGTCTGTGGGTGCTGTCGTTCTGAAGCTGCAGAGACTGGAATGAACCTAAAATAAAACCACAAACTGAAAGCCAAATCTAAAAAGGAGAAAAGTGCTGGACACACTCATCTGAAACAAAGGGCGGAATTCTCCGACCATCCCGCCGGATCGAGAATCGGTGTGGCGCCGTGCAAATCGGGCCACGCTGCTCCGACATCGGGATGCAATTCTCCGCAATGCGGAGAATTGGGCCATTGGCGCCGGCATGGCGCGCCGATTCTCTGGGCCAGATGGGCCGAGTGGCTGTCAATAAAAAGCCGAGTCCCGCCGGCACCGTTCTAACATCCTCTGAGCTGGCGGGACCTCGGCCTGTCGGGGGGGAGAGGTGGTCCAACCCTGGTGGGGGGGGGAGGTCCTCCATAGTGGCCTGGCCCGCCATCGGGGCCCACCAATCAGTGGGCTGGCCTCTCTGCCCCGGCCTCCTTTCCTCCACGCTGGCTCCTGTTGCCCTGCGCTACTTGGCGTCGGGGCCGCCGCGGGGAAGGCCACTGTGCATGCGCTAGTTGGCGACGGCTCAACTGCGCATGCGCGGACCCGTGTTCAGGCTGGGACCGGCAGCTGGGGCGGCGGAGGCCGCTCCAGTGCCGTCCTAGCCCCCTGTGGGCCACAGAATGGGGTCCCAGAACAGGCGCCGACGCTGGAATAAAACACCGTTTTTACTCCGGCGTCGGCACTTAGCCGCCCGTTAGGAGAATCACACCCAAAGACTCTTTTTCTCTTTTATTTATGTTTTATTTTAGCCCTTTCTACCCCTCTGCGTTTGTTTGTCTTGTATGTGTACAGAGGGTGGGGTAAAATTAAAGCAGGGAATTGGGATTTAGATAACAGTTAATATGTGTCTGTCTTAGCTTAGATGGCTGCACAGCTGGTTTGTGATGCAGAGAGAGGCCAACAGCGTAGGTTCAATTCCTGTACTGGCTGAGGTTATTCATGAAGGCTCAAATTCTCAACCTTGCCCTTCGCCTGGTGTGTGGTTAAATTACCACTCTCTTTCTCCAGAAAGGCTGTGAGTTGCTATATTTCTGAAACTGCAGAGACCTGAATGAATCTACAGACATAACCATTATAGGCTGCAGCAGGGACTTGGATCTGAAAGCTTACTTTGAAGGAAGGTCTTAAACAAAGACTCTTCTTCCTTTTATTTATTCTTTTCACCCCTCTCCTCCCCTCTGCGTTTGTCTGTCTTGCATTTGTGTGTGTAGAGGATGGGGGCAAGACCATACGAGAACGGCGCCAGCGGGATTGGGCTTATGTCGGCGGGCACTCGGCCCATCGCATGCGGAATATCAGCGGGGGGGCGGCGGTCACCGGAGAATCAGTGGACCGGCATCGGAGCGGCATCGCGTGAATTGCGCCCCCCCCCCCCCAGCAATTCTCCAGCCCGGCCCCGGGTCGGAGAATCCCGCCCAGGAATTAGATAATAGTTAACCAGTTGCTTTTGCTGTATATTTCTTTATTTTAAATTTAGAATATCCAATTCTTTTTTCCAATGAGGTTCAATATAGCATGGCCAATCCCCCTATCCTGCACATCTTTTGGATTTTGGGGGTGAGTCTCACGCTGACACGGGGAGAATGTGGAAACTCCACATGGACAGTGATCCAGGGCCGGGATTGAACCTTGGACCTCGGCACCGTGATGCAGCAATGCGAAACACTGCACCACCATGCCGCCCCTCGCTGCATATTTCATTATAGTTCTTGTTATTAATAAAAAGTTATTGTGCTTAAATTTACAAACCTAGTGACTGTAATTATTGGGCAGCCAAGGGCCAAAGGCTTTGGGTTGGGTATTTTTCCCAGAATTATTGGTTAATTAAATTGTGTTCGACTCTGGGTCAAGGGGGGCTGGAATTGACCGTGCCCTGGTCCAGGGTATCATAAGAGCAGCATGTCAATTTGTTTTCCAGGGAAAACATTAAAACATTGGAACAGGAGTTGGTCACTTTTCTCCTTGAGCCAGTTCCATTGTTTAATTAGATCAGGGCTGATCTGTTGTCTTCCTGTCTTGGTGTTCTGAACCTTACCACCCTTGCCTAACAAAAATCTCAGTTCTGAAATTTCCAATTGACACCAGCCTCAACAGCTTTCTTGGGGAGAGGTTTCAGCATATAACTACACTGAGCTTAATTCATGAAGAGGAGAATTTCACTGAAGGTGTTCAGAGTACGGACTCACCTCAAATTGACTTGACATGCCTTCTTCTCTGCTCCTGCGAAGGAGATAGTTATGCCTATATGCATGTTGTTTCTAAAAAGTTGCGTGTTTGGGTTGTTCTGGGACATTTCCACGTGTTCAAGCTTTGTTTGTTGTTCACCAAGAAGGTCAAACCTTGGACAACATTCATAGCTGATGTTTATTACGGCTCACACAGACCTTCTTCAGGTTTTGCAGCTGTCATTTTGAAAGTGGTTTGCAATGTATGAAAATGAAAATCGCTTATTGTCACGAGTAGGCTTCAATGAAGTTACTGTGAAAAGCCCCTAGTCGCCACATTCCGGCGCCTGTCCGGGGAGGCTGGTACGGGAATCGAACCGTGCTGCTGACCTGCTTGGTCTGCTTTAAAAGCAAGCGATTTAGCCTGGTGAGCTAAACCAGCCCCTGAGAGTGAGGGGATGGTTTCTGAGGCAGAGTAATGCAGGGGTGATTTGTAAAAGTTTAACAAATGGTCGATTGTGAACAAATTGTGAACTGTAGGAAAATCAACATGGTTTTCTATAAGATTATCTTGACTGCAATCCTGAGGTAGATTACCTCTAGCACAGTGCTCTTAAACTATAGAATCACTACTTCGTGGAGCTCCTCTTTTCATACAGCATTTGACATTCAGAATTTCTCCACTAATTTGTTTTGTGAAATTGGACTAGCGTCTGCATAATTCCAGAAACAAAGGAATGCATTTTCAAGTAATATTTGATTGATACGCAATCAAGCTTATAATTCCATTATGAATATAAATTGTGCTCAGAGTGAAGCATTTGATGGTCTATGCACAAGGGAACGCAGAAAAAGCTGAAAATTTGTTTTTAATAACTGCAAAACATAATCAAAAATGTTAGACATTAAAAATTCTTATCAGCCTTGATTTTCACTTGTGTTGGGAATCGGCAGAACCATTGGCTCAAGCAAGCCACCTGCCTCTGGGAGGAGGATTCCAAAAGACTTTAACTCCCCCATCTTATTTACATTCCCTGCCTCTGACACTGACCTGAAGAGGGAGGGAATGATATGACTTTGACAGAGGGGAGTGTTTGTGGATGGGACAGAAGGCTCGGTCAGCATGGAGTATGTAAACAAACAAACACACGCATTAAGAGCGGGAGTAGGCCATTCAGACCCTCAAGCCTGCTCTGGTATTCAATATCATCTTGGCTCAACTGATTGTGGCCTCAACTTCACTTTCCTTCCTACCCCCTATACCTTTTGACTCCCCGTCAATCAAAGATCTATCTAACTTAGGGTTTTTCAAATCAGGGTTGCAACCCATGAGTGGGTCATGGGCAGGTGTTGGGAGGGTTGCGCAGTGATGGATTGTGGCATTCCCGTACGTGGGAGAAGAACCCAATAGCCGTGATCAGCTTTTAAGAATGTTGGCTACGTGCAGTCCCCAATTGGCTGCGGCATTTGAGGGGGCAGGATGGAGCAAAGCTGGGCTGTGTGCTAGTCACCATGCTTGAGGGTGGGGAGCGGACGGGTGGAGGGGCTGACGGGTGGCAAGGTGGGTGCGTGATGCTAATGGTGGTGATCCCAGCTTGGAGGTCCATTCTGGTGCTCGCCCTCTGCGTCCTGCTCAGTTCGTCCCCCGCCACTGATTGGCAGTATGTGACCTGCGGCTCCGTGGTTCAGCTGCTCAATGGCTGGCACAATGTCCCCTTGCAGGCCCACAACGTGAAGTGCGGGTCGGGAAGTGGTCAGCAGTCTGTAATTGGGGTGGATGCATCTGAACGACAGTAACAGCTATTGGAAAGTGAGAGGGAAGCCAAGCCAGGTTTGCCAGTGAGGAATCACAATCAAATGAGGCCACTCAACATGGCTGACATGTGCCAACACTGGAAGAACTCTACACAATCATTATTTTGTGTCACCACTCTCTGGAAACCAGGAAGAAAGTGCTTTTGTTGAGAATGGAGAAGGAGATGACTTGGACGTTTGGATAGTGCCCTGAAGTAGAACCAGTGAGAAATGTTGTGAAATTCTGTGTGTTTGACAAGTTACTTCATCTGGTCTAAAGTCATAGTTTGAAGTAAAAACAAGATTGTACCTGTTTAAATTTCTAAAGAAATAGTAATATATTTGAAATAAAGTTTGTGTGTATATGTGAGTATGTGCATGTTCAACTAAAATTGCTTTAATTTTCAGCAGTAAAAGGTCATAAACTTGGAAAAATCAGGTATTGGAATTAAAGTTTCAGTGTAAAAAAGAAGAATGCCGGCCATGACTGGTTTTTAAATTGAGATTGCCAGCCATGATTGGCCTTCAAATACAATGAAGTCCTTCGGCCAGAGGCGGCGGCAGAGAGGAGGTCACGTGTCCGACACGTACACTGACATTATGCGCCCTGTACGTCCGTAGTTTGGGCGTGAAATCACGGAGGAGAGATTCCTCCATTTTGTAGCGGACAGCAAAAACAACAGGGGCGGAATTCTCCGCAACGGCCGACGCCGTCGTGAAACCCGGAGTGTTTCACGACGGCGTCGGAGGCCGCTCCTCACCCCCTATTCTCCCCCCCACCTGGGGGGCTAGGAGCGGCGTTTCGTGAAACTCGGCCACCGGGCCTTGACGCTGGCATCAAGGCGGCGCGCCGATAATGACGCGGCTGGCGGCGTCTTAGTGACGTCAGCCGTGCATGTGCCGTCTTCCCCTCCGCTGCCCCGCAAGACGTGGCGGCTTGATCTTGCGGGACGGCGGAGGGGAAAGAGTGCGTCTCTTAGAGACGCCGGCCCGACGATCGTGGGCAACGATCACGGGCCAGTCCCCTCCCGAGCACGGCCGTGCTGCTCGATCCCCTCTCCGCCCCCCACAGGCCTCAAACTTACCTTTCGCGCTATGTTCACACCGGCAGCGACCAGGTGTGGTTGCCGCCGGCGTGAACAGGTCGGGAACGGCAGGCCGCTCGGCCCATCCAGGCCGGAGAATCGCAGGTCACCGTGAAAAACAGCGACCTGCGATTCTCTGAGCGGCGTGTCGCGTTTCCATTTTGGGCGGGGAGAATCGCGGGGGGTGCCTGAGCGGCCCTCCTGCTATTCTCCCACCCAGCTTGGGGAGCGGAGAATCGTGCCCAACAGGACTGTGTGAAGAACTGAAGAGGGATTAATTTGTAATAAGGAGAGAGGACCAGAGACACAAACAGGTCAGGATCTCTCAACTGAATCTGTTGGAGAGAGCTGCACAGGACAGTCCACAGCAGGACAAAACAGAACTATTGTCAGCACTGTACAGAGTACGAGAGCCTCTAGTGAACAAACCATTAAGAAGAAACTGAAATTGGGAACAAAGCAGTATAAAGATGATTTCTTGAGGTATGGCTTCAATTGTGCCAATGCAAATCAGGATGCAAAACCCATGTATGTTATATGCAGGAAAGTACTGGCAAATTAATGTTTAAAACACTCAAAACTTCAAAGGCATTTGAAGATTCAGCATGGCGAGTTTGAGGACGAATCTCTTGATTTTTTGCAAAGGATGCAGCGATAACTTAAATAGTCAGCTGAAGTCCTTAGCAGAAATGTAACATTGTATAACAAAGCAAGTGAAATTGTGAGGACCAAGCAGGCTCATCTGTCACATTAAAGGTAAGCAATAATGGTGTGTCGCGAAGGTCAGTTGGTATGGAACGCGAGGTTCAGCCGGTGTGGGTCCTGAAGGCCGGCCGATTGGTAAAAATGTGTCCCAGAAAAAAAGTTTGGAAATCATTGACATAACTGAGCGTTAAAAATACTGATTGACCCTGCCTCCACCATTCACCAGGGAAAAGAGTTCCACAGACTCACTTTCTGAGAGAAAATATTTGTCCATGTCTCTGTCTGGTTATTAAATGGGCTCCTACAAAGGGAAATGCCCTGTCAGCATCCACTCTATCAAGTTCTCTCAGGATCCTATGTGTTTCAATAAGGTTACCTTTCATTTTTCCAAGTTCCAATAGTGCAGGCCCAACCTTTCTTCTTCATTGGATCACCCTTTCACCCCAGGAATCTGTCTGTGCGCAGAAGGAGCTTTTCACAGTAACTTCATTTGAAGCCTACTTGTGCCAATAAGCGATTTTCATTTCATTTCATTTTCAACTTGTTCCCTAGTAAGTTAAGCAAGGTGTTGGAGGCCCATGACTTACTTGGAGTGGCAATCATCGGTGGATTGCCAATCTGGAGGGCCTTAACATCTCTGAAATTCCAAAGGCTCTGGCCGGAATTCTTCATAGCCTGATGCCGAAATTGGGATCGGCGATTGGGCAGAGAATGGCTTCCGATGCCGGATTTGGGGCAGGCGCTGGTTTGATGCTGGTTCACGATGCTCCTCCCCCTCCAAATCAGTGTCATCGGGACACGCGCTGCGCCCAATCGCAACGCCGTTGAAGCATCATCAGCAGGTCCACCTGCAATGCTCCGCCTCCAATGGGCCGAGTTCTCGACAGTGTGGGCCACGTGTGGTCCCAGTGGTCAGGAACCAGGCATGTCGGCTGTGGACAACGTCCAGCACCCCACACTCGTCCGGGACCCATGCTGCTGGCCAGGGTGCATCTGCTAGGACTGGGAGGAGTGGTGGGGGTGGCCAGGGGGTGGGCTGTGGGGTCGGGGTGGGCGGGTTAGGGTTCCAGCATGGCCGGCGCCATAATTCTCTGGTGCAATTGTGCAGCTCGTCAGCCCTGCGAGGCCAGGGACCTGCCGATTCTCCGGCCGTTTCCGCGCGATCCGCGGGGGTTTCACGCGTCACCTGTGCTAGCTCCTCACAAGTATCAGAATCGGTGCGGGATTCCCACCAATTTTCTCATCGTGAATCACCCACGGATTCTCTGTTGGCACTGGCATTTAGCCTCAGGAATGGGGAATTCCGCCCCCCTGCCTCACCCAACATTCTTCATTCAGTGGGGGAGGGTGTCAGACAGGGGCATGGGGTGTGGTTGGGAATGGAAGGGGAGGGTGTTGGGTTGGAAAGGGGGGGAGTTTGGAGTCGAATCCGGATGGTGGTTGGGATTGGAGCCGGGGCGGGGGATGGGGAAGGGAAGGTGGTGTTGGGTTGTGGCTGGATGGTTGCTTGCCTGGGGTGGTGTGAGGGGCCATTGGGAGGGTTGTGGCTGTCGGTGTCCCATACGGGGCTTGGTCCTGGTGTTTAAAATAGTTACTCTGAAGTTAAAAATGCTTAAATTCCTTCTAACTCTTTCAGAGTAACTATGAGTACAAAACTGGCAGAAGTATCCAAAGTTGTTTTTCTTTAATAAATTTAGAGTACCCAATTACTTTTTTTTCCAATTAAAAGGCAATTTAGCATGGCCAATCCACCTACCCTGCACATCTTTGGGTTATGGGAATGAAACTCACGCAGACATAGGGAGAATGTGCAAACTGAACACGGATAGTGACCCAGAGCCAGGATCAAACCTGGGACCTCAGCGCCGTGAAGCAGCAGTGCTAACCACTGTGCCACCGTGCCGCCCTGTGCCACACCCCCTTGTGAGGCAGCAGCTACTGTCCCCTTAACTCCTTCTAACCTTTGAACAGTGAGGGGCAATTTAGCATGGCCAATCCACCTAACCGGCACATCTTTGGACTGTGGGAGGAAACCAAAGCACCCAAAGGAAACCCACGCAACGCCACTGGACCATCCATATGTTTAGGATGTCAGAGTCCTGACTGCCAAAGCAAGTCTTCTTCACCCAGCTCAAGGAAGGATCTCAAACAAGAGAATGTGCAAACACCACACAGTCACCCAAGGTCCTATTGAACATGGGTCCCTGGTGTTGTGAGGCAGCAGGGCTAACCAGTTTGTCACCGTGTTACCCGTGTTATTATGTTTCTGCCTTGTTTACTTCAATTACCTTATTAATTTATCATTATCTCATAATTAAATGTTGTGTTTTGATATTTCAGTAAGACGTATAGAAGCTTGTATAGTTTATTGCAAAGCATCTATTATCAAAAATAATTTTATAAATACTGTAGCCACCTGGGTTGGCCACTTCCTCACACAAAATGGAAGAACGCAAAGGTTACAGGGAAAAATGGACAGTTACAAAGAGACAAGCAGTTTGCAGAATCCCCTGTGTATTCTAGCTGCTAAAGAAACCAGACAGCATTGTAACTAACGAGCTGCGCATATTAAGTGAGCGATTCCCGGTGATTCCCAGGCACAATGGACACAACAATTAGAAGAGATTGAAACATTCTATAGAAGGTCAGACATCACGGCGCCAGTGGAGTCAGAAACAAAGGACACAATTAAGGTGGAAAGAACTGCCCAGTGATCGAGGAACAGTCCCGTTATTGGGGAAATTCAAATCAATCGATTGGGAAGAGACCCAATCGATTGCAAGTTTATAGAGGGTCCGCCCAGAAGGGCGCAAAGCCCCTGGGACCTATAAAAGTCAGGTTCCAGGACTGATTCCTTCTTCTTGACCAGCCGGCCCTCCCAGCAGAACACCTTTGCAGCAGAAGACGTTGAGAAGGAGAGGCCTGGTCAGCAGCCGCCATAAAGTAAGTGTCATACAACGCACGCTATGAGAGTAGACACTCCTGACCCCTTTAGTCCACACCAACTGGAAGCCTGCGGATCCAGGACAAAGCAAGAGGCCATTGTTCCCTGATTCCAGATAAGTATTGGCCTGTTAGTGGTAGGAATAGTTTCGTCTTAGTATTATATGCATGAGTAGTAAATAACTGTGCTATAATAAATGTGTCTTGTATTGAACTTACTAACTGGTGTATTGAGTCATTGATCTGAACTTGAACTTGAATCTTGTGGCGGTATCATAACGATACCTGGCGACTCCAGAGCTAAGTAATAAACAGAGCCATTTGAGTGTAAAGCACACTCACCCAGAACGAGCAACAATACCAAACTTTGAAACCAGTTAAAGTTATCAGCTGAACAATGACATTTTGTGTGATAACAACCTCAACTTTTACAAATTTCTTGCAATAAAATAGATTTTTTCACTTAAACACAACAGCTTCCAGGAGGCTTGCATATGTCAACGAAGGCATTAAGCTTTGTTAAAGCATTTGAAGCAATCACTGAGGCTTGTACGGATGAATGTTACATCAGAGAGACTCTTAAACAATAGGGCTTAAAATACATTTCAAAATCAAAATGCACTTTAGCTCTGATTTAGCTGGGAGGACAGGCATGCTCAGATTAATGTCCCTGAAGGAGTTAATAGCACTAGTAGCGATATGATGATCATTCAAAATCAACTCCACTGGGCTGTCCATATGCTGAGGATGTCAGAGTCTTGACTTCCAAAGCAAGTCTTCTTCACCCAGCTCAAGGAAGGATCTCAAACAAGAGGAGGACAAGGTAGGCTCTTCAAGACTTACCTCAAGAAATGGAACATCGACGTCAATGCTTGGGAGACCCTTGCTCTGAAGAAACCTACTTGGAGGAAGCTCCTGTTTGAAGGATCTCAATTCTTCACGAACACTGACGGCAAGAGGACGCCTGGAAAATGAGCCTGAGAAAGAAATACCAGCGACCTAGAGTCCAAGGACTGATCACACCTTTTGGAAACTCCTACCAAGTGAGTGATTGAAGATGCGGCTCTAGGATCGGCTCATCAGCCACACAAGGACCCACAGAACCCATGACCAGTAACACTTGAATATCTTAGGTGGGCAATTGTTGAAGTCAGATTTAGAAAGAAGGTTTTTAGACAAAAGGTACACATGGCTTAGATGTCTGTATCAGATGCAATTTGTAGGAATAGATAGTGTATACACAATGCTTGTGACTTTATAACCGAAGAATTACTAATATCAGAAAGGACACAAAATGGCTGTAGCTGAACTAGCCACATTCCTGAACAATCATTAGCTGGGTTATTGCAAACTGGTATGAATAACATCATTTAATTACAGACAGCAGAGTTAGTCAGGGAGGCAGAAATGATTGATATCAAGGCATTGAATGGGACACAAACATGAGATTTTGAGGGAGGATTTTACCAGCACTGATAACAGTTCCACAGGACAAAGAGCATGATGTATCCTCACCAGCTCAAGGTCTGCAGGAGCAGGCAAGAGACATAACTTTAAGTTACTTTTGAGTGACTTCTTCATGAAGCTAGGGGCTGGTAAGACACCGACCCACTTTACGTAATGTCAAATTTAATTGGATATATATCTAATGTATGCAATCTATAATCAGTATTATTGGACAAGGTCTGGCCTAAATGGACTGTGTAGCTGTTTTGAAAAATAGAAGAATGGATGTTTTCTTTGTTCGGTGGAGAAATGGTCTGGGACTTTAACAGGCGTCATCTCCCCGCCGGCGAAATAAACCGTTTGGCGTGAGGACCAGCAGCCCTGGGCGTTGAGTGATTTCTTTAAAATCCTCTCCCGCTAACAGCAATCATACATTTTAGCGAGTGATCACTGAAGATCACAAACACTTCAAACCCATTCTATCCTTTATAGTGAAATAGCATCCTCATGACAAAACGAGGTTAAAAAAAAAATCTTTCTTGCACTTTCTGTGCAAAAAAAAAGTGTAAAATCTTAACTAACATCGGAGCAAGTCGACCAAGTTAGCGCTGTCCCAGAATTTTTAATACAGCAAGTTAGCGCAACACATCCAGCAGGTATAAAAATGGACAGAGACTTTAAATGTGGTGTACTTCCAGCAAACATAGCCATGCATCTGCACTTCCGGTCATGTTCCGTGCATGCGCGGTGGACAATTGACTTCAGTCCGGTATCAGAAAGGAACTTACAGACCTTTTTCAGATGGTTTCCAGCACGGCGCAATTGTCCAGGGGAAGTTAACGCTTCTGGATAATTACCGGGTAAAATCTTAATTGGGAACCTCCAAGAAGCATTCTGCATTGGGGTGCCCCCTAAATGTGAGGCTGGGCAGCCAGGAAAGTGTGGGTCCATAATGAAGTCTACATATATAAACATATATTGTTTCCAATATTAATATTCTTGTTTCACGTCTTTTAATTTGTAGAAAACCTGTTTAGACATTCTAAACAATGTTAGTTGACTTCCTGCGACATTTCCCATGGGTAGTGTGGATCTGAAGTTTAAGGCTTAGTTACTTGCTGTAGGAAAGTAATACAGCCAGATCCCAAGGTCGATTATGGGTATTTACTATTCATGGAAATAGCTTGCAGATTGCTGGATGCTCACCTATTTTCAGCTCCAGTTAAATTGGCAAATGTCTCTGATGGGCAGAAATTAATCTGTAACCAGAACCAGCAAGAAATTACTGCTTTTCCTTCTTTTTTTCTCCCAAAGGGGTTTTGACATTTTTGAACAGCAAAGTCTGAAGTGTGATGGATGCTCTCAAATTGTTAAATAAATGAAAAAAAAACTTTCCCTGTCAAATCGCACACAAAGTGTCCCCTCAACCAAGCAATTGAAGACATTGCGAAATGGAAACCTTTTATGGAGACATTGCTTCAATGATGATTTTTTTAGAATTTTGAAGCTGGAATAAGAAAGAGACCTCAATTTGATTAAACCTCTTCTTTTGATCTTGTTTTGATTCACTCACAGGCACCGGATTCAGTATAAAACCTACTAAAACCATTATTAATATATCGACTACATAGTCAAGCACAACGCAACATTTGAAAAGGCGGGTCAGCAGTCATTAAACCAAAATAAAAATAATGTAATTGTAAGTTCTGAAGTAAGTTCTGAACTCACTAGGCTTGAATATTATCTGCATAGCGCTGCCTTCAATGGCACTACAGACTTGGTTGCAGCCCACTTATGTCCGTGTGACTCACCATGTGCTGATCCCAAGTCAATACTTGCATCCAAGGTGCTGATAGTATATTAATAGGCTTCAATTGTATACAGGTGGTAGACCTTAACTGGGGGTTAGCTTGTGCTCCTATAAATAGGAACAGAATAAAATGTTGATGGTTAGATTAGGAGGCGCATGCTTGTATTGTGTACCTCTGTAAATAAATACTAAGAAAAGTGCGTAAATGTTGGTTCAGTTTCTATCCTTGACCAACTAGCTTTCCAGGAATGTAACATAGTGTCAGAGGCTGATTGTCTGAATTTCAAGGCAGGAAACTAAAAAAAATAAGAAAATTCAAACAGAAAACTGAAGTCCTGTTGGGCATTGAGGAAAGTGGTAGAAAGCAAATGTAAATTAGTTGGGATCTATATGATTAGCCTTTCTTGGAGGTTGAACCATATGGCCAATGGCAGAATGAAATGGATATGGGGACATGGGTTACCACCCTGCCAAAAACAAGAGGTATGTATGACCTTGGCATGGTTGCTTCCGATAAGAAATAAAATCAAAAGTAAAGCATTTTGTGAGATGGCTGACCATTGGTTGAATAGTAACAAAGCTTGGATCTTCGATTAGTGTCCTTGGATTAAATCTATAAGAAAGGTGATCTGTTAAATACCAATGATGGGCAGCACGACAGCACAGTGGTTAGCACAGTTGCTTCACAGCTCCTGGATCCGAGGTTTGATTCCTAGCTTGGGTCCGTGTCTGTGCGGAGTCTGCACGTTCTCCCCGTGTCTGCTTGGGTTTCCTCCGGGTGCTCCGGTTTCCTCCCACCGTCCAGAGATGTGCAGGTTAGGTGGATTGGCTGCTCAATTGCCCTTAGTGTCCAAAAAAGGTTAAGTGGGGTTACGGGGATAGGGTGGAAGTGTGGGAGTCGGGTGGAGGTGTGGGCTTGGGTAGGGTGCTCTTTCCAAGGGCAGGGGCAGACTTGATGGGCCGAATGGCCTCCTTCTGCACTGTAAATTCTATAATGATGCATAATCAGAATTTGATAGATTTCACAAAGGTTATTCCATGAAAGAATATATCATGGATTTAACAGATTGTATAGAGGTTTGACAAAATTCAATTTGGGGATCCCTAGATCAGTACTAGTGTTTCAATCACTGGATTTTGCGATGTGTCTCATATGGACAGGCTATTAGTTCAAGCTGGTGCTCAGTCCTCAGAGGAGACCCATTGAATCAGATGTTTCTTGCCTAAAAACAGTCATTGTGTAGTAATCCACGGGAGGCAGGAGTTCCGTCACCACACCAATATTTATTTACAATAACGATATTACAGGAGCAGCTACAAACTGTGCTGCTAGCAGTCGTGTCAACTTAAGACTGGTTCACAAAGCCTACACAGGTGATTATATGGGCCCCCTCAATGAGCTATCATTGAGGGAGCTCATACTCCAATTGGCCAACCAATAAAGCCAATTGGAGTTCATTACACCCCTCGCCCCCAAGGTCCGAGGAATTCCTGCCAGCTGGCATTCCTCTGAGCTTCTTCCTGCTCCTCATGTCTGGGTCTGTCACCTCTGTGTCGTCCGCCGGGTCGTTCTCTGAAGTGAGCGGGGTGTACCTTATAGGTGCCCGTCTTTTCCTTGATGACCTCCTTGGAAGTTGTTCTTCCTCCTCCTCGGGGAGAGGTGTCGCGGCTGCCTCGTCGAGTGTGTCCATCTCCGACTCTGATGACTGGATGACGGGGTCTGGAGAAATTGCTCGGGGCAGGGGTGTGGGTATCCTTTCCGTCTGGGCTATCCCAGTTTGAGGCGGTCCTGCTTCGCCTGCCTCCAGGTGTGGTTCCGCTGCCCTTATTTGGTCAAGGTGTTTCTTCAGCACCTTACCTCCTATTGAAACCTCATAGGATATGGGCCCTGTTTGGGACTCTACCGTGCCTTTGACCCACGTTGGTCCATTCCCATAATTCTTGACCCAAACCGGTGCCCCCACCTGGAAATGTCTATGCTGCCGACTATTATCATGTCCCCTGCGTTGGGCCTCCTGATGTTTCTCCACTTTCCCCGTTAAATTTGGGAAAAGGAGACTCAGCCTCGTTCGCAGCCGCCTTCCCATTAAGAGTTCAGCTGGCAGTATGCCCGTTGTGGAATGCGGTGTGGTCCTGTAATCAAATAGCCAGCGGGAGAGCTTTGTATCCATTGACGCTGCCGGCTGCTTCTTGAATCCCGCTTTAAGTGTCTGGACCTCTCTCTCTGCCAGGCCATTGGTCGCTGCATAGTAAGGAGCCGTTTTGATGTGACGGACTCCGTTTTCCTTCAGGAATTTTCCAAATTCCCCACTTGTGAATGCCGTTCCGTTGTCCGACACCAATACCTCTGGAGGTCCATGTGTTGCAAACGAGGCCCTGAGCTTTTCAATTGTCGATGGTGTGCTTGCTGTGTTTACCCGGTGGACGTCCAACCATTTGGAGTGTGCGTCCACTATCACCAAAAACATTGAGCCCATGAAAGGGCCGGCGTGGTCAATATGCAGGAGGGTCCACGGTCTGCCTGGCCATTCCCACGGGTGCAATAGCGCCGCTGGTGGCACTCTTTGCCCCTGTTGGCACCCCTGGCACTGACGTACCAAGGCTGCTATGTCTGTGTCCAAACCTGGCCAACAAACGTAGCTTCGAGCTAGCATCTTCATTTTAGACACCCCTGGGTGTCCGTGATGTAACTCAGTTAAGATTGCCTGACGGCCCTGAGCGGGGACGATTACCCGGGCTCCCCATAATAGGATACCGTCTTCTACGGTTATTTGGACCCTTCTGCTCCAGTATGGGTGCATCTGGGTCTCCACTGGTCTTTCCAGTTCCCCTGTTAGCTGTAAATGCTTCATCTTGGCTAAAACTGGGTCTTTTTGTGTCCACAACCGAATATGGGGCGAAATTCTCCGACCCCACGCAGGGTCGGAGAATTGGCGGGAAGCGGCGTTATTTCCGCTCCCGCAGGTTTTCGAATTCTCCCGCCGGTAAAAAACCGGCGTTGTGCAAATCCCGCCGGCAGCCTGTGAAAACAGGTGGCGCCGGCGGGATTTCATTTTTTTTGCACTGACCTTAAATCTCCGGCCCGGATGGGCCGAAGTCCCGCCGACGTGGCCACGGGTCACGTCGGCGAAAATCACAGTTGATTTAAAACGGCGTCAACCATTGATGATGGTTGACGCCGTTCAGTGTCGGGGGTGGGTTGCGGCATCGGGGGGGGGGGGTGGGTTGCGGCATCGGGGGGGGGTGGGTTGCAGCATCGGGGGGGGTTGGGTTGCGGCATCGGGGGGGGGGGGGGAGTGGGTTGCGGCATCGGGGGGGGTGGGTTGCGGCATCGGGGGGGTGGGTTGCGGCCATCGGGGGGGCATCGGGGGAGTGGGTTGCGGCATCGGGGGAGTGGGTTGCGGCCATCGGGGGGGCATCGGGGGAGTGGGTTGCGGCATCGGGGGAGTGGGTTGCGGCATCGGGGGAGCATCGGGGGAGTGGGTTGCGGCATCGGGGGAGTGGGTTGCGGCATCGGGGGAGTGGGTTGCGGCCATCGGGGGGCATCGGGGGAGTGGGTTGCGGCCATCGGGGGGGCATCGGGGGAGTGGGTTGCGGCATCGGGGGAGTGGGTTGCGGCATGGGGGGGGCATCGGGGGGGTGGGTTGCAGCATGGGGGGGCATCGGGGGGGGTGGGTTGCGGCCATCGGGGGAGTGGGTTGCGGCATCGGGGGGGTTTGGGGGCAGCGGCGGGCAGAGAGGGGGGGCGACGGATGCCCGGGGCCAACGCACCGTCGCACCCCCCCCTCTGTACGCCGCTGCCCCCAAACCCCCCCCCCCAAATGCCGGAACACCCCCCCCCCAAATGCCGGGTCTCCACCACCCCCCCCCCCAAAATGCCGGGTCTCCACCCCCCCCCCCAAAATGCCGGGTCTCCACCCCCCCCCCAAAATGCCGGGTCTCCACCCCCCCCCCCCAAAATGCCGGGTCTCCACCACCCACCCCCCAAAATGCCGGGTCTCCACCACCCCCCCCCCCCCCCCCCCAAAATGCCGGGTCTGTCTCTCCTCCTCCTCCAAAAAACGCCGGGTCTCACCACTTCCGCAGCTGGTGAAACTGATGCGTATCGCGTCAGTCAGCTGCTGGCTCTTCCGGGACCGGAGGTTGCCAACTTAAAAGAAGGGCCGGACGCCGGAGTCATGCGCACCGATTTTTTTCGCAGGCAACCCGCGTTACGAAGGCCTACGGAGAATCCAGCCCATGTTGTGCATCTACTGGTAGGGTGTCCAAAACATTTAGAGTCATTACTGTCTCCTCTACTTTTGGTATTTGCGGCGGAGTGTCCGGGAGGGGATGTCTGCTCAAAGCATCTGCATTTGCTACTCGCGTTCCCGGTCTGTGCTCCAGAACGTATCTATACGCCGCCAGTAGCAACGCCCAGCGTTGGATTCTAGCTGATGCAATCGGGGGTATTGACTTGTCTTCTTTTAATAACCCTAATAACGGCTTATGGTCCGTCACTATGGTGAATTTCCGCCCATGCAGATACTGGTGAAATTTTTTTACTGCGAATATCACCGCCAGTCCTTCCTTCTCGATTTGGGCGTACTTCCTCTCAGCCATTGCCAAGGTCCTCGAAGCATAGGCTATTGGCCGTTCTTCCCCATTCCTTCCTCTATGGGCTAAGACGGCTCCTACCCCGTAGGGGGATGCATCACAAGTGACCACCAACTCCTTCCTTGGGTCATAAAACTCTAGGACATTTTCGGATGACAGCTGTTCCTTAATGTCCCTAAATGCTCGGTTTTGGCGGGTGGACCATTTCCATTCTTGCCCCTTTTTTAGTAGCTGGTGGAGGGGTTCTAGGATGGACGCCCTATTTTCAATAAATTTTCCATAATAGGTTACCAACCCTAGAAATGATCGTAACTCCTGGACCGTGGAGAGAGCTGGGGCTTCTTTTATTGCCCTTACTCTGTCTTCTAACGGATGGGACCGGTTCTGGGGGAGGTGGGACCAGTACAAACCGGACGGTCTGCACTTGGGCAGGACTGGAACCGATGTCCTGGGGGGGTGTTTTCTAGAGCTGTTGGGGAGGGTTTAAAATAATGTGGCAGGGGGATGGGAACCAATGCTGGAAGTTGGAAGGTAGTAAAACAGGGACAGAAACAAAAGGAAGTAAGGGGAAAAGTGCAAGGCAGAGAAGACATAGTCAGAAATCCATAAGGGCGACAGTACAAGGTACAGTGACTGAGGGGAGCACAGTGAATAGGCCCAGTAATAACAAAAGGAATAAAACTGGAGATGTTAAGATTCAAAACAGAAGTAAAAAAACCAACATAAGTGTACTTTACCTGAATGCTCGTAGTATTCGGAATAAAGTAAATGGGTTGGTGGCACAAATCATCGTAAATGACTATGATTTAGTGGCCATTACTGAAACATGGTTAAAGGATGGTCACGACTGGGAGTTAAATATCCGAGGGTATCAAACTATTCGGAAGGACAGAGTGGATGGTAAGGGAGGTGGTGTTGCTCTGTTATTTAAGGATGACATCCGGGCAATAGTAAGGGATGACATCGGTGCTATGGAGGATAAGGTTGAATCCATTTGGGTGGAAATCAGGAATAGTAAGGCGAAAAAGTCACTGATAGGAGTAGTCTATCGGCCGCTAAAAATAGTAACGAGATGATGGGGCAGGCAATAAACAAAGAAATAACTGATGCATGTAGAAATGGTACAGCAGTTATCATGGGGGATTTTAATCTACATGTCGATTGGTTTAACCAGGTCGGTCAAGGCAACCGTGAGGAGGAGTTTATAGAATGTATCCGCGATAGTTTCCGAGAACAGTATGTAATGGAACCTACGAGGGAACAAGCGGTCCTAGATCTTGTCCTGTGTAATGAGACAGGATTGATTCATGATCTCATAGTTAGGGATCCTCTCGGAAGGAGCGATCACAATATGGTGGAATTTAAAATACAGATGGAGGGTGAGAAAGTAAAATCAAATACTAGTGTTTTGTGTTTAAACAAAGGAGATTACAAGGGGATGAGAGAAGAACTAGCTAAGGTAGACTGGGAGCTAAGACTTTATGGTGGAACAGTTGAGGAACAGTGGAGAACCTTCCAAGCGATTTTTCACAGTGCTCAGCAAAGGTTTATACCAACAAAAAGGAAGGACGGAAGAAAGAGGGAAAATCGACCGTGGATATCTAAGGAAATAAGGGAGAGTATCAAATTGAAGGAAAAAGCATATAAAGTGGCAAAGATTGCTGGGAGATTAGAGGACTGGGAAATCTTTAGGGGGCAACAGAAAGCTACTAAAAAAGCTATAAAGAAGAGTAAGATAGAGTATGAGAGTAAACTTGCTCAGAATATAAAAACAGACAGTAAAAGTTTTTACAAATATATAAGACAAAAAAGAGTGGCTAAGGTAAATATTGGTCCTTTAGAGGATGAGAAGGGAGTTTTAATAATGGGAAATGAGGAAATGGCTGAGGAACTGAACAGGTTTTTTGGGTCGGTCTTCACAGTGGAAGACACAAATAACATGCCAGCGACTGATAGAAATGAGGCTATGACAGGTGAGGACCTTGAGAGGATTGTTATCACTAAGGAGGGAGTGATGGGCAAGCTAATGGGGCTAAAGGTAGACAAGTCTCCTGGCCCTGATGGAATGCATCCCAGAGTGCTAAAAGAGATGGCTAGGGAAATTGCAGATGCACTAGTGATAATTACCGAAATTCACTAGACTCTGGGGTGGTCCCGGTGGATTGGAAATTAGCAAACGTGACGCCACTGTTTAAAAAAGGAGGTAGGCAGAAAGCAGGAAATTATAGGCCAGTGAGTTTAACTTCGGTAATAGGGAAGATGCTAGAATCTATCATCAAGGAAGAAATAGCGAGGCATCTGGATAGAAATTGTCCCATTGGGCAGACGCAGCATGGATTCGTAAAAGGCAGGTCATGCCTAACTAATTTAGTGGAATTTTTTGAGGACATTACAAGTGCAGTAGATAACGGGGAGCCAATGGATGTGGTATATCTGGATTTCCAGAAAGCCTTTGACAAGGTGCCACACAAAAGGTTGCTGCATAAGATAAAGATGCATGGCATTAAGGGTAAAGTAGTAGCATGGATAGAGGATTGGTTAATTAATAGAAAGCAAAGAGTT
Source organism: Scyliorhinus canicula (assembly GCF_902713615.1). Taxonomy (NCBI): domain Eukaryota; kingdom Metazoa; phylum Chordata; class Chondrichthyes; order Carcharhiniformes; family Scyliorhinidae; genus Scyliorhinus; species Scyliorhinus canicula. Next base: position 49,412,831 of record NC_052163.1, read on the forward strand.
GGGATAAATGGGTGTTTCTCTGGTTGGCAATCAGTAGCTAGTGGTGTCCCTCAGGGATCCGTGTTGGGCCCACAATTGTTCACAATTTACATTGATGATTTGGAGTTGGGGACCAAGGGCAATGTGTCCAAGTTTGCAGATGACACTAAGATGAGTGGTAAAGCGAAAAGTGCAGAGGATACTGGAAGTCTGCAGAGGGATTTGGATAGGTTAAGTGAATGGGCTCGGGTCTGGCAGATGGAATACAATGTTGACAAATGTGAGGTTATCCATTTTGGTAGGAATAACAGCAAACGGGATTATTATTTAAACGATAAAATATTAAAGCATGCCGCTGTTCAGAGAGACTTGGGTGTGCTAGTGCATGAGTCACAGAAGGTTGGTTTACAAGTGCAACAGGTGATTAAGAAGGCAAATGGAATTTTGTCCTTCATTGCTAGAGGGATGGAGTTTAAGACTAGGGAGGTTATGTTGCAATTGTATAAGGTGTTAGTGCGGCCACACCTGGAGTATTGTGTTCAGTTTTGGTCTCCTTACTTGAGAAAGGACGTACTGGCGCTGGAGGGTGTGCAGAGGAGATTCACTAGGTTAATCCCAGAGCTGAAGGGGTTGGATTATGAGGAGAGGTTGAGTAGACTGGGACTGTACTCGTTGGAATTTAGAAGGATGAGGGGGGATCTTATAGAAACATTTAAAATTATGAAGGGAATAGATAGGATAGATGCGGGCAGGTTGTTTCCACTGGCGGGTGACAGCAGAACTAGGGGGCATAGCCTCAAAATAAGGGGAAGTAGATTTAGGACTGAGTTTAGGAGGAACTTCTTCACCCAAAGGGTTGTGAATCTATGGAATTCCTTGCCCAGTGAAGCAGTTGAGGCTCCTTCATTACATGTTTTTATGGTAAAGATAGATAGTTTTTTGAAGAATAAAGGGATTAAGGGTTATGGTGTTCGGGCCGGAAAGTGGAGCTGAGTCCACAAAAGATCAGCCATGATCTAATTGAATGGCGGAGCAGGCTCGAGGGGCCAGATGGCCTACTCCTGCTCCTAGTTCTTATGTTCTTATGTAAGCCTGACTCGTCTACATTATATCACAGGTACGTCACTTGTGGGGCCAGAAAAACACATTTTTCCCTTTTTAGCCGTATGCCTGCCTTTGCAAAATGCCTGAGCACTTCCTCCAGGTTCCTTAAGTGTTCCCTGTTTGTCCTACCCGTGATTAAGACATTGTCCAAATAAATTGCCACCTGCGGTAGTCCCTGCAGAATATTTTCCATCGTACGCTGGAATATAGCGCAGGCTGATGACACTCCAAAAGGTAGCCTAGTATAATGAAAAAGGCCCTTCAGGGTGTTGATCGTAGCGAACTTCTGGGAGCCCTTGTCCAGTTTTAACTGCAGGTAGGCGTGGCTCATGTCTAGTTTCGTGAACAAAAGCCCACCTGCCAATTTGGCATATAGGTCGTCTATTTTCGGGATTGGGTATTTGTCCAGCAGTGCGTATTTGTTTACTGTCTGTTTCAAATCTCCACAGAGACGTTTCGAGCCATCTGGCTTCAAAATTGGTACCACCGGCGCTGCCCATTCCGAGAATTGTACTGGTCTGATAATGCCGTTGCGCCGTAACCTTTCTATTTCGTCATCTACTTTCTTCCTTAATGCAAAAGGTACCGGCCTGGCCTTACAAAATTTTGGAAGGGCTTCTGGGTCCACGTGCAAAGTTGCTTTGGCGCCTATGATTCCCCCCAAACCTTCCTGGAAGACCTCCGGGTATTTTTGGAGTACTCCCCTCAACTGCCCGCTTCCACTCTGGAAAATTTTCATCCAATCTAATTTTAGGTCTTTCAGCCAGTTCCGTCCAATTAAGCTCGGTCCGGAGCACTCTACTATCGTCAACGGTAATCTGAGCAATTGTTTCTCATATTCCACAGGCACATGAGTCGCGCATAGAATCTCCAGGGGTTCCCCTGTGTAGGTTTTAGGTTTCGTCGATGTTTTTTTTAGGGTTAGTGGCTGGAGTCCATCTTTGATTTTTCTAAATGCTGCCACTCGCATTACTGATACGGCCGCACCCGTGTCTATTTCCATTATTGTCGGCCGCCCGTTCACCTGTGGGGTAATCCTAATGGGTTCTGCTTTCTTCATTGTAATATGATATAATTGTTCCCCTTCGGAGGAGGATGGGGCGTCTAGGTTGTGTACTTCCCTGCATCCCCACCTGCTATTCCTCTTTTGCCACCTCCTTCTAGGGTTTCTGTCGCTGTTACCCCACTCTGTCTGGTGCCAGAAACGGTCCTTCTCTGTTGGGGGATCCTCAGCCGGTACTTCCCTCTGTCTCCAGTTAGTCCTGGCAGACTTGGGGGCAGTTCTGGTGTTTTCCTTTTTCCCTCTATTCCTCAGGTTTTTCCTGAGAGCGGCTATCTGGTAGCAGGACCCGTTGTGGTAGTCCCTCTCACAGGTATCTACCTCCATTGGCGTGCCCTGTAGTTCCTGCGTCCCACTTGCTGCCTTTTCTAGGGACAGTGCGAGCTGTAACGCCTGCCTGCAGTCTAGCTCCATTTCCGCCAACAGGCGTTTCTGTATTGTGAGGTCGTTTATACCACACACTAACCGGTCCCGAAGCATTTCATTTAGCGTCGGGCCGAACTCACATTTTTCCGCCAGCCTTCTCAGGCGGGACAAGAAATTTGTGACTGACTCCCTGTCTTCCCGCTTCGCTGTGTAGAATCTGTACCTACGCAAAATGAGGGGTGGTTTTGGGTCGTAGTGCTCTTTCACCAATTCCGTTACTTCTTGGAAAGTTTTCGTGTCCGGCGCATCGGGATAAGTCAGACTACGTGTAATGGCGAAAGCGGAGGGTCCACATGCCGACAGCAGGATAAGCCGTCTCCTTTCGTCCGTCAGTATATCATTTGCCCAGAAGAAGTAACACATTCTCTCCACATACTGGGACCAGTCCTCAATAGCAGGGTCGAATGCCTCTAACCTCCCAAAAAAAACGGCATTTTAAAAATGGCAAGGCTTACCCTCCGAGTGCAGCAGCTGGTCTCCGCAAAATTCGTAGTTTACCCCGTCACCACTGTAGTAATCCACGGGAGGCAGGAGTTCCGTCACCACACCAATATTTTTTTACAATAACGATATTACAGGAGCAGCTACAAACAGTGCTGCTGGCAATCCAGTCAACTTAAGACTGGCTCACAAAGCCTACACAGGTGATTATATTGGCCCCTTCAATGAGCTATCATTGAGGGAGCTCATACTCCAATTGGCCAACCAATAAAGCCAATTGGAGTTCATTACACATTGCATTTAACTTTCATGGAACAAATGGGACATTCAATGGCGGCGGAAAGATTAGAAAATGATGGCCCGATTTTGAAATAGTCCACGTACTGGACGCAGGTGTCATTACAATGGAAGGATTAAAGGCAGTTAGAATGTAGATTAAAACATTTTAGCAGATCTGGCTATTATAGAAGAAAGAATTGGAACAAAAATGATGGACGGATTAACTCCAGGAATGTCCAAGAAACACTTAAGAGTTGATTCAGGTGTGATTCAAAGCATCATTTTATGATGAATTGCCAGAAATGAAGTGGCCGTGTGCTCATTGTGTTCTTGGTGAGGAGAATTCTAAAGAAGGGGATGAAGTTAATGATGAATCTGAACAAATTATACTGGCCACAAAGAGTTTTTTTCCCTGTCATGAATGTGCTGATAACAGACCCCTTTCACATGCGGTACTAGATGATGCTTGCACTTCCAACAGTATGTGGGACAGGTTGTAGAAATGCAATCTTGATTCACTAAGTAGTGAGGATCAAGGTAAGGTTAAGGGATATAAAAGTATTACTTGCTTTAGGTTTCATGATGACAGCTCATTGAGGTGACTACTGAGTGTTGTAATTATTGTTACAAAGCAAGGCACTTAATAAGTACTGGGCCAGAATTCTCCAGCCATTTGCTGGCAACAGGATTCTCTCGTCCACTGGCAGCGCACCCCACGCGGCCCATAGGTTTCCTAGTGGCCTCGGGTGGCTTTCAATAGGAATTCCCATTGAAAGCAGCAGGAAGAGACAATGCCATCGCCAGCAAACAGTGCGCTGCCTCCCGCTGCGGAGAAACGCACGGCTGGGAGGTCGGAGAACCCCGGCTCTGATCTCTCGAGAGATACTTATGATGTTGAGTAAACCTCCGATGACAGAGGTACATGATAAGACAGTGATTTTTGGAAAGTCAGGACGTTATTTGTTCCCTTAACAGAATCTGATGTTGCTTGTCAGAAGTTCGGATACATATTAATGTTAATCAGTGATAATAATAATCTTTATTAGTGTCACAAGTAGGCTTACATTAACATTGCAATGAAATTACTGTGAAAATCCCCGAGTCGCCACACTCCAGCGCCTGTTCGGGTACACGGAAGGATAATTCTGAATGTCCAATTTACCAAACAGCACAGCTTTCGGGACTTGTGGGAGGAAACGGGAGCACCCGGAGGAAACCCAAGCAGACAAGGGAGAACGTGCAGACTCCACAAAGACAGTGACCCAAGCTGGGAATCGAAGCCGGGTTCCTGTACTGTGAAGCAATAATTCTAACCACTGTGCTACCGTGCCACCCAACAGAATCACAGAGAGAAAGCAAATTGTTTTAAAGTTACATAGACAGTCTGCTCACCCTACTTTTCAAAAGTTAAAAATCCTGCCAAAAGATGCATGTGTTGGCCGATGAAGATTATTCAAAGCTAGTAGAAGAGATTAATGAGAAGCAATACCATGTCCTGTTGTAAGCCTTTTATTGGCATGTGACTTTAACTAGGTTGTTCCCATGGATTTAAAGACCTGGGATAAAGACAGAAGTATTTTCAACTCATATTTTGTAGACTGTGCTCAGATTTCATCTTACAGTGATGCATTGTAAAAGCAAAAGTGTTATTGTCAATAAATCACGGAGAAGTGAACAGGGACTGGACTTCGAATGCCAGCAAAGCTTCTGACATTTAATATAGGGGATCACTGTCAATAATTACTTTAGGGACATGTGGGGCAGGATTCTCCGACCCCCCCCGTCGGGTCGGAGAATCGGTAGGGGGCGACGTGAATCCCGCCCTGATGCCGGCTGCTGAATTCTCCGGCGGCGGGAATTTGGCGGGGGTGGGAATTGCGGCACGCTGGTCGGCGGCAGTTAGCAGCGGCCCCCCGCAGCGATTCTACCGCGATGGGCCGAGCGGCCATCCGTTTTTGGCCAGTCCCGCCGGCGTAAATCACGACAGGCCCTTACCGGCGGGATCTGGCTCTGCGGGCGGCCTGCGGAGTCCTCGAGGGGGGGGGGGCTATCTGGCCCTGGGGGGGTGTCCACACGGTGGCCTGGCCTGCGATCGGGGCCCACCGATCCGTGGGCGGGCCTGTGCCGTGGGGGCACTCTTTCCCTCCGCGACGGCCGATGTGAAACTCCGCGATGGCCGGCGCGGAGAAGGAATGTCCCGCTGGCAGGGAATCAGGCAGCACACCCAGGACAACACCCACTCTAGCCCCACGGGGGGCACCGGGATGGAAGCCGCGGAGCGTACCACTGGCAAGTGCAGCGCCAGGTGATGATACTCCTGGCAGCAGGGACGGTCACCAGGGCCAGACTCCCCCACAGTGCTGGGCACCGACGGGGTCGGGGTGCGGGGATGGGGCGGATATACGGGGGCAGAGTCTGCAGTGCCAACCGGCGGCACCTTGTAGTCCTTTAGACTTGGTTGAGCATGGGGGTATGCACCATGCTACAATGTCGTCCTTTCACCCCCCTGCAGACAATGGATATTGGATATCAAGCAGCAATGGTAGCCTTCCTGCTAGTCGCCACAGCCCTGGGGGATGCACTGCTGTACGAGCTGGAGCTGTTCGAGATGGAGGAAGCTGCAGCATCAGAGCATGCAGCAGAGGAGCGTGCCGCTGCATTGTGTGCTGCAGAGGAACAGGAAGCAGTTGCCCAGGATGGAGAGCCGGCCGCCCAACAGGCCGAGGAGGAGGAGGTGAAAAGGAGGCACTGCATGAGGCCTCATGTGTACCGGCAGCGCCTGTCATTTGAGGACCTGCTGGACCGGGCATACTATCAAACACGCCGGCTAACCAGGGAGACAGTGCAACATGTCTGCCAGATCATGACAGGGGCATGGGGGAGGACACCCGCTCCAGGTGGCCGTCAAGGTGACAGTTGCCCTGAACCTATACGCCTTGGGCTCCTTCCAGGCTCTGAATGAGGGCCTGTCCAGGATCTCACAGAGCTCGGTACACAGGAGCATCTGCACCGTCACAAAGGCCTTTTATGCCCGGTCAGCACAATACATCCATTTCAATGTTGACCGAGCCCACCAGGATGCCCGGGCAGTGGGGTCCGCTGTCATCAGCAACAAATCCGGACCCAGGAGGGGATCGACGGGATCCATGTGTTCCTATGAGCACCTGCAGGTGACAGACCTTCTACACAAACCGAAAGGGGTTCCACTCGATGAACATGCAGCTGATCTTCGACCATCAGATGAGTATTCCCGGGCAGTGTGCACGACGCCTTCATCCTGGCACACTCGGCGAGTCCGGACATTTTTGCGATGCGCGCAGCCCCACCCCCCGGCTAGGAGATTGGTTCCTGGGCGACAGGGGTTATCCACTGCAGTTGTGGCTGATGCCACCTATCCGGAAGCCACAGACCGACACAGAGACCCGCTACAATGGCGTCAATACAGCAACCAGGAGCATGACTAAGCAGTGCTTTGGCCTCCTGAAGATGCAGTTCTGGTGTCTGGGCTGCTCTGGACGGGCCCTCCAGTATGACGCTGAGAGGGTCTTCCGCATCATGGCGGCCTGCTCTGTCCTTCACAACATCGCGCAGCAGAGGGGCGATGTGCTGGAGGAGAAGGATGAACCAGCAGACCTCGCCGATGAAGAGGATGAGGGGGAGGGCAAGGATATGCAGGAAATGGGACCCAGGCAGGCACTCCCTCCCCCCACCCCCAGACAGCTCCATGCCTGTACAGCTGTTGGCATCACCTCCTCTTCCTGCACACGGTTGGTCTCCAGCAGGTGCTGGATGATCACCGGCAAACCCTTATGTAGTCCCTGGCTCTGTGGTTGCATCTCTGCAATCGGTTGGACTGTCCCTTCCAGAAGCCCGAAACCCGTCTGGATGGCAGGTAAACCCTGGGGTTCGCCCACTTTCCGATCGTACGCTGCCTCGGGAGTTCCTACCTCCTCCACCTGTTGTACCGGAGCAGCTGTGTGGTGCACAACAGAGGGTGTCCCAGGATACTCTTCACTAAACTACCCAACCAAGATGAGTGTCACTGAGATGATGAATGGTGTTGGAGCAGCTGTGATGGGAAATCTGTATTACCCGGGACTCGAGTTCAGGGGTCTCTTGGGTCCTTTGTCGAGGGCTGCCATCCGAACTGCTCTCCACCAACGATCGGGCCACCAATTTGAAAGTGTGCCCTGATCTCTAGGTGAGTTTGTGGGTCCGCCACACCCTCCACCCATGGGCAATGTTACCCCTACACACATGGACACTACCCATACAACCCAAGTGAGGACACGCCACTATGGGGTCCCTGGGGATCCCCCCCCCCCCCCCCCCCCCCGTTCAGGCCCCCCAAAACCACCTCACAGAACCACCTTCCTTCTGGGACCCCCACCTATCACTCACCCAACCTCGCGGAGGCCCCTACTTACCTGCCCTGTACTCTCCCACCTTTCAAACCCCCCCTCCACTCCCATTTCATGGGCATGGACCCCCTCGCCCTGGCCTTTGGCACTTGGGCACCCTTCCACTCTGGCTCCCAGGCAGTGCTCCAGCTCGCTTGGTTGTGCTATCCGGGCACCTTGGTAGTGCCGGGATGGCCAGGGAGTCATCCTTGACTTACCCTGACCACCCTGGGCTCTATGGTGGCCCGGGAGACACTCCAGATGCCCTTCAGCCTGGTCGGCATTTGTGTGCACCAGCCCTGATTGGCGACTGGCTGCAGCCTTTCTGGGGAAGCCAAGGAACTGCAGGAGGCCGCTGGATCCCAGGCAGGTAGGTCGTAAGTAGGTTTAAGACCCACTTCCGCAAGCGACATTTGGTCCCGCCCATTTGGGGTAGGGTTCCGTCTCCGACATCTCGCGAGTGAATCCCGGCAGGCGCGGAGGCTATCGGGAGGTCTCCCCTGGCAATTTCCAGCCACGTTGAGCTCAAGCGAGAGCCAAACACGGCCGGAGATTTATGCCCTAAGTGTTGGCACCGGGGCAGGATTCGTGGACTTCCATGACAAGAAAACAGGCGTCCGCACCTGAATCGATTCAGTGACCGCTGAGGAGCTAGCACCGGCACTATATGGAACACAATTGATTCCAATGAGAAATGCTGCAGGATTCGCCGGGTCTGTGATGGACACTCGGGAGACTGACAAGCTGACTCCGTACACACCCTCATCTCAGCCAACAAGATGGCACTGGTTGCGCTAGAGCACGCCATTCCGCTGATGGGATGGCTGAGGCCAGAGGGCATCTTGGAGGTGGCCTAGAGGGACACCCATATGACCTGTGGCCCTAAGTTCACAGTGGGCTGTCAGTGGCATGCGCAGCTGCATGGCTGCCTTGCCAGCTGCAGCAATGGTGTGCCGTGTCCATCCTCCCTGACTCCACAGCCCACCTCTTTCAATTAATTAATTCAATTAATCAATCTGGAATATAAAACTAGATTGGGTAACGGTGATCATGACAACTACCATCGATTGTTGTAAAAATCCATCAGGTTCACTGATGTCCATTAGGGAAGTAAATCTGCCATGCTTATCTGGGCAGGCTTACATGTGACTCCAGACCCAAAGCAATGACCCAATTGACTCTTCACTGCTCTCTGAAATGTTCAGTTAAAGAGCAATTAGAGATGGGCAACAAAATCTGGCTTTACCAGTGACGCCCATGTTCCAAGAAAAACATTTTAAAATGTGAATGACTATAACACACATGACGAGTTGTGTTCATCCAAAAGCCAGTTGCCAGAGTTGGCATTTGGGTGACATATATTCCAGAGGGGTCTAATGAATGGAGGAATTCAACAACCATGGGACTGACAAGAATAGTTTCTGGCAAGTTCAGATTTTGGTCGAATTATAATAATCGTTATTATTGTCACAAGTCGGCTCACAAGAGGTCATTAGACTTCTTGTGGCGCTACTACCAGATCCTCGGGAACAGACTCCGGGAGTTGATCTCACTGGTCACCTGCTCCAACTCCCCTCTGAGTGTCTCCTGCATTCCCCGCCCCTCTCCCAACATGGAAACATGGCTACCTCCACAAGTAATGCATTCAGTGCCAGATTCCCACCCAGAACACGCTGTGTGGTCTGGTGTGCCATTTCCCAAATTCCAACAATGTTTTTAAATGCAGCTTTGTTTTGTGGGGGACAGATTGTCTTTAAGAAGAGCAGGTCGGCTGCACCCTGGGATGATCAGCCACTGCTGAGTGCAGAGGCAGCTGGCAATGTGAAAGGAAAGCTAGCAGTGAGGCAGATGCACAGTGAGGCACAACACTCAGGTAAATGAGGTGAGGGCATCAAATTTTCCCACCTCCAAAGGAACAAGTGGAGGTGACTCGGGACTTGTAACCCAAAGGTTGAATTTTCAGCCCTTCACATTTAACATAAAATAACATAACGAAAGCTGACTACCAAGAATTTCCAACTTAGCTGGTGTAGTGTTCTTTATATTCACTCCCAAACGGTTGAGGTGAATAGCATTTAAAGGTAATGAAGATGAAGGGGAAAGGAATTGAAGAATATGCTGATAGGGTGAAATGAATAAAGTGTTCGGGCACTCATGTGAAGCTTAAACAGCAATAAGCCAGTGGCCGAATGGAATGTTCCTGTATATAAATGCTACGTAATTCTTGCCCTCTGCCTCAGCTAGCCCTTCTTAACAAAACCTACGATACCTTTCGATAATGTTGAAAGCAAAGCCTTGTTACTTCTGCACCTTTAAGCAATTATTCCACCAGAGTTACACATGACCGAGGAAAGAAGATTGAGAATTACTTCCCCTTGCTAAAATTTATTTCGGTGTAATTTGAACACAATGTGACCAAAGGGAGGCATGCTGCATCTGTCCACCGACATAACCCTCTTTGTCGTGATGGCAGAGGCTGCTTTTACGCAGCATAGCTAAATCAATTACATCCTAATAGCGTGTGCTACAGCATTAAGGATTTAGCCCCAGGAAGAAAGGGTAAAACGTGGATGATAAGCATATTGCTACTGTCTGCAAATGAAATAGTTGTTTTTCTCTCTGCAGAAACCTAGCATGTTACTGTTTTGGTTCTCGATACATCACGTTTACCATAGGAGTATTGTCTTATTGCTTTTCAGCCCTCTTCAAACAAATAAGATCACAAGCAGAGCAAAATTATAAAACCTATCTGTTTGTGTGCTTAATAAACTGAGGATATAAATTGACTGCTAATATGATTGCTAGCTATAATAACCCACTTAAGAACAAAATACATTAGTCTAGATAAGGTGCAAAAATTTAACACCTAATTATTTAAATTCAAATAATAAATTACTATCATGGATTCAAGTCGAATAATGCGCAATGTTTAGGAAGGTTTTAAATCAGATTAAGGAAGGAATGAATTCCAGCACAGGAACTCCATGTCACAAGCGAACATAGGTGCCTCTGCAGTGCGAGGAGCCATGCTCAACTGGAAGCTTCCAGCAAACATCAGTTCTTTTAAATGAAACTTTGCTAATTATGCGGCAATGCTTTGAGAACATGATGCCAGATTTGTCACTAGTCATTTCTTCACACACAGCCTTATTTTGCATGCTCGACTGGGCAGTTGGCAGCCATTCAGAATGAAGCTTGGCAGGAAGAGTGAATAAGGAAATGTCAGTGGATTTGAATAAGTGGACTCGGGAATGAAGTCTGTAAATCGCTGAGGCTTTGATTGCAATCATGATTGAACGAGCAGAAGCGGAGAATTAAGGCTGAAAATGATGAAACTGCAGCATTTGAATAATGCCACGTATTTTTCGACGTTTGGATGACAGGCTGGTGTGAATTGAATGACATGCAGAGTGCATCTGGAATTAAGCAAAACTGAGTTGCTGGGAGGAGGGAAAAACACGGTCAGTAGCCAATGGCACTGTTTCCCTGTCAATGTTTTGTGACCTTCCAATTCTTTTTCAGCAAGGTGTAATTTAGCCATATTATCCATTTAATATGAGATAGGAATGGGTTCAACTTAATTATCATAACTGCGCCACATGTGTTGTTGTGTCACTCAAATATGCCATCACTTTATGGGGCAGCAGGGTAGCATGGTGGTTAGCATAAATGCTTCACAGCTCCAGGGTCCCAGGTTCGATTCCCGGCTGGGTCACTGTCTGTGTGGAGTCTGCACGTCCTCGCCCTGTGTGTGTGGGTTTCCTCCGGGTGCTCCGGTTTCCTCCCACAGTCCAAAGATGTGCGGGTTAGGTGGATTGCCCGTAGTGTCCTAATAAAAAAAGTAAGGTAATGGGGGGGGGGTTGTTGAGTTACGGGTATAGGGTGGATATGTGGGTTTGAGTAGGGTGATCGTGGCTCGGCACAACATTGAGGGCCGAAGGGCCTGTTCTGTGCTGTACTGTTCTATCTATCTATCTTTACTTCTGTTTCTCAAAGTTTCTGTGACGTTGCTAACTTCCCTTGCCATTCCAAAGTCCTTGAACATGTTATCGCTCCTGAATTCCATGCTTATCGATCCCAAAACCTCTTGCTTGACTCCACCTTGCATCTTGTTCAAACCCCGGGCGGGATTCTCCCATCGGGAGACTAAGGGCGGAATTCTCCGCAAGGCCCGACGCTGTCGTGAAACCCTGAGAGGTTCACGACGGCATCGGAGGCCGCTCCTCGCCCCATATTCTCCCCCCTCCGGGGGGCTAGCAGTGCCATGCCGTAAATATCAGCCGTGGGGCCCTGTCGCTGACGTCAAGGCCCGGCACGCCGAGAATGACGTGGCCGGCGCGCCTAATGACATCAGCCGCGCATGTGCAGGTTGGCCGGCGCCAACCCGTGCATACGCGGTTGCCGTCTTCCCCTCAGCTGCCCCACAAGACGTGGCGGCTTGATCTTGCGGGGCGGCGGAGGGGAAAGAGTGCGTCCCTTTGAGACGCCGGCCCAACGATCGGTGGGCACCGATCGCGGGCCAGTCCCCAACCGAGCACGGTCGTGGTGCTCACTCCCCTCTCCGCCCCCCCATAAGCCACAAACCAGCTTTTGGCGCCATGTTCATGCTGGGAGAGACCAGGTGTGGTTGCCGCCGGCGTGAACCGGTCGGGAATGGCAGGCCGCTTGGCCCATCCGGGTCGGAGAATCGCGGGTCGCCGTGAAAAACGGTGGCCCACGATTCTCCAAGCGGCGTGTCGCAAAACGCGACACGCCATTTTGGGGGGGGGTGGGAGAATCACGGGGGGTGCCAGAGTGGCCCTCCCGCAATTCTCCCACCCGGCGTGGGAGCGGAGAATCGCGCCCTAAGTGCCGACGCCGGAGTGAAAACCGGAGTGTTTCACTCCGGCGTTGGAGGTTGCTCCTCGCCCCCTATTCTCCCACCCCCGGGGGGCTAGGAGCAGCGCCGCGTCATTTACGCGCACCGGGCCTTGGCATCGCGTAAAAGCGTAAATTATGTGGCAATACTTTCACCCGCGCATGCGCAGGTTGGCCGGCGCCAACCCGTGCATGCGTGGTTGCCGTCCTCCCCGCGGGTGCCCCGCAAGAAATGGATGAGTGGTCTTGCGGGGCTGCGGAGGAAAGGAGTGCGTCCTTCATAGACGCGGGCTCGCCGATCGGTAGGCACCAATCGCGGGCCAGACCCCTTCTGAACGCCCCCCCCCCCCCCGGTGCTCGATCCTCCCTCCCCCCCCAGAGGCCGCCCCCGCAGCGTTTGCGCGATGTTCACGGCGGCAGCAACCAGGTGTGGTTGGCGCCGGCGTGAACATATCGTATTGGCCAGGCCGCTCGGCCCATCCGGGCCGGAGAATCACTGCTCGCACATTACATATGGCGAGCGGCGATTCTCCGAGCGGCCTGCCGTAAATCACGGCACGCCGTTTTGGGGGGGGGGGGGGAGAATCGCGTGCGGGTGCCGGGGCGGCGTGGCAAGACTCGCCCGGCACCCCCGCGATTCTCCCCCCCCGGCCCCCCCAATTCTGCCCCGGCTATAATTACGAACAACATTCCTTTTGATTGTGACAAATTTGTGTTCTGTATCCTCCTTTGTCTCTGCAGTACTTGACAGTGTCACCTCCTCCACCTCTTGATTTTGGTTGAATGTCTGCCCTCCGCCCAATTTTATTCATGTCTGCCCTCCGCCCAATTTTATTCCTAACAGCCACCATTTGTATTCTGCACATTTAAACCGCTCCCTGACTTCACCACGGCCAACCTTTACTCATTTTGCAAATTCCACTTGTGGAGTCTGGATGAGAACATGACTGGATTTGACCTCTTGACTCTCAACTAATAGCAGGTAATGAATGGCATTAAAGCAGAAAATGCTGGAAATACTCAGCAAGTCAGGCAGCAGCTGTGCAGAGAGAAATAGAGTTAATGGGCTACATCCTCTGCCACATCAGGAACTCCGCTACTGGTGGTGGACAGTGGAGAATACAACGTCAGGCAGAAAACGGAATCAGCGCCCATTCCGAAGCTCCGGTCCCCCGGTGGCGTAGGGATCGAGGCTTGGTCATTCCTGCAACCTGTCTTTATAACTCACCCCTTTGGGTGGCCCCTTACAGGCTCCCACCTGCTCACACTACCGAGTGCTGCCTGTGTTCTTTAAAAGCTCAGAGGACTCTGGTGATCTGGGAACCTACACGGACCGCCCCTGTAGACATCCTCAAGCTGTATCATCCATGGCCAAGCTCAATAAGGAGCCCACCAGGTTTTGGCACTCCTTAGAAGCACTGCCCCATTCCAAAGGAAGCAGGGCATCAGCAGAGCCCATCCCAACCAGTGGACACCTGGTTCTCTGCCCCTCTCGGTGCAGTGGACTCACCAGTGACTCCCACCAGCTCTCTCCTCCTGGTGAGACTGGCAATGCTGACGGCCTGTGCCATCGCTGCCTCCCAGGCAGTGTTCAGGCGGGAAGCTTGAGACTCCGGCCCATGCTGGGGAGGAGGGTATACCCCCCGCTCCTCACTGGCATGGAGCTGTGGGTCCACCTTGGACTCCTGACCTTGGAGGGGACAGGTCTTCTCTGAGCCATCTTGATGGGAGTATGTGGAAAGTGGAGCGCTTAAAAACAGCTCCAGCTAGCAGGCTCTTTGGCGCTAACTCAGGCCCCTGCAGTTTGAACGACCGCAGGGCCGGGAATTGCTTGGAATTCGCGGCACCAGAGTGCTGGCCAACTTGCATGTCCTGGACTCACTTACTGAATAGCACCCCAACAAGGGTGCGAATTGCAAGCAATTCAGTCCCGGCATTAGTACTTAGACCGCGACCGACCGATCTCATTGCGCCCCGACTTGGAATGTGACGAGGCCTTTAAACCTCATGAGACCTAACAAGAACCCAGAATGGGCGGGTTCAGATTTGCATATTCAAATGTGCAGTCAGGCTCTCTTGAATATGCTCTTGCAATGTGAACCAGGCGTACCAGCACTTGTGGGGGCCTCCCAGGCAATCGGGTGTGCCTGGTTGATCAGGCTTTGGGTAGGGTGGTACCCTGGCACCCTGGCAGTGCCACCCATATGCCACTATGGCACTGCCAGGATGCCAAGGTGGCATCCTGTTCATGCCAGGAATCAGGCCCACGGGTGCTCTGCTCGCCAGTGCACGAAATGGGAATAAGTGCGGCATTGGTGGGGCAACCTTGCCGAGGCCCAAAAAATTAAGCAGAGTCCCATTTAATAGCAGGGTCGTTCCTGGCGCTGCAAATGCTGGTAAATACCCAACCAGCTCGACATGGGACTGTGTCATTTCCCTTAGTTTCTCAAACGGAGACGTTTGCCCATTTTCTCCCAAACGGAGAATCCAAACGACTGTCTCTGGCCAATAGTTCATAGAATCTTAGAATTTACAGTGCAGAAGGAGGCCATTCAACCCATCGAGTTGGCACCGGCCCTTGAAAAGAGCACCCTACTTAAGCCCACACCTCCACCCTATCCCCGTGTGGTGGTATGATTAACATAGCTGCCATTGGTGCAGAACACCGGCTTACCATTGGCCCTGGTCGGTCATGTGCCTCTCGACCGATTGGTTGAGACCAGTCATGTGACGGCTCCCCGATTGGTCGATAGGCTGAGCTAACCCCGCCTCCAGGGCGACGTATAAATACCCAGTACGCCCGGCGGTCGTCCATTTACTATAGTCGACCGCAGGGCTAACATCTAGCTTATTAAAGCCTAACTTTTGTACAGCAACTCGTCTCGCGTTCAGTTGATGGTTCATCACCCCGTAACCCAGTAACCCCACCTAACATGTTTGGACAATAAGGACACTCTTAGCATGGCCAATCCACCTAACCCGCACACCTTTGGACTGTGGGAGGAAACCAGAACCCCGGAGGAAGCCCACGCAGACACGGGGAGAACGTACAGACTCTGCATAGGTAGCGATCCAAGCCGGGAATTGAACCTGGGACCCAGGAGCTGTGAAGCAACAGTGCTAAGCACTGTGCTGCCATGCTGCCCTACTTAGGAATTTCCAGCACCTGCAGTATTATGTTTTTGAATGAAGAATGGTCATTTGCTCAAGTTACTGGAGGGCAATCAGTGTTCATGAAACCATCCACCCGTTTCAAAGGAGCAAGTAAAACTATATATAAAAAAGAATAATGGACAGAATGAATATCTATATGTAGATGAAAAGAAGATTTGTGATTCTTTTTCATTGCTGTGTTGAGATTTGTGTGCTCTCAGCTCAATAACTAACTGTGATGTTCTACTATCGATGCATATTAATCACATACGTGCATGATCTGTTTTGTGAGATTTGGCGTAATAATTCTTGGTTGATGCTATAAGCTGTGTGCAGCTCTAGATCAATATCTTCTGTTTAAACACAGTACCAGTTTGTCAAACCATTTCCTTTCCTAAGTGATTTTAACTCTGAAACGAGCCAGGAAAGCAGATGACCTTCCGAACTGCTACCGATTTGAAATTAAAAGGACAGAGTATAAAGAGGCTACATTTTCATAGCCTCTTATCATATCCTCACGCTATCCTAAAGTGTTTCACTCCCAATTGATTGTCTTGAATTATAGTTGCTGTACAAGCAATTACAATAATCAATTGTCATAGGATATGATTTGCAAACAGCAGTTTTTAAAAATTAATTTGTGGGAGGCAGGTGTCGCCAGAATCATAGAATTTACAGTGCAGAAGGAGGCAATTCGGCCCATCCAGTCTGTACCGGCTCTCACCGAAGGAGCACCCTACCCAAGCCCACACCTCCACCCTATCCCCATAACCCAGTAACCCCACCCAACACTAAGGGCAATTTTGGGCACAAAGAGCAATTTAGCTTGGCCAATCCACCTAACCTGCATATCCTTGGACTGTGGGAGGAAACCGGAGCACCCGGAGGAAACCCACGCACGCACGGGGAGAACGTGCAGACCCTGCACAGACAGTGAGCCAAGCCAGGAATTGAACCTGGGACCCTGGACCTGTGAGGCCTTGGAGGGAACTTCCAGTTGAGGGCGTTCCTGTGTATTTGCTATCCTTGTCCTTTGAAGTGGCAGAGGTCACAGGTTTGGAAGATGTTGTCAAAGGAACCTTGGTGAGTTTGTGCAGTGCATCTTGTCGATGGTACACACGGCTGCTACTGTGCGTCAGTGGTGGAGGGAGTAAATGTTTTAGGTGGGGGATGGGGTGCCAATCAAGTGGGTTGCATTGTCCTGGATGCTATTGAGCTTCTTGAGTGTTGTTGGAGCTGCACTCGCCAGGCAAGTGGAGAGTATTCGGTGGCACTCCGGATTTGTGCCATGGAATCTGTCCTGTTTTTCTAACCACAGTGTTTATATGGCTGGTCCAATTCAGTTTCTGGTCAATGGTAACCCCCCAGGATGTTGATGTTGGTGTTCAATTATGATGATGTCATTGAATGTCCAGGGGAGATGGTTAGATTGTCTTTTGTTGGAGGAATGAGATGCAGGAAAGTTAATCTGCTTTGTCATGGTGCTGGCTGAGAAAAAAATGTTTTGAAAGAAGATGCACTGCAATGATTGCTGCCTATCATCTGACTATGAGGTAAAGTGTGAGATGAAGCTTGTAGATACAACTTTCTGATTCAGCAATGAGGGAGATAAGCTGACTTTGATAATGCTTGAATCAGGAAAGCAATCTTACATATTTGTTTAATCCCTTTAAATTTTATTTTGCTGCTGTTCTGCCCTACTGAACTGTCTATGAGAACCTAAGTCTGATCAAATACAGATGCTTCTCTTTTTTTTTAAAAAGTAAATTTTCAGAAACTCTGGGTGGGATTTGCTCCTCCACAGTGTACGTGGGATGGCAGCTGGGAAAAGCGACTTTTCCCTCACTGGCCATAATGGTGTGTTTTCACATCTAATTGTCCGCCTCTCACCTCATTAAATATGGATCATCTAGAAACCCGCCACTTTGCTGTGAGCAGCCTGTGATTCGCCCACCCCGCTGTGGCCTCAGTGGATCATTGCGGCGGGTGCCACATTTAAACCTCACCTGCGCATAGATTTTTCAATGTTTGGAGCCCAGGACTGCACCAGGTGAGAAATAGCCCCCAAAAGCAGGAAGAGTGCAGTCAACAAGTTTGGTGACGCCTCGCTGGGTCAACATCTGCTGAGGCTGGTTGTGACCTTCCCGACCCTGGGGATGACCGGCGGAGGTCCCCTACTGTGGTGATATGCCAGCAGACAATATCGTATATAGTTTGTGGTGCGATCTCCAACCAGCAGGTGGCGGTACAGATCCACCATGCGGTCTCAAGACAGTGGTCATGCGACAAGGCACTCAGATATGAGTCAGGGCCGATCCGGTGATCCACACAAGGTTGTACGACGTACATGAGGACAGTCGTGCATAGGGGTAGTTCCTGGGGAGTACAAAGAAACTCCATGATAACTTGCTTTGTATCTGACCACATGTGTATTAATAAAGATCCTGGTTTGGACAAGTCACAAGCAGTTCTGTGGATTCCTTGCCAGACATCGAACACCGAACACAACACCAACAAAGTCACTGAGTCAGCTTGGGAGGAGGTGTCTGTGGGAAGTGAGTGTCAACTTAGCCCGCAGGAGAACAGTGAATCAGTGCCGCAAATGGATGAATGATTTAATCCGCACAGCCCAGGGTAAGTCAACCTTCCCATTCCCTCTCAGCTCGCACTCTCACCAGCTCCTCACATGTTCACAGGATGACAGTCTGCAGGGAACTCATACACTGCCAGCAGAAGGGACATCATCATTATCTGTAAGATGCGCTGCAGGAACTCACCAAGGGTCCTTTCGGCAGCACCTTCCAAACTCGTGACCATTACCATCTGGAAGGACAGGGCAGCAGATACCTGGAAACCCCAGCACCTGGAGCTTTCCCTCCACGTCATTCACCATCCTGATTTCGGGGCAGCACGGTAGCATGGTGGTTAGCATAAATGCTTCACAGCTCCAGGTTCCCAGGTTCGATTCCCGGCTGGGTCACTGTCTGTGTGGAGTCTGCACGTCCTCCCCCTGTGTGCGTGGGTTTCCTCCGGGTGCTCCGGTTTCCTCCCACAGTCCAAAGATGTGCGGGTTAGGTGGATTGGCCATGCTAAATTGCCCGTAGTGTCCTAATAAAAGTAGGGTTAAGGGGGAGGTTGTTGGGTTACGGGTATAGGGTGGATACGTGGGTTTGAGTAGGGTGATCATGGCTCGGCACAACATTGAGGGCCGAAGGGCCTGTTCTGTGCTGTACTGTTCTATGTTCTATGTTCTATGATTTAGAAGCATATTGCCGATCCTTCACTGTTGCTGGGTCAAAATCCCGAAATTCCCTCCCTAACAGCACCGGGGATGTACCTACACCGCAGGGACTGCGGCGGTTCAAGAAGGCAGCTCAGCACCACCTTCTCAATAGAAACTAGGGATGGGCAATAAAAGGCACATAGCCAAATGCCTCAGGGACACTGGAAGTCAGTCCTTCATCTTCAGCCCAAAGATACTGCAGCTGAAGATTTTAAGAACTCACCTGTGGAAGGCCCGTTAGAGCACTCACAATCTGGTGAGCAAGGCACAGATTTTGCTGTACAGCTCATGGAGACAAGGACACCCAAGGTCTCTGGCACTCAGGGGACTGCTGGAGGCTAGGACTCTACTGAGTCCCAGTTAGATGATGGGCTTGTGGGCTCGGTCCGAATGTAGATGGTGGAGCAGCAGCAACAGATATGGGAATGTCAGAGAGGGTTGTCAGCTGCATTCCGCAGGAATGTGGAGTCCGTCCATATTCATTCTGAGGTAATAGCAGCGAAAGCGCATTGAGGTCAACATTGATAGGATGGCAGCTGCCATGAAGACCGTGGCCCAGAGCATTATGCCTGTGTTGCTGCAGGAGTTGCATTCCATCGCTGTAAGAATCGGTGGCATCCACCAGTAGCTATGTGAGATCAGGCCAGGGCACCTAGATCTCACTCCAGGTGCTCCTTCTCCAGAAGGACCAGCAATTGAACATCCTGGGACCATCCACCCAGGTGACTCCAGGAGTGTCCAGCTGATTCCAATCCCCTCTACCTATGATCCCATCACCTCCAGCTCCACAGGCTGAGGAGGGTGCACCTGCACCACAGCAGGACACCCATAACCGAGTGACGCCCTCCAAAGGGCGCCTGCCATCACAGACAGCAAGGGTAGCAGTCAGCAGGCTACGGCCACCTCCATTGTGGATATCGGAGATGCACTAAGCTGGAGCGGTCAGGTTAGGAAGACCAAGAATTATTAGGAGCACAATAGTTGCTTGTGGTCCTGCCGATGTCTTTGAATGCATCCCTTGCTGCCATGAAACCCGGGGGGTGGGGGTGCACCATTGGAGAGTTCGAAAGATCCTACCGGCGTGACCAGCCAGAAATCTCCAGTCAGTGTTTGTCTTCTCAGTTCAGTTCATTACTGAAATCAGTGTAACCGCACCCTCAATGTAAAGTCTGCTTGTGCAAGTTATCTCATTCACATGCATTGCAGATTCAAGTGGTCTTCAATTGTGCAAGCTGGAGGCTTGTAGAGTCCCCTGACTGGTCTGCATTGTAGAAAGGAGAAGGTGTGGTATAGAAAGAGAGATGTAGATGCGCATGGAGAAGGGTAACCTCTCCTTGAACTCCATGCTCTCTGTTATCTGTGTGAACTTGTCATCAATAAAGCCATCCTCAGAGGCCATGTGTATTCCTGCCAGTCTTACCTCTGCAAGTGTACTCCTGCTAAGCAGACAAATATGTCACTGCAATGTGCTGGTGTTCTGTCCCTCATGGGAACAATTTTGTCCTGGCGTTAAAAGCTGCAACTTTACCCTTGGAAGTGTCTGCGTATCGTCCACGAGGCTACTGTCAAGAAGAATGGATGCAGCGCCATCCATTTATTCTGCTTAGCCTCTCCTCCCCTAAACACTCGCTGAGCTCAGCGATACTACATCCATATGGAGATATGTTGCAGTCAATGGAGCCATTGAGCATGGCCTTGAAGCTCATATATTAGCTCGATGTGAAGACAATACTCAGGGTAGAAACAGACTAGGAGCAAGGATGTGATGTATCTGATTGTTGTTTATTATCAACAAAGTGAGTTTTTAAGGGTTCCATGGTGCGTCTGCATTTTTGGGGTCACAAGGGCCTGGTCTGACCAAGCTGGTGTCAGAAAGGAAGCTTTTTCATGGCTGACAGGCAAATGTGCGAAGATGGTCACTGTGAAATGATCTATGTCTATTAAAAGTTCCGGCTGACTGGAGCCCTGCATCTCTAACTGAGAGTGGAGGGTCTTGGTGTGATGGAGATTAAGGTAACACTGAGGACTCAGTGCTTTATGTGCTTTAAACAAGCGTTGCCAGCTGTTGAACATCCTCAAATGCCTTGGCCTAAGTCTAGCCTCACAGTATCACCATCAAAGTGACAGAAGCGGCATTTTTCCACTGCTGGAGATGGATCTCCTTGAAGTGCTTTGTCAGACTGCCGTGATTCCGCTGAGGACCACAGTGCAACCCTTGCCTCTTGCAGGCTTCCTCGGTGACTGTGGTGCTGGAGTGATGCTTGAAGAGGCAGAACTTTCTGCTGTGTGATGCTGGAACTACCTCCTGCAGTTGGAACCTCATCTCAACAAGGGCACATTCCCCGAGGCTTCATCGTCCATCAAAGTAGTGATATGAATGTGTAAATACTCAATCTCAGAATAAAGAGGATAGTTGAGAAGATTAGCCACGTTGGTGGTTATGTGGGCTCATCGTGGACGGCACTGGTCGAACAGGATAAGCACTGCTACTCACCATCATCCCCCTGGAATCTGAGCGCCCCCCATGCCTGCCTGCTGAATCTGGTCCATGCTATGGCTTCTTCCCCTGCAGCGTTGGCTTCCTCAACCTCCTCACCCTCATCCTTCTCAATGTCCTCCTCCTTCTCAGAGACATGCAGCTCCTCCATCTTGGTATCTGTTGAGACACATTGTTGAATATACTGGACTGCGAAGTGCTCCACCAGATCTGTTGAGGCATCAGAATTGCATCTTCAAGATACCAATGCTCCACCAATGTCCGTGTGGCAGTGGAATGAGCATCGTTGTACCTCGCCTCAGCTGGAATTTGTGGCCGTTGGAACGGCATCATCAGCTACATCCATTGCGGGCAGCCTTTGGCACTGAGGAGCCAACCCTGGATGTTGCGTGGTCCCTCGAAGATGTTCGGGATCTATGATCTACATAAGATGGAGGAGCTTCAGCAGCTTCCTGGGTATCTCGCACATATTAGCATGATTGTGTTTCTGCTGGTGTTTTTGTGGTGACGAACTTACTTCCTGACCCCTAAAGCCTGTTCACAGTCTACAAGGCAAAAGACAGGAATCTGTTGGAATACTCTGTCCTTGCCTGGATGACTGTAGCTCCATCACTTAAGAAGCCCGACACCATTCAGCACAAAACAGCCCGTTTGATTGGCATCACACTCACAAACATTCACCCCTACACCACTGAGGCTCAGCAGCAGCTCTGTGCACCATCAAAAGATGCATTGCAGGAACTCACCATGCCTCCTTAGACAGCAACTCCCAAACCCACGACCACTGTCACCGAGAAGAACAGGAACAGCAGAAACATGGGAACACCACCACCTGCCAGTTTCCCCTCCAATCTACTCACCATCCTGACTTGGAAATATATCGCAGTTCCTCACTGTCGCTGGGTTAAAATCCTGGAACTCCCTCCCTAACAGCACAGTGGGTACACCTACACCACATGGACTGCAGCTGTTCACAAAGGCAGCTCACCACCACCTTCTCAAGGGCAATTACGGATTGCCTAGCCAGCAATGCCCACATCCCTTGAATGAATAAAATGAAAATTCGTGATGTTCTAATGTATTCAACTATTGTTCCCGACGTGGCATAAGAGGTAAAGAGGACCGCCATTGAGGGTGGCTATTGTTACAGTGGTGGGAAACTCTTTTTTTGCTCCTGCAATATTTTCCTCTCTCACCCAGCATTACCTTGGCAATGACTGGAATATACTGGTCTCTCTCATAATTACTGGAATGAAATGTTTACAAATACACATTTAAATTTTGTTGTCTTAATTCAGCATTTAACGTGAAACATCAATAGGTATTTTGAATGATAATGTACAAACTTAATGACACACGGACAACATGTGAAGAATGATGGAGTGGAAAAGACCTATTGATCTATCCAGTCTGTCCCACAAAACTGGGATTCCTTGCGTATCGCAATATGCACACACCCACCCACTATCCGAAAGCAGCGTGACCAACCATCCTGAATTTTATGGTGATTGTCCCACAACCCATTTTATTGTCTTTCTTGGATGCTGTATGACCCGTAATTCTATTGCACCCCATGTGTAGGAATTTGGGAGTCTTCTCTCGCTGCTGCCCATTTGTTTACCTGCACTGCACTCCCTCCATGGGCCACAAGGGGTCCCAAACTAGAAGATCAGAGGTGTGCATTGAACTCCATTCTTTTATTTCATACACCACTTTTAAAGAACCCCCACTCTCAACAGCAATGACCCCACCGATCTTGGCTCTCCAAATAGACATTATGACTTAGTGCCGTTTTCCTGCCTTTTCCCCAAACTCTTGTACCTTTTTTGTATTCAAATACTCACTGAATTCTCTCTTGAATACCTTGATTGAACCTGCCACCACCGCCACACATCCACACAGTGCACTCCAGACCCCAACCACTCACTGTGTGAAAAGGTTTTTTCTCACATCACATTTGCTTCTTTTGCAAATCACTTTTAATCTGTGTCATGTCGTTCTCGATCCTTTTACAAGTGGTAACAGCTTCTCCCTATCTACTTGTCCAGCCCCCTCTTGTCGCAACTTACATTTAAAGTGACCCTTAACCAATTTCATAAGGGTTGATCATTCCATCCAAAAGCTATGTCATTTCTGACAAGAGGTGAGGATACAAATAAAAACCTAGCCTAATCAAGAGAAATGATTTTATCGCTGATCTCTCCAGGTAACAGTCTGATTAATGACATCCTGTATTAGCTTTGATCTTTGACCCAACCAGCTCCCACTCAGTAAATCAGTGCTCACTAGAAGTACAGAAAGATAGAATAAATTTAAAGGCTTTGATAGT
The DNA here is from genome assembly GCF_902713615.1 of Scyliorhinus canicula. NCBI lineage: Eukaryota > Metazoa > Chordata > Chondrichthyes > Carcharhiniformes > Scyliorhinidae > Scyliorhinus > Scyliorhinus canicula. The sequence goes on from NC_052163.1 coordinate 49,436,639, forward strand.
TTTCGGATAAGGGGGAGAAAATTTAAAACAAAGATGAGAAGAAATTACTTCTCTCAAAGCGTTGTGAATCTGTGGAATTCATTACCCCAGAGTGCGCTGGATTGAAGGACATTAAGTACATTTAAAGAGGAGGTAGACAGATTTTTTACTTAGTATTGGGTTTAAGGGGTATGAAGAATGGGCAGGAAAGCGGAGTTGAGACCGAGAGGTCAACCTTGATCATATTGAATGACGGAGCGAGTTCGAGGGGCTGAATTGCCAACTCCTGCTCCTGGCTCTTATACTCACATGTTCTGTGACTATGCAAGTATGTTCCTTCAACTCTCTGTCGTCTGGGAAAAGAACAATGGTCCTAATATCTAAAATAGTTCTACCTCAACGTAACTTGAAGCTAACTACCGACACAAAAACAATTTACCCCCTTCCATCATTTTATAATTCTTGATCAAGTCACCCCTTAGCTTCTTGAAAGTGCGTTCCCAGACCTTTTGAGCTTATTTGGGTCACAGGATCACCGAATTACAGTACAGAAAGAGGCCATTCGGCCCATCCTGTCTGTCTGCACTGGCTCTCCAAATAGACATTATGACTTAGTGCCGTTTTCCTGCCTTTTCCCCATAGTCTTGTACATTGTTTTTATTCAAATACTCACCGAATTCTCTCTTGAGTGCCTTGATTGAACCTGCCACCACCGCCAAACATCCACACAGTGCACTCCAGACCCTAACCACTCACTGTGTGAAAAAGTTTTTTCTCACATCACATTTGCTTCTTTTGCAAATCACTTTAAATCTGTGTCATCTTGTTCTCGATCCTTTTACAAGCGGGAACAGCTTCTCCCTATCTACTTGTCCAGCCCCCTCATGATTTTGAAATTCTCTATCAAACCTCCTCTTTGCCTCCTTCTCTTCAAGGTGAACAGTCCCAACCTCTCCAATCTATCCCGGTAACCAAGGTGCTTTTAAAATTTATATTAATCTCCTGGCACAAAGAGGAATACTGACCAGCTTCAAATCCATCCTAGATTCACAGAAAGCTATTCTGTTTCACATGATAATTTGGCTGGTGCAATTAGTAATTAGAGGTTTTCTAAAAGAAAGGCCTTGCAATCGAAAAAGCAGATGGTTTTTTTTAGTTGTGACTTTTTAACAGGAGCTCATAAAAGAACAAATGAAATACAACTCTGAGAAAACTTTGGGAGAATCACTGATAGTTTATTAAATCTATGTTGTTGGCATGCGAGATTGGGTTCCGCCCATTGATCGAACCAGATCTCGTGAGGTGTAACGGCCATCAGGAATCCTGGGGAAGGCCTCTCCCGGGATCTACCCGCCATGTCCCGCTCCGATTCTGGTGGAATGTGTCCGGTAAATCACGGCCATCATCAAAGAAGGAAGTTTTAAGGAGTGTATTAAAGGAGGAAGGGAAGGGAAGAAGTGAAGTGAAGAGATCTAAAGAAAAAATTCCAGAGCTTAAGGCCCTGCCAGCTGAATATATGGCCGACAATGAAAGAATTAAATTGGGCATGCTCAAGAGTCCACAATTAAATGAGCCACAATATCTTGGAAGATTGTGGAGCTGGAGGAGTTTGCAGAGATAGTGGGGGACAAGGCTAGGGAAGGACTTAAAAACAAGGATGAGAGCTTTAAAATGGAAATGCTGTTAGACTGGGAGCCAATGTCTGTTATCGAGCAGAGGGGTGATAGATGTATGGGACTTGGAGCAATCAAGGACTCGGACAACAAAGGTGCGGATGACCTCAAGTTTACAGATGGTAGAGTGGGAGAGATCAGCCAGGAGCGCTTTAGAATAATTAAGTCTAGAGGCAAGGAAGACATGGATGAGTGTGATGTTAAGGAGGTGAATATTGGGTTGTGAAGATGGGACCCTGGAGATTCCTTAAGTTGAACAAACATTATGTACATGGTTTCTTCAGTAGCTGCATGCATCATGTTAGTCCATAGTACACTCTTTCCAATGGGGGAATCTCCTCCCTTTAGAGAGGTCCCCTCCTTCTAGGTGTTAATTGGTTATTCAGACCATGTGACCCTCACTCCTTAACGCAGGTCTTAAAGTGACAATCACCACCAAGGTCTTGGTGATAGACGCTGTCATGATATACACACAGGTATATGATGGTGCAAAGACAGGCAGTGATTGACATACAGGATGACCAATGAACACACAGAACACAGCAGCCAATCACCAGACAAGACACAACCACTATAAAGCCAGAGGACACCAGTTTTCCCGCTCTCTCGGGATCCAGCCTCTGAGTCAGTCAGAGCCCGTGAGCAGCAATTAGAACATACATCATGTGGTAATAAGATAGTCTGGTCAGGTTAGCCTCAGGTCTCCAGTCAAGTCAGCATAGTGTCAACCCACAGTTAAAGTATGTATGAGAGTTAAGAGTTCAATAAAATCGAGTTGCATTTCTTCAAGTGTTGGAAGCCTGTCTCTCTCACTGCTGCAGTAAACGCAGTCCTCGCAGACCCAGCTTACCCAACACATCAGACGCATTCATAGAAAATAGAAGATTCAGGTTGTTGGGAATATGGATTGGAAACTGCTTTGGGAGAAGCAAAAAAAAGAGTAACACAAAGGAAAGAAAAAAGCTTAAAAGTAAAAACAGAGCTGAAAAATAGATGCTTCTGAGCCTTTGAGAGTTTGAGTAGCGTATCATCCAAGGAGGTTAGCACAGAGCAGTGTGTTATTCCATAGCTCCCGTGATTACAACAGAAATGTCAGGCCTGATAGAGGTTTTCTGAAGAAGCCCAGACACATTGCCATACATTATGAACAAAGAAAGTTTGATAATGCACTGCAAGTGTGTGACACACAATATCTGCCTGCACCCAGCAAAAGATGCTGACCTCCATACCAAAATATCAATGTGGTACTGTCTGTAAGAGGTGCATCAGATGTGGCACCTCTCTTCTCCCCGGATTAAGAGGTCCACTCATTAGCAGGACTTTGAGTCTCAAAGGCTTTATTGGAACATGGTGATCTTACATTGTTGAAAAGGAGAGAGGAGAGCAGATTATATGTAGATCATTCAGCAAGTCAATAGCACTCTCGTGGTCTTTGAAATCTTTGTGCACAGAATTGTTATTGTGGCTGGTGATCCTGCAGTGTTCGTCAATGCAAATATTAATGTGGGCATTTGAGCTGATGCAGTTGGTGCCCAGGAGAAAGTGCCAATAAAACTGGTGATATTACTGATAGTAACTGGTCTGATTTGACACAGTTCTGCAACCAAGCATGGGCCCCTGAGAGGAGTCGTAAGCCAAGCTTGCAGAGGATAGCTCTCATCTGCAAATAGCCATCTTTAACTTGCTGTGCAGGGTAAAACATTGGAGGGACAGCTAAATGACACAATAGAAATGCTGGCAGGAAAGTGGATACAGGACTGGGCATCAGGTACATATTAATGGAGCAGAAGCATTCAAAATTGATGAGGGGAGGTACTTTGTATGAAGCAACCCATATGGCAACATTGGCAGAGGCAATCTTTTGTGATGGCCACAAAGATGCCAGCACAAGTTTGTAGAGTCAAACAGAGAGTAACTTTATTTACAATACATACATAGCACCAGTAGTCCACTTCTCTTTCCCTCGCTAGCCGGTACCACACTGGCCCACTGTATTTATACAGCTGCAAAGCTAACAGATCCTGATGAGCACCCAGAGCTTTCATCACAGTGGGTTGTCATCACTCTCCTACCTTGTATAGTGACCCACTGACCGTACCGCCACAGGCCCATCACCCTAGAGTGATATTACACAAACCGTTGAGGGGGGAACAGAGTGGTTGGGAAGGGGCAGTTTGATGAGGGGGAATTGTAGGGGAAGGGGGAGGAAAAAGGGGAGGATGTAGGAGGGAAATAGTGGGTTTCAAGCTGACAGACATGGCCTCGTCTTCGGAGAATTTGGAGATGATGAGGTCCTCCCTGTTCCTCCTTGCATGCCAGATCTTCACCGCAGCCTGCCCATCTTCCGGCTCCTCCTCGAGAACATCCTCCAGTTCCCCAAATCTGTCTCCTGCTCCTCCAGCATGTTGCCCTGCTGCTGTGCCAGAATATGGCGGCACAGCAGACCACCAAAAAGCAGGACACCTTCTGGGAGTGTCCTGCAGGGCACCAGCAGAGCAGTCCAGGCATCGGAACCAGATTTTCAGCAGCCCGATGCACTGCTCAATGACAGCACGGGTGATTCTCGTTGTAACCATGATCAACCATGACCTTTGCGGGTATCCCTTGTCCCCTAGAGCCAACCCGTCATCTTGGAGTGGTCCTCGAAGACACCCGGGATCTTCGCATGCCCCATGATGTAGTTGTCATACACACGCCCAGGGTAACGGGCACACACGTGCGTGATTCTGAGGCAGTGGTTGTACACAACCTGTACCCCTTCCTGTTAAAACAGGGCACTTCCTGATGCCCTGGTGCTCGCAGGGCAACATGCTTGCCATCAATGGCGACCTGGGTCTGGGCACCCCGACAATGGCAGCACGTTTTGCAGCCCGGGCCAGTTTGAACGTGATATAGTCTGATGCCGAGGCATACAGAGCTTCCATCACCTCCTGGATGCACCTGTGGGTGTGGATGCCTGCGAGATGCCACACATGTCCCCGCTCGAGCCCCGGATTGACCCAGTGGCACAGAAGTTGAGGGCTGCTGTGATCTTCACGGTTACCGGGAGCGGGTGTCCTCCTCCTCCAGGGGATGTTATGTCCACGAGGCACAGGTGTCGCACTGTCTCTCTGCTGAGACGCAGTCTTCTGCAGCATATGCTATCCGTCAGCCCATAGATTGATCAACAGCGACTGTACACCTTGGGCCATCGCTGGCCTCCCATTCTGGGTCTACATTGCTGCCTTTTCCGGCATTTGCCCACCTCTGCTGCCACCAGAACAGCGAGGGCAGACTCTGTGGGATCTGCACCAGCAAACATTGTTTTATCTGGAAGGGATTCGAGAAGGAGAGAGACCGACAATCAGTTAAGGCTTCCATCCCGGGACTCTCAAATCCCTCAAACTCCCCCACCCTTCTCATGACTGTCCTCCTTTCTGTCAGAGTGCATCCAGTGAGCCAGTTGTGCTGGCAAACCTGGTTCTGCCCCTAGGTCCCATACCTCTGCCAGCAACATTACGGAGACGAGGTTCGGCTATCCTCCACTCATCCACACATTTATCCTTTGGCCGCGAGAGGATTATCAGTGGTGAAGCACTGCTCTAGTGTTTGTTTGTTGGTTGCTGTCTCTATGGTGCTGATGTTCCTGGACTTCAAGTGCATTGTTTAGACATCAAAGGCTGCTGGACCAGTCATCCTGAGACATGGCACCTGTGCCTTCGAGGAGGCACTTGAGAGTTCAGGAGAGTGAAGTGTTTTCACAGCTAACTAGGCTAATTCCTCATTTGAGATAGCCTTTAGCTGTGAAGCTAGAGGCTGCTCACAGTCAAAGGGAGTGAAATTGATTTTCAGGAGATAAGCTGCAGCAGTGCTCTGTACTGGAAGTGATTGGTAGGACAGACAGGTTGCCCCGGTTATGGGTCTCTACAATATTTAAAGGTGGCTTGAAGGCCTCACAGAAGCAAAGCCACTCACCTCCCCCCCCCCCCCCCACCCACCCCGTCCGGCCCAGAGGCGTCACCGTCCTGGAACTCTTCAGCAGCCCCCCCTACCAAGCCCAACACCCCTGAAGGCACTCCCCCAACCACCATCACCCCCCCCCCCCCCCCCCGCCCCCCCGCCCAACCCATGCACCTCTGAGAACCGGGCAAAAGCTCCGGTGCCCTTGAGCTGCAAGCCGGAAAATGAAAATGGCTACTCACCTCCTCACTTCCCCTCAGAAGCTATTGTGTTGGCTTCATGTTTTTGAAAAAGAGTAATAAACAATACCCATGTAATTTTCGGTAGGCCGCTGCCTTTGACTTCAATCTCGTTAATGAGATTGAAATGAATGCAAATGAAGATTTATGGCATTCTCACCATTTCTGGGAGGGATCTGGAACTTGCTATTGGAAGCAGACCGGATGAATCGCAAAAAGGTTAGCCTCCTGCGCGATTCTTGATTTTGGCCTTTCCCACTATTTGCCCGGCCCGTCCGGATCCGTGCCGGGCTCACTGCAGTCGCTGAATCACATTTCAAAAGTACAGCATTGGCTACAAAGCATTTTGGAATGTCTCAAGGTCATGACAGGTCATGATATAAATGAAAGTTCTTTATTTTACACAAGAGCTTGCTTCAGAGGTGGCAGTATTTTAAAAATTGTGACAGTGTTTTATTTCTTTGAAAAGATCAAAATGCATCATGAACTTTGCAGCATGTTCAAAAATGAAGTTAATTTTGTTCCACTTCATTCTTCCAAGCACAGTTGATGTGCTGCACTAGCTTTTTACTACAATTCTATTCTTACCCTACATTTACTCTTGTTTAATTCGCTTCAGGTTTCAGTAAACGTTTGGTTCTTGTAGCAATGGGATTATTTCTCCTCGATTGTACTATTTGCACATCAAGAAGCAAGGCCCCAAAGGTGAGATTGGGCAACATTTGGTCCAGGTAGTTGACAGATTAGGAAATGGCTGGTAATGCCTGAAGTAATATCTCTAATTGTAACCATTCCATTGAAGCTGAAGTGTAACAATCAAGAGGAGCTTCCTATGCACCATTAACCAGTCTGATTGGGAAGGAAACTGAAACTTAAAGAATGGTAAAAGACACCAAACAATGTTGGATTTACGGATTGAAGAATGCAAAGCAATTATTTACAGCGAGGGAGCAGGTAACATTGACAGATGGAGAAATGCACCAAAAGAGCTTGACATTTGACAAACGCAAATCCAGTGAAGCTTTACAGTTTGAGCGAACTCCATATTCATTTAGCTTTATTAGTTCTAAGACTTTGACTTACATAGCTATTCAGATGGAAATTATTTTCTCCTGTTGAGTGAGCCCTCGGATTTCCTAATTCAGTTACGGTTTTACAGCACCCAAAGAGTCAATTCAGCTATTTGCAAGCGAAAGCAATTCTCCAAGTTTAAGGTTTATATAGATTAGTCCGCATGTTTTTGAGGTGATCCTGGTGTAATATCCTAGTAATACCCTTCTGGTTTCAATCATAGAATCACGGAATGGTGACAGCACAGAATGAGGCCATTCAGCTGGATATATCTGTACCAGCTCTCTGAAGGTGCAGCTGCCCTGCCTTGTCCATATAACCGTGTACATTTCCCTTTTTTCAGATAATAATCCAATTCCCTCTTGAATGCCTCTATTGATCCATCCTCCACCAACATTCTCAATCAGTGCATTCCAGATCCTAACAACTGGCCGCATTAACATGTTTTCTTCTCATATCGGGATTGCTTCTTTTACCAGTTACCTTAAAACTTTCCCCTCTGGTTTGTGATCCTTCCAGCGATATCACCAATTGCTCTCCAGCTACTCAGTCCAGACATTTCATGGAAACATAGAAAATAGAAGCGGGTGGAGGCCATTTGGCCCATCAAGCCTGCTCAACTCCCCTGGGCAGCACGGTTGTGCAGTGGTTAGCACTGGGTCTACAGCGCTGAGGACCCGGGTTCGAATCCCGGCCCTGGGTCACTGTCCATGTGGAGTTTGCACATTCTCCCCATGTCCCCTTAATTGGAAAAAAAATAAATAATTGGGTACTCTAAATTCTAAAAAACAAGTTCAACCCCCTGATCCCACCTTCCTCACATATCCCTTGATCTCTTTAGCCCCAAGAACTATATCTAATTCCTTCTTGAAATTACACAACATTTTGGCCTCAACTACTTTCTACAGTAACGACTTCCAAAGATTCACAACTCTTTGGGTGAAGAAATCTCTCCTCACCTCAGTCCGAAAATGTTCACCCCTTATCCTCAAACTATGACCCCTAGTTCTGGACTCCCCCACCATTGGGAACATTCTTTCGGAATCTACCCTGCCTAATCATGGTAGAATTTGTAGGTTTCTTTGAGATCCCCTCTCACTCTTCTAAACTCCAATTAATATAATCCGAACCGATTTAGTCTCTCCTCATATGATAGTCCCGCCATCTCAGGAATCAGCCTGGTAAATCTTTGCTGCACTCCCTCCACAGCAAGACATTCTTCCTCAGATAAACCAAAACTGTACACAAATCTCCAGGTGTGGCCTCACCAATGCCCTATACAGTTGCAGTAAAATATCTTTATTCCTGTACTCAAATCCTCTCACTATGTAGGCTAACATACCATTTGCCTTCTTTACTGCCTGCAGTACCTGCATGCTTACATTCAGCGCCTGATGTACGAGGACACCAAGGTCTTACTTGGTATCCACCTCTCTCAATTTACACCCATTCAAATAATGCATTCCTATTTAAGCTACTGAAGTAGATAACCTCACATTTATCCACATTATACTGCATCAACCATGCAGATGCCCACTCAGCCTGTCCAAATTCCGCTAAAGCATTTTTGCATCCTCCTCAGAGCTCATCCTCCCACCCAACTTTATATCATCTGCAAATTTGGAGATAATACCTTTAGTTCCCTCGTCCAAATCATTAATATACAATGCGAACAGTTGGGGTGCTAGCACAGATCCCTGGGGCATTTCACTGGTCACTGCCTGCCAATCGAAAAATACCAATTTATTCCAACTTTTGGCTTCCTGTGTGCTAACCAGCTTTTTATCCATCTCAAGACACTACCTGTAATCCCATGCACTTTAAATTTAAATATTAATCTGCTATGTGAAACCCTGTTGAAAGCCTTCTGAAAATCGAAATAAACCACATCCAGTGGTTCTTCCTGATCAACTCTACTAGTTAAATGTTAAACTCTACTAGTTACATCTTCATGATTTTGAATATCTCTGTCAAATCCCCTCTCAACATTCTCCTTCAGGGAAAACAGTCCCAACTTGTCTAACATATCTTGCAACCATTCTTGTGAAACATTTCTGCACCCTTCCAATGCCTTCACACTCTTCCTAAATATTCCAGTTTCATAACAGTAGGATTTATTAATATTGTTAAGGTTTATTAGCAGCAACAAGATTGATTAATAATTAAAGAAATGTCAGGGCCACTCTAACCTCCATTAATCTGTGATATGTGGGAACTCCAGGATGCTTCCTGTGCCTTGGATTACAGAAATTCCCACCTAGTTCCCTGAATTATGACTGCAGGACCACTTTGCTCTTTCTACCCATGTCACTGGTATTGATGTGAACAACAATTCCTGGTGCCCTGCAGTTGTTCATTGATGTCTTTGACCCTGGTTCGATCCCGTATCCACGTTGCAATAAAAAATAGAAAAATGTGGCATTTGAGTTATGGGTATTGTCCTGGGAGGATTTAGGATTTTTGTTTGAGGAACCAATGTTGGGCGAAGGGGGCAGATGACCAAATTGTGCTAGTGCCTTTTGAGGAACAGGACGTTACCAGTCAGTGCCTCGAGGCCATTCAATTAAAAATCGTGTGAAATCTTTGTCCATGTTGCAGGGGAGAAAGAAAAGATGGTTAGCCACTATTTTTATCTGTGGCTGCGTGTAGAATCGACCCCAGTGGGAGTTTTTGTTGTGTATGAAAATTTTATTTTTTTATTATTGCTGGGACCCACGGGAGCTGTTGCTGTTTAAAGAAAGGCGGCAATTGGCAGCGCATGCGGGAGGTACACGCTCGTGCTCGCGGTGGCAGTTATTTTTTAAAATAACGGCAGTTAAGAGCAGTTGGGTCTGCTGACAGCAGTCAGTTGAACAAAGGCAGCCAGAGAGGAAGGTAGCCGATGACCGGAGCAGAAGAAAAAAAGCCAACAGCATGCGGAGGCTGGGTGAACGGCTCCTCAAAGCAAATAAAGTGGCAGCGGCTATAAAGAACAATGTCATGAAGAAACAAATAAAGAGCAGGAGGAAGAAAGAAAAACCAAGCAGCCCAGAAAATATATCGGAAGACCAGAGACTGAAATACTTATGATTGACAAGAAAGATCTGAAGGTCTTACTACTAGCCCATTACATCGAAAGAAAAAGATCTGTTACATCCTTTTAAAAAATATATAATTTTAATCTTTTAACTTTGAAAATAAACTTTATTTGAGTTAATATCCTGAAAGAATTGCTATTAATTCCAATTGTAAAGTTTATTTATTCTACTTAAAAAGCCTGACCCGTGTGTAGTGCTTTTAAGTGGTAAGTAAATGAAATCTTCTAGGAAGATATGGGTTATACCAGTGATTAACTTGAAAAATTAGTTTGATCTGAATAGCACCCACCTAAGTCTGTCTAGGAGTCAGGGACAAGGGAGCTCCTGTGTACCACATAATTTCTCGAACCTTTTTGGTGTAGAGGGAGATTTCTTCGTGAGTTCTCGATCTTTTGTGGTTTAGGGGGAGAGTTCTTGATTGTAATAACTTCAACGTATGTGCCTGCGTAAACATCTGTTTACCTAACTATTGGATCTCCTTTCACTATTGCTTTTCTAGTCTTCTTTGTGCCCCCCCCCCCCCCACCATACAGATGAGCCAAGCATGGTGCCAATTTATAAAGATTGCTAAAACACAAATATGTCCACTCTATTATAGCCTTAGAAATACCTTAAGATTCCATAACCGTTTAAGTTCAAACTGTATTTCCCATGGGTGCCAATCAACCAGTGTTGGTCTTTGATCATCAGGAGGTGAGCACAGTAAGAAGTCTTACAACACCAGGTTAAAGTCCAACAGGTTTGTTTCAAACACGAGCTTTCGGAGCACGGCTCCTTCTTCAGGTGAATGGAAAGGCTTTCCATTCACCTGAAGAAGGAGCCGTGCTCCGAAAGCTCGTGTTTGAAACAAACCTGTTGGACTTTAACCTGGTGTTGTAAGACTTCTTACTGTGCTCACCCCAGTCCAACGCCGGCATCTCCACATCAGGAGGTAAACATTGAAATGGAGCCATTTAATGGGCAATTTTCACGTCTGGAGGTTTCTTGGTGCAACTCCAACATTCTTCCCTTAAAGAAGATTGTAATGAACTCCAATTGGCTTTATTGGTTGGCCAATTGGAGTATGAGCTCCCTCAATGATAGCTGATTGAGGGGGCCCATATAGTCACCTGTGTAGGCTTTGTGAGCCAGTCTTAAGTTGACTGGACTGCTAGCAGCATTGTTTGTAGCTGCTCCTGTAATATCGTTATTGTAAATAAATATTGGTGTGACGGAACTCCTGCCTCCCGTGGATTACTACAGTGGCAACGGGGTTGGGATTCGAACCCACGCGTGCACAGCACAGCATCGACAATTGAAAAGCTCAGGGTCTCATTTGCAACACATGGACTTCCGGAGGTATTGGTGTCGGACAACGGAACGGCATTCACAAGTGGGGAATTTGGAAAATTCCTGAAGGAAAAAGGAGTCCGTCACATCAAAACAGCCCCTTACCATCCAGCGACCAACGGCCTGGCAGAGAGAGCGGTCCAGACACTTAAAGCGGGACTCAAGAAGCAGCCGGCAGCGTCAATGGACACAAAGCTTTCCCGCTGGCTGTTTGATTACAGGACCACACCGCATTCCACAACGGGCATACCGCCAGCTGAACTCAACGGGAAGGCGGCTGCGAACGAGGCTGAGTCTCCTTTTCCCAAATTTAACGGGGAAAGTGGAGAAACAACAGGAGGCCCAATGCAGGGGGCATGATAATAGTCAGCAGCAGAGACATTTCCAGGTGGGGGCACCGGTTTGGGTCGAGAATTATGGGAATGGACCAACGTGGGTCAAAGGCACGGTAGAGTCCCAAACAGGGCCCATATCCTATGATGTTTCGATAGGAAGTAAGGTGCTGAAGAAACACCTTGACCAAATAAGGGCAGCGGAAACACACCTGGAGGCAGGCGAAGCAAGACCGCCTCAAGCTGGGATAGCCCAGACGGGAAGGATACCCACACCCCAGCCCCGAGCAATTTCTCCAGACCCCATCATCCAGTCATCAGAGTCGGAGATGGACACACTCGACGAGGCCGCCACGACTCCTCTCCCCGAGGAGGAGGAAGAACAACTTCCAAGGAGGTCGTCAAGACGGACAATGTAACGTATCCCTGACAGTGGAGTTTTTGGTTGTGATAATGAGAAGAAGGTGGGTGGGTGGGGGGATGGGGAAGGGTGGTAAGGCGGTAATGAAGTATGAATTGCAATCAAAAATATTTAGTCAATAGTGATTTAAGGCTATTACAGTAAATAATTTAGAAGATGAAATCTTGAGGTTTCTTTCTTTCAGATATTGATAGGAAGTTCATATTTGTCTGTGTGCGTGTGAGATAATGTGTGTGTGAGCATGTGCGTGTATGTATGTGTGAGTGTGTGTGAGTATAAGCATGTCTGAATGTATGTGAGTGTGTGTGTATATAAGTGTCTCTATGCGAGTTAATTTGAGAGTGCGTATGCGTGTGTGTGACCATGTGTTGTGAGGTGTTGTAAGACTTCTCACTGCAGTAAGTCATCTCTTGGATATCTTAGAAATTGTATCCATGTGGGCAACTGAATTTCAAATATTCCTTCCTATGATCAGGGCACTTCTGTAATTTCCTCTGCTCCCAGGAAGTTGCCTTCCTTAAAGCAAGCAGTGGTTTTGTAAGTTTAAACACAATTACTTTATAACAAGTACTCGATTGAAATATGCAGCAAATATAACTGGTTAACTATAATCTAATTCCTAATGCCCCTGATGAGACCATCAATTCACGCGACACGTGGTTAGAAGTGAACAGTGGTTTTAATCATCTTACAACAGAGCCTGCCTGTGACAAGATGAACTCCAGATGAACTGGCAGGCAGGCTCTCAGCATCAACCTTTATACTTCCGGTTAGGGGGAGGAGCCGTGGATGGAGCCAAGGGTGGAGCCCAGTACAAACCCCCGTACACTCCCAGTGCATCTCCCCCTAGTGGCAGAGCAGCGCAACTGCTCGTGTGCCGAGCTTACAGAGACATAGTACAACATGTGTAATACAGTGTGAATTATGCTACTGTGATTCACCACAGTCCCATTTTAACTTGTCTCACCCTCGACACAACACAGGCAAACACAGAGGGGAACAAAGGGGTAATGATCATAAGTAAAAGGAAAAAAGTTTCAGATGGTGATTTTTAGCACTTTTCTCCTTTTCAAACTTCTTTGCTCTCAGTTCAAGCTTTTACTGTAGATTCCCTCAGGTCTCTGCAACTCCAGGAATACAGCACTCACAGTCTTTCTGGAGAAACATGGAGGAGGGAGAGAAAGCAGGTCCTTGTCCTTTTGTCTCTGGGACTCAAATTCTCCCCGAGGTCCATGAGAACCACCCCACTGGGATAGAATCCAATCATCACCTGTTAGCGGGCGGAGTACTGCCTTTTGGCCAATTTATTGGCCACCAGCCAGTCAATCAAACTGAATCCCACCCCATCTCTCTCTCTGGTGTTAAAAGGTCTGAGGTGTCCTGTTCAAATTAGCAGAGACTAGCAGTGTCCTCTCCTGTATTTCCTCATTCACTCTTGATTTAAAGACACATGTCCACTAATCACCCATGGATCAAAAATAATAATGGCAAAATAAAAGAAAGGGGAAATATGGGATTAAATAGGAAGTACCCTCACAGTGTGTTTGAATGTGTGAGTTTGTGTACGTGACTGTGAAATGAAATGAAAATCGCTTATTGTCACAAGTAGGCTTCAAATAAAGTTACTGTGAAAAGCCTACTGTGTGTTACAATGTGTGTGTGACTGAGTGTGTGTGTGTGTTCGTGTTACTGTATGTGCATGTGAGTGTGTTCGCGTGAGTGTGTGACTGTGAATGTGTGTGTTTGGCTGTGTGTGCATGAGTGTGCGCGTCCGTGTGTGTGTGATGATGAGTATCTGCGTGTGACTATGTGAGTGTGTGTGTGAGAGTGTGAGCATGGGTGCATGTGACTGTGTGTGTGTAAATGTATGTGTGTGAGAGTGTGTGAATATGTGTATGTCAGTGTGTGTGTGAGCACAGAATCAAGTTTAGTTGCATCTGAATAACCTGCTTTCACCCAGTGTCCAGACTGACACAGGATAAGGAGCATTTGGTTCAGATTCTGAACTACCCTTCGATGCAAATACATCAGCATGAATGTGATTGGAAGAGGAGTGGAAACCGTGCTGAAGAGAGGAAGGGGAAGGAAAAGAAATGTATTTTTTAAATCTTAACTTGTTTCCCTGAGACATGATCCATTGCTTACATAATCGCTTGTTTATATAATTACCCACTGGATGTAAATATAATCTCATCACATCACTCTAACATGTATTGCAATAATAGTTAGCTGTCAGAATGAGCCTCAATATTTTGAAATAATTTGGGTGAAGTCCCTGATCAAGCATTTTACATATTTGTGCACTGTGCTGCACTTTCTCTCTGGGTTTCAACTCTTGTTTGGTCTGCATCATCACACCAGCCTATGCACTTTAAGACAAACACCATCAGCTTCATTAGAGTTTGCACTTTCTCCAGGGCCATTCAATTTCTCACCCTCTGACACATACCACTAAATACAATAGAATCCACAGAATACCTGCAATGCTGCCACTTGCATTTACCCCTCAAAGTTGTTGCTGCAGAGGCCACCCACCCGCCCGAACCCCCCTCCGTTGCCAGCTCAGCACCCGCTAGATATTTTCTGAGACCAATGGAAAATACAGGAGGCCAGGTACTTCTTAGATTGCTCTTTGGAACTCCTCACCCCTTCCTATGTACATGTGATGGGCTTTTTGATGCCTTTCCCTCCCTTAACTGTCTGGTGTATTTATAAAACATTACCTTTCATACTGCCTTTCCTTTTATTCTTTTGTGTGCCCCCTTGCCTTATTTTCTCCATAAAACAATAAGGCACGATATTAGTCACTGTCTCTCTGCTACTTTTTCTCCTGTTGCAACTTCATTGGAGTGTTAATGTAAGCCTACTTGTGACATTCAGAAAGATTATTATTATTATTAAGTTCACATTGGTGGTCCTTCATGCAGCAAGTGGTACTCAAATGCCTTGACAACTTATCTAGGTAAAGTTGCTATAGTCCCAGATGACCATAGGCTGCTTTCCCCTTTTGAGGGGAGAGAGCTGACTGGTGGTGATTTAACCTGAGGGTCACCACAGCTCAGGCGAGGGTCAAGGTTGTGAAGGTGGGGCCTTCATGAATAACCTCTTACCTACACTAGATAATGCCATTAATTTCTATTTCGCTCTTTTGTTTTCCTTCTAACTAATGCCCCCCTTCCTCTACATCTGCTTTTGGACTTCACAATTGGTGTCCTCCATTTGAAATCTCACTCCTCCAGATATTTGATTTTTCCTTTGGGATGACGAGAGATTTTTGATTTCAGAGCATCGGTATTGATGGGATACTTAGTGCATGAAGTCATTTTGACAAACACCAGGCGGAGTTTTATGGAGCTGTTGTGATGGAGGCGGGGCTGGAAAATGCAGGGAGCCATTCAAAGATCCATTGACTTTGGTGATACCAGGAGATCTTGCCGGAGGGAGGGACCGTAAAACTCTTCCCACTGTTGTTACTTTTCATTAGGAAGGAATGACCACTAGGACTTTGCAATCTGGCCCTTGGGCCTCAGTTAACTCAATTCTACTTGTAATTACACTTCTTATATTTTACTTTGTGTTAATAATAGGCGAAATCTTCCGGCTCCGCACTGGTGGGATCTTCCAGCCCCGCTGATGGTACAGCCCCGCTGCGGATTTCCCGGCGTGTATTGTGGAGTCAATGGGAAAACCATTAACAGTGGCAGGGCCAGAAATCCCCCCAGCCCCTCTCCCGCTGGCCAATAGTGGCCACCTCCCACCACCTAGGAACACATCACAGGGAGTCGCGAGAATCTCGCCCAACATTTCTTACTTTTTCTTTTGTCCCACTTGAATTTTGAAAATTTGTAATGGCCTATTTTTGCATTGTTTCTTCAGTGGTGGATAAATCTCATATGAGAACTGCATGCCAATGCATTATTTAAATTGTATTGTATTTATTGCTTTTAATTACCTAACTGTGCTTTAGCTTCTTTCAAATGAATGATGCAAGCTGGTCGTGGTGGATTCCTGTGGGCAGCGTTTGTCACGTGGTGCTAAGAGGATGGAGCTATGGAGGAGAATTTTTTACTGATGACATCGCTGAGGCTCATGTTGGACTTGTGACAATAAAGGCAGTTTCAACTAAATAGACGCACATGCACACAGACATGTCAGGGCAGGTGCCTGAGGTGGTGGTTTGCCACAGATACCCGTCTACAGTAACTGAACTAGATCAAGGGTTTCCAAACTGGGGCCCACAGAACCCTGGTGTTCCTTAACAGGGCACCAGGAGGTCCTTGGAAATTCCAGCAGCCATGTTACAAAACGGCATTTTTTTTGCAGCAACCTGGAAAAATTGCGCGTGAACCAAAGTGCGTGCGTAAGTCAGCTGAAAAAGCAAAGATTCGAGAAAGAGAAACAGCCACAAATCAACGAAGAACAAAAAATTAAATTGACCAATCAGCCCACCCTTCTCTCTGGGAATTGGCCTCTGATAGGCTGCCTAGTGAGCCTATCAGTAGCCAATGCTTTATTTTAGGATCAAATCAATTAAATAGAATAACAGAAATTAACTGAGGGCTCTGCCACTCAAAAATAGCAAAGAGGAATGGAATGGAAGCTTATCAATATCAACTCATGATATGAGAAAAGGGGTCGATAAAGCAATCCAACCCCTGCGGTGCCCACTGAACACGGAAGACATTGAGAGTGCCCGTGGGCACCATACGCCCGCTCTCCAGGGACACCCAGCTGTGAATAAAGCTGTGGAAGAGGCACAGGCAAGTAGCCAATGCTCAGATAGGCAGGGCTCTTATTCTCCAATTTGATTTCTTGTTTTTTTTCTGTTGCTGGGCAGAAAACCATCCGAGCGAGTGAAGCATCGGCCTATGTGGTTCAGGGATGGTGGTTGTGGCAGAGGTAAGTACGCTTACCTTGGCAGTGTCGACCACACTCTGAGAACGCATTTAAAAAAATGTAAATCCTGGCAAATAAGTTAAATGCTATGTAAGGGGGGCTTTAGAGGGGATTCATGGGGGGGCTTTGATAGGGGACTCATGGGGGCCATTGATAGCAGGATTCATGGGCGGTTTGATAGGGGATTCATGGGGGGCTTTCATAGGGGACTCATGGGAATTTCAACAGGAATTCAATGGAGGGCTTTAGAGGTGATTTTTAAGGGGGATTTGTGAGAGGGTTTTTAGGGAGCTTTGGCAAGGGGGTTCATGGGAGGGGCTTTGTCAGGGTATTCATGGAAAGGAGTTTGGGAGGGTATTCATGTGAGACGATTAAAATGTGTCATTGACATGATAAGAATGTTTGGGGTGCCCTGATGCTATTTTGAGGTCAAGCGGGATTCCGGGACTGTAAAAGTTTGGGAAATCCTGAACTAGACAATTGCCACTCGGGATGTGTGAATAATCTTCTTCCAAGGCACAGTGATCACAGCCATTGCTGGCATGACCTGGTGACACGCCTCCTGCTGAGGGCAGGTTATAGCCACATGGTGGTGGTCCTGAATAGTAATAATTTAAGGTATTGCCAGATATGCCAAGGGCCAGAGTCAGGACGGTCATTGTCATAGTGACATAGAGGGGTCTATAGCACAGGAAAGACCCTTCAGCCCATTGCATCTGCGCCAGTCATAAAGGTGTATAAAGAAACATATCTCAAAGACATAGTAGAATGGTTTGGTCAGCCATTCTGAGGTTGTGCTGGGAGATCATTTGAAGAATTGACCACCTGTGACGAACCCTAGCTCAGGGGATCCCTAAGCAACCAATGTCCTTGCAACAATTCCTACATTCCATGAAAGAATTTTTAAAAATCAGGGGCTGGAATCTCCGGTTCCCCAGCCGTGTGTTTCCTGGTGGCGTGCCGTTTGCAGGCAGCAGGATTCTGTCTTCCCTCCACTTGTCAATGAGATTTTCCATTGAAGCCATACCACACCATCAGGAAACCTAGGGGTGGGTTGTGCTGCCGGTGGGAAAGGTGAACCCTAACTGCTGGAGAATTCCGGCCCATAGAACATACAGTGCAGAAGGAGGCCGTTTGGCCCATCGAGTCTGCACCGACCCACTTAAGCTATCACCTCCGCCCTATCCCCGTAACCCAATAGTCACCTGACCTTTTTAGTTACTAAGGGCAATTTTATCATGGCCAGTCCACCTACCCTGCACGTCTTTGGACTGTGGGAGGAAACCGGAGCACCGGAGGAAGCCCACCCCTGGATTTTTACATGTTTTAGATTTCATAGAATTTACAGTGCAGAAGGAGGCCATTCGGCCCATCGGGTCTGCACTGGCTCTTGGACAGAGCACCCTACGCAAGCCCACACCATCACTCTATCCCCGTAACTCAGTAACCCCGCCCAACCTTTTTTGGACACTAAGGGCAATTTAACATGGCTAATCCACATAACCTGCACATTGGACTGTGGGAGGAAACCGGAGTACCCGGAGGAAACCCACACAGACACGGGGAGAATGTGCAGACTCCGCACATACAGTGACCTAAGCCGGGAATTGAACCTGGGACCCTGGAGCTGTGAAGCAACTATACTAACCACTATGCTACCGTGCTGCCCAGATTGATGGGTAAGTTTAGAGAATAAATTTAGTCCTGACATATTAGGTCCTGGCAGAGGGCATAAAATGAACATATGTTTTGAATGGGTTGAGGGGACCAATTATACATTGGTGAAGTCCATTAGGTTAAAAGAGCCTGTAAAACTCTAAGGGTGCAATTAGCTCTGACTGAAACAGTGTTAAATTAACCCACCATCTGTTTATTACATCCTGTAGATCTCAGTCCAGCAATGGCAATAGATATTTGGAACAGAGTACAGCCTTTCCTACTGTGTAAGGACCATGTGAACAGAAAATGACAGTAAATGGAGGTTGTGAAATTAAGCCAAAGATTTTTGTAGTGAGGAGCTCCATGGGGTTTCTCTAAATCACTCACTGCCCCTTCAGGGAAGAACTGTGGAAGTCTCAGAATTTAGCACGGATGAATTCTGCTCTTAGTAAGATCACTGGCACCCTATTATCAGCCATTCATTGTCACTGTTTGACTTCAGATCCCCTCTGTCACATTGCTGCCACTCATTCACTACGGCTATATTTTCTCGAATCCAGCTACAGCTGAATCGGGTGCTCGGCATTCCTTAGGTATAATGTTACGTATAATGTTTTGTTAGGTATAATGTTTTGTTACAAATCATAATGTACTGGTGAATTAATATTTAAATTCTGCGTGCCATTTATGTGGGTCTTGTTAGTGTGAAAACAAATAATATTAACTCTAAAATAAGCAGACTATGGGGAAAATTAGACTTCATAGAATCATAGAATCCCTCCAGTGCATAAGGAAGCCATTTGGCCCATCAAGTCTGCACCAATCCTTCGAAAGACCACTCTAGCTGGGACCCATCCTTCACCTTATCCACGTAACACCACCCAACCTTTGGACACTTAGGGACAATTTTAGCATGGCCACTCCACTTATCTTTGGACTGTGGGATGAAACTGGAGCACCTGGAGCAAACCCACGCAGAAACGGGGAGAATGGGCAAACTCCAAACAGACAGTCACCCGAGGTGGGAATCAAACCCAGGTCCCTGGCACTGTGAGGCAGTAGTGCTAACTACTGTACTACCATGCTGCCCTTCAGTAAGGTGCACTGTGCACCGTTCAGTAAACTCAGGTTTTATTAAAACATCTGCTTTAAATTGAATTTACAACACAGAGTGTGAAAGCTTGATTTGAACTAACCTTGGGGGCTTTGCCTTCACTTATGAATTGATGACTTTCATTTCCAATATCCAATGAAAGTGACTATTCTGTTTGGTTACAGATTCATAAGCTGTAGTTAGATCTATTGTGCTTTGGCTGCTGTGCACATGCCTTCAACAACCCGTAGGCATCCATATTACCCCTAAATGTTGGGCAATCTGAGACTTTTCTATGTGCAGAGTATAACTAATGTTGTTAGACTACCATGGGTACAGAAGTTTTATGAATTATCTGTTTCAGAATTATTACTTTTTTGACAAGAACGCAATACACAGGCCCAAAGTTTATGTCTTAATATAGCAATTTGAAGAAGGAAATGCCCAAAGGTAAAGATGGATGAGAATGTCAATAAAACACCGTGGATTATGGCCAGATTAATATCTTACTTAAATACCTACAATGTCCCTGAGTAATAATAATAACCCTCTATTTCAACGGCTGGTTGTAACATTTGTATATGTTTGGAGTAAAAGGAGTTTATGACTGCATATGAACAATATTCTGCGTAATAGCACTAATGCCTAAATAAATTAGATGCTCCAGATACATATAATGTACACAATTTGATTAGAACAAATATAGGTTGGAGAGCTATTGGAAGTATATTGCATGTTGGTAATAGAATTGTAGTTCTGAGGCAGTACAACAAAGTAGATCTTGAGAGGATCTGCGATCAGAATCACAAAATTTACCTGCCTGGAACACATTTCCATATTTATTTTATGTTATATAGACCTCAGTGAGCATCATATGACAATGTGCCATATTTCTGAATCATTTACACTTCTCTCAAAACACAATGTTCCAGATACTGTTATTTTCTGCATGGAAATGCTCTTGTTTTTTAATTTCCTGCTCGATCTTAAATTATTTCCACATAATGAGAACTATAATAGTCTACCTTTTTATGCAAATTAAAGCAAAGCTACAGAGGGACAATAAGTGTCACTTCCAGCTCTACAACATGAACAGGATGATTGTCAATTGTCACTCCGCCTGTTGAAACCACGGAGATGACTATTATCGTGTATTTGCTGTGGTGATATGCATCACTGTAAATACAGAAAGGGGTTAATGTAAATACACGTAGACTAGATAGACACTAGAGGGAGCACCAGAGACATGACACACAGACATTCAACCAATAGGTCAGTAAGATAGGACACGACCAATGGGCATTCAAGATACACACAGAGGTGACACTGCCACAGGAGGGCTTTACACCAACCCATATAAAAGGACACAGCACACATGATCTTCCTCTTTCCAGTGGAGACTCTCAGTGAGTACACAGGGTTGATTTGAAACACATCACACCCACCATGTGGATTGTAGCAGACTGGTTTACCAGTCTCAGTAGCTATAGCAGGATTACAGGAGAGTCGAATCCAAGTAGGAGAATTGTTAACAGTTTAATAAACATGATAAAGCTATCTCCAAGTCTGAACCTTCCTTTGTCAAAGTGCACATCAAGGAAGCAGCTTATGCTACGTCAAGAGCATAACAAAACAAGGTATACAGGACTGACCATTTAAATCCACATAGTTACAACTCAGCAGACAGTGACAACCAGCAACAGCAGCCAGGCAAGATGTTCAAGATTCCGGCTCCATAGCAGCTCAGGTACCAAGGCAATCTCAGTGAAAACTGGCGTTGGTTCAGGCAGAAATTTGAGATCTACCTGGTAGCGTCCGACCTAGATGGCGTGGCGGATGCAGAAAAAATAAAGCTTCTATTTACCATCGTGGGTCCAGAAGCAGCTGAAATCTTCCAGACCTTCAAATACTCAAGGGGCAAAACAAGAGCGATTTCCAGGCAGTCCTGGACAAATTCCAAGAATTCTGCGAGGAACATACAAGAAAAAACAGAAATAGAAGCGCCAAAACTCACCACGAGGCGAAGGTAGGCTTTCCATTGAAGAAATCTGCAGTTTTGATTGGCGACCATCTTGGTAAAGGAGCTGCATATGCGCAGTTGCGCGAAGAGCGCACAGAATGGGAAGGTCCGTTTGCGAAAAAGGCCCCAAGTAAAGGAACAGCGAGATGTGCATGCGCAATCGCTTCCTACGACCTACGTCATGCGCTTCGTGATGTCAGTTGTCACGGACCACGCTCACTTAAAGGGGAAATGTCCCAAAACACGGAAAAAATGTTTTAAAGCCGTAAAACCTGATTCTTTCACCTGGAACGACAGCACAATGCCTGAAATTCGACCAGTAGCTGAAAGTAACCTCTGTAGAACCCTGCAACAAGCAGTTAGCACTGCCCAAAGAGATGATACAGTCCTTGAAGACTATGACTCAGACCTTGAATTCTTCTTTGGACATCACGAGCCCAATGCCAGCTCTGACACAAAACATGATGATATGGTCTTGGAAGACTACGACTCAGACAAAGATTTCACCTTGGGAGGTGGCTATCCCAGTACCAAATCTGAACCGCAACTAGACGTGTTGTACATTGAAGACCCCGACGACGAGTTCTTCGGATTGGGGAATCTTCAGCCCAGCATATGGGAAATCCCGACTCATGAGTGCAGGATGATGCTGCGGCCTGACGTCAAGAGACAGAGAGCGGTACAAGCCCACAGAGAGCGGCCTGCTGCCACACAGAGAGTGGTCCACGCACCACGAAGGGTCCCAGCCTCCACACAGAAAGCGATGAAAGACTCCATAGCGAGCTCGTGGACAACCTCCACGATAGAAGCAATGCAAGACTCCTTGCATGACCAGACCATGAGGATCTAGCAACCTCCTCTGAGCAACCACCAGCAGATGATACAGGTCTGCCACGCTCAAGTGAACAACAGAAAGACTATGACAGTCTGCCATGCTCAGGTGCACAGCAAGAAGACTATGACAGTCTACCACGCTCCAGTGAACAAGAAGAAGACTCTGACAGTCTACCCAGCTCAAGTGAACGACAAGAACACACTGAGGCTCTACCCACTGTATGTGCGACAAGTGACGGCGGCATCCCACTTCCCTTACCAGATGTGCAACGTAACAGACCTCAGCTAGAATGTACAGAAGCACTCGACAATCACAGTGAGACTACTGGTGACTCCAGTGACACCACGTTACTTCAAACCTCATCCGCTCGAGCCTCTCCACAAGCAAATGCATTCCTGAATGTTTTGACTCCGGACGTGGAACATCAAGAAACCTCAGAAGATGCAAGTGAACCTGAAATGACTCCGGATGTGGAGCATCAAGAAACCAAAGCTGACACAGGTGAACCAGAAATGGCTCCAGACGGGGAGCATCAACAAGCCAAAACTGACTCAGGTGAAAGAGACCAGACTCCAGACGGGGAGCATCGACAAGCCAAAGCTGATTCAAGTAAGCCGGACTTGACTCCAGGTGGGGAGTGCCGAGAACTCAGTGATGGCATTCTCAAGGAAACAGCAGATGCCACAAAGCACGCTGACACGAGTAACTGTGTGAAGGACTCATATTATCCATAGAGTGTGATCCTGGAGCGCAGCAAACATGACATCAAAACCAACCAACTCAACAACAACATCAAAGACAATAACAAGAAGCGTACCAGAGGCAACAACATCGACAGCAAGCATGACAAAGACAACAACAATGGAACTACGACTGGTACGACATGGTACAACTCTGCAAATGAGGGACACTGTTACTGCTCAGCTCAGTACAATGACATACCATGGCAGGACGACACAGATTGCATACATCGCTACCACAAGCATCGAAAGAAGGAAAGAGTCCACATCAGACAACAAAGTGATGTGACCATTTCTTGGTTCCTTACGCAGAGGGACACTGACGGCGTTTACAAAGCAATGTCACCATCAACATCACCACCTCACCAACCAAACAAGAAAGACACTCAACCCTAATAATTAATGAATTTTGGACTCATGCATATGATTTGGACTTATTGTTTAATGATCACTGTTATCATAACTTGAACATAGCATCACTTCTCTACCTGTTTTTGTTCAATTTTCTTTAACACTGTACAGAAAATATGTAACACAAAAAAAGGGGGATGTGGTGATATGCATCACTGTAAATACACAAGAGGTTAATGTAAATACACATAGACTAGATAGACACTAGAGGGAGCACCAGAGACATGACACACAGACATTCAACCAATAGGTCAGTAAGATAGGACACGACCAATTGGCATTCAAGATACACACAGAGGTGACACTACCACAGGAGGGCATTACACCAACCCATATAAAAGGACACAGCACACATGATCTTCCTCTTTCCAGTGGAGACACTCAGTGAGTTCAGACACAGGGTTGATTTGAAACACATCACACCTACCACGTGGATTGTAGCAGACTGGTTTGTCAGTCTGAGTAGCTATAGCAGGATTACAGGAGAGTCGAATCCAGGTAGGAGAATTGTTAACAGTTTAATAAATGTGTTAAAGCTATCTCCAAGTCTGAACCTTCCTTTGTCAGAGTGCACATCAAGGAAGCAGCTTATGCTACGTCAAGAGCACAACAAAACATTTGCTACTTGGGAAGTTCTGTCTCAGAAAGAATGTAACACACCTCCTGGATTTTGCAGGGAACCAGCAGTGTTGGATTTGACGTAACAGTCATTTCCGGACTCTGCCACAAGATGGGACAGGATTCAGTGGCTGAATCAAATGTTTTTTTTAATTGAAATTCTACCAGCGTACATTAACCACCCAGCAATGTCTGATGCAAGTGGAGGTGGAGGAAAAAGTACTCTGCTCATGTTTTGCATTCACAATCATTCAATATAGCACAGCAACACAAAGCCCTCTCCAGCATGTGCTATGTCCTGCATATTAACAGCAGATGGGCAAGTTTAAGAATTATTTGCTCATACCAGTCAGCACAGGTTGAAGCTGCTGGTTTAATAGATCTAAAAACAAACATTCAATGGAATGTAGAAAACCTTGCAGTTTCTATACACGTTTCATCTTTTATTTCAACCTTTTTCCTAGTATAATTAATGCTCTCCCGTCTCCTTGGTCATAGATCACCATGTTCAGCAGAACTGATCCACATATGTACATTCACGCTCAACCCTTGGCCCCAGGGATTTAACCAAAATAGATGTTCCAATAATGTCTTGCAAATGCCCCCAACACATGAAAAATTGCGATTGCTTCTCCAATAACCGTTTTACACAGCTCAGGAAAAAAAATGCAACTCTTCACTGCCAGCATCTACATGAACTGGCCAACGAGTAGAAAAAATTAAATCTAGTCTGCAAGCAACATGCATGCTTCGATAGATCACAGTAAGCCTTGCTGCTTAAAGGAGGAGGGTGTCGTTAGGATCATTTCAGGACAATAATGAAGTGCCACTCACCGCTATTGCAAGAACTGCTCCATTTTGCTTACATTTATTTTGTGCTAAGTTGATACCTTAAGTTTTGCTCAATTGCTTTGAAGATCAGGGAATAATTTCATGCATTTTCTTCAGACGTTTAGCTCAACTTGTCGGTCAGAGTCAAAATAATGCCTCTATGGTGAAAACATTGCACCCAAATCAAACATAAAGATAGAATGAATCAAGAAAAGTCCATCCGGCCATTGCTTTCCATTATTTTGGTCCTTATTCCTAATGAGTAAGTGTGTCATGTGTCACTGAATAAAGCCCAATATGTAGAACAGTGGATCACAAGATCAATTTCACATCCTGTGTGAGAGTTATCAATAACAAAGCAGTCTCCAGAATTCTCCGGTCGTCAGGATTCACTTCCCCACTGGCAGTGTACCCCCATCCACAGGCTTCCTGGCTACGTGAGGTAGTTACAATGGGAAAATCCATTGACAAGCAACAGGAAGATAGAATCCCAGCGCCATTGAACGGCGCGCGGCCAGGAAACACGCGGTTGGGAGACCAGAGAATCCAGCCAAATATATTTCCTCTTGTGCAACTTAAAATCAATCTATTTGTTTCCTTCATTGACACAGAAAGCAACATCTGGAAATCGCTGTCCACATTTGTCAATAAGCAAAAGTGTTCCTTCTCACTGTCGGAAGCTACTGTTATTCCCAAAAGTTCTATGTAGAAGACACTTAAGTGGAAGCAATAGGTTGCGCATTGTCCAGGGAATTCAGGACTTATGGCTGCACAGAATAACACAGCAGTGTGTTGGTACTACAAATGTATAGATAATGAAGCAAAAAAAGAAGAGGAACGAAGGGAAATGCTCCCATAGATTGTGTGGCTGCCAAGTACTTAAAATAATTTCTATCATTTTTTAAAAATAAATTTAGAGTACCCAATTATTTTTTCCAATTAAGGGGCAATTTAGTGTGGCCAATCTACCTATCCTGCACATCTTTGGGTTGTGGGGGTGAAACCCACGCAGACACGAGGAGAATGTGCAAATTCCACACGGACAGTGACCCAGGGCCGGGATTCGAACCCGGGTCCTCAGCGCCGTAGGCAGCAATGCTAACCACTGTGCCATCGTGCTGCCCAATAATTTCTATCATCTCATGATAAATCAGAAGCTTCTCACACAGTCGAACTCTGAACATTTGTAAATTTGACACAAGACATTATGGTTGATAGATCGCCTCAGTTTATTGTTCAGCTGCATTGTTCATAGGGAAAGCATGATTTCATTTCTGTCTCAGTAGTAAATTGCGGGTAGCGAGATTAGTTTTGTGCAGCAAGCTCATCTCTGTTGTGGATTGTGTTGATGAAACTAGTATTAAATCCCTTAATGGTCATTGAGAAATGGAGATTTTGCAGCTGTTTTAGCTGGATTTTAGCCGAGGTCCCAGAAGCAAAATACAAATGTTATATCACCCACTGTGGGATTGAGTGAAAAAGTTTAAAAAAAAACACTAGGGCTATTATGATGCCTTGACTTTGTGAAGCTTTGCAGATTTCAAGGGGTATTGAAGCTGAACATTACAGTTTGCAGCTCAATCCTCATCCACATCTATGTTTTCCTTGATTTAATGGTTTTACTTTGGGATTGCAGAATCCCCTCCCCACTCCCCATCTGCTGAGATCTCACAATCTTAATTCTCTGTACCAAACCACTGAAAGAAAATAAAGAGGATACTGGTAATATGTTCTAGAAGAAGGGAGCATTTCCATATGCGTGAGCCTTCAGTGGCTGTTGTGAAAGCTTATCCCTCTCAAACCATGAATCAATCTTTCTCTTCAAAAGACCCAACATTATTTTTATGGCATGGTGAACACATTGGAGGGGAGCACTGCAAATTTGGTTTGAGGGATGCAGAAACTCTTTTAGATTCCCTGGGTATATCAACCATATTGCCTGAACAATGAAAGGGAGTTACTTTCCCGATTGCCCTCTGCTAGATTCCGCTGTATATGTACAACACATAATTTATGTTTCCGTTTGTGCAATTGACAAATTAGCTTTATCAATCTTCAGCTTAATTTGCCATTTGTTGCCCAGTTATAGAACCAACCTAGAATATGCATCTGTTCAATAGGAATACCCTGCAAATCTACAGCTGTCTCTAGATTAACATGTTTAGAGAATCTCATGTTTACGTTTGATTTCACTGGAGTTCACCATCAGTTTAAAGAAAAGGTGGCTGAATGGTTGAAACAGATGTTACATTAATGATTCACTGCTTTTCTTTAGGTTTTCCAGAATGACAGCGAAGATAGTGTAAGACTGAACCAGCAATCCAGGGATCAATATTCACCCGAAACACTGTCAAGTTGTTTTTTGCAGTTGCCCGTTTCAAGAACAAAGTATAAAGGATTGTTGTCTACCTCCTACTACATCAACTGGTCTGGCTATCAAGAGAATTGTGTAATGTTTTCTAATCCTCATCAGTAATTAAAATGCTCTAAAAATTGTATTACATATGTCCTCAAGCTAGAGATACAGTAGTTAGACACAACTCCAGAAAACCAAGAAAAATAAGACAATATTAAATAGAATCATGGCTGCTCCTTACACGAACTGTCTATCTGGCCACGACTCAAAGATGTGAAGGCGGAATGGGCTGTGTGGCCGGGGTGACCTCCCCCCCCACAGGACTCGGGTGGTATCCAGTCATGGACCGCCATTACCACCGCCTGCAAGGTAGCCATCTTGCTGCACACTGACCACCCAACTTGGCCACTCGTTCTGCAGAGTGACACCAGCTGTATGGGTGCCCGCATCACCATACCCCACCCTCCGCCATACCCTCCACCACCCACTGGAGGGGCATGAGGTGGCCCACCCAGGGCAATGCCCACTATAGCCCCGCAGAGTGTACTGCTGGCAAGGGCAGTGCCAGCCGACGGTACTCCTGTCAGCAGGGATGGGCTCCAGGGCCAGAGGCCCACTACGGTGCGTGGCACCAAAGCGGCCAGTGGTGCTGGAGTGCAGGATTGGGGTGGCAACATGAAGAGCAGAATCCACAGTGCCAACCGGTGACCATCAGCTGCACATCATGCACGTCTGTGCCCGATACCCGGGCAGTGTGCAAGACACCTTCATCCTGGCACACTCAACGATTCCTGATAGGTTTGAGATGGCCCCCCCGGCTGGGGCGCTGGCTCCTGGGTGATCACGGCTGATGATGCCTACCGTAGGCCACAGACCGATGCAGAGATCCACTGTAAATACACCCATGCAGCGACCAGGAGAGTGATCGAGCGGTGCTTTAGCATCCTGAAGATGCGGTTCAGGTGCTTGGACCGCTCTGGAGGGGCCCTCCAGTATGATGCTGAGAGGGCCGCCCGTATTGTGGTGGCCTGCTGCATCCTCCACAACATTGCGCAGCAGAGGGGTGGCGTGCTGGAGAAAGAGGAGGATGAAGGCCAGGCTCCTCCGATGAGGAGGAATTGGAGGGAGGGCGAGGATGGGTAGGACATCGGGCGCAGGCAGGCAGGTGAAGCCGCACGTCGTGTGCGCCAGGCCCAAAGCGCATGGGACCCTCTGATTGTCGCCAGGTTCACCGACACGGGCGGGAGAGGGGTGGGGACTGGCCAGGGGCACGGACACCGCAATCCACTCCCCCACACCTCCTCCCCCCAACCCTGGCCACCCCCCTGTCTGCAAACTCTACCGTGATACGTACCTGCGTACGGGCACTGGGTTGGCAGTAACAGCGGGTCTGCTCCATGGGATGGAGGATGATGACAGCCCGCTCTGGGATGAGCTCTGCTGCTTCGCATCGTTTAACAATATCTGGCGCCTGCTCACGGTAACACTTTCCACCATCCACCTGGATGATTCCTGCATGCGAGCTGGCCATTCCATCACACGGTCCCATCGGTTCTCTGGGGTTACGGTGGTGGGGACGGTCATGGGGGGAAGTGTGGGGAAGGCAGCCCACCCACAATGTCCACCCATTCATCCCCACCTCCTTCTCTCTGGCCCAGATCAACACAACTCTCACACCCATCTGACAAAGCACCAAGGCAGGTTGTAACAGTGTTAACAGGTGTTTAACGTGCACAAATATTTACAGATACATGCATAGCCCCGATCACTAAACTGTACCCTGTACCTGTGCCAACCTAACTGGTGTCTAACCTCCTGACCTTACGGGCCCCTAACGGTACGCCTAGCTGGATCCTCAGACGATATATCAGGACTGGAGGCGGCCTGCTCTGATTCCCGTCTGAATGGGCCCGGCTGCTGCTCGGGTGTCCCAGGTAGCATGGTGGTGCCCTGTTCTGCCCGCTGCCCACCAATGCACCAGGCACAGGAGGGGGGAGTACGAGGTGTTCTGCCTCCTCCTCTGCGGGAGTCACCGGCACGGGCCCCATCACCTCCTCCTCCCTTGGGGTGCCTGATGACCTCCAGGCTACTCCATGGGGTGGAGTTGCGAGCGGAGCTATCCTCTGAGGCTCCTCCAACACCTGGCGCTGCCAGTCCTGGAGATCCGCTCTGGTCTCGACCAGGGTCTGTATGCTTGTGGTCATGGAGCACAGGGAGTGGACCATCGCCATCTGGGACTGCACTACATCACCCATTGACTGTGCAACTGTGGCGGTATCCACCTATATTAAAGGCTGATCAGAACTGATTTTATATTAAATCATATATTCACTCTATATTAAAAACTGATCAGAGCTGATGCTATATTAAATCATGTATTTAACCCTATATTAAAAACTGATGACTGATGAAGTCCATTATCTATTGCAAACCATTACTTATCGCAATAATAATTTTTAATATGTATTATCTTTGTAAGAGTCCAGATGCAGTGAACTTGTCTGGAAATAAGCTCTGCCAACTAAGGGAGAATATCACTTGTAGAGTGGCCTTGCCATTTTGGGGGCTACTGCTTGGCAAGAGACCCTGCCAAGAAGGGAGGCTGGTGATTTTCTGGAGATAGCTACCGGAGGTATCAACTTCCTAACTTTAGGAACAGGTCCCTGCTGGACCTCCCTGAAACTAAGGCCTTGCCAACCAAGAGAGAGACTGTTCTTTGTCTCAAAATAACTGTGGGGAGTTAACTTGTTTTTCAGAAGCAGAGGCTATGCTAAAACTCCCCTCAAACTTCCTAGCTTTCCCTGAGTGTAAAAACAATAGAAATATTTAAGCAAAAGCTGCAAAAGTTAGTGTTTCGCTTGGAGAGCTGTTTAGGATATCACTGGGTGTTTAAACTGCTATCTCGACTCGTAGAGTTCTGCTCTTGATTGAGTATCGAACTCCGAGAACTACTAGTCGTTGTAAGTATGAAATGTTAGTAGTTTAAGCAATTATGTAATTAAGAAGGTCATAGGCTGTAATTGTCAAACTATCATTTATCAAAATACTTGTATTACCCTTTTTCTTTAAATAAATTGCGTATATATTTTAACATACAGATCCGTCTCTATTTTAATAAATACGAGTGACATTTAACTAAGACTCATCATATTCTCACCCTTTAAGGCTATCTGAAGGGTCACTTGCCCATGCTGAGCTCTCAGGAATTAGAAATATTTATTCGACGTTAATCATAGATTATCAGCAGCACGGTGGCGCAGTGGGTTAGCTCTGTTACCCCATGGCGCTGAGGTCCCAGGTTCGATCTCGGCTCTGGGTCACTGTCCATGTGGAGTTTGCACATTCTCCCCGTGTTTGCGTGGGTTTCGCCCCCACAACCCAAAGATGTGCAGGCTAGATGGATTGGCCATGCTAAATTGCCCCTTAATTGGAAAAAATTGATTGGGTACTCTAAATTTATTTTTAAAATCATAGATTATCATAGAATGTACAGTGCTGAAGATGGCCATTTGGCTCATCGAGTCTGCACCGAAAGAACACTTGGAAAGAGCACCCTACCCAAGGTCAACACCTCCACCCTATCCCCATAACCCAGTACCCCACCCAACACTAAGGGCAATTTTGTACACGAAGGGCAATTTATCATGGCAATCCACCTAACCTGCATATCTTTGGACTGTGGGAGGAAACCGGAGCACCCGGAGAAAACCCACGCACACATGGGGAGGATGTGCAGACGCCGCACAGTGACCCAAGCTGGAATCGAACCTGGGACCCTGGAGCTGTGAAGCAATTGTGCTATCCACAAAGCTACCATGCTGCCCCAAAGGAAAAGTTACTGTTAAGGAAAAGATAGTAATCTAAGCCATAGTCTAACCTGTACACTGAAGGTAGTGAACGCAAGGCACATTGTGTATACTATAATTAGAACTCCCGTATAGCGAGTCTTACTTTAGATATTCGCAAGATCTTGTCTAGTAGCTTACAACCTCGACTACTCAGGAAGATCTCAGATAAATACTCCTCAACTGTCACACAACCATCTTCTGTGTCTGTGTCACATCAGCCAGTGACGGTGCAATCCCTCTCTGGGACTGGGTCAACTCCCTCTATGTCTACGCCACATCGGCCAGCACCTGGGCAATGCCGCCGACATTTTCAGCCATGCCCGCTGTGACTGGGCCATGCTCAGAATTACCGCTGCAATTTCCAGGTGGTTCTGGCACATGGTTGCCTGTGAGTCAGCAACCCTGTTCGAGGCCTTGGCCACGCTTGTGCATGCATGTACAGAATGCCTCAGGCCTTGGAAATGCTGATGCATACCCAAAACCCTCGCTCCCAATGCCTCCACCATGGATGTGACCCATGCGTGGTTGGCCTGGGTAGCAAGCATGGTCGGCACCGTCTCCTGCTCCTGCACGCAAATGGACTCCTCCAACTGCACCTGCAGGTACTGGATGCCCGCTGACAACCCCAATGTGACTGTATCTACACGATCGATGGGAATGTCCATTCCAGAAGCCCAAAACCCATCTGGACGGCAGCTAGTCCCAGAGGTTGGCCCGCCCTCCGACCATCGACCCCCTCGGGTGTTCCTACCTTCACTTGATATACCGGACCAGCTGAGTGGTGCGCACCAGAGAGTGTCCCAGGAGCCTCTTCATTTAAGTCCTCAACCAAGGTGAGAGTCTCTGGGATGGTGGAGGGTGCTGGACACAGTTGTGATGACAAATCTGTATCAACATCAGACTCGCGCTCCGGGGTGTCCTGGATTTTGGGTCCAGGGCCCCTGTCCAAGCTACCCTCCTCATCGCTGCTCAGCTCACGGGGAGAATCCAGCTGTGGCACTGGCTGGGGCAGAAACACCAGATGACCCGCCCCATCAGCAGAGGTCCTGCAAGACACTAGACAAAAAGCATGATTAGACCGTGGACCGGGGGTGGGGCAGGGGTGGCGGGGGGGGAGGGGGGGGGGAGCGGGGGTGAGGGTGGGGGTGGTGTTGGGGTTGGTGAGGGTGGTGGTGGAGGGGGTGAGGTTGGTGGTGTGGGTGAGGATGATATGGGGGTGGTGGTGAGGGTGGGGTCGACGGTGAGAGTGGGATGCTGGTGAGGGTGGGAGTGTGGGCGGTATGGCGGTGGTGTTGAGGGTGGGGGTGAGGGTGGTGTCGGGCTTGGTGAGGTTGGTGGTGAGAGTGGGGTTGTGGGTGAGGGTGGCGTGGGGGTGGTGATGAGGGTGAGGGTGGGCTGGACAGTGAGAGTGGGGTGCTGGTGAGGGTGGGAGTGTGGGTGGTATGGCGGTGCTGTTAAGGGTGGGGGTGAAGGTGGTGGTGGTGACGGTGGGGCTGAGGGTGAAGGTGGTGTGGGGGGGAGGGTGGGTTTGAGGTCGGGGGTGAGGATGGTGTCGGGGTTCGTGAGGATGGTAGTGGGGGGTGGTGAGGTTGGTGGTGAGGGTGGGGTTGTGGGTGAGGGTGGGAGTGTGGGTGGTATGGCGGTGCTGTTAAGGGTGGGGGTGAAGGTGGTGGTGGTGACGGTGGGGCTGAGGGTGAAGGTGGTGTGGGGGTGAGGGTGGGGTTGAGGGCGTTGTGGGGGCGGTGTTGGGGGGGAACACACACGTGTCATGGGGATCCGCTAGTCGGTGGAGTCTCCCTTCCTCGCCTGATGCTGATCTCCACCCCGGCGACTGCCCTTCCCTCGGGCCCACCAACCATATTCAGGGTCCTCTGCTCTGCTGCATTGATGGGCCGCAGGTCTGGCGGTCCCCCTCCAGTCTTTTCCTGCTCCTGGTGGTTATGGGTGACCTTCTCCTGGGAGGCGGAAACAGAAAATGCACAGTGTTCGACAGTCCACTGCATGCATCCCAGGGGGTGGGTAGCTGGTGGCTTTAGTGGCCAGGGTACCCGGCCATGGTGACCGGTATGGGTGCTGACAACTGGTGCAGGGTGGGGGTTTGGCTGCCCTCTAGGGGGGGGTGTGAGGTTGGGTTGCAGGTTTGTGGGACAGGGGTTAGTGACAGGGGCACAGTGATGCTGACGCACGCTGACCGCCCTGAGGAGGTTTTGCAGTTACTTCCTGCACTGCAGGCTGATCTGGATGGTGTTGCCCATGGCGATGACGGCCTCTGCCACCTACACCCAGGCATGGCGTATGGCACAGGCTGGTAGCCTACTTCCAGGGCCGAGGTATAGGGTCGCTTGCCTCTCCTCCATGGCATCCAGGAGGGTCTCCAGCTCGGCGTTGATGAATCTTGGGACCGCCCTCCTTGATGTCATCTTGTTGGCTGGATAGTGTGTGTGGGGAGTGAAGTGTGTATATGCAGCTGCAGCTTGTCAGCCTGAGTGTCAATCGCGAGTCCGGCAAATCCCGCACTGTTTCTCATTGGAATCGATTGTGTTCCACATGGCACCGATGCTAGCCCCTTAACAGTCACTGAATTGGTGCGGGTGCGGCACCAATTTTGCTGCAGTAGAACATTGCAATGATTAAGTCAGTGCACCAGAGAACACCTAGATTGTGACTAGCTAAAGATTTACTAAATTACAATAACGTGGAAAGGAAAACAATACCACTACTACTAAACTATGAACTGTTAATAACTAGAATGTGAGAGCTAACACTAAACAACTATCCACTATGACTTCAAAACCGAAGACTCCTCGAGGCTGCAGTATCATGTGACACATCTCTATTGCCACCTGCTGGTTGGAGGTCTGACATGTTAACATATAGAATTGCTTATGCAGATCATTCCAAGCACCACACTGCTGGTGAAGCACGTCAGATGGAGGCAGGAACCCCCATTTAAGACAGCAGTCAGAGGTCTGCTGGATCACAGGATTGCTGGGCCCCAGCCTGATGCTGGGCCTGTGGTAAAGAGGTACTCGGAGCTGATTGAGATGATAGGGTGCAGCTGGGACATTCAGAGGGAGATGTCAGCCTCACTCTTACAAATCCATAGCCGCTTGAAGGAGTCCCAGAGGCTACAGATGCTGGAGATGTCGGCAGCACCGCGTGGCACGGAGGCCAACACTGCTAGGGTGGGGGGTCGCAGTAGAGAGCCTGGTGCATGACGTCGGCTGCAATGAAGGTGTCTAAGGCATTGTGCAGTCGGTGATGGTAGAATAAATGTTAGTATGTTAATAAGACAGGTCAACGAGGTAGACTGAGGCATCCAACACCTCTTATGTGGGACTAACGAATTTCCAGAGAATTCTTGGAGGAAGAAGCACTTAAAAATTTGTCTGGTGCTCCGATATCTTATTCCTTTAAAGATTTATTTGGATACAGAACATATTCTGTTGCTCAGGCCTTTCTGATTCAGTGTTCTTTTACCTTGACAGGAGTTTGAACATCAGTAAACTGTTCAAATTCACCTTTTTTTTAATTAACCAAGCTCTATTTTTCTTTAAGATAAGCTTTCCAACCAAAGCTCTTTAGCATTTATTTGACCGCTCACACATCTGCTTCATCCCCTTCAAAGGCAAATGGATAAAACCACCACAGTAAGATTATAATCAGATCATGTGCCTTTATCCAGTAGTAATTTCCCCAGGTATGTTTTGAGGTGGATTAAATTGTTTCCGTTGCAGAACACCAAGCTCAACTCAGAACATAATTGAATAAAGAATATCACTTGAGGTAGCCACTTATTGAAGATCAGAGTGCAGAGCACGGAATTTTATCAGGGTAATGATAATGTGAGGGAGCATCAGTGATAGATGAGCACAATAAAGTCTGATTTAAAAACAATGAATTTAATATCACAATAGGAACCATTGTAAATGGTACAAATACCCTGCAAGTAGGGGTGACTGAGGGCTATGAATGTATATTTGACTATAAATTCATCAAATTAGTGCCACTGAGTACCATTTTCTACAGCATCCTGGCTGTCTTAATCTCTAATCATTCCACCAATACCAGGATAGTACAAAATATTTTTGTTGCGAGATGGAATGTAGCTGCTTGATAACTCTGGTGCTATTTTTCAAAAATTCAGTGCCGATAACCTCGTGAAACTTGTATATATTACCTGCACTTTCTGTGCGGTAAAGAGACTTAGCTTGTTTTGTGATTATTGAATGGCGTGTTTTGCTTGCATACATAAGTGACTCATTAGTCAGTTAGCAGTTCACCATTGCATGAAGATGGTGAATATTGCAAGGATATTTGAGGGCGTTCTTTCGCCATTTTTGACTTGAATAATTTCAGGGCTCGAAGTGTGACTTGATGAGGATAGACTGGATGATTTTAATTTGTTTTTCATGGAGAAAATTTAGGGGACCAGGATCTGTGTTTCTTAAAAATGCAGTGAATGCGTCGCTAAAGTCAGTCCATCAGATTGTGTTTTTAAATTTGGGGGCTGGTTTAGCTCACTTGGCTAGACAGCTGGTTTGTGATGCAGAGCAAGGCCAGCAGCGTGGGTTCAATTCCTGTACCGGCTGAGGTTGTTTTCAACCTTGCCCCTCACCTGAGGTATGGTGTGTAGAATTCAATGAAAGAGACACAGGAGCACACGATAGGATAAAATGAACTCAGGTTTATTTAAGTGAACACAACTAACAACTCACAGCTCATGTACGACCACCACATGAAGATCATGCACATGTGTGCACATTTCCCAGGGAGTGTGCATGACTGCCACATCCTGGACAGTCGGACATCCCCGGCCTCTTCGAGCACCATCCCAGGATGATCGGTTGGCTCCTGGGGGATAAGGGCTACTTGCTGGGAACCCGGCTAATGACGCCATTACAGCGGCCGGTGACTGAAGCGGGGACCCAACTCAATGAGGCCCACGAGGTCGCCCAGGCTGTCATTGAACGATGCATTGGACTCCTTCAGATGTCTCACCTAATCTGGTGGTGCACTGCAGTACACGGAGGATTGCCCGCTTTGTGGTGGTCTGCTGTGTCCTCCACAACCTGGCATAGCAGCGGGGCAGGTGGAGGGGGAGGAACATGTGGACACCTCTGAGAAGGAGGACGAGGATGAGGCTGGGGACGAAGAGGCACTGCACCAGGAGGGACTGGAGGACCAGCCCGTGGAGAACTCACAGGCCTGGCTGCAGGAGAGAGGGCCAGCTGCAGAAGCGGTGGTCCAGCAGGCCCAAGGACTAGGGAAGCCCTCATCCTTGCCCACTTCACATAGGACTTGGCCTCATCCGTCACTTCCCTCCCCACAACCCATCATGCACCCTTCCCCCTCCCTCATCCTTCCCCCTTCCTCCCCATTCCCCAAACCCCTCACCTCCCATTCTCACCCTCACAGGGTCTGTGTAACATCACACCAGGGCGAAGGGACGGTGTCGGCACTGTCAGCGGGTCACTGTCAAGGGCAGGGGGAGGGGGAATGATGATAATCCACAGAGAGCTAAGTGCTGGTGCTCCTCAATCAATACTATAGTCTGACCCCTGCCTGTCTGTTGAGTGTTTGCTCACACCCATCTGCTGCACCTGTGCCTGGGATGGGGGAAGTGGGTTTCGGGGGAGGGGGGGGAGAGCGGGGGGGTGTGACGAGAAGAGGCACGCAGGACCTCTATGTACGGGGAGCTGAGGCATAGGATTGCTGCTAGGCCCACATTGCGGAAGAAGGTGGCAGAGGCATCATAATGTTCGAGGTCAACAGTTTTTATTAGTGAACATATGTGCCAACACCTACCCCAGTTCTTCCCGTCATGCTTTCCGAGCTTACAGCTGCTGCCACTTTGTACCAGGAGGCACTGAATGCCCTGTGACTGACCCTGCTGGACCCTCGGGGGAACAGGACCTCCTGACTGGCCGCAACCATGACTAGCAATCGTCAGCATCACCGAAGTATAGGGCTGGTCTCCGTGGAGGCACGGCTGCGAGCTGAGTTGTGCAGTTGTGGATTGGTTGTGCAGGAGCAGTTTAAGGGCTGCTTTCACTTGTCAGCAAGGGACTCGTGAGCATGGTCCCGGGTGA
This sequence comes from Scyliorhinus canicula, assembly GCF_902713615.1. Lineage (NCBI taxonomy): Eukaryota > Metazoa > Chordata > Chondrichthyes > Carcharhiniformes > Scyliorhinidae > Scyliorhinus > Scyliorhinus canicula. Next base: position 49,474,098 of record NC_052163.1, read on the forward strand.
ATCAGCCGACGAAGTATGAATTGCGGCATGAATCCCATGGGACCTCGGTAAGTGGACCAATTAACATTTTATAGCGGTGACGGCCTCGTCGGGCCGGGCAATAAATCACGCCATCTAACTTTCATTAATGGTGTATTTTTCTGGGAGTTTCCCGCTGGCTCTGTCAGCGAGTTCCCACCGCTATCTAACCACACGTGGGCACTTTTCTGGGCCCTGGGGTGTTTCTTCCCGGTCAAGCCCACAATAATTTTTATCACTGGAGAGCTGAACTTGATGGCCATACCGGCTCCTCAGGTATCGGGCCACCATTTTGAAAAGGTGCCCCAATCTCTAAGTTGACATGTGGGATCCCCCCCCGCCCCCATCATTGGGCAATGTCACCCTCCCATACTGACGGGCATTACCCCACACTCCACAAGTGCTGACAGCCGCTATAGGGTCGCTGAGGGCCCGCCCTTTTCATACCTTCCCAAGCACCCTTTCAGCCCCCTTCCATTCCAGGACCCCCACCCTTTACTCCCTTAACCTTCCAGAGGCCCCTTCATTCCTGCCCTGCACCCCCCCACCCTTGATACCCTCTCACCCCTCCTTTGATAAGCATGGTCCCTCAGGCCCTGATCCTTGGCAGTGCCACCATGGCACCTAGTCACATTAGCACTGCCACTCTGGCACGCTAACAGTGCTCTTGCCAGCTTTGCAGTGCCACCTGAGCACTTTCACCTTTCCAGGGTGGCAGTGCCAATGCGCTCATGTTCTAGGTGGAGGGTCAGGGGGCCACCCTGCCCTGTCCCTGACGTCCAGGCCGTCCGATAGCCCGGGAGGCCCCAAGGTGCCTTCCCGCCTGGTCCATGTTTGTGTGGACCAGTATGAAACGGCGCCCAGCTGGGGAGTCGCTGGGGAGGCCGGTGGATGACGGGAGCCTAATAGATCCCGGGTCAGCACACTTAAGTGGGTTTTAAACCTACTTAGGAGTGTGAGACTTGGTCACACCCATTGTGGGCAGGTTCCTGATCGCGATACCTTGTGAGGTCTGGGGAGATCTCGTACGTCCCACTGGCTGTCGGGAAGGCTGTGGGAGGCCTTGGCACCTACCAGCCTCGTCGCTCTCCCTTTCAGGCGCAACGCGGCCGGTAGATTGTGCCCCATGTCCCATGACACAAATACATCTGAAATGAATAGTCAAACTCTTAACGAGCTGGACTTTCTGTGGCTTCATCAATACACTTTGGAGAAGGTGCAAAAAAGATTTTACAAGTATGATACAGAACTAAGACTGATACGACTGAGGTGACAATAAAGGTTATTGAAATTGCGAAGAGGTTTGACAGGGTAATCAGAGATAATCTGCTTCTATTGCTGAGGGAGTCCAAAACTAGGGGTCATAAATAAAAGATAGTTACTAATAAATCCAATAAAAAATTGAGAAGAGTTGAGAATATGGGACTCCCTACCATATAGAGTGGTTGTGAAAAATATAGATGTATTTAAGCAGAAGTTGGATAAGTATATGAGGAAAAGAGGAATGGAAGAATGCACTGACAGGGTAAGATTAATTAAATAGTGTGAAACATAAACATAAACACTGGTCCAATGGACTGTGAATTCTACCTAACTATGTATTACACAGGAATAAATTAAGAACTCTTGTGTGATCAAACTATGTTTACTGTATCAAACAATGTTCACTAGACTATGTCACACACAAAAATCCCTATCTACAACTGCATTTGTGTTAAATTGTTCTTTCTCTAATTATATCACTCCTATGAGGGGCTCCCTGAGAGTCACGTGCAGCTGGGACAATTAACATGTCGCATTAGCCACTTGTCTAAAAGCAGTTGTTAGGCCAGAGGGACCAAACTTTGGTAGCATTTTAATTGCAATATCAAGAAGGGCTGAGACTATACCTGAAGCTCCCTCAAGTGTAGGCGTTGGAGAAGGCTTCAGTGAAGGAGATACATTGTCACTTTCCAGTGAAATAGGAACATAAGATGCAGGAGTAGACCTTCAAACCTGCTCCACCACTGAATTAGGTCATGGCTGATCTACTTCAATGCCCTTTTCTATCACTATCCACAAATCCCTTGATGTTCTAATATGTAGAAACCGATCAATCTCAATCTTGCACTTATTCAATGACTGAGCCTCCAACAACTGTGACCACTCTGTGCAGAGCATATGGTTTTGCTATTTATGACTGGTCAGTGTTGTTGATGACTCAATATTTACAACCAGTTGTGGGATGTTTCATGGAAATGTGCTGCTCAGGTTGACCCTCGGGATATCCATTGAAGCAGTGGTAGCTACCATTCCAGAAGTCACCACTGTCCTTGGCACCTCCTTCTGGCTCCCCGCGGTTGCTAAAGGAATCTTGGAGTAACACTTTCTCTGGGGCCTTCTGTATACCATGAGAAATTTCTTGTAATATATTGCAATCCGGGCATAACAGAATATTCCCACTCTTCCGTCATTTCAACTATATTCATGGAAGTCATCTCCATGACCTGAATATGGAATTGATGGCTCATATTTATAGTAATTTTGACAACTAAACCTCCTCAGCTAATGTTGGTTTTATCTCGAACCTCCCTCTTGGAATGATAGGCTTCCAAGTCCTCATGTTCAATGACATTCAAGGCTTCACCCATTAAAAGCCCCTTTAATGGTAACTCACTAATTACTTATTTCCATGTGGGTGTTGGTGCTGAACTAGATGAGGTGCCTTGATTGAGCTAATGAGGATATATCGCTCAAATGACGATCTGGAGTTGGCCGTATGGTGAATCTGAATAGTTATAACCATGGCAGCTTCTATCTCGAAGGTAGCTCCCATGAGGTGAAACAGAGAAAAGATTGGTTATCTGTGCACACTGTGACATTCCCACTTGGAGAAATGGCATCTGTAAGTAAGGGCATTAAAATACTTTGTGAAAGCACAAGAAGCTGACAGTACTAATGATGTGTCTTGCCTTCCCTTCACTAACCTTCTCAAGTCAACTTCCTGCTTCCCAATCCTTCAAGTATTGGTGGAGCTTCAACCCCACCCCGCCACCCACCCCCTCCCCCACTCAGAAACCCACGGGGGGTGGCAGCACGGTGGTGCAGTGGGTTAGCACTGTGGCCTCACGGCGCCAAGGTCCCAGGTTCGATCCCGGCTCTGGGTCATTGTCCGTGTGGAGTTTGCACATTCTCCCCGTGTTTGCGTGGGTTTCACTTCCATAACCCAAAAATGTGCAGGCTAGGTGGATTGGCCACGCTAAATTGCCCCTTAATTGGAAAAAATGATTGGGTACTCTAAATTTTTAAAAAAAGAAACCCACAGGAGAGATGTTCTGTCAGCGATTCTGCTGGTGAGAATGGCTGGAAAATCCACCCACCTCACCCCCATTGTTTCAGTGTCTATGAATTTACCCATTTCTTGTCCAGTATCTAGCACTGAATCAGCAGAAATTTACTCGGCTAAATATTGGAAAGACTGGTATTTGTCTTTGGTTCTCACCATGTTCCCAAACCACTGACTCCATTCCTCTCCCTGGCAATTTTGCGGCTGAATTGGATCGCTCGCAATCTTGGTGTCATAGGTGAGCTTTCGATCAGATGTGTCTCCAAGACTGCCTACTTTTACCTCTGTAACATTACCTGAGTCGCCCCAACCTCGCCCCCATCCCCGGTGCTCCACCTCCACCTCACGTGCCAATTTATCTACTGCTGAACCCCTCAGCCATGCCTTTGATGCTTCTAGGCTCGCCCATTCGAATGCTCTCCTGACAGTCCTTCCATCTTCGTCCTCAATAACCTTCAAGTCATCCAAACCTCCGCTGTCCATATGTCTTTACTCCCTCCAAGTCCTGTTCGCCAATCACCACTGTGCTTACTGACTGAAACCCAGTTAGGCAACATCTCAATTTTAAATTCTCATCCTTGTTTTCAACTCCTCCCATGGCCTTGCCCTTTCCAACCTCTGTAACCTCCTCCAGATGTACATCTCACTAAAATATTTCCACTCCTCCTATTCTGGCCTCTCGCCCATTTTAATCACTCTACGTTTGCCAGCTGCGTCTTTGGCTGTCTAGGCCCCAATCTCTGGAATTCTCCACTCGTTACCTCTCCTCCCTACTTTAAAACATTTCTTAAGATGTTTCTCTTTAACAAGCTTTTAATCATTGCCCTAATATCTCCTTATGTAGCTCAATGTAAAAAGTTTAATTGATAATGCCCCTGATAAAGCATTTTGGGACATTTAACTATGTGAGAGCCATTTGAAAGTTGTTGCCTTTTCCATACGGGGAAGGAAATCAATGCCCTTATACGTATCTACCAATGTTCCTCTCAGAACTAACAGCACTTTGGAATTATTCACAAGTACACCATGACCTTACACTAAAGCTAGAGAGGGCCTGTAACACAAATGACATATTTGCATTCTACTGAATTCAACTCAGTCTTACATCTACTTAACAGTTTGTACAAGATTAAATCTGCATGATATTCTGGACATTTATCAACCCAACCAATCTATTTCATTTTTTTTAGAAAAAGGTAATCCAAAATAAAGTTGAGGGAAAAGATTAGACCCCACTCCACTCACAACACTGTGGACATCCATACTCCAGTTCAAAATGTTTCTCAATGCTACTCACACTTAATGACAAGATGGCAGTGTCATCGGCATATCTATTCTCTGGGCCAAAACCCTGCAACCTATGTGTGCTGTGAATGGGTGAGCAGACTGTGGGATTTTTCTGTTATTTCTAAAACTAACAGATGGGGCGAGGCTTTCATGTCTTGTCCAAAGGATGTCACCTCCAACAGTGCAGCATTCCCTTGTCACTACACTGAAGTGCCAGCCAGATTATGCACTCAAATCTCTAGTCGGGGCTTGAGCCTTCTTCCTCTTGCTGCTGCTGAGCCATGTTCATATTAACTGTGAACAGCAAAAACTGACATTCGTTTAGCTGCTTTAACCTGGAAAACCATCGCAGGGGACTTTAACAAGGAGAAATTAGCAGGCAGTAAGGCTTTGTGGGCAGGTTAATAAAAAAAACTTGCATTCATATGCCTTCCTCAGAACCTCCGAAAGCACTCCAAAGCTGATGTCATTTTCTTGACTATAGTCACTTGGTTCTTTCAAATTGTGGAAGCAAATTGATGCACAACAAAGCCCCACAAACAGCAATGAGACAAATTTGTTCTTCGAGCTGCTGATTAAATGTTCATCAGGCGCTGAAACTATGGAGGTTGGGTGGCTAGCGGAGCAGGGAGTTGGAGAAGTTGAGCTCAGAAGTGACACAGCCAAGCACCAGGATTTTTGAAGCAGTGAGGTACAGTAAGGATGGAGCAATAGTGCAGAAATGGAAGTAAGTTCCCTTGCTAGGAGATAGGGTGGTGGTATTGAAGTTCAGCTCAAAATTGAACAGATTACAAAGGTTGTAGCCAAAGAAGGGATGGAGCTATTGGCAAGTGTGTGGACTATTAGGAGCATCTTTAAATTATGTCTTGTCTCCCTGCTGTTCAATTTGGAGAAAACTATCATATCCAATGCATCATTTCAGACTTGCTGCCTGATACCGTAGAGATGATTGCCAGTTAAAGGAGCTGGTGATATAAAAACAAAAAGTGCCCAGTTTCTTTGGGACTGAAGAGAGGTAGGGATATGATGGGTTTTATGCTGTTGAATAAAGTGGTAGGAGCACGTAAAACAAAATAGAAGGTCAGTGATAGGTTAAGAGCATGGGAGATTACATGGCAACAATGTCATAGAAAACAAGGCAAAGGGGGTGGGAACAATGGTATTAAAGACACAAAGCTTTGGTCCAGAGTAGGTGCTATTAGTAGAATAAAGATTAGCATTGTCTGAAAATAACACCATGAGATACAGGCTAGCAAGTCTGGGGGAAAATGCAAAATGGAAGGCAGATTTCATGGTCCAAAGTTGTTGAACTCAATGTTGAGTCTAGAAGGCTGTAAGGTGCCTGATCTGAAGATTCCGCCAGCTTGCGCTGAGCTTCACTGGAACATTGAGGGAGCAGAAATGTGAGCATGACAGCAAGATGATGAAGTGCAATGGTAAACAACCGAAAGGCCAGGCTCATGCTTGTGGACTGAGCGATAGTGTTCTGCAAGGTGACCGCCCAATCTGCATTTGGTCTCCCCATTGAGAGGAGACCACACCGTGAGCAGCAAATACAGTCGTCTAAATTGAAAGAAGCACACGTAAATTGCTGCTTCACCTGGAAAGAGTGTTTGGGGCGTTGGATAGTGAGGAGGGAAGAGATAAAGGGGCAGGTGTTACACCTCATTTGATTACATGGGAAGCTGCCATGGGCAGGGAATGAGGTATTGGGGTGATAAAGGAGCATACCAGGGAGCCGTGACGAGAACAGTTCCGTCGGACTGCTGACAGTCAGGGAGGGGAGAGGAAGATGTGTTTGGTGGTGGCATCATGCTGGAGTTGATGGAAATGGAGGAGGATAATCCTTTTAATCTGGAGGCTGGTAGGGTGGAATCTGAGGACAAGGAGAATCCTATCATGGTTCTGGGAGTGACAGGACGAGGTGTGGCAAATGAGTTGGGCTCAGTTGAAGGAATGGTGATGGAAAGGAACTGGTGAGGGTAGAACTGTATCCATCAATTTTCGTGACCAGTGGAGGACCAGAGGAGACAGGTATGGAGGATGAAATGTGATGCAGTGAAGGAACAGGTGGGAGGTTTTTTAGAGGTAAAGAATGATAGAATCACCGAATCAAAGAATTTACAGTGCAGAAGGAGCCATTTGGCCCATCGAGTCTGCACTGGCTCTTGGAAAGAGTACCCTACTTAAGCCGACGTCTCCACCCTATCTCCGTAACCCCAGCTAACCTTTTTGGACACTTAGGGCAATTTAGCATGGCCAATCCACCTAACCTACACATCTTTGGACTGTGGGAGGAAACCGGAGCACCCGGAGGAATCCCACGCAGACTCGGGGAGAACGTGCAGACTCCGCACAAACAGTGACCCAAGCCGGGAATCGAACCTGGAACTCTGGAGCTGTGAAGCAATTGTGATAACCACTGTGCTGCCATGCTGCCCTAAAGGGCAAAGATGGTGGGGTTAAAGACAGTTAAAGGGATGTTGATGACAAAGAAAATGAGAAAGCGATACAAGATAACCAAAGCTGCTCCAGAAATCTCAGAAATGGTTAGGCTATTGAATGTGTTTGGAGCAATTCAGGGAAAGGGTAAGATTAAAGAGCCAAGTAGTTAGAGGGGAATCAAGTGGGTGTTTCAAGTCACTGAAATTGACTATCTTGGTGCACAGACTGAGGGAAGAGGGGAAAGGATTTTGACAAAGACCTCAGAGGATAAAATATGTCAAAGTTATTGAATGAAATATCAGAGAGGTAAAAGGAGGTTGCACACTGACGGAAAGAGAAGAGGAAGAGCTTGAGAAGAGGTTGTGAGGCTTTGCAACTCTCTTCCTCAAAAGGTGGTTGAGGCAGAGTCTTTGAATACTTTTAAAGCAGGAGTAGGTAGATTCTTGATAGGCAAGAGGGTGAAAGGTTATCGGGGGCAGGCAGGAATGTGAAGTTGAGGTTGAAATGAGATCAGCCATGATCTTATTGAACGGTGGAGAAGGCTCGAGGGGTCGAGTGGCCTACTCCTGCTCCTCATTCGTATGTTTGAACATGGATGGAAGGGGGTGTTTGCTGAGGAGTGGGAGGGGGGGGGGGGGGGGGGGGGGGGCAAGCAACACAATATGGTAGATTGGCAGAGAGATTTGGGTGAGAGGGGAGGAACATATCAACCATAGTAGAAACACAATATAGTAGGATGCCAAGTGGTTTATCGTCGATGAGATCACAGATATTAAAATGTTGCTGGTGAAAGAAATTATAGTTTTGGGAGGAAATGGAGCATGTCAGGTTGTTGGTCAGTCTGTAGGGCTCAGTACGAATGCAGTCGGATTTAAAAGCGGGATGGGAAAGGGTTTGGCCGAGGGGTAAGCTAATTGGGATTGCCACAGTGGGAGAGCCAGTGATGGGTATCACTGAGGTTAGAACAGAGGGAGCTGGGGAGGAGACCAATAAAAGGGGGAACAGAGGCGATGACAATAAATCTACACATGTGCTTGGACACAGGGGAATACCTTTTTGAGTTCTATAGTTTCAGAATTTTATAGAAATATGTGTGCCCTGCAAATCTGTCACAGTTACCTCTATGCCTCAGCGTCACTTCCAATAGGCACACTGCTGGCAAAGCCTTGCAGATGGGAGCTCCAATATTCAAAACATGCACTACATTCCGTGCAGAGTCAGCAATAGATTTTAAGCATAGATTCATTACCAAATGGGAATAGAACTCAATTGGATGCTGACATTTTGAAGTTTAAAACAGAAAATGGTGGAAAAACTCAGCAGGCCAGGCAGTAACCGTGGGGAGAGAAACAAGAGAGAGCGCGATGAGGCCATTAAATCACAGGAGAAGTCAAAATTGAGAACCGTGCCGGGCGCCAATTAGTTTGCGATCTAACTGACCCATTCCCATTGGCGAAATCAGGGTCCCACAGTAGCGTGGCGGGAAACCAGTCAACTCCACTTGAGGCCAATCTCCATTCAATTAACGGAAAAGACCCCCTATCTAACTGCCCCAATGTGATCTAACGGCCTCTCTAGCAAGTGGTCACATGGACACTGATTAGTACTTTTTTAAAAAAACGCGGAGCTGGCCGCGATCTGAGAAGGTGAGTAGCCATCTTTGCTCCCCAATATCTGCAGCACAGTATGGTCGCCCTCAGTGATGCTCCTCAGTGATTGGGCCATTCTGTGGAGCACCCGGCAATGCCCACCTGTGACTGGGACACATCCCCCAGTGACGGGACAAGCCCTGCAACACCTCGGCTATGTCCACTGAGAAGTTTACATGTCCACAGAACCTTGGCTATGCCCACATGGGACTGGGAGACCTCCCCTGGCAATTGCCCACCTGAGACTGGGACAAACCCTGCAGCACCTAATCAAGTACCGCCAGGTACTGGTCACTGGGACATGCTGTCGAGGCACTCAGCCATGGCCATCACCGACTGAGCCACAACTTGGGAACCTCCACTCATGCTGCCGACATCCTGCACCAGGCTCTCCACTACGGTCACTACCCGAGCAGTGTTGGCCTCAGTGCCATGCATTTCTGGCACCATGTCCTGCGCCTGTAGCCTCTGGAACTCCTCCACTTGGCTATGGGCCTGCGTGAGTGTTGCCACTGTCATAATATACATACATGTATATAATGCAGTGCAGACAGGCAGTGATTGACACACAGGATGACCAGTAAGCACACAGAACAGAGCAGCCAATCACCAGACAGGACACTCCCACTATAAAGCCAGAGGGCACTAGTTTCCCATTCTCTCTGGACCCAGCCACTGAGACAGTCAGAGTTCGTGAGCTAGTCAGTGCAAACACCATGCGGTAGCTAGTAAGTCTGGTCAGGCTAGTACATAGGTCTCCAGTCCAGTCAGCATAGTGTCTACCCACAGTTGAACATGTATAATAGTTAAGACATTAAATAAAATCATGCTGCATCTTATCAAGTGTTGGAGGTCTGTCTCTCGCTGCACTGCATCAAGTGCAGTCCACATCGACCCAGCCTGCCCAACACATCAGCCACCATCCCCTTCTGTATCTCACATCGCACGATAGCATCTGCATCAGCTCCAGGTAACCTGAACTAGAGATTCAGCATCTGACAGTGACCCAGCTGGATCCTGGGATACAGCAGACCTCCGACTGCTGTCTCACCTGGGCATTCCTGCCTCCACCTGATGTGCATCACCAGATTGTGCCCCAGAAACCTGACCACTACCTTGGTGTGTGTCTCTGCGCTGGTGGAGGGTGGGGATGACAAACATGATGCATCGATGGTGGTCGCCTTGGTCCCCTCCTCTGAAGTGTTCTCATGGGAGGCAGTGGGGAACCACCCCGGATGGGCCGTCGCAATTGGATAAAGATCATGCGGGGGAATGAACACATGGTCAGTTGGAGCAATGGGGCAGTCGGTATGACATTAACAACTCACACGTGACAGGTCATCTTGGTGGGGGTTGAGCAACACGGTGCGTTAGCCCTGTTGCCTCACGGCACCGAGGTCCCAGGTTCGATCCCGGCTCTGGGTCACTGTCCGTGTGGAGTTTGCACATTCTCCCCGTGTTTGCATGGGTTTCGTCCCCACAACCGAAAAGATGTGCAGGTTAGATGGATTGGCCACGCTAAATTGCCCCTTAAATTGGAAAAATTGATTAGGTACTCTAAATTTAAAAAAAATCTTGGTGGGGGGGGGGGGGGGGGGCGGTGGATCCTGACCTCTGTGCAGTACGCCATCCTCTACATTGGTTACAGATCAGTCCTTAGCCATCTCCGCAGCCTCCAGAGCCAGTTCCTTGTACGAGATGAGGACTCTAATGTCTGGCATCCCGCCGCGTCTGGGCACTTTCCCGCCTGTTGTTGGCCAACGTCTTCTGTGGGGACACAGAGTTTGCCGCATGTGTCATTCACCTGGGACTGGTAGGGGAAGGGGGAGGGCTTGGGGCTCGGGGGGGACGCAATGGGGTTCAGGGAGGCTGGGGGGGGGGGGTCAGGTCTCAACTCACACGTGCAGCCCAGTGGAGGTCGTTGATCTTGCGGCACTGCTTGCTGGTGCTTCTGGTCACACTGCCCTAGCTGACGGCTGCTGCCACCTCCTCCCAGGCTGCATTGGCTGCCCTGTGGCTGACCCTCCAAGACCCTCGCGAGAACAGAGCATCAGGTCTGGCCTCTACCACGTCCAGTACTCTGCCCAGGTCGGCATCGCTGAATCATGGGGGTGGTCCTCTTGGCGGCATGGTTGAGAGCTGAGTGGGGTTGGCTGTGCAGGATCGGTTTAAATGCTGCTCTCCCTTGTCAGCGGGGGGGGGGGGGGGGGGGGGGGGGCAGTGAGTATGGTCCTGGCAAATCAACCGATGGGACCATCATTTGCGGTGTGAAGCTCGAAGGGCCTCATTAAGCAGACCTATTAATGTCTTATAGCGGTGACTCCCCTCACCGGGCCGAGCTTCGGAAGCTTGCAGCAGTTCATGCTCGCTATCACACTTAGAAACGGTTTGGTTAAATCGCGACCGATGTTTCAACTGAATGACTTTGCTATATAATAAAATGCATGAGTGGCAGATTAATCCAACCACGAATATCCTCTTTGGGACAGTGATAGGCGTGATCACATGATGCTGGTTTGGGAGCTATACCTTAGTGTTTAATTCTGACAGTAAATTTTGAATGGTATAAAGAAAGCTTGATTTAAAGGTATAAAATTAGCCTCAGGAGGATTTGTGCAAATTAACAATAGGCTGCAGTCTGAAATCATTCTCTTAATGCCAAATAAATTATGCATTAAGTCCTAAAAAGTTTTATTTTGTAGCATTAATCTTGGACAGGGGTGCAATCAAGGTGAGTGGCAGTCAACTGAGACTATGGTTTTTAAATTCAAGTTGAACTATTTAAAAAATATAATTAAAAAAGGATTTGGCAAGGATGCAGAGGAGATTTACTCGCGTGGTACCAGGAATGAGGGACTTCAGATAACTGGAGACTAGAGATTGTTCTTTGGTGAACAGGGAATATCAAGGAGACACTTAATAGAAGGATTCAAAATTAGTTATGTAAAAGCAAAATGCTGCGGATGCTGGAGCTCTGAGGATGCGGACTTGAGACATTAACTCTTTCCCCTCTCCACAGGTGCTTCCAGAGTGGCTGAGTTTTTGCAGCATTTTATGTTTCCATTTGATAGAGTAAGTAAGGAAAAGGACTGTGTGTGGAGTTTGCACTTTGCATGGGTTTCCTCCGGGTGCTTCGCTTTCCTCCCACAGTCCAAAGATGTGCGGGTTAGGTGGATTGGCCATGCTAAATTGCCCCTTGGTGTCCAAAAGGTTAGGTGGTGTTACTGGCATAAGGGGATAGGATGGAGGCCTAGGCTTAAGTAGGGTGCTCTTTTCAAGGGCTGAAGCAGACTCGATGGGCTGAATGTCCTCTTTCTGCACTATTAATGTTTTTCTACTGACAGGATGGGGAGAGGAATAAAGCTGGTAAATGCTGGATAATCAGCCTAACTGACATCAACATCTGAAAATAACTGGGAGCCATTAGCAAGGACATAAAAACTAATTCTCACGTGGAAAATCATGGGTTAGTAAGGCATAGCCAGCATGTTTTTGTTGAAGGCAAATCATGCCTGAGTCATCTCATTGAGTTCTCTGATGAAAAAACAGCAAGGGCTGATAAAGGTAATGCCGTAGATGTTTCATATGTAGAGCTGGATTGTCTGTTTTTTGGGACTATGTCCCCACGCCATCGTAAAAACTGTGGACTTTCATGGCAGAAAAACTGTTGTGAAAGGGCCCCATATTCCTAGCTCTGCCGGGGGTGAGCAGTGAACCAGCGTAAAACTAGCGATACGGGTCTCCGCACTTCTGGGTCGGAGGCCAGGCACGCACATGGCGGCGGCCTCCAGCGGCCGCGTGTGCTCTATGGCGGACTCAGACCACGGAGCTGGACCCTGAACATGGCGCCCCCGATCGGCCGTGCACCCGACCCTGACTGCCCACCCAAAAACTGCCTGGCCGTGTATAAGCCCCCCCCCCCTCCCCCCGCCTTCCGATTGGCCAGCACCCGACCAGGGTGGCCGCGGACTGAGTCCGCAGCCGCCACGCTGGTATCCTGATTGGCAGGACCATGTTAGATCCACAGCGTCAGGACTTTGGCCGGTCGGGGGTGGAGAATAGCGGGGCGGTCCTCCAGCAATGGCCGCAGGTATGTGATATGTGGCGCGGCATACTGTCCGGGGAATTGGGAACCAGCGCTGGTCCCGATTCCGTGCAGGGAAACGGATTATCCCCCCCCGGCGCAAGCTGCGATTTCGCTGTCAGGGAACAGAGAATCCACCCGTGGTCTTTCAAAATGTATTTGATGGGGTACCGCTTAATATTTGGAAAGTAGAAGCAGATGGTATTAAAGGGACGCTGCTAACTTGGGCATGTCATTGGCCAAGGGAGAATGCAGTGGCGAACAAATGTTTTGTTCTCTTCAAAAACAAAAAATGCTGGGAAAACCCAAATGGTCCGGCAGCATCTGTGGAGAGAGCAAATACACTTAACATTTTGAGCCCATAGGACTGAGCCTCAGTGGTTTTCCTGATTGCTTGTGGGTTACAACGTTGACATTTGTGGATGATAGAAACATTTAGTAAATAGTGAGCATGATGGGAAGAGACTTCAGGAAGACATAGACTAGCTGGTGAAAAAGGCCGACCCGGTTGGACGATGTAATATAAGGTAGATAAGTGTGAAGTGTTCCATTTTGTAAAAAATAACTTAGAGGACACTATTTTGCAGGATGCTGCAATTCAAGGTTATGGGGAAAGAGCAGGAAAGTGGACATGAGGAACGTCGTCAGATCGTCCATGGTACTATTGTCCAAAGAAGTGCAGGTTAGGTGGATTGGCCATGCTAAATTGCCCTTAGTGTCCACAAGGTTAGGTGGGGTTCCTGGGTTACGGGGAGAGGGTGGAGGTGTAGGCTTAAGTAGGGTGCTCTTTCCAAGAGCCGGTGCAGACTCGATGGGCCGAATGGCCTCCTTCTGCACTGTAAATTCTATGATCCTACGATTCTATGAATGGTGGAGCAAGCTCCAGGAGCCAAATGGCCTATTGCTGTTCCTATTTCTTATGGTCTTATGATAGGCTCTTAAGAAAGCATTATGGGATATTTGACCTTGTTAATAAGGAAATTGAACATCAAGGCAATGGGGTCTTGCTACAATTTTACAAATCTTGGGAGGCCTCAGTTGGAGTATTGGGTACAATTCTAGGGACATCATGCTTCCCAAAGGATATGGAGGAGTTTTACCTGCTTGATACCAGAGAGGACGGACTTCAGAGATGTGGGAAGATTGGAGAACGGAGGATTTTTCTCCTTAGAGCAGAGAAGGTTACGGGTGGGCCTAAAAATGTCATTCAAAATTACGAGGGGTTCAGAGAAAGCAAGCTGTAAATCTCTTCACCCAAAGGGATGTAAATGTTTGGAATACACTACCTGCAAAGATGATGGAATCAGATTCCATAGCAACTTTCCAAAGGCAACTGATCGCGTCCTTAAAGAGCACTCATTTGCAGAATTGTGGAGAAAAAGACGGGATGTGGGACTGAATTGGACATCCAGACCCTCTGAAAATGTCACATTTCTGAGACAAAATGATTATACAGTGACACAATCTAATTCCTGTTGATATCACTTTAAACACAGTGGAGTGAATTCTTCACAGTGTTTCTGGAATGAGCAGCAATGACGCAATTGCACAGAACATCATAGAACATGCAGCACATTTGGCCCAACCATGTTATGTTGCTATTTATTATTCTAACACACCTCCTCTTATTCCATTTCTTCATTCACCCCCATCAGTGAATTGCTTTCTCCCTTTTGTAGTCATCCAGCTCCTCCATGCGTGTGGGTTGTGAGTACACCTTCGAGAAACATAAATGATGTGGGAACTACACATTAAAGGATATCAATCAAGAATGAAAAGAAACCCAATGTAACAAAGCAGCAGTTAAAAATAGTTAACTAATATTATCCAATTGAGAATTTGACTAGAATTGCAGTGTGGATGTCAGAGAAATTCATTTCCAAGATCACAAAAAGTGAGGACTGAGGGAGTTTGTTAAAGTTTGTAAAATAGTTCAGAAATATGTTACAAGCAAAAGAAGCACTTACATTAAATTCTCTGTTTAATATATAAATTGAATAAGCTGCTAATGTTGCTAACAGACTGAATGGCTGTAATCTCACAAAGAAAAAGAATAGATGATACTTTATTCTTTTCTGTATCAGTAAATAGATAATTTTTTTTTATCTTAAGTGCAGAGATTGTACTGTGAAGCCTTCTTTGTTGACTCAATAATACCTGAACGGTATTCTCCAGTCCACCAGCTGCGTGTTTCTTGGCCGCATGCAGTTCGTTGGCGGCAAGAGTCTATCCTCCTGCTGCTTGTCAAAGGGATTTCCCATTGATACAACCCCACGCTACCATGAAACCTGCTGGCGCCAGCGGGCAAAATGAATCCTGACGACCAGGGCCATGACGCCCACTGAGCAACGGTACGCTCAGATTGGGAAGGAGTGTCTGGGCCTCCTGACAGGGACAGTCAAGTTTCACAACTATGTTAATGGACTGCCAAAATTTACGAACGAAACGGACCACAGGCCTCTAGTCCACATAATCCAGAAAGATTTAAATGACATGACACCTCGGTTACAGCAAATTCGTCTTAAGCTACGCCGCTACAACTTTGAACTTGTCTACACGCCAGGCAAAGAGCTGATCATTGCAGATGCCCTATGCAGGTCCATTACCACACCATGTGAACAAACTGACTTCATCTGCCACATAGAAGCGCAAGTGCAGTTGTGTGTCACCAACCTTCCGGCCTCTGACGAACAGGTGATCCAAATTCGTGAGGAAACGGCCAAGGATCCTCTGCTGCAGCATGTGATGTAGCACCTTACAAATGGCTGGCAGAAGGGACAATGTCCCCAGTTCTATAGGTGGAAGACATCCTTATGAAACTCGACAGGATCGTAATTCCTCAGAGCATGCGAGCTATGGTGCTGGGCCAACTCCATGAGGGTCACCTTGGGGTCAGGAAATGCTGATGCAGAGCTCGGGAGGAGGTCTATTGGCTGGGCATCAGCCAGGACATTGACAACACAGTCCTCAACTGCCCTACCTGTCAGAAGTTTCAGCCAGCTCAACCCAAAGAAACTTTGCAGCAGCACGAGATCATGACCTCTCCGTGGTCCTAAGTAGGTGTAGACCTTTTACACACCAAGGAGCGTGACTATATACTCCTGGTTGACTATTTCTCCAGTTACGCAGAGGTGGTGAAACTGTCTGACCTGATTTTGCACAGTCCTACAACTTCCGTCACGTAACCTCCAGTCCCCACTACCCGTAGTCAAAAGGGAAGGCCGAGAAAGGGGTCCATATTGTAAAGCGATTGCTGTTCAAAGCTGCAGACTCAGGCTCCGACTTCAACCTGACGATGCTGGAATACAGGGCAACCCCACTGTCCACTGGGTTGTCTCCAGCGCAGATGCTCATGAATCGCACTCTGAGGACCACAGTTCCAGCCATCCATGTTCCAGACCTTGACCATCTCACAGTCTTACAGAAAATGCAGCAGTCACGGGTCCAACAGAAGGCCACATACGATGCTCATGCCGCGGATCTACCCGAGCTGGCCCCTACTGATCATGTTCGTGTCCAGTTGCCTGAGGGCGGCTGGTCAGCCACAGCTGTTGTGATCAAACAAGTGGCCCCAAGATCATTGTCCGCATGGCTGATGGCTCCCTGCTACGGCGCAACAGATGGGCACTGCAAAGAGTTCCACGCCCGCTACCTGACCGAAGTGCCCCGCTGCCTACGATGCTTCCTCCGGACGTACCCTACCACGAGGCCACCGATCTACCAGCAATCCTGCCGGCCCACTCGAGCACCGCGATGGTAGCGATCCCGCCTATCCGAGTGCAGGCAGCTCCTGATCCACCTCTGCGGCGATCAACAAGAATTTGTCGGTCACCACAAAGACTGAATCTGTAGACTGAACTCTTGAACATTTTGTGACTTCATCGAGTTAACCTCTGTAAATATTGTTTTGTTTGCCATGTACCTGCACTATCGACACCTTCCTATGTATATACGTTCATCTGGACACCTTTTGTATATAGTCAGGCATATATCTATATATACGCTCACACATCCTAGTATTTATTTATCTAAAAAAAAAGGGGGGAGATGTCATAATATCCACTCATGTATATAATGAGGTGCAGACAGGCAGTAATTGGCATACAGGACGACCAGTAAGCACACAACACAGTGCAGCCAATCACCAGACAGGACACTACCACTATAAAGCTAGAGGGCACTGGGTTTCCCGCTCTCTCTGGACCCAGCCACTGAGACAGTCAGAGTCCACGAGCTAGCCAATGCAAACACCATACAGTAGCCAGCAAGTCTGGTCAGGCTAATACAAGGTCTCCAGTCAGTTCAGTATAGTGTCGACCCACAACTGAACATGTATATCAGTTCTATCGTTGAATAAAACAGTGTTGGATTTTCTCCAATGTTAGACGTCTGCTTCTAGCTTCCCTGCATCAAGTGCAGTCCACATCGAACCAGCCTGCCTAACACATCACCTAGGTTGTTGCTCGCTGGGCAGGGTAGCACCCTGGCACTGCTGGTGTCACATGGACATCTTGGCCCTGGCACACTTGCAGTTCCACCTGTGTGCCAGCCTGACACTTCGAAGGTGCCCAGGTGGCACTGCCAGGTGCCAAGTTGCCATTTTTCTCGCGCCAGGGGTTGGGCCTGGGGGTGCCCTACTCATGTGAGGTGGATTGCCCGTGGTCTGATGACCCCCTTATAGGTAAGTTGGGGCTTTAGTGGGGTCCGTGGGTTGTGTCCGAGGGACAAGAGATGGTGTCCCTATCTCCTCCTGTACTGAGGAGTTCCGGCGAGCGGAGTTTGTAAGTGCATAAAATGAGACTAAGTGCGGCCTGTTGAGGTCCCAGATTGCAAATGTGGTCCTAGATAGCATGCTGTTCATCACCGCTGTGAGCGCTGGGAAACATCCAGATAAATGCACTCGACACAGGACTCTGTTGCAATTTGTTTCGATCACGCCCAATGGCTGAGAAGTTAACCTATTAGTCTTTTGGAAGAAAGCAAAAGCATTGCAATGAGAATTTTGGAGATGAAGAAAGGAGACATTTGGAGGCTTGAGCTATAACACCTGTACTTTCTGTAACAAAGCATCCTTTCAGATCTCATCATTGGTTGTGAGTTCAATATGTGACAATTGTTGGACCATATGACCAAGAATTCATCCTAGGAATACAGGCACAGAATACAGCCTTTTGGGATGTATTGAATTCATCATCATGGTCTGATTTACCTTATTAAAAATCTAAGCATCAAAACAATGATAACAAGCTCCAAAGTCCTTTCACTTTCCAGACTTATTCAGTGGCTTGATACAAATACTTATTTCAACAATGTTTGTGATGATCAATTACCTGGGAAACTGGGAGGATACTGTATTGAACCTGATATGTGAAACAGCTCTAGAAGGATCGGTGAATAGAATCACTGTAACCCAACATGCTTCAGTGGGCTTTTATCATTCAAACAATATATATGTTAATTCAACTCTCTTACACTGTCAGGATCAGTAATTCCTGTTGATCACTATCCCCTGATGATGTCATTAGCTCTCAATCTTTAAACACAAATTGACAAAAACGCAAAGAATATTAATCTTTGTGGCTACTGGATTGTTTAAATATTGCTGCTGCTGTAAAAGCTTCCTCTTTTTGTGTCATTTAATGTCTGTGATACTTGCACATGCTGAGCAAGAACACATGAATGTCATAGAATCCCTATCGACATAGAATCCCTTCAGTGCAAGACTGCAGGAGGCCATTCAGCCCATCGAATCAGCACCGATCCTCCAAAGAGCTCCCCAATGAGGTATATTCCCCTGCCCTATCCCCGTAACCCCACCTAATATGCACATCTTTGGGTACTAAGGGGCAATATTAGCATGGCCAATACACTTAACCTGCACATCTTTAGACTGTGGGAGGAAACCAAAGCACCTGGAGGAAACCCACGCAGACACGGGGAGAATGTGCAACCTCCACACAGTCAGTCACCCAAGGCCGGAATCGAATCCGGATCCCTGGCATTGTGAGGCAGCAGTGATAATCATTTTGCTACCTTGCCGTCACGTTCCAATGAGCTTTGGAGACTTGAACAACCTACAGTAGGTACCTCGAAGCACTGAGACAGTACCAGTGGTGCCTTTGCAAGAATCTCCACATCTAGTGGCAAGAATGGCAATCCAACTGCAGCTTCCTCTCCCAAGCCAACGTACCCTGCATTGAGGTGCCGATCACTCAAAACTAGCTGAACTGGACAGGCCATGTCCTTCGCTTGTCTGACTCGAGGCTCTAGAAGCAAATTCTCAACTCGGAACTTGGTTGCAGCAGGAGACTCCCAGGAGGATGGCAGAAACACTTTCAGGATGACCTCAAAGCATCCCTGAATAGAGATTCATGAGAGACGCTGGCTTGTGACTGACCAAAATGGAGAAGTCACGTTCGGAAAGGCAGTGGGAGACTTCATTGGACTTTAATTGGAACAAGCAAGGTTGAAGTCAAGATGTTGGGAGGGACCACACAGACCTCCAAACAACCCAACTACCCAACCCTGCAAGAAACATCTGTCTGGCACGTGGCAGAGTTTGCATATCGCGCCATGAACTTATCAGTCATTTCAGAGTCCATCAAACCATTGTGGAAGTAAGTTATCCTCAAACCCAAAGGACTGGCCAAGAAGAAGAAGGATAACTGTCTGCACAAAAAGATATTAACAATGCTTAAAGATAAGGACCAGCATTCTCTGGCTGTTGGGATTCTCTTTTCTCGCTGGCAGCACACCAGTACCTGTGGGTTTCCCCTCGGCATGGGGTGGCATCAATGGGAAATCCCATTGACAAGCAATGGGAAGAGAAAATTCTACTGCCAGTGAATGGTGCACCAGCGAGAAACACGTGGCTGGGGGATTGGAGAATCCCACCCAAGATTTGACCTCAGTATGTTATGAAATAGGGCAGGCAGTAGGACAGGGATATTGTCACTGGACTGGCAATCCAGAGACTCATGGTAATACCCTGTGGAGTCGGGTTTGAATCCTGCCACAGCAGGTGGTAGAAATTAAACCTAATAAATATCTGGAGTTAAAGGCCTAATGATGACCATGACACCATTATTGACTGTCGTAAAAAGGCCAGCTGGTTCACTAATGACCTTGAGGGGAAGAAATCTGCAGTAAGCCACTCCGTTGTATCAAACTTTTACAAAGTTAATAAAAAAGAAAGAAACTAAATGGACCACCAGGCATCGAACTAAGCACTGGCGACCTGAGCACTGGAAACTATATGGGATAGCTTGATAACGTATCTAGCGTCTCAAGACCGGGCATCCATGAGACGCTGTGGGCCATCAGCAGCAGCAGAATTGTACTCCGCCACAATCTGCAACCTCATGGCTTGACATATTAGGTGGATTGGCCATGCTAAATTGCCCGTAGTGTCCTAAAAAAAGTAAGGTTAATGGGGGGGGGGGGGGGTTGTTGGGTTACGGGTATAGGGTGGATACGTGGGTTTGAGTAGGGTGATCATGGCTCGGCACAACATTGAGGGCCGAAGGGCCTGTTCTGTGCTGTACTGTTCTATGTTCTATATCCCCCACTCTGCCATTACCACCAGGCCAGGGGATCAATTCTGGTTCAATGAAGACTGCAGGAGGGCATACCAGGAGCAGCACTAGGCAGACCTAAAAATAAGATATCAATCAGGTGAGGCTACATCACAGGGATACTTGCATTCCAAACAGTATAAACAGCAAGTGATAGACAGAGCTAAGCGATCCCACAACCAACATAATGGTTTCAGTCACGAATGGTTTTGGACAATTAAACAACTCACTGGATGAGGAGGCTCCACAAATATCCCCATCTTCAATGATGGAGGAACCCAGCACATTGATGCAAAGACAAGACTGAAACATTTGCAATAATCTTCAGCCAGAAGTGCTGGGTGGAAGAATCATCTTGTCTCCTCCAGAGCTCCCCAGCATCACAAATGTCAGTTTTCAGTCAATTTGATTCACCTCACATGATATCAAGAAACTGTTGAGGGCACTGAATACTGCTATGGATCCTGACAATATCCCAACAATAATCCCGAAGGTGTGCTCCAGAACTTGCTGCATACCTAGGCAAGGTGTTCCAGCACAGCGACAACATTGGCATCTGCCCAGCAATGTGGAAAATTGCCCAGGTTTTTCCTGTACACTATAAGCAGGACAAATCCAACCTGGCCTATCAGTCTACCCTCAATCATCAATAAAGTGTTGGAAGGGGTAATCAACAGAGCTACCAAGTGGTACTCACTTAGCAATAGTCTGCTCACTGATTGCTCAGTATGTATTCCACCAGAGCCAATCAGCTCCTGATCTCATTATAGGCTTGGTTCAAACACGGACAAAAAAGCTGAACTCCAAAGTTGAGGTGAGAGTGACTGCCCTTGACATCAAGGCAGCATTTGATCAAGTATGACATCAAGGTGCCCCGGCAAAACTAGAGTCAATGGGAATCAGGGGGAAAATTCTCCACTGGCTGGAGTCATACATAGCACAAAGGAAGATGGTTGTAGTTGCTTGAGTTCAGTCATCTCAGTCCCAGTACATCATGCAGGTGTCCCTCAGTGTCGTGTTCAAGGCCCAACCAACTTTATCTGCTTCATCAATGACCTTCCTTCCATAGTAAGGTCAGATGTGGGGATGCTTGCTGATGATTTGCCATTTGTGACTCTTCAGACACTGAGATAGTCCACGTGCAAATGCAGCAAGACCTGGACAATATCTAGGCTTGAGCTGACAAGTGGCAAGTAATATTTGTGCCACACAAGTGTCAGGCAATGACCATCTCCAATAAGAGAGAATCAAACCATCACCCCTTAACATTCAATGGCATTATCATCATTGAATTCCCCACTTTCAACATTCTGGGGTCTACCATTGACCAGAAACTGAACTGGACTAGCCATATAAACACTATGACTGCAAGAGCAGGTCAGGGGCTAGGAATGCTATGACGAATAACTCACCTTCTGACTCCCCAAAGCCTGTCCACCATCTACAAGGCACAAGTTTGGAGTGTGATAGAATACTATCTACTTGCCTGGTTGAGTGCAGCTCCAACAATACTCAAAAGGCTCAACCCCATCCCAACAAAGCAACCTGCTTAATTAGCACCCCTCCCACAAACCCTCACTCTCTCCACCACAGATGCACAGAAGCAGCAGTGTGTACCACCTACTAGATGCACTGCAGGAACACATCAAAGGCTCCTAAGACAGTATCTTCCAAATCACAACCGCCACCATCTACAAGGACAAGGGCAGCAAATATATGGGAACACCACCACCTGGAAGTTCCCCAAAGTCACTCACCACCCAGAATTGGAAATATCACCCTTTCTTCACTGTCCAAAATCCTGGAACTCCCTCTCGAATAGCACCTACACCAAATTGTGTGCAGTTCTGGTCACCTCATTATAGGAAGGATGTGGAAGCATTGGAAAGGGCGCAAAGGAGATTTACTAGGATGTTGCCTGGATTGGAGGGTAGGTCTTATGAGGAAAGGTTGAGGGAGTTAGGGCTTTTCTCTTTGGAGCGAAGGAGGATAAGAGGCGACTTAATAGAGGTTTATAAGATGATGAGGGAGATAGATAGAATGGACGTTCAGAGACCATTTCCTCGGGTGGATGTAGCTGTTACAAGGGGGCATAACTATAAGGTTTGGGGTGAGAGATAAGGAGGGATGTCCGAGGTAGGTTCTTTACTCAGAGAGTGGTTAGAGTGTGGAATGGACAGCCTGGTGTGATAGTGGAGTTGGACACTTTAGGAACATTCAAGCGGTTATTGGATAGGCACATGGAGCACACCAGAATGACAGGGAGTGAGATAGCTTGATCTTGGTTTCGGACAAAGCTCGGCACAACATCGAGGGCCGAAGGGCCTGTTCTGTGCTGTACTGTTCTATGTTCTAAATAGCTGCAGCGGTTCAAGAAGGCTGCTCACCACCACCTTCTGAAGGCCAATTAGGGATGGGCAACAATTGCTGGCCTCGCCAGCGAAGCCCATAAAAACTAATAAAAAGAAAGTTATACAGGACATTGGTGAGGCCACCTCTGGGGTGCTATGTACGGCATTGCTCTCCTTATTTGAGGAAATATGAAAATGTACTGGGACCAGTTCACAGAACGTTTACCAGATTAATAACTGGGATGGGAGGGTTGTCTAATGAGGAAAGGATGAACAGACTAGACTTGTTTCCACTGGAGTTTAACAGACTAAGAGACAACTTAATTGAAACATATAAAATCCTATTCACTTGGTGGATATGGAGAGGATGTTTCCCCATGTAGGAGAATCTAGAAGTAGGGGTCATATTTAAAAATAAAGAGTCGCCCATTTCAGACAGAGATAAGAAAAATGTTCTTCTCTCAGAGGGTGTGAGCCTTTGGAACTCTCTTCCTCAAAAGGTGATGGAAACAGAATCTGATTTTTTTTTAAGGCAGAGGTTGCTAGATTCTTGATAAGCAAGGTGGGTGAAAGGTAAATGGGGACAGGCAGGAATGTGGAGTTGAGGATACCATCAGATCAGCCATGACCTTATTGAATGCCAGTGCAAGTTTGAGGGGCCGAGTGGCCTCCTCCTGTCCCTAGCTCATATGTTCATATGTTGAGTTACTTGCTTCTAAATCCAAATCATTCATTTAAAAAAAAAAAATTTGGAGTACCCAATTCATTTTTCCAAATAAGGGGCAATTTAGTGTGGCCAATCCACCTCCCCTGCACATCTTTGGGTTGTAGGGGTGAAAACCACGCTGACACGGGACGAATGTGCAAACTCCACATGGACAGTGACCCAGACCTGGGATCATACCTTGGGCCTCGGCGCCGTGAAGCAGCAGTGCTAACCACTGTGCCACCGTGCTGCCCCAAAGTCCAAATCATTCATGTAATCTATGAATAACAGCAGTCACAGGGCAGATAATGTAGCATACCACTTTCTACCTTTGTCCAGTCTGGTTAATTGCACACGTATATTAAAAACGCACTCACGAAATTATTTTATTGCATTCAATTATTTTGTTGTCATTCTTAACGTGAGCATAATTAAAATATAAATTAATGTGTATTTTATGAGAAAGGCAGTTATTTCGAATTACTCTGCCTTTTAAGCTTTATTGAAGTGTTTACTTTTCAGATCAGCAAAAGTGTCACAATCATTCAATTCAACAGAGAGTCGATGCATGCAAAACCATTCAGATGCACCTTGTACTCTGAACAATCACCTCCGATACAGCTTCTCGAGCAGTCACAGCTGGCATATGCCTTTGTCTCCTTTATTAAACAATTCATCTTTCCAATTGGTGGCTTGAAATATTGCTCTGTTGATTTTCAAAGCAATTGACTTTGGCTTTTTTTTTCTGGGGCAATTCACTCTGTGCATTGACTGTGGCAGCGGGAAAGTTTCAATTTAGTCATGTAATTAACTGCAGTTGGCGCAAAAGATTTGGCATAAGGGCCTTTGTAAATATAGTCAAAGCATCTGTTCAGAAATATCAGCATTTTATGAAAATAATAGTCACCCTAAAGAATGGCTTAACAGTTGCACCACAGATCTCACTAAGAAAAGCCACATGTATATTTTTGTAAGTCAAAATCACAATTTATTTTAATACCTCCTGCCAATGCGGTCGGAGCGATCTAATCCATTTCAAAAACCAAGTCAAAATTCTTTTTGTCACAGATGTTTTAGCTCCAAACTTTTACCTTGGTGGGGTGTCACGTCTTCTGATTTCTTTTTAAAAATTCATTTTTACAGGATGTGGGCTTCGCTGGATGCGGGAACAGCTTGGCCAAGAGCACGGCAAGTCTTCAGGGCTATTGCCAGAATATAGACAGGGCCCATAGCCTTTGCTGTATCCAGTGCCTTCAGGCACTTCTTGATTCACGTAGTGGGGTGAATTGAATTGGCTGAAGACTGACACTTGTGATGCTGGGGACGTCCAGAGGAGGCTGAATTGGATCATCCACTTGGCACTGCTGGCTGAAGTTTGTCGCGAATGTTTCAGCCTTCTCAGCAGTGTTGCAGTGGAAGATCAGGATCTATCATTCTAATGTCAGCTTGCTGCCAGGAAAGTGCAGAAGGCTGCCCATCACAGCTGTGGTTTATAGTTTGCAGACAGACTTATGGGGTATCGCAACAGACCAGGAAACCTGCCCTCCAGCAGATTATTAGGATTCGTGAGGCGCTGGACAGTGGCCCTGGCTCTGTGGAGCATAAATCAGCTGTCCTTTCTCAGGGAAGATAACATTCATCCTAATGAACTCTGCCAGTTCTCTTGCTGTTGCCTGCCAGCCAACCAGCCCAGACTGGTGCTTCCTGTGCCAGGTCCATGCAGTCCAGTCCGAAGTCGAGCCTCAGTCAGGTTGAGTAATTAGTTGACTTATACGCAGTGTGGTGTGATTTCACTCATCAATTTGATTTGGAACTTTTGTGTGTTTTCTTTGTATTGAGGCCATCCTGCTGCTCTGTGACAAAGGGCTGTTAAAGATGTGAGATAATTGCTGAATTGTAAATTTAAGTTTTTGTTGCCGGCATCGGCCTTGGGTTAATTTGTCATTGTTCACCCAGGCAGATATCTTCCGAACATTTTTTGGGGGGTATCAACTTAGCTCAGAATTTAATTTCCAAACGGCTTCCTTCTATAATTTTGTTTTGTTTCTACTATTGCATTTTTTGTTTTTACTTTTAGATTTTCTTTTTATTCTGCATTATTTCATAGAGTATCATAGAACATATAGTACAAAACCAGGCTATTGAACTAAATAGACCATGCTGGTTTATACTTCAGGTAAGTGATGTGTTGGGTAAGCTGGTCTGCGAGGACTGCGTTTACTGTAGCAGTGAGAGAGACAGGCTTCCAACACTTGAAGAAATGCAACTCTATTTTATTGATCTCTTAACTATCATACATACTTTAACTGTGGGTTGACACTATCCTGAGTTGACTGGAGACCTGAGGCTAACCTGGCCAGACTATCTTACTACCACATGGTGTATGTTCTAGTTGTTGATCATGGGCTCTGACTGTCTCAGAGGCTGGATCCCCAGAGAGCGGGAAAACTAGCGCCCTCTGGCTTTATAGTGGTCATGTCCTGTCTGGTGATTGGCTGCTGTGTTCTGTGTGTTCATTGGTTATCCTGTGTGTCAATCAATGCCTGTCTGTGCACCATCATACATTTGTGTGTATATTATGACAGTAAGAACCAAACTCATAACATCCTTTCAGCTTGACTCTCTATTCCCTTTTTATTTAGTTCATCATAACTTCCACTCTGATCAGTGACTTAAGTTGCTGGTCTGCCACACATGCACGGCGTGGCAACCTGGAAGTGCGGGCATACAGACATGTGCACTGGAAGCACTCAGCGTTCAATCTCCTGGGCGACTTTTCTTTTCTCTGCGTGAAGCCATGCACCGCGCTGGAGCGGTTGAATGGAAAAACCAGGGACAGCGCTAACTTGGACAACTTGTCCCAATGTCAGGTAAGGTTTTACACCTTTTTATTTGCACCTTTAGTTCTCGGTCTATGATTACCAAGCAGAGGCAGGAGACATCAGGGGGCATTTTCTTGGTAGGTTATTGTTTTATATTATTAATGTTTAGAGTTTATCAAAATGTTCAAAATGCAAATAAAGTGAAAGGAAGATATATATTTTTAATTTTAGTTTGTCCTGGGGCTGTTAATTCCATTAAACGGATTCTTTACTGCATAGAGTGAGTTTGTATCACAGTGCATGGAGTGAGTTTGTGTCATAGAAAGTGGAAGAAAGATTTCTTAAAAACTTTGGTTTGTCATAAGGATGATATTTCCAATCAAGGAACCATAATGGATAGAATGCGGTGATCACTCGCTAACGAGTGTGATTGTCCACCAAAGATATTCCATGTTACTAGTAATGGGTCATGTGGGTCCTTGTGTGGCTGATGAGCCGATCCTAGAGCCGCATCTTCAATCACTCACTTGGCAGGAGTTTCCAAAAGGTGGAGTCGGTCCCTCGACTCTAGTTTGCAGGTATTCCTTTTTCAGGCTCCTTTTCCGGGCCTCCTCTTGCTGTCGGGTGTTCTTGAAGAATTGTGTTCCTCCAAAGAGTGTACTGCCAAAAGACATCCAGAAATGATGTCAAAGGAGGTGTGCCAAGACACTGTGCTTCAGCAGCTGCTGCTTTCGAACGTTGATCTTTTAACACTAATAATTGATATGTCAAAACCTTCCTTCCTCCTTCCTCTCTCCCTCACATTTACAAATAGATAGAACCCCTGTGTTTATGTGAGAAAATATATTTTATTAACCGTTGTTTTTAAGTGAGAAAATATATATATTTTATTCCCAAAATTTGTAAAAGTTGAGCTAGTTTTATGTCATTGTTCAGCTGATAAAGTTAAACTTTAATTAAAATGTTAACTGGTTTAAAGTTTTGTATTTCTAAAATTATTTTTGTAAATAAATATTTTACATTAAACTTTACAAACTTCCATAAATGTCTTACTGAAACATCAAAACACAACATTTAGTTATGAGATAATTATATATGAATAAGATAATTGAAATAAGCAAGACAAACATTATAAAATGGGTGAGATGGTGGCACATTGGCTAGCACCAGGACCACAGCACCAGGGACCTGTGTTCAATTCAGACCTTGGGTGACTGTGTGGTGTTTACATTCTCCCTGTGTTTGCATGGGTTTCATAAAACCATGGAATAGAACCATAGAATTCCTACAGTGCAGAAGAAGGCCATTTTGTCCATCAAGTCTGCACCAATACTCTGAAAGAACACCCTCCCTAGGCCCACTGTCCCACCCTATTCTGGAAACTAATCTGTACACCCTTGGACACTAACAGGAAATTTAGCATGTCCAATCCACCTAACTTGCACATCTTTGGCCTTTGGGAGGAAACCGGAGCACCAGGAGGTAACCCGCGCAGGCATAGGGAGAACGTACAAACTCCATACAGTCACCTACGGTCGGAATTGAACCAAGGTCCCTGGCATTGTGAGGCAGCAGTGCTAACCACTGTGCTACCACGCTGCCACCATTTCCTCCAGGTGCTTTGGTTTCCTCCCACAGTCTAAAGATGTGCAGGTGAGGTGCATTAGCCTTGCTAAACTGTCCCTTAGTGTCCAACAGTTAGGGCGAGGACATGGGCCCAGGTAGGGTGCTCTTCGGGGTGTTGGCGCAGACTTGATGGGCCAAATGGCTTTCTTCTGCACTGCAGTGATTCTATAAACAGCAAACAAAAGAAGTCAGGTGTTCCAAGGACATTGACAGCAAAAGGTCCTGGGGCACTTTTAAAATCTTATGACCATAACCTAAATTAAAACATACCAACGTTTTTAAACATGCCACACGTAAAGTTATATAATAATATAATGCAGATTAAAATACTTTCACACATTTAAAACAACCCAACCTATGTTCACCTATAAATAATCAAATGTAATCATAAAAAAAATTAAAATTACTTTAAAAGAATCAATAACAACAGCAATGCCTGCCCATAAAAGAGCAAAAAAAACTGTTAAAATAAATTCTACATGCCTTTAAAACACTTGTTAAATATGTTGCCTGTTGCCTTCAATATACACCTACAGTTTAAATACCTACCCTCAATGGGCATTCTCAAGCTGGCAGGGCTATGTGATGATTATTAGGTGCCAGTGTTAAGCCACCACGTGACTCTGGTTCTGGGAGTTGGGAGCAAGTTGTGCTCGGAGACAGATGCATTTTGCAGTAGTTCTGCAAATGGTTAATTAGTGTTGGTAGTTCATTATTTTATTTATCTTAGTTATTTAATCACAGTTGTTAAATAATAATTATTTAAATACGATGTTCTGTACCTTCAGCCAGTACACAGAACTTGAGAGGCTGCATTCTTCCTGTGCTGTGCTGGAACCTGGACAGACCGAGGCGCTGGAGGCCAAAGCTGCCGCACCGAGAGGAAAGTTGGGCGCGATACCTGAGCGCAGATAAGTGCCCATTTTTTCCTTTTAGAATCGGCGGCCCGTGGATTTCCAGCACTAGCCATAAGTTACAGGTCATTCATTCACAGGATTCGGCATCGCTGGGTAGGCCACCATTTATTGCCCATCCTAATTGCCCTTGAGAAGATGATGGTGAGCTGCCTTCTTGAACTGTTGAAGTCTGTGTGGCTCATGGAATATATAGATTCATAGTATCTTTACAGTGCAGATGGAGGCCATTCAGCCCATCGGGTCTGCACCAGCCCTCTGCAAGAGCGCTCTATTTCTGCCCTACCCCATAACTCCAACTAACCTGAACATCTTTTGACACTGAGGGGCAGTTTAACATGGCCAATCCACCTAACCTGCACATCTTTGGATACTAAGGAGCAATTTAACATAATCAATCCACCTAACCTACACATGTTTGGATTGTGAGAGGAAACCGGAGCAGCCGAAGAAATCATGCAGTCAGGGGAGAACGTGCAAACTCCACACAGACAGTCACCCAAGTTGGAATTGAGCCCGGTATCTGGTGTTGTGAGGGAACAGTGCTAACCATTGTGCCACCGTGCCACCCATGGACAAACTATCTGCTTCTGTGCTGTGAAATTATGTGATTCTTGGAACCTAAATTGTAATTATTTCAGGAATGAGGAAAAATTAAATCAACCATCCATAAGGAGAATTATTCTATTCTGTGTAGTATAGTTTCCGTGTCTGCGTAAAAAATAATGAAAGTGAAAGGCAAGCATGGATGTGGGTGGTCATCTTTTTAAAATGTCATCTGCTTCTGAAGCAAAGGGTACCTTTGCAACACAATCTGCACATCTTTGGACTGTGGGAGGAAATTGAAGCACCCGGAGGAAACCCATGGGGAGAAATTGCAATCTCCACACACAAACAGTCCCTCAAGGTCAGAATTGAACCCAGGTCCCCAGCGCTGTGAGGCAGCAGTGCTAACCACTGTACCACCGTGCCACCTTCTCTCGTGGAAGCGTCTAATTTCCTTTTGATAGTATCTAAGGTATTTGCTTCAACCTGTCAGATCAAGTTCTACATTCGAGCCAATCTAGGACAAAATAAATTTCTTCTGGGTCGAAGTTCTCCATCCACCTCACTGGAGGCGGGATTCTCTAGTCCGCAGCTAGAACACCCCTGCCCCTGTGCTTTCCAGCGCGTGTGGTGGTTTAAATGTGAATTTCCATTGACAACGGCGGGAACAGAGAATCTCGCCACCAGCGAACAGCGCGCTGCCTCCCGCCCCTGGGAAACACACAGCTGGGATTCTGGAGAATCCCGCCGCTGATTTCCCAAGTCGATTCATTAAGAACTGTCTTGTACAGCTGGTCCCCATTTTGGATTCTCAGGCAAGTGGAAACATTCTCTACATGGAAACTGCAAGATTGCCCAGATACTGTATTCAGGATTCATCCATAAGTACGTGTGTGGAGTCCGCCCATGTTGGAAAGAATAGGGATTCATTTCGGTGCCAGATTTGTGCAGGACTCCTACATGCCCCTTGACATTAACCACTGACGTAGAAATCGGGGGGTATGGTCAATTAGTTCACAAATCATATGAAAATTGATGGTATGTAAATAACAAGGAGCAAAGCCTTAGATTAAAGTATAATATAGACACGCTGGTCAGATGGGCTGAACAATGGCAAATAGAATTTGAACCAGAAAAATGTGAGGTGATGCATTTTGAGTGGGCTAACAAGGCACAGGAATACACATCCTGAACTGGAGAGCGAGCAGATGAGATTAACCAGGATGTTGCTTGGGCATTTCAGCCATGAAGAGGGGTTGGTTAGTCTGAGATTGTTTTTCTGAGAACAGAGAAGGCCAAAGAGAGGGCCCAGACTCAGGAACAAAATTATGAGGTACATAGACAGGGTAGATAGGAAGAAACCTTTCCCCTTAGTAGAGGGGTCAATAACTAAGGGGTAGATTTAAGGTAATGGGCAGGCGATTCAGAATCAATTTGAGGAATAACCTTTTCACCCAGAGGGTGGTGGGAATCTGGAACCCACTGCCTGAAAGGATAGTAGTGGTTGTGGGAACCCTCACAACATTTAAGAAGCATTTAGATGCCATAGCACACAGGACTCTGGATCAATTGCTGCAAAATAGGATTAGAATAGATAGGTGCTTGATGGCTGACATCAAGGACCTCTTTCTGTGCTCTAAAGCTCTATGACTGTATGATGTTTGGTAGGTTTCTGAAAGCGGCGTATATTTTGCTCTACGTACTCAGCCTTCCTCTGCTCCTTTGAAGATTTAATTTGATTCCTCTGCAGATGAATAGGGGCAGCATGGTGGCACAGTGGTTAGCATTGCTGCTTCACAGATTCAGGGACCTGGGGTCAATTCTGTCCTTGGGTCACTGTCTCTGTGGAGTTTGTACCCTCTTCCTGATTCTGCGTGGGTTTAGTCCGGGTGCTCCGGTTTCCTCCCACAGTCCACAGATGTGTGGGTTAGGTGGATTGGCCATGCTAAGTTTCCCGTAGTGTCCAGGGATATGCGGGTTTGGTTGTGGGGTTATGAGATAAGGCAAGGTGGACCGAGGAGTTGACATGTGTAGAGTACTCTTTCAAAGGGTCGGTGCAAACGTGATGGTCTGAATGGCTTCCTTCTGCTTTGTAGAGTTTCTGGGAAAAAAATAATCTGCTTGTGCCCTCACCTTCTAGCAAGCTGGCCAAGGACTTCAAGTTTTTAAACAGAATCTAATTTCACCAGTGGTGTGATTCCAGCTCAAGTGCGGTTGGAATTGGCTGTGCACTAGCCCTGAGTGTCCTAACAATTCGGAGATAGTTGGTAGGCAAGTGATTGGTATGATTGAGCAATGGCTGAGACTAATAGTGCAGTTGGTAGAATGTGGCTACTGAAGAAGCATTCACTGATCTTGATTGCACGCGGGAAGTCATTGAACTGCTTATGGCGCCCCCACCCAGGTTCTCTTTGAGCAGGGCAGATTTGTTTTGAGCAGTGCGAGCCTTTCATGCTATTGACCCTCTGCTGATGCATACAGCCAATGGATGAAGCTGTTGGGGTTAACTGGAAACAGACATCATTCCAATAAGCAGCGAGTATGAAGTTAGCATGCTGCCTGCATTACAATCAGTGGAAACGTGCATTGCAATCCCTGCGCCCATTTTCAGGAGGTACCCAATTTAGGTCCCAGCTTTCCCAAGGTACGGAAGGGCTGATGATAATGTGATAGTGACAGCAATTTAGACAGTCAGCTGAATTTTTCAACTACAAGGGAAAGACAATCAAAGATGTTGAGCTCTGAGACAAGATTGAAGGCCAAAATATTTCTCTTTGAGAGGATCAAGCTGATGGAACTTTCAATCCCTGCCTTGGGCAGCAAGAAATATGCATTTTATTGGAATTGCACATTGATTTTGTTCTGCACCTTTTAGTCGGAATAAGAAAAGCAGAGATTGAAAGCTGGTTCTTGTACCCAACAGCTTTGTGCAGTTGCTCTTTCAAGCTTACCCAAAGCTTTTTGACATAAGTCGTATAGAAATGACTGCACTACAAGCCCTTCTCTGCAGTGAAAGCTTATTTCAAAACATAGCACGTGTGGAGATCGACAATGCCTGCCTCAGATTGCAGCAGTGGTCCTGCAAGGCAAGTCTCTGTATTCTTACAGTGGAGCAAATTAAATCCGAGAAACATGGAAAAGTGTGTGAAGATTTGTATTAATTGACAAGGACATCACTGAATCCCAAATTGGACAATATTACACTCAAAATTAAATGTCAAATTGCAAGCTGAATACTGGTCCCTCGTTATTAAACTGTACTGCTTCTATATTGCAGTTAGTTATAATGTCAAAGATCTTCTCCTGATAGAAATACCTGCTGAAAGACTCATAGCTGGAACAGTGATGAAATCTACGATGTGATGTTGACAGAGAATTGCGGTTGAAAGTCCCGTGGTTGATATTTCAATGGTCGCATCAAAACAGTCACCTTAAACTAGTTAATGCCTTTGCACTTTCACACATATGTTTAAACCTGACATATATTTTAACCGAAGTTCACTGGGTGAGAAATTCCCTCATGTATGGAAGACCCCGTGCCACTCTGATGCGACGTCAGGACCCAAATGTATCAGCAACCAAGGTTCAAGTCAGTGGCGTGCAGAGGTCTGGTGATGCCCGGGGCAAATCTTGATTGTATGCCCCAAAGACTCAAGTATAAGGCCTAATATAATGAGAAATATTATGAGAAAGGAAAACATTTTGAATATATAAACACAGATGAAACATGAAATAAACGCTTTATTCGATTTTAATATAAATCAATCAAATTTATTAAGTTCTTTTCCCCAAATGATACCTCCTGTCACAAAGCAGTAATCTTTTATATTAGCAATCACACCAAAATCAACGTAAATTAAACATGAATTAACAGGAAAATTGCAATAAAATGACCGATAAATTACAAATAGCAGATACAAAGACATATCTCACACATTTCTCAGTCAGCCCATTCAGCACGTATCGCATTCATTTCAGCCACAATATCCTTCAAAACGTTGTTATATATATGTTAGGTTCAAATCAAATTCCATCTTCATTTCTCTAAAGCTTTAGCACCAAGTCTCATCAAACACCGGCATTACTTCACCCAATTTCCACAAATATAATTTTCACAGTCGACGCATTTCCAGATCCCTTCTTCTTCACAAAATCCTGGTCATGTGGGGCCTGTTTTTGCACTATGCCTGTGCATAAAGGGTCCCCAAATCCAGATATAAAAGCTCTGTTCAAGATCCGAGCTCCAGCAGCTTTCAGTCAAGTCTCTGAGAATCTCCCATTTATAGGACCCTGGACTTTAAGTATAAAGGGTAAGAGGGCAAAAGTTAAGAGGCCATGATGAATCTTTATAAAATACTGGTTCTGCCCCAAATGGGTGCCCCTGGCCCAAATGTCAAATTCTGGGCATGACAGTTTAGTATTTTTTTTTTTAAATTTAGATTACCCAATTATTTTTTCCAATTAAGGGGCAATTTAGTGTGGCCAATCCACCTACTCTGCACATTTTTGGGTTGTGGGGGCGAAACCCACGCAGACACGGGGAGAATGTGCAAACTCCACACAGACAGTGACCCAGAGCCGGGATCGAACCTGGGACGTCAGCGCCGTGAAGCGGTTGTGCTAACCACTAGGCCACCGTGCTGCCCTCACAGTTTAGTAAGTTGACAACTATAGAGAGGGTGCAGAGAAGAGTTTTAAAATGGATCAAAAGATAAAGATAAAGAATAAAGAAAACGCACCCATGGTGGCATTGCCGTCGATTCGGGAGAATTCGCGCCCTTTCTGTTCCCGCTCCAGCCGCCGAGTGGAAAACCGCCTCTTCACCAGCGGCGACCGCGGTGCGCAGGCACGCTCCGGCCGACCGCGGTGCGCAGGCGCGATCCATTCTCTGCATGCCACTGCCCCCATCCAATGGATGCCCGGGGCCAACGCACCGTCGCCCCCCCCCCCCCCCCCCCCCCCCCCCTCTGCACGCCACTGGTTCAAGTGATGGCTGCATTACATACTGAAGGAAGGAAAAACAAGCCAAGGTGGATTCTGCAGCAGTGTGATTTAAAGGGACAGGCACTGAAGGGAGGTTACATTTTTAGGATTAGCCAATTCACCCAGCATCTCAGTGTGCATGTTCATCACCATTCCCCTACATCACCTTGCCCGCTACATCTGACTCCTCTGTTATAGAACTCAATCTGCCACCTCTCCCTCCAGTGAATTTGCAAACAATCAGTCCAATACCCCTCTCCTGGATGCTGCCCATTCACATCTGGGTGACTCCCCATGAACTGATTCCAACTCAGTACTGGTTTCCGCTGTATGTGATTTGACAATATCATAGCTGATCAGATCAAGTTGGGGCCTTTTCATTAGTGATGTGCTGAGTCTCTCCATCCTCCTTAGGGTCCTGTAGCTGGGAGAGAACCAGTTTTTGAATGAACGAAGTGGGAACCAAGAAGAGAAGCGTGCTGTCAGGAAAGGAGTGCAATTTCTTCATCATGCCAGATAGCAGACTAGGCATGCTGGGAGTTAGGAAGGGGCATAAGGCATCAACTTCAATGCTCTCAGTGACGGTGAATGTCATGAGTTCCAACATGTCTGGAACCGAGATGTGGCGAGCCATCTGTCCCATCATACTGAGGAGATGCTGGAGACCTGTTCCTCACTGATTGTCTTCTGCTCTCTTCCATTGTATGTTACCTTGTCCTGCAAGAGAGAGTTAGGAAAGTCAGTAGTTGTGTAGTACTATGTTTGGGTGATGTGCCTGCCATGGAATAACTGTATTAATAATAATAATAATCTTTACCAGTGTCAAAAGTAGCATACATTAACATTGCAATGAATATGGAGGCAGTAAGAGGTACCTGTGAGCCTAGAAGCATTGGTAGGTGCGCGAGGGTAAGATGGAGCATCTGCATGTTCGGCATGTGTCCTGAATACCAGACCGAATGATGAAGACAAGATGCATTAAGCAGTGTGAGAGGCGTTTAATGTGCACTGATGATAACCATTTGCATCAGGCCATTATACTTCTTGTGGTCTTGCTACGTGGTCCTCAGATTCAGATTATAGAGTTGATCTTTCTGACCACCCACTCCCCCGGTACCATGGCACAGTGGAGAGCACTGCTGCCTCACAGCGTCAGGGACCCGGGTTCAATTCTGGCCTTGGGTGATTGCGTGGCGCTTGCATGTTCTCCCCGTGTTTGCGTGGGTTTCCTCCAGGTGCTCCCACTTCCTCTCACAGTCCACGGATGTGCATGTTAGGTGGATTGGCCATGATCAATTTCCCCTTCGTGTCCAGGGATATGCAAGTTAGGTGGACTGGCCATCATCAATGTGCGGGTTTACGGGAATAGGACGGGTGCGTGGGCCTAGATAGAGTGCTCTTTCTGAGGGTTGGTGCAGACTCGATGGGCCAAATGGCATTGTTCTGCACTGTAGGGATTCTATGGAACATTAACTCTATGGAACTCCCTGTTGAGGGTGGTCCTCAAGGCCCTCCATGGACCAAAGTTATCCCTCCTCCAGCTGACCTACACTTCCAGTTGCACATGCATCACGATGGACCTCTCTGCAAGTCCTGCTGTTCACCTTGTAATAATTTACATTGCAGCAATATTTTTGTATGGCTTCCATGAGACACAGCCTGCCTTTAAGATGAGCATGCTGGCTGCACCATCTGCTTGGCAGACAACACTGCTGTGCCTTTTAGTTGTCTGCAGAGTCTGCAGGCGGCATTCGAGGTTAGAAAGTGGTGTGACAGCTGCTTGGGCCATTGGTACAATCAACCAAATGGAGGTGGGTACACAAAACTTGCTTGTTGCTTACCTCAACCTGGATCAGCGTGGGTAGGTCAGGAGCCACATCGCTTAAAAAATCATTTCCAGCCTAATAACTGTAATTTTCTTTCATAAAAAATAAGTGCAATCTCATATGCTCCTTATTGGATGAAAGTGCAAATCTTCCATCCGAGGGAGGAAGGCATATTGTTAATCAATATGTTATTTTAGTGAGGCACTTGGTTCAGGATCACATTTAATCTTAGGAAATTGATTTCAACCTAAGAAGACTTATTCTGCTGTATATGAGTCATTCTTCCATATTATTGACTCTCTTCCTTAAGTTAGGTTATGAGGGGTTATAGGGTAGGCTGAGGGTGTGGGACTGGGTAGGTGCTCCTTCGGAGGGTTGGTCCAAATGACCTCCTTCTGCACTGCAGGGACTCTAAGCTCCAACATTTTTCCATTTTTCCAAAATGGGCGAAAACAAACTAAAAACCTAGAGCAAATGTAGGAGCGTTTAAACAACGGGGATCATTGACACTATCTCTTTCCTGCTGTCTTTTATTGATACAGGAATCACCTTTTCGTAAGCCTTTCAGCTTTTCTTTTCTCCAAGAGCACACTCACTGCACAATGTTTGCAACTTCTTAATTCACCTATCAATCACTGAAAGCCAAGGTCCTCATCCGTAACCTGCAGATGATCTGGCAAAAGAACCCCAGGGAAGGGAGGTGAGCAGAATATTTGCAGGCGATAGGATTTTATGACCTAGAATGTACTATCTGAGAGGGTGGCAGAGGAAAATTCAACGGCAACTTTCCAAAGGGAACTGGACGTATCCCTGACAAAGAAAAAAAACCCGAGGCTATTAGAAAGATGTAGGGGAGTTGGACTAATTGGATATCCCTTTCAAAGCTATGGCTCATGTGGAGCTGCGTGTGATAAGAGAGAAGATGAAGCAATTAGGAGCCAAGACAAGAACATCAAATAAAACAGTGAAATATTTTACAGGCTTATCAATAGAAAAAGAAAGGCTGGAATGGAAACAGGGCTAGCCAGGGATAGATGGAATAATACTACAAGTAATATTAGAGAGATGGCAGAAATATTAAATAATTATTTAACTTCAGTATTTACCACAGAGATAGAACAGGCTGGACATGACTTTCAATGATGATGTGAATATTGAGATAAGTGTATGTGAATAGATTAAACAAACTCAAGGAAAATATAACCCCTGGTCCAGATATATTTTAAAAAACCGAGGGAAGAGATAGCAGAGCCATTATTACACATATTTAATTTAAGAGTAGACAATGGTAATGTAGTAGATGTAATTTATCTGGATTTTCAAAAAGCTGTCGATAATAGACCAATAGGTAAGGTCAGAGAATGTCGAGGTGGGTGCAAGTAGAAGAATGGATTGCTAACTGTCTTTCCGACAAATGGAAAGAGTAAGGGGTAACTATCTAGAGTTGCAGACTATTGGGGGTGGTATCCACAAGGAGCAATACTGGGACCATGGCTGTTCGCAACTTACATTCACAATGGGACCTGGGAATCAAAAACATAATTATTAAATTTGTGGATGACGCCAAATTAGAAGGGGGAGGTAAGAGGGTAGTTAATACTGAGACGGACTGCAACAAAATACAGGGAGGAGGGTGCATTACTAAACTTGCAGAATGTACAAACCACGGCAGATAAAGTTCAATAAAAATAAACTTGAGATAGTGCATGTTGGCAGGAAGGGTAAAGAAGTCACTTATTGCTTGGAATGTGCAAGTGTAGGAGGGATAGAGGAACAAAGGGGGTTGGGGTGCGAACACAGCCATCATTAAAACTTACACCACAGCAAGTTCATGACAAACAAAGGACTAGGCTTTATTTCTTGAGGGCTAGAATTGAAAAGTAGGGAAGCTATACCAAACCTTTATCAAATCTTGGTGACACCACACTTAGAGTACTGCGTGCAGTTCTGGCCACCATAATATAAAAATGATATAGATGCACTGGAGAGAGCACAGAGAAGGTTTACAAGGATGATGCCAGAATGAGTGGATATACATATCAGGAAAGGATGAACAAGCTGAGTCTTGTTTCTCTTGAAGAAAGAAAGTAACATAATGGTAAGATAGTAATTAACTATAGTCCACAATGAACCAAAGAATCTAATCCCAATAGAAAGAGACAATTGGTTATTTTGCTGGAGGGGCACCACTCCATATGAAACATGAGACGGAATTCCATGAATTATCAAAGCTGGTATGCGGGATTGAATGAATGACGTTAGCATTATTTTGCTCCATACTCTCACCATCTAACAAACCGAGCAAAACGACCCTCATTGTGGTCTTTAAAATGATGAAAACTTTTGCTCGAGTGGACACAGAGAGAATATGTGGGATTCTCCGGTCCCCCAGCCGCATTTTTCTCAGTGGCATACCATTTGCTGGCGGCGGGATCCTCTCTTCCCGCTACTCGTTAATGGGAGGTGCGCTGCCAGCGGGAAAAGAGAATCCCAATAGCCAGAGAATTCTGGCTGATGTTTCCACTTGTGGGGAAGAACATTTCTGCAGGGCACCAATAGGAGGCAGTCAGAGCGAATTCAATAACGAGTACAGAAGAAATTTGCTTAACTCAAAGGGGATTTTCCATTCCCCTGCTGGGTCTGCTTTTGGCGGGGGGAGGTGGAACAAGATGCGTAAATTGGGACGGATGCCCACCCCACACACTTCCCAACCAGCCTCAGGCTCACCCCCATAACATAGCAGATGGTCGGGTGTAAGATTGGCAGCTAGCCTGGCATAAGTAAATAAATAGTTGAGGGTCAATTCAGCTTGTTAACAAGCCCTGATGATATGTTGGCCATACTATAACAAAATTGGTGTGCACAGGCAAGAGGTAGTGAGAAGCCTGTTTCTAAAAAGTTTTTACCATTTTAAGTGGGTATCTTTTGCACATCAGGGACACACACCCAAAGAGAGCATTTATTCCTTCTTTCTTATCCACTTGCTCTCCAAAATCCACCCCTCGCCCCCTCCCTAAGCTTGTCAAGCCTTTCCTGCCTAATACCTTGGATTTAATCCACTTCTATCCAGTGTCATATCCCTCACAGAACTTACAGAATGATTATCTCCCCGTGGTTCTCCCGGAATACAAATTCCCCACTCAGGGGCAGGGGAACTCCATTCAGCTACGTATAAAAGGTCAGCCAGTAAGGCACCAACCATGGAGAGACCCATGGAGAGACCAAGGGTTTCCCGATGGCATGGGGTGGCCACAAGGGGAAACCCCATTGGCCAGCTGGCGGACCAGAGAATTGTGCCTTGGGTCTTCTTGTTGAGATTTCTTGCAGTCTCACAGTGCCCACTACTGAGATCTTGGCACCGCTGGATTGCTGCTGCTGCTGGCCAATCCAATTGGCTAGCAGCTTTTGATGGCAGGACTTCATCCCTAGTGCGGGGGTAGCCAATTTATCCAGTTGGAGGCACGTTCCGGGTGTGGGACATGCTTGCAAGGAGCGAATTGGCTCCGTATTCAGGTGAGGCCACAGGGACTCTGATGTTGCAGATCCCTGAGCCTCCTGTAGGTTTATAACACCTTAGGTCTCTGGACATCATCCCATTCGCGTAGGACCCAATCACCACCAGCCAACCAATCTAATCGGGTTACAGCCCATCTCTCAGGTGCCACAAAGTTTAAGTTCTGCTGCTCGAAAACTAGCACCATGTACAATGTTGCAACTTTTTGAAGTCCTCATTCTCTCTGCTGCTTGACTTAAAGATACATTAAGCATCCATGGATCAAAATGATAACGGCAAAACAATAAAAGGAGGAACATTGGAATCATCAGGAAGGGCCGTTACACTATGTATGACAGCACAAAGAATCGCTACAATGCAGAAGGAGGCTATTCAGTCCATTGAGTTTACACTGACCCTCTAAAAGAGCACCCTACCTAGGCCCATGGTCCCACCCTATCTCTGTAACCCCACCTAACCTTTGGGCACTAAGGGGAAATTTAGCATGGCCAAGCCACGTAAGATGCACATCTTTGGATTGCAGGAGGAAACCAGAGCACCCGGAAGAATGTGCAAACTCCACACAGTCACCCAAGGTCGGAATGAAACTCGGGCCCCTGGTGCTGTGAGGGAGCAGTGATAATTGTGCCACCGTGCCGCCCATGGACAAACTACCTTCTTCTGTCGTGAAAGTCAGTGATTCCTGGACCCAGAATGGTAAATGCAATCACCAACCATTTCAGGAATGAGGAAAAAGCAACCATCCATAAAGAGAATTATTCTGCTCTATATAGAGAGTGAAAGTGAAATGCAGGCGTGGTTTTGGGTGGTCACCTTTGTAAAATGTCATCTGCTTCTGAAGCAAAGAGTGGGCATGTCTCAAACTCCCCCATCCCTTCGCAACTCAGCCCACATCACCTGCTTGATCCCTTAGCCCAGTTAAATAAAACATGCACTTGTGGGGAGAAAATTTAAGGATGACTGATCATGCGAGCATACCGGTGCTGAAAGAGAGGGCAACTCATACACCAAGTTTCTGCAAAAGCATGATTTTGGGGGCTGGAAAAGGTGGTCCGCCTTATAAGGCGCATGGGCGTATATGCTGCGATTTAGAGTCATTTTAATTATCTTGCTTTTTTCCCCTATCTGTCTGAACTTCAATTGATTGCTCCCATTTGTTTTCAAGAAGCACACACCTTGCAAAATGTCGGTTATCCAGTGAGACACAACATTAATAGTTGACAGGAGAAAGCTAAACATATGAGGTAAATCTATCACTTTGTATATTCCAATGGACAAGTTATCTGTATGCATGGGTGCACTTCAGGTTTAAAATATTGAGAGCAATGTACTTTCACACATAAATTAAAACAAAAATGGTGCATTCACACAGAGAGAATCCTTTGCACTTCCCTAAATCTAAGGAAAAAGGAGATAATGCGGTACCACACCAGGCCTGAACTGCTTCTCAATGGGTGTAGGAATTTAAAACTCAGGCGGGCAGCAGAGTTATCGATGAGGCGGAGAATCCAGCTTCATGACGAAAATAGAATTGGCGCCTTTTAATGCTCCAGCCCCCTGCTGGCGCCAGTGGGAGGATGCAAATGGATCATTAAGATCCATTTGCATCCATTTAGTGGGCCAGGCACCATATTCTCTGGGCCCGCGTGATTCTCCGGTCCTCTGGGTCAGAAATCACATGGGCGGTAATCACTACTGCTATTGACAAACGTGGCCCTAATGTGGTTGGCCGAGGGGATAACTCTTTCAAGGAGTTGCCCCCAAAGTCCATCCAAGGGCCACCCCCCCCCCCCCCCAACAATGCAGGACCTTCCCAACCCACCAGACGTCCCCACTGCCTCCCAACAGAGACCCCCTAAATAAAGAGACCCCCCAGAAATCCCCTATAGAAAGAAACCCCCTTGTGACCCTCTAAATAAAGACTGCCCCAGAGGCCCCTTAAATAAAGAGAACACCCCTCAGAGATCCCCTTAATAAAGAAAACCCCAAAGAGACCCCCTAAACAAGGAGACCCTCCAAAAAGAGACTTCTATCAGGAAGCCCAATCGAAGAAAGGCCCCTGTCTGGAAGTTAGGGAGCAGCCCAGAAACACACACTAACACTAAAACACACTAATACTAATAATAATCTTTATTGTCACAAGTTGGCTTACATTATCACTGCAATGAAGTTACTGTGAAAAGCCCTCAGTTTCCACATTCTTGCGTTTGTTCGGGTACAAGGAGGGAGAATTTGGAATGTCCAAATTACCGAACAGCACGTCTTTGGGACTTGTGGGAGGAAACCGGAGCATCCTGAGGAAACCCATGTAGACACAGAAACATACACTAACACTAACAAATACACTAAAACATACTGACACTAACACATACACGAACACACTAACACTAACACACACTAACTCATATACTAACACACACGAACACTAACACACGCTAACCTAACACACACTAACATTAACACATATTAAAACTAACACATGCACTAGCACACACACCAACACTAACACATACACTACAACACACGGACATGTACAGACACTATCACATACACTAACACACACATACAAAAACACACACTAACACTAACACACACTAACATTAAA
Organism: Scyliorhinus canicula; assembly: GCF_902713615.1. NCBI lineage: Eukaryota > Metazoa > Chordata > Chondrichthyes > Carcharhiniformes > Scyliorhinidae > Scyliorhinus > Scyliorhinus canicula. The sequence continues at coordinate 49,516,373 of NC_052163.1, forward strand.
ACATACTAACAGATACTCTAACTCCAACACACACGAATATGAACACATACTAACACTAACACATGCACGAGAACACACTGACACTAACATTAATACACACAAACACATACATTAACACTAAAACATGCTAATGCTAAAACACACTAGCACATACACTAACATGAACATACACTAACACATACACTAATGCACAATAACACTAACACACATTAACACTAACACGCTAGCAGTAACACACTAACACTAAAACACACTTACACTAAAACACGCTAACACATACATTAACACACACACATACACTAACGCACACTAACACTAAAATACACTGACACTAAAACATACTAATACTAACACACTAACACTAAAACACATTCACATGAACACATACTAACACTAACACATACACTAACACACACTAACATGAACACTACCATGAACACTAACACACACTAATATTAACACTAAAACACACTGACACAGAATAGTCTAATATTAACACAGACATTCTAACACTAATACACATGCACACTTACACACCCACATGCACACTAACACACACTAACACACATTAACGCACACACTAACACACATACTAACTAACACACATTACCACACACACTAACACATAAATGCATGCACACATGGTCAATTAGTTTTCCATTCACACTAATATTTTGAAGTGGTTTGTCAAAAAGAACTCTTTTACAGTGTAATCGAGATATAATCTTAAATTACCAACACAAAAATAAACCTTAAGCACAAATGATGGTGCTTGACATGCTATCTTCTTAATCATCTCAGGTTCGCTTTGATCTTAACGCATCAAATGTGTTCCATTTCACTGCTCCTAATGGAATGCTTTACAGATATTAGGTTCTCTTTCAGAAATGTCCATATTATTGCCTCCCAGTTAGCTGATTCCTGAGCCCCACCATTCAGCTGAGATAGAGCACAGTCTTATTTGTTTGTTACTATAATTTTCAAGTCCTTAAGCTTCGGTAAGAGCTGTTGTTCGCACCTTTAACCTCATTGGAAGATAGAATTCTGCTCAAAATATCAAAATCTGTCAGTATTAGCAATTTGAGACATTTATAAATTATGGAACCAGTGCTTTAATGCTTATACATGGCACGAATATGATTACTTATTTAGAGGCAGTAAATTTCTGCTTTGGCAGTCTTTTAGGGTTGAGGATGACTTGCTTTCACTCCTGGGGAAGGGAGGGTGGGGAGAGGTGGAGGGAGGAGCGGGCGGGGGTGGGGGTGGGGGGGGGGAGGGTGGGGGGTGGGGGGTGTGGGGGGGGGGGGGGGGGTAGGCAGCAGAAGATGACATGGCAACCACTGTCAAAAGTTATACACAAGTACAAATTCCGAAGAGCACCAATGAGAAAGATTCCCTCAACTGAGATTTCAGCTTTGAATTGTCTTCTCTCTTGGCAGAACACGTTTGTTCACTTCTGTCGAAGGTGTCAGAAACCCCTCATTTGTTAGACCAGCCAACCACTCTGATGGTGACTGTGACATTATGTGTAATGTCTGGCACATTAAGAGTTAATGTGATACCATATTCTACCACCAGATGAAGCTGGGGAGCAGATCTATAAAAGGGAATGCCTTATAGGCTTCTGGGAGAGAGTGTAGAGAAGGCTAGAGAGAATAGAGCAGAGGAGAGAACAATTTAAGATAGTGTGCATGAGACAAGTGTTAACATAATGTGGATTGTAGGTTTAGTTATAATATTACTTGCTTTAGGAATAATGAACAAACTGTATAATAAGTAGTGTAATAAATATTAGCTTTGTTTATTTGACTTGGCTTTTTGTGGTTTTTGTGTACACTCCAAGTCCATCCTGAGTATAAGCAACACAAAGAACACCACACTGAACGTTAGATGACAGTCAGGAGAGGAACCGGCAACAGGAAGAGGCTCAACCTACGGCTGCAATCACAGAACAGATGCTGCAATCCCCAACAGGCATGACCGTGCCCCAAACAATGCTGGAATAGAGTAGCAGCCATCCATTCATGACACCACACCACAAAGCCATACACTGCACCACCCAGCCAAACACCGCATCACACAGCCAAACACCATACCGCACAACCAAACACTGCACCACATAGCCAAACACCATACCGCACAACCAAACACTGCACCACATAGCCAAACACCATACCGCACAACCAAACACTGCACCACACAGCCAAACACCGCACCACACTGCCAGACACCACACCACATAGCCAAACACTGCACCACACAGCCAGACACCGCACCACATAGCCAAACAGTGTTTCACACATCCAAACACCGTACCACATAGCCAAACACTGCATGGCATAGTCAAATACCACACCACACAGCCAAACACCACACCACACAGCCAAACACAATACGGCATAGCCAAATACCGTACCACACAGCCAAACACTGCACCAGATAGCAAAACACGGCAGCAAATAGCCAAACACCGCACCACACAGCAAAACAGCATTTCTCACAGCCAAACACAGCACCACATAGCCAGATACCACACAGCATAGCCAAACACCACACCACACAGCCAAACACCATACAGCATAGCCAAACACTGCACCACACAGACAAACACCGCACCACACAGCCAAACACCACACGCCATAGCCAAACACCAGACCACACAGCCAAACACCACACAGCATAGACAAACATTGCACCACACAGCTAAATACTGCACAACACAGCCAAATACTGCACCACGGAGCCAAACACTGCCACACAGCCAGACAATGCACCTCGGAGCCAAACACCACACCATACAGCCTAACACTGCACCACACAGCCAAACACCGCACCACAGAGCCAAACACCGCACCAGACAGCCAAACACCGCTCCACACTGCAAAACAGCATTTCTCACAGCCAAACACAGCACCACATAGCCAGACACCACATAGCATAGCCAAACACTTTCATTTAATTTCATTTAATTTCATTTTCATTTAATTTCATTTCACCACACCATATAAACACCGCACCACAGAGCCAAACACCATGCGACATAGCCAAAGACTGCACCACACAGCCAAACACCGCACCCACAGTCGAACACCACACCAGACAGCCAAACACTGCACCACAGAACTGAACACTGCACCACACAGCCAAACACTGCACCACATAGCAAAACACTGCAGCAAACAGCCAAACACTGTACCATACAGCCAAATACTGCACAACGCAGCCAAATACTGCACCACACAGCCAGATACTGCACCACGGAGCCAAACACTGCGCCACACAGGCAGACAATGCACCTCGAAGCCAAACACCACACCACAGAGCCAAACACCCCACCAGACAGCCAAACACTGCACCACACAGCAAACCGCATTTCTCACAGCCAAACACAGCACCACATAGCCAGATACCACACGGCAGAGCCAAACACCCCACCACACAGCCAAACAGCATGCGACATAGCCAAACACTGCACCACACAGACAAATACCACATGGCATAGCCAAACACCACACAGCATAGCCAAACACTGTACCCCACAGCCAAACACCGCACCACACAGCCAAACACCGCACCACACAGCAAAACTGTGTTTCACATGCCAAACACCACACGGCATAGCCAAACACCGCACAACACAGCCAAACACTGCACTACAAAACCAAGCAGTGCACCACACAGCCGAACATTGCACCACAGAGCCGAACAGCATTTCACGCAGCCAAACACCGCACCGCATAGCCAAACACTGCATGGCATAGCCAACTACCACACCACACAGCCAACCAGTTCGCCAAACACCGCACCACACAGCCAAACACTGCACTACACAACCAAACATTGCACCACGCAGCCAAACACTGCATCACTCAAAAGGGCAGCACGGTAGCACAGTGGCTAGAAATGTTGCTTCACTGCTCCAGGGTCCCAGATTCACACCTCCCGCTGTCCGACCATCCAGGTCCAAGGGTCTGAGTAACAACATTCCAAGGTGATGGGCCTGTGTCAGCAGTGTCAGTAAATAAATGATGATAACTCACTGTATGTAAAGCTCTGGGGCGGGATTATTGTTGACACTGGGGATGGGTTCATAAACTTCCACAACAGTAAAACTGACACTGTACCTGAACTGATTCAACGATGGTTTAGGGCTAGGACCGGCGCCACATGGAACACAATCGATTCCAATGAAAAACGGTGCTGGATTCGCAATTGACACTCAGGAGGCTGACAAGCTGCAGCTGCATATACACACTGCACTCACCACACACACCATCCCACCATAAAATGTCGCTGGTTGCACTAGAGCGTGCCCATTCTGCTGATGGGTCGGCTGTAGCCAGAGGGAACCTAGGGGGGGCCTAGGTAGGGGGACACACCCATATGACCTATTGTGCTAACAATTGCACACAAAGACACAAATCGGTACAAGAGAGGCTTTATTACCGTGAGATGTTATTCCCTCGACTGCAGCTGTAGAATGGCAGCTCAGGAGAGCTCATGAGTATTTATATTGCTCCCTGTGGATGGAGCTAGCCGGCAGGGGCTTACCGACAAACCTGTAATACAGGTACTGTTATGTATCCCCTAATACAGGCACACACATATATATACAGTGGAGGATCACCACATTCACCCCCTGTTAAGAATGAGTCCGGCGGGGGTGAAGTGAAACTATTATACATAAGCAGTGATTTATTTCCAAAGGGGGGGGGGGGGGGTGGGGCATCAAATGTCCATCTTGCAACCCGGTGCCCATCATAGGTTGAGTCTGACCGGCGGTCTGACGGTTCATTGAGAGCGACGCAGCAGTGGTGGCGACGTCTGCACAGGCGGTGTCGGTGTCGACGGCATCGCTGGTGGCGGTGTTGGTGCTGGCCTGTGGCTGGACGACTCTGACAGCGTGCCAAAATCTTCCATGTCCTCTAGTGTGGGCAGGGGAACGAGAGATGGACCTGGTGGGGCTGATGTTTGGGCACCGGGGAAAAGGATGATGGTGCGTGGGTGGGGAGGTGTGTGGGCGTGGGATCGGCACCTGAGGGAGCCAGGTCCCTGAGCGAGACCGTATCCTGGCGGCCATCGGGGAACTTCACGTAGGCATACTGGGGGCTCACATGGAGCAGGCGTACCCTGTCCACCAGAGGGTCTGCCTTGTGGAGTCTGACATACCTACAAAGTAGGACCGGCACTGGAGCTGCGAGCCACGTCGGGAGCGACACCCCGGATGTAGACTTCCTAGGGAAGGTAAAAACACGTTCATGGGGTGTGTTATTAGTCGCAGTGCACAGCAGTGACCGAATGGAGTGGAGTGCATCAGGAAGGACCTGCTGCCAGCGAGCGGCTGGGAGGTTCCTGGACCGTAGGGCCAGCTGGACGGCCGTCCATACTGTCCCATTCTCCCTCTCTACCTGCCCGTTTCCCCAGGGGTTGTAGCTGGTCGTCCTGCTGGAGGCGATACCCCTGCTGAGCAGGAACTGACGCAGTCATCGCTCATGAATGAGGATCCCCTGTCACTGTGGATGTAGTCGGGAAAACCGAACAGAGCGAATACGGAATCGAGGGCCTTGATGACGGTGGCAGACGTCATATCCGGGTATGGGATGGCGAAGGGGAACCTAGAGAATTAATCGACCACACTAAGGATGTAGGTGTTGCAGTCGGTGGAGGTGAGGGGCCCTTTGAAATTTATGCTGAGGCGTTCAAAGGGGCGGGACGCTTTCACCAGGCGCGCGCGGTCTGGCTGGTAGAAGTGCGGCTTACACTCAGCACAGACCTGGCAGTCTCTGGTGACTGTCCGTACTTCCTCAACGGAGTAGGGCAGATTGCGGGCTTTGATTAGGTGGTACAACCGAGTGACCCCCAGATGGCAAAGGCACGGAGCTGGTTCACTTGTGCGCTGGCACATGTACCTCGGGAGAGGGCGTCTGGGGGCTCGTTGAGCTTGCCGGGGCGATACAAGATCTCGTAATTATAGGTGGAGAGCTCGATTCTCCACTGCAAGATTTTATCATTTTTGATCCTGCCCCGCAGCGTGTTGTTAAACATGAAGGCTACCGACCGTTGGTCAGTGAGGAGGGTGAACCTCCTGCCGGCCAGGTAATGCCTCCAGTGCCGCACCGCCTCAACGATAGCCTGGGCCTCCTTTTCAACTGAGGAATGTCGAATTTCGGAGGCATGGAGGGTGCGGGAAAAGAATGCCACGGGCCTGCCTGCCTGGTTCAGCGTGGCGGCAAGGGCGACATCTGAAGCGTCGCTCTCTACTTGGAAGGGCAGTGTCTCGTCTACTGCGTGCATATCGGCCTTGGCTATGTCTGAGTGAATACGGGCGAAGGCCTGATGTGCCTCGGCCGTGAGGGGAAATTGCGTGGACTGGATCAGTGGGTGGCCCTTGTCCACGTATTGTGGGACCCACTGGGCGTAGTAAGAAAAGAACCGCAGGCATCGTTTGAGAGCCTTGGGGCAGTGGGGGAGGGGGAGCTCCATGAGGGGGCGCATGTGGTCGGGATCGGGCCCCAGTAGTCCGTTTTGGACTACGTAGCCGAGGATGGCTAAGCGGTCTGTGCTGAATACGCACTGCTCCTTGTTATAAGTGAGGTTGAGTAGAGATGCGGTGTGGAGAAATTTGGCAAGGTTGGCGTCATGGTCCTGCTGGTCATGGCCGCAGATGGTGATGTTGTCCAGGTACGGAAACGTGGCCCGCAGTCCATACGTCGTCCATTTCTCGTTAAAATACCGAGACCCCGTCAGTGACGCCGAAGGGAACCCTAAGAAATTGATAAAGTCGGCCGTCCGCCTCGAAGGCAGAGTAGGGATGGTCCGATTTGCGGATGGGGAGCTGGTGGTAGGCGGATTTCAGGTCAATTGTCGAGAAGACCCGGTATTGTGCAATCTGATTGACCATGTCAGATATGCGGGGGAGGGGGTACGCGTCGAGCTGCGTGTACCGGTTGATGGTCTGGCTGTAGTCCACGATCATCCTGTGTTTCACCCCAGTTTTAACCACCACCACTTGGGCTCTCCAGGGGCTGTTGTTGGCCTCGATGATACCCTCCCGGAGCAGCGCTGGACTTCGGACCTGATGAAGGTCTTGTCCTGGGTGCTGTACCATCGCTCCCGGTGGCGACGGGCTTGCAATCTGCAGTCAGATTGGCAAAGAGGGAGGGAGGGTCAACCTTGAGGGTCTTGAGGCCGCAAATGGTGAGTGGGGGTAGGGGTCCGCTGAATTTGAGGGTGAGGCTCTGGAGGTTACATTGGAAGTCCAGGCCCAGTAAAAGTGTCGCACAGAGGTTGGGGAGAACGTACAGGCGGAAACGGCTGAATTCCACACTTTGTACGGTGAGTTTGACCAGACAGAAGCCCTGGATCGGGACAGAGTGGGATCCGGAGGCCAGGGAGATCCGCTGGTTGGCGGGATGGACCGCAAGGGAGCAGCGCCTTACCATGTCCGGATGAACGAAGCTATCGGTGCTCCCGGAGTCAAGTAGGCAGTAGGTCGCGTGGCTGTTGATGAGCACCGTCGTTGAAGTGGTAGCCAGGTTGCGAGGACGGGATTGGTCGAGCGTCATGGAGGTGAGTAGCGGGCGATTGACCGAAGAGTCCGAAGAGTCCGATGAGTAGCGGCAGCGACCCGGGATCCGTGGTCCAGTCCCGAGGGGAGGACAAAATGGCAGCGTCCGAAATACCTGCGAGGAAGAGGATGGCGGCGACCATGGAGCGCATGTGGCGGGGGCAGTGCAAGATGGCGGCGCCCACTGATCGCATGTGGAGTCGGGGGAGGAAGATGGCGGTGCCCATGGTGCACACATTGCGGGGGCGGCGAAAGATGGCGGCGCCCACTGATCGCACGTGGCCCCGGGAGCAGCAGACGGCGGGGCCCATTGCGCGATCGGCTGGGGAGAGGTCGGGCGCGATAGTGGCAACTGCGCAGGCCTGACACACCGCTGCAAAGTGGCCTTTCTTGCCACAGGATTTGCAGGTCATGGCGCGAGCCGGGCAGCGCTGGCGGGGGTGCTTCTGCTGGCCGCAGACGTAGCAGCGGGGACCCCCAGGGTGCGCGGTGTGGCGAGCAGTGCAGGTTTACTGCGCGGGAGTGGCCCCAGTCGGGAGGGGGTCAGTTGCGGGGTCCACGAGGGGTAGGATGGGTGGGCCGGGTAGGATTGCACGTTACGGGAATCGACCGTCATAGAGAGCGCTAAAGTCTTTGTCGCCGCTAGATTGAGTGCGGCCCCTTCCAGCAGTCGTTGCTGGATGGGGTCAAATGCAATACCCATCACAAAGGCCTCTCGCATGAGGAGATTCGAATGTTCCGTTGCCGAGACGCCTGGCACTCGCAGTCCCGTACTAGAGGGATAAGGGCTCGCCAGAAGTCCTCAATCGACTCACCCGGTTGTTGGACGCGAGTGGAGAGTACATGCCTCGCAAACAGAGTGTTTGTCGACTGGACGCAATTTTCTTTGAGCAGTTCCATAGCACGGGTGTAGGTCAGCGCGTCCTGTATCAGCGGGAACATGCTGGAGCTCAACCTTGAGTAGAGTAGTTGAACTTTCTGAGCTTCCGATGGAGTAGGTTCCGCTGAGGTGATGTAGGCCTCGAAGACAGCCAGCCAGTGGTTAAAGTCTTTCCTGGCGTTCGGCGATTGCGGATCCAGCTGCAGGCGGTTGGGTTTAATTCTGATGTCCATGATGTGGGAAATCTCACGGTAATAAATTGATGCGCTAACAATTGCACAGAAAGACACAAATCGGTACAAGAGAGGCGTTATTACCGTGAGATGTTATTCCCTCAACTGCAGCTATAGAATGGCAGCTCAGGTGAGCTCATGAATATTTAAACTCCTCCCTGTGGGCGGAGCTGGCCGGCAGGGGCTTACCGACAAACCTGTAATACAGGTACCGTTGTACATCCCCTAATACAGGCACACACATATATATATACAGTGGTGGATCACCACATGACCTGTGGCCCTAAGTTCGCAGTGGGCAGTCAACGGTGTGTGCAGCTGCATGGCTGCCTTGCAGGCCTCAGCAACGATATTCCATGCCTGAAAAATTTTGAGGAGAAATTACATAAACTATTTACTATATAATAGAGATTATATAAACATATTCCCCAGAATATAATGGTTTAAGAGGTGGCTTGACTGTTGTTTTTCAGATTTTTGAAAGGAATTGACGTGTGATTCTAGGACAAGGGAAGATAACCTTAAATGCAGAGTTGATCCATGCAGGAGAGAAGTTAGGATAGGCCTTTTCACTCAACGGATGGTAGAAGTCTGATTCATCCTCAAAAATCAGTGGATGTTAATTCAATTACAGGTTGAGTATCCTTATTGCTTGGGGCCAAGATTTGGATTCCGGAATTTTTTGCAGTTTGGAAATTAATTTATGAGATAGATCAGCCATGACCAATTTCAATGGTACAACAAGTTTGAGGGGATTAATGGCCTACTCCTGTTCCTATTCCCCCATGTCCCCAATTCCTTCCCCTGACTTTGCCACCTCTCGATATCACTCTCACGTTCTTTAAGACTTTCCTTTAAAACCTACCTCTTTGACCATGCGCTGTTCTAATGTCTCCTTCTGGCACACTGCGTCAATTTTTGTTTTATAACTCTCCTGTGCAGGGACTAGGAATATTTTACCATGTTCAAGGTGCCATATCGATACACGTTGTCATCGTTACACTCTAATTGGAAAATTTTAATCACAAAGCTTTTATTCAGACGTAAGGCTTAAAATCTCTGGGAATTGAGGAGCACTGCATTGAAGATTCTTGGCATAGTATCCACAAGCCCATGATACACAGAAAGGCTAGGATTTTGTAGCCATTGATGAAGAGACAATGCTTGATGGTGCTAAGCGTAGACAGTATCACCATTATTACAATCGTAAATTCTGCTCATTAAAATGCAAGTCACTGGGAAAAGTGCCATAGATGGAAAGCTGTTATTTATGCTTTTAGTCCGATTTCCAGGAATTGGCAAATGTAATGAAGTAATTCGCATTAAAATAAGTGGACCTCCAACAAACAAATTGTTTTCTATATTTTACTTTTTCGTTGTTCTGTCACTCTATTTTTCAGATTCTGAAGGCGAATGCGCGAGAAGGCTCACAAGACAATAGTTGCGAACTCTATGCTAATCAATGAATTTGTTTTTTCAGAGGCATTGCTCCATTTTTTCTGGGCCACCAAAAAGGTAAGTTTCGTTCCTTGAATCACCTGCTCGAAAAAATGTAGGTGCTTCCATTATGGCCATAGATTCTTTGTTAAACTGAAGAAATAATGAGAGGAAACAAGCCACACTGGGCAGAATCTTGAGGCCGCACCCGCTGTCCATGGGAAATCACATGAGAATAGGCAATTTTTGCCGGAGAGATGGTGTTTCCTGATTTTTCCTCCCCCTCGCCAGTGGCGTCGCGGGATTCATGCCCACAAAGAGTATGTGTCTCATATTAACAAATTTGAATGCACTTAAATGCTAATGGCTGCCTCCCGCCAAATGAACCCCCCTCACTAAATATTTATACCTTGCCGACGTGATGTTACGCCAGTGAGGTTTGCAACATGTTGGGCTGGGCGTGAGGCTGTCAAGGAAGATCCCTCTAGGAGCAATGATGTAAGTACAGCCCGCTGGAGTGTGTAGAAGGACATGCCGTATTGCCCCGGCACAACTTGGCAGTGCAAGGTGGACCCTAATGGCAGACCCATGCGGGTGGTGTTTTGATGTGTGGCAGGAGCGGCGGAGAGCAGAAATTGTGGGGTGGGGTGGGGTATGCCAGCGATGATCATCAGCAGTTAGTACTGCTACCTCACTGCATCAGGGACCCTGGTTCAATTCCCACCTTGGGTGACTGTCTGTGTGGAGTTTGCATGTTCCCCCCATGTCTGCGTGGGTTTCCTCTGGGCGATCCACTTTCATCCCAAAGATGTGCTGGTGAGGTGGAGTGGTCATTATAAATTGTCCCTTAGTGTCCAAAGGTTAGGTGGGGTTATGGGGAGAGGGTGGGATTACAGGGAGAGGGTGGGGGAGTGTGCCTAGGTGGGGTGCTCTTTCAGAGGGTCAGTGCAGTCTTAATGGGTGGAATGGCCTCCCTCTGTGCTGTACAGATCCTTTGGTTCCATGGGAGGCGGGGTGGGTGGGGGTGGGGGGTGGGGGGTGGGGGGGGTGGGGGTGCAAGGAGTATGCTGGCGATTACTGTATGGAGCGTGGGGGAGAATTCCCGACACCTCCGCGATGTATTCTGGGCTCCTTTCGGCTGTATTGCTGGTCAGGGCGCCATCTTTAAAGGGCGTCCCGATCTATGTGGGGCCGATTCTTGGCTCTAAGAGTCCCCACTCCGCCAGAGTGATAGCGTGAACCACTGTTTTTGACAACGAGACTCAAGATTCAGTGAGAAAACTGGGACGGTATTCTCCCCTACCCGGCGGGGCGGGGGTCCCGGCGTAGCAGAGTGGCGCCAACCAATCCAGTGTCGGGCCTCCCCAAAAGGTGCAGAATTCTCCTCACCTTTAGGGGCTAGGCCCGCGCCGGAGTGGCTCCCGCTTCCCCGACTGGCGCCAACAGCCTTTGGCGCCATGCCGACCAGTGTCAGGGCTGGCCGAAAGGCCTTCGCCGGTCAGCGTGAGTCCGCACATGCGCCGGAGCATCAGCGGCCACTGACGTCACCACCGGCGCATGCGCGGTGGAGGGGGTCTCTTCCGCCTCCGCCATGGTGGAGGCCGTGGCGGCGGCGGAAGAAAAAAAGTGCCCCCACGGCAGAGACCCGCCCGCCGATTGGTGGGCCCCGATCGCGGGCCAGGCCACCGTGGGGCACCCCCGGGGTCTGATCGCCCCGCGCCCCCCCCCAGGACCCCGGGGCCCGCTCGCGCCACCTGCTCCTGCCGGCACAGAGGGTGGTTTAAACCACGTCGGCGGGAGAGGCCTGACAGCGGCGGGACTTCGGCCCATTGTGGGTCGGAGAATCGCCGTGGGTTGCCCGCCAACCGGCAGGACACAATTCCCGCCCCCGCCGATTCCCGGGTGGCGGAGAATTCCGGCCACAGCGGGGGCGGGATTTATGAAGGCCCCGGGCGATTCCCCGACCCTGCGGTGGGTTGGAGAATTCCGCCTCAGGTCTGTGGAACATGAAAGTTTCACGCCATTTTTCTGTGTGAGCTTGAGGCTTTGCAAAAATCTGGTAAAACACCCCCTCCCCCCACTGATGTTGAAGATCGGGTGAGAAATGTAAAAGCAAGTCAGTAGCAACATTTACATTTTTTAATATTCGTTGATGGCATGCGCGTGTTACCTATCCCAACTTGCCCTTGAACTGAATGGGCTTGCTAGGCCATATAAGCCTATTAAGAGTCAGCCACATCACTGTGGGTCTGGAGTCACATATTGGTCAGACCAGGTATGGACACTGGTTTCCTTCCCTAAAGGACATTAGTGAACCAGAAGGTGTTTTTCACCGATTTATGGCCGTCAATGACAGCTGCACAGTCATTATTACTGAGACTACCTTGCAATTCAAAATTGCACTGAATTTTAACTTCTCCAGCTGTCATGGTGGGGTCGGAATCCACGTCCCCTGAGAACAGTAACCTGGGCCCCTGGATTACTAAATCTGGTGACTTTACCACTGCCTTTTCCTAAAGGTAAAAAAAAGAGGAAGGTAAACAGTTGAGGACCAGAGACAGTAGAAGATGGTGCAATGAGTCTTTGTATTAATACAGTAAAGATTCAGTCAAGATTCGGGGGTGGCGAGGGGTGTTATGGGGGCACTATCTAGCAGGCTGGGTCCGCGCGTGGCCGGCGCCTTGTTGCACGGTGCGGCGGCCGCCTTGCACATGCGCGGCCTGGGACCCGGCCATTCTGCGGCCATTTTTGGCACGGGAGCTGGGAGTTTTACCTGGTGTTGCTGCTTGTCCATCATTGGTCCCGGAATCGATGAGGGTTCGGCGCCGATTTTGGCGTCGTCAAACGTCGCACTTCCCACACCGGCGCTGGCACTTAGCTGCAAAATTGGAGAATGCTGCCCCAGGTTTATGGGCGGAACAGTGGTTAGCACCAGGGACCCGGGTTCAATTCCAGCCTTGTCTGTGCGGAGTTTGCATATTCTCCCCATGTCTGCGTGAGTTTCCTATGGATGCTCTTCCCACAGTCCAAAGATGTGCAAGTTAGATAGATTGGCAATGCTAAATTGCCCCTTAGTGTCCAGGGATGTTCAGTTTAGAGTGGCTAGAGAAGTGCTGGTGGTAGAGTGCTCTTTTGGAGGTTTGATGGGCAGAATGGTCTCCTTATGCACTGTTGAGCTTCTATGATTCCATACTATGATTCCATAGATTTAAATTTAAGCTTAATTTTGAATTTGTTGCACTTGTGTGTGAAGGAAGGGTTCAAATATTAGTTAGCTTCATATTAAACAATGGTGCCTTCAGGTCTATGTGTTTTAGTTTCACTTTAAGCTTGCCAGCATACAAATTAAATGTTTACAATGTAAAAAAACAATTAAAGAAGTACAAATAAACTAATCTGTTGCTTAACAACCAGAGCCCACACTGAAAAACAGAAGCAGCTAGTTTTAGATGGACTAGGTAACCCAAGAAGCAAGATGTTGTTCACAGTGGCTGCCAATACAGGCAGGGCAATAAAGTAAGGGTCAGAAAGCAAGTCCCAGAAGCTAAAGAACAGTCACAAAGCAAGGAATGAAAAGAGGAGCCCAAGGAAGTCAAGGGGCAAAGAACCAGAATCTGAACAAGGTACTGTAGCATTCAATGAAATTAAAGAAAAAGGCAGAGGGGGGGCTCCCAGTTAAAGACAGAGTTGCAAAGTGCAGAGAAGTTGGCTAATGAGAAGCAGACATCTGACACAATCCTAAGATTCGTGACACTACAATACAGCCTGTGAAGTAGTGGTGTTCTATTGGAGTGGCTGGGTACCTGGGAGATTGCGTAAAGGTTTGAATGCACAGACAATTCCAGGGCAAAGAAATAGCAAAAGGAGAGGTTGAAATCCTGGATGTGGATTCTTGGTGAAAGCATCCAAGAGAATGTATTCTTTGGGAGAAGATTCCAAGCATGTTCTTCGAGAGTGGAGTTTGGAAACCCGCGTGTGAAAGTCAGCATTCCAGTGAGATCCTTCGGCTCACAAACATCCGGGGGGATTTGATGAGAAATTCACAGAAGTTGTTTGGGTGGCATCTAACAAGTGACCCAGGAGTACAAGATGCTGTAAGGAATCTTAGATGCAGAACTAAGTTTCTAAAACATATGTATTTTTAGTGAAAATTGAATTGATGACATGTTGACATGACAGCGTGCATCTCAATTCACAAAGAACAAAACAAAGAACAAAGAAAAGTACAGCACAGGAACAGGCCTCCAAGCCGGCGCCGACCATGCTGCCCGTCTAAACTAAAATCTTCTACACTTCCAGAGTCCGTATCCCTCTATTCCCATCCTATTCATGTATTTATCAAGATGCCCCTTAAACATCACTATCGTCCCTGCTTCCACCACCTCCTCCGGTAGGGAGTTCCAGGCACCCACTATCCTCTGTGTAAAAAAACTTGCCTCCTACATCACCTCTAAACCTTGCCCCTCGTACCTTAAACTTATGCCCCTTAGTAATTGACCTCTCCACTCTGGGAAAAAGTCTCTGACCATCCACTCTGACTATGGCCCTCATAATTTTGTAGACCTCTATCAGGCCGCCCCTCAACCTTCATCATTCCGGTGAGAACAAACCGAGTTTATTCAACATCTCCTCATAGCTAATGCCCTCCATACCAGGCAACATCCTGGTAAATCTCTTCTGCACCCTCTCTAAAGCCTCCACATCCCTCTGGTAGTGTGACAACCAGAATTGAACACTATACTCCAAGTGTGGCCTAACTAAGGTTTTATACAGCTGCAACATGACTTGCCAATTTTTATAGTCAAATATCATGATCTAGTATCTTCATCAGGTACCAGGTAATGATGGCCCCTTAAATGACACAACTATAAAATTTGGCGCACTGCAAAACTGCTCAGCTTAATAAGTAATTCAATTTGTGGTGCTAAAGTTTGCATTGTGATAAGTAGACATTGAATGGATATGATTGAGTTTCTTAAAATGATGAAGGAAATAAATAATTTTTACAGGGGTAGGTTATTTGAGCTAGATAGGAGGGAGAGGGGGTATCAGTATATAAAGTAGATTAGATACCAAATAGTGCTTCTGTTTGCAAAGTCATTTGGGAAGAATTTTCCGATCACACCCATAATGAGTTTCATGACAGGCGGGAACAGAGAATTTAGTAGCAAGCTGTTATGTCGAGTAACACTGTTTGCTGGTGTAATGTCACGTGGTCCGCATTGACATCAGCAGAGCGCTTCACAGACTTTTGGGAGTTCAAGATCTCACCCTGGAGCAGCAACATCTCCTAATAAACCCTGCTCTATGTTTTTACAAACTTAAATCGTGGCATCTCTACTTCTTTTTCTTTTTGCGGCAACAACAAATATATAAACAGAAGCAAAACCTGGCGATGAGGTTTTGGGCCAGAGAAAACTGGTGATGAGAAATCAGACCAAAGCAGCAGATAATAAAGCAAGTGTATGAAACGTTGACATTTATAACTAAAGGAATTGAGTATAAAAGTAAGGACGTGTTGCAACTATACATGGCGTTGGTGAGACCAGACCTGAACTATTGTGCACAGTTTTGGTCCCCTTATTTGAGGAAAGATGTAGTGCCATTGGATGCAGTTCAAATGATGTTCACTAGGTTGATTCCAGAGATGAGAGGTTTGTCGTATAAAGAGAGAGTGAACAGTTTACGCCTCTACTCTCTGGAGTTTAGAAGAATGAGGGGCGGTCAAACTGAGGTATACAAGATGATAAACGGTATGAATAAAGTAGACACGGAACAGATGCTTCCTCTTGTGGGGCATTCTATAATGATATGTCATGGTCTTGGGATAAGAGGTAGAAAATTTTAAAATGGAGTGGAGGAGAAACTACTTTCCCAATGGGTTGTGAATCTGTTGAATTTGCTACCCCAAAGTGCAGTGGATGCTGGGACAGTGAGTAAACTTAAGGAGGAGTTGGATAGACTTTTAATTGGTAATACGTTGAAGGGTTAAAGGGAATGGGATGGAAGGTGGAGTTAAGGCCAGGATGAGATCAGCCATGATTGAATGGTGGAGCAGATTTAATAGCCTAATTCTGATCCTATATCAAATGAATTTATGAACTTTAACCAGCGATGAAGAAACGGGGGTCTGAAGAAAACCATCATTGGCTCTCAGGCTGAAAATCATCGACGGGCAATGGCTAGTAGGAAAAAAAGAGAACCATTCAGATCGGAGAGAGACATCGGCGAGTCAATCGGCCGATCGCAACAGCCGCTAGTGCAAAATAAGGGTTTCAAAAATAAATCGGGACACAACTGAGATTTACTACATCAAATCTTTTTTGAAATAATCAAAGTTTCAGACATACGTACTGTTTGTAGTGCGTAGAACTGTGAACATGGCACTGTAATCGGGCTGCGGGAACGAGAATCTAGAAAGCTGTTGACTCTGCAACCTACAGCCCGGGAATAGATAGTCCAGGCAAGGGAAGAACAAATTTGCTTGTGGGCCTGGAGATTGCCGGCTTTCGGGAAATAAATTGAAGGGAGAAAGGCTGAAGGCTGGAGAAGTACAGATCAGGGGACCGTGTCTGAAAAAGGGCAGGAAAAAGTGGCACAATGGACGTGTTTGATGAGGATTATGAGATATGGAATACTTATGAGGAAACAATCCAATTGTATCTTGTAGCAAATCAGACACCAGAAAACCTGTATGCTGCCACTTTTCTCAGCTCGGTTGGGCGAAAAACATTCATGTTGGGACAAAATCTAGTCCACGCAGCTAAACCAGGAGAAAAGACCTACGTAGAGTTAATGACAATCTTGGAAGGACATTCTTCTCCCAATCTGCTGTTGATAGCTGAAAGATTCCACTTCCATCATCATGTACAAGAGAAAGGGGAAAGCATTTTGCAGTTCGTAGCAACACTACGTAAATTAACTGAGTACTGTGAATTTGGTCAAACACTGGATGATAAGCCATCCAAAGGAAACTATTGACTGAAGGTGCATTAACCCTGAAAACTGCTGCAGAAATCAATACTTCCATTGAACCTGCAGCAAAATAGGTTTCGTTGATTGGAGTCCGTGCAAAAGTTCATAAGATGGAAACTGGTGGAAGAAGGTCTGCGAAAAACCTCCTGTGTTATCGTCATACTCAGGTTGGATATTCCGCATGGGAGTGTTGGAAAAGGAGAATAAATGCAAAAATTGTGATGAAGTAGGCAACATCGTCAAGGCACGTTGGTTACTCCAACCTTCGTCAGCACAAAAGATGTGTACACGGAAAAAAACAGCTAATTCTGATGGTCGAGTTTACCAGTTAAATAATGCATCTGAAGACTCACTCTAGGACAAAAGGACAAGTCAGCTTAAAAGACTTCAAGCTTGGTGTCTTATCAGCTAAAAGAGATCAGCAACACCTCTTTGGTTTATCCAAAATTTAATGGAAGCTCTATTAATATGGAAGTGGATGGGGGCTTTGCAGCATCACTCATACCTGAGGCAACATACAGTCAGAAGCTAAAATGTCTACCTTTACAAGAATCAATGTTGTCCTGAGGCATACACTGAAGAGTTGCATCAAGGTAAATGTGGAAGCTAACGGTCAAAAAGCAGAGTTGCCTCTCCACGGTGTCCAAGGAAACATTCCAGCATTGTTTGATAGATCGTCGTTAGGGAAAATAAAGCTAAACCGGACCATTGTGAACCAACTCACTGACTCTACGAATGATCTGCAACCACTTCTGAATAAGAATGCTAAGGCATTTGAAGAGACACTTGGATCCAAAACTGTAGTTGAAGTAAAACTCAAGATCAAGGCAGACAGTGTGCATAAGCGACTCAAAGTGCATACCCAAGCCTATGCCATCAGGCCAAAAGTGGAAGAAGAACTTCAGAGGTTAATTGAGACAGAAGTCATTGAGCCTGTTACCACCAGTGATTGGACAACACCAATCATTCCCGTGTTAAAGATGGTTGAGTAAGAATATGAGGATTTTATAACCGCAATCAAGCCAGTATTGTGTGCTGATCATTATCCTACACCACTTACAAAGATCTATTCACTGGTCTCTGGGAGATAAAAATTTTAGCAAAATAGATTGTTCTTAAGCATATCTTCTGATGAGCGTGGTTGCTGAGTCACAATCATTACCGTAGTGACTCATAAGGGCCTTTTTTCATTATCGATAGCTTCCAGTTTGGAAACTTCTGCACCTGTTTCTTTTCAGACTGGATCGAATCATGAATGGGCTATCTGATGTGCAATGTTACCGAGATGACATTCGATTACAGGTTCAAGTGACGAAGAACATGTCAGGAATTTGGAAGTTACTGTTGCATGTTTGCAGAATCACAATCTTAGAGTCAAGAAAGAAAAGTGGGATTTTTTAATGTCTTCTGGGTCATATCATTGACAGAGACGGTTTACATAAAGAATTAAAGAAGATGGCGGAGATCCTACATGTTCCACATCCACAGAATGTGACGCAGTTTAGATCGTTTTTAAGAATTGCTCAATTATTATGCCCAGTTCGTTCCTAACTTAGCAACGAGGTTGAAGCCAATACACTCTTTGCTTTGTTTCAAATAAACTTGGAACTGGACCAAAGAATGTGAAAGTGCTTCACCAAATGTCAAGGATGTTTTAAAGAAGTCAGAATTATTAGCCCGTTACAATCCAAAGCTGAAGCTACAGCTTGCTTGCGATTCATCACCATATGGGGTTGATAGAGTTGTCTCACAAATAATACCCCCAGGAGACAAAAAAAAAATAGCATTTGCCTCAGGAACATTAACTAGTACAGAATAAAATTATGCTCAGCTAGAAAAAAATGCTTTGATCAACATTTACAACGTAAGCAGGTTTCACCGTTACCTTCATGGTTATACTTTTATACTTTTGACAGACCATCGACCCACAACTACAATCATTGGTCATTTAAGGATATTCCTTCTTTAGAAGCAAGCCGATTACAAAGACGGTCGTTGATCTTGTCGGCACACAATTGTGACATCCAGTTTCCTAAGTCAGAGCAGCACACAAATGGGGAAGCTTTACCTAGACTGCAGCTACAAGTCAAACAAGATTAAGAAGTCAAACAAGAATCTGAGGAAAATTTCTAAATATCTTTGGCGGGATTCTCCATTCCTGAGACTATAGTGTTGCCGCCTTCACAGGATTCGTGGAGCTCCACGACAGCAAAACGGGCACCGCACCTGGAATGATTCAGCTACTGTTAAGGGGCTAGCACTGGCGCTAGTGGAACACAATCAAATTCAAATGAGAAATGGTGCGGGATTCGCCGGGTCTGAAATTGACAAGCTGCAGACACATATGTACACTTCACTCCCCACACACACCACCCCAGCCAACAAGCTGGCAGCGAGGAGAGCGACACCTCATTTCAAGGTCGGCGAGCTGGAGACCTTCCTGGATGCTGTGGAGAAGAGGTCGTTGACCCTGTATCCCGGCCCGGGAAGGAGGCTGCCAGCCGCCGCCATTTGCCATCCTGGGTGCAGGTGGCAGATGCGGTCATCGCCGTGAGCAACACAATCCGGACCAGCCAGTAGTGCGAGAGGAAACTGCATGACCACCTCAGGGTGGCCCGGGTGAGCAAGCAACACTGTGTCCCTGGCACTAACCCACCCCTCCCATAATCCAGAGGGTGGCTGGACCCCGCACCACATGTCGGAACACATACCGGCCTACATGGTAGGTTCCCTGGCCACTGAGTCCACCAACTACCCACCCCCTGGGCTGCATGTGGCAGACTCTCCAACACTATCATTTTGTAAACTCCCCCGCCCACCCCCCCTTTGCCAACACCACTCCTCACCCTCAGTACCACTCTCACCCCAACACCCCCACCACCTCCCAACCCGCGGCCTAACATACATCTTTTCTTGTGTCTTGCAGGACTTGCTGGTGATGGGGCGGGTCCATGTGGTGTCCCCCGCCCCTAGCCTGTGCCACAGCTGGAACCCCCACCCCTCCCCGCCATGAGCTGAGCTCAGATGGCAGCCCTTGACCCAGCACTCAGGACACCTAGATTTTCTGTCACAGCTGTCTACAACACCCTTCACCATCCCAGAGACACTCATGTCGGTGAGGCACTTTAGTGAAGAGGCTCCTGGGACACCCTCTGTGCGCACTACACAGCTGCTCCAGTACATCAGGCGGAGATAGGAACTCCCGAGGGTGTGAACGGTTGGAGGGCGGGCCAACTTCAGGGACTAGCTGTTGTCCAGATGGGTTTCGGGATTCTGGAACGGACAGTCCCATCGATCGTGGAGATGCAGTCGGAGAGCCAGGGGCCACATGAGGGGTTGCCGGCGAGCATCCAATAACTGCAGCCGCAGTTGGAGGAGCCCAACCATGTGCAGGAGCAGTAGGTGGTGCCGACCATGCGTGCCACCAAGGTCAACACCCCACGGATGGTCTCCGCGGTGGACGCATTGGGGTGTGGG
The DNA here is from genome assembly GCF_902713615.1 of Scyliorhinus canicula. NCBI lineage: Eukaryota > Metazoa > Chordata > Chondrichthyes > Carcharhiniformes > Scyliorhinidae > Scyliorhinus > Scyliorhinus canicula. Next base: position 49,536,942 of record NC_052163.1, read on the forward strand.
TTTTGGCTATGGATCAGCATGTCTGAGGCATTCTGTGCAGGCACTGGCTGAGGCCCAGGACAGGGTTGCCACCTCACAGACAGCCGTGTGCCAGAGTCACCTGGAAATAGCAGCGGCGGGCCTGAGCGTGGCCCAGTCGCAGCAGGCCATGGCTGGGAATGTTGGCGATGGCCGATGTGGCGCAGAGATAGTTCACTCACTGGCTGATATGACTCAGACCCAGAAGGTGGTGGGACAGTCAATGAATAATGTGGCACAGTCCCAGGCAGAGAGGGTCCACTCCCTGTGCTCCATAGCTGCGAGCATGCAGACCCTGGTCAAGACCAGAGCGGGTCTGCAGGACAGGCAGCGGCAGGTGGTGGGGGGGGGGGGGGGGGGGGGGGAGCCTCAGGGGATAGCTCCGCTCGCACCCCCATCCCATGGAATAGTCCGGGGGCTACCGGACGCCCTGAAGGAGGAAGAGGTTATAGTGCCCGTGCTGGTGACTCCCTGAACACTGCAGCATCTCGGACTCCCGCACCCCCCCCCCCCCCCCCCCACCCCAACCGTCCCTGATGCATCTGGTGGGCAGCGTACAGAACAGGGTGGCACCACAACACCTGGGAAACACAAGCAGTAGCCGGGCCCAGAAGACTGCTATCAATGGGGACCCAGGTTGCAGGGCGGGAATCACAACAGTCTGCTCCACTACTGATGTACCATCTGGGCATCCACCTAGATGTAACGTTAGGGCCTGTAAGACCAGTTAAGGTAGCACGGGCGAAGGGCAAAGTTTAGTTACAAGGGCAAGGGCACAAATTTGTACATACATTGTCAGATTAAACACCTGTTCAGACCATTACAACCTGCCTCGGTGCTCTGTCACGTGTGTACGATGGGTGGGCTGGTCTTGGTTGACCACAGAGGGGATGAGTGGGGGAGGGAAAAATGGGCAAACATTATGGATGGCCTGGACTCCCCACCCACCTCCCACCCTGTCCATCCCCACCATTGTCACTCCAGCGATCCAACGGGATAGTTTTATGGAATGGCCAGATCACATTCAGGGATCATTCAGGTGAACGGTGGAAAGTGCTACTGTGGGTAAGAGTCAGACATTGTAAAACAATGCGGAGCACTAGAGCTCATTGCAGAGCGGGTTGTCATCATTCTCCATCCCATGGACCAGACCCCATGCTACTGCCAACACAAGGCCCACACCCTGTAGTGCGGCAGGGATGTATCAAGGGGGGGGGCGGCTACAGGTGGGTGGGGTGACTGGGGGGGGGGGGGGGGGGGGGAAGGGAATTCTGGAACGGGGTAGGAAGGTGGGGTGTGCGGGGGTGGGATGTGGTGTCCGTACCCCTGGCCAGGTTCTCCCCCCCCCCCCCAACCCCGCACTAGTCAGTGAACCTGGAGGCGATCGGCGCACACGTCATGTGGCCTCCCGTGCCTGCCTGGCCCCATATCCTGCCCAACCTCCCCCACATGCTCCTCATCAGCAGAGGCCTGACGTACACCTTTCTCCTCCAGCACATCGCCTATCTGCTGCGTGATGTTGTGGTAGATGCAGCAGGCCGACACGATGCGGGTGACCGTTTCAGCATCATAAGGGAATACTCCTCCAGAGCAGCCTAGGCACCTGATTTGCATCACTAGAAACCCTTGATCACGCTCGTGGTTGCTGCATGGGCGTTGTCGAATGATTTGCCGGACACGGTATGCCACTTATAAATAAAATTAACAATCAGGGTTAGTTACTTGTCAGTGCAGACCTTTGGAGAGAGAGACCCTTTTAGGAACAAACTGAAAATTCCTCTGTCTGGTCGGACTCTGTGGAAAACTGCTTTTCAAATCAAAATCTTCTAGCAGACTGCAAAACTACGGACAGACCTGGCTCCTCCCATTAACTACATTGTCTTAATCCACTAAATTGCCCCATGACCTGTTTAGCTAGGACTAAACACCGCTCCCTCATAAATTATCTGCACCCTAGGAAATCTCCAGCAATCAAAATAATATCCACTGGAAGGGGATGCACACAGACTCTGGAATGGGTGCTGGGTGGATGTTGTTAGTGTGGCACATTGGGGATGGTTTGCACCAACATTCAGAAGTTGAGCTCCTGTGGTTTGGGAGGGTCACTGTCGTCCTTAATCCTCATGGCAATGAGGAACTATGTGAACATCCTGTTTTAGTCCTGGGGCCTGTAGACAGGAATTACAGAGTACGGACATTCCTGTTACGAAATGGAAAGGAGTCACACAGACAGGTGGTTCACGGGCTATGTGGACCTTATAGTCTGAACTCAGAGATAAGAGACAGCGTAGATGTGATGATCGGTATTTACCTTTAATACCTTGCCCCTTTAAGAGGCTTGGAACCCTGGGGGACTCCGCCTCTGGCTACGCCCCCTGGAAACGGTATATAGGATAAGGCTCCATGTGGCGAGCACACTTCTCTCGGATTCAGTCCTGTTTTCTGTATATTAAAGCCTTTGATTACTGACCTCGCTCTCGCGTCGTATTTGAGAGTGCCTCAATTTGATATACAGACACATCAAGATGGACAGCGCTCTAAAACCAGAGAAACTCAACCTGGACGCCAGGTCGCCGGAAGCCCCGGAAATGTTTAAACATTGGCTCCAGTGTTTCGAGGACTATCTGGACTCCTCAATGACTGACGTCGACAGCACTCGCAAGCTGCGCTTACTACATGGCTGGGTGAGCCACCGACTCTCCGCCATGATCGAAACCGCTACGACCTATGAGGCGGCGATCGAAATATTGAAGAAACTCTTCATAAAAACTACTAACGAGGTACACGCCAGACATTTGCTCTCAACCTGCAGCCAGCGTTCCGGGGAAACGCTGGACGAGTTCGTGGAAAGACTCACCGCGCTCGCGAGGAACTGCGACCACAAAGCAGTGACGGCAGAAGAACACAGGAACTTCCATATCCGCGACGCCCTTGTGTCTGGTATCAGGACCTCGTACATCCGGCAGCGGCTCCTAGAAGACGGGGCGAAGGATCTCCAAGGCACGGTAACGCTCGCCTCTTCTCTCGAAACGGCCCACCGTAACCTACGTACGTACTCCGCGGACCTTACGAACCCCTCTCGATCCCCTCCAGACTCGGCCACGCTACAGGCCTGTGCAACGCAACGATCCACTCACTCCGGGGGCTCCCCATGCTATTTCTGTGGGCAAGGCCAGCACCCACGTCAGCGTTGCCCGGCCGGATCCGTGATCTGCAACGACTGCGGGAAGAAAGGGCACTTCGTGAAAGTCTGCCTGGCTGGGCCCAAAGGCCACAAACGAAACCCTCATCAGGCCCAGAAATCAAACTCCCGGCCTCACAGACCCCGCAACGCGGCCGCGCTGCGGCCGGGCACGCCCACCTCCGACGCGTCATCGACCTCGTGCGAGTCATGGGAGCGGCCATCTTGGCGGCGGCCATCTTCGAAACCCGACACGTGCGACCGGCGGCGCCGGCCATCTTGTGAATCCGGGCGGCCATTTTGTGAGTTCGACTCTGACGGCCCGCAACTAGGAGCGATCACACTCGATCAATCGCGGCCGAAACACCTGCGAAACTCAATGATGCGGTTGCAAATCAACGGCCATGACACTCCCTGCCTATTCGACTCCGGGAGCACGGAGAGCTTTATCCATCCAGACACGGTAAGGCGTTGCTCCCTGCGCACCCACCCCGCCTCCCAAACTATTGCCCTCGCCTCAGGGCCCCATTTGGTTCAAATCACGGGTATTGTGTCGCTGACCTCGCAATTCAAGGCGCTAAATACTCCCGTTTTAAACTTTACATCTTTCCTCAACTCTGCGCCCCCCTGCTGCTCGGCCTCGACTTTCAATGCAGCCACCGGAGCCTGATAGGCTTTTCTCCTATTACGCCCAGTGGGTCCCCAGATATGCGGACAAAGCCCGGCCACTCATTAAGACCACGGTTTTTCCCCTGACGGATGAGGCCCAGTCGGCTTTCGACCGTATCAAGGCCGGCATCATCAAGGCCGCCATGCACGCGGTGGAAGAAGCCATTCCCTTCCAAATAGAAAGCGATGCATCAGACGTCGCCCTGGCTGCTACCCTCAACCAGGCGGGCAGGCCAGTAGCGTTCTTCTCCCGAACCCTCAACGCCTCGGAAATTCAGCACTCTGCAGTCAAGAAGGAGGCACAAGCCATAGTGGAGGCCGTGTGACACTGGAGGCACAACCTAGCCAGTAGGAGGTTCACCCTCATCACCGACCAACGGTCGGTCGCCTTTATGTTCGATAACGCACAACGGGGCAAAATAAAGAATGACAAAATTCTGAGGTGGAGAATAGAGCTCTCCACCTATACGTACGATATTAAATATCGCCCGGGGAAGCTCAACGAGTCCCCAGATGCCCTGTCTCGCGGCACGTGCGCCAACGCGCAATTGGACCGCCTGAGATCCAGCCACGATGACCTCTGCCACCCGGGGGTCACCCGGCTTGCCCACTTCATCAAGTCCCGCAACCTACCTTACTCCACAGAGGAGGTCAAGGCCATGACTAAGGCATGCCAGATCTGTGCGGAATGCAAACCGCAATTCTATCGACCAGACAAGGCCCGCCTGATAAAGGCCTCTGGGCCCTTTGACCGACTAAGCGTGGACTTCAAAGGGCCTCTCCCATCCAACAACCGCAACATCTATTTCCTCACCGTCATCGACGAATTCTCCCGCTTCCCTTTTGCTGTCCCCTGCCCCGATACTACCTCGGCGTCTGTGATCAAGGCACTGCGCAGCATCTTCACTCTGTTTGGTATCCCCGCTTATATTCACAGCGACCAGGGTACATTGTTCATGAGCGATGAGCTGCGTCGGTACCTGCTCAGCAAGGGCATCGCCTTGAGCAGGACGACGAGCTATAACCCGTGGGGAAACGGGCAAGTGGAGAGGGAGAACGCGACAGTCTGGAAGGCTGTCCTCCTCGCCCTACGGTCAAGGAGTCTCCCTATCGCCCGCTGGTAGGAGGTCCTACCAGAAGCCCTGCACTCCATTAGGTCGCTCCTCTGTACGGCCACGAACGAGACCCCTCACAATCGTTTGTTTGTCTTCCCCAGGAAGTCCACCTCTGGGGTCTCGCTTCCACCCTGGCTGACGACTCCGGGTCCAGTCCTACTCCGGAGGCACGTGAGGAGCCATAAAACGGATCCAATAGTCGAGAGGGTCCACCTGCTGCACGCAAAGCCTCAATATGCCTACGTCGAGCACCCCGACGGCAGGCAGGGTACTGTCTCCCTGCGAGACCTGGCATCCGCTGGCTCTTCCACCGACCCCACCGACTCTCCCACCGACCCCCCCTTCTACCGACGCTCCCGGCCCCGCACCGACCGCCGACTTCGACAGCGCCCCTCCCATAGTGCCCCTGCCCCCCAGCCGGCACTGGCACCGACCACCCTAATCACTCCTGATACCCCCCCTCTCCAAGGCGGGCAAAGGCTCAGTCAACAGTGCTCCCGGATAGACCACCATCGGAACCGACCACATCCACGGCGCCACCACCGGAGCAGCGAAAGTCAACACGGACTATCAGACCACCACAAAGACTGAACTTATAATTTAAAACACTTCACCCCCGACGGACTATGTGTTTTTTTTAAAACAGGGGGTGAATGTGATGATCGGTATTTACCTTTAATACCTTGCCCCTTTAAGAGGCTTGGAACCCTGCGGGACTCAGCCTCTGGCTACGCCCCCTGGAAACAGGATATAAGATGAGACTCCATTTTGCGAGCACACTTCTCTCAGATGCAGTCCTGTTCTCTGTATATTAAAGCCTTTGATTACTCGCTCTCGCGTCGTAATTGAGAGTGCCTATGTGAATATCCTGTTTTAGTCCTGGGGCCTGTAGATAGGAATTACAGAGTACGGACATTCCTGTTACAGAATGGAAAGGAGTCACAGACAGGTGGTTCAGGGGCTATGTGGACCACATAGTCTGAACTCAGAGATAAGAGACAGCTTAGAAGAGCAGCGGGCATACAATAGGAACAATTATTGAGAGCATGGTGTATCCCAGCTGCAGGGAGAGGCAAGGGCTGTGCGTACCCCTGGAAAAATGCACAACTTGGTATGCAGGGCTGTCTCACAGTCAATGTCTCTGAGCTTGGTGGCTCTGCACTGGGTCGCAGAATGAATGGTTATGGTCATTGAGGGCAGCTGCAGCCTGTAGATAGGGAGGGAATAAAATGGGGTGGGGGGGGGGGTGGTGTGCTATTATCATAACTATTAGTATTGAAAGGGTTAATGTAGTGCCAAGAGTAGCCTCTAGAGGGAGCTACAGTTACAATTATATAAGGCAGTGATGCTAGACCTTAGGGGAGGAGTGTATGTAAGAGTTAGCTAGTGAAGGACAGAAGAGCAGATAGTGCAACCAAGGTTAGATTATAGTTTATACCAGCAGTGAGATTAGCAGTAGATGAGTATAGTTAGATGTTATTGATCAATTGTGTATTCTTAAGGACTACATGTCAAATCCCAATATAGTAGTGTCAATAAAATCATAGCTTTGTTTAAGTGAAAGCTATTTTGTGGGGCGCGATTCTCTGAAATGGAGACAGAGTGTTCGCGCCGTCGTGAATGCCATCGCGTTTCACGACGGCGCGAAATGGGCGCAGGCACTACCGATTCTGGCCCCCACAGGGGGCTAGCAGGGCGCTGGAGCGGTTCACTCTGCTCCAGCCTCCCTTCCTGCCGCCATCTGGGTGCCGCGCCAACCCGTGCATGCGTAGTTGGGCCGCGCCAACCCACAAATGCACGGGGAGACTTCCTCAACGCGTCTGCCCCGACGCAGCATGGCGTGGGGGTTTAGGGGCCGGTCGCGTAATAAAATAGGGCCGGGGCTGGAGAGGCCGGCCCGCCGATCGGTGGGCCCCAATCGTGGGCCAAACCCCATCGGAGGCCCCCCCTGGTGAAGGAGCGCTTTTCCCCACCCCACAGGCCGCCCCCGACCCTATGCGCAGAGTTCCCGCCGGCTGCGAGCGGGTGTGAAATGCGCCGGCGGGACTCTGCCGTTTCCGCGCGGCCGCTCGGCCCATCAAGGCCGGAGAATTGACGGCCCTGCCCCGGACAGCGGCCCACGACCGGCGCCATGCCAAACACGCTGGCGCAAATGGCGCCAATTCTCCACTCCTCGGAGAATCGCCTGCCGGCGTCGGACCAGCGCCGCGGGAAAAAACGGCGCGAGCAGCGATTCTCCCATACGGTGCAGCATGGGAGAATCCCGCCCGTAGTCTTTGTGAACACTATGCCAACCATCCTGAAATTATCAACACAGAGAACACTACAGGGGGGGCTTTGTGAAGCTTTCATGGAGGTGGTGGTGGTGGGGGGGGGGGCGTTACCTCTATAGATAACAATGATGGGTGGAAGTCCACATGGAGCATGGACTCTTCGTAGGTAATGGACTTGAGGGTGGTGGGGGGCTGGAGAATAACCATGGGTATTTGTCCCTCTGCATCATGAGCCTTGAGGGAGGGGGAGGTTTAAGTACAGGTGCAGCAACACATCACAAAATCCCAGAACAATAACGCCCAGCAAAAACAAAAGTAACTTCTTCAGTTATGTCTGGGAGGAGTATGAGATAGTGTGGGAGGACTGCTATGCTGGGCTCTGGGGCCCCTTCTTGGGAAACACACTCATGTGTTTACGCTGCGAGATTGGACAGATTCCAGGTCAGTTACAAAGGAGAGGGACCTTGTCGCCCAGGGAGCGACTGAAAGACAATCCTTTCCTTCAGTGCTGTTAAAAGCATGGACATAATTCATTAGTTTCATATCAAAGTCGCAACATCGCGAGGATAGGTTTGGAATGTGGACTTAGTGAAGGCAATACTGAAAGGGATACAGCTGCATCATATCTGGCATCCCATCAGTGAAGGGCAGTCACAGATTCACAATAAATGCCAATGATCAGTGATCAAACAAATTCCACTTGGTGACTGCGGGCAACTGAAAGGTCATTACAGTAGTGTGTCACTTCAGAGAATGGGTGCAGAGTTACTTTGGTTTAACCATCTAATTTGCGCCTTAATACCCCACAAAGGGCTGTGCCATATTCTCCAAAGTACAGGATCATAACACCTTCAGTTGTCCACAACATTCATATACTCATCAAATTATTTCACAAAATTGCAATTTAGTTACAGTGATAGCACACCCATGAACCAGAAGTGACATCAAAAACTTTCCTAACCCTAACACCACAATAGGGTAGTGGACAGCGTGCAGCTTCAAAATTCACAGCACAGCTGGAGACAGCCTGCTGACTGCTACGTCCTGATGTCTGTGGTGACCTCGGAGGACATCCTGATGGCCCAAGCCTCATAAGGTCTCCTGCTCAGGGGCAGAAGCACCCTCATTGGCTTGTGCTGTTGGAGTGGGTGCAGGCACACCAGAGGGTACTCTATGCAGCTGCACATCCTTAAGGTGTCCTGTGTGGAGGTCATCGGGATGTACGTCTGATGCTTATCTTCCCTGTCGGTGCCAGAGCTAGCCTGACGTCTACAGAAAATGGGGCACCTGGAAGGAGGCCATCCCAAAGTTGCCTACATCTTGGTGGTGTCCACCAGGGTGTGTGACATTGAAGTATAATGCCAAGCACAAAATCAGCAAGACCTGGTGGACCAAAGTCTCCATGGTGGACACTAACCTTTCTCTTGACCAGAGGTGCTCGCATGTCGGAACCACGACATTAGACAGAACGCGGTTGGACTTCACCATCGCTTGCTCTAGCCTGCAAAGTGACTCTCAGATCTCTGCCTGATGTTCCGCTGTGTGCCTCTGCACCTTCACTATAGAGTTGACAGCTGCTTCCAGAGATTAATCACCTGACTGGGACGGAGTGGGTTTCTGGTTTCCAACCTATACGAGGTTGTTGGGAGAGGCCAATATCCCCTTCCGCACAGGAGCGATCCCTCCCCGGGAAGCTCGCTGCATCCTCCTTGGATTCGGTGAGGACGATGGTCTCTGCAGTCCCTCACCCGTCTGGGCATGCTCAAGTTTGTTGTCTGGCAGCTTGGCCTGTATGAAGACGAAAGAAAGACATGTGATCAGAGGAATGGATTAGAGGTTGGGTGCAATGTATACCTGCGTATGTGGGTGAGCCCTTCCCAGAAGGGCCAGAGGATAGAGTGTGACCAATGGTGATAGATGGGAGGGTGGCGGTAACATAGTGGCTAGCACTATGACTTCACAGCGCCAGGGTCCAAAGTTCGATTCCCGGCTTGGGTCACTGTCTGTGCAGAATCTGCACGTTCTCCCTGTGTCTGCGTGGGTATCCTCCGGGTGCTCCGGTTTCCTCCCACAAGTCCCGAAAGACGGGCTATGAGGTAATTTGGACATTCTGAATTCTCCCTCTGTGTACCCGAACAGGCGCCGGAATGTGGTAACTAGGGGCTTTTCACAGTAACTTCATTACAGTGTTAATGTAAGCCTACTTGTGACAATAAAGATTATTATTGTTATTATATGAAAGATTCCATGAGAGAACTGAGTGTTGATACTGAGTGTCTCTCACGATTGGATGTGTGACATCCATGAAGGGGTAGCCGTTTGAGTACATGGTACCATGATGAGAATTTGAGAGAGGACTTACCCTGGCGGAGGGGGTGAGATCATTCATCCGCTTCACGGACGGTGTAACGCTTTGGGCGTGGTTGTCAGTTGTGCTGATTCACTGGGCGACGGCCTCCCAGGCTGGAGACACGAGATTGCTGCACTTCTTGGAGCGATTCCTCAGGTTGATGTTTCGTTTTTTCATCCGGATTCCTCGAGTAAAGGCCTTCAGGACCTGATGGCTGAATTCTTCTTGATGCTGTTCTCCTTTTGTTTCAGGAATCCTGACATGTTAGAAGATATCCTGAAGACAGGTGGGTAGGAGAGAGTGATATGGCCGTGTTGGACTGGTGTTTAAATATGGTGCCGCCAGCTGGGAATGGGCGCACTAATCAACTCCTGGTGCGCTAGGTGATTCTTCCCCGTAGAGCCTGTGTGTAATTAATGAACCTCCAAGCGTGGAACCAGGCAAAGCTACCCACCATTCTGGCCAGCAGGAAGGGCACTGCTGGAATCCCTCTCTTCATCCCAAAAGTGGAAAATTCCACCCATGGTTCCTGGTCAGATTGCCAGAACATGTGATGACTCTGTCATTATTGGCCTATAAAAAGAAATGGCATGGGTCCCTACGAATGGAAGACATCTCAAAGTTCCAGAAGGGTAAATACAATGCTGTCAGACAAGAATTGAAGTGCAGAAGTTGGGAACATAGGCTGTCAGGGAAGGACACAAGTGAAATGTGGAACTTGTTCAAGGAACAGGTACTGCGTGTCTTTGATATGTATGTCCCTGTCAGGCAGCGAAGAGATGGTCGAGTGAGGGAACCATGGTTGACAAGAGAGGTTGAATGTCTTGTTAAGAGGAAGAAGGAGACTTATGTAAGGCTGAAGAAACAAGGTTCAGACAGGGCACTGGAGGGATACAAGATAGCCAGGAGGGAACTGAAGAAAGGGATTAGGAGAGCTAAGAGAGGGCATGAAAAATCTTTGGCGGGTAGGATCAAGGAAAACCCCAAGGCCTTTTACACATATGTGAGAAATATGAGAATGACTAGAGCGAGGGTAGGTCCGATTAAGGACAGTAGCGGGAGATTGTGTAATAAGTCTGAAGAGATAGGAGAGGTTTTGAACAAGTATTTTTCTTCAGTATTTACAAACGAGAGGGGCCATATTGTTGGAGAGGACAGCGTGAAGCAGACTGATAAGCTTGAGGAGATACTTGTCAGGAAGGAAGATGCGTTGCGCGTTTTGAAAAACTTGAGGATAGACAAGTCCCCCGGGCCTGACGGGATATATCCAAGGATTCTATGGGAAGCAAGAAATGAAATTGCAGAGCCGTTGGCAATGATATTTTCGTCCTCGCTGTCAACAGGGGTGGTACCAGAGGATTGGAGAGTGGCGAATGTCGTGCCCCTGTTCAAAAAAGGGAATAGGGATAACCCTGGGAATTACAGGCCAGTTAGTCTTACTTCGGTGGTAGGCAAAGTAATGGAAAGGGTACTGAGGGATAGGATTTCTGAGCATCTGGAAAGGCATTGCTTGATTAGGGATAGTCAGCACGGATTTGTGAGGGGTAGGTCTTGCCTTACAAGTCTTATTGAATTCTTTGAGGAGGTGACCAAGCATGTGGATGAAGGTAAAGCAGTGGATGTAGTGTACATGGATTTTAGTAAGGCATTTGATAAGGTTCCCCATGGTAGGCTTATGCAGAAAGTAAGGAGGCATGGGATAGTGGGAAATTTGGCCAGTTGGATAACAAACTGGCTAACCGATAGAAGACAGAGAGTTGTGGTGGATGGCAAATATTCAGCCTGGAGCCCAGTTATCAGTGGCGTACCGCAGGGATCAGTTCTGGGTCCTCTGCTGTTTGTGATTTTCATTAACGACTTGGATGAGGGAGTTGAAGGGTGGGTCAGTAAATTTGCAGATGATACGAAGATTGGTGGAGTTGTGGATAGTGAGGAGGGCTGCTGTCGGCTTCAAAGAGACATAGATAGAATGCAGAGCTGGGCTGAGAAGTGGCAGATGGAGTTTAACCCTGACAAGTGTGAGGTTGTCCATTTTGGAAGGACAAATCTGAATGCGGAATACAGAGTTAATGGTAGGGTTCTTGGCAATGTGGAGGAGCAGAGAGATCTTGGGGTCTATGTTCATAGTTCTTTGAAAGTTGCCACTCAAGTGGATAGAGCTGTGAAGAAGGCCTATGGTGTGCTAGCGTTCATTAGCAGAGGGATTGAATTTAAGAGCCGTGAGGTGATGATGCAGCTGTACAAAACCTTGGTCAGGCCACATTTGGAGTACTGTGTGCAGTTCTGGTCACCTCGTTTTAGGAAGGATGTGGAAGCTTTGGAAAAGGTGCAAAGGAGATTTACCAGGATGTTGCCTGGAATGGAGAGTAGGTCATACGAGGAAAGGTTGAGGGTGCTAGGCCTTTTCTCATTAGAACGGAGAAGGATGAGGGGCGACTTGATAGAGGTTTATAAGATGATCAGGGGAATAGATAGAGTAGACAGTCAGAGACTTTTTCCCCGGGTGGAACACACCATTACAAGGGGACATAAATTTAAGATAAATGGTGGAAGATATAGAGGGGATGTCAGAGGTAGGTTCTTTACCCAGAGAGTAGTAGGGGCATGGAATGCACTGCCTGTGGTAGTAGTTGAGTCGGAAAATTTACGGACCTTCAAGCGGCTATTGGATAGGTACTTGGATTAGGGTAGAATAAGGGAGTGTAGGTTAACTTCTTAAGGGCAGCACGGTAGCCTTGTGGATAGCACAATTGCTTCACAGCTCCAGGGTCCCAAGTTCGATTTCGACTTGGGTCACTGTCTGTGTGGAGTCTGCACATCCTCCCCGTGACTGCGTGGGTTTCCTCCGGGTGCTCCGGTTTCCTCCCACAGTCCAAAGATGTGCAGGTTGGGTGGATTGGCCATTTAAAATTGTCCAAAATTCTATGATTAACCTAGGACAAAAGTTCGGCGCAACATCGTGGGCCGAAGGGCCTGTTCTGTGCTGTATTTCTCTATACGTTGGGCCAGGACATGCTTCAATTATGGTGGCATTGTGGCACAGTGGTGATCATTGCTGCCTCACAGCGCCGGGGACTCGAGTTCAATTCCGGCCTCGTATGATTACCTGCGTGGAGTTTGTATGTTCTCCCTATATATGCATGGGTTTCCTCTGAGTGCTCCAGTTTCCTCCCACAGTCCAATCATGTGCAAGTTAGGTGGAGAGGCCAAGGTAAATTATCCCTCAGTATCCAAAAGGTTAGGTTACTGAGTTACGGTAATACAGTGGGGGTTTGGGCCTAAGTAGGGTGCTTTTTCCAAGGGTCAGTGCAGATTCGATGGGCCGAATGGCCTCCTTCTGCAATGTAGCGATTCTATGATTCCATGATTATCAGTTGCTACCGTTCGCTACATTGCCTTTGGAAGGCAGAAAGTAATATCCTGGAATGTTATCCTAAACTGGGATAGGTATGTTCTCTTTTCATTGAGCCACTTCCAGGAGATTGGGATTGAGAGTTCAATTGGCTGCACCATGTCTGGATCAGAAAAACTGGTCCGGGTTTACACTGCTGGTATGTTATGTTGTGTTTGGGTGGAACAGGTGGTCTGGAGGAGGTATGGATTTACAGTGGTGAGGGGGCCAGTTTGTCTTTGCATATGTGTGACCGAGAAACCAAACTGTTCTTTCTAAGTCAACCACAAAATTCAAAATCAGAAATTAAAATAGGATAACTGCAGCCAGTCACTCCGCTAGAATACCTGGAGACAGTCACTCCGCTAGAATACCTGGAGACAGTCACTCCGCTAGAATACCTGGAGACAGTCACTCCATTAGAATACCTGCAGCCAGTCACTCCGCTAGAATACCTGGAGACAGTCACTCCACTAGAATACCTGCAGCCAGTCACTCCGCTAGAAAACCTGCAAACGGTCGCTCCGCTAGAATACTTGGAGCCAGTCACTCCGCTAGAATACCTGTAGACAGTCACTCCACTAGAATACCTGCAGCCAGTCACTCCGCAAGAATACCTGCAGCCAGTCACTCCACTAGAATACCTATGCCCAGTTACTCTGCGGGAATACCTGTAGACAGTCACTCCGCTAGAAGACCTGCAGCCAGTCACTCCACTAGAATACCTGTAGCCAGTCACTCCGCTAGAATACCTGTAGCCAGTCACTCCACTAGAATACCTGCAGCCAATCACTCCGCAAGATTACCTGGAGCCAGTCATTCCACTAGAATACCTGCAGCCAGTCACTCCGCTAGAATACCTGCAGCCAATCACTCCGCTAGAATACCTGCAGCCAGTCACTCCGCATAAACTGTTCTATGTTCTATGTTCTATGTTCTATAAAACCTGCAACCGATCATTCCGCTAGAATACATGCAGCCAGTCATTCCGCTAGAATACATGGAGCCAATCACTCCGCTAGAATACCTGTAGCCAGTCACTCCGCTGGAATGCCTGTAGCAGTCACTCCGCTAGAACACCTGTAGCCAGTCACTCCACAAGAATACCAGTAGCCAGTCACTCCGCTAGATTATCTGCAGCCAGTCTTTCCGCTAGAATACCTGTAGCCAGTCACTCCGCTGGAATACCTGCAGCCTGTCACTCCGCTAGAATACCTGCAGCCAGTCACTCTGTTAGAATACCTGCAGTCGGTCATTCCACTAGAATACCTGCAGCCAGTCACTCCGCTAGAATACCTGCAGCCAGTCACTCCGCTAGAATACCTGTAGCCAGTCACTCCACTAGAATACCTGCAGCCAGTCACTCCACTAGACTACCTGCAGCCAGTCACTCCGCAAGAAAACCTGCAGCCAGTCACTCCGCTAGAATACCTGCAGCCAGTCGTTCCGCTAGAATACATGGAGCCAGTCACTCCGCTAGAATACCTGCAGCCAGTCATTCCGCTAGAATACCTGTAGCCAGTCACTCCGCTAGAATACCTGTAGCCAGTCACTCCGCTGGAATGCCTGTAGCAGTCACTCCGCTAGAACACCTGGAGCCTGTCACTCCACTAGAACACTTGTAGCCAGTCACTCCGCTAGATTATCTGCAGCCAGTCATTCCGCTAGAATACCTGTAGCCAGTCACTCCGCTAGAATACCTGCAGCCAGTCACTCTGTTAGAATACCTGCAGTCGGTCACTCCGCGAGAATACCTGCAGCCAGTCATTCCGCTAGAATACATGTAGCCAGTCACTCCGCTAGAATACCTGGAGCCAGTCACTCCACTAGAATTCCAGTAGCCAGTCACTCCGCTAGATTATCTGCAGCCAGTCATTCCGCTAGAATACCTGTAGCCAGTCACTCCGCTAGAATACCTGGAGCCAGTCATTCCGCTGGAATACCTGCAGCCTGTCACTCCGCTAGAATACCTGCAGCCAGTCACTCCGCTAGAATACCTGTTGCCAGTCACTCCACTAGAATACCAGTAGCCAGTCACTCCGCGAGAATACCTGCAGCCAGTCACTCCGCTAGAATACCTGGAACCAGTCATTCCGCTAGAATACCTGCAGCCAGTCACTCCGCTGGAATACCTGGAGCCAGTCACTCTGCTAGAATACCTGAAGCTAGTCACGCTCCTAGAATACCTGTCGCCAGTCACTCGACTAGAATGGCTGCAGCCAGTCACTCCGCTAGAATACCTGCAGCCAGTCACTTCGCTGGAAAACCTGCAGCCAGTCACTCCACTAGAATACCTGTAGCCAGTCACTCCGCTCGAATAGCTGTAGCCAGTCACTCCGCTCGAATAGCTGTAGCCAGTCACTCCACTAGAATGGCTGCAGCCAGTCACTCCGCTAGAATACCTGCAGCCAGTCACTCCACTAGAATACCTGCAGCCAGTCACTCCTCTAGAATACCTGCAGCCAGTCACTCCGCCAGAATACCTGTAGCCAGTCACTCCGCTAGAATACCTGCAGCCAGTCAGTCCGATAGAATACCTGCAGCCAGTCAGTCCGATAGAATACCTGCAGCCAGTCACTCTGTTAGAATACCTGAAGCCAGTCACTCAGCTAGAATACCTGTAGCCAGTCACTCGACTGGAATACCTGAAGCCAGTCACTTCGCTCGAATACCTGTAGCCAGCCACTCCACTAGAATACCTGCAGCCAGTCACTCAACTAGATTATCTGCAGCCAGTCACTCCGCTAGAATACCTGGAGCCAGTCATTCCGCTGGAATACCTGCAGCCCGTCACTCCGCTAGAATACCTGCAGCCAGTCACTCTGTTAGAATACCTGCAGCCAGTCATTCCGCTGGAATACCTGCAGCCAGTCATTCCGCTGGAATACCTGCAGCCTGTCACTCCGCTAGAATACCTGCAGCCAGTCACTCTGTTAGAATACCTGAAGCCAGTCACTCCACTAGAATACCTGCAGCCAGTTATTCCGCTAGAATACCTGTAGCCAGTCACTCCGCTAGAATACCTGCAGCCAGTCACTCCACTAGAATACCTGCAACCAGTCTCTCCCCCAGAATACCTGTAGCCAGTCACTCCACTAGTATAGCGGCAACCGTCCGGGACTGACACACGGCTGCAAAGTGGCCTTTCTTGCCATAAGCTTTGCAGGCCGCGGTGCGGGCCGGGCAGCGCTGGCGGGGGTGCTTCTGCTGACCACAGAAGTAACAGTGGGGACCCCCAGGGAGCGCGGTGCGGCAGGCAGAGCAGGCATAGTGCACGGGGGCGGCTGCTGTGGGGGGTCGTTTGCGGGATCTACGAGGGGTAGGACAGGTGGGCCTGGGGGGCCGTTTGCAGGGTCCACGAGGGGTAGGACGGGTGGGCCGAGTGGCTAGCGGAGTAAGATTGCGCACTACGGGTGGCGGCCGTCATGGAAAGCGCCAGGGCCTTTGCGGACGCGAGGTCGGGGGTGGCCCCTTCCAGCAGTTGTTGCTGGATGGGGTCCGATGTAATGCCTGTAACAAAGGCATCGCGCATGAGTAAGTCAGAATGTTCCGTGGCTGTAAGGGCCCGGCAGTCGCAGTCTCATACCAGAGGTATAAGGGCCCTCCAGAAGTCCTCAATCGACTCACCGGCTGCTGGACGCGAGTAGAGAGTTGATGCCTCGCAAACAGGGTGTTCGCCGACTGTGCATAGTTCTCCTTGAGCAGTGCCATAGCTGTGGTGTAGTCAGTCGCATCTCGAATTAGCGGAAAGACACTGGAGCTAAGTCTGGAGTACAGGAGTTGCTTTTTCTGAGCCTCCGTCGGGGGAGGGTCCGCTGAAGAGATGTAGGCCTCAAAGACTGCGAGCCAATGAACAAAGTCTTTTCTGGCGTGAGGCGACTGCGGATCCAGCTGCAGACAGTCAGGCTTGATTCTGATGTCCATGGTGAACGGAAAATCACACAGCAATAAATTGTAGCGCTAACAATTATACTCAAAGACGAGAGACTAGTACAATCGAGGCTTTATTGTTGTGCGATGCTATTCCTCCATCTGCAACTGTAGACTAAGGTCTGAGTGACTCACACGCATATTTATACACAATCTCCGTGTGGGCAGAGCTAGCCGGCAGGGGCTTACCGGAGGAACCTGTATTAAAAGTACAGGCATACTGCAAGTGCACATAACTACAGTGGTTATATCACCACACTGTAGCCAGTCATTCCGCTGGATTACCTGAAGCCAGTCACTCCGCTGGAATACCTGTAGCCAGTCACTCCGCTGGAATACCTGTAGCCAGTCACTCCGCTAGAACACCTGCAGCCACTCACTCCGCTAGAATACCTGTAGCCAGTCACTTCGCTGGAATACCTGTAGCCAGTCACTCCACTAGAATACCTGCAGCCAGTCACTCCACTAGAATAACTGCAGCCAGTCACTCCGCTAGAATACCTGCAGCCAGTCACTCCGCTAGAATACCTGCAGCCAGTCACTCCGCTAGAATACCTGTAGCCAGTCATTCCGCTGGAATACCTGCAGCCTGTCACTCCGATAGAATAACTGTAGCCAGTCACTCCGCTAGAATACCTGTAGCCAGTCACTCCACTAGAATACCTGCAGCCAATCACTCCGCAAGATTACCTGGAGCCAGTCATTCCACTAGAATACCTGCAGCCAGTCACTCCGCTAGAATACCTGCAGCCAATCACTCCGCTAGAATACCTGCAGCCAGTCACTCCGCATAAAACCTGCAACCGATCATTCCGCTAGAATACATGCAGCCAGTCATTCCGCTAGAATACATGGAGCCAATCACTCCGCTAGAATACCTGTAGCCAGTCACTCCGCTGGAATGCCTGTAGCAGTCACTCCGCTAGAACACCTGTAGCCAGTCACTCCACAAGAATACCAGTAGCCAGTCACTCCGCTAGATTATCTGCAGCCAGTCTTTCCGCTAGAATACCTGTAGCCAGTCACTCCGCTGGAATACCTGCAGCCTGTCACTCCGCTAGAATACCTGCAGCCAGTCACTCTGTTAGAATACCTGCAGTCGGTCATTCCACTAGAATACCTGCAGCCAGTCACTCCGCTAGAATACCTGCAGCCAGTCACTCCGCTAGAATACCTGTAGCCAGTCACTCCACTAGAATACCTGCAGCCAGTCACTCCACTAGACTACCTGCAGCCAGTCACTCCGCAAGAAAACCTGCAGCCAGTCACTCCGCTAGAATACCTGCAGCCAGTCGTTCCGCTAGAATACATGGAGCCAGTCACTCCGCTAGAATACCTGCAGCCAGTCATTCCGCTAGAATACCTGTAGCCAGTCACTCCGCTAGAATACCTGTAGCCAGTCACTCCGCTGGAATGCCTGTAGCAGTCACTCCGCTAGAACACCTGGAGCCTGTCACTCCACTAGAACACTTGTAGCCAGTCACTCCGCTAGATTATCTGCAGCCAGTCATTCCGCTAGAATACCTGTAGCCAGTCACTCCGCTAGAATACCTGCAGCCAGTCACTCTGTTAGAATACCTGCAGTCGGTCACTCCGCGAGAATACCTGCAGCCAGTCATTCCGCTAGAATACATGTAGCCAGTCACTCCGCTAGAATACCTGGAGCCAGTCACTCCACTAGAATTCCAGTAGCCAGTCACTCCGCTAGATTATCTGCAGCCAGTCATTCCGCTAGAATACCTGTAGCCAGTCACTCCGCTAGAATACCTGGAGCCAGTCATTCCGCTGGAATACCTGCAGCCTGTCACTCCGCTAGAATACCTGCAGCCAGTCACTCCGCTAGAATACCTGTTGCCAGTCACTCCACTAGAATACCAGTAGCCAGTCACTCCGCGAGAATACCTGCAGCCAGTCACTCCGCTAGAATACCTGGAACCAGTCATTCCGCTAGAATACCTGCAGCCAGTCACTCCGCTGGAATACCTGGAGCCAGTCACTCTGCTAGAATACCTGAAGCTAGTCACGCTCCTAGAATACCTGTCGCCAGTCACTCGACTAGAATGGCTGCAGCCAGTCACTCCGCTAGAATACCTGCAGCCAGTCACTTCGCTGGAAAACCTGCAGCCAGTCACTCCACTAGAATACCTGTAGCCAGTCACTCCGCTCGAATAGCTGTAGCCAGTCACTCCACTAGAATGGCTGCAGCCAGTCACTTCGCTAGAATACCTGCAGCCAGTCACTCCACTAGAATACCTGCAGCCAGTCACTCCTCTAGAATACCTGCAGCCAGTCACTCCGCTAGAATGCCTGCAGCCAGTCACTCCACTAGAATACCTGCAGCCAGTCACTTCGCTGAAATACCTGCAGCCAGTCAGTCCGATAGAATACCTGTAGCCAGTCACTCCGCTAGAATACCTGTAGCCAGTCACTCCGCTAGAATACCTGCAGCCAGTCAGTCCGATAGAATACCTGCAGCCAGTCAGTCCGATAGAATACCTGCAGCCAGTCACTCTGTTAGAATACCTGAAGCCAGTCACTCAGCTAGAATACCTGTAGCCAGTCACTCGACTGGAATACCTGAAGCCAGTCACTTCGCTCGAATACCTGTAGCCAGCCACTCCACTAGAATACCTGCAGCCAGTCACTCAACTAGATTATCTGCAGCCAGTCACTCCGCTAGAATACCTGGAGCCAGTCATTCCGCTGGAATACCTGCAGCCCGTCACTCCGCTAGAATACCTGCAGCCAGTCACTCTGTTAGAATACCTGCAGCCAGTCATTCCGCTGGAATACCTGCAGCCAGTCATTCCGCTGGAATACCTGCAGCCTGTCACTCCGCTAGAATACCTGCAGCCAGTCACTCTGTTAGAATACCTGAAGCCAGTCACTCCACTAGAATACCTGCAGCCAGTTATTCCGCTAGAATACCTGTAGCCAGTCACTCCGCTAGAATACCTGCAGCCAGTCACTCCACTAGAATACCTGCAACCAGTCTCTCCCCCAGAATACCTGTAGCCAGTCACTCCACTAGTATAGCGGCAACCGTCCGGGACTGACACACGGCTGCAAAGTGGCCTTTCTTGCCATAAGCTTTGCAGGCCGCGGTGCGGGCCGGGCAGCGCTGGCGGGGGTGCTTCTGCTGACCACAGAAGTAACAGTGGGGACCCCCAGGGAGCGCGGTGCGGCAGGCAGAGCAGGCATAGTGCACGGGGGCGGCTGCTGTGGGGGGTCGTTTGCGGGATCTACGAGGGGTAGGACAGGTGGGCCTGGGGGGCCGTTTGCAGGGTCCACGAGGGGTAGGACGGGTGGGCCGAGTGGCTAGCGGAGTAAGATTGCGCACTACGGGTGGCGGCCGTCATGGAAAGCGCCAGGGCCTTTGCGGACGCGAGGTCGGGGGTGGCCCCTTCCAGCAGTTGTTGCTGGATGGGGTCCGATGTAATGCCTGTAACAAAGGCATCGCGCATGAGTAAGTCAGAATGTTCCGTGGCTGTAAGGGCCCGGCAGTCGCAGTCTCATACCAGAGGTATAAGGGCCCTCCAGAAGTCCTCAATCGACTCACCGGCTGCTGGACGCGAGTAGAGAGTTGATGCCTCGCAAACAGGGTGTTCGCCGACTGTGCATAGTTCTCCTTGAGCAGTGCCATAGCTGTGGTGTAGTCAGTCGCATCTCGAATTAGCGGAAAGACACTGGAGCTAAGTCTGGAGTACAGGAGTTGCTTTTTCTGAGCCTCCGTCGGGGGAGGGTCCGCTGAAGAGATGTAGGCCTCAAAGACTGCGAGCCAATGAACAAAGTCTTTTCTGGCGTGAGGCGACTGCGGATCCAGCTGCAGACAGTCAGGCTTGATTCTGATGTCCATGGTGAACGGAAAATCACACAGCAATAAATTGTAGCGCTAACAATTATACTCAAAGACGAGAGACTAGTACAATCGAGGCTTTATTGCTGTGCGATGCTATTCCTCCATCTGCAACTGTAGACTAAGGTCTGAGTGACTCACACGCATATTTATACACAATCTCCGTGTGGGCAGAGCTAGCCGGCAGGGGCTTACCGGAGGAACCTGTATTAAAAGTACAGGCATACTGCAAGTGCACATAACTACAGTGGTTATATCACCACACTGTAGCCAGTCATTCCGCTGGATTACCTGAAGCCAGTCACTCCGCTGGAATACCTGTAGCCAGTCACTCCGCTGGAATACCTGTAGCCAGTCACTCCGCTAGAACACCTGCAGCCACTCACTCCGCTAGAATACCTGTAGCCAGTCACTTCGCTGGAATACCTGTAGCCAGTCACTCCGCTAGAATACCTGCAGCCAGTCACTCCGCTAGAATACCTGCAGCCAGTCACTCCGCTAGAATACCTGTAGCCAGTCATTCCGCTGGAATACCTGCAGCCTGTCACTCCGATAGAATAACTGTAGCCAGTCACTCCGCTAGAACACCTGCAGCCAGTCACTCGACTAGAATGGCTGCAGCCAGTCACTCCACTAGAATACCTGCAACCAGTCACTCCACTAGAATACCTGCAGCCAGTCACTCCACTAGAATACCTGCAGCCAGTCACTCCGCTAGAATGGCTGCAGCCAGTCACTCCACTAGAATACCTGCAGCCAGTCACTCCACTAGAATGGCTGCAGCCAGTCACTCCACTAGAATACCTGTAGCCAGTCATTCCGCTGGAATACCTGCAGCCTGTCACTCCGATAGAATAACTGTAGCCAGTCATTCCGCTAGAATACCTGCAGCCAGTCACTCCACTAGAATACCTGCAGCCAGTCACTCCTCTAGAATACCTGCAGCCAGTCACTCGACTAGAATACCTGTAGCAGTCACTTCGCTGGAATACCTGCAGCCAGTCATTCCGCTGAAATACCTGCAGCCAGTCACTCCGCTAGAATACCTGCAGCCAGTCACTCCGCTAGAATATCTGTAGCCAGTCACTCCGCTAGAATGGCTGCAGCCAGTCACTCCGCTAGAATACCTGCAGCCAGTCACTCCGCTAGAATACCTGCAGCCAGTCACTCCGCTAGAATACCTGCAGCTAGTCACTCCGCTAGCATACCTGCAGCCAGTCACTCCACTAGAATAACTGCAGCCAGTCACTCCGCTAGAATACCTGCAGCCAGTCACTCGACTAGAATGGCTGCAGCCAGTCACTCCGCTAGAATACCTGCAGCCAGTCACTCCACTAGAATGGCTGCAGCCAGTCACTCCGCTAGAATACCTGCAGCCAGTCACTCCACTAGAATATCTGCAGCCAGTCACTCCGCTAGAATACCTGCAGCCAGTCACTCCGCTAGAACACCTGCAGCCAGTCACTCCACTAGAATACCTGCAGCCAGTCATTCCAGTAGAATAACTGCAGCCAGTCACTCCGCTAGAATACCTGCAGCCAGTCATTCCAGTAGAATACCTGCAGCCAGTCACTTCGCTCGAATACCTTTTGCTACTCACTCTCCTGGAATACCTGTAGCCAGTCACTCCGCTAGAATACCTGCAGCCAGTCACTCCGCTAGAATACCTGCAGCCAGTCACTCCACTAGAATAACTGCAGCCAGTCACTCCGCTAGAATACCTGCAGCCAGTCACTCCACTAGAATAACTGCAGCCAGTCACTCCGATAGAATAACTGTAGCCAGTCATTCCGCTAGAATACCTGCAGCCAGTCACTCCGCTAGAATACCTGTAGCCAGTCACTCCGCTGGAATACCTGCAGCCTGTCACTCCGATAGAATAACTGTAGCCAGTCATTCCGCTAGAATACCTGCAGCCAGTCACTCCGCTAGAATACCTGTAGCCAGTCACTTCGCTGGAATACCTGCAGCCAGTCACTTCGCTGGAATACCTGCAGCCAGTCACTCCGCTAGAATACCTGTAACCAGTCACTCCGCTAGAATACCTGCCGCCTGTCACTCCGATAGAATATCTGCAGCCAGTCACTCCGCTAGAATACCTGTAACCAGTCACTCCGCTAGAATACCTGCCGCCTGTCACTCCGATAGATTATCTGCAGCCAGTCACTCCGCTAGAATTCCTGTAGCCAGTCACTCCCCTAGAATACCTGTCGCCAGTCACTCCGCTAGAATACCTGCCGCCAGTCACTCCGCTAGAATACCTGCAGCCAGTCACTCGACTAGAATGGCTGCAGCCAATCACTCCGCTAGAATACCTGCAGCCAGTCACTCCACTAGAATGGCTGCAGCCAGTCACTCCATTAGAATATCTGCAGCCAGTCACTCCGCTAGAATACCTGCAGCCAGTCACTCCGCTAGAATAACCACAGCCAGTCACTCCACTAGAATACCTGCAGCCAGTCACTCCGCTAGAATACCTGTAGCCAGTCACTCCGCTAGAATACCTGCAGCCAGTCACTCCACTAGAATAACTGCAGCCAGTCACTCCACTAGAATACCTGCAGCCAGTCACTCCGCTAGAATACCTGCAGCCAGTCACTCCACTAGAATACCTGCAGCCAGTCACTCCGCTAGAATACCTGCAGCCAGTCATTCCAGTAGAATACCTGCAGCCAGTCACTTCGCTCGAATACCTTTTGCTACTCACTCTCCTGGAATACCTGTAGCCAGTCACTCCGCTAGAATACCTGCAGCCAGTCACTCCGCTAGAATACCTGCAGCCAGTCACTCCACTAGAATAACTGCAGCCAGTCACTCCACTAGAATACCTGCAGCCAGTCACTCCGCTAGAATACCTGCAGCCAGTCACTCCACTAGAATAACTGCAGCCAGTCACTCCGCTAGAATACCTGCAGCCAGTCACTCCACTAGAATAACTGCAGCCAGTCACTCCGATAGAATAACTGTAGCCAGTCATTCCGCTAGAATACCTGCAGTCAGTCACTCCGCTAGAATACCTGTAGCCAGTCACTCCGCTGGAATACCTGCAGCCTGTCACTCCGATAGAATAACTGTAGCCAGTCATTCCGCTAGAATACCTGCAGCCAGTCACTCCGCTAGAATACCTGTAGCCAGTCACTTCGCTGGAATACCTGCAGCCAGTCACTTCGCTGGAATACCTGCAGCCAGTCACTCCGCTAGAATACCTGTAACCAGTCACTCCGCTAGAATACCTGCCGCCTGTCACTCCGATAGAATATCTGCAGCCAGTCACTCCGCTAGAATACCTGTAACCAGTCACTCCCCTAGAATACCTGTCGCCAGTCACTCCGCTAGAATACCTGCAGCCAGTCACTCCGCTAGAATACCTGCAGCCAGTCACTCGACTAGAATGGCTGCAGCCAATCACTCCGCTAGAATACCTGCAGCCAGTCACTCCACTAGAATGGATGCAGCCAGTCACTCCATTAGAATATCTGCAGCCAGTCACTCCGCTAGAATACCTGCAGCCAGTCACTCCGCTAGAATAACCGCAGCCAGTCACTCCACTAGAATACCTGCAGTCAGTCACTCCGCTAGAATACCTGTAGCCAGTCACTCCGCTAGAATACCTGCAGCCAGTCACTCCACTAGAATAACTGCAGCCAGTCACTCCACTAGAATACCTGCAGCCAGTCACTCCGCTAGAATACCTGCAGCCAGTCACTCCACTAGAATACCTGCAGCCAGTCACTCCGCTAGAATACCTGCAGCCAGTCACTCCGCTAGAATACCTGCAGCCAGTCACTCCACTAGAATACCTGCAGCCAGTCACTCCGCTAGAATACCTGCAGCCAGTCACTCCGCTAGAATACCTGCAGCCAGTCACTCCACTAGAATACCTGCAGCCAGTCATTCCAGTAGAATACCTGCAGCCAGTCACTTCGCTGGAATACCTTTTGCTACTCACTCTCCTGGAATACCTGTAGCCAGTCACTCCGCTAGAATACCTGCAGCCAGTCACTCCGCTGGAATACCTGTAGCCAATCAGTCAGCTAGAATACCTACAGCCAGTGACTCTGTTAGAATACCTGGGCTGGCCAACATTTAACATTGGAACTATCCATGCAAACAAGAATCCTGGGCGGGATTCTCCGTTCCCCCGCCAGTTCGGAGAATCGGCGGGAGCCGCCGTGAATCACGCCCCCGCCATCTCCCGAAGTCTCCGGCACCAGAGATTTGGCGGGGATGTGAATTGTTCCGCGCCTATCGGCGGGCCGCCCCCCCCCACCGATTCTCCAGCCCGCAATGGGCCGAAGTCCCGCCGCTGTCATGCCGGTCCCGCCGTCGTGAATCAAACCACCTACCTTACCGGCGGGACCAGGCGGCGCGGGCGGGCTCCAGGGTCCTGGGGGATGACGTCAGCAGCCGCTGACGCTCCGCGTCATGCGCGGACTTCCGCCGACCGGCGAAGTCCTTTCGGCCCCTGGTGGCTTGGCGCCAAAGGCCGTTCCCACCTTCCGGCAGGGCGCCAACCACTCCGGTGCGGGTCTTGCCCCTCAATGTTAGGGCTTGGCCCTGAAAGATGTGTAGACCTCTGCACCTTAGGGGCAGCACAACGCCGGAGTGGTTCACGCCTCTCCACCCCACCAGGACCCCCCGCCACGCCCGGTAGGGGAGAATCCCGCCCCCTGTCTGTGTCCTGTTGCAAGCTTTTTAGCAGAGGTGGTGTGTTACTGTTCACTCGGGGTGTCCGAGTTGCTGTGGCAGCATGCACGTTTGCATGTACGTTGCTGTCCGGAGCTATGAATGGTGATGGTCATGGCGGCAACAATCATTTAGCTGACCAGGAATCTCTCCTGCTCTTATTGCATGCTGTTATTATGTGTTTGAAGGATTGATACATTTGGCCATGTTATGATCACACCTTTTGTTTCCATCAAGTCCTGGAGTGGGACTTGAACCCACAGCTTTTTGCTCAGAGGCAGACATGCTAATCACTGCGCCCATAAGACCATTTAGTCAGTGGGTAGAAATAAATGTTTCTTCTTTCCCATTTGCCTCTTTACTCTTCTCAGGTGTACTCTGGCGCTGCACCAAGATGCTACTCGAGAGTCAGAGACGCTAATGGCGTTTGCCTGCACAGTGGGTATGATGATCTTCCTGAGTGTGGGCACCTTTTCTGCCTGCTGCACCATCAAAACAGATGCGCAGCCCAGGGTTGCACCCTACATTGGGGGCATCTGGCTGAAAACAAATCACGAGTTATCAAGAGAGAGTACGAAGTAATGAAGGTGCATTCTAGCCACACAACTCGTGCTGGCTCTGAGGTCATACAGATTATGACCGCTGATTACTGATTATTTAGTCTGTGCAGCCATTCATCGGTGATGTCAACTTCCGTTTCTTCACTGTCCATTCCTTCTCAAACCTTATCATCTCAGGGAGCTTGGCCCAAGCACTGAGGCCCTCTAATTGAGGGCAATCTTGCATTTGGAAATCCAAAGGGGGAAATAGAGGAAAGCAAGGCAGTAGTCATGGTGACATGAATCCCACCACATTTGCATCCTAGTGCATAAGCTTCTTCTAGACACTGTCTGACACCCCTTCACCACCCCTTCACCCTTACCTCCCTCCACTGAGAAGTCCTGTAAGTTGGAGTACACCATAAAGGTGACTCGAAAGCAAACAAAAATCGTCGCTTGTCCCCCACAAACTCCAAATGGGAAGATTTGGACTTGTTGCTGGCAGCAGCAGCAATTATTAGTGCAAAGTAAATGTTTAACATCTTCGTATTGGTACGCACTGGATAAACACTCCTGAAACCTACAAAAAGAATTAATTAAAATGTAACGGCTGCAAAGGTGTTTCAGATCTAGCAAAACATGGAATAATCTGGTCATTGGTAAGTCGTCTGTAGTCTTGGAAACATTATTCTAATTTGCAGCAACGTTACAAAGTAAAATTGGATCACAAATAGCCAGCTTGTAAGACATGCAGGACCATCTCCAACAAGTAGGAGGTGTTTGAGAAAAGAACACTTCACTTGGAAGCGACAGTGTCGAACTTGTGTGACCATTGCAGCTTCTAACTTCTTGATGCAATTCACAAAGTAACTATTCCCACAATGCACTATAAATAGAGAAGAGAAATAGAAAGTGGCAATGTACCAAAACCAACTAATCTTCAAAAACCATACTGTCCATAGCATTTGCACCACATTATCAACAGCATCTACTAAAGTGTGAATTTGTCTCCCACAGCCGACTCACTGTGAAGTTGGATCAGAGTTTTTATGGCAAGTTATTCCTGACAATTATCTGAAAACTCCTCCATAGCATGAAACATGGTTTATTTATCTGATTATTTGATAAAGCAAAACTGGCATGTACCTGCAATATCAAGATAATACCGCCATCCACACATATGGATAAACAGGACTTACACTATTTGCATTTTCGTCTAGTCACTTAGAGTCCAGGCTCTTAGCAAATCTGAGAAACTGATGTTGACAAATAATATACATGGAATAGCAAGAAGCAAAGAAACGAACAAATAGCGTCAGACAGAAACTGACAGGAATAGTAAGCATATTAAATGAAGAAATACACAAAAAAGGCTAGCGCTCAAATACTTTTAAATAAAAAGGGTTACATGCATTTCAGGTCTGCAAAAGGAGCCTATGAGCCTTTGTCTATTGTTTGCAGCCGCAGTGCATCCATCTTATTCAGCATATGCTTTGATCTGAGTGCTTGAACTGTTAGACAGCAATTACCCGGGGAAAGTAAAAGCGAAGGAACAGTGTGAATACTAATTTAAATGCTGGTC
Source organism: Scyliorhinus canicula (assembly GCF_902713615.1). Taxonomy (NCBI): domain Eukaryota; kingdom Metazoa; phylum Chordata; class Chondrichthyes; order Carcharhiniformes; family Scyliorhinidae; genus Scyliorhinus; species Scyliorhinus canicula. The sequence continues at coordinate 49,564,532 of NC_052163.1, forward strand.
ACTGAGCAGAGGTACATGTGCTAGATTCGTGGAAATGGTGAATAACCAAGTGCCTTTTATTTTCCACTACACAGCCTATCTCACATGACCTCCAGCTTCTTATCATTGAATTGATTGATCAGCTGATACCTGCTAATAGTTGCACCACCGCCTTCTGTTTAGAACTGCCATATAGTGGGGCCTAAATGATCTTATTACGATGTCAGAATTGTTGATCAATTTGCATTTCACGTGGGCTGCCCACTTTGCAGAGCAAAAATTTCCATTGATGCGGGGTCGGGATCTCAGTAGGTCCCTTAATTACAATGAATTAGCTTCAATTGACTGCCCATCAGCTATGGCAGGGATCTTGCACAGAGGCCACTGGCACCACATTTCATGCCCGCTTCCTATCGAGACCCCAAACCCTCCTAAAAATCCTGATTGTGGTTCCCACGGGATCTGTGTTGGGGTTCAGATATTCAGTGACAACTTAGATGTGGATGGAAAGCCAACTTTTGCCGAGGTGTTGTCCTCAACTTGGGGAATATGAAGTAGAACGACACAAAGACAGTTTTTTTCCCCAGAATGAAATAAGACATTTTGAAGAATGGTAAGGGGCTTACCCCGATACCCTGGCCAAGAATTATCCTTCAACTGACAGACCAAAATCATGTTATCTCATCATTATCACTTGCATGGTGTGAGACCTTGCTGTTTGCAAATTGGTTGCCAGATTTATTACTTTACCATAGTAACTCCACTTGAGGCTATGAAAGATATCAATGCAAATCTTTCATTTAAATGCAAGAGGATTAATTTGAGCTTTTGGGGCAGGAGGAGGCCCTCAAGCTTGATCCTTCATTCAATGAAATAATGGCTGATCTGTGAAATGATTCCTCATGCTCCTCATTTCCCCATACCCTTTAACACCTTTGTTTCATAAAATGTCAGATTTGAAATTAACAATTAATTGAACATCAATTGTACATTTGCACAAGAATGCTCCAGGCTTTTGCACCCTTTATGTTGAAACTTATTTCCTAATTTCACTCTTTAAAGGTCTGGCTCTAATCTTTAGACAATAGCCCCCAGTCCAGGTCACATTCCAAACATAAATAGCTTCCCTCTATTGATTCTAACTACTTAATAACTTGAAGACTTAAATCAAATAACTCCTTAACCTTCTGATTCCAGGGAGTACAGTCCTCGTTTAGTAAATCTGTCCTCATAATTCCTCATCTTGCAATCCAGTTGTGATTTTGGTAAATCTCTGTTGTGTGCCCTCCAAGATAAATGTACCTTTCCTCAGCTGTGGTGCCCAGAACTGTACACAGTACCACTGACCTGGCCCAATGCCTGTTGCCGTGCGTTTGTCTCAGGATTCATCAGCTTCTTATTCTAGAAGGGATTTCACTGGAGCCAATGGTATTTATTAAAAAAAACATGCATTTACAAGCTCATTTTTTACAAAGGTTAAATAGGACTGACAATTAGCTGGAGCTGCCCTCTGAAATGCAGCACAGACATCTTCTCTCAGTGAATGACATAACCTCTTATGCACATACTCAGTATCCTCTTATTAGAGTTATCCCTTTATTCTACATCATCAGGGCCTTATCTGCCGTATAACGTCTAACCCCTCATATTCTTGTCCTTTAACTGCAACGGCCAGCATTTCATTAGCCTTTTTGGTTATTGTCTGGATCTAATTTATGACATTTTTATGATCTAGGTTCAATGCACTTGGACACCTCAGTCTATTTGGATCACATATGATTTTCCCATTTAAAAAGTACCCTGTTCTGTCCTTTCAAAGTCAAAAGTGGATGTCCGCATGTTTGCTCACATTGAAATCCATGAGTTACAGTTTTGCTCCTTCACTTAATCTATTAATATCTTTGTTATTTTATGCCTCCACCTATACTGCTCAGAAAAATTCCCATCTTTGTATCATTGGCCTGCGTTGGCTTTCTGTTCTATCATCTAAGCTGTTAGTAATTGCAATGAAGACCCAACAGATGCTGTGGGAACGCACGATGAGGATGTGTAAGAGGGTTTGGGGTCTCAATAGGAGGCGGGTGGCTGGATGTGAAACTTTGTGCCAGGCGCCTCTGTGCAAGCTCCCTGCCACAACTGATGGAGTCAATTGCGGCTGATTGAATGTAATTATGGGACTTACTAAGGTCCCATCCCCACACCGACTGGGATTTTCACTCAGCAAAGTGGCCAGCCCACGTGGGCCAGGCTAACATGGTTAACTCTGAGTGGAAGTGTGGGGACGGGGGGGGGGGGGGGGGGGGGGGGGGGCGGAGGTGGGGAGTTGGTGGTTGGGGGGGGGGGGGGGGGAACCCATATTGGCCACCAGGCCAGAGTTTCAGAAATTGACCATCCAATGGTGCGGTTGCCTTTCCAGTACCATAAACCAGCGGTGTGGCTTTTTAAGAAATACAGATAAATTGTCCCTGGCAGTATCCATGTTTAGATTGGCAACTTCCAACTCGGCCATGGGGCTGCTGATCACTGAATTCTGGAGGACAACCCATTGGCACTCTGGAGTTGGTAACCTGCCTTCCAACCTCGATTGGTCAATCAACTTGCTCACTCTCCTCCAATTGACTGGGTAGTTGAAAAATTCCCATGGGCATGCTCAAAGCATTCCATGCAGAGTTGAGACCCAGAGCTAGCTACCTGGTTTAATTCCGGATTCCTGGTTGAAAATCCAGCTTTTCTTTAGTCACATCCTGCCATTTAAAGTATCTTCCCAAATGTCCTTCTCTCTGTCTCCTGCCACCGAGCCAAATTGCCTAACTACTTGAATAGTTTGCCCTAAATTCCATGAGCTTCAAATTAATTTTGAGGACAGGAATTCCTGGCCCCATACGTTGGTGGGCATCAGCACTGGTGGGACGGGAATATCTGGAGAGTCATTACGATGTCAGTGACACGGCTGGAAAATCTCAGACTGAAAGTATTTACGCAAGAAGGAGCAAGATCTGTTTGAGCAGGCTTGCAGCAGGTTATGTGCCGTGCAGTAGGAGTTGGCAGTACAGAATGTAGCAATAGAAAAAGATGAAAACCCTGCAGGAGAGGACAAAAGAGTCAATGTGTGCATGTCTGCATTCAACATGCACACTAAACTCAAATCATTTTGTTTCTTTCCCCCCTAGTTCTCCCTTGTGTACAGCACTTTGCTCCATGGTTCACCTCTCTGAAACACCGTCTTCACTTGTCAAATCCTCCTTGAGCAGTCAAGTGATTAAACCACAGTATCAGGTAGCTATGCTCTACAGGTCATCAGCACAGTTGACATGTGGAATACTAAAACATGTCTGATAGTATCTGGGAGGATTTGTTTAAGCCAAAGACCTAAATAATTCAAACTTTGTGAATTTTTATGGATAGATTTTGATACAACGAAGTTTATAATAATATTAAAAATCTGAACCGGATCAGCCAAAAGTGTAGCTACAAGAGTCGGTCAGAAGCTAGAATTCTGTGATAAACTCTATTTCTGATTCTCTAAAGCCTCTCCACCATCTGCACTGCACAAGTCAGGAGTGCTATGGAATGCTCTCAGCTTTGTTGGATGAATGTGGCTTCAATAGCATTAAAGCAGCACAACACTGTCCAGAACAAAGCTCAGTAAGAAACATATATATAGACAAAGTCAATATATAAGTCAAATTATAGCCAGGTTCCGCACACATGAGTTTGGCCTCAACCGGGACCTTGGATTCATTCACCCCTTCACCATCTGGCCTGGGCTTGCGAAATCCTACCAACTGTCCTGGTTTGAGACAATTCACACCTCTTTAACCTGGGATTACCCCTCTCTCTGGATCTGTAAAGACTTAATTACCTGCAAATGCTCGCATTCAAAGTATTGTGTTGCATCTTTGACTTTGTCGATATATATGTTTCTGGAACCTACCTCTTCATTCACCTGAGGAAGGAGCAGTGCTCCGAAAGCTAGTGATTTGAAATAAACCTGTTGGCCTTTAACCTGGTGTTGTAAGACTTCTTACTGTGCTCACCCCAGTCCAACGTCGGCATCTCCACATCAGGACAAAGCAGACTGCTTGACAGGCACCACATCTTAAACATTCACTCTCCACCACCGAGAGTAGCAGCAGTGTGCATCATCTAGAAGATGCACTGCAGGAACTCATGCACTGCAGCTCCTTCAACAGTGCATTTTATACTCACAGCCTCTACCACCTAGAAGGACAAGAGCAGCAGATGCAGGGGAACACCACCACATGCAAGTTCCCCTGCAAGTCTCACACCATCCTGTCTTGGAACTATATCGCTGTGCCTTCACTGTTACTGGGCCAAAATCCTGGAACTCCCACCCGAACAGCACTGTGAATGTATTTACACCACAGGGTCTGCAGTGGTTCAAGAAGGCAGCTCATCACCACCTTCTCAAGGCTGGGAAATAAATGCTGGCCTTGACGGTGATGCTAAAATACCAAGAACATATATTTTTTAAATTACATGGATCACCAGCACAAAAGGACCCCAAATCACAGCTGAAGCCCGGTTTATCAGCATCGTCTGACGCTGATATGCATAGGAATTCATTGTAATGCGTTGGATGTACTCCCCCAATTATTGGATATTACCTACATTATTAAAATAAATGATACTGACGTGCATTTTTTGGAACTAAGTAGTTACCACCTTTTGTGTCTACATATGGAAAGCTGTTAAATAATTTGTCACACTTCAATCTTTTAGAATGTGCATAGCGGTCTCGCTGCATATTACTGCACATTTGCTGGTACTAACAGCTTGAGTGTTTGTGTACATTCTGCTCCCCGTGTTTAGTATGATTTCAGTGTGAATGTGTAAGCGAATATGAAGCAAACTACAGTGAACACTGTAAAATGATTTTTGACAATCTGGGACTTGGTTTGGAAACACTGTAGTCATTTTTATTTCAGCAATCACTGTACAATAATCTGTCATTTTTTTTTTACTTCTGCCTTGTCGTTTTTAATGTCTTCTGTCTAAATATGGGGTTTTGACTTCTATCCTAGTACTGCTGTAATTTCTGTAAAACCCAACAACTGCCGAAGAGTGTATCACCGGATTTTAGAGTGTTCATTGTCAACAGGCCCTTGCAAACTGGAAATGCATAGACATTTAGTTTTCATGTCCCATATTGCGGCCCAGTTCTATGCAACACTTAAATATTGCTCCCAAATTTGGGGAAGCATTTTTTTAGGTTCGCTTCTCCATTTTTTGTAGAATGCAAGGAAACACAGAGGCTGGATTCTCCCGTCTCTTCGTGTAAGTGCTGACGCCAACGGAGGATCTATGGAGTTCCACGACGGAAAAAGCAGTGCCACACCCACACCGATTCCGCTACTGGTGAGGGGCTAGCACCAGCGCCGCGTGAAACACACGTGAAATACGGTGGGAGAATCGCCGGGTCCATGCTGGACATGAGCAGGGTTGACAAGCTATAGCCATGCCTACACTTACACCCCCCGACACACGCACCGATCGTGACTAAAAAGATGGCGCCGGTTGTGCTGGACCGCGTACGCCCATCCCGACCTCACAGCCCACCTCCCAGCCAACGCCCAATACTCATCCCAGCCCTGGCAGAAGCCCCCGGGTAAGCAGCACGACCGTTGGCGAAGTATAGCAGAGCTGGACACTGTCCATATGCTCTCTCTCTCTCTCTCTACAGCTACCACGCCAGATGCATGACTGTGGAACATGCCATCGGGAACTCGGTGCATCGGAGGCAGAGCATCATGGGTGGGCCCTTAATGAGATGTGAATGCGGTTGCAACTATGCGCAGTGCACATCTCAACGATGCTGATTTGGAGGGCGCAGAGCATCATGAATCGGTGCCAAACCAGCGCTGCTGCGATTTTGGCGTTGGGGGCTATTCTCGACCTGATCGTTGTTCCCGATTTCGGCGTCGGTCAACAGAGAAGCCCGCCCCAGTTGTTTGATAAGTGATACTTCCACAATTGCCATTCTCTCACTCTTCATCATGCCTTTCTCTGCTCTCCTGATAGGGTCATCACTTTGTTGCATGCCTCCTTGTCAATTAGGACCAATGATGGTCCAAGATTAGTCACCTCTGCTGCAGAATAAGAGGGTCACACAAGTGAACATATTCCTCCCATTTTTTAAGAGGCACTACCTTTAAGAAAAATAGATGTTACGTTGAGGAAATGTTATCTTGTTTTGGAGAGGGCGAAAAGTCTGCTAAGAAGTAGACCTCCCATCCATTGACTCTATCTATAATTCCTGTTGCCTCGGAAAGGCAGCCAGCGTAATTAAGGACCCTATGCACCCCAGACATACTCTCTTCCACCTTCTTCCATCAGGAAAAAGATACCGGGTGCGATTCTCCGCAAATGCGGAGAGTCGTGAAGGCTGCCGTGAAACTGGCCATGTTTCACGGCAGCCTCCGCGCCCCCTCCCGGGACCCGATTCTGCTCCCCGGTCGGGGCTAGCAGCGGGGCCCCGTGGACCTCGGCATTGCAGGCTAAGCTTCGCTAAGTCCGCGCGCCAAGGTTAACGGCGGCTGACGCAAACGATGACGTCAGCCGCGCATGCGCGGATTGGACAGCTCCAAGCTGTCCAATCGCGGATGACGTCATCACGTTATGCCCCTCAGCCGCCCCGCGGACTGATCCAGCTGGGCGGCGGAGGAACAAAGAGTGCGCGGGGTTCGGACCCGCTACATGCGATCGGTGCCCACCGATCGCGGGCCCATGCCACCCTTGGCACGGCCGTGCCAATCGGTGGCATGGTTCTCCAAAACGGCACTTTGCGGCCGTTTTCACGAACTGTGATAGCAGGTGTGTTGGAGTTCATGAAAACGGCCGTAAAGGACTGGGAAATTGGCCCACCGGATAGGGGAAAATCGCTGCTCGCCGTAAAAAAACGGCGAGCAGCGATTCGTGTCGTGGGGCGGCCGTGGGGGGGGTGGAGAATAGCGGGAGGTCGGGAAAAATGTCGGGAAGGCCCTCCCGCTATTCTCCGACCCGTCGTGGGGGGCGGAGAATCGCGCCCACCAAGTTTGAGGTCACGTACCAACCGACACAAGAACAACTTCTTCCCTACTGCCATCAGACTTTTGAATGGACCTACCTCGTATTGAGTTGATCTTTTCTCTACACCTTGCTATAACTGTAACATTATATTCTGCAGTCTCTCTTTCCTTCCCTATGTATGGTGCGCATTGTTTGTACAGCATGCAAGAAACAATACTTTTCACTGTATACTAATACATGTGACAATAATAAATCAAATCAAATCAAAAATCAGATTCATCAGATTAATTGGCGAGCTGCATTTATATACATTTATGTGCTATACGTTGATAAAAAGGTTTGTTCACTATTTTTTTCAAAAATTGATGTATATTAACAATAAAACAACATTAAAAGGAACAACTAAAGGTCAACTTGTATAGTTTAACTAAGTGCAGTATATGCTTCTAGGAGGAGGAAGTTTTCTTAGGCTACGCCAATTAGTGTGATTTTCTTATGGTTGGCTGGATAGGGAGGTCTGGACAATATCTCAGACTGGGACCTGTCAGTCCTGATGATGAGTTATCTAAGGTCAGCTGATGTTCTTTTTGATTGATGCAAATGAATAAAAATGTTTGGTAAGTCATTCAACCTTCTAGTGGGACAAGCCAAAATAGAAAGTGATTAACAATTTAACACTAATTGCTGTTAAAGTGACAGTCTCACTTGAAGTGGCCAGTTGTTTTGGAGTTATGCATGGGCAATACATGTCACATTGCCAAACTAGGATATATTTCTGTGTGAATTTAGGATTGGGGCATAGTTTGGAATATTTGCAAATAATTTCTCCGATGCCTGATTTGATTGATACAAAAAATTTGTTTTCCAAAGGTCCAAATGCTTTGCCCCTCTTTGTCCTAACTCATTTTCTCCTCCTCCTTCAAGTGACCTAAGAGGTTTACCATTGACTTCCATTATTGGATTGGTCCATGATTATACCTGACAAAGTACTGCAGTGGGTTGCCATTGCTTTCTGCAGCATGGCTGACTAGAAATCTCTCCCAATCTTACCACATGCCATCAGCAGTATTGGATGAATTTACAGGCTGATAATCAACCTGTTTGGCCACGCTATGAACAATTTTTTCACGTCCATAAAATCCTGTAGCTTCTGGCCCAGAGGTAGAGAGAGGCGCCACCACTGCGCCACTAGACCATCCCAATCCCAATTCTGTGTGGAAAAATTGCTGTAAAAAAATATAGACATGGAAATTGGATTAGAAGTCTCCTGGAAATCAATCACAGCATATTTAGTTTGTGATTTATTTTAGAATCTCTGATAACTATGTTCAAAGTTGAACTATTTGTTCTAGCTAGCTATAATGTTAGGCTATGTTTCATACAACTGGACTGTGACCTAGATGAACGTTGAACAAAAATCTTCCTTTATTCAATAGTATTATCCAGTATAGTCCAAAAGTGTGCATGTTAGGTGAATTGACCATGCTAAATTGTCCCTAGGTGGGGTTATGGGGGTAGGGTGGGGGATTGGACCTAGATAGGGCGCTCTTATAAAGGGCCGGTGCAGACATGATCGGTTGAATAGCCTCCTTCAGCACTGTAGGGATTCTATGATATGGGGCGGGATTCTTCGACCCCCGCTGGGTCGGAGAATCGCCGGGGGCCGGCGTCAATCCCGCCCCGCCGTGTCCCGAATTCTCTGGCACCGGAGATTTGGCAGGGGCAGGAATCGCTCCGCGCCGGTCGGCGTGCCCCCCCGGCGTTTCTCCGGCCCGCGATGGGCCGACGTCCCGCCGCTGTGATGTTTCTCCCGCCCGCGTGGATCAAACCACCTACCTTACCGGTGGGAGCAGGCGGCGAGGGCGGGCTCCGGGGTCCTGGGGGGGGGCGCGGGGCGATCTGGCCTCGGGGGGGTGCCCCCAAGGTGGCCTGGCCTGCGATTGGGGCCCACCGATCGGCCGGCGGGCCTGTGCCGTGGGGGCACTCTTTTCCTTCCGCCTTCGCCATGGTCTTCAACATGGTGGAGGCGGAAGTGACCCCTCCCCTGCGCATGCGCGGGGATGACGTCAGCAGCCGCTGACGCTCCGGCGCATGGGTGGACTTCCGCCGGTCGGCGAATTCCCTTCCGCCCCGGCTGACATGGCGCCAAAGGCTTTCCACGCCAGCCGGCGGAGCGCCATCCACTCCGGCGTGGGCCTAGCCCCTCACTGTTAGGGCTTGGCCCCTAAAGGTGCAGAGGCTTCTGCAACTTTGGGGTGGCCCGACGCCGGAGTGGTTCACGCCACTCCATCATGCCGGGACCCCCCCTCCCCGCCGGGTAACGTAGAATCCCGGCCATGTTTCAGATTCCTTTTTGTTCTGAAGTCATTGTGTCACCGCTGCAACTGAAACTCTCGCACTGCAGAATATTGAATTGCGATTTTTAAAAATGTATTCGTTGGCAGGATGGATGTCGTCAGCTTTTTATTAGCCATCAGTAATTGCCCTTGAGTAGGTGATGATGAGCCGCTTTCTCGAATCGCTGCTGTCCATGCGGTGTAGGTACACCCACAGTGCTGTTAGGGAGGCAGTTCCAGGTTTTGACCTGGTCGCAATGAAGCAACGGCGATATATTTCCAAGTCGGGATGGTGAGTGACCCGGAGGGAAACTCACAGTTGGCGATGTTCCCATGTTTCTGCTGCCCTTGTGTGGCAAAGGAAGACAGATCACAGTTATAGGTTGTACTTAGATGCTTGTTATCCTTGCATTCCAAAACAAGGATACTTGCATTCAAACTTGCATTTCTTCATGACATCCCAAAGCACTTCACCCGAGTGAAGTATTTAAGTGCAGTTATGTATGAAATAAGATGGTCCATTTGTGCACAGCAAGTTCCCTCAAACAGCAATATACTATTGCCTGGATTATCTGTCTTTGTGATGAAATGAAAATGAAATGAAAATCACTTATTGGCACGAGTAGGCTTCAATTAAGTTACTGTGAAAAGCCCCTAGTCGCCACATTCCGGCGCCTGTTCGGGAAGGCTGTTACGGGAATCGAACCGTGCTGCTGGTCTGCTTGGTCTACTTTCAAAGCCAGTGATTTAGCCCTGTGCTAAATGACGTTGAATGAAGGATAAATATTGGCCAGGTTACTTGGGGTAACCTACCTCCTCTTCTTCAAATTAGTTTCATGGGATCTTGTATATCTAACTTAGAGAGCAGACAGGGCCTTTGTTTAATATTTCACCCGATGGAAAGCACCTCCAACACTGGGCAACTCTTCCTCAGTACTGAACCGGAATATCAGCCTTCTTTCAGATTCTTCTGCAACCTACTGAGCCACAACCAGCACAGATAATATTGCCAAATTCAATATCCGAGGATATTACAGAAATAACTGTCAGGAGTTAGGAGGATGGAATGTGCCCTTATCATCAATTATCTCCTTGCCTGAAGAACTCTGTTTCGTTGTACGGTTGGGATCTAATGAATTGTACCTGGATTAATGACCATGTACTAATTAGAGTTCAGTGACTATCATCCAGGGTATTTCGTGTCAAATTTCACAGCCCTAACACACGAACACTAGGAATATTGATTTCCAGGATTGATCAATACAATGGGCTTGATCAATACATGAGCTTAAAAATGATTTTATGGTTTTATGATTTGCACGCCTATCTAATTATTTTTGTGTTGCAATAGGTGGCTGTGTTCATCCATTGATTTCTTTCAGTACTTGCTTCTTTATCCTTTCCCCATTTCCACAATTCCTTGAGCAGAGAGGCATACCTGATCCATATCATGTCCATGGAATGAATGTTCAATGATTTGGGACAGACACGCCGGTGTTGTCACCTGCCTGTTTTGATCCAATCGAAATATTCATACTTTACCACTTCAAACTCGGTGGGATGTCAAACTATTTGTCCATGTCCATGTGTAACACAAAAACATTCGAATGATTGGTGCTGCCAAATATAAACTTGTAAAAATGCCACACCAAACTCTGTGATCCGTTAGGAAATCACTTTCAACTCTGTTAAATGATTCCTATCCTAGTTCAGTCTCAAGCATATATTCAAATGCAAGTTCATTATTCGGTCATGAATAGTGTAATAATGGACTCATGCAACCTGGTTTTCTGCAGACCCAAGGTTGTCAAGCATGGCTTTTGGTACAGATGAAGTTCCGACTTGGAGCTCTAACTGGAAGAGGGCTTTTACCTGTTCTTATGTTCTTTACCAATCCGTCAAAGATGCATTTGTCTTTATAAAATGTGATTTATATCACATAATTCCTAGGAAATGGGGTCACATGTCATACTGACGATGTTATTGGTTTAACTGATGCTCAATTGAACTTGATGTTCCCTGCTTAACATTACAGGGGAACAGGAGATGGCCTGGACAAACTCAGAGAGTTAATGTGAACATTAGCTGGTCTATTCTGTAATTTTCTGACTGCCAATTTTCCAGTTAATGCCTGATATTAACACATATACGTACGTGCCAATGAATTTGAGACATGGTTAATTATGACAGGAAACAAACGACTTGTTTTTACTGCACACGTGCAAGGAACTCAACACTTGTATTGAAGTGTTGCAGTCCCTGAGACTTGGTGGACATTTAAGGCACCATGCAGATGGGGTGAATGAATATCACAATTATTGTCTGCAAGCTCAATACACAAGGAAAAAGTACAAATGCATTAAGGTGAATATGTGGGCAGTGCCCGGGCTTGACCATCTCACCCCTGACTGATGCACTCACCTGAGCTCCCCTGGAAGATCTACTGGCCAGGTGAACACCTTGGGAGACTCTAGAAACATAGAAAATAGGAGCACCAGGAGGCCATTCTACCCTTCGAACTTGCACTACCATTCATTATGATCATGGCTGATCATCCAACTCAATAGCCTAATCTCGCTTTCCCCTATACCCTTTGATCCCCTTTGTCCCAAGTGCTATATCCAACAGCTTCTTGAAAATATATAGGGCGGGATTCTCCATCCGCGCCCACCCGGCGACCGAAAATTCCCGCCCGTGGTCAATGGAGCGTTACATGGCCGGCGGCCTGCCTGTGGCGATCTTGTGGCAAGCAGGGAGGAAGAATCCAGCTCACAATGACTTGGCCTTAACTACTTCCTGTGGTAACAGATTCCGCAGGCTAACCGCTCTCTTTGGGTGATGAAAATTCTCCTCATCTATGTCACAAATGGTCTACACCATATCCTCAGACTGTGACCCCTGGTTCTGGTCGCCCCCAACCATTGGGAACCTCCTTATTGCATCTACCCTTTCTAGTCATGTTAGAATTGTAGGGGTTTCTATATGACCCCCTCATTCTTCTGAACGCCAGTTAATACAATCCTAACTGACTTAATCTCTCCTCAACGTCCCGAGCGAGCCTTGGGGGCACTTCACCCCCGACGGACTATGTGTTTTTTTTAAAAACAGGGGGCGAATGGGGCCTCACGGTAGCATGGTGGTTAGCATCAATGCTTCACAGCTCCAGGGTCCCAGGTTCGATTCCCGGCTGGGTCACTGTCTGTGTGGAGTCTGCACGTCCTCCCCCTGTGTGCGTGGGTTTCCTCCGGGTGCTCCGGTTTCCTCCCACAGTCCAAAGATGTGCGGGTTAGGTGGATTGGCCATGCTAAATTGCCCGTAGTGTCCTAATGAAAGTAAGGTTAAGGGGGATGTTGTTGTGTTACGGGTATAGGGTGGATACGTGGGTTTGAGTAGGGTGATCATGGCTCGGCACAACATTGAGGGCCGAAGGGCCTGTTCTGTGCTGTACTGTTCTATGTTCTATGAACGTTAGTCTTGCCATCCCAGGAATCAGACTGATGCTCAGACCAGTGGCGTTTTATGCAGTTCTGCCATTACTGCAATGTGAATGGATTTTCTGATGGAAGTTATGGGGGGAGGTGGGGGGGGGGGGGGGGGGGGGGGGGGGGCAGTGATTCAGGCATCCGGGCTTGATAATGATATTTTAATGAATGCAAATGATGTTTCTAACGTTGAACATCGAGAAATGTGCCCAGTCACTGATGGAGGAGGGGGGATAATTGCTTCAAATGTTTACATTGCGAGCCATTCTCATGATATTTACCATTCCCTTCGCCAAATGCTTCAGACATGATAGGAAGCAGATATCCCGGCCTGTAAGTTAGACTTCGAGTAGGGAGAAATTACTTTTGAAAAGCTGAAAAAAGTTATGCTTTTCTCGGCTTCATTGATGGGCAATGGACGAGGTCAAAATAAATCTGGAGTGAATAAATCTTTGTACTCCAAAAGATTGGAGACTGTGGGTTTAAGATCGTGAATGTATATTGTCCATTTACAGTGACACCATTTAAAGGCTAGCGTTAAATTATGGAAAGAGATTTAGCAGCAAATCGTTTTACATTCTATACAAGGAGTTAGCAATTTTCCAAAATGTTTATTTCTTAAGATGGAGGGGACACAAAACACAACAAAAATGCAACCACGAAATTCTGATCAGGCACATTAGTCTGATTACAAGAAAATTGGCACCACCTAATTATTATTTTGTCTCTTCTATTTTTCCCAATCTTCGTTGTGTTCAATTAAGAGGTTTACAGTTACTGGACTAACATGCAGAAAATAGAGCGTAACTTTGAAGCATCTAATTGGTGCTATACTGTATAGGCAGAACAAAATCCACACATGACGAGAATGCTGATAGAACACTGAAACCTATCTCACTCTATGGGTGTTAGCAGTTGGCTTCCATAACACAAGTTGTGGCTGAAATAAAGTAGCTGTCAAAACCAACTGAACTCTTCTAATTGGACGAAGTCTAAGGAAACTGATGCTACATAATGTTGGTTTTCTCTCTTGGCACAATCTGTAATCATTGATCACGCTGTTGCACCTGTCTAAACCACAGCGTGTCTTAACCCATATACAGTGGACAGATTATTATGAGACTCAGTTTATAAAACAGAACAATATTTATTCACGTGCACACAATCGTTATGGTTATTCAATCACACACTCCCAATCATAGGTTACACGATACACCAATAGTTCCAAGATCTTAACTTAACTTGGCAGTGGCTGACAAGTGCTAGGTAGATACAAGCCTGTTATCTGTAGTTCCGGTCTTGTAGTCCTCTGTTAGTTGGTTATCAATCTGGTTCTCTTCTAAGTCTGGTCTTCCTTCTGTTGGTAGAGTGGATGGTCTCCAACGTCGGCCGGTGGAAGCCACCGTTGTTAGTTGCTGCTGCTCAAGAGAAAGAATGAATCTGTGCAGTAACTTTTATGCTGTTTGAATTTCATGACTCCTTTGGTGGGCTGTCTCTGGATCATTTGTCAATCAATTGAGCGGGGCTCGATCAGCCTGATCGATCAAGTCCAATCAGGGGCTGCCACGTCAATTTTGGGGTGGGCACTCAGTGACCATGCCGGAAGGTGTTGAATGCATGTAGGCTTTCCAAATAAGGAAGTTAGAGGGTCTGGTAAGGGACCTTGTTGCCCATGAGAACAGTGTGAACCAGGTTAATAGACTCGAACAGGCCAATATTAAGAAGGAGGATGTGCTGGAAATTCTGAAAAGCATAAGGATAGATAAGTCCCCTGGGCCTGACAGGATATACCCAAGGTTAATACAGGAAGCGAGGGAGGAGATTGCTGTGCCGTTGGCGATGATCTTTGCGTCCTCACTCTCCACTGGAGTATTACTGGATGATTGGCGGGAGGCGAATGTTGCTCCCCTATTCAAGAAAGGGAATAGGGAAATCCTTGGAAATTACAGACCCATTACAGTCTTACGTCTGTGGTGAGCAAAATATTGGAAAGGATTATGAGAGATAGGATTTATGATTCTTTCGAAAAACATGGTTTGATTAAAGATAGTCAGCATGGCTTTGCGAGGGACAGGTCATGCCTCACAAGCTTCATTGAATTGTTTGAGGATGTCACGAGACACATTGATGAAGGTCGGGCAGTGGATGTGTTTATGGATTTCAGTAAGGCATTTGATAAAGTTCTCCATGGTAGGCTCATTCAGAAAGTTAGGGGGAATGAGATAAAGGGAAATTTGGCTGTCTGGATAGAGAATTGGCTGGCCAAAAGAAGACAGCGAGTGGTAGTGGATGGAAAGTATTCCACCTGGAGGTCGGTGACCAGTGGTGTCCCGCAGGGATCTGTTCTGGGACCTCTGCTCTTTGTAGTTTTTACAAATGACTTGGATGAGGAAGTGGAAGGGTGGGTTATTAAGTTTGCCGATGACACAAAGGTTGGTGGAGTTGTAGATAGTGTTGAGGGTTGTTGCAGGTTACAACAGGACATTGACAGGATGCAGAGCTGGGCTGCGAAGTGGCAGATGGAGTTCAACCTTGATAAATGTGAAATTATTCATTTTGGAAGGTCGAATTTGAATGCTGAACACAGGGTTAAAGGCAGGATTCTTGGAAGTGTGGAGGAACAGAGGGATCTTGGGGTCCACGTACATAGACCTCCCAAAGTTGCCACCCAGGTTGATAGGGTGGTCAAGAAGGCGTATGGTGTGTTGGCTTTCATTAACAGGGGGATTGAGTTTAAGAGCCGAGAGGTTTTGCTGGTGCTTTATAAAACTCTTAGACCACACTTGGATTATTGTGTCCAGTTCTGGTCGCCTCATTATAGGAAGGATGTGGATGCTTTGGAGAGGGTACAGAGGAGATTTACCAGGATTCTGCCTGGACTGGAGGGCATGTCTCATGAAGAAAGGTTGAGGGAGCTAGGGCTCTTCTCACTGGAGCGAAGAAGGCAGAGAGGTGACTTGATAGAGGTGTACAAGGTGATGAGAGGCATGGATAGATTGGATATCCAGAGACTTTTCCCCAGGGTGGAAATGGCTGTCACGAGGGGACATAATTTTAAGGTGATTGGAGGAAGGTATAGGGGAAATGTCAGAGGTAGGTTCTTTACACAGAGAGTGGTGGGTGTGTGGAATGCACTGCCAGCAGAGGTAGTGGAGTCAGAGTCATTAGGGACATTTAAACGACTCGTAGACAGGCACATCGACAGCAGTAAATTGAAAGGGTGTCGGTTAGGTTGATCTTAGATTAGGATAAATGGTCACCACATCGTGGGCTGAAGAGCCTGTACTGTGCTGTACTGTTCTATGTTCTATGTAAACAAGTGTGATTACTAGGACAGTTTTATTGATCCTGGAGTGACCTGGAGATGGCCTTTTGCTTATGTTATTCACATCAACCTGTGAAATTGTTTGAAGTTTGCAAAGCCTTTTGCTGCAACGTTGTTTGATCTGCTCTGCAGCCTGCTGGTCCATACCCTTGACCACGTTTCCCAGCATCCCTTACTGGACACCATTTTACGTGGCCACAACGCAGTCACAAAATTGTTTACGGTGCAGAAGGAGGCCATTTGGCCCATCATGTCTGCACCCAGCTCTCTGAATGAGCTTTATGACTTAGTGCCAGTCCCCTGCCTTTTCCCCATAACCCCGCACATTATTTCTATTCAGGCAACTACTTATGCCTTCTTGAATGCCTCGCTTTGAACCTGCCTCCACCGCACTTTCAGGCAATGCCTTCCAACCCAATCCGCTCACTGTGTGAAAAAGCTTTCTTCTCACATCACATTTCTTTTTTTTCCAAGTCACATTTAATCCGTTCACTTCTCATTCTCGATCCTTTTACGTGCGGGAACAGTTTTTCCACCTGTTGGGGTGCCATGGCGCCCCAAGTTGGCAACACAGTTAACATACTGATCTGAAGGTTAGTCATATCTGACTCAAAATGGTGACCCTGTTTCTCTTTCCGCAGACGCTGCTAGAACTGCTGGGTTTTTCCAGTATTTTCTATTTTCATTTGAGATCTCCAGTATTTTGCCTTTGTACCTTTAATGCGCCGTGAGATTAGTATTCAAAGGGTCAGGGTGCAAGTACAATGTAATTACAAGTGTTGATGAGGAATCCTCGGAAATCTTTAGAAAAGAAAAGCATGGGGAAAAAATGAAATTACGGTTTAAGACGAATGTAAGCAAGATCATACTATCATAGAATCATTTACAGTGCAGGAAGAGGCCGTTCGGCCCATCGGGTCTGCACCAGCCTTTGGAAAGAGCAACCGACCTAAGCCCACATCTTTACCCTATCCCCGTAACCCAGTAACCCCACCTACCTTTATTTGGACACTAAGGGGCAATTTAGCATGGTCAATCCACCTATCCAGCACATCTTTGGACTGTGGGAGGAAACCGGAGCACCCGTAGGAACCCACGCAGACACGGGAAGAATGGGCAGACTCCGCAAAGACAGTGACCCAAACCGGGAATTGAGATGTCACCATTCTGCAAAATAAAATAGCAGGTCATACTGGGAGAGAATCTAAAACATATTTCAAAGAGGGACTGAACAGAATTGTGAAAAAAGACAGGAGTTTCAAAATTTGCAAATGAATGTACTAAAATTTTCTTGCTTTTCTCCAATTCTAATATTATTTTAAACATGCCACTGTATTCTCAGTCGATACAGCCCGGTGCATAGAAATTGGAGCATGATTTCAGACAGATTTTCAGAGTACATAGAACATACAGTGCAGAAGGAGACCATTCGGCCCATCGAGTCTGCACCGACCCACTTAAGTCCTCACTTCCACCCTATCCCCGTAACCCAATAACCGTTTTGGTCACTAAGGGTAATTTGTCATGGCCAATCCACCTAACCTGCACATCTTTGGACTGTGGGAGGAAATTGGAGCACCCGGAGGAAACCCACGCAGACACGGGAGAACGTGCAGACTCCGCACAGCCAGTGACCCACCGGGGAATCGAACATGGGACACTAGCGCTGTGAAGCCACAGTGCTATCCACTCGTGCTACCGTGCTGCCCCTTAGCAATGAACAATGAAGTTGTAGACACAATAACAATGAAGTTACAAATTACAATCAATTACATCCATCTCTGCATTGATAAAAAAATATTTTTGTTCTGTGCCACACTGAGAAGTACATTTATGCTGTCTACCGAATTAATTTGAAAGCATTTGTTCAGCCAAGTGTCTGACACGTGCAAAAGTGCATTACCATGATTAAAGATTCCCAAACCAAGGCACGGAAAAATGCACATAAATGGAGTTCCTGTTCGCCTGGTACAGTCCACCCATGGGACATGTCCCACTAATTGTGGCACAAGCGATTTAGGATTAAGGACCAAAGTTTAGAAACCTCTGAATAAATTTAAGAATAGTGTTGGAGATTAATCAGCTGAAATTTCCAGGCTCATTACCGCAGAGCCATGAGTTGTCCAGTCAGGTCCTACTTGTTATACTTTTAAAAAATAATTTAGAGTAACCAATTCATTTTTTCCAATTAAGGGGCAAATTAGCATGGCCAATCCACCGAGCCTGCACATCATTAGGTTGTGGGAGCAAAACCCACGCAAACACGGAGAGAATATGCAAACTTCACATGGACAGTGACCCAGAACCAGGATTGAACCTGGGACCTCGGCCGCTTGAGGCAGCAGTGCTAACCACAGCACCATCGTGCTGCCCCAGGTCCTACTTGTTTAGCATGGGGTCTTTCAGAGTTAGCTGAAGCCAACAGAGTAGAATATGGGTTGAAACCACCATCTACAGGTTCAATGAAAAAGCCAGACTGGCTAGCCAACCATCAATAGAACTGGAATTTAAAAAAACCACTTTTCACAAAATAATCCCTTCTCCCGATTTGGTACAGAGTTGCTGGCATTGGCCTATATTTCTGAATGAATTGAGATTTTGAATAGAAGTCACTGCCGTGGTTGACTTTGACTGGCTTTGGGTGGTTCATGGGCAAGTAGATAATCTCAGGGAAAGAATGTAAAACATTTTTACAGGCTTAAGAATCCAAAATGTTCCTGATTCACTTTTATGAGTTTCAGAGCAACGCGCACACATATTGTTCCAGAGAATGAGATGGTACAAGTAGAACATGTTAAAGTGGGGAGAAATTAGGGAATAGTGATCATAATATCCTCAAGGTTAGAACAGATAGAGAAAAAGACAAAGAATAATTAAAAATTAACCAGAGGAGGACAAATTCCAGTGGGTTGAAAACATTTGGTCGCGGTGATCTGGGATCAAACATTGACAGACAAAAAAATAATTGATGAATGGGAGAGTTTCAAAGAGTTGAGTTACAATGGAGACACATTCCCAAAATGGGGAGAATTCAAGGATTAACAGTCCCTTGGTGACAAAAGTTCGGAAGATTAGAGCGAAACAGAACAAGAAGATGATAGCAAATATGAGCTTACAGTAGGGAACCAAATTGTATACAGAAAGCACAGAGAATGTTTAAAAAAGACAATAAGAGAGGAAAAGAGAATGTAAATTAGCAACTAACATGAGGACAGTGATAGATTTCAGGAGGACGAAGTTGTGTTGGTAAAAATGGGCAGCGCATAGCAGAAGAAATTTAATGCAGAGAAATGTGAAGTAGTAGGAAGTATGAGAAGAGACAATGGCCTGGGTACTCTGTCCTCAGTCCTGCTGTGATTGGGAATCCTGATTGAGTGGAGAATGGAGCATCGGCTGAATAATGGGATCAGCAGCAGGCAGCAGACCTGTCCCCAGTCTCCGCTCCCGCACCAGGGCCCATAGGGGCTTACCAGCACTGCACCGGCGGGGGCATGTAAAGTGTTGATTTGCATGCATTAGCATGCAAGGAATGGGCTGGAGGCCCGTTTACCCCCCCCCCCCCCCCGCCCCACTTGTTGATTCGACTCCCCAAAGTGGGAAATCCACTGGGTGGGTTTTGGTGTAAGTCTGTCCAAGCACAGCCTGGTGCTGCGGATGCTGAGGGGAGTCAATGGGATCATTTCATAACTAATGTGCCCCCTACCACTGCCCGACTGCAGAGAGAGGAGGTCCCCCAAGGGACCTAGGGGTTGGGTGGGCTCAGGCTGTAGGTGAGGGGTTGGATCCTCCCCCGGGATGTGGTCTGATGTCTGGACTGCCCCTTCTGTCCCTGGGCAACCTGAAGATCACCCTTGGCATGGTGGCCTCTGCTCAATAGCATCCTCCTATTTTGACTTTTTTTTACCTCTGAAGAGGTCTCTTCAGCCTGAACTGCTCTGCCTGACAGCTGATGAACAGTCTGGGCAGGTAAGTGAAAAATAAATGCAGAAACACCTTCCCTTTCCTCCTATCTGCTCCCTCAGATATATGCCTTTGAAACTGCAGTTTTTTGAAGTGTCAGAGGTTTCCTCTAAAGCCCATAAGATTTCAAATCTCCTGTGATCCTTTGAAATGCTAAGTATCTATTCAATTTCACAGAGTAATACTTGTCACTAGCATGTGATTGACAGTTACATAGTTCAGACACAGCTGCTTGGGGGAATTGTTTATTTATCTTTCCCTTCACGCTTGAATGCATCTCAGATACCCTGCTTTGATGCTAACCGCAATGTTGATCAACACATTTGCAATGATGGATACTGGCTTTTGGATGGAAACCAACGTGCTCTCCATCACAAATAAATTTGCATGGCCAAGAACTGTGACTCACACCTGGGCGCTGCTCTTAGCCCCAGTGAAGACTAGTCCCAATTTCCCGCTGGCGGGGAACTTAGACTCTGGAATGGAGAATCTCGGCCAATTAACATGAATTTGTGATCTAGATTGCAGTGCCTTAAAAAGTGATGGAAACAGATACAATAATAATTTTTGAAAGGGAATTGAGTAAAAATACTTGGAGGAAAACATCTACAGGGCTGTGGGGAAACAGTTGGGAAAGGCTAATTGAATAACCCTGATTCGAAGTCTAAGGGGGCTGAATAGACCTCTTCAGTGCTCTGTCGTCCTACGATTTTATGGGCTCCTGCTGATGAGTCTCCTATACAGCCATAGTGTTCTGACTTCCAGTGTGCTTTTCACTGCTCCAGATCCTTACAGCAAGAAGAAATATTTCTGGTCAGTCCAGACTAGCGCATGGTCTTCTGGGTTATTTGTGCAATGCAGTAGCCAATTTCCATCTAGCCACCCTTAGCTTGCTAGATACATGGCAAGTGTAGCCACCGAAGCTGGCCACTTCCCGACATAAAATGGAACATTGAGTTGCATGCAGGGAAAATTGGACAATGACAGAGAGGCAAGCAGGTTGCAGAACCTCTCTGTGGATTCTGTCTGTGAAGAAACCAGACAGCACAGAAACTAACAAGCTGTGCATATTAATTGAGCGATTCCCGGTGATTCCCAGGCACAATGGACACAACAATTAGAAGAGATTGAAACATTCTATAGCATGTCAGACATCCCGGCGGCAGTGGAGTCTGAAACAAAAGGACACAAACAAGGTGGAAAGAACTGCCCAGTGATTGAGGAACAGCCCCGTTATTGGGGAAATTCAAATCAATCGATTGGGAAGAGACCCAATCGATTGCAAGTTTATAGAGGGTCCGCCCAGATGGGCGCGAAACCCAAAACAGTATAAGACAGAGACCCCGACCCCAGCTCTCTCTCTTAGCTAGGCTCTCTTAGCCAGCCCTCTTCGCTCTTAGCTGGCCCTCCCAGCAGAACACCTTTGCAGCAGCTCTCCAGGACCATGAACGTGAGAAGGAGAGGCCTGGCCAATTGCTACACCGACAAGTAAGTGTCATACAACGCACGCTACGAGAGTAGACACTCCTGACCCCTTTAGTCCACACCAACTGGAAGCCTGAGGATCCAGGACAAAGCAAGAGGCCATTGTTCCCAGATCCGGCAGTTCCCTTATTCCAGGTAAGTATTGGCCTAGTAGTGGTAGGAACAGTGTAGTCTTAGTATTATGTGCATGAGTAGTAAATAACTGTATAATAATAAACATGTCTTGTTTGAACTTACTAACTGGTGTATTGAGTCATTGATCTGAACTTGAACTTGAATCTTGTGGCGGTATCATCAAGATACCTGCCGACTCTAGAGCTTAGGAATAAAACAGAGCCAATTGAGTGTAAAGCACACTCACCCAGAACGAGCAACACAATATCAGCAAAAACACTCAAGACAAAATGGACAAAAGAACAGAGAACTACGTTGGGACTGTAAGTGACCATACACACAACCATAAGCACACAACAACCATATGCACACAGAACCATAAGCATAGAGTCTTACTATACATGTTATTTTATGATGATTTTGAGAGTGAGAAAGATAACAAGATAACAAGATTACAACATCTGGGAGACAACAATATCAGCACCATAGGAATGCCTTTGACTGTTGAAAGACATCTGTCAGCCATTAGTGACAATAAGGGACCATTTTCTTCCTATAAGCTTCAGTGCTTGAGTATAGCGGTAGTATTACCAACAAAAAGGTGGCGGGGGGAGGAGGGGAGCACAGCACTTTTTAAAAATAAATTTAGACTACTCAATTCATTTTTTCCAAATAAGGGGCATTTTAGAGTGGCCAATCCACCTACCCTGCACATCTTTGGGTTGTGGGGGCGAAACCCACGCAAACACTGGAAGAATGTGTAAACTCCACACGGACAGTGACCCAGAGCCGGGATTGAACCTGGGACCTCAGCACTGTGAAACAGCTATGCTAACCCACTGCACCAACATTCTGCCCAGCACAGCACTTATTATTGTCTCTGTGACATTTCAGCAGGATCAGTGCTGAAACTCTGCTGACAGATATTGAGATAACATACGGCTGCTGCTAGCTGCCTGGCCATAATACATTGCCTATATCAACCGTTTGATCGTGCTGATTCCCTGATGACAACCGCTGAACAATCTCCTGTGTGCTGACAGTTCCTCTAACTGAACAATGCTACGTACAGCATGTACAGCACACTCTAAGTACTCTGGATAGACGTAGTAGTGGACCTGCTGTCAAACCCCCTATCGCAGCTTAAAAAGACACTGCAGCATAATAGCTCAAGGATTTGGCCAATTTAAGAGCCATGTTCATGGTGGATTGTTCCTCATTTTTGGCGTGCCTTGAAGACATGGCTGGATACTCACCAACCACAGTCAGGGCACGATTCATCGGGAAAAAAACAGAGTCTGCTTTTGAGCTCATTTAGCAGAGTGTTTCTCGGAACGCTGAGAAAGACCCCACAGCAGTTTGCCGGTTTTCTTTTACCTCGGCAAGGAACTCTTACATCTTTTGCTGCACCGATGAGCTCAGCTCGCCAGAGCAGGAAGAGTACTCGCGGATTGGAGCGGATCTTTCGATCCCACTCAGCGACCCACCGTGGCCTTCGAACCTCCCCACTGCACCCTTCTTACCCCTTCTGGGGTCCTCGGGCCCCCGCTCACCCCAACTCGTAAGGGCAAGGCATCGTGGCTCTGCACCTGCCACGGGCAACCTGGGCACCTTGGCACTGCCAGCCTGGCGTCCTGACAGTGCCCCTGGCCCCATGGCAGTACCACCCAGGCACCCAGGCAGTGTTAGGATGGTACTGCCTGGTTTCCCGGGTAACAGTGTCAAGGTGCCAAGCTGGCAGTGCCAGGGTGCAAGGATATCACACTGCCCAGACACTAACCACCCAGGTATCGCCTATGGACTGGGAGACCACACTCTCCTTCCAGATGCTGTTATGACTGATCCATATTTGCATAGACCAATACTAATAGGCACTTGGTTGAGGCCTCACCAGGAAGGCCAATAGTTCCCGGGCCCCAGTGAGGGCAAGATCCAGATCACGATGTCTCGCGAGGTTTGGTTGAATCCTCTCCGAGAGATGCCTCTCCCGAGTTTCTTTTTTTAAAAATACTTTTTATTCAAATTTTCCAACTACAAATTTTCTCCCAACAATAAAATAGAGTAGAAAAATAAACAGAAAGAACACCCACACAATACAAAGCAATAAATTAATAACAATACAAAAAAACAAGTAACAGACAGACAATCGCAAAAACAAACCCCCTTAACAGATCCCTAACACCCCCCCCCCCCCCTTACCCCCCACCCCCACCCCTTGTACCGACCCCCTCAGGGCAATGATGAACCTGGCCATGTCGTTAACCCAGGCCTCCGGGCTCGGGGGCTTTGCGTCCCTCCACTGCAAAAGAATCCTACGCCGGGCTACTAGAGACGCAAAGGCCAGAATGCAGGCCTCTCTCGCCTCCTGCACTCCTAGCTCCGATGCTACCCCAAAGACCGCGTGCCCCAGCCCGGTTCCACCCTGGAACCGACTACCTTGGACAGGGTCCCCGCCACCCCCTTCCAGAACCCCTCCAACGCCGGACACGCCCAGAACATGTGGGTATTGTTCGCCGGGCCCCCCGAGCACCTCCCACATCTGTCCTCTCCCCCAAAGAACCGGCTTATCCTGGCCCCAGTCATGTGCACCCGATGCAGCACTTTCAGCTGAATCAAGCTGAGCCATGTGCACGAAGAGGACAAATTCACCCTCCCCAGTGCGTCCGCCCACGTCCCCTCGTCGATTTCCTCCCATAGCTCTACCTCCCACTTCGCTTTCAGCTCTTCCACCGAGGCCTCCTCCTCCTCCTGCATCACCTGATAAATTGCCGAGATCGTACCTTCACCGACCCACGTCCCTGAGAGCACCCTATCTTGCAGCCCCCTATGCGGCAATAGCGGAAACTCCGCCACCTGCTGCTTAACAAACACCCTAATCTGCATATATCTAAAATTGTTCCCAGGGGGGAGACCCCATTTACCCTCCAACTCCTCTAAAGTCGCAAACTTCCCATCGAGGAAAAGGTCCCCCATCCGCCTGATGCCTGCCCTATGCCAACTCAAAAACCCACCATCAATTCTCCCTGGTGCAAACTGGTGATTGCCCCGTATCGGGGCCCACACTGAGGCCTTCACTTCCCCCCTATGCCGCCTCCACTGTCCCCAAATTTTGAGGGAAGCCACCACTACTGGACTCGTAGAATACCTTGCCGGTGGGAGTGGGAGCGGGGCTGTCAGCAGCCCCTCCAAAGCCGTGCCCACACAGGACGCCACCTCCATCCTCTTCCATGCGGCACCCTCCCCCTCCATCACCCACCTACGGATAATTGCCACATTTGCAGCCCAGTAGTATCCACACAAGTTGGGCTTCGCCAACCCACCTACCTCCCTGCCTCGTTCCAGGAATACCCTCCTCACCCCCGGGGTCTTGTGCGCCCACACGAACCCCAGAATACTCCTGTTAACCCTTCTAAATAAAACCTTCGGGATCAATATGGGGAGGCACTGGAAGAGAAACAAGAACCTCGGGAGCACCGTCATCTTAACTGACTGGACCCTACCCGC
The DNA here is from genome assembly GCF_902713615.1 of Scyliorhinus canicula. Lineage (NCBI taxonomy): Eukaryota > Metazoa > Chordata > Chondrichthyes > Carcharhiniformes > Scyliorhinidae > Scyliorhinus > Scyliorhinus canicula. Next base: position 49,589,746 of record NC_052163.1, read on the forward strand.
CAAAGAGAGTGGCAACGCGTCCCACCTCCTAAACTTCTCCTCCATCTGTTCCACCAACCTCGAAAAATTTAGCCTATGCAGGGCCCCCCAGCTCCTAGCTATCTGGACCCCAAGATATCTAAAGCTCCTCACTGCCCTCTTCAACGGGAGCTCCCCTATCTCCCTCTCCTGGTACCCCGGGTGCAGCACGAACAGCTCACTCTTCCCCACGTTGAGCTTATAGCCTGAGAAATCCCCAAACTCCCCAAGTATCTTCAGCACCTCTGGCATCCCCCCCCCACCCCCCGCCGGATCCGCAATGTACAGCAGTAAATCATCCGAGTACAGTGACAATTGGTGTTCCTCCCCCCCCCGCACAATCCCCTCCAGTTCTTCGAGTCCCTCAGTGCCATGGCCAAGGGCTCAATCGCTAAATGCCTCGTCCCCCGGGACAGCCGAAAGTCTTCCGACATCCTTCCATTCGTCACTACGCTCGCTACCAGGGCACTATACAGCAGCCTCACCCAGCTAATGAATCCCTCACCAAACCCAAATCTCCTCAACACTTCCCACAGGTAGCCCCACTCCACTCTATCGAAAACTTTCACTGCATCCATCGATGCAGTTTCCGCCTCCCCATCCGCCGACGCCATCATCATAACATTAAGAAGCCGCCGCACATTAACATTCAGCTGTCTCCCCTTCACAAACCCCATTTGGTCCTCATGTATAACCATCGGGACCACATCTTCCACCCTCCTGGACAGTATCTTGGCCAACAACTTTGCATCCACGTTGAGGAGCGAGATCGGCCTACAAGACCCACATTGGAGGGGGTCCTTATCCCGCTTCAGGACTAGTGAGATTGAGAATTTCTTGTAAAACTCCACCGGGAACCCATCAGGCCCTGGTGCCTTCCCGGTCTGCATGCTCCACAGCGCCTCTATCAGCTCCTCCAACTCGATTGGGGCCCCCAGACCCTCCACCCGCTCATCCTCCACTCTTGGGAACTCCAGCTTATCCAGAAAGTGGTCCATCCCGCCCACCTCCCTAAGGGGCACCGACCGGTACAGCCCTTCATAAAAGGATCTGAACACCCCATTAATATCCCTACCACTCCGCACCAGGTTCCCTCTTGCATCTGTGGCTCCCCCTATCTCTCTCGCTGCCTCCCGCTTCCGGAGCTGGTGGGCCAGCATCCGACTTGCTTCCTCCCCGTACTCATATACCGCCCCCTGCGCCCTCCTCCACTGCGCCTCCGCCTTTCTCAAAAGCCCCTCTTCCGGGACATCCGCATACCTCCTGTCCACCCTTACCATTTCTTCCACCAATTTCTCCCTCTCAACCCTCTCCCCCCTCTCCCTGTGGGCCCGAATAGATATCAGCTTCCCTCTAACCACCGCCTTCAGCGCTTCCCAGACCACCCCAACTTGCACCTCCCCATTGTCATTGGCTTCCAAATACCCCTCTATACCCCTACAGACCCGCCCACATACTTTCTCCTCTGCCAGCAGCCCCACATCTAACCTCCACAGCGGGCGCTGATCCTTCCCCTCCCCCAGCTCCAGGTCCACCGAGTGCGGGGCATGGTCAGATATAACTATCGCCGAATACTCCGCCCCCACCACTCTCGGGATTAGCGCCCTGCTGAGGACAAAAAAGTCAGTTCCGGGAATAGGCCTTGTGGACATGGGAGAAAAAGGAAAACTCCCTGTCTCCCGGCCTCAAAAACCTCCAAGGTTCTACCCCTCCCATCTGATCCATGAACCCCCTCAGCACTGAGGCCGCTGCCGGCCTCTTACCCGTCCTTGACCTCGAACGATCCAGGGCTGGGTCCAACACAGTGTTAAAATCACCTCCCAAGATCAAGCCTCCAGGTCCGGGAACTGGCTCAACATTCGCCGCATGAAGCCCACATTGTCCCAGTTGGGGGTGTACACATTAACCAGAACCACCCGTTCCCCCTGAAGCCTACCACTCACCATTATGTATCTACCTGCACTGACTGCCACCACACTCAACGCCACAAACGACAAGCTCTTGCCAACTAAAATCGCCACCCCTCGATTCTTCGCATCTAGCCCCGAGTGAAACACCTGCCCCAACCCAGCCTCTTCTCAGCTTCACCTGATCCGCCACCTTAAGGTGCGCCTCCTGGAGCATAGCCACGTCCACACCCAGCCCCTTCAGATGCGCCAAGACCCGGGACCGCTTCACCGGTCCGTTCAGCCCCCTCACGTTCCATGTGACCCGCCGAATCTGGGGGGTTTTCCCCCTCCCTCTGCGCCGGTCAGCCATAGCTCTCCCTCGGCTCACCACGTGCCCGCAGAATCTCCCAGGCCCGTTCCCCACAGTGGCAGGCCCCCCTCCCAACCCCACCCCCCCCCCCCCCCACCCCATCATCAGCGGTTCCCCTTTGGCCCCTGCAGCAGCAACCCGGTACCCCCCCCTATTCCCCCCCAACCCCCCCCCCAAGCTAGGGCCCCCCTAGCTGCGTAACCCCTTCCATTGTATTTCCGTAAGTCAGCCGACTCCTGCTGACCCCGACTGCTCCCGCCATCCCAACGATCCCCCCCGATGCAATACAACCACAACCACCCCCACCCAGTGCCGGCCCCGCCCACTGCTCCTCCAGCCCAAACCCCGCCCCCCCCCAGACCCAACACGCGGGAAAAGACGGGCACATGACCCAACAGGACCGCGAACCGCTCCCCAACCGTCCACCCGTGAAAAAAAAACGAAAAAGCACCCAAGTAAACAAATAACAGTCCCAAAAATCAAAAAAGCAGAACAGCAAAAAGGTATCATCAAATACAACCAATAAAAGCGAAAGGATACCAAGGAGGACAAAGCCTCCGGACTATGTACATCATTCCCCAGCCCCCAGTCCTCAGTTCGAGTTCAGCTTCTCTGCCTGGACAAAAACCCAGGCCTCCCCCGGAGAGTCGAAGTAGAGCTGGCGGTCTTTATACGTGACCCAGAGGCGTGTCGGCTGTAACAGGCCAAACTTCACTCCCTTCTTGTGAAGCACTGCCTTCGTCCAATTAAAACCAGCCCTTCTCTTTGCCACCTCCGCACTCCAGTCCTGATAGATCCTGATCTCCGTGTTCTCCCACTTACTACTCCTCCCCTTGTTCGCCCATCTCAGCACACACTCACGGTCGACGAAGCGGTGGAAACGGACCAGCACCACCCGAGGCGGCTCGTTTGGCTTGGGTTTCCTCAACAGCAATCGATGGGCACCCTCCAGCTCCAAGGGTCCCTGGAATGACCTCACGCCCATTAGCGAGTTCAGCATCATAGCCACATAGGGCCCCAAATCCGAGCCTTACAGCCCCTCCGGGAGGCCCAGAATCCGCAGGGTTTTCCGCCGGGAGCGGTTCTCCATCTCTTCCATCCTCGCTAACCACTTCTTGTGCAGTGCCTCGTGCGACTCCACCTTCACTGCCAGGCCCAGGAGTTCGTCCTCGCTCTCTGAGGCCTTTTGCCGTAGCTCGCGGATCTCCGCACCCTGAGCCGTCTGAGTCGCCGTGAGCTTGTCCAGCGAGGCCTTAAACGGTTCCAGGATCTTGGCCTTCAGCTCTCTGAAGCAGCGCTGAAGCAGCTCCTGCTGCTCCTGAGCCCACTGCTGCCACACTGCTGGTTCCCCGCCCGCCACCATCTTGCTTTTCCTGCCTCGCACCTTTCTCTGCTCCAAAGCCGATTTTTTGACCGCTCCGCTCCTGGTCCAGTCCATCCACTGGCAGATAATCTTAGTGGAAGTGTTCCCACACGGGGAAAAGTCCAACCAGCACCACTAGGGACCCTTAAAAGAGCCCAAAAGACCAAAAATAGTGGGAGCTATCGAACGTGCGGCTTAGCTCCACATCACCGCAACCGGAACCTCTCCCGAGTTTCAATGGCCTTGTCGCATCATCAAGTCAGGCGCGACGAGGCCGGTAAATCCTGCCCTTTGTCTCAGTGCTTATTTGTCTTGGTTAACCTGACATTGCGCCTATTGCTCTGCACCCATCCAAGCAGTTGTTTCTGGGGTCCAAAAGACATGGGTGTTCGATATTGGGATTGAGATACTTCTGTGTTGCTTTTCGGTGATTTGAACTTAGTAACTAAATACAGACCAACACATGATAGTTACTGTCAATTCTCTGGGAATTAATGTAATTTCATTATTTTAGCCCAAGTTCCAAATGATGGAAAGTGGAACATTAAAGTGAATCAGCAGAGGTCAATGGTGGTGGAATTAGTCATTTGAAAATGGGTTGTCATTGACCTAAATAAACTGGATCCCAGAATACTTTGTGCACAATACCTATTCATTAGAGTATAAAGTTTATGTAAAATAACTTTTTCTGTTCGAGTAATGCCTCGGGTTAGTATTAGTTTAAGCTGGTGAGCATTAAATTTCCCAAACATTTGCTACACTATTCCTGCATTTCAGCTCTCACACATCCAAATTGGAATCTCTAAAGTGGCTCTAGCAGCAACACTTTCGTATTTATTTTTCTCCAGACTGTGAACACTCCTACACCTGGATAGCGACCTGCAACCCTGATCATGTCCCCTTTGCTTCCCAGTTGCTGGTCAGTGCCATGAGTCACACGTAGGTCAGCAGCCCTGATCAAACCCTGCCCCACAATCAGTGACCTGTTTCCAGCCGTGGAAAGCTCCTCCTGTGCCCTGAACCCCTGTTGTTACTGTGACCCCACACATAATGGCTCACTGACGGCCTGAAGACTTGGCTGACTGAACCTTTCCCTTAGCTTGGTGGTTCCATTCCTTATCATGCCCAACCACTCACCACCTCCGGCCCAAAATTAAAGAGAGACAAAAAATCAGAAGAGAGAAGCAGAGAAGGCAGAGAAACCAAGAAGACTGATGAAGAATGAAGTGGAAGAAAAGACTAAAAAACAAGCATAAGAGGGGAAGAAGGAAGAGAGTGAGAGAAACAGGAGAGAGAAAAGTCATCGCAACTTAGCATGTGCAGGGACATGAAAGATGTAAGTAGATGTTTTTATTCATTCATGGGATGTGGTCTTTGCTGACAAGGCCAGCATTCCTTAATTGCCCTGGAGAAGTGGTGTGGAGCCCCCTCCATGAGGTGTAGGTACATTCACAGTACTGTTAGGGAGGGCATTCCAAGATTTTGACCCAGTGACAATGAAGAAACAGATATTTATCCAAGTCAAGATGGCTTGAACGGGAACTTTTCGGTGTTCCCATGTGTCTGCCATCTGTGCCCTTCTATTGGTAGCGGCCGTGTGTTTGGAAAGGGCAGTCCAAGGAACTTTTGAGAGTTCCTGTAGATGCAGTATTGTAGTATAGACAGTCAGCCAGCATAACCAGGCACCACACTCCAAACACTACACTATTCCACAGACGCAAAATGATCTTTTGAGTTCTAATACAAAACTAATCAGCACTTTCCAAGCGGCAAAATGAACAACAATTATGTTGCAAAGGGCAGCAGGATGTATCGGGTTAAAGTAATTAGAATGTTTTGACCCTAAAGAGAGTTTGACACAATGCTAGTTTAGCAGCACAATAAGCTAATTTTCTGAGTGTGTACGTATAAAATATGTATATAGATATGTCATATATACTGGTTTATGTAAATCAGCTTAATTAATATTCACTGATTTAATTATAAATGTTTTATCAACAGGATAAAATAAAGTAAACATGGTATCAAGCCTTTTCCACAGCTTTGAATTTTTAATTCTTGATTTTCAGTTCATCATGTAATGTTTTTATTGATTAGTAATTACTCAATTTTCTGGTAACGTACCAATAAATTAAGACTTCTGCCTTCTTAATTCATAATATAGATAGATCCTGCTCCAGTGCGTTTCTCTCCCTCCTCCAGGGAGTGAGCCTGTTTTGTTTGCAAAGGATTTGAACACATCTTTCAAATTGAGCTGGGTCAAGGTATTCTCGCCATTACCGATTAATTAGAGATATATTTCCTCTGATGGTTCAGATAATCCTCCTGACCCCTGTGTTGTTTTTCTTTTCATCTGGTATTCTTTCAATCTTTCAAGCTGTCAGCTTTGACAGCACTTTTCACCCCAATCACAGGTTACATAACCAAGTGCTGCGTGCTCCCGTCAATAGGCCAATGGCAGCCACCAGGCTGCTTCTTGAAGATGTCAGATGCAACATCTCATTTCAACATGGGGTCAGGGAGTCAGTTGGTTGCTGTGGAGTCTATTCATATGTAATGTGCTATTGCCTTTTGCTGCTTATCTACTCCACCAGTTAACCAGCTATTTGTAGGCATCTGTTGCTCCTTTCAAAATTTGAGCACGGGTCCGCTGTGCAAGAGGAAAGTACTAACAAAAGAAGACGATCGAGGAAGAGATTTGTTATAACCCGCACAGATCCCTTGGGGTAGGAATGATCCACTATCCCATGGAGTTTGTAGAATATAAACTCCCCAAGAAGGATGTGGGGGACCCTTAACAAAGTTCCTGTGCCTTTGTATAAATAGAATCGACCAGCCGGGCACCGACTAGAGAAGATACAGCAGGGAACTACTGGAGCTGTACATAATAGTTATCGTGTTAAGTAAGTTTTGTTTTTTCTACAACTCGGCATTGATCCCTTTCATTGCCCCTTACAAAACGATCAAAGTTATGTTGAATCTGAAGATGAATCAAGACATTTTCTGAAGACTAGTGGCTTGAGGTTAGAGAGGGCAAGATGAGAGTGGATAGTGTAAATGCATTCAAGAGATTGGGGGAAAGGACGGGGTCAGAGGAATTTGAAATGAGAATAGGATCCAGTGGGAAAATGGTATCCATCAGCTGTTGAAACTTGCAGTCCTTAAAATCTGAAAGGAACAATAATGAACTGGATTCTCTGATTTTGAGGCTATGTCCAGAGCATGTGTCTCGTCTTCTGACCAGTAGGGAGCTAGCAGCCATGCCATGTAAAGTGCCCGGCTTTACCTACCAGGTCCATAGTGTAGCCACCTAAGATGGACACTGGGCTACAAAATGGAGAACTGCTGAGGCTGCAGGGAGAAAACAGTCTTAGCAAGGACAAGCAGTTTGCAGAAGGATAATTAGCATTCTGCACGTACAGAAACCAGTTTGTGGCCAGGTGCAGAATCTCAGCTAAAGGTGTAAATGGCAACAACGATTTACATAGTAATGAGGTGATCCAGATCCAGGCCCACACGATAGAAACATTTAGGTATGAATGGATACTTTTGAGTAGACGCCCAGACGAAACGGCACCATAGTATCCATCACAAAGAACCATAGAGACCGCCCCACCCATCGAGAAGCGACCCTCAGATTGGGGGGTTTGGAAAATATCAATTGGGAGAAGGCCCAATCGATACACGGCAGGTAGAGAACCGCCCCGAAGAGGCACGGACTTTGGGGGACCTATAAAAGTAGACCCCGCACATGGTCCGGTCTGTTGTTTGGCTCCGGCTGTTGTTTTTGGCTCCGGCTCTCTGCTGTTTCATCGCTTTGCTGATACATCGCATCCTGACTCCAGTTCCATCACCAGCCGTTGAGCCACCAGCCATCGAACAGTAAGTGTCACCACAACGATCGCTACGTGATCCAGACTTTGCTAGACCCTGACGATTTTAAGACCCTGAGAGTTGCAGACCAAGAACGGGACGAAGGCCTCGCTCCCTGACCTTGCCTATTCCTGTCTAGATAAGTATTTTAGTAGTTTAGTTTAGAAGTAACTTAGTCTCTTTAGCGTATGCATGTGTATTTATTATATTTGTTATAATAAATATCAATCGTTTGAACTTACTAATCGGTGTACAGATTTATTACTTTGAACCTGACCTTGATATACTTGTGAGGTGTCTAAATACGGCACCTGGCGACTCCTGAGCAGAATTACATACACAGAGCCATAGTAGTGTTAAGCACACGGCCTTTAAACGGAGGCGTGTTAATATACTCCAATAAAACACGTAATACACTCAAGTAAAAACGGCAAAAATAGTTGCACATGCGCATTGTAGCGACATGCGGCGGACGCGCTGTACAACATGGTGCCGGCCGCACGCAGACCCGGCCTGCCGTATTGTGCCGCCCTGTAACGCCCCTTGCCACCCACGCACTACCCCCCATCAGTCCTCCCAGCCCCCGCTGAAGTCCTCTTGGCCAGTGGAATGGCTCCCCCCTCCCCCCCTAACTGTGGTGGTGCTGGACACAGTCCGCAGCCACCACGCGAGGTTGACGAAACCTCAGAGCACATGTGCGCTATGCCATCGGGAAGTCGGCCCATCTGGGGAGGAACAGCAGGAAAGGGCCTTCAGGTGACGCCCTGAGGTCGTCCCAACGGTGTGCTGCGTACTCACCGATGACGCTGTTTTGGAGGAGGTGGAGCATCCAAAAAACAGCGCCGCCGCTGATTTCAGCATCAAATCGGATTCTCTGGCCAATCGCCGAATACGATTTGGCGTTGGCAAGCGGAGAATCCAGCCCAATGTTTTTGTTTAAGTAATCGATGAAGGGAAAGTGAAAGTGGTACTGTGAAGCAGGACAGTTCTGAAAGAGAGTGAGTTGGTGCTACTGAGCAGAGAAATCCAGAGTGTAGATGTTAAGCATAGATGGCAGGAAATGGTGAGAGTAGTGGTTTGAAGAACGCTAAATATCATTGTGACAGTTGTAATCTTGGACAATATGAAGGTAGAATTTCAACTGGAATCCTGTGGAATGGATCTGAACTGGAGACGGTTGCTGAGAAAAAAGATATGCTTGTGAATGTGAGTTTCCGTAGCTACCTAATTAGACATAATTCTAGGAAAACTGCTTCACAGAGGCACAAAGTAATTTAAATTGCCTAAATGAGTTACCCCGTGCAATAACTCACCAGTATGACAGTTCCTTGGGACTAGTTAATCAAGCACACAAGGGGATGTATAATTGGTCTAAGATGTTAGCTTGCAATGTGCAGTATTGCACTGATTATTTGTCATTGGCCTCACTGAAATTCTGTTCTACTAAAGTCGATGGAACTGAATATTAAGTGAGGGAGAATAACAGTCGGCTGATTCAATGCGGCCTGGTTTGCATTATTGCCTGAGACCAATTTTTCCCTCATTATTTCCAACCATGTACCAAGCTGGAGGCAAACATGCAACCTGACAGCATTGCTCTTTGTGAGCACTCAATTTAAGCCAGCTCCCATTATGTAACCATGTTGTTGTACCAAGGTAGGGACTTAGCTGATTTAGTCTTTTTAAATATAAAAATCTTCTAAAGTTGTTATAACTTCTCCGGAGGTCACGGGGCCTGTGTGGTCTTATCTGAATATGATCTCGACAGATGAGAGGATGGAGCTATGCCCTTAAGCAAAGGTTCCATGGGACATAAATACCCCGGCCAAAGTGTGGGCTGGGAATGGGAGACCCTTTGGGGAGTAGGAGCTGTATCTAGTCCGTTAAATAAATATTACGTTTTTCAAACAGTCATCGCTTCAGTGTGGTCGTTCGCCTGGAACTTTCCACTAGCGACGAGGGTGAAGTGAAACTGCAGGAGACGCCATTTCCTCTGGACCCAGCCCACCTCAGCTAGTCCCCAAGATGCTTCCCATCTGGCTGCAGGTATACCACTCATTGGGAAATTGGAGCCATTCGACACAGATGGGTGACTGGACCCAATATAGGGAGCAGATGCATTATTTCTTTTGGCTTTATACCATTGTGGGCGACGAAAGGCAAACAGTGACCCTCCTCACAATCTGCAGAGCGGAAACGTATAGCATTATCAAAAGTTTAATTTACCTGACACCCGTTCCTTTGGTCGCACTGATAAGCGAACACTTCCATCTGAAGTCGTCACTTATAGTCATTTCCATACTGCCACATAGCTCCAGGGGGAGTCAGTGGCCGACTGTTTGGATGTTTGCAGAAATTCGCCGAGTGTTGTGAATTAGGCCGAACTTTATCCGAGTCGCTCAGAGACTGGTTTGTCTGAGGCATCCGTGATGCAGCAACCCAAGAATGCTGGTTGGGGAAAACACACCTCAATTTACATTTCCTTGTCCCAGGAAGGCTCGGAATTAGGAGTTCATGTGCGGGACACCCTTCATGGAGTAGGAGTTTTATCTAGTAGGTTAAATAAATAGTGAGTTTTTCTAAAAAGTCATCCCTTCAGTGTGATCGTTCGCCTGCAACTTTACAAAAGTTTTAAGTTTTAAGGTGTTATTCATGGCAGAAGACCTCAAAGCCACGGTAATTTGGCAGGGGGAGGAGACACAGACTGTTAGCAGAATTGGGACACAGCATAATACAGTAAATCTATCAAGTCAGAGGCAATACAGCGGTATTAAGTTTCAAGGGTGTAAGGCAAGGCTGGATGGTCTCTACTTTAATGCCAGGAATATTACAGGTAAAACGGATGAGTTAAGGATGCACACGTGGAATTGTAATATAGTGGCCATCATGGAGATATGGTTGAGGGAGGGGCAGGATTGGCAACTCAACATCCCGGGATATAGAATCTTCAGGCAAGCAGAGTCAGTTATTGCAGTAAGGAGAGATGATATATTGGAGGGGGCATCAAATGAAGTTTTGTGCAGAGAGCTCAGGAATTAAAAAGAGACAACCTCATTGCTAGGTGTTTATTATAGACCCCCATATAGTCAGCAGCAAATTGAGTAGCAAATATATGTGCAATTCGCAGAGTTGTGTAGAAATTATAATTATAATAGGGTAATTATATTAGGTGTTCAACTTTCCCAACATTAATTGGGATTGTTATAGCGCTAAGGCCTTAAATGGAGTGAAGTTCGTAAAATGTAAACACAAGAACTTTTTAGATCATTATGTAGAAAGTCCAAACAAGGATGGTACAGTGCTGGATCTAATTCTGGGGAATGAAGCTGGACAGTTGGTTGAGGTGGTGGTGGGGAGCATTTTAGTGATAGCAACCACAACATGGTACAATTTAAGGTTGTTATAGACAAAGAAACAGACAAGTTGAAAAAAAAGTTGTAGATTAGGGGAGAGTGGATTTTAGTAAAATAAGGCAGGATCTGGCCAAGGTAGACTGGGAGGATTTACTTGTAGAGAAATCTACAGAAAGGTAGTGGGGTTACTCAGAAAGGAAATGGGGAGGGTACAGGCCCAACATGTTCCTCTTGGGTGATAGGAAGGAGTAACAAGCCCAGATAACCATGGATGATCAGAGACATTCAGGACTCTATGAGAAGGAAAAGAAAGGCTTTCAGCAAGTACAAGGGGACAAATCAGCAGAGGTATTAGTGGAGTACAGAAAGTGCAGAAAGGAGCTTAAGAAATCGATTACGATAGCAAAGAGGGGAAATGAGAAAACTCTGGCTGGTAAAAGCCAGGAAAATCCCAAGATATTCTATAAGTATATCAATGGGAAGAGGATAACCAGGGTAAGAGTAGGGCCCATTCATGACCAAGGGGCAATCTGTGGGTGGAGCCAGAAGATATTGGTCGGGTGTTGAATGAATACTTCATATCTGTCTTCACCCAAGAGAATGAGGTTGTAGGTATGGAACTCGGGGAGAGAGACTGTGAGGCTCTTCAGCAAATTGACATAGGGAGTGACAAGGTAATGGAAGTATTGGCAAACTTAGAAGTGGACAAATCTACAGGCCTGGATGAATTGTGTCCAGGCTGCTGTGGGAGCCAAAGGAGGAAATTGCAGGAGCTCTGACCCAAATTTTAATTCCTCACTGGCCACGGGGGAGGTGCCAGAGGACTGGGAACAGCTAATGTGGTTCCACTATTTCAGAAGGGTTGTAGAGATAAGCCCAGGGAACCACAGAGCAGTTAGTCTCACGTCAGTGAGAGGGAAACTATTGGAGAAAATTCTGAAGGAGAGAATCTATCTCTAGTTGGAGAGACAAGGTTTGAGCAGGGATAGTTCGCATGGCTCTGTTAGAGAGAGGGATTGCCTGACAAATTTGATGGAGTTTTTTGAGGAGGTGACTAGGTGTGTAGATGAATGTAGTGCAGTTGATGTTGTTTATGTGGATTTCAGCAAAGCCTTTGACAAGGTCCCACATGGGATATTTATAAAGAAGGCAAATGCACATGGGGTGCAAGGGAGCTTGATAAGGTAGATTCAAAATTGGTTTAGTTGTAGGAGACAGAGGGTGATGACAGTGGTTGCTTTAGTGACTGGTAGCCATTGTTTTATCACAGTGATCTGCGCTGGGTCCCCTGTTATTTGTCATTTATATAAATGTCATAGATGACTATGTGGGGGGGGGGGGTAGGATCAGTAGGTTTGCGGATGACACAAAGATTGGCTGGGTGGTTAACAGTGAGGTTGAGTGCCCTGGGTTATAGGAAGATATAGACGGGATGGTCAAATGGGTAGACAAATTGTAGATGGAATTTAACCCTGAAAAGTGTGAGGTGATTCACTTTGGAATGAGAATTTTGACAAGGAAGTATTCAATGAACGCTTGACACTGGTAAGTTCCAAGGAACAAAGGGACTTTAGTGTTCATGTCCATAGATCTTTGAAGGTGGGAGGGCTGGTTAATAGGTTGGTGAAAAAAGCAAAAGAACAACAAAAAGTACAGCACAGGAACAGGCCCTTCGGCCCTCCAAGCCTGCACCGACCATGCTGCCTGTCTGAACTAAAATCTTCTGCACTTCCGGGGTCCATATCCCTGTATTTCCATCCTAGTCATGCATTTGTCAAGATGCCCCTTAAACATCACTATCATCCCTGCTTCCACCACCTCCTCCAGCAGCGAGTTCCAGGCACCCACTACCCTCTGTGTAAAAATCTTGCCTCGTACATCTCCTCTAAACCTTGCCCCTCGCACCTTAAACCTATGCTGGCTAATAATTGACCCCTCTACCCTGGAAAAAAGTCTCCGACTATCCACTCTGTCTATGCGCCTCAAAATTTTGTAGGTCTGGCCCCTTTATTTTTGTAGACCTAATGGGACACCATATGAGACACTCACCTTTATCAATCGAGGTATAGATTACAAAACCAGGGAGGCCATGTATAGAACTTTGGTGAGGCCAGAGCTGGAGCACTGTGTGCAATTCTGGTCACCACATTATTGGAAGGATGTGATTGTACTGGAGGGGGTGCAGAGGAGGTTTACCAGGATGTTGCCTGGATTGGAACATTTAAGTTATGAAGAGAGTTTGGATAGGCTTTGGTTGTTTTCGCTGGAGCAGAGAAGACTGAGGGGCAACCTGATCGAGATGTACAGGATTATGAGGGGCATGAAGGGATGGATAGGGAGCAGCTGTTCCCCTTAGGTCAGTCACGAGGGGACACAAAGCTCAAAGTGACATTCTGGAATACAGTGCCTGGGAGGGTGGTAGAGGCGGGTTGCCTCATATTTAAAAAAAAACCTGGATGAGCACTTGGCATGCCATAACATTTAAGGCTATGGGCCAAGTGCTGGTAAATGGGATTAGGCAGATAGGTCAGGTGTTTTTCACAGGTCGGTGCAGACTTGATGGACAAATTGCCCGTAGTGTAAGGTTAATGGGGGGATTGTTGGGTTACGGGGTTACGTGGGTTTAAGTGGGGTGATCATGGCTCGGCACAACATTGAGGGCCGAAGGGCCTGTTCTGTGCTGTACTGTTCTATGTTCTAAAAGGGCCTCTTCTGCACTTTATTTTCTGTGATTCTGTGAATAGAGAAAGAGGCTATTTGGCCCATTGACTCTGCACCAGCCCTTGGAAAGAGCACCCGACTTAAGCCCACAGCTCCATCCTCTAACCCAGTAACCCCACCTAATCTTTTTGGACACTAAGGGCAATTTAGCATGGCCAATCCACCTAACCTACACATCTTTGGACTGCGGGAGGAAACCAGAGCACCCAGAGGAAACCCACACAGACACGGGAGAACGTGCAGCCTCCCCACAGACAGTGACCCAAGCCGGGATTCGAACTTGTGACCCTGGAGTTGTGAAGCAACTGTGTTAATCACTGTGCTACCATGCCGCAAGTAATTCATACTTGTTTTATTGTCAAGTATTGAACTGTGAACCTTTGCGAGGGGCAACAATGATGCAATGGACCGGCGTGAGAACTGGCTGTCCACCTTCTCAAATCCTCCCCTCTTGTTGCCAAACTGAAAATGACAATAAATAGGATCGGCTACACGGATGATTGAGGCTATCCATTCTTCCAGCGGCAATAGAAACAGGTTTGCTCGCATGATGTGCTAAGGATTGAATGAGACAAATGAATCATGTTGAATATTGACTCCCAGGTACAGATTTGCAAGCATATGAAGAAAAGGATCAGCTCATTCCTTTGCAGCAAAATGGAATGACAGCTTAAATCATTCTGTGGGAGGTGACAGATGACGAGCTCTTCAACAATTCTACTGAGATGCATTTTTAAAAAGATTGAGTCTTTCAGTGTTGACATCTTCTATGCAGTTGAGAAATGGGAGATTTCAACTTTTTGAAGTGCTGCTATTAATTTTGATCTTAAATATGGACAGTAGGTCTCTGGAATCAGAAAGTGTTTGTGGCATCTTGTTGCTACATAATTCAGAAGTTTCAATCATTTGCCCTTGTTTTGGTTGCAAAAACATGAAGCAACAGGATTATACTGATGAAAGGAAGCAATGGTCTGAAACAATGCTGTGCTCAGGATTAGAACAAGAGAGTCCAGTTTTGCACTTCACTAATATAATCAACCTCAATCCTAACATCTGGGCTGGATTCTCCAGCCTCCCAGCCACGTGTTTCCCGGTGGTAGGAAGCGACGTGCCATTAGTTGGTGGTGGGATTCTCTGCTCCTGCTGCTGTCAATGAGAATTCCCATTGGAGCCACCCCATGCAGCGGGGAATCCCTCGGGCAGGGGTGCCTGGCTGGTGGGACCAGAAAGTCCTATTGCCAGCCAAAGGCTGGAGAATTCCGGTCCAGAACTGATGACACCAGACTCACAGAAAGTTGTCCCTTAGCTGCTTTCAGAAATGGCTGAACATATAGTTTTATCAAATATTACTTTATATGGAATCACTGCAAGAGACAATAAGAATAAAACCAGCATCACCGGGCATCAATTTAGGCACCAGAGGGGCACACCCTGCCGAGTCAACTCTGCAAAGCCTTCTTCACCAACATCTGGGGACTTGTGCCAAAATTAGGAGAGCTGCCCCATGGATTAGTCAAACAGCAGCCTGACATGGTCATTTTCACAGAATCATGGGCAGGATTCTCCGGTCTGCCAGCCGCGTTTTCCTGCACGCCGTGCCCTCGCCGGCAGCGGGACCCTCCGTTCCGGCAGCCAGACTTGGGATTTAACATTGTGGCCACCCCATGCCATCGGGAAACCCGCAAGCATAGGTGCGCTGCGGAGAATTCCGCAGCTTATCTTTCAGCCAAGGATCCTGGGCATGTCTTGGCCCACTGCCGTGAGAGATGCACCATGGATAAAAGCACAATTATCAAACAGTCATTGCCATGCAAGTCTTCAACATTGACGCCTGGTACCTACTGTCCTTCCTCCGCTGATGAATCAATACTGCTCCGGGTTGAACACTACTTGCAACAGTTACTGAAGATATCAAGGGTATATAATATAAAAGTGTGGGGACTTTCATGCCTATCACCAAGCGTGGCTTGTTAGCGCCACTGCTGACCAAGTTAGATGAGTCCTCAAGGGCATATCTGGCAGACTGGGCTTGGAGCAAGTGGTGAAAGAACTGACGAGGGAAAAACCTACTAGACTAATCCTTGCCGATCTATCTGTTGCAGATGCATCCATCCATTAGTGTATTGGCAGGAGTGACGACCACACAGTCTTTGCAAAGACGACACCCTTTCTTCAGACTGAGGGCACCCTTCATTCTGTTGTGTGGCAGTAACACAGTGCTAAATGGCATAGACTCAGAGCAGACCTAGCAGCTGTAAACTGGGCACACATGAATCTCTGTTGGCCAACAATGGCAGCAGAGCTATATTCCACTAAATTCTGCAATCTCATGGTCTGACACATCCGTCTTTCTAAGCCACTAGCAGACCAACGGGTGTAAAGGATCTTGCTCAGAGCAGCAACAGGCTGAAAGTGAGATGTCAACTTGTTGAAGTTACAACAGAGGACAATATGCATGACAAACCGTGAAAGCAGCATGTTATAGGCTAAACTAAGTGATCCCAAAGTCAACTGAATAAGCAAAGGCCCTGCCAAATCCAGTCATTATTAGTGGTGGGGAATTAAATAATGAACGGAAGAAGGAGGCTCCATAAACATCCCAACCCTCAATGATAGTGGAGCTAGCATCTGAGTACCAAAATTCAAAACTGAGATGTTTGCTTTAATTTCCAGTCAGAAAATGCCAAGTGCACATGACCCTGCGCAAAAGTGAAGTCAATGGGAACTGGGGGAAACCTTTCCACTGGCTGGAATCACATCTGGCGCAAAGGAAGATGGTTGTGGTTGGAGGCCAATCATACCAGTCTCAGGACATTGCAGCAAGAATTCCTCCCAATTGTCCCCTTGACCCAATCATCTTCAACTCTTTCATTCATGACATTCCCTCCATCATAAGGTCAGAAGTGGGGATGGTTGCTGATGATTGCACCATTCAGAACTCCTCAGATAATGGAACAGTCCGTGTCAGCATTCATCAAGACCTGAACAGCATTCAGACTTGAGATGATATATGGGAAATAACATTTGCACATACTCCTGGAAGCCATCATTGAGTCAGATTCCAGGAACTCACTCCCTGACAATATATTCCTGCCCAACTTCCAACTCACCCTCACCCCGCTATCTGGAAATGATGAACAAGCTGTGGTTGGTATGTCTATGGACCTCTTGCTTTCCTCCCCCTCCCATCCTCTCAATCTAATTTTTCTTGTTCTGATTTGATGTTTTCAGACATCCAATTCACACCCAGGAGGAGGAGAGAGAGCAATAGTACAGCAATGATGAAGAGTTCTTGTCATTTGATCTGACACTTTCAGCCCCCAAGTAGAGAGTTTGTATCAGTGCATGATGGGACACTGGGCACAGGTGGGCTGTAGACAGACCAAAGGGAAAGGATGGTCCATGTGCTGGCTCATCAGATTGCAAGGTCACAAACAAATTCTGCTCAGGGGGCCCAAGTAAGGACCTCGATGGGGGCCTACTGAGATGGGGCCTACTGAAATTCTGCTCAGGGGGCCCAAGTAAGGACCTCGATGGGGACCTACTGAGATGGGGCCTACTGAAATTCTGCTCAGGGGGCCCAAGTAAGGTCCTCGATGGGGGCCTACTGAGATGCTGGTTCAGCCAGCCTCCTGTCACTGTAAAAGAGCATGGAGGAGCCTGGCTCCAAGCTGGCAGAGGGCATCATGAAGAGCTTTATAGCCTCTGCTCCATCTCTCTATCATACTGCAGATCCAGAGACACTGCCGCTGTTGGCCACAAACCTGTTGCAGTCTTTGAGTGGGCGGGCCACCGACTGCTCTGCCCTTCCTGTGAGGATGAAGAGAGTATTCCAGCTAAATGGCGGAAGTCACACAAAACATCTCCAAAGATACACCAGCTTACTTCCAGAGACTTTATTCTAAATTACCTTACCGGTGAGTTGGGCCCCTCGCTCTTTCGCTAATACTAGTGCTGTTTTGATGAAGCAGTTAGATATAGCACTTAGGGTAAAGGGGATCAAGGGCTAGTAAGTTGGATGATCAGCCATGATCATAATGAATGGAGGAGCAGGCTCAAAGGCCCTAACGGCCTTCTCATGCTCCTATTTTCTATGTATCTCTGCTGGTCCCCTTCCTGTGGCTGAATACATGTGTTTTGGTGAGTGACAAGTGAATCGATTCACATTGTCCAATTTCCCTAATAGAGTATCAGATCAGCTGGTAAGGCTGAGAGATGTTGGGTGAGATTCTCCCCTACCCGGCGGGGTGGGGGGTCCTGGCGCCGAGGAGTGGCGGTGAACCACTCCAGCGTCGGGCCTCCTCCGCACCTTCAGGGCCTAGGCCCGCCCCGGAGTGGCCAGCGGGGAAGGGGCTTGGTGCCACACCAACCGGCACCATAGGGCCTCCGCCGGCCGGCGCGAGTTGGCGCATGCGCGAGAGCGCCAGCGTGTGCTGGCATCATCCCGGCGCATGCGCGGGAGGGTTCGTCTCCGCATCGGCCATCGCAGAGTACCACAGTGGCCGATGCGGAGGAATAGAGTGCCCCCATGGCACAGGCCCGCCCACAGATTGGTGGGCTCCGATCGTGGGCCAGGCCACCGTGGGAGCACGCCCCGGGGCCAGATTGCCCCGCGCCCCCCCGAGGACCCCGGAGGCTGTCCACGGAGCTGGATCCCGCCAGTAGGGCCATTTACGCTGGCGGGACCCTCGTTAAATGGGCGGGACTTCGGCCCATCGCGATCCAGAGAATTTGGGCGACCCCAGGGCCCATTGCATCGCACCGGTCCCCACCATCCTCCAAGGCGGGTGGCACGATTCACGCTGGGGCGATTTTTTGGGGGGCCAGAAAATTCGGAGGACGGCGGGGGCGGGATTCACCCAACTGGGGGTTGGAGAATCCCACCAGTTATGTCAGCATCATTCCATAGGCTTATGGTGCATGCAGAGGGCACTCTTCCTTACAGGGGCTGCCATGTGGGCTGCAGCAGATGCTGGAGAAGACATAGCATGGACCCACTTAGAAGGTATCCATCCTCCAAAGCACCATCTATTGCAGGGCTTTTCAAACTCAAGGTCGTGATAAACAGGCGGTTCGCGGGCAGATTTCAGAGATTCACACCATTTCTGATCGTGGGGGGAACGCCCTATAGCCACCATCGGCTTTTAACAATGCTGGCTGCAACAGACTTTTGAGATTGCCGGCCATCCCGCGCATTCATGCGCAGTGCGCAGGCCAGGAGTCCAATGAGATGGACCGCCTTCTGCTGACTTCAGAACACTGTACAGGGCTAGTTTTGTTCGGTAAACGACATAGTCCTCCCACTGGAAGTGACGGCAGAGAGCAGGTCATGCTCAGGAATGCTGACACCTCATGTTCTGGTTGCGAGAGAGATTCCTCCATTTTGCACTGCCAGCAGTGCTAGTGTGAATTCCTGGGACTCTGCTGAACAACCCATGAAGAAGAAGCTGAAAACAGGTATAGGTTTATTAATTGTACCACTGAAAATCAGGATGTAAAGCCCCATGTGTGTTATATGCAGGGAAGCACTGGCAAATGAAAGTTTAAAATCCTCAAAATTTCAAAGACATTTGAAGATGAAGTTTGAAGTTCGAGGACAAACCTCTTGATTTTTTCAACAGTGGAAGTGTGACCTTTAATCATCAGCTGAAGTCATTATTTGAAATGTAACATTGTACAGCAAAGCAAGTGAGGACCAAGCAGGCTCACCTGTCACATTAAAGGTAAGTGAAAATGGTGGGTCGCAAATCTCAGCCGGTGTGGGTCGCAAAGGTTGGCTGGCGTGAATCGTGAAGAATGGCTGACGTGTATCCCGAAGGGTTGGTAAAAATGGGTCCCAGCGAAAAAGTTTGTAAAGAAAAGGGGCAGCAGGGTAGCATGGTGGTTAGCATAAATGCTTCGCAGCTCCAGGGTCCCAGGTTCGATTCCTGGCTGGGTCACTGTCTGTGTGGAGTCTGCACGTCCTCCCCCTGTGTGCGTGGGTTTCCTCCGGGTGCTCCGGTTTCCTCCCACAGTCCAAAGATGTGCGGGTTAGGTGGATTGGCCATGCTAAATTGCCCGTAGTGTCCTAATAGTAAGGTTAAGGGGGGGGTTGTTGGGTTATGGGCATAGGGTGGATACGTGGGTTTGAGTAGGGTGATCATGGCTCGGCACAACATTGAGGGCCGAATGGCCTGTTCTGTGCTGTACTGTTCTATGTTCTATGTTCTATGTTCTAAAACACTGATCTACAGCATTGCTAAAGATCTGGGGCGGAATTCTCCGACCCCCTGCAGGGTCAGAGAATCGCCCGGGGCCGGCGTAAATCCCGCCCCCGCCGTGGCCGGAATTCTCCGCCACCCGGGAATTGGCGGGGGTGGGAATCACGTCGCGCCGATCTGCGTGACCCCTGCGGCGATTCTTCGGTCCGTGATGGGCTGAAGTCCCCGCCGCTGGGAGGCCAATCCCGCCGACGTGGTTTCAACTACCTCTGGTGGCGGCGGGAGCGGGCCCCCGGGGTCCGATCGCCCCGCGCCCCCCCAGGACCCCGGGGGTGCCCCCACGGTGGCCTGGCCCGCGATCGGGGCCCACCGATCGGCGGGCGGGCCAGTGCCGTGGGGGCACCCTTTTTCTCCCGCTGCCGCCACGGCCTCCACCGTGGCGGAGGCGGAAGAGAACCCCCCTACAGCGCATGCGCCGGTGGTGACATCAGCGGCCGCTGACGCACCGGCGCATGCACGAACCGGCGAAGGCCTTTCGGCCAGCCCCAACGCCGGGCGGCGGGCGTCAAAGGCCGTTGGTGCTGGTTTTGGCGCCAGTCGGCGTGGCGCCAACCACTCCGGCGCGTGCCTAGTCCCCAAAGGTGCGCAGAATTACACACCTTTGGGGAGGCCCGACGCCGGAGTGGTTGGCACCACTTCGCTAAGCCGGGACCCCCCGCCCCGCCGGGTAAGGGAGAATCCCGGCCCTGAATTGCATGTCCTTGGATACCCGAGGACCCTTTACTCCAGGGCAAATATTCCTAATTGGTTTGAACATAAATGACAAATTACAATCCTGTAACTGTCTAGACTCACTGGTAACGAATACATTCATTGAAATCCACCAAACCCGAATCCTCACCAATTAATGATAATGATAATTGCTTATTGTCACAAGTAGGCTTCAAATGAAGTTACTGTGAAAAGTCCCTATTCGCCACATTCCGTCGCCTGTTCGGGCAGGACGGTACGGGAATTGAACCGTGCTGCTGGCCTGCATTGGTCTGCTTTGAAAGCCAGCTAGTTAGCCCTGTGCTAAACCAGCCTCGAATTAAATCATTCGAGTTTTCTTTTTCAAATTACTACTTTTATTCTCTTCTAACCGGAAACCATGAAGGGTTCAAAATAAGATCTGCAATACATAAAAGCATTTATAAATGACCTATTTTGTAATCTTATAATTAAAATTGCCTATAAAATTGTTTCTTTAAACTGATTTACAAAGGTTTTTACGCAAAGAGCTCAGCCTTTCTTCAAGGTCTGGACTTGTAATTGAATATTTTCCCAGAGGTATCTGGGATTCGATTCCATGGATGTGCCAGTCTGAAATGCTATGTTTTCCCTTATGGTTTGAAAAACAGTTGCCGAATAAAATTTTGCCAGCTTTATTCAGTCTTCTTTTTGCAGTTGACCCATTAAGTGCACCACGGAGTGAGAAAAAGGCAGAGAAAGAAGAAAAAGAAGACAAATATATTTGAATGCTTCTGTCCACATTTGGAATTCAAAACCTCATTTTCAGAAAAATGCTGGAATATTACATAGAAAATAGAAACAGAAGGATGCCATTGGGCCCTTTGAGTCTGCTTCCCATTCATTATGATCATGGCTGATCATCAAGTTCAATACCCTGACCCTGCCTTCCCTCCATATCCCTTGATCCCTTTAGCCGCAAGAGCTATATCTAATTCCTTCTTGAAATTACACAATGTTTTCACCTCAACTATATTTTGTGGGCAGTGAATTCCACAGATTCCCAATCTCTGGGTGAATAAATTTTTCCTCACCTCAACTATGGCCCCTAGTGCTCCACCATCTCCACCATCGGAAATATTCTTTCTGAATCTACTCTGTCTAATCTTGTTAGAATTTTCCAAGTTTCTATGAGATCCCTGATGTGTTGGGTAAGCTGGGTCTACGAGGGCTGCGTTTACTGCAGCAGTGAGAGAGACAGACTTCCAACACTTGAAGAAATGCAACTCTATTTTATTGAACTCTTAACTATTAAACATACTTTAACTGTGGGTTGACACTATGCTGAGTTGACTGGAGACCTGAGGCTAACCTGACCAGACTATCTTACTACCACATGGTGGATATTCTAGTTGTTGCTCATGGGCTCTGACTGTCTCAGAGGCTGGATCCCAAGACAACGGGAAAACTAGTGCCCTCTGGCTTTATAGTGGTCGTGTCCTGTCTGGTGATTGGCTGCTGTGTTCTGTGTGTTCATCGGTCATCCTGTGTGCCAATCAATGCCTGTCTGTGCACCATCATATACTTGTGTGTATATTATGAAAATCCCCTCTCACTCTTCCAAACTCCAATGAATATAATCCTAACGACTTAGTCTCTCCTCGTATGACAGACCTGCCATCTCAGGAATTAACCTGGTAAACATCCCCTGCACTCCCTCCATAGTAAGAACATCCTTCCTCGGATAAGGACACCAAAACTGCACACAATACTCTGCGGGTGGCCTCACTAATTCCCTGTACAATTAGACATAGAACATTACAGCACAGAACAGGCCCTTCGGCCCTCGATGTTGTGCCGAGCAATGATCACCCTACTCAAACCCACGTATCCACCCTATACCCGTAACCCACCCCCCCCTAACCTTACTTTTTAGGACACTACGGGCAATTTAGCATGGCCAATCCACCTAACCCCACATCTTTGGATTGCAGTACATCTCTATTCCTATACTCAAATCCTCTCACTATGAGATTCCTTCTGCCTGCTGTACCTGCGCACTTACTTTCAGTGACGAATGCATACGAACATCAGGGTCTCACTGCCTCTCTCAATTTACACCCATTACTTTGCTTGATCCACCGAAGGATTTCATTTTATTACTTCAAATGATTTGAGACCAAACTGGAAGGTGAATATCAGAAGCTTCTGGAGCTGATGTTCTACACAAATACTTATGCTTTACTTCAGAAGGTGACTGGGAGAAAATGGAAGATAGACAGATATTGGAGGAAGATGTACGCATGGGGACATGGGTAGTTCGGAATATCTATGCTTTATTTTGCTTTTACTGTGGTATCAGAATGCGTTCCACCCAGTGGTTTTTGTATCACGACTGCAGCATGTGCCAAACCCCGTGCTCCGAACCCACTGCGATTATATGCTGGGACTCACAGTCCATCTAGCTGTACCACGCTTTGAGCAATGCCTCAACAATAAAGCAGACTGGCAACAGGAAATATTGCACTCCGGATCCCCCTACCTCGTCGTGCATCTTGTCCCATGTGCTCAAAGATCTCTGGGTTGAGAATCAACCTTTCGGTCTCATGAAGACCCATGACAGGAAAACTGGATAAATGCATCCTCAAACTGAAGGACGGCAAAATGGCAGGACTATCCTCTCTGTTCTCTCCATTCCATGAACTCTATCCTCTATTCCATTTTGCAGATCCCAAGGTTAGTTAAACCCGCAGTGCTAGATCCCAGACACACCGGACTGGATTCTCCAGCCTGCCAGCTGCATGTTTCTTGGCAGAGGGAGGTGGCACGCCATTCTCTGGTGGCAAGATTCTCGGCTTCTATCGCTGTCGATGGGAATTCCTATTGAAACCACTCCATGCTGCCAGAAAACCTCTGGGCAGGGGTGCGCTAGCGGCAGCACCAGAGAATCCCGCTACCAGTGAACGGCCAGAGAATTCCAGCGACCATCTAAGCACTCTCATCTTAGCTTTGCTGCAACCTATGCTTTTATATTCTACACTGATTAATGACAGGATCCCCTCCTGTACAACCAAAACCGAGAAACATTCCCCCATTACTATGAATGGTCACAATCTCTCCAAAGTCATTTTAAATCCCAGAATCTCTTCTCTTATTTAGCTCCAGGGAGGGGATTGGGGGAGAGGTTTTACAGATATCTCTTCACCTCTACTGTACCCTTGGTGGACAATGTGGAAAAGTGGCGTTAATAGCAATTTTGTCATTTTACTCCACTTTTCCATTCTTTCATCCCCCAAATGACATTGTTATAAAAAATGAAGGAGGCAGTTGCAGGAATGAGGCCACACATTTATAGTTTCACTCTGTGGTGAATGTACTTCACCTAATGCATGAGCTATCTGTACTGTCTGTATACTGATGTGACCCATGACCTGGAAGTGGTGATACGGGCTACTTCCAGGTACTGTACTGGAACCCCGGTGGGCTCCGCCTCTGGCTCCGCCCTCACCGGGGCCATATATAGTCCGGCCACCTGTGGATGGCACTCATTTGTTGAGCTGACTCTGGCAGGCGAGTTCATGGATCTTAAAGCCTAATGTTCACTCGTTCTCACAATCTCACAGTAAATTGTCGGTATAACAATTTATTGGATTAGACTTCCAATACAGTCACTGAAGCCTGACCCTACAGTTCGGCAGACCTTTTCCCCCCCTCACAGTATGCAGCCTCGCGACCCTCAAGCTCTCCCCCCCTTCGCTCTTTGCGAACCTCACTCCCGACTGTAAGCCCATCGCCACCAGGAGCATGCGGTACAGTTCCAAAGATATGGCTCTTATCAAGTCGGAGGCCCAGCGACTGTTGAGTGAAGTGATCATCGAGGCCAGCAACAGTCCCTGGAGAGCGAAAGTGGTGGTCGTCCGGACTGGGGAATAGAACCAGATGGTTGTAGAATAAAGCCAGACTATGAACCCGTTCACGCAACTGGATGCGTACCCCCTCCCCTGCATTGCGGAGATGGTCAACCAGATCGCACAGTACAGTGTGTTCTCAACGGTCGGTCTGAAGTCGGCCTACCACCAGCTCCCAATCCACCCGGAAGAACGCCACTATACTGCTTTTGAAGCAGCCGGCCAACTCTTCCACTTCCTCAGGGTCCCCTTCGGCGTCACTAACGGGGTCTCGGTCTTTCAGAGAATGATAAACTGAATGGTGGACCAGTACGGTTTGTAAGCTACATACCCGTACTTGGACAATGTCACCATCTGCGGCCATGATCGGCAGGACCATTGCGCCAACCTTCAGAGGTTCCTCCAGACCGCCCAATCCCTCAACCTCATGTACAACAAAGAGAAGTGCGTTTTCTGCACTACACGACTGGCTACGTCGTGGAGAACGGAGACCGAGGCCCGACCCCGACCGTATGCGCCCCCTCATGGAACTCACCCCTCCCCACAGCCTCAAGGCCCTCATACGATGCCTGGGGCTGTTCTCCGACTATGCCCAGTGGGTCCCCAACTATGCGGATAAAGCCCGCCCACTTATTCAAACCACCACTTTTCCCCTGATGGCTGAGGCCCGCTTGGCCTTCAGCCGCATCAAGGCCGACATCACCAAGGCTGCTATGCACGCCGGTAGAAAGCGACGCGTCAGACGTCGCACTGGCCACCATACTCAACCAGGCAGGCAGGCCAGTAGCATTCTTCTCTAGCACCCTCCATGCTTCCGAGATTCGGCACTCCTCGGTTGAAAAGGAAGCACAAGCCATAGTGGAAGCCGTGCGGCACTGGAGGCATTACCTAGCCGGTAGGAGGTTCACCCTCGTCACCGACCAGCGGTCGGTCGCCTTCATGTTTGACAACGCACAACAGGACAAAAAAAATTACAAAATCCTGAGGTGGAGGATCGAACTCTCCACCTACAATTACGATATCAAGTATCGTCCTGGGAAGCTTAACGAGCCCCAGATTCCCTGTCCCGCGGCACATGCGCCAGCATGCAAGATGACTGACTTCGGGCTATCCAAAATAACCTCTGTCACCTGGGGTCACCCGGCTTATCCACTTTATTAAGGCCCGCAATCTGTCCTTCTCCACCGAGGAGGTCAAGGCCATGACCAGGGACTGCCAGGTCTGCACGGAATGCAAACCGCACTTCTACCAGGTAGGCAAGGCCCGTCTGATAAAGGCCTCCCGGCCCTTTGAGTGCCTGAGTATGGACTTCAAAGGGCCCCTCCCCTCCACCAACCGTAATATGTACTTTCTAATCGTCATCGTTGAGTACTGCCGCTTCCCCTTCGCTGTCCCCTGCCCGGACATGACCTCGGCCACTGTGATAAAGACACTGCACAGCATCTTCTCACTGTTCAGTTTCCCTGCATACATCCACAGCGACCGGGGCACATCATTCATGAGCGAAGAGCTGCATCAGTACCTGCTCAGCAAAGGCATCGCCTCGAGCAGGACTACGAGTTATAACCCACAGGGAAACGGACAGGTAGAGAGGGAGAATGCGACAGTATGGAAGGCCGTCCTTCTGGCCCTCCGGTCTAGAAGTCTCCCGACCCCCTGCTGGCAGGAGGTCCTCCCCAACGCCCTCCACTCCATTAGATCACTCCTCTGCACTACCCCGAACGAGACCTCTCATGACCGCTTGTTTCTCTTCCCTAGGAAGTCCATCTCTGGGGTCTCGCTTCCATCTTGGCTGACAACTCCGGGTCCTGTCCTCCGGAGGCACATGTGGAGCCATAAGACCGACCCCTTGGTCGAGAGGGTCCACCTGCTGCGCGCCAACCCCCAGTATGCCTACATCGCGCACCAGGACGGACGGCACGATACGGTCTCCCTACGAGATCTAGCGCCAGCTGGTTCCCCTGCCAACGTGCCTCCCTCCCCGCTGCCTACAGCAACTCCCTTCATCCCTTACGCCCCCCTGGGTCTCCTGCCTTGGCCCACGCCGGCACTGCCGCCACCCGCCACCCCCTTGCCTACCTCCACCCCCCAGCTGTCTCCGACATGCCAGATTGAGGCTCAAGCTCCAGACACGACGTTCCGGAGTCACCATCGGCAACGACCATGCCCGCCACATCGCCAGAGCTGAGGAGGTCTAAAGGAACGATCCGGCCTCCAGACAGTCTGAATCTCTAATGACCCCACGTCAACCCGCTGGACTTGATTTTAACAGGTGGCGAATGTGGTGAATGTACTTCACCTAGTCTGTATTGTCTCAGTAATGATTTGACCCATGACCTGGAAGTGATAATACGGGCTACTTCCAGGTACTGTACTGGAACCCCGGTCTCACCGGGGCCATATATAATCTGGCCACCTGTGGGTGGCACTCATTTGTACAGCCGACTCTGGCAGGCGAGTTCATGGATATTAAAGCCTAATGTTCACTCGTTCTCACGGTCTCACAGTGAATTGAGGGTATAACACACTCAAAGAAAATGGGCAGAATGAAGGAAATAATTACCTTAAGTACTGACAATAATACCACATAATAAAAATATCAATGACTTACTGATCATTATCCTGATAACACATGGTGCATTACATACTATAACACCCCTGTTACTAAGAAACCAATTATCCTGTGACTCACTGTGAGTAGCTTTATGGAATATCTATGTGTCGGTTTTATGTATCTCTAACATAGACAGAAGTTCTATATATTTGTAAGAGGGAGAATGAGCGAGCGAGAGATGAAATCGGACTTCTTTGATCAGTTTTCATCCTGTAATCATTGTGATCAATCTGGAGAAAGTACAGAGAGCTCTATTTCTGCTGCCTCAATGGGGTTTTCAGCTGATTTCTTGTTTTTCATGAACATGAAAAGAAATTCTAAATTCTATTCGCTCCACCATGAAGATATGCAGCTTAGGCAGGGAAACAAAAACAATCTCAACATCCCACCAAATTAGTTTTGAAGGATGAAATAGAGGGGGAAAAACACAACAAACCTGCCGAATCTCAAAAGGAACAGTTATATCTATAGAATTTTGTGTGTCCTGTCATAATATCCACTCATGTATATAATGAGATTCAGACAGGCAGTGATTGACACACAGGATAACCAATGAACACACACGACACAGAACAAGCAATCACCAGACAAGACACCACCACTATAAAGCCCACAGGGCATTAAGGCTCTCTCTCTCTCACAGGACACAGCTACTGAGATAGTTAGAGTGCACAAACCAGTGAGCATCATCACCATGTGGTAGAGAGCTAGTCTGGTCAAGCCAGTAGGAGGTTATCAGTTAGATGAATAGAGTGTCAACCCACAGCAGATTATGTACAGCAATCAGCAAGTTCAAGCAAACAGTGTTGGACTATCTCCTGTGTCAGAAGCCTGTTTCTAGTTTCACTGCATCCAGTTGCAGTCAACGTTGAACTAACTCACTTAACACATCAGGGGGGGGATTCTCCCCTACCCGGTGGGGGCGGGGGGTCCCGGCGTCGTGGAGTGGCACCAACCACTCCGGCGTCGGGCCTCCCCAAAGGTGCGGAATTCTCCGTGCCGCAGTGGTTGGCGCCAAAACCGGCGGCAGCCGGAGAATCGCCGCAGGGGGCTAGCCGATCAGCGCGGAGGGAACGCCGATCGGCGGGGCGTGATTCCCGCCCCCGCCAATTCCCGGGTGGCGGAGAATTCCGGCCATGGCGGGGGCGGGATTTTCGCTGGTCCCGGGCAATTCTCTGACCCTGCGGGGGGTCGGAGAATTTCGCCCCAGGTCCTATTTAAATAACTGGTTTTGTTGTTTCACTGCTATTTCTTAAAGCTTACTTGTGCTTCTATATAGCATAATGGTACAGTGGTTAGCACTGCTGCCCCATGGCACAAAGTACCCAGGTTCGGTTCTGACCTAAATCACATCCAGCGCGGGAGTAGAGAATTTACTTTCTTGCCGTATTCGGGCTTGGCGCCGGTGTAGCGATTCTCTGGGATCCGAAAATCAATGTGACCTCGGAGTGCGCCACGCGGGGCGCATTGCCAAATGCCCGCCCAGCAAACCTCTGCTCCTGACCGGCCGAGTTCCCAAAGGCGTGAAACTAACCACCTATTGGCGGTCGCGATGCTGGCGTGGTGGCTGCAGACTCAGTCCGCGGCCGCCCTGGTCGGGGCGGGGTAATGGGAGACCAGGGGGGGCCTTATAGATGGCCGGGGATTAAATCTATGGTGTTAGATGCTCGGGCGTGCGGCCAATAGGCGGGTCTCATTTCTCGGTGTGGCTCCGCCTTGGAGCTCGGCGCGACCGCTGGAGGCCGCCGCTGTGCACATGCGTGGACTCTGAACCGAAAGTGGAGGGGCCCATATTCACAGCTAAAGCTGCGAGATTTAATCAGGGTCCCTGCGCGCCTATAGAGCAATGAATTAGGTCAATGTTTTAATCGCAATTTCACCAGTAAACCTCCACCGTTTTTACGCCGGCATGGGGGACATAATCTCATTGATCGTCACAAAAGTTTCATTTGTTCTGAACATCAGAATTGGGCTATATGTTAATTGTGCTTTAAGGTCCAGTAATTTTGTTAGTTAATATTTATGGCCACTATTTCCGTAGGCATTCAAATTGTTCCTGTGAGTAAATAAATGGATGCACATTAACGCGATGACCCTGTATTAATGCAATTTTAGATTGCCAAGTGGTCATTAAGGAAAATTAATGGGAATCATGAAAATTCCAGGAAGGTTTGCCCAATGTGCACAGAGCACACACAATTGAAATTGCCATAAAAGCAAAAAAGAGGGAGTTGGTGCTGTTTCTGGGTGGGGAGGCGGGGGGGGGGGGGGGGGGGGTGCTGCAGGGCAGCAATATAGCTCACCACAATAGTCAGAGGCTGACATTTTCTGGCCATTCCTGCTGGCGGAATCTTCCGGGGGTTGGATGGGGGGGGGGGGGGGGGCAGAATATCCCACCCAGGGAGCGAGTTACAGACGTAGCATCAAATCTCCATAATGAGCCACTTTAACAGAAGAGGAGCATCAGGAACATTATATAATTTCACCTCCAAGCAATGGTCCACCATTTATTAACAGAAAGGGTTTGCATTCCTTAATATTGAGAAAGCACATAACTGTCAGAAGAGGGAGATATTAGTAACTTGAGTCCAGAAATAGGATTGAAGATACAGCAGGCAATTTAGGGGTTAACAGACTGAGGGAAAAACTTCTTGCGGTCAGAGGGATACTCCCGCACCTGACCTGAGTTACATTGTCTCATGTAGACTTAACTTGTTGGTGGGAATACAGAGGATGCCTCAATTCAGCCAGGATGATCGACTCAAGATCCATTGTCCTTTGGGACATTCTCGTCTAACCAGCCATTAGCCCATTACAGAGTCTAATGGCAGAGTCCACAAATGGGAAGTGAGCTGCTTATCAATAACATGGCTCTGTTCTTTTATATTAACAGGAGTGGGAAATAAGACAGTCAAAGTGTTGATTACGTGTTCAAGTCTGGGCACCTAAGGAGAGAACCATTGTTTGATAGGCTGGGAAGAGTTCAGAGGGAGTAATAATCCTTTTTGAACAGGTAGAGGAGAAGGATTTGAGGAGCCACTGGGAGAGGTCATGGTAAGTTGTTCCAGAAATAAACTTTTGAAGAGAGTCCTGAAAGAACTTTATTAACAGAAATAAAAATTGCTTCGTAAATGCTAATACCACCTTTGCCTGACTGTGTAAGTGTAATGAGAGCTACATGTTTATTTGAAGTGCTGTTTAATGGAAATTTGTGTGTTGGGATTACGAAACTACATGTAATCTATTATTGTTAGGGATGAAGTCTAACAGTTAAATATTGTTTATTTTCATTTGTTTTAAGAAAGTTTGTTTATAAAATAACCAAGCCCTATTTCTTATGTTATCACTCCTGGAACGAATCGATCTTTCCGCATTGCATTAAAACTTAAAAACATTGTGGCTCTGTCCAGTATCTGAGTCACTGTTGAGAGCTAACCATGCGTCCATAACATAACCACCAGCAATAATAGAGGCAATATTTATTATGCAGGATGCTCAAGACACACACTTAAAACAGGATCATGTAATACAAGAACCTAAGCACAGCTCCCAGGAAAGGCCTGGAACAGCATACACTTGCGGGACAATGGGCGCGATTCTCCGCTCCCGCGTGGCATCGGGAAGGCCGTCGTGAACTCGGCCGAGTTTCACGACGGCTCGACGCGGCCCCGTTCCCGATCGATTCTGGCCCCGGAAATGGGCTAGGAGCGGGGCCGCGGGAATCACGTGGGGAATGACGGCAAAAGCCCGCGACCCCCGAATGACGCCAGAATGACGCCTGAGTGACGCTGCTCTGCGTTGCAAAAGGGGGTGAGCGACAAGTGAGGGGGTGAAAATGTTGGAGCCACGGAGGGCCGCCCCGAGGTTCGGAGAGACTGACCTCGAGACTCTCCTCGATGAGGTGGAGCAACGGAGGTGCATCATCTGCCCGAGAAGAGGGCATCACCACCCTGCCAGCGTTGTGCGAAGGGTCTGGCGTGAGGTGGGCACGGCAGTGAGTGCTGTGGGGCAGACCCCTCAGTCTGGGGAGCAGTGCCGGAAGAAGATCCACGACCTCACCAGGGCTGCCAGGGTAAGTGCCAAGAGGGTGCCCCCGGGTCACAACAATCCCCCCCCCCCCCCATGTCCCTCATCACCCACCTCCCCCACAGGCACGAGGCGGAGGGGGAGGCGAGAGTGAGTGAAGGGTGGTTAACAAAGTTGTCACAGACCCATATGAGCGCCTCGAATTCCCTGGAGAGATGCCATGGTGCAGCTGCAACTTTCACCCCAAACTGTGCCAATATCTGAACGCCCTGAAGTTTCCTGCCGAATTGTGGTGATCTATCTACGCTCCCCCCCCCCCCCCCCCCTCCCCCAAACAGGACAAGACTGCTCACAACAACCGGGAGCGGAACAGGGCCGGAGGGGGTTCACCCATTATGCACCCCCTGACAGTCTTTGAGCAGAGGGCACTGGACCTTGCTGGGGGATCTGCCACCCGGGAGGGCGCACAATGCGAGGTTGGAGGTGCAGAACCAAGTGAGACAACCCTGCATGACAACCCCCCTCTCCCCCCCAGACCATCCTCTCTCCCATCACACTCTGCCCACTGGACCCACCATCCTCTGTCCCCTCACACTCAGCCCACTGGACCCCCCATCTTCTCTCCCCTCACACTCAGCCTACTGGACCATCCTATGCCCGGCCGAACGTGTCTAACTAACCCCGTATTATTCTGTTCCCTAGGGCGCGGTAACGAACTTCCAGGGCCGTCTGCTGCCACACAGGCGCCCATCTTACATGACCACCGCACCCAGGGCCGCACGCCAGAGGGTGGCAGGAGGTCAGCCAGGAGTGCCATCCTCCCAACCCGGGACCGTCGAGCAGGACGCACACAGGACAGCGACACATTCAACAGAGTCACCTGAGGGAGAACCAGACATGGGCCGCGTGCGCCCTGCCCTCGGATATGACTGGGACGAGGACACTGCTGATTTTATGACGGACGAGGACCTAGAGCTTGCGGCACTGCTGTCTCCCACACCATCCACCATCCCAGAGACACTCACCTCGGTTGGGCAATTAAGTGATGAGGCTCCTGGATCACGGTCTGGTGCGCACCACGCAGCTGAACCGGTAGAGCAGGTGGAGGTCGGAGCAGCCGAGGGGCTGGACGGTCGGAGGGCAGCCCAGGCCCAGCATTCAGCTGGCTCCCAGACGTTTCCCGGGTTCCTGGATTTACTCGACCCACATGGACAGCCGATGCATTTTGAAACCCAGGGACACAATGATGGGATGAGGGCT
This sequence comes from Scyliorhinus canicula, assembly GCF_902713615.1. Lineage (NCBI taxonomy): Eukaryota > Metazoa > Chordata > Chondrichthyes > Carcharhiniformes > Scyliorhinidae > Scyliorhinus > Scyliorhinus canicula. The sequence continues at coordinate 49,622,070 of NC_052163.1, forward strand.
GCCTTCCAGCAGCTGCAGACGCAGTTAGAGGAGTCAAACCGCGTCCAGGAGCAGGCAGTGGTGTCGCTCATGGCAGCCACCCAGGCCGACACCTCACGGGTGGCATCCGCGGTCGAGGCAATGGGTGTAACGGTTTCGGCCATGGGTCAGGTTCTGCAAGGCGTTGGGCTTAATGTGCATGCGTCATCCATGGCTGTGGAGAGGGCTGCCCTCTCACAGGCAGCAATGCGCCAGAGCCAAAACGACATTGCCGGCGCGCTACGGGCCCTAGCCGAGTCTCACCAGGCCATGGTCCAGTCCCAGCACGCCATGGCACAGTCCCAGCAGGCCATGGCCCAGTCCCAGCAGGCCATGGCACAGTCCCAGCAGTCAGTCGCGGAGAGCATCGACCGCCTGACACACTTGCTGGATGGCGTTGCGCACTCACAGGTTGAGGTAGCACAGTCCCTGGCGGGAATATCTCACTCCCAGGACTCTGTCTCAGCGAACCTTTGGGCCCTGGTCGATACGGTTGCAGGCCTCCAGGACTGGCAGTGCCAGGTGTCGGTGGGGCGACGGGGCACCTCCCCGCTCGCACCTCCGTCCCACAGTGAGCCCCGGGGGTCACCAGGCTCCCCGAGGGAGGAGGAGGTTCTGGGGCCCGTCCCATTACCTCCATCATGGGACGTACCTGAACGCTCGGCGTTTCCCCGTCACATCCCTGGTGCATCGGGTGGGCAGCGGGCAGAGCAGGGTGGCACCACGTCATCCGAAACGCCCGCAGAGCAGCCTGGCCCATCAAGGCCGGGTCGCCCCAGGAAACGAGTGCCGACGGGGAGACATGTCGCGGGGCGTGATTCTCAGCAGTCCGCCTCCACTCCTGCTGTATCATCTGGGGATTCACTTAGACGTAGTGGTAATAAGGCAATGAAGAGGGACACAGTGTAAGTTGGCATGGGTGAAGGGCACAGTTTAGTTGTAGGGGCTAGGGCATCTGTACATAATATTCACCATTAAACTCACTGTTGCACCTAACTTGTAAGACTGTGTGATTTGTCCGTTGCCATGGGGATCGTGATGGTGACCGAGTGTCACTGGAGTTGACGAGTGGTGAAACTTCGGTGCCGGGTGTGCAGTCCCTCCCCCCCCCCCCACCCCCTCCCATGGCTACCCCACGCGGGCACGTGATGGAGTGTCCCTGACGAACTCAGCGACCACCGAGATGGATGGTTCAGCTAGTGCCATGAGTCAGACTTTGTCTAACGATTCTGAGCTCACAGCTCATCACAGAGCGGGCTGTCATCATTCAACATGGCACTGATCACACCCGCTGACACAGCCATCAATGTCATGCCATACCGTCTGGCCCGTGTGGTAAGGGTGGTCTCGAAGTGGAGCAGTATACGCAGAGCGGGGGTGCGGGGGGCAGGGTGTGGTGGCAGTTGTGTGCTGACCGTCTGCACGACTGGCGATGCAGGTGGTAGTGGTACTGTTCAGCGGTGTCGTCGCGCGTGAATCTTGCTGCCACCAAGGAGTCGCATGCCCGCTGTCCTCGCCGGTGCCGTCGTGCAGCCTCCTGAACATTACCAGCAGCCGGGTCGTGTCTGCGTGCTGCGCCTGATGCACCACCAACCTCCTCCTCCTCCTCCGTCTCCGTGTTGGCACCACTGCCAGTGTCTTCTGCCTCCGACTCCTCCACCAGGGCATCTCCCCTCTGCATCGCGATGTTGTGCAGCGCACAGTAGACCACGACAATGTGAGCGACCCTCTCAGGCTAGTACTGCAGGGCCCCTCCAAAGCGGTCCAGGCACCTGAATCACATTTTCAGCAGACCGAAGCAGCGCTCCACCACACCCCTGGTTGCTGCATGGGCCTCATTGTAAGGGGTCTCTGCGTTGGTCTGAGGCCTCCGTATGGGCATCATCAGCCAAGACCTCAGTGGATAACCCCTGTCGACCAGCAACCAGCCCCTCAGCCGGGGGAAGGGGGGCCCTCAAACATAGCAGGGATGAATGACTGCGCAAGAATGTACGCATCATGCACACTTCCAGGGAACCTTGCGCACACGTGCATGATCTTCATGTGGGGGTTGCATACCACCTGGATGTTCATGGAGTATGTCCCCCTCCTGTTTGTGACCACTTCCCTGTTGCCTGCAGGCGGGCGCATGGGGACGTGAACACAATCAATGACCCCCTGGACCATCGGTATCTCGGCCACGTTGGCAAATGCACGGGCTCGTGCGTCTTGACTTGCTCGGTCCTCGGGAAAGGTGATGTAGAGTCCGCGATGGCATAGAGGGCATCGGTCACATCCCGGATGCACCTGTGCACCGATGACTGGGAGATTCCGGAGACGTCCCCGCTCGGAGACTGGAAGGAGCCGGTCACATAAAAGTTAAGTGCCACCGTCACCTTGATGGCAACCGGTATCGCGTATCCTCCTCCCGTTCCACGTGGGGCGAGGTGCGCCACGAGGTGACAGATATGTGTCACCGTCTCTCTGCTCAACCGGAGTCTCCTCCTGCAGGTGATGTTCGACATTGTCTCGAAAGAGATCCGGGCACGGTACACTCTAGGCCTCGCTAGTCGCCTCTAGCGCCCTGGCTTCACCATCAGTGCCTCCTCCTCCGCCTCCTCCTCCTCCTCCCCCCAGCCATGCTGCTCGATGACGGCCACTCCGCGGCCATTCCCTCTGCTGCTGCAGCTGCCCCTGCAACCATTGTGGGATGTGGCTGTGGACGCTGCTGGATGTCCAACTGCAGTGCAGCGGCCCCAACCACTGCGCTGAACATCGCCGTTCATGTTAGACGGAGGTTAGTTGACACCTCGGCAGCCGCCTGCCACGGGATACCTGTGTGTCCCGGTGGCCTGGTCGCGCTGCTGACAAGCGGCCAGCCTAACCCCTGGTCACTTTCTGGGTCCAACGGGCAGTTAACAACACGTCCTCCTCACCGGTGCGTCAGTGGCCTGTGGCCATCAGCCACAGGGCAACTAGCGGCCGTGTCCTCGTGACCGTCCTGCCATGGCAGGGCGGCTGACATGTTGCATCCGGGGGTGGACGACCCACTCCACTCACTCACTCCCTCTCCCCCCCACTTCTCCCTCCATCCCCTCTCCCACTACTCCCTCTCCCCCCCACTTCTCTCTCTCTCCCCCCCCCCCACTTCTCCCTCTCTCCCCCCCCCCCCCGCCCCCCCCCACTACTCGCTCTACCCCCCCCCACTTCTCCCTCTCCCCCCCCACTTCTCCCTCTCCCCCCCTCCCACTGGCCGCTGCGTTCTCGGGGTTGCCTTCCCCAGTTTGCGGAGACTCCGCGATGGTCCGCTCACCTCCTCACTCCTCGTCAGCCAGCACGACTGGCTGGCGACTTTAAAAAGCAGGTGTGAATGGCGACGTCGTGAACTTGCATCACGACGTTGGGACTTCGGCCCTTCCGGGCCGGAGAATAGCGGGGGTGCCGGAGAATCACCATTTTGGCTGCATCGGGCGATTCTCCGTGTTTCTGCGCGCGAAACACGATGACAAAAATTTGGCCGGTTCGGAGAATAGCGGGAAAGCGTCGGACCGGCGTTGCGGGAAAAAATGGCGTGGCACGCTATTCTCCCAACCGGCGTGACATCAGAGAATCGCGCCCATTGTATATCACGAAACACACTATTGGTTATCCAGATGGAAGCAATTGCTTGCATCCAAATAATGGTGTTCATGCACCCAGTACCTCTCAAAGCACTTTCCAGCAAATGAAATAACTTTAAAGTGCTACCTATTTGCCACTATCACAAAGCTGATACTTAAACCATATTAAAGGTGTTGGTTACTTCGGACAATTCAACAGGACAATGCACAGACGCAGCAGTTAAGGAATGCTTTTAAATATTATTTCTGATCAGTGCTAATTAAGGAATAATGGTTGTCTCTTCAAGGATTGACAACATTTTACCATGTCCGTCATGTATTTTTGATTTATAAAATGGCATCTGTGATAATAAGCATCTTTCAGCAAAGTTCTTGGTCAATCTATTTTCAGAGCGTGATTTAATTTACTCATCCTGCCGGCTTCCAATGCGATCCCACAGTGGGTGGAATCATCCCTGTTCCGCACCCAGTGCAGGTTGAGGCGAGAAAACTGTTGAGCGGCTCACTGGCTGAAAAGCTGGCTCTCTTCACCACATTGTGCAGCACACTGTGCAGAACAACTCTGCAGGCGTGGCCCAATGCCATCACACTGGTGGGCGGGCTGGAAGAAAGCCTGCAGTTGGGAATCCCATGATCGGGTGATCTGTTTAAGCATGGCGATGCCTCCCATATGCAGAAGGGGGACTCCTCCCAAATGGAGTTACCCAGAGGGGGTAACTCCCCCCCCAACTGACACTGCCCCTGGCTCACTGGCACTACCCCCTAGCACTTGCCAGTGGCAGGAGGCTGTGCCAGGGTATTGCGGACAGTGCCAGGGTACTGCCCAACAATGTCCATCTCCCCCGTGGGGACTATACTTACCTGTGTGCCAACTGGCGGATTCCCATCGCCTAGTTTTCATTTTTAGCAACTGGTGTAAACCTCGCCGATGGGGAGACCCCAATGTGAAGGAGCATATGGCTGAGAAGCCTTTTAATTAGCACGGTAGCATGGTGGTTAGCATAAATGCTTCACAGCTCCAGGGTCCCAGTCGATTCCCGGCTGGGTCACTGTCTGTGCGGAGTCTGCACGTCCTCCCCATGTGTGCGTGGGTTTCCTCCGGGTGCTCCGGTTTCCTCCCACAGTCCAAAGATGTGCGGGTTAGGTGGATTGGCCATGGTAAATTGCCTGTAGTGTCCTAAAAAGTAAGGTTAAGGGGGAGCGTTGTTGGGTTACGGGTATAGGGTGGATACGTGGGTTTGAGTGGGGTGATCATGGCTCGGCACAACATCGAGGGCCGAAGGGCCTGTTCTGTGCTGTACTGTTCTATGTTCTAATTAGATTAGAATTTATTTAAATTAGGTGTCTGACCTTTCTGGGCAGGAACCTTGTAACATCACTGGTGGAGGTAGCCGGCGAGATTCCCAGTTTTCCTCACCCTCGCAGGACTTTGCGCCAACGTCACCGTTAATGCTTGTGGCGAACACCGGCGCAAAACCGCAGCAAATATTTTTTTTTGTAAGTCTATAATAGCACTATTTAATTGTGAAAGGAGGAACCACATTCCAGTCTTGTGATGATGTTGGGTCTATCCTGACCATGTTACACTGACCGTCGTGTACAGCAATCAAACTTAGGGATGATAGTGGTAATGTCAGGAGGCCAGTAATCCACAAACTAATTCTCTTGGAAAATGTCCTCAAATCCCACCATGGCAGCTGGTGGGATTGGAATTCTGTTCATACATCTGCCACATAAAACCCGTCTCAGTAATGGTGACCATGGCAACTATTATTGATTGTTGCAAAAACCCATCTGGTTCACCAATGTCCCTTTTGGGAAGGTAATCTGCCATCCCTACCCGGTCTGGCCTACATATGCCTCCAGACTGCCAGCAGTGCGGTTGACACTTAACTGCCCTGTGAAATGTTCCAGTGAAACATTCAGTTCAAGGGCAATTAATGATGGGCCAACAAATGTTGGCCTTGCCAATGACACCCACATCCCAATAAAGAGGAAAGGAAAGAAAAATTACATTCCGAGAAATGCATACCCTAGATGGTGATTGTCCATTTCTTCCTCAACATCTGGAATAGTTAAATGGATGATCTTCTTTCTGAACTAGATAGTGTTACAAGTAAAGTTTTTCCACCCCCTCCTCAGGGCATCCAGCCCAGATTGGATGGCAAGCTGTTTTGTGAGAGAACGAACAGATCAGGCTGTTTGATTTGGCAACAAATCAGGTAAGGAGGTAGTGTGCTTAACGGGCTTTCATGATAGAGACAGCGTTACAGTAAAGCACCAGGTGCCACTGGAATGGGCCCAGCTGCCGACATTGTGTCTTTTTGTTGTTGTCTTGACTGACAGCTCTGAGGGTACAAACGCAACCTGGGACTCTCAATGACATCTGCTGGTGCCACAGGGAGGAGACAGCAACTCCACAATAAACCTGGCCTGTTCCCATGGTACTCTGGATTGTGCCTTTGCAGTTGTTACTCTCCTTGTGAGTACGTGCCATGCCGTTATCTTTCCCTGTCCCTTATTTAGATGCAACAGTCATGCCACGGAGGAACAAAGAAACAACTTCTACGCCTGCAGAAGTAGTTTATTTCAAGCAAGATCACATTGTCCATGCCAAATAAGCAAACAGTTAGCATACAAGCATGATTTCATTAGTTAATAGCCTTACATCAAATTATCAGCCTTGCAGTTCCTTCCATGATTCCTGCATTGCCAGAGGTACAAAATAAATTGGTATGAACTGAATTGTTAAAAATTCTTGGAGTCAGAATTGATTCTGTAAGCTTAAACTACAACTGCCAAACGAGCAGAGCATTCAAAATGCTCTTCCGTCCGATCATTACTTCAGGCCAGAAAGTGGATTTATATAGGGTGGAGCAAAAACAAATCCCGAAATGCAAAACTTAAGAAAACATTAAATGGATTTACTTTGTTCACCAGGATCAGTTTTCAGTTGATGTGTGTTGAATTATGTGAGTCTGTTTACTATTGATGTTCACTGTACTTGATTAGTTAATCCTGGGTGTGGGTTCAGGGAAAAGTAAACAAAATATGGAAAGTGCTGAAAGTCAGAGCTGAGGTATGGAGCAGACATTTTAAAGCACTGTGGGTAAAAGCTGTCGCACACATAGAACCTAGTGCCACCTCTGAATAGACCCGAGATATAAAATATACAATGCCAGCAATTTCCATGGCTGTGCTTCTTATAGCATACTATTTATTACACACACAAGATTTTGTTCACATGGTTTGTCTCATTCAGGACATTTTAAGATTGAAAACTATTGTTCTTACTTGAATAACAGTATAGACCTTCCAGGAATGATTTTCTTCAAATTATTCTTTTTACTTGCGTTCTTCTGTGTTCTTTCTCAGAAGAACATCAATATACCTTCCTAAAACATTCAGTTCGCATAAAATAGTGTTTTTTTAACTGCGGTTTTGCTGCTCTTTGATATGTCATAGAATCATAGAATCCCTACAGTGCAGAAGGAGGCCATTCGGCCCATCATGTCCGCACCTACCCTCTGAAAGAACACCCTACCTAGGCTCAATCCTCCACCCTATCCCCGTAACCCCAACTGGGGGCATTTTAGCATGGCCAATCCACCTAACCTGCACATCCTTAGACTGTGGGAGGAAGCTGGAGCACACGGAGGAAGCCCACGCGGACATGGGGAGAACATGCAAACTCCAAATTGAGGTTGGAATCAAACCCGGGTCTCTGACGCTGTGAAGCAGCAGTGCTAACCACTGTGCCTCCCCAGTATGTGCAGGATGTTTCCTGCGATTTTGGAGACACATAGAATAGCTAAGAATTTGGAAACATTTACTGTTCAGCAAATAGAACAAAAATGGGTGTGCTCCTATAATGTACATTTTCTTGAGTTTAACTGTAAAACAAATAGATTTGAGGTTTCAATCAGAGCTGGTGACGTGTTTATGTGCCATTAGTCAGAGAGATCAATAATATTCCGAACCATCGCAAATTAGGTTAACTCTACTACATAGGGTACTCTCAACAAAGAAAAGACTGATCGTGCATCGAACAATTCAGGTTGTGAATCTATTAACTCAATATCAGAATTTGGGACCATTCCATTACTTACAAACATTGTGCTCTGAGGTCCTGCAACTAATCTAATCCTGAGCTGTTTCTTACGAAGTTATAGTCGTAGTTTTTATCAAACTGTTTCATTTTTTTTTCAAACCTTAGACTGGATTTGAAAACACAGGCTTGTCGGTGGCTCTCATTTTAACCTTGTTGTTTTGGCACTGTTAAAAGTCCTCCGTATCATTTTGGAGAGGAGCTATTTAGTTTAAGTTGGTTAACATCTCAGTCCAAATAGCAGAACGATGAATTTTACAGGCACATTCAGCAATTTTACACCATAGGATAATTTCAGGAAAAGCATAGGGCAGCACGGTAGCGCAAGTGGATAGCACTGTGGCTTCACAGTGCCAGGATCCCAGGTTCGATTCCCCGCTGGGTCACTGTCTGTGTGGAGACTGCACATTCTCCTTGTGTCTGCGTGGGTTTCCTCCGGGTGCTCCGGTTTCCTCCCACAGTCCAAAGACGTGCAGGTTAGGTGGATTGGCCATGATAAATTGCCCTTACTGACCAAATAGTTAAGGAGGGGTTATTGGGTTACGGGGATAGGGTGGAAGTGAGGGCTTAAGTGGGTCGGCGCAGACTCAATGGGCCAAATGGTCTCCTTCTGCACTGTATGCTCTATGACCCTAGAACCCCATTATCTGAGACCAGGGTGTGGAGACTTAATAGTACCACATATTAGGATTCAATATCTATCTCTTACTGTTCCTGAAGATTAATGGTTTTGCTTGGGTGCTGAGAAATGCTTAGCTATGTGGAGCTTTTAAGACATTTGTTACCCACTCTAAAAGGATCTGGAGTCATATCTGAGGACAAGAAGTGCTTTAAAGTACAGAATACTGGGTTTCAAGAACTTCCCCCTCACTGTTCATGAAGATTAATAGTGTCCCTTGGGAACTGAGAAATACTTAGCCACGCAAAGCTTTTAGAACATTTGTTTAAGTTCTTTAAAGATTTCTGGGCACAAATCTGAAGCCAGGACATGGAGATGCAATACTTTAGCTCCAAATATTCCATTTCAAGGCCTAACTAATCATGCAGATTAATAGTGTCTCTTGGGGACTGAGAAATGTGGAGCTTTTAAAACCATAGCTCCGTGCCTTTAAAATATTTTCAACCCATTGCTGGGATGCCTTCTGTGACTTAGATACAACAGGATAAATTTAAAGGAAAGTATTTGAGAGCGCGGGGTTTTGCGCTCACCACCCGCCGCCGCCCCCCCCCACCCTGAGAGCGGGAATTCCCGAGACCGGGAATTATGGAGTTCAAAAGACTTTTAAATGGTCGGCAGATTTTCCGTCCCGCCCGTGACAGTTCCTGTGGTGCGCGGGACCAGACGATTTACTCCATAGTCGGTGATAAAAATCACTGCACAATCTTTTTCTTGGAGTTCTCCATTAGTACAGCTGTTTCTGATGGAGCCCACTACTGCATTTTATGGAGAATGTGGTTATGTTATCCACTTATATATAACTGCAAATGTTTGTACTTGATTAGAGCATGTACAACATGAACACTTTATGTGTAAGGAACAGAAGTAAATTATTGTAAGCAAGAACTAAGACAGTCTGATTTTAAAAAAGGAGTAATGAATAACAAACCGGAACAGTAACATTGTGCTTTTGCAGCAAGGTGTACTGTTACATTGTTTCAAGTGACAAGCATCTTAAAATGCCAAGTCTATTTCCAAGAGTGGGGGTGTCAGTTACAAGGGGTCACGGTTTCAAAGTGAGAGGGGGAAAGTTTAAGGGAGATGTGCGTGGAAAGTTTTTTACGCAGAGGGTGGTGGGTGCCTGAAACACTTTACCAGCGGAGGTGGTAGAGGCGGGCACGATAGCATCATTTAAGAGGCATCTAGACGGGTATATGAACAGGCGGGAACCGAGGGAAGTATACCTTGGAAAATAAGAGACAGGTTTAGATAAAGGATCTGGATCGGCGCAGGCTGGGAGGGCCGAAGGGCCTGTTCCTGTGCTGTAATTTTCTTTGTTCTTTGTTCTTTGATCCAAGTTCACTTGAAGATTTTGGTCCCAATTTGTGACCTACCTTAGATTCCCAACCATGAAGCTGCTGCCACTTAATGAAGGTTTGCTTCCAAAGTATGAAAAAAAAATTAATGAAGAGACCAATCATTGCTCTAATGTGCATGAGTGCTCATTTTTAGTGGTAATGTTTTGGGTTCACAATCAACTTCAATGGGTGCATTTAATGAACAGATGCCAGTTCTTTGGAGAGTTTCTAGCAGAATTCAAAAGTGAAATTGATCTGTCAGAGAACTTTTCATCTATTCTTCATTTGAATTCCATCAGCGTTTTGGTTTTGATTTGAATTCTGCCTGATGTGTAAGCAATTAACGCTGTTAGCTCAAGTTTATCAAAAGAGAAGAAAGAGTGGATGTTTTTAATGAGCTTTTTGTGTGCAAAAAGAAATTACGTGGGATGCACTTGTCCATAGCTTCAATTACATTTTCCCCATTTAGCTGCCTGTATAAGTATTTCAAAAGTTTGCAAAGTGATATGCTTAAATGCAGAATGATGGGCCTTTGGGGTTGAATTTTCGTTCACTCTAATTATATTTATCCATTGAGAAAAGTGAATGAAGGAACATGGACCAGCAAGTTTGGGAAGGGAGAAGGTGAGGTAAATCCCAAGAAGCAGGGGTCCGGTTTTAAAAGACTCCAGATTGTAGAAGAATGGGAAGTTCAAAGGAAGTAAGGGTCTACACATTGTAAAGAATAAAAAGAATGAAAAGAGTAGCAGGGAAAATGCTGCAATCTATAATAAAGGATGTGGACACTTAGAAAAGTGGGATGTTGAGACTGCCATATTAAAGACTGCTGAAGCAGGCATTTTGCTATTTTGAGGGAGTCGTGTGAGGTTCAGAAGCTTGTGCAAACCACACCAGGTCAGTGCAGTCGGGAACCCAGTGGGAGATTCCTCAGAATTTTGGACAAGCTTTGAGGACTTTGCAATAGGCGCGATTCAATGGCCTCGTCATGCCTGACTTGGTGTTGGGACAAGGTTATTGAATCTTGCGAGAGGCCTCTCGCATGATTTGCCAATGCTCAAAATGCCCCGCGTGGTCTAGATCTCACCCTCAATGGGCGTGATCCAATAAGCATTCATGGGACTCTCCTGGTCCTCCGGGCCTAATGGCCGTGCCAATGAGACCTCGCCAGGGTGCCATTTGGTACTGGTTTCCAGAAACATGGACCATTCACAATGGCACTGGAAGGTCTCCCAGGCCATGAGAGATCCCTGGCATTCCCTCTGGCACCCGGGCACCTTAACACTGCCAGCCTGGCATGCTGGCAGTGTCACCTGGTCACTATGGCAATGCCATCCTGGCATCGCAACCTTGGCACTGGTGGGGTGCCAGGATGGCACTACGAGGCTGACAGGGACACTGCCAGGATGCTAGTGCCAGGATGTCCAGGTGCCAGGTTGGCACTTCCAAATATCGGGCCTGGAGGGCCATACCAGGTTTGGGGGGGGTGAGGGGGTGTTCCCGGGCACCTCTCCAAGGTTGGAGGGTAGGCGAGACCAAAAATAGGGGGTGGGGCTGAAGGAGGGGGGGAGATTGGGGCAGCCAGACAAAATGGCACCCTGATCTGCGAGGAGCCTTTCCTGCTGGCATCGTCAGCAGGGAATGACTCTAAGTGCTGCCTCATCAGACAAAAACTCCCCGATGCCAAACAAAATGGCAAAGTGCCATAGAATAGCGGGGTTTTTTCAATGCTGCAGGTGTCGAGAAAGACTCCCGCTAAACACACCCAAAACCAGACTTAGATTTTTTACTGGTTAAATCGTGCCCAAGTCAGGCATGAAGAGGCCATTAAATCGCATCCAAGGAAACTTTTGCATTTCCTCAAACAGGAAGGCCAGAAGGAAGGTCCCTGAATCTGCTTCAGGGGAAGCGAGTGGTGGGGTGGGCGTGGTCCCTGAACACACAAAGATGTGGCACAAAGCTTGCTCCAACACGGCATCCGCCCATTCATCCAGGCTTGGGTAACCCAACCTCTGAGAAAGGAATTCTGAAACTGCACAAAGATGCAGCTTCTTTACGCCTGCAGGACATTCAGGTGGAGCAGCAGCAGCAGCCTTGCCTGCCATGATAAGAGTCCTAAGGCAGCAAGAGATGCTACCTCAGCTGCCAGTACCAAAGAGCTGAGAATACACAGAACAATGTGTGTAACATTGTAACAGCTAATCTTACTGGAGGTGTCAAAATGCCAGTACAGGAGGAGACAGACTGTCCAGAGAGATAGACGCTGACCACTATGCCCTCTTGAATGAAGACTTAGCCCCTAGGAGCACCCAATGACAGGCCTGCTCATAGCGTTGATGGCCACCATGAGACTACTTCACTCCAGTCTCCTTACAGGGCTCTGCTGCTGACCTTTGTGGAATCCCCAAGCTACTTTAGATTTTCCAATGAAGGGGCAATTTAGTGTGGACAATCATCCTACCCTGCATATTTTTGTGTTGTGGTGGTGAGACCTATGCAGACACGGGGAAATTGTGCAAACTCCACATGGACGATGACCGCGGCCAGGATTGAACTGAGGTCCTCGGCTTCATAAGGCAGCAGTGCTACCACTGCGCCACTGTGCAGCCCTGGAATATCTCAGTTGACAGCTCACCTCTCCATCCTTGTGTGGTGAATGAGATTCACACGGTATTATAATCTGTAAACATATGTATCAATATTGTAAGTGCAGTTGCACTACCTGACCACCAGGGGGAGTAGCTCTGGGAGTACTCGAGAGTTTGTACTGGGCTCCTCCCTTGGCTCCGCCCAAGACTCCTCCCCCTGGAGTTGCTGTATAAAGATCCGTGCCACAGGGTCAGCCAGCCAGTTCACCGAAACTTCAAAGGCTAACAGGCTGTTGTAAGTATATTAAAACCGCTATTCTAATCCTACAAGCGCGTGTCCGTAGAATTGTTGGTTCCAATACCTTGACCTCTTCGCAACGATGGCTTCTCAGTGGATACATCCTCACAAATGCAGAAGGCTACTGGCTTCACATCTGTAGCCGCTTCCCCGAGGTCCAGGGCATAGTGGGCTGCACCCATATGCCCATTTGTGGAGCTGTACTGTGGCTTGCTGCTTGTTAACTTGGCAGAATACAGGCACTTGCAGGAGAGAGCAGAGAAAGGCTGGATTGGCAGATTTCTAGGTCTTCACAGACGGCAGATCAGGACAGCAATGGACCACGTAATGGATTAGGAGCCCACCGAGGGTCTCCTACTGGACCAACATTGACAGGGTAACAATCTATTAGGCAACAATGACACAGTGAGAATAAGTACCCCCATTATCATTCAGCCAAAGCTGTTACAAATTGTGCTGCAGGCACTTTTTTTATAAACAGAACTAATAAGTTCAATTACTTTTATAATGTGGAATAACTATGTGAGTTACTAAATTATAACCCAAATCCTGCTCAATACCTGCAGCTTAAAGTGGAGACATATATCTCCAAATATAAATAATGAGTGTATGGTAAAAGTCATGTTCCCAAGATCATTACAATTGAAATAAATGTGAAGGATGGTTCCAATTAAAAGTACACAGGAATTCCCCAATCTGTTTCAGTTTTATTGGATGCTGGTGCAATTAATGTTTGTGGTTTTCATTTTGTTGACACACTGGGAGAGGCTAAATTTGAGCACTAATTAGCAGAATTACGGAGCTGGAATAATTATTGGAACGTTCACTTGTTCTTTATTTTATTTTGTTTTCCTCCTCTAGGTATTTCTGTCAAAATGTTTTTAAGAAGGGACATTTGTATAATTCTGCAGCACTTTTTTGCCATTTCAGAGTTGAGTGGTTTTCATTAAATAACACAGTCCTGTTCTCATCTGTGACTCTGCTAGCGGCTGAAGTGAGCATGTTCTTTGGCACACTGTGGGCAATGCAGTGGGTTAGGTATAGAGAAATATAATATAATTAACACGATAAGGAGAATCATCGTGTTCAGCAATTGGCAACATGTTGAAATGCAATGTGTGTCATCATATTGAAAGTATTTATTGAAAATTTTATTCATCCAACTTCAAACCACCTCGCAGGAAGACGACAGGAATGGCAAGTGACCCGAAGTATACTCAGTTGTGGGGGCCAGAGGGAAAGGTGCCTGAAGTGGGCATGAAATTGGTTGGATCGATCATAGTGAAATGAGCAACTGCAGGCTGGTAGCAATGCAAATTCGCAACCCTGGTCGGATGGGATTCGCTGAACAAGTAGGGGTCAGTTAGGTCAGCCGGCTAGAGTGAGGTGCAGAAATCAATCCTTGTACCAGTTGCGGTATTTCATGGAGGCCTATCCTGTTACCTTACTCCATGTTTGATTGGAACTGGCGTCCCTTTTTGTGAGGGGCATGAAGAATCCAGCCCGAGATTGTAGAGTCAAACAGAAAGTTACTTTATGTGAAACAATATGTACACAGGGCTAGTAGTTCACTACGGGTTCCTTCTCTAGCCAGTACCACACTGGCCAGCTCTATTTATACAGCTGCATTGCTACATGGTGGTATAGTGGATAGCACTGTTGCTTCACAGCACCAGGGTCCCAAGTTTGATTCCTGGCTTGGGTCACTGTCTGTGTCGAGTCTGCGCGTTACCCGTATGTCTGCGTGGGTTTTCTCCAGGCACTTTGGTTTCCTCCCACAAGTCCCAAACAACATGCTGTTAGGCGAATTGGACATTCTGAATTCTCCCTCAGTGTAACCAAACAGGAGCCGGAATGTGACTAGGGGATTTTCACAGTAAATTCATTGCAGTGTTAATGTAAGCCTACTTATGACAATAAAGATTATTACTATTACTATTTCTATTACCATTACTAATGATTTCCCCACACCTCCCTCGTTGGGGGAGCTCATGTTTCCCAAGGAACATGGGTGATGCGACCATCAATTCACGCGAGACAGAGTTTTGAAGTGAACTGTGGCTTTAATCGACTAGAACAGTGCCTGCCTGCGACTGCTGTGCTACTGAGAGCTGCCTACAGAGCAGCTGCTCTTTATACCTCTGCTCAAGGGGGCGGAACCAGGGGCGGAGCCCACAAGGGCACCAACATGATGCATTCCGTGTAGTAGAGTACAATGGTCCATAGGTGGAGCCCACATGGGCAACAGCGTGATGCAATGTGATATAGTGGTGAATGGTTGGTACAATACGTTCACCACGATGGGGAAAGCAATTGTCCCCAGCCGATAAGATCCAGGCAGGTTATAATATCCCTCAAGCTATATAAACAATTGTCTCTATTGGAAAGTGATCTGAGTGGTGATTGTCCCTTTAAGGGAAGCACCGCAGAGTAAGGGTCATCAGGCCTGGGTGCCCAATCAGGACTTTGAGAGGGGATTCACCTGGGGGGAAGGAGCTCTATTAGGCAAGAGGCATTCCAGAACTAGCAGCTGACATGCTTCTGCTCTTTTAGATCATTGTAAATAAATCTTTTGCTGTTCACTAATGAAGGCTGGATTTACCCGGTCGTCGGGATTCACTTTTCCCATTGGCAGTGCACCCTCACCAGCGGGTTTCACGACGGTATGGGTGGTTCAATGGGAAACCCCTTGACAAGCAATCCCACCACTGAGGCGGCAGAGAAGCGCACACTGGGGGACTGGAGAATCCTGCTCAAAGTCTCTTACAATGCATCATTACAGATGCCTACATTTCTTTGTAGACTAAGTCTAATTTCCATTACCAATTAGCATAAATAGATGTTCAGACAAGTAATTATTGGAGGATATCAGCAAAACGCTGAAACATTGTGGTGGTGCAGATAGAATATTTTGAGTAGGTCAGTAAAGCCAATTGTTAATCTGAACAGTGCCAGAAGTCAAATGTTTGAAGGCTCTGTCAGTTAGGGATGCAGGTGCGCTGTGCGCTGGGGATATTGTTGTGGGAGATATGATTTTACTGAATGCTCAGTCAGATATGTCAGAATCATCTGAAACTGATAAGCTTGATGTACAACCAATTCTTGTACCCAGGCAATAGAGGTCAGAAAGACATTGATTTGCAGAAGGTACTTTACGGATACAATTTAAGCAAAGCTTAATCAGTAACTTGGAAAAGAATCAGCAAATGCTTTTCATTGGAAAAGCAGAATGGAGTAAAGGCGCTATTCTAAAACTCACACAAAATTTAGTGTGAAAACTCTTATTGTTTAAGATGCAATGTACCCTGTTGTTGCTAACATGTAACTATCTGTGGTTTAAAGGTAGTAAATGTTAAATGTGGAATATCCAACACACCTTAATTATACTGCCAATTTTACATGGTATTTTAGCCAGGGAGCTGTCTACTTGCACAGAGCTCACTTAAATTTTAATATTGAAGAGACATCTGCTTGTTTATTTTTCATTTCAAAGAAATGTTATTGGCGGCCTCCTTAATTGTTTACATAGAACACTTTTCGGATTCCCAGAACACCCCAGCGTGCATCCCGGCCAGTGAAAAATGCCCCAGTGTTGTTATTACTGTGTTGTCTGGAGACCTAGCCGTCAATATGTACTTTGCAAGGACTCACAAACAGCAAATGGCCGTTTTGGTATTTTTGGCTGAGGAATAAATATCAGTTGGAGTATTGCGGAAATAGAACATAGAACATAGAACAGTACAACACAGAACAGGCCCTTCGGCCCTCGATGTTGTGCCGAGCAAATGATCTTGCTCTTTTAGAAAAAATGCCATGTGATCTTTTGCATTCACCCGAGAGGGCAGACTATGACCCCACACAAAGGTCAGCACCTCTGGAAATGCTGCCCTCTCTCAGTACCGGAATGCCACCTTAAAGGGTGTGCTTAAGATCCATGGCCTTCAGATTTAGGGGTGAGAATACCACTGGCATAGTATTTCCATTTAAATCTGCGTTATATTCCAAAGTGTCTGTTGTGTATTGAAAATTGCATTGTGCATTTTGCCCACTTGAGGCTGCCGAACATACACGAACCAACAGAGGGAGTCTGCTGGGAAGAGAATAATAAATAATCCACGTTTAACAGCTCATGCAGTTCTAATTCTATATGTCCCTGGCTGAAGATATAACTGTTTCTTGAGAACTCACAATGATAAAAGGATGGTGAAAAATAAAAAACATTGGGTCGATAATAAAATGTAATATGAATTATTTATCTTAGTATATATGATTCACTAGTTTTAGTAGAAATGGAGCAGCAGACAAGAGTAGTCATTCAATATTTTCTTAAATGCACAGCAATAAATTAATAATTAATGCCAGGGGCAGAAGATAGAACAAAATCTTGCATTTATGTAGCACCTTTAAAATAGTAAAATGCCCAATGAGGATTTATCAGAATGGAATCAAACTAAGTCACAGAAGGAGATGCTAGCACTAGCAACCAAATGTTTGGTCAAGGGATAGGTTTTCAGGAACATCTTAAAGGAGGAGAGAGAGAGAGGGGGACGGAGAAGTGGATTTGAGAGGTTAGGGACTATCCAGCTGAAGGCATGACAACCAAGAATGGAGTGATGAAGGTAATGGGGATGTGCAAGAGGAACGCAGAGATGTCGGAGGGTTGTAGGGCTGGAGGAGAATAGGGAGGAGAAAGGCCAGGAAGGGATTTGAAAACAAGGATGAGAATTTTTAAATGGATGGGTTGCCGGATTGTGAGTCAATGTCGGTGATAATTCAGGCACTGTACACCGCACACATTCAGATACATTGCCCTGCAGTTCATTTGGGGAAAAGACAGTACTTCAACGACAGCCTGGCTGTATGAAAGAAAACAATCCCCTGTGATGCTTAAGTTTCAGCAATGACAGGAAAAGATCTGAAGGAAACATTAGCATCGCAGCTGGCAATGCATGTAGCCTTGATGACAGCAGTTGTTCCATACTTCAGGCGTTACAAAATTGATCTCTATCTCTCAATATATCAAGAACGTCCGTTTACTTGGATCATCCTTGTCAATAAATGGCTCCTGTGTTTTGAGTAAGTCCTCCACCAGAAATCCAGGATCTGTTGACAAGTACATGCTTTATGAACAAACATTATTCAAGGCTTGATATCTGTTCAGTTGACTTTGGAATATAAACAAAGAAACTGCCAAACTTTCCAAACAGCCATTTTGCAAAATGTGGACTGAAACGTATGCCGCAATTCAGACAAATTGCAGATTCGTACTGTTACATTTGGGTGATTTCTTTGCTATGATAGTGTTTTATTCTGACTAGCTGAATTGCCTATTTTTTGAAAGAGTATACATTAGAACAGAAGATAGTATCACTTTAAAACTGAAATTGAATGTTCTGCTGGATCTGTAAGATCTTTCAAGTTCGGGTAACTGGCAGTTTCCATTAAATGATGTGTTGCTGTATCATCGTTCAAAGGAAACTCTTATTCTAGACTGTGTTTTGAGGAATCAGTATTCTCAATATGAGGTGTGACAACAGACTTTTAGATCTTTATCCAGTGAATAATTATTTATGTCAAGTCCCACCTACCTATCCCTATTTTTCTCTTCTTACTTCAACTGCTTTCACATTCAACAAAGAATGCCTGACCACAGGAGTAATTTTGAAACTGTACCATTTACAAGTGGCACTGTAGGAACTCACAAAGGCTCCTTAGGCAGCCTCTGCCAGACCCATGACTATTAACATCTAGAAAGACAAGGTCAGCAGATACATGGGAACACCGCCACCTAGATTTCCCCCTTCAAGTCACTTAGCATCCTGACTTGGAAATATATTACCGTTCCTTCATTGTTGCTGGGTCAAAATCCTGGAACTCCTTCCTGGACAGCTCTGTTGGTGTATCCACGCACACATATACTGCAGTTGTTCGAGAACGCGCTCACCACCACTTCATCCAGAACAATTAGAGAAGGGCAATAAATGCTGATCTACATCCAATAAAAATAATTTGAAAGCAAAAGTTTCAAGTGGTGTTAAATTGTGAAGCAGGAAGTCATTCTAGTTAGTGACTTTTCAGAGGCACTATAAAGGAGGATGGCTTTTCAAAACATATAGTCACTGAGGAGTGCGTGAGGAGACAGGTGACTATGGCAGAGTGGAATGGAGACAGAGAGTGTAGCAAATTAGGTTCAAAGAGGAATTTGGGGCAAAAAAGGTATGTCTTATAGAGGAATTATTCTAAGTTAGGACCAGGAACAGCTGAGAAGAAATGGGCCTGGATGTAAACTTGACGTTGGGATTGAGTTTCTATAGTGATGCAGAGGAGGTTGACGGTAAAGGAAGATAGATTTATTTACAAGTATTTGCAATGGTCTGGATAACGCAGCATCTCACTCTCAGTGCAATCCTAGCTGGGAGGATGTATCTCACCAGGCCCTGACCTTGGCCTGCTTTTAACCTTTGCTCATAACCAGCCCCAGTTAGTAGGCCCCTGTCCCCTACCTAGGGAGCTCATACTCCTTGAGTCCCACGGGGAGATCAACAAAGGTTTCCTCGTGGTCCTCATGGGGTTATGACAGCCCTCCCCACCCCAAAGTCTGAAAGGCCCCCCCTCAGCTGCCAATGGAGAAGGTCTTCTGCACCGCTTCGCCTCGTGAAAACGCAGCTGCCCCCACACTCATCACATGAATCCTCGCCAGTCTGCTTAACTTTGGTGCTGGGGAAGCTTCTGGAAGTAATTATTCAGGTGAGGAATAATACTCACAAATAAAATGTGGGTTGATGAGGAGAGCCAGCAGGGAAAATCATACTTAACTAACTTTCTGGAGTTTTTCAAAAGGTTGAGAATAAAGCTGTTGATGTGGTGGGCGGCATGGTAGCACAGTGGTTAGCACTGTTGCTTCACAGCACCAGGGTCCCAGCATTCGATTCCCGGCTTGGGTCACTGTCTGTGTGGAGTCTGCATTTTCTCCCTATGTCTGCATCGATTTCCTCCCACAGTCCCGAAATAAATGTTTTTAGGTAATTTGGACATTCTGAATTCTTCCTCCATGTACCCGAGCAGGCACCGGAATGTGGTGATTAAGGGTTTTTCCACAGTAACATCATTGCAGTGTTAATGTAAGCCTACTTGTGACACTAATAAAGATTATTATTATTTCCAAAAGATTATTATGCGAAGGAACTGCATAATGTGTTAACATTTCTAGCTCATGGAATGAAAAGGACAGTAGCAACATGGAAAAAAAATTGGCTGAGTAATAGGAAACAGTCAGTAACTGTCAATGGATATTTTTCAGGCTGAGGGAATGTTTGTAGTGGGGTTCCTCAAGGGTCAGCATTGGGACCCTTGCTCTTCCTAATATTAATCATCTTGATCTGGGTGTGCGGGGAATGCTTCCAAAGTTTGCAGATGATATGAAACTTGGAAGTATTGTAAACTGTGAAAAGGGCAGTGTAGAACTTTAAATGATCATGGACAAGCTGGTGGAGTGGGCAGATAGATAGCCGATGAAGCTTTATGCTGGAATGTGTGAGATGATTCATTTTGGTAGGAAGAGCATGGAGAGACATTGGCCCGTAACTTCTGAGTATCGGCAGAAAGCCATGGCCCGCCGATACTCGGAGAGAAAATTGTGCTGTTACCTGCGCGCAAAAAGCACGGCAAACTTTCTAGCTCCAGCCGCAGCCTTGTGTCTCCAGCGCGACAGTCTGGACAGGCTGTAGCACGGCGCAGTTTCATGTCGTCATGCCCCCATGTGACACAGCAGCTATGGTAACGCCCATTGAGGGCATACATTTAAACTGCAGGTTTATATTGAAGACAACAAGCAAGATGTTTTACAAGTGTTTTAAAGGTGTGTAGAAGATTTTTTTGACAGATTTTTTACTCTTTTGTCCAGGCATTGCTGTTGTTATTGCTTCTTTTAACACCATTTTTAATTTTAGTTGTCATGATTAAAGGTAATTATTATTCATTTACAAGTGAACATAGGTTTTCTTACTTGTTTTATATCTGTGAAACTATTTACATCTGCACTATATTATTATATAACTTTACTTGTGGCATGCTTAACAACTGAAAATTTAGTTGGGAAGAGAAGTCAGAACTTCTTGGCCCACCAACAATGGAGGCTCTTGACGCAGGACAAAATGTGAATAACACTGTCTCCTTCTAGCCTTGCAGAAGGGGTGATAAAACATTGTTACAAGATGGTTCTGACCTGATCAAAAGATTTTTAAAAATGTCTCCAAGCGCATTTTGCTTTTAGCTCTCACTGTCCTTGTAACGTTTGATTTCTTTATTTGTATTTATCATTATTATTTCGCAGTTGTCTACTTCAATTATGTTACTAAGTTTAAATTATATGATATTTAAATGCTATGCTTTGATGTTTGAAGAAAACATTTGCAGAATTTTGTAAAGTTTAATGCAAAACATTTCTTAACAATTTTTTTGAATATATACCAGAATTTAAAACCAATGAACTTTCAACTTAATGTTTTACTTTATCTGGTTGCCACACTATTGGAAGGATGTGAACACGTTGGGGAGTGTGCAAATGTCGTCTACAAAAATGCTTCCAGGGATAAGGAATATCAGCTCTGAAGACAGATTGGAGAAGTTGAAACTGTTCTCCTTGACGAGAAGGCTAAAATGATATTTCCTTTATTAGTTCAAGGGATGTGGAAGTCGCTGGCTGGGTCAGCATTTATTGCCCATCCCTGAGGGCATTTAACAGTCAACCATATTGCTGTGGATCTGGAGTCACTTGTAAGGTCAGACCGGGTAAGGACGGCACATTTCCTTCCCGAAAGGACGTTAGAGAACCAGATGGGTTTTTACAACAATCGACAATGGTTTCATGGCCATCATTGGACTTTTAATTCTAGATTCTTACTAAATTCAAATTTTACCAACTGCCCTGGTGGGATTCAAATCCGGGTCCCCAAAGAATTGCCCTGGATTATTAATCCAGTTACAATACCACTAAGCCACTGTCTTCCCACATCGATAGAGGTGTTCAAAATCATGAGAGGAGGGGGACAGTAGATTGCGGAAAAACTGTTCCTGCTCATAAAAGGATCAAGTACATGGGGGCACAGATTTAAAATGCATTACAAAATAAGCAAATGCAATGTGAGGAAAAACTTTACCACACAGCAAATGGTTCAGGACTGGAATGCACTTCCTGCAAGTATGTTGGATGCAAGTTCAATCAAAGCATTCAAGAGGGCCTTGGATGATTATTTGAATAGAAACTATGTGCAGGGTTAGGAGGAAAATACAGAACAGTGGTACTAAGTCATAATGCTCATTCGGAGAGCCGGTGTAGAAACGATGGGCCAAATGGCCTCCTTCTGCTCCATAACAATTCTGTGGTTTTGTAATTCTGTGACATGAAGCACTAATAGTTGGAACATATTTACACACTCTGTCATAATTTATCATCTTCAAATCTTTAGTAATCCATTAATTAGGTCATTGCAATTAACAGGTAATAAGCATCCAACCCAACCAGATGCATCCTGCCACACAACGTGCCAATTATCATTACACAGACTGACATTTTCTGTCATTCTAATTTGCTGAGATCCAGCCAGCACAACATTAGTGCAGGTGTTCTGCTACTCAGCTTTTATACTTGACACAAGTGGTTAAAATTCATAGAAACATAGAATCTCTACAGTGCAGAAGGAGGCCAGTTGGCCCATCGAGCCTGCTCCAACCCTATCCCTAACCCCACCTAATCTGTACATTCCTGGACACTGATAGGCAACGATCATGACCAATCCACCTAATCTGCACATGTCCGGAGGACCTGGAGGAAACCAACGCAGGCAAGGGGAGAAAGTACAAACTGCACACAGACAGTCACCCGTGGCCGGAATTGAACCGAGGTCCCTGACACAGTGAGGCAACAGTACTAATCACTGTGCTACCGTGCCACCACATTAAGGCCACCATAGCCTGCCATTTTCCAAAAAGAAACATAGGCGGCCGGATTCTCTGTTCCTGAGACTAAGTGTTGATGACGGGGCAATATTAGTGAACTTCTACGACAGCAGAATTGACGCCGTACCTGGACCAATTCACTGACTGGAAAGGGGATAGTTCCGGCGCCACATGGAACACGATCGTTTCCAATGAGAAATGGTGCCGGATTCACTGGGTCCGAGATTGACATACAGGAGACTGACAAGCTGCAGCCGCATGTACACACTTCCCTCCCCATGCACACTCATCCAGCCAACAAGATGGCAGCAAGGGGAGCGGCACCCCATTTCATGAATGCTGATCTCAAGCCCCTGCTGGACGTCATGGAGGAGATGCGAACGACCCTGTACCCCGGGGTGGGAAGGGGGCTGGCAGCTGCCGCCGTCACTGTGCCTGGACGCAGGTGGCACAGGTCATAAGCGCCATGGGCAACAGGTCAGGACCGGCCAGCAGTGGCGGAAAAAAACTGCACAACCCCCTCAGGGCAGCCAGGGTAAGTGGACGGCACTGTGTCCCTTGCACCAACCCCTGTCCCACACACTCGTAACTCCTCCCCCCACACCCCACTCTACCCCCTCCTCCCTGCCAGGCCGAACCCCCACCTGATGTGTTAGGCAGGTTGGTTTGAAGTTGACTGCAAGTAGATGCAGGGAAACTAGAAACAAACGTCTAACACCGGAGATGATCCAACATGGTTTTATTTAAACTATGAACGCCTGTACATGTTCAGCTGTGAGTTGACACTCTACTAATCCTGCTGACGACCTCTTACTGGTTCGACCAGACTTACTAATTACCACATGGCAATAATGTCCACTGACTTGTGCACTCTGACTGTCTCAGTGTCTGGGTCCCGAAAAGAGCGGGAGTCTTAATGCCCTGTGAGCTTTATAGAGGTGGTGTCTAGTCTGGTGATTGGTTGTTCTGCGTTGTGTTCATTGGTCATCCTATGTGTCAATCACTGCCTGTCTGCATCTCATTATATACATGAGTGGATATTAAGACATCTCCCCCTTTTTTTAAAAAATAAGTTATGAAACGTGAAGGTATATACATGCCTGACTATGTACAAATGATGAGTTAACAAGCATATGTACATGGGAAGGTGTCTATCGTGCAGATACAGAGTAAACTGAACAAAGTTTACAAAAGTAATGTCTATAGATTCAGTCTTTGAGGCGGGCGCCGAATTCTGGTCGATCGCCGCAGAGGTGGAGCAGGAGACGCCGGCACATGGACAGGCGGGATTGCTGGCTTTGCGGCGGTGTCGTAGACAGGCGGATCGATGGCAGATCGGTGTCCTCGTGGCAGGAAACGTCCGGAGGAGGCACGATAGCCGGCGGAGCTAGGTGGTGGGCGGGGAACTCTCCGCAGCGCCCGCCTGTTGAGCCGGAGAATGGAGCCGTCAGCCAATTGGACAATGAAAGACTTTGTGGTGGCCTTCCTGATAACAACAGCTGGGGCCGACCAACCTCCCTCAAGCAACTGGATGCGAACAACATCTGCGGGAGCCAGCGCAGGCAGATCCGTGGCATGAGCATCATAGGTGATCTTCTGCTGGTCCCTGGACTGCTGCACTTTTTGCAGCACCGTGAGGTGGTCAAGGTCTGGAATGTGAATGGCTGGAACAGTCATCCTCAGGTTGCGGTTCATGAGCATCTGCGCCGGAGACAAACCAGTCGACAGAGGGGCCGCCCTGTCGGCCAGCAGCGCCAAGTTGAAATCAGATACTGTGTCTGCAGCCTTTCACAACAACCGTTTGACGATATGGACCCCTTTGTCGGCCTTCACCTTTGATTGCGGGTAGTGGGGGCTGGAAGTGATGTGTCTGAAGTTGTAGGATCGTGCAAAATCGGACCACTCCTGGCTGTAAAAACACGGACCGTTGTCACTCATTACTGTGAGTGGTATCCCATGCCTGGCAAACGTCTCTTTGCAGGCTTTGATGACGGACCTAGACATGAGGTGCGACAATTTTACCACCTCCGGGTAGCTGGAGAAGTAGTCGACCAGGAGCACATAATCACGCCCATTGGCGTGAAAGAGGTCTACCCCCACTTTCGGCCACGGAGAGGTCACAAGCTTGTGCTGTTGTAGTGTTCCTTTGGGTTGAGCCGGTTGAAACTTCTGGCAGGTTGTGCAGTTGAGGACCGTGTCGGCAATGTCCTGGTTGATACCCGGCCAATAAACCGCCTCCTGAGTTCTGTGTCGACATTTTTCGACCCCATGTTGACCCTCATGGAACTGCCCAAGCACCATAGCTCGCATGCTTTGAGGAATGACGATCCTGTCCAGTTTAAGAAGGACTCCCTCAATGACTGTTAACTCTTCCTCTAAGTTAAAGAACTGGGGACACTGCGGCTTTTGCCAGCCATGTGCGAGGTGTTGCATCACACGCTGCTGTAGAGGATCCTTGGCAGTTTCTTCACGTATTTGGACCACACGTTCATCAGTGGCTGGTAAGTTGCTGGCACACAAATGCACCTGTGCCTCTATGTGGCAGATGAAGTTGCCCAGGCCATATACGTAGTCATGAAACTTGACTATTCCTGTCAGGAGACCCAAGCACTCCTTCTTGATCTGGGCATATCGTTGCTCGGTCGGCGTCATAGCCCTGGAGGCATATGCCACTGGAGCCCAGGACGAGGAGTCGTCTCGCTGGAGGAGCACCGCCCCAATGCTGTCCTGGCTAGCATCAATAGATATCTTTGTGTCCCTGGTTGGGTCAAAGAAAGCCAGTACTGGTGCTGTGATGAGCTTCGCATTTAGCTCGAGCCACTCCTTTTCATGTGCGGCAGCCACTGGAACACTGTTGACTTCTTTATGAGATGCCGGAGGGCAGTGGTGTGGGCTGCCAGATTGGGAATGAATTTCCCGAGAAAATTCACCATCCCAAGGAAGCGGAGGACCGCCTTCTTGTCCTCCGGGGTCTTCATGGCGTTGATCGCCAACACCTTATCGGTGTCAGGTTGTACCCCGTGTTGTGAAATGTGGTCACCCAGGAACTTGATGGGAGATTGGCCAAACGAGCATTTGGCCCTGTTGAGCTGGAGGCCATTTTCGTGAATCTGCTGAATGACCTGTAATCCTCGGGCGTTGTGGACCAGACGATCACGTCGTCCACATATACTCGCACCCCCTCAATGCCCTCCATCATTTGCTGCATGATGCGATGAAATACTTCGGAAGCTGATATGATACCAAAGGGCATGTGGTTGTAGCAAAAGCGGCCAAACGGGATGTTGTACGTGCACAGCTTCCGACTGGACGCGTCCAGCTGTAATTGCCAGAAACCCCGGGAGGCGTCCAGCTTGGTGAAGAATCTGGCATGAGACATCTCACTGGTCAACTCTTTACGCTTCGGGATCGGGCATGATATTGCGGTTCAGGTCTTTGGGACCAATGCAAATGCGGAGTTCACCAGAGGGTTTTTTGATGCATACCATGGAACTAACACAGTCTGTTGGTTCCGTGACCCTTGAGATGATGCCCTGGTCTTGAAGGTCTTGTAGCTGCTTTTTTAGGCGATCCTTGAGAGGTGCCGGCACCCTGCGTGGTGCATCGATCACTGGGGTGGCGTTCGGCTTTAGCAGAATTTTGTAGCGATATGGGAGCGTGCCCATTCCATCAAACACGTTGTGGTATTGCGTGAGGATGTGGTCTGTCTCGGCCGGGAGATTCACATCAGTCGAGGTAGTCGCTGGTGTCGAGGACACGGTGTGGACTCGCTGGATCAGATTCACGAGCTTGCAGGCGTGAGCACCGAGCAGGGACGCCCTGCAAGGGCCGAACGATCTCGAATCGCAAGGTTGCCTTCAATTCCTTGAGATATCCCTAGCCGACACGATCCACTGGCAGCTATGGCATTGCCATTGTAGTCGAGGAGTTGGCAGGCTGGTGGAAGAATGCTTGGTTGGTCACGGATGCTGTCGGGATCTGACTGCGATATGAGGTTCGCAGACTTGCCGGTCCTGGTTGACTGTGAGGATAGCACACCACTCATTGTCGGGATCCACACTGAGGATTGAAAGGCGGGTTGCCGGTGTAGTGGGGACCGGCTCACGTGTGGTTATGATGCCCACCCGATATGGAGACTCGAGGCAGTCAGCATCGGGATCCGTTGGACTGTTGGGATCAGAATCCTGCATGCCTTGTTGTGCCGAATGGACACTTCTGCACCATGTCTGGGATCGCTGGCTGATAATCGGTAGAGTGGACCTGCAGCAGGCCGCGTAATGGCCAGGCTTCCCACAATGTAGGCATCGCCATTCTTTGGCGGGACATTGCCACTTTAAATGGGCGGAGCCACAATTCGGACACGTCGTAACGCTGACGTCAGCGCGTTCCGTGCGCCAACGCTCATTCGCAGTGCGGTCGGCCTACGTACACACCTGTGCATTAGGGTTGTCGGCCTTGTCGTCCACCCGGCTGTGGTGCGCATGCGTCGGGACCCGGGAAAAGCGCGCGAAACGGCCACTCGCCTCGATGCTCAGGCCTTACATTTTTTCAATGGCCTGCACCCGTTCTGTCTCGTGGGAGGCCAGTTTTCCATTTTCCACCGCCCTGATGTGGGGGTAACAATTTTTGGTATGCTCATGGACCACGCACGTCTCAATAGCGATGAGAGGGTTAGCTGTTTTATTTTGAGGAGCTGCTGCCGAACGGAATCGGGGTGGACCCCGAAAAAGGTCTGATCCCGGATTATGGAATCAGCCGCTGAGCCGTAATTGCATGACTGGGCCAGGATGCGAAGTCTCTGTTGGAAGATGTACCGTTCAAAGCTCTCATTCACTTCAATGTCACAGTGGCTGTCGAATTTCAGCAGGACCATTTTAAACTTCGTCTTGTCTTCGCCATCGGCAACGTAAGTGAGTTGTAGATATGGATGGCGTGATCCCCTGCGGCCGAGAGAAATAGCGCGATCTTCCTTGCATCTGATGCTGCCTCGAGGTCGGAGACCTCGATGTACAGGAGGAACATTTGCTTGAAGATCTTCCACTTGGCGGCGAGGTTTCCGTAGATGCGGATCTGCGGAGGAGGCTGGATGTTTTCCATGTCGCTGGGTGGCCGCTTTCTGGTCGTTGCAGATTTACTCGAGGTACGTTCAGCAGGATTAATAGCACTCTGGTACCATGATGTGTTAGGAGGGTTGGTTTGATGTTGACTGCAACTGGATGCAGGGTAGCTAGAAACAAACGTCTAACAACGGAGATGATCCAACACAGTTTTATTTAAACTATGAACGGCTGTACATGTTCAGCTGTGGGTCAACACTCTACTAATCCTACTGACGACCTCTTACTGGTTCGACCAGACTTACTAGATACCACATGGCAATAATGTCCACTGACTTGTGCACTCTGACTGTCTCAGTGTCTGGGTCCCGGAAAAAGCGGGAGTCTTAATGCTCTGTGAACTTTATAGTGGTGGTGTCTTGTCTGGTGATTGGTTGTTCTGTGTTGTGTGTTCATCGGTCATCCTATGTGTCAATCACTGCCTGTCTGCATCTCATTATATACAT
The DNA here is from genome assembly GCF_902713615.1 of Scyliorhinus canicula. Lineage (NCBI taxonomy): Eukaryota > Metazoa > Chordata > Chondrichthyes > Carcharhiniformes > Scyliorhinidae > Scyliorhinus > Scyliorhinus canicula. The sequence continues at coordinate 49,650,214 of NC_052163.1, forward strand.
GAGTGGATATTATGACACCACCCTGCACCACATGCTGGCACCCATGTCAGGTGGCTTGACAACTGAAGCCACCCTTGGCCGCATGCGTTAAATTGTCTAACACTGCATTTTCAGTTTCCCCCCATTTCCCCCAGGTGAAGGCTGCTCATAACCGCCATGAGAGGGAAAAGACTCTCATGTTTGGGGACCTTGGATATGCGGCCCCTCACCACAGCCGAACAGATGGCACCAGACGTGCTGGTGGGCCCGGAGAAAGTGCAGTTGCCAAGGTGGAGGTCGGCATCGGGCAAAGAAACAAGACCCCACTGAGTTGTGGTGCCCCATGGCACGTGTGTCACCACCCCAACACCAGCCCCCCACCACCAACCCTCCGTCCACACCCACACCCACACCACCTCACACCCATCACCACACCACCCCCACACCCACTTTCCTCCACCAACCACTCTCCCAACATTCCCCCTCCTCCACCCATATATACCGCCACCACCACCACTCCCCCCCCCCCCCCCTCCCCGGCCCGCGATGTGCCTTGTCTTGTGTCTTGCAGGATCTTCTGGTGATGTGGGGGGCTCTTCTGGTGTTCCCTACCCCAACCACAACCACAAGTGAAGAGCAGTGAAGGTGAAGACACGGACGGGAGCCCTCGTCCTGCATGCTGTGACACCCCGGAGCCTGAGACCGAGAAGACACCGACTTTCCGTCACAACTATCTCAAACATACTCCAGCATCCCTGAGACACTCACCTCAGTTGGGCACTTCAGTGAAGAGGCTCCTGGGGCACTATCTGGTATGCACCACCCACATGCCGTGGTACAACAGATGGAGGTAGGCACCCCCAAGAGGGTGCACAGTCGGAGGGTGGGCACGCCCCAGGGACAAGCTGCCATCCAGACAGGTTTTGGGCTTCTGGAACATGAGTCCCATCAATTCTGGAGATGCAGCCGCAGAGCCAGGGCAGCACGGTAGCATAGTGGTTAGTACAGTTGCTTCACAGATCCAGGGTCCCAGGTTCATTTCCCGGCAGGGTCACTGTCTGTGTGGAGTGTGCACGTCCTCCCCGTGTCTGCGTGGGTTTCCACCGGGTGCTCCGGTTTCCTCCAACAGTCCAAAGATGTGCGGGTTAGTTGGATTGGCTATGCTAAAATTGCCCTTCGTGTCCAAAAAATATTAATTGGGGGTTACAGGGTTACAGGGGCAGGATAGATACTTCGGCTTCAGTAGGGTGCTCTTTGTAAGGGCCGGTGCAGATTCGATGGGCCGAATGGCCTCCTTCTGCACTGTAAATTCTATGAGGGGCTCTCTGAAAACATTTGCACCTGCAGGTGCAGTTGGGTTGATCCAACCGCGTGGAGGAGCAGGAGGTGGTGCCGACAATGCATACCACCCATGTTAACACCACACGGGTGGCATGTGTGGTGGAGGCATTGGCGGCAAAGGATTTGGCCATGGGTCAAGGTCTGGGGCAATCTGTGCAGGCGGTGGCTGAGGCCCAGGACAGGGCTGCCCTGTCACAGGCAGCAAAATACCAGAGCCACCTGGACATTGCAGCGGTGCTCCAGAGTGTGGCCCAGTCACAACAGGTCATCACTGAGAGTGGTGGCGGCGTTGCCCTGGCTTTGGCCGACATGGCACAGACATAGAGGGAGGTGGCTCAGTCCCAGAGGGAGATGGCGCAGTCACTGGCTAATGTGACACAGACCCAGGATGTGGTGACACATTCACTAGGTGATGTGGCGTAGTCCCAGACGGAGGTGCTCCATGGCTGCGATTATGGAGACCCTAGTTAGGACAAGAGCGGGCCTCCAGGACTGGCAGCGGCAGGTGGCGGGGAGCCTCAGGGGTTAGCTCCGCTCACACCCCCCCCCCCCCCCCCCCCCCGTCCCATTGAGTAGCCTGAGGGCCATCGGGCACCCCAAGGGAGGAGGAGGCAATGGGGCCTTGCCAGTGTCTCCCACAGGGAAGGTGCTGGAACACTGCAGTGCCTCGTCTCCCCCCTCTTCTCCCTGGAACATCAAATGGGCAGCAGGCAGAACAGGGTGACACCACACCACCTGGGACACCTGAGCAGCAGCTGGGCAAATTTAGGCCCGGTCGTCTGGAAGGGAGCCACTAAAGGGGACCCAGGTCACAGCGGAGGTGGCGGGAGGGGGGGTGGGGGGGGTAATCGCAGCAGGCTGCCTCCACTCCAGATGTACCGCCTGGGGATCAATGTGGACATAGCATCATGGCCGGCAAGGGCAGAATGGTAGACACCAGCTAGGTAGGCACGAGTACAGCACATAAGATAGCAATCGGGGCGAAGGAACTAATCTGTATATATACACACAATAAACACATGTTCACTACGTTATAACCCGCCTCGGTGCTCTGTCAGAAAGGTGTGGGTGATGGGCTGGGCTGACTGCACTGGGGACTCTGGGAGTGAATAGGGGAATTCTGCTGGAGGGTCGGGGGGCCTGGGGGCATTGACCCCAGTACAGCCAGCGCTCACTGCTCACATGTCCCCCTCTCCACACCATCCCCCACCGTACCCCCACATCTGTCACCCCAAGGGTCCGGCGTGACCGTGTGATGGAATGGCTAGCTCGCATGCAGGGATCACCCAGGTGGATGGTGGAATGTGCTACCATGGGCTGGAGTGAGATGTTGTCAAACAATGCGGAGCACAAGAGCTCATCGCAGAGCAGGTTGGCATCACCCCCCATCCCATGGCACAGACCCACTGTCACTGCCAACCCAAGGCCCACACCTTGTAGTGAGGAATCACAGGGGGGGTTGCAAGGGGAGGGGGTGGCACAAGAGGCCACAAGTTCATGGGAGGGGTGGTCTGTCATGGGGGCAGTGAGGGTGGGATGGGAGTGTTATGGTTGTGGTTTACTGAGGGTGTAATTGATCACTCACATCGTCCCCTTCTTAGGATTGATGTCATAAGGGTATTATTTTGGTAACTAGGGCTACCCACCCACAGGCGCCAGCAACACAAAAAGGCGAACTAATCTGACGCAATTGAAATATACCTTTACACTAAATGTGGCCCACTATTTCTGAATTAATTTGGTAAAAGATTTTGTTTTCTGCCATCTGACTGGTTAGTACTGCTGCCTCACAGCACCAGGGGCCTGGGTTTAATTCGGCCTTGGGTGGAGTTTGCACGTTCTTCCCGTGTCTGCGTGGATTTCCTCTAACTGTCCAAGGATGTGCAAGTTAGGTGGATTGGCCATGCTAAATTGCCCCTCAGTGTCTAAGGATGAGTAGATTAGGTGGAGTGTTAGGGATAGGGCAGCGGAATGGGCCAAGATAGGGTACTCTTTCAAAGGGTCCGTGTAGACTCGATGTGCAAAATGACAACCTCCTTAGCTGTAGGGTTTCTAATATTAATAATGAGGAAAACAAGAAAGGAACACTTGTAATTACATAGTGTTTTTCATGATCCCAGGATGTCTCATGTCTGACCGCAGGGCATCCTTCAAATCTTGGTACCTTCCTGACTTATATGACTTCAGCATTTATTAGATAAACTTGCTGATTGTGAAAACATCAATAAGGCTAGGTACAACATCAGCAAATATTCCAGTAGATTTTTCGAAAGCGTTTGACAAGAGTTTGTGCTTAAGAAGTTGACAACATTAAAATTAAGTGAGAATCCCATCCAGTACAGTCAGCAATCTCACATACACAGCAATGTGATAATGTTAAGATACCGGACCAGACACCAACATTCATTAGGATATCAGTCAAGACCCTAAACAATATTTTTAAATTTGTATATCTGCGAGGAAAAGATACCCCAGGAGTAATGACTCTGACCAACAGGTATCTTTTATGTTAAACTTTAATTGAAACTCAGAATTGAACACATTGACATCAAAGAACATAGTTTTACAACTATCAGCTAAATGGTTCTTAAACGCAAGGAAAACCTTCAACTTACTATCTATACCTGCTGCTCACTCCAATTAATCTACTCAATACAGTTCAAACGCCACTTAGAAATAAAGTTGAAAAAACTGGTTTGCTTGCTCAGCTGTGCAGACTTTTGAAGAGAAGTCCTTTCAAGAGCAGTTTCAGTAAACTTCTGCTCAACCTATCAGCATTTGGCAAAACTGCTGTTCAACTAAAAATCCTTCTGTCTTGCCAGACTCAAATTGTCTGGTAACCTGCAAAACTACAGACAGACTTGGATCCTCCCATTAATTACATCATCTGTATCCCAATAAGATGTCACATGATCTGTTTATCTTGGACAAAGTACAACCTCTCATAGATTATCTGCTCCCCAGGGAATCTCCAGCACTCATAATATCCCATTAGCCCTTCACCTGTAACCAAGTAAGTGGTTGGAATCAATCATGACCTCTTTTTTATGTCTTAATTACAGCTTTAGCAGATTCACAGCCTGGATACCTTACCCTAGGCTTTTTAATAATATTACTGCAACAAATAAATACCTTAGCCCAGGCTTTAAAAACCTAACTGTAACAAATCTAAAATACGAAATATATTAATTTCCTACATTCATCACACTAATGACCAGGTAATTAATTTTTTTCTTGGTGTTTACTAGGGAATAAATATTGGCGAGAACACCACGGATACTGCATCTTCCAAAATGTGCCCTGGAATCTTTTGCACATAAAACCTTGGTTTTGCACATAAAACTTCTCATCCAAAAGGCAACATGTCAAAGTTACTGCTGATGGGTTGAAGAAGAAAATTGACGCCACACTCTTTTCGGAGTTTCTTTTTAACTTGACTTTAACTGCAGCAAAACTGGGAGAGCAAAAGGAACAAAACTGCATAATGTGAGATCGTTGAACCTCTTGAAACAGCGCTACTCATGACTGCCACAGCTATCAGGTCCCATTGTCTTCTGGGAGTTTGTCTGGCAGGCCTCCTTACACCCCTCTGGATTGTTAGCATCTTTCCTCCTGTTCATCTCCTCCACCAAGAACTCCAGTGCAATTTTGGATGTCTGTCTCTCTCTATGCCGTGCTGCATCTTTCCCGTGTCAAACAGCAGGTGGTTAGCATTGCTCCCTCACAGCGCCAGGGATCTGGGTTTGATTCTGACTTTGGGTGACTATATGTGAGGAGCTTGCATGTTCTCCTCGTGTCTTCATGGGATTTCTCTGAGTGCTCTGATTTCCTCCCACCATCCAAAGATGTGTAGGTTAGGTGGATTGGCCATGATCAATGTTGAGGATTACAGGGATAGGGCGGGGGAGTGGCCCTATGTAGGGTGTTCTTTTGGAGGGTTGGTCCAGACTCGATGGACCAAATGGCCTCCTTCTGCACTGCAGGGATTCAATGGATTCCTTTTTGCAAACTCCATTTTAACATTTCTTTCAGCCAAAAGTCGCTCCCATTTTTCCAGATGCAGACTAAGTTTAAGTAGTGCAGGCTAGATTAATATCATACTTGCCTCTCATAAGTTTGCACCCACGGCACAGGCACGCTGCCACTTAACATTGGGCTTAGTGCTGGCTGCTTCACTCATTTAAATGAGGAGGCAGCATGAAACCTGTGTGCTGCCAACAATGGAAGCAATGGGCACAAGTTAATCATGCATCATGTTTGCCTGTTTTTGGGTCTTTATGAATTTCTTGACTTTCCATGAAATTTAACACTTCATGTTTTAATCATGTGGAAGAGGCTGTACTTCAGTTTTCCTGATCAATATTAACATTTGACGTAGTTAGATCCAAATGGTAATCAAACTGAAGAGATAATCTTGTTGAGCACCAGCTGCACTAATTAGATGCTTCCAATTTTGACTTATTTCTTGGAAAAAACAGGCGTCTCTTTGTTCTGCTACCTTCTTGTAGGAATCTGTACTTGGCTCAGATGTATTACCTTCAGACTGCAGTTTGTTATAAATATGGTTCATGTCAATGTCGTAGAAATATTTTTTACCTCTGGGAAGATATAAGTTACAAACAGTAAAGTAATTAAAATGTCAGGCTTTAGAGATTGCCAGAACATCAAAGAAATATCAGTCAAAAAATGATCTATGTTTGTTTAGTAAAGTGAGAATAAAACTAGAGCTAAAATACAGCAGGTGGGCTCACTGAGCTAAATAACTAGAGGTGTGTTGTCTGTAATGAAGAGCATTCCAGAGAATGTTCCAGTTACGGAAGATAGAGATAAATGAATTTAAAATCATTCAGTGAACCCTGAAATGTCCTAAAACCCATTTATTTAATCAGATCCAAAAAGAAGTTGTAAACAAAGAGATAATTCAACGAAAGGTCAGTTTAAGGACAGCCCAGAGCACGCAACATTATTATTGCCGACCATTGGAGCTTCAGAAAGTAGTCTGCTTTCAATTTTTCTGGGTGCTTGCTGAGTGAGTTCCAGTTTAGACCGTATGAGATTTGCAGCTCCCTAAGGGAAGGCAGTCAATGTAAATGACAGTTAGATAGACTTGCATGGTAAACAGAGTAAAATCCCTAACTTCATTGACCATGTGGAATGCAAATGAAGCTTAATTTGAGATTGAAATTTGTGACGAAATGGAAGTTGAAAGATTTCCTCGGTTGAAACTAATAGGAGTATGTACATTCTGTACTCATATGTGCTAAGACGTTTTATTTTTTCTTCTGCTGTGGTATTATATTGTAACTTTGTTATGTCATTTCAAAAATGCAAAACCCTAATAAAAATACTTTAAAAAAACTTGGTTTCACAGAATATCGTGGTCACTGCTGCTACTTACAAACAATTAATACATGTGCATCAATAAAAAACATGTGGCAGGATGTTTCTGGACTGGCTCAAGGTCAACCTGATAGCTTATTTTTTGCCAATGATGACATAGGGCCATCAAGTCAAGACTATTTTATCAGCTTTGAGTCAAGCTGAATTTATAATTGTTGAGCCAATCATATTAAAATAGAGCAGATCCAAAGTAGAACTTACAACACCAATTTCCTCCTGGGCTTTAATGACGTGATAATCTCAACTTTACTGTTATAGTGGCGAATGTTGAAGCTTCAAAACAGTCATTGATATGCTGTCAAGCATTTCTCCCCCAACCAATATCACAATAAGTTGCATTAATTGCCCATGGATCTCGTAGCTGTTTGTGAGATGTCGCTGGTGTCATAATATCCACTCATGTATATAATGAGATGCATACAGGCAGTGATTGACACACAGGATGACCAATGAACACAAAACACAGAACAACCAATCACCAGACAGGGCACCACCACTATAAAGCCCACAGGACATTAAGGCTCTCCCTCTCTCAGGACCCAGATACTGAGACAGTCAGAGTGCACAAGTTAGTGAGCACTATTACCATGCAGTAGCTAGTAAGTCTGGTCATGCCAGTAAGAGGTCATCAGTTGGATTAGTAGAGTGTCAACCCACAGCTGAACATGTACAGCAGTCCATAGTTAAATAAAACAGTGTTGGATCATCTCCTGTGTCAGGCGTTTGTTTCTAACTTCTCTGCATCCAGTTGCAGTCAACATCGAACCAACCTGCCTCACACATCAGCTGGCATAGATCAGTTGCCACTTTAGCTCACGTAACAACAGAAACTGCATTTTAAAAGTAATTTATTGTCCGCAAGTCTTTGAGATATTTCAGCATGATAAAGTACTAAATAAATACAAGTATTAATTTAAAAAGCAAACAAATTATATTATTGCCCAAATACCACACCACTGGATGAGGCAACTTCTTCCATCGGGCAGGAGGTACAAAAGTCTGAGAACACGCACGAACAGACTCAAAAACAGCTTATTCCCCGCTGTTACCAGACTCCTAAACGACCCTCTTATGGACTGACTTCATTAACACTACACCCCTGTATGCTTCACTCGATGCTGGTGTTTATGTAGTTACATTGTGTACCTTGCATTGCCCTATTATGTATTTTCTTTTCTTTTCTTTTCATGTACTTAATGATCTGTTGAGCTGCTTGCAGAAAAATACTTTTCACTGTACCTCGGTACACATGACAATAAACAAAATCTAATCCAGAATCACTAAATATGTTGGGTGATAAGTATTTTGCAAACATTGAATGGACTATGTCATGATGATGGGAAATTGTGACTGAGTGAGATCTACCGATAACATCACCAGCTAACCAAAAGCATATTGGGCTGTTTAATTAGGACCTTTTTCAAAAGAAATACAAGAAGACACTGACCAAAGATAGCTACTACCAGTTGCCTGATGTCTGGTATTGTAAGTTCCTATTGGATTGCACTGCATGTTGCATAGAATTTCACACCTGGGGTGTGACAAGGTCCACTTCAAAAGGGGACTCTTGAAAGGAAGGCATTAGAAATGCAAAGTGATGAATTGTAATCAACAGTAAAACAATTGGAACTGCTAACTAGTCAGATACATCCAACAAACAGTCAAACTCTCAGTGGAGGATGAAATAACCCTATTTCTTGTTGATTTCTACTATCATGAAATATGGCAAAGGTTTCTGAAATGAAAGATCAAAAATGTGATTACTTGTAGTACAATAACGGCTGCAAGACATTTTAATCAAATTCCTTTCTTAGAATGTACCAGTTTAGGAATTGGCCAATCCAGATGCAGATAGAAGCCATCTGGAAAAACTGAAGGGAGCAGAAAGGAATCTCCCTTTCTCTCTGTGCAGCGAGGAAAAGCATAATAGTTGAAAAAGCATTCACAGAGCTGTTTCCATCTGAAAAAAACTCCAGCAATTGCAGGGAGATGGATCACAGAGACTTGTGAAAAAATAATTAGCTGAATTTGAAAAGTAACTAACAGAAGGGACTGAGGCATCTTAAGTCAAGGGATGTGAAAAGGAAGTTTTAGAATAGCTGGTGCTGAGGAGAATTCAGCAGAGAACTGTGGCATACTTTCTTGGTGATCCCTACAGAAGTGAATATCTCTAAGATTATTGTGTCTTATAAGAGAATTTGGTGGGGGAAGTAAAAAGTTAACCTGAGTGCAGAGGACAAGTATTATAACTATATTATTAAGTTAATTGAACTTGGTATGATTCCTTGCCTTATATGCAATAACGTTTGTGTTTTGCTTACAAAAGAAAGGGAAAACCTTGTGGCATAGTCGAATTGGCTGAAATGAGGTGTTCTCGTTAAATGTGAATGGCTCCTAACTGGAATGTAACAAAAATTAGGGGCCAGGATTCTCTGAAATCCCGGCCAAGTGTTGACGCCGGCGTCTAAACCAGCGCATGCGACACTGGCGTCAATGGGCCTCCTGGCTCAGGCATTCACCCCTTCCTGGGGGCTAGAACAGTGCTGGAGTGCTGTGCGCTGCACCGGCACCGAAAGCTGTCCCGTCACGGCCTGCGTGTGTCCGCGCATATGTGCACCAAGGCTGGTCCGGGTCCACGCATGCGTGCCACGGCCGTCTCCGCACCGGCCCCCGGGCAATATGACGGAGCTCTACAGGGGCCCGGCACGGAAGAACATAGGCCCCCCCGGAATGAGCCCACCCGCCGAACGGTTGCCCCGATCAGGGGCCTGGCCACCGTGGAGGCCCCACCCCCCCCCCGGAGTCAGCTCCGCCCGCACCCCCCTCCCACTAGGACGGCCCCTGCAGCCAGAATGCTGCGGTCCCGCCGGGTAGCACAATACGCAAATTACGCTGGCGGGGCTCGGCGGAACTTGGGGGGAACTCGGCCCGTCGAGCACGGAGAATCACCGTGGGGTGGGGGGGCTTTCAATGGCCCCCAACCGGCACCGACCGATTGCCGGAGAATCGGCAGTCCGCCGTTGGAGCAGCATGGCAGGATTCATGCACCCCCGGCACAGGATTGGAGAATCCCGGCCAGGGTCTTTTGGTATGGTTTTGAAACTACAGACTGATTTAAAGTACACAGGATATTGACTAAGCTTGGAGCTAACAAGATTTTAAAGTGAACTTTTATTTTATTTATTGAGAAGCAGTTATGGCATTATCATCTCGCAGAACCTTCTGAAGTGGGATGATTTATATCTGAGAGTGCTGCAACAATTAACAAAGATTTGGTTAATAAAATTACAGGAATGTTGAAGTCAGAGTTAAAAGCAGGAACTAAGAAAGCAGAAGTAGTGAACATTTTAGCACAGTATTCGGAATTCGAAGAGGATAAGTTAATCTTGAAGTTCAGATGGCTAGAATTCAGCTGCAAATGAAGAACCCTGAAATGGAAAAATGTGTGAAAAAGCTGAAACTTGATCAATGAAAAGAAATTTGAAAACTTGCAAAGTATATTCATTGGCAAGCAATGGATGTTTACTCAGGTCTTTCAGCCCAGCAATCTTCAAATGGTGAGGCATTTAAAACAGCAATACTTCATGCCTATGAACGTGTCCCTGAAGCATAGGAATTAGCATTTCAGACTTTAAAGAAAAAGCCAAATTAAAAATTTGTAGAATATGTGAGGAAGAAGGAAATATTGTGGGACTTGTGGTTTGGGCCCTGAAACATGAATTTTACTCGATGGATATGATGTCTCACACTGACAGTTGTGTGGCGGTAGATCTCTATTTGTAAACCCACATGGGAGTGGGGAAGGTCGACTGAATGCAAATCAACAGAATCCAAATATTGGAGAAGGAAATAGCAAGAAGAAATGGGCTAATTCTCTTCAAGGTGATCAAGGAGATCATATAGAAGATCTGAGTGAGTCAAAAAGACCAACATTTTCCCCTGTCTGAAAATTGGACATGTGAAGGCAAATTGCTGGAGTTTAATACCTAAATTAGTGGCACTAGTGCAAATGACTGGAATTTCTAGAGAAAGTGACATCAGAAAGTAAAACTTTTGAGAAACCCATTGCTTCTAACGATTTAACCGTGGGAGTGCATAGAGTTGTAAAAGATAATAAGGAATTTATATTTGGAACAGAAGTCAGTCCATTTTTGTTCAAGGAAGAACTTAAGAAGATTGTTATTCTCAACTAGTTTAACTCAAACCTGTTAGCAAAAGGTTAAGGGCGTGAGTCAAGCAGAAACAAAATCTCTGTCTGGCTTTGTGAGCATTTAGTGGGATGTTTGGCGGTGGCTGCAGTGCCGAGAAACATCCCGCTATTCAATGGCACTTCCGTCATTTCCTTTTGGCGAACCCAGTAGGAAAAGCTTATTACAGATCGGGGCGGCATTTTGGGAGGCTCCCCGATCTCCTCCCCCCATTTTCACCCACCCCCCCCATCAACCTTGAGGGGCCCCCGGGAACACCCCCTTGCCCCCCCTCCACCTGGCTAAGCCCCACGGCCCCACTCCCTGGCAGTGTGAACCTGGCACCTGGGCACCCTGACACTGCCAATCTAGCACCCTAGTAGTGTGACTGCCAGTCTGGCAGTGCCAAGATGCCTGGGTGTCAGAGGAGTTGCTGGAGTACTATCCTGCCCAGCCCCCATCCACCCGGAGGTCTAAAATGGCCTGAGAGACTCCTGAGGTGCCATTATGGCTGGTCCACCTTTGTGCAAATCAGTACTAAACAGTGCCTTGGCGACGTCTCCCAGGCACAGCCACGAGGTCCCGGACACCGCGAGAATCCCGCAAACACATTCAAATTCACCTAATGGCTCATTTAAATATGCTGATCTTTATCACGCCCAGTGAGGGCTGGATCGACATCACGCATTTCGCGAGACTCTATTAAATTTCGTGAGGCGTTTCGAGCATCGTCTCACCAGACTCAACTGCTTCATCCTGACTCAGTGTTGGGGCCATCGAGGCCACTGAATCGTGCCCTTAGACTTTTTGAACAGTTCACTGAATAACGATCTATTAGTAAGGGGCATTGATGGGACGTATGTACCTATCCAATTATGTGGTGTAACTTTAAATTGTGCTCTGTTAAAGGGGTCTATTGTTGATGGCATTGCTTCTAAATTGCCGACTCAAAGTGTAGATTTCATATTGGGAATGATAAAGCAGGCCATGTTGTTTTTCACAAATGTGGGACAGTGAGGCACAGTTCAAGGATGGTCCCTCTGAGTAAAAACTCAGTTTTTCTGCAATACAATTAAGAAAATACTGACGCAACAGGAAAGCTGAGGGAATAATTCTAGTAATGGACTTCATTGAGGCAGAATTTCCAAATTAAAATTTGTCACAGAAGGAACTGAACAGTCAGAGTAACCCCAAAGGGTTAATGACAGTTAACAGGTCCTGTCAGTGCTGAGGCAGCATTGAGAGACCAAATATAGCTGTAAAAATCCAGGCTTACAGGCAGCAGTACAAAGATCAGTTCAACCTCGAAATGATTGGAATAAAGTAATTTGCGAATTCACGGAAGACTCAAAACCAATGGAAAGAAGATTGAAGGTCCAAATTGACGAGGCTGTTGATATTGCTTGGAAATAATTAAATGAAATTGGATTTGAATGGGTTCAGGAGAAACTTGAAAGATTTTAAAATGTTCAAAGATCAGCCCACACAAGAATATCAAACCTTGGTGCTTGAATAAAAAAAGCAACTTAATGACATTTTTGGAGCGGCCAAACAGATTTTGTTCAGAGAAGAACTGAATTAATGGCACAAAAAGAACCTGTTTGTAACTCATTATCTCAAAATAGAAAATATTTGAGTCTGAACCTGAACTTATAAATAAAAGACAAAGCCAGGAAACTACCATATAGGATCGACTGAAACTTTATTTGTAGAGTTAAACAATTAGAAAACTGAGGTCATGGAAGAGAATAACGTTCAGAAGTTGACTTCTAAACAAACGTTTGAAAACTGAGCCTGCACCTTAACCTATAAATAGAAATTAAGGGAGGTAGTGGCGTAGTAGAATTATCGCAGGGCTAGTTATCCAGAGACCTAGGGTAATGCTCTAGGGACTCGAGTTCGCATCCTGCCATGGCAGATGGTGAAATTTGAATTCAATAAAACCCTGGAATTAGAAGTCTAATGATGACCATGAAACCACTTTTGATTATTGTAAAAACCCATCTGGTTTATTAATGTCCTTTAGGGAAGGATATCTGTCGTCCTTACCTGGCCAGGTCTACATGTGACTCCAGATCCACAGCAATGTGGTTGACTCGTAAATACTCTCAGGGATGGGCATTAAATGCCGACCCAGCCAACAATGCCCACATCACATGAACGAATAAAAAAAAAGCAACAAAAAAATCTACTTCTCGTAGGTGGAACTCTGAACTATCATTTTTTGAAAAGTCATGGATCGAATGATTTTGTGACTTAAATATGGCATCAGACAGGTGGATTTCACATCACGATCTGTTGTCTTGGAATTACACCAGGTGTAATACTGGACTGTGGGGCTTTTAGTCATCACGTACAGTTCCCTGAAGATGGCGTTCAGAGAATAAGCGTAGAGAAGGAGGTCAATTGGCCCATTTTAGGAAGAGCTTTCTAATTAGTAGTACTCCCTCACTCATTATCCACAACCCTACAAATATTTTCCAGTTGAAGTTTATATCCAATTCCCTGTTCCAATTACTTCTGAACCTTCTTCCCCCCTCCTTACAGGCAAATCAGAACAAGTTGCTGGGTGAAAATGATTCCTTATCTCCTCTTTGCTAAATATTCTTTCCTAAATATCCTGAATATGGTTCCTCTAGTTGTGACTATTCCAATGGAAACAATTTCGCCCCCAATAACCCAAATTTCTCTTATCTGTCCAGAAAATTAGTAGCATTCCACTACATTTCCTCTGCACACTTTCTAAAGTGACTATGGGTGCGAATCCCCGGAAAGATTTCTAAATGCTGTAGAGAGCGGGAATTGCCGCGAGCTCCCTGCCGCTCGGCCCAGCAAGGTCGCAAAGCTATGCAATGTTAATTGGTCCACTTAATGAGGCCTCAAGGCTTCTTGTCGCAAATAAAGGCTCGCCAGCTGATTCACTGGGACTGCGCTGGCCAGCCCCCTATTAACAAGGTCGAGCAGCACTTAAATGAAAAAAAAATGAAAATCGCTTATTGTCACGAGTAGGCTTCAAATGAAGTTACTGTGAAAAGCCCCTAGTCGCCACATTCCGGCGCCTGTTCAGGGAGGCTGTTATGGGAATCGAACCGTGCTGCTGGCTTGCCTTGGTCTGCTTTCAAAGCCAGCGATTTAGCCCAGAGAGCTAAACAGCCCCTTAGCTGCACTTGCTCAGCTAATCCCAGGCAGCTCGCAACAATGGCGCTGGGAGATTAGCCCCAAAATTCAGAGTCGCAGATCTGGGGAAGCTGCTCGATGCTGTGGAGACCAGGAGGGATGTCCTGTTCCCCCGAGGGTGAGCCTTAGGGCAGCCAGTGCCGCCTGAGACAATGTAACAGTGGCAGTGAGCTTGGGAGTGTGACCAGGAGTACTAACCTCCAGTGCGGGAAGAAGGTCAATGACCTGCACTGAGCAGCACGAGTAGATACCAACGCCCACCCCACCGAAACCTCTTCCCTCCCCCCAAGGAAGCATCCACCCCCCATCCTGTTTCAGCCCCAACCCTTCCTTCACCCCTGCCCCTTCAATCCACCCATCCCTTCCACCACAGCGAACCACGCATGTAACTAGCGATGCCCTCTTTGTGGCGCCTCAGGAAAAGCTCTTCCACTATGGCTGAGAGAGGACCCAGACTGGCGGTGGTGTGCCAGACATCAGGATCCTCACCACCTTCTAGGAGCAGGCCCTGGAGATGAACAGTGTGGCCGAGCTCAGGGCGGTCAGCAATGCGGACGTTGGCGGACGCCGTAGAGGTGAGGAACCACTGGGCCCCACCTGGAGGACCTGTTAAACGTGGGTCTATATTGCCTCACTGACTGACCCATCCCTCCCACTGGCACATGCCCATTCTCCTGCAGGTCCTCCAGCCAGTGGCACTGGCCCATCATGGGCGGCACCCTTTCCAGCCTCCCAGGAGAACACCTCGGGGGAGAGCTCCGAGGATGCCACCACACTAGCCGTGTCACAGCTGTCATCCCCACCCTCCACCAACGCACATACACGCACCTCGGTGGGACGTGTTAGTGGTCAGGCTTCTGGGACACAATCTGATGAGCACCACACTGCTGCTGATGTACATCAGGTAGAAGCAGGAACCCTGAGACGAGGCGGCAATCAGAGGTCTCCTGGGTCCCAGGACCAGCTGATTCCCAGCCTGATGCTAAGCCTGTGTAACTGGTCAACCCAGAGCTGATGGAGACGTCAGGGTGCGGCCAGGACATTTAGCGGGATATGTCAGTGCCACTCCAATAGAATCATAGCTGCTTGGAGGAGTCCCAGAGGCTAAGGGCACAGTATATGTTGCCAGCAATGCGTGGCACGAAGGCCAACACTACTAGGGGGGTGACCTCAGTGGAGAGCCTGGTGCACGACTTCGACACCATCAGTGAAGGTGCCAAAGGCGTTGCGCAGTCGGTGATGGCCATGGCTGAGGGTCTCGGCAGAATACCCGCCTCACTGGAGGATTTCATTCAGTACCATGCTGACCTTGATGGGTTCTGCGAGACGTTTCCCGCTCTCAGATGGGAATGGTATAGACGCTGCAGAGCTTCTCCAAGTCACAGGTGGGTATTGCCAAGGCACTGAGAGCATCACCGAGGGCGGCGACTCAATGGTGCATACCATGGGGAACCGTCAGGGGGATTGGGGGAGGTGGTATCACCATCGGGAGGGTGGGGGTATTGTCAAACATAATAAATACCTTTGTGCACAACCAGTATGATGCCCCTGTCACCTTCTTCCATAATGCAGGCCAACCTCAGAACCTTGGTCCATCTCTCCAGGCACCTCCCCGTCCCCGTGGCACTTTCCCACCCTCCGGCCGTGGACATATCCCCGGACCTGTGTCCCATCCCCTGGGTGTTTGAACGTTGACTGCTGCATGTGTGGTGTTGCCTCTCGCACTTTTCAAGCATGCATCAAGATGTGAATGGGATGCTAGGCAATGACTCCTACATGCTACATGGACCGCCCACCCACAGTGATCCACTTGGGTTGTGTGAAGTGCTCACTTAACCATGATTGCCAATTCCCTATTAGTGATAGCCTTCAGCCATAAGGCCAGAAGCCTTTGCAGTCAATGGGTTTATGGGTGGTTGGTGGGGCAGTCAGGCAGGGGCAAGGGTTGCCCAGGAACAAGTACACACGATCTCGGGGTTGGCATGCGGGTTCCGCATACGGTTGCCCCGCGGTTGCCCCCGCAGCATCCCCCACCCTCCCATGACAACCCACCCCTGTGAAGCATCCCCCAATCCCAGCTGATGGTCCCCACCCCCCACCGCTTACTGCGCCCCTCGGCTCTTTGTCTGTGAGCAAAGATGCAAAGGTGGCTACCCAGCTCCCCAGCTCCCCACAGAAGTCCTTCTGCCAGGTTCATGTTTTTCAAAAGGAGTACTAATTGGCACCAGTGTGAACACTTGCTGGGGAGACTGCTGAATGACAGGAGGCCGTTGGATAATGGGGTCGCTCTCATTAATTGTATGGAAATGGGGCTTAAGTGGTGATAATTGGTTTCACGCCACGCTACGGTGTGATCCTGATTTCGCCTATGGGAGAATACTGGCTGCATTGCAAACTGCTTGGCGCCTGGTGCGGTTCTCGTTTTTGGCCTCTCTCGCTATTCACCGGCCTCGTTTCGCTTGAGTGAATAACTGGACAATATTCTGACCAAGGTATAGGCAGTGAGTAGGAAAGGGTTAGCATTGCTTTTGTACTGAAAGTTTTCTTAAATCTCCAAATAGGGATCATAAACTGGTGTAGGACTCTGAATGCAAAACTCTGATAAAAATAGATGGTTCATTCTCCATACATTGACTTCAGTGGATAGTAAAATTGGGCCAAAACATAAGGGTAAAGGTAGCCCAAATCTTTCCCAGAAATTAAGTCAGTTTTGCATTCACATACGCAAAGATCTTCTCAGCTCTTTCATTTCATTACCTTGATGTGCCCTTGTTCACGATGTAATTCAAAATGTATCACTGGAAGCATTTATTCCAGCCAATTGCAGTTGAATTAATTGCAAATAAATTGCAAACTTGCTTTTTTAACTTTTGGAAGCCAACAGATTTAGGAAAATGCCTGTCTCTCATCAACAAATTATTTTACTTTCAGCATTTCTGCATGTTCAGTCGCTTTCGCACAGGATGGACATGTGTACTGGCCCGTGTTCAGAGAAGTAACCGTGTCAGCAGTACTTACTGGGTCAATTGCCTCAACCGTAACAACACAGTAACCTTGAACAAAGTAAAATCTCTCAAAGTGCTTCAAACTGAATTTGTCAAGGAATTGCATACGGAGGTATGAGAGCAAATGTCCCAAAGTGTGGTCAAAGAGGTAGATTTAATGGAGTGCTTTAAAGGAGGACAGAGAGGTAAGATAGTGAGAGGTTTCGAGAGAAAATTCCACAGTTTAGGACATGGCCGCTGAAGGTACGGCCGCCAATGGCAGAACAATTAAAAATTGGGGATATTCAATCAGCCAGAACTGGATGAGCAGCAAGGCCTTAGAGGGTTGTGGGCCTGAAGGAGATTATAGAGACTGGTGAGACCATGGAGGGATTTTAAAACAAGGATGAGAATTTCAAAGTGGTGTTGTGACTGAATCGGAGACCAACGTAGGTCAGTGGGCGGACCAGAGGGATATGAAACTTCCCACGAGTCAGGACATGAGTGTGTTTGGATGAGCTCAAGTTTAAGTAGTGTGGAAGATGAGAAGCCACCCAGAAGAGCATTTTAGCCGTGACATTTAGTGGTGAGATGGGAACGGATGAGTGTATTAACAGCGAATGAGACAGGGAGGAGTCAGAATATCCATCCACACTCTGATTATTAATGAAGTATATTGCCAACAGAAATATTAAAATTTGCCCTGACTGCCTCATATATTATATTGTGAAGGGAAAATATTCAGATAAATGGGAGTGATTTAAAACAACATTGCCCTGAGTTTAGATGAGCTTTACTTGCATGGGTGATTAGATTATTGACCCCATGCTATGCTCGCTGTCTTCCACTCTCATTCTCCATTAGATCACTTTTATTTGAAAAGTATTAACACTGTATTTCTAACTATGGATGAGGTATAAACAGCTTGTAGTTTTTCTTCTGAATCCTCAAGCATCTTAAACTGCAATGTTTTACATTAATAAATACAACAACAACTGAGTGCCTCAGCAGACGGAGGCTCAGTTGCATTGCTTGCGTTTAGTTATTGATTTTATGGCAGGGGTATTCATTATCTTACATCTTTTCTTCCAGAAACAGCTCTTTTCAATAAATCACCTTCTCGCTGCCATCTTCCATTGTTCAAAGTTTCATCCTCCAGCTAAGCTTTGTTATTCTTCAGGAAATTATTCGGCGACAGAATTGATGATGTTGTTCGATGTGTCAAGACTTCCCATTTTTAGTCTATCTCATGCAGAGCTTGAATGCAGGAGGATATGCACGGACATTGATTGGATGAGGTGATTATATTTCTCTCTCATGAAGATATGGGGCGGGATTGTCCATCTGTCGACACCAAAATTGGGAAATGCGGTAGGGCGGAGAATCGTTTCCGACGGCGAAATCGCAGCGGCCGCCGATTTGACGCCAAATTGCAATTCTCCGTCGCTTTGACAGCTGCGCCAATGCATTCTGGAACGCACGTACAGCAAACACCGTTTGCACATCATTAGCGGACATGACCCGATATTCTCCGGGGCTCCCGTGATTCTCCATCTCATCTGGGCCAAATTCTCAACTTGTCTCTTTGTTCACTTGTGTTTTTACAAATTGTGAAATGTGGCTGATGAGGGAGAGAGAGGAGATAGGACACAGAGAGGCACAACAGAGAGGGTTGTTGGGCAAGACACTGGTCCAGCTGGCTGGGGTGGAGGGTCCCTGCCAGGCTGTGGGGTGGGTGATAGGGAATTGGCCGAGTGACGGGGTGACCCCCCCCTTGATGGGACTGGGATGGTGTCCAGGCATGGACCACCATCGCCTCAGCCTGCAAGGCAGCCATTTTGCTGCACACGCCACTGACCACCCATCTTGGCCCCTGGTTCTGCAAAGTGACACCAGTCATTTGGGTCCCCCCCCCCCCCCCCCCCCCCACCCCTGCACTCTGGCTCCCACCCCCCAACACCACGCTCCATCACACCCACCACCACCCAATCAGCCGCCACCAGAGGTGGGGCATCATGCAGCCCAATCAAGGTCAATGATCACTGTAGCGCCTACGGGGACACTGGGTGGGGGACACGGAAAATACCGCGAGGAATGGCCATGCCAGTTGACGGTACCTCTGGCATTAGGGACAGGCCCAGGGCTAGAGATCCACATGGTGCTGGGCCCTGACTGGGCCAGGAATGCAGAGATTGGGGGGGAGGGGCATGTGGGGGCAATGCTCGCAGTGCCAACTGGGGCAACCATGTAGCCCGCTGGACCTGGTTGGGCACGGGGGCCTTTCACCCTTGTAGACAATGGATATCGGAATTTAACCAACAATGATGGCCTTCCTCCTGGTCACTGCAGCCCTGTAGGCACTGCTCGAGTTGGAAGAGGTTGCAGCAGTAGAGCATGCAGCAGTGGAGCAGGCAGCAGCAGATTCTGCCCCAGAGGAACAGGAGGCAGCCACTTAGGGTGGAGAGCCGGCTGCCCAACAGGCCGATGAGGAGGAGCTGCAAAGGAGGCGGCACATGAGGCCTCGTGTGTACCGGCAGTGCCTGTCGTTCGTGGGCCTGCCAGACTGGGCATGGCGTCAATATTCCGTCTGAGCAGGGAGACAGTGCAACACATCTACCAGATCATGGTGCACCTGGCACTGCGGGGGAATGGTGGGGGGGGAGGGCTGCAGGGGGGAGGGGGGGGGGGGAACACCTGTTCCCGGTGGCAGGCAAAATGACAGTTGCCCTGAACCTTTACACACGGTGTCCTTCCAGGTGCCGATTGGGAACCTATTTGGGATCTCACAGACCTCGATGCACAGGTGCACAGGCAGGGGGCCTTGCTCCTGGGGTTATCTGCTGTGGTCATGGCTGATGATACCTATCCAGAGGCCACAGACTGATGGCAAAACCCACTACAATGATGCCCATGCAGCGACCAGGAATGTGATCGAGCAGTGCTTCAGCCTCCTGAAGATGTGCTTCGACGCCTGGACCGCTCTGGAGGGACCCTCCAGTATAATGCTGAGAGGGTTACCTGCCCCAAGGTGGCCTGCTGTGTCCTTCCACAACATCGCGCAGTAGCGGGGGCAATGTCCTGGAGAAGGAGGGTGAACACCAGTCTCATCTCAAGAGGAGGATGCGGGGAAGACCATAGAGGGGCGGGACATGGGGCCCAGGCAGGCACGGGAGGACAGACAACGTGTGCGCCAGGTCCAACACGCTTGGGATGCTCTGATCTCCTCCAGGTTCTCCAGGGGTGAGGAGAACTGGTCAGGGGCACGGACACTGCATTTACCCGGCCACCCCCTCCTGCAACCCGCTCGTGATACATACCTGCCGCACTACATGCTGCGGGCCATGGGTTGGTAGTAACACTGGTGCTGGTCTATGGGATGGAGGATGATGACAATCCACTCTGCGGTGAGCTCTGGTGCTACGCATTGTTTGCCAATGTCTGACTCCTGCTCAGGATAGCACATTCCACCGTCCACCTCGGTGATCCCTGCAGGCAAACTGGTCATTCCACCACACGGTCCCCTGGCATGACGGTGGTGGGGATGATCGGAGGTGAGGTGGAGAGGCGGGGTAGGGGTGGGGGGGGGGGGGATCCCAGTCTATCCACAATGTTCACCCATTCCTCCTCCCCTCACCCCCCAGCATCCACTCTCTGGCCAGCCCAGAGCAACCCACCCCTCACATCCATCTGACAGAGCACCGAGGCAGGTTGTAACAGTGTTAACAGGTGTTTAATGTGCACAACTATTTACAGGTAGGTGCCCTAGCCCCTATTACTAAACTGTGCCCTGCACCTGTGCCAATTTAACTGGTGTCTAACTTTCTGGCCTTACGGGCCCTAACGCTACGTCTTGGTGGATCCCCAGATGGTACATCAGGGGTGGAGGCGGCCTGCTCTGATTCCAGCCCTGCGACCTGGGTCCCCGTTGGCAGCCGTCTTCTGGGGCGACCGGGCCTGGATAAGCCTGGCTTTGCTCGGGTGTCCCAGGTGGCGTGGTGCCTCCCTGTTCTGCCCGCTGACCACCAAATGCGCCAGGACCAGGAGAGCGGTGAAACCGAGAAGCTGGGGTGTTCTGGTTCCTCCCCTGTGGGACTCACCGGTACGGGCCATCTCTTCCCTCAGGCTGACCGATGGCCCCCGGGCTACTTCATGGGGCTTTGATGCAGCAGGAGCGAGCTCCAGGGGTTCCCCTGTCACCTGCCGCTGCCAGTCCTGGAGGCTCGTTCCCATCTCAAACAGGGTCTCCATGCTCGCGGCTATGCCTCCCGTCGATCATCCCCGGGCCTCGGGAATCCTGGCGATGGCAGTGAACCTCGTGCTCAGGGGTCCTGGTGGGCTCAGTCTTTATTCGGCTATATTCGTTGTATTGTGCTGACCAAGCACATAGGGCTTCCCTGATGGCACAGATACTCATGTGCACAGACGTCTGCGAAATTCAATACCAATCCCCACTTGGCGCTTGGAAGGACCCCCTGGCGAAAAGGTTCAGGGCCACTGTTACCTTTACGGCCACCAGGAGCAGGTGCCATCCCCCTTAGCCCCGCAATTCCAGGTGCATCATGATCCGGCAGCTATGTCACACTGTCCAACTGCTCAGCCCGAGATTCAGCGATATCCCCAGTCTGGCAGGTCCTTGAATGACAGGCGCTGCCAGTACACAGGAGGCATGATGCGGTGCCTCCTTCCCACCTCCTCCTCGGCCTCTTTGGTGAAGACCACCAATCCTGGTTGGATTCAGAAGTCCATTGTCTGCAGGTGGTCAAAGACAGACATGCTGGCATGGTGTGTACCCCATGCCCAACCAGGTCCAATGAGCTACATGGTGGCTCCAGTCTGCACTGCAGCCCTGCCCCTGCATATCCCACTCCCCTCCCCTCCCTCCTCCCCAATCGCCACACCTACCCCCGGCTGTTCCCCCTGTACTCTGCCCTCCGCAACGGCACCTCTGACCCCCATCATGCCCGATACCCTTCTCTGCTGGTAGGGTACTGGTGGCTGACCATACCCATGCTGGCAGTATGCTCCACGGCCCCACCTGGTGCCCAATTGTAGGGGCTAGTGTGGACGTTCAGCCTTGGGTGGGCCATGTGATGTCCCACCAGCAGGTGGCACCCAGTTGTGGTGGGGAGGGGACATCTGTGGGGTGGAGGGCAGGGTGGATGCGGGCAGCCATACGGCCGGTGTCACTCTGCGCAACCACGGGCCACGGTGCGGTGGTCAGTGGGTGTGCATCAAGGTGGCAAGCTACAGCAGTGGCGGCCTGTGCCTGGTCACCACGGTCCCTGGGTGGGGGCACCTTAACCCTACATCCCATTCCCTTGTTACCCCCGATCAACCGCCGTTACTCCCCTCCGGCCCTGGTAAACGTCACCCTAGCCAGCCCTATCAGCACCAGGGCCACGGTCACACCTCTGGGCACATGCTAAGGGGAGGACAATGCATCCATGGCTGACAAGGGATGTCAAGGACAGCATAAAACCTAAAGGAGAAGCATACAAAGTGGCGAGGATTAGAACATAGAACAGTACAGCACAGTACAGGCCCTTTGGCCTACGATGTTTTGCCGACCATTTATGCGAATCTAAGAGCGACCAAACCTACACCCCTTCAATTTACTGCTGTCCATGTGCCTGTCTAAGAGTTGTTTAAATGTCCCTAATGACTCTGACTCCACCACCTCTGCTGGCAGTGCATTCCACACACCCACCACTCTCTGTGTAAAGAGCCTACCTCTAACATCTCCCCTATACCTTCCTCCAATCACCTTAAAATTATGTCCCCTCATGACAGCCATTTCCACCCTGGGAAAAGTCTCTGGCTATCCACTCTATCCATGCCTCTCATCACCTTGTACACCTCTATCAAGTCACCTCTCTTCCTTCTTCGCTCCAGTGGGAAGAGCCCTAACTCCCTCAACCTTTCTTCATGAGACATGCCCTCCAGTCCAGGCAGCATTCTGGTAAATCTCCTCTGTACTGTCTCCAAAGCATCCACATCCTTCCGATAATGAGGCGACCAGAACTGGACACAATATTCCAAGTGTGGTCTAACCAGGGTTTTATAAAGCTGCAGCAAAACCTCATGGCTCTTAAACTCAATCCCCTTGTTAATCAAAGCCAACACCATACGCCTTCTTAACAACCCTATCAATCTGGTGGCAACTTTGAGGGATCTATGTACGTGGACCCCCAAATCCCTCACTTCCACACTTCCAAGAATCCTGCCTTTAACCCTGTATTCAGCATTCAAATTCGACCTTCCAAAATGAATCACTTCACATTTATCAAGGTTGAACTCTGTGGCGCTAACAATTGTACACAAACACTCGAGTGAAGTACAAGAGAGGTTTTATTGCTGTGAGATGCTATTCCTCCAGTGGCAGCTGTAGAGTAGTATCTCAGTGAAGCTAGCTCATATTTATACACAAGCTCCCTGTGGGCGGAGCTAGCCGGCAGGGGCTTTCCGGAGAAACCTGTATTACAGGTACGGCCATACATCCCCCTACTGCAAGCACACATATATATATAGTGGTTGTATCACCACAAACTCCATCTGCCACTTTGCAGCCCAGCTCTGCATCCTGTCAATGTCCTGTTGTAACCTGCAACAGCCCTCGACACTATCTGCAACTCCCCCAACCTTTGTGTCATCGGCAGACTTACTAACCCACCCTTCCACTTCATCATCCAAGTCATTTATAAAAACCACAAAGAGCAGAGGCCCCAGAACAGATCCCTACGGGACACCACTGGTCACTGACCTCCAGGCGGAATACTTTCCATCCACTACCACTTGCTGTCTTCTTTTGGCCAGCCAATTCTGTATCCAGACAGCCAAATTTCCCTGTATCTCATGCCCCCTAACTTTCTGAATGAGCCTACCATGGGGAAAGTTCTCAAATCCCTTACTGAAATCCATATACACCACATCCACTGCCTGACCATCATCAATGTGTCTCGTCACATCCTCAAAGAATTCAATGAGACTTATGAGGCATGACTTGCCCTTCCAAAAGCCATGCTGACTATCTTTAATCAAACTATGTTTTTCTAAATAATCATAAATCCTATCTGTCAGAATCCTTTCCAATATTTTGCACACCACAGATATAAGACTGATGGGTCTGTAGTTCCCAGGGATTTCCCTATTCCCTTTCTTAAACAGGGGAACAACATTCGCATCCCTCCAATCATCCGGTACTACTCAAGTGGAGAGTGAGGAAGCAAAGATCATCGGCAACGGCGCAGCAATCTCCTCCCTAGCTTCCTGTAGTAACCTTGGTTATATCCCATCTGGCACAGGGGACTTAACTATCCTGATGCTTTTCAAAATTTCCAGCACATCCTCCTGTTTGAGTCTATTAACCTGGTTCACACTGTTCCCATGAGCAACAAGGTCCCTCTCTCTAGTGAATATGAAGCAAAATATTCATTTAGGGCCTCCCCCATCCCTTCAGACTCTAGGCACAAGTTCCCTCCACTATCCCTGATCGGCCGTACTCTCACTCTGATCATCCTCTTGTTTCGCCTTGTAGAGTAGAACGCCTTGGGATTTTCCTTAATCCTTCCCACTAGGGCTTTTTCATGCCCCCTTTTAGCTCTCCTCAGTCCATTTTTGAGTTCCTTCTTGGCTACCTTGTAATCCTGTAGAGCCATGCCAGATCCTTGCTGCCTTCTTCCTCTTGACTAGAAGCTCCACATCTCTTGTCATCCAAGGCTCCTTCACCTTACCATTCCTTCCTCGTCTCAGTGGGACAAAACTATCCATCACTTGCAGCAAGTGCTCCTTGAACAACCCCAGATTACTGTTGTGCATTTCCCCAAGTACAATTGTTCCCACTTTATGCTCCTCTGCTCCTGTCTAATAGCAGTATAATTTCCCCTCCCCCAATTAAATACCTTCCCATATTGTCTTGGGATATTAGGGCAGCAGGGTAGCATGGTGGTTAGCATAAATGCTTCACAGCTCCAGGGTCCCAGGTTCGATTCCCGGCTGGGTCACTGTCTGTGTGGAGTCTGCACGTCCTCCCCCTGTGTGCTTGGGTTTCCTCCGGGTGCTCCGGTTTCCTCCCACAGTCCAAAGATGTGCGGGTTAGGTGGATTGGCCATGCTAAATTGCCCGTAGTGTCCTAATAAAAGTAAGGTTAAGGGGGGGGTTGTTGGGTTACGGGTATAGGGTGGATACGTGAGTTTGAGTGGGGTGATCATGGCTCGGCACAACATTGAGGGCCGAAGGGCCTGTTCTGTCCTGTACTGTTCTATGTCTGTTTCTCTCCCTCTCCATCACTATGGTAAAGGTCAAGGAATTGTGGTCACTGTCACCGAAAGTGGGAAGCCAGAGGATTGGGAAGCCGTTAAAAGCGAGCAGAGGACAACTAAAAAAGCAATAAAGGGGGAGAAGATGAAGTATGAGTGTAAGCAATAAATCCTCTCTTGTACTTCACTCGAGTAATATAAAGGAAGATAGGAAGAGTTTTTTTCAATATATTAAAGGTAAGAGAGAGGCAAAAATAGACATTGGAAAATGTGGCTGGAGAACTAATAATAGAAAACAAAGAGATAGCAAAAGAACTGAATAGATACTTTGCATCCATCTTCACAGTGGAAGACACCAGTGGGATGCCAGAGCTCCAGGAGAACCAGGGGGCAAAGGTGAGTGCAGTGACCATTACTAAGGAGAAGGTTCTGGGGAAACTGAAAGGTCTGAAGGTGGATAGGTCACCTGGACCGGATGGACTACACCGCAGGGTCCTAAAAGCAATAGCTGATGAAATTGTGCAGGCATTGGTGATGATCTTTCAGGAATCACTGGAAGCAGAAAGGGTCCCAGAGGACTGGAAAGTGGTTAATGTAACACCACTGTTTAAGAAGGGAGGGAGGCAGAAGACGGGAAATTCTCGGCCGGTTAGCCTGACTTCGGTCCATAAGACCATAAGACATAGGAGTGGAAGTAAGGCCATTTGGCCCATCGAGTCCACTCCGCCATTCAATCATGGCTGATGAGCATTTCAACTCCACCTACCAGCATTCTCCCCATAGCCCTTAATTCCTCGCGACATAAAGAATTTATCTATCTCTGCCTTGAAGCCATTTAGCGTCCCGGCCTCCATTGCACTCCGTGGCAATGAATTCCACAGGCCCACCACTCTCTGGCTGAAGAAATGTCTCCGCGTTTCTGTTCTGAATTTACCCCCTCTAATTCTAAGGCTGTGCCCACGGGTCCTCGTCTCCTCACCTAACGGAAACAGTTTCTTTGCGTCCACCCTTTCTAAGCCATGTATTATCTTGTAAGTTTCTATTAGATCTCCCCTTAACCTTCTAAACTCCAATGAATACAATCCCAGGATCCTCAGCCGTTCATCATATGTTAGACCCGCCATTCCAGGGATCATCCGTGTGAATCTCCGCTGGACACGCTCCAGTGCCAGTATGTCCTTCCTGAGATGTGGGGCCCAAAACTGGACACAGTACTCCAAATGGGGCCTAACCAGAGCCTTATAAAGGCTCAGTAGCACATCGCTGCTTTTATATTCCAACCCTCTTGAGATAAATGACAACATTGCATTCGCTTTCTTAATCACAGATTCAACCTGCATATTTACCTTTAGGGAATCCTCGACTAGCACTCCCAGATCCCTTTGTACTTTGGCATTATGAATTTTCTCACCGTTTAGAAAGTAGTCTATGCTTGGATTCTTTTTTCCAAAGTGCAAGACCTCACATTTTCTCACGTTGAATTGCATCAGCCATTTCCTGCACCACTCTCCCAAACTGTCTAGATCCTTCTGCAGCCTCCCCACTTCCTCAGCACTACCTGCCTGACCACCTAACTTCGTATCATCGGCAAACTTTGCTAGAATGCCCCCAGTCCCTTCATCCAGATCATTAATATATATGGTGAACAGCTGCGGCCCCAACACTGAACCCTGTGGGACACCGCTGGTCACCAGCTGCCATTCCGAAAAAGAACCTTTTATCCCAACTCTCTGCCTTCTGTCAGACAGCCAATCCTCAACCCATGCCAGTAGCTCACCTCGAACACCATGGGCCCTCACCTTACTCAGCAGCCTCCTGTGTGGCACCTTATCAAAGGCCTTTTGGAAATCCAGATAGACTACATCCACTGGGTTTCCCTGGTCTAACCTACTTGTCACCTCCTCAAAGAATTCTAACAGGTTCGTCAGGCACGACCTCCCCTGACTAAATCCATGTTGACTTGTTCTAATCCGACCCTGCTCTTCCAAGAATTTAGAAATCTCATCTTTAACGATCGATTCTAGAATTTTACCAACAACCGAGGTTAGGCTAATTGGCCTATAATTTTCCACCTTTTGTCTTGATCCTTTCTTGAACAAGGGGGTTACAACAGCGATCTTCCAATCGTCCGGGACTTTCCCTGACTCCAGTGATTTTTGAAAGATCTCAACCAACGCTTCCGCTATTTCTTGAGCCACCTCCCTCAGAACTCTAGGGTGTAGCCCATCGGGGCCAGGAGATTTGTCAATTTTAAGACCTTTTAGCTTTTTTAGCACCATCTCTTTTGTAATGGCAACCATACTCAACTCAGCCCCCTGACCCTCTATAATTTTTGGGATATTACTCATGTCTTCCACTGTGAAGACAGACGCAAAGTACTTATTAAGTTCTCCAGCCATTTCCTCGTCTCCCATCACTAGCCTTCCGGAATCAGTTTGAATTGGCCCAATGTCTACTTTGGCCTGTCGTTTGTTTCTTATGTATTGAAAGAAACTTTTACTATCATTTCTTATATTACTGGCTAGCCTGCCTTCATATTTGATCCTCTCCTTCCTTATTTGTCTCTTTGTTAACCTCTGTTTGTTTTTGTAGCCTTCCCAATCTTCTGATTTCCCAGTGCTTTTGGCCACTTTATAGGATCTCTCTTTTTCTTTGATACATTTCCTGACCTCCTTTGTCAGCCATGGCTGTCTAATCCCTCCCCGGATAATCTTTCTTTTCTTGGGGATGAACCTCTGTACAGTGTCCTCAATTATGCATACAAACTCCTGCCATTTTTGCTCTGCTGTCTTCCCCACTAGGGTCTGCTTCCAGTCGATTTTCGCCAGTTCCTCTCTCATGCCCTCGTAATTACCTTTATTTAACTGTAACACCATTACATCCGATTTTGCCTTCTCTCTTTCAAACTGCAGACTGAACTCAACCATATTATGATCGCTGCTTCCTAAGTGTTCCCTTACTTTAAGATCTTTTATAAAGTCTGGTTCATTACATAGCACTAGGTCCAGAATAGCCTGCTCCCTTGTGGGCTCCATGACAAGCTGTTCCAAAAAGCCATCTTGTAAGCATTCCATGAATTCCTTTTCTTTGGATCCACTGGCTACGTTATTTACCCAATCCACCTGCATATTGAAGTCCCCCATGATCACCGTGACCTTGCCTTTCTGACATGCCTTTTCTATTTCCCGGTACATGTTGCGCCCCTGGTCCTGACCACTGTTAGGAGGTCTGTACATAACTCCCATTATAGTTTTTTTGCCTTTGTGGTTCCTCAATTCTACCCACACAGACTCCACATCATCCGACCCTATGTCGTTTAGTGCCATAGATTTAATTTTGTTCTTAACTAACAAGGCAACCCCACCCCCTCGGCCCACCTCCCTGTCTTTTCAATAGGTTGTATATCCTTGGATGTTTAACTGCCAGTCCTGAACCCCCTGCAGCCATGTCTCTGTGATGCCTACCACATCATAATCATTCACGATGATCTGTGCCATTAGTTCGTCTACTTTGTTACAAATGCTACGAGCATTCAGGTAAAGTGCCTTAATGCTAACTTTCTTATCATTACAGATATTGGAAGTCCTAAGATGTCCAAAGTTATCCTTCCTTTTTGTTGAATTCCTAGTCTGCCTCAAGCTTAAATCCACCTGCCTACATGTTATCCTCCTGCGTACCTTGCCATTTAACTCCATGCTCCCTGTCGCTTTCACTTTCCCTTCCCCCCAACTCAGAAGTTTAAAGTCCTACTGACCACCCTATTTATCCTCTTCGCTAGAACACTGGTTCCAGATCGGTTCAGGTGGAGACCGTCCCAACGGTACAGATCCCCCCGGTTCCAAAACTGATGCCAATGTCCCATGAAGTGGAATCCCTCTTTCCCACACCAATCCCTTAGCCACGTGTTTACTTCCCTAATTTTCTTGTCCCTATGCCAATTGGCACGTGGCTCGGGCAGTAATCCGGAGATTATGACCCTTGAGGACCTGTATTTCAATTTTCTTCCTAGTGCTTGATAGTCCCCGAACAGGTCCTCCACCCTAGCTTTACCTATGTTGTTAGTCCCAACGTGGACCACAACAACTGGATCCTCCCCCTCCCGCTCCTATATCCTTTCAAGCCGGTCAGAGATGTCCCGCACCCTGGCACCGGGCAGGCAACACACCATGCGAGACTCCCGATCCGGCTTGCATAGGATACTATCTGTCCCCCTAATTATAGAATCCCCTATAACAACTACTTGTCTTTTTACTCCCCCCTCTTGAACGGCCTTCTGCACCATGGTACCGTGGTGAGCTGGCTCATCCTGTCCAGAGCCCTTTTCCTCATCCATACAGGGAGCAAGAGTCTCATACCTGTTGGACAAGGTCAAGGGCTGAGGCTCCTGCACTCCTGAACTCAGGTTCCCCCTGCCTGCCTCACTAACAGTCACACTCTGAAGTCCCTGATCACTTACTGAATGTGAATTACTTAATCTCCCAGGTGTGACTGCCTCCTGAAACAAAGGGTCCAGGTAACTCTCCCCCTCCCGGATGTGCCGCAGTGTTTGAAGCTCAGATTCCAGATCATCAACTCTGAGCCGGAGTTCTTCCAGCAACCAACACTTGCTGCAGATGTGGTCATTGCCATTCACAAGGGGAACAGCCAGCTCCCACATCATACAGCTACAGCACATCACCTGCCCAGCCATCTCTGATTAGTTAATTAATTTATTACTTTGTATAAATTTCAGTTTATTGGTAAGTCATTGGTAAGATTTTAGAGTCTGTTATTAAAGATGAGATCACGAAGTACATGGAAGTGCATGGTAAAATAGGACTGATTCAGCACGGCTTTTTCAAAGGGAGGTCGTGTCTGACAAATCTGTTAGAGTTCTTTGAGGAGGTAAGATGGAAGTTAGACAAAGGTGAACCAGTGGACGTGATTTATTTAGATTTCCAGAAGGCCTTTGACAAGGTGCCGCATAGGAGACTATTAAATAAGTTAAAAGACCATGGTGTTAAGAGTAAGATCCTGGCATGGATAGAGGATTGGCTGACTGGCAGAAGGCAGAGAGTGGGGATAAAGGGGTCTTTTTCAGGATGGCAACCTGTGACTAGTGGTGTACCTAAGGGGTCAGTGCTGGAACCACAACTTTTCACAATATACATTAATGATCTGGAAGAAGGAACTGAAGGCACTGTTGGTAAGTTTGCAGAGGGACAGGTGGTTTTGAGGAAGCAAGGAGGCTGAAGAAGGATTTGGACAAGCTTGGGGAGTAGGCAATGAAGTGGCAAATGAAATATAATGTGGAAAAGTGTGAGGTTATGCACTTTGGAAGGAGGAATTTAGGCATAGACTATTTTCTAAATGGGGAAATGCTTAGGAAATCAGAAGCACAAAGGGACTTGGGAGTCATTCTTCATAATTCTCTTAACGTTAACGTGCAGGTTCAGTCGGTATTTAAGAAGGCAAATGCAATGTTAGCATTCATGTCAAGAGAGCGAGAATACAAGACCAGAGAGGTACTTCTGAGGCTGTATAAGGCTCTGGCCAGACCCCATTTGGAGTATTGTGAGCAGTTTTGGGCCTAATATCTAAGGAAGAATGTGCTGGGCTTGGAAAGGGTCCAGAGGAGGTTCACAAGAATGATCCCTGGAATGAAAAACTTGTCGTATGAGGAAAGTTTGAGGACCCAGTTGGGTCTGTACTCATTGGAATTTGGAAGGATGAGGGGGATCTTATTGAAACTTACAGGATACTGCGAGGCCTGGATAGAGTGGACGTGGAGAGGATGTTTTTCACTTGTCAGAGAAACTAGAACCAGAGGACACTATCTCAGATTCAAGGGACAATCCTTTAAAACAGAGATGAGAGGGCGGCATGTGGCGCTGTGGATAGCACTGGGACTGTGGCGCTGAGGACCCGCGTTCGAATCCTGGCCCTGGGTCACTGTCCATGTGGTTTTTGCACATTATCCCCATGTCTGCGTGGGTTTCACCCCCACAAACCAAAAGATGTGCAGGTTAGGTGGATTGGCCATGCTAAATTGCCCCTTAATTGACAAAAAAAGTAATTGGGTACTCTAAATTTAATTAAAAAACAGAGATGAGGAGGAATTTCTTCAGCCAGAGGGTGGTGAATCTGTGGAACACTTTGCCGCAGGAGGCTGTGGAGGCCAAATCACTGAGTGAGTTTAAGACAGAGATAGATAGGTTCTTGGTTAATAAGGGGATCAGGGGTTATGGGGAGAAGGCAGGAGAATGTGGATGAGAAAATATCAGCCATGATTGAATGGCAGAGCAGACTCGATGGGTCTAATTCTGCTCCTATGTCTTATGGTCTTTTGTCCGACCTCCTCTCCCTCAGCAGCCGTGGCACCTGTTTCCTGATTTTTTAAACCACAAGTGAAACCTGCTGTCGGTAATTCCTCCTGGCGAAAGCAGAGCATCGCAGAGGCGGTCGTGCCGTGGTATTGCCATTGGACTAGTTAGCCAGTCACCCAAAGTAATTTTCTGGGGTCCCAGGTTCAAATCCCGCTACTGCCGATGGTGAAATTTGAATTCAATAAAAATCTAATGATGAGCATGAAGCCATTGTCGATTGTCATAAAAAAACATCTGGTTCACTAATGTCCTTTGGAGAAAGAAATCTGCCATCCTTATCCGGTCTGGCATATATGCGACTCCAAACCTACAGCAATGTGGTTGAGTCTTAACTGCTCCCTCAAGGGCAGTTAGGGATGGGTAATAAATGCTGGCACAGCCTGTGACGTCCATGAACAAATTACAAAAATACTAAGTGAAGCCCATTAATAATAAGCCAATGGTGTTAACTGTACATGTGGAATAAAATGCATTGACACCAGTGTCTGAGCGCCGGGGCATGTCATTCTGTCGGGCGGCCGGCACCAGCGACAATGTTTGCCTCATGCGCGATTCTCCACCCAATTGTATTTCGTGATTCTGGCTTTGCTGGATGGAGAGTCCATGTTCTCTCAGAGCAGAATCACACCTGATTTGCACCGACGTGAGTCCCAACTTTGCCATACATGGCAAGGATTGCGACGGATTCCCTAGGAGCCCCCATGCCATTTTGAGCCAGCGGTCCGATAGTGAGGTCCAGCGGCAGGGCCCCCTCCCCCCACAACACAATTCATCCCCCACACCCCACGTAACTCAATTCAGTTCTGCAACGCAATTCAGCAACCCCCCGAGATTTTCTGTGTCACCGCCCCCCTCCACACTGTATGAGGGAACCCGTCCCCCCACCAGAGACCCCCTAACCACCATAAAGGAATTATCCGCACCTTTAGGGGCTAGGCCCGCGCCAGAGTGGCTCCCGCTCTGCCGACTAGCGGCAATGGCCTTTGGCGCCCCGCTGACCGGCGTCGGGGCTGGTCGAAAGGCCTTCGCCGGTCGGCGTGAGCCCGGGCATGCACCGGAGCGTCAGTGGCCGCTGACGTCACCACCGGCGCATGCGTGGTGGAGGGGGTCTCTTCCGCCTCCGCCATGGTGGAGGCCGTGGCGGCAGCGGAAGGAAAGGAGTGCACCCACGGCACAGGCTCGCCGGCCTGTCGGTGGGCCCCGATCGCGGGCCAGACCACCGTGGGGGCACCCCCCGGGGTCCGATCGCCCCGCGCCCCCCCCCCCCAGGACCGCGGGGCCCGCTCGCGCCACCTGCTCCCACCGGCACCAGAGGTGGTTTAAACCACATCGGCAGGAGAGGCCTGACAGCAGCCCATCGCGGGTCGGAGAATCGCCGTGGGGGGCCCACGCCGATTCTCCTCCTGTGAAATTTCCTCCAGTAGGCTGTGATTGACAGTTTCCGCACACACCCAACTGTCCACATTGTTTAATGCATCTCCCTTCACACTTGTGTGGCTTTAAAGTACCAAGCTGTGAAATTAGCCACAATGTTTATAAACATTTTGCCATGATTGACAGCTCCTGAGCCACATCAAAGACAGTTAAGTGCTTTCTGTTAGTTTCACGGAGATCGAGCATCGGAACTCCAGATCCCTTTTTCTGCCCGAGGTTGGTTCTCCACCCCATCCAGCGATGGGCAGCGGAGAATCAAGCCCAATGTGTTCTGCCAGACATGGCACCACTTGTTTTATTCCATGTTGTGTTCATCATTGCCTGTTTTACTGATGAATAAATTCTTGTCCAGTTGTCATATAAGAGTTCAGATTGGATTCTGAGAATAGATTAGATGGCCTGAGTGGAAAAACTGACATGGCACAAACCAAATGGACAATATTGTTTTTTACAATGCTGTTGCACTGGATAATGCAAGCAACCAGAAACTCTTCAGTGCTTGCTGATTTCAGAGACAATGGGCTGGATTTTCCGTGACCCCGCAGCATGTTTCGTGGTGGAGGTGGCCTGCTATTGACTGGCGGTGGATTCTTCTGGTCCAACTACTGTCAACGGAATTTCCTGTTTTTCGCTACCTCTGCTGCTGGGGAGTCCACAGCAGAAGGCCGCCATGAGCGGGATCAGGAGATCTCGCTGGCGGCAACAGCTGGAAAACACTGTTCAATATCTATCACTGACAAAAAGGCCTCAATCTTTTTCATTTGTTTCTTGGATAATATCATAAGGTTGGGGGGGGAGGGGGTGGGATGAGGGGATAAACTCAAATTAGTGATTGTGTTATGATCTGTAGGGGCTGTTTAGCTCACAGGGCTAATCGCTGGCTTTGAAAGCAGACCAAGGCAAGCCAGCAGCACGGTTCGATTCCCGTAACAGCCTCCCCAAACAGGTGCCGGAATGTGGCGACTAGGGGCTTTGCACAGTAACTTCATTTGAAGCCTACTCGTGACAATAAGTGATTTTCATTTCATTTTTCATTTCATCTGGCAGGCGATAAGTGCCATGTAAACCAAATCCCAAAGAGAATCTTGCCAAGCTATCACAACTCTTTTCTTTTTGTATTTTACCATTGGAAATACCTGTAATGAAACACGAAGCCACACATTCCAGTGACACTTCTTGAGATTTCAAATATTAAATTTAAACATCTGTTTACAAAAGAAAAGAAAAATTAAACACACTCGATTAAATTTACACAATCAAAATTAGTCTTACAGAATATTCCCCCAAACAGATTTCCTACTTGGTTACACTCACAAATAAGCATCACTTTAGGCAAGACCTTATAGATATGTAATCTATTTTAAAAATCCAGTGAAATTGTCACAAGGCAATCGTACTGTTGTTAAGGGGAAGATAGGCCACAGGGCTTCCCTTTCCAACTCACTCAGCGGTGGAAATTAAAAAACATAAACAAGATCCTGCTTTCTGAAAGATCAGATAATTTCCTGTGTTGCCTTGAAGCTGACTCACTTTGCTTCTTCACAGTCCCATCCCCAATACAGGACAACACTCCGGGAGAACTTACATGACCACTCCCAAACTCTCTCCTTCAGTATATTTTTGCCTCGTTCACGTTTTTCCATTGCCCTCATCCTTCTTTGAAATGTTCCAGAATATAAAACATTTTTTAATCTTCTACTTATTGCCCCACTTTTGGGTCAAATGAATTTGAATAATTTGACCTTAGTTATTTATGACCTTCCCATGTTGTAAACCCCTTTTTATTTCCCTTTGAAATGTAACAACTAAACACAACAAACCTTCTTTATCTCCTTATAGAATCATAGAATAGAACCGTAGCTTATCCAGCCTCTCTTCATAGCTAAAATGCTCCATTCAAGGCAACATCGTGGTGAATCCCCTCTGCACCCTCTCCAGTGCACTCACATCCAATAGCGTGTCAACCGGAACTGAACACAATACTCCAGCTGTGGCCTAACCAAAGCCCTGTACAGATTCAAAATTATCTCCCTGCTTTTATAATCCATGCCATGACTGATAAAGGCAAGTGCCCCATTTGCCTTAACTACCCTATTATCCTGTCCTGCCACCTTCAGAGATCTGTGGATCCTTCTGTTCCTCTGAGATTCCTAGTGTCCTGTCATTCATTGCGTACTCCTTTGTTGTGTTAATCCCAATGCAAATTTCTGCCCATATCTTACTTGCCTCTGGAAAATTCAACCTTGCCAAATTTACTTCAAGCGTCTGTCTTACACTCCTAGACCCTTTGATGTCCTCAACTCTGTAGCCACCCAGTCCTGAGCTAAATTAAACTATGTTCACAAACAGGAACACATTCACAGACACATATGCACAGCCCCACAAGCCTGCTAGATAGAATAACACAATAAACCACCAAAATATTAGAAGTAATAACATTTTCTTCACATTAGTAA
This sequence comes from Scyliorhinus canicula, assembly GCF_902713615.1. Classification (NCBI taxonomy): domain Eukaryota; kingdom Metazoa; phylum Chordata; class Chondrichthyes; order Carcharhiniformes; family Scyliorhinidae; genus Scyliorhinus; species Scyliorhinus canicula. The sequence goes on from NC_052163.1 coordinate 49,685,792, forward strand.
TGGATTGAATGCCAGTTACAACCATTTACCCATCTGCCTCAGGGCTTCATTTTTTTAAAAAAGCAATTGTGATTTATTAATGTAGGAAATGTAATCCATTGATTCAGATTCAGAACTTGAATTTCTGAGGCTTTACCCTATGAATGCTGACTTTAAGGCTGACACATTGAAAAGTCCCAACTAATTTTGGATGCCTAGAAGTCCCCATGGAACTGCAACTGAGCAAGAATGGATGGAGAAGTAGAACGTATACTGGAGAAAATTTATTTATTGAAAATACCGTCAACAACAATGTTCATTTTAAATGGGGCTTTTTTTGATAAAATAAAATCTCTTAAGCTATCAATCATAGGAATGATCAAAACATCCTTCCTTAATTTTTTCCTTTGCATAGCTCATATTCATAGAACGATGAAAGCTCCCCAGGATAGCACAGGCTAGAACACTGTCATAATATCCACTCATGTATATAATGAGAAAGAGACAGGCAGTGATTGACACACAGAATGACCAATAAGCACACAACACAGTACAGCCAATCCCCAGACAGGACACTACCACTATAAAGCCAGAGGGCACTAGGTTTCCCGCTCTCTCTGGACCCAGCCACTGAGACAGTCAGAGTCCACGAGCTAGCCAGTGCAAACACCATGCGGTAGCTAGTAAATCTGGTCAGGCTACTACTAGGCCTCCAGTCAGTTCAGTATAGTGTCGACCCACAGCTGAATATGTTTATCAGCTCTATCGTTGAATAAAACAGTGTTGGATCTTCTCCAGTGTTAGACGCCTGTTTCTAGCTTCCCTGCATCGAGTGCAGCCCACATCGAACCAACCTGCCTAACACATCACACTCCAGAGAAATAGTGTAGAAGGGATTATAAGTACAAGCCGAGGTTGGTGCAGAGGCAGACACTGGGGACATTTTGTTTCCAGGAACAATTCTATAGTCGAGCAGTCGCATCGGGGAGCCCATTCCCGAGTACTGAAACCTGAGACAGGTGGGCCTCGTGGGCATAGACTAATGGGCCCAAGTTTGTCACTTGCTTTGCATTACAGTCTAAAATTGACTACAGGAACATTTCGTTTTCGAGCTGTTTATATATTGAGAGATACGCAGTGTGCAATTTAATTTACTCACTGCTGGCTACTGGTACCGCAAACTAGCACATTTATACCTGAGCTGGAGATGTACCTGTATGAGGTGGAATAAGGCAGGTCATATAAGTGCAAAAGGTTTTAAAGCCAGTGATGTGCAATTTAATAGTAGAAACCACTGAATCTGCCATATCATTATTCGTATCTTTCAACGATTTCAAAAGTAAATCTTCTTCATTTCCACCAAAGTTCAAATCTTGATGAGGTGAGTAAAATAGGAGACTCACAGAGCTTGAATTCTTCTATCCTGTAAAGAAAGTTCCCAAAAGGCGACATCAAGCTGACAATTTGGTCTCTGTTTTAAGCTGAATTGCCAGACCTTTGCGGGTGCTACAACATGAATAATTGGCCTGTATGCTTTATTTGCTGTCTGACATTTCAAGGATAACGAGTAGGCTGTCCCCATTACTCTAGTTCCACGTTTCCAACCATCCAACCTCCCATCAGTCACTGAATCAAGGCTTTCTTTGAGGTCTCTCTGACATGTCAAATGGTGCAGTATTTTTTGACTCGAGACAGTGGATGTCTTAAAGCCACAGTGTCTGATGATTGGCACTGTATTTTTTCTTGGTTTGGAAATCCATCCTCATCTTCTTCGCTGATCATTGTGACATGGAGAACTGAATATGTATCTGGATGTGAACAAGATCGAAGATGTGGGACTGACAATCATAGATAGACAGATAGAATATATAGTGCAAAAGAAGGCCATTTGGCTCATCGAATCTACACCGGCCCCTGAAAAAGCACTCTAACTAATCCCACATCTCCACCTCTATCATCTATCCCTGTAACCCCACCTAACGTTTGGACACTGCAAGACAATTTAGCATGACCAATTCACCTAACCCACACATCTTTGGACTGTGGGAGGAAACCAGAGCACCCGGAGGAAACCCACGCAGACACGGGGAGAACGTTCAGACTCCACACAGACAGCGACCCAAGCCAGGAATTGAACCTGGGCCCCTGGTGCTGCAAAGCAATAGTGCTAACCACTGTGCTACTGTGCCGCCCCAAACTACAATTGTCCTCTTGTAATTTATCACAGCCTCCATGTTTAGTAAATGGGCACAGTTTGGAGTCTCTGACAAATTTGAACTTGGACTTCCAATTGAATTTAAATTCCTCCAGCTGCCAGTGTGGGATTTGAACCCATGTCCCTATACCTCTCGGCTATTAGTCCAATGATGTTACCACTACACCAATCTCTCCCATATATGAATGAACCATGACCTCAACTAAATTTAGACCACAGGAACCTCAACTATCGAATAAGAGTTGGATAATGCTAATTGTAATACTAGATTAATCTATCGGAGATTTTTTTTCACAGCTCAATAAAAGCATTCATAGTTTGTCTTTTTAAAACATATTCACCTCCCTCAGGATGCAAAGTATACTTTACCAGGCACTGTGACAGTACAAATTACTCATGCTTTGTTGGAAGGTGGTGGGCAGATGAACCAAATAATGTTTGCTCATTTGGTGATTTCTTATTTCCCTGACACCATGAATTTCTCACTCATTCTGACCAGCTTCAAGATCAGGGATTTAATCACTCTGCCCAGTCTAATCCCTGAGATTGAGATAGATCAAAGAGTGCAATGCCATGAGCTCAAGAATAAAGGCTCATATATTGGGGGTAGTGTCAGAAAATCCCATCCGAACATAGCTGGAATGACGACAAAGGAAACAAGCCATCATAATCTATGCTGCAAGATCAGTTTTGAGCTGAGGTTAACCTGGTGCCCAGTCTTACTGGCCCAGTATTTACAGAGCCACCCATTCAGAACAGTGAAGGGAAGAGCTGTGGATGGAAAACCCAAATGTACAAATTCACCCAGCACATTTTTCGCTCTTCTTCTCTAGGTTTCCTGTCTGGCAGCCAGATTGGGAAACCGTGCAACACACAGAAGCGGCAGAGGAATAAACAGCTCTCGTGATGGGGCTGCAGGAGGTGGAGGAGGAGAGATCATGGTGGGGAAAGATTACAGGGGTATAGATCTTAGTTAGTGATGAAATGATGGTCGGTGTTTAGGGGGTGATTGAAAATTTGGAGGTTGTGGAGGTAGGAAAGTTTCAGGTAAGTTTGTTGAACTGGAGGGGTCACGTGCCTGACCCTCCTGGACCACAAGCAGTGCTGTATGGAACCGTCCTTATCTGTTAGGATTGCTGAGGCCGGCAGAACATGAGCAACATTAGCAAGGATAGAAGCCATGTTAAAGTGAGAGCACACTGCCTCTTAAACGCTTTCAGGAACTAATCTGCATTCTGTGAACAAATCGGACATCAGGCGCCTGTCCTGCCTCTTTGTGAAACAGGAAGTCATGGGTTGAAGATAATCTGGGTTTGGTTTGGTACATTTTAACATCTTAAATATCTTCCTCATCCAACCCCACCAATCCAAGTACAGAGGTCAAAAGTTATCTCCAAGGAAACTGATAGGCATAGGCCATTTATCCAACACATATCACAAAATCATTGAATTGTGTTATGATCACAGCAGATGTTATTTGCTGAGCTCGCCTGATTCCAGTGGGAAACCTGCCTTACCGATCAAAAATATTTTCTTTTGTATTTTGAAACAGTGAAGGAAAAGCTACTGACTCCAAAAGCAGAATTCCAATCACACCTTGCGAATTAAAAAGCTAAAAGATTTATCAACAAGATGAAAAGCTTCAGCACATTAGGTTAACGTTACACAACTGAACAGTCCTACAGAACAGCCATACACCCCCAGAGCACACACATAAACAGCCTTCTTGGCAACAAATCGCCTGTAGATTTCTAATTACAAAAACACAGAAATATTACCCAAGTTAAGAACACTTTAATAAAGGTGCACCACACAACTCCTCAAACATTCCCACTCTGATGTGGAAATCCAAAAGAAAGGTTCAGAAAAAGACTGCTTTCGATAACCCCTTCATCCTAGGAATCAAGTGAGCCACCTTACAGCTGCTTCTAATGCAAGTATATATTTTCCTGAGTAAGGAGAGTTAAACCGTCCATTGTATAATCATAGCATAATTAGCTTATGAGAAAAGATTGGATAGGCTTGTGGTTGTTTTCCTTGCAATTGTGGAGGCTGAGGGGTGACCTGACTGAGGTGTATGAGATTATAAAGTGCCTATATAGAATAGACAGGGAGGCCCGATTTCCCCTAGTAGAGAGGTCAATTGGTAGGGACCACATATTTTAGAAGGATCGGAGGGGAAACGAGGAAAATCTTGCTCAACCAGAGGGTGGTGGGCATTTGGAATTTGCTGCCCTGTTTGGTGGTGGAGGTAGAAACCCTCAACTCATTTAATAGGAACCTGGATCTGCACCTAAAATGCACGGCTATGGACCAGATGCAGGAAAGGTGGTATTAGATTCGGCAGTTAGTTTTTATGTTTGTTATTTTCTGGCCAGTGCATATGCGATGGGCTAAATGGCTTCTTTCTATGCTGTAACCTATTCATAGTTCTGGGTTTACTTTCACGATACAAAAGTAACATAACTTGACTCACCCTAAAGTGTGAATGTGTGGTGTGTTCCATGCTTTGCAGTTCTGCATCTATATGCTCTTAGTTATGCATATTCAGCCTTTATGACAGGATATATGTTCAGTTGGAAGATGAACCATTTCAGTTTTAAAAAGAATCTGAGCTTTCCTCTATATTGAATGGGAAGAACAATCCTTCGTAAAAACATACACCTATTCTCTTGGTGTGGCTGTCAGCTGTCTGCGTAATAAACCCTAACAAGAGCTGGATGTATTTAGACATGATTTATTCATCCAGGACAGCAGCAGAGTGTCTACATATGATTTATGAGCCCACTGGGTCATGTGTAATTAGCTATTTACTAACTACTTGGATGTTGCATCACTGCACACAGGTAAAAAGAAAGTCAAAGCAGTGAAGTTGTTAATAGGTCCAAGAAAAGGCTAATCACAACCCATGCCCTGATTATTATGAATTTCCCAATAATATATGCACACTAAACTCAATATCATAATATTGTCATTGCAATTATTATGTCAACTGTCAAATGGCTTATGGAATTAAATTAGTGTGAAACTGAGGTGACAGTCTTCTTCTAAATAAATTAATCAGCCCTGATTTTGTGCTCGTAAAGATCACAAAACTGTCAGCATTCATCGTCATTGCACCGTGGATCTGGCGGGAACTTCTGGGATCTGCATGTGCGCAGTTAAATGTGAAAAAACAGAAATTTCTGTCATGTGATTCCTTGTTCTGCCACAAGAGGATTGGAGTCCTCGCAGAAATGGCAATAAATGGAAATCAATGAATCGGCATGAACTATTACTTTTTATTTTCTAGTTTAATTTTAAAAAGCATTGAAGATTTAAGCCTTGTTGACTAAGTACAACTGAGTCATTCATGGCGTGTTAAGTCATAATTAGTGATGAATAACCTCTCTAGCCCTGAAAATGTATTCTATATTTGTAAAATATCAAATTTTTCCATTTCATGATGGAATTCCATTGACGGTGTCGGAATGAAATTAACATTGGAAGAGGGGAAATCCACACACCATGGCCTGTTAGATCTTTGTGGGAAGCTTTCTTTGAACTCGGAGTCAAGCAACGTCACTTCTGCATTGGCCACAAAGTCCCAGGCTGACGTTTTTGTTTTCCAGAATTATAGCGCTGATTTTAATTGAACTAGCCAAGTGAGTGGACAGAGTGGTTTGCAGCTTGAAGGGTAGAAAATGGGACTTTGATAGATTCATTGTTTACAGCAGCCACATAGTATAGACTGCCTTTAGTACATATGTTGCTCAATCACAAACTTAGCAGATCCAGTCATCTGAGCTGCATTGAGCCTTTAAGATGCTGAAAATAAGTCAATTTTTACAGACCAGATGTAACTGAATTTCTGATACTGAAGATTGTTGGGGTAAACTCAAAATGGATTTGCAAGTCTAAGACATAAATCCCGTGAAATGGAATGATTACTGTGCAAAGCTCGAAAAATATCATACAAAGTGAGAGCAAGGCCTTTGAAAAGTGTTTTCCAATTCAATACCAGAATAGCTATTTCTTAAAATTGATTTATTTCCATTTTATTGGATGTGGATGGTGGGAAAAGATTAATAAAGATTAATAATGCTAATGTTGACTGTGTGACAATACAGAATGACATTGTTAAACTTACAAGTAAACGTTATGAACTCAACTATGAATAAATATGATCTTCTCTTCAATGTTTTCTGTTCATTTTTCGATAATCTATATGACAGTCTCTCATAAAATAAGACCAATGTAAATGAGAGTTAAAAATAGCACTCAGATTAGATTGGTTGAAAACTTTCAAGCTGATATGATATTGTACTGTTGCAATATTAAGAATGAAAAGGGGACAGCATTTAGCTGGTATCTTTTCAATATTCGGTGAAGCACAATGCTTCACAGCAACAAATGACCTTTGAAGTGTTATCACTACTGATGGGAAGAAAGTGAAAAGTAGCAGATTCGTACAATTCCCACAGCCGGTAAATGAAACAGATGGGCAGATCATGTGTCTTAATGGCGTTGCTTGTGGAACAGTCACCAGGGGAACTCCCCTGATTTTCAAATAGTTTTGTGGGGTGTAATATGTTCACCTAAAGAGGTAGATTGGGATTAAGTTTAGCACCTGATCCAAAAGAAGGCATCTCCAGCAACATTTCACTCCCTCAATGCTGCACAGTAGTTCACTTTAGGCTATGTGCTCCTTGTCTTTCAGTGAGCGTGAGACCATGAGTTTCTGATTTGAAGAGTGACGCCATGGGTTATGGTGATGTCTGGAGCAATCACAACGCTCTGATTTTGTTGAGAAATTGAGATGAGGTCATACATCGATTAAGGAGTTGGCTTTCTTTCTGATGAATAGCTTGTTAAAATAGTTGGAACATTACATTCAATCATCCTACAGTAAATTATTAGGGAATCGTCACTGCTCTTTGCAGTGTATCATTATTTTGCCATTTTGAAGTTGAATTGCAAAGGAGAATTTTAAGATTGTTGTCATTAACCTTAACATCCCTGTTCTGTATGTAAATGCAGAACTTAATTAAGTGATCCAAACCAAAATGACACACAGTACTCCATCACTAAGGAAGGAGGTCCTGTGGCACAGTGGGTAGTGCCACTACCTCTGAGCCAGGGGCTCGAGGTTTGGGTCCCATACCAAGACCTGATAGCCAAGGAAAGCATGTTCATAGCACAGCCAAAAAGGTTGGCTATCAAGCTGCAAATCCTTCCAATGCATACCAACGGCAGGCGGCAAGACCAGGAGAAATCCCTCACCAGCCGTGTGATGGAAAGAACATTGGAGCCTTTACCATCACGCTCCATAAATCCAGACTACAACATATATGTGAAAGTGCATGTTGCTACTGCAACTTGGAATCCTTATGTGAACTGGAACTCAACGGCATTCCACTGAGTGAGTCCACCCAAAAAAATAATGTTTAAATCAATGTTCCCTTTAAAATTAATTTGTGCTCAGTCAGTTTTCACATTGTATTATACCTTAAGGCCACGCACATGAAGTATTTAACACAGACCAAGACTGTGTGATTTTGTCCAGGCTATTGTGCAGTCATGCACATGTACAGCTTAGGAGAAACCTCGGTTTGTATGTTAGAACCATAGAATGGAGGCCAGTTGGCCCATCGGGTCTGCACTGACCCTCTGAAAGAGCTCTCTACCTAGGCCCACTCACCTACCCTATTCCCATAACCCCACACAACCCACACATCTTTGGACACTAAGGAGCAATTTTGCATGGCCAATACACCTAGCCTGCACATCCTTGGACTGTGAAAGGAGGCCAGTGTGCCGGAAACCCACACAGACACGGGGAGAAAGTGCAAACTCCACACAGACAGTCACCCAAGGCTGGAATCGAACCCAGGTCCCTGGCACTGAGAGGCAGCAGTACTAAACATTATGCCACTGCGCCACCCTCAAGATTATGTTATGCACAACTTTGGTGGGATTCAAAACCCTTTCTAAAGATGTGACACCGACTGCACCTGATTTCCTATTACTGTATGTACAATCCTTAATTTGAAAAGGAAATGTTTTAGAGAGCATTTCTGTACATTTACAAAGAAGCCAAACTTGATAGCAAAAAAGTTTTCTGAAAAAATATTTTAGTTGCAGTAAAGAGAGAGATAACGGCAAGCAGTACGAACTAAACCAGGACTGATTCTCTCTTTCTACTTTTCCATTTTTTTCACTTTGGTTGTTTATTGGCATTATAACCATAACTGTTTACAGGAGAAGAACATATTTACAGATCATTGCTGAATCTGAACTGAAAGCAACAACAAACTGGTAATTGCAGATCCTGTGGTGAGGTTTACAACATTCAAAGTAGGCACCTGTCAAGTCATTTTGAGGTTGGACAGGCTGGGCCTGTGTCCACTGGAGTTTAGAAGAATGGGAGGTGATCTTATTGAAACATTTGGATCCTGAGGGTACTTGATAGGGTAGATACGGAGAGGTTATTTCACCTTGTACGATAGACTAGAACCGGGGGCACATTTTAAAAATAAGGGGCCGGATTTTCCGTTTGCCGACACCAAAATTGGGAAATGCAATGTGGCAGAGAATAGCTTCCAACGCCAACATCGTGGCAGGCACGGATTTGACACCAAATTGCGATTCTCCATCACCTTCAGCATCAATGCATTTCACTCCGCATGTACAGTAGACACCGTTTGCATATATTTAGCGGGCCCAACACGGTACTCTCCGGGGCCTCTGCGATTCTTCGCCTCCGATGGGCCGATTTTCCGACGGCGTGGTTCACTTTTGCTTTTGAAAAGGGTGAAACAGCCGTCGCAGCAGCTGAGAGAGAGAGGGGGTATGGAAAGTGTCCAACATGGCGACAGTGTGCTGGCGGTTGTGCCGCTGATCAGGGGCTTCTGCCAGGGCTGGGGGGAGTCATGGGGGGTGGCCAGGAGGTGGGCTGTGGGGTTAGGGTGGATGGGCACAAACACAATTGTCGCTGCTGGCAAGGCAGCCATGCATGTTGCGCATACCGCTAACAGCCCGCTTTGTACCTGGTGCCATGGGTCATATAGGTACCTCCCCCCAGGGCACGCCCCTGGGTACCCTCTGGCCCCAGATGACCCGTCAGCTGTATGGGCACACTCCAGCACAACCAGTGCCATCTTTCTGGCTGGGATAAGTGTGTATAGGGAGTGTAATGTGTATGTGCGGATGTAGCTTGTCAGCCTCCCGGACCCGGTGTATCCTGCACCATTTTTCAGTTGAAGCAGGTATGTTCCACATGGCACCGGTGATATCCCCTCAACGGTAGCTGAATCGGCCTAGATGCGGTGCCGGTTTTTCTGTCGTAAATGTCCGCGGATTCTCCTTTGGCGTCAAAACCTAGGCTGGAATCTCCGCTTTCAAGGCTATGTCCGGAGCATGGGTCTAGTATTACGACCAAACATTCAGCGCCGCTCCCGCACCGATGCTCCACCCAGTGGGGGCTAGTAGCCGCGCCACGTAAAATCTGCAGATACGGATGGAGAATTGCCGGGTCCATGGCCGCACATGCGCATGGTGACGTTCTGCAGCAGTCGCGCCATACAACATAGCGCCGGCCACGCACGGATCCAGCCTATCTGATAGTGGCCCCCTGTAACCATAGACCACCCCCCCCACCAGTCCCCGAAGAAGCCCCCCTGGCCAGCGGAGCAGCTCCCCCCACCGCCCTTGACTGAGATGAAATAAAGATGAAATGAAATGAAAATCGCTTATTGTCACAAGTGGGCTTCAAATGAAGTTACTGTGAAAAGTCCCTAGTTGCTACATTCCGGCACCTGTTCAGGGAAGCTGGTACAGGAATTGAACCGTGCTGCTGGCTTGCCCTGGTCTGCTTTCAAAGCCAGTGATTTAGCCCTGTGCTACGTGGCAGAACTGGCCACGCGAGGTTGATGAAACCTCAAACCACAAGTGATTCACGCCATCGGGAAGTTGGCCCATCGGGGACGGAGAATCAGATGACATCCTGAGGCCGTCCCAACGGCGTGCGGCGTACTCACCGATGATGCCGTTTTGGAGGGGTTGGAGCATCTGAAAACATGCCCCGCCCCCAATTCTGGCGACAAAATGGATTCTCCGGCCAATCGCCGAATGCAATTTCGTCGTCGGCAATCGGAGAATCCCGTCCTTAGTCTAAGAAATGAAGAACTCCCAAGGACTTTCCTATTTCATATGGGAAGAGGAATCTTTTTTTCTCCGAGAGCATCAGCAGCTTATGGAATTCTTTTCCCCAGAGAGCGGTAAAGGCAATTTCATTGAATATTCTTACAGCTGGGTTTGATAGGTACTTGATTCACCAGGGAGTCAAAGGGTGTAGGGGGTAGACAGGAAAGTAGAGTTGACTCCACAATCAGATTAGTATGATCTTATCAAATGATGCAGCAAGTATGAGGGGCTGAATGGCCCAACCCTGCTCCTAATTTATATGTTTGTGTGGCTTTCAACTAAGAACCAACTCTTGCTAATTCATTAGATATTCAATCAATTTCTCTGCTCCTATAACGTCATGAACAAACCACTATTTTAAACATTAATGGCACAAAAATAAGAAGAAATAAATGAGTCAATTATCCTATTGCTATGAATGGTATGTTTCTGGTTCAAATTGGTTGCTGTTTTTGCTGACTTAAAATAAATTGCCCATTGGGATGCTTTCATATGAGAGAAATACATAAAAGCATGTGTCATTATTTGATTCTGACAAGACTTATTCTCATGTTTATAATTTGCACACTATTTGATGTGTTATTTACTTGTGGGATATCAATTGATTAAAGTTGCTCCTTGCACAAAACAAATGAATTGGACGATATTTCAATACAAATATTTGCGCATCTCTGCTGTTGCACTGAATGTTATTTTACCAAGGCATCGAAAGCACTTTAGAGCCATATTTAGTTTACTTCGGCAAGCTATTTTATATTTTATTCTACTTTGCTTTCCTTTGAGTTTGCTATGGCATATCATTGCGATAATTGAGGATATTCTTTGATAGTTTTAGGGATAATATTGTATTATTCTGTAAAGACGGCTGTCAATGTCTGTGTGTAGACAATTTAATGAAGCTGGATAAAGGTTACTAGAGACAGGTTGCCTGGGAGGTTTGAGTCAGGAAAGAGTAAAGGTTCTAGCTGCAGGCATTTGCAATGAGACTTGCCTGGTGGGGTGTATTATAAATAAATAGGCTAAGTTTAGAAATTTGCTTTAGGAGATACATCGGGATCAATTATTTTCAGCTGTTAAATTTAAAAGGAGAGAGTGAGGACGATTTACAACTTGCGGAGGTTTATTAAGTAAAGAAGGGAAGGTAATTTTATTTTATTTGACCCAAAAGTTGGGGGGGGGGGGCGGAAGGGAGGGCTGGTAGGCACAGGAAACCATGAAAGGTTGTTATGTTTTGACAAAGTTGAGTTCAAAGAAGTGCTGATGACAATGGAATCATAGACGAAAGGGAAAAATTATATTTAAAGAGAGATTTGGAATTACTGAGAAGAGCTTAGACATTGAATGTGTGGGGAAGATCTTGTAGAAAAAACTCTGGACTCGGAGAAGGTGCAGTTTGAATCAACCATCTAATCAAGCCATAAATGTTTTGGGCTGCAAAATCGGCCTTGTTCTGAAGTTTTGGATTGCTACATCAAAGTGGAAGAGAATTTAAGAGGTCATGTTCATGCCTCTATTAAAGCTGCAACAGTTTGCTCGGTAATATTACTGGGTTTTTATAGTTAAACACCTAGAAGGAAGTGCTGCTCAGAAAGTGTTTATTTGTGGATCTGACCAAATAGGGTGTCTTTTGGTGGAAATGTTCAGTAAGACTAATTTTGACTGTGTAACTGTAAACTTGTGTGCTTGAATTTTCTTTTCTTCTTGTTAATAAATCTTTTACATTTAATTTTTTATAACCCAATGAGTGTTACTGGACTTCTTTCTGCTGAGATCAGTACTTTTCTTCTTGTTTTCAGAATACAACAAAAAAGGTTATGGCCCTTAAGGCAAGTTGCCCTTTGGGATTTGGCTTGCTCAGTAATTTGACATGTTCTGTGGTCATAAAACCACATCCTTATCAAGGTCAAGCAATTAAACCTCTGACAGCAATGCTCTATAAAGAGCCTGTAGAAGAGTTTGGCCTGGACTGCAAAACAGATCACAACACATCGGCTGCCAACATGAGCAAAGCTCAGTTTTCCAGCCCTTTCAAGTCAATGGATAATTAAAACAGGTTGGATGTTTCACTAGTATATTCACCAGTGCCGATCTGTTATCACTTGTTTTGCATTCCTGCACAGGTGAGATTTCACGCCAAAGAATTTCACATTGAACTCCACGGTCTGAGATTAAGTAGGTGAGGCCACAATCGGGCAAATTGTGCATAACTGTTGAAAAAAAAATCAGTTTGTATGTCTTTACACACACTATATGTCACGTCAATTAACAGCATATTTTCTCATTCTAATAGTTTCTTTGCCATTTGTCTCGAGAAGAGGCGAGGAAAGCTTGTGTGTCCAAGTCTCTAACAATTTTAGAGTGGATGTGAACCACTGGGATGGTAAGTACATGGAACATTACTGTAGCTAAATTAAAAAGCTTGATGGTGTTGTTCTCAGGGTTAATTCAAATATTGAAAGACTTGTGGGGTCAACAATTCATATCTACCACTAATACGATCTTAAATAATTGGGTATTCTTTCTTTTTTTCTCTAATAAATAAAAAGTTCCATATGATCTGCCAGCCCATGATGTATATGTAGTTGACATCAGTGGGGCTTACATTAGAGTCTGTTTAGTATGAGTGATAAATGGGACAGATTTTGTATTCGAAATAAAGTTGAGGCAAACTGTACTTGCTGTCTGTCCCCATGACGAATGAATTTCCAATACTACTTCATTCCTACATTCCACAATATTTTCCTGAACAGATCTTTGATTTGTGTTGCCAGACTTGGAACTGCACTCCTTGGAGGTGTCAACAGCCTTCAAACTCTCACTTTACAAACTAAAATTGAGGACTAAGCTTGTTCAGCCCATGACTAACCAAAAAGATGAGGAAGAGGCGGGGAGTACTGGAATGGTTCAGGAGTGTGGCACTCTCAAACCGGTACTCAGCATTGAATACCATAAGGGTGACAATGCATCAAAGGATGGCGTCTCAAGTCTGGCAGGGTGAGGCAAAAGGACTGTAATGTGTGGGTACATCAAAGTGTAAGAACACAGATGAAATTGGGGATTCGATAAGTAAGGTGATTGACTAGCAGCTCTGCTCCCTATGACAAATGTTTCTTATTCGTTCATGGGACATGGGCATCGCTGGCTGGGCCCGCATTTATTGCCATCCCCTAATTGCCTTGAGGGGACAGTTAAGAGTCAACCACATTGCAGTGGGTCTGGAGTCACATGTAGGCCAGACCAGGTAAGGAATGGAAGATTTCCCTCTCTAAAGGACAATAGTGAACCTGATGGATTTTTACAACAATTGGCAATGGTTTCCTTTGGTCATTATTGGACTTTTAATTCCAGATTTTTATTGAATTCAAATGTCATCATCTGTCGGGATGGGATTCAAACCTGGAGCATTGCCCTGGGTTTCTGGTTTACTAGTCCGGTGACAATACCCTACGCCATTGCCTCCTCATAAACAGTCTCCCCGATACCAGGGGAAGAGGCATCAAAGGGAGGGGGCAGAACATTTAGTGGGGGGGTGGGAGTTGAAGGTAAAGAGCATGAATTTGTGGTCCATGACGAACCAAATGAAATGGAGACGAAGAAGGTTGAGGTCCTGCAATGGGCAACATAGATCCCTGTGCACCTCTATTCTTTGGAATCTTGGACAACCTCAAAGCAGTGGGGAAGTACCACCTGTGGTGCTTTCCCAAGATCCTCCAGATCCAGTGGCAGGAAAGGCAGGTCCAATAGTAGTGTCGTCTCCCAAGCCAACATGCTCAGCTGGGAGGCGCTAATCACTCAGAAACATCTCTGTTGAGCAGGCAATATTATTTATATGCGTGAAACCAGACTCTCAAAACAAATGCTCTACTCAGAACTCAGGAATGAATGCTGACTTAAGGGCCTCTTCTGATCACCACCATGTCTTAACCGACAACGGGAGAGATTGATGCCAAATACATTGACTGGATACGGGTTGGTTGTAGGCATGGAATCTCTCCTTCAGGTGTAATCCCCCCATCCCCCAGGCTCTTTTCCCCGTTGTCACTCAAACACAGCCATCACCTCACCCCACTCTCTGACTGCCTCTCTGCCCAAACAGTTACAAAGTTGCAATCCAGTGCGTTTCCACCCACACACACACACACACACACACACACCCTCCATCCCCAAGTGCAGTACCGGCAGTGGCCACCCCTCCCAATGGCGCTGCCAGTACTGGACACCTGCCCGCCTCTGAGTGGCCAGCAGTTCTAGGAGGCAGGATTTCCTGTCCCTATTGGGTGTTAAATGGCTGCAGGGCATCTGAAACTCCCCTGGGCAGGCACACTCCCTGAATTTTGAGCTAGAAGGTCTGGGGCCACGGCACCCTGTGAAATCCAGCCCCATTTGTACAAATGCACAAAGAGTTTTTTTTGGCTTGATCAGCTGCAGACACAAAGAGCCATATGAGTACATAATGTAGGAATGATAATGGAGACATGACTGCAGCATGGATACAACATTGGCAAAGTGATAGAAAACAAATTGTCGTTGTGAATGGTTATTATTTGAAGTGGAGTGAGATATACAGTGGTGGTTTCTAGGGTTCAGTAATAGAACCATTGCGGTTTTGATATATACATTGGACTTGTCGTTATAGGTCACAACTTATAAATTCGCCTATGACACAAAACTGTGTACAGAAGTTCAGGAAACAGCAAGGAAAATAGTAATAGACTTCAAGAGGACATAGCCAGATTAGTGGACTGGGTGGACACATGTCCGAATCAATTCAATACAGAGAAGTGTGAAGTGATACATTACATGGTAAGAGGAAGAGGAGAGACAAGCTAAATGGTACAGAGAATAAATAGAACTGTGAGTGTTTGGCCACAAATCTTTGAATGTGGCATGTCAGATTAGAAAGGTATTCATAAAACGTGTGGGATATTTTGCTTTTTAATTAGAGGCAAGAGGCAGAATCATCTCACTTTTTAAAAAATTCAGTTCTTTAGTATGAAATATAAATACAAACAATACAAAGCATAACAATAAATTCCCTTCCCTCCCTTGTCAATTCTAAACACCAAATCTTTCCCAGCCCCTCCCCACTCTTACTTTCTTTTAACAGGTAATGGTGATCAAAATGACCGGCTGCCATCTACGACACAAATTTGTCAATTGAGCCTTTCACAATATATTTAACTTTTTCAAGATATAAAAAATTCCATAAGATTTCAAGCCATAGTGTGGCATTGGGTGGAGAAGATGATTTCCATTATATTGACATCCACCTATGAGCAATCAGTGAGGCGAATCAAGAACATCAGCTCCCACCCATGTCTGCAACTCTTGTAGATCTGAAACTCCAAATATGGCTAGTAGAGGACCGGGATTCAGTTTAATTTGTAGAATGGCTGACATGGTGCTGAAGAAAGAGACCCAAAAATCCATGAGTCCAGGACATGGACTTGCTTGCTGATTCATGTCTCCAGCTGTTGCATTTTCCCAGAGCAAATTATCAGCCTGTTGTTACCAATTTCAGATGCAAAGGCATCTTTAAAAGCATCTCTGGCAATAGCTTCTCTTCCCTCCCCAGAATCTTAGGGACATTTAACCGCCACTTAGGGATCCCCAAGAATCTAGGGCGGAATTCTCCGCTCCCGCAAAAAATTGGGAAGGCCGTCGTGAACTCGGCCGAGTTTCACGACGGCTCCCCATGGTCCCGTTCTCCAGCGATTCAGGCCCCGGAAATGGGCTAGGAGCGGGGCCGCGAGAACCACGTGGGAGATGACACCAGAAACGTGCGATGCCCGAATTATGGCAGTATGACGCCGCTCCGCGTTATAAAAAGGCGCGGGCGACTAAATCAGCAGACGGAGAGAAGATGACGGAGCCACGGAGGGCCGCCCCGAGGTTCGGAGAGACTGACCTCGAGACCCTCTTCGATTACGTGGAGCAACGGAGGGGCATCATCTGCCCTAGAAGAGGGCATCGCCACCCTGCCAGCATTGTGCGACGGGCCTGGCATGAGGTGGGCACGGCAGTGAGTGCTGTGGGGCAGACCCCTCGGTCTGGGGACCAATGCCGGAAGAAGCTCAACGACCTCACCACGGCTGCCAGGGTAAGTGCCAAGAGGGTGCCCCTGGGTCACAACAACCCCCCGCCCCCCAAGTCCCTCATCAACCACCTCCCCCCCGGGCACAAGGGGGAGGGGGAGGGGGGCGAGAGTGAGTGGAGGGTGGTTAACCAAGTTGTCACTGTTGCTCGTTTTGAGTAAGTGTGCTTAACACTCACTTGGCTCTGTTTCTCTTTCTATTTTCTGGAGTCGCCAGGTGCCGTAAAAGACACCGTCACAAGTATCAAGGTCAAGTTCAAAGCAATAAAGCTGTACACCAATTAGTAAGTCCAAAACAATTAGAGTTTATTATAAAACAATTATAATAACACTCATGCACACGCTAAAGACTAACTTACTTCTACCACTAGACGACTAATACTTATCTAAGAAGGAACAGGTGAGGTCAGGGAACAAGGCCTTTGTTCCGTTCTGGTCTGCAAGCTTCGGGTCACTATCGGTTGGCAAGGGTATAAGTAATGCCGGGGTCAAGTAGCGATCGTCGTTCGGCACTTACTTATTGATGGCTGCTGCTCGACGGCTGGTGTAAAAGACAGGGGTCTGGAGGCTGGAGTCGGAGGCCGGAGACAGGAGACTGAACCATGTGCGTGACCTTCATTTATAGGTCCCAGGAGGTCCACGCCCTTTGGGGCGGGCTTCCTCACCTGCTGGGGATCGATTGGGCCTCTTCCCAATTGATATGATTTAAACCCCCCTATCCTAGGGCCGTCCTTGATGGCTGGGGCGGTTCTTAGGACTCATTGACCTGGCTTCGCTGGCTCCATAGTGTCTGGTTCGCTATTAAAAGTATCAATTGATACCTAATTGTATCCATTGTACCTGGGACTGCCCGGTATCACCTCATTACTATGTTAACGGCTTTCCCATTTACAGCGCTGCCTGAACTCTGCAGCCGTCGGGAAACCGGTTTCTGCAAGTGTCTCAATGCTTAATGCTTCTGCAAGCTGTTTGCTCTTTACCATGTCCGTTTTTCCCTGCACTCTTTGCAGTCTTCCATTTTGTGTTGTTAGCGGCCATCTTAGATGGCTACACTCCCTCCTTGTGATCCTCACGAGAAATTGTGAAGGATCACCTATGTACGGTTCCTTTGTGTTCCTTTGTGTTCCTTTGGGTTCTTTTGGGTTCCTTTGGGTTCCCTGACCTTAGCGAGTTCCAGGGCATCTACTCTGTCTTTAACTATGGCAAAAATGTTTAGCTAACATTTTCTAATTGGCGCTATGTCAAAGGGGACATGCATTACCAATAATCGGGAACCTCTACCTATCGCAATAACTACTCTCGTCTTACTTTTAAACATCCTATCCCATCCTCCCTCCCCTCACACTCAGCCCACTGGACCCCCCATCCTCTCTCCCCTCACACTCAGCCCACTGGACCCCCCATCCTCTCTCCCCTCACACCCAGCCCACTGGACCATCCAACGCCCGGCCGAGCGTGTCTAAATAACCCCGTCTCATTCTGTTCCCTAGGGCGTGCTGCCGAACATCCAGGGCCGTCTGCTGCCACACCCAGTCGGACATCTGCCACCACCACCGAACCCAGGGCCGCACGCCAGAGGGTGGCAGGAGGTCAGCAACGAGTGCTATCCTCCCAACCCGGGACCGTCGAGCAGGACGCACACACGGCAACACCGTCAGCAGACTCAAATGAGCGAGAAGAAGACATGGGCCGCGTGCGCCCTGCGGCCGGATATGACTGGGACGATGAGACTGCGGAAGTAATGACAGACAAGTGGTGGAACCATCAATTCACTAGACACGTGCTTTAAGATATGAGCAGTGGTTTTAATCTACTTACAACAGAGCCAGCATGTTCCGCGTTGAACTCTCGATGAACTGAACGACTAGCTCTGAGCATTGGTATTTAGACAGCAGTCCAGGGGGAGGAGTTGTGGGCGGAGCCAAAGGTAGAGCCCTGTAGAAACTCCTAAGCATTCCCAGTGCTACTCCCCCTAGTGATTGGGCAACGCAACTGCGCTTACAAATGCATGGTCTCATGTATATACAATACAGTGTGAATTACGGAGTTACACATTCACCACAACGAGGACCTAGAGCTTGCGGCACTGCTCTCTCCCACACCATCCACCATCCCAGAGACACTCCCCTCGGTTGGCCAATTAAGTGATGAGGCTCCTGGGTCACGGTCTGGTGTGCACCACACAGCTGAGCCGGTAGAGCAGGTGGAGGTCAGAGCAGCCGAGGGGCTGGACTGTCGGAGGGCAGCCCAGGCCCAGCATCCAGCTGGCTCCCAGACGTTTCCCGGGTTCCTGGATTTACTCGCCCCACCCGCACAGCGGATGCATTTTGAAACCCAGGGACACAATGTGGGATGAGGGCCATCTTCCAGCAGCTGCAGACGCAGTTAGAGGAGTCAAACCCGTCCAGGAGCAGGGAGTGGTGCCGCTCATGGCAGCCACCCAGGCCGACACCGCACGGGTGGCGTCCGTGGTGGAGGCAATGGGTGAAATGGTTTCGGCCATGGGTCAGGTTATGCAAGGCGTTGGGCTTAATGTGCACGCGTCATCCATGGCCCTGGAGAGGGCTGCCCACTCACAGGCAGCAATACGCCAGAGCGAGCATGACATTGCCGGCGCGCTACGGGCCCTGGCCGAGTCTCAGCAGGTCATGGCACAGTCCCAGCAGTCAGTCACGGAGAGCATCAGCCGCCTGACACACGTGCTCACAGGTTGAGGTCACACTGTCCCTTGCGGGAATGTCTCACTCCCTGGACTCCGTCTCTGCGAACCTTCGGACCCTGGTCGATACGGTTGCAGGCCTCCAGGACTGGCAGCGCCAGGTGTCGGTGGTGCGACGGGGCACCTCCCCGCTCGCACCTCCGTCCAAAAGTGAGGCCTGGGGGCCACCGGGCTCCCCGAGGGAGGAGGAGGTTCTGGGGCCCGTCCCATTAACTCCATCAAGGGACGTCCCTGAACGCTCGTCCTCCCCCCGTCCCATCCCTGGTCCATTGAGTGGGCAGCGGGCAGAGCAGGGTGGCACCACGTCATCCGAAACGCCCGCAGAGCAGCCTGGCCCATCAAGGCCGGGTCGCCCCAGGAAACGAGTGCCGACGGGGCGACATTTCGCAGAGGGTGATTTTCAGCAGTCCACCTCCACTCCTGCTGTACCATCTGGGGATTCACTTAGACGTAGTGGTAGGGCCCATAAGGCAACGAAGAGGGACACATAGTAAGTTGGCACGGGTGAAGGGCACAGATTAGTTGTAGGGGCTAGGGCATCTGTACATAATGTTAACCATTAAACTCACTGTTGCACCTAACTTGTAAAACCGTGTGATTTTTCCGTTGCCACAGGGATCGTGATGGTGACTGAGTGTCGCTGGGGTTGACGAGCGGTGAAACTTCGGTGCCGGGTGTGCAGTCCCTGCCCCTCCCCCCACCCCCTCCCACAGCTTCCCCACGCGGGCACGTGATGGAGTGTCCCTGACGAACTCAGCGACCACCAAGGTGGATGGTTCAGCTATTGCCATGGGTCAGACTTTGTCGAACGATTCTGAGCTCACAGCTCTTCGCAGAGCGGGCTGTCATCATTCCACATGGCACTGATCACACCCACTGTCACAGCCATCAATGTCGTGCCATACCGTCTGGCCCCAGTGGTAAGGGTGATGTAGAACTGGAGCAGTGGACGCAGTACGGGGGTGATGGGGGGGCGTGGTGGTGGGAGTTGCGTGTTGACCATCTGCGTGACTGGCGATGCAGGTGGTTGTGTTGGTGTTCAGCGGTGACGTCGCGAGCGGCGCGTGAATCTTGCTGCCACCAAGGCGTCGCGTGCCCGCTGTCCTCGCCGGTGCCGTCATGCCGCCTCCTGTACATTACCAGCACCTGGGTCCTGTCTGCCTGCTGCGCCCGACACTCCACCAACCTCCTGCTCCACCTCCTCCTGCTCCTCCTCCTCCTCCTCCTCCTCCGTGTTGGCACCACTGCCAGTGGCTTCTCCCTCCACCTCCTCCACCAGGGCATCTCCCCTTTGCATCGTGATGTTGTGCAGCGCACAGCAGACCACGACAATGCGAGCGACCCTCTCAGGCTGGTACAGCAGGGCCCCCCGGAGCGGTCCAGGCACCTGAATCTCATTTTCAGGAGACCAAAGCAGCGCTCCACCACACCCCTGGTTGCTGCATGGGCCTCATTGTCGAGGGTCTCCGTGTTGGTCTGAGGCCTCCGTATGGGCGTCATCAGCCAAGACCTCAGCAGATAACCCCTGTAGCCCAGCAACCAGCCCCTCAGCCGGGGGGGGCCGTCCCTCAAACAGAGCAGGGATGAACGACTGCGCAAGAATGTACGCATCATGCACACTGCCAGGGAACCTTGCGCAAACGTGCATGATCTTCATGTGGGGGTCGCATACCACCTGGATATTCATGGAGTATGTCCCCCTCCTGTTTGTGAACACCTCCCTGTTGCCTGCAGGCGGGCGCATGGGGACGTGAACACAATCAATGACCCCCTGGACCATCGGTATCCCGGCCACATTGGCAAATCCACGAGCCCGTGAGTCTTGAGTTGCTCGGTCCTCGGGAAAGATAATGTAGCCGTCGGCGATGGCATTGAGGGCGTCGGTCACATCCCGGATGCACCTGTGCAGCGATGCCTGGGAGATCCCGGAGAGGTCCCCGCTCGGAGACTGGAAGGAGCCGGTTGCTTAAAAGGTCAGTGCAACCGTCACCGTGACGGCAACCGGTATCGCGTGTCCTCCTCCCGTTCCACGTGGGGCGAGGTGCAACACGGGTTGGCAGATATGTGTCACCATCTCTATGCTCAACCGGAGTCTCCTCCTGCAGGTGATGTCCGGCATTGTCTGGAATGAGATCCGGGCACGGTACACCCTAGGCCTCGGTCGTCGCCTCTGGTGCCTTGGCTCCACCATCAATGTCTCCTCCTCCTCCTCCTCACCCCCATGCTGCTCGACGATGGGCCACTCCGCAGCCATTCCCTTTGCTCCCGCAGCTGCCCCTGCATCCACTGTGGGATGTGGCTGTGGACGCTGCTCGATCTCCAACTGCAGTGCAGCGGCCCCAACCACTGCGCTGAACATAGCCGTTCTGTTCGAATACATTGTGCTAACCTACAGAAGGGTGGTGGGGGGCAGAGAAACGACATGTTAGACAGAGGTTAGTCGACACCTCGGCAGCCGCCTGCCACGGGATACCTGTGTGTCCCGGTGGCCTGGTCGCGCTGCTGACCCATGGCCAGCCTAACCCCTGGTCACTTTCTGCATCCAACGGGCAGTTAACAACACGTCCTCCTCACTGGTGCGTCAGTGGCCTGTGGCCATAAGCCACAGGGCAACCAGCGACCGTGTCCTCGTGACCGTCCTGCCATGGCAGGGCGGCTGAGATGTTGCATCCGGGGGTGGACGACCCAATCCACTCCACTCACTCCCTCTGCCCCCCCCACTACTCGCTCACCGGCCCTCTCCCACTTCCCCCCCCACTTCTTCTCCCCTCCCACTTCTCCCCCCTCCCACTTCTCCCCCCCTCCCACTTCTCCCCCCCTCCCACTTCTCCCCCCCCCCCTCCCACTTCTCTCTCTCCCCCCACCCACTGGCCGCAGCGTTCTCAGGGATGCCTTCCCCAGTTTGCCGAGACTCCGGGACGGCCCACTCACCTCCTCACTCCTCGTCAGCCAGCACGACCTGCTGGCGACTTTTAAAAGCAGGTGTGGACGGTGACGCCGTGACCTGGTGTCACGCCGTCGGGACTTCGGCCCCTCCGGGCTGGAGAATAGTGGGGACGCTGGAGAGTCGCCATTTTGCCTCCGTCGGGCGACTATCCGTTTTGCGCGAGGAACCCGATCACGGACATTTGGCCGGTGGGGAGAATAGCGGGAGCGCGTCGGACCGGCGTCGCGGGAAAAAACGGTGCGGCACGTTATTCTCTGAACCAGCGTGACATTGGAGAACCACGCCCCTAATCTGCACCCTCATCTTCTACCATGTGATAGTTCTCAGTGACGTCCTCTACAGACATTGGGTCAGCTTCCACAGACATGAAGCTGACACCTTCATTAGCCTTCATTGCACACGAGGCACCAATTCCACTGGCCTCTGTTAATTCATCGAACCTCACTCAGGAAAACACCTGCTTGTTTGGCAAATTTGTGACATTTTCTTGTCTCTTCTTATATTCTGAGGTCATGTGATTTGATCAAGTCGGTCTCTGAGACTGAGCGCAGTCTTTGGTCGTAATTCATTTCAATTTGCGGCTGCCAGTGACTGGAACAAGGTACAACTAAAGCTGAAGCTAGCTAATTTTATTACCGTGGATGCCTTTCGGCGGAGGGTTAAGGATCTGTTGACTGACACTTGTACTTGCTGAACTGTCAATTCTCTTTCACTGCTAATCTGTATTTTATTGTCTTTAATGTTAAAATTAATTGTATTGCTGTGTACTTCCTGTTGCCGTGGCGTTAGCCTCTTGGGTCAGATCATTATTGCAAATGAGGATTGGTTCTCGATTCATTAAGTGGCTAAATAAAGGTTAAATCGAATAAAATAAAATAAAGGCACCCCTTTACCATTTCCCTCAATCCCACAAGCATCTTTGTGATTAAAGAGTATCTGCCTGACATCAAGTAAAAGATGAGTCGAGATCTTTTCCTAATGTGTGGAGAAGCCATCAGTTTCAGCCTCCAGCATGAACTATTTTCCTTCTCTCTCTCCCTGCCAGTCACCCAGTTAGGCTGAATGAAGCAGCTCGAAAACCTTGGAATTCTGCCTGCCTCAAAGCAGAGATCCAAACCCCACAACCTACCTGCAATGATATGTAGGCAGACATGCAACTGAAGGGTTAATCACAACACTTAGCTGTGGCACTAACACTAGAGACCACCACTAAATCACACTATATAACCAAGCTCCAAGAGGCTCACTTTCCACGCAGGAGTAGTTAGATAGCAGTCGTGTAGCAGAATCAGGTCACAGCCTAGCCACCTCGTGTAGTTCAGATACAGTTTGTACAGTTATTTCTCATTACTTTATTTCTTGAGTTAGTTCAGTGGAGTGATGAACTCAATTATTAGTTTTATCATTACTTAATAAATTTGTTTACTTTACATCAAAGACTCGTGTATTCTTCAAGATCATCTGCAACCAGTAATGACAGATATTGCTTCAACCAAGTAATGCAACCAGGAGTAGCAATATAATACAACACTACCCATAATTAAGACCGATTATTTCAGTAACGCAGTCTACAATATAGCATTCCCCTTCATTCCTGTCTCATTTTCAATCCCCTGAAACCCTGATCTGTGCTTTTGTCCAATTTCTCCAATGCCTTCTCCACCAGTATCCCATCTGCTCCCTCCATGAAGTTCAATTTGTTCGTAGAAACCTGCCATTATTTGATGCTCTCTCACTTATCCTACTCACCAATCATATCCACCCTGACAATTGGTTTCCTTTCGCACAGTGCATTAAAATTTGAAGCCCTTGCCTCCACGTCACTCCAGAGTTTATCCTTGATCTGCCTCCGACCACTTTCTATGTTCTACGACGTCCTCCGACTGACATTTTATGCACCCTCAAAACCTCGCCCGCACCCCCGTTCCCATCCAACCCACATTGTCCTGTGTCACCTTGATCAGAACCTAAAGGTGCCTTAACGTCCGCATTCAGGCCCACTTTGCCATCTTTCAAACTTCCTTGGTGTCCATTCTTTTAATAAGCTCTTCAATGTTCTCTTACCGTGGCCTCCACCCCACTCTACAAAGTCGCCTTACGTCAGTGTAAAGGAAATTGCAAGATTTTTTTAAATTTAAAACACTGTCCAAATGAAAGCTGTTTTCTTTCGGCATGTGTCTGAAGAAACAGCAAGTTGTAGCCAAGCAAATTAAACAAAATAATATATATTTGTTTTGGTCCTCTAAAGTGTTTCTTAATTCACTACTGCAGTCAAACATCCTGGAGAAAGATTGAAAATAGTGCTCATTCGCCATGTAATTTGTACACTTTATTTCAACAGTGGTGTGCTCTGCCAGGAAGATTAAGTGGAGTGATAAATCTTCTGCAGTTAATGCCTGTGTGCTTGTGGAATGCAGGCTCAGGAGATTTTACCCAGTAAAAATTTATATTTATAGAAAATGCAATTACAGGTACAGAACCCCAAATCAAGAATTGGGCTGGATCCTCCATTTCTGTGGCGAAGTGCCGAAGCCAGCGTGGGGGAACCGTGGTGTTTCACACTGGTAAATCGGTGCGAATCGGTACCGGTGAGGGGCTAGCACCAGCGCTGACTGAAACTCCCACCTCCGATGCCATAAAAGGGCAGAGAATAGCCATGCCCCGGGTCATGCATGTGCACGGCTAATGACCTGCAGCGGTTGCGCCAAACAACATGCCGCTGGCCATGTGCAGACCCAACCCACCATCCGTGACCTCATAGCCCTCCCCCTGGCCACCCCCCACCAGTCCCCCAGCCCTCGCAGAAGCCCCATTGGCCAGCGGCACAGATTCCGGCCGAGTATGGTGTCGCTGGACACAGTCCGCAGCTACCACACCAGGTTTACGATTTGTGTGACCACCTGTGTCCCAAGCCATCGGGAACTCTGCCCATCGGGGGTAGACCATTGCGAGTGGACTAGACGATGAGGCTCTAATGGCATTGCGACTGCGCGCGGAGCACGTCACGACGATGCCATTTCGGAGGGGGCAGAGCATAGCTGACTGGCGTCAAACTGGCATCTGCCCCATCGGAGTCCATTCTCCGCCTGAATGCCAAACACGATTTTGCCGTCCGGCAACAAACAACCCCACCCATGATTTTTCTCAGCCCGAGTTGAAATTTCTGGGGGGGTACAGGTGGGATACTGGCAAGGAAACAATTGGAGCAATCAAATCCAGGGACAACAGAAGCATGGATAAGGTTTTCAGGAACCATGGAGAGGAAGCAGGAATGAAGGAGAACCTTGTCTTGTAAATTGAAAGAATTGGGGTGCGATTTAACAGGACAGAAACAGAATCCCATTTTGGGTGCGTTTAATGGGGTGTTACTCAGTATCTGCAGTGCTGAGAATGACATCACTATTCCCGACACTTTGCCATTTTCTTTAGCTTCAGCGGGGAACACCCTGCCTAGGCCCATACTTACATAATATCCTACACTGGCAAGCTCATCTCGCAAGTGCAGGAAGAGTATTTGTGGATTGGGCCACCATTTCTAAATGCTGCCCCGATCTTTTGACCCTCCCTTCACCCCCCCCCCCCCCCCCCCCCAGCCACCCCAGCGTGGCATCTTGGCCCCCCCGCTGCACCCAACCTACTTCCTCATTAAATCGTGCACTTGTTCTTTCCGGTAGCACAGGGGCGACACGATAGCATAACACGTTAGCACTGTTGCTTCACAAGGTTTGATTCCCGGCTTGGGTAACTGTATGTGAGCAGTCTGCACATACTTCCCGTGTTTGGGTGGATTTCCTCCGGGTGCTCCAGTTTCCTCCCACAAGTCCCGAAAGACGTGCTGTTAGGTGAATTGGACATTCTGAATTCTCCCTGTGTACCCGAACAGGCGCCATAGTCTGGCGACTGAGGGATTTTCACAGTAACTTTATTGCAGTGGTAATGTATGCCTACGTGTGACAATAATAAATAATATTATTATTATTATTATTATTAAGCGTAGGTTGTAGGGTTTGGATCTCAGCTTCGAGGTAGGCAGGTTTTCAAGGTTTTCAAACCTAAGTAGAGGTGACTGGCAAAGAGAGTGATGAGGGAAAACAGTTCACTCTGGTGGTTGAAAAATGGGAGAAATATGCTGGTAATGGGGCACATTTTCCAACAGATGTGGTCCTCAGCAGCTCCTCTGTCTCATGCATCCCTATGAAAGAATAATTATGCATGATCTAGAGATAGGTGATTTAGAGATGTGGATCAGAAATTGGCTAGTTGAAAGAAGACAGAGAGTGGTAGTTGATGGGAAATGTTCAGAATGGAGTTCAGTTACGAGTGGCGTACCACAAGGATCTGTTCTGGGGCCGTTGCTGTTTGTCATTTTTATAAATGACCTAGAGGAGGGCGCAGAAGGATGGGTGAGTAAATTTGCAGACGACACTAAAGTCGGTGGAGTTGTAGACAGTGCGGAAGGATGTTGCAGGTTACAGAGGGACATAGATAAGCTGCAGAGCTGGGCTGAGAGGTGGCAAATGGAGTTTAATGTGGAGAAGTGTGAGGTGATTCACTTTGGAAAGAATAACAGGAATGCGGAATATTTGGCTAATGGTAAAATTCTTGGTAGTGTGGATGAGCAGAGGGATCTCGGTGTCCATGTACATAGATCCCTGAAAGTTGCCACCCAGGTTGATAGGGTTGTGAAGAAGGCCTATGGTGTGTTGGCCTTTATTGGTAGAGGGATTGAGTTCCGGAGCCATGAGGTCATGATGCAGCTGTACCAAACTCTGGTACGGCCGCATTTGGAGTATTGCGTACAGTTCTGGTCGCCTCATTATAGGAAGGACGTGGAAGCTTTGGAACGGGTGCAGAGGAGATTTACCAGGATGTTGCCTGGTATGGAGGGAAAATCTTATGAGGAAAGGCTGATGGACTTGAGGTTGTTTTCGTTAGAGAGAAGAAGGTTAAGAGGTGACTTAATAGAGGCATACAAAATGATCAGAGGGTTAGATAGGGTGGACAGCGAGAGCCTTCTCCCGCGGATGGAGGTGGCTAGCACGAGGGGACATAGCCTTAAATTGAGGGGTAATAGATATAGGACAGAGGTCAGAGGTGGGTTTTTTACGCAAAGAGCGGTGAGGCCGTGGAATGCCCTACCTGCAACAGTAGTGAACTCGCCAACATTGAGGGCATTTAAAAATTTATTGGATAAGCATATGGATGATAAGGGCATAGTGTAGGTTAGATGGCCTTTAGTTTTTTTTTCCATGTCGGTGCAACATCGAGGGCCGAAGGGCCTGTACTGCGCTGTATCGTTCTATGTTCTATGTTCTATGATCGCTCATGGAATGGTTCCATTACTGATTGAGTCTCTCTATTTCATGCTTTTTTCAGTTCTTGTGACTTACCGAGGCAGGCTATACTTTTCTTGCAGTCTTTGTGCTAAATGTATATGTTCGGCATAGTCCCCTGCTCAGGGCCTAGGTTCGGTGTCAAGTGCTGAAAGCCAGAATGTTTTCCACTGTAGAGCCCAGCAGGAAATTACTTGAATCATGTGATAATTACGCAGGCGGGGATTTTCCCACGTTTCTCATGGTGGGGCGGGCAGCATGTCGCGTGCCCTGCCGTTATGTTTGGGCGACATGTTTAAAAGGCATCCTGACAGCTACTGTTATTTTGTTCTTCACAAAGAACCAAGACAGGGCACACAGACCCCCAGATACAATGATGCATCGTCGGATGTGTTGTGGAGGACATAAAGGACATCCTTTATGTGAGGGATGGGAGGAGGATGCTACCACCCCTCTAAGAGAGATAGTCAAGCAGGTGGTGAGTGCCAACTCCACACATCAGACGGCTGCCCTACAGTATACAGTTGTCAATGGGTTGGTGGTGAAGAAAGGCAGCATGCAAACACTACCTGCATCCTAATTGCTCTCAAAGCAACCTTTCCCCTTGCGCAGGGCAAGTTAATGCACAACAAGCATGAGAGCGAGAAGGCAGGAGGGCGCATGCCCAATATCCACCCCTTCACGCCATTCGAAGAGTGTGTTTCCAAGTTAGCAGGGGAGGATCGAGACAGTGAATGTGGAGGCGACGAGGCTGGCCTCACCTTGCCATCCAGTGAGGAACCATGCTTAGTGCCTTCACATAGAAACACAAAGGTCACGGTCGGTGCAATGTTGGAGGTTGGCAATGTAGTCACTCATTTTCTCCTCTTTCCATTACCAGCAAGATGAGGGTGA
Organism: Scyliorhinus canicula; assembly: GCF_902713615.1. Lineage (NCBI taxonomy): Eukaryota > Metazoa > Chordata > Chondrichthyes > Carcharhiniformes > Scyliorhinidae > Scyliorhinus > Scyliorhinus canicula. Next base: position 49,714,157 of record NC_052163.1, read on the forward strand.
GGTCAGACCCGGAACCCCAGTCTAGCTAAAGCTGCAGCTCACAGAGTAAAGAGGAGGATGACAACAGTCCTGATACTGCATCCATTCAACCACCACAGTGTCCACCTGCACCCTTCACCAACCAAAGGACACACATTTCAGTGGGTCCAAGAACCAGTTCAGGTGTAAGAGTCTTTCCTGTTTATTTCTTTAGTTTCCATTTCTTTTATTCTGTTATGTTTGGTCTGTGGACTTATAATCAGAATATGACTTTAAGCAGAAGAGCCAAGCTGAAGCAGCCTGCTTGTCAGGACAGTGTGTTCCCAGACTGAATGTTTGGAGAGGAGAAATCAGACTCTTCAGCGCTGAGTAAATCTTCGGAACCAGCTCTGGAGGAGGTTAGTTCGAGTCGTTGGCCAGCTACCGGTGGGTTGGCCAGGGTCAGTGTTCTGCCTGGCAACAGTCAATGATTGGTTCCTGCGTGATGCTTTCTGAGAGCACATGGCAGAAGTGTTTAGATCTTGGAAGGAGAAGGAACGCACTCTCTCAATCTCACTCTCTCTTTTACTGAAAGCACTACTTTACTGTTCTAAAACCAGTGAGTGCCTGGCACACCTTTGCTGTAAACTTGAAAGGCTGAATCTACAGAGAAAGTAGACAACCTGTCAGAGGAAATCATCTCATACCCAGAAGGAAAAAGCACCGAACCAAAAGCTTGACTTTCAGACAGATATGGGGCTGGATTCTCCGCTCGGGGGAATTCCGTGTCGCGCCAACAGCGCACCCATACCCGGGATTTCCCGACAGCGTGCGGTTGCCCACAATGGGAAACCCCATTGGCCGGCTGACAGGACTGAGAATCACGCTGCCGGCGGGGACACACCGCACCAGAAAATTGGTGGGGCAGGGCAGAGAATCCCGCCCATTTACTGGAAGTCATCCCGGTGCATCAAAAAGCCTTTATGCTTTTATTTTATTAATATTTACTTTACCTTTCAACCACCCTTTCCCCTTTTTGTTGTTTGTATGTGTGTGTGTGTGTGTATGTATGTGTGTGTGTGTGCGTATATAGAGAGTGTGGGGTAGTTAGACGGTGGGTAAGGGGTATTAGATAGTCTGTCACATTTTCTGTCAGTTTAATGATAATATTGTACATAATAAAGTCACAAACCTGGTGACTGCAGTTTATCGAGCTCAGCCAAGGATCTCGGATATGTTAAATAACATTGAATTTTACTTGTGTTGCATCATCGATTCAAGTGGGGCTGAAATTGACCACACACTAGCCCAGGGTATCGTGACACAGGCAGGGTCTCACACTCTGCTGATCACCGCACAGACACACGTCCGCTGCAGCATGAAGACAGGGACAGACAAGGTCACCAGGAATTCGAGGACTGCTGGGGAAGGGCCTCAGTGAGGTCTGAGTCACATGACAAGCCACAGGGAGGGGTCCTAGAAAAGGTGCTGGTGATGCAGCAAGATGCGACGGAACATAAGGCCCTCAACAAAGTGGCATGTCAAGCAGAGGAGTCCAACCCCTGTTGGCTGATGAAGTTGTTCCAACATATGAGCTCACAAGGTCTCCATGGAGAGCTTGGTGGATACCATGGAAAACCTGGCAGAATGCCCAGTTTCTGCTGGCGATGTGTGCCAGAGACTTGCTCTCCATTGCTGTAGGCAAAGAATCAGAGAATCATAGAATCATGGAATCATAGAATCTACAGTGCAGAAGGAGGCCATTCGGCCCATCATGTCTGCACCGGCCCGGACTTGACTTCCGGGCGGCGAGCGAGGAGGTCGCAGGGAGAGGGGCTCCCGCAAGCGGTGGACAGCAGGAGGAACAGCCCCCCCCCCCCCCCCCCGACAGGCCGGACGGCGGAGGAGGAGCGCCGGCGGAGGAGCCGGAGCCGGAGCGGGAGCCGAGGAGCCGGAGCGGAGGAGCCGAGGAGCCGGAGCGGAGGAGCCGAGGAGCCGGAGCGGAGGAGCCGAGGAGCCGGGGCGGAGGAGCCGAGGAGCCGGAGCGGAGGAGCCGAGGAGCCGGAGCGGAGGAGCCGAGGAGCCGGAGCGGGAGCCGAGGAGCCGGAGCCGAGGAGCCGGAGCGGAGGAGCCGAGGAGCCGGAGCGGAGGAGCCGGAGCGGCGACAGGGGGGCCCAACAGCAGCAGGTCCATCCCCTCTCCCTCCCCCCCCCCCCACGCGGGCCAGGAGCGGTGCGGCGGCGGCGGCGGCCCCTCTTCTCTCCCCCCCCCCCACGCGACCCAGGAGCGGTGCGGCGGCGGCGGCCCCTCTTCTCTCCCCCCCCCCCCCACGCGGGCCAGGAGCGGTGCGGCGGCGGCGGCCCCTCTTCTCTCCCCCCCCCCCCACGCGGGCCAGGAGCGGTGCGGCGGCGGCGGCCCCTCTTCTCTCCCCCCCCCCCCCACGCGGGCCAGGAGCGGTGCGGCGGCGGCGGCCCCTCTTCTCTTCCCCCCCCCCCCCCCCAGCCAGCAGCGGGGACCCCCCCCCCCCCCAGCCAACAGCGGGGACCCCCCCCCCCCCAGCCAGCAGCGGGGACCCCCCCCCCAGCCAGCAGCGGGGACACAACCCCCCCCCCCCAAGCCAGCAGCGGGGACACAACCCCCCCCCCCCAGCCAGCAGCGGGGACACAACCCCCCCCCCCCCAGCCAGCAGCGGGGACACAACCCCCCCCCCCCAGCCAGCAGCGGGGACACAACCCCCCCCCCCCCCCCCAGCCAGCAGCGGGGACCCCCCCCCCCAACCAGCAGCGACCACCGGCCCACTCGCCCCTCCCCCCCCCCCCCCCCAACTGCTGTGACCACCACGTGGCAAAGACAAAGGGACTCTCTCTCCTGGTTGAGTGGGGAAAAAAGAAAAAAGAGACTTGTATTTCTGTTCTTCCCAAAAGAAAACTGGTAAAGAGAAAAGGGGTAGGGGAAATAAATTAAAAAAAAAAAAAAAAAAAAAATATATATATATATATATATATACATATATAGATATATAATAATAAATAAAATAAAAATAGGGTGCGGAAAAGGGGGAAAAAGAAGAACAAGGAGAGAAGAAAAGATGAAGGGGAAGGGGGAGAAAAAAGTGCCAGAAAGGAGCCAAGAGAAAGGGGGCACCGGAAGTAGACTGGGCAAAGGGAAAGCCAGCTCGGGCGAACGAGTCAACACGCGAAGCGGCGGGAAGGATGCTTCGCCGCATCCAGAAGAGCTGGACGGGCGGGCAACCTCTCCCCTGGGGTTAGAGGGGGGCGTGAATTGGAAGGAAGCCTTTGCCGAGGTGGTGAGGGAGCAGCTGCAGGCATTCAAGGCAGAGTTAAAAGCAGACGCAGAGGCCGCAGCACAGGCAGCAGTGACCAGGGCCATGTCAGGGGTGCAGCAGGTTCTGACCAGATTGGAGAAGAAAGTGGATGCCCAAGGGAAGATACTGGAAGCCCAAGGGAAGATACTGGAAGCCCAGGGGGCAACCATTAAAGAGCTGGAGAAGGCAGCGACTGACGCGAGCGACCGGGTCATATCCCTGGAGAGGGGAATGGTGAAACTGAGTGCAACACAGGGGAGCCTGAAGGGCAGGGTAGACGACCAGGAGATCAGCTCGAGAAGGCAAAATATCAAGATAGTGGGCCTGCCAGAGGGGATAGAGGGTAGAAATCCCACAACATTCGTGGCTGCGATGCTGGGCTCCTTAGTGGGGCGGGAAACTTTTCCCACCCCACCGGAAATGGACAGAGCTCATCGGTCACTGCGCCCGAAGCCCAAGGAAGGGGAAAAACCGAGAGCAGTTATAGCCAGACTGCACCGGTACCGGGATAGGGAGACAATCCTGCGCTGGGCCAAGGAGAATAGAGCCTGCAATTGGGACGGGCACGCCATCCGAATCTACGAGGATTTTGGAGCGGACATAGCTAAGAGACGGGCGGAGTTCAACAGAGCGAAAGCAGCTCTCTATAAGAACAAAGTACGTTTTGGTATGCTGTACCCAGCAAAACTCTGGGTCACATACCAACACAAGGAATATTTCTTTACAGCCCCTGCCGAGGCGAATAGATTCGTCGAGGAGCACGGGCTGGAAAAACGCCATGGGAAGTAGGGACGAGGGGCCCATGGCAAGGAGACACGTCATGCCGACGGGGGGGTGGGGAGGGGCGAGGCAAAGCCAGCCCCCTCCCCCCTGGCAGAAACACCCAGAACGGAAAACAACCCAATGCCCTAGGGCCCGCTCCAGGTGGGAGGCCAGGCCCCGGCACGAGGGAACGGGAGTACTGGAGAGGGGAGAGGGGAAGCGGGACAGCAACCTCCGAGAGGGGAGCCACCATGCTAGCAGGAAAGCTAGCGAAGGGGGCGCGCAACAGAGCAGGGCCGCAGCGCACCCCCAACAGGGGGGAAGGCGCCAGGCAGGGGAGGGGGGGGATCACCCATCAAAGGTGGGAGAGCAAATGGGGACAGGAATGGGGGAGAGAGGGGCAATGGAGGGGTACACAGGGGTATCCCCGAAAGGGATAGAGCGGGGGGGGGGGGGCACCCGGGGGGCGAGAGACCAGGGAGGGGAAACGCAGGGACGAAGGGACAAAAGAGGCCAGTAAGGGAATAGGGCCACAAAGTGCCACAGACAAGGGCTCAAAACAGGGAACTGCTGCAAGCACCCACCCAGTACGGTCTGTGGGTGAAGGGGCCCCCCGGAGTGCAGGGGACTACCCGCGTGGCGGACACAAAGTGGACGGCCATGGCGGGTGTCCCCGGGACAAGGGGGAACCCCGGAGCGCAGGGACCCGACCGCATGGGGAGAGCAGTGATAGTGGACATCCTGGACGGCCCCCTAACATAGGGAAACCCCAGAGGGCAGGGGCGCGTCCACCGGACAAATATGGTTAACCCCACAGGAGCAAGGGGGCAGAAGCCCCCCACCAGAATAGTCACCTGGAACGTAAGGGGACTTAACGGCCCAGTGAAGAGATCTAGAGTCCTCACCCACCTTAGAAACATGAGGGCCGACATAGTCTTCCTCCAAGAGACGCACTTGAGGGAGCAGGACCAACTGCGGGTAAGAAAGGGCTGGGTGGGACAAACCTATCATTCCTGTTATGGGGCAAGGGCCAGGGGGGTGGCGATCCTGATTGGCAAGAGGACAATGTTTAGGGCGACAAAGACGGTTACGGACCCAGGGGGACGGTATGTCATGGTCAGCGGGGCCCTGGATGGGGCGCCGGTAGTTCTAGTTAACGTGTACGCGCCCAACTGGGACGACACGAGCTTCATCCAAAAGACCATGGCAGAAATACCGGACATAGCGACGCACCGACTAATCATGGGGGGGGACTTCAACTGTGTACAGGACCCAACGACGGACAGATCAAACCCCAGAACGGGGAAAACCTCAAACATGGCAAGGGAACTCAGCCACTATATGGAGCAGATGGGAGCAGTAGACCCCTGGAGATTCGCCCACCCGGGGGAGAAAGAATTCTCTTTCTTCTCCCCAGTACACAACGTGTACACCAGAATTGACTTCTTTGTGGTGGGGAAAACGGTGCTTCCAGAGATAGACAAGGTGGAATACTCCGCAATTGTGATATCAGACCACGCTCCACACTACATGGATGTGCGGCTAGAGACGGGAAGGGCCCAGCGCCCCAAATGGAGGTTGGACGGTGCCTTACTAGCTGACAAGGCCTTCAGCGAAAGGATAGCGCAGGCCATAGCGGAGTACACTGAGATCAACCAAAACGGGGAGGTCTCACCCTCCACGTTCTGGGAAGCGCTTAAGGCCGTACTAAGAGGGGAAATCATAGCCTACAAAGCGCAAAGAGATAGGGAGGAAAGGGTGGCTAGGCAGAAGCTGGTCGACTCCATACTGGAGGTAGACCATAAATACTCCGAGGCCCCGACTGTAGAACTCCTGGCGGAGAGAAAAGAATTACAAAGGAACTTTGACCTGCTCTCCACCAGGAAAGCAGTACACCAACTCCGCCAGGCACGCGGGGCCCTATACGAACACGGAGACAAAGCCAGCCGCCTGTTGGCCCACCAGCTGAGAAAGCAGAGGCAGCCAGCAGAGAAATTGCGCAAATCAGAGATACCAGAGGCACGTTGGAAACAGAACCAGAGAAGATTAACAAAACCTTCAAGGCCTTCTACCAAGAGCTGTACACCTCAGAGCCCCCAACGGGGAAGGCTGGGATGAACCGGTTTCTTGACGGACTGAACATACCAGTTGTGGGAGAGGGCAGAAAACGGGATCTGGAAGCACCACTAGCACTGGGAGAGATCATGGAGAGCATTAGCTCCATGCAGGCGGGGAAGGCGCCGGGACCGGACGGATTCCCGGCGGACTTCTACAAAAAATTTGCGACAGCGCTGGCCCCGCACATGCGGGAGATGTTCACAGACTCGCTAGCTAGGGGCACGTTGCCACCCACGTTAGCACAGGCCTCAATCTCGCTGATACCTAAGAAAGACAAAGACCCAACGGAATGTGGGTCATACAGACCCATATCTCTGCTGAATGCAGACGCCAAAATACTGGCCAAAATCCTAGCCAAAAGGCTAGAAGACTGTGTACCTGAGGTGGTCACAGAGGACCAGACGGGCTTTGTCAAAGGTAGACAGCTGACCGCGAACATCAGGCGCCTGCTGAACGTGATAATGACCCCCTCCGGGGAGAGAACACAAGAGGTGATCGTCTCCCTGGACGCAGAAAAGGCCTTCGACAGAGTCGAATGGATATACCTCATAGAGGTACTGGAGCGGTTCGGGCTTGGAACAGGGTTCACAGCTTGGGTAAAGCTCCTGTACAACGCTCCCATGGCGAGTGTACAGACCAACAATACCAACTCCCAATACTTCCAGCTGCACAGGGGCACCAGACAAGGATGCCCACTGTCCCCGCTGCTGTTCGCACTAGCAATCGAACCGCTAGCAATCGCGCTCAGGGCAGCAAAAAATTGGAGGGGGATCCGAAGGGGAGGTAGAGAGCACAGAGTCTCACTCTATGCGGATGATCTGCTCCTCTATATCTCGGACCCACAAAGCAGCATGGACGGAATCATCGCGCTCCTGAAAGAGTTTGGAGCCTTCTCGGGCTACAAACTCAACATGAGCAAAAGTGAGATCTTCCCATTACACCCGCAAGGGGGGGGGGGGGGGGGGCAGCACTAAAGGGGCTGCCGTTCAAACAAGCCCGACATAAATTCCGCTACCTGGGGATCCAAATAGCCCATGACTGGAAAGGGATCCACAAATGGAACCTCACCAGCCTGACGGAGGAAGTTAAAAAGGACCTGCAAAGATGGAACACACTCCCGCTCTCCCTCGCGGGGAGAGTTCAGACGATCAAAATGAACGTACTGCCCAGGTTCCTCTTCCTGTTTAGATCCATTCCGATCTACATCCCCAAGGCCTTTTTCAAAGCGCTGGACAAACTCATCATGGCGTTCGTATGGGGGGGTAAAAATGCTAGGATCCCAAAGAAGGTCTTACAAAAAACAAAAACCAGGGGAGGGTTAGCCCTCCCGAATCTACAATTCTACCACTGGGCAGCAACAGCCGAGCGAGTAAGGGGATGGATCCAGGAGCCAGAAGCTGAGTGGGTGCGTGCGGAGGAGGCCTCCTGCATGGGAACCTCCCTCCGGGCCCTCGCCACGGCAGCACTCCCATCCCCACCCAAAAAACACTCCAGCAGCCCAGTGGTGACAGCCACCCTCCAATCCTGGAACCAACTGCGGCAGCAACTTGGCCTGACCAAAATGTCGAACAGGGCTCCCATCTGCAACAACCATAGGTTCAAACCAGCACTGACCGACGCCACCTTCAAAAGGTGGAGGCAGGACGGGGGGACACTGACAGTCAGGGACCTATACACGGACGACAGGATCGCAACACTGGACGAACTGACAGAGAAATTTCAGCTAGCTGGGGGGAACGAGCTACGGTACCTGCAGCTCAAAAACTTCCTACGAAAGGAGACAAGGACGTACCCACAACCGCCACGACAGACACTACTGGAAGACCTACTGGACGCAAGTATCCTAGAGAAAGGGAACTGTAGTGACATGTATGACCGACTGGTAGATAGGGACGACACCGTACTGGACGCAACAAGGAGGAAATGGGAGGACGACCTGGGGATGGAGATCGGGTGGGGACTCTGGAGCGAAGCACTGCATAGGGTCAACTCCACCTCCACGTGCGCAAGGCTCAGCCTGACGCAACTAAAAGTGGTACATAGAGCCCACTTAACAAGAACCCGTATGAGTAGGTTCTTCCCAGAGGTGGAAGACAGATGTGAACGGTGCCAAAGAGGCCCGGCCAACCACGCCCACATGTTCTGGTCCTGCCCCAGACTCGTGGAGTACTGGACAGCCTTCTTCGAGGTAATGTCCAAAGTGGTGGGAGTGAGGGTGGAGCCATGCCCGATAGTGGCGGTCTTCGGGGTTTCAGAACAGCCAGATCTATTCCTGGGGAGGAGGGCGGATGCCCTTGCCTTTGCCTCCCTGATCGCCCGCCGTAGAATCCTGTTTGGCTGGCGGTCAGCAGCACCGCCCAGAGCTGCGGACTGGCTGTCCGACCTCTCGGAATCTCTCCAAATGGAGAAAATCAAATTTGCCATCCGAGGGTCGGACGACGGCTTCCACAGAACGTGGGAGCCATTCATGCAACTGTTCCGGGACCTATTTGTGGCCAATGTACAAGAGGAAGAATAGTCGGGGGAAGGTAGCGGGGGGGGGGGGGGGGGGCTACAGGTTCGTTACGGGGGTTCGATGGCTAGCTAAGGCCCAAAACCAAGCTAAATAAACATGTTGAGGGGGGGAGGGGGGGGGGGGGGCGCAGTTACTACTACAAAGATGCTTACCTGTAAATATGTATGTTAATTTTTGCGTGTTTGTTTTTGTTTGTTTTTTTTTTTCTCTCTCCTAACAATTTGTAATTTGTTCAATATAAAATACGAAAACTGAATAAAAACATTTATAAAAAAAAAAATGTCTGCACCGGCCCTTGCAAGAGAACCCTACTCAAGCCCACACCTCCACTCTATCCTCGTAACCCAGTAACCCCACTTAACCTTTATGGACACTAAGGGCAATTCAGCATGGCCAATCCACCTAACCCACACATCTTTGGACTGTGGGAGGAAACCGGAGCACCCGGGGGAAACCAAGCAGACACGGGGAGAATGTGCTGACTCTGCACAGACAGCGACCCAAGTCAGAAATCGAACCTGGGACCCTGGAGTTGTGAAGCAACTGTGCTAACCACTGTGCTACCGTGCTGCCCCTGAGCGAACATTTGCTGTGAAAGAGGGGGTGGGGTGCATGGCCACCTCCTTTCAGGTGTCCCTTCTCCTCAAGGGGCAGGGCCTTCGGGCATCCAACGGAAGAAGGCACGGCAGGCACACACACCTGGAACCTCCATTCAAGACTGTTGGAGGTAATCTGGTCCTTCCAAATCCCCTTTGTCTGTGACACCATCAGCTTTGGCCTCTGAGACAACAGAGCGTGCACCTGTGCTGGAGCAGGAGACCCAAAGTAAGCCAGTCCTTGAGGATCAGAAGGACTTGTGTCAAAGTAATCAAAGACAACACGGCATAGTGGTCAGCAGGCTGCCTCCATCCCGGTTGTCGATGTTGGGAAAGCACCGAGACGCATTGGCAGGCAACAAAGAATTAGTAAGTTGGACTTCACTCGAGTAGCACGGGTGCACTTTCATTGCTCTTTGTTGATGCATGTACATTTTCACTTTAAGGAGGCATTTTAATGTATCCGTTCATTTTGAAGGTTGTCTGCATCCCCATATTCAAAGGGACAACCCAGACTAAGTCTACGTGCCATGGAATCATGCGCAGGAGGGCAACGACCTTTGCCAAGGTGCTTGTTAACAATGTGCGAGAAGCCGCTCGTGAATGTTGGCCTTTTGCTCTCACCCTTCTTAAAACCAAACACATTTACATAGTCAGAACTACATACTCTTTGCAGTCGTCCAGATGAGCAGCAGCTCCACCTACCCAATGACTCAAGTCTCATCCAGCAATTCAATATCTGGACTTTGAGGCACTGAGTAGGTTCGCAGCATGCATGGTGCTTGTGTTCTTTGGAACTTGCTCGAATACCTTCTGCTCTTTACCCATTACCCAAACCCATCACCACTTACTCCCATTCCCTCCCCGCCCCCGCAAAGTGTCAAAGTCAACTTCCTCATGGTCACTTTTAAACCCCACCTCCTCATTCCCCCCATTATTTCCTTCGGTCCATCACAGTCACCATCCACATCCCTTTCCTCCCCGAAAAGCCCACTCCCGTCACTGTGGAAATGCCCACCCTTGTCCTTCCCACCCCAAAGAACTATATTTCATGTTGTGCCCCTATCACAACCCTAACCGCCCCTTCACCCATTTTCACTGGGCCTGCATTTTCTCATTCACTGCGCACCATTTCCTCCTTTAACAGTCAAAATTGTATCTGATACCTAATTCCCTCACTTTTCCCCCCAGGTTTGATCAATTGATTCCACAGACCCGTCCCTTTGAAATAACCCTCCACTCACGGTACCCTTCTCCACCTGCAGCACCGCCCTCCCCCACCCGACTCACAGTCCCCCCTCTCCACCTTTATCCCCTCCTCCACTCACCCTCCCCTTCTACACCTTCCCCCCAACTCAATTCCCTCCTCCACCTGCAGCTCCACAATCACAGTTCCCCTTCTCCACCTGCAGCCCCTCCAATCATGGTCCTCCTCTCCACCTGCCCTCTTCACCTCCCCACTTACCCTCCCTTCCTCCCCCTGCACTCAGAGTCCCCTCCACCACCTGCACTTCCCCACTCACAGTCGCCTCCTCCACCTCTACCCCCATCAGTCCCTGTCTCACCTACATCTCCCCCACTCACCCGCCCCATCTCCACCTGCACCCCCACCTCACAGGCCCCTTCTTCCCCCATGTCTCTTCCCCACTGTCCTTCCCATTTCCCCACTGTACCCTTCCAAGACTCCTACGAGACTTTGATTTAGCCCCACCTTTGAGCTTTACACCCACCCCACCTCTTTGTGCCTCCGCTCTTAGCCCTCTACCCTCCTGTTACAACAGAGACCAGCAATGTGCTTCATTACCTGCTGCAGTTGTAAACCTGTTCCTCAATGCTCTAGTTGCTTGATGGTCTACATAGTGCTCCAGGATCTATCATCGCAAGACTCCACCATCTGCCTCAGGAACCACCATTGCGAAACTGCACCTTCTGCTCCAGGATTCATGTTCGTGAAACTCCACCATCTCTAGCGTCCACCATCTGCTCCAACATCCACCTTCGCGAGACTCCACCACCTACTCCAGGATCCACAAGTTGTCTCAGGCCTCCATCTAGGAAGTTTCTGACATGCGCACGCCCAATTCGTCCAAACGTGTTCTCGATCAGAGGTAAATTTCTGAAATGGCTTCCCGATGGCTTCACATGGAATGGTGACCAGCCAGAATCACGCCATGACAGTTTGGACCCAAGTTCCCGCTGTCAGTTCCCACTGTCAGAAGCCCGGTTTTTTTTATCTCCCGCCGTATTGTTCTCCGCCAGACACCATGAATGCGGCCACTGGTGGGATGGACTGATTCCATCCATTATCTTTATGATTAGAAATTGCCTTTTTACTTTATTCACTAATTATGATGTCTTTTCAACCCTACAGATACCAGTTGAGAGCTGCAGGCAGGTGTATGAAAAATTCCTTCCTTACACATTTGTGTTATTTACAGTGTGTTTAATTATTTAATACACAGAATGAGCCTTAATTCAAATAACAGTTGCCTTTCCCCAGGAACTCCATCTTTTGAAATTAGCATTGTCCCCATACAATAAGGAAAGGGTGTTCAGTGATAAGTGTCATTGCAAACATCTGTGCTCGAAAAGCTCCATTTGGGTATCTCTCAGCTACTGTTGCCATCATCAAACAAAGAATGTCTGTTGCCTAGATTGCAGTTTCATGCACACTTTGTGAAGTTTTGGGGTCAAGGTAGGGACCAGAATTTTGTATTGCTTGGGCGGGTGCATGCCTGACCCCAAAGTACGTGTAATCATGCAAACATAAGTTGGGCGTGCGTCCCAACATCATTACATAATATTTCAGTCAGAGCATGAGAATGAGAGTTGGAAGCACGTCCATCAATAATTAAACAGGCAACTTAATCCATTAGGAGGCCAATTGAACAGAATTTTATGTGGTGAATCTGCTTTTACGGTTGATGTGATGACTGTAGGAATTTCAGATGTATTGTAATATATGTGTTTGATACAGTAAGGGTTACAAGCCTGGGCTAATGTGTGCATGACTGCTGCAGTAGTGTTTTTAAAACCCTGGTTTAAAAGGCAATTGTCTTTCTGGGAGCCAGAGGTACAATTAAAGCAATGTAAAAGCTTAGGCTAATGGATTTTCATTTGGATTAAGACAGTTGTCTGTGGAGTAGTTAATTAGATATATTCTGCAAGATTCTCCAGTGCGCTGGCGCACCAACGACAGCGGGTTTCTCAGCAGCGTGGGGTGGGAATCCCAATGGAAGGTGGCGGGAATGGAGAATCCCACTGCCGAGGCGCGCCGCCAGGAAACCTTGGGTGGCGGACCAAAGAATCCCGCCCACTGTGATTCTGCTTGGTAGGATAATGTAACTAATGGGAGGAGCTAAAGTACCAGGCATTTTGCAGAGAAGCAGTTTAGTTTTAGTTTGGCTATTGGAAGTCAAACCATGAAGACAGTTTCTGAAGACTTCAGCTCGAGATCTGCATGTTTGGACAGGATTCAGGTCGATCTCTTCAAACGGTCTCAAAGAACATCTCAGTACAGCAAGTATGCCTGGGTGTGCTAATTGGATTGAGAGCTGACATGATTTGAGTGGGAATAAAGATAGCAGTTAAGGTTAGTGTGTCACTGTATTGATTTGTGACATATTGAATTGGGACAATTCACACCTCTTTAACCTGGAGTTACCTCTCTCTCTGCATCTTTGATGATTTGATTGCCTGCAGGTGCTCGCATTCCGGGGCATCTCTGACTGTGTCTATATAAACATTTCTGGAACAAGCCTTTCCATTCACCTGAAGAAGGAGCCGTGCTCCGAAAGCTCGTGTTTGAAACAAACCTGTTGGACTTTAACCTGGTGTTGTAAGACTTCTTACTGTGCTCACCCCAGTCCAACGCCGGCATCTCCACATCACTGTATTGATTAGCATTGTTTAAGGGGTAATTGTAACTATTTTGTCTTGGGTGATATTAAAGGTATTTTTAATACTGTGTTCGTAATAAAGTTTGTTTTAATATGCCAATCCCTATTTTTGATGAAATCATTCCTGGAGAGAGGTATCCTTTCCTCACAGTCTTATAAAATTAATATAAATTATTGGGGTTTCTGTCCAGTCTCCAAGTCACTGTCGGGGTCTGGTCCGGGAACGTAATATTGGCAAATGGGCCAATTGGCCAGGCTGCTTTTAGCTTCAATCCCAATCCAGGGTGAGATGAAATACAATGTAAAATGGTGTGTTGGGACTGAGGTTTGTGTTTGAAGGTGCTGCCGAGAGACTCTATGCAGTTTTTCCGTTGCTATTGACTCTTCATGGGTCAGCAGCTCCCTGAATCAGCTCCCCAATGGCTGTTCCCCTGAGGGAGCACATTGGAAGCGCCAGCCTGCACGTTCCCTTTCCTCAGCAACCGCCTCTTCCCACCCACCCCGGCACCGCTCAGCCTTTCATAGCATGCATTTCATGCTGGCCACCCATTAGTTGGCCAGCCAGCATGAAATAGTGCTCCGGGACTGATTGCAGCCAGGAATGCATTTCACACCTGCTTCCGAGCCTGTCGATTGAGCGTACCTTACTGGTGAAAAATCCAGGAAACAATTTGAGATAGACTATGTGAAAAAGTTTTACATGAAATTATCAACACGGTTGTCAGATGTGATTCCGGAGGTCTCATCACATGACATTCTCCCACGCTCCACCCATTCGTCAACCAACACAGACTTCCTTGTGATGCAATAACTTCCTACACCAATTGGAAAGCAGAAAGATTTATTACCCAATTGGACAATGCTTGACTGTCGGCCAAATGGCCTTTTTTCCCCTTCCATTTTAAAACATTTTTATATTTGGTAAAGACAAAAATGTTCAAGTAAAGTGACAAAAACAAATCCCTTTACAATGCCCTGCTGATTTTTCTCCTGGGTTACACACAGCAGTGCCCTGGAGATTGATCTCAGTCCCTGACGAGTTCAGGGCAATCCTGGAAGGTTGGAAAACCTAACAAATAAGTAGGAACCTGGGGCGGGGTTCTCCGCGAACCGGGGTGGGCCACTCTGGCGCCGAGGAGTGGCGCGAACCACGCCAGCGTCGGGCCGCCCCGAAAGTGCCTTCAGGGGCGAGGCCGGCGCCGGAGTGCTTGGCGACACGCCAATCAGCGTGGAAGGGCTTGGCGCCACTCCAACCTGCGGTGAATAGCCTCCGCCGGCTCACGCGAGTTGGCGCATGCGCGGGAGTGCCAGCGTGTGCTGACGTTATCCCAGCGCATGCGCAGGGGTTTTCTTCTCTGCACCGGCCATGGTGGAGGTTGACAGCGGCCGTTGTGGAGGGAAAGAGTGCCCCCACGGCACAGGCCCGCCCGCGGATTCGTGGGCCCCGATCGCGGGACAGGCCACCATGGGGGCACCCCCCTGAGGCCTCCCCGAGGACTCTGCTGGTCGTCCGTGGAGCCAAGTCCCACCAGTAAGGACCTGTTATGATTTTCGCCGGTGGGACGGGCTGAAAATGGGCGACAACTCGGCCCATCGTGGGCCAGAGAACCGCCGGGGTGGGGTGGGCGCTGCCAAAGGCCCCCAACCGATGTGGCGTGATTCCCGCCCCGGCCAAAACCCCTGTACCGGAGAATTCGGCAGCCGGCGGGTGGGATTCACGCCACCCCCCCCGGCGATTCTCCGCCCGTGATAAGGTTGCATGGTCACTACGAGAAAATATGTGTCTTTTTCCCCTAAAACGTACAACTCTGCTGATTTCAACAATCAGGTTTTCACTCTGCCGCAGTATAGAAGGGATTCTTATCAAGATCACAAATGATATCCTATTTGGCTGTGGCAAAGTCAAACATGTATCCTTGACCTTCACAAGCAAATTCACAGGCACATGTGAAGTGGAAGTCAGGAATAGGCAGGGGGTTGTGGGATCGGCGGTGTATGTAGAGGTGGTGGGGCGGTGGGGAGGGGTGCTGGGGGGGGGGGGGGGGGGGTGGATGCAAGGAGGGGTAACATGTGTGGTCATTAATCCAAGATAAATATAATGGCAAAAGAGTGTTGGTAGCATCAGAAAAAAGATAACAAAAGCAATTGTGGCAAGAGGAA
This sequence comes from Scyliorhinus canicula, assembly GCF_902713615.1. Classification (NCBI taxonomy): domain Eukaryota; kingdom Metazoa; phylum Chordata; class Chondrichthyes; order Carcharhiniformes; family Scyliorhinidae; genus Scyliorhinus; species Scyliorhinus canicula. The sequence goes on from NC_052163.1 coordinate 49,729,490, forward strand.
ATATGATGAGAATTGCCAAGTGTGATTATTTCCACTCGACGCAAGAGGAATATGACATTCAGATATAAAGAGGCTTTATGGAAGACAATGGATACAAGAAAGGAAGGTTGTTAGAACCTATAAGTCAGGAATACCTACGGCATAAACAAAGTTGATTACACTGGAAAAACAAATTGCAGTATGAATTCCTCTAGTTAGATTCTTAGAACATAGAGCATAGAACATAGAACATTACAGCGCAGTACGAGCCCTTCGGCCCTCGATGTTGCGCCGACCTGTGAAACCATCTGAAGCCTATCTGACCTACACTATTCCATTTTCATCTATATGTCTATCCAGTGACCACTTAAAAGCCCTTAAATTTGGCGAGTCTACTACTGTTGCAGGCAGGGCGTTCCACACCCCTACTACTCTCTGAGTAAAGAAACTGCCTCTGACATCTGTCCTATATCTACCACCCCTCAATTTAAAGCTATGTCCCCTCGTGTTGGTCATCACCATCCGAGGAAAGAGACTCTCACTGTCCACCCTATCTAACCCTCTGACGATCTTATATGTCTCTATTAAGTCACCTCTCAGCCTTCTCCTCTCTAACGGAAACAACCTCAAGTCCCTGAGCCTTTCCTCGTAAGACCTTCCCTCCATACCAGGCAACATCCTAGTAAATCTCCTCTGAACCCTTTCCAAAGCTTCCACATCCTTCCTATAATGTGGTGACCAGAACTGCACGCAGTACTCCAGGAGCGGCCGCACCAGAGTTATGTACAGCTGCAGCATGACCTTGTGGCTCCGAAACTCAATCCCCCTACTGATAAAGGCTAGCACACCATATGCCTTCTTAACAGCCCTATTAACCTGGGTGGCAACTTTCAGGGATTTATGTACCTGGATGCCGAGATCTCTCTGTTCATCTACACTACCAAGAATCTTGCCATTAGCTCAGTACTCTGCATTCCTGTTACTCCTTCCAAAGTGAACCACCTCACACTTTTCCGCATTAAACTCCATCTGCCACCTCTCAGCCAGCTCTGCAGCTTATCTGTGTCCCTCTGTATCCTATAACATCCTTCAGCACTATCCACAACTCCACCGACCTTCGTGTCATCTGAAAATTTACTATCCCATCCTTCTACACCCTCTTCCAGGTCATTTATAAAAATGACAAACAGCAGTGGCCCCAAAACAGATCCTTGCGGTACACCACTAGTAACTGAACTCCAGGATGAATATTTGCCATCAACCACCACCCTCTGTCTTCTTTCAGCTAGCCAATTACTGATCCAAACCGCTAAATCACCTTCAATCCCATACTTCCTTATTTTCTGCAATAGCCTACCGTGGGGAACCTTATCAAACGCCTTACTGAAATCCATATACACCACATCAACCGCTTTACCCTCATCCACCTGTTTGGTCACCTTCTCAAAAAAACTCAATAAGGTTTGTGAGGCATGACCTACTCTTCACAAAACCGTGTTGACTATCGCTAATCAACTTGTTCTTTTCAAGATGATTATAAACCCTATCTCTTATAACCTTTTCCAACATTTTACCCACAACCAAAGTAAGGCTCACAGGTCTATAATTACCAGGGTTGTCTCTACTCCCCTTCTTGAACAAGGGGACAACATTTGCTATCCTCCAGTCTTCCGGCACTATTCCTGTCGACAAAGACGACATAAAGATCAAGGACAAAGGCTCTGCAATCTCCTTCCTGGCTTCCCAGAGAATCCTAGGATAAATCCCATCTGGCCCAGGGGACTTAGCTATTTTTACATTTTCCAAAATTGCTAACACCTCTTCCTTGTGAACCTCAATTCAATCTAGCCTGGTCGACTGAACCCGAGTATTCTCCTCGATAATATTGTCTTTCTCCAGTGTAAACACTGACGAAAAATATCCGTTTAACGCTTCCCCTATCTCCTCTGATTCCACACACAACTTTCCACTACTATCCTTGATTGGCCCTAATCTTACTCTAGTCATTCTTTTGTTCCTGATATACCTATAGAAAGCCTTAGGGTTTTCCTTGATCCTATCCGCCAATGACTTTTCATGTCCTCTCCTCGCTCTTCTTAACTCTCCCTTTAGGTCCTTCCTGGCTAACTTGTAACTCTCAAGTGCCCTAACTGAGCCTTCATGTCTCATCCTAACATAAGCCTTCTTCTTCCTCTTGACAAGTGCTTCAACTTCCTTAGTAAACCACAGTTCCCTTGCTCGACAACTTCCTCCCTGCCTGACAGGTACATACTTATCAAGGACACGCAGTAGCTGTTCCTTGAAAAAGCTCCACATTTCGATTGTACCCATCCCCTGCAGTTTCCTTCCCCATCCTATACATCCTAAATCTTGCCGAATAGCATCATAATTGCCTTTCCCCCAGCTATAATTCTTGCCTTTCGGTATATACCTATCCCTGCCCATTGTTAACGTAAACATAACCGAATTGTGATCACTATCACCAAAGTGCTCACCTACATCTAAATCTAACACCTGGCCGGGTTCATTACCCAGTACCAAATCCAATGTGGCCTCGCCCCTTGTTGGCCTGTCTACATACTGTGTCAGAAAACCCTCCTGCACACACTGCACAAAAACTGACCCATCTATAGTACTCGAACTATAGTATTTCCAGTCAATATTTGGAAAGTTAAAGTTCCGCATAACAACTACCCTGTTACTCTCGCTCCTGTCGAGAATCATCTTTGCAATCCTTCCTCTACATTTCTGGAACTATTCGGAGGTCTATAGACAACTCCCAACAGGGTGACCTCTCCTCTCCTGTTCCTAACCTCGGCCCATACTACCTCAGTAGACGAGTCCTCAAACGTCGTTTCTACCACCGTAATACTTTCCTTGATTAACAATGCCACACCCCCCCCTCTTTTACCATCTTCTCTGTTCTTACAGAAACATCTAAATCCTGGAACCTGCAACAACCATTGAAGCAAAATAAATCCAGCCCAACAATGATAAATGGATCCCTGGCCAGATGGTGAAGTATGAATCTAGACATTAATCCTTTTCTTGATAATAGTTTTATTTACAGAATGCAGCATTACATATCTCTGCCTCCTACCTACCCACCAATCCAGGGTCCCAGAAGTCCCTTTTGCCACTCTTTTGGTTAAACCAATTAAACTAATTTAAGTGAACTAAGGGGCAAATCGAAAGAGCAGCACGTTAAAGGGACACTTCATCAAAATCAAATGGAAAAGGAAACTTTAAACATCAAACAAAAATGTGATTAAAGGGGTCGATAAAACACCTCAGTCCCCGTGGTTCCCAACAAGGATGCAATGCCTTGTTGGTGCCGGCAAACAGCAAGCTCTCCCTCCCCAGGGACAATCAGCCGTGAATATAACTACGGTAGAAGAAGATAATCAGGCTGGATGACCCTTTCCATCATCTGTTGCATGGGTCTAGTGATGGCAAGTTTGACCAGGATCAGGAGCAGGTTCGTTTGCAGGTCCTCCTCCTCCATCCCTCTCCACACCGGGTGCCCATAAATCCGGAGCATTGGACTGAATTGCGAACAAAACCGTAATAAAAGGTTTTTCTAATAAAAGAAAAGGGGGTGCAGTCTATTGCAACTTACACCTGTGTGGTCCATGGACTCCACAAATCCGCAAAAGGCGCAGCCATCTTGGGAGCCATTAGTCCATTTTTATGTTTTTTTTGAACCAATTAAGTTAAATTAAATAAACAAAGGGACAATTCAAAAGAACAGCACCTTAAAAGGATACTGCATCAAATAAAAATTAATTGCGAAGAAAACTTAAAACATTGAACGAAAATGTGATTAATGTGGTTGATAAAACACCCCAGTTCCCACAGTGCACATCAAGCACACAAGGCCTCAATGGTGCTGGCAGGTACCTCATTGTCTCTCTCTTTAGGGACACCCGGCTGTGAAGATAGCTGCGGTAGAGCAGTCCTTAAGATACTTAATCAATAAATACCTGTTTATTCTTAACCTTAGCAATACAATGAACATAAAATTAACAACACTAGGGAAAAGTTGAGAGTAAAGATTTTGAAAAATACAAATAGGCTAAATCAGATCTGAAGATGAGTACAAAATAATAAATATTCTGAAATACTACTTGCTTCAATTGTGGTATACAGGATCAGTAGCTATTATATCAATAGCTAGAGTGCGTCATTAGTGATGTTAGATGTTAGATAATGTTAGATAATTTGTAGGTGGAAACATCAGGGACGGGATTCTCCCCTACCCGGCGGGGCAGGGGGTCCCGGCGGTGAGTAGTGGAATGAACCACTCTGGCGTCAGGCCGCCCCAAAGGAGGTATTCCGCTCAAAGTGCGAGGAGAGATGGCTGCTACATTTTGTTGTAATAGTATAGAGCTCATCATAAGAATTAGGAGCAAGGGAAAGTGAACTGAGGTACATGCTGATTGCTCACAACATTGACTGTGAGAGACGTGCGCATCCTCTGCATCCAAAGTGTAAATATTTCATTTGTTTTTCCACATTTGAAGTTGTATTAAGAATTTTCTATAACTCGCTATGAAATATCTGGTGCGCATTATCAAATGTATTTAATCTTATTCATGGAGCCAGGGTTAGTGATTTCAATCTTGCAGCCCACTGAGATGGAGGGCCGATTATGCGGCCCACTCGCTAGCCTAGGTTGCCCATCACTGCTAGATTTTTAAAATAAATTTAGAGTATCCAATTCTTTTTTTTTCCTATTAAGAGGCAATTTAGCATGGCTAATTCACCGACCCGCCACATCTTTGGGTTGTGAGATTGAGACCCACGCAGACACAGGGAGAATGTGCAAACTCCACACGGGCAGGGATCGAACGTGAGTCCTCGGCGCAGTGAGGCAGCAGTGCTAACTACTCTGCCAGCATGTTGCCCTTGCCCATCACTGTTATATGTCACTCCTAATCTACACTGTTCCTTGTTGAGCAGAGAAGATTGTATATATCTACATCCTTTTTATTCACCAGTTGTTAAAGGAAGACGTACAATGCTGTGAATCAAAATTCCATCCCTACGACCAAAAGAGGATACTGTAGATTTTCCATTTCAGTTTGAGGAGAGGCTGGAGACGGGTGCACCAAGAATCCACCTGCATGATGACATTCTAGACCTTAATTTGCTCTTTCAGGAAAGAGTGGAAGAGGATCATAACCAAGATGCCACTGATGTCCATGATTTGTCACAGGAGGAGATCCTGGATTTTGCTTCATTTTTTGAAGACAGCGTTAGCCCAGATATCTCTGCCAAGGGGCGTCAGCACATTACTGAAGAAGGTGATAAAGACAGAAATGCATCTGTTCCTTCTGCCAAGGAAGGACATAACAACAACCTAATACAGTGACTCTTTTGTACAATGAAGGACTGAGACTGGAAATTCATACTATTGCCATTGTAAGCATTGTAGAACAAATCCCTGCTATCGTTGAATCAGAAATAAAATCTACAGACCAATAAACAACAGAGGGGCATATTGATTCACTATCAATTACGATGAGATGAGAGTAGAGAGTAATCGAGGCTTTATTGCACAGAGATGTGTGGCCTCCTACAGCAGCTGGTAAAATGGCTGCTGTTCGGAGAGCACACACATTTATACTCCGTCTACTGGGCGGAGCCAGCAGGCAGGGATCTACCCCCATACCTTAGTAGGGGCCTTACAGTAATACCAATATATACAATATAATACAACAGTAGTGACTACCACACATATGACAGATCTTATTAACACCATAAATTAGGGAATTGTAAATTTTCTGTCTCTGCCTGCTCTTCCACTTATGCTGATGACAGCATGCATTCTGAGAGATGTTTATGACTGCTGAGGAGCAAACTCACACCAAAGAGAAGACATCCAGAGCCTAGTTGTGAATTAATAAAGCATTCACAATAGAAGATGTGAGCACTTCATTGTAAAATCAATGACTTCAGTGTAAATTAAGTCCTGGAAAGACAAGGAGAACCAAAGCATCTACATCCCTTGGGATAGTTGCCTTTATCATGGAATGCTGAGAGAGATTGGGGAGCAGGTTTTTAAAATGCTTATAAGTCAACCTACAGACAATAGGAAATGACAGGCAAATTAAGAGGCTAAAATTATGCTTTAAATTAAAGAGGTCACAAATGAAACATTGACAGCTAGAAACTAGATGGTTTTGCCTCCATTACATGTAAAATAATGGATATGATTGTTAAGAGTTAGCTTGAGGGTCATCTGCACGGTAACAATCTGAGTAACTCATAGAATCATAGAATCCTTACAGAAGAAGAAGGCCATTCGGCCCATTAAATCTGCACCAACACTCTGAAATCCAGCCTGCCCCATCCACCCTGCCCTATCCCCGTGGCCACGTAACCTAACCTGCACATCCGTGGACACTAAGGTGCAATTTAGCATGGCCAATCTACGTAACCTGCATCACCCCTAGACACTAAGGTGCAATGTAGCATGGCCAATCCACCTAACCTGCACATCCCTGGACACTAAGATGCAATTTAGCATGGTCAATCTACCTCTCCTGTACATTTTTGAACTACAGGAGGAAACCGGAACACCCAGAAGAAACGCACTCAGACATGGGGAGAAAGTGACAAGACCTAAGTCACAGACTCAGACTGTCAATGCAAGGTGGTCACATTTGCAGCTAATGCCAAACTAGAAAGAATCAAGTGGATAAAATACCGAAGTGGGCAGAACACTGGAAGACTAGACTTAATGCATGCAATCCTAAGGTGCTACACACGGAAGGAAAAATAGTCAACATGAGCACTCTGTAAAATGTGTTGAAATAATTGAGGCTTCTGAAAGAGACATGGGAATTTTAGTAAACTTGACAGCAAATGTAGCTGAACACTGCAGAACAACAGTTAAGAACAGCAAGAAGGAGTTGGATTCTCTGCTGTAAGTCTGACCCACTACTGGGGCTAGTGAGGACAGAGAATCTGGCCGTGGCACTCGCTGGCTGTGGGATTCTCTACCTCCGCCGCATGTCACTGGGATTTCTCATTGAAACCACCCCACTCCACCAGGAAACCCACGGGTAGAGATGGGCTACCGGCAGGACTGGAGGTTTACACTGCCAGCTAACAGCCGGAGAATCCTGCCCAGAATGTTGAACATGAGTAGAATATGAGTCAACGGATCAAGATAGTGATCAAACTGCAAGGTGTTGTGGTGACACTGCAACCAGGATCCAGCTCTGGCTGGCAAGAATACTGTGAACCATCAAATCTCAAAGATGTACAGGCAAGAATAAAGGGATTAAGTATTCATGACTAGGATCTAAGTTATGGGGAATGTCTCAGAAAAAGGGACGCACCAGCTTAGAAAGAGGGTATCCAAGAACTAATCGTATTGAAAATAAAAGATGAAGGCTGTAGAAAAGGCTAACCTGGAAATTAGCTTAAATTTAACTTTGTGAATATATAAAGGGGGCACAAGTTCAAACTAGTAAAAGGAAATTTTAGGACAGATAGCAGGGAATTATTTTTCAATAGAGGGCAAGTAAAGTAAAGTGGCCATAGACTCAGATGAGCATAGGCACCTTTCCCTTTTGAGGGGGAGAGCTGACTGGTGGTGATTTAACCCGAGGATCGCCACACCTGGGTCACGGGGCAATGTTGAGAAGACAGGGCTGTCATGAATAACCTCAGCAGGTGTGGGAATCGAACCCATGCCGTTAGCCGTCGCTCCGTGTCATAAATCAGCTGTCCAACCAACTGAGCGAAACCACCCCAGATAATAATCACTGCATGAAATAGACTTCCAAACAAAATATTTGAGGCAGACACCTCAGCTCCGTTGAAGAGGTAATGGGATATACAGCAGTGAGAGTGGTGGGGTGGCGTGAGTGGCAGTTGAGGGAAGCTGTTTAGGTTCTTACCGGAGAATTAAGAATTCATCAAATGGTCTTTTCCATCTGTAATTACCTGCTGACCCACTGAGCACCACGAAGATACAAACTGAGGCATTCTTGCACTGCAGAAAATGTTGCACAAACAGGTCTGGCAGAACTGTTACGTAGAAAGGCAATTTAGACCCGAAACGTTAACTCTGTTTGCCTCCACAGATGCTGTCAGACTTGCCATGTTTTTCCAGCATTTTCTATTTGTATTTCAGATTTACAGCATCTGCAGCATTCTGCTTTTATTATTACACTGCAATTTAATGAAGGACATAATTGCAGAATGTCAAGTTTACTTAGCCATGCAGTCCTGGCCACGGGTCATTGTCCATGTGGAGTTTGCACATTCTCCCCATGTCTGTGTGGGTCTCACTCCCACAACCCAAAAGATGTGTAGGGTAGATAGATATGCCATGCTAAATTGCCCTTTAATGGCAAAAATGAAAAAATATAGATTTTTTTTTGAAAGCCAGTTTCCATTGTAAATGTGCACACAGAAATTTATAATGAAAGATCTGACACCAAAGTATAATGTCATGTGAGAGTACCTTTAAGAAATGGGTGTTTAAGAAATGGATGTTTATAAAAATATCTGTAGTGGATGTACCTTTAAGAAATGGGTGTTTATCGGTGATGTCAGAATGTGGGTGGAGCTGGGCTGTCTGTCTGCTTTACTTTCGTTTTTAGGCTGTTTGTTACAGACTGTGATTTACTTTCATTTTCAGAGAGCTGGATAGCTGTAGGCAAAACAAGAAGCTGTATAAGGACCTCTCTGCAAACTAAAGACAGTCTCCAGATCTGTTGGGTGATTTCAAAGTGCTGACTGCTCTCAGTAGAGAATTTAAACCTGATCTCTGTGTTAAAAAGGGTCTTTTGTCTTATGGTTGCTAAGAAGGAAAGATTACGTTTTATTTATAGAATATTGTATCTGTTGATAGTTGTTAAGATGTTTACTGTGGATTTATAAAGTGTTAACTGGTTTCATAAATAAACATAGTTTTAATTTAAAAGTACTGTAGATTTCTGGTACATCACACCTGTAAGGTAAGCCCGTGTGCTTCCCATAACCACAATCTCTTAAAGGTTGTGGGTCAGGTGAACTCCATCTTACACTTTTGGGTTCTCTAAACCCTGGCCCATAACAAATGAAAGATCTGACACCAAAGTATGGCAGCAGTATTACAACCAGAAGTAATATAGGAATTACAATGAAATAGAACATTTTAGATACACAGTACAATATTGTAACATTTAAATGCAGATCCTGATAAATGATCAAAAACCAAGTAAATACATTGATTATGGTTATTTGAAGAGGCTGTCTCACCATCAATGCTCAATTTGAGAATAAAACAAAGTAAAACTGATTAACAACTCAGGAAATACTTGCATTTACACTACGCCTCATAACATTCCTCAGAAATCCTCCAAACTGCTTCAGCTGAAGTGAATTACTGTCAAAAGTACTCACTGTGTTTATGTCGGCAAACATCATTTATGCTCTTTTAGTTTTTCATTAGTTGATCGTTCTTTTGTTTTTAGTAACTTGTTAAGGTCAGTTATCCTGATTATACCACTAGAATTCAAAGAATGGAAATAGTTTGGAATGGTCTCTGTCTGTGTTCTGAGCAGTCTATGATGATTCGATCATTCACTTTCAATACAGCTCTGAGCAGAATGCATTCAGAGTGCAAAAGCTACTATTGCTGCATTTCAGCTTTGTACCGTTGGTAGCATTCTCGCCAGTAAGTTAGAAACTTGTGGTTTCGGGTCTTCCGGTGATGGCAATGCGGAGCTAAGCCACACGTTCGGCAGCTCCTGCTTTTTTTTGGAATTTTGGGCTCTTTTAAGAGCCCGCAACGGTGCTGTTTCGACTTTCCCCTGGGGGGAAACACAGCCAGCGTGCCCAGTGGCCGGTGGATGGACTGGACTCGCAGTGGAGCAGTCCAGAAGTCGATATTACCACAGAGAAAGGCGAGGGGCAGCAAAAGCAAGATGGCGGCAGGCAGGGAAGCAGCAGCAGCGTGGCAGCAGTGAGTACGGGAGCAGCAGGAGCTGCTTCAGCGCTCCTTCAAGGAGCTCAAAGCCGAGATTTTGGAGCCGTTTAAGGCCTTGCTGGACAAGCTGGTGGCGACTCAGACGGCTCAGGCCGTGGAGTTTCGGGAGCTGCGGCACAAGGCTTCGGAGAATGAGGATGAGCTTCTGGGCCTGGCAGTGAAAGTGGAGTCGCACGAGGCACTGCACAAGAAATGGCAGGTGAGAATGGAGGAGATGGAGAACCGCTCTCGCCGGAAGTATCTACGGATTTTGGATCTCTTGGAGGGGCTGGAAGGTTCGGATTTGGCGGCCTATGTGGTCCTAATGTTAAACTCGCTGATAGGTGCGGGGTCGTTTCGTGGTCCCCTGGAGCTGGAAGGCGCCCATCAAGTGCTGCAGCAGAAGCCCAGGCCGAACGAACCGCCCAGGGTGGTGCTGGTCCGTTTCCACCGCTTGGTTGACCGGGAGTGCGTGTTGAGGTGGGCGAAGAAGGAGAGGAGCAGCAGGTGGGAGAACACGGACGTTCGGATTTTTTAGGACTGGAGCGCGGAGGTGGCGAGGAGAAGAGCTGGCTTCAATCGAGCGAAGGGAGTGCTCCACAGGAAGGGGGTGAAGTTTGGCCTTCTACAGCCGGCTCGCCTCTGGGTCACGTACAAGGACCGCCAGCTCTATTTTGACTCTCCGGAGGAGGCCTGGGCTTTTGTCCAGGCTGAGAACTTGGATTCGGACTGAGAACTGGGGGGCTGGGGGGAAATGTACTTTGTTTGGAGGCTTTGCCCTCTTAGGTATCCTTTCGCCTATATTGGCTGTGTTTGCTGATGGTTGTTTCCTGTTTATTTTTGCTGTTTTCGCTATTTTAGTTATGGTTATTTGGTTTCTTTCAGGGTTTCTTTGGGGTTGTTGGTTATTTATTAGGGTGCTTTTTTGTTTTTTCCACTGGTAGGTTGGGGGGTAGTTTGGGGTCCCGATGGGTCATGTGTCCATTTTTTTTGAGGGGCGGGGCTTGGGTTGTAAGCGCGGGCTTTCTTCCCGCGCCGGAGGAAATGGGGGCGGGGCCGGCGCTGGTAGGGAGGGATTGGTGGCTGTGTTGCGTCGGGGGGTTGGGGGGGGGTCGTGGTTATGGCGGGAGTAGCCGGGGTCAGCAAAGTCAGCTGACTCACGGAAGCATAATGTTGGAGGGTAACGCAGCTAGGGGGGGCCCTAGCTTGGGGGGAGGGGGAGGAAGAAGGGGGGGGCTACCGGGTTGTTGCTGCAGGGACTGTGAGGGAATGAATGGTGAAGGCGGGGGTTGGGAGGGGGGTTTGCTACCGTGGGGAGCGGGCTTGGGGTGTTCCCTGGGCACGTGGTGGGTTGAGAACGGCTATGGCTGATCGGCGTAGAGGGAAGGGGACGGCCCCTCAGGTTCGGATGGTCACATGAAACGTGAGGCGGCTGAATGGTCCGGTGGAGCGATCCCGGGTCTTGGCTCACTTGAGGGGGTTGGGAGCGGATGTGGCTATGCTCCAGGAGACGCACCTCAGGGTTACGGATCAGGTGAGGCTAAGAAAAAGTTGGGTGGGACAGGTGTTTCACTTGTGGCTTGATGCAAAGAACCGTGGAGTGGCAATTTTGGTGGGTAAGAGTCTGTCGTTCGTCGCGTCCAAAGTGGTGGCGGATAGTGCAGGTCAATATGTGATGGTGAGTGGGAGACTTCAGGGGGAGCGGGTGGTCTTGTTTAATGTTTATGCTCCCAACTGGGATGATGCGGGCTTCATGCGGCGTATGCTGGGCCTGATCCGGGACCTGGAGACAGGGAGATTGATTCTGGGTGGGGACTTTAACACGGTGCTGGATCCGGCTCTGGATCGCTCGAAGTCTAGGACGGGCAGGAGGCCGGCAGCGGCCTCGGTGCTGAGGGGGTTCATGGATCAGATGGGAGGGGTGGACCCTTGGAGGTTTTTGAAGCCGGCGGGTAGGGAGTTCTCCTTTTTCTCCCATGTTCATAAGGCTCTCGTTGGCGGGCAGGGTCCAGTCAGTTAAAATGACGGCGCTCCCGAGGTTTTTGTTTCTTTTCCAGTGCCTCCCCATATTGATCCCGAAGGCTTTTTTAGAAGGGTGAATAAGTCGATTCTGCGGTTTGAGTGGGCGCGGAAGGCCCCGAGAGTAAGGAGGGTATTTTTGGAGCGAAGAAGGGTGGTAGGGGGCCTGGCGCTGCCCAACCTGTGTGGATATTATTGGGCGGCGAATGTGGCGATGATTCGCAGGTGGGTGACGGAAGGGGAGGGTGACGCATGGAAGAGACTGGAGGTAGCGTCCTGTGCGGGTACAAGTCTGGAGGCTTTGGTGACGGCCCCACTTCCACTCCCCCCGGCAAAGTACTCCACGAGTCCGGTGGTGGTTGCGTCCCTTAAAACCTGGGGACAGTGGAGGCGGCATAGGGGGGAAGTGAAGGCCTCAGTTTGGGCCCTGATACAGGGCAATCACCGTTTTGCGCCAGGGAGATCGGGTGGGGGATTTGGGAGTTGGCACAGGGCAGGCATCAGACAGATTGGGGACCTCTTCTTGGATGTGAAGTTCACAACTCTGGAGGAGCTGGTGGGGTAGTGGGACCTCCTCCTTTGGAATGCTTTTAGGTATATGCAGGTCAGGGACTTTGTTAAGAGGCAGGTGGGGGGGTTTCCGCGGCTGCTGCCAAGGGGGGTGCAGGACAGGGTGCTTTCAGGGACGTGGGTCGGGGAAGGAAAGATCTCGGCTATCTACCAACTGATGCAGGAGGAGGAGGAGGAGGCCTCAGTAGATGAGCTCAAAGCGAAATGGGAGGAAGAGCAAGGGGAAGAGATTGAGGATGGGACGTGGTCGGACGCCCTGGAGAGGGTGAATTCTTCCTCCTCTTGCGCACGGCTCAGCCTAATTCAGCTGAAGGTGCAGCATAGGGCTCACATGATGGGGTTAAGGATGAGCCAGTTTGTCGGAGGGGAAGACAGGTGTGGGAGGTGTTCGGGTGGCCCGGCAAACCACACCCATATGTTTTGGGCATGTCCGGCTCTGGAAGGGTTTTGGAAGGGGGTGGCGGGGATTTTGTCGGAAGTGGTTGGGTCTAGGGTCAGGCCGGACTGGGGGCTTTGGAGTAGCTTCGGAGCCGGCAGTGCAGGAGGCGAGAGAGGCCGGCATTCTGGCCTTTGCGTCTCTAGTAGCCCAGCGCAGGATTCTGTTACAGTGGAGGGATACACAGCCCCCGAGTTCGGAGACCTGGGTCAACGACATGGCTGGGTTCATCAAGTTGGAGAGGATGAAGTTTGCCCTGAGGGGGTCGGTACAGGGGTTCTTTCGGTGTTGCTATTTGTTATTATTTATTTTGGGGTTTGTTTTAAATTGCGGGGAGAAAATTTGTTAAAATTTGTTATTGTTATTAAAAAACTTGAATAAAAATTATTTTAAAAATAAGAAATTTGTGGTTTCAAGCCTCATTCTAGATTGTCAGCATATAATCTAACCTGATATTTCAGAGTTGCACTGTGTGCGTGCTACATTGTCAGAGGCATTTCTTTAAGGTGGGAAGTTAAACCCAGGATTTATCTCTTAGCTCATGTACAAATGAAAGATGCAATGGTACAGTTCAAAGTAGAGAAGTGTTCTCACAGTTGCCTGGACAATATTCCTTTCCCAACCAACACTCAAAGAGGTTAAGTCGAGATTTATTTGTTTGTTTGAAATTTTCTCTCTGTAAACAGTTCACTTAAATAGCATTAATGACTGCAATTCAGTAGTGAGTCATTGGCAATGAAAAGTTTTGATACTAAATAAACTGGTCTGGGAAATGGAAATAAATGCCACACTGTTGAGGAAGTATATTGTAGGGACAGAACATATTCACCCAGACCGCTTAATGGAGATCCTGAGGAGAAACTATTCCATTCTCTCGGACTGGTGTTCATCAGCTTGTGTGGAAAGTCCACCACTAAAAATTGAAATAAAATTTCTTGAAAAGTGGTGCAAAAAGCCCCAAATGTGGATGTTGATCAGAGTGGTGTGCAGTTATTCTTGTCATGAGTGTTGAATTCAAGACTTGAATGCTTAACCTTTTCCTTTTAAAAATATAAATTAAAATAAAATTACATCATGTGGATTTACAAAAAACTTCCGTTCGAAAGACAGAGGGCGGAATTCTCCACTCCCGGGAAAAATCGGGAGGGCCGTCGTGAACTCGGCCGAGTTTCACGATGGCCTCGGAGGCCGCTGCTCGCCCCCTATTCTCCCCTCCCGGCGGAGCTAGGAGCGGCGCTTCGTAAATCTCGGCCGCGGGGGCGTCGCGCCGACAATGACGTGGCCGACGCGCCTAATGATGTCAGCCGCGCATGCGCAGGTTGGCCAGCCCCAACCCGCGCATGCGCGGCTGACGTCATGACGCTGACGGCATGAACCCTCAGCTGCCCTGCAAGACATGGCGGCTTGATCTTGCGTGGCGGCGGAGGGGAAATAGTGCGTCCGATTTGGATGCCGGCCCGACGATCGGTGTGCACCGATCGCGGGCATGTCCCCTCCCGAGCACAGTCGTGGTGCTCTTTCCTTTCTAGGCCACCTACAAGCCCCAAACGGGCTTCTCACTCCCGTTTCACGACGGCAGTGACCAGGGGCGAAATTCTCCGACCCCCAGCAGGGTCGGAGAATCGCCTGGGGCCGCCGGAAATCCCGCCCCCGCCGTGGCAGGGATTCTTCGCCACCCGGGAAGTGGTGGCGGCGGGAATCACGCCACTCCGATCGGCGAGGCCCCTGCGGTGATTCTCCGGCCCGCGATGGGCCGAAGTCCCGCCGCTGGGAGGCCTCTCCCGCCGCTGAGGTTTGAACCACCTCTGGTGGCGACGGGATCGGCGACGCGCCCGGGCCCCCGGGGTCCTGGGGGGGGGGGGGGCGCGGGGCGATCGGATCCCGAAGGGTGCCCCCACGGTGGCCAGGCCCGCGATTGGGGCCCCCCACTCAGACTCCGGGCCCGTGTCCTGGGTGCTCTCTTTCTCCTCCGCGGCCGCCACTGCCTCGGCCATGGAGGAAGCAGAATAGAAACCCACATCGCGCATGCGCCAGTGGTGACGTCAGAGGCAGCTGGCCGCTGACAACACCGCCGGCGCATGCGCCGACTGGCGAAAGCCTTTCGGCCAGCCCCGCTGCTGCTGGCGCCGGTTGTTTGTGCCAGTCTTCTGGTGCCAACCGCTCCGGCGCGGGGCTAGCCCCCAAAGGTGCGGAGAATTCCCCACCTTTGGGGAGGCCCGACCCCGGAGTGGTTGGCGCCACTCCCCTACGCCGGGACCCCCTGTCACGCCGGGTAGGGGAGAATCCCGCCGCAGGTATGTTTGCCACCGTTGTGAAACGGCCGCGAACGGCAGGCCGCTCGGCCCATCCGGGTCGGAGAATCGGCGTTCGCCATGAAAAACGCGAACACCGATTCTTCCGAGCGGGTGGGGGGGGGGGAAATCGCGGGGGGAGTGGTGAAGGGGGTGTGAATTTTGTCGGGGGGCCCTCCCGCGATTCTCCCACGCCGCGTGGGGTGCGGAGAATCGCGCCCAGAGCATTTTGTTTATCAATTCCATTAAGCAGAATGATTTTTAATTCAATCCATCTTTGATTTAGCACATGTACCAATCACACCATGAGGTATTAAATATCTAATAATGTGCCGATTGTGGTTTAAGTGTCTGCCTTTTGTATCCAGAAATGCAACGCCCCCTCACAAAACTCAATGAACGTGCTCAATGAGAAACATCACTGATTCTAGATCTTTCTCATTCTTTTTCCAATCCAGTTAACAAAGACAGGATAAATGAGAAACAGAGATCAAAAACAATTATTGAATTTGATTGAAGATCCTACTTTGGGTGCATTCAGGAAATTGCACCCCAAATGTGTTCTGAATTTCACTGGTTTGATTCAACTTCAGGTCACTGCAAAAATGCATTGGTGTAATCTCAGAGGTAAAGTGGAGTTATTTTTAGGCAGAGTAGCGCAGCGGGAGGAACAAACAGCATGAAAGCCGTTGGCCCATGGATGCCCCAAGCAACTGAGTTTGGAAAAGATTTTTTAAAAGACGCCCTGGTACGAAAGATAAAAATAGAAATTCCCCGAGCATCAACCCCTTACAGAATCTGCACCCTCAGGGAACCGACCCCATGACACCCAACCCCCTATGGACCCTCTCCCCAAGGAAAACTCCCTGAACACTCCCCAGGCACTGTTTCCTGGCTCCACCCCTGTCACCACCTCCTGACACTCATGCCAAGGGACAGTGCCAGAATACTTATCGGTAATGACTCTCTCCCCTCAGGGGATGTACACACCTGTGTGTTCTGCTCGGCATATGTAGTTGGTGCCCTCACACCAACGTGAACGAACAGTCTAACGATGGGGGGAGACGAGGGGCGGGAGAGGACAATCAGACGTTAAGGGCTGACAGTTACATTTAAAATAAATGACATGTGGATCCCGACGTTCAGTGTCGGAATTCCCATTAAGTTATTAGTGTAAACCGCATTTTGGGACTCCTGCTGGATTTCATCCTCCCGTCACCAATTCCGCTCCCTGAAAACAGGAGCAGAAAATACCCCCCCTTAAAATCTTCCATGAACCTGTGACATAAGAAAGGCAATTATTCCCACTTCCCTTCTTTCCATTAAACGGTATTTCTTGAAGTATTTAAGACTGGTAACTCAGTGCAATTTTATTAATACAGCTGAAACTGAGTTTATCCACAAAAAGGAACGTTTTTAATAACAGTATCCAGTCTTCAGCCTATGGTTAGCCTGATTTGAAATTCACCAAAGGAAAAATTATGCTGAGCCATTCATTAATTGGCATATGTTACAGTTTCCTGGCAATTTAATTATTTTTTGATATAAAAAATCTTTTGGAACTCTCCCAAATCACCATTATCATGGGAAGCTCCCATACTTTCATAGTCGAACCATGAATCAGTGCAAACGACCAGGGAAAACCTGAGTTCACTTATATTTGGCAATCGTTTTGCACTGGTTTGGCCAATTTTTGCCCAGTTTGTGATGGAATATGAGAGCAAAACTAACGGAACAGACCAAATTGTCTCCCATTTTTATTTTTGGAGAGATTCAAATCACCACAGAACAAGAAAGATTAAGAAAGAGTTATTTCCTAATATAATAATAATTGCTTATTGTCGCAAGTAGGCTTCAATGAAGTTACTGTGAAAAGCACATACCATTGATAGTACTTTGCAGCCAGACATTTACATTCTAGATTTCTAGATTTATCAAGTTCTTGCAGTCCTAGCAGAGGACAATACACTTTTCAAGGAATTTTCCACACCTTTATTTATTCATTACAAGAGTTCATAACAAGAAAACAGCAAATTGATAGAAGCAATCGATGAATGCATTGGCTGCATTTAATGGACTCAGGGTGTGAAGAATGACAGAACTGGGGGGATGGGAAGGGTCACATCATGCCCTGTCTTTTGTGCCCTTTTTGTGATTCGGCAGTGTAACAAGACTGACAGCAACTTTGGCAATGCATGGAAGCATCACATTCTCCCCTGGAGGATCACATGGATACAGTTCAGCCAAGAGAAAAGTAAGATCAATGATAGAAGACCTCACAGTAAAAAGATACTTTTTGCGATTAAAACGTGCGTTGCAAACATGCTGAATGAAAATCAGCCAGTTGCGCATTATGGGTACCTCTACTTGCCATATGATCGCCAGCGCCTTCCAGTTCCGTAAATACAGCCTCACATTCATTCAATAATGCCATCGATTTTCACTAATTAACTCAGTTTATTTACATTGGACCACATCAAGGTGTGTGCGAAACAAGGAAATTTTGAAGGTCTATTGACTTGTGGTAATAATGCAGAAATGTGCTGACTCACCAGGTTAACTACAGCAGAGAAATTAATCAGTTAGTTTTTAAAAATAAATTTAGAGTACCCAATTATTTTTTCTAATTAAGGGGCAATTTAGCATGGCCAATCCAACTAGCCTGCATATTTTTTGGGTTGTGGGGGGAAAACCCCACACAGACATGGGGAGACTGTAATCCAGAGCCGGGAATGAACCTGGGACCTTGGTGCTGTGAGGCAGCAGTGCCATCCATTACGCCACCGTGCTGCCCCAGAAATTAAGCAGTTATATTGAAGCTACAACATTTATGTATGTATGTCTGTGCCTGTGTGTGGTTGTATGTATGTGTGTGTGCTCTGTGTGCGCTATATATGTGTGTGCATTTGTTTGCATGTGCGTGTGTGCATGTGTGTATGTGTATGTGCGTGTGTATGCATGTGTGTGTTGTCATGTGAGAGTACCTTTAAGAAATGAGTGTTTAAGACATGTATCTTTAAGAAATAGGGGTTTATCAGTGATGTCAGAGTGTGGATGGAGCTGGGCTGTCTGTCAGCTTTTTACTTTTGTTTTAGGAAGTTTGCTGCAGGATGTGTTTCAGTTTTGTATACAGAGCTGGATAGCTGCAGTCGCAGCCAGAAGGTGTATGAGTCTCACTCTCTGTAATCTAAAGACTGTAAATGAATCCATTGGTAATTTAAAACTAATAACTGCTCTCAGGAGTGACTTTAACCTGATGTACTTCTGCTTAAAGATTTTTTTTTAAGTGCTATGAATGTTCAAAGGGCAGCTTAAGGAGCACTTAGTCTTGTATTCTTTGGGGGTTATATTTGAATTAATGGTTGCTAAGATGTTCACTGTATGTTTTAAAAAGGTTAACTTGAGTTCATAAAATAAACATGGTTTTGCTTTAAAAAATACTTTTCAATTTCTGTTGTACCACACCTGTAGAGTGGGCCATGTGCTCCCCATACCACGATATATTAAAAGTTGTGGGTCAGGTGAACTCCATGATACACTTTGGGTTCCTCTAACCCCTGGCCCATAACAAATTGGGGGCTCGAGGGGGATAAAAGTCTATCTATTGGATTTGCTAAGTGAGCTTAAAGACAGTGAGGGGTGAGCATATATATTGTGGTTATATATATTGCTTTTCAGGTGTGGTATTTTAGTTTAAGTAGGGAGTGTGTTGTGGACAATGGATCTTTCAGAGGCTCCGAAGTGTTTGGGGGTGGAGACCGTCACACGCAGTACCTTACGGACAGAGACTAAAAACAGACTGTTAGATTTGGCAAAAACATTGCAGTTAACATTATCTGACAAAATGCGAAAACACAAGGTAATTATGGTGGTGGCCAAGCATTTAAAGTTGCCTGAGATACAGTTTAACTAATTGGAAATTGCAAAAATCCAGTTACAAATTAAACAAATGGAACATGAGAAAGAATTAAAGCAGCCTGAATATGAAAGTGAGGAAAAAGAAAGAGAGAGAGCGTAAAAAGAAAGAGAAAGAGATAGAGAGGAAAAACAAAGAGAGAGAGAGAAAACGAAAATGAGAGGGAGGAAAGGAGAAAAGAAAGAATGGCCCTAGCAGAACAAAAAGAACGAGAAAGGGAGATAAAGATCAGGGTAAAAGATAAAGAGAGAGAGTTTGAACTTCAGAAAATGGCCATGAAACATGACAGTCAGTTAAAATTAGCATAGGTAAAGGGAAATGTACAGTTGGATGATAGTGATGAGGATAGGGAGAAAGAGCGTCAAAGTCGAAGGCTTGGTGGGAATCTATTTAAATATGTACAAGCATTCCCAAGGTTTGATGAGAAGGAGGTAGAAGCCTTTTTCATTTCATTTGAGAAGGTAACTAAACAAATGAAATGGCCACAGGACATGTGGCTATTACTGAGTCAAATAAAGCTGACAGGTAGGGCTAGTGAAGTGTTTGCATCACTACTGGAGGAGGTATCTGGGACGTATGAGGAGGTGAAAAAATCCATCTTGGGTGCATATGAAGTGGTGCCTGAAGCCTACAGACAAAGGTTTAGAAATTTAAGGAAAGAATTTGGTCAAACATACATGGAGTTTGAAAGTCTCAAACAGAGTAAATTTGAGAGGTGGCTAAGGGCTTTGAAAATAGACCAAATGTATGAAGCTCTCAGAGACATTATACTTTTGGAGGACTTTAAAAATTAAATTCCCGATGTACTGAGAACTCATGTGGAAGATCAGAGGGTTAAAACTGTGAGGTTAGCAGTAAAAATGGCAGATGATTATGAATTAGTTCATAAATCAAAGCTTGGTTTCCAATGTTAGTTTCAGCCTGTGAGGGATCAAAACTGGGGACATGAGAAATACTCAAGTGATAAAGGTAAAGGTGATATGATGGGAGATAATACAGATTAAAAAATAAATCCTGGAGGGTGGAAAAGAAATGAAAAGTTTCAAATGCTTTCACTGTAATAAACTAGGCCATGTAAAGTCACAGTGTTGGTGGTTGAAGAAAAGCACTGGGAAGGCTGATGTGGTAAACCAGGATAAGACAGTGGGGTAAAGGAAAGCCCAAGCGAAGCGAAGGAGGTGCAAAAGATTGTACAGCGTCATCAAGAGGTGATTGATTAGAAGGTGTCAGATGTCTTTAAAGAATTTACCTGTGTGGGTAAAGTTCACTCATGCATATCAGGAGGATAGGTAAAGAAGTCACAATTTTAAGAGATATGGGAGCTAGTCAATCTTTAATGGTAAGAGATGAGGAGTTATGTAGTTTGGGAAGAATGTTGCCAGTAAAGGTGGTAATATGTGGAATTCAGGGTGAGAGGAGTAGTGTTCTATTATATAAGGTAAGGTTGGAAAGTCCAGTGAAGAGTGGTGCCGTGGTAGTAGGAGTAATAGACAAACTATCTTGTCCAGGAATACTGTTTATCTTGGGTAATGATATAGCTGGATCGGAGGTGGGAGTGATACCTTCTGTGGTTGATAAGCCAGTGGAAATTCAGACAACTGAAGTGTTGAAGGATGAATATCCTGGGATTTTTCCGGATTGTGTAGTAAAGTTCGCAAAGTCACAGGATAAGACAAGAGGAGAAATCAAAAAGTGAAGATGAAGTTGAAGTGCAATTATCAGAAACAATTTTTGATCAGATGGTTGAAAAAGAACACAAACACGTGGAGGATGAGGCGGATATTTTTAGTTCAGGCAAATTGGTGGAGGTGCAACAAAAAAATGTAGAAATAAAACGGATGTATCAGAAAGCATGCACGGAAGAGGAATCTGCATGTATACCAGAGTGTTATTACCATAAAAGTAATGTCTTGATTCAAAAATGGAGACCTTTACATATGCAGGTGGATGAAAAGTAGTATTGCCGGTAGGGTATAGAAAGGAGGTGCAGCAAGTTGCACATGACGTACCAATGGGACGTCATTTGGGAATAAGGAAAACTCAAGCTAAAATCCAGAAACATTTTTATTGGCCTGGACTACATAAAGATGTAGTTAAATTTCGTCAATCATGTCACACGTGTAAAGTTATAGGGAAACCACAAGCAGTGATAAAACCAGCGCTCTTAATACCCATTCCAGCATTTGAGGAACCTTATGCAAGGGTCCTAATTGATTGCGTAGGACCGCTTTCTAACACGAAAAGTGGGAATCAATGGGCGCGATTCTCCGCCCCCCACGACGGGTCGGAGAATAGCGGGAGGGCCTTCCCGACATTTTTCCCGCCCTCCCGCTATTCTCCCCCCCCCCCGCCCAACTCCCGACACGAATCGCTGCCGCCGTTTTTTTACGGCCGGCAGCGATTCACAGCTGATAGATGGGCCGAAGTCCCAGCCCTTTGCGCTGTTTTTACGAACGGCAAACAGACCTGGTCTGGCCGTTCGTAAAAACGGCGGGAACAACTCGCTTTTTATAACCATGGCACCGATTGGCACGGCAGTACCACGGCCGTGCCAAGGGTGCCATGGGCCCGCGATCGGTGCTCACCGATCGCGGGCAGCGGGCCCGATGCCCGCGCACTATTTCTCCTTCCGCCGCCCCGCAGTATCCATTCGCGGGGCGGCTGAGGGGCATCCCGGCCCGCGCATGCGCGGGTTTCGTGCAAATACGCGATGACGTCATCCGCGCATGCGCGGGTTGGAGTCTTCCAATCCGCGCATGCGCGGCTGACGTCATATGACGCGTCAGCCGGCGCTAACTCCGGCAAGCGGGCTTAACGAAATTCGTTAAGCCCGTGATGCCGGAGCTTACGGCGTCGGGCTGCTAGCCCCGACCGGGGACCAGAATCGGTTCCCGGTCGGGAAGGGGCGCGCTTGCGTCAAACCCACCCGGGTTTGACGCCAGCCTTACGATTTCTCTCGTTTTGGGAGAATCGCGCCCAATATCTTTTGACTATAATGGATGTGCCTATTAGGTTTCCAGAGGCCATTCCAGTACGTAATATTACAGCTAAAACGATTGTGGAGGAGTTACTTAAATTCTTTATTCGATTTGGACTACCCACAGAAATACAATCGGATCATGGACCAAATTTTATCGCAAGGTTATTCAAGTAAGTTATGGATAGCTCAGGAATAAAACAATTTAAATCAACTGCGTACCATCCAGAATCACAGGGAGCGTTAGAAAGGTGGCATCAGACATTACAGACATTGTTGAGGATTTACTGTCATGATTATCCAGAGGATTGGGATAAATGAATTCCCTTCGTATTGTTTGAAATGAGGGATGCACCTAATGAGTCAACCAAATTCAGTCCTTTTGAACTAATTGTTGGTCATGAGGTAAGAGGACCACTTAAATTGATTAAGGAAAAAATGGTGAGTGAAAAATCAGACCTTACATTATTGTATTACGTGTCAAATTTTAGGGCATGATTAAATAGAGCAGGTGAATTGGCTAGACAACATTTGAAAATTGCACAAAATGTGATGAAACGGGTCGCGGACAAGAAATCCAAATTGCGTAGTTTTGCCAGTGGAGATAAAGTTTTAGTATTGTTACCAGTGGTAAATGGGCCTTTAAAAGCTATGTTTTGTGGACCTTATCAGATTGGAAGGAAATTAAGTGAGGTGAATTATGTGGTAAAAACCCCAGATAGAAGGAAGACTCACCTAGTGTGTCAAGTGAAGATGCTTTAAAGGTACATTGAAAGGGAAGGAGAGCAAAAGGAGGAGGTTTGAATGATTCTAACTCAAAGTGACTATGAATTTGACATACCTCAAATTAAATTGGAAAACGAGGATGTTCTTAAAAATTGTGATAAATTGTTCAGTTACCTTCCAGAGGAAAAATGAACTGACCTGAAAGAGTTATTGATATCACATGGGCATGTTTGTGGAGATAAGTTGGGAAGTACTAAAATGGCTATATATGAAATGAAATATGACGTAGATGTAGGAAAGGCTGTTCCAAACAAACAAAATCCATACAGACTTAACCCTTTAAAATTGGCACAGGTTAACAAAGAGATTGAGAGTGTAGCCACCTGGGGTGACCACTGCCCAACACAAAATGGAAGATTGCAAGGAATGAAGGAAAATGGACATGTTGCAAAAGCAAGCAGCTTGCAATGCGCTTGTGTATTCTGACTACTGCAGAAACCAGTTCTGACTGCTGCAGAAACCAGACAGCACTGTGAAAGAAAACAAGTTAGCATACTAATGAGGCGATACCGGGCGATCCCCAGGTACAATGGAAACAAGTTAACGCTAATCGATACATTTAATAGAAGGCCAGACTTCTCGGCGCTAAAAGAAGTCCAAAACAATAAGTCCCAAGAACCGCCCAGTGATCGAGGCACTGCCCCGTTATTGGGGAATTCAAATCAATCGATTGGGAAGAGACCCAATCGATTGCGAGTGAATAGAGGGTCCGCCCAGACCCTGAGAGAGGTATAAAACAGAGACCCCGACCCCAGCTCTCTCTCTCTACCAGCCTCTCCTTGATCAGCCAGCCCTCCCAGCAGAATACCGTTGCAGCAGAAGAGCCTTGAGGAGGAGAGGTCTGGACAGCAGCCGCCAACAAGTAAGTGTCACAATGCACGCTACGAGAGTATACACTCCTGACCCCCTTTAGTCCATAACTACTGGAAGCCTGCAGACCCAGGACAAAGCAAGAGGCCGTTGTTCCCTGATCCGGCAGTCCCCTTATCCAGATACGTATTTGGCCTATTAGTGGTAGGATTAGCCGAGTCTTATAGTTTTATATGCATGATTAGCAGATTACTGTAATATAACAAACGTGTCTTGTTTGAACTTACTAACTGGTGTATGGATTTATTGCTTTGAACTTGAACTTGAAACTTGTGGCGGTATCTTAACAATACCTGGCGACTCTAGAGTTAAGGAATGAAACAGAGCCAAATTGGGTGTTAAGCACACTCACCCAGAACGAGCAACAAGAGAATGCCTAAAAATGCCTTTTTTGAACTGGGTTGCCATCAATGGAGCTCGCCCATAGTGATGGTACCAAAACCAGATGGTACCCAATGGCTGTGTGTGGACGATAGAAAGGTTAATGCAGTTACAAGCACGGACTCTTATCCTATCCCACGTTTGAGGATTGCATTGAGAAAGTAGGACA
Source organism: Scyliorhinus canicula (assembly GCF_902713615.1). Taxonomy (NCBI): domain Eukaryota; kingdom Metazoa; phylum Chordata; class Chondrichthyes; order Carcharhiniformes; family Scyliorhinidae; genus Scyliorhinus; species Scyliorhinus canicula. The sequence continues at coordinate 49,753,854 of NC_052163.1, forward strand.
ATCAGCTTTTATTTCCAAACTGGATTTACTTAAAGGTTACTGGCAGGTATCTTTATCCGAAAGTGCGAAAGGGGTTTCAGCTTTTGTGACTCCAGATGTTATATACCAATTCAAAGTTATGCCATTTGGCATGAAATACACCCCAGCCACATTTCAATGGTTAACAAACAAAATTGTTTCAGGATTACCCAACTGTGCGGTATCCATCTACGATCTTGTAATTTTCAGCTCGACATGGAAAGAACATTTGAAACATCTGATGGAGTTATTCGATCGACTTCAGGAGGCGGCTTTGGTGATAAACCTAGCCAAAAGTGAATTTGGAAAAGCCCAAGTCACTTTCCTTGGCCATACAATCAGACAGGGTCGAATGGTCGCACGGGATGTGAAAGCAAAAGTTATTGGGGAGTTTCCGATACCTTCGACACGACGGGAAACAATATAATTTCTTGGTACGAGTGGATTTTACCGAAAATTTGTACCGACTTTTAGCAGTGTGGTTGCTCCACTGACAGACTTGCTCAAGAAGCGTAACAAATTCTAGTGGACTGCAGAGTCTCAACAGGCATTTAACGGCCTGAAAACTGTGTTAATCCCTGCTCCTGTGTTTGCCATCCCAAATTAATAGGGCTAGAGCGGCCTATTGGTTATTTTTCAAATAAATTGAATTCTCACCAGAAAACATATTCAACGATCGAGAAGGAGACTTTGAGTTTGGTGCTAGCTTTGCAACATTTTCACATTTATGTGACCAGCAATCCGTCTCACACTATTATATATACTGATCATAATCCGTTGACGTTTTTGGAACGATACTGGAATAACAATGCAACACTTTCGCTGGAGTTTATTGTTACAGCCATTTCATTTAAAGATAGTACATGTGGCAGGATGAGACAACGTGATAGCCGATGCTTTGTCACGAATGTGATGAATGGAAGCAGGTTCAGTTGGAGGGACAAGAACAAAAATTATTATACCTGTTCGCATGTTGTGTTTTTTGAAATAAAAATATATATTTACTGTGTGCATTTCTTAAAGGATAGTGAAAAGGTAAAAAATGAAACCATCTTGACGTTGATGGTTTATTTTTTTTTCTTGGGGGAAGGTGTCATGTGAGATTACCTTTAAAAAATGAGTGTTTAAGAAATGTACCTTTAGGAAATGGGTGTTTATCAGCTATGTCAGAGTGTGGGTGGAGCTGGGCTGTCTGTCAGCGTTTTACTTTTGTTTTAGGCTGTTTGCTACAGGGTGTGTTTTATATTCGTTTTCGGAGTTGGATAGCTGCAGTCACAGCCAGAAGGTGTTTGAGTCTCTCTCTCTGTAACCTAAAGACTGTAAATCGATCTTTTGGTGATTTAAAACTATTAACTGCTCTCAGTAGTGACTTTAACCTGATGTGCTTCTGTTTCAAAGTTTTTTAAAAGTCTTATGGATGTTAAAAGGACAGCTTAAGGATTACTTAGTGTTATATTCTTTGGGGGTTATATTTGAATTGATGGTTGCTAAGATGTTCACTGTATGTTTTAAAAAGGTTAACTTGAGTTCATAGAATAAACATTGTTTTGCTTTAAAAAATACTTTTCCATTTCTGCTGTACCCCACCTGTAGTATGGGCCGTGTGCTCCCCATACCACAATCTATTAAAAGTTGTGGGTCAGGTGAACTCCATGATACCCTGGCCCATAACAGTGTGCACACATGCATGTTTGTGTGCACTTGTATGTGCACATGTGTATGCATGTCCATGGGTGTGTCTGTGTATGTGTGCATATATGTATGTATGCATGTGCATATGTGTGTGTGTGCATAAGCATGTATGTGTACATATGTCTTCATATTTGTGTACATATTTGTGTGTGTACACGTGAATGCTTGAGCAAGACCAGTTGGGGGAACAACACTGTGATGCTCTGGATTATTTTAAATTACGCTCACAAAATACTACATATCAATACATTTAACAGCAGAAACAATGACAATCATCTGCCAGCTCATTAGAACATAAGAAATAGGAGCAGGAATAGGTCATTCAGCCTTTCGACTCTGCTCTGCCTTTCAATATGATCATGACTGATGTTCTGTCTCCTGAAAGAGCAATAGGAAATGGAAAAATACATAAATAATGTCAGTATCTGAAGAGAGTAAAGATACACTAATAACAAAAGAACTTGAATAGACCCATTGGTGTTTACCTGCTTTTTATCTTTCAGGTACTGAAAAACAAAGTGTTATTCCAACCTTTCCAATTTTATTCGCTACCGCAGGTGAAAAAAACAGTGATGTTAGATTGGATGCACAAGCATCGAGGATTACTAATCGCACTTATGGATTTTTCAAACCAAACAGGAGCTCAGAAGCTAAGTGATAACTGAACATCAATTATAAATGAAGCGTGACTAATAAACAATCCAAAATATTGCGACATCCATACCAAATATATTGCTTGACTCATCTGCAAATGAAAAGTGCCATTACTCATTCCTGAGCCAGGAGAAGAATGTATTTCAGATTAATTTTTGTTCCACTACAGTTTTTATGTAAACTGCCCCTTGCAGAGAGGGTGTATGGTGGAGTTTCATTAATAAAGACATTTGTATTAATCAGTCTGATAATTATATGTTCTGGATCTGGAGCACGATTGGAAAATATAGGATTATCTTCTTTACCAGTTTTCCCTACTCTTTCTCCTCCAATTGTTACTTGAACATCTTTTCACAAGCACCACCAGCTCTTCAGATCATCACCCAAGTGCCTATTCTTCAGCTTTGCCGCCTTGATAAGAATTGTCCCCAGGTTGTTTGACCATGAAGAATGCAGATGCACACGGACAGACTCAGGGCTGGATTTAATGGAGGTGACGTGGGTCTCGCCCACTGGCTGGGGAGCTGACATGGAGCCCTGTGTCACCACTTTTAGGGAAAGCCTGCTAATCCAAATGCCACTCTGGCTCTTCACTGGGCAGCCTTAGCTGGAATCACAGACCTGAGGGGACGGAACGACCGGCCGCTGACAGCTAGCACTCAATCAGAGACCACCTGCCACTCCTCCTCCCCCCACCCATTAAATTTCCATCCCCTCACCAAACCCGCTACAGGGAAGGACATTAAATTTCACTGACATGCACACATTCTATGGTAATGTTCACCAATCAATCTTATTTCTATCCCTTGAGTTCATCTTACGTTTTGCATTTATATAATTACATTTGGAAAAATAAAGAAAATCATACATCTCAGCTTGAGCCAGAAGCAATTCTTGTGTAAATTCCTATTGCTGGACCCAGGCCTCGAAAATACTGCATTGATTTTTGCAAAGCCGCAAACAAATACTAAACTCCCAGAATATGCGATTGAATCTGGTATAAGAGTTTGATGCTTTGATTTTGAAATGTAATAAAAATACATTATTAAATTGGATCCAGTTTTTAACTGTCACTCACATGCAGCAAGTTCAGAATAACTAAACAGCATAAAGTTTGCTTTTGGTTCCTCTTGGGACCAGTCGCTTTCGAATTATGATTACAAAATGTTTTATTACAGTAAATCGCCATTATTTATTCTGCTTCAATTTACTGACTGCTATAACACTGTCAAATTATAATACTATGAGGGTCATTTGCCTTATTGGGCACAAAGGTTTTGGAAAAATAAATACTTTATTACATTGTAAAGTGCCAAGAGTTAAAGTTGTTAAACAGGAGAGCTGATTCCATGGCTTATCAATGCTGGAATAATCATTGATGTTTATTCATGCAGGTTGGTAACTAATTACGATTAAAGGAAAGAAAACAAAATGCACCTGTTCCTTTTAAACTGGATCTATGTTGTTTTGTTTAGCACAGGGCTAAAGAGCTGGCTCTTAAAGCAGAGCAAGGCAGGCCAGCAGCACTGTTCAATTCCCATACCAACCTCCCTGAGCAGGCGCTAGAATGTGGTGACTAGGGGCTTTTCACAGTAACTTCATTTGAAGCCTACTTGTGACAATAAGCGATTTTCATTTCATTTAATTTCATTTTCATGTTGCTTGTATTGTTCTCCACGATAGCCAAAGTCGTAGTGTTGACAAAGAAATAAAGCTTGGGAGAATGCTGGAAAATCTCAGCAGGTCTGGCAGCGTCTGTAGGGAGAGAAAAGAGCTAATGTTTCGAGTCCAATGGCTTTGACAAAGAGTCATTGGACTCGAAACATGAGCTCTTTTCTCTCCCTACAGATGCTGCCAGACCTGCTGAGATTTTCCAGCATTTTCTCTTTTGTTTCAGATGCCAGCATCTGCAGTAATTTGCTTTTATTAAGAAATAAAGCTATATGTTTAAATCAAAACTAGTTTATTTTACACTACTGGTAGCATGTTATGAATTTCCACTACTTGAAATGGTTCGCACACTTTACTGAGTAACAGTTAACTAAATAATAGTATTGAATCTATTAATTAATTATCTCTCTAATATATAACCTACACTCTACCTCAACTTCACACTATATTTCTCCAACAGCTTCTCCCAAAATGCCTGGAGACACAGCCTTTTATAAGACTACTCAGTGATGCCATCTTGTGTTGATGTACATGAACATTATCTTGTTAACCCTTTACTCTCCTTAGATTATACATATTACATCTCCCTTCTTTTTTAGACGTTTTATACTGTACAAAAAGGAAAATATGAGTAACATTATTACATGCTACATTGATATGTATACCAAAGGTTAACAACTGAGTTAAAATTTGTTAAACAGTTAGTTCATTTGTTTCACTTGTTAAATTCAGTCTGTCGGATTTATTTCTGATTCTGGATGATCTCCCCAATCCAGTCAGTGGAGTGGTAGATGTATTTAACGGCTCCTGGAAGTAATCTTGTAGCTTAGCAGATGCTGTAGTAGTCTGAATTAAACTATCATCAAACTGAAGACTTGGAAATAACTTACGATAATTGAACTTTCAGAAGAGCACGTCGATTTCTTCTAAGAACAGAACCATCAGTCGCTTGAACAAAGTATGAATGAGGTGCTGCTTGACGTGTGACCTTAGCTAGGTCAGGCCATCCTCCAGTGGGAATCTGAATTCTCACTAGATCATTTGGATTTAGTGGTTCCAATGATTTCACATGTTCATTGTAGTATTTCTCCTGAAGATACTTTTGATATTGGATTCTCTTTATGACTGGTTGAAGATCAGGATCAGGTAGCCGTAGACATGGAAGAGTTGTATGTGATGATCTGTTCATTAACAACTGAGCAGGAGATAAACCAGTTGAGAGGGGAGTAGCCTTGTAATTCAATAAAGCTAAGAACATATCTGAGTCACAGTCAAGTGCTTTCTTGAAAAGTTGTTTCACAATGTGAACACCTTTTTCAACCTTGCCATTAGATTGCAGACAAAGAGGACTAGACGTGATATGAGTGAAATTGTAGCTATGAACAAATTCTGTCCAATCATTGCTATCAAAGCAAGGTCCAGTGGCTGTCATGACTCTGCAAGGTATCCCATGACGAGCAAATATTTCTTTAGTCACTTTAATCACGGATTTTGAAGTAGAATCAGACAACTTCATTACTTCTGGGTAGTTTGAAAAATAGTCGATGATCAAGACATAATCACCACCATGAAAATGAAAAAGATCAATACTACTTTTGACCATGCACTCTTCTCAAGATCATGACATGTGAGTTTTTCTTTACTCTGTGTTGATTGATTTCCTGGCATGTCTCACATTCTAGTACAAAATTGGCTATGTCATTATGTATTCCTGGCCAATATACTGCCTGTCTCATTTGGCGTTTGCACTTTTCAATTCCTAAATGACCTTCATGAACCTTCTGGCGTACCATGTGCCTGAGTGTCATAGGAATAACAAGATGATCGAGACGAAGTAAAAAACCATCTACAACAATGAGATCAGATTGAATATTTCTGAATTCGAACAGTGTCCTTTCGACCAACCATTTTTCATATGGCTGGTGACTCGTCGTAACATTTCATCTTTTTGAGTCTCCTCTCTGATGAGCTTGAGTTTTTCATCAAAAACAGGAAGAATTTCAGCTAGAAGTTGTACTTGAGCTTCAATTAGTTGAACTATCTCAGGTTGTTGTTCATCTGTGTCTATAGCATGAGACAGTGCATCGGCAATTATAAGATCTTTACCTGGAGTGTAGACCAGTTGAAAGTCATACATTCTTAGTTTTATGAGTATTCTTTGCAATCTTTCTGAATGATGACAACTAATGGTCGGTGATCTGTTTCGACCGTGAACATCGGAAGTCCACAGACGTAGTCATGGAATTTTTGTATTCCCATAAGCAAGCCAAAACACTCTTTCTCAATCTGAGTTTACCGTTGCTCTGTGGTAGTCATAGATCTAGATGCATATGCAATTGCCATCCAAAAAGTATCATCATGCTGTTGAAGTAGGACTGCCCCAATTCCATTTTGACTTGCATCTGTGGAAATCTTTGTTTCCCACCCAGGGTCAAAGAAGGAAAGGACGGATGCAGTAGTCAATGCTGACCTGAGGTCGAGCCATTCTTTGTTGTGCTCTGTAATCCACGAGAATAATGTATTCTTCTTAATGAGGTTACGCAAAAGGCTGTTGTTTGTGAAGCTAGGTTAGGGATAAATTTTCCTAGGAAATGTACTGTACTAAGAAATCTCAAAACTGCTTTTTTGTTTTCTGGGACTATCATCTTCTGAATGGCAGCAATCTTATTATTGCCTGGCTGGACACCATGTTCTGACATTTGATCACCCAGAAAGTTTAACATTGAGATACCAAAGTTGCACTTAGATCAATTTAGCTTCAATCCAAATTTGTCTACTCCCTGCAACACTTGCAGGAGTCTTGCATTGTGTTCTTCACGCGTAGATGACCATATTATAATGTCATCAACATACACCCAAACTCCATCTATGCCTTCTGTCATGTGTTCCATGGCACAATGAAATATCTCAGATGCTGAGATTATGTCAAATGGCATTGTGTCAAAACAGTAACGATCAAACGGTATGTTGAATGTACACATGTTTTTGCTTGTGTCATCCAGTTGCATTTGCCAAGAACCTCTGGGAGTGTCTAGTTTAGAGACTATATTGGCATTAGCCATCTCACTCGGAATCTCTTCACGTTTCGGTATTGGATAGTGTTCACGTCTGGGTATTGGATAGTGTTCACGTCTGATGTTCATATTCAGATCCTTCGGATCAATACAAATCCTTAGGTCACCATTGGGTTTCTTAATGCACACCATCGAGCTAACCAATCTGTTGGTTCTGTGATCTTGGAAATGATTCCAAGGTGCTTCATATGTTCCAGTTCTTGCTTGAGATGGTCACGTAACGGAGCAGGAACTTTTCTTGGAGGGTGTACCACTGGCTTAGCATTCACTTTCAGTTGAATCTTGTTTTGAAAAGGAAGAGTACCCATACCTTCAAACACCTGAGGAAATTTAGTCAGGGTGCTTTCAATATATTCCTGTTCAGACGAAAGAGGTTTGCTAGTGCTGTCGATTTGTTTTACAAGGGGTAAATCCTGACAAGCTTGTGCACCTAGCAGTGAAGATCTATTGGCTTCAACAATCTTGAACCACAAGGATATCACAGTGCCGTTGTCTGTCACCAAGTGATAGCACAGCCCTAAAGAATTAATCATTTTTAAAAATAAATTTAGAATACCCAATTAATTTTTTACAATTTAGCCTGCACATCTTTGGGTTGTGGGGGTGAAACCCACACAAACACGGGGAGAATGTGCAATCTCCACACGGACAGTGATCCAGGGCCAGGATTGAACCTGGGACCTCGGCGCCGTGAGGCAGCAGGGCTAACCCACTGTGCTGCCGTGCTGCCCCTAAAGAAGTAATCATTGTAGTCACGTAACTGGCAGTCAGTTTTCTGAATTTTAGGACTATGGCAAAGTTGTGATAAATCATGAATATTTATTAAATTCACAGGTGCTCCAGTGTCCAACTTGAATACAATCTCGGAACCATTGACTTGTAATGGAATGTTCCATTCAGATTTTATGTTCATCAATTGTATGGGATGCAGTATTTGTGGATTGGAAGTGTTCTTCACCATTGTGTGGAACTTCTCAACAATTCCCACAAAGAAAGAATCTTCAAGACAATAAGCATCTATATTATCATTAGGTTTATCCATTTTGGAGGTGTCTGCACTTGTATTAACACTCTGTACATTCATGTGTTTCTTCATTAGGTTTGAAGTTTGAAAGTGTATTCCTTTTAGTGCACAGTTAAAAAGTCTTACAACACCAGGTTAAAGTCCAGCAGGTTTGTTTCAAACACTAGCTTTCGGAGCACTGCTCCTTCCTCAGGTGAATGAAGAGGTATGTTCCAGAAACATATATATATAGACAAAGTCAAAGATGCAAGACAATCCTTTGAATGCGAGCATTTGCAGGTAATTAAGTCTTTACAGATCCAGAGATAGGGGTAACCCCAGGTTAAAGAGGTGTGAATTGTCTCAAGCTGGACAGTTGATAGGATTTTGCAAGCCCAGGCCAGATGGTGGGGGATGAATGTTATGCGACATGAATCCAAGGACCCGGTTGAGGCCGTACTCATGTGTGCGGAACTTGGCTATAAGTTTCTGCTTGGCGATTTTGCTTTGTGGTGCGTCCTGAAGGCCGCCTTGGAGAACGCTTACCGGGAGATAAGAGACTGCTGAAGTGTTCCCCGACTGGAAGGGAACATTCCTGCCTGCCAATTGTCGCGCAATGTCCGTTCATCCATTGTCGCAGAGTCAACATGGGCTCGCCAATATACCACGCTTTGGGACATCCTTTCATGCAGCGTATGAGGTAGACCACATTGGCCGAGTCGCACGAGTATGTACCGCGATCCTGGTGGGTGGTGTTCTCACGTGTAATAGTGGCACCCATGTCGATGACCTTTTAGTGCAGTTCTGCATTGAACAGCAAAGTGATTCAGTTTGCAACATTTGAAGCAGATTTTCCCAAGTGCTAGGAATTTTTTACATGGGTCCATAGCATCCGCATGTCATGACGTTGCTTTTGTCATGCGCAAATTGGTTGCGCTCATGCACGAACGGTCTTCATCCAAATCACGTAGTTTGTTGAAGCGCGCATGTGCAGATTGACTATGCGCATGCGCATTACGACTGTTGTTCCGAAACGTGCATTTTTCTCAACTGTGCCGCTAATCCAATGCAGTCGGCCCCGAGGTGCATCTTCGCACCCTTTTCTGTAACCAGAATTTCAGTATACTGAGTTTTGGATGTTTCATTCGCTCAACACATTTCAATAAGATCTTCTAATTTTAATTCTTTCTTTCTCTGAGTTTCTCATCTTTGATATCAAATATCAATGATCTCTGATCATTGAGTCTGACAATATTGAGAAGTTACAGGTTTGTGACTTTAGTCTTAAATCTTTAATGACACAATTTACGAATTCTCCAGCTTTTTGCACTCTCGTTTTAAAGATAAACCTTTCATATATTTCATTAATTTGAGCTTTACAATGAAGATCAAATTTGTCAATAACAATATTATATATTTTATAATCATCTGTGGAGAATTGGAAAGAGTTACAAAATTCAATGGCCTGTGGTCCACCCATTGTTAAAAATAACGCATGTTTTCTGTTATCACAAGCATTATCTAAATCTGAGGCAGAGAGGTATAGTTGAAATTGCTGCTTAAATATTTTCCAAATTACATAACTTTTACCAGAAGTCCAGAAATGTCGCAGATTTTGATGTTTCTCCATTGGGTCTGGACTTGTCTATATGTTGATGTAACCGGTCTGGAAGCAGTCTTGCTGTTGAAATCTGAGCTCGTGCTGGTTTTCATTCTTTTTAGATTCAGACTATTTTCTAACTAAATGCCTTCAGTAATTTCCAAGTACCATGTTATATTCCTTGCATTGTTCTCCAAGATAGCCAAAGTCGTAATGTTGACAAAGAACATAAAGCTATATGTTTAAATCAAAAGTCGTTTATTTTACACTACTGGTAGCATGTTATGAATTTCCACTGCTTGAAATGGTTTGCACACTCTACTGAGTAACAGTTAACAAAATAATAGGATTGAATCTATGTTACAGTAATTAATTATCTCTCTAATATATAACCTACACTCAACCCTAACTCAACTTCACACTATACTTCTCCAACAGCTTCTTCCAGAATGCACAGAAATGCAGCCTTTTATAAGACTACTCAGTTTTGCCATCTAGTGTTGATATGCATGAACATGATCTTGTTAACCCTTTACTCTCCTTAGATGATACACATCATTACAAATGGAATTCTGTAGCCATTGAGAATCTCTTTTCCCTCTAGGAGTGCACCCCCACCCGTAGGTTTCCCAGTAGCGTAGGGTTGCTTCAGTAGGAAGTCCCATTGATAAGCAGCAGGAATTGAGAATCCCGCCGCCAGTGAATGGCACGCCACCGAGAAACAGGTGGCTCGGGGAACAGAGAATGCCTGTGTGCATGTAAAGACCTACTTAAACCTGTCTCAGTGTTTGGTTGGAATCCTTTGTTCATGATGCCTAAGTGCACAGTTTTTGTCATTCAGCGTTCACTAATATTTTACTACATTAATGTAACTGTTACAGATATTGACCCGTTACTGGGAATGTTCCTGTACATACCCAACCATGATCAATGAACGATTAGAAGCACAGCAGTTTCCAAACTTCTCTGGGTTAGTAAGAACATTATATTAAATCCCAGCTCAGGATAAGCTTTTAAGACAAGTGTTATGTACTGCACTGAGAAAAGACAAACACGTGTTCAGCTGCAAGCAGTTATTGCTGAAGTAACAACTGACCAACAGTGGCATCTTGCTGGCAATGTGGAAAATTGTCAAAGTATGTCCTGGACACAAAATGCAGGACAAATCCAAAATGGCCAATTACCATCCTATCAGTTTCAATCATCAGTAATGTGATGGAAGGGGTCATCAAGAGTGCTATCAAGAGGCACTTGCTTTGCAATAACTTGCTCAGTGACGCTCAGTTTGGGCTCCGCTCAATCCTGGCCCCGGGTCACTGTCCGTGTGGAGTTTGCGCATTCTCCCCGTGTCTGGGTGGGTTTCACCCCCACAACCCAAAGATATGCAGGTTAGGTGGATTGGCCACACTAAATTGCCCCTGAATTGAAAATCAATTTTAAAAAGGAAAATAAACACTTTGGGTTCCACCAGGGTCACTCAGCTCATGACCGCATTATAGCCTTGGTTCAAACAGGGACAGAAGAGCTGAACTCCAGATGTGAGGTGAGAGTGACTGCCCTTGACATCAAGGCCCCTTTGACTGAATGTGGTATAAAGGAGCCCTAGCGTAACTGAAGTCAATTGGAATTAGTTGGCGAGAGTCATACCTGGTACCAAGTAAGATAGTTGTGACGGTGGGAGGTCAATCATCTCAGACCAAGGACAGCATTGCATGAGTTGGGTGGGCCCAACCATCTTCTGCTGCTTCACCAATGGTCCTCCTTCCATCACAAGATCAGAAGCGGGAATGTTCACCGTTGACTTCACAATGTTGAGCACCATTCACCACTCCTGAGATACTGTAGTAAGCCAGGGGACACAAATATAAGGTTAAATAAATGTATTTTAATTCAAAAGTAAAGCTGCACCTGGGGAATGAAAGACAAATGTCGCAACCCAGGCCTAGCAAGAACTCCTAGTCTGGGTCTGCGGCGTTATTTAAAGGGCTTGCTAACGAGTCGCAGCTGGATGGGCTTCTGCCCGTTACCATGGAACTCATACTCCACGACCTCCACGGGGAAACCGAAGAGTGATCCCTCATGGTCCTCGTGAGGATTATCACACAGTTTATGCCCAAGCGCAGCAAGGCTTAGACAAAATCCAAGGCTTGAGCTGATGGGCAGCACAGTAGCACAGTGGTTAGCACTTTTGCTACACAGCTCCAGGGTCCCAGGTTCAATTTCCGGCTTGGGTCACTGTCTGTGTGGAAACTGCACGTTCTCCCCGTGTCTGCGTGGGTTTCCTCCAGGTGCGCCGGTTTCCTCCCACAAGTCTCGAAAGACATGCTGTTAGGTCATTTGGATATTCTGAATTCGCCCTCTGTGTACCCGAACAGGCGCCGGAATGTGGCGACTCGGGGCTTTTCACAGTAACTCCATTGCACTATTAATGTGAGCCTATTTATGACAATAAAGATTATTATATTATAAAGTGGCAAGGAACATCTGTGCCACATAAGTGCCAGGCAACGCCCATCTCTAACAAGAGATAATCACTTCCCCCTGACGTTCAATGACATTACCATCAACATTGACTGGAAGGGGGGAATCACATGATGTGAGCATGGGGCGGCTAAAGCTCCACCTCTGCTGAACTTTCAATCTCTGTTTTTATATTTGTGCACTTCTCTTTTATGTCTTTTTTCGGTTTACATTGCTTTTGCAATGTGCCGATATTTGTTGGCCAATGTTTCAACACTTTTAAGACAAGACAAGACAATATACTTTCACCTCATTGATTTGTGGTGGCTGCAATTGGTTGGTGGCGGGGCCTGGTCCTTGGTGGTGCAGCTGCCTTTAAGAGGTTGCCCACCCTGATGAGATGGTGCACACTGACGGATGATGGCTACTGGTGTTGAAGGTGCTCCATCTGATAGTCTTGGTTCTGTGTTGCAGTACGTTAAAGCTCAATTTAAAGAGTTGCGAGGTATCTTTATGGAGGCAGTGGTGACGCATGAGAAAGTTCTTGCAGCACAGAGAGCGCTGTCTCTGGTGGAAGCCTCCCTCCGCATGGTTGAGTTCCTGTTATATGGCCTGTTGTCCAAACTAAGGCGTTCGGGTGAGGTTGAAAGAGAACCGATGCGGAGCTCGGTCACACCAGGTGTCGCCAGTGAAGAGGCGGAGAATATCCCAGCCGAATTTGAGACTAGTTGCCTTGTTTCGGGGATTTTGGTCAAGAGAGGCAAATTCGATGGAGCACATTTAAACCTGTCCCCGAGGCCTGGGGTTGGGTTGGACTCCCAACCTCTGGTTCTGTGTGGTCTTGTTCCTGTAGCTGGTCGGGAGGGGTTGGGGGTCACCTCAGCAGGCCGGTTGTCCCGCACTGCTGGAGCATAGGTAGTTGACTGCTGGGCTTGGTCAAGTCGGCATGTTGGAAGTAGGGTGCACTTCGGTTTCCAAAGAGACCAGAGGGGAAACTTTTTCACACAGAGGGTGGTGAGCATCTGGAACGAGCTGCCAGAGGCAGTGGTGGTAGAGGTGGGTACAATTGTTTCCTTTAAAAAACAATTAGACAGTTACATGGGCAGGGTGGGGAAAGAGGGATATGGGCCAAATGTGAGCAAGTGGGACTAGCTTAGTGATAGAAACTGGGCGGCATGGACAAGCTGAGCCGAAGGGCCTGTATCCATGCTGTAATCATTTATGACTTTATGACTCTATTTTAGAACATTTCCCAAATCTACTACCAGCAATAAGGTGCATTCCAATGATTCTTCTTTCTGTCCTGGCCACATCAGGATGAATCTCCTGGATTCCTCAAATGACTGTGGAGTGTATCTCTTCGAAGAGAGATCATTGCCACTCCCGCATACAGCTTCAGGTAACTCATAAAGAAGCTGCAGTCTCTTCTCTCTGTGACCACACCGACTAGTGTTCTTTTCCTCTCTCTCTCGTTTCTCTTCTGGTCCAAAGGCTTGAAGCGGGCAAGTCTTTTAACTGTTAGTACAGCTCCCCGTGCCCTTTGTTCTCAGGTGTGAGAACTCTGCACCTTGCTCAACCAGCCCCTTGACTAAGTCAGGCTTTGTTGTCAGGAGAATTCGGAATAATCACATGCCCCCTTTCAAGTTAACCTAAATTTAAAGACACAGTTCAAAACATGATCATCTTATCAATCTGATCATCGTAATGATGCGCTCATAATTTCTCAATATTTATGTTCACGTGCTTCAGTAATATTTCTACACAAAATAGTTGCCCAATGTTTCCAGCGATTGTTGTCTTTCCATTGGTTGCCGCCAAGGTTTTTAACAGGACTTGTGGGAGAAAAGGTTATTTCTCTTATTCCTTGTGCATCATAGGTTGTCAGGAACCTTGAGGACAATTGTGGAGGCACTCCCAATTTCAAATGACCATCCTAAAAGTAGTTCACCACACTTCCCCAGAAAAATTGTGCTTATTTATTGGAAACTGAGATATCAAGCTGGTCAGGTAGATAGGTAGGTTAAGGAAGCATAAGGTATACTTGCCTTTATTAGCCAAGGCATTCAATATAAGAGCAGGACGATAATGATAGGGCTGTACACCCTTTCAGATATGAATAGAGGCTGGATCGAGGTGTACAAAATTATGAGGGACATAGATAGGGTGGCCAGGAAGATTTTTTTCCCCTTAGTAGAGGGGTCAAGAACCAAGGGACATAGATTTAAGGTGAGGGACAGAAGACATGGAGGGACTTTGAGAAAAACATTTTTCACCTAGCTGAAAAAGTGCTGGAAAATGGGTTTAGAATAGATAGGCTCTTGAAAGCCGGTGCAGACACGATGGACCAAAGAGCCTCTTTCTGTACTATAAAACACAATGACTCTATGACTATTCTGAAGAGTGCTGTCATATTCAGGTCCTGCTTTATCCAAGATGTCAACTTTCTTTGCGCACCAGTGGAGTGGTCTTTATCTTGATGACTGCCTCATTCCTCAGTTGTTATCCTAGACTTAACTCCCTGATAATCATTTTATTTACTGTTAATGTCGTCAATTTATCTGTTTGCAGGGAAGTAAACATTCCAGATGTCCTGCACCGTGGGTTGTCCAGATTTAATAAGGTTTGCCATATTATGCTGATATGTTATTGGGATTTTTGCACAGTTTGTTTTATCCGAGTATATTATTGGGAGAAGATGAGGGGAGCCGAACTGGGGGGAGGGTTGAAGGGTGTGGATAATAAGGATAGTCCGAGTTAGGCCCCCAGTAGTCAGAGGTTTCTTTTTACTTCAGTCTGCGCCTTTTTTTCTTCAGGCCGAGGCTTACGGTGTATTATCCTGTTGAGGACTGGAGTTTGTTGGTCTCCCCTTTAGGTCCTGTTGAGGTTCTCCATCTTTAACTGTTATTGGTGTTTGTGAGGGCTGGCTGTTCTGGAGTTGGATGGTGAATCTTGGTGTCATGTCAGATACACACCTCCGTTGACTTTTGGGTGGCTTTTTCCTTTTTTCTTTTGAGTGGTCCTGGTCTGGGGGTTGTCCTGGTGGCTCTCCTGTCCTAGAGTGTCCCCCCCCTCCCCCCCACCATTATATGATTGGGACCTGTTTATATTCCTTTTGGTTCCTGGCCCCACGATATCCTGTTGAGAGGGGTAATGGCTTTGTTGGTCTGGTGATCTGTTTTGTCTGATGGTCTGGGGCTGGGAGTTGTGACTGTGAATGTTCAAATTCTTGTTCTTGTCTCTTTTTACATTTTCAATGGTAGATCCTGGGCTGACTATTCAGGTTTTCTTGTGCCCGGTCCTCCATTTGCCTTGGGTTTTGTCATTTTGTCATCCCAAATGTGTAGGATGGCTGTCTGTTCTGGCCTGGACCTGGAGGAGAGTTTAAATTGTGCTAAGAGTTAATCGATTCCCCTCAGCACTGAGATCCTCAGGTTATTGTTTTCTTCTTCTTTTGTTTTGTTTTGTGGCGATGGGTGAGATGTCAGCCTATAATGTTGCCTGTATCTTGATTAGGTGCAGGCAGGTCATTTACCTGTGCAAGGAACCAGAAGGACGAGGGCAGCAAAAGCATGGAGACGCCACCACCTGGAAGTTCCCCTCCAAGTCGCTCACCATCGTGACTTGGAAATACATTGCCGTTCCATCACTGTCACTGGGTCAAAATCCTGCAATTCTCTCCCTCGCGCCACGACGGTTGTACAGGGACTGCAGTCGCTCAAGGTGTCCCATCACCACCTTCTTTTTTAAAATAAATTTAGAGTACCCAATTACTTTTTTGAAATTAAGGGGCAATTTAGCGTGGCCAATCCACCTATCCTGCATATCTTTGGGTTGTGGGGGTGAAACCCACGCAGACACGGGGAGAATGTGCAAATTCCACACGGACAGTGACCCAGGGCCGGGATTCGAACCTCCGCGCCATCGGCAGCAAAGCTAACTACAGTGCCACCGTGCTGCCCCCCCACCGCCACCTTCTTAAGGTAATTAGGGATGGATAATAAATGCAGGCCTAGCGAGCGAAGCCCACATCCTGTAAATTAATGAGAAAGAAACCAGTGTTATTTGCACCTCCCCAACAGAGAGGGCAGTATAGGGGGCTGACTGCTTAGCTCTTACAATATACTGCAATCCCTCCGCATTTCTAAATAAAAACAACTTACACATTAAAATGAAACGTATAATGTATATAATTTGCCAGAGTATAATATGACTAAACCCACATCAACAATTTAACAGGTTGGATCACAACATTTTTTATTAGTGTCATTGCAACTAAAACATATGTTACCAGAATGATTGACATGGAAGAATATTTTTCTTTAACATCATTCATGTCTTTAACAAATAGAACTAATTTGACAAGAAATAACGAAAGAAACAATTTCCTATTTCTACCCACATGCTTTAAATTAGCCAAAATGGCTTCTTTTTCTTTCACGGCTTGGGTCACTGTCTGTGCGGAGTCTGCACATCCTCCCCGTGTGTGCGTGGGTTTCCTCCGGGTCCTCCGGTTTCCTCCCACAGTCCAAAGATGTGCAGGTTAGGTGGTAAATTGCCCTTAGTGTCCAAAATTGCCCTTAGTGTTGGGTGGTGTTACTGGGTTATGGGGATAGGGAGGAGGTGTTGACCTCGGGTAGGGTGCTCATTCCAAGAGCCAGTGCAGTCTCGATGGGCCGAATGGCCTCCTTCTGCACTGTAAATTCTATGAATTCCATTTGCATCAGCATGACTCTGCTTCCCAACATCTTTGACTGTACCAACCCTAAATTTTAACTTTGACTACCAGCTCCACTTAATGTGACATTGGCCGGAATTCTCCAGCTGTTGGAATTCTCTGTTTCCGCCGGCAGTGCACCCCCCCTCCCACGGATTTTCCGACGGTATGGGGTGGCTTCAATGGGAAATCGCATTGACAAGCAGCTGGAGTAGAGAATCCCACCCCCAGCAAATGCTGCGCCGCCGAGGAACACCTGACTGGGAGATGGGAGAATCCCTTCAAAGACTCTGAGGTTTGTTCTACTGGTAGATTTTTGATACTGGCAAACTTCCAATTTCTTTGATACTATCACTTGCTTTCTGACTTTCACATTTCAGCAGGAGGAGTTTAAACGACAGGTGGGTTATCATGCTCTCCTTATGTCAGATTTCCTCTTTCAAGCAAATGATCTTCATGGAAACTTTCTCCAATTTTTGCGAGATATGTGAATGCGCCTAGTCTCTTTACAACGCCACACTTCTGCTTTTTTACCATGGCCTTCTGGCCAATACTGAACAATCAGTTTCATGTCTGGTGTATCAGGACTTATTTTCTCTTTGTCAAGCTTTTCTTACTTTGGTATTGGTATCAGGTTGAAGCAGGCTGCACTGAGATTACCGGATGTTCTGAGCCGGTGAGGAGCCTGAATCTTTTCCATTGTGCCGGTATACATTTGCTGGTCATCACAGATCTTGCTGAGTTGAACTAACTAGATTGAACAGACTCCTGGTATCATGTTGTGTTATGTAATTTGGAATAACACAACCTGCCACTTGATGCAGTTTTGAGTAAAAGATGCTCCAGACTTTGAAATGAGTTCAATGTGTTTTACTGAACTATTAGCACAGTTCTCAATAAGTTCGACTCTCTGCTAATCTAAATGTAGTAGCTCAGTCTAACTGAGCCAGCCTTGCTCTAAGGCACGTGCTGGCATGTGATGCTGTGGATACATCCTGGCTCACTCTATAGATGTTGGTCTGTGGAAAGAGGCGGTGTGAGTGCCTCATCCCTTTTATAATGAGATACCACCCCTGAGTGTCCGGACTGCTCATTGGTCGTGTCCTATTCTATATGTTCATGAGCTGCATGTTTGCATATCATGACAACTAACATTGTCCTGGAGCATATTTAAACACTAATTCAAAACATCACATTGAAGACTGTGGGTTATTCTATAAACTAACAGAAATCCTCTAGCCTGTGTTGAAGAGAAACCATGGAAATTACTACCTAGATTGACACCACCAAATACTTTTTCAAAGAGTTCTTCATGATCAGTACACTTATTTATGCAGCACTATTTAATGTTGGGTGATACGGTGGCACTAGAATGTGTTTGACACCATTCAGACTCAGAAATATTTCAAACTCTTCTGACGTAAATTGTACAGCATTGTGCTCCACTAATAACTCTGGTAATACTTCTCACAACCTCAATAGTTTTGGCACTTGCGGTATTGAACATTTAGTCAACATGGCCGGGATTCTCCCCTACACAGCGGGGCGGGGGGTTCCGGCGTAGCAGAGTGCCGCCAACCACTTCGGCGTCGGGCCTCCCCAAAGGTGCAGAATTCTCCGCACCTTTAGGGGCTAGAGCCGCGCCGGAGTGATTGGCGCCAACTGAATTTCGCCCCATGTATCTATTTGTATAGCTAGCAAACAAAGTACTCTTTCCCTTCCATTTCAAGGAAATCGATATGTCCCCTTTCCCATCTGTTATAACTCGCATGTGACCTATGTGGACAGTCCAGTTAGCCTCCCCATGAGCCGCATAGAATACAAGCTTCCTCGCTGAGTGGCAGCGGCCTATCAGTGGAGTAAATGGGCACTAGCATAACTGTCAGCCCAGATGAGAGCCAAGCATGTGTAGTCCCAGCTGGGGTCTGGTGTGCACTGTATATAATTTACTTTGTAATAAAATATGTTTCTTTATGCCTCTTGTTTTGGACTCATCTGTAGCCATTAAATTGTTGGCCAGTCCATCCACGGTCATGTTGAATCCCTGGAGTGGGGGTGCTAGGGATGGTCAGGGGGGGAAGGGGGAGCATGATCTTCCCACAGGGCCTGCACTGGTCCTCGTCCCCCCCCCCCACCGGCAATGACCAGCCCACCGCTACACCCATCCAGATAGAACGCTGAGGCAGGTTTTAACGGTGCTAATAGGTGTTTATTGTATTGTGAAGAAATATAGACAGTCTGTGCCCTTGCCCCTATAACTAAACTGTGCCCTGTACCCGTGCCAACCTAACTGCTATCTAACTTTCTGGCTTTATGGACCCTAACACTATGCCTCGGTAGTTCCCTGGTCAGTACAGCAGGAGTGGAGGTGGCCTGCTGTGACTCCTGCCCTTCGACAAGGATCCCTATTGGCGCGCGTCTCCTGGGGCGACCTGTCCCAGTGGCATGGTGCTGCCCTGTTCTGCCCGCTCCCCACCAGTTGCACCAGGGACAGGATGGGGGGAGGTCGAGGTGCTGCGTTGTTCCAGCACCTCCGCTGCAGGAGTCATCGGCACAGGCTCCAGCACCTCCTCCTCCCTCTGGGTGCCAGATGGCCCCCGGGCTACTCCATGGGATGGGGTTGAGAGAAGAGCCCCCCCTCCCCCCCGCCACCTGGCGCTGCCAGTCCAGGGGGCCCACTCTGGTCTCGATTGAGGTCTGCATTTTTGCGGCCATGGAGCACAGGGAGTGGACCATCTCCTTCTCGGACTGCACCACATCACACTGCGGCTGTGCCACATCAGCCAGTGACTCGGCCACCTCCCTCTGGGACTGGGCGACCTCCTTCTGTGTCTGCGCAATGCTGGCCAGTGCCTGGGGAATGCTGCCAACATTCCCAGCCATGGCCTTCTGTGACTGGGCTATGCTGAGGAGCGTTGTTGCAATGTTGAGGTGGCTCTGGCACACGGCTGCCTATGAGAGAGCAGCCCTGTCCTGTGCCTCAGCCACCGCCTGCAGAATGCCCAGGCTTGGACACACTGATCCATAGCCAAAACCATCGCCACAAATGCTTCCACCGCAGACGCCACCCATGCGGCGTCGGTCTGGGTGACACGTATGTCTGGCGGTTGGACTCCTCCACCTGTACGTGCAGTGCTGGATGCTCGCCGACATTCCCTCTTGTAATCCCAGGCTGTCTGACTGCATCTGCGCTGTGGCTGGGACTGGATGTTCCAGAAACCCCGGACCGTCTGCTCGGCAGTTGGTTGTTGGGGCCGGCCTGCCCTCCGACCATCTGGCCCCTCGGCTGCTCCTACCTCCACCTGCTGTACCAGATGCGATGTGTGGTGTGCAACAGATAGTGCTCCAGGAACCTAATGTGCCCAATAGAGGTGATAAACAATGGGATGGTGGAGGTTGTAGGAGACAGCTATGATGGAAAGTCATTGTCACCCTCCGACCCGAGCTCCGGGGTGTCTAGGGTCTCGGGCGGAGGGCTGGTGTATGGGCTGCTCAGCTGTCTGGGAGGCACCAGCTCTGACACTGGCTGGGGGTACGGGGCTCCGGATTTACCGGCCCCATCTCCGGCAGGTCCTGTAAGACACAAGACAACACGTATGATTAGACAGCCGGCCGGGGGGAATGAGGGTGTGGGGGCTGAGGGGTCAGAGGAGAGTGTGGGGGTTGAAGTGGGTGGGGGGGGGGGTGCCCACACGTCTGTCATGGGCAACCGCTACTCAGCGGGGTCTCAGTAACTCACCCTAACTCCACCCCGGCGACATCCCTTTCCTCTGGGCCAGCGGCCACTTTCAGGACCCTCTGCTCAGGCATGGTGAGAGGGCACAGTTCCGCTAGTCTCCCTCCCATTTTCTTCCGCTACCGGCGGTTGTGCACAGCATTCTCCTCGGGGAGGGGGGGGGGGGGGGTGGCAAACACAAACAACAACACTGTTAGACTGTCCGACGCAAGTAGCCTATGGGTTGGGTGGATGGTGGCCTCAGTGGCCAATGTACCCCGACATGGCAGATGGCATGGGTGCTGGCATGTCGGGTAGGGTGGGGGTTTGGCCATTCCCTGGGGGGGGGGGGGGGGGGGGCTGGGTTACGGGTGCCTGGGGGGGAGGGGTTAGTGTCAGGAGCACGGAGCAGCCAACTCGCCCTGGCCGCCCTGAGTAGGTCGTGGAGTTTCTTGCGGCACTGGATGCCAGTCCGGGCGACGTTGCCCACGGCTCTGACTGCCTCCCACCTGTGCCCAGGCATGGAGAAAGGTGCCGCCTGCCAGCCTTCCTCCTGGGCCGGGGTATAAGGTTATCCTTCCCTCTTTCATGGCGTCCAGGAGGGTGTCCAGCTAGGTGTCCTGAAGCGTGGCGCTGCTCACCTTCTAGCCATTTGTTGGCTGGGATGGTGTGTGTGGGGGGATGGACTGTTTAAGTATGGCTGCAGCGTGTGAGCCTCATGTGCGCCAATCACGGACCTGGCGAATCCGGCACCATTTTACATGGAATTGATTGCGTTCCACATGGTGATGGTGCGATACCATTAAAAGTAGCTGAATCGGTGCAGGTGTTGCGCCGTCTTTTTCTATCGTAAAACGCCACACTTCCTCCATCAACACTTAGCCTCAGAAATGGAGAATCCAGTCCGATGTGTTTGATGCTAGCATGGAAGATTGGATACAATACCCAAAGGATACAACATGACAAAGCTGACCACTTTACTGAGCAGCACACCCTTGTGAGCTATCTTCACTAATTTCTCTGCCATGTTATTTCTGCAGATAAAATAATTCACAAGTAACTCAACGGCTAACAATGAATCAGTCTTCACAGAAAGTCCATAAGAACATACTCCTTTGAATGATCTGCTAATTTATGTAAGGGTTCTTACTGTTGATTCACTTTTTTTGTTCCATGAATGCTTATTGGACATGTTTAAGTCGAGCAGCAAAGAGAATGAGGAATTCAAGAAGTTTCTACATAATATATGGTGATAATGTTCAAACAGGAGAACTCAGACTTTGTGGCACCCAAGAAATGGGCTGGGACTTGGTTTGATTGGTTACCTGGTAGCCAATGAATTGGCCAAAATGCCGTACGTGGCCCGGTAACAGGTGGCAATTGGGTCCTCGAGTGGAACGATTTTCAGAGACCTAAGGAAAACACTTGGGTTCTGGACCCTGAAGAAGAAGGAGCTGTGAGTACCTGCTCTCTATATCGCTCTTTCTCCAGAAATGTGGTGAGCTGCTTTCCTCCTGAACCTACAGAGAACCTGAATGAATGAATCTCCAGTAAAAATCATTACAGACTGTAAACAGGGACATCGGCCTGCAAACATACTTTGAATGAAGGTGTGCTTCGGGACAACCATCTGAAACAAACACTCTTTATTCTTTCACTTATCACTTTCACCCCTCTCTTCTCTGTGTTTGTTTATCTTGTGGGTCAGTGCATCTGCAGAGATTTGGGGCAAGTTAAAGTGGGGGATTAGGAATTAGATGCTAGTTAACCAGTTGCATCTGCTGCATATTTCATTACAGTTCTTGTTATTAATATAAAGTAATTGTGTTTAAATTTACAAACCTGGTGACTGGAATTACTGAGCAGTCAAGGGCCAAAGAATTCGGGTATTTTTCTAAGAATGATTTGTTAATTCAATCGTATTGTGACTCAGAGGCAAAGGGGGCTGTAATTGAATGTGCCCTAGCCCAGTGTGTTGTAACACTTATGACATTTAAATTGAGCTGATGGCCAATTTTATTATTTGAAACAGCTTCCTCAAAGACCACTTTGTGCAACTTGTAATGTGTTCTTAATGATCCTGACCGTAAATAATTAAGCCCAGTTTAACTGTATCTTCCTGAGCCAATTTTTTCCCTTCTACAAATACTAATGGAAAATAACAGGATTTATCACCATCTTCCACCCTAACACTAATGTTATCTCACATTCATGTACTGTTTTTCCAGCTCTCTAACTGGTGCCGCTGCTGTCAATGGGGTTTCCGGTTGTATGTTCCCTCCGCCATCGGGAAACCCATGGCACATGTTCGCCCACTGGTGGGAACGGCTAGAAAATTCAGGCCAACATCTATCATACATGGATTCAAGGACTTCCAGGTTCCTGACCCAGCTTTAGAGCGGCCACAGCCTGGACCTGGTGCATCACCTTGCGTCGGAGCTTTATCACAACCTGGAGCATTACTGTTTCTTGTGCTCCCACATACCATGTGAATTTGGCCAACCTTCCCACAGGCATAGCTCATTGACTGCAAATTGGGGCATTGTTGTTTAGGTAATGACTACCATGGCAATAGTAACATCTAGATTTCTGGCTCTCGGACTGTGAATACAATTGCCAGGGCCCAGATTCCGCTGAAATCTGGTGGACCTCCTGTCAGCTCAGAAAAAGAACTCTCTTGCAATCTGCAACTATCTCTTTCTTCCATATCCATGGCTGTGGCCTCACCACAGGTGGGTCTGTTTCCACATTATTGCTTTTACTCAGAAGCTTGGCCTAGATTGTCATGTTCTATCCGCCTTCTGGGAAAGTGTCTCTACAGTTAATTTCTAAGTTTCTGCCCCACGCTCAGTGGTGAGAGAGTTTCTTTAACTCCAGAATGTAATTTACCACAGTCTCACTTTTCCAACTGCTTCCATTGACTTAACATAACACCCAAGTAATTGGAGCAGGACTCTCCTTTTGGGAGACCCTCTTCTACCAGAGCTGAATAGCATGTGATTTGTACTCACGCTGGGCGTGCAAATCAGGAAGCAAGTCCCAACTCTTTGCCATGCAAATTTATGCATGACGAGGAATGCGAGGGATTCCCTAGGGAATCTGGCTACTGGGCCGCCATTTTGAGGATAGTGAGGTCCACTGGCCGTGCCACTCTGCAACACAATTAAGCACCCCCCCCCCCCAACACCCCTGGGATTTTCTTCATCACCCCGTCTCCCACAGAACGAGGGTGACTCGACCCCCCCCCCCACCCCCCCCACCCCCCACACACCCCCCCCCCCACCCCACCCCACGGCCCACAATTAGAGGGAATCCCACCAGAAACCCTCTAATTAGAGAGACCCCCACCAGAGACCCCACCATAAGAGATAACCTGACTGAAAGCCCCTATAAGAGAGACCCCTATCTGGAAGCTGGAGAGCAGTCCAGACAGAGGCAGTGAAAAGCATCAGTGCATTAAAACTCACCTAGGCAATGCACCTGCTGGCTCAAACAGAGGAAGCACCACCTGTCAATTCCTAGAAAGAGCAAACCAGTCAGCTGTGTGTAAACCTCCTCAGATCTTTGATCTGCAAGTCAATCATCCATCTCTGTGTGAAATTGCTGTCCCTAGGTGGTAATTGATGGCTGAGGTGCCATGTTGGCACTGCCACAGTGCCAGGTTGGCACTGCCAATGTGGCAGGGTGGAAGGTTGGCAATGCCAGGATGCCAGGGTGGCAGTTTGGCACTGCCAAGTTACCAGGAACAATAGGAGGGCCCTTCCCTGTCTCCAACTACCCAGAAAGCTATAATAGCCTCCGAGCCCACTGGCATGGCCATCACATCTAATCTCCACTTCAGTAGTGGACTGAAGCTAAAGTCCGTTGAACGGCACGTTTATCGGGCCACCAAGAAACATTCCACTGTCCAACGGCACTCTGCCATTTCTTTTGGCTTCAGGGAGTTTATCCGAGGCCGCAGTTAGAGGGATTTCCTGCTGGCGAGCTTTTGGAAAGGCTTCTTTCTCGCAGATAAGGGCACCACATTCATGTAGGGACAGAGGATGCTGTTAACAATTTGTGGAAATATTTAGATCAGTTATGCAAATAGAGAAATGGACAGCAATTTAATTTTAAGGCTGACAAATGTCAAGTACGTCTTATTGGGTAAATGAAAAATGAGCAGCCTGGGTACAAAAGAACAGTTAGAACACAGAAAGTTAGATAGGTTGTAACAATAGATTTATCATCGAGGGAAGTGGGGTATATAAGTGCACTGCAGTTATCCAATACTTTCTAATTCAGTAACCCATGTGGACCATGTTTAGAATTTTGAACATCATGTTGCAAAAAGGACACTGTTGTATTGGGAAGGGTGCAGAAAAGAGGAATAAAAGTGTCTGAAATTTAAGATAATTTGAGATAAGCTTGAGCTCTGCTACTGAGAGAAAGGTTTAATGGTGCACTTCAATCAAATACGTAAGCATTATATTTTAAAATTTTATTTGTATTTATTCTGTCAAGGGACATGGACACCAATAGGAAGGTCAGGATCTGTAGCCTATCCCTAATTGCCATTTAACTGGAACTTGCTTGGCTATTCCAGATGACAATTAAAGGGGAGATAAAAATATCACAGCAATGTAGGCCAGGGCACTAGGATCAGGGGAAATAAATTTAAGTTAGCGGACAAAAAATTAAAAGAGACACTTGATGATTAATTAACATTTTAAATGAGCTACCCCAAAAAGACAGTAAAATGAGAATCCTCTTAAATGCAGATAGGCTTGTGTATGCTAAGTACAATTATTTGAAGTACGAGAGATTTATTATGCTAAATAGTTTGTTCGATCTTCTTCCTATTTTTTATTGAGTTTTGCTTTTTGTCAGTGAGCTAAGTGGAACTCAGAAGTTGGCTGCAGAGTTTTGAAGGTGAGTGTTATAACATGGTGAATTGATTCTGAAGGTTGCGGATAAAAGATTTGATAGTTCGACTGGGCTGGGCGGGATTCTCCAGTCTCCCAAACATGTGGGGCGAGATTCTTCGCAAATGCGGAGAATCGTAAAGGCTGCCGTGGGTCACGGCCTGTCCCACGGCAGCCTTCACGCCCACTTCTGGGGTCGATTCTCCCCCCCGGGCGGGGCTAGGAGCGCGGCCCCGTGCGTCACGGCGGCGCGGCCTTGACGACGGTTGTCAGGGCCGCACATCAAGCGTCACGCCGGCTGACGCAGCAGATGACGTCGGCCACGCATGCGCAGGTTGGACAACGCCAACCTGCGCATGCGCAGTTGCCGCCTTTTCCCTCAGCCGACCCACAAGACGTGGCGGCTTGATCTTGCGGGGCGGCAGAGGGAAAAGAGTCCGTCCGTTACGGACGCAGGGCCCGCGATCGGTGGGCACCGATCGCGGGCCTATGCCCCCCTTGGCACGGCCGTGGTACTGCCGTGCCAATTGGGCCCCCAGATGCCCCAAACGGGCATCTGGCGCCCGTTTCACGACGGTAGCGAGCAGGTGTGTTTGCTGCCGTGTTGAAACGGGCGTGAAGGCCCGGCCGCTCGGCCCATCGGCCTCGGAGAATCACCCTTCGCTGTAAAAAACGGCGAGCGGTGATTCGTGACGTGGGTCGGGCGTGGGGGGGGGGGGGGAGAATAGCGGGTGGGCATGAAAAATGTCGGGAGGCCCTCCTGCTATTCTCCCACCCGGTGTTAGGGGCGGAGAATCGCGTCCGTGTTTCTCGGCAGAGTGCCGTTCATTGGTAGTGGGATTCTCTACTACAAACGGCAAACACACCTGGTCTGGCCGTTCGTAAAAACGGCGTCACAATCTCGCTTTTCATAACCATGGCACCGATTGGCACGGCAGTACCACGGCCGTGCCAAGGGTGCCATGGGCCCGCGATCGGTGCCCACCGATCGCGGGCAGCGGGCCCGATGCCCGCGCACTCTTTCTCCTTCCGCCGCCCCGCAGTATCCATTCGCGGGGCGGCTGAGGGGCAACCCGGCCCGCGCATGCGCGGGTTTCGCGCAAATACGCGGTGACGTCATCCGCGCATGCGCGGGTTGGAGTCTTCCAATCCGCGCATGCGCGGCTGACGTCATATGACGCGTCAGCCGGCGCTAACTCCGGCAAGCAGGCTTAACGATATTCGTTAAGCCCGTCATGCCGGAGCGTACGGCGTCGGGCTGCTAGCCCCGACCGGGGACCAGAATCGGTTCCCGGTCGGGAAGGGGCGCGCTGGCGTCAAACCCGCCCGGGTTTGACGCCAGCTTTACGATTTCTCCCGTTTTGGGAGAATCGCGCCCCATATATTTTTGAATTTTTCTACATTTGATTCAGATAGCGTTACAGAACAATGTTGGTGTGTTTCTTCTTTTGTGCACGGGTTAACACATTCCCACTGCAACACACAACTTTAACAACCTGATAGAGGTTGGAAAAAGATGTCTTTTTTTTTTGGATATATCCATCAAGGAGTCAATGCAGTGAACTGTAACATTAATGTTCAAATTGCCTGAACTGGCTTTTGCTTTGCCATCTCTGCTTGGACTTATTCTAAGTACTTCATGACCTCTTGCCTCCCAACCGCCCAGTCTCGGCAACTAAACGTTTGTCATCCTCAATATTTTTATCACAGATAAAGACTGCATTGGACTTTGATCTGTAATTGCTAGAGGACATCTAGCAGGTGGGGAACCCTATAGGTTCATGGCAGAAACATTAGCCAGTTGGTACCAGGAAGTAATGTAGACCAGTGTTTCATCAGCAGTTTTCAGTGACTTCTTAGAACATAAACATAGAACATAGAAAAATACAGCACAGAACAGGCCCTTTGGCCCATGATGTTGTGCCAAACTTTTGTCGCAGATTAAGAACAAATTAATCTACACCCCATCATTCTACCATAATCCATGTACCTATCCAATAGCTGCTTGAAGGTCCCTAATGTTTCCAACTCAACTACTTCCACAGGCAGTGAATTCCATGCCCCCACTACTCTCTGGAACCTACCTCTGACATCCCCCCGATATCTTCCACCATTCACCTTAAATTTATGTCCCCTTGTAATGGTTTGTTCCACCTGGGGAAAAAGTCTCTGACTGTCCACTCTATCTATTCCCCTGATCATCTTATAAATCTCTATTAAGTCGCCCCTCATCCTTCTCCGTTCTAATACGAAAAGGCCTAACACCCTCAACCTTTCCTCGTAAGACCTACTCTCCATTCCAGGAAACATCCTGGTAAATCTCCTTTGCACCTTTTCCAAAGCTCCCACATCCTTCCTAAAATGAGGCAACCAGAACTGAACACAGTACTCAAAATGTGGCCTTTCCAAGGTTTTGTACAGCTGCATCATCACCTCATGGCTCTTAAATTCAATCCCTCTGCTAATGAACGCTAGCACACCATAGGTCTTCTTCACAGCTCTATCCACTTGAGTGGCAACTTTCAAAGATCTATGAACATAGACCCCAAGATCTCTCTGCTCCTCCACATTGCCAAGAACCCTACCGTTAACCCTGTCTTCCGCATTCATATTTGTCCTTCCAAAATGGACAACTCTGCATCCTATCTAAGTCTCTTTGCAGCCGACAACAGCACTCCTCACTATCCACAACTCCACCAATCTTCGTATCGTCTGCAAATATACTGACCCATCCTTCAACTCCCTCATCCAAGTCATTAATGAAAATCACAAAAGCAGAGGACCCAGAACTGATCCCTGCGATATGCCACTGGTAACTGGGATCCAGGCTGAATATTTACCATCCACCACCACTCTCTGACTTCTATCGGTTAGCCAGTTCGTTATCCAACTGGCCAAATTTCCCACTATCCCATGCTTCTTTACTTCCAGCATAAGGCTACCATGGGGAACCCTATCAAATGCCTTACTAAAATCCATGTACACTACATCCACTGCTTTACCTTCATCCACGTGCTTGGTCACCTCCTCAAAGAATTCAATAAGACTTGTGAGGCAAG
This sequence comes from Scyliorhinus canicula, assembly GCF_902713615.1. Classification (NCBI taxonomy): domain Eukaryota; kingdom Metazoa; phylum Chordata; class Chondrichthyes; order Carcharhiniformes; family Scyliorhinidae; genus Scyliorhinus; species Scyliorhinus canicula. Next base: position 49,782,418 of record NC_052163.1, read on the forward strand.
ACCTACCCCTCACAAATCCGTGCTGACTATCCCTAGTCAAGCAATGTCTTTCCAGATGCTCAGAAATCCTATCCCTCAGTACCCTTTCCATTACTTTGCCTACCACCGAAGTAAGACTAACTGGGCTGTAATTCCCAGGGTTATCCCTGTTCCCTTTTTTGAACAGGGGCACGACATTCGCCACTCTCCAATTCCCTGGTACCACCCCTGTTGACAGTGAGGACGAAAAGATCATTGCCAACGGCTCTGCAGTTTATTTTCCAGTTTATTTTTGTTCAGTAAAGACAGCTGAAGCCCTCTGTGTACAAACTTATTAACATTAAAATCAGCACGGCTGGACAAATTTTCAAAATTAGTTTTACACTGGTAGCAATTATTGTGGCGCAATGGGCAGCACTCCTATCCCTGAGTCTGAAACTCTCGGTTCAGGTTTCACTTCAAGACTTGATAGCCACAGAAGACATGTTCATAACAGCTGTACAAGTTAATTATCGGTTCCTGGTCAGCCATGCTGCAAAACGTAACTGCAAACTACTCACAGAATCATAGAATCCCTACAGTGCAGAAGGAGGCCATTCGGCCCATTGAGTCTGCACCCGCCCTCTGAAAGAGCACCCTACCTAGGGCCAACCCCCGCTCTATCCCTGTAACCCCACCTAACCTTTGGACACTAAGGGCAATTTAGTATGGCCAATCCACCTAAGCTGCACATCTTTGGGCAGTGGGAGGAAACCGGAGCACCCAAAGGAAACCCACGCAGACACAGCGAGAAAGTGCAAACTCCATACGGGCAGTCACCCAAGGTCGGAATCAAACTCGGGCCCCTGGGGCTGTGAAGCAGCAGTGCTAGCCACTGTGCCACCGCACTGCAGTACTTCACCAAGTATAATCATGGGCCAATCCTATGGAGGTCCATGGTCTCCAATGCCCTCTTGAGATACCTGAAGGTGGAGGATTCTACTGGATCTGAAACAGGATGACACTGTCTCCTCAATGTGCTCCCACACTTGCATTATTCCGTATATCATCAGTTCCATCTTCAGTTATTTTGCAGCTTTCCCAACCTCCACATGCATCTCGGCCATTCATTAAGCCAAAGGAGCCTAGATAGAACAACTGACACACATTGGGACAATATTGGCTGGAATTCTCTCGTCATTGGGATTCTCTTTTCCCATTGGCAGCACACCCCATTCTGTGGGATGGCTTCAATGGGAAAACCCACCAACAAATGGCAGGAAGAGAGAATCCCACCACCAGTATACGGCATGCCATCGAGAAATACACGACTGAAGGGTCAGAGAATCCAGCCTGTTATGTTGAAGTTGTGCACAACTTCCTCAAGTTTAGAAAATGGGGATTGGCATATAAACAACAAGCAAAAACATGACCAATGCTTGGAAAAAGTTGGCAACAAAAAGGGAATTACAAACAGAAGCTTGAGTTTAAAGTACAGGAAATCAGTGTGGAGTTAAAGCAAAATAATAAGTGGAAGCAGCAAAGGAAACAAAAGAATGAAAAAGATAAAATGTAGTAGACATGGTATGTGTTTCAACAATTGTAGTACTAGGTGATGTAAATGCTAGCACAGAAATAACACGATGTAATCAACCAAATAAGGATTAGCACATTCTTTCTGAAAAAGAATAGACCATCACTGCAGGAAATCCAATATTAGGTGCGTGCACCAGCTCAATGAAGGACCCCCAAACTGTGAAGAGGACATGTGACTGTAATAATTGGGCGCAAAGAGTTTCATTGAGATTGGCATTCAAAAAATGATGCAACCATAAATATGGATACAATTTTGATAAAAAGCTCATTGTAAAACCCAGGCCTGCGGCAAATTACTTAGTTTACAAAAAGTAGTTTGACAAAGAAAGAATAACAAGAGCTTGTATTTAGGTGGGCAGCATGGTAGAACAGTGGGTAGCACTGTTGCTTCACAGCTCTAGGATCCCAAGTTCGATTCCCGGCTTGGGTCACTGTCTGTGCGGAGTCTGCACACTCTCCTCGTGCATGCGTGGGTTTCCTCCGGGTGCTCCAGTTTCCTCCCACAAGTCCCGAAAGAAGTGCTGTTTAGGTGAATTGGGCATTCTGAATTCACTGTCTGTGTACCTGAACAGGCACCTGAATGTGGCTACTTTTCACAATAACTTCATTGCAGTGTTAATGTAAGCCTACTTGTGACAATAAATATTATTATTATTATTAGATAGCACTTTTTACAAGTCAGGACATTGTGAAATGCTTTACAATCAATTAAGGCTGGGATTTTCCAGCACCACCCCCACCCATGACAGGTTGTCCTGCAGTTGATGCAGCGAGACATTGGCTGGTGGTGGGATCTTCCAATCCTGCTGAAATCTACAGGCTTATGCACAGCTCGCCTGCCCCCCCCCCCCGCCCCCAGGGAATGCACCACGGGTAGTCGACTTCGGCGGAAGCGGAATAGCCCACCAGTGAGAAGGGCTGGAAAATCCCACCGTCAAAATTATTTGAAGTGTGGTCACTGCTGTAATGTAAGAAAAGAGGCAGCCAATTTGCAATTGGCAAAGTCCCAGAAACAGCATTGTGATAATGAGAAGATAATCTGTTCAAGCGATGTTGCTTGAGTGACAAGTATTGACCAGGACACGAGGGAGAACTCGCCTGCTCATCGACAAGATTGTGCTGTGTGACTTTTTTTGAACTGAACCTGAGAGGGAAGCAAGGACCTCACCTGAAAGACATCTCCAATACAGCAATCCTCTCTTCATTGAGCACTGGAGTGTTAGTCACGATCAAATTCCTATACTGGGCCTTGAAATTAGAATTTCCTGACAACGAGGCAGGAGTGCTACCACTGAGCCATGGCTGGAGGTTACCAACTGTGATTAAATGTATTCCTGAGGTTGCATCACTTGACTTGTGCCCACGCTCCAGCCCCAGTTGTCTAACACAACCATCCCGCTACATACTGCCTCCAGCACCAATTGGTAAGTAAAAACACTCATTACCCTATTAGATGAAGCTTGCCTGTCAGCCAAATAGTCTTTATTCCTCTATTTCAATATTTTTATATCTGGTAAGGGAGAAATGTTCGAAGAAATGTAAAAAAAGATGGTTGTTAATGTTGTAATGATTTTTTTCCAGGTTTAAAACAGAAGTGTCCTGGAGATTGACCTTTAATTTCTGGAGACTCAAGTCTAGACCATATCTGGAAGGTTAGCAACCCCTCCTGGGACTGCCACCTCGAAAACAAAATAGATAGGGAGTGTGATCTTCCAGCTGTTGACACCAGTGGGATCTTCGGGTCCCACCGATGGCGCATCCCCGCTGTAGGTTTCCAGGCAGTGTGGGGAGGATTCAATGGGAAATCCCACTGACAGTGGCAATCCATGGATGTGCAAGTTAGGTGGATTGGCCATGCTAAAATTGCCCATTGGTGTCCAAGGATGGGCAGTTTAGGTGGGGTTACAAGGTTACGCCGATAGGTCGGGGGAGTGGACCTAGGTAAGATGCTCTTTCAGAGGGCCAGTGTAGACACAATGGGCTGAATGGCCTCCTTTTGCACTGACTGCCATGGGTGGTGGTGGTGGGGGAGAATCCTGTCCGGAGAGTGTGGCATTCTGGGCCTGCCCCCCTCAAGACCAGAAATTCCTGCCAGAGGTCAACGGACTGATAAACGGTTCATTGGATTTTCTGCCCTGCGACGATTCCTGCGGTGGCCAAGACCAGCAGATTTACCCCAGATACCTGCATGAGATGAAAAATGAAAATTGCTTATTATCACAAGGAGGCTTCAATGAAGTAACTGTGAAAAGCCCCTAGTCACCACATTCCGGTACCTGCTCGGGGAGGCTGGTACGGGAATTGAACCGTGCTGCTGGCCTGCCTGGGTCTGCTTTAAAAGCCAGCTATTTAGCCCAGTGTGCTAAACCAGCCCCATGAGATCAAAGAATTAGGTCAGAGCTATTCACTTGGAACTCATGGAGCATCTGGCAAGAAATAACCAAATATGTGTTTTAAATCTCTTCTTTCAATGTCACAAGCAACACTCACTCAGATGGTAGCAGCAGCAACTGGGAAAGATCAGTCATTGCGAAAGCTGAAGTTCCTTATCTCTGAAGGATTTACAGTCATAAAATCCAACGTGGATTCCGAGATGAACTGCCTATTGAAGAAGGACTTATCTTCAAACGCCAGAAAGGTCTTAATGCCTGAGAAAAGATGTATCAGTAGAGATTTGTCAAAGCCACCAAGGAACTGAAAAATATCCAAAAGGTCAGCAAGTGATATCTTGCGCAAGCCTTGCAGAATGATAAACCAATGTGATACATGAAGCACCAGTGGAACAAACCAGTAAAAATCCAGTGATATTTTGGGCCGACGATGGCAGAAAGTTGGGACTGATTTGATTTTAATTCAAATCAACATTTAATTATCAAAGCCTCCCTTTCTTTTATTTCTATTGAACACAATAAGCCAACCAATACTCAAGGGTTCAAATGTCATCTGACATCAGCAGTCTGCTGAACCTGGCAGCTCCGATGAAACTGTTTCGGACAAATGACCACAGAAAATTCAGCGAGGCTTATGGAATCAACTGTACAACCCTGGCAGCAGAACACAACCACTTACAAAGGAAACATGGACACTTGCAAAGACTCAAGGGAAATATGGCCAATACAGGATTCAGGCAAACGCAGAGCCTAAATGTATATTTGTTAACAGAGAACTAGATAGTATCGAAACACCTAGCCGATTTGCATTCTAATGACCCATTTCCCCAGGACAAAGGACTTGTACTCAGGTATCCGATACAATTCCAGACACATCGGCGCCACTCCCTTCACCCAGGTAGCCCAAACAGCCAAGGTCAATAACCACTCAGGATACGCCCAGACATCAAGGCACCCGCCCTTTATTGGCTCAAATCGCAGGCAGTAATCGAAGTCTGCCAAATGATTAGGTCCGAAGCTAAGGACCGCCCAAAAGAGCGCCAAATCCCCAAAGGATAAAGAGAGACACTGCCATGTGTTGATCTCTTTTGGCCCTGGCACACCGGCACTCTTCGGCCCGGCCTATACCTGAAGCCAACTGCACCACCACGACCAGAAGCATGTTCAAGATCAAGGATCGCTACCAGACTAATGAGCCCAGGAGAACCAAAGTGACTTCTCCAGACCCAGCCTCTCCAGAGCCAAACAAAGGCCTTGTTCCTCTGCCAAAGCCAGGTGCCTGAAGTTAAGTACAGGTTGTTGTAGTGTTACGTATAATTTAGCTTGTAGTGTTTTTATGTTGCATGTGTGAGTTAATCTTGTGTGTAAATGAACTATTATTGAACTTGAACTAACTGACTGGTTGTTGGTCTTTGATCAATATCTGGTTGAACCTTGTGGTGGTATTATTTGATACCTGGTGACTCTGAAAGCAATATCCTCATTAATAACGGGTCAGACTAATATCTGACAAAAGTAGATACCCCAGACTTGGCAACATTATTGGCGTCCCCGGTGCGGATTGGGAATATTATTGGTGACGCTGGTGGGATACTATTCCACTCATTAAAAAGAACAACATAAACCAGTAAAAAAGATGATAAAGCTTTCCAAATTGCAAAATATTTGAAACCGAAAGGTCAACGTTGGCTGGTGAATGCAAAATGCCCGGAGATGACATACAATGATCAAGACAACTGTTGTTGGGACTTAGAGTGACACCAATACCTGTAACCTGCGAATAACTGTTCAGACCAAAAATTACCAAAGGAGTTTCACACACTTTCCAACTCAGAATATGTCAGTAAAATATGTACTTCTTTGGAAGGGATTTATCATTTAAAAGGATTGCTACCAGAGGTACAATGGCAGTACAGGTATCCAAGCAGAATAGATGGAAATTAGCCGATTTTACTGCATAACAGTAATATGCCATATGTCAACAGTAATATATAATATAGCTGTGACTAGTGGTGTTCCGCAGGGATCAGTGCTGGGACCTTTGCTGTTTGTAGTATATATTAATGATTTGGAGGAAAATGTAACTGGTATGATTAGTAAGTTTGCAGACAACACAAAAGTTGGTGGAATTGCGAATAGCGATGAGGACTGTCAGAGGATACAGCAGGATTTAGATCGTTTGGAGACTTGGGCGGAGAGATGGCAGATGGAGTTTAATCCAGACAAATGTCAGGTAATGCATTTTGGAAGGTCTAACGCAGGTAGGGAATATACAGTGAATTGTAGAACCCTCAAGAGTATTGAAAATCAGAGAGATATAGGTGTACTGGTCCACAGGGCACTGAAAGGGGCAACACAGGTGGAGAAGGTAGTCAAGAAGGCATATGGCATGCTTGCCTTCATTGGCCGGGGCATTGAGTATAAGAATTGGCAATCATTTTGCAGCTGTATAGAACCGTAGTAAGGCCACACTTGGAGTATAGTGTTCAATTCTGGTCGCCAAACTACCAGAAGGACGTGGAGGCTTTAGGGAGGGTGCAGAAGAGATTTATCAGGATGTTGCCTGGTATGGAAGGCATTAGCTATGAGGAGCGGTTGAATAAACTCAGTTTGTTCTCACTGGAACAACGGAGGTTGAGGGGCGACCTGATAGAGGTCTACAAAATTATGAGGGGCATAGACAGAGTGGATGGTCAGAGGCTTTTCCCCAAGGGTACAGGGGTCAATTACTAGGGGGCATAGCTTTAAGGTGCGAGGGGCAAGGTTTAGAGTAGATGTACGAGGCAAGTTTTTTACACAGAGGGTAGTGGGTGCCTGGAACTCGCTGCAGGATTAGGTGGTGGAAGCAGGGACGATAGTGACATTTAAGGGGCATCTTGACAAATACATGAATAGGATGGGAATAGAGGGATACAGACCCACTAAGTGCAGAAGATTGTAGTTTAGTCGGGCAGCATGGTCGGCACGGGCTTGGAGGGCCGAAGGGCCTGTTCCTGTGCTGTACTTTTCTTTGTTCTTTGTCAAGATCATAAAATTGTAATGCAAAGGTGGCGCAGTGGTAAGCACTGCTGCCTCACAACGCCGTAGACCCAACTTCAATCCTGGCCCCGGGCCACTGTACATGTGGAGTTTACACATTCTCCCCATGTCTGCGTGGGTCTCACCCCACGATCCAAAGGTGTTCACGGTAGGTGGATTGGCCATGCTAATACTGTCCCTTAATTGGAATTTTTAAAAAAAATTGTAATACAATGCTGAATAAACTCAGCAGGTCTGGCAGAATCTGTGGAGATAAATAAAGCTAACGTTTTGGATCTAAGTGATCCTTCTACACAACTTATCATTCTACAGTTCTGTAAAAGAATCATTAAGGTCCAAAACTTTGGCAAGAAACTTCCCTTAAATCTTCTGGCTTACAGAGATCAAAAGCCATGCATGCGCGTTGGGACTATGCGGAAATCCCGACGCATGGACAGGTGTGCTGAAAGCGCTCCAAGTTCAACCTTTAGACATTGAGGCCTCCTTCCATCCTTCCGCTCCACCAGCTCACTTCCTCCCCTCCCCCTCCTTCCCTCCCCTTCCCCCTTCTATTCCCTCCGCCCTCCCCTTCTCTTCCTCCATCCCCTCCCCCTCTTCCCCTCCCCTCACCTCCCTCCCCTATTTACAAAAAGACAAGAACTCGTACTAAAGTGCAAAAAATACTACAAGAAATTTGGAAAAGTTGAGGTAGGTATTGTGGTGATATGATTTGCATAGCTGTCTGCCATTGGGGCAGAACACAGGCTTACCATTGGCCCTGGTCGGTCATGTGCCTCTCGACCGATTGGTCGAGAGGCTGAGTTAACCACGCCTTCTTGCCGAGGTATAAATAGTCAAACGCCCAGCGGTCGTCCATTTTATTGTAGACAACCGCAGGGCTAAGTTCTAGTTTATTAAAGCCTAACTTTTGTAAAGCAACTCGTCTCTCGTGCAATTGATGGCTCATCGGGTATTAAACGAAATGTTACACTGCAGCTAACATTTTAACATGAATCAAAGTTTTGTATTTATCGCATTATATTTGTTAACAAATGTTTTCCATTAAATCTTATAAAACTCTGCAAAGCCTTATTCAGACATCAAACACAACATTTAAATATTAGATAATTATAACTGAATAACGTATTTGAAGTAGTCAAGGAAGAAAAATATTAATGCTAGACCCCAACAAAAAAGAAAATCAGGGGCGCAATCTAACCAAAGGAAATCAGAGTCCGTTCTGGGTGGGATTAGCGGGGTAGTTCCCAGCACCTGTAGCGGTGTGAATGACCCCACTATCTAATGGCACTCTGTTGCTATTTCAGGTCCCGGCGGTGAACACTCCCAAGCCGGCACTTCAGCATCATTTACTGCATTGAGTAGCGCCGGCGAGCAGAGCTCCTCAGTGCAGGACGAGATCGGGACACCATTTTTAAATGACGCCCCGATCTCTCGACCCCCCCGGACACAGCCCTGGACCTCCCAACACCCTAAACCACCTATACGAGGGGACTCGGGGCACCCCCATACCCTACCTCTCACCGACAGGGCACTTTCCAGCCCAATCTCCGGTGTGGAAAAATGGCAACCTGGCACCTTGGCACTGTCAACCTGGCACCCTGGCAATGCCCCTGTGAAATCTGGTTCGATCTCACAAGATGTACCAGCCGACCAAAATCCCGGGGGCAGGCTGTTCCATTTCTGGCAGGATGCAGCCAGTAAATCGCGCCCCAGACGTTTCAAAGCACATTTTACATCAAGTTGGTCGCCAGTTGCACAGAACAATTTTAAAAGGGCCTTGCATAAGGAAAGGCCTGGTACGACAGTCCCCCTCCAGTCAGTGAATACTCCTGAGCATTACGAGCCTGTTTTCTCTGGAGAATGAAATGGAAATGTCAAATACAGAGACAGCAGAAAACTTGTGTCCTCAGGGAATTTTTCCATTATAACACTTAAACCATCTACAAGGTAACAGTATTTTGTGGCACCTCAGGAAGCTAATAAGGATAGTCTTATTTCCACTGGATGGGCTCATTCATAGCATAACCAATATTACTGCATTTTGACACCCTCACAAGGTTAACAGACATTAAACAGACATGATTGAGTCATGAAGGTTTCAATTTATATACCTAAAACTGAGTAGGCAGAATAACCATTCTTCCCTTTCTTAACATTTACAGCCCAAAACTAGAATTTTAAGTTTCAGCAATTACTTTACCTCTGAAGATATATACTATGTATCCAACTCATCATCCATGAAGTTCTGATTTTTCTTCATGACTAAAGTTTGAGTTGCCACATTCTAAATTAAAAAATTTTAAGCAGGCCACATGTAAAGTTAGATGATAATATATTGCCGCTTATATAGTAGTTTCATAGATTTGAAACAAATAACAAAGCCTATGTTCACTTATATGTATTGAATAATATTCATCTTCAATCATAAAAAAATTGAAAATTCACTTTAAATGAGCCAATAAAAACAGCACTAATTGTTTAAAAGAAATAGACAAAATGATAATAAAACTTCAACATACCTTAATAATAGCACGGAATCCTTGGGCTGACTCTCTCTTCTCTTTAAAACTGCTTTCACAGCTGCCCTCAATGGTCATTCCCAATCTGGGCCCATTATGTGGTTGTGTGGCGACACTCCTCCTGTGCCTTGCTGGGGCCTATGCATTCAGCCCCAACGCAGGCCCAAGGCTCTTGCCAAAGTCGGAAAGTTTGTTCAGATTTTTGACTGCAGGTAAGTGGGCAATTGTTTTCCATTGGCTCTGTTCCCCTCTTCACAGATGCTGCCAGACAGGCTGAGTTTAACCAAATGTTCTGTTTTCTTTCAAATTCCCAGCATCCGCTGTATTTTGCTCAAGTGATTGTAAGAATAGAAGATCAGGAGTAAATAAAAACAGATCCTACCTTTTAGTAGTTGAAAGGCTGCCATTCACTCAGAAAAGATGATGAAAGAAACCAAAGTTCAGGACTAAAAAAAATTGTAACCTGAGACAGCACAGATTGAAACAGAAACAGAAAATACTGCACAATCTCAGCAGGTTTGTGGGGAGAAAAGGGAGCTAACGTTTTGAGTCTGGATGACTCTTTGCAAAGCTTTGTCAAAGGTTGAAACAGAATGGAAATAATCATCCAAAGGCACTTGTTTATTTGGGCTTATGGTTTACGTACCATGGTACAAAACTATAATAATACAGAGGAAATGTTGCCGATGCTAGAAATGCGAAATACAAACAGAAAATGCGACACTTATCAACAGGTCTCGCAGCATCCATAGAGAAAGAAACAGGTTGTACCTCCTCAGCCATTTGGAGACAGATTTGGTGGAGAGGGGGGGTGGTGTGGGAAAAGATGGGGAGCCATGTTGGGTCAGCTCCCCAATGCATTGCCACGTTTGGGAGAGATTTCCCAGGGTTGGACCAGGAACTGGGTCAGCTGCCTGCTCCATTGAGATAGGCAACTATTGAGGACAATGAGGTGCCATTTTACGATGGCACTGGTATTTGCCATTGGACTGCCCTCTACTGTGTGCGGAGGTCACTTGCTCAATTGAAGGGCCTTCCAGTGGCAGGCCAGGTGGCCATCAGAGTGAGGCACTCCATGCCCCAGTGATGAGGATGAAACGATGCAGCCCCAATGATGAATAGCCCCATGGCAGAGTTTCCCCTCCACCTCGACAGCCCAACCTGACTTGGGCTTTTTTATTTGAACACCAACCTCCCTCACCCCTCCAAATCTGTCTCCAAATGACTGAGGAGGTTCAGCCTGTTTCTTTCTCTACTGATCCTGCTAGGCCTGTCGAGTAAGTCTAGCATTTTCTGTTTGTATTTCAGATTTCTATCATCTGGAACATTCCAATGCAGCTCAGTGAGGCCCCTGCTTTGGCAGCGTCCACCTCTCTCTTAGTGGGGCTGACAAGCCTCTGATTCAGCCTATAGAATCGGGAGCCCACCCAGCATCCTTAATAGGATGGTGAGCACAGGGGCGGCCAAGTGAGGCCACCTCCCAGAAGAGCATGCCGGCGGACATGCTGACAACGTGGATAGACTCAGGACCCCTAAATGGGCCCATGTCAGAGGCTCAATTACCACTGAAAAATTCAGCCCAATGTTTTAGGCAATTGACTTTTCAACAGAATAAGTGAGAGACAATGTACAGAGGCAGGGAAAGTGGAGGTGGATGACGTTACCTTACCATTTACACATAAATAACAATGAATGCCAATTTCCTTAGTGTTATTTTGACAGCAAATTATGTTCCATTATAAATGTGAATCTAAATTGGTCTATGGTATTATTCGCCAGCTTAATTGCTCAGACAGACTTATTATTTTAAGTCTTTTTTGAACTGACTCCGTGCCAATTCTCCTCTGATGTCAATTTGATCATTCTTATTTTTTATGCATATTGTCCTTCCCAATAGAATGTCTCAATTAATCTGTTGCTTTCTTATAATTTCAAGTTCCCCTTTATTCTTTTGTTTCCCATGCTAATCAAAATTATCCACAGTGCCTTCACATTCTCCACTAGATTTAGTGATTCACTTAAATTTACAAATAAACAATAATCCTGAGACCATAGTTTCTCTGGTGACATGCCAGACATGCAGACCTGCAATTACCTTAATCTGATTTAGACTGACATTCTGCCAAAAACGAAGCAATAATTTATGCCGATTGTGCCTTTGACAACTTGTGTTGATATTTGCAGTGGATCTGGTTTGCGTAATGATTGAGGGCCCAGGAAACATGCAAAGCATATGCCATGTTCTTCTTTCAAGACCATTTTTGCATTTAATTGATGCGGTTCAAATTGATTTGAAACAATTACACCATTGTTTATACACATTGAGCACAGCATTTTGAACCAGATGCAGTTGGGGGAGATGTTTATCTTTTCCCGATCACAGATTCTGACAGCATTAAAAAAAATAATATATATTTTAAAAATACAGGTCCGATCTGTTATATTACCCTTGGTGGTAAAATGTTGTGTTCTTTGTCTTTTCTTCCAGAATGATCCAATGTGCTGATGACAAAGAATCCACCAATCATCAGATTAAAACAAAACTAATTCATTGTAAAACTGCTTAATAAATGAAGTTTGCACACTCTACTGAGCTACAGTTAATAATAAAGTAATATTGAATCTAGCCAGCAGTACTCAATAATCTAAGTAGTCACTAACTATACTGTGATCTAACCTTGTGTTAACTCTTGTCTAATCTAATCTTCTCCTAATGCTGTTCTCATGCTTTTTTCTTTACTAACTACCCAGAATTCCCTGAGGTCTGATTCATATACAGATAAGTGGTGGTGCCCTCTAGTGTTTGAATTACACAGAGATGTAATAATTAACCCTTCACTAACCTGACTATATACATATCATTCCACGACCCAGAATATAATCACAGAATCTGTACCGTGTGGAAGGAGGACATTCAGACCATCCGGTCAACACTAGCTCTCTGAAAGAGTATTCCATAGAGTCCCATTCTGCTGCCTGATCCCCATAACCTTACACATTCTCTCTTTTCAGATAGCAACCTAATTCCCTTTTGAACACCTCCATTGAACTTACCTCCACTACCCTCTCAGGAAGTGTATTCTAGACTCCAACCACCCATTGGTGAAAATTATTTTTCCTCACATCACTTTTTCTCTCATGCCAACTATTTTGCATCTGTGCCCTGTAGTCCTTGATGCTGTGCTGAGTGGGAACCGTTTCTCACTATTTACCCTGTCCATCCCCCTCAGGATCTTGAATGCCTCTTTCAAGTCTCCTCTCAGCCCTCTTTCTTCCCAGGAAAATAGATCCAACCTCTCCAATCTATCCTCATAGCTACAGTACTTTATCCCTGCAATCATTCTTGTCAATCGTCTCTGTACTCTCTCCAATGCGGTCACATCCTTCCTTAGGACTCCCAAGAGAATTTTAGGTTTTTTAAAAACCATCAAGAAAATTGTGGCCAAACTCCAGAAATAAAGTTAGGCTGGAACCTATTCCAATATGGGCTGATTTCGGTTTAGATGGAGTTACTTTGTCACCTATTAGAAAAAGCCTGAATTATTGTAGAAGTCTTGCTGCATGCTGCTTCATCATCCAAGGAAATACATGATTAAATTCAAGCGTCCAATCGTTGATGACCATTGGCTTAGCAGAAATGGCATCTTATTGTTTGCCTCATCTTTGAAAGGTTTTGAACGGTGTGTGACATGACTGTATGGCAGGGATAGGCTTTCTACAACAAATCAAGTCTTTTCCATCTTAGTCATAGTGCCATTTTGATGATGCGATAGCTGTTAATTATAGTCACAAAGGCTCTGAAACCTAACTGTTAAAATTGCGGTGTCTCATTCAATCAGGTTTGACTTGTTATTGGAGATTTTAAAAAGTCAAATTTGAAGTATTAAATCATGCACATTTTTCTGTTTCTTTATTATTTCTCTCTTTTAATCCATCCTTTCTTTGACTCCTTGTTTCTAGTTCCATACCGATTTGACATTAGATGCATCCACTCCCATTCACACTTCCTTCTCCATGCCCTAATGTCACAGTTCTTCAGCCTGATTGGTTAAGGAGATACAGTTACGTACCTGTTTGTTCAGGCCCCAGGTGCTCTCTGCCCCGCACTGCTCTGCTATCCAACCGTATTTCCAACAACGCGTAACTCAGAAAATGTCAAATGCAGAGCACGTCTAACTAATGGCAGGTGCTATTATGCCCCAATATATTTCACCAAGTTTCCAAAAACCATACGGTTGTATTCCTGTTGATTGGTCATCATCGGGACTAAAATATTGAAATTAAAGCTGTTCTAAACATCCGGATTCATTCTCAAATTTCATAGTTTTTCAGCTAACAGGCAAACCAATATATTACGAACAGTGACTGAATTCAAAGCCTGCCTCATAAAAGCATAAAACATTCTCTGATCAGTATCTCCTCTGAGAAAACAGTTCACACTGTAAAGTATAATCCCTGTTTCAGACTTCAAATTTATGTACATGCCCTGGATTTCAGAATTAGGCATGAATTTAAACAATATATTTTAAAACAGGTCACATAGGTTGCGATTTCATGGAAAAGTTTCGATGTGCAGTTACGAGTGGGAACTACTGCGAGCTTCCCGATGCTCAACCCGCAAGGCCACCACCGGTATCAAAGGTAATTGGCCCACTTAACGACGCCTCACAGGCTTAATGCCGCAAATGATGGTCCTGCTGGTTGATTTACTGGGACTGCGTTCAGCAGCTCCCTGCCAGTAAGGGGAAGCAGCACTTAAATTGATCCCGCAGAGCAAACCACACAGACCTCGCAACCATGCCACTGAGGAGACCAGCCCCATGAATCGGGGATGCTGACCTGGCCAGATTGTTGGACGCGGCTAAGTGCAGAGGGGATGCCCTGTTTCCCCGAGAGGCTTGGAGGGTCAGCCAAAGGGCAGCCAGTGTCGCCTGAGAGGGAGTGGCAGCGGCCGTCAGCTCGGGGAGCATCACCAGGATGACCGGCACCCAGTGTCGTGAGAAGATCAATAACCTCCACTGGACCTCGGGTGGGTTGGCACTTGCCCCTGGCACTGCCACCACTGCCCCTCTATGACCTTACACCTGGCACCGCCCCTGCCCAGCACTGTACCATGCCCCAGCCCACCCACATCCAGCAGAGTCGTCCATGCCGCAACATCCCTCCATCCCTCCCCCCTATACGCCCCATCGCCCCTCCCCCACCATGATCCCCCCCACAAGCACACGACGTGCAGGTGATGGGTGTGAGCGCACATTCAGCAGACAGGCAGGAGTCAACCTATGACATAGATTGAGGAGCACTAACACTCAACTCTCAGTGGGTTATCATCAACCTCCTGCCTTCGACAGTGACCCGCTGACAGTGCCAACACAGCCCCAACACGCTGGTGAGAGGTTACACAGACCCTGGGAAGGTGAAGCAGGATGGTGGGTGGGGGAGGGAGGGTGGAGGGGAGGGGGAGGGCATAAAATGATGGAAGAAGCCACATGCTGTATGAAGCGGGCCTCCTTGGTCCTCTAGGCATGCTAGATACTCGCCGCTGCCGCCTGTCCTTCATCCTCAGGCTGGTCATGTGGGTTCTCCCAGTGCATTCCTCCAGCCCCTCCTGGTCTGGCGCATCCTCGTCCTTATCTTTGGAGACGGATGCATGTTTCTCCCCCTCCACCTCCAGCACGTCCCCCTGCTGCTGCGCCAGGTTGTGGGGGGCACAGCAGATTACCACAAAGCGGGCGACCATCTGGGATATGTACCACAGTGCACCGCCAGAGTGGTCGAGGCATTGCAACTGCATTTTGAGCAGCCCAATAAACCATTCAATGACAGCCTGGGTGACCACATGGGCCTTGTTGTATCGGGTCTCCGCCTCAGTCACCATCCTCTGTATTGCTGCCATTAGCCAGATCCTCAGCAGGTAACCCTTATCCCCCAAGAGCCTATCAGCCATCCTGAGGTGGTCCTCGAAGAGGCCGGGGATGTCCAACAGCACACCTTGACCATGCACCCCCCGTCGCAACAGGGGCGTCTGGTCACGGACTTTGTACTCAGATACCTACACGTAATGTAACCTGGACTGGGTGCTGGTCTCCTCCCCGGAGCACGCATCTACCCTCTGGTCACGGAAATGTCCCCGGTGCTGGGACCCAGCCCTGGATGTCCGGATGTTGGCTACTGCATCTGGGGTGTTGCTTCCTGCAGTGTTCAGGCACAGTGTCCAGACATCATGTTCTGATTGGGATGCTCGGCAATAACCCCCACGTGCTACATAGCACATCTACCCATGGCAGTCCACTTGGGAGATAAATGCTCATTTAGCTATGATTGCCAATTCTCAATTGGCAATAGCCTTCAGCCCCACGGCCAGTGGCCTCCATGAACAGTGGGAGTTGTGCATGGTCTTCAGGACAGGCAAGCAGGAGGCCTCCAAGGCGAAGAAGGTAGATCCCATGCCTCGGGTACGTCGGGAATCTGCACGTTAAAGTGAGACTAGCTATCTTGCTTTAATATGCAGATTTGCGAAAAAGTGATCCTGCTCACAATGGGCAGGATTTACATAGCAACAGCTCGCGAGATTGCGTTAGATCTCGTGAGGCATTGCGAGCTGGGTAGATCCCTGAGCGGGGTCTCCCGGCTACTATTAGCCACACTGAGCTGCGGTGAGCTGCTGTTCGGGTGCAGCATGACCGTTAAATCGTGCCCTGTATGTTTTCAAGAAGGAGTTAGATATAGCTCTTGGGGTTAAAGGGGTCAAAGTATTTGGGGGGAAAGCGGGAGAAGGTTACTGAGTTGAATGATCAGCCATGATCATAATCAATGGTGGAGCAGGCTTGAAGGGCCGAATGGCCTTCTCCCTCTCCTATCTTCTATGTTTGACAGCACTTTGTGTGCACGTACACCACATGGACTGCAGCGGTTCAAGAAAGAAGCTGACTCCCACCTTCTGAAAGGCAATTCTGGATGGATAAGAAATAAGGGCCTCGCCAGTGATGTCCACATCCCATGAAAGAATACATTTTTTAGGTTATCAGAATTATTTAAGATAATCAGTGGGCAGGCAGTGGAGTCCTGCAATTAGCAGAAATTAAGTTAGTATTAGCTAAGAAGCTAAAGTTTCAACATGCACACCTGCAGCAGAGAGGGAATAAATGAGACCTATAACAGTTCAGAGCCTTCAAGTATTATTAATGATTAATAATTCAAAGTAAGAACAGCACCATTATCCTGGGAAAGACAGTCTAACTAGCTCAACATGAGCAGGATTAGTAGTAAAATGTTAACTGTTGCGAACATGGGTAATTAATGACCTAATGACCAACATAAGAATATTATTACCTCATAATTTTTGTAATTTCTACCAGCAGTCAGAAAATATTTGTTTAAAGGAACCAGGAAGAAATGCCGGAATGCCACAACAATTTACAGGACAAAAGGAAAAATGAACATTTATAAATAACTGGAAACATAAAAATTGTAGACTGCATGCAGTGCTAATCTGTAAAAAATGACAAATCAGACTTGCTTTGCTCTCTTTGATTGCAAAATGTTAAATATAAACCATTCTTCACGGCAAACAATTATGGGGTTTTACTGGTCTATTCATCTCAGAGCTTCTCAGTTCAAGGGACCATCAAGTTCAAGAGGAAGATAAAATTCCAGTCTTAATAACCACCATGCGAAGTCCCCTGGAGAGTTGGCATGAATGGGTCTTTATCTGGTTGGCAGGATGTGACGAGTGGTGTGCCACAGGGATCAGTGCTGGGGCCTCAACATTTACAATTTATGTAAATGACTTTGATGAAGGTGGCTAAATTTGCTGATGACACAAAGATAGGTAGGAACATAAATTGTAAAGAGGATGTAAGGAGGCTACAAAACAACAGGTCAAGTGATAGACTAAGTGAGTGGGCATAAAATCTGCAAATGAAGTGTAAAGTGGGCAAATGTGAAATTGTCCATTTTGGCGGGAAGAATAAAAAAGAAGCTTATTATCTAAATGGTGAGAGATTGCAGAGCTCTGAGGTGCAGAGGGATCTGGGTGTCCCAGTGCATGAATCACAAAAGACTAATCCGCAGGTGCAGCAAATAATTAGGAAAACAAATATTTATTGTGAGGGGAATTGATTACAAGAGTAGGGAGGTCATGCTTCGGCATTGGCGAGATCACATCTGGAATATTGTGTACAGTATTGTGTACATTATTGGTCTCCTTATTAAAGCAAAGGTATAAATGCATTCAACTCCATTCAGAGAATATTTGCCAGACTAATACCAGCCATGGCGGGTTGCCTTAAGATGAAAGGTTGGAGAAGTTAAGTTCGTATCCATTGGAGTTTAGAAGAGTGAGAGGCGACTTAATCGAAATCTTTAAGATCTTGAGGGGTATTGACAGGGTGGATGTGGAGAGGATGCTTCCTTTTGCCGGAGAGTCGAGAGTCATGGGCCACTTTTTATAAATAAGGGGCTGTTCATTTAGGACAAGGTGAGGAGAAATCTTTTCTCGCATAGGGTCGTGAGTCTCTGGATTTCTCTGTCTCATCAGGCAGTGGAACAGAGCACAACTAGATAGATAGATTCTTGATTAACAAGGCAGTGAAAGGTTATTGAGGGGGCGGGGTTGGCAGGAATGTGCCGTTTTCACAGGGAAAGACACAAAGTAGTTGATGGAGTAAAAACAAGGACATTGGGAATGCCATCTCTGTGTTGGCCGTCAAAACACAATAAGCATGAAAAGACTCTTTGAAAAGATGGTAACTGAGTATCAGCTTTAAAACATGTTCTCACCTGAACTTTAAAGCAGTCATGGACAACAAACCAAATTACCAGATCAATCTGCACTGATCCAAGGGTCAGGCCAACACAGAATTGGGGACGTTGGCAGAAAAGATTCTGAAGATATGTTTTTCAGAGCTAGATAAAAAGGCAGAAGCTGAACAAGAGAACACACTACTTTATACAGTAAGTCTGATAGTCAATAATATTATTGTATAATATTAAAGCTGATACAATAATATTATTGTATAATATTATAGGCAAGGAATAAAAATATCCTAAGATAAATTTACTGATGTTCTAAAATCCTTTGATATGTATTTTAATCTATGTAGCAACAAAATTTTAGAAAGAGTGAATTGAACGTAAGTGTCCAACAGCCTGGAGAACTTTTCAACTTTTTAAATAAATGATGATACAGATTTACTGAAAGCTGAAAACTATGGTGACTTTAAGTCACAACTCATAAGGTGCAGAATTATTGTTGGAATGGCTGATGATGCTCTTTCAGATAACCACAGGCCAAGGAAGATCTTACTTTAGAAAAAGGCCATCTAGATAGTCAGAAAGTCTGAACTCCACCATGAGCACTGATCCATTTTGCATGGTAAAAAAAAGCCATGGTGTAGAGCAACCCCATCTCTCCAGCTACTAAAGCAACAGGGGCGCGATTCTCCCAAACTGGGAGAAATCGTAAGGCTGGCGTCAAATCCGGGCGGGTTTGACGCCAGCCCCCCCCTCCCCGACCGGGAACCGATTTTGGTCCCCGGTCGGGGCTAGCAGCCCGACGCCGTAAACTCCGGCATCACGGGCTTAACGAATTTCGTTAAGCCCGCTTGCCAGAGTTAGCGCCGGCTGACGCGTCATATGACGTCAGCCGCGCATGCGCGGATTGGAAGACTCCAACCCGCGCATACGCGGATGACGTCATCGCGTATTTGCGCGAAACCCGCGCATGCGCGGGCCGGGATGCCCCTCAGCCGCCCCGCGAATGGATACTGCGGGGCGGCGGAAGGACAAATAGTGCGCGGGCATCGGGCCTGCTGCTCGCGATCGGTGCCCACCGATCGCTGGCCCATGGCACCCTTGGCACGGCCGTGGTACTGCCGTGCCAATCGGTGCCATGGTTATAAAAAGCGAGAGTTTACGGCCGTTTTTACGAACGGCCAGACCAGGTGTGTTTGCCGTTCGTAAAAACAGCCGTAAAGGGCTGGGAACTCGGCCCATCCATCAGCTGTGAATCGCTGTCGGCCGTAAAAAAATGGCGGCAGCGATTCGTGTCGGGGTTTGGGCGTGGGGGGGGGGGGGAGAATAGCGGGAGGGCGTCGGAACAGCGTGGCCGTAAAATTTTACGAGCCACGCTATTCTCCGCACCGTCGGGAGTGCGGAGAATCGCGCCCCAGATGTTCAGAGAGACTCAAGGCCAAGGAAGGCAATACCAAACTGACCACAAGAGGGTGGGCAATCATGTCAGCCAAACAACTGCACAGGCTAGAGCAATGTTCAGCAGTCTGGTGGCATGGTGGCACAGTGTTTAGCACTGCTGCCTCATTGATACAGCAACCTTTGCTCAATTCAGACCTCGGGTGACTACCTGTGTGGAGTTTGCATATTCTCCCCGTGTCTGCGTGGGCTTCCTCCGGGTTCGCCGGTTTCCTCTCACTGTCCAAAGATGTGCAGGTTAAGTGGATTGGTCACGTTAAATTGTCCCTAAGTGTCCAACGGTTAGATGGGGTTACAGGGATAAGGCGGGGGATTGGGCCTAGGAAGGCTGCTCTTTTGGAGGGTCAGTGCAGACTCCATGGGCCGAATGGCCTCCTTCAACACCATGGAGATTTTATTGATTCTATGAATCTCAGTGCACTATTTCAATTGCAACTGTCTGGCACACTTCGGAAACTATGCAAAGCTAAGACACCCAGACAGGTCGAGTTTTCAACAATTCATGAGTTTGAAGTACGACGGGCGCAATGCTCCCAACGGGAGTCTAAGTGCTGACGCCGAAGTGAAAACCGGAGTGTTTCACTCCGGCGTCGGAGCCCGCTCCCAGCCCCCTATTCTCCCGCCCCCGGGGGCTAGGAGCGGCGTCGCATCATTTATGCGTGCTGAGCCTTGGCGCCGCGTAAAAAGCGATGCCGCGCAAATGACGCGGCTGGCGCAGTGTAAAGGACGTCACCCGCGCATGCGCGTGTTGGCCAGTGCCAACCCGCGCATGCGCGGTTGCTGTCCTCCCCTATTCCGCCCCGCAAGAAGATGGCGGATGGATCTTGCGGGGCAGCGGAGGAAAGGAGGTCCTCTATTAGAGAGGCTGGCCCGCCGATCGGTGGGCACCGATCGCGGGCCAGACCCCATCAGAGGCCCCCCCCCCCCCGGTGCAGGAACACCCCTCCCCCCCCCACAGGCCACACCCCCCCAGCATTCCCGTGCAGTTCCCGCCGGCAGCGAACAGGTGTGGAAGGCGCCAGCTGGAACCTGTCGTGTTGGGGCAGCCCCTCGGCCCATCCGGGCAGGCGGTTCTCCGAGCGGCCAGCTGTGATTCTCACTGTGCTGGCTTGGGGGGGTTGGGAGAATCGCGTGTGGGTGCCGGGGCGGCGTGACGTGACTCGCATGGCGCCCCGCCGATTCTCCCTCCCGGCGTTGGGGGGGGGGGGGGGGGAGAATTCGGACCCACGTGCTTTTTGGGTGGGGTCAAGGATCCTGGATTCTCTTTTTGGAAAGTTGACTTCTCAGTAAACGGTCACCTCACCAACTTCAAACTGAACACAGGAGCCAGTGTTACAATCTTCTCAGATAAGGAACCGTGGCTGAGAGACCACAGGATATGAATGACAGATACATCACTCTAAAGGCCTGGAGAAATATGACTTCCGGTATAGGCACAATTCTAGAACTACTAAAGGTATCACGACAAGCAGATATTCAATGTCACGAATGTCATCAAAACCAAGAATTTTCCCCTCTTGTGTCACCCTAAAGCTTCTTAAAATGGCAGAAGGCATCCCTTACCATCGACTACATGGAGCTGCAAGTTCCTGAGAGGCCCATCAATAACAATACTCTTAGCTGAGGCTTTCGTTCTCAACTGTCTTCACTCATCGCAGAGCCGGTTTGTCCAAATTTTTTGCAGGTGGCTCTTTGGTCAGACCAGCCAAGCTTTCAGATAATGAACTCTGTATCTACAGATGTACAGGAAAATGACAAGGAGCAGAAGAATGAGCCCCAAACCCAGCCACCAACAGTTGCTGTGCCATTACCGGTAAACACCATGGCACAGGCATTGCAACCTCCAGCCAACATACAAAGCTGAAGACAATGCTAGAGCAAGGAACAAGTGACCATCAACTCACCAGAACACACCACAGTGAGGCACGGAGACACACAGAAGAACACAGTGATGCCATAAAAGCCAAACAGCAAGGTTAGCTCACTGATGAGGAACAGTCAAGCAGCAAGGAGCGTTACCTTCAGTTCCCACAAAGATCACGGCAGACCACATGGAAAAAGAAAAACAGGGTTTATTGCTTGAATGAACGGAGTCAACACTCCGCAAATAACGGGACAAATAGGTGATTCCCGAGCGGAATAGATGGAGAGTTGACCATGAAAATTTCAACTCCAAGAAGTGGAAGAAGTATATCAGAAGTAGGCAACTATGTGCCACAAACACAGACTATAAGTCAAATTCCCAATCAACAAAGGTTCACATTTCAACACAGCCTACCACTCCTCTAAATGCAATGAGAGCGAGATCTGGGAGAATTGTCAAGCCTCCGGTCTGTCTCAATTTATAAAGTCAGAGATTCGAAGGGGGAGAAGTGGTAGCACGACCGTAATGTAAATACACCAGGTAGGATTTTCCGCACCTCCTCAGCATGTTTTGCGGCAGTGAAGGTGGCAGGATCGCCTTGTCCCACTGCAGCCAATGTGGTATACTGTAATGTGGACTCCCCACTGCCTAACCCACAGCAGTGGTTCACTGTAGGCGGAATCGGAAGATCCCGCTGGTGGATCGGCCATTGGGTGTAAACTTGTGGGGATTTGGAGTATAAGTGTATCTGGCACTAGAGAGAGAGACCTGTGTAGAAGCAAGCATGGAGTTAGCTCATAGCTTGGGCAATATCCTGTATACAGGTGCGTTGTTAAGTGTTATCAATAAACACTTAATGTTCAACTACAGAAGATTCAGAACCTCTTTGTGAGACCTACTGGACATACAGTATGCAACAAAACCCACCACTTTTAACACTGGAATCAAGAGTCATTGTGGCTTCAGCTGGAGATGACATTGATAAAATGTACACCAATACAAGGATGATTTTTGGAAATTCCCATATGTTTGAAGGGAGCCTTCTATGTCTCGGAGGATTCAATAAAGGACTTCAGTAAGTAGAGCCCTATTTGGAAATTTGGGTGTATGTTGAGCACTATTTTCTGACCATTACTTTAACAGGTGGAGAAATCAGTGCCCAATTATATTTCTGATGCACATTATCAAAGGAGAACAAGATATTTATCGGTACAGGAGGCCATTTTTGGCCCTTTCATCCAATACAGCTCTACACCACCTCTCTCTCCATTATCGCACTTAATCGTTTATTAATGATTGAAGGATTTTCTACCTCCACCACTCTGCTTGCAAATGCAGGTATCAGTTTCTCATCTGAAAGAAGACATATACAACAAAGCAAAATTACCTTAATACTCAACTGAAGTATTTTGTGAAACGATGTGCACCACTCCATAAAAGGTCTTGACGCCGTAACCTTCTAACTCAGAGACATAAGTGCTACAAATTGAGCCAAGTTAACACTGAAGCTACCATGTGAATCAAAGATTAGCTGGCATATTCTGGGAATAGGTGAACATCAGTATCTTTTCGTTTTAAATTAACATGCAGTACAACCTAACAGTGTATTTTACATAAATGTTAATGCAAACATTGGATTTTAATTTGATATCTTAGCTTTTGTCACTTTTATCACTAAATGTGAGGAATATTTTAATATCACCTCATGAATTTCACAGTCCAGGAAATTAGTACAGGATTCAGTAAAGGACTTCAGTAAGTAGAACCATAAAACTACTGTAGCAAAGCTTTTTAACAGGAACTGTGTATTTTAATGCCATTTCCATGTACATTTATCATGGGCGGGATTCTCCGTCCCACCTGCCCTGTTTTCCAGCACAGTGCACCTCAGCCGGTAGTGGGATTCTCTCTTCCCGCAGCGGACCAATGGGGTTTCCCATTGTGACTACCACACACCGTCGGGAAACCCATGAGCGTGGGTGCGCTGCCGGGAAGCGGAGGATCCCGTCGATGGAGAATCCTGCAGCGTATCTTCTATATTCTGCCTTTTCAAATACTTATCCAGTTCTCTTTCAAATTATGCTATAGTTTCTGCCTTAACAACCACTTGTGGCAAAGTACTCAGTATTTTAAGAACTCTCTGAGTGAAAATGCATCAAGCATCTCCCTTCTTCTTAAGAACAAAAACAATGCTGTAAAACTCTCAGATATCAGAGTGGATTCCAGACAATGTTGCATTAATGTTGTTATACAATAAGAAGTCTAACAACACCAGGTTAAAGTCCAATAGGTTTGTTTCAAATCACCAGCTTTCGGAGCACAGCTCCTTCCTCAGTTAACCTGGTATTGTAAGACTTCTTACTGTGCTCACACCAGTCCAACGCCGGCATCTACACATCGTTGTTATGCAATACTGTAATTATAAAAATTATGTAAACAAATTGTGACTCTGACTACATAAATGTTGAATGATCAAAAATGTAAACCACGGCTAGCAAGAAATATCAACACAAAAGTCCCCTTTACTTTCATGAAGTATCAGCAAACACCCTAGGCTGGATTCTCTGTTCCTGAGACTAAGGGCAGGATTCAACATTCCCTGATGGAGATATTGTAATTGGCGATTGGGCGGTGAATCCCTCTGAAGCCCAAATCTGGGCGGCGTCAACTTGACGCTGGTTTTCTAACCTCTGTCCCCTCCGAAACGGCGTTGGCGTGTCACCTGAATGTCCCACCCGATGCTCCGCCCCCAATGAGCCGATTTCCCGACCGCGCAGGAGACGTGTGGTCGGGAACCGGGCGTGGCGGCTGCGGACTGTTTCCAGCCTGCCACAGTTGGTCGGGAACCGCACTGCTAGCTGATGAGACTTCCGCGAGGGCTGGTGGTGACTGGTGGCGATCGGCTTGAGGGTGGCCAGAGAGTGGCCAGGAAGGCACTATTTGGCAGGTGAGGTGTGCACATGGCCAGCGCCATGTTTTAAGGCGCGACGGCTGCAAGTGGTTGCCGTGAACATGCACGGCCACGGACCCGGATTTCTCCAGCTGTTTATATCATGGGAGCCGGCTCCTGGCCCTCACCAGTCACAGGATCGGTGAGGGTTCGGTGCCAATTTTTGCGTCGAAAAAGGGCACAGTTCGCACTTAGCCTAAAAAACGGTGAATTCTGCCCAAAGTGTTGACATTGGGGCAGGATTAGTGGACTGCTACAACAGCAAAACTGGTGCCTGCACCTGGACCAATTCACCGGCCATTGAGGGGCTAGCACCAGTGCCAGGTGGAACACGATCAATTCTAATGAGAAACGGCTTTGGATTCGCCTGGGACAGGATTGCCACCCGAGAGGCTGACAAGTTGCAACTGCATATCAGCACTCCACTCCCCACACACACTCATCCCAGCCAACAAGATGGCACTGGTTGCGCTTGAGTGCACACATCCCGTTGATGGGTCAGCTGAGGCCAGAGGGTACCATGAGGGGGGGTGGCCGGGGGGGGGGGGGGGGGAACCATACAGCCTGTGGTGCTAAGTTCACAGTGGGCAGTCAGCAGCGTGCATAGCAGCAAACCAGCCTGGCAGGCTGCGACTATGGTGTTCTGTGCCCGTCCACCCCCAACCCCACAGCCTACCTCCTGGCCCTGGCAGACGCCCCGCAGCTAGTGGCACAACTTTCAGCACATGATGGCGATGTTGGACACTTCCTGTACATCCTCTCTCCCCCTCATCAACCATGGCATCTGTTTCATGATTTTTGAAAGCACAAGTGAACCTCACCATCGGGAATTCCCCCCGGAGAAGGTGGTGGATCACGGAGGCCCCGGAAAATACTGGTTCAGGTCCGCTAATGATATACCAACAGCGTTTACTGTAATGCAGAGTTGAACGCATTGATGCCACTGTCAAGGCACTGGAGAATTGCGATTTGGCACGAACCTAACACCTGCCACGTCTTTGCCGTCAAAACCGATGCTCCGCCCAATTGCGTTTCGTAATACCGGCGTGGCCAATGGCGAATCCCGCCCCCGACTCTTTTCCACCAGAAATTAGCCACTGTCTACTTATCAAAATATCTCATTTGACATCTTACCCCACAAGATTTATTTTTTTCTAAAATAAATTTAGAGTACCTAATTCTCTTTTTCCAATTAAGCGGCAATTTAGCGTGGCCAATCCATAGCTTTGGGTTCTGGGGGTGAAACCCATGTAAACACAGGGAGAATGTGCAAACTTCACACGGATAGTGACCAGTGACCCAGACCCAGGATCAAATCCGGGTCCTCAGCGCCATAGGCAGCAGTGCTAACCACTGCGCCACCATGCCACCCTTCCCCCAACTAGACTTCCAATGCTAAATCATAGTCTGCTCTGTAACAGTTGATCCCGGTCAAAGAAAATATGAGATGCTGCAC